>NC_090447.1:1245974527-1248799527 GCF_031143425.1 Pleurodeles waltl | reverse complement strand
TTTTTTCATTTGCGTGGACATCTCTTTTCTTTATACTCTCACTCCTACCATACCCTCTGCGGGAAAACAATCTAACATGGAGTCAATGCCCATGCGCAATGGAGCCGAAGAGGAGGAGTCACTCGGTCCCATGACTCAAACACTTCTTCGAAGAAAAACAACTTGTAACACTCCGAGCCCAACACTAGATGGCAGACATATGCACAGCATATGAATCTGCAGCGGAACATGCACGAACAGATGTTCTTCGCGCGTCTATGGGAATTAACATGGGAAACAAACTTTTCCACTCCCCCTTCTTTCTCGGCCCCGCTTGACTGATCATCCCGAAACATTCCATGCTCAACAAGACCCTAGAAGTCACTTTTTGTGTAAAATTTCATGAAGATTTGTCAAATGGCACCAAAGATGTAGGCAAGTCAAAAGCTTTTTGTAGGAAAGTTCCACTGTTGGCACTGCTACCCCCTCCCCTCTCTCTCTCTCTCTCTCTCTCCCTCTCACTCACTCACTCACTCACTCACTCACTCACTCACTCTCTCTCTCTCTCTCACACACACACACACACACACACACACACACACACACACACACACCCTATTGTTGATGCCAACTTTGATTGAAAGTGTGCTGGGATCCTGCTAACCAGGCCCGCATCAGTGTTCTTTCCCAAAAACTGTACCTTTGTTTCCACAATTGGCACACCCCTGACACACGCTTATGTCCCTTGTAAAAGGTACCCATGGTACCAAGGTCCCTGTGACCAGGGAAGGTCCCCAAGGGGTGCAGCATGTTATGCCACCCTGCACCAACCCCATAGACCCCCTCAAAAAGAACAACTCCCCCATGTAAAGAGCCAGCTGGTTTACTCCCCGAACGCCGAGAATTGAGACGCACTTGTCGCCGCCTCGAAAATCTGGACAAACACCATATCCCCAGAAACCCACAGCAACTTCAGAGCCGCCACCACCACACACCACCAACTCAGCAGAAATATCAGAAAGAAGGCTATACAAGACAGAATTCCCTCAAAAGCAATCAATCAATCACTGCATTTGTAAAGCGCGCTACATACCCGCGAGGGTCTCAAGGCGCTGGGGGGGGGGGGGGGGGGGGGGGTGCTACTGGTTGAAGAGCCAGGTCTTGAGTCTTCTGAAGGCCAGCAGGTCCTGGGTCTGTCGTAGGATGGTGGGAAGAGTGTTCCAGGTCTTGGCGGCTAGGTAGGAGAAGGATCTGCCGCCGGCGGTGGTTTTTCGGAAGCGGGGGACTGTGGCGAGGGCGAGGTTGGCTGAGCGGAGGCTTCGGGTGGGGGTGTAGAAGCTGAGTCGGTTGTTGAGGTAGGTGGGCCCGGTGTTGTGAAGTGCTTTGTGTGCGTGGATCAGGAGCTTGAAGGTGATCCTTTTGTTGACGGGGAGCCAGTGCAGGCCTCTCAGGTGGAGTGTGATGTGGCTGCGGCGGGGGACATCGAGGATGAGTCGGGCCGAGGCGTTCTGGATGCGTTGGAGTCTTCTCAGGGGCTTGTTTGTAATTCGTGAGTAGAGGGCGTTCCCATAGTCGAGTCTGTTGGTGATGAGGGCCTGGGTAACGGTTTTTCTCGTGTTGAGGGGGATCCATTTGAAGATCCTGCGGAGCATACGGAGGGTGTTGAAGCAGGACGCGGAGCTGGCGTTGACTTGCCTGGTCATGGAGAGAGTGGAGTCGAGGATGACCCCCAGGTTGCGTGCGTGGGCCGTGGGTTCCGGGGCTGTGCCTAGTGACGTGGGCCACCAAGAGTCGTCCCAGGCTGATGGGGTGGGTCCGAGAATAAGGACCTCCATCTTGTCTGAGTTCAGCTTCAGTCTGCTGTCCTTCATCCAGTCGGCTACGGCCTTCATTCCTCGGTGGAGGTTAGCTTTGGCAGTGTGGGGATCTTCGGTGAGGGATATGATCAGCTGGGTGTCGTCGGCGTAGGAGATGATGTTGAGGTTGTGTTGTCGTGCGACGTGGGCGAGGGGGGCCATGTAGATATTGAACAGTGTCGGGCTGAGGGAGGATCCCTGTGGGACGCCGCAGATGATCTCGGTGGTTTTGGAGCGGAAGGGTGGGAGGCGGACGCTTTGGGTTCTGCCGGAGAGGAAGGATGTGGTCCAGGCCAGGGGCTTCTCTTGGATACCGGCGTCATGGAGGCGTGCTGATAGGGTCCGGTGGCAGACCGTGTCAAAGGCTGCTGATAGGTCCAGGAGGATGAGGGCGGCTGTTTCTCCTTTGTCCATCAGGGTCCGGATGTCGTCAGTGGCGGCGATGAGGGCGGTCTCGGTGCTGTGGTTACTGCGAAAACCCGATTGGGAAGGGTCCAGGATGTTGTTGACTTCGAGGTAGTGGGTCAGCTGTTTGTTGACAATCTTCTCGGTCACTTTTGCCGGGAAAGGGAGCAGGGAGATGGGCCGGAAGTTCTTGAGGCACACAACAGCAAGTAACTCTTCAGCATCATCAAGGAGTTAGCCCAACCCAGCAGTGAAACAACGGACATCCCACCCTCACAGGACCTCTGTGACAGACTCAACACCTACTTCCACCTCAAAATCAAGACCCTCTACGACAGTTTCAATAAGGGCAACTTACGTCCAGAACCCCCTCTACCAAACCCTGACACCAACAAACCACCAATCTCCACATGGACACCCCTTTCCACCGAAGATACGCTGAAAACAATGAAGTCAATACACTCCCGGTCCCCTACGGACTCATGCCCCCATCACATCTTCAACAGAGCTGAAGACACCATCGCCCCCAAGCTCCTCCTCACCATCATCCGCTCACTAGCTGCTGCCACCTTCCCCGACGACTGGATACCCGCCGAGATCAACCCCCTCCTCAAGAAATCCTCGGTAGACCCCACCAACCTCAAAAACTTCAGCCCCATCTCTCTACTTCCATTGCCTGTTAGTCGTTGAAAAAGCAGTTAACAGCCATCTCACCATGTTTATAGAAGACCACAACATCTTCCAATCCGGATTCTGGTCAAACCATAGCACTGAAACAGCCTTCCTGGCCACAACGGACTACATCCGCTCCCTATTGGATGAGGGAGAGACGGCGGCACTCACCGTACTAGACCTTTCCACGCCTTTCAACACAGTCTCCCATCACACCCTGATAAGAAGACTCCACGAAGCCGGCATCAGAGACAAGGCCCTCGACTGGATCCAATCCTTCCTCTCTGGCAGAATGCAACGAGTGAGACTCGCTCCCCCCTCTTCCCTCTTCCTCGCAGACCCCACACCCACCACCTGTGGAATGCCCTAGGGATCTTCCCTCAGCCCCATGCTGTTCATAGTCTACGTGGCCCAGCTAGCCAACCTCATCTGAAGCTACGGAATAAACATCATCTCCTACGCTGACGACACCCAACTCATCCTCTCCCTCTCCAATGAACCCGACAAGGCCAGACACAACTTCCACTAAGGCATGGAAGCAGTCGCCAACTGGATGAGCAACAGCTGCGTTCAACTCAACACAAACAAGACGGAAGTACTCTTCATGGCCCCTCAACCCAACGCATGGGGCGACTCCTGGTGGCCAGAGACCCGCCAAGCCCGCAACCTTGGAATCATCCTGGACCCCGACCTTAGCATGTACCATCAAATCAACTCAGTCACCTCCACCTGCTTCCGCATTCTCCGCCTCCTACGCAAGACCTTCAAATGGATCCCCCTCGAGCATAGAAATACCGTCACACATGCCCTTATCACCATCAGACTGGACTGTGGCAATGCACTGTACGGCAGAATCAACAAAAATTCACCTACAAATTGCAAAACATCCAGAAGGCCACCGCCAGACTGGTCCTCGACCTACCCCGTCACTGCTACATCTCGCAACACCTACGCACACTGGCTCCCCATAGAGAAAAGAATCACTTTCAAGATCCTCACCCACGCACACAAAGCCCTCCACACACCCGACCAGCCTACCTGAAGCAGCGACTGAACCTCTACGTACCCTACAGGGCCCTATGCTCAGCCCAGCTCTCTCTCGCAGAAATACCCCACATCAGGAAAACCAGAACAGGAGGACACTCCTTCTCCTAACTCGCAGCCACCGCCTGGAACGCCCTACCCTTCCACATCAGACAAACCACCTCCCTCATCAGCTTCACAAATGAACTGAAGACTTTGCTTTTTTTTTTTTTAAATACCTCACTGGTATACACCCCCCAGTGCCTTGAGACCCTAACGGGTGAGTAGCTGCGCTTTACAAGCACTGATTGATTTGATTGATAGGGGACCCCTCACCAAGCACATATACACTGCCTTGCAGCTTGTGTGTGCTGGTGGGGAGAAAAAGGCAAGTCGACATGGCACCTCTCTCAGGGTGCCATGCCCACAAACCACTGCCTGTGGCATAGGTAAGTCACCCTTCTAGCAGACTTTACAGCCCTAAGGCAGGGTGCACCATACCGCAGGTGAGGGCATAGCTGCATGAACAATATGTCCCTACAGTGTCTACGTCCATTCTTAGACATTGTAAGTGCAGTGTAGCCATATTGAGTATATAGTCTGGGAGTTTGTCATTACGAACTTCACAGCTCCATAATGGCTTCACTGAATGCTGGGAAGTTTGATATCAATTTTCTCAGCACAATAAACCCACACTGTTACCAGTCTGGGATTTATTGAAAAATGAACTTGGGGGACATTTTAGAGATGCCCACTGTGTGTTAGCCAAACTGCTAATGTAGAGCTGACCAGTCTGTGCCAGCCTGCCTTTTTCAGACAATTTTCTGACCACATGGTGTGAGAGCCTTTGTGCATTCTATGATCAGAAACAAAGCCTGTCCTGGGTGGAGGTACTTCATATTCCCCCCCCCGCCCCCCCCACAGGAACTGTAACACCTTGTGGTGAGCCTCAAAGGCTTAAGCCTCGGATTGCTGTGCCCCAGTGCACTCCAGCTAGTGGAGCTGCCCTACCCCCGGACAAAGCCCCACTTCTGACGGCAAGTCCATTAGGAAAATTAGGGATAACCGGGAGGAGTGACCTCCCCAGCAAGGGCCACCCCTAAGGTGTACAGAGCTGAGGTGAACCCCCTCCCCCTTCCTGGCAGAATCCTCCACTTGGTTTGGAGGACAGGGACCAATAGGATCAGTTTTGTTCTCCCCCTCCCCCAAAGGGAGTTGGCACAAGGAGGGTGTGGGCACCCTCAGGGTTGTAGCCATTGGCTACTGCCCTTTGACCCCTGTAAACGCCCCTAAATCTAAGATTTAAGAGCCTCCCTGAACACAAGTCATCAGATTCCTGGCGACCTGACAAGAAGAATAAGGACTGCTTAGCTGAGGCCCCCAGCAGTGAAGAAGGAAGATGACAACTGATTTGGTTCCAGCCCTACTGGCCTGTCTCCTGCTTCAAAGAACCTGCTAAAAAAAACAGCGACACATCCAGTGGGACCAGCGACCTCTGCCAAGCTCCAGAACACTCAAAAGGACCAAAAACTCCTGTGGACAGCGGCCCTGTCCAACAAAAAACCAACAACTAAAGACTCCGACCTCACTCCGAATGCGTAAGTCGTAACCACTCTGCACCCGACGCCCGTGTCCAGGTGGCCCAACCAGCTAGAGAGGATACCCAGGCGGTTCTGAGCAAGTGCCCACCAGGTGTTAACCTCTCCACCCCCCCTCAGGACGACGCCTGCAGAGGGAATCCAAAGGAGCCTCCTGACCGCGAAAGGTCTGGACAAAGATAACCAACATCAAATGACCCACCACACCTGCAGCCCTCGGGCCTTGGAGAAACCAACACGACATTCAGCAGGCGGCCCTCCTCCCAGCTGGTGGTGTGCCCGAGATGACCCCCTTGACCTCGCCTGCAGCCTCTGAGTGACACCCCGGGGTCGCCTCACAGAGAATCATTGGAGACCCGCCATCTTGTGTGCACCCGACTGCCCCAGTGCCTCTGAGGGTATATGTTTGGTGCCTACTTGTGCCCCTCCACCCCCAGTGCTCCTCTAAACCCCACAGGTCTGCCCTCCGAAGTCACGGCTTCTTATCTGCCTGCAGATCTGAAGCAGTGTCCCCAGTCTGCATACATGCCTACACTTTGACTTCTGCACCCAGCCCACCCCGTGTTGCTGGTGGTGGGTGTTTGGGGTTAACTTGAACCCCAGCCTGTGGATTTCCTAAACCCCAGAGACTAGAATTGTAAGTGTTGTACTTACAGGTAAAAAATCTAACTTTTCTCCCCCCCCCCCCTGTTTCTGAAAATTGCACTGTCCATTTTTAAAACAGATTATTGCCAATGTTTCAAGAACTGTATGATTGATCCATGTGTGACATACAAATCTATTGATGTACTTACCTGCAACTTGAATCTTGTGGTTCTAAAAATAAATTAAGAAAATATATTTTTTCTGTATATAAAAACCATTGGCCTGGAGTTAGGTCATTCAGTGTGTGCTTCTTCTATTGTCTGTGTGTGTACAACAAATGCTTTGCACTACCCTCTGAGAAGCCTAACTGCTCGACCACACTACCACAAAAGTGAGCATTAGTAATATCTACTTTAGCCTCTGTTAAGCCGATGGGGAACTCCTGGACTCTGTGCACACTATATCTCATTTTGATATAGTGTATGCAGAGCCAGCTTCCTACACTTTTTTCTATGGAAAGTAGGTCCTAACTATAACTACCTACTGCTGACTACTAGTAGGTAACTAAAACACCTCCTCCCCTTTTTTTTAGCAGGCCATGATGTCTAGCTGAATCCTTATTTGATAAGCAGAAAGTAAAGTTACTCAGGCCCTACTTCTCTTGTATTTATTGCAAATTTTACCTTCATTCCCATTGTTGTGGGATGCGATAGCTATTCTAGTCCATTGTTATTGACGAAGCTAAGAAAGTAGTTAAATCCATTTTATTCTATTCACCATCATGGAAGTTGCATTTATTCATAAACACTTGTCTGCTTCTATGCAGGGAGAGTGGAAAGGTAAATGCAGAAAATTCGTTGACTAGCTAAAGACCACATTGGCTTAATTCATTGTTTGATATCCATTGTTCTTTATAAAATGTCACATGAACTTTACTAGAGAAGATATTTCAGTCTAATGAAGATGACCGCCGTGACTGAGAGCTAGCATGGTTGTTGAATATTTTTTTTATGGCATAGTCTGATTATGTTTCCAGGCGAAAAAATAGCCTACAAAGCTTTCAAAGTAAAGTTTTCCTGATTTTGCCAGAGTAATACCTTTCTTTTTTTGTTTATTTAGGACATATTTATGTTTATCACAAGGCAGTTGAAGGGACTGGAAGATACAAAGAGTCCTCAGTTCAATCGATATTTTTATTTACTAGAGGTAAGCCTAATGACTTTCTGTTTATCTATTGTTTTTGATTGCCATTTATTGCTTTTTGTCTGATATCTTGTTTTATCCTTTCCTCCTAGAACATTGCGTGGGTTAAATCGTATAACATATGCTTCGAGCTAGAAGATAGCAATGATATCTTTACCCAGTTGTACCGAACACTTTTCTCTGTTATAAAGTAAGTTAATTACAATCAAAGGGTCTACAGCTAACATTTCAATGAATGAATGAATGCTTAATGCTTGTAGCCTGCAATATGGGAAATGGCTAGTAATAATTTCTGGTAAGCAGAGCACATATATCAACAAAAGGGTACAGCAAGGCAGAGAAAAAGTTTACATCAGTTACATGATCACTACACCCTCTGTGCGAAAAGATGGGTCTTGAAAGCCCTTACTAATTATATAAACTTTCCCTACAATTGTGGCATGTGTTTTCCTAGTAAAAGAGAAAACTAATTTGTTCTTCCAAACAAAGTAGTATTGATTGTTCCCAAACTAAGAAAATGACTCAAGTAGGGTAGTCTTGTAATTATCAGCTGCAGTTAACCAGCTTCATTGAATTGCATAAACAGGGTCCTAGAATATACAGGATCAAGTATTGGAATTCCCTTTACATTGAAAGTCCCGTGTCATTGTTTGTTTCATAACCTTTGATTTTTAGCATAGTTTTGTACGTCTTTCTTAACTGTTTTTTTTCAAATGTCCAGTGGGTCCTAGTGGATAAGTGTCCTAAAGTTTGGGGTTGTTGATGTGTGTAATGAGGGCCACTGATCTTCTGGTGTGCTGAGGACAAAAAGGTTGATAGTTTTCATCCTACTTGGTATTGACAGTCGCATAATGTCTAAATACCTCGTTGGATAACACTTGTGAGATTTTTTCACTGTATAGTTTGATTAGCAACTACTTATGTTCTTTTGTTTTATTCCTTGAAATATGTTTTTATTGTAATTTGTGCTCACCTTATTTTAGTTGTGAAAACAATCCGTGGTTTAAAAAAAATCAAGCTGAATAGTTGATATACAGAAGAATTGATTGGTATTTATACTGATGAAAGTTAATTTGATTAGTGTGTAAAGCAAAAGATTAAGTCATGCAACAAAGCCTTATATAAGCACCACGTCTGAGTGCTTATGTCAGTTTCTTTCTTTCTTTCCACGGCTTCCTATATGGATCCAAAGCTCCACTCCCAACCTTAATGAATCTAAAAGACTTGCACATTCTGCTTGGAAACAATGCCACACTGAAGACAACACAATTGCTTTGCCGACACCACAGGAAACAGATGTCTGACACAGTCCCGTACTGACGCAGTGTCTTTCTCACCCATAACCTGGCCAGTGCCGACTCCAATGCAAACTTTCACACTGGCTGCAAGATTGATGTTGTTTCTCATCACCCAGGTGTCAGTACAGACTTCACTGGCCCCTATTAGACGACCTGGTGAGAACAACTATGTCTTACCATACTGATGTCGGTCTGAGCTTGACTGATGTGTCGTTAAAAGATCACAAAAGCAGAAAACAGTTGCTATGCAGCCTGACTGTACCCCAGTGCCTCTACCAAGACGCAGCTATGCGTGGAGGCTCTATTCTCGTTTTTGGTTCTGATCCTGTGCCACAACGAGGAGAACCCCAGGATACTGACAATGACTTACTTCTCCCTCATTATGCTGATGGTGCCTTGTAACTTGACTTTATAAGTGCTGTTGGGCTTGACACTTCCCCTGAAACAGCTCCAGTTGTCTCACGGACCTACCAACTTAAGAAAGTGCCTCATCCACAGTGGTGGTTAGGAGGGCAGTTGAGTTATTAGATTTGCCTCAACCCTCCATTGAGAATAAGATAATTGTTCTGAGGGTGATTCGCCAACCTGGCCCAACAACTTTAGAGTCTGAATACCTTGGGGCCTCTTCGGCTCAGACGATCCATGATGACCAGGATGCTGCTAAATAGATCATTGTACTGGCCTAGCCACAACAGTTTGCATTGCAGTGCTGTTAGTACAAATATCTTACTTTGCAGACGCAACTGCATGAGGTCGACTGAATTTTCCGGCGATGTGCGGGCATTGCTGATGGTCATTCCCTTTGATGGGTCTTAACTATTCTTACAGAAGGTGGACTTTGCACTGGAAAGATTTAAAGATTGTAATGCCACAGCGCATTCCTTAGGGCTTTTGACTCCTGCAAAACAATTCCTCCATCTACAAACTAAGGAGCTACTTCAGAGAGAGAACCTAGTTGACTGATACCTTCTCAGCCACTGATGCAGCAGACACCCTTTTTGTGGCTACTGATGCAGCACCCACAGACAAATCACAGGCTAGCAGGGCACAGTCCTCCAGCTCCTCTTTGCCTGCATCATTGTCCACCTTGCTGTTTGTTTATCCTCAGCAACTCACCTAACCGGTAGAAGGCAGGATTTAGCAATTCTTCCCGGTTGACAATCCATCACGTCCGACAGATGGCTTTTACATATGATCAAAAGGGTGGAAGCTCTGCCTTAAATTTCTTCCCCCACCCCAACTACTTCCATCACCATCTCGGATTTTCTCACCTCCTTACCAGACAAATTGATGCTGAGACCTTTTTGTTTTAAGATTGTGACTCCCTTGCTCATTGGGTAGTTAAATTTTCTACCTGTTTTTATTTTGCCTTTTCACCAACCCTGTCACCCCCCCCCCTCACAAAAATCGAGGAGATTCTTCATTGTTTGGTCCCTAAAAGGACTTGGAGGTCCTATATTTATCATACCGGACGCTATTAAGTAAGATTATCAGCTTTTTGTGTGTTTTTAGATCTATTAGGCATTTTCCAAGAAACACGCCCCCCCCGATGATCTTTGAGCCCATTCCATTGTAGTGTAATGGTCTGATAGCCCATTCTATTCAGGTCCATGGCTCCTACAATGGCTTTGGCAGGAGGGCTGTTGTCTTGCTATCTGGCAGACTGCGACATTGGTGTTGGTGCATTGATAAAGCACTGCTTCCTTCACAGCCAAGTCTGACGAGAAGGTCACTTTGCTCGCTCATAGTCCATTCCATAGATCTTCATCTTTGGGAGGTCCTGCTTTTGATATCCATTCAAAAAGCAAGTAATCTGTAGTTAGATATATTCTTCAGAATAGCTAATTACATACCTTTGGTGATGTTCATTCTGGTGGGTACTCTGTCTAAATCTAGATTCTTCACTCCTCTCCCATCTTCCAGTTTTGTGAAATGGCTTTTGTTTGACATGTCTAATAAGGTCCCAAGTTGGAATTCAGCAAGCTTTACCAATATTTGTTTTGTGCTAAGCATCCAGGGAAGCGGAAAGGGAAAAGACAAGAAACTGACGTCTGCGCCCAGGAGTGGCCTTTAAATGTGCTCTTCTGTCACTTGCGGGTTGGTATGGAATCAGTACAGAGCCATATAATACCACCTGTGAGTGTGTGGTGGCATAACATTAAAAATCTCCAGATCTAGTCTAATGCTTCGAGGATAGTCAAAAAATTGAGGAATTTGCTGTTAGGTTAATCCACCAGGAAGCGCATTATGGAATGTAAATAATTTCGCTATACTATTACCGTTGCAGTTTAGTACTGAATGTATGAATGTTTTTTCGTAAAGTTGATGTAAATAGCCTGTATTATTGGGTTACACTAAGTTTAAATTGTAAAAGTCTAAAACAATTTAAAAGTAAAGTTATGGTTTCTTTTGCTCATAACACCTTAGTGTTGGCTTATAACAAAACCTCCGAAATTCCCTTTGAACATAGTTCATGTGAAAATGTGGTTGCCAGATCTGAAAAACGCATACCAATCTGCCAATGATGCTTAGCTACACAAACCATAACTCGTGCTCCGTCATAAAAACAGTAGCTTGCCCACCAAATGCAATGCTCATGATCTTGCACATGAGGTGACAGTTGACACCAGGAACCGTGGTATTAATGTTGACATTACGTATACCCTTACCATCAACATTATGGAGAGCATCCCTTTTAATACAGTATTATTTTTGTGTTTGAATGTGAGTTATTTAATGATGGCAGGTCGTTAATTACTGTTATTTATTGAAAACAATTGTAACATCTCATGAGGTGCATTTGGTGGGGGAGTTGTAGTTTTACAGGCATTTGCTGGGACAGCAGTTGTTATCCCTCCTACAAAGTAGCTCCATAGATCATAACTGCTGCAAACTTTGCTAATGGAGACCCCTTCTCAAATAGAATAGTAAGGGCCTTTGCATGGTGAATTCTGCAATAGATAAAGTAGGTTGCATTGTTAAATGCTGAGGCCTTTTTATAGAGATCTTTATTTCAGGATAGGGATTGTGTGGTCTTGTTTTCAGTATGCACATTTGCAATTCTTATTTAGTTGTGTGGGCATTAAAATATGTTAAAGTAACCGCATGGCTGGACACGTACTAAATAATTAATTGTCTGTTTGTGGTATTCAGAGAGTCAAGTGATAAAGCGTTGTATTTGGTGATAAGTTTGCATCCATTCAGGTGGTGACCTCAACCTAGAAATAAGAGGTGTATAATACTCCAATTGTAACTGTTTAAACTCCTAAAGCCCGGGTTTTTCTACACACACCTTTCCTAAAGCATTTGCCTAATCACATGCATTGAAGAGTAATTGGCTTTGCCCATTGCCCCAGCAGAAACTAGCTCTTCTACAGTCCATGCCCTCCAGTGCTCTCTGCTGTGGCACCACAAGTTCTAACAGTACCAGACGATGCTAAAAAAAACAGTAGTAGTGTGGCATGTCATGCGTGCCAGCAGCAAAAGGGCTGGTACAATGCTGAATGATACACCCCAGACTCCATATTCTAAGATAGAAGCTGCGTGAACTATCTGCTCGTGTCAAGTTTACTGTACTGCATGTTATCTGCATGTGAAGTGCACTTTGTTGCTCTTGCACACTGTACTTGTAGAGGATCCAAAGTGGCTTTAGGTCAGGACAGTGGGACTGGGGTCAAGTCGGGAGAGCAGCTGGGAGGAACTGCTGCTGAACTCGGGGGCAGATGCACAGAGCAAGGTTTGAATGACTTGACACACAAAGGCTCCCATTGCAGGTGTCTATGTTCTGACTGGTGACATCTGATGAAAGTGTACGCATACAGTTCTGTGTAGTTTGTGGGTTTAGTGAACAGTATGTGCTGGTGGTTTGTGGACTGAAAGGCCTGCTAATGGGCACTTGGCAAGTATTCTGTAAAGAAAATAAATGGCCAATCTGGTCTTTTAAGGCCTTCCCATTCTTTGGGCAGCCTCACAAGGGAGAGTACATTGCAGAAGAGGGCTCCACTTAGGAATGATTACTGCAAGAGTGGTCCCTCGTTAATTGCGTTGCGTGGCTTCAGTTCTAGCCTCAACAAAAACACAAGGGAGAACTCTTGAACGCCTACCGGTGGAAGAACAAAACACCATAAGTGCCAACAACTCTCACAGATCAGCAGTCACTCACTACCCGAAGAACTCACATCCCATACAGTAGTTGTTATATACTGTTGCCATCACTCATAACACTCAGTGTCTAACTTTCCAAATGGCACCCTCACTCTTCACACGTGTACTCTTTCACTGCCACCAGTGAATACAGCCCTCACAGGCTAGCAGTCACACAGCACCAGTAGCGCTCTCTTACCCCTCATCAAGTAACAGTTTTCTACACTGGACAGTTCTGTTACATGCCTCACAGACTAGCAGTCAAATGCCTACCTGAAGCTGTCTTGCACCCCACACAAACTAGCAGAAAAGAGCCTTCTGATAACTGGAAGTACCTTTTTTGTTGTGGATGTTTGTGTGACTATATGTAAGACTACTTTATTGGGTGTAATAGTACATGCATGCGTCCGAGGATGAGTGACTAACTTTGGTAATGAGTAATTGAGTATATGGGTGGATGGATGAGTGACTGCATCAATGGATTCATCCAGAAATGTTCAGTTGTTAACCAGACAAATAAGCATCGCCAGAGTTTAGTAATTCGGTAGTTATTCGTGATTACGTGAGCTCTGGCTGACAGCCAAATGTTTCTGTAGCCAAAAATAAGATTAAGCAGCTACATGTACGTGGTGTGATGAGGTACTGGAAATGCTGGTTACCCTAAACATCTTTCTTAATTCAGCTCTTAAAAGCTGCTACGTATCTATATTCATTTCTTTTAACCTTCTAGATATTTTTCTTCAATCATTTGAGTAAGGCGCATATCCAGTTGACGTTCACCATACAACCTTCACAGTGTGGTAGATGCCAGCAAGTTGTCCACCGTAATGGAAAGGAAAACGTTTCTGGTGAAACACCAGAACGTTTTTCTTTTTAAAAATCAGTCTGAAGGCAAGAGAAAAGAGCCCCTTGTATCCAGAGATTGAGATTTTTTTTTTTTTTGCCGTGACAAGCATGCTCCGTCAGTTGATGCCACAACAAAACAAAAATGAAAGCAGACCTTGCTAACAACCTAGTCTGCTTCCACTTTTGAATGGTGGTGGTGGGGATCATATGGGACATGGAGTTGAATCCACTCCACTGGATACCAGGGATAATGTTGTTTCTGGGTGGTCACATGGCAACCTCCCAACTCCCTTCAACCCTCTCGATGGGCAAATGCCTGTGATCTCTGAACTATAATAGACTTTCTACCCCCCTCCAAACCCTGGGATGGCAGATAGGGGAGGTTTACCCCCATTTATGCCTCCTCATACATACCCAGTGCACTAGAACACCAGCGAGTGATGCAATTACTCTTTTGGAGGGGGTCCACTGCTACCCATGAGCCTGGGCCCACCCCAGGGCATAACGGTATTTCTGCCTCATGGAGGGTTGAGGGGGGATTTGAAGGATGGAGGTGTTTATCTGCTGTTTGCCCCTCTGGTGGACAAGGCTAACATCTAGCTAAACACCAGAGAAAAGTGGTCAGAAGTAGAAAAAAAAGTAAAAGTGGGGGTTGGCCTGGCGAAGCATGGGTCTGTCTCCCCACTCAAAAAAGGGCCCAACATTGTTTCTGCCCTGCCCCCTTTAGGGCAGATTGGGGGGAGTTTACCTCCAATCTGCACCCCAAAGGGGTGAAAAGTACACTAGACCTCACAAGGAAAAATGGTCTCTTAAAGGAGTGGGGTGGCTCACTCTGGCATAGAGCTTTGCCCCCACCCCATATCAGGCCTAACAGTTCACCACAATTTTGGCCTCAGGGGAGTAGAAAGCCCACTACACGAGGAATATGGAGTGGGTGTGGGCTGCCTGGCATTGGGCCGATCCCCCACCCTTAAGGCTCCGATAGTCTTTGTGCCTGCCTGTAGCATCCCCATGGCCAGCGATAGGATTTTTTTTTTTGTGTGTGTTTTTGGCAAATGAACTGTCAGAGTTGGAGGTAAGTCAAAATTTCCTCTTATTTGCCAAGGTGAATAGCTGCACTATTGAGGCTCGAGCTTGCCCGCCACCCAGGGAAACCCACCAAACCTATATAGTTCTGAAAACTAGACACCCAGCAGTGTGGAGGTTAGTGTGCCGTGCGTGGGTCCCACGTTTTCTTACCCCGAATTCCCAGCAGATCTCAGATGACTACAATAACTTCTTCCTCACATTTCTGTGAGGAAAACCTGATGGAATTTTTTTAGCTTCATGCAGTTCCTCCCACCAAGAATTCCTACACTTCTTCCAATAAAACGGTACCCCACTTGTGTACATTGGTCTGGCCCCCGTAACTGGAATGTATCAAACCACTATGGCCAGTGGCTCACATTTGATCTGGATATGTTTTGTGGGGAAAAGTTATGTCATGTGAAGTGTAGCGTGAAGTGCTCCAAATGTCAAAAGGGCTCAGCATTGCAGGTGGAAAAGCCTCAACAGCTAAGACCTTAAAATGGGTTCAAGATGTATTTTGCTCCCTAGTTTGTGACATGGACTGGCTTCTTTTTAAATGAAATACAATTAGAAGTACATTAAGATACACTGCAGCTATTCTCTATTAAAAAACAACAACAAAAAATGTAGAGAAAAATCTTCTGTAAAACTTGTTTGTGATCTGAAGATGAGCAGAACTGTCCAGAGTTTGACTTCATTAACAACATTTCCGATGAAGAAATAGGATTACAAATAACTTTCCTCCCTCTATATTACCAGGACCTATCTTTGATCTAGCCTTGTGTTACCCGTGGCTTTTGCGAGGTGCAGCTTAATGTTTGTCTTAACATGTGCAGATTAGACTTATTATGGGGGGGGCGGCAGTAGGGTCGTCCTCATAGTCAGCAATAATGTTCAACATTCTTTTAAGGTGACTATTTGCTCATCCCTTGCCACTCATACAGTAGTTAACTTGGATTCTACAAATAAAGATAAACAATTATAAGTAACCAATCCAACCATGCATAATTATTTGGATTTGTGCACAACGTTATCTGACGGTTAGTGCTTAAATAACATTTCCCTTGTCATAGGTTGAATTTGCTGTTAAATTGGCACCACCCATTTCTCTGGAGTGGTTGTGTTGGGTGGAGAGGGCTGTCATTTAAACCATTTATTCACATCTTTTGTATTTTCTTTTTTTAAATATGTTGTGCTTATTTTATTTCAGCAATGGACATAATCAGAAAGTTCATATGCACATGGTGGATCTGATGAGCTCTATCGTTTGTGAAGGTGATACCGTGTCACAAGAACTCCTAGATACAGTTCTAGTAAATTTGGTTCCTGCACACAAGGCAAGTCCTGATGAAGAAGATTATTATTTGTTGAGAAATATGTTCTTAAAATCATATGTAGAAAAGTTAACCAGATGAAGATTGGTTCAAATGCAAATTGCATTGATGTGGCGACAAGTCATTTAGAGCCCTCTCACAATAAATGTTTAAAGAGTTCAGGCACATAAGTATAAAATGTTAAACCAGACCGAAATGTTGATCCAGTATAGTGTGAGAGCTTCATGTCCTTCCTTGTTTAGCATACATCTACTTGTTATTGGAGTGTTTTACTCTGTGTACTTGACTCTCCCTTAAACTGATATACATTGTAGTAATAGTGAACCTTTCTGATCTGACCTAAATAAATTGTTTATGGGAGTCACATCTGTAGGAAGCTGGCCTGGTGTGTGGTGAGCACCTATGGTGTTATCACCTTATAAAAGGTCCAGGTATCCCCTATTAGTGAGGTGCAGTCAGTGTATAGGAAGCTAGACTCTAAAGGTAGCTGTGGATGAGCAGCCAACACTTATCCAGGAGACATGCAAAGTTTATGCAATAACGCAGTAGTCACATAATACTTGCACACATGAAAGATGTGCACAGTGTTACAAAAATAAAGGTACTTTATTATGGTAACACAATCACTGAAATACTAGATAGGCAATAATCCAATAGGAGGTAAGTACAGAAGCAATCGGAAACTAGCATAAAAAGGAATAGAAAACAGTGAAATATCAGTAAACAATAGAGATCCTAGGGGGAGACCAAACCATATACTGAAAAAATGGAATGCGCCCTAGCAACCTGGAGAGAAGAGGCAAGTATCTGTTTATTTTTTTCCTAAACCCACAGAGAGACTTGGTAGAAGGACTGTGCAATACCCAAACAAGACTGGAAGAAACAAAAGATAGATCCTGACAAAAGAGGACCTACAAATGAAGAGGACCAAGTCCAGTTGAGGTTGGAGTGTCTGTTTGGGGCAGGAGCCACTACCCACCCTTCTGGAGATGCAGGACCAGGTTGACTATGAAAACAGGAGTTGGCTATGCAGCACAGAAGCAGGAGAAGAGTTCCAGGAGTGATGCAGCCGATGTCCCAGCAGTAAGGAGAGCGAGAAGTTGTGGATGCAGCCCCCACAGGCAACTCACAGGCAACAGGCACAGGAGTCGCAGTGAGGCCCACTCAGTACACCTGGAAAGGAGTTCAACATCGCTGGAGCAGCAGGCAGGAAAGTATGAGTTGCAGGGAAGAATGCTGGAGGCTGGGGCTACACACAGCCTGAAGATCCATTGGAAGGAGAGCCAGCAAACCTTGGTAGCTGCAAGAGTCACGTGTGCTGTGGTACTGTCCTGCAAGGAGTGGCAAAGACTCACCACCTTCAAAGTTGGACAGCTGGTAGAGGGGGCCACTCGGGACCACCACCTGTGTTGCAGGATCCACACAGCGTTGCAAGAGAGAGGATCCACATGGCCGGTCGTTGTTGCAGTTGGTGCCTGCAGATGCAGGGGAGTGACTCCTTCACGCCAAAGGAGATTCCTTCTTGCTTCTCTTTGCAGACTGAAGAGTTGCCACCCTCCGAGGATGCACAGCTGGGGAAATGTTGCAGTTGGTGGAAGGAGCCGGAGAAACAATAGTGTGGGGGTGAAGTCGTCGCAGGAGCTGCAGATTGTATGTTCCTGTAAAGTCCAGTTGCGGTTCCTGTGGCCAGAAGATGGAGTAAACATTGCAGAGGAGTGCTGCTGGAATCTTGCACGTCGAATCTGAGGACCCACCCAAGAGGGAGACCCTAAATAGCTCTAGAAGGGGGATTGGTCACTTAGCAGCGGGACCACCTATCAGGAGGGGGATGTCACCTGACTGACCTGGCCACCCAGATGCTCCCAGCGACCTCTGTCCACCTTGGTTTCAAGATGGCAGAATCAAGTGGCCACCTGGAGGAGCTCTGGGCACCACCCCTGGGTTGGTGATGGACAGGTGAGTGGTTACTTCACTTTCAATTGCCCAGTTTCACACCAAAGCATACCAGGGGCTGGGGGAGGCTACCCCTCCCAAGACCTGTCACACCTATTTCCAAAGTGAGTGGGTGTTGCCTCCCTCTCCCAAATTAAATCCTTTGTTCTGCCTTCCTGGGCTTTAGCTAGTTGAGCAGCAGGAGGCCAGAAACCTGTCTGTAGGATAGCAGCAGCGCGGGCTGCCTGGAAAAAACCCTGCAAACTGATAGGAGCAGTGCTTGGTGGTCCTCTAAGGAGTCCCCAGAGTGCATGGAATCATACTGCCAATACTGGCAACAGTATTGGGGTATGATACCGACATGTTTCATACCAAACATGCCTAGGTTTGGAGTTACCATTGTGTAGGTGGACATAGGTAACGACCCATGTCTAGTACACGTGTAAAATGGCGTCCCCGCACTCACAAAGTTCAGAAAAATTTAGCTGGAGTTCGTGGGGTCACCTCTGCTCATACAGGGGTGCCCTCACACACAGATATCTGCACCCTGCCCTCTGGGCTAGGACAGCCTACCATAGGGTTGACTTATAGTGACCTGGTGCAATGATCTGTAGTGAAAGGATGCATGCACCTTTTCAGGCAGGCTGCAATGGCAGGCCTGCAGACCCATTTTACATGGGCTCCTATAGGTGGCATAATACATGCTGCAGCCCATGGGGGAACCCCTGGTGCCCCAAAGCTCTCGGTACCATATACTAGGGACTTATAAGGGGGCATCAGTTTGCCAAATGTGGGATGTCTGTGATCCAAGCAACCAAATTTAAAGGGCGTGAGCACAGTCACTGGAATCCTGGTTACCAGGATCCCAGTGCACACAGTCAAAACCTACTGACAACATGCAAAAAGTGGGGGTATGCATGCCAAAAAGAGGGTTCTTTCCTACAACATCAGTGGTCGTATTATATCAGATTTTCTTTTGGGGGGGTGGGGGGGTGAGGAGATATGGATATTGGACTTTGCAACGCCCATATATTACTCCCCAAGATGCATAATTTCATGTTAGTTTTTTAACCGTTTCATCTTATATAAAACAGTTTTTGAAGTGTCTTTGAAGAATTAAGCTTTTAGGCAGCATTTCAATGCTTTATCTTCTTCCTGTTAAGGATTCAAGCCCTCTCTGGGACTTGGATCTGTCTTGGATTTGCTCTTGCATGAGCCATTTGGGAAACTGGACTCCAGTAACTTAGTCACAATTTCTCTTTCAGGAGGATCAGTGAGTTTTGGCCAAAGGACCATGGATTTTTTTTTGATTTTTTTTACCACTGGGACATGGTGGTTCTTCTTATGCATCTCCATCATGTACACTTTCCTGTATCTCTGCACTTGTTTGGAAGAAGTGCACAGCAGGGGTGGAATTTATTGATGTGTTTCTCACCATGATAAGTTTCAGTTTTTAAGACCTGTAATCTCACCTGATAAACCATGACGATGCATTGGTAACTTATTTGAAACTCAGCATCTGAGTACAGTGTCAGTAAAACTGCATGTATCTATAAACCGTAATGTAAAGGGAGCTTATTTGCCCGTGTCAACAGAGGACTCAAAAGATTGTCATTTCTTCTGGCTGATATTTTGCCATTTGTTTTAACATAAATATCAAACAGACAGATTCTCCTAGTGAAAATGTGAGCTGCGTGACTGCTTCTTGCCAAAGTTACAATTTTACATTGTTTCTGCTATTATCCTTCCTAATCCCAACAGAACATAAATATTTTTTTAATTTATTTTTGGGAGGATTGTAATGATATATCTTAACCTCCTGCCAAGGGAAAGCATTATGGGAAGTTAAGTTTGTTTTATTATGAAGAGATAATGTTTTATTATTTTAAAACACAAGATTGTTAACCATTGGGTTTGAGTATATGGCCAACACCCTGGCCAAACCTAAATTGCTTTTAAATGGGGGTGGTCTTTATTTTATAGTCTGGTCTAAAACCAGGTCCTTCATCGAGTGGTTACTGGACATGATGGGAAACCATATTCAGTTGGATGTTGTAAGTGGCAGTGCTGATGGTAAGCCTTACCTGAGGAATAAGCTGTCAAGTATAGAGTCTGGAAAACGCCTGTTCATGCTTCCAGACAGAGCACTCTGGTCTCTGGTGAGTTCGGTTAAGGGCGCAGAACCTTTCCACATACATAATTATGACCTGCCCAAGGTTAGACTGCTCCCACAAGCCTCTGAATACAACCAACTTTGAATACAGTGAATTAGGAGTGTATGGACCCTGGACTCCTTGAGTGATGTTTGATCTTAATTGTTATGTTGTGTCATCTGTATCCAGTGCTTAATTTGTGAAAGAATAAATGCTGAGGCTCATAGTTTTGCTCAGAAGCCTATGACCAGCACCTTCAAATGTTGGGGTTGACGAATACCGAGACTGCATATTCTTGATTCCTCCTCATGCGTCTTTTATCTACCACCAGACAGCCCCTGTCCCTATATCTCAGGCTTTCGTATTCTTTTTGATCCGTAGTTTCTTTCTTTGTCACTGTTTTCTCTGCATTCTGTTTCTCCTGCTTTCCCTCTGGTGTGTGTTTCTCTGTTTTGCTGTGGGTCAGTCTGAATAGGGGGGAAAAAAGTGCAGATCCCAAACAAGGAGGGCTGGTGGGCCCAACCTGCAAACACCAGTGCAAATTAAGCATTGGTGAGCCCACCTATGACACTAAATCGAGCAGTAAATGGAGGGATGAGAGTTTAACTTGGAAATTTGAAAGGGATTAGCTTTTGCGTCTTAAGCATGATGGTCCTAACAAGGGTGCTTCATTTTGACACACGCTGACCTCAGGACAGGGCATACTTTGTACTGTCTTTAGCCATGTGCATTATGACAGTGGGTATGGAGGCTTCTCCTTTGCCCAAAAGCTGCATCTTACACCCACTGGCCCTTGCGCAGATGGTTTGGTAGCAAACACTTAGCCTAGTCCACCCCCCCCATAGAGTGAGGACCCCTAATTTGCAGCGATTTATCTTGTTCAGCAAGCAACGGGGATACACCACATGTTTACAACACATCTTTTTCCCTTTTGCTGTGCTTCCCAACTGCATAGCACTGATTTTTACACAATGACACTGTGTGTAGTGCATGGCCTTAGGCACACAGATCCCCATCTCCAAAAACAAGAGACCACTATGCACATGCTTTGTGTACAGCAGACCATGCAAATGCAAGCGTTGTTATGCTCCCAAATTTACTCTGCAGGTCTTTAGCCACTCAATGTGGACATTGGATTGTTCCCTTTCTTTCCCTTGTCAAGGCCACATAGGTGTGCTCTCTGTGGACGTGCTTGTGGCACATCCCTTGGGCAGTGCCAAGAGGGTTTGAATTTGCAAGGGTGGGGAGAGGTTTGAATTTGCTAATTGAGCGTGAGGATAACATTCCCCTTACTTTCTGTGGTTTGGTGGGTAGGGTTGTTGACATAACTTTCCCATTCTTGGGTAAGACTGGAGCAGAAGTTAAAAAATGGTGTGGGGTGGGGTGGGGTGGGGTGGGGTGGGGTGGGGTGGGGTGAGGTGAGGTGAGGTGAAATGTCACCATGTTCCTTTCCGGGCCTTTGCAAGGCCAGGCTGCATTTTGTACTGCCAGTGGATAAAAGGAGAGTGAACACACTCCTTTTGGAGGACAGTGTACTCTTCTAGACAATGTTTGTGTTTTATATAAGTACTCTTACACACTGTGGTTTCACTAGTGGTGTGCTTCATTATCTAGTCCTTGTTGAGATGCAACAAGGTAGCTAGGTGGGCCCAACCTCGAAACTCAAGGGTGCTCTTTGTCTTCTGGAGGGATCTATAACTAAACTTGTCTTGGATGTCCTACAATATCACTTAATGTTTTTATTTAGTTTATCGTCCCCCCAGCAAAGGTTAAAAACACGGGTCGATGCTACCGAAGGAAATTACGCACTCCTGCTTCTAAGGTCTTCATGGTTTAGCCTGCAAACGCCCAAACTGTTTCATTGGTCTTTGAACCTTGTAGTCCGAAACCTACTTGCAACCCTATTTAGAATTATGTGAGCTGTGCACCATGCTTGATGCCACATCAGTCATAACAAATCATACATTCTAGCATTTCTTACAAATCCTTCTGGGGGACTTACTCCGTATAGTTGTTGTGGGTAAGAGAAAAATTACGTACATATTGATAGCGGTCGCAGGCATTATTCCATGTTTTCTGTGATGTGCCTTGTTAACACTACTGCAAAATTGTTTGTACCATGTGGAAGAAACCAAGTTCTCAAATTCAGATTCTGTTCTATAAAGCAGCTACGTACTCAAACAGAGCATATTCTGAAGTATCTGTGTATCAGTGGATATAATCATTAGGTAATCAAAGTGCCTGTTCATTCTACAAGCATTCGTAGCGTCACGTGTCCATGTATCCAAAAATAATAATAATAATAAAGTAATCCGGGTGCCCATTCATCCTTTGTGAATTTGCAGCATGCAGAGACAGAACACAGGTTTTATTTTCTTATGTCTGGCCACATAGTGCGGGGTGGTGGTTTGCCTTTTCACACACTACAAAGAGAACCCAAGGCAAACTAATTTTAGTTAAGTAAAAAAAAAAAAAAAAAAACCCCGGATTGCCGTACTATATGGCTCATCCTCATTGGATTTTATTCTATTGTTAGTATCTTTTTCCAATTTGTCTTATTTTATATTGCATTGTCCCTTTTGATTCTTCGATTGGCGTGTTCTCTCTATTGATGTGATATTTATTTAACTTGCAAAATACCTCCACCCCCCTCTAGTGGGTGCCTCTCGGTCACATCACCGCTTTTCTATGGTTTTACATGTATGGTTGGTTGATGAGGATCAGGTATTGTCACTAGTCACAGTGTGTGTGACTACTTTATTATTAGGGTTAAGGTGCAGGTGGCTACTGAGGGATGTTCCTATTTATTTAAGTCGACCCCTATGGTCTCACCAGTTTGGATCTTTTCCAGTTCTATCCTTGCTGGAGAAGTCACTGCTCATTATGCTTAATCTTTGAGGGCATCTGTTAGGGCCTCCCATGGCCGTGCTCCTTCTAATGAAGTGCAGCCTGTCTTGGCCTCCCTGAGTCTAAACTCAGATTCGTATCCCTCCCACTTGGTAAATTCTGACTTCCATGTATCTATACTCGGGCCCACTTGCTTTTCCAGTTTCTGGTTATTTCTTTTTTCCCAATCATGTATGCTAGGTCTTGGAAGCGGCCAGTGATCTTGTTTTTTACATGTGTGGAACCAGCTCAGCAGGCATCGGCTCGCTAAGCAAGGGACCTCTTTATCTAGGACTGTCGATAGGGTGTGCGCAATGCTCTTCGAGTAACCTCCCAGCCGAGGACATTCCCAAAGCATGTGAAAGAATGTGGCATGCAGTTCATTGCAGCGATTACATTGAGCTGTTTGTATGTGATATTTTCTATTGAGTTTTTCAGGTGTAAGATATGCTATTTGCAATATATAAAAATGAATCAACTTAAACCTGGCATTTTTCTGGCTTTTGTTGCATTATATTGGATATTCTCACAGTCCTTGTCCTCAATTCTGTTGCCTAGGTCTGCCTCCCATTTAGTTTTCAGGCTCTCTAACGGTTTCATTAATTCTGTGCGTAACCTCTTGTACATGCAGCTTACTGCTTCATGCTTTCCTGATGATATCACTAGGTATTGACAGCTGATGGATTGGTTTGGTTCTTCTTCTTCCCTTTGCCAGTGACTCTTATTGGTGTCTGTTACTGCTCTGTGTAGTAGGAAATGGCTTCTAGGTAATTCATTTTGTTCCCTAAAGTCCTCAAAAGGAAGGAGCATTCCATTGCCATAGAGCGCTCGCACTTCCACCCATGCCGGTAGCCCCTTCCAGGACAACCTCACCCCCCCCCCCCACTCCTCCCCACCTCTCCTCCCCCATGTGGGAGTTCATCTAAAAAACCCATTGGAAAGTCTGGGGAGTACGGAGTTCTCGTGTTCAGCTTCCTAAGGTGTCGCGCCCAGCACTGCTGTAGGACTTGGAATTCAGGTCTAGGTTTTCTACCTTTGTCTTGGAGCTATAATATTGCCCTACTCAGCGCCTTGAGGTGTGGAGTCAATATAGGGAGTGGTGGTCCTGGTGTCCACTGCCCCATCACCCACTGTGTCAGCCGTTGCAACTGGGCAGCAAAGTAGTAAGCCTCAAACTCCGGGACCGCCATTCCTCTCTCGGTTGTTGGTCTTTGTAGAACTTCCAGAGCGACTCGCGTGTGGCCCTTGCCCCATATGAATTGTGTTATAATCTTATCTATTTCTTTAAAGTATGCCCTTGGTATCCAGAGGGGTAGTGTCAGAAAGCAATATAGTATTCTCGGAAGTGCTACCATTTTAAGTAAGGTCACTCTCCATGCCATGGAGAGCAGCAGCATAGACCAAAATGCTATACTTGTTTTCAGGCCTCTTATGGCTTTTACCAAAGTGCCTTCCAGTAAGTCATTAGTGGTGTGATATATGTGAACTCCCAGGTAAGTAATAGTGCGAGGTTGCCAGGGCAAATACCCCAGCTCATCTGGGGGCTCACCATCTGCCTGTATGGGAAAGAGGCCAGACTTGCTCCTGTTGACCTGGAGTGCTGAGAGGGCTCTGTAACGCTGCAACATATTCCGTACTCCTGGGAGGTCTCTTCGGGTATTCTGGGGGAAAAGGAGCATGTCATCTGCATATGATATACAGTGTTCTCTTTGGTCTGTTTCCAATCCCCTAAATATCTGCCCCTCCCGGACCCAGCATGCTAGGGGTTCTAGGGCTAGTGCAAACAGCAGGGGCGATAGGGGACACCCCTATCTGGTTCCTCTCTCTGCGCTATAAGTCAGGGATATATGTCGCCCTGTGCGGACCCTAGCCGTTGGTCATGTATAAAGCAGGCGGGTCCAGGCAATATACGCCTCGACCAGGCCCATACACTCAAACACATTATATAAGAAAGGCCACTCCAGACTATCAAAGGCCTTTTCGATGTCAACTGTTAGTTCTGCTTCTTCCTGTCTACCAGTTGCACTGGCCCTCAAGACTGGGCACAGGCACTGTATGTTATGCGCTCTGCTTCTACCTGGGATAAATCTTGATTGGTCTACATGAAATAGTGTAGTCTTGTGTGGTAACAGACGTGTTGCCAGTATCCTGCTGAGTATTTTATAGTCCGTATTTAACATTGCTAACGGTCTATGTGCTCACTTGTCATTGGGGTTCTTTGCCTGGTTTTATCACAGGTATGATTAGGGTGTCTGAGGGAGTATGCAAAGGGCCCTAGCCGCATTAAACATGTTGGTCAATCTAGGAGCTAGGGTTTCTTTATATTGATCATAAAATTCAGTAGGGAGTCCATCAGTGCCTGACGTCTTATTTCTGACCATAAGCAATGTTTCCGCTTCTAGAACCTTTTGTAATAGCGTTCGTCGGGCTCCTACGGCCTCTGATATACACCTCCCTCTAATCAGTGGGTTGTGATCTGATAGGGTGCGAGTCAAATATTCTGACGCCTGTACTTGAGCATGCATAACTGGGGAACATAATATAATATCCAAACGGACATGTAAGTTGTAAACACCGGAAGGGAAAGAATAATCTCTGTCTCCAGGATGTTGCCTCCTCCATGAGTCTATTAGCCCCCATTCTGTTTGCCTTCTTGTAAAAGCTCGGGCCACCCTCTCAATCTGTGTCCCTGGTAGGGGTGGGTGCGATCTATCTCAGACCGGGTCCGCTACACAATTGTAGTCCCACCCTCCACTCCCCCCAACCCTCCCAATAGGTACTGGATCCGTTAGGAAGGGGGCCAACACCCCGGATACGCTCTCATAGAATTGTGTTTTGTCTACATTTGGACCATAGATACTCCCCATTATTACATCTTGCCCTTCTAACCTGCCCTGTATTACCACAAATCTACCCTCTGCATCAATGTGCTGCCTCAAGCATTGAAACGGTACTCCTGCCAGAATCCATATCAAAGTCCCTTGCGCATATGCAGAGTACGTTGTATAATATAGCTGCCCTTGCCATCTGCGCCTTCCTTACTCGTCAGGTGTGTTTCTTGTAAAAGGGCGATCTGTATTCCCTCTGGTGTGGAAAGGAGTGAATCTTGTAGCGCTTGGCCATGGTATGCATCCCTGTTATATTCCAAGTAATTATCTTATATATTGTGACGTCTGCCATGCTTGGCTTGTCCCTCTCGAGCATTAATACTGCCCCTCCCTGCTCTTCACCCTTTTGGTGATTCTTTGCCTACCTGTGGTGTGACTCGTGTGGTGATGTGACACCAGACCCCTTGCTCCCCCACCCAAATTAACCGTAAACAATCCCCTAAATTCCCCATCCTCAGGACAAGTAGGACCTCCTTCCTCATCCAAACCATAACACACAACTGAACATTGGCGGAGTTTTCCACCAAACAACACCTCGGGCGGATGCCATCATCAGTCGGCGTCCCACCGACTTCACTCCCCCACTCAACCCGTCTGAGTCTTTATATATCTGGACCCCATTTTTTTGCCCCCAAGTATAGTCATCTGCAGATGTGTAGCCAGTTATGTCGTTGGTGTTGGGCCCCCAATTTTCAGGTCGGTCGGGTGTCTCCCTTGCGTGTTTTGGGTTCTTGTGTCAATTCGTATTAGGGGCCCGTGATGTGTATGGAGTGCCTCTCCTCCGTCTGTGTGGGGGTGTTGTCCTCTGAATGCATCTTACCTAGGTTCAGAAACACTCATCCGCTGTGTGGGGTATAATTTTAGGGAGTCCATCCTCAGTAGAATCGTCACCGTTGGAGATCAAGACCTTACTATCAATGGCTGCCTTCATTGGGCACTCGCTCTCTTGAATCTTTCGTTTCAACGCTGCCACTGTTTCTGCGGCTCTCTGCTGTCCTCTCCGTGCCTCGGTTTTAGTTGGTGTCCCTCCCAGGATGTTTCGCCTTTTCCTTCTGATGTTCTTCTTTCGTACAGTTTTATCTGTTGGCATGGGGGTGGCTAGGGCCATGGTGGTCTTGAACCTCCAGCCAGTCCCATTCAGCTTGAGGTGTTTGAAAGAATTGCGTTCCTTTCAGTAGTAGAGATTCTGAGGCGAGCAGGGAAAATCATGGCATACTTGATATTTAACTGTCTTAGCTTTGTTTTAGCCTCTGTGAACGTTACTTTTTGTTTTTTATGGCCTTGGGATAGACCGGGAAGATCATCACTTTATGATTGTCTATCGTTCTCTTGTTTCTCTCTTGCTTTTGCTAGGATATGATCTCGATCCGAGTAGTGTAAGAGACAAACAACAATCTGTCTAGGCGGCATGCCAGGTTGCGGTGGTTTCGCTGGGACCATATCCGCTCTCTTGTGGTGGTGTGTCATCTCTGTAGCAGCCTTTTGGCTGTCTGAGTGTGCTCCACTGTTAACCTTTGGCCCTCCTGCTCCGTCCTTTTTAGTCATTTTGCCCATAATTTTCAGTTAGGAGGGTATGTAGTTCCCTTTGTTCCGTGCTATATTGGCTGCCTCCCACCGCTCGTGCTGTAGTCCTCTCACCTCGGGCCCCTCAGGGTGTCCTTTGTACACAGTTTAGTTCTCTGTCGCTAGCACCCGGATGCCTGTATTGCAGGAGCAGGATTCAGTTTCCTACGGCCGTAGGGGTTTATTAAATTATTAGTTGTCGATGGTATTATGAGTGCTACTGGGCGCTCATTACAGTGCCTCTGCATCCTCCCCCCTCCCCATGTGGCTAGGCCGGAGATGTGTGCAGCTAGGTCCTCCCTCAACAATGGTTCATAGTGCTGCTTGGTATTAATCCCTGTGGTTCGTGTGTCTCTTGATTGATGGTCAGAGGGCGCTCACTCTTTTTCGTGGCGGCCCTCTCATTCAGTAGTTATTTATCCCTCTCTAGGCTGCTGGTGCTTCTGGCATGCGCTTTCGTCCCTGTGCTTGCTTAGTAAAGTGTCTTGGCGCCCCCCTGAAAGCGCTATGCTGGCTTTGATTACGCTGCAGCTCCCCTGCTTTGCTGCCGCTTATGACCCTTGAGGCGCTGTTCTAAGTTCACTGGTCCGTGTGAAAGTCTACTTTGCCATTACGGACCTGTCCTGCATCGTGGGCCTTTCCGCCATGTTGGTTTTGTCTTGGATGCAATTCCGTCCCTCCAGCCTCCTTGCATCTGCCCAGGACCCCGAGGTGCAGGGGTTTCGGTAGGGGTTCTGCCTTTCTCTGAACCGCTTGCTTTACTGGCCTTCCACACAGCTGCTCACCTCCACAGCCCGGGTCCATCACAAGGGGAAGCACCCATAATTCTCGCCCGAAAGCCTTGTTGCGCGCCTGCTCCTCCCCTTCTCACCTCTGGCTCGCTGTCTTGTGGAGGAGACGCTGTCTGCTGCGCACACCGCTAGCGCTCTGCAGTGTTCTGCGTTGCGGTCAGGCCTGTCTTTACTGTTCCGAGGCCTCTAGAATCTCTCTCCGGCCTCCGCTCTCTCCAGGCCGTGCGCTGCCATTTTGTCTCCACTCCCCTTCGGCGGGTCAGCTCCTGACTTGTCTCAGTTTCTCGTGCATTTTTTAAAAATTTTGGGCTTAGCTGGCAACTTGAGGCAAGGGGTTTGTATAATTTATTACCCAACTGCTGTCCCTGTAAATCGCTCTTTCTACCTTCATCGGTGGCTCCATCCATGATTGAACAATAAAGGTGTTTCCTTCAGACCACCCCATATCCGTTCAGTGAAACCCATAAAATATCATTTTTGGAGCCCTGGATATGGTTGCAAAAGTGGTAAATCCACCTTTGTTCCCTCTCAAAGAGTACTTTTTCAGGGTTCCTTATGTTTACATCCAGCTGTGGTGGGAGTGGATAGTGGCAAGCACCTTTTTGTTGAAATTGTTCTTGAGGTCCATGGCAGGCTGCAAAGTGTCCCACCCCCCCCCCTTTGGTGCAGGATGATATATTTTTTTCTCTATTTCAGTGCTCAGGTTTTTAAAAAAAAAATAAATAGGACATTTTCCCATCAAAACATTAACAAGCTACAACTTGATCTGCATTTGTCGGTTGTGCAGCATGCTTTTTTCTCACAGAATAGTAGCCCTTTTCCATTGCATTGTTTCTGCATCTTGACCCTTGCACTCAAATGCAGGGGAAACAATTTGGTCAGCATCTGGGAAAAATTTCCAGAGGGCCTTCAGCTAATCATTTTACCCGCCCTGTTTGTACATGAAAATTCATCCAATCAAAAGCTTGTTTTTATTTTTTTTTTATTTTTTTTAATTTTCATTATTAGTTGTACAGTGTGATGCATGCATGGGCTTTGGACGGGGCATTTTCTCCCTAACTTGTAAACAAATGCACTAGACCAGCAAGCAAATGGCACCTAATGGAACCACGTCATCAATGCTTGTTTAATCTGGTGCCCTTTTTTCAGCCTTTTGTTCTGTTTTTGCTGTGAAACTTCCTTTGGCAGGTTTTCATGGGAAATTGTATTATTAGAACCATCTCAGATCTTTGCCGAACCCTGCCTCAGTGTGATCCCCTTTATTCATACCTATGCAGGATGTTTGTTTTTGGATGGAACTGCCGTACAGAATGGTGTTTCGATGGCATGTGTAGCTGCAGATACACATTCTTTGCACTGTTCCTGCCATCTAGTGTTGGGCTCGGAGTGTTACAAGTTGTTTTTCTTCGAAGAAGTCTTTTCGAGTCACGGAAACCGAGTGACTCCTCCCTTTCGGCTCCATTGCGCATGGCCATCAACTCCATCTTAGATTGTTTTCTTTCCGCCATTGGGTTCGGACGTGTTCCTCTTCGCTCTGTGATTCGAATCGGGAAAGTATTAAAAGCCTCGAAAAAACCATTGGTATTGTTTGCATTCGGGAAAGATCTTCTATCGTCACATCGACACTGACGAGACAACCGTTTCGGTGGCCTGGTCGGCCCGAACACACACGTCGTCGAAGCCTCCTGGACCGGACCCCCTTCCGTTTCTGCCCGACGTGCCACGCTAAGTATCCATATACAGACCAGCATCGGGTCTGTAATCTGTGTCTGTCACCGGAGCACAGAGAGGCCTTTCGGTCGAAAAAACCTTGAGAGATCGGAGGGCGAGACTCATGCAGATGGCATTGAAATAATCGCAACACCTCGACGTCGAAGAGGAGGAGATGGCTATCTCCATCCATGGATCGGATTCGGACGACTCCGGAGACCGACCGCCGACAGTAGGCCAAAAAGTGAGTACACCTGCCCCGACCGAACCCCAAAGTCAGCCGAAAAAACAAAAGGCCTCTGGGACGCCACTGCCTGAGCCATGGCTTGACCCATAAAAAAAGCGGTGACCAAGCAACACCTTCGGCACCGAAAAAGGCCAAAATCGTGCCGAAGTCTTCAGACTCTGGCTGAGAACCCGACGTCGAAAAAAGTCGACATCGCCTTGTTGAAGCCAGTAAGCCTCGAAGGAGCCTTTCGAAGCCGAGGCCAACCATCACCATGGGCATTTCGGTGCCGAGAAAACCGGCTTTGGAGCCAAAAAAGACCTCTTACACAGAGGAACATGGGCTCTCCAAACAACTGAAGGAGAGGCACAGATTTGAAGAGGAGCTGGACATTGAAGAGTTTGACCAAACGCAGGCACGGATACAGATCCATAAGGATACTGGAAGGAACCAAACTGCCCCTCCTCTCAAATTTAAGAGAAAGCTGGCTTTTCAACCACAAACAGAGACTGAGACTGATCAGCCAAGAGCTAAAGTGGCTAGAGAGAAATCACCAACTCGCCACTTTTCGCCAGAAATTTCTCCACCACATTTGCCACAAAGGACAGGGTCACCAATTGGCACGCCCACTGCACAGTCACCCACACATACTGTGCAAACTCAGGATGATGGAGACCCCTGGGACCTCTACGAGCCCCCTGTCTCGGACAATAGCCCTGAGTGCTACCCCTCAAAACCATTTCCACCAGAGGATAGCACCTCGTACACCTAAGTCTTAGCCAGGGCTGCTGCATTCCATAATGTCAGTATGCATTCTGAACCATTGGAGGGATGACGTTCTTTTCATTACCCTGGCTTCCACGCATGCGTCATACCAGAGCCTGCTGATGCTACCAGGCATGCTTAAGCATGCACAGCAAGTGTTTAAAGTGCTGGTAAAGGGAAGAGCCATCACACCGCTGGTGGAAAAAAAAGTACAAACCACCCCGTCGGACCCAGTATTCATTACGCAACAGCTCCCACCGGACTCTGTAGTGGTTGGTGCTGCAAGGAAACGAGCAAACTCACAATCATAGGGAGATCCACCACCTCCGGATAAAGAGAGTCGCAAATTTGACGCAGCGGGAAAGAGAGTGGCGTCCCAAGCTGCCAACCAATGGCGTATCGCAAATTCACAGGCCCTCCTCGCCCGTTACGACCGAGCTCACTGGGATGAAATGAGTGACATCATCCAGCATCTACCTAAAGAATATCAAAAACGGGCTCAACAAGTGGTAGAGGAAGGGCAAGCGATCTCGAACAATCAAATTTGTTCGGCACTGGATTCCGCTGACACTGCCGCAAGAACTGTGAACACGGCAGTCACAATTAGGAGACATGCTTGGTTACGATCCTCAGGATCCAAACTTGAGATACAACAGGCAGTATTAAACATGCCATTTAACCAGCAACAACTGTTTGGGCCAGAAGTGGACACAGCCATCAAAGATGAAGAAAGACACTGACACGGCCAAAGCCATGGGCGCGCTCTACTCGTCCCAGTATAGAGGGACATTTAGGAAACCGCAATTTAGGGCAGGTTTCAGACAGCAACCTTCAGAGGCATCCACCTCTCAAGCAAAACCCACCTACCAGTCCCAATATCAGAGAGGGGGGTTTCGCAGATCCTTCAGGGGACAATTCCCAAGATCAAGGGGAAAGTTTCAGTCCACCAAGCAGGCCCCCAACAACAAACAGTGACTTTACTGTCACACTTCCCCAACACACATCACCAGTAGGGGGAGGACTAACACTTTACCACAAACATTGGTCAGACATAACCACGGACACATGGGTTCTATCAATTATCCAACATGGTTACTGGATAGAGTTCACACATTTCCCTCCAGATGTTCCCCCAAGAGTGCACAAACTCTCGGCACAACATCTAGACCTGTTACAAATAGAGGTACAAGCACTATTAACAAAACAAGCCATAGAACTAGTACCTCACCACCAAAAAGGAACAGGGGTTTATTCCCTATATTTCCTTATTCCCAAAAAAGACAAAACACTAAGACCAATTTTAGATCTCAGGACATTAAACCTCTTCATCAGATCAGAACATTTCCACATTGTCACACTACAAGATGTAGTCCCCTTACTAAAACATGGAGAATACATGGCAACACTGGATCTAAAAGATGCGTATTTCCATATACCCATCCATCCATCTCACAGAAAATACCTCAGATTTGTCACACAGGGCAAACATTACCAATTAAAAGGTACTGCCCTTCGGGATAACAACAGCACCCAGCGTATTTACAAAATGCCTCGCTGTAGTAGCAGCTCATATAAGGAGACATCACATGCACGTATTCCCATATCTCGACGATTGGCTAATAAAAGCCAACACTCAACACCGGTGTCAAAATCACACGCAGTATGTAATAGATACCCTACACAGACTAGGCTTCTCTATAAATTACCAAAAATCTCATTTGCAACCATCCCAACTACAACAATACCTGGGAGCAACACTCAACACACAAAGAGCAATTGCCACTCTAAGCTCACAGAGAGTTCAATCATTTCAAACTATGGTGTCAAACATACAACCAAATCAGTACACAGTCAGATTTGTCATGAAACTCCTAGTCATGCATCGCTATTGTCCCAAACGCGCAGCTACGCGTGCAGCCCTTACAGCAGTATCTAGCAAAACAATGGACGCAGGCACAGGGTCAACTTCAGGATCTAGTGTTGATAGACCGCCAAACACACTATTCGCTTCAATGGTGGAACCCTGTAAATTTAAACAAAGGGCGGCCATTTCAAGACCCTGTGCCTCATGCCATTCTCACAACAGATGCTTCGATGATTGGGTGGGGAGCACACTTCAACAATCACAATCTACAAGGACAATGAACAATCAACAAAGACAACTACACATAAATCACTTGGAGCTGCTAGCGGTCTCCCTAGCACTAAAAGCCTTTCAACCCCTTCTAGTTCACAAACACATTCTTGTCAAGACAGACAATATGACAACAATGTACTACCTAAACAAACAGGGGGGGGACACACTCATCACAACTATGCCTCCTAGCACAAAAAATGTGGCTTTGGGCAATTCACAACATTCGCCTCATAGCGCAATATATACCAGGCATTCACAATCAGTTAGCTGACAATCTCAGTCGAGATCACCAGCAAACTCACAAGTGGGAGATACATCCCCAGATTCTACAACAATACTTTTACCACTGGGGAACACCAGACATAGATCTGTTTGCAATGAAACAAAATGCCAAAACTTTGCTTCCAGGCATCCACACCCTCAGTCCAAGGGCAATGCTCTATGGATCAATTGGCCAGGGATATTTGCTTACGCTTTTCCCCCTCTCCCACTCATTCCTTTCCTAATCAACAAACTGAGTCAAAACAAACTCAAACTAATACTCATAGCACCAACGTGGGCACGCCAACCGTGGTACACCGCACTCTTGGACCTCTCAGTAGTACCTCACATCAAACACCCAAACAGACCAGATCTGTTAACACAACACAAACAACAGATCAGACACCCAAATCCAGCATCGCTCAACCTAGCAATCTGGCTCCTGAAGTCTTAGAATTTGGCCTTTCAAATGAGTGTATGGAAGTCATTAAACAGGCAAGGAAACCGACAACAAGGCATTGTTATGCTAATGAGTGGAACATGTTTGTTTTCTACTGCCAAGCAAACCCAATCACACCGTTAGATGCCTCCATACAAAACATTGTGAGTTACTTACTACACCTACAAAAAGCAAATCTCGCTTTTTCTTCCATCAAAATTCATCTCACTGCAATCTCTGCTCACTTGCAGATTAAACATACAAAATCACTTTTTAGAATACTAGTTATTAAAGCCTTTATGGAAGGACTAAAAAGGATCATACCTCCAAGAACCCCACCAGTGCCCTCGTGGAATCTTAATATTGTCCTTACACGACTCATGGGCCCACCTTTTCAACCCATGCATTCTTGCCAAATCCAATTCTTAACCTGGAAGGTAGCATTTCTAATAGCCATCACTTCACTACGAAGAGTTAGCGCAATACAGGCGTTCACTATTGAAGAACCATTTATACAGGTACACAAACATAAAGTGGTTCTCCGTACTAATCCAAAATTTCTGCCAAAAGTCATTTCACCGTTTCATTTAAACCAAACTGTGGAACTCCCAATCTTCTTCCCACAGCCAGACTCCGTAGCAGAAAGAGTACTGCATACTTTAGACATAAAAAGAGCACTAATGTATTATATAGACAGAACAAAGCCATTTCGTAAAACTAAGCAATTATTTGTTGCTTTCCAAAAACCCCATGCTGGTAACCCCATATCCAAACAGGGCATAGCCAGATGGATAGTCAAATGCATACAAACCTGTTACCTCAAAGCTAAAAGAGTTACTTGTTACACCAAAGGCACACTCCAGTAGAAAGAAAGGAGCAACAATGGCCTTTCTAGGTAACATACCAATGACAGAAATTTGTAATGCAGCCACTTGGTCTACACCTCATACGTTTACCATACACTACTGTGTAGATGTGTTAGCAACACAACGAGCCACAGTAGCAGGCTGTACTAAGAACATTATTTCAGACAACTTCAACTCCTACAGGCTGACCACCGCTTTTGGGAGGATTACTGCTTTGTAGTCTATACACAGCATGTGTATCTGCAGCTACACATGCCATCGAACGGAAAATGTCACTTACCCAGTGTACATCTGTTCGTGGCATGTTCTGCTGCAGATTCACATGCACCCTCTCACCTCCCCGGGAGCCTGTAGCCGTTTAACTTACAGTTAGAAATTGTATATATGTAAATAATATATGTAGATAAACATTCTTTTGCACCAACTATGTACATACATATCTATTCCATTGCATGGACATCTTTACTATTCTCATTCTACCACTCCTACCTCACCGTATGCGGGAAAGCAATCTAAGATGGAGTCGATGCCCATGCGCAATGGAGCCGAAAGGGAGGGGTCACTCGGTCCTGTGACTCGAAAAGACTTCTTCGAAGAAAAACAACTTGTAACACTCCGAGCCCAACACTCCGAGTCCAACGCTAGATGGCAGGAACAGTGCACAGCATGTGAATATGCAGCGGAACATGCCACGAACAGATGTACACTGGGTAAGTGACATTTTATATATATATATATATATATATATATATATATATATATATATATATATATGTGTGTGTATATATATATATATATATATGTGTGTGTGTGTATATATATATATATATATGTGTGTGTGTGTGTATATATATATATATATGTGTGTGTGTGTATATATATATATATATATATATGTGTGTGTGTATATATATATATATATATGTGTGTATGTATGTATATATATATATATGTGTGTATGTATGTATATATATATATATGTATGTATGTATGTATATATATATATATATGTATGTATATATAAGAGAGAGAGAGAGGACTGTTGCGTTCCTTCTTCATTTAATTTGCTGTAAAGGTTTTATCACACCTGTACATTCTTAAAATAACGTGGCTATCTCTACTTTGCAGAAAACCTTTTTTTCCATGGTTGAAATTTCCTCCTGACACAAAAGATTGAGGCATGAGGTTATTCGTGGGCTTAAGTTAAACCCTCTACTGAAATGTTGGGTCTGTAAAGCAATTTTTATTTAGAGGGTTTATCTTGAACATTCTTGTTATTTACAATATTGCAGACATATCTGTGGTTCAAAATCATCAGAATTGTGGGATAGTACTTTTTGGCATGGTTACCCCCACTTTTTGCCTGCTATCAGTATGCTTAGACTGTTTTTACTGGGATCCTGCTAACCAGGTCCCCAGCGATTGTGCTCTGTCACTCTAAATGTGGTTGCCTAGGACTTTGCACCCCCCACAATTGGCATACTGATGCCCCTTATAAGTCCCAAATGAATGGCTGCAGCATATATTGTGCCACCCACGGGAGTCCATGCAAAATGTGTGTGCTGGCCTGCCATTGCAGCCTGTGTGAAAAGGTGTATGCACCCTTTCACCATAGGTCACTGCACCAGGTCACCCCCAGAGGGCAGTATGCAGGTCCCTGTGTGTGAGAGCACCCCGGCATGAGCAGAGGTGGCACTATGAACTGCATTTCCATTACACTGGACTTTGTAAGTGCAGGGAAGCCATTTTTCCCGTGTACTGGACACCGGTCACTAACCTGTGTCCATCTACAGAATGATAATGCCGAACCTGGGCATGTTTGGTATCAAACATGTCAGAATCATACCCCAATACTGCTGCCAGTATTGGTTGTATGATTCCATGGACTCTGGGAGCTCCTTAGAGGACCCCCAGTATTGCTCCTACCAGTCTTCTGGGTTTTTCCATGCAGCCCGTGTTGCTGCCACCCCTCAGGCCGGTTTCTGCCCTCCTGCTGCTTGACCATCTCAAGCGGAGGAAGGCAGAACAAAGGATTTCCTGTGTGAGGGATGAAACACCTTCTCCTTCGGAAATAGGTGTTAAAAGGCTTGGAAGGGGAACCTCTCCAAGCCATTGGTATGCTTTGAAGGGCACGTTTTGGTGCCCTCCTTGCCTAAACCGGTTTGCACTAGTCCAGGGACCCATGGTCCCTGCTCTGGGGGTGAAACTAGACAAAGGAAAGGGGAGTGACCACTCCCCTGTCCATCACCACCCCAGGGGTGGTACTCAGATCTCCTCCATGTGGCCACTTGATTCTGCCATCTTGAAACTAAGATGTGCGTAGGCTTCTGGGAGCATCTGAGTGGCCAGGTCAGGCAGGTGACGTCACAGACCTTCCTGATAGGTGGTCACTTTGCTTGGTGACTTAACCCCCTTTTGGGGCTGTTTAGGGACTCCCTTGGGGGTGGGTCTCCAGATTCAATGTGCAATATTCCACCAGAACTCCTCTGCATCCTTTGCTTCATCTTCTGGCCACAGGAACTGCAACAGGAGTCTTTAGGAACCGACAATCTGCAACTTTAGCGACGACTCCGCTTTGCAACGTTGTTTCTCTGACTCCTTCCAGCAACTGCAACATTCCCCCGGCTGTGCATCCTCTGAGGTCAGGGAGACTTCAGCCTGCACCAAGAAGCAAGAAGGAATCTCCCTTGGAGTGAAGGCAGGCACCAACTGCAACGACAACCAGTTGCGTGGATCTGCTCTCCTCTAGAACCTGCATCACAGATGGTGGTCTGGAGTGGTCCCCTTGGTCCTCTCTGCCAGCTGTTCAACTTGGGAGACGGTAAGCCCTTGTCTCTCCTTGCAGTACAGTGCCCTGTGCACTGAGACTCTTGCAGCTACTAAGGCTTGTTTGTTCCTGCTCCAAGGGATCTTCAGGCCCCGTGTAGCCCCGGCCCCTAGCACTTCTTCCTTCAAAGCACAGTTTCCCCACTGCTGCTCCAGCTACGTGGGACTCTTCAGGTGTGCTGACTGGGTCTCACTGCGACTTACTGTGACTGCTGCCAGTGGGTTGCCTGTGGGGGCTGCGACTGCTTCTGTTGACTCTCCCGACTACTGAGGGTCACCTCAGGCTCCCCTCTAACAACTGGGATTCTTGAGTGGGGGGCTGTATCTCGCATTTCAACTTCCTTAGTATACGGTTTGGCCCTCCCTTTGGGCCCCTGTATTTACTCTAAGTATTGCCAATGCTTGTTGTTTCTATGCTATTTACTGATTGCCATTGTGTATATAGTTAGCTTGTAGTTACCTGCAGTGGAGGGGAACTGCCTATAAGTATTCTAGTGTTGTGTTACTATAATAAAGTATCTTTATTTTTGTAACACTATGTAGTCCTTTCATGTGTGATAAGTTGCTGTGTGACTGTAGTGGTAATGCATAAGCTTTGCATGTCTCCTAGATAAGTCTTGGCTGCTCATCCACAGCTACCTCTAGAGAGCCCTGGCTTCCTAGACACTGCCAACACTTCACTAATAGGGGATACCGGGAACTGGTTTTAGGGGATAACCCCATAGGTGCCCATCACACAGCAGGCCAACTTCCTACAAGCATCACTAATTGTTGTTTGCTCTACAGTGAGTTCCCTTCTGTTGGAAATGGCCTTTTTTGCAGGGTCCTCCCCAGTCTTTTTTTTTTTTGCCTCCTTCCTCCTATTTTTTCTGACCTGTTTTTGCTGGCTTTAGGACTCTGGGCACTTTACCACTGCTAACCAGTTCTAAAGTGCATATGCTCTCTGTGTAAAGTGTACTGTTGATTGGTTTATCCATGATTGGCATATTTTATTTACTGGTAATTTCCTAGTAAAGTGCACTAGAGGTGCCCAGGGCCTGTAACTCAAATGCTCCTAGAGGGCCTGCAGCACTGGTTGTGCCACCCACATTAGTAGTCCTGTAAACATAGCTCAGACCTGCCACTGCAGTGTCTGTGTGTGCAGTTTTAAACTGCCAATTCGACTTGGTATGTGTACCCACTTGCCAGGCCAAAACCTTTCTTTTTACTACATGTAAGGCACCCCGAAGGTAGACCCTAGGTAGCCCCAGGGGCGCAGGGTGCAGTGTATGTTTAAGGTAGGAAATATACTAGTGTGTTTTGTATGTCCTAACAGTGAAATACTGCCAAATTCGATTTTCACTGTGCAAGGCCTATCTCTCTCATGAATTAACATGGGGGCTGCCTTTAAACATCCTTGAAGCGCAGATTCCCTTTGAGAGTAGATAAAAATGTTGAGTTTAGGGTATCTGAACTCACAATTTAAAGATACATCTTTTAGTGAAGTTGGTTTTTAAATTGTCTGTTTGAAAATGCCACTTTCTGTGACTCTGCCTGTTTGTGCATTCCCTGTCTGGGTCAGTTTGACAGTTGGGCTGTTCACACTTCTCCTCTAGACAGTGACACAAAGGGGGCTGGGGTGTAGCCTGCATATCTTGATTAGCCATCTATGCTGGAGGGGAGGGAAGGAGTGGTCACTCACACCAGAAAGGACTATGCCTACCCTCACACAATGCAATCTCCAACCCCCTGGTGTCTGTTTGGGGCCTGGCCTGGACAAGGAAGGATCTTGCAAACACTTGAGACTTTGCTTGACGTTTGCCAACTTCAAAGGCAGAACTGGGTATAAGAAGAAGACCCAAAACCCCAGACTTTTAGAATCTTTCTGGAATCAAGAGGAACCTCTGTCCTGGAGAAGAGAGAGGGAGCTGAAGGAGGAGTACTGTCCCTTTGCTGTGTTGCTTTGCATTGCTGGACTGGCATGCAGTTGCTGCTTCTGCCTGAAAAGAGTGCAAAGGGTGAACTTTGCTGTGTCCTGCTTGAGAAAGTTCTCCAAGGTCTTGGAGTAGAGCTTGCCGCCTGTTAGAAGTCTCAGGGACACTAAAGACTTCAGTTTGCTCGACCTGCAGCAACGGGAACTATGTTTTGTGCTGCTCAAGAGGAGAAACCACTGCGCCGGCCGCCAACGAAGCCGCTGGCTTGCACCCTGACCAGCCAGCGTCGCACAGAGTCGCATTGCCCCGATTCGCACCTCGACCCTGGTCTCACCGCCACCGCCATCGGACGACTTCACCGAGCCGCTGCTCGCACCGCGACCTGTGGGCACCGCACTCTGGCATCGCCTGCTCACACCGCAGCCTGGGCATCCTCGACGATGCTGCTCCTGCTGACACCAGACATCCTGCCTGCACTGTGGCCTGTGGACACACTGCTCATGAGGGTCGCGAAGCACCGTCCCGTCTTGCACCGCTGGCTTGGGCCTACTGACGACAGTGCTTCAGCACGACGAAGACGCCGCTGCCTGCACTGTGACCTGTGGATACCACACGTCGCACCGCCCCGCTTCACACCGCAGCCCTGGTCTCACCGACACCGCTGGACGCCAATACTGAGCTGCTGCCTGCACCGTGACCTGTGGGCACCACACATCGCATCGTCCTGCTTCGCACCGCAGCCCTGACGCCACCCACGCCGGCACACCTGACTTCATCAGCCTGGAGTTCGATCTGCAACGCTTGTGACCTCAAGGGCCCAACGATTCATGCACTGACTCCAGAACTGACACTGCAATGTCAGCAGTGCCGCTCTCCAGAGGTCATCGTGAGGAACCAAACACCCTGCAAATCCAAGATACTGTTTGCGGGTCTTCCCCACAGCATAGCTGTCCGCGATGCCGCGGCCACCCTGAACTGTTGGTTTTATTGCTTACGACGCCTTGATAGCCACAGTTGGAGCTATTGACTTCAAGGAACTGTATTTTTGAGTACATCTTCCAGAATTCATATTTTTATTACTGTATTTTTGATTTTTATCGTATTTGGTCTTGTTTTAAATAGATAAATATTGGCTATTTTTCTAAAACTGGTGTGGTGTCCTTTTGTAGTGTTTTCACTTGTTACTATGTGTTATGTGCAAATGCTTACACATTGCTTCTGAGATAAGCCTGACTGCTCGTGCCAAGCTACCAAGGGGGAGAGCAGGGGTTATCTGAGCGGGTATCTCCATTATCCTGACTAGAATAAGGGTCCCTACTTGGACAGGGTGCAAACCGACTGCCAACTAGAGACCCCATTTCTAACACCCTCCAAATAAAAAATACATTTTTGTTATTACATTTTAGGTCTGACATTAGCCAAAACCTTTTGATTTCACTAAAATTGCATATTTTACATTATTAATCATAGGGGCCTTGAGCCAACCCTATGGATCCACTGGTCTGTTGCTGTCATTTACATTTTTCTTTGGGCAGTTACAACTTACAGCATGGGGCACTTGGTTCACCTTGTCAAGCCATTAGCTAACTTCACCGTGAGTGACTGCCTTCTGCTCTTTTTTCAAGGCGCACATCCACACACAAAGTAGTCCCCATAATGCTACAGGGTAGCAGTGTAATGAGTGCTTTTTGAGACCACAAAATATTTTTGCTTTCAGGTTTTTGTTTGTAGTGGCCAGGACACAGCAGCTCCCCAAACAATGACGTTTTGCAGAAGCAGTGACATTACAAAGTTGAAAGACTGACAGCCAACCAATGCCAAACTTATTGCCTTTGCCAGTGCCTGTTTTCCTGTGCATTGGGAAAAGACCTCCTTTGCTGTCTGCTTATCAAGTTTTTCCTAAATCTTTGTTGCTGTTTTATGTGTGTGAAATACATTATAGAGTAGTTTTTTAAAATCTTTTTATTTAACTCTGCTCAGGGTACAGTCAATTTGTATTACCACAACATTTCCGCTCGGCATTGCAGATGGCATGTACATCTGTCCCATTTCCCCACCCCATTCCAATTTTCCCAGCATTTGGTGCTTTTACAGCCCGATCTTGGTTCTGTATCTCATATCATGTAATCAGTGGCTATCCGCAGTGCCCCCGGCAATCTCATATGTGGTGAATCTAGTCTCATGTGGACCCTGGCCGCGCCCAAGGTCCCCATTGATTTTTCTACTTACTTGGGCAACCCTGGCTTTGATGTACACCCTTTCTGCCCCTTGACACCAGTCCAGGTCTGATTCCCACTGCTGCACTGTTGGCGGGCTGGGTGCCCCAATAGTCTTGCCACATTTCACTTAGTCACTCCATATGCCAGCATCGCCCATATCCTGGTATATCTGGGTATTTTCTCATCCTCCGTTATGTGCAATATGATCCATTTCTCCAATATCTGGTGCTAAATTCGCAGTGTTTGTGTAACCCGTGTTGTGGCCTCTGCCCAGAAGATCTGGACCTCCAGGCATGTCCATAAGATAAGAAAAAAGGTGCCCGGCTGTCCACATCTCTGGAGGCAGGTAGGCGTGTCCGCCCTGTGAATTTTGTGAAGAAGTGTTCTGGAGGAGTATGCCCTGTGGAGGACCTTCAAATGTATTAACTTGAATCTGGCTCGGATAGCTATTTCCTTTGGGCTTTGCAGTACTTCCTGCCAGTCCTTCTTTGTTAATTCCCCCAGATCCCTGACACATGCTGCTCTAAGGGAACCTTGTATGTCTGGTGGATTATTTAAAAGTTTCCTGTATGCTAGTGAGCTTTTTTTCTGGCATATGCTCTGTGAGGAGCCTGTATTCCAGGGGAGTGGCGGCTGCCAATTGCTCCCCTTCCCTGATGTGGCGTTTCCGGGCGTGGCCCAACTATAGGTACTTGTAGTATTCCGTTATTGCCATGCCAATTTATGTGATAACCCGAAGTGTCGCCAAATATTTGGAAGATGTGCAACACCCTGTCCACTGATCAGGCTGGCCTTGTTAGATACAGCAAGATGTCGCCAGCGTAAAGCGAAATGCGCTCCTCCCAACCTCCACACCCCAGTATACCCCACATCAGGGGGTCTTAGGGAATGCAGGCCACCAGGAACTCCAATGCAAGGCAAATATCATGGGTGAGAGGGGGCAGCTCTGTTGTGCCCCCCTATGCAAGGTGTCTACCCGGGTGATTGTTCCGTTCACCCTCACTCATGCTAGTGGCCCTCTGTAGAGAAGGCGCACCCAACTGCTAAACTTCGGTCCGAATCCCATTGTCCTGAGTGTGGCAAAGAGATATGGCCATTCAATGCTGTCAAAGGCCATTGCAGCGTCCAGCGCCATGAGGCTTGCCGCTTGGGAGCGAGAGGTGCTTGTCAGATATAGCACCCTGTAGAGTCTCCTACGGTTAAATCACGTTCCCCCCCGATCATAAAGCCCGATTGGTCAGGGTGAATCAGGGACACTATTACTGCTTGGAGCCTATTTGCCAACACCTTTGCCAAGATCTAGGTTTCCGCGTTCTGGGGGGAGATTGGTCTGTACAAGTTGCATCTGGTTCGTAGTTTCCCTTTCTCATGTACCACCACTATGGTAGCCATACGTTGGTCCTCCGGGAGGATCCCATCCCGCAGTGCTGTTTAAAATATGGCCCGCAAATGTGGTGCCACCAAGGATACCATGGCTTTATACATCTCTATGGGCAGCCCGTTAGGGCCCATTGCTTCCCCGGATTGTAGTCCCTGCATTGCCTGTGTTGTCTTTCACCCTCCAGCGCCTCCCACGATTATTCCCCCAGTTTATTTAGCTGGATGTTGCTCAGGAGCTGCATACATTGTCTCTCCCATGTGGGTTGGTGATTGATACAGTCCCTCATAGTACTGAGCAAATATGTTGGCCATGGATGGACTGTTTCACCAGAGCGTCCCTTCTTTGTGCTCTATTTCTAGCACCCATGACCTCTCTCGGTCTCTTCTTTCCAGCCACACCAATAATTTGCCGACCTTACCACCAACATCGTATAGGCGCCGCTGCACTGCCAGTGTATGGCTGTGGGCTGCCCCCTCAGTCAAGTTCCTTAGTTCCTTCTGTCTTAAGCGCATTAGGTGCCCAAGCGTTCTGTCCCGGTTCACCTGCGCTCTCGTTTTCAACAGTAGTTTTTCTTGCTCCAACTTTTGACATTGTAAAATCGATTCTTTTCTTCCCCCCTATTAGAGCCTGTCCTGCCCCCTCATAAAACATTTGAATGCTTCCCATACAGTGCTTGCGGAGGACACAGAGCCAATGTTTTCTTTAAAGTACAGTTCCACCCCTATCTTTAGTGCCTCCCTAATGTCTGGATCTTTGAGATATCACATGCTTATTCTGGGGGACTGTGACGTAGACCGCACTGTGCTCCACAATGGCACTGCGACTGGGGAGTGGTCTGAGACTCCCCGGGGTTCGATACCTGCATCCTGGAATTTATTAATATCCCCGTGGCTCGTAAACAGATAGTCTGTGCGAGAGTAGCTATTGTGTGGGGGTGATAAGTATGTCTATCCTCTGGCATATGTGTTGTGTGCTCGCAAAATGTCCACCAATCTCAGGACATCCACAGATGTGCTCAGCACCCTTGTATCACCCCCCTCAACAGCCCCCATGAGCTTGTCCATAATGGCATACATATCTCCCCCCAAGATCAAGGTCCTGTGGGGAGGCCCAGGAGGGTTGCACTCAGCTTGGGGACTATTGACGAATGCAGGGGGGGGTAGGAAGGGGTAGAAAACATACACCAACCCCACGTTTATAACCTCTCCTTCCCACACACCGGATAACAACACATACCGCCCAAGAGTGTTGTGGCACGTGCCCTGAGTCATAAAGGGAGTCGACTTATTTACCAATATCCCCACTCCTCTAGAGCCACTTGTGTACCCTGCATGCGCTATTAGTTTGTACCCGTATCTATCCAGGAACTTGGCTACAGTGCCCCGGAGGTGTGTTTTCTGGAGTAGCACCAAGGCTGGGGAATGTTTTCTAAGATATTGGAGGATTAACGTACGCTTTATCATATTTTCCAGACCATTTACATTCCAGGACCAAATTTGCAAGCTACGTGTTACTGTCATATGATAAGCTGTGTGGTCCTACGGGAACTGGGCCAGGGTCTGATGCTGTGCCATGCCCTGCATGACCTCTTTTTCCCATACGTTACCTGAGCCATCCTCAACATATCTCAACAAACCGTAACATTTAACAAAGGACTGTTCATATTTCCTGCCAACTTCCCGCTGCCCTGCTGCCCTGCTGCCCTGCTTTGTGAGTTTTCAACCACCCACCTCCCCAATTTGCAGAGAGCCTGTCACCCTAACAGTACAAACACATGTGGGCGTGTCATGTCCATTGCGCCATGTTGTCCGGATACCTGACTTTATCTTGGCATAGTGTCCCCCAAATCTTACTGTTGATCAGGAGTTTTCATTCATGCCAACGATCAGGTCTTGATATTCGTCACCTCCTTTCGGGTGTCGTCTTCTAGGTCCTGTCTAATCTCATGTTTCTGTTGCAGTGTTTGTATTTCTTAAGCGGCTACCCTCGCCTCACATTTAGCGGCTGCCTCGACCCTGCTGCTGGTCCGGCGAGACTCTGCATGGCCCTTGTTTCCTCCCTTTCACTGCAGCCCTCGAGCCAGTCCAGTGCTTCTTCCAGTGTGTTAAACAGCCACGTCTTTCCCTCTGTTATTACCTTTCATTTTGCAGAGAACAGCATCATGTATTTCAACTCTTTGTCGCGCAGGACCCGTTTGACCTCATCAAAGCATTTCCATTGTTTCTGTACTTGTAGAGTGAAGTCCAGGAAGATGCGTACTGTTACATTCTCAATGCGAAGCTCTTCATGTGTGCATGCTGCTTGCAGTATTGCATCTTGATCCCTATAGTTGAATATACGGGCTCTGATCGTTCTTGGAGTGGCCCCCGGGGGTGGCCTGGGAATCAGTGCCCTGTGCGTGCTCTCCACCGAAAAGAACTTTGACAGTCTCTTCAGCTGCAGCTTATTCGTCATTAAGTCATCTACGAAAAGATCTACACTTTGGCACTCAGCCCCCTCGGGGACCCCCACTAAGCAGATATTGTTCCGCCTTGCTCTTCCTTCCTGATCCTCGAGACGGGCGGTGAGGTCGGTAGTTTGCTTTGTGAGATTTTGCACTTATTCCGCTAGGAGTTTCGTGGCCGACTGTAAGCCCAGGATTTAAGACTCCGCCACAGTTAGTTTCTCTGATAGAAATAACTGAAAAAGTGGTTGATGCTTGCAAATTGCACATCTGCAACAAAAAACAACGATGTCCAGGTGGAGACAACAAAGTCATGAGAAGGGTGGCAACCTGGTATAAATACCCAACCACCACGGGTATTATGATGCACAGACCCAGAAGGACAGGGAAATGCCTCCTCTGTATCGTGCTGTATAAACAAATGAAAGCAGAAAGTACCAGGGCACTCCAAATGATAAGTCCACAGTATGCGAGAATCCAAAAAGTTTTAATTCCTTATGTTGGAAAAAATGAACGCATCAATTACGGAGTCCAAATTATGTCTCTATTCAAAGGAAAAAATGGGTCCTGTATGATGAATAGGCTGTATAAGCCAACTATCCGAAGTATTGAGAGTTGTACCTGGCAGGGCCCTGTTAAGCCCAAACACCTGTCCTCTCACGGTCCCGAGAGTCAGGAAAACCAACAGACGACGTGCGCGCGGTGTCTATGTGAAAAGACATAGTTGGCTTATACAGCCTATTCATCACACAGGACCCATTTTTTCCTTTGAATAGAGTCATTATTTTGACTCAGTAATTCATCCAGTTACATGCCTTGAAAAAGTCCTGTTGGACGAAACACGTGTTGGCTGTCTCTGAAAATTGATGTGTTCATTTTTTCCAACATAAGGAATTAAAACTTTTTGGATTCTCGCATACTGTGGACTTATCATTTGGAGTGCCCTGGTACTTTCTGCTTACAGTTAGTTTCTCATTGACTTTTTTAGGATCTTCCCTGGTGAGGTTTACTTCCAGCGTTACCGTGTCTACTTTCGGCTCCAAGGTGTCCTTTGAGTGGCCTTCATGCGCTCCGGGACCGATCTATGGGTCCACTTGGCCCTCCTCGCTCATTTTTACTCCCTCCTGGCAGGATGAGGGATGGATTTTGGGGGTTATCCCACAGCAGCGTCCGGAGAGCTGTTAAAGTGTGGCCATCTTCGGCACTGGCAAGCTACACCCCCCATAGGGTAGTTTCACGTCTGGGCCTTACCTTCAGAGTTGAACAGGACCTGCAAAGTGTGAATTGGACCTGTATGTATCCAAGGAGATTCTGAGCTCAGGAGCAGCTCACCCCTCCCCTGACCCCTCAACCCACCCTCAAACCCCCTCTAATCTCCCTCTCTCCCTCTGCCTCTTCCAACCTCCCACTTCACTGCCCTCTTGCCCCGTCCCTTCCCTCCTCCCCTCCTCCCCCCCTCCTCCCTTCCTTACTTCCCTTCCCTCCTCCGCCCTCTCCTTCTCTCCTCCTCCCTCTCTCGTCTGCCCCTCTAACACTTGCAGATTTTTCTCTCCGCATTCAGTCGCAGAGGTAGCATGGTACCGCAATCCCCTGAAAGCATCAGATGGCCAGCGGATAGCATCAACTGGCTGTCGACTCTTACTACCAAGGGAAGGGCGTTTGGGAACAAAGTAAAAAAATGAACTAAAATAACAATCTGATAGCTAAGTGTGCATTAATGGGGATGAAGAGTCACAACACAGTTATCTCACTTTGCCCTAGTGTCAGGAGTGATTCACTGTTCATGATTCTTCTACAGCTTGTGGAGGTACTACCCTCATGCTGGAATGACCAGGGTGATTCTTGACCCAGATACGGTCCTGCCTGTAAATGGAGAGGCTCCTTGTTAACATTTCACAAGGAGGGAGAAGGCCTTATTCAGGATTTCAGTCATAATCAATGTTGTGGCTTCTTGGAGCATGTGGTGATGTGTTCTTTTATTTACATTCCACATTCCAAGCTCTATACTCATCACACTTGGAATGTAGAGTGTGAGGAAAGGGTGGAGGAGGAGCTACTCTGTACTGTGGCCAATAAATACTTATTCTCTTCAACTTCGATTATCATGTGGTGTATTTGATGGTAAATACTACACCAAACTTAGTGTCGGAGATGGCCACATTCACGAACCTATAGTTGTGCTGCCTGCTGATTTTCTGCCTGCTCGATGATTCACCAGACAGAAAAATTAGAATATCGTTGTTGCACTATCCTGGTGCGAGGAGAACACTTTCAGTTGTGCAAACAGGCCAGTAACTCAAACAGTTCCCTGTTATTGTTTTTCTTTTTAGTTTTGTTTTTGGGGATATGTGAAAACGTTTGCTCCACTGCTGCTTTTCCCTTGTACGCGACTCACTGTTTAGAACACTGCACTCCCCCTCATGCCCACCCCCTCGCCCTACTCTCTCACGGTGCCACCTGTTCGCGAGCCTTGGGTGTCGTGTGACGTTTCTCCTGCTGCTGTGAACTACTCAGCTCGTGGTACGATCATTTTAGGAGATCTGCCTACTCAGCGAGCCGTGGTTGACGCATGACGTCGTATGCACAACAATGCAGCACTAGACCAGCAACCTCATATGTGTTGAGGTCACGCAACGTGACCCCCGTAAGTGCCACTTTTGGGTAATACATAAATAAAGGGAGGCGTCACAATAGATTACCGGCACTGTTTGGCATCATCACTTCATGGCATTTGGTAAGAGATCTACATCGCACTGTAAGAGGCTAAAAAAATTAAACAGTAAGACATTTAAAAAAATAAAATAAAAATAAAGCATTGTATCCTGGCCATTTTTGAAAGTTGGGAAACGTTCCTGGTATTTCGATGAGGTCACTGATTTTGTCATAATACTGGAAGTAAACTTACTTTGGTACTGTATCGTTGATGCTAGAGGCACAGTCTGTCTAGCATGTCTATACACTGTGACAGGCACACATTTTAGACTAGGTCTAGCTACAAATTCCAAAGGATTTATACAAGCTTTCCCTCCAGATTCGGCGATCTTCACACCTTCATTGTGATTAATTTGCTGATCCCGTGCAGTGATCAGCATACTTTAACAAGTAGTTTTACATGTTGTTAACCCTATTTCACCTGTGATAAGCATACATTGATATAGAGAGTGTGTCACATAGTTTCTCATCCTACATAATCTGTGATACGCATACGCTCCACAATAAGTCTAACTTGTGTACTGTAACACCCACATATTGATACTGGCAACGTGACACATATTTCCGCATCGTGTGATAGGCACGCATTCACATTCAAGCTACATTGCAACAATAATTTTACTGGTAAGTAACTTTTATATTATTATGTTACTTATAACCAATCTTCACTCCTTGTGGTATAGACATGCAAAGTGTCAGTGCGGCTCCACGTTTCTTGCGAATGCCTCGAGATCCGACTATACTTTGGCGAAATTGGTATAGGGTTTTCACAAAATATCTTGGTGCTATAGGTAGCAACAGATTGTCCAGACTGAAAAAGGTTTTTATTAGAACACAATTTAGCTTTCGAGGGACAATCTGTTTATGAACATTTACCAACATAAGAGCTACCTGACGGAGGATAAGATGACCTTGCCAAGTGTCAATGGGCACTAAGAAAATTAGAAAAACAGTTTGATGTCGAACCAAGTTGTCAACAGGCATAAGTTCTTTACGAGAGAACAATGTCAGGATGAATCAATTGACAGTTACTTTACAACATTACATAAACTTGCTGCTGAGTGTGAGTTCGAACATTTCACCTCAAAACTTATACATGATCATATTGTTGTACGTTGTTGTTATGAAGTACAGGATAAGATATTGACTCTAATAAATCCTTCTCTCCTTGAAACCATAGATATTGTGAAAAGTATAGAACTTTCATGGAAGTCGTGTAAAGAGTTGACACAAAAAGAACGAAATGGAGTAGGTGTAGACAAAGAAAACCATAATAATAATTCCAAAGTACAAACCAAAATGTTTGGAAAGAAAAAAAAAAAGGTAAAGATGTTTTTTTAATCAAAAGAATATCTGTTTTAGGTGTGGAAATCCAAAGCATGGATTTAATTCTCATCCATGTCCCTCCAAAAATGTGTAGATCATGTGGGAAAGTTGGACATTTTGCCAAGGTGTGTCAAACTGTTAAAACCAAAGATGAAGTATACGTCATCCATGGCAAGGAGGATAAAGAAGGTTATGAAGATAACCCAAGTTTTGAAAAGGATATTGTAGGAAAGTGCCCTTGTTGGCATGGTTAGCCCCCACTTTTTGCCTAATATTGATGCCAACTTTGAATGTGTGCTGGGATCCTGCTAACCAGGCCCCAGCACCAGTGTTCTTTTCCAAAATCTGAAACTGTTTCCACAGCTGGCACACCCATGGCCCACAGTTAAGTCCCTTGTAAAAGGTACCCATGGTACCAAGGGCCCTGTGTCCAGGGAAGGTTCCCAAGGGCTGCAGCACATAATATGCCTCCATGGGGGACCCCTCACCAAGCACATGTGCACTGCCTTTGCAGCTTGTGTGTGCTGGTGGGGAGAAAGGAGCAAAGTCGACATGGCACCCCTCTCAGGGTGCCATGCCCACAAACCACTTCCTGTGGCATTGATAAGTTGCCCCTCGAGCAGGCCTTACAGCTCTCAGTGGCCAGAAACAAAGCATGTCCTGGGTGGAGGAACTATAACACCTGGCGGTGAGCCTCAAAGGCCCAAGCCTCTTGTTACAGTGCTCCAAGGCACCCCAGCTAGTGGAGTTGCCAGGCCCCTGGACAAAGACCCACTTTTGGTGGGACGTCTGGCAGGAAAATTGGGGAAAGCAGGAAGGAGTGACCACCCCAGCTAGGACCACCCTAAGGTGTCCAGAGCTGAGGTGACCCCTCCCCCTGCAGAATCCTCCATCTTGTTTTGGAGGACAGGGACCAATAGGGTTAGGTTTGTGTCCCCCTCCCTCAAAGGGAGTAGATACAGGGAGGGTTCAGCCATCCTCAGGGACAGTAGTCATTGGCTACTGCTCTCTGATCCCAGTGATGTCCCTAAATACAGTATTTCAGGGCTCCCCTGAACCCAAGTCGTCAGATTCCTGGCCTCACAAGAAAGAAGGACTGCTAAGCTGAAACCCCAGCAGAGAAGAAGGAAGACCCAAGCCTTACCGGGCTGTCTCCTGCTTCAGTGAACCTGTAACAAAAAAGCGACGCATCCTGCGGGACCAGCGTCCTCTGCCAAGCTCCAGAGGACTGGAGCATCTCAAAGGACCAAGAACTGTGGACAACGGCCCTGTCCAAGAAGAAACTACAAATAAGGACTTCAGAGCCTCCCCAGATCTGCGAGTCATGACCACTCTGCACCCGACGCCCGTGGCCTGTGTTCAGGTGGCTCAACCGGCTAGAGAGGATCCCCAGGGGATTCTGAGCAAGTGCCTACCTTGGGTTGACCTCTCCTGCCCATCACAACGACACCAGCAGTGTGAATCAAGATTACCCCCCTGACCGCTAAAGCCCGGTCAAATGTATCCAATGCCTGAAGGTGCACTGCACCCGCAGCCACCAGGCCTTGGAGAACCCAAACACTGGTGCAGCAACGTTCAGCAGGCAGCCCTCCTACTTGTCCAGCCTGTGGTTTTCCCAAACTGACCCCCTGGACCTAGCCTGCAGCATCTAAGTGACCCCCGGTGTCCCTCATAGGAAAATATAGGGAGCCCGACGGTCTGTTTGAACCCTGCACTTGGCCGACCCTGTACTGCTGAGGGTGCGTGTGTGTGTTTGGTACTTACCTGTGCCCCCCGGTGCTTCTCTAAAACCCCCAGTTCTGCCCTCCGAAGACGCAGGTACTTACCTGCCAGCAGATCCGAAACAGCCTGCCCCCAGTCTCCATAGGAGCCCATGTTAAATGTGCCTCAACTTTGACCTCTGCACCCGGCCAGCCCCACGTTTCTGGTGGTGGGTGTTTGTGGTTAACTTGAACCCCAACCTGTGGACTTCCTAAGCCCGGAGACTGGAACTGTAAGTCAAGTACTTACCTGCAAATCAAACTAACTTTTCTTCCCCCCAGGAATTGTTTCTAAAAATTGCACTGTCAACTTTTTAAACAGATTATTGCCATTTATTTTTAAACTGTATAACTTACTGCTTCCAAAGTCATATTGATTCATATGTAAAATACATATTTATTATTGTACTTACCTGCAACTTGAATCTGGTGGGATCTAGAAATAAATTAAGAAAGATATTTTTGCCATATAAAAGCCTTTGGTCTGAAGTTAAGTCATTGAGCGTGTACTACTTCTATTGTCTGTGTGTGTACAGCAAATGCTTTGCACTACCATATGGTAAGCCTAACTGCTCAACCACAGTACCACAAAAGAGAGCATTAGTATTATCTACTTTAGCATCTGTTAAGCCTCTGGGGAACCCCTGGACTCTGTGCTAACTATAACTCATTTTGATATAGTATATACAGAGTCAGCCAGTGAAAGAAAACATCTCCTCCTGGAAGAAATCCTGTAACATATGACAGGAGGGAAATTAATCTCATGTTTTTTTTAAATGTAATATGAAATTCAAAGCAAGAGTAATTTTTGGGAACATTTATGTATCCAGTAAAGGTTGAACCTATTTAGTTGGTATCGCCAGGGATTGTTTGGAATGACTTTGAGGCAAAGTCCAGGTTTCTTAGTCACTGATGATACACCTTAAGATAAAGAAGCGAATGACCCACATCTATGTATGGACAAAAGAGTATAAAGAAATGTTTGATAAGTTAGGGAGAATTACAGGATTTAAACATAAAATTAAATTTCAGAGTGGTTTAAGACCCGTGAAACACAAATTAAGGAATGTACCATTCAGTGTCCATAAGGAATTGTCAGATATACTCAAGAAAATGTGTGAAGACTGTTATCGAGTCCATTGAGTCATCATTATGGTTATCTCCTTTGGTTATAGCAACAAAAAAAAACAAAAAAAAAAAACGCCAGTTGAGTGTTTGTATTGATTTGCAAAAATTGAATAAAGTGATATGGGCAGATTCTCACCCACTACCACACATTGATGATATTGAAACTACATTTGCAGGTTAAAAAAAAAAAGTCTTCAGTAAAACGGAGTTCTTTTCTGCGTACCACCAAATCTTCTCAGAGGAATCGTCTAGGCATTTCACAGCACTTGCTTCATCAGTAGGCACTTTACAATTCAAGAGAATGCCCTTTTGATTGGCACCTGCTGTATCGGTATTTCAAAGAGCACTGGTGAATGTACTCCAAGGCATCAAAGGGGTAGTGACATTTCAAGATGATATTTTGGTTGCAGGTGAAAACAAAGATTCTCATGATAAATTGATGCACAGAGTATTAAAGATTGCAAAAATTTGGTGTAGTAGCTAATGTCAAAGTGTGAATTTTCTGAATGAAACATAGAGGCCTAAGGGCAGGTCATTTCAGAAAAAGGTGTTGACCCTAAGCCTGAATTGGTAGAGGCAACTACCATGGCCCCCAAACCCAGAACCAAGGAACATGTAGCATCTCTTTTGGGGATGTTGTGAATTGTATTCCAAATTCATAAAAAAAAAAAATCAGCAAAAACAGTAATTTAAGGGGACTTCTTAAGAAAAAGAAACCATTCAAATGGAATGAAGCATGTCAAAATAAATTAGTTTCACTCAAAAACAAAATCGGAAATACTGGAGTACTGGAACCTTTTGGTTCTGGTAAAGATTGCATTATTACAGTTGACGCAAGCAACCACAGTTTGGGCGCTGCATTATCACAGAAAAGGAGATGAAGTCACTGTTGGTTTTGCTTCATGATCTTTAAAAGACAACAAAAATGTATTTTTTGTGATAGAAAAGGAATTATTAACTTGTTGGGCCATAGAACATTTCAAAGGCTTTATTTCGGGTAATATATTAATTCTCAAAACCGATCTTAACCCACTTCTGAATATACTGGGTGGCACAGTCATCAAAGATCACACTCCCAGAATAGCTAGATTAAGTTCAAGGTTAATACAGTATGTCTTCAGTACAGAGTATATACTAGCTGGGAAGAACATTAGAGCAGATTATTTGTCTCTGTCTCCAGTCAACTGTGAAGACGAAAGTATGAATTGCAGCGATGAAGATGCAGAATGTTTGATTGCTACCATAGATGCATGCGAAGGAAGTACTTTTACAGCAAATCAATGGAACAATGAAATGTTAAGAGATGATGATCTCCAATATATAAAATGTTATGGAAGGGTGGCCAAAGGAAAGGTCCTTGCCAACAGAGTTACACGGTTACTGTAAGGTGGCGGATTAGCTGTCTGTTGAGAAGAATGGTATGTTGATGAGAAATTGTAAATTTATTTCCCCCAGAGGTCTGAGAGACAAGATTATTTTTAATGGTCATGAGGGACACTTTGAGCAAACCATTGCTAAGAGAAAAATCAGAGCGAGTTATTGGTGGCCAGGTATGGACACAGAAAATAGTTTTGTATGTCAAGAGGTGTGTAATATGGGCAAACAGTGACAAGGTCATGGAAACTGAAACCATGCCTCTATAACCTAGTGTTTTACCTGAAGGCCCATGGTCTAAACTGGCTATTGACTTTGTAGGTCCATTTAGCACGTTGATGATGAGAGCAAGATTTGCTTTATTAGTAGAAGAAAATCACAACAGAAGCTGGGAAGTCAATTCTTTGGAAGAATCATCAAATACTAATGCAGTCAAAGTTTTTGAAGAAATTGTTCCTGAGTGAGGGGTGTCCAGGAGAAATCGTATCCGATAATGGGGTGCAATTTGTGTCAAGGGTAGTGTAGGCGTTTTTGATGAAGAATGCTTTTCAACACAAATGGATAGCATTATATCATCCATAGGGCAGTAGATTAGTGGATGAGATGAATCGAACACTGGTGGAGTGCATACAATGGGTGATACAAAATAAAATTGATGTGAATGAAGAGATGGAAAGCATGTTGTGGTCCCACCATTCAAGTCCCAACGCCATTTCTGGTTTGAGTCCTTTTGAAATTGAGAGGTCGTGTTTGAGCCTCTATTGTGTCCTGCATGGATGAGTGTAAGGAAATGCCTCCTTGTCATGGTTACCCCCTGACTTTTTGCCTTTGCTGATACTAAGTTATGATTTGAAAGTGTGCTGGGACCCTGCTAACCAGGCCCCAGCACCAGTGTTCTTTCCCTAAACTGTACCTTGGTCTCCACAATCGGGACAACCCTGGCACTCAGATAAGTCCCTTGTAACTGGTACCCCTGGTACCAAGGGCCCTGCTGCCAGGGAAGGTCTCTAAGGGCTGCAGCAGGTCTTATGCCACCCTGGGGACCCCTCACCCAGCACATGCACACACTGCCTCACAGCTTGTGTGCTGGTGGGAAGAAAATGACTAAGTCGACATGGCACTCCCCTCAGAGTGCAATGCCAACCTCACACTGCCTGTGGCATAGGTAAGTCACCCCTCTAGCAGGTCTTACAGCCCTAAGGCAGGGTGCACTATACTACAGGTGAGGGCATATGTGCATGAGCACTATGCCCCTACAGTGTCTAAGCAAAACCTTAGACATTGTAAGTGCAGGGTAGCCATAAGAGTATATGGTCTGGGAGTTTGTCAAACACAAACTCCACAGTTCCATAATGTCTACACTGAAATCTAGGAAGTTTGGTATCGAACGTCTCAGCACAATAAATGCACACTGATGCCAGTGTGCAATTTATTGTAACATACACCCAGAGGGCATCTTAGAGATGTCCCCTGAATACCAATCCGACTTCTAGTGTAGGCTGACCAGTCCCTGCCAGCCTGCCACATACCAGACATGTTGCTGGCCACATGGGGATAGTGCCTTTGTCACTCTGTGGCTAGGAACAAAGCCTGTACTGGGAGGAGGTGCTTCTCACCTCCCCCTGCAGGAATTGTAACACCTGGCGGTGAGCCTCAAAGGCTCACCCCTTTTGTTACAGCACCACAGGGCATCCCAGCTAGGTGTCCTGAGCTGAGGTGACTCCTGCTTTTAGAAATCCTCCATCTTGAGAGTGGAGGATTCCCCCACTAGGATTAGGGATGTGCCCCCCTCCCCACAGGGAGGAGGCACAGAGAAAGTGTAGCCACCCTCCAGGACAGTAGCCATTGGCTACTGCCCTCCCAGACCTAAACACACCCCTAAATTCAGTATTTAGGGGCTCCCCAGAACCTAGGAAACTAGATTCCTGCAACCTGAAGAAAGAGGAAGGACTGCTGACCTACAAGCCTGCAGAGAGGGAGGAAGACAACTGATTTGGCCCCAGCCCTACCGGCCTGTCTCCAACTTCGAAAACCTGCTCCAGCGACACATCCGACAGTGGCCCTTTTCAAAACCTGCAACTTCTTTTCAACAAAGAAGCAACTTCCAAAGACTTCACGTTTCCCGCCGGAAGCGTGAGACTCTCCACTCTGCACCCGATGCCCCCGGCTTGACCTGCAGAAAACCAACACCTCAGGGGGGACTCCCCGGCGACTGCGAGCCCATGAGTAACCAGAGATGACCCCCCTGAACCCCCACAGCGACGCCTGCAGAGAGAAACCAGAGGCTCTCCCTGACCGCGACTGCCTGTAACAAGGGACCCGACGCCTGGAACCAACACTGCACCCGCAGCCCCCTCGACCTGAAGGAACCGAACTTCGACGCAGGGGTGACCCCCAGGCGACCCTCTGCCTTGTCCAGGTGGTGGCTGTCCCGAGAAGCCCCCCTTGTGCCTGCCTGCACCGCTAGAGTGACCTCCAGGACCCTCCATCGAAACCTATACAAAACCGGACGTCTGCTTTGCACACTGCACCCGGCCGCCCCTGTGCCGCTGAGGGTGTGTTTTGTGTGCTTACTTGTGTCCCCTCCCAGTGCTCTACAAAACCCCCCTGGTCTGCCCCCCAGAGGACACAGGTACTTACCTGCTGGCAGACTGGAACCGGAGCACCCCTGTTCTCCGTAGGCGCCTATGTGTTTTGGGCACCTCTTTGACCTCTGCACCTGACCGGCCCTGACCTGCTGGTGTGGTAACTTTGGGGTTGCCTTGAACCCCCAACGGTGGGCACCCTATGCCCCAGGACTGAGACTTGCAAGTGTTTTACTTACCTCCTAATCTAACCTTTACTTACCTCCCCAGGAACTGTTGATTATTGCACTGTGTCCACTTTGAAAATAGCTTATTACCATTTTTACAAAGACTGTATATGATATTGTTTTCATTCAAAGTTCCTAAAGTATCTAAGTGAAGTACTTTACATTTAAAGTGTTTAATGTAAATCTTGAACCTGTGGTTCTTAAAATAAACTAAGAAAATATATTTTTCAATATAAAAACCTATTGGCCTGGAGTAAGTCTTTGAGTGTGTGTTCCTCATTTATTGCCTGTGTGTGTACAACAAATGCTTAACCCTACCCTCTGATAAGCCTACTGCTCGACCACACTACCACAAAATAGAGCATTAGAATTATATACTTTTGCCACTATCTTACCTCTAAGGGGAACCCTTGGACTCTGTGCACACTATTTCTTAATTTGAAATAGTATATACAGAGACAACTTCCTACAATCAGGAAATTTCAACAGAAGTCTAACAGACTTAAAACCTTAGGACAGGAGTATCAAAGTAAAATGAAAGATGAATATGATACCAAACACAAAGTAAAAAAAAAAAAAAAGATAAAACAGAGAGCAAAATAGGTGATTGAGTTTGTGTAAAAGGTCCCACACATATTGCTAAAGGATTGTACAAATACAGAACCCTGGAAAAAGGTGATACGGTATGAAAAAAGGCCATTCGTATAAAAGGTCATGAATGGTGGAATAGAAACAGGATTGTGAAAGTCAGTGAGATGGATGCAAATAAAAATGCACCCCTTCCTGGTAAAATTGAGAGAAGGAGAGTGTCAGATAGTCAACAGGAGTTGATTGAAAACAAGCCAAATGAGGATTGGAATACCAATCTCTTGAGACCCAAAAACAAACAGATAACTAGGAAGCCAAGTAGATTTTGTGATGTGTAATTTTAGGTACGTTTGTATACTGTGCAATACATACTCTGTCACCCTTCAGCTCATGATTTTAATTTTCGCACAGCAATGTAATTTTCACTTAGTTATGAAACCCAGTTCATAGTCGAAATAGTTTCTGGCATATTTTATGATTGATTAGCTATAGATACAGATGTAGATTTTCATGTATTTATTATTTGTATAATATAAGGAGGAAGATATTGTGATGATATGTTCTTTTATTCACATTAGACATTCCAAGCTTTAAACACATCACACGTGGAATGTAGAATGTTGAGGCGAGGTTGGAGGGGAAGAACCTGACTTGGGGGAGGAGCTTCTCTGTGCTGTGGCCAATAAATACATCTCTTCAACTTTGATTATCGTGTGGTGTATTTGATGGTAAATACCACAGCAGAATACCTTTTGGGAATTTAGCATTGATAACATTGTTATGCAAACACACTCCCTTCATGCAATACCACAAGTTTTTCAAAATGCCTCTTCTGTGTTGCAAGATAGGGTCCTGCACATTTTGTCAATGGTTCACTATAGGGCTAGTTCGGCTTCCTTTAGTGTAACACAAATAGTCCTGTGAACCAAAGCGTGCCTTTCGTGTAACACACACAATACTGTGCACCAAAGCAGTCTTTACAACAGTCTCCCTATCATGTGCAAGTGCCCAATGGCCGTACTCATTGTACTAATGTTCCTAGATCTGCAGATAACCTGGTGGAGGGCAAACAATTTTCTGAGAGTGGGAGTCCAGAGAGCATTCCGACTGCCTCTAACGTCAGTGACCCCAGCAATAAAGGGCTGTCCCGACTGGAAGCACCACAGCCCCATACTAAAAAATTGAATGCAAAAGGATGTACCCCACCAGGGCATATGGAGTAGTTAGATAGGGGCTAGGGGAGAGTGGAACCCTAAAAAGTAAGTACCTAGAAGATCCCCTCCCACCGTGTGCAGAGACGTTAGTTAACCAGTCTTCCCATAGGCTAACATGGGGTCGTTGCGGTTGGAGAAATGCAGAAGCAGGACCAGGCTGGTGGAACCCAGAGGGTGGATCCCGGGTGAGGAGGACCTGCAAAAGAAGGGGACAGGAGCCCAGTTCTCTCAGGTGTGTCCAAGTGGGACAAGAGGCAATGCCCACCCTTCTGTATTTGAAGATCTAGGTCATTGGTGGTCGGTGAAGTCCAGCAGTGGGGTCCTGGAACTGCAGAGTAGTCCTGAAAGTCGCCGACAAGCTGTCCCTTGCCGGTTGCTGGATTGAAGATTTATCAGTGCTCAGGAGGACCACCAACAACACTGGCAAATGCAAAAGGAGCTGTTGCACGTTTTGCAGACCTTTGGAGGACCCTCAAGTTCTTGGGGACTTGACCTTTGGAGTCCAGGCTGACCCACAGGTTGCAGGAGAGCCAGAAGAAGCAGTCAGAGCCCCCACAAGCAAACCCACTGGTAGCAGGCACAGTAAGTCGCAGTGAGGCCCAGTCAGCACACCTGAAGAGGAGTCGCACGTTGCTGGAGCTTCAGAGATGATACTGTCCTCGCAGGGGCCGGGCTACTTGGAGCCTGAAGATCCCTTGGAGCAGGAGTCAGCAAGCCTTGGTTGATGCAACAGCTGCGGTGCACAGTGGTTCTGTCCCAGTGGCAGAGACAAGGGCTCACTGTCTGCCACCACTTGTGTTGTACAATCTTTGCAGATCCAACGGACAGAAGATCCCATCAGCCAGACGTCGTTTCCTTAGGTGCCTGCGGATGCAGAGGAGAGACTCCTTCACTCCAAGGGAGATTCCTTCTTGCTTTTTGATGCAGTCGAAGTCTTATAGACCCCAAAGTATGCACAGCCTTGGCTAGCAGGAGCCATAGAAACAATGTTGCAAAGAGAAGTTTTCTCAGGTGGTTCAATCTTGGCTTGTTCCTGTGTAGCCCAGCATTGGTTCCGGAGGTCAGGAGCAGAAGATGTTGTTGTAGAGACTCCTGGCAGAGTCTTGTGAAACTAATCTGGGGACCCCCACCCACAAGGGAGTCCCTAAACAGCCCCAAAAGAGGGTTTGGTCACTCTCTGGGGTGACCACCTATCAGAAGTGGTCACTGACGTCAACTGCCTGGCCTACCCAGTCAGATGCTCTCAGAGGCCTCTGCCCATCTTGGTTCCAAGACAGCTGAACCAAGTGGCCCCCTGGTGGAGCTCTGGGCAGCACCATAAGGGTGGAGATGGACAGTGAAGTGGTCACTCCCCTTTCCTTAGTGTGTTTCGCGCCAAAGCAGTCACCAACGGTCCCTGGATTAGTGCAAACCGGATTATGCAAGGAAGGCACCTAATGTGCCCTTCAAAATAGTCCGGTGGCATGGGAAGTCTAGACCACATTTCATAAGCTGAAGAAACATTGCACATTCTAGATTTCTGTGTAGCTTTGATTTTTTTCTCGCAAAAGGACAGTATGTATAAGCATCTGTTTGTCTCCAAGCAACAAAGCTTCTAAAAGCACTGTGGATAAATTTCTGCATGAAGATGTTTTACAACGTAAAAGGATCTGAGGTTCATCTGGCTATCCTCAAGACAGCAGCATAAAGGAGGCACATGCGGCTTTCCAAGGACAGCTTTCCATTGCAGATATTTATTGGCCTGCCACATGGGCCCCTCTGCGTGCTTTCTTCAAGTATTAATCCCTGGATGCATGTCTTGGGGGCAGGGGCAGCTTTCATTTGTGCAGTAAGGTATGTGAAATTTGGTTGAAGCCTGCAGTTGTAAAGTAAGATCTGATAGAGACTTCTAGTTGCAGATTCCTTACCTTAGAATTTTTCCCCAGACGTCAGACTGGATCCGGAGATTTCTTTTCTTCGAGCAGTACCCTTGCGCGTCGGTAGGTGACGTCCTTCGACTCTGCGGGCGTCGTTGGCGTTGTAGTCGCTGTGATGATGTCAGGGAGTAGTACAGAGAAGCCGCCTCAGCACAGTGACGCCAGTTCTTTTCTTTCCGCGCCACTCTTTGATCCAGAGAAAGCTACCTTTGGTCTCTTTTTTTTTACTGACTTTTTATGAGGTTTTTGGTGCGTCGAGGGACTGTCCCCGCATAATGTTAGTGACTGAGCCACTCATCCTCCCTGCTTTCAAACTGATTTCTAGCGACAGGACTTCCCCATTCAGGGCCTTAGCTGTGGCGCACCAATTTCAGTGTTCTTCATGGCTCTGCGCTTTGGCGTGGAAAGTCGTGAAAAGAAATTGACGTGACTGAGATGGTGTCTGTGTACTACTCCGGACACTACAAAGCTAACGACACTCGCTGAGTCGACCGACGCCACCTACCGACACGCAATGGTATTGCTTGAAGAAAAAATATTCCGGTTCCAGTGTGACGCCTAGGGAAAATTCTAAGGTAAGGAATCTGCAACTAGAATATGTCTCTACCAGATATATTGTTACCGAAGGTAGTAACTGGTACATTACCAACCAATTGCAGAGAGGGAGTGCAGGATGATATACTAAGCTAAAAATATCGTAATAATATTGTATCATACTGGAGGATGTATATGGTGCTTCATACCAGTGATGCGGTTGTGAAGGACTTCTATTCTGCTATTTGTCCTGGCTTACTTACCTTCATTACAGAAATTCTGCTATCCCCTGATTAGTGTATGCGCTACTGTAACATCGTCTTTTGGAAAAAGCATTTTGGAACTGGATGTCACAGATTTTGACATGAGGCATGCGTAGATACATCTCTACACCGGTTTGGACAACTGGCTGATTAATGCACAGGTTCCAGGTGTTTGTCATGAGAAGCCTTCAAGTTCATTTAGCTTGCAATAGTCTTGGATTTCGGAATTTGTGGCGTAGGCTCTTCCGCTGTGAAGATAATATTTCTTGTCTCTTGTGCACAACCCTTTTCATTTACTCAGTAGGAACATAATTTTTTTTTTAATCTTCTGATCTGGAACTGTTAAGATGACTTCTGGTGGAATGCTATCTTGGTTATTGGCTTGAGCTGTTAATAGTTAACGTTCACTGTAGGAAAACAACTTGCTGTTTGACTTTTTTATATATGGGGTGCATATATCCTGAGCAGTTATCGAATCATACCTCTTTTTTTTTAATTCTTTCAATTTAAAAACATTTTTTTTTTTAGCTTTACAAAGTCAAACACATAAACAATGTTGTAGCAACCAGTAGTGCACGTGGGTACAAGACATCAAAGATATAAAGACCAGTGTTGTCATGCACGTTTGCGCTGCAGAAAGTTTTCTGTGACATTGTTTTTACAACTTAATCCTCATTATCCACCCTTTCCCCTGTGGGCTCCCCGAGAGTCCCATTGTCTTGTTTTTCGTTAATCTTATTGATCACCCTAGTCCGCTAGGTCCTTTTCCACCTTATGATCTTGCCTCACAAGTTTCAAATGTTGGTCATCTACGACTGCCCATTCCAGTAAGTCTTTATGTATAATGTCTCTCATTTTCGATTTGGTTTTCTGTTATGCGCCAAAAAGTGGAAGTTGTTGGTAGAGTTGGTAATCGATTGCATCAGTTTGAGATATAATCAAGGCATGTTTGAAAATCAAGGCTCTTCATTTTTCAGAACTTGAATAAACAAGCTTATGACCTGGCAAAGGCTTTGTTGAAGAGAACCGCCCAGTCCATTGAACCATACATCACTAATGTAAGTCAGAATTTTGCATACATTTGTTAATAAAGGGTGCACATCTCCGTTTGAGATGCATTGAGATCTTGTTTAGAAATAACAGTTAAGAAATCTTTCTCCGTGGACCCATTATCCACTGCAGTGCTAGATCTGTGTTACTGTGCTTTTCTCCCTGAATTATACCTTGCTGCTGTCTATTTTACATTTATCTTTTTTCCGATGGCTGGTGTTAGGAAAGAAATGTAGTCTGAAGAGAAAGGAAATGCCTGTCACAGTACTGCACTTCAAGAAAAGTTGACATCATAAATCAGTGTCCCTGCAGATACTGTGCCATACAGGAAATGCCACGGTAATATTGAGAACTGTCCCGGTGAATATTGTGGCAGGTAGTAAATTCTTATCAGATTTTCATTCTGGGGTGGAAGTTACGCTATCTATTGAGCAAGCTTTATTTGATTGCCACTTAGTTCATTTCCAACCACGTGGTAAAGTCCCATTTATTTTATTAGAAGATGATCTCCGATATCCAGCATTTTTGTTGGATTTTTTTTTAGTAAGGAGGAAGCTTTGACCATTTGGATGGCCACTGCTCTTTGCTGCAGTGGTCCAGCTAGAAGATGGCTTGTTCCAGAATTTAAGACCATGGCACCTGCGGACACCGTTGGTCCACTTCTTCTCGGGCTGTGGAGTTTAAGGGCACTGGTGTCTTCTGGCATTGGGTTCGGTGCTGGAGTTTCTTGCGGTTGCAGGGGAGCCCACAGAAACGGTCTGCAGGTGTAGGCTGTGGGTCCAGTTCGACCAAGCCTACAATTGGGCTCAGGTCTCATGAGGCTGGGAGACCTGAGGACACCCTTGGTTCTCTTCTCCTCGGTCCAGAGCAGACTGGTGCAAAGGTGTCCTGGGGTGTGAGATCTTTGTCTTTGGGTCACTTGCAGTTACAAGGAGGTCTGCAGAAACTGACAGCAGATGCCGTCATTAAGCCCAGAGTGAGATGCACTCAAGTTGGGCTTTGTCTCTGGAGGGCCTGGGGCCACGCCGACACTGCTGGCCCGCTTCAGGTCGGGCTTTGCGAATCAGAATCATATATACAGAGCCAGCTTCCTACAGTTATCCTTCTATTACAGCAAGGAGATTACATGACAGCATTAGATCTCAAAGATGCTTATTTCCATACATCCAGCATACCACAAACATCTAAGATTTGTCATTGTGGGAAAGCATATCAATTATCATTCAGGGTGGCAACAGCACCAAGAGTATTCACAAAATGCTTGGCGGTAGTAGCCACATTTCTCAGAAGACAACACATACGCGTTTTCCCATACCTGGACGATTGGCTCATAAAAGCCAATACAATTCAAACACGCCAGCAACACACTCGGCAGCACACAGTTAATCTTCTACACAATTTGAGATTCACAATAAACTGTCAAATCTCATCTTCAACCCTCACAAATACAGCCTTATCCGGGAGAAATTTTGAACACTCAGTCAGCATTAGCATATCCAAACCGAGTAAGGATTTAAGCTTTTCAAAATCTCCTCTCTCAGTTACAGGAGAATTGCACTTACACAGTAACTCTAGTTTTGCAACTGTTGGGGATGATGAACTTTTACTTTACCATTGCTCCCCAGGCAAGACTGCACATGGGTCCACTGCAGCAGTGCCTTTCTTGTCAGTGGTCTGTCACAGGGCCATCTTCAGGATTTAGTGTTATTGGACCGCCATACTACCCGCTGTCTGCAATGGTGGAATCCCACCAATCTTTGAAAAGAGCGGCCCTTTCTGGACCCTGAACAACAGATGCATCACAGATCGGTTGGAGAGCTCATTCTAACAACTTGATCATACAAGGGAAATGGAATCCCATTCAACAGACTTATCACATCAATTATTTGGAGTTGCTAGCAGTCTTTTTAGCAATCAAGGCAATCCTTACACAGATCTCACACAAGTGGTGTTGGTCCGTACAGACAATGTTACAATGTATTACCTGCAAAACCCGGGATGGAGTGGGGAGTTTGGGAGACCCTCATCTCAATTGTCCTTTCTACCTCAGACAATTTGGAAGTGGGTGATTCACAATCACATTCAATTACTGGCAGAATATTTCCCATGAGTGGACAATCAGTTAGCAGACCTATTAAGTAGGAAGCAGCAACAAGTCCATGAATGGGAAATTCCACCCACAAGTACTTCACCAATACTTTCACCTATGAAGGACACTAGAAATAGATCTCTTCGCCACTGTGGAAAACTCTAAATGCGAAAACTTTTCATCCAGATACCCACACCCTCAGTCAAAGGGCAATGCTCTATGTATTAATTGGTCATGGATATTTGCTTACGCTTCTCCGCCTCTCCCACTCATTCCATTTCTAGTACGCAAATTGAAACAAAAATCACTCACCAAGATTCTTGTAGCCCCCACATGGGCATGTCAGCCTTGGTACACAATATCTGCTGGATCTGTCTGTGGTTCCACATCACAAACTTCCCAACAGACCAAACCTTTTGACTCAAAAGAGAAGTCAAATCCAGAAACCCCCAGAACACTCAATCTTGAGATATGTCTCCTGACGTCAGAGTTTGGGTATTTACAGCTTCCTTCTAAATGTATTGACGTTTTTAAAGAAGCACCCAGACCTACAACTAGACAGTGTTATGCTGCTAAAAGGAAACGTTTTTTGATATACTGTCAACCTAAAAATGTTGATCCATTTAAGCCTCACAAGACATTGTGTGTTACTTGCTACATTTACAAAAAGCAAACTTATATTTAACTTCACTTAGCAGCGATAGCTGCTTACTTCCAAAACGGACAACATATTTATTTCTTTAGAATTCCTGTTACTAAGGCATTTATAGAAGGGCTTAAGAGATGTTCCACTTAGAGTTCCTCCGGTATGGAACCTTACCTTCTTACTTACTAGACTTATGGGTCCACCATTTGGACCCATGCATTCCTGCTCTTTGCAATTTCTTTCATGGAATGTTACTTTTTTTGTAGCTATAACTTCACTAAGAATAGTAAGTGAAATACAAGCTTTCGCTTTGAGGAACCATTTTTTCCAAGTACATAAAGATAAATTAGTTTTTAGGTCAAACCCTAAATTCATACCTAAAGTAGTTTCACCACTCCACATTAATCAATTTGTGGAGTTGCTTGTCTTTTTCCCAGAGCCAGACTCGTTCGCCGGAAGAGCTCTCCATATACTGGATGTTATAAGAGTTCTTATGTATTACATTGACAGGACAAAACGTTTTAGAAAATCAAAACAACTTTTTGTAGCTTTTTCAATGCCTTACAAAGGTCATCCAATTTCAAAGACTGGATTAGCTACATGGATAGTCAAGTGTTTTCAAACTTGTTATTTTAAAGTTAAAAGACAACTACCAACCACTCCTAAAGCACACACTACCGGGAAAAAAGGTGCTTTTATGGCCTTTTTCGGGAACATTGCAATAGCCAATATTTGTAAAGCTGCCACTTGGGCTACACTATGCACATTTACTAAACACTATTGTGTAGATGCTCTAGCTCGTCAACAGGCAAATGTTGGTCAAGCAGTCCTTAGGACACTTGTTCTAGCTACTCCAACTCCTTCAGTCTATCCACTGTTAATTTGGATGGGGCTGCTTTACAGTCCATGCAAAGCATGTGTCTACAACTACACATGCGATCGAATGGAAAATGTTACCCAGTAGACATCTGTTCGTGGCATGTAGTACTGTAGTTTTACATGTGCCCTTTCTCCGCCCCGGAAGCCTGTAGTTGTTGTAGTTCAACATATTGTAAAAATATGTATATGTCTTCGATGGCATCTGTAGCTGCAGATACACATGCTGTGCATAAATCACCATCTAGTGTTGGGCTCGGATTGTTACAAGTTGTTTTTCTTCGAAAAAGCTTTTTTCGAGTCACAAGATAGTGACTCCTCCTCTCGGTGATAGTGAGTATGGGCATCAAGTCCTTTGTTACATTTTTCTCTTTCTGCTGTCTGGTTCTGATGTGTTTGCTCTCAATCGGGTATATCTCGATTCGGTAATTCAAAATTTATCCGTTCGATGGCATCTGTCGCTGTAGATACGCATGTTTTGCAATAGCTCGCCATCTGGTGTTGGGCCGGAGTGTTACAAGTTGTTTTTCTTCGAAGAAGTCTTTCGAGTCACGGGACCGAGTGACTCCTCCTTTTGTCTCCATTGCGCATGGGCGTCGACTCCATCTTCGATTGTTTTTTTTCCGCCATCGGGTTCGGACGTGTTCCTGTCGCTCCGAGTTTCGGAACGGAAAGATAGCTAATTTCGGAAGATTTTCGTCGGTATTGTTGCGTTCGGGATCGGCGTAGTTAGATTCAACACCGCATCGAAGATCGAAGAGCTCCGGTGCCCTTCGGGGTAGTTTTTCGATCCCCCGTCGGGGCCTGGTCGGCCCGACCGCGTGCTGAAGAACGCCGATGGAACGGACCCCGTTCCGTTTCTGCCCCAAATGCCACAATAAATACCCCTATACAGACCAACACTTGGTCTGTAACCTGTGCCTGTCACCTGAGCACAGTGAAGACACCTGCGAGGCCTGTCGTGCGTTCCGGTCCCGAAAAACACTCCGAGACCGTCGAGCCAGAAGACTTCAGATGGCGTCCGCGCCGACAGCCCACCGAGAGTTCGAGGAACAAGAAGAGGAAGGTACCTTCTCGATCCAAGAATCGGACTCCGAAGGATTCGACGATACACAAACCGTGAGTAAGACGTCGAAAACCACACAGAGGAAGATTTACAAGGCCCAGGGGACGCCACTGCCATCAGGCCATGGCTCCACCCATAAATTCGGTGACTGACCGTCGGCACCGAAAAAGGCCCAAACAGTGCCGAGATCGTCCGACTCCGGTCGAGACACCGGCACGCAGCCTTCTCGGGACCGAGAAAGTGCTGGAGACAAGCCTCGACACCGAGATGCCGGTGTGGACACGGCTCGACGCCGAGACAGCGGCACCGAAGAAGATCGACGCCGAGAGGTTTCGGCCCCGAAAAAGAAAAAAGTCACCTCGGAGCCGAAAAAACACGCAGACAGTGTTTCGGTGCCGAAAAAAACTGCAAGCGACCCAGCTTCAGGCTCTTATACAGAAGAGCACTCGCTAACCTCCCAAATGCAAAAGCATAGGTTTGAGGAGGAGCTACAATCAACTGATGTGGACCATACGCAAAAGCGTATTTTCATACAGCAGGGGACAGGAAAAATAAGCACCCTTCCCCCCATTAGAAGAAAGAGAAGGTTGGAGTTCCAAACTGAACAGACACCACAACCAAAAGTGGTGAAAAGAGTTACCCCACCACCCTCTCCTCCGCCCGTGATTAACGTCTCACCAGCACAAACTCCATCACACTCCCCAGCTCACACCACCATAAGCCAGGGTGACCAAGATCAAGACGCATGGGACCTATACGACGCCCCAGTGTCAGATAACAGTCCGGAGGCATACCCTACAAAGCCATCTCCACCAGAGGACAGCACCGCGTATTCTCAAGTGGTGGCTAGAGCAGCACAATTTCACAACGTAAGCCTCCACTCAGAACAGGTCGAGGATGATTTTTTATTCAACACACTCTCCTCCACCCACAGCTCATACCAAAGCCTGCCTATGCTCCCTGGTATGCTCCGGCACGCAAAAGAAATCTTTAAGGAGCCGGTCAAAAGTAGGGCTATCACACCAAGGGTGGAAAAAAAGTATAAGGCGCCTCCTACAGACCCGGTTTTCATCACTACACAGCTGCCACCAGACTCTGTCGTTGTAGGAGCAGCTAGGAAAAGGGCCAACTCCCACACATCTGGAGATGCACCACCCCCAGATAAAGAAAGCCGCAAGTTCGATGCAGCTGGTAAGAGAGTCGCAGCACAAGCTGCAAACCAGTGGCGCATCGCGAACTCCCAGGCACTACTTGCGCGCTATGACAGAGCCCACTGGGACGAGATGCAACATCTCATTGAACATCTGCCCAAGGACTTACAAAATAGGGCAAAACAAGTGGTTGAGGAGGGACAGACCATTTCCAACAACCAGATCCGCTCCTCCATGGACGCTGCAGATACAGCTGCACGGACAATTAATACATCTGTAACTATCAGAAGGCATGCATGGCTCCGAACGTCTGGATTTAAACCAGAGATTCAACAAGCAGTTCTCAATATGCCTTTTAACGAAAAAGAACTGTTCGGTCCAGAAGTGGACACAGCGATTGAGAAACTCAAAAAAGATACGGACACTGCCAAAGCCATGGGCGCACTCTACTCCCCGCAGAGTAGAGGCAATTACAGCACATTCCGTAAAACACCCTTTCGAGGGGGGTTTCGGGGTCAGAGCACACAAGCCAGCACCTCACAAGCAACACTGTCCAGTTACCAGGGACAGTATAGAGGAGGTTTTCGGGGACAATATAGAGGAGGGCAATTCCCTAGGAATAGAGGAAGATTTCAGAGCCCCAAAACCCCTACTACTAAACAGTGACTCACATGTCACTCACCCCCTCCACACAACACCAGTGGGGGGAAGAATAAGTCATTATTACAAAGCATGGGAGGAAATCACTACAGACACTTGGGTTCTAGCAATTATCCAACATGGTTATTGCATAGAATTTCTACAATTCCCTCCAAACATACCACCAAAAGCACAAAATTTGACAACACACCATTCCAATCTCCTGGAGATAGAAGTGCAGGCACTATTGCAAAAGAATGCAATCGAATTAGTGCCAAACACACAAATAAACACAGGAGTTTACTCACTGTACTTTCTGATACCAAAGAAGGACAAAACGCTGAGACCAATCCTAGACCTCAGAGTAGTGAACACTTTCATCAAATCAGACCACTTTCACATGGTCACACTACAAGAAGTATTGCCATTGCTAAAACTACACGGCTACATGGCAACTTTAGACCTCAAGGATGCTTATTTCCATATACCAATACACCCATCGCACAGGAAATACCTAAGGTTTGTATTCAAGGGAATACATTACCAATTCATGGTACTGCCTTTCGGATTAACAACCGCACCAAGAGTCTTTACCAAATGTCTAGCGGTAGTCGCTGCACACATAAGAAGGCAGCAAATACATGTGTTCCCATATCTAGACGACTGGCTAATCAAGGCCCATTCGTTAATAGAGTGCTCAAATCACACAAATCATATCATACAAACCCTCTTCAAACTAGGGTTCACCGTCAATTTCACAAAATCCAAAATTCTGCCGCGCAAGGTACAACAATACCTGGGAGCCATAATAGACACATCAAAAGGAGTAGCCACTCCAAGTCCCCAAAGAATTCAAAATTTCAACACCATCATACAACGCATGTATCCAACACAAAGGATACAAGCAAAGATGGTACTACAACTCCTAGGCATGATGTCTTCATGCATAGCCATTGTCCCAAACGCAAGACTGCACATGAGGCCCTTACAACAGTGCCTAGCATCACAATGGTCACAAGCACAGGGTCACCTTCTAGATCTGGTGTTAATAGACCGCCAAACTTACCTCTCGCTTCTGTGGTGGGACAACATAAATGTAAACAAAGGGCGGCCTTTCCAAGACCCAGTGCCACAATACGTAATAACAACAGATGCTTCCATGACAGGGTGGGGAGCACACCTCGATCAACACAGCATACAAAGACAATGGAACGTACATCAAACAAAACTGCATATAAATCACCTAGAACTTCTAGCAGTTTTTCAAGCACTAAAAGCTTTCCAACCAATAATAGTTCACAAATACATTCTCGTCAAAACAGACAACATGACAACAATGTATTATCTAAACAAGCAAGGGGGGACGCACTCCACGCAGTTAAGCCTGCTAGCACAAAAGATTTGGCGTTGGGCAATTCACAACCAAATTCGCCTAATAGCACAATTTATACCAGGGATCCAGAATCAACTCGCAGACAATCTCTCTCGAGATCACCAACAGGTCCACGAATGGGAAATTCACCCCCAAATTCTGAACACTTATTTCAAACTCTGGGGAACGCCTCAGATAGACTTGTTTGCGACAAAGGAGAACGCAAAATGCCAAAACTTTGCATCCAGATACCCACTCAAACAGTCCCAAGGCAATGCCCTATGGATGAACTGGTCAGGGACATTTGCTTACGCTTTTCCTCCTCTCCCTCTCCTTCCTTACCTGGTAAACAAACTCAGTCAAAACAAACTCAAACTCATATTAATAGCACCAACTTGGGCAAGGCAACCCTGGTACACAACGCTGCTAGACCTATCAGTAGTACCCTGCATCAAATTGCCCAACAGGCCAGATCTGTTGACACAGCACAACCAAAAGATCAGACACCCAGATCCAGCATCACTGAATTTAGCAATCTGGCTCCTGAAATCCTAGAATTCGGGCACTTACAACTTACCCAAGAATGTATGGAAGTCCTAAAACAAGCCAGAAGGCCATCCACCAGGCACTGCTATGCAAGTAAATGGAAGAGGTTTGTTTGCTACTGCCATATTAATCAAATACAACCATTACACTCAACTCCAGAACATGTAGTGGGTTACTTGCTTCACTTACAAAAATCTAACCTGGCTTTCTCTTCCATTAAAATACACCTTGCAGCAATATCTGCATACCTGCAGACTACCTATTCAACTTCCCTATATAAGATACCAGTCATTAAAGCATTCATGGAGGGCCTTAGGAGAATTATACCACCAAGAACACCACCTGTTCCTTCATGGAACCTAAATGTTGTCCTAACTAGACTTATGGGTCCACCTTTTGAACCCATGCACTCCTGCGAAATACAGTTCCTAACCTGGAAGGTGGCATTTCTCATCGCCATTACTTCCCTAAGAAGAGTAAGCGAGATTCAGGCGTTTACAATACAGGAACCTTTTATACAACTACACAAGAATAAGGTCGTCCTAAGGACCAATCCTACATTTTTGCCAAAGGTTATTTCACCGTTCCATCTAAATCAAACAGTGGAACTTCCAATGTTCTTTCCACAGCCAGATACCGTAGCTGAAAGGGCACTACATACATTAGATGTCAAAAGAGCATTGATGTATTACATTGACAGAACAAAAAACATCAGAAAGACTAAACAACTATTTATTGCATTTCAAAAACCTCATGCAGGAAACCCAATATCAAAACAAGGTATAGCCAGATGGATAGTTAAATGCATCCAAATCTGCTACCTTAAAGCTAAACGACAGCTGCCCATTACACCAAGGGCACACTCAACCAGAAAGAAAGGTGCTACCATGGCCTTTCTAGGAAACATCCCAATGCAAGAAATATGTAAGGCAGCCACATGGTCCACGCCTCACACATTCACCAAGCACTACTGTGTAGACGTGTTATCCGCACAACAAGCCACAGTAGGTCAAGCCGTATTAAGAACATTATTTCACACTACTTCCACTCCTACAGGCTGATCCACCGCTTTTGGGGAGATAACTGCTTACTAGTCTATGCAAAACATGCGTATCTACAGCGACAGATGCCATCGAACTGAAAATGTCACTTACCCAGTGTACATCTGTTCGTGGCATCAGTCGCAGTAGATTCGCATGTGCCCACCCGCCTCCCCGGGAGCCTGTAGCAGTTTGGAAGTTACCTTCAACTATTTATATATGTATCATCTCAACCTTAAATAGGTGCATACTTAGTCACTCCATTGCATGGGCACTATTACTACAATTCAACTCCTACCTCACCCTCTGCGGGGAAAAACAATCGAAGATGGAGTCGACGCCCATGCGCAATGGAGACAAAAGGAGGAGTCACTCGGTCCCGTGACTCGAAAGACTTCTTCGAAGAAAAACAACTTGTAACGCTCCGGCCCAACACCAGATGGCGAGCTATTGCAAAACATGCGAATCTACTGCGACTGATGCCACGAACAGATGTACACTGGGTAAGTGACATTTTCATACTCTTTCTATATTATTGTCGGTATTGTTTTCGATCGTGTTCCTATCTATACTCGATCTGTTTAGACCGTCAAGGTCGAATTTCTCTCCCTTGCAAGTGCAACACCCTTTAAGGGAACTTTAATGCGAGTCTGATGAAACAAACTCCGTTTCGATTCTGTTCTCTGTCACACTAAATTCCCATACACCGATAAACATTCTGTGTGCTATCTTTGTCTATCTCCAGATCATCAGTAGGACAATTGCGATGGCTGTAGCTCTTTTTGATCTAAAAAGACTCTTCGGGACCGATGAGCTTGTCGTCTCGAGATGGCATTGAAATCAACAGAAGACACACCGGACATCTTCGGTGAAGAACATGCCCAAGAAGAAGTTCGACAAGGGGCAGCCTTTTCCATTCATGACTCCAATTCTGAAGTCCATTCAGATGACGACAGCCACTTAACAAGCTTGCAGCGCAGTACGCTAGTACAACTGCCCCATCACACCACACAGAAATGACTAAAAAGACTCCAGCACTAGTCGTCAATCCTCCACTGCCTTCGGGTCATTGTCGGATTCAAAAAGAAAGTCCGGATGACCAACCTTCGGGTTCGGCACCGAGATTTAAGACTAAGGTGCACTCTGCTTCGACCAAACAGACTTCAATAACCGTCTCAGAATCGAGGCGAAAATCCTAAAGCACATGTTCGGAGCCGAAAAAATCGACAGTATCCTCGGAGCCAAAAAGGATTACATCCTCTTCGGAGCCGACATTTTTGGTTCAACCAAAAGATAAACTTTCGGAGTCTTAAGCCATGGGTAGTAAAGAAACTACTACTACTCTGAAATCAACAAACATTCAACCCATCTTAGAGGTGATGGATGCCAAACAAAGAAAGATGCTTATTCAGAAGGACACAGGAAGAATAATTGCCTCCCCTCCAATGTCATTTAAAAAGAAACAAACTTTTAAAGACACTTCAAAAGATGTACCTCCATCAAAGAAGGTCTTCAAGCAAAAACAGGGAGAGGCTTCAAAGCAGAAACAGATCTCACCACCACATTCTCCTGTTCTTCCACCACCTCTACCACCATCACCCACATACATCCTAAGTCTCACCACAAATTGATTATCTTAGTGATGACCAACAGGGCACAGACCCATGGGATAAATATGACTCCGATCCCATTCCACCAAATGACCCTCAGTTATATCCTGCCAGACCCTCACCACCTGAGAACACTACAGCATACAATCAAGTAGTGGCTAGAGCTGCAGCCTACCATAATGTGCAAATGCACACTGATCATATAGAGCAGGATTTTTTACTTGACACATTGGCATCAATTCATAGGCAAATATGAATGTCTTCCTATGCTACCAGGCTTGCTCGGACATGCTTCTGTTATTTTTCAAGAGCCTGTTAAAGCTAGGATTATTACTCCTAGAATGGACAAGAAATATAAAACAGCACTCTCAGACCCTGTGTTTATAAGAGCTCAACTACCTCCTGATTCCATTGTAGTTGGTGTAGCTAGAAAAAGGGTTAACGGTCAGTCCACAGGAGATGCCTCTCCACCAGCTAAAGAAAGCAGGAAACTTGATGCAGCTGGAAAAAGGGTGGCCTCACAAGCTGCAAATCACTGGAGAATAGCCAGTTCACAAGCTCTTTTGGCTGGCTACGACAGCGCACACTGGGACAAAATGGAGGAGCTGTTACATTATCTTCCACTAGAACACCAAAAAAGGGAAGAGCAAATAGTTAATGAAGGGAAAGCAATATCCAACAATGCTATTAAATCTGCTATGGATGTGGCTGATACAGCAGCCAGATCAGTTAGAAACCAGTGTGCTTATCAGGAGACATGGCTGGTTAAAATGTTCAGGTTTCAAACCTGAGATACAACAGGCAGTTTTAAATATGCCCTTTGATAAGCAACGTTTATTTTGGCCCCGAGGTAGATACACTAATAGACAATCTTAAAGATTTAGAAACAGCCAAGGCCATGGGGACTTTGTATACCACACCCACCAGGGTTAATTTTCGTAAACCACAATTTAGAGGGGGTTTCAAACCATCGGGTATGGAAACAACAACCACCCATCAAAAACAAACCTCACAATCCTACAGTAGAGGATCATTGAGGGGCCCCCCAAAGAGGATCCAACAGTAGAGGAAGAGGTAAACCCTCCACATCTAGAGGTTCCTCCCAATCAAGCAAACCGTGACTTTCTCACCATCCTCACAGAGCACACATCTCCTGTGGGGGATGACTGGTACATTTCTATCCATAATGGCAAAGCATCACTACAGATCAGTGGGTTCGGTCAATTATGGTTCCTGTCTAGAACTCACTTCCACTCCACCAAACATCCCACCTTCTTTACACAAACTAAATCGTGAGCATCTCATTTTCTTTAAAACAAGAAGTACAATCACTTCTACTCAAAGGCGCAATAGAAGTGGTACCTGCATCTCAACAGGGAAAAGGATTATATTCTCTATACTTCCTTATGCCCAAAAAGGATGGTACTCTCAGACCAATTCTGGATCTCAGACCTCTCAATCAGTACATCCTCTCAGACCACTTCCATTTCGTCACTCTTCAGAATGTCATTCCCCTACTACAAAAACAGTACTAGATTAGATCTGAAAGATGCTTACTTCCACGTCCCCATATATCCAGCACACCGTAAATATCTAAGATTTGTGATAGCAGGCAAGCATTACCAGTTCAAACCCCTACCGTTTGGAATTTCAATAGCACTAAGGCTATTCATCAAAAACTTTGAAGTAGTTGCTGCATACTTCAGAAGGCAACATATACATGTCTTCCCCTATTTGGACGGCTGGCTCATAAAATCCAACACCATTCAAACCTATCAACAGCACACACAATACACAATCAACACCCTACACGGTCTAGGGTTTACAATCAATTACCAAAAATCTCATCTTAAACCAGCGCAAATACAACCATATCTAGGAGCAATTCTGAACACTTAGTCAGCATTAGCATACCCAAACCCACAGAGAATTCAAGCATTCCATAATCTCATATAACATCTACAATACAATCAAACTTACACAGCAAGATTTATCATGAAACTATGAGGAATGATGGCATCCTGCATAGCAATAGTACCTAATGAATGTCTAAACATGAGACCCCTACATCAGTTTCTCTCACAACAGTGGTCTCAGGCACATGGTCAACTTCACCATCTAGTGTTGTTGGACCGCCAGACTTGCAACTGTCTGCAATGGTGGAATCATACCAACATATCAAAAAATGTGGCCATTTCAGGACCCTGTGCCACAGACCATAATCACCACAGATGCATCAGTGACTGGTTGGGGAGCCCATCTCAGCAATCTTACCATACAGGGAGAATGGGACTCAGTACAGCAGATGTACCACATAAACCACTTGCCATTGCTAGCAGTGTTCCTAGCACTCAAAGCATTCCAGCCACAGATCACACACAAGACAGAGTTAATAAGGACAGACAACATGACAACAATGTATTATCTGCAGAAACAGGGGGGAACACACTCATCCCAATTGTCCCTTCTGGCACAGCCAATTTGGAAATGGGCAATTCACAATCTCATTCAACTATTGGCAGGGTATAACCCAGGAATACACACCCAACTAGCAGGATGCAGCAACACATACACAAATGGGAGATTCATCCACAGGTGATTGAACAGTACTTTCACATGTGGGGAACACCAGACTTGACCTTTTCTAATCAAGCGAAAGCCCAAAATGCCTAAACTTTGCGTCCAGGTACCCACACCCTCGATCTAAGGGCAGTGCTCTATGGATCAATTGGTAAGGGGATATTTGCTTACGCTTTTCCCTCTCTCTTACTTAACTTTCCTATCAACAAGATATGTCACGCCTCCCTCACTATGATACTCAGAGCACCCATGTAGGGACGTCAACACTGGTACACAACACTATTGGCTCTGTCAGTAGTACCACATCACAAGCTTCCAAATAGACCAGACTTGTTGACTCAAAACAAAGGTCAAATCAGGCATCCCAATCCCAGAATGCTCAACCTGACGATTTGGCTCCTGAAATCATAGAATGTGGGTTTCCACAGCTTCCATCAGAATGTATGGACCTACAACTAGGCAGTGCTAAATGGAAAATTTTAGTATATTACTGTCAACCCAAAAACATTGATCCACTTAACCCCTTCGCTGCCAGGCCTTTTCCCCCTCAGGTGGCAGGCCTGTTTTCTGGCTATTTGGGCAAGTTTGCGCTTAGGCCCTCATAACATTTTGTCCACATAAGCTACCCACGCCAAATGTACGTCCTTTTTTTCAACATCCTAAGGATTCTAGCGGTACACAGAGTTTGTGGGTTCCCCTAAAGGAGACCAAGAAATTAGCCAAAATACTGTGAATTTTGTTTAAAAAACCAAAAAAAAACAAGGTAAAAAAAGACTGCTGAAGAACGCTTGTGGTTGTTTCCCTAAAAATGGCATCAATAAAGGGTTTGCAGTGCTAAAATCACCATCTTTTAGGAACAGGCAGACTTGAATCAGAAAAACACATTTTTCAACACAATTTTGGCGTTTTAGTGGGACATGCCCCATTTTTACAATTTGTTTGTGCTTTCAGCCTCCTTCCAGTTAGTGACAGAAATTGGTGTGAAAATAATGCTGGATCCAGGCCAGCTAAACATTTCTGAAAAGTAGACACAATTCTGAATTCAGCAAGGGGTCATTTGTGTAGACCCTTCAAGGTTTTCCTACAGAAAGTAACGGCTAAAATAAAAATATATTGAAATTGAGGTGTGAAAAAAGAGCCATTTCTCTCCACGTTTTCTTCTATAATGTTTTCCAGCTATGCCAGATATTTGAAAGCAATATACTGTTACGTCTGCTGGAGTCTTCTGGTTACGGGGATATATAGGGCATGTAGGGTCATTAAGAACCCTTGGTACCCACAGCCAATAAAGGGGCTGCCCCCTGCAATGGGTTTTTATTGTATACCAGGTATACAGCAATTGATTTCATGAAACATAAAAAGTAAAAAAAATAGGTATCAAGGAAACCTTTGTATTTCCAAACTGGGCATAAGATAAGGTGTTGAGAAGCAGTGGTTATTTGCACATCTCAGAATTCCTGGGTCCCCACACTAGCATGTGAATTACAGGGCATTTCTTATATAGATGTCTTTTTTACACACTGTCTCACATTTCAAAGGACAAAATGTAGAGAAGGACAAGGGCCAATAACACTTGTTCTGCTATTGTGTGTTCCCCCAAGTCTCCCGATAAAAATGGTACCACACTTGTGTGGGTAGGTCTAGTGTCCACGACAGGAAATGCCCCAAAACACAACTTGGACACATCACATTTTCCCCAAGAAAACAGAGCTGTTTTTTGCAAAGTGCCTAGCTGTGGATTTTGGCCTCTAGCTCAGCCGGCACCTAGGGAAACCTACCAAACCTGTGCATTTTTTAAAACTAGACCCCTAGTTTAGGGGAATCCAAGATGGGGTGACTTGTGGGACTCTCACCAGGTTCTGTTAACCAGAATCCTTTGCAGACCTCAAAATTTGGCCAAAAACACATTTTCTTCACATTTCGGTGCTCCTGTTGCTGGAGAGAATGTAATTACTTTACACAGTAGGGTGACAACAGACCTGGGACCTGTTCCTGATCTGAGCCAGGGGAATATGAAAACTGAATGACCCACAAGATGTACATTTATCATTTTGTAAGAAGCAAATTTAATTTTCCTGCTTAGGTTATACTTTAGTCAAAATGTCAGTGGTCTCTCAAGGCCAAGGAGATGGGAAACTACACTATAATGCAGTTCCCTCCCTAGGTGTATAATGGAGTGTCACTATTGTTTAAACAGTAAAGCACACTGACTTTTCCCTAATAATGTGCCTTTTCCTCACTATGGTCTTTCCCAGGTGAATACCTATACCTGCAGAGTTCCCATTGCGCCAAGCTACCTGTGTGCTGTTACAGGGCCGCGCACAACAGTAGTTTTCCAAGTGCAGCCAGCCTCCACACGTCTTTTAACCAAGGTGAAGCCAGACTCAGTAGCAGAAAGAGCGCTCCATACATTAGACATTTAGGAAAACTAAGCAGTTATTTGTCGCATTCCAAAAATCCCATACTGGTAATCCTATCTCAAAACAAGGCATAGTCAGATGGATAGTAAAGTGCATCCAAACCTGTTACCTAAAAGCTAAAAGACAGCTATTAGTAACACCAAATGCACACTCCACCGGGAAGAAAGGAGCAACAATGGCATTTCTAGGAAATATACCAATGACAGAAATCTCTAAAGCAGCCACTTGGTCAACACTCCATACATTTACCAAGCATTACTGTGTAGATGTGTTAGCAACACAACAAGCCACAGTAGGACAGGCTGTACTAAGAACACTATTCCAAACAGCTTCAACTCCTACAGGCTGACCACCGCTTATGGGAGGAAAACTGCTTTGTAGTCTGTGCATAGCATGTGTATCTGCAGCTCCACATGCCATCGAACGGAAAATGTCACTTACCCAGTGTACATCTGTTCGTGGCATGTTCCGCTGCAGATTCACATACGCCCTCCCTCCTCCCCGGGAGCCTGTGGCCTTTTAAGTTACATTTAAATTTGTACATATGTGTTTGGTGGCATGTGTAGCTGCAGATACACATGCTGTGCATTATCCTGCCATCTAGTGTTGGGCTCGGAGTGTTACAAGTTGTTTTGCTTCGAAGAAGTCTTTTCGAGTCACGAGACCGAGTGACTCCTCCCTTTCGGCTCCATTGCGCATTGGCGTCGACTCCATCTTAGATTGTTTTCTTTCCGCCATCGGGTTCGGACGTGTTCCTCTTCCCTCCGTATTTCGAATCGGGAAAGTTAACTAAATTATCAAATTCAACAGTATTATCGTTCTGTACCGGGTTAGTGTTAGTGTATCGGCACCGACATCAAGAGTGCTCCGGCGGCCCTTCAGTGCTTCCGTTCTTCACTGAGGCCTGGTCGGCCTGACCACACCCGTCGCCCCAGACTAATGGACCAGACCCCCTTCCGCTTCTGTCCTAAGTGTCATTCGAAGTATCCTTATACAGACCAGCACCGGGTCTGTAATCTGTGTTTATCACCTGAACACAGGGAGGGTACTTGCGAGGCTTGTCGAGCATTTCGATGGGAAAAGACCCTAAGAGATCGACGAGCAAGAAGACTGCAAATGGTTTCGACACTGAAAGAGCAACTCGACGTCGGAGAGGAGGAAAGCATTTCCATCCAGGGGACGGACTCTGACGAATCTGAAAGTGACTAACCTCAGCAGTGCAGCAAACAGTGAGTAAACCTGCCCCGTCCAAAACTCACACCAAGATATTTAAGGCCATGGGGACGCCACAGCCAACAGGCCATGGCTTAACCCACCGAAAAGAAGGTGACCAAACATCGGCACTGAAAAAGGCCAGGGATTTGCTGAAGACTTCCGACTCCGGTCGAGATTCCGGCACTGAACGATCTCGACACCGTGAGTTCGACTCACCCAAAGTGAGAAAAATATCTTCGGAACCGAAAAAGACTATATCTTAAACCTCGGTACAGAAAAAAGCGGCTTCGGAGCCAAAAAGAAGCTTTTATACAGACGAGCAAGGACTTTCCAGCCAAATGAAGGAAAGACATAGATTTGAGCAGGAATTAAGTATGGAAGAACCGGACCATACACGAAGGAGGTTACATATCCAGAAAGAGACTGGAAAAATACAAACTTTACCTCCAATCAAATCTAAAAGGAAACTTGCATTTCAGGAGACTGAAATGCAGCCTAAGGCAAAGGTGGTTAGAGACAAATCCCCACCACCAAGGGTATCACCACAACCGTCCCCACCGTACTCACCACAACTGTCACCAGTGGGAACACCTCCAATGCAGTCACCCACACATACAGGGATGACACAGGATGATGCTGATGCATGGGTCTTATATGATGCACCAGTATCGGATAACAGTCCGGATTGTTAACCAACAAAGTCGGCACCTCCAGAAGACAGTACTGCGTATACGCAGGTACTATCCAGGGCAGCTACGTTCCACAACGTAGTAATGCACTCAGAGCCAATAGAGGATGATTTCCTGTTTAACATCTTGGCCTCCCCTCCCCCCCCCCCCCCCCCCCCCCCCACCCCCCGGTTTCCTATCCGAGTCTGCCAATGCTCCCGGGTATACTCAAACACGCAAAACAAGTCTTCCAGGAGCCAGTTAAGGGAAAGGCTATCACGCCTAGGGTTGAGAAGAAGTACAAACCTCCCCCAACAGATCCTGTGTTCATAACACAACAACTTAAACCGGACTCAGTGGTTGTAGGAGCAGCAAGAAAGAGAGCAAACTCTCAACCGTCAGGAGACGCTCCACCGCCTGACAGAGCAGAAAGTTTGACGCAGCGGGCAAAAGAGTGGCAGCACAAGCAGCCAATCAATGGCAGATTGCTAATTCGCAAGCCCTACTTGCTCGCTACGACAGGGCACACTGGAACGAGATGCAACACATCATACAGCACTTGCCCAAAGAACATCATAAACGTGCTCAACAGGTTGTGGAAGAAGGACAGGCCATATCTTACAACCAGATAAGGTCCGCACTAGACTCTGCAGACACGGCAGCACAAACGGTCAACACAGCGGTAACCATTCGCAGGCATGCATGGTTAAGAAGTTCTGGATTCAAGCCAGAGATTCAACAAGCGGTGTTGAACATGCCATTTAATCAGGAACAGTTGTTTGGGCCGGAAGTTGACACAGCAATTGAGAAATAAAAAAAAAGACGCGGACACAGCCAAAGCCATGGGCGCGCTCTATTCCCCACAAGTCAGAGGCACCTTTAGGAAACCACAATTCAGAGGAGGTTTTCGACAGCAAATATCAGAGCCTTCCACCTCTCAAACCAATCCCACCTATCAGGCACAATATCAAATGGGAGGGTTTCGTGGATCCTATAGAGGACAATTCCCAAGAGGAAGGGGAAAGTTCCATGCAACCAAACCAAGCCAGACCAAAAAATGACTTCAGTGTCACAAAACCCCAACACTTATCACCAGTGGGGGAGAGGCTAACCGCATATTATCAAAACTGGACACATATTACCACAGATGCATGGGTCCTATCAATTATCCAACATGGTTATTGCATAGAATTCACAAAATTCCCACCAGATGTGCCACCAAGAACACACAATCTGTCCAAACAACACTTAGACCTATTACAAATAGAGGTCCAAGCACTATTACAAAAACAAGCAATAGAGCTAGTACCCAATCATCAGAAAGGAACAGGCGTCTACTCACTATATTTCCTAAACGTTAAGACCTAGCTTAGATCTCAGAACACTGAATCTCTTCATCAAATCAGACCACTTCCACATGGTAACACTTCAAGACGTGGTTCTCTTACTAAAAAAGGAGGAATGCATGTCAACATTGGATCTCAAGGATGCGTATTTCCACATACCCATCCATCCTTTTCACAGAAAATACTTCAGGTTTGTAATGCATGGCGTACACTATCAATTCAAAGTGCTACCGTTCGGGATAACGACTGCCCCAAGGGTATTCACAAAATGCCTAGCAGTAGTAGCCGCTCACATAAGGAGACAGCACATGGACGTATTCCCATATTTAGACGACTGGCTAATAAAAACCAACACTCAACAACAGTGTCTTCTTCACACGCAATACGTCATAGAAACTCTACACAAACTAGGGTTCTCTATAAATTACCAGAAATCAAATCTGCAACCATCCCAAATACAACAATACTTTGGAGCAACACTCAAAACACAAAGAGCAATTGCCACTCCACAACGGGTTCAAGCGTTCCAAAATGTAACATCAAGCATACAGTCAAACCAACACTACCCAGTAAGGTTTGTAATGAAACTTCTAGGCATGATGTCTTCATGCATAGCCATTGTCCCAAATGCAAGATTACACATGCAGCCCTTACAACAGTGCCTAGCAAAACAATGGACACAAGCACAGGGTCAACTTCAAGATCTAGTGTTGATAGACCGCCAAACACACTTCTCGCTTCAATGGTGGAACCCTATAAATTTAAACTGAGGGCGGCCATTCCAAGACCCAGTGCCTCAAGCTGTTATCACAACAGATGCTTCCATGATGGGGTGGGGAGCACACCTCGAGCACAGCAAACAGGGTCAATGGGACAATCAGCAAAAACAACTTCACATAAATCATTTGGAACTGCTAGCGGTGTTTCTAGCATTAAAAGCATTTCAACCACTGGTAGCCCACAAATACATCCTTGTCAAAACTGACAACATGACAACAATGTATTATCTCAACAAACAAGCGGGGACACACTCGTCACAACTGTGTCTCTTAGCACAAAGGATTTGGCATTGGGCAATTCACAATCACATTCGCCTGATAGCACAATACGTACCAGGCATTCAGAATCAGTTAGCCGACAATCTCAGTTGAGATCACCAGCAAACTCACGAATGGGAAATTCATCCCCAGATCCTACAGGATCACTTCCTCCGCTGGGGAACACCAAACATAGACCTATTGGCAACAAAAGAAAACACAAAATGCCAAAACTTCGCGTCCAGGTACCCACACCCTCAATCCAAGGGCAATGCACTATGGATCAGTTGGTCAGGAATATTTGCTTACGCTTTTCCCCCTCTCCCACTCATTCCTTATCTGGTCAACAAACTAAGTCAAAACAAACTCAAACTAATACTCATAGCACCAACCTGGGCTCGCCAACCGTGGTACACAACACTTATCAGTAGTACCCCACATCAAATTACCAAACATACCAGATCTGTTGACACAACACAAACAACAGATCAGACACCCGAAACCAGCATCGCTTAATCTAGCAATCTGGCTCCTGAAGTCTTAGAATTCGGACATTTAAATCTTACACAAGAGTGTATGGAGGTCATTAAACAAGCGAGAAAACCAACAACAAGATATTGTTACGCAAACAAATGGAAAAGATTTGTTTGCTACTGCCACACTAATCAGATTCAACCACTACATGCCTCCACAAAGGACATCGTAAACTACTTATTACACTTACAAAAGTCTAATCTAGCATTCTCTTCCATTAAAATACATCTCACTGCAATATCTGCCTATCTGCAGATTACACATACAACATCGCTTTTTAGAGTCCCAGTCATGAAAGCATTTATGGAGGGACTAAAAAGAATCATACCCCCAAGGACACCACCAGTACCTTCATGGAACCTTAATACTGTATTACCACAACTCATGGGCCCACTATTCAAACCCATGCATTCTTGTGAAATGCAATATCTGACTTGGAATGTAGCCTTTCTAATAGCTATCACCTCACTTGGAAGAGTAAGTGAGATACAAGCATTTACTATTCAAGAACCCTTTATACAAATACATAAACATAAAGTGGTTCTCCGAACAAATCTGAAATTCTTACCAAAGGTCATATCACCATTCCACTTAAACCAAACTGTGGAACTCCCAGTCTTCTTTCCGCAACCAGACTCAGTAGCCGAAAGAGCCTTACATACATTGGACATAAAAAGAGCACTAATGTATTACATTGACAGAACAAAACAATTTCATAAAACAAAACAATTGTTTGTAGCCTTCCAAAAACCTCATGCAGGTAATCCTATATCCAAACAAGGCATCGCCAGATGGATAGTTAAATGTATTCAAACTTGCTATAGTAAAGCAAAAAGAGAATTACCTATTACACCAAGAGCACATTCCACTAGGAAAAAAGGCGCCACAATGGCTTTTCTTGGGAATATACCTATGATGGAAATTTGTAAGGCAGCCACCTGGTCTACGCCTCATACGTTCACTAAGCATTACTGTGTAGATGTGTTAGCAGCGCAACAAGTCACAGTAGGACAGGCTGTATTAAGAACATTATTTCAGACAACTTCAACTCCTACAGGCTAAACCACTGCTTTTTGGGGAGATTACTGGTTGTTAGTCTATGCACAGCATGTGTATCTGCAGCTACACATGCCACCGAACTGAATATGTCACTTACCCAGTGTACATCTGTTCGTGGCATGTTCCGCTGCAGATTCACATGCGCCCTCCCACCTCCCCGGTAGCCTGTAGCCGTTCTTAGTTGAATGAAAATTGTAAATTTGTAAATAAATATTCTTTTGATACACATTAAGTACATACAAACCTACTCCATTGCATGGGCACATCTAGTATACTCACAACTCCTACCTCACCCTCTGTGGGGAAAACAATCTAAGATGGAGTCGACGCCCATGCGCAATGGAGCCGAAAGGGAGGAGTCACATGGTCTCGTGACTCGAAAAGACTTCTTTGAAGAAAAACAACTTATAACACTCCGAGCCCAACACTAGATGGCAGGACCTGTGCATAGCATGTGATTCTGCAGCGGAACATGCCACGAACAGATGTACACTGGGTAAGTGACATTTTCCATATATATGTAGATGTGGATATATATATATATATATATGACTGGCTTTTGCCCTTTTTCTAAAGTAAGCCCCTGAGGAGGGTCAGGGCCTGTTTTTATTTGTGTGTGGGGGGGGAGCAGGGGGAGGGGCGTACACACTCCTTTCCGAGTCTTATACCTTCACATAGTAGATCATTCATGACATGTTCTATGACATAATTGGTCATCACTATTGATATCTGAAATTACATCAGTGAAGGCAGCAGTGTGCATGTTGCAGTGCGAGTTCTAGTTACATCAGGGCTCGAGATATAGTTATTTAATTTAACTAGAACTGGTGAATTAAAGTTTTTTTATTTTTTATTTTATTTTTTATGTAATGTTGCAACTGGCATTGCCACCTAACTATAATGTAATTTTATCCATTGTATTTTTCATTGTATGTATGTGTATATATATATATATATATATATATATATATATATATATAATAGCCCATGAACACAAAACACTCCTCATGCTTTTGAAAGTGCTGTATTGGCTTTCTGATTTCTCATGCTTAATTTTGAACCACCTGCCTTTCACTGCAATGCAGGTTCTACACTCTAATTGTCGCCTAGAGACATTTTAAAATCCTCCTTACTTTTGGTTCCCTGAAACGTGAGATTAAAAAAAAAAATCCCACAGAATTTGGTTTTTACCCGTATCTGCTTGTGCAGGAAAACTACTACCGCTTTTGATATATTTGTAGCAAAACCTGAACTCTTCTTGGTTCTGACTCATATCCTGATCATCTTGTCTTCTTCCACAACTACTTAATTTAAAGTTTCCTTCTCTGAACATATTACCCATTTATGCATTCTGAAATTTCCTAATTCTGATTGCACTCTTGAGTTAATTAGTGTCTGCGTGAGGGTGTTACAGATATCGAATAGAAAGGTAAATCAAATATAGACTGATTAATATTCAACTGTATGCGCACTTTTTATGTGCAGTATGAAGGCTAAATAATGAAGATGTAAATTTCCATTTTAATTACATATAGGTTTTCAGAGTAGGGTGAGGCAGATATTGAATTCCCTGCTGTGTAGATGCTTTCATTACACGTTTTGTTTTTCAGGTTATCAATGTAATTTGCTGCCCTGCATTTATTAGTAAGTAGGGTAACAAAATGTGTTTCATTTTCCCAGTTCTTTAATCAAGTCTTGATGCTTGGGAAAACGTCTATTAGCGATCTGTCGGAGCATGTCTTTGACTTGATTTTGGAGCTCTACAACATCGACAGCCATCTCCTACTTTCTGTTCTGCCACAACTTGAATTCAAACTCAAGGTAAATATTATTGTGAAGCTTTTGGATCACCAAATTGTGTATATGCTTTGTTTCTAAATTATTATTCACAGCTGAAAAGATTTTCTTTGCTTGGTATGTGGATTCCATTTTTATGCAGTTACTTTGTTGAATGCTTAGCCGCTGCCTGGCCTCGAAAGGTTGTCGTTGGAAGATTGTGACATTTCTCACTCAAAAGACTGAGACCAATGTATGTTGACTGGTCCTTGCTGCATGGCTGTTATTATTTTTATTCAAATTGTATAGAATTTTCTTGTATTAATACCTGCATATGCAGTGGGAACACAAAACCTCAAATCAAGCAAGTCAGAACAATAAGTAGAAAGCGGGTTTTACTAGCGTAGCTTTGAAGTGGTAGTCACTGTAAGGGCATGTTGACCATTAACCTTTACATGACCTGCATTTAAATGACATGCACCTTGCCTTAATGAGCAGTACGACTAATAAATATTTAAAAGAATGGTTTTAGACCTGTCAAAACAGCTTATTTGCACAGTTTGAGTTTATACCTGCATAGACAGGCTACTGACGGCAAGCCTGTAGTCGTGTTTGCATGGTCACTGCATTGGGTGGTACAGTGAGTGCTGCATATACCAATGGGGACATCTAGCTTACTGGCCCTGGGTTCCCTTTGGGCACCATTTTTCCAGGGACTTGAAGGCAAATTAATATCTCGGTTTCACTATGTTGAAAGGAGGAGTGCACACACTTTATCGCTGATTAGCAGGGGGTAAAATGCACAGGATCCTATAGCCGGCAAAAATAGGGTTCAGCAAAAAGACCAAAAAATTGGAGGGACCCTGCACGAAAGGTACATTTCTAACAACTAGTTAGTAAGTAACTTTGTACTAAGTCTTGATTTAAGATTTACTTATAAATGTGTGTGCTTGTGTCCAAATGGGGCTTCCTACCTATGTTTGTATACTACATGTCATAAATGCCACTTCAGTAGGTTTATTTTGTCAATATAATTGTTTTGGATATATGGCAGGTAGTAAATTGAGTGCATTGCACAAATTAATACTACATTGTTGTTTATACACTGAGGCCACCTCTAAACTACATCATCACGTAGAACGTACATCAAGTATGACTTTCTCAGCTAAATAATTCCCATTCAAATGGCACCAATTTAATGGACAAGTCTTGAAAGTATTTTTGTAAAGAATGTTCTGTGTTCTCTCACTTGCATGTATCATTTTAAAAACTGTTTTCATTTATTGTTAACTTTGTAAGTTGTGTTCAAAAACTTTATAGATTGAAAAAGCTTAATTTTCCTTACTGAAAGTTGTATTTTAGCATTACAATTCTTAATAAAGTGTTTATTTTTTTAGAGCAATGACAACGATGAGCGCCTGCAAGTTGTTAAACTGTTAGCAAAAATGTTTGGGGCAAAAGACTCGGAGTTGGCGTCTCAAAACAAGCCTCTTTGGCAGTGCTTCCTGGGCAGGTATATTGTGTTCTGTTTTTATTTCTTCAAGTAAAATCTGATATACAGACTGATGTTTGTGTATCTTTATAATATGTGCTTGAGCGATCATTTTGTTGTTTAGGTTATATTCCCCACATATTCATGTAGTAAGTCTAAAGGAAAGTTTTTTTTTGATCCTCAAATTCCTTTTGGAAGGGGATTCTGAATTACCCGATATGACATTGGACAACTTCCTTAGATGGTTAATGACAATTCACTAGAACAATGGTACTTTCCATCACTTTTCAGAAACTCGTCAGTTTTTGGTGTCTGTTGAGAAGCCATGCATTCAAGTGATACTACTATAGCCACACTGGAGAACAGAATTTCAAATTGGCTAGGAGGTACTTTATAGTATTCATTATATCTATTTTTATTTTTCTACATCTTCCTCCATATAGGATCTTCACCCTGTTAACTTGCTGTACACAGGTCATTGTTTTTATTGCTGGGTTTTAAGTGCATGTTGTGGCACTAGAAACTTCGTTTTACATTTAACACAAAGGTATCTAAGCACCGATTATTCCTGATGAATTGCAAACTTGCACATGAAGTACACTGAAAATGAAAGTTCTCAAAAGAAACATAAACGTACTCAGAAACCGAATAGTATGCAGAAAACTGTCTTCTAGTTTTGAGGCTGTAGGAAGTATTGATATTTCGAGTCAAGGATACGTTCCAAGGCCAAAGCAGTTGGGCAGATAATGTTTTTCATTAAACAGTTTTACTTCAACCGTTTTTGAAAACATGAAAATGGTGCTAGCAGGCTGCTAGCAAAGATATGGGGTACTAACCATTAATGTGTAAATAGTAAGTTTATTGAAATTTCTGTAGAGCTGGCTTTTTCATGGCATCTCTGAAAAACTGGTGCCCTTGAAAGCTTAGTTGAAGCATGGTAAGATTATCATTAAGCAGCTTCCCAGATTTTATAAATAATTATAGATAAGGGAAGTTGTTTCGTATCGTGTGGCTGTAGATACACATGCTCTTTAGACTCCTGCTATTTATCATTTTGGTTTGGACATTTGCAGGTTGTTTTTTTTTCTTCAAAAAGTCTTGAGTCTTGAATTGAACTACGACTCCTCCCTTAGTAGGTAAGCGTGTGGGCCTCCTGCCTTTGGGTTCTGGTCAGCACCGAGAGAAGACTTCGGACCACAGAAGCACCCGTCCATGTGCATTGAATTTACCCCCTCCTCTTCCTCTCGTCCCCACCCAAGCTCTTGAGCCCAGTGGCGGCAAACAGCTTCATGTGCAAAGCCTGCATCAAAGGCACAATGGAAGCCCTTGTTAACACCCATAATGCAGTTGAAAGCTAAACTGTGTCTGATGCTGAAGATACTGTTGATACTGAAAGCTCATTTGAGAGTTTAAATTCCCCCACCCCTCTTTTGCCCATGAAGATCTTGAAGTCTGCATTTAGCAAGGATATTGGTCTGTAGGAGTAGCATAATATGGGATCTTTCCCATGTTTAGGGATCACTGCTTTCTACATTGTCTCAGTGAGAGTACTCATTTTGCCAAAGAAGTTATAGAGGTGGGCAAGGACAGTGGCAAGTTGGGCACATGAGGGCCCCCTGTGTCGGTAATTGTGTGGTGCAAGCCACAGAGAGATATGCATTGGCCTCTTGGGAGTCTGCCTCCTCCGTTGCGTATAGTTCGGCGTAGAATTGTTCATATGGTTATGCTATCGTTGTTGGTTCTACGGCCGTTTTTTGTCAGGAGCTCTGCGATCCTTCCCTTGTGGATCTGGACATTCAATCTGTAGGAGGAGGAGCAGTCACGCTTTAGTGCCCCTGAACAGAATTTCTGTGCTGGTAGGGCAAACTCAACTCTCTCTATAACTAGAGCTTTAAGGTGTTCATTTGCGAAGGCCAGTTGCCTGCACACTGTGTGTGCAAGTTAGTTTGTGTGCCTCCTCCAGGGCTTTCACTTGCTCTTTTTAAAGCGGAACATTGGTTTCCTAGTTTTATTAAGTGTTGCAGAGATCGCTAATAAAGCCCATCGGACTACTGTCTTAAGTGTTTCTCATAACAGGTAAATGAGGGTGCAAAGGGTATCGTTCATTTGAAGAAAGTATTTCACCACCTCTAATCTCTGTCAAGGTAGATTCGTAGGTTGGAATTTTATTGTTGTCGCAACATTCTGTTCTAAGCAGCGCTCCCTGATTTGTGGAAGGAGACCATAATCTCTGGACTATCCCATTCAGGGATGGGATTAGGGGAGGAGGGGAGGTTGTCATCTGGCATTTGTGGCAAGGAACTCACTAAAGGGGGTTCAGGCTCTCTGCTAACACTCAAAGGATTTTGACTTCCTTGGCCTGCCATGGAGGATGGGTCTCCTGTTGGAGCGAGAAAGTTGAAGTTGAAGCGGGAAAGTTGAAGTTTCAAGGAAGAGACCCAATATGGGTGTCTGCAGGATAAGGTGTCTGGATAGTCATTAGGTTTCTTGCTACTTTGCAGTGTTTCGGCTCTTAAGTTGATGAAGCAACACTGTGCATTCTTGGTGGCTCTCATCTGCTGTTGAGTTATGAGCATCTTCATGTAGGGTGTCGGGCGTGTCTGCCAGATGACTGGTGTGTTTGGGATCTGTGGAGGTATGGGCCCTCAGGGGAGTCTCCCTGACCAAGAATGAACCAGGCCTTTTTCATGGTGCAAATTATGTGGGTTTTGCAGTTGCACACGAAGATAAGTCGAAAAGGGTGTCTTTATCATATTTAACCTCTATCACTCAGAAAGGAGGTGGCTGCATTGGGGTATCAGCGCTACTGCAGAATTATAGCTGACACGTCCTGGTATAGCCACACCTTCACCCCTTCAAAAAGTATTGAACCCTGGTCCCAAACTGCTGCCATTATTATGGCTTTCTTCTGTCGGTAGTGATGAAAGCATGTTAGTATATCATGCAGCGTGCTTAGTGTGTAGGAGAGCCAGCCTACTCAGTCAGTTAAAGCATTATTCTAGACCACATGCACAAAGTCTGGGAGTGTCTGCTTGAAAAGTTGAATAACATAGCCCTCTAGATCCTACGATTCACCTTGGAGATTGTACGCCCTTGATCCTAATGTTCGCGTGTCACACCTGTTTTCCAGCACTTCTAAGTTGATTTACAGATGATTGTTTTGTTCTTGGAGGTCTGTTAGTTCCTGTCTGTAGTTCTTATGTTCCTTTTCCTTAGCGTAGCTACCATTTTCATGGACTGCCACTCGCTGTCTAATATGTACCACATCTCTTTGTCCGCGCTATCGTCGTTGCAGAGTGTGGCTCTTGTGTCAATACAAAGTCTGGTGCTCTAAGAGAGCTGCGCGAGTAGCACACTCCGTGGTGGTTTCTCTCTGTGTAACTTATGCCTAGGTTCAGGGCCGATCAATGGACCCTGCAGGCAGGTTGCGCCATCTGTTTATCCATTAGGAGGTGGGAGGCGTCTGATGCTGCGGGCCTGGCCCATCCCACACCAGAGGGTGGCCGAAAAAGAGTCTGGGGGCCCTGCATGATCCCACAGCCTCTATCTGGCTAGCAGTCACTAGTTACAGCTTTCCTTTGGGGAGAAGGGGTTAAGTGCGAGCAGACTCCCATTGTCTCGGAGTAGGCTCTCATCTCCCCGGCTAAGGTTAGCTGGTGACTGTAAGCGACTTCCACTGCATACTTTAGGTCCTGGATTTCTTACCTGTATTCAGCTGCATATGGCCTCACTGCAACTTCTGGCCCCTAGTCTCTTCACTGAGGACCTCTCCCGCCTGGTCCTGAAGCAGTATAGGAGCTTGGCACTGCAGTGTTATTGTGGGTGCTTATGGGGCTGCTCCAGGGGTGAGGACATGATGGACGGCGCAGGTTGCTCTCCCCCCACAGGGCCACCCCCATGGGGCCTCTCCTTAGCTTGATTGCAAGGGGCTCCCCACTGCCTCAGTGCAGAGTGTCTCTGCTGCCCAGAGTGCAGCAGTGCTGCAAGTGGTGGTTCTGTGCACTGTGTATCGTGCTTCAGCCTGTGTCTGCTGGATTTTACTAATGTCTTGGATACCTGTCCTGGCTGGGCGTTTCAACTGGCGGCCTCAACAGAGGATGCCGTTTTGAATCCCTGTCATGTGCTGCGCTAGTCCGTAATGCCAATCCCCTCATTGCCAGGGAGATGTGCGCAGGCTCCCCTTCTCTGGTAATGTTTCCCCGCTCACCTGTAACCTGAATATCTCAGTCGAATGACAGAGGCTGGCGAAACTGGAATGTGGAGCAGCACAGAGGAGCTTCTACTTGCCTCTATCTTGGCCACAGACCCCCCCCCCCCAAATACACAATTTCAAAACCCCTGTTGTGTGGACACCTAAGCCTGTCAGCAGAATTTGGTTTACTAGACAGTTTTAAGAATTCTGTTTCAGACATCTGCATCATCCACAAGCTATCCACTGCTTATAGGGAGTTCTTCATTACAGTCTATACAGAGCATGTGTATCTACAGCCACACATGCTACCAATAGAAAATATGACTTATTCTATAAGCATCCGTTGTAGTGTCTAGTGCTGTAGATTCACATGCACCCACCCTCCTCTCCAGAAACCTAATTTGTTTCGCAGAGATCTCAAATGTTATCTGGTTGACCCTAAATATGACATGGCACACCAGGTTAAATTCACATGCCATACCATACTCGCCTGTTGTGCGAAAACCAATCTCAATTTTTGCCCATGTGCAGTTTCCTCTAACTGAGGAGTTACAACACATGCCATGACTTGAAAGACTTCTTTAAAGAAAAACAACACGCAAACATCTGAGCCCAACAATTGATAGCAGGAGTATGCATGGCATGAGAATCTACACTTCTACATACTACAAACAGTGTATGTAGGATTGTCCTTTCTGTTTATATGTGTATATATGAAAGTAGTATGTTGTTGTAGCCTCTCATTGTTCTATTTGGTAAGTTGGTCCCACCTGTTTGGATCAGCATGACATAAGAGAATGCATTTGTTTTCTTTGGAAACAATGGCTTTTAGTACCGTCCTTATTACTAATGTTCTGTCTTGAACTTAAGCTGAGCAGCAGCACACTAATATAATTCTTGCTGACTTTTATTTGTTATGTTGGAGTAGTACTGGGTGTGAGAAATTGGATTACTAATTGGAGTGGAAGACTAGCCACCTCACGGAATACTCGCAACCTTTCTCAGAGTGAACCCCTAAACTTTGTTCATTAACCTGTGCTTAAACCCCTCGTATCTATCACACAGGGCAGATGGGTATGCCTTAGGGCAATGCGTAAGTTGTTTATGCAGTACGAAAACATTAATTAGTTCCAAAAAATAAAAATCCCAAACCACATTAGAACAATTGAGTAAAATTTAACGAACTTGCACCAAAATGACAAAAATCCAATAAGGAGAACCAGCGATACTAAAACATTTTAAGTAGAAATAGAGCCAAAAATGTAAAGCATCAATGATAGTGGTTGCGGTAGGCCCAGAACAAAGCATAATTTGAAGCTCACTGCAATGGAACGCAGGGATGTGGAATTCCTATCGCCCGACGCCCGGGACATCTTGTTTGGGGTCAAGGGCAACAAGTTTTTATGTTTACTTTGTCCTTGGGACAAGTAGGCCCAACCCCCCTGCAGCACAAACCCTTTGGCTGCCTGTTTACAGAGAGTGGAATTCTCTGCAGTTGAGGTAATGTGTTTCCAAAAGATAATGCTGTTCGAACTTGTATTTATGGTTCATTATTTGAAAGCCTTCATTATTAGGGTGAGTGCTGTAAATAAATGTTTTAAGGTCACACTTCACTACTGACGTTGGTTCCAGTACAAAAAAAAAAAAAAAACGTGTACACACATGTTTGAAAAGTTTAGGCTAAGAGGCTAAGTATAATGCTCCCAGAATGCTCTCTGATTATATGCAAATGAAGTGTCATTTAGTAAAATGTGTTGATGCATGCTAGTATTTCCCAAAAATATTTCTAATGGAAAATCAGTGTAACCATTTTCAACACGATTATGGGAAGCATGAAAATAAACAAACACTGACAAAGCCAACTGATCTGACATATTTTTATAAGTCTTTTAGTTTCATCAATGCGTGTCTTGTTTTGACATGGCTTTTGTAACACTTTATTGTTGTGGGAGCTACCAGGCCCTCAACATTGTAACAAACATTGGCAAAACCCCCCCCCAAAGTTTTTGAACTCTTAAAGCACACGTTGCCACCAGCGGCATAACAAAGGCCCCGCAGCCGCCCTCCAGGGGGCCCCTCCAGCACAGCACCTGCCCTGAGTGAGTCTGGAGAGGGGGCTCCTCCATGTTCTTTGCAAAGGGGCACCCTCCAGTTTCGTTACGTCACTGATTGCCACTGTAGTTCCTGACACTGAACAAAACTACTTTGTGTGGCAATATGCTCCTTGTGGAAGAGCAGAATGCGATCACTCACAGTAAAGCCAGCCGAAAGAGAGAGAAATAGAAGTTTAATAAAAACAAAATGTCTTTGTTAACACCAGACATAATTAGGGACCAAGACCCACATGTAGGTAGCTTTTTGCATGTCGCAAACGGCGACTTTCGCTGTTTGCGACATGCAAAAAGCACATTGCGATGCACAAACCCAGTTTTGCGATTCTGTAACCTGGTTACCGAATCACAAAACGGGTTTGTGACTCGCAATTAGTAAGGGATGTTCCCTTCCTAATTGCAACTCGCAGTGCAATGTAGGATTGCCCGAACGCGGGCGCAAACCAATCGCAGTTTGCACCCATTCCAAATGGGTGCTAACACTTTCGCAAAAGGGAAGGGATCCCCATGGGACCCCTTCCCCATTGTGAATGTCACTGTAAACATTGTTTCAGAGCAGGCAGTGGTCTTGCGGACCACTGCCTGCTCTGAAAAAATGAAACGAAAACGTTTCATTTTTCGTTTTTGTTATGCATCTCGTTTTCCTTTAAGGAAAACGGGCTGCATTACAAAAACAAACAAAAAAAACTGCTTTATTGAAAAGCAGTCACAGACATGGTGGTCTGCTGACTCCAGCAGGCCACCATTCGCGAGGGGGTCGCAAATTGCGACCCACCTCATGATTATTCATGAGGTGGGCATTTGCGAAGCCCTTGCGAATCACAGATGGTGTCAAGGACACCATCCTACACTCGGATTTGCGACTCGCAATTTGCAGGTCACAAATCTGAACCTACCTACATGTGGCCCCAAATTCTTAAAGAAAGTCACAAAAGTGCACCCATGGTATATGTCGTACCCCTATAAAATATTTGTGAACTGTATTTTAGCATGGGTAAATACGATGTGTAGATTTGCTCATGTGAAAATCTATTGAGCATTTGCATGTTCATTTTCCCTCCAGCCACTTTCTTCCCAACCCTGGAAGAAGTTCTAATTCTGCCATTGTCAGGAGTAAATGTCCAACCTTTCTTATTATGGGAAAATATTAGAGAGAAGCTAGTAAAAATCTTTAAAACATGCAGGTTAGTAGGTTTGCAGACTCAAAGGCATTCCAGCCCTGAAACTATTCCTTACTGCTTCCTCCAGCCCCAGTATGCAGATCTGCAGAAAGGTGGCAAAATAAGGAAATTGCTACAGTAGGGATTGAAACTCCAAGTATTCAAGCCCTACTATGGTAGTAGCCCTGGCATAATCAGAGAGGCTATTAATTGCTGCCATAATTTTTCGCCACACTACATGGCACCAAAGGGACAAGTAGATCTTTTTACAGGACAAGTAGATTTGAGAAGCAACCTGTCCCCTGGACAAGTAGATATTTTAATAAATTCCACACCCCTGGGAACGCGAGTTGGATACACCAGCCAGGTTTGTCCTGGTCAAAGGTTTAACTTCTGATTTAGTCTGTTAAGCCCCAGTCCAAGGCAGTAGTACATTTCTAAAGCTTCCCAGAACCTCAGGAGAGGCACTTGGAGACCAGCATGATGTCAGACGGAGGCCAACACCAGGGACTATTCGTGGTCCAGTTGTCACGGGTCAGCCTGGGACTTCAAGGACAAGGCCTATTTTAGCTTGTCTCCCACACAGATCATCCTTATGACCATTGGAGGGCATTTTGTCCTGGGTACAAGAGGGACCAGGTCCAATCCTTGAGTACTCCTCTCAGATCAGGGCATTCTCTAGATGATGAAAGGGTGCGGCCACAATAAAGTGGAGGGCTGAGTTTGTGTGTTTGGGGGCTGTGTATTATGGTAATTCCAGTGTCCTCACATATCTAACTCTAAAATCCAGGTTGGAGCAGCTTCTGTACCCACACAAACCCATAGTAGTTTAGTAGAACAAAAGCAGGGTCCTTCAAGAGCAAGACACAGGATCAGCAAGAATTTTCTTGGCATCCTGTTCTCTCTCTTTTAAGGGCTTCCTTTCAAGTCCATGTCTGCTGGATTGAAGTGTGAATCCAGCAGACCTCTCAAGCAGGATTGGGCACTGTGCCATCTCTTGGGCTTGTATATGTCTAATCCCTTTACATGTGTTAAGTTTCATGGTTGCCCACCAGTCTTTTGATAGAGTTGTGCCCAGTTCCCCTTCCCAACTAAGCTGCCAGTTTTATTAGTTATATTTCCCGCTAATAGTATTTTAATATTTTATGGAGATCAAATGTGTGTCGTCATTCGTTTTTTAGAAAAGTTTCTCAGAGGCTGGCAGTGGCTGGGGGGATGCTTCTCTTGTTTATTGTTCAATAATTAATGACATACCTGCATATATCTGAATCCTCTCTTCAGTCCAAAGTCCATAATCTGTTCACACAATTGATTTAATCATCCCTGAGAATTGTCACCAGCTTTGACCAATCTCCCTTCCTGCCGTTACCTGAATGCCTCCTTATTTAAGCCAGGCCCAAAGGCAGAGGTTCTAAAAAGCAGGGTAAATGGCAATGGGTGTTAAGTTAGACCTAGTGATTTCCCTGTTGCATCCCATATGTGAATGGTTGCTCTAGTGACCTGTGATGTTACTACATCTTTCGATGAGTTCCTTAGGGTTTTCTACAAAAAGCCCCTTGCTGTAAAGTGGCATATAAAATCCCAGTGTTAAGTTACCTAATTGAATGGTTGTGAGCAGAAGGTTAAGTGTGGGCATGGTAGTAGACCATTAGGTTTAAGATTCCCAATTCCCCCACCCGGCTCACTGGCCTGGATGTTGTAAAATCCAGTCTTGTTCTCTTCCCTCTTCAATGTAGTCTAAACATACCTTTGAAGTTGTGTTAGAATTTGAGGGATCTACCTGTATCAGTATAGTCTGAAAGAGAAATATCTTGAGTAGTTTCATAATCTTATAACTGAAATGAGGTTGTGCTAGGACAGAGTATCATTATACTAACTATGTAATACTTATTTGTACTTCTTGGAGCAGTAGGGAAAATAATCAACGGTGTGAATGTTCTTAATTGTGGTGCCAGTATGTGTGTCCTAATATTTATTTTTTGATGCCATATAAATGGGGTATTAAATCTGAACCATGGCTCATTAGTTTGGTTAAAGTGGATTCAGGGCCATAGAAATATAGTAATTAGGTAAACCTCTGGTTCTCAAGGATTTTTTCAAGAAGGCGCAGTCCTCGATTAAGCACTTTTTCAGCATCCAGCCTAAGTAGAATTGTTCCCTGTTTTTCCTTCTTGGAGGACTCTATTAGGTAGATAACCTTCTTGGTATTGACCATCACTTGTCTTTTTGGGATGAACCCCGGTGTGATCTGCATGAATCGGTTCTGGTAGGAGCTAAATATTCGATTGGAAGCAATTTCGGCGAAGATCTTAACACATATATTGAGTAGTGAAATTATAAGTTATGATCCACATTCGTCAGCTGGATCACCTTTCTTGAGGAGGACAGGTATTCGGCCTCGGCCAGCGTGACTCATCCAGGTCCCTCTATCTTACCGTATACTTTTGTCAATATTCTGAGCAGTCCTGGATAGAATGGTTGAAAAAGGCTTGTTTGTGTTCATCTGGTGCTGGGTTTTTGCCAACTAGATATAATTAATTTTCTTTCTGATGTCTTCCTCATTAATAGAGCATCTATCAAATATGGAGTAAGCCATTTTAACCCCACCTCTTTTAGATCTTGAGATGCAGTTGCTGAACTTACTGTACTTGTTGTATAAAGAGCTTGATAATATCCTCTGAAGGCATCTTTCATCTTTTTCCTTGGTACCCATGGTCCCAGCTCTTTACTTGATGACCAGAGTCTTGAGCTTGAGCCTGTTGCGTCATTAGTTTTGTAGCTAGAAGTCTCTATGCTATATTCGTACCCCACCCCAAAATAAAAAATGTTGTTGAACCATGTGTAGAGCGTATTCTGCCTTATTTACTTCAAACATGTGGCGTTACACTCTAGCCCCTATAATATTTCTCTTAATGCTGTTGCGTTTTCTTGTTTTGTAGTTCTAGGTCCAGTAATTGATGTGTCAGCGTCCTAAATAAACTGTAGCGAATTGTGTTAAGCCATGCCTCTTGTGTTATACATGTACCCCATAGTACAGCTTTGAGTGTGTCTTAAACAATTCGGAGTATTGGTTCCTTGTGTCGTGTGTCAAAAGCTCTTTACTTTAAGGGTAGACCAGGCAGTCCCTGGCCATCTTACATCTCTGAAGTTCGGTATTAAAGTGCCAGTGGTGTGCTCTTTGCTTATCTGTATCTTCTCACCATAAAAGGCCAATGACTGTGGCATACTCTGATGTGGACATGACTGCTTATTCACATCTTTCAGGAGATCTTGACTGAGGAATAGGAAATCTGTGCTATTTTATGATTTATGTGAGTTAAAGTAATGGGTAAGTCTGCTTCTCAGGGGTGTGTGTCACACCAAACATAACTTATTCAAAGATATTCATTCAACTGTTGCTTGTCTCTGCTAGAACCGTGGTGCCCCTTCACTCTGGACTGATGGATCCTGTTAACCATCTAGGTCCATGCTCCAATCCCCTCCCATGATAATAGGTCCTGTAGCAACTGACGAAATCATTTAGACTGTATGCCTGAAGAATATTTGTTGCCATAGATTATGATCATAAACTGGGGCCAGAGATATTTCCTTCCCCTCAGGGTTCCATTTACAAGAAACTGTTGGCCCAGTTAGTCTTTATGTACAGATGCAGGGGTAAACCTTATGTGTTGACCTATAAGGACACTTTGGGGGTCATTTTGACCTTGGCGGACGGCAGAGGCCGTCCGCCAAGGTACCGCCGCTGAATGATCGCACCGCGGTCAAAAGACCACGGCGGCCATTCAGACATTTCCTCTGGGCCGGCGGGCGCTCTCCAAAAGAGCGCCCGCCGGCCCAGAGGAAATTCCCCTGCAACGAGGACGGCGGCTCAGAATTGAGCCGGCGTAGTTGCAGGGGTGCGACGGGTGCAGTTGCACCCGTCGCGTATTTCAGTGTCTGCTTAGCAGACACTGAAATACTTTGCGGGGCCCTCTTACGGGGGCCCCTGCAGTGCCCATGCCATGGGCATGGGCACTGTAGGGGCCCCCAGGGGCCCCGCGGCACCCCCTACCGCCATCCTGTTCCTGGCAGGAGACCCGCCAGGAACAGGATGGCGGTAGGGGGTGTCAGAATCCCCATGGCTGCGGAGCGCGCTCCGCAGCCATGGAGGATTCACAAGGGCAGTGGTAAACCGGCGGGAGACCGCCGGTTTACCCTTTCTGGCCGCGGCTGAACCGCCGCGGTCAGAATGCCCTCGGGAGCACCGCCAGCCTGTTGGCGGTGCTCCCGTGGTCGGTGACCCTGGCGGTCACCGGCCGCCAGGGTCAGAATGACCCCCTTTATCCCTTAGTTTTCATTTCAACCGTGGCAAAAAACATATTGGTGGAAAGACTGGTACTGTATTCTCTGTGTCTTGGCCCAAGTGGTGTGTTCTTTGTAGGAACACAGTATGTCCCTTGAGCCTGCACATAGCCTGCAACACCTTGTTTGTTTTGGGAGGGACGTTTAGTCCTTTAACACGGAAGGAGATCGCAGCCTGATGCTTCCTCTTCTTCACTGTGATTTAATGTGTTTGTGTTCCCTTTAGTAGCATCTGTATTCCACTGATTGGGCCCGTAAAGTATGTTGTCTTTTTATTTGTTGCTAACTGGTTGGTGCCCGCTCCCTCCCCTGCCCCATAGCCAACTTTAACAATAAAACAACCTAAGTCCTTTATATGGGGCAAGGACGAACTGTGTGCTTCATCTCAATCCATGGCAACGTCTCACATGCTGTTGAGGGTGCAGGTATCTTGTTTCATTCTGCTGTACTTCCCTCCCCTCTCTCAACCAGGCCCCTATATCAATGTTTTTTTCTAATAGGTTCCTGATCTTATGTTGTCTATTTCATTAATACCCCATTCTCATCCTCTTGATGACTGCCTTCTTGTATCACATCTTTGACTTTGATGTGTTGAGCAGAGGCGCTTCAGGAGAGTCCATCCTTTTTCATGGTTTCTGTGCTTAACCTTCTCTGGCACAGGTCTCTCGACTGCTTGACGGTTTTGCAGCTGTTTATTTCCCGGCTTCTGTGATTTTGGAAAAAAGTGCTATGTGCGGTAAAACCGAATTCTTAAAACAGCATAAGTTAAGTTCATGTTAAATGTGTTGTGTGGAAATAAAATTGAATAAACTTCTGTACTAAAACACTGAGCAGGAATTCCTGATAGGACAGACCAAGCCTGATCTTTCAGAAATCTTTTGGAATAAAGTTCAGTGTGAATCAAAAGCAAACCGTTAGAGCAGCATGAATAATGTTGTAGTACAAGGTGCTATGTGGGGAAAAACAAATAGTCTTACATAATAACACACCCAGCAGGAGTCCCTAATGGGATTGACCAAGCATGAGATAGATTCTCTTGGTGCAAAATGGTGCCAGAGAGCTGTAATCTCCTATAGCCCCCAATACATTTTGTATATACTTCTTCAAAATTTTCGTCTTAACATTTTCTCCCACCGTCAATAGGTTATAGGAACCTGGCTAGTCTTCCAATTTTGGAAAATAAAAGATTGTATTGTGCTACTATTAATTCAGGGGAGATTTAAAAAAAAAAACTGCCCTGCCTTGTTGATTCTAAGGCTCACAGGTGTTTGCCTGTAGAACGATAACCAGGCAAAGGCTATGGAAAATCCTGCAAACAAATACCTTAAATTCCGATTTTCCCAGCATTGCCTAGGAGATAGAATGAGGATCTAAATGTGAAAGACCTATGCTGGGCAGAGAAGTTGGAGGTAGCATGCTTAAGCGGTTTCTTCTGAGGCACTAGAAACACAAAGTCTGGCCTTGCTATTACGAACAGATGAACGTTCTAATCGCAGTGCTGATTTCAGCGCTATGCACTTGCAGAAGGCAGGATGATTGAGCTGACGTTACTAAACAAGCATTTACAATGCAAAAGGTCTCACATTTGCTTGAGTTAGAGCTATTAGCATTGTAAATTCATAATTGGACTTTTCTTGCCTCATAAATTGGCCAACTCTACCTCATAGTTTGGTCTTTTCCTGCCACATAATTCCAGTGGCCCTGCATGCAACTAAAGCACTTACATTTATCTTCTGTCTCTATCTGCAGCAAAAAATGTTAATGTTGCCATTTGGCAGCCCAAATTTAAATCTGCAATGCTAATTCCAATAGAATACCACTTTCGCCACCCCACCATCAGAGTTGCTGTCTGGGTAACACACTTCCCCAAAAAAAGACACAAGAGAGCCACAGAGGAGAAATAAACTGCAAGCGTCACCGAAACATATCAGGAGTGTTCAAACAGTCATAGTGTTAATAAGGATGTTAAGTTGGCCTGAATCATGGTCATAATTGTAATAAGGAGAGATTATTAAAACATATACAATTATTATATAAACCTCTATCAAAAATACACTTTTGGCTTTTGCTCAAAATAGCCCATAGAGGGCACCATAACAAAATATCATTTGTAAGAAACATGGTCATCTAACCATATTGTTAAACCCTACAGGGCCTAACCCCATAAAAAACAGGACAAAGTAATGCAGCCTGGCACCGGAGGGGGGGGAAAGGCCTGGCAGCGAAGGGGTTAAGGTATATAGTTACCCAGAAAACATTTCCTAACTTGATTGCTACAACATTTGTATCATAGCATCTGATAGAGACTTCTAGCTGTAGATTCTTCACCTGTGAATTCTCCTCATCGTCTGACTGGATCCGCAAGATTTTTCATGATTAGTACCCCCTATTTTCCAGTAGGTGGCGTTGATCAGTTCAGTGTCCAGTCGTCTGTCGTCCATGCCAGAAATGACAATGTGGTTCCTATATAGGTGCCATCCAGGTGCACCATCAGTTTTTTTTTCTTTCCGTGCCAGCCAGCTGAGCTAAGTAAAGTCTCCCCTCAGTCATTTTTTGACTGGCCTTTTTCGACCTTTTGTCAAATATTTTTGAGGTTTACCTCCTGGTGTGTCGAGGGTGTCATCACGCAAGACAGATTCTAAGCCGTGTGAAGCTTGTCACTGTCCGAAATTGGTGACTGATCTGCACCTCGCCTGCTTGTGGTGTTTGGAGTGCAACCACAACCCAAAGTCGTTCTCCGAATGCCCGGCAGTGCATCCAAAGTGTTTGAAGGAGCGGTCCATAAAGCTGATGTCGGCTTGGAGCCTGACTGCGCATTTAGAGGTCCTGGGACCAGTTGCAGAATCTCAAATCGACATTGTCCCACTCCAAGTCCTCTGGGCGATCGGGTATATCGAGGCACAAGAAAAAGAGCAGGAAGTCAATGGTCTTTGACTTCTCCTCGTCTGTCGAAGCCTTGTTCTTTGGAAAGTGCACCTGGGCCGACACCACACCTCACTAATTTTCCGGGAGGCAGAGTGACTGTAGTCCAATTAACAATGCCATGTGCCTCATTTTGAGAAAGCCCCATAAGGGGACTGCGTTGGTGGATTCTGTGCTGGTCTTGGCACCTTGATTTTCCCCAGCGCCGGTCCCAATGCCGAAACTCCCAGCGCCGTCATCCCGACATGGAGCTGGATGGGTGTCTCCCAACGCCGACTGTGATGCTGGCAGGAGCTCTGCCTCCTAAATCAGATCCTGAGCCCTGTTTTGTTAGGATTGGCCTCTAGAAGGACTGAGAGGGGTCACTGGACTCTTAAGAATGGCAGCCTTATGAGGGAGCAATTGACTGGCATGTGGATTTGGGTGAAGCCAGTGGACTGGACATATCTCCAGATACTGATATGCTTTCTCCCCCTACTGTTGCTACGGAAGAGGGAGCCTCTTACGCAATGGTTGTGAAGAGGGTGGCTGAGGTCCTGGAACTTGAGCTACACTCAGTGGCAGTCAAGACTAATTTCTTGACAGAGGTGTTGCAACCAGGAGCTTCCACATCTAAACACCTGATCCCGTTCAAAAACGCCCTAATGGATGTTCTTTCGGGTACCTGGTCAAAACCCAGCACAGGGGCTCCTGTGAATAGGAGGACTGCCTGCAAACATCCCCCCGGACCTGGGGACCCAACCTTAGCCACGCAACAATCCACCCTTGATAGGTTGCTGGTCCATGTGGGAAAGTAGCATCTTTCTGGCATAGTTACCCCCACTTTTTGCTGTTTTCACTGTGTTAGGACTGTATAAGCTTGGATTCTGCTAACCAGGTCCCCAGTGTCAGTGCTCTCTCCCCTAAGTTTAGTTGTAAGGTAACATTTACACCCTGCATTTGGCTTTCTCATGAACCCATGTAAGTCCCTAGTATATGGTACTTCGGTACCCAGAGCTTTGGTACACCAGGGGTCCCCCTTGGGCTGCAGCATGTATTGTGCCACCCATTGGGGCCCATGTAAACTGTGACTGCAGGCTGGCCTTTTTAGCCTGTGTGTAATGGTGCATGCACCTTTCACTTCAGATATAAGGGTTACCTTACATCATAGTCATAGCACTGTGACCCTGTAAGTTGCCCCTAAGGTAGGCCCTTTAGCCCAAGGGCTGAGTGCAAGGTTCTAAGTGTGAGGGCACCCCTGCATGAGCAGAGGTGTCCCTACAAACCCCAGAGTCCATTTGTTAGGCTTTGTAAGTGTGGGGAAGCTGTCTTAAGGAATGTAGTGGCCACTGGTCAACACGAGTTGTCAAACTGCATCATAGCATAACCAAACATAGGCGTGTTTGATATCAAACATGTTGGAATCATGTAGCTACACCGATTCCAGTGTTAGTTGCATGTAACCATGTCCTCCGGGGGTCCCCTACTGGATCCCCCATTTTTGCCTGCATAACCTTGAAGGGTCTGCATGCCAGCCTGTGCTGTTGCAAACCCCAGACACTGTTCTGCTGCTGAGCCTAACTTGGGCAGGGGAAGGTGGAATAAAGGATTTTCTGTAGGAGAGAGATGTGACCACCGATTCCTTAGAAATAGGTGTCTCTGGACTGGTGTGGGGGTGCCTCTCGGTGCCACCAGACTGCTCTGAAGGGCACATTTGGTGCCCTCCTTGTATAAATTGGTTTGCACCAGTGCAGGAACCTCTGGTTCCTGCTATGACACAAACCCACCCAGTTGGCAACTAGATTCTGCCATCTTGAAAATAAGATGTGCAGAGGCCCTTGGAAGCATCTGACTGGTTAGTCCGGGTGGGTGACGTCCCTGACCACCTCTGATAAATGATCATTGCAGATAGTGTCCAACCCCCTTTTTAGGTTACTTAAGGGCTCCCCCGAGGGTGGTTCCCCAGATTTGTCTGCAAGACTTCGGGAACTGTCTGCAAGTCACCTCTGCAACCTGGACACCGGAACTGCTGCTGTACTTCAAGAGCAAGCTTGTAACTAGTAGGAGGGCTCCTGACGCAACTTTGTTTCTTCTTTCTGCAAATACTTCTGCGACCCTGTGTTTGTGCATCCTCCAGAGTCACTGGGACAGTGCCTGCACTCAGGAAGGCAAGAAGGAATCTTCCTTGGAGTGAAGAAGTGTAGGAAACTGGCCCCTTGTTGCAGTACACCTCCCCCCCTCCCCCCTTCATTTTTTGCCTGATATTTGCTGCTAACATGACTGTGTGTGTGTGCACGCACTGTACCATTGTTTCCACAATTGGCACACCTTTGGCACACAGCTAAGTCCCTTGTAAAAGATACCAGTGGTACGAAGGACCCTGTGGCTAGGGAGGGTCTCTAAGTGCTGTAGCATGTATTGTGCCACCCTAAGGGACCCCTCACCAAACACATGCACACTGCCGTTGAAGATTGTGTGTGTTGGTGGGGAGTAAAAGGCAAAGGTGATGTGGCATCTCTCTCTGGGTGCCAGGCTAGCTAGCCTCTGCCTGCGGTATAGGTAAGTCACCCCTTTAGCAGGCATTACAGCCCTAAGGCAGGGTGCACTACACCACAGGCGAGGGCAAAACTGCTTGAGCAATATGCTCCTACAGTGTCTAAGTCTATTCTTAGACCCTGTAAGTGCAGTATCACCATATTGAGTACATGGGCAGGGAGTTACATTACGAATTCTTCAGCTCCATCATGGCTTCACTGAATGCTGGGATGTTTGGTATCAGACTTCTCAGCACAATAAACTCACACTGATGCCAGTGTTGGATTTATTGAAAAATGCACTCAGAAGCCATCTTAGAGGTGCCCCCTGAAATTCACCTCATTCTCTAGTGTGTGGCTGACCGGTCCATGCCAGCCTGCCACTGCCAGACAAGTTTCTGAACCCATAGGGAGAGGGCCTTTGTGCTTTCAGGGGTCAGGGACAAAGCCTACTCTGGGTGGAGGAGCTTCACATGTCCCCTCCTGCAGGAACAACAACACTTGGCGGTGAACTCAAAGGCTCCTGACTTTTTTTCTGTTGCCTCAAGGCACTCTAGCTAGTGAAGATGCCCGCCTCTCCGATCAAGCTCCATTTTTGGCGGCAGGCCCGATGGCAAAGTTTATGAACTCCAGGAGGAGTGTCCAACCCAGCTGGGAACACTCCTAGGGTGCCCAGAGCTGAGGTGAACCCCTCCTGGCAGAATCCTTTATTTTAGCTTGGTAGGGAAATAGCCAATAGGGTTAGGTGTGTGCCACTCTCCCCAAAGGGATTGGGCACAGGAAGGGTGTAGCCACCCTCTGGGTCAGTAGCCACTGCCTACTGCCCTCTGACCCCTTTAATTCCCCTAAATATAGTGTTAAGGGGCACCCCTAAACCTTGCTCTTCAGATTCCTGGTGGCCTAAAGAAGAAGGACTGAAGAGCCGCAGCGGCAGTGAGGACTCTAGGTGACAGCTGACTTGTCCCCAGCCCTACCGGCCTGTCTGCAGCTTCAAGACTCCTGCTACAAGAAGACCACTTGTCCTGCGGGACCTGAGACCTCTACAAACCCTCCGAGGTCTGCCTGCCTTCCATAAAGACTGGATCTCCAGAGGATAGTGGCCCTGTCAATAAAGAAACCCCCAACAAGGACTCCAGAGCTCTCTGGATCTGCAAGTCCTACCCACTCTTCACGGGATGCCCACGATGCTTGCAGCCTGAATCCGGAGGACCACCCCCGCCCCCACCCCACGACTAGATCTGGTGAAGATACCGGACTCCTAAAGGTACCCTGCCGACGGTTCATCAATGTTAAGAGGAGTCTCATCTTACCTGTCCAGCTGTTGGTCTTCTTCAGCCGACCCCTGGACCAAGCCTGCAGCTTCTTTGTGATCCCAGAGTTCCTCATAGGAAAGCATTGGGCGTCCAATGCTGTGTTTGCATCCTGCACCCGGCCACCCCTGTACCGCGGAGGGTGTGGGTTTAGTGCTTACCTGTCTAACCCATGGTGCCGATTTAAACCCCCCCAGGGCCTGAGCCCTGAGACGGCTGGTTCTTAACTGCAAACCGTTCTCTTTTGAACACTCCCCAGACTCAGTGGGATTCCATTGGGTGTCCAGCACCATCTTTGACCTCTGTAACCGGCTGGTCACATGTTGCAGGTGATGCACTCTTGGTGTTATCCTAAACTTTGCCCTTTGGACACCTAAACCCCTGAAGACTGGGACCGTAAGTCCAGTACTTACCTGTAAACTGTTATTGTACTTTTTCCCCTCTTAGGACTGCATTGCCTTCAAAGAAAATTCCACAGTGTCTACTTTTGATATTGGAAAGTATTACTTACCTGAAAACCTTTTTATCTGTAAATTACAAACAATGTGTATTTGATACTTGAAAGTGATAGATTCTTGAAACTGTACTTACCTTTTGGTTCTAGAAATGTAACAAAATATAATTTTGTATACATAAGACATTTGACTGGAGTTAGTCATTGAGTGTGTGCCTCATTTCTAGACTGTGTATGTACAACAAGTGCTTAGCACTACCCTCTGATAAGCTTAACTGCTCAACCAGACTACCACAAAAGACAACATTAGTATTATCTACTTTAGCCTCTGTAAAGCTTCTGGGGATCCGCTGGACTCTGTGCACACTATACCTATCTTTGGTATAGTCTATACAGAGCCAGCTTCCTACAGGAGTCACTTCCCACAGGCACTTCAGGGACGACGACCAGCTTGTGGATCCTGCTGTCCCACACTCTCCAAAGCTCTGCAACATAGCTGGTGGTTCTGCAGCTCTCCAGAAGTCTGACTAATCTTCCTTTGGAAGTTTGTGGTCCCTCGCTGGAGCTGCTACGCTGGAACCCCTGTACACAGCATCTGCTTGTTGTTGTCAAAGCTTTTTGGCTCTTCAGTCTGAAGACATCCTGGCTCCAAGAAGCCCGGCCTCTAGCACACTCCAGCTCCAAGAACGACGTCCTCGCCAACTCCTGCGACGTGGGCATCCCTCTTAGACCTCCTTGTGGCTTCTTGTGCCTGTTGCCAGAGGGTCCTGTTGGGGGCTCCAACGATTCCTGCTGGCTCCCTTGACTGATGTGGGCTGGCCCTGACTTAACTGCCAAGGTTGGGTCACCTGGACCTTGCTGGATCCAAAAACTCACTTCTTGCATTTGCTAAGGATTGTTGTTGGTCCTGCTGACCACTGCCCCCCTTTGCAATCAGACAGGCGTGGGACAGCTCGTGGACGACTCCTGGGATCCATACCTGCACTTCTTCGTCCACTGTCCTTCAGGAAGCTTAACCAAGAAAGGTGGGTATTGCCCTCCTGCACCGCCTGGGCACTACAATGGGGTTTGGACTCTGTCCCCCTCTCCTTAGGTCCTCTTACTCCGGGATCCACTCCTGGGTTCCACCGACCTGGTCCATGGGTCACGATAGAGGCTGGACAACCAAGGTCCCCATTGACTTCAGGACGTTCTGACTCAACTTAACCCTATGCACCTGGGCTTCCTGGTGTTGGTACTCCACTGTTCTGGGTATGCACTATCCAACCTTCCTTGTACCAATTGCTTACTGTGGGGTCCTCTGGGAAGAGTCCTAAAATGCAAAAACTCGAACAACGACTTCCCATGTTATCCTTTGTACACTATCCCGAGATTTGTACTCTGCACTCAGGCACCTGAGGAATTCTACCTAGTTACCTTTGGGGTGTTTTGTAGGACCATATCTCTATTTAGGAGGTAGAGTGTGTGTTATAATATTACATATTTTTCTAACACCTGTGCGGTTCTTTCCTCTGAATACTTCACTGACTGACCTGTGTGCAACCGCTTTACACCCTCCTGGATAAGTCTTTGCTGCTCTCCAAAGCTCCTGCTATGAGAGCTCTAGTTTTCTGGAGCTGCTTACGCTATCACTAAGGGTTGCCTGGACTCAGTACAGAGTGCCTCACCTATAGGAGTACACCATATAGTAAGCCATGCTCCTAAGGTCCAAGACTCTAATTCCTATGGTGTATTCCCTACCGCTCCCCTGGATAGAAAATCCAAGATACTGGACTTATTTGGGAAGATATTTTCTTCTCCCAACCTAGCATTGTGGGCCATGAACACCACATGCCTTTTGGGGTATTATTCTCACACACTATGGGACATGGTTGACCATTGGTGCCACAGGTCCCGGAGGAGGCCCAGGCTGTACTCCCTCTGTCTGTTGCCGACAGAAGAAACACAAAAAATGTCACTTGGTTGTGGACTGGAAACAGATGACTTGCTAGGCACAGCAGTTTCAACAGCCGTGGCCCTGATGCGCCACACCTAGCTGAGGATTTCTGGCTTTTCAGGTTATGTCCAAGCTTCCCTATGGACATGCCCTTCAGTGGCATCTGTCTATTTGGAGATAAGGCAGATTTGTCGCTCGAGCTCTTCAAGGATTCTTGGGCTACGCCCAGGTCCTTGGCCCTTGTGACGGACCGGGTCGCCCCTCATTCTGCCTTTCGCTCCTTTTGTGGTTGCACAAAGGGCTTCCATCTGTGCTCATTCCCGCCCATCCAGTGTGCTGTGCATGCTGATCTTGTGGGTCAGGAAGCCAGCTGTCTAGTTAGTCTGTGTATTCCCCTAATCACCTCCCTCCCCCTCCCCCCCACACAGACACACACCACCAACACCACTTTCAACAGCCTCTAAACCCTCCTAGTCTGCCTCTACCTCTGTGGACACCCAGTTGGCAGCAGGATTCGCATTCATCTGCCCCACTGATAGTCCATTACCTCAGACAGGTGCGATTTGCAGATCATCAACTTCATATAGACGTGCCAAAGTCACATCTGACTCCCTCTGAGTCTCCCTTTCATCGGAGCTGTTCTGGACGCATTGTAGTTTCGGGCTTATCCTCCTGAGCGGGAGTCCAGGATATTCAGACTATGATACTGATGTTTCAGCCTTTATCCTGGATTTCAGTGAGACTCTCTGAGGCTGGTGCGACTCATTACCTCCTGTTTCCTGCTGGTGACACATGCCAGATGGCATATGCGGGCTCTGTAGTGGGACCGGACTTTCCAGTGGGCACAGAATCTGGGGAATCTCTACCACGTGGTCCAGATCTCAGACAGAACTGCGCAAGATCTCCAGTGGTGGTTATCGAACCGCGATTCGGTCAGAGACTGATCTCTCTCCAATTCCCAACCAGATTTGACAGTGGCAGATGCGTTACTCCTGGGATGGTTTGGCCAGCTCGGAAAGGTGGCGATCAAAGGTATCTGGTCTCCGGCGGAAGTGGGACTCCTCATCAATATGCTGGAGTTCTGAGCGATCCAACTGGCATTAAAAGCCTACCCTCCATCAAGGGAAGGCTAGTGCAGGTGTTCAAGGACAGCACCACCATGTGGTATTGCAACAAACAGGGCGGGACGGGGTCGAAGACCCTTTGTTAAGAGGCTGTGCATCTCTGGACATGGCTGGAACAGTCGGGCATAGCCCTGGTGGTTCAGCATCTGGCGGTCTCTCTGAATGCCAGAAAGTTGCAAGAAGAAGATGACTGCGTGCATGGGTGCCACCTATATAGGAACTGCTTCGTCATTTCTGGGGCAGACGACGGACGCGGAGATGAGCCACACCACCTAGCGGCAAGCAGGGGGACTGCCAACAAAATTTTTTACTGATCCAGTCTGACACCTGTGGAGAATCTACAGCTAGATATAGTCTCTACCAGTTAAAGTGTTAATGCAGGTAAGTAACTTGTCCTTCTACAATGCTTCCAAACTCAGTGACACTAAAAAGTCTCAACGAATGACACTCTTGCTGCTGCTTGCATTACACCCAGTTGTGCCTAATTTCCAATGATGGTAGCTGTGTATGCATTAGTTTTGGAGAAATAACAATTTGATTGTATTGAAGAGACACAATTTACTGTATTAGGAAATGGCAAAAGGGGGACCATCTTACTCAGTAGCCGTCAAAACGTTCCAAGCACGTTGGCACCCGGACTTATAAAACTGAGGGTGTTATGTAAGAGCAAAATAAATGTCTGTAGAAAGCAGGATAAATAATCTGGGCACATATAGAGAGAGAAAAGTCAAAATTCACACACAATTTGGTGCATACATTAATTTGGAGATGGTGGGAAAATATCCAGCAGGTTAGTATGTGTCACAAGTGAATACTAGTGAAAGATACTGGAGGGGATCAATGGGTGAGGTTGTTTTAGTCACAACTACCGAGTATAACAGATGGGACCTGCTGAATGCAACTTGTTTTTCATTGCCAGGGTGGATTTGTTGGCTCCTTCCTGACGAATGCACTTTCTTCTGAAAATGCATTGCAGGTATGTATGTATGTATGTAGTCTGGTTTTCCCCTCCTATTTTATCTGGAGGACCCTCTATGTCCTTCATTTTAGTTCCTTCACTTACCTCTACTCCAATGTCCCCATTTCCCACTGACACCCTTTTTTGCATTCACTAAGTGAGAAAGGACTGTACTTTTTTTTTTTGGTCCTGTTTTCTTCATCCTCTGACCCTTTCCAGTCACCTTCCGCTGCTCACCTAGTTGCTTTTCCCACTATGCCATACTACCCCAACCCAGTATTTTGCCCCACACCTGTTTTATATTCCTGTACAAAATATACTGTTTCATTGCTCCCCTGCTTCTCCTTAGATTTTGGGTCCCTGTGGACTGTGGTTTTAAGCTAGAGACCCTATTTTAGGAATTACTGGTATATATTTTCTCCAATCCTCGGATTTAGTCCTGGGCCAGTGTATTTTATGCCAGCGTTTTAACAAAAAGAATACATTAAAAAAAAAAACTTTTTTGACCATTTAAGCTAAGAATTTGTCAGACTGACTTTCCGATTTGAAAGGGGTCACACTGATGTAGTGCCTTTGCTGACTAAGGAGACTATTTACTTGCTTTGCATGGATCATGAAGAAGTAACAGAAGGTGAAATTCTCTTCTGAAGTGCTGCTCCCGAAACCCTTACAGGCTCGACCTTTGCCATGCATCTATCCAAAATGCCTTTATTCTGGATGTAAAGCGTACACCCAGAATCCATTAGAATTAAGTCTGATGAAGATCGTAGTGTATCTACCCACATATGCAATGCAGATAGCATGTGCAAACCCATGGAAATGCTATTAAAGTTTTAGATGTGATGGTGGGCATATTTCTGGATTAAATAAATTGATAGCAGTGGATTTAACTGCCAGTGTAGGGTTATGTGGCATACTATCAGATGAATTGTATTACAGGATAAATGTGAGGAACCTGGTATTGTAAGCACCTAAGCAGAACTTAGATGGAGTTAGTGGGAATAATGGTTCATAATGTCGCCATGGAATAGAACTTCAAAAACTTCACAAATCTTTTAGGAAACCGTCACCTCAGTGTATCCTATTGTAGCATTGAACATTAATATTGTATCTCTTCATAGCCCTTGTTAACTCCTGAATCTCTTTGTTGATTTATTGAGAGACTACCCTGTTGTGTGTGGTTGGTAGTTTGAGTTAGTAAAGTGGGCTAATTTTAAATCATTAGGAGTCTGAGTTTCAAAGGAATGCTCCAGTCATGTGGCTCACCACTTGTAGCTGTGGTGGTGCTGCTTGGTGCATAATTGAGCAGCACACTTGTATCGAGTTAGGCTTGCAGATGGACACCATTGTTTTCTAGTCTAACCTGTTTCTGAACGGTGTTGGGTAACAACAAAGTCTTTACAGCTCTCCCAAGTTGAAGGTGATCATATTATACTTCTTTCTGCCAGTAAGTTCCAGAGCATGTCCATCTGGACCGAGTTGGAGATGCTGCCAGTGCAAAACTTCCTGAAAGGAAGGAATGGTCAGGAACAGAGCCAGTCTGCAGTGTAGTGACCTGGTTTGATAATATCTGCACAGTGTAGGTGAATTACGATCGGCCTAACCATATTGTGATGCTAAGATCCTTGAATGAGACTGAGCTGCCACAGGCAGCAATTGAAGAGCTAGGAGGTTAAGAGTGATATTGTCATACATGTAAAGATGAAAATGTTGCTTGGCGACTCTTTTCTGGAGATGGTGGAGCTTATAAAGTGGAATCCCAAGGTATAGTTCGTATGTAGTGTCAAGGCCCAGTGCGGATACATTCTGCACTTTGTTGGGAATGCCTAAATGATGAGTAATTGTGCATGGTGTTTAAAGCACATTTGGTTACTTCATTTACCTGCAGAATATAGAAGACATTTGAGTACTTGATAACCACCAGTTTCATCAGTTTCATAGGGCCAGATGTTGATTGGATGATGTTTTCTCTGTTTCTAAAGTGAGAGTCACCATTTTTATGAGTTACATTGTATATGGAGGAATCTGATCCAATTGTTTACTGCCTGCGCACTACACGTTCAAGAACCATGCCTGAACATACAAATGCCTTTTCAGCCTTCAAATGTCACGGTTTTGGGCGGGTCTGATCAGGACTCTGGTTGGGACACCCCTTGAGGTCACCAAATATCCTAAAGAGATAGTGTACTCGGGCAGAAGAGCAGCTAAAGGCATACACGGAAAGGACAGCTATGGACAGACACAGGAAACAGGGAAGTAAAAGCAGAGCAACCCTTGTGTGAACAAATAGGAAATGGATTACTAGTGGACAAACACGCTGGGGTTGTACACAGAGTAAGGCGCAGAACCTCCCACAGTGACAGGGAATCCCAATGCCTCTGTGCAGTTTGCTCTTACAGATAGTCACCCTGCCAGCCCCATAGAAAGTAGGCAGCAGAAGTGATTCTGTCTCTGGATCCTAGAGCATAAACAAGGATAGTACTTACATACACAGGACACGCTCTTGTGGGTCCAGCTGGAAACACAGTGGCGATTCCTGAGAAAACAGCAATAGCACACTGTTAGGCACGAAAGACAACGTATAACACTAGACAAGGGGGGGGGGGCTGGAATTGCCTCCTGGAAACCAGGAGCCAACCCCAGTACAAAGGAGGACACTTCTACACTGGTGAAGACTGATAGAACACTTGCCAGACACAAAGAACCTAGAAGAAACAGAAGGGAACAAACAAAGAGGCAGAGGCAAGATCTGGGAACAGGCTCAGGCTGAAGTAAAGGCAGGACTAGGACTTGAAAACAGGGTGCAAACTTCTGGCTGGAACAAACAGAGATAGGACTGGGAAACTGAGAGCAGGCTCTGGCTGGAACAGGCAAGGACAGGACTGGAATACAGGGAGTAGGAATGAGTAGTAAACAGGACTGGGAAACGAGAGCAGGTTCAGGCTGAAACAAGGCAGGAGCAGGGCAGAGAAACAGGGAGCAGGCTCTGGAAGAAACAAACAGGTACAAGGCTAAGAGATAGGGAGCAGACTCTGGCTGGAACAATCAGGAACAGGGTAGAGAAACAGGAAACAGGATCAAGCTGGAACAGCACAGGAACAAAACTGGAACACCATCCGACAAGGGGTCTGTAGCACAAAGGAATCGAACTCCAATGCACGACGGGGATCTTGAGGAAATGGCTGCTTATAAGCAGTTCCAAGCTGGGCTGCACAGGAGAGGTCTCAGGTGTGTGTAGTTTCAGACTCTTGCAACTCCTGGAGGAGAGGATCCAGTAAAAAAGGAGCAACTGGACTTCTCCCATAGAAAACAATGGGAAACAGAATCCGGGCTTTCCTGACTACCAGGCTGTGCATTATGGGATTTGCAGTCCCAGGAAGCAAACGTAGTACTACACAAGTATACCATGGCTAAAAGAGAAACAAACCGGAGTCAGCAAGGGACTTTAGATAACTGTTCAAGGTGATTCCCAGGCTTCTGACAGTCCCCGTACAGCGCCCCCTAGAGATGGGACGACCGAGCCGTAACATCAAATGACTTCTTACTATTAATGATATAATCTATCTTTGGGACCTTAGTTTTGTCCATAACTCCACTGTGGCTTTTACTTGATTTGACTTTTTGTTTTCTATTTGGTTTTGCTCATGCCTCACTGGTATGTTCTAAGTAAACTTGGGATAAATTTGCATCATGTTTACTTTATTGTTGCATTTGGGAGGTATTTTTAGCTTTGGTCAGCCTTGAGAAAGTCCCAGGCCTGTGACCGTACATGAGGCGAAACATGTGTTGCCTGTTGAGTTATTTCCTTTTGTTTGAATCACACCTTGCAATTCATCTTGAGAATAAATATAAACTTATAGTTTAACATTATTTGTTTGCATGAATAGAAATTAAAAAATAATTTGCATCTCGCCTCAGCTTTGTCCCCTAGCTTCTTTTGGACTTTGTTTCAGATGGCTAGGGTTTCCCATTTTGGGGACTGCTAAATACGCAGATCATACCCATTTAAAAAGGATAGTGATCCCTGGGATCTTTACCCGTTAAAAAAAAATAATAATAATAAAATAAAATAAAAAATATATACATATACGATGGCATGTAGAGCTGTAGATACACATGCTTTGCATAAGTCCGCCATCTAGTGTTGGGCTTGTAGTGTTACAAGTTGTTTTTCTTCAAAGAATCTTTTCAATTTAAGAGTTCGAGTGACTCCTCCTCTCGGTGATAATGCGCATCGAGTCCTTTGTTGGATCTTTTTCTTTCCGTCGACGGGTTCAGACATGTTTTCTCTCGCTCTGGTAGATCTCTGTTCCGTATCTTCTGAACTTTATGCACACTTTCTATAAATGTCAGTATAGTTTTGGTCACGTTTTCCACTCTTTATATTTGATAAGATTTCAATCGTCTGGGTCAATTTCACGCCCTTAATGGTGACCTTGCCCTTCTTGGGCCTTCTTCGACACATTGTAGTGGAACGATTTTAGGCTGATGGAATGGACTCTGTTTTGGTTCTCTCCTCTGTGTCACGCCAAATTTCCATACACGATCAGCATTTGGTGTTTAAGTTGTTCCTGTTGCCGAACACAGAGAAGAGATATGCGATGCTTGTAGATCATTTCGATCCAAAAAGGCTCTCCAGGTCAGAAGAGTGCGTTGACTGGAGATTGTATCCAAATCATCAGAACACACACCTGACATATTTGGAGAAGAACACGCGCAAGAAGAAGTAGGACAGCGCATAGCTGTCTCCATTGCAGATTCTTAATCTGATCGAGATTCTGATGCCGACAGTCCGTCCATCCCACTTTCGCAGTACATGAGTACATCAGCCCTGTCACACCAAACAAAGACAATTAAAAAGGTTCCTGCATTGGTCTTCAGTCCTCCACTGCCTTCAGGCCGTGGTCGGACCGGAAGAAACGTTCAGATGACCAACCCTTGGGTTCAGCACCGAAACAAAAGACCCAAGTGCATTCGGCATATACCAAATAGCTTGCCACATCCGTTTCAGTACTGAGACGAAAATCTGACTTTTTTCCACCTCTGAGCCGAATAAAAAAATAACAGCACTTTCGTAGCCGACATTTTTGGTCAGAGTCGAGCATTCCATATTGAAAACTTCCGAATTGAAATCTGCCAGTAGTAAACATTCTGGAGCTACTGAAGAGTCATCTGAAACACAACCTATGGTAGAAGTTATGTATGCCTAACAGTGTAAACTTTATATACACAAGGAAACAGGAAGGATTATAACCTCTCCTCCTCCAACATTTTAAAGAAAACCTACATTTCAAGAGCCTTTGGACGCTCGGCCTCCACCTATCGAAGTCTTGAAACAGAATGAGAAACAAAAGGCTGCACAACAACTTCAGCCTTCACCACCACATTCTCCTTCCCTTCCTTTGACCACCCCCCCCACACTCCCCACCTACAGAGTTCTCTCCACCGGCATCAGCTGCATCACCACATAGGGATGATTTAAGTGATCCTCAAGAAGAGGTAGACCCATGGGGTATCTATGACTGATACCATTCTCCCTAGTGACCCAGATTTATACCCAGCGAGGCCGTCTCCCCTGGAGATACCACTGCTTATAATTAAGTAATCGGGCTGCTGCGAATCAAGGTACAATTACATACAGATCCCATTGAGAATGATTTTCTATTTAATACTTTAACATCTACTCACAAAGAGTACCGGTGTCCCCCTATGCTTCCAGACGTGCTTACACATGCTGAAGACATTTTTAAAGAACCTGTAAAAGCAAGGATTATTATACCCAGGGTTGATTTAAAAAAAAAAAAAAAAAAAAAAAAACTGCACCCTCTGATCCAGTTTTTGTCAGGGCACAATTACCACCTGATTCTATAGTGGTAAGTGCAGCAAGAAAACGGGCCAATAGTCTGTCTACAGGAGATACTCTCTCCAGACAAAGAAAGTAAAACATTCAGTGCAGCAGCTAAGAGTGGCTACTCAAGCTGCCAACCACTGGAGGATTGCAAATTCCCAGGCTCTCCTAGCAAGGTATGCTAGGGCCTATTGGTATCAGATGGAAGACATGCTGCAGTATCTTCCACCAGAACATCAAAAAAGGGGACAACAAATAGTAGCTGAGGTACAGGCTATTTCTAACAATGCAATTAGATGCGCTACTGATGTAGCTGATACAGCAGCAAGGGGGGTCAACACCAATATAATCAGGAGACATGCGTGGCTAAGATCTTCAGGACTTAACCCAGAGTATTAAGTATTAAACATGCCCTTTGATAAAGGGTATTTATTCAGACCAGAGGTGGATACTACTATAAACAAGCTTAAAAAGGACTCAGAGACAGCTAAAGCTATGGGTGCACTATGCACCACACCCAGTAGACGCACTTTTTGTAGGTCACAATTTAGGGGTGGTTTCAAACCATCAACCACAGATCCATCCACCTCACAACAAAAACAAGGACCACACTTTTATAACAGAGGTTCATTCAGAGGCTCTTACAGAGGATCTAGTTATAGAGGAAGAGGTAAATCAACTGCTCACAGAGGTTCCTCTACCTCAGCAAAAGAGTGACTTCTTACAAAACCCCACAGTGCATGCATCTCCTGGGGGAGGAAGACTGGTACATTTTTACCCACAATAGTACAATATCATCACAGATCAGTGGGTTCTATCAATTATCCAACACGGTTATTGTCGAGAACTCATCTCCACTCCACCAAACATTCCTCCTCATCCCCACAAACTCTCTCAAGGCCATATAATTATGCTAAAGGAACAAGTACAGTTCATTCTTCTCTATAGAACTAATACCTACATCCCAACAAGGGTCAGGAGTATATTAGCTTTACTTCTTCATACCGAAAAAGGTGGAAATGGGCAATTCACAGTCATATTCAATTACTGACAGAGTATCCCCCAGGGATACACAATCAACTAGCGGACCTCTTAGGCAGGACGCAGCAACAAGTCCACAAATGGAAAATTCACTCAGAAGTAAATCAACAATTTTTTCAAATGTGGGGAACGACAGACATAGACCTTTTCGCCACAAAGGAAAACTCAAAATGCTAAAGCTTCGCATCCATGTGTGCACACCCTCAATCCAAGGGCAAGGTTCTATGGATAAACTGGTCTCTGGATTATACGCTATCACTCCTTCCTACACCTTTTGCGGGAACAATCTAACAGTGAGGTCGAGGCCCATGCGCAGTATGACCGAAAGGAGGATTCACTCGTTCCCGTGACTCCGAAAAGGCTTCTTAGAAGAAAAGCAAATTGTAACACTCCGAGCCCAACACTAGATGGAACCACAAATCGGCAATAATTAACAAGAAACTTGACCAGCCTGTAGCCAACCATTTTAACCTTGTGGACCATTTACTATCAGATTTGAAGATTTTCCCTGTGGAACATGTTTTAAAGGAAGAACTACTGGACATCAGAGAAAATTTCTGGATGTACCGTTTAAAATCTCTGCATCCAGATGGACTGAACATCACTGACAATACCACTTGATTTCTGCATATCTGAAGAGTTCTCAGGACTGCATTGATTCCACATTCCAATTGGAATCTTCACTCATGATGCTTTTTGAAAATCCACCAGTGTCAGCTGTGCAGCCACTGAGCAAACCATCTTGTACTACCTGAGGAAGGCGGAAGCTGAAACGTTGTAGTAGAAATATATTTTTGTTCTTTAATGAGATCATCTGTTTGAGTCACTTCTTTCTTGGATATATATATATGTATATGTATATATGTATGTATATATACACACACACACACTCTCACTCTATTAAAAATGCAGGCCCTGCTGTGCACGGCCGAAGGCCTACCGCAGCAGGGGTTGGTCATCCACAGAATGTTTTGTGTAGGGCTTGTCAGGAGGCCACAACAAATGACATTTTAGTGACCATACATTATTTACACTAAGAAATAACCATACCTAAAAAAGCCAAATGTAATCAAATTAAACATACTAACATATACTACATTTATACTCAACTGTCAGTGAGAAATGTAATATATATCAAATCTGATGAGGATGATTTGCAAAATTTGTGATTTCATCTGTTTTGTTATGTGTTTGGTCATGAGCATTGCATTTGGCGTGTGATTTAAGTCTGTCGTGGTAATGATGGATTGTGCTCCTAAACATGATCTGCACATTTCTCTTTTTTCGGTTTTCATTTTGAACAGCACTTCATCTTGGTTATTTGGTGAATATCAGAGTTTTTTTTTTTTTATTATAAAAAGCATACCTTAAGGCAGTGATACTCAAAGTACGGGTTGTGGGCCGCATGCGGCTCCCTGCCAACAGCATCACTCGGCTGCTGTTAACTCGACTCGGCTCTAATATTAAAATATATTAAATAAACTGGTAAGCATTTAGTGAAAGGTTAATTGAGGCTAAAGGCAGTAACTAGAGTGTTCTGCACCACTTAACTTTATAAACACCTTTATTTTCAAAAATATCTTGCAGCAAACGTGTAAAAATGTTGTCTTTGCATAATTACAAAAAATTCCAAACTCAGAACTGTTTCACCTTAATACATCAGATTATATCGGTGGATTGCATGGAAGTTTTTTTTTTTTTTTTTTTAAGTAATAGTTTTCAAACATGAATTTAGAAGCATTCATGCCTCTCCTCTTCATCCTGCCAACAATGCCAACCAAGAAATAATTAAGAGACAAGTCAGTAGTTATGTGCTCCCTTTAGGTGGCTTGGGTTGCTATTATACATGAACAGAATTAGAGTTTATTAAATTAAACACCGCCCTGTGCACCCACTGAACTACCACCCGGCTGGGATCAATGCTGCCCTTGGGCACACCATAGACCAAACTTTGTGGCCCTCAGAAAATGATTGAGAGTTCCCATGTTATAAATAATACTGTCAGTCCTCTGATGCATCCCCTTCTAGGAGACAAAGTGTCCAGCTTCATCCATTGGGGACAATCCTTCAGGATCACTTTCCAAGCCTGCATATACTCAGAACTTTGCAGTCCTTACTCTGCTTCCATTTTTAGTGCTGCCTCTTTGCACTCCGTCCATTTGAGTAACTCCTGCCTTCATCCCCAGAGGGCCAGTCTTACTGGGGATTTCCAGAACAAACAGATTTGTATGCTAGTATGAGAGCTAAATCTATACATTTGGAAGTAATACCATTGAATGTAGGTCTTGGAAAAAGCCCCTGGAGGCACACTGCCAGAGTTTTGATGCTGTATTTTACTATGGATTAGTTAATAAACTGCAGCACTGTATCCCAGTAGCTCGTCATAGATGACAACCTTACACCATGTGGTAGAAATCAGACCCCCTCTAGATGGCAGCGTGGGTGAACCACATGTTCCCTGAGGATCATAAGAATAATTCTTTTGGAGGTTAGCTACACCCTGTGAAGAGTGTAATTTTGGACAAATTAGGACCAAGCCTTTCAGAAGGTGCAAGGAGTACATTTCAGGACATTATACCAATCACTATTATAGTGCACAAGTCCCTATATCTGCAGCCCAGTGAGCTCGCAACCCATGCACCTCTCACTCCATCGCTCCAACTTTGCCCTCAATTTTACCTATTTCCTCCAAAGCTTCATTCCTTATTGCGGCCCCTACAGCCCCATACAATAGAAAATGCTGTGCAGAGAGCTCGTAATTATCAACCAAATCCTGAAAACCTCTTGACTGACCACTTTCAAACCACACCCCAGTTGTGACCATACCCTTCCTGTCCAATTCATGCAATCCACACCAGTTGTCCTCATGTGGAAGCATTATTAATGTAGCAATTGGTAGCTCTTTCGCATAAGGGAGTTGAGTATGCATCCTTTGAAAGGCCCTAGCCCATGCATACTGGAGTGTGTTAAGCAGAAGCCTAGGAGAGGGCTGCTTCATCTGGCAAAAGGGATTAGGCTGTGAAGTCAATAGTACATCCTTGGAGGGCACAAATCATAGCCCAGCAGCCGTACCACTCCTGTGCATCTCTTTCCAGCAGGCTGCCCATTACAATCGCGCAGCAAGATAACATAGCTCCATGTTAGGGAGTGCCATCCCACCCTCATCAAAGAGGGGCTTCAGTTTAACCAAAGCAATCCACAGGCTTTTGCTGCCCCCCCCCCCCCCCCCCCAACAAATAAAATAAAAAAATTAATGTATTAGTAAACTGTCTATCTCATGAAAAATGGATTTAGGAATTTGCATCAGAAGTGTGGTGGAAAAATGCAAAAGTTGCAGGAGCAAGACCATTTTAGAGAAGCAGTTCTTCCCCATAACAGACAATAGTAACATAAGGCTAAAAAAAATTCTGAAGGGGGTGGAGGACAGAGCTGCTCTAATATTGCCATTCAACAATAGCTTCCATATGATAAATGCGCACCCCCAGATACTGTAAGGTATCCAGTTCCCAGCAGAGTTCATCACTAATCACTGGGTTTCAGCACCTGTCTCTGAAGCATGCAGCGGGTAAGCATTTGCCTTGTCCCAGTTCACACGTAAGCCTGAGATTTAACTGAAGCACTTCAACGCCATAAAGGCACCAACTGCATCTGAGCACTCTTCGCATAAGTATAAGTATATAGCATATTATCTTCATAAAATGAGGTGTGTATGTATATGTGTGTGTGTGTGTGTGTGTATACAGGGAGTGCAGAATTATTAGGCAAGTTGTATTTTTGAGGATTAATTTTATTATTGAACAACAACCATGTTCTCAATGAACCCAAAAAACTCATTAATATCAAAGCTGAATATTTTTGGAAGTAGTTTTTAGTTTGTTTTTAGTTTTAGCTATGTTAGGGGGATATCTGTGTGTGCAGGTGACTATTACTGTGCATAATTATTAGGCAACTTAACAAAAAACAAATATATACCCATTTCAATTATTTATTATTACCAGTGAAACCAATATAACAACTCAACATTCACAAATATACATTTCTGACATTCAAAAACAAATCAGTGACCAATATAGCCACCTTTCTTTGCAAGGACACTCAAAAGCCTGCCATCCATGGATTCTGTCAGTGTTTTGATCTGTTCACCATCAACATTGCGTGCAGCAGCAACCACATCCTCCCAGACACTGTTCAGAGAGGTTTACTGTTTTCCCTCCTTGTAAATCTCACATTTGATGATGGACCACAGGTTCTCAATGGGGTTCAGATCAGGTGAACAAGGAGGCCATGTCATTAGATTTCCTTCTTTTATACCCTTTCTTGCCAGCCACGCTGTGGAGTACTTGGACGCGTGTGATGGAGCATTGTCCTGCATGAAAATCATGTTTTTCTTGAAGGATGCAGACTTCTTCCTGTACCACTGCTTGAAGAAGGTGTCTTCGAGGAACTGGCAGTAGGACTGGGAGTTGAGCTTGACTCCATCCTCAACCCGAAAAGGCCCCACAAGCTCATCTTTGATGATACCAGCCCAAACCAGTACTCCACCTCCACCTTGCTGGCGTCTGAGTCGGACTGGAGCTCTCTGCCCGTTACCAATCCAGCCACGGGCCCATTTATCTGGCCCATCAAGACTCACTCTCATTTCATCAGTCCATAAAACCTTAGAAAAATCAGTCTTGAGATATTTCTTGACCCAGTCTTGACGTTTCAGCTTGTGTGTCTTGTTCAGTGGTGGTCGTCTTTCAGCCTTTCTTACCTTGGCCATGTCTCTGAGTATTGCACACCTTGTGCTTTTGGGCACTCCAGTGATGTTGCAGCTCTGAAATATGGCCAAACTGGTGGCAAGTGGCATCGTGGCAGCTGCACGCTTGACTTTTCTCAGTTCATGGGCAGTTATTTTGCGCCTTGGTTTTTCCACACGCTTCTTGCGACCCTGTTGACTATTTTGAATGAAACGCTTGATTGTTCGATGATCACGCTTCAGAAGCTTTGCAATTTTAAGAGTGCTGCATCCCTCTGCAAGATATCTCACTATTTTTGACTTTTCTGAGCCTGTCAAGTCCTTCTTTTGACCCATTTTGCCAAAGGAAAGGAAGTTGCCTAATAATTATGCACACCTGATATAGGGTGTTGATGTCATTAGACCACACCCCTTCTCATTACAGAGATGCACATCACCTAATATGCTTAATTGGTAGTAGGCTTTCGAGCCTATACAGCTTGGAGTAAGACAACATGCATAAAGAGGATGATGTGGTCAAAATACTCATTTGCCTAATAATTCTGCACTCCCTGTGTGTGTGTATATATATATATATATATATATATATATATATATATATATATATATATATATATAAACATCAAAGTCTGAAACACAGCGAAGAAGTCGGCTCCAAGGCGGCAGGCTGTGACAGGGTCGCGAACCCTAATAAATCAGCAGAAAGCTTCTTGGAAAGAAGATAGTGTCACAGCCACTTACTGGTTACGGAAAATGTCTTTTAAAAAGGCAGACACACAAAACGGCAAAAAATAAATTCTCTAACGCGTTTCAGGAGACTCAGCTCCCTTGCTCACAGAGATATTCACAAACCCATTTCCATTATAATATAAACATAAACACAGAAAACGGACTACATTTAGTACATGCACACCTAGCAGCCATCTTAAAGTGACTGGGGACACTAACTCGTTTTAGTGTAACCCATTATACTGAGTATTGCCATATTTTTTTCAAACATATTTCTTATACACATTTATATAACTCTTGACATTCCCATAATAATCATCTTACTTTTTATACAGATCTCAATCAAGAAGTTACCTCAACTCCTTAGCTTGTTAAATACTCATACCTATCATAGTGTTCCTCCTACTTGTACCCGTTCATGTAGTCCTTTAATTTTGTAGAGCTCTTTGCTTTTGTTTCTTTTTTTCTTTTTTCCTTTATCATTTGGTCAATCAGACCCCCTGCCAGGGAAAATGGGAAAATATTATTACCATCATGACTCTAAATAAATCATATAAAAAACAAATTACTGATACTCTTTCTCCACTACTATTAGTTTTACGACCAATCAATATAAATGTACAGATAGTTCTTCATCCTTGTTCATCCCAATCGGTTCCTCTGTATTACATTTAACAATCAACCGTGATTCTAATTTTCTTCCAAAGTCCTGTTACCACCCCTCATTTTCATTGTGATCCTATCAAGAACTATAAACTGTAGTTTATTTTCATTTTTGTTACGGTATTCCTTTAAGTGTCTCGCCACCGGATATGATTTATCCTCATTCCTAATTGCTCTAATATGTTCTAAAATGCGTTTTTTTGCCATGTGTATTGTACTACCAATGTAGAATTTGTTGCATGGGCATTTTAAAGCATAAATACAGTAATCCGATGTGCATGAAACATGCTTTGTTATAATAAATGGTTTTGATGTTCCTGGAAAATGCACCTCCTTACAATTAAAACTGTACTTACAAGCTTTGCATTTACCACAAGTATAAAAACCCTGTATAAACTTTGCTTTTTCATTACTGGATATTGAGCTGTGGCTAAGCATGTCTTTCAAGGAACGACTTCTTGTAAATGTAAAAGCTGGATAATCATCCAATAGTTTACCTATATTTTCATCCATTTTAAGTGCTGGCCAAAATTTTTAGAAGGCTTTTTTAATGTAATTTACCCTATTGTGATACAAGGTAATGAATCTTATCTTAGTATTCTCTTTTCTAGTATAGTTCAACTTATCGACCAACAGATCATCCCTTTTAGTTAGTCGGACCTTTCTAACAGCTTTTTCTATAACAGCCTGCGGGTAACCCCTCTCACGAAATCTTTTGACCATTACTTCAACCTCTCTCTCAAATGTAGTATCTAAACTACAATTCCTTCTGGCCCATAGCAATTCCCCATAGGGAATGCTATAGATTAGATTTTTTGGGTGGCTACTCCTGGCGTGAAGAAGGCAGTTTCCTGCAGTGTTTTTCCTGTATAGTTCACATTCCAATTTGTCATTTACTACCTTGATTCTCACATCCAAAAACTCCAGTTCGGAGGGGTTCATTGTACAGCTAAACTTGAGATTTAATTGGTTGTTGTTCAATTCATCAACAAAATTGAGGGCTGATTCCTTACTGCCTTTCCAGATGCAGAAAATATCCTCAATATACCTCACTCACAGGACTGCTCGGTTTTCAAAACCTGAGATGTTCCAGACCACCTGTTCCTCCCACCAGCCCAGGTATAACCCTATTGCAGTCCCCTGGCACTGACGGTATAAGGGATTGTCAAAAATGAAAAAGTTATAGGTCAGACACATCTGTACCATGTCTAGTAACATTTCAGTATGTAAAAGATATGATAGTGACCTTGCCCTCAAAAAATGTCTCACTGCCTCAGTACGCTTCTCATGTGGTATACACGTCTGTAAACTGTTGACATCTAAACTAAGGAGAAGATAATCATCCTCCCATCCTAATCCATTAATTATCCGTAAAAAATCTCTGTTGTCTTTAATATATGGTGGTAAGTCCTCCACAAAAGGACGCAAAAAATAATCTACATACTTGGAGACATTCTCCGACAAACTGCCCATAGAAGATACTATGGGCCTTCCAGGTGGATCTTTAGCATTCTTATGTAATTTGGGTAAAAAGTAAATTACTGCTGTTATAGGAAATTCAACCTTCAAAAACTGGTATTCTTCCAATTCGATTAATCCTAGTTCTTTCCATTCATCTAATCTGTCAAATACTTTCTTTTTGGCTGCTAGCATTTCATTTCTATCAACCACTGCATAGCTCTCTTGGTCTTGTAGTTGTCTTAATCCCTCTTTTTGATAATCATCTCTGGATAGAATGACAACATTTCCGCCCTTATCACATTGTTTAATTACTATACTATTGTCATTCTGCAAGGACTCAATTGCTTTTCGATGTTTCACTGATAGATTATCATACTTGGGTCTTTTTTTATATCTTAAGTCTTTCAAACATCCAGTAACCCCCTTCTCAAAGACATTAATTGCTTCACAATTTACTGGTGGTGAGAATGTTGATTTGGGTTTGAAATTGCCGTGGCATGAGACGCTGCAGATTCACATACGCCCTCCCACCTCCCCGGGAGCCTGTAGCCGTTATTAGTTGAATGAAAATTTTAAATTTGTAAATAGATATTATTTTACTACACATTATGTACATACATACCTACTCCATTGCATGGGCACATCTAGTATACTCACAACTCCTACCTCACCCTCTGCGAGGAAAACAATTCAGATGGATTCGACGCCCATGCGCAGTGGAGCCGAAAGGGAGGAGTCCCTCGGTCTCGTGACTCGAAAAGACTTCTTTGAAGAAAAACAACTTGTAACACTCCAAACCCAACACTAGATGGCAGGATAATGCACAGCATGTGAATCTGCAACGTCTCATGCCACGAACAGATGTACACTGGGTAAGTTACATTTTCTCTCTCTCTCTCTCTCTCTCTCTCTCTCTCTCTCTCTATATATATATATATATATATATATATATATATATATATATATATATATTAATTAATGTTTGTGTGTGTGTGTGCGTGCGCGCCATCTATCAACAGCCTTCGATAGCAGGTACAATGTCGGATCGTCCGGGCCAGCAATTCAACAGCTATTTCTAATAATACTGGTGAGAGTGGACAACCCTGCTGCATCCTGGCAACCATACATCTGTCCCAATCTTTACACGGGCTGTTGTGGTATAAGAACTGAGTCCATTTGAGGAACCCACTGCCCAGACCCATGCTCGCCATAACAACATAGCGAAAATCCCATTGCAAAGAATTGAAGGCCTTCTCAGTATCAGCTGAAATCTCAAGGGGCTTGGGATAGTCTCTTGAGTGGTGTTTAAGAATGCAAGATTTGCACAAGTTGGTGAATATTGTGTATTGTGCTGCGTATCGGGCACAAAAATTAGAGCTCACTTGCTGAGTGTATAGAAAGGGGAGGTAGATGCTATAGGCCGAATAAGTTTTGCAAGCCGTAAATAGATTTGTCTACAAGTTTGAATTCAAATAGACCTTCTACCCCTGACAGAATCCTCCTATAGGACATATGCATAGGCAATAAATGCGAAATGACAACCCTGGTACCAACAGTGCAGACCTAAGGGAAGCATGAGTTTACCTTTTCATCATTCTATCGATCATAAAAACACTAGAATACTTTCCAGCAAAATGTGTTTATTCAACGGCACTACCTGTCTGGCAGAACCCAGTAAAGCTCTCACTTTTCTAATATAATGTCACTCTTGTGCCTTTACTTAAATACTTCAAACAGTGGCCCAAGGAACATACAAGAGCCATAACATGGCAGAAATAAACAAATCCGCACTTAACCACCCTTCTGTAACCCGCTCTCCTATCCCACTGTACATCACTGTTCTCTCCATCTTCCAAGCACACACCTTGTGCTGACAAAAACCCATCTCGTTAGTCATTCTAATTAGGACTTTCTGCCTGGCAAATATGTTGGAGTTCGTATCCTGGAAAAAACATGAACAAGTTTTCTCATCATTATACACCACTTCTGCATCGCCATCAGTAGCTTGTTCCTCCAGTCCATTGACTGCTTGCAGTGTCATAACTTTTTTTGTCATCTTATCACAGCACCTCTTGATTTCTTCTGAACTAATTTATAGGCCTTCGGTACCATCATCCAACAAGGCTAGAATGGCAATCCTATAATCTGCAGAAACACATTTTCAATTGTCTCACAATTGATTGAGTTGAAATGATGGAATGGACTCCAGTGCCTTAAAATAGGCACCCCTTCGTAGATTCACAAACCTTGATCCTTGAGTCCAGTTTCACAAATGTTGATTGCACATTATTTAAAGGAAGACAACCCCTCAGTGTACATGTGTACTCAGTCATGTAACTGTCAAGCAAGTAGTCTCTGACAATAGAAGTTTTTAGGTTTTGTTCAAGCCTCATTCACACTACCTGTCAGGCACTCCAGTGTGTTTTCTTCACCATATTGTGTCTCTGTTAATGTTTTCTCTCTCAACTTGGTGTTTGAAGCAGTAATGGACTGATGCAGATGCCATCTCTGTAGACTCTTCACTTTTCTTGACACTTATTCACATGTCGCCTGAAGAGGTTGAACCTCTTTTTTGGCGATAGTGCCACACTTTAAAGCAAGAGTTGGAAGTGGGGTTCCATAATAGTAACAGAGTTAAATTGGAACTTTCCCTTACAATGCAAAGTTACCCTGCAGCATTGTCTCAAAGAACAAGTGTGTGTACAAAAGCGAGCCATGAATGGGTTGTGGTAGTCTGATCTCGGATGACGGGGTGCAGATGTTTATGAGCACCAGGGGCCACAGTTCGTTCTCTGGGGGGTGGAAACTGCTGTTATATTGGCTCAGTCCCCCATCTGTATTCACACCACCATCTACTTGTGTCCTTTTGCTTCCTACCCTTGTTTCTTGGTTTTCTAATGTTCCATTATACCGACTGCCTCTACCGGCTCCTCTGAAGGCACCCTGTCATTTTAGGATGGAGAATGCATTGGGAGTCTGCCCAACCAGTAGTCCATTCCTGCCACGTCCCAATGCACCCTACCTTCCCAGGCATAGAGGTCAGCTTCAGTGACCTGCTTGGCAAGTGGGGGCATTTAGCAGGTCAGGAGACTGGGTTTTAGTCAAAGCTTTCACTTTTGCTGCTTTTTACCTGTGTCTGCCTTGCCTTGATAATTCTCTTTTGATTTATTGGTCTAAGTTATTTCTGAATGTTTTTCGATCAATTTATCCGATTCCAAAGATAATCAAATCCAAGTAATGCAAGGATGGTATGAAATGTAAGTGCCTTTGAGTGGCTTAGTCAGAGTTGGTTCACTGGCCTGCTTCACCTGCCAGCGAAAACTGAGATTGTCACTAGTGCTATTGATTCTGCAGCTGGAGTCTGGAGAGGTCTGTATGCATAATGGCATATGGTGAGGTAATGGCACTACCCTACCTAAACATTAAGTAAATGATGCTTAAAGGTCTTTCATAAATGTGGATTTTGTGGCTTTTTGCTTGTAGAAAATCCCTTTCTAAACTCTGTTTTATTAGCCACTTGATTATTGTGCTTAGAAAAGTATCCTCCCTTACCTCCCAACTACTATTCTTGTCGGAATGCCATTCCCCATTCCCCAAGCAAGCTCTGTGTTGGTCTCATCGCTGTTCGACTTAGCCCCATTGCTCTATCCGAGGTTCTTTTGTTTATTCTTTCTTTGGCACCGTAGGGCTCTGCTTTGGGCACCCTTAAAGGGTAATTATCTGCCATTTCAGCCTTTCTTAGGTTACCTGATTAGCCCCTACTCTTTAAATCTCCTATTGTGAGTAGATTCCTAAAAGGTCTCACCGTTTATTTCCTCCCACTCCATTTATCATGCCTCAGTGGGACCTCAATCTTGTCCTTACTTATTTAATGTGTACTCCCTTTGAGCTGATGCACAATTGTCTCTTACGGCTCCTCACCTTCAAAACTGTCTTTCTTGTTGCCGTCACCTCTGCTTGCAGGGTGAGTGAGCTTCAGGCCCTTTCTTCCACACCTCCATACTTGTCTGTGCACCCTGGCAAAGTGGTGTTGCACACTAAGGCTTCCTTCCTTCCAAAGGTGGCTACGCCTTTTCATGTAGGCCAGTCATCACTCTACCTACCTTCTACGCACACCTACATCGTTCCCATGAGGAGGAGATACTCCACCATCTGGACCCAAAAAGAGCATTGGCGTTCTATCTAAATCTTACTAAAGATTTCTGGGTGGACGATCAACTCTTTGTTGGGTATGTGGGTGCGATAGAAGGGAAGGCGGTGCAAAAACGTACCATCTCTCGATGAGTACTTCTTTGCATCAAGATGTGCTACGCTTTGACCAAGAAGCAACGCAACCCCCTGAGGGCTTGCGTGCTCATTCCATCAGAGCAACTGCTGCTTCAACTGCATTGGCATGCAAAGTTCCTGTTCTGGATATCTGCCAGGCAGCTACGTGGGCGTCCTGCACACATTTGATAAACACTACAGCCTGGACAGTCAGGTCCGTCGGGACAGCTACTTTGGTCATTCTGTCCTGCAGGACTTCCTAGTATGATCTTGGTTCGTAGCCCACCACCGAGGATGGCATTGCTTGGGTATCTATTCTAAGGTAAGGAATCTGCAACTAGAAGTCTGTATCAGATGTACAAGTTAATGACCTTCGATAAGGAAGTATCTGATAGAGATATTCTAGTTGCAGATTCCTTACTGGCCCACCCATCCTCCCTGCTTGCGAACTGATATCTAGGGACAGGGATTCCTCCTTCAGGTCTATAGCTCTGATGCATCAATCTCAGTGCTCTGCGCTTTGGTGTGGAAAGTTGTTAAAAGAAACTGACGTCACTGCACTGAGGTGGCGTCTATGTACTACTCCCGACGTCATCACGGCGACTACAAGGCCCTTGGAGTCGACTGACGCCACCTACCGACGCGCAAGGGTATTGCTTGAAGAAAAATCTCTGGATCCAGTCTGACGCCTGGGGGAAATTCTAAGCTAAGGAATCTACAACTAAAATATATCGCTACCATATACTTTGTTACCAAAGGTAAGTAACTTGTACTTCCAGTTATCTGAGGTGATGATCTCTGTGCATCATCTGCCTCTAACAGCAGCTGGAGATCTGTTTTTTCTGTTCCTCATCTCTTCTGCAATCGTGCAAACATGTTGTTGGTCTGCACATATGCAAAAAGAACAAGTGATGGATGGAATGCTGAACAATGTCAAACATTCACCCCAGTACAGAGATCTGGGCCTAAATCCATCGTTTTTTTGCTGCCCATGCCATTCCAGTTTGGACCCAGCCATTTGCAAATCAGTCTTGACCCTGTTCCCCATGGGAGCAGTCCAGCCCGAACTGCCAGGCCAGGTCTTCCCTGGACTGGAAACAAGCATCCTGGGACCGGTATCGCACGCATCATCCATTTGTGTTGCTAAAATTGGTCTGCACATAGCCCCGTTTTGTTTCACGTTTTCGGTCTCTAACCTTGACCTTTACTGAATAGGGATAAAGCTTCTTACATCTTTCCTTTAATTTGTCTAGTATATGGCATTAGTTGGTTTTCCAAATGAGATTTAACGTTTATGGTTGATCTTATGTTCTCTTTTGTATTACTTTTGAAATTGTGTTTTCATGTTTTAACTGTTTGTATATTTCTTGAACCTTCCTGTTTTGAAGTACAGGTTTGTTATCATTGGAAACAGTGCCTACACTGCTCTATTTTGTTACAGGGTTTCACAGCAGCCCCTTGTGGATATGTGTTTCAACTTGAGCTTACTCCTAGGTGACTGGTGGGCTTGGCTATGTGTGCTGCCGATCACTTCCTTCATCAGCTCTCAGCTCCTGCTGCTCGACTTGGGCCCACAGAGATTTAGGTTTTATGGCTTCCTTCCTTGTCTCCAAACATTGACGCTGTTTGGTCCCCTGCTCCAACCCCTGTGGTAGTGACACCACAGGCAGAGGAACAGTTCAGCTGAAAGATGATAGGCCACAAGAAGGAGCTGCTCTCCCCATGTCACACAGCAGTACTGCCTCCTCTTCGCCAGTTATGAGTAGATGAAAACAGTATCCTCATCTATCTCAAGACATTGCTTCACCCACACGCCCGGTGATCAGGGTAAGTTTTAGACTTGGGGGTGTTGGCTAGGCTGTAGAAACCCACCACCCTTATCTGTAGTGCTCATACAATGATGTTTAGAGTGTTTGGCTTTAAAGAAGGCAAGGTGGAGAGCTAGGACTAACATGTAGGTATCTTTTTTCCGGCTGTCTAATTTAGAATGCAAAACGATTTACACTCCAGCACAGTGCTTGAAATTAGATTCTGAAAGTTTTTCTTGTGTTCCTAAGAGTATATTTTATTTAACAGGTTTAATGATATCCATGTGCCCATTCGTCTGGAATGTGTAAAGTTTGCTAGCCACTGCCTTGTAAACCACCCAGATCTAGCCAAAGATTTAACAGGTACTTATTTAAAATTCAATATTTTTAAATAGAGGTTTTGTTTGACAGGTTAAAAATGTTTTGTGTTCTGTTGCAATGATCATTCCCCTTGCGCCCTCCCTGATTCCCCCCCTTCAGATGCATATTTTAAGTTTGTCAAGTTTTGTTCATTTACAATTTAGCTCCTAAGAATGTAATTGTTGGTCAGTATTTATCCTTTGTAGAGTGCTTATACACCAGGGTTTTAAGAATGTTACGCACAAACTATAATTCTTTAAAAGAAGTGGATGCCATGAAGCCAGTGGAGCATGCCAGAATCTTGTGAATACCCACATCAATTTGAGCTGCATAGTTCTCTGTCACCTCAAGGACCAACAGAGGCCCAACCTTTATTCCATTACTATGAACTATCCGCAAGCTTGATAAGTGACTGCAGAATACCTCTCATCACAGTGAGACCTGACAGACATGCTCATAGCTTTAGATATAATAAACAGGTCCAGTAGAAGGCAAAGATTTGAGATGTCGATTTCCGCACAAGTTCTTGACTGAATTTACAAGCTTAAAATAGATACTCAATCGATTGGTCAGAAATTGTGCCCCAGAGGTACGTATAGTGGAAAACTTACTTATATTTTATAGAAATTGAATTTGAGCCACTGGAATTGAATTTGAGCCACTGGCTATCTATCCAACTCCAGCCTTCACCATGAAAAGAGAGCTGCTAAAGAACCCAATGAGGAGGACACAAATTGCAATGCCTGATTAGGGAGCAAGTGAGCCAGGCATGGAGTGACTGGTAAACCCAATATGATAAAAGGACAGGCTTGACTTGTTAGCAATCCAATGAAGTTGAATCCAAAAACGTTGGTTGTGATAAGGTATTGTTAAAGACATCGTTGGATGGTTCTTCCCCATAACAGGCATTCTAATCTTCTTCTGAAAAACACTTTATGTGCACCAGTTAAAATGTACATTTATGACTGTGAGTTCAGCTCAGAGGAAGTGTGATCTTCAATGTTCACATACCCACCTATACATGACCTGCTTGATGGTCAGCTGGAGAAGTTTACTTAGCTATTTTTTCACATTTTAGTACTGTGACTTCATATGAGTGGCAATAAGAGATGCAGTTGTCACGATTGACTCTTAACCCTCGTCTCCGTAATGGTTCTTGTAGCAGCACCTGCCTTTGGCTGCAACATGCATTGTGGGATGATAAAAACCGCATTTGATGTTAATTCAACAGCTATTACTGTTTTTAGTACTTCTTGCTTCAAAAGCCATAACACCAACTTTCTCAGTAAAATCTGCTAATGTGTCAGTGTGGTTAAACATATTTGATTTAGAGAGTAGGTGGGACAAATGGTTTTCTCTTCAGGACACATAAGTTTCTGCAGCATTTTTTCAGTTGTACATGTAGTTATTAAACATTCTACTCTCCTGGGACCCCAGCAGAAAGTACGCATTTTAATCCCTGTTAGACATCTAAGAAACATTGAAATCTTTGTTTAAAATAAAAAAAATAAAAAAGCCAAATGCAGTTTGCTTTGTTAACCTTGAGGATGCAGTACACCGTTTGTCTGACGCTTTCGGGTATACCCTACGCTACTTGCTGTTGTGCAAGGTTAAGGACAACGCCCCTCAAATCGTTTCCCTCCGTGATGACCACTCTGTCTCATATACCCTTGTTTACCACTAAAAAATAGTTCTTCTCAGTGCCATTGTTCATAGAAAATTCCAGCAAATGTGAACTTATAGTGAAGAATTTGGCGTACATTTTCCTGCATGGAGTTGTGATGCACAGATGGAATGGGTTGAATCACACTTTGTTTGATATGTTTGGCTTGGCTGGGTTCTGCTAGAATGAAAAAGACCTTGCTATGCAGAGAAACGTTACACAAGTGAAGGGAAACCACAAAAGTTTATAACTTTTGCAAGGAACATGAATCAAGTAATTTTTTGAACAGTTGATGGGGAAAAGAACTTATACACACACTTATGCCCACTCAAATGGCTCTGGTAAACACCCACTTGGACCACATTCAGATGCTAGACATATGTAAGATAGAAGCTAAAAATGAATGCGTACACAAGAACTTTAGTGAACAAGACCCTGGCACTCTTACGTTTGTGCTACATGACTACCACTTGCATAATCGCAAATTCTTGAATGCAGACCTGAATTTGACTTCTCCATGTAGGACCTGGATAAACATAATAGGATATTTTTACCTGTGTGTTGACAGATTCAATGTAAAATGAAAAACAAGTTTACTCGTCTAAACGGGCCATAAGCTTCCATCAAATAGTGGCTAGATCGGGCACAAGGTGGGCTCCAGCCCAAATTTATGATTTGTGCATAAATTGTAATTTAAATTTTCGTGAAATCGCAGCTATTTTTGGTCCTAATTCTTAAATCTCATATGAGCAGTACCATCTACCTCCTGCATCAGAGCTGATATCCCGGATGGCGAGGCACTTCAAAAATAAGGAGTAATAATTTGCTAATGTCTAAGTTGATGGGTAATACCCTGGGAATACAGCTTAAAACTGCCTGTCCTGCTGGAGAATGTTTGCCATAATGTCACTTTATCCAGTATTGGATCTTTCATAAATTCACATGCTTGAATCATCCCCGTCGTCGAAGTGGGAGTCCCACGGTACATGAAATAGCAATATTTAACAAATAATGTTTTTTTGCCATAGGCTATAACGGAAATACCAGTCACTCATATAGCTTATCCAGGTCCTTTTGTGAAAAGGACCCAAACTTACCTGCTGGCCAATCAGGCACCAGCACCCTCTAGAACACTCTCCAGAGAAGCTCCTTCCCTCAGATTTTCTACCGCACGTCGTTTGAAGGGAGTCTCCCTGAGCTCTGCTCAGTTTTCTACTTCTTCAGAAGCTTTTTTCTCTCAGAGAAGTTAAGATGTCGGATTCTTCTAGAAAAGGCCTTTTCCGTCCTTGCAAGACCTGTGGAAAGAAACGGCTCCATGTGGATGATCCACATAAAGACTGCTTGTATTGCCTCTACCCACAACACCAGGTGAAGGACTGCAAGATATGTCGTACTTTCTCCACAAAAACCCTCAGAGACCGTGAGGGTAGACTCCTGACATGGTTACAGGCAAACTCCTGTACTTCAGGTGAGGAGAGTGGGTCAGAAAGGCCACACAAAAGGTCCAAATCTGAGGACCTGGGCCAGACGGAAAAATCTAGAAAGAGGCAGAAATTACATCATGGTAAAGGCTTACAGACTTCAATTTCCTCTGAGCCTTCCTCTCCTCTTCAAAAGAATGAGTCCTACCGTCTTTCTCCTTCCTCAGAGCCTTCTTCTTCTAGAAAGGTAGCCATTAAAATTAAGTCGACGACACCACCGTCGACGACCGCGACGACGACGATGGTGTTTACAGCTACCGTCTCCACTTCCTCATCGACGAGACCATCGTCGGTGACGACTACATTGACGTCAACGGAAGGGCTCCTATACCCTCAATCAAACCTCAGTCTACGAGGATTCCAGAACGGATTGCGTTGACTACAACATATTCGCTGATAACACCGTCGACAAAAGCCCCGTCGACTATAACATCATCTACGACAGCGTCGTCGGCCGTCTCACCATCGACGAGACCACTGTCGACGAGACCGTAGTCGATGGAAAAATCATCCATGATCACAGTACCGTCGACGGCATCTTCAACATTCACACCATCTACTATGCCACTGGTGCCTGTCAGACAGATAGAGGCTACTCCTACCTCTTCCAGGTCTCCGGATCTTCGAGCCATGGTCAGGATCACATCTCTGCCCAGATCAGAGATTTATCCCACAGACACGTCTCCAAGCAAGGTGTCAACTTTAGTACCCAGTCATCTACTTGACTGGGAGGAATCCGATGAGGGTCCATTCGGAGATGCCCACAGCCCATCACAGCTCCACGTTAAATATCAGGAAGAGGACGACGATGATGAGTATGACCAATACCAACCATACTACTCACATCAAGAACGCTATTACCAACCGAGAGAGCCTCAGCCAAGAGACTCTATTCAGATGCCTTCCTCCTTAATCCAGGATTTACAATCCATGCTACAGTATTATAGGAGGAGGTTCCCAGGTACAGCAGAAAATCAGCCACCACAGCCAGCTTCTCCTGCTACACCAAGAAACGTCCCTCCGCCTCCAGCTACTCCCAGGATGACACCTCATTCTGTTTTAGCCGCACCCCCTGGAGATGAAGGTTCGACTTCAGGGGAAGAAGAGGAAGAAGGAGAGATTTCTACCCCGCAACATCCCACTGAGGAATGGGATGACTACTTATCCCCCACTCCTTCTCCTCCACCACCTCGCCCTTCTGATTCTCCACCTGAGGATATAGGTGGTTTCCACAACCTAATGGACAGGGCTGCCGCACGCTTTCACCTTCCAACATCTGTCTCTGTCGGAATGTTTCCTGCATGATTTTAAGGAGCAGTCAAGGAAGTGCGTACGGTCCATTCCCATTATTCTTTATATGGAGTGAGGGTACAAAGATCATGCACAACCCGGCAACAGTCCTGCCAGTACCGCAAAAATTGGACAAGAAATACAAGGCACCCCAAGACTCTCCGGCATGTCTCACTGGCCACCCAAAGCCTGACTCCGTGATTTCGCAAGCGGCTCAAAGGCTTTCTAAGAACCCGTCGACGCCTATCTCTACTCCTCCAGACAGAGAAGGAAGGAGATTGGATAATGTGGGCAAAAGATTCTCCTCCATGTCAGCTATCACTGTCAGAGCAGTAAATTCATTAGCAATCCTGGGTCGTTATGACCGGCAAATGTGGTCGGATATGCAACCTTTCATCGATCTTATCCCTGAAAGCAAGCAAGCAGAGGCACGGAAGATCTTCCAAGAAGGTGAGCGTACGTCGGAGGAGATAATTGACTGCCCTCTAGATATAGCCTCCACCGGCTTTCGTCAGCTGGCTGGTGCCGCGGTCTTACGCCGCCAGGGTTGGCTCAAAGCAACATCTTTCACGCTGGAAGTGCAGTCTAGAATCCTCAACATGCCCTACGATGGCGAATCTCTCTTTGGCAAGCACGTAGATGACTCGCTCCAGGCCATGAAGACCGACACAGATACTGCCTTTTCCCTAGGTAACCTACAGTACCGGAAACAGCCCTTTCTGGGTGCTAGAGGAAGAGGATTTACCTCATTTCGAGGTTCCTTTCACAGACAGTACCAGCAACCCCAATATAGGCAGTCCTATCATCAACAGTATAGGCAACCATCTACGGCTTCTTACGCCAGACAAGGAGGAAAGAGAAGACAGGTTTCACAAAACAGAGATCAACCCAGAAAGCAATGATCTTCTCCACGCACCGGCTATGCTTCCACAATGTTCACACCATCAACGAATAGGAGCAAACATCTCCAACTACATCCAGAAGTGGAAGAAAATAACATCAGACAAATGGGTGCTGGATATAGTGACAAGAGGTCATACCCTGGAATTCATACAAAAAACACTGCATCATCCACCAAGAACAGGCAGACCGCTCCATCTTCGTCTGCTTCAACAGGAGATATTCTTTATGCTTGCCAAGGGAGCTATAGAAAGAGTTCCAGTTCAGCAACGAGGTCTCGGATATTCTCCTGTTTCTTCTTGATAAGGAAAAAGTCAGGGGAATGGCGACCGATACTAGATCTCAGGAAACTCAACAAGTTCCTTTGCAAGCAGTCCTTTCAGATGATCACGCTGTCGGATATCCTACACCTTCTCAATCCTGGAGATTTTATGACAACATTGGATCTCCAGGATGCTTACTTCCACATACCAATACATCAGAAAAATCGGAAATATCTCCGCTTTGCTGTATCCGGTGCCCATTATCAGTTCAATGTTCTACCATTCGGGCTGAGGTCAGCTCCAAGAATCTTCACAAAATGCCTTGCCCCAGTAGCAGGTTTCCTCCGCAGCAAGGGCTTCCAGGTGTTTCCATACCTGGACGACTGGCTCATAAAAGCTCCGTCTCCGCTACTAGCCTCCGAGGCTACAAACGCTTGCCTGAAATTATTCTGCAGTCTGGGGCTAACAGTAAATCTACAGAAGTCTGTCACACTTCCCTCATTAAGAAGAGTCTTCCTGTGGGCAAGAAATAGACACCATCCAGAACAAAGCATACCTCAATCCGGCACGGCAGCAGAAGCTAACCAACTTAGCTGTCAGAATTTCCACAAAAGAGTTTGTTTCAGTACGACTGTTCAAGTCGCTTCTGGGCATTATTTCCTCAGCCATCGTCCTAGTTCGACTTGCAAGGCTGAGAATGAGACCGTTACAAGAAGAACTAAAACTCCAATGGACCCAGTCGCAAGGGTCCTTCGACGACTTAATAACTGTCGCACCAAAAATTCGGCTGGCGTTGAAGTGGTGGTCTCAGACCAACCATCTCTCCCAAGGTCTTACTTTTCTAACACCAATGACAGACTTTATCATCACCACAGACGCTTCCTTGGAAGGCTGGGGAGGCCATTTACAAGACATGCGCATTCAGGGAAGATGGTCCAATCTCCAGAAAGGAATGCACATAAACCTGCTGGAATTGAAGGCGATCCATCTCACGCTCAAGGCTTTTCTTTGACGCATCACCGGGTCCTCAGTGTTGGTCAGGACGGACAACACAACAAGTATGTTTTACATCAACAAGCAGGGAGGAACAAGATCCCTCTCCTTCTCAAGGGAAGCTCAGTCTCTTTGGGACTGGCTCACGCTGCACAATGTTCGCCTCAGGGTGGAGCACCTGCCAGGGGTCAACAACGCCCTAGCGGACTCTCTCAGCAGGACGGACGACAACTGCCACGAGTGGGAACTCAACCAGAACATACTCGACGGCATCTTCCAACGATGGGGGTCAGCCGATCCTAGATTTGTTTGCCACCAACCTGAACGCCAAATGCCAGTTCTATGCCAGTCGATACCCACTCCCGGGGTCGTGGGGAAATGCTCTTTTGATGCGATGGTCCGGGATCTTTGCCTACGCTTTTCCCCTCATCCCGTTGATACCCAGGCTCCTCAGGAAAATGAAGTCCGAATGCTGCAAGATCATTCTCATAGCCCCCAGATGGCCCAGATAGTACTGGTACACAGAGCTCCTACTCCGGTCCGTGGCCAATCCAGTCCATCTTCCTTGCAACCACAACCTTCTCACAAAGAATCAGGGTCTAATCCTTCATCCCGATCCAACTTCTCTTCAATTGCATGCTTGGCTCCTGAGTTCAGAGAGTTTCACGGTATGAACATCGATCAGGAATACAGACTGATATTATCTAGGGCACGAGCAGAGAGCACAAAAAAGACGTACAAACTCAAGTGGAAGAGATTTTGTGTTTGGTGCTCTCAGAACAATTTCCACCCGTTACAAATTAAGCCTGAACAAATTTTTTCGTACCTTCTCACACTCTCTAAGGCTGGTCTTTGCCATGCATCAGTCGAGATTCACCTAGCAGCTATAGCCTCCTATAGGCAATCACCTGAGATGCCCTCAATCGGTTCATCCAGAATCATTAAGCAGTTCATGAAAGGACTCTTCTGCACTTTCCCTCCGGTGCGGTTACCTCCGCCAGAGTGGCACCTCAATATAGTCCTGTCTCAGCTCATGAAAGCCCCTTTCGAACCTATTCACAGGGCGTAACTCAAGTACATCACATAGAAAGTGGCAACGCTGCTTGCTCTCACTTCCACCAGGAGAGTCCGTGATATACAGGCTTTTACGACTAAAGAACCTTTTCTGATTTTTTCTGATGACTTTGTTATGCTCAGGACCAACTCCAGATACATTCCAAAGGTGCCATCTTCATTCCATCTCAATGAGCCCGTGATACTACGAACCTTTTTTCCAAATCCAACTACAATCGCAAAAAAAGCTCTACATTCTTTGGACATCAAACAGTACCTCAAATTTTACCTTCAAAGTACCAAACAGGTCAGGAAATCAGATCAACTCTTTGTATCTTATTCTCTTGGACGACAAGGAGCAGGGGTCACCAAGGCCACTATAGTCTGGTGGATTTCCTCTACAATTCAGTTCTGTCACACCAAAGCAGGAAAACCGTTGATTAGGCGCCCGACAGCCCACTCCACGAGAGCAGTCTCCACATTGGCTGCTTTGTTTCATGGTATTGCCCTGGATAAGATATGTCAAGCTGCGACATGGAAGACTACGCACTCCTTTACGCAGTACTATTGTTTGGAGTCCTCGCAGAGAACTGACTCTCTAGTTGGACAAGCTGTTCTACATCATCTCTTTCACTAAGGTGAGACCTTTCCTTGGTTATATAGAAACTGTTTGATGTGCAAATAGCCCATGATTGCTATACAATATACTTTGACATGCTTCTACATAAGTATTTATGTGGTTATGTATAGGTGTGTATATGTGTGTGTGTGTGTGTATGTATATATATATATATATATATATATATATACTTGGATTTCAGTATATGTGTATTTGTACTTAGAATTATCTGTTTTTGTTTGAAGTTCATAATACAAGATTAATGAGCTAACTATTTCATATAGATTGTAAAGAATTTCCATGCTCCCACCCTCCATCCTCTGCGAGTATGTTTATCAACAGTACTGCTGGCTATTCAGATTCAAGCATGTGAATTTATGAAAGATCCAATACTGGATAAGAAAACAAGTTACCTGTGACTACAGTTATCCAGTATTGGTATCTTTCATAAATTCACATGCGACCCACCCTCCTCCCCTTAGACGCTCGCATTTCCTCTCAGGTTATAATCTTTTCACTCTTGTGCTGGAAAATCTGAGGGAAGGAGCTTCTCTGGATGACGGTGCTGGTGCCTGATTGGCCAGCAGGCAAGTTTGGGTCCTTTTCACAAAAGGACCTGGATAAGCTATATGAGTGACTGGTATTTCCGTTATAGCCTATGGCAAAAAAAAAATATTTGTTAAATATTGCTATTTTAAGTACCGTGGGACTCCCACTTCGACGGGGATGATTCAAGTATGTGAATTTATGAAAGATACCAATATTGGATAACTGTAGTTACAGGTAAGTAACTTGTTTTTCTTACTCATTGTCATCCTCAGAACAAGGAAAAGGGAGGTGGTTGTTTAAGCAAAGGACAAGTGGTATAGCAGAAAACTGGCCAAGTTAAAATGAGAGGCTGGAACTTAAAGCGGTATGGATGCTAATTAATGATTGAAATGGGCAAGAATCAATTCTAACGAGAAAAGAAGGGCCACAATGAATCCATTAAGAGCAGGTCTCAAAAGCAAACCTACACAAATTTCAGCATAGTTTGTCTATTGTCTAATTAGGTGCCTTATACCTTACACCTAGCCTCCTGGTCGGTTACATTTCCAACTGTAGTGCAGATTCACCCAAATCTGCACCTGTGAAGTTAGTCATTAGTTGCTGTGTGATGTCCATTATAGATGCTCTTGTTTTCCACAATTGTCGCAAAGCAGAAAGTACAGTTGTCCTTCATTAGAAATGACCATGTTGCTCCCTTAAACCACTTCGCTCTTCTAGCCTAGGACATTTGAGCAGTCAAGGCTTTAATATAGGGTTGGTTTAGAGTCTTAGACGTGGCGTTACACAGTAAAAAGCAAATAATAAATTGCCTATTCCACGAGAGCTATTGCTTTTGTACAGAATAGAGCTTTATTTGAATGTAAGTGAAATAGAGCAGTTAATATTAAGTTGAGCGTAAAGAAATAGAAGATGCTTGCGCCTTCTAGAGTAGACATAACTCAAATACTATTGTAGTATTTATGTACTAGGCACTAGTTTTTATAATGCTACCATCTGCCCATTATTATTGTATTTTTGTGTGCACCTCAATTGCTTTATTTTATTGAACATTCGTTTGGAGGTATCACAGAGGCGATAAATGACTTGCAATCAAAGAATAAACCCGAGACCGATTTAGAAAATAACACTTCTTTTTTGTTTTTTTCATAAATACTTTAAACCAAAGAACTTTGTTTCAGCATAAACTCTTTTCACTTGCAAAAATCAACACTTGATACATTTTCAGAATCCTTCAGTGTTAACCTGTTGATGGAATTTCAGCAAACAAGTACTTTATGACCACTCACAGGGCCAGTCATATATACTTAAGGTGAGCACTGGGCAAGGTTCAGGACCGAACCAACAGGTCACTCCAGGCAGCACTGGGGCGGCCAGTGCAGTACGGCGTCAGGTGCCCACTGTATTTCAGTGGGTATTGGTCTCCGTGGATTGCTGCAGGCTCTGGCTGGGGGGGTCAGGCAGGGACAACAAACAGGTAGGTCACAAATGTGGGGTGATCTGGGATGTAGGTGCACCTTTGGTCCTCTTCTCCAAGGCCCAGGGAGGACAGATTTGTTTGGGGGGGGAGGGGGTTCTTGCGGTCAGAGGCTTCAGGCATCATTGTGGAGTGAAGGAGGGGTGAAACCACAGTGGACTCGAGCTCAGGAGAGCGGGGGGACATTGTTGACCCCAAGGGTCCACTTCAACTCGGGCCAGCGGCAACAAGTGCAGTGGTTGCTGTCAGGTTTTTCTCACCACAGAATCTGTGGGGGAGGGGACTCCAGGGAGTCCTGGAGGGGTGAAACTACAATGGACTCGGACTCTGGGCAGCTGGAGGTATTTTGCTGGCACTGGTGGTCCAATCCCATTAGGGTTGATGATGGAGGGTGCAGTGGTGTTTTCAGGTGTTGGGTCTTTGCAGTTCCTGAGGCTGCAGAGTCCTTTCGGTAGAGTTGGTTGGGGAGCAGGTTCGCTGCTCACTGGAGACTTGAGTCCTTTTCAAAGGCAGGCAGTCCTTTCAGGTTTCTGGAGGTTCAGCTTCAGGACAAGGTGTCTTCTGGTGCAGAGACTATCGATGAGTGCCGAAACGCTGGCGGGGTTGGTACCAGGTCAGCTTCTGCTTCTGCGGGTGTGTCTCTTCTTTGTCCTTTTCTTCTTAGGTCATCAGGATCCCGGTTCAGGAGTGCCACCTAAATACTCAATTTAGGGGTGGTACAGGGAGTGCCAAGTCGTAGCAAATAGGTTGCCCACATTTAGGGTGACTACACCCTTTATATGACCTTTTCCGTTGGGGAAGTGGGCATAACCCTAACCCTAGTGGCCTAATTTCTTCCAAACCAAGATGGAGGAATTTAAAAAGCTTGCCTACCTTAGGGATGGGACTGGTATGAAATGGCACACCTCCTAATCTGTCTAATTATTCCATCTGTTCTGTGACCAAAAGTGGGGTCAGGACTGGGGGGTTTGTCACATCTGCCATTTGGAAAGACCTTGGTCGCATTACAGAGGCGACCAGACCTTTTGAAGCTTCCTGTCGTGGAATGTCCATCCTGCCTGGAGAAGGTGTCAACACCCCTACCCAGTGCAGGATTTTGTCTCTAGACCCGAGGGCACTAACTCTCACCTTGGGGAGTCAGAAATGTTCTAAGGTGGCTGCAATCATTTAACACACTAGTAGTTGGTAGGTTTTGGGGGTGCACCTCTAAGGTGCCCTCTGGGTGCATGTATTGGTAAATCCAACACTGACATCAGTGTGGCTTCACCAATATGAGATGGTTGATATCAAACATCCCTATCTTCAGTGAAGCCATCATGTGGCTGGGGCACACTTAGTGACTAGTGCCCAGCACTTGTATTTAAAATGGCTTCCCTGGTCACTTGCTATGTCTGAGAATCGACAAAGACATAGCAGGGGCATATCTGCTTGTGCAGATATGCCCTCACATGTAATATAATGCACCCTGCCTTAGGGCTGTAACGCATGCTAGAGGAGTGCTTACATAATTTTCATATAGTGTTAGGGGACATGGCATACAGGCTGTGTGCCATGTCGTGTTTTCAATTTTGGGAGCACCTTGTCACACAGCCTGCAGTGGCAGTCTGCATAAGGTTGGTGCTGGCTCCCTCAGAGTGGCACAAGTTGAGCTGCAGCGCTGAGGCACCCTCTTCAGTACCCATGCTCTAGGTTCCAGGGATATCATTTACTAGGGACTTATAGGGGGCTCAAAAGACCTGGTCGCTTTGGTATCAAGTGACTAGGTGTCTCCTCTTAGGGAAGGAATAGTGGCACTGGGGACCTGGTTAGCAGGAACCTAGTGCACTTCAGTCGAAGTTTCATCTAAACCCCAGGCAAAAAATGGGGGAGGGGGGGGTGCTGCAAGCAGAACCCATCTCCCTACACACCCATTATTGCTCACTATGTAAACCTGCTGGTGATCCAGAAGGTCCAGCCTGACTGCTGCTGCTTGTTACTAAATTAGATATTGCCACTCTTGTGACAAAAACATTGTCTCCAGCTTTGTTAAGGCAGCAAATATGTAATGTTATATGTGATCATCAAACTCTGTGGTATTATTTCCTTGGTTCCAAAAGTTAAACATACTTGTATCTTCTTACTTGAGCCCCAATTTAACTGCCGACAGCCCCTGCTTCGGTTGTGGGGTGTGTCTTCTTTCAAAGCTAGCATGTAAGGTATAGAACTTTCTGCTTGCCTTCTGCTACACTTTTTATAATACTGTATTTTCATTTGTATGTGAAAACCCCTGTTCATATTACTTAATGCCTCCTATTAGATTCGTCTTTCTTCTCACTGGTCTGCATTGGTCCCTCTTTCTGCCATTTCAGAAGCAAGAGGCAATTTCGGGGTACAATTGTAGTATAAATTACAAGAATGTCAAACGATGTGAGTGGGTCGAGGGAGAATGCTGTAGGAAGCTGGCCTGGTGTGTGCTGAGTACCTATGGTATTATCACCTTATACCAGGTTCAGGTATCCCCTTATTAGTGAAGTGCAGGCAGTGTCTAGAAGCCAGGCTCTCTAGAGGTAGCTGTGCATAAGCAGCCCAGGCTTATGCAGGAGACATGCAAAGCTCTTGCAATACCACTATAGCCTCACAGCACTTACACACATGAAAGAACCACACAGCGTTACAAAACTAAAGGTGCTTTATTTTAGTGTCACACATACTAAATCACTAGATAGGCAACTCTCCAATGGGAGGTAAGTAAACCCACTATTGTATGTACAGTAGTAATCAGAAACAGGCATAAAAAGCAATAAAAAAACCGTGAAAAGCAGTAAGCAATACTGAAGGCCTAGGGGTACACCAAACCATATACTAAAAAAAGTGTAATGCGTAGGTCAGGTCCCCACCCAAGAAAGTGGAATTTGTAGAGGGAAGCTGGAGGTACTAGGAAACCCCTAAGGTGAGTACCAGAGTGCACCCCAGCGACCAGGAGGAAAGAGGTAAGTTACTGGTTTTGCACAAACCTCCCCAAAGGACTTCAGAGAAGGATATTGAAAGACCCAGACAAGACTGCAAGAAACCAAAGGTGGATCCTGGAAGAGGAAGATCTGGAAAAGAAAGGGACCAAGTCCAGTTCCAAAGGGAGTGTCCGGTGGTGGCGGGAGCCACTACCCACCTCTCTGTGGATGCAGGACTTGGTCGAGGGTGAGACAAAGACGGTCAGCAGTGCAGCACTGGAGCAGGTGAAGAGTTCCTGGGTGATGCAGTCGATGTTTCATGCTGGATGAAAGATTGCAGTTAGTCTGTGGTGTGGAAAAACCACCAACAAGCCTTGGCAAAGGCAAAAGTTGTGGTTGGAGGAAAAGTGGAGCTGCAGGGGACCGGCAAAGTCCAAGGGGGACTCAACCCACAGGGGGAGTCCCAGGCAACCCTCAGCAGTGCAGAGAGTCCAAAGAAGAAGAGGCAGCCCCCACACAAGACCCAGAGGCAAGGAGCCCAGGAGTCACAGAGAGGCCCACACAGGACACCTGAGTAGAGATCCCACGGTGCAGGAGAAGCACGCAGAGGTGTTTACGTCGCAGGGAAGAATGCCGGGGGCTCTGGCTACACGGAGCCCGAAGATCCCTTGGAGGAGAGGCTAACAAGCCTTGTTAGCTGCAAGAGATGCAGTGCACTGGGGTACTGTCCTGCATAGGAAGGCAAGGGCTTACCTTCACTAAAGTTGGACAGCTGGCAGAGAGGACCATGGGACCACTCCAAACTACCACCCGTGATGCAGGATCCACGCTGCCCAGGATGAGAGGAGATCCACACAGCCGATCGTTGTTGCGGTTGGTGCCTGCGGATGCAAGGAAGTGACTCCTTCATTCCTAGGGAGAGTCCCTCTTGCTTCTTGTGCAGGCTGAAGACTTGTCACCTTCAGAGGATGCATAGCCAGGAAAATGTTGCAGTTGCTGGAAACCATGTTGCAGAGCAGAGTTGTCGCTGTAGCCGCAGATTGTAGAATCCTGTGGACTCCAGTTGCCGTTCGAGTGGCCAGAAGTCGAAGTAAGCGTTGCAGAGGAGTCCTGCCGGAATCTTGCATGTCGAATCTGAGGACCCACCCAAGAGGGAGACCCTAAATATCCCTGGAAGGGCAATTGGTCACCTAGCCAGGTGACCACCTATCGGGGGGGCTCTGACGTCACCTGCCTGACCTGGCCTCTCAGATGCTCCCAGACGCCTCTGCCCACCTTGGATTCAAGATGGCAGAATCATGGGGCCAGCTGGAGGAGCTCTGGCCACAACCCTTGGAGTGGTGATGAACAGGGGAGTGGCCAACTCCCCTTTGCATTGTCCAGATGTGTGCCAGAGCAAGGACTGGAGGTCCCTGAACCTGTGCAGACTGGTTTAGGCACGGGGGGCACCATATGTGCCCTTTAAAGCATATGTGGCTTGGGGAGGCTACCCCTCCAAAGCCATGTAACACCTATTTTTAAAGGGAGAGGGTGTTCCTTGAGACATCCTTTGTTCTGCCTTTCTGGGCTTGAGCTGTTCAACAGTTTGGGCTGCCTGGAAAACCCCAGAAAGCTGGTGGGAGCAATGCTGGGGTCCTCTAAGGATCCCCCAAAGGGCATGGAATCATACAACCAATACTGGCAACAGTATTGGGGTATGATTCTGACATGTTTGATACCGAGCATGCCCAGGTTCAGAGTACAATTATGTAGCTTGACATAGGTAGTGACCTATGTCCAGTACACGTGTAAAATGGCATCCCTGCATTCACGAAGTCCACGAAAATGGAGCTGGGGTTCGTTGGGGCACCTCTGCTCATGCAGGGGTACCTTCATGCACAGGTATCTGCACCCTGCCCTCTGGGATAGGAGGGCTTACCATAGGGGTGACTTACAGTGACCTGGTGCAGTGACCTGTAGTGAAAAGTGTGCATGCACCCTTGCACGCAGGCTGAAATAGCAGGCCTGCAGATACAGTTTGCATGGGCTCCCTGTGGGTGGCATAATACATGCCTGGTGCCCCAATGCCTTGGGTACCATATACTAGGGACTTATAAGGGAGCACCAGTATGCCAAATGGGGTGTTTGTTGTCCAAGTTTAAAGGGAGAGAGCACAGTCACTGGGGTCCTGGTTACAGGATCCCAGTGCACACAGTCAAAACATACTGACAACAGGCAAAACATGGGGGTAACCCTGCCAAAAAGAGGATACTTTCCTACAAATGCATCTGGTGTAATATTTTCCATGCAACATAATGATATTTATACCATACGCCCCCATCATATAATAGATGGTAATCCTGCTAGCCCTTAGACCTGTCCTTGGTTCGTTAAAAGCCTTTTATAATTAGATCAGGACTGCTGGAGGCTTATATCTGGAAAGATAACTTGTGTAGCCTGGGAGTGTTTAAATCAGGCTGAAAGTATCAGATTATTAGGGACTGTTAAGGTGCGCGCAGGTTAGTTACTGAGTTTAGTTACTTTAAGTGTTCACCCTTTTTAATTTAATAGCTGGCTGTTTTTACATTCCCCTGTACTGCAGGTTGATAAAGCATGAAAATGTTTGAATTCCTGTTGGGTTAAAGAGGAGTAGTGATGACTATCCACTGGCTGCATTAGCTTTTTATTGAAACTTAAATTGTATAACTTGCCAGTTAATTAATTAATTGTATTATTTTCTTACAGAGTATCTCAAAGTACGATCACATGACCCAGAGGAAGCTATTCGGCATGATGTTATAGTATCCATAGTTACTGCTGCTAAAAAAGATATCTTGCTTGTCAATGATCATCTCCTTAATTTTGTGAGAGAGAGAACACTAGACAAACGGGTATGTGCAATACAGATCCAGAACATGCATGTATTAATACTTTTTCATTTGTCACTTGTTATCTTGGCATACAACTGATGAACAATATAAAAAAAAAGATTGTGTGATGATTGTATTATCTGGCTTGGAGGCCCTGGGATACATTCATCACAATCTGCTTTAATATCTTTGAGTATAGTGTGCAAAGTATTTTTTTGAGCAATGGGTTTGTTGATTGATAAGTCAGCCGTGCAAAGAGTTCTAAGGATGGCACTGGAGACTTTATGGCTGATGGCTATATGAAGGGCCCTAAATGGAAAAAAGAAACGGCAGTAGAGTAGCTTTGTCACTAATAAATGTAATATATGTACTGCTGTCCAGGCAACTCTTAGTGATAGTGTTTAGGTGTCCAGATATCAAGAGCTCTCGAAGGGTAGCTGTGGTGAGCAGCTAAAGCTTATCTAGGAGGAGTGTAAAGCACTTACAGTACTACAATACTCAGTAACTGTACACAGGAAAGAATCACACCCGGTGTTGCAGAAATAACGGTTTCTTTATTACAACACTAAAGGGTATACTAACGTTGGTATATCTCCACTTGGAGATATTTACACACACAATATACACTTAGAAACCATCAGAAATAGCATAAGAATACATGGGGCCCTATTGGGAGGCGCGTGGGGCTGGGCAAACCATATACTAAGAAAGTGGTATAAGAATGGAGGTGACCAACTAAGGTAAGTGTGTTAGAATCTCAGCGGCTGGGGAGTAAGAAAATATCAGAGGTAATTAACTGTAATACCACAGGCACCCGGATGCAGAGTTGTTATCGACTCTGGTGTCCTTTAGGTTAACACAGGACCGTTGCGGTTGGATTTTTATGGATTCAGGATCCTTCCCAGTTCACCCTGAGGAAACCAGTTGGCACAGAGAAGGATGGAGAGTGCTCCCACCCGTGGATACCCAATAGACCGGAGTATCGACAGCAGGAGCCCAAATGCATAGGGGTGAAGTGACGTTGGAAAGCCATGTTAGAGGAAATTGAATCCTCGATTGTCCAGCTGCTGTCGCTACCTGTAGAACAGGTCAGTGGAATCCAAAGGTGGATTCTGGATGAGAGGAACTCGAGAAAGAAAGGGACAGTTATCAGACCACTCGTAGATGTGCAGATAGGTGATTTCTTCCCTCTTGGAGGTGAAGTTCTTGCAAGTCCAGGGGAATGCAGGAGACACCTTGGAGTCACCCACAAGCTGTCCCATGTTGATCGCCGGAGTGCAGGAGGGTCAGTGGCCAGCAGATCCACCAACAAGCCTTTGCAAATGCAAATTGTAGTTGCAAGGTAAGTTGTAGGTGTTTGAGAGCCAGCACTGTCCTAGTGACTCGACCCTTGGAAGAGAGTCGGGGCAGGCGGAGTTGATAGAGCCCCCACCAGTGACCCACTGGCACAGGACGCAGGAGTTGTCACAGGGAGGCCTCAACATCACAACAGAAAAAGGAGTCCCCCTCAGCAGGGGCTGCAGAGTGGAAGCTGATCTTGGAGATGTGGAGTGCTGGAGACTGGGGCTTCTTAAAGCCTAAAGATCTCTTTGGAGGAAGAACAAACCAGCCTTGGCAAGAGCAACAGTTGCGGTGCACAGGGGTTCTGTTCCAGTGGTTGCAGCAGGGGCCCACAGTCTCCCAAGTGCATAAGAAGGCAAGGCAGATTCGAAAAGGACCATGGAGCCACCACCTGTGATGTAGAGCCTTTTGATGTCCATGGGATAGCAGGATCCCCCAGCCAGTTGTAGTCTTGAGGTGCCTGCAGATGCAGGGGAGTGATTCCTTGACTCCTAGGGAGATTCCTTTTGCTTCTTGGATCCAAACTGAGTCCTTGTTACCGTGGAGGATGCACAGCCACGGATGTTGCAGAAATCTTGCTGTAGCTGGAGAAACAATGTTGCAGTGGGAGCCCTCCCAACTGGATACAGTATTGTTTCAGTTCGAAAGCAGACCAGCAGTGGTTCCGAGGCAAGGAGCAGAAGAGTCTAGCAGAGTTCCTGATGTAAAGTCTTGCTTGATTAATCTGAGGGCCCACCCTTGATGGGAGTCCCTAAGTAACCCTAAAAGTAGGTTAGTCACTCTCTGCGGTGATCCACCTATCAGAGGGGGTCAGGGTCATCATCTACCTTGCTCAACCAGTCAGATGCTCCCAGGGGCCTCAGCCTACCTTGTTTCCAAGATGGTAGAATCAACCAGCCTCCTGGCAGAGCTCTGTGCACCTCTCTAGGGGAGAAAATGGACTGGAGGGGTGGTCACGCTCCTGTCATTTGTGTGGTTTTTATGCCAGAGAGTGAACCGGGTGTTCCTGAAGTGCTGCAAACCAGATTATACATGGAGGGCACCAAATGTGCCCTTCAGAGCAGTCTGGTGCTCACCGGCCACTCAACGACAGAATATTCAGTTTAGTCAGTTCCCCAGGATCCGTAGGAACTGTAGCACTATAAGTGAATATGACAGCAATGCTGCGACTATGAAGGATAACTTTCTCCAGCGGGGGTATCCCTATAGGGTCATTCGTGATGCATACAAAAGGGCCAAATATTACAATTGAGATGCCCTTTTTGTTCCTCATCAGAAAGACAAACTAAACAGAATGGTGTGTGTCATTAGACATTCTAACATCAGCAATAAGATACAAAGTGTCATTAACACACACTGGAACATCCTGAATACTTACAAGAAACATGCCCCTCTTTTGAGACCTATGTTTGCTTACAGAAGAAATTCCAACCTTTGGGATAAGCTGGTTCAACCGAGGCCCAACAAAGAGAATGAATTTTTGCAAAAAAGCATTTCAGGAGCTAACCCTATTCTAGGAAACCATCGCTGTGGTGTATGCCATGCTTGTGCCCACGCGATAGTATCAGACTCTCTACAATATAACAAAAAAACGATAAAACTAAAGAGCATGACTAACTGCCAAAGTGCCAGTATTATATATTTAATCTTGTGCCCCTGCCGGCTTGGATATGTGGGCGAAACAGGCAGACAGTTCAGGCAACGGTTTAGTGAGCATAAATCAGCCATCAAGAACCAACGCTCTCAAGCCCCGCTGGTAGACCATTTTTGGGAGAAGGGTCATCAATATGATGATTTAAAGTGGACTATCTTAGAAAAGATAAAAATGCCCCACGGTGACTTTGACAAATATAGAAGGAAAAGAGAGGTTTTTTGGATATATTTGTTGAACACTGTCAATCAAGGACTCAATGAGAGGATCCCGTGGGAGAATGCTTTTTCTTGAGAGCTGCTTTTTTTTCCCGTGGTTGGAAAAAACTCATTGGAAGCTTGTTTCTTGGTCTTTTTTCATTTCCTGATGGGGTTTTAGTATACCCCATTGTTCATTCCTTCTAGATGGCGACTTCCTGTTCTTAATGTCATATTCATTTTTTCCCTCTACAGTCCACCGTTTTAATGAATATCTATAGCAAATAGATACTGTGTGGTTATAATATACCCTTGTTCTTTACCCTCTTTAAGATGGCGGCCATACATTCTTCATACATTTCCCTGATAGGATGGTGTAGTCCGTCCTCGGTTTCCACAAGGCTGGTCGCATACCGGATGCGTGTCAGCTGCTCTAGCAGCCCGGCAACGCCATTATAAGTTCTTTACTCCCCGGCTCGTCTTTTTGAGATTTCATCGCGATTCGGACGAACACAGTGGATTTCTATGGACGGGCCGATTATATTTGACACACCTTTATAGGTATGTGAACGTAAGTGTGTCACTGCTGGCTGCTGGTTCTTTCTTTTCTTTTTTTTCTGACGATACAACTATATCTCGTGAGAGTCCCCATTCTTTTTGTATCCTTAGGCGAGGTCATCACATTCCCCTACCTTGGTTGAAATATCTATTTACCACATGCTTATTCTTTTTCGAATCGTATGTGGGACCCCTGGAACCTAGATGGAATGTTCTGTGGATTGGGTGAGCTAGCGTTCCATCTGGACTATATTGTGAATTCTTTTGAGAATAGGTTAGAGAATAGTCATAACCCTTTTGGTTTTATACTTTCTCTATTTCATATAGCTCAAGTCCTCTGATCATGAGACACTTTAATCAATATTCGTTAAACTCACTGTGGAGTAGTAAGAGTCAACTGAGTAAGAATTTTGTTTTTTGGTCTGGGATATTCACCTGTCGGCGCGTATGTCCACTTAGAAATACTCATCTGTGTTGAAGGAGCTAGCATGGCACATTATACTTTTCTCTTTTTTTGCACTCTTGACCCTTTTTGAACTGGATTGCATACATATGCAACTGCGAGGCTGGTCTCTTGATTGCCATGTTTTGCACTTGCATGCTTACTATGGGCATATAAGGTATTGCTGGTATGTGCACCTTAGAGACTGGTGTCTTGAGTGTAATATTTTCAAGGTGTACATACATCATGGCAATAGCAAGTAATAAGACTTTAATTTGTGGAATTTCTATTAGAATCTCCTTGCTCTTTCTTTTATTTGTTTTACTTACTTATTCCCTCATTTTTCATTTTCATTTTCTTCATTCTTTTTTTCTTTGTTGTTGTTGTCTCTTCTTTGTGTCTGTCTTATTTGTCTAGCCAATACACATCAGTTCTGCCTATTCCAATTATAACATTTTGTTTGTTATAGGCTTTTGAATTGAGAACTATTACAGTTACACCCCCCCACCCCCCTCCCGCCTCCCCCAGGATTATTACCGACATTTGAATAAGTTGTGTGCCCTGATGAAGGTGAGTGCTCCTTGAGGTCACTCTTCACCGAAACGTACATCAGCACTTTCTCACCTGGACCAAGACTTTAGATCGGATTTGTGTTCCACCACTTCCATAAGGGCGATTGATTTAGGAAACAATACATCAGCATACAAGGAAAGACTGTCCTAGCATTTATAATTGCCCCTAGATCTAAAGAGTTGGCCTGTACAACATGGCATGACATTGATTCCTCTGGTTATGTATATAGATATTTGAAGAACATTATTGCTGTGATCTGTTTCTTTAGGTCAAACTACAGGATAAGGAGACCGTTGTTCCCTTTCTTCTCCGACATGTCTTGGTGATAGGTGTGTCTTGGTGGTTTTTATAGTGTGATTGAGTTCGCATGAATGTATGTTTTTATTTGTCATTGCCATTACATAGGGGGTATTTGACCATGTCTTTTCTCTATTTTTTCTATTGTCTGATTATATAGAGTATACATATTTGTGTATTAACCAATAAAATGTATTATTTGTTTATTTTCTCTATATGAAGGACTGTTTTGGTCCCTTGGGCATTTTATGGCTAGCTTCTTATTCGTGGTTCATAGGGATTTTGGTATTGCAGAACCCTTGTTATGAAGTTGGGTTATTTATACTTTACAACGTTCTGATTACTTGGTGCCACACTCCTCCAATTGTCAGGTTTTTTACCACAGGCTTATCAGGGCCTACCACTACTGCCCTTTCTTACGTGTTCATTACCTTACCCAGGCACACTACCTACAGGTCCACTTTTAGAAGTTCCAATTGACCTTCTGGAGCCCAGCTAACTGTTCACGGGGCTCCCTCGTTACCTACCTTTGTCACCTACCATTCTGGCCGGACGGCCCAGCCTTGATGAAGTCACTTGTGTGACGAAACACGTGTTGGCTGTATCTTGTTGATGACACAATGATCTCTAGCATCCACAAATAAAGACAACATCTGCAAAACAAGACCTGGGACTCCAGTCTACTTTTCACTTCAACAATATACTATCAGGGATATTTATCCCTGTCACACTATTGGACTATATATTCTGTGTGCTGTGGCCATCTTGTTTAAGTTTACTTTTTTGGGCTCACCGGCCACTCCTCCCCAGCCCATAGACACCTTTTTCAAAGGGATGTGTAGTCACACCTCTACTGTGCAGAAAATCCTTTGTTCTGCCTTCCCCTGCTTGAATTAGGTTCATCACCCGAAGGGCAGAGCAGTGTCTGGGGTTGGCAGCCAGACCCTGTAAGGCTGCACAGGCAGAACTGGGGAATCCCCTAAGCAACCCCCAGAGTAGATTGGATCATGCAACTAGCACTGGAATTGGTGTAGGTGCATGATTCTAACATGTTTGATACCAAACATACCTAGGTTCGGAGAAGCCATTAGGTAGTTAGATAACTCGTGTTAAACAGTGTCCACTACATACCTTAAGATCGCTTCCCTACACTTACAAAGCCCAGGGAATGGAGTCTGGGGTTTGTAGGGGTACCCTACTCGTGCAGGGATACCTTCACACTAGGGACATGCACCCTGCCATTGGGCTGAAGGGCCTACCAGAGGGTGGCTTTCAGTGTCCATGTGCAGTGACCGCGACATAAGGCAAGCCTTATATCTAAAGTAAAAGGTGCATGCACCATTTCACGCAGGCTGCAATCGCAGGCCTGCAGGCACAGTTTGCATGGGCTCCCATGGGTGACATAATACATGCTGTAGCCCATGTGAGTCCCCTGGTACACCAATGCCCTGGGTACCTAAGTATCATATACTAGGGACTTAGGTGTGTGCACCAGTATGCCAATTGTGGGTGTAAAAGTTTACCAGCACCCAAATTTAGAGGAGAGAGAGAGCACAGGCACTGGGGTCCTGGTTAGCAGGATCCCAGTGTACTATAGTGAAAACATACGGACATCAACCTAACAGGGGGGGTAACTATGTCAGAAAGATGCTTCTTTCTTACAGGAGAGATGCAGCAAAGTTTGTGATCTGATGTGGACTGGACACAACCGACTCACCGGGCAGAGTGGTTGATTCAACAGTAGCCCTGGGACGCCACGCCTGGGTTAGGATGTTTGGCTTTTTGGGGGATGTCAAATCTAACGTTATGGACATGCCTTTTAATGGCACCAGTCTCTTTGGGGAAAAAAAGCCTACTAGGCGCTTGAGCATTTCCAGGATTCCTCTGCTACGGCCAGGTCCTTGGGCCTCACTGCTGCCCCTTGCCCCCCTTAGTCTGCTATTCGCCCATTTCTTGGCTACGGAAGGGGTGTCTCGCCACGTCCATTCCCATCCAGCCACTGCGCATGCTGCACAGCCTCTGCAGGAACAGGGAATCCACCACCCTCATGGATCAGGGAGCCAGCGTTCTGGTCAGTCACCCACCACTAGCTGCCTCCAAGCCTTCCTAGTCTGACTGTTCTCCACCAGAGACCAGTCTGAGGAAGGATTCCCCATCACCTGCTCCTCTGGCAATCCATCACAACTGACAAGTGTTTTTTGCAGATAGTTCAATGTGGCTAGTGCCTCCCATTCGAGACTATCCCTCCATCCATACCTTCATCCTATGATCGGATAACAGAGGATCACTTGGCACTTCTCCACAAGGAGGTTCCAGCTCTCTTGCTCAAGAGAGCCACAGAGAGGGCCCCTGTGCGAAAAGTAGGTTGTGGTTGTTGTTCCCACTACTTTCTGGTGTCCAAAAAGGACAATGGCCTCTGCCCTATTCTAGACCTTTGGTCTCTCAATCTCTTCCTCAAGACGTTCAAAACACTCACTCTTGCTCAGGTTTCAGGGGTGTGGAATTCCTATAGCCTGATGTCCAGGGGACAAGGACAACAAGTTTTCATGTTTATTTTGTTGTTAGGACAAGTCGGCCCAACCCTCTGCAGCACAAACCCTTTGGCTGCCAATTTACAGGGCAGGGAACGGTCTGCAGTTGAGGTAAAATTTGTGTCCAAATGTTAATGCTATTCAAATGTGTATTTGTGGTTTACCAATGAAAAACCTGTAGTAGGGAGGGCACTCTAAATAAACATATAGTGTCACTGCACTACTGCAGGTTCCAGTAAAAAGAAAATGTACACACTTTTTAAAAGCTTAATAACATGAGGCTACCTATAATGCTCTCAGAATACTCTCTTAGACGCAAATGTTTGCAGAAACTCGTAAGCAAGATTGATGATTCTTTGCTTTCAAAATAAAATGTTCAGAAAAAAAAGTTTTGCAAAATTACTCTGAAGTTTTAGGTACTATTTCTTTAAAGCATCATTTAGTAAAATGTGTTGATGCATGCTAGTATTGCCAAAAAAATATTCATACTGAAAAATCAGTGTAACCCTTTTCAACAAGGTTATGGGAAACATGAAAATAAAGAAGCACTGGCAAAGCCAACCAATCCAACATTGGTTGTCAGTCTTTTGGTTTTATAAGTACGTATCTTGTTTTGACATGGCTTTTGTAACACTTTATTGTTGTGGGAGCTGCCACACACAAACATTAACAAAAAGCAAAAAAAAGGTATTTTGTCTCAAAAAGAACACATTGCCATAGTAGTTCCTGGCACTGAACAAAAATACTTTGTGTGCCAATATGCTCCTTGTGGAAGAGCAGAATGCTATCACTCACAGTAAAGGCAACCAATTCATAGAGAGAGAAAGAGAATTTGAATAAAAACTGAATGTCTTGGTCATCGCCAGACCTAATCAGGGGCCCATTTCTTAAAGAAAGTCACAAAAGTGCACCCACGGTAAATGTCTTTCAGTTGCTGGCTTTCATTAATTCACAAGAATTTACAGAAATAGAGCAGGAAATTGTACTTCTAGAAAATGTTTGTGTACTGTATTTTAGCATGAGCAGATATGCCTGTATAGATTTGCTCATGTGAAAATATATTGAGCGTTTTCAAGTTCACTTTCGATCCAACTCTTTCTTCCTAACCCTGGTAGAGCTTTTACTTCTGCTCTTGTCAGGAATGATTTTCCAACCTTTCTCTTAATGGGAAAAGATTAAAGAAGAGCTGGTGAAAATCCTTTAAAACATGCAAGTTAGTAGATTTACATAGACTTAAAGGCATCTACCAGATAAGGCATTACTGATGGTAAGCAGCTTGTCCCTCTTGAACATCAACTCTTCAACAATAAAATTTCATAAAGATAAAATCCCTGAAACATTACTTCAGGACATCATTCTAAACTGAAAGCACTATATACTCATTTCACCATAATTTTAGTCATCTGGCATCATTCTTGTTTACCTTCTGCAGTAGGTTTAAACAGTTATCAACAACACAGGATCCATGCTGGCATAGTTAAGTCAGAAAAGCAGTTTGCAAGTCAGAAGATCCCAAGCTGCTTTGAATCAAAGCTAACTAAAGGAAAAGTAATAGATCCACATTTCTTTAAATGTAGGTGCTAACAAGGCCTATGAGTGCAACTCCTTGAACTGTAAAATGGTCTCAATTGAACCACAACCAGGAAGCGCCCCCGAGCTATTACACAAACCGATATAGATCAGCATGTGCACTTTGTAAAATAGAAAATACCAAAATGGAAAAAAAAATGTAAATCTCATTTATTACAATGCATCTTAATATAAAAGAGCATACATAAATGTGTTACTTTCTTACATTGCAAAAGAAACAGACAATGGTATTATTATTATTATATAATTACTTTTTGTACGCGAGTCCTCCTACTGAATAATCACTGTATGTGGAATCTATACTACTAATTTTACTCATATGGTGTCAGATTAGTATTGAGGTCTGAGTATTTCCTCAGCTTCAAGGTCATAAGCTCTTAAGCCACATCCTCTCCCCTAGGGTTCTTTGTCTGGTGCGTGTTGGGACTGTCGGGAATAACTAATATTTTGTTATATAGCTTGGTAATATTGGTTCTGCCATTTCATAGCACCATTTCATATATTTATGATTGGACACATCTGCTCTCTGCATCACCTTAACAATCTTTTTCAGAGCAGCGGTTCACAATATCTTCAATACACACAAATACTCCTGTCACACGACCAGACTATTTCTGGACCTCTTCTTTGACTTTGAGAGGTCAGAGCTGAGTCATTGCCTCAGAGGGACATGACCGTCTGAGCTTGTTCTCGTTGTGTGTTCTATGACTTCACACCAGAAGTAGACTAATGCTATATGCTTTATATTTGTTGCGTTTGGGGATTCACAAGTTTTCCTTTAGATGGTATATGGTCTAACTAAGCCCTGTGGTGTAACAAAGGTGCCTTATGGAGTCACCTAGTGGTTAGGTGAAATTATTGCCAATTTACCATAAAAACCTATATGCGGACTGCACCATTGGCACAGCTCTATTTGCCGAAGGAGCTGAAACTTGCACCGCTCCCTGGCCTAGCTGTCCCAACAGAACGTCCAATGAATGGCTGTGTCAAATTAATTTTCACATGGTTTGTCCCAGCCTGTAATGGCACAGACAAGGTAAAACCGATGGAGCGGAATGTGCCTTACCATGTCTCAGAATATTGTTTTCGATATTACAGTTGAAACAGAGATGCTTGCCATCTGGAAAAGGCCTGTGTGATTTCTCATTTACTGCTTTGCCACTCACACAAACTGTGTCAAAACCGGAAAGGGGACCAAGCATGAGCGTGATGTAACACAAGGCACCACCACTACGTTATCCAGTGCCACAATAGGTATGCAAATAATGGCCATCCTTTGCTGGATCAACGTCCACATCCTGGTATGTAGGTATATTTTGATTGCAAACCTTTTCCCAGCACCTACTTGGGCACCATGAAATTTACTTGTCAAATGATTTCCTGGGAAGCTTGAAGTTGGGGGTCACTTCAGCTCTGGACACCTTAAGGGTGGTCCTAGCTGCAGTGGTCACTCTTCCCTGTTTTACCTAATTTTCCTGCCGGGCCTGCCGCCAAAAGTGGGGCTTGGCCCGGGGGGTGGGCTTCTCCACTAGCTGGAGTGCCCTTGGGCACTGTAGCAGGAGACCTGAGCCTTTGAGACTTACTGCCAAGTGTTGCAGTTCCTGCATTGGTGAGGTGTGAAGCACCTCCACCCAGAGCAGGCTTTGTTTCTGACCCCAGAGAGCACAAATGCTCTCATCCCATGGGGGTCAAAAACTTGCCTGTTAGTGGCAGGGTCAGACTTGCACTAAAAGGTTGGGTAAAATACAGGTGGCATCTGTAAGCTACCATCTGGGTGCTTTTTTGCAATAAATCGAACTCTGGCATCAGTGCGGGATTATTGTGCTGAGAAGTTTGATGCCAAACTTCTCAGTCTTCAATGAAGATATCATGGAGCTGTGGAGTTTGTAATGACTAACACCCAGCCTATGTACCTGATATGGCCACACTGCACTTACAATGGCTAGGAATGGGCTTATACACTGTAGGGGCATATTGCTCATGCTGCTATGTCCTCACCTGCTGTATAGTGCACCCTGCCTTAGGGCTCTAAGGCCTGCTAGAGGGGTGACTTGCCTATGACGGAGGCAGTGGTTTCTGGGCATGGCACCCTGGAAGGGGGTGCTATGTCGACTTTGCCTTTTTCTCCCCACCAGCACACACAATCTGCAAAGGCAGATTGCATGTGCTTTGTGAGGGATCCCTTGGGGGGCACACTCTATATTGCTGTCACAGAGTGTGTGCCAGTTGTGGAAACAATGGTATAGTTTAGGCAAAGAAAATGGGTGCTCGTGCCTGGTTAGCAGGATCCCAGCACACACTAACTGGTTATACTTAAGTTAGAATTCCTCCTATCACCTTCTGTGTGTTTTTGCTGCTATTTTAAGCAGTACATTACACTTCCTCCATTTCAAATAGTTTGTGTTAACTAGTGGTGCCATGCTTTAATTTGTCAACAGTAGATAGTTTCCAGCTGCCAGGATGCTAACTTACATGACACATTGTTCATGTATCTTAACTAGGGTACTGACAGCATTTTCTCATGCACTGCTTTCCAGAAGGGCGCCATGAGATAACCATAACCACTACGGGTTGCTCACAGACCTAAATCTCAACCCTACCCTTAAACAAAGTGTTGCAGTGGTTGATGGGAGGTACAATAGTGTTTTTCAAAATTGAAGTTAGGAGATCAGCCAAGATAAACTAACCCACCCTTGTTTTGCAGCAAAAGGAACAAATTCCCGCTATGCTTCTATGACGTATTGCAGAGATCGTTTTGGACATAAGAGGCAAGTCTTTAAGTATACTGCCAACCTGGCAGTCTATTGTGTGTGACATCTGTGCAGCCTGGAATAAGAAGTTCTGTTCCCACACCAACCTCTGGGAGTAAGCCTGGACTGTTCCGCTCCTCTACGTCTTAGTCTGTGTCTGAAAAAGGAGGCCCTTAACGTTTTAGTGATATCTCGATGGTATCTGGTTGCTGCATTTCTAGCTACAGTAGCATGATCTGTTCCAAAGATTGTCTATTTGCCCTTGAGTGGTGCAGGCATTTGAGAACTGGCGCAGCACTGGGCTCTTTATAAAAATTACATTTACCCATGTCAGGAGTTTATACCACAATGTCCCGAGTGCATCTGGGAACAGTAATGCAGATGTTGCTAAGAAGTGCGAAAAAAATGAAAAGGCAAATATTTATTAACTACTGTTAAGAGGTATTGTCTGCTAGCCATGTGAATCAAAGCTAATGTCTATGAATGCGGCAGTCCTTTAGCTTTCATTTTTGAGGCCAAGATATCTTTATCTGTGTTGGGACATTTAAACAATCCTTTTATATTGTGTATGTGCCCTGAATAATGTGAGCGCCCTTCAAGTTGCCTAAACATTTGGCATGCAAAATAAAAATATTTTCTCTGCTTTTTCGTCATTTTAGTGACTGAACCTGCTGCAACAAATTGCTATTTGAGCACTATTATTTTCAAAATGAAAATCTTCCTTTTTTGTTTAAGATAGTCCTCTGCGTTGAAAGCCAATGTTAAAGTCAGATTTAACATCCTAAGATCATGTTCAAATGACTTTCATTGTATAGTAATCTTATTTTGCTTTGGCTACGTTGTTATTTGAAATTGTGTCTGGCTACACTGTTTAATCTTCATTGCACTACGAATGTTAGGCAAAGGCACATAGTTTGACAACCACTTTTTTTGTTACAGTGGAGGGTGAGAAAAGAAGCCATGATGGGACTTGCTCAAATCTACAAGAAATATTCCTTGCAAGCAGAAGCAGGAAAAGAAGCGGCAAAGCAGATTAACTGGATTAAGGACAAACTGCTTCATATATATTACCAGAACAGTATTGATGACCGGTAAGTGAAAAGAATGGATCTTTAGATGAATATTTGTTAAATCTACTGTAAAGGAATTTGTCATAATGTGTAAAACTTATATACTGTTACAAGCATATTTCATCTTAATAGTGTATGTGTTTGTGTGTGTGTGTGTGTATATATATATATATATGTATATATATATATATATAATCTATATGTTCGATGGCGTGTGTAGCTGCAGATACACATGCTACACATAGCTTCTGCCATCTAGTGTTCGGCTCGGAGTGTTACAAGTTGTTTTTCTTCTAAGAGGTTTTTTTTCGAGTAACAGAATCGAGTTACTCCTCCTCTCAGTAATAATGTGCATGGGCATCGACTCCTTTGTTAGATTGTTTTCTTTCCGCTGTTGGGTTCAAACGTGCTTCCTCTCGCTCTGACATTTTCGATTCGGAAACTTTATAACTCTATTTCATTGTTGGTGTTGTTTTGATCGCGTTTCCATCTATAATCGAGTCAATAGTACCGTTGAAAACCATAGAACGCCCCTTTTGTGTGTGCGCGCCCAACTCGGGCCTGTTCAGGCCTACCACGCTGCAACCTGATGGATCGGACTCCATTCCGATTCTGTCCTGGATACTACGCGAAATTTCCGTATACCGATCAACACGTGGTATGTAATCTGTCTCTCACCCACGTGTCGAGAAGAAGCCGGTCGGTTGTTCTGGTCGATTTGACAATGCGTGACCGGAGAGCCAGAAGACTTGAGATGGCATCAAAAAATACAGAGTACATCAACACCGTAGAAGAACAGGCCCAGACGGCAGTTTCTATTCAGGACACCAACTCTGAAGCAGACTCGGATGAAGATAGCCAACCGATAACTGCGGCCCAGCATGCGAGTACAACTGCCCGTACTCCCACTACCAAAAGACCAGTTAAGGCGTTGGGTGCACCATTGCCAGAGAGCCATGGCTCCACCCGAAAAGAAAATCATTGCCGACGACCTTCGGGGTTCGGTGCTGAAAAAGGCCACACCCGTTTCGATGCCAGAGTAGAGCAAATCCATTAAAAGTTCCATATCTGAGCCGAGCCGGCGTCCACACTCTTCGGAGTCGAATGTTCGACGTCCAGCTTCGGAGCCAAAACCACAGGCTGTGTCTTCGGGACCGAAAAAGATGTCAACTTCATAGCCGAAAAAATATTCTTATACAGAGGAACAAGGACTTTCAAGCTGATTAAAGCAGAGTTCAAAGACATTTGATGAACAGTCCTCTAAATCACCTAAACCATCAGAATCTAAAAGATTCAGACATTCAGCCTATACTGGAAATCATGGATGGCAAACAATCAAGGATACAAATCCAAAAAGAGACTGGGGGATCATTGCTTTGCCTCCTCCCCAAACCAAAAGAAAGTTGGGGTTTCAAGAACATCTTGATACTGCTCCACCACCAGGAAAAATCTTTAAAAGGAAGGAGAAACCATTACCTTTACAAAATTCTCAACCACTTTTGCCATAACTTTCTTTCTCACCACCACCCGTTAGCCCACCACCATTGCCTTCACCAACACACTCCCATACTTATTCACACTGTGATACAGTTGATCCCTGGGATTTGTATGATCCAGATCCTATGCCACTAAATGACCCAGACCTCGATCCTTCCAATCCTTCGCCACCAGAGGATAGAACAGCATATACACAGGTCATTTCAAGAGCAGCTGCGTACCATGGGGTACTGATGCGTAGTGAGCCTTTGGAAGAGGATTTCCTTATCAATACATTATCCTCCACACATTCACAATACCAGTACCTGCCAACATTGCCTGCCATGCTCAGGCATGCAGACAAAATATCTAAAGAACCTCTTAAGGTTAGAATTTTAACACCACGTATAGAGAAAAAATACAAGCCTGCACCAACCGACCCAGCTTACATCACGCAACATGTACCACCAGACTCTGTTGTTGTCAGCGCTGCTTGAAAAAGGGTCAATAGCCAATCTTCAAGGGATCCCCCTCCCCCTGACAAAGAAAGCAGGAAGTTTGATGCTGCTGGTAAGAGGGTAGCTACACAGGCAGCTAACCAATGGTGCATTGCCAATTTACAAGCCTTACTAGCAAGATATGATAGGGCACACTGGGGCGAAATGCAAGAATTGTTACAACACCTGTCAAAGGAACATCAAAAAAGGGCTCAACAAATTGTTGAACAAGGTCAGGCAGTAAGCAACAACCAAATAAGGTCTGCTATTGATACTGCTGATACAGCAGCTAGGGGCGTAAATACTGCCATAACCATACGTAGGCTTGCATGGTTAAGATCTTCTGGTTTCAAACCAGAAATAAAACAAGCAGTGGTAAATATGCCATTTGACAAAAAACACCTATTTGGTCCTGAGTTTGACCCAACAATCGAAAATCTCAGGAAAGATTCAGACACTGCAAAGACTATTGGAGCTCTATACACAACACCTTATAGAGGCTCCTTTCGTAAACAACAATTTAGAGGAGGTTTCAAGCCCCAATCCACCTCCCAACTTAAACAAGGCCAGCGGCAATACCAAAGAGGAGCATTTAGAGGCTCTTATAGAGGCCAACACTTCAGAGCCAGAGGAAAATTCCAAGCCTCAAAGAGGGCCACCACTCCATCAAAACAGTGACTTCCTCAGTATACCACAACCCCACACATCTCCTGTGGGGTGGGGGGGCAGACTGCAGCAATTCCACTCTAAATGGCAAAATATCACCACAGACCAAATTATCCGCAATGGTTATTGCCTAGAACTGATATCTACTCCTCCAAACATTCCTCCTTGTTACCACAGGTTGTCCCCAGAACACAACATTGTTAAAACAAGAAGTACAATCGCTACTACTAAAAGAAGCAATAGAATTAGTTCAAAATCTCAACATGGAACAGGGGTATATTCTCTATACTTCCTCATTCCCAAAAAAGGATGGCACTCTCCGACCCATTCTAGATCTCAGACCACTAAATTCATATATCCTGTCAGAACACTTTCACATAGTAACTCTGCAGGACGTCATTCCACTACTACAAAAACAAGATTACAGGACTGCAATAGATCTCAAAGATGCATATTTTCATATCCCCATACATCTAGCTCATTGACAATACCTAAGGTTTTTTGATAGCGGGAAACCACTACCAATCCAAGGTTTTACTATTCGGCATAACAGCTCCAAGAGTTTTCTCAAAATGTCTAGTGGTAGTACCAGCTTGCCTAAGAAGACAACACATACATGTCTTTCCTTATCAAGACGATTGGCTAATAAAATCCAGCACTGTAATAGAAAGTCAACAACACACTCAATACACAATCGAAACCCTACATACACTAGGGTTCACTCTCAACTACCAAAAATCCCATCTTCGGCCAGCACAGGTTCAACCTTACCCAGGTGCTGTTCTCAATACACAAAAATCCTTAGCTTATCCAAATACACCAAGGATACAAGCTTCCCTAAATCAGATACCACAAATGCAGCCAAATCAACAATACACTGTAAGATTTATCATGAAACTATTGGGAATGATGGCATCCTGCATAGCATTAGTACTGCATGGACGAATAAACATGAGAACACTACAACAGTGCCTCTCACAGCAATGATCTCATGCACAGGGTCAGTTGCAAGATCTAGTGTTGTTAGACTGCCAAACGCACAAGTCCCTTCAGTGGTGGAATCACAACAATTTAATGAAGGGGCAGTCATTTCAAGACCCTGTACCTCAGATTACAATAACAGATGCGTCAATGATAGGTTGGGGAGCTCATCTCAACAACCTTACCATGGAAGGGGAATGGAATTCAACATAGTCATCTTATCACGTAAACCATTTAGAATTGTTAGCTGTGTTCCTTGCCCTAAAAGCTTTTCAACCCCTTCTCAAAACATAACTGTCTTGATAAAAACAGACAATATGACAACAATGTATTATCTGAAGAAACAAGGCGGGACACATTCATCTCAACTGTCCCTTCTACAAGGAAGTAGCCTTCCTTGTAGCTATTACTTCTTTACGAAGAGTTAGTTAAATACAAGCGTTCACTCTTGAGGAACCTTTCTTCCAAATACACAAACATAAAGTTGACAAATCCAAAATTTCTACCAAAAGTAGTATATCCTTTTCACATCAACCAAACAGTGGCATTGCCAGTCTTCTTTCCACAGCCAGACTCTGTGGCAGAAAGAGCTCTTCATACTCTAGATCTCAAACGAGCTCTTTTGTACTATATAGATAGAACTAAAGATTTTAGGAAAACAAAACAACTTTTCGTTACTTTTCAACAACCACATAAAGGCAGTCCTATATCTAAACAAGGCTTAGCAAGATGGATTGTTAGATGCATACAAACATGCTACATCAAAGCAAAGAGACAACTTGTAATCACACCTAGAGCACATTCTACACGAAAGAAAGGTGCGTCAATGGCATTTTTAGGAAATGGCTGATATATGTAAAGAGGCCACATGGTCAATGCCTCATACATTTTCAAAACCCTATTGTGTTGATGTTTTCTCACAGCAACAGACTACAGTAGGACAGGTTGTCTTAAGAACACTATTTCAAACAACTTCAACTCCTACAGGCTAGCCACCGCTATTTTTGGGGAGGACTAACGTCTTTGTAGTCTATGCATAGCATGTGTATCTGCAGCTACACATGCCATTGAACGGAAAATTTCACTTACCCAGTGTACATCTGTTTGTGGCATGTAGTGCTGCAGATTCACGTGCACCCTCCCATCTCATGGAAGCCTGTAGTTGTTTGTTTAACATTTGTACATATGTAGATACATTTACATTTGCATGGACATCTCTTTATATTCTTATACTCTATCACTCCTTCCTTCACCCTTTGTGGGAAAACAATCTAACAACGTAGTCAATGCCCATGCGCACTGTAACCGAGAGGAGGAGTCACTCGATCCTGTGACTCAAAAAAGACTTTCTCGAAGAAAAACAACTTGTAACAGTCCGAAGCCAACACTAGATGTCGTAGGAGTTATGCATAGCATGCGAATCTGCAGCACTACATGTCACGATGTGTAACTGCAGATATACATGCTATGCTTATTCTGCCATCTAGTGTTGGGCTTGGAGTGTAACAAGTTGTTTTTCTTCGAAGAAGTATTTTCAAGTCACAGGATCGAGTGACTCCTCTTCGGCTCCATTACGCAAGGGCAACTCCATGTTAGATTGTTTTCTTTCTGCCATCGGGTTCGGACGTGTTTCTTTTCGCTCCTACAGTTCGAGTCGGAAAAGTTCTATAACTCGTTAAATTTCATCGGTATTGTTTCGATCGCGTAACATCTCTCGTCGACACTTCGGTACCGTTGGATCAAACATCTTTACTCACCCTTCGGGGCGCCCGCGCACAACTCTGGCCTGGTCGGGCCGACCACGTGGAAGCCTCATGGACCGGACCTCATTCCGCTTTTGTCCTCTGTGCCACGCCAAATTTCCATATACATACCAACATCTCGTCTGTAATCTCTGTCTCTCCCCAGACCATCGAGAGGAAAACTGTGAGGCCTGCAGATCCTTCCGTTTGAAGAAAACTCTCCGAGACAGAAGAGCACGAAGACTGGAGATGGCGTCAAAGAGCACAGACGTCTCAACGTCGAGGAAGAGGAAATCGTGCACACTGCAGTCTCCATCCGAGGGTCCGACTCCGAGCAGGAGTCCGAGGAGGACACCAGTCACGGCAGGACAGCAGGTGAGTATGCCTGCCCCTGTCCCATCCAAGCCCAAACATAAGGCCTTGGGAACGCCACTGCTGGAAGGCCATGGCTCGACCCGCAAAAAGACCTTCGGTGACCAAGCAACAAATTTGGCACCGAAAAAGGCCACGCCACGGAAGCCTTCAGACTCGAGCCGAAGCACTGGCTCCGAAACTAGCAAACATCGAACCTTCGAGTCGAAACCTCGAAAATAGATTTTCGGAGGAACACACGCAAATGGAGGACATTGATGAAAGGCAAGCGAGAATTCACATTTACAAGGACACTGGTACGATCATAACTGCACCTCCTCTCAAGCCTAAGAGGAAGCCGGCCTTTCAGGAACAATTGGACACTGCTCAGCCACCAGCTAAAGTGCCAAAGCCTAAGCAAAGATCTCCACAATTTTCACCTCGGCAGTCTCTGCCTCTTTCTTCTCACCTGCTTGTCTCTCCTACTACCCCCACACCTGCACAGTCTCCTGCACATTCTTTCGATTCACAGCGAGACAATGTGGATCCATGGGATCGCTATGATCCAGATCTCATTCCTGATAACAGCCCAGACTGCTATCCCTCCAAACCATCACCACCGGAAGATAGCACCGGATACACTCAGGTTCTGCCTAGAGTGGCATCCTACCACAATGTTGCCATGCACACCGAGCCCTTAGAGGATGAGTTTCTCTTTAACACATTATCCTCCACACACACTACTTACCAGTCCCTTCCCATGCTTCCAGGCATGTTAAAGCATGCACACCAGATATTTCAAGAGCCAGTCAAAGCCAGGATAATTACTCCCAGAGTGGAGAAAAAGTATAAACCACCTCCCTCTGATCCGGCATACACAACAACTGCCTCCTGATTCTGTAGTTGTAAGCGCGGCCAGAAAAAGAGCCAACTCCCAGTCATCTGGTGATGCACCACCACCAGACAAGGAGAGCGGAAAATGTGATGCTGCTGGCAAAAGGGTAGCATTGCAGGCAGCCAACCAATGGATAGCCAACTCTCAAGCACTGTTGGCTAGGTATGATAGGGCCCACTTGGACGATATGAAGGATATCATACAACATCTCCCCAAAGATCAACAAAAAAAGGGCACAACAAATAGTCGAGGAAGGGCAGGCTATTACTAATAACCAAATTAGATCAGCCCTAGATTCAGCAGACACAGCAGCTAGAACAATTAATACGGCTGTTACTATACAGAGACACGCATGGCTCCGGTCGTCAGGGTTTAAGCCTGAAATTCAACAGGCAGTCCTTAATATGCTTAACAGCTTTTTGGCCCTGAAGTAGATACGGCTATTGAGAAAATGAAAAAAGACTCAGACACCGCTAAGGCCATGGGTGCTTTGTATACGACACAATACAGGGGATCCTTTCGGAAACCTCCAATACAGAGGTAGTTTTAGACAACAAACACCTGAGGCATCCACCTCACAATCAGTCAACCTACCAACCTCAATACCAACGAGGTGGGTTTAAAGGTAATTACAGAGGCCAATTCCCCAGAGGCAGGGGAAAATATCAGCCAACAAAACAAGCCTCACAGCCAAAACAGTGACTTAATCCATCTCTTTCCAACTCACACCTCACCTCTGGGGGGAAGACTGCAAAGGTTCCACAACAATTGGCTACCCATTACAACCGACAACTGGGTATTATCTATTATCCGCAATGGTAATTGCATAGAATTAACATACATTTTCCCCTGAATATACCTCCAAAACCACACAATCTCTCCTCCCAACATATCTCAATGTTGTAAGAGGAAGTGAAATTGCTATTACTCAAACAAGCCATAGAGCTTGTACCACAACATCAGATAGGAACAGGGGTTTACTCACTGTACTTCCTTATTCCCAAAAAAGACGGAACCACGGAACCTTAAGACCGATATTAGATCTCAGAACTCTCAATCTTCACATCCTGTCAGAACACTTTCACATGGTAACACTACAGGATGTGGTCCCACTGCTACAGCAGCAAGATTTCATGGCAACATTAGACCTCAAGGATGCGTATTTTCACATACCCATCCATCCAGCGCACAGAAAATATCTCAGGTTTGTAATTCAGGGAAAATATTACCAGTTCAAATTGCTTCGCGATAACAACAGCTCCCAGAGTATTTACAAAATGCTTGTCAGTAGTAACTGCTTACCTAAGAAGACAACATATTCATGTCATCCCATATCTCGACGATTGGTTAATAAAATCCAACAGTCATACACAGTGTCAAAAGCATACACATTATGTAATAGAAACCCTACACACCGTAGGGTTCTCCATAAACTACCAAAAATCCGACCTACAGCCTGCGCAAATTCAACAGTATTTAGGAGCCACACTAAATACACAAACAGCACTTGCAAGCCCAAGTCCACAAAGAGTGCAAGCATTTCACAATGTATTAGCACAAATTCAGCCAGGCCAATAGTACTCGGTCAATCTCGAAATGAAACTGTTGATGGCATCATGCATTGCCATTGTCCCAAATACAAGATTAAACATGCAGCCTTCACAACACTGCCTTGCACAGCAATGGTTAACCGCTTAGGTGCGGGCGTCGGCCACTGGCCGACGCCCACACACCCTCCCTGGTGTGGGTCACGACCAGTGGCCGACACCAGGAAGGGTATCAATAAATCCTCGGGTGCGTTGCACCCGAGGATTATTATTTTTTTTTTTAAACCCCCCCCCCGGGAGACACGGAAGCTTCCGTGTCTCACCCCGCCCCCCCACCCGCCCCTTTGTGACGTCAGCGCGCCTCGCGGCGCGCTGACGTTGCAAAGGTGTTTTCCCCATCAAAGCAGGAAGCAGCCTTGCGGCCGCTTCCTGCTTTGATGGGGAAAACGGCCTTTCCCACGTTCGGGAAGGCCTCGTAAGAAAGGGGAGTGTCTCCCCTTTCTTACGAGGCCTTCCTGAAAGTGTTTCCTTTCAGACACTCCCCTTTCTTACGAGGCCTTCCTGAAAGTGTTTCCTGGCCCCCGGTCGCAGCACAGCTGCGATCGGGGGCCAGGAAACACCACTAGACGCCAGGGATTTCACTTTGGGGGGGCGGCCCCCTCCGGAAAACGGGCCGCCCCCCCTGGGGCATAATTAATTAAAAAAAAAAAGGTAGGCCCCCCCTTGGGGGGGCGCAATCGCCCCCCCCCCCCAGGGGATTGTTTTTTTTTTTTTTTTTTAAATAAAAAATAAATAAAATGACAGGGGATCGCCCGTGGGCAGGGTGACCCCCTGTGGGGGCAATTTTTTTTTTTAGATGTTGTAGGGTTTCCCTGGGGGCCATTTTGGCCCCCAAGGAAACCATACAACAACTAAAAAAAAATAGATCTATATATAGATCTATATTTATATATCTATGTAGATAGATATATCTATGTACATGGATATATCTATAGATATATCTATGTACATAGATATATATATATATATATATATAGAGGTAGATCTATATATACCAAAGAGATTTATAAAGTGTGCTACTCACCTGTGAGGGTCTCAAGGCGCTTGGGGGGGGGGGGCGGGGGGAGGGAAAGGGGCTGGGAGGTTCACTGTTCGAAAAGCCAGGTTTTGAGGCCCTTCCTGAAAAGAAGTAGGTTTTGGGTCTTGCGAAGGTGGGTTGTGAGGGCGTTCCAGGTTTTGGGTGCAAGGTAGGAGAAGGATCTGCCCCCGGTGGTGGTGTGTTTGATGCGGGGGACAGAGGCGAGAGAGAGGTCAGCTGAGCGGACGTTTCGTGTGGGGGTGTGGAAGGTGACTCTCGTTGAGGTAGGCAGGGCCTGTGTTGTGGAGTGATTTGTGTGCGAGGATGAGGATCTTGAAGGTGATCCTTTTGTCAATGGGGAGCCAGTGGAGGGATTTGAGGTGTGGAGAGATGTGTTCGTGTCGGCGGAGGTCGAGGATGAGTCGTGCTGCTGAGTTCTAGATGCGTGTAGTTTGCGCTTGAGTTTTAGAGTGGTGCCGGCGTAGAGGGCGTTTCCGTAATCAAGCCTGCTGCTGATGTGTGCGTGAGTGACAGTTTTTCTGGTCTCTGTGGGGATCCATTTGAATGTTTTTCAGTATACGGAGTGTGTTGAAGCATGAGGAGGTGAGAGCGTTGATTTGTTGGGTATTCGAGAGGGAGGAGTCTAGGATGATGCTGAGGTTGCGTGCGTGGTTGGCGGGGGTGGGTGCAGGGCCTAGCGTGGTGGGCCACCATGAGGGGTCCCAGGTGTTTTTGTGTGGGCCAAAGAGGATTATTTCGGTTTTGCTTGAGTTGAGTTTCAGGTGATTGGCTGTCATATATATATCACTTTTGTCAATATGTGTGTGGTTTCCCTGGGGGGAAAAGGGTCCGACTTGTCTAGTGGCAGTTTTAGTGCCATAAAGAAGCGCAGAAGGTTTATATGCCTACTGCAAAGAGCAAATCTGTATTTTATGTAAATAGCTGAGTACATTAGCAAAGTCTATGGAGAGATGAAGGGCACTTTTGCTGGGTGGTAATGAGGGAATCCGAGGAGGAGGGAGTGGGAGCACCAATAATGATTGTTGGACTGGGCGCAGGAGGTGCTAAAGACTGTGACGAATGGTATGTGACAAGGTGTTTTTTTAGTGTCTTGAAAGTACGTGCTGATTGAGGGAAGAAGCGCAGGTAAGGTGGCCTCTACTGTTGCACGTATCTCACACACCATCGATTTTGTGACTGTCTACGTAGGCTAGTGTTTTAGAGCAACAGTTTAGCCAATAGCAGAGATGGCATCTTGATGGATGACTGCTGCCTACACTCTGGTTATAGAGGACCGCTCTGACATAGGATCAGAGACTGAGACATCAGATACTGAGACAGCATCTGAGGGATAGGACAATGGCGCAGACTCTGGGAGTGATTTTTCAGTCAGAGGAGTCCCATTCGATAACTCCTCTTCCAGTACATTATGAGGGAGGTGATGAGGACAGTCCTGCTGTCCCTTCGCAAGCTGTTTGTGCAACTGGGTAATAGTGGGTTAGGCCAACCCAGACAGCAGGTGAATGCGGCGGCAAGCAGAGAGAGAGTGCTCTCTTGGGAGCTCCCCAATTTAGTTCAGCCCCAAATTCCACCACCCAAATCATATTGTGGAGACATCAAAATTATCCATGGCAAAACAAACTGGTTTTGTAAGGCAGGCACCTGTGTTTTTGGTCCTGGATTCGGCGGCCATATAGAGAAACACACTAAACCCAAACATTTCTGGAAACTAGACATTCGGGGGAGTCCACAGAGGTGTGACTTGTGTGGCTTCCCCAAAGTTTTCTTACCCAGAATACCCTGCAAAGCTGAAATGTTGAAAAAAAACTCAATTTTTCTCGCATTTCTGTCACACAAACTACAGGAATATGCTGGGATCCACAATATTCCTACCACCCAGTGACTCCTCACCTGTCCTGATAAAAACACTACCCCACTTGAGTGCCTACACCTAGTGTCTGTGTCAGGAATGGATCACCCCAGGGTCAACAGCTGCCTCACGTAAGGACCAACATTGACCGTTGTGTGATCTATTCCTGTCGCAGGCACCAGGCCTAACCACACAAGTGAGGTATCATTTTTATCGGGAGGCTTGGGGGAACGCTGGGTGGAAGGAAATTTGTGGCTCCTCTCAGATTCCAGAACTTTCTGTCACCGAAATGTGAGGAAAACTTGTTTTTTTAGCCACTTTTTGAGGTTTGCAAAGGATTCTGGGTAACAGAACCTGGTCAGAGCCCCGCGAGTCACCCCATATTGGATTCCCCTAGGTCTCTAGTTTTCAAAAATGTACAGGTTTGGTAGGTTTCCCTAGGTGCCGGCTGAGCTAGAGGCCAAAATCTACAGGTAGGCACTTTGCAAAAAACAGCTCTGTTTTCTGTGATGTGTCCACGTTGTGTTTTGGGGCATTTCCGGTCGCGGGCGCTAGGCCTACCCACACAAGTGAGGTATCATTTTTATCGGGAGACTTGGGGGGACGCTGGGTGGAAGGAAATTTGAGGCTCCTCTCAGATTCCAGAACTTTCTGTCACCGAAATGTGAGGAAAACTTGTTTTTTTAGCCACTTTTTGAGGTTTGCAAAGGATTCTGGGTAACAGAACCTGGTCAGAGCCCCGCGAGTCACCCCATCTTGGATTCCCCTAGGTCTCTAGTTTTCAAAAATGTACAGGTTTGGTAGGTTTCCCTATGTGCCGGCTGAGCTAGAGGCCATAATCTACAGGTAGGCACTTTGCAAAAAAACAGCTCTGTATTTTGTGAAAAAATGGGATGTGTCCACGTTGTGTTTTGGGGCATTTCCTGTCGCGGGCGCTAGGCCTACCCACACAAGTGAGGTATCATTTTTATCGGGAGACTTGGGGGAACATAGAATAGCAAAACAAGTGTTATTGCCCCTTATCTTTCTCTACATTTTTTCCTTCCAAATATAAGAGAGTGTGTAAAAAAGACGTCTATTTGAGAAATGCCCTGCAATTCACATGCTAGTATGGGCACCTCGGAATTCAAAGATGTGCAAATAACCACTGCTCCTCAAAACCTTATCTTGATCCCATTTTGGAAATGCAAAGGTTTTCTTGATACCTCTTTTTCACTCCTCATATTTCAGCAAATGAATTGCTGTATACCCAGTATAGAATGAAAACCAACTGCAGGGTGCACCTCATTTATTGGCTGTGGGTACCTAGGGTTCTTGATGAACCTATAAGCCCTTTATATCCCCGCAACCAGAAGAGTCCAGCAGACAAAACGGTATATTGCTTTCAGAAATCTGACATCGCAGGAAAAAGTTACAGAGTAAAACATTAAGAAAAATGGCTGTTGTTTTCAGCTCAATTTCAATATTTTTTTATTTCAGCTGTTATTTTCTGTAGGAAAACCTTGTAGGATCTACCCAAATGACCCCTTGCTGAATTCAGAATTTTGTCTAGTTTACAGAAATGTTTAGCTTTCCGGGATCCAGCATTGGTTTCACACCCATTCCTGTCACTAACTGGAAGGAGGTTGAAAGCACCAAAAATAGTAAAAATGGGGTATGTCCCAGTAAAATGCCAAATTTGTGTTGGAAAATGTGGTTTTCTGATTCAAGTCTGCCCGTTCCTGAAAGGTGGGAAGATAGTGATTTCAGCACCAGAAACCCTTTGTTGATAGCATTTTCAGGGAAAAAACCACAAGCCTTCTTCGGCGGCCCTTTTTTCCCATTTTTTTGGAAAAAACTAAATTTTCACTGTATTTTGGCTATTTTCTTGGTCTCCTCCAGGGTAAACCACAAACTCTGGGTACCATTAGAATCCCTAGGATGTTGGAAAAAAAGGACGCAAATTTGGCGTGGTTAGCTTATGTGGACAAAAAGTTATGAAGCCCTAAGCGCGAACTACCCCAAATAGCCAAAAAAGGGCTCAGCACTGGGGGGGAAAAGGCCCAGCAGCTAAGGGGTTAAGGCACAGGGTCATCTCCAAGATCTAGTGTTGATAGACCGCCAAACACGCATATCACTTCAGTGGTGGAATTCAACAAATCTAAACAAAGGGCGGCCTTTTCAAGACCCTGTGCCTCACACCATACTTATGACAGATGCATCAATGATTGGATGCAGGCGCACCTCAACAATCACAACATTCAAGGACAATGGGACACCAAACACAAACAATTTCACATAAATCACCTAGAATTGCTAGCTGTATTCCTAGCACTCAGAGCTTTTCAGCCTCTTCTCACTCACAAGAACATCCTTATCAAAACAGTCAATATGACAACAATGTATTACCTAAACAAACAGGGAGGAACCCCTTCATCTCAACTGTCCCTCCTAGCGCAAAAGATTTGGCATTGGGCAATCCACAACAACATTCACCTGGTAGCACAATAAATTCCAGGAATACACAACCAATTGGCAGCCGAGATCATCAACAAACACACAAGTGGGAAATTCATCCCCAAGTGCTTCAGATATACTTTCACCACTGGGGAACGCCAGACATAGACCTATTCGCCACCAGCGAAAACGCGAAATGCCAAAACTTCGCATCCAGGTACCCACATCCGCTATCCAAGGGCAAATTTCTGGATGAATTGGTCAGAGATATTTGCTTACGCTTTTCCCCCTCTCCCGCTCATTCCATTTCTAGTCAACAAACTGCGTCAAAACAAACTCATACTTATAGCACCAACGTGGGCACGTCCACCCTGGTACACAACACTGTTAGATCTCAGTGGTACCACATATCAAACTCCCCAACAGACCAGATCTGTTAACGCAAAACAAACAACAGATCAGGCATCCAGATCCCAAAATACTCAATCTAGCGATTTGGTTCCTGAAGTCAGTTTGGATACCTACAACTACCAACTGAATGTATGGAAGTAATTAAACAGGCAAGAAAACCCAGTAGGCATTGTTATGCAAACAAATGGAAAAGATTTGTGTATTACTGTCAATCTAAACAAATTGCCCCTCTTTCAGCGTCAATACAAGACACTGTAAGTTATTTGCTTAATTTACAAAAAGCAAATCTAGCCTTTTCGTCCATTAAAATACATCTCACTGCAATCTCTGCGTATTTGCAAAATATACAACACAGCTCTTTATTTAGAGTCCCTGTTATCAAAGCCTTCATTGAAGGATTAAAATGCATCATTCCACCTAGAACACCTCCAGTGCCTTCGTGGAATCTAAACATAGTACTCACATGACTCATGGGTCCACCATTTGAACCTATGCATTCATGTCAAATTCAATACCTAACATGGAAAGTTTCTTTCCTAGTTGCAATTACTTCATTAAGAAGAGTTAGTGAAATCCAAGCTTCCACTATTCAAGAACCGTTCATACAAGTACACAAACCTAAAATTCTACTTCGAACACACCCAAAATTTCTCCCAAAGGTTATTTCACTGTTTCATATCAATCAAACAGTGGAACTACCAGTCTTCTTCCCACAGCCAGACTCTGTAGCGGAAAGAGCCCTGCATAGATTAGACATTAAAAGAGCTCTAATGTATTACATAGATAGAAGTAAATCATTTAGGAAAACCAAACAATTATTTGTTGCGTTCCAAAAACCACATACTGGTTGCCCTTTTTCAAAGCAAGGGCTAGCTATATGGATAGTAAAATGCATCCAAACATGTTACCTCAAAGCTAAAAGGCAGCTATTAGTTACACCTAAAGCACATTCCACACGGAAAATAGGGACTACAATGGCTTCCTAGGAAACATACCAATGACTGAAATCTGTAAAGCAGCCACTTGGTCAACACCTTATACATTTACCAAGCATTACTGTGTAGATGTGTTAGCAACACAACAGGCCACAGTAGGACAGACTGCACTAAGAACACTATTTCAAACAACTTCAACTCATACAGGTTGACCACCGCTTATGGGAGGTAAAACTGCTTTGTAGTCTATGCATAGCATGTGTATCTGCAGCTACACTTGCCATCGAACGGAAAATGTCACTTACCCAGTGTACGTCTGTTCGTGGCATGTTCCGCTGCAGATTCACATGCACCCTCCCACCTCCACGTGAGCCTGTAGCTGTTTAAGTTCAACATTCACTTGTACACACACACATATAAATACATTTGCATGGACATCTCTATTCTTCATACTCTATCACTCCTACCTTACCCTCTGCGGGAAAACAATCCAACATGGAGTCGATGCCCATGCGCAATGGAGCTGAAGAGGAGGAGTCACTCGATCCCGTGACTCAAAAATACTTCTTCGAAGAAAAACAACTTGTAACACCCCGAGCCCAATACTAGATGGCAGAATATGCATAGCATGTGAATCTGCAGCGGAACATGCCACGAACAGATGCACACTGGGTAAGTGGCATGTTCCTCAGCAGCCTTCAGAAGATTTCCGGGAGGAAGGAATCGAAGACCTCCCACATCTGGCCTGTCCTCCCAGAGTCTACCTGGCATAACTACGTCGGCAAGGCATTCCCAGGCGTGTCTCTGTATTTCTAGAGTGATGCACTCACCGCGCATAGTGTGTCACAGATGTTTCTTTTGGTGACACACACACCATCAAGGGTCAAATTTTAAATGTTCAGAAGAATTATATGGTAATAGCCATCATCAGTAATACACACACTACATATTATGCATGTCCTGAATCTTGTCCTTCGGTGACACTTTTGTGTGTGTGCGAATCTTTAAAGCATTAAGGTAGTACTGTTTTAAATATTGTCTCATAGAATCTGAACATATTCTGACAATTTACAGTATCTTCTTATCTAAAAACGTTTAATGTATAAATATTTGTTTACCATTGTATTATTAATGGTTCTGTTTGTGCAAATATAGCACAGTTGTTACAGATTATAAGTTCCAGAGCAAGTATTCAAAAGTATATTTAGGCAGCGATTACAGATTTAGAATGATACATTTAATTACACTCATGGGATTCAAAAGTACAATTAAACTCAGTACATAGGTCCTAATTCTTTAATTAGCAGTGTACCCTTTCCTGGTAAATATTAATCTCTTTCAAAGGCAGCTGCCTGCATGTCACAGCCCCCCTCCTCCTTTTTTTTTAAAAAATGTTTTAATTTAACATTTTATTCAAACATTAAAAAACACCCACTCGGGCACAGACATGAAAATGACACGGAATGGATAATGCATATTTAGCTAAAGGTTGTTGATACAACAGTATTAAAGTTTGGTCCCAATTAATTTTACCCTCCCCGAAAAGCATATCCCATTCACTGTCCGCGTATCAGTCTCTCCCGCCTGACGGACCTGTTCTTCTCCCTCTATTCTTCCCATCCAAATGTTATAATAATCCCTCCATGGCTCCCAGATGTTGAAGAATTTTTTCGGGCATCCTCTGGCTTTATATGTGACACTTTCTGCTGCCATATAGAGGTCCATCCCTGCCTTCCATGTTTTCATGGTGGTTACCTCTTTTGCACCCCAGCGTTTTGCCATGTACCTCTTTGCCACTGCAAGTCCCAAGTTGATAAAGAGGAGCTTAGTCTGCGGGATGTCAGTATCAGTTGGGATACCCATGAGCACATATTTGCGATCTGGAGGTGTTGTGACCCCTTAGTATCTTCCCCCAATGCATTTAGGATTTTAAACCTGTAGGGTTGGATTTTAGGACATTCCCATGGTGTGTGCGTGAACGCCTCTCTCTGCGTTACACAGCTCAAACAATCAGGCAACACGGCCCTCCCACGTCTATGTACTCCTATTCTGTCACAGTAGTCTCTGTGGAGAATTTTATACTGTATCAAGTTTAGACAGGATTTAATCGCCACCTTCCATTGGTGCAACAGGGCCGCCTCCCAGTCAGTATTGTCCAGTGTTCTTAGGTCCTGTTCACATCATTCTCTCAAGCCTCCCAGCCTGTCTGGCATATTATTGGTAATGGTCCTGACCGTCTAGGAAATCGCTTTCAGCTCCAGTTGCCCCAGCCGTAACCTCCCTTCCAGTGGGGCATATTTGGGGAGGTTTGCCACATCCAACCTCTGCATTCCAGGCATGCGCAAATTGTATGTTTTTGTAGTGTTGTGTATGAGACATTCAATACTCTGTTGACAGGGTGTCAAAAGACTTACGTTCTCCATTATCTGTCATGTCACCCAACCAGGAAATCCCAATCATGTCCCAGGACCCAAAACCTTTAAGTTTCCCAATCTCTTTCAGCTGTGAACCTTTCTTCAGGGGGGTTTCTCTTGTGTGTTTAATATGCTACCCTGTACTTTTGCTAGCTTTCTTCCAGGCCTCTATTTCCAGTTGTGTTGGCAACAGTAGCCCCCGAGTGCCCCAACCCCCACTTCCCCCTCCTCAATAGAGGTAGTGAAGGAATGATCTCATCTCGAACTGACTTTTTTTTCCAATAAGTATGTTAGGTGATCCCCTGGGGAGTATATCTAGTAGTTTATCACTATAAGGTGTGCCGCCCAGTGATAGGCCCCAATCCCCCCCAACCCCCTCCCACTTATGTGAAGGTGTTTCTGTTCCAAAGGAATTTGTGAGTCAGTCCCTCTAGTCTGGTGAAGACATCCTCTGGGACAGAAACGTATGTATTTTTCTAGGGCATACAGTAATTTTTGGCAGGACTATCGTCTTGTATAGTGCCGCCTTGCCCAGCAGTGTTAACGGTGGAATCGCCCACCTTTCCATATCCTTGTAGCAGTCACCATAACTGTCTGAATTTTACGATCTAAGGATCGTTCCTGATTTACTTTCACTTGGACCCCTAGGTACCTAAATCTACCATTCTCTGGTTGCTGGGAGGTTGTAACTCTCCTGTTTCAACCCCAACCCCGACCCAGTATAAGCTTGATTTGGACCAATTAATCTTGTACACTGAGTATTTGCCAACTGTTCAAATGTGTGCAATATCTGAGGGAGTTATTCCATATGGTTGGTAATATATAGTAGGACCTTGTCTGCCTATAGCGATATCTTTTCATCCTCACTTCTTCCTTCTTGGATTTGGAAGCCCAAGATTTCAGAGCGAAACTGTACAATACATGCTAGGGGTTCTAGCACCAGGGCGAACAACAGGGGTGAGATGCATCCCTCTCCATGCGAAATTCAGTGGATGTGGCCCCATTCACACAGACCGCTACTGACGGGCCCATGTACAACCAAGTTATCCAATCCAAGAGTTGGGGTCCGAACCCAAATCTCTCCAACAGCTGCCTCATGTAGAACCAGTTGACCATATCAAACACCTCTTTGGAGTCTACTGACAAGATCATGTGAGGAGTCTGCCTCTGAGTCACTTTGTCTAGCCAATTGTGCAGCCTCCGGAGGTTGAGCCTTGTGGACCTCTTTGGCATAAAGCCTGACTTGTCCTGATGAACATTTATCTATCATGTTTTCAGTATTGTTGCTAACATTTTTGTCTCCATGTTCAGGAAGGATATTGGGCAGTAAGAGATGCACTTCGTTGGGGGCTTTCCCACCTTCTGGATAACCACTATTGTTGCTCGTGTCAGATCCCAGGGGAGGCTGCCCCTTTCCTTAGCTTCATTGTACATACGGAGAAGGTGCGGACTCATGATGGCAGCATTCTGTTTAAGAGTACTACTGGGAGCCCATTGGGCCTGGGTGTTTTCCCAGACTTCAGTTTCCCTATTGCTTCTCTGATTTCTGATCATTCCAACTCTAGCTCCAGCAGACCTTGTCTTCTTGGGACAATTGTGGCAGTTGTACTTCATTTAGGTACTTCATGGGCCAGCTTCTGTTTTCGATATAAAGCCTCATAAAATCGAACAAATTCTGTGGCTATTTCTTGGTCAGTGGGGTGAACTTGGTGCCCGACCCCCTTTTTTTGACTACTCAACCAGCCTCTCTCTCGCCCCCTACTGCTAAGCCATGCCATAAGTTTGCCTGCTCTATCCCCCACCTCATATAGGTAGTGCTGCCCACGTGCTAATGCCTGATGTGTATACAAAGGTTCATGATTTTACGGAGGGTGGTGTGGTCTTCGAATGTTAGCAGCCTCTCCCCCAGCTCAAGTAGCTGGAGTTCCAGAGACTCCATTTCCTGTTTCTCCCTTTTCTTTTTGTGCGCATTTATGTTCTGGGCTCTGTCTCTAAGGACTGTTTGTCGTCTTCCCAAACTGTGACTGTGGATGTCACTGAGTCTTTATTTTCCTTAAAGTATATCTTGATCTCAGCCCTGAACTCCCAGGCCACCCTGTCATCTTTCAATTCCCATGCGTTCAATCTCTAGAAGTCCTTCTTTCGCCTTGGCCTGATTCCTACTATCACTAACCAAAGGGGTTAATGGCTCTACAGCCCTCTTGCTAGGTATTTCGTCTCTGTGATCTCCCCCACTTAACCCGTGGTTGCTAGTATATAATCAAGGCGAGAAAAACTCTGTGTGCCCCTGAGATGTATGAGTATTGTCTGGTGTCTAAGTGACAACGCTACCAGAGGTCTGTCAGCCCCAGGGTCCCTGCCCATTCAGTCAGTGGGGTATTTTTCAAGTGAGATGGCGGGGACCCACGCGGTCCATGGCTGGGTTGATCATGTCATTAAAATCGCCACTCGGCAGACCCAGAAAATGTAGGACATCTGCTGTGCACCTTAGTTTTTCATATTATTTTGTTGATTAATAGTGTCTCAAGTTAATCAGATATAGCTTGACCTGGCTGTGAAGCCTTTTTCCATTGGCGTCTCCTCTAGATTGCCTATAGCCACTGCCATGGGGTCCCGGGAATCCGCTGATTCTTCCTGCTTAGTGCTGGGGTGCTATCTGGATGATGGAAGAGATTTAGTAGAGACTTTGCTTCTTTTTATGTTTATGTTGGTTGAGTTTTCCTCCTTTGAGTCTGATATGGATGAAGTGAGCCTCCCCAGTGACTAGGACAGGCACCCCCCTCGCCCCTCCTTTCTGTTTCTGGGAGGCTGACCCTTATTCGTGGATCAATGTTGCTCTGTCTCTGGGGCAAATTTCCTCCGGGGCTTTGCTCTTTCACGTCTTTGTTCCCCCATGGGCTGTTTTCAGGGGTGCTCTTCCAACCACCCCCAGGCCTCCTCAGGTGTTTGAAAGAAGTAGGCCTTGCTTTGATGAAGGACTTTTAGTTTGGCCAGGAATAACCGCATATATTTCAGTTGGATGGCCCTTAGTTTTGCTTTGACAGCATCAAATGTGCGTCTTTGGCGCTGGACTTCTTGCGTGTAATCAGGGGATATTTGGATTAAGGCATTATCGTGGAGAAATTCTATTATTTTCGTTCTTTCTGAGGGGATCAAGTCTCTATCTTAATAGTTTAAGAATCTGGCTATGACTGGTCAGGGAGGGGGCCCTTGGTAGAGGCTTGTTAGTCATTGCTCGATGAGCCCACTCTATCATAAAGCAAGGTGAGAATTTGTCTTCGGGGAATGTTCGTGCAAGCCATCCCCCCCAAAAAGTGGTGCATGTTCTGGCCCTCCACCCCTTTGGGAAACCCTACGAAGTGCAGATTGTTCCTTCGTGCCCGGTTTTCTGTGTCTTCCATCCTCCACACCATGTCCTTGGACACCAAGTGCATATCTAGCATCTCCTTCCTAAGTGTCTGTACTGTTTCCTTGAGCTCTGAGACCCTGGCCCCCAGCAATGATAACCCTTTACTCCACGTTCTGCAAGTCCTGGCGAAGGAGGATAACCTTGGACTTTAACTCTCCTAGTCCACCCTCCAGGGCTGTTCGTGAGGCCCGTATTGCTTGTAGTAACATTCCGTTATCGGGCCCAGAATGTACTAGTTGCAGTGTTGTTTCCTCTGCAAGCCGGGGGACCACTCTGGTGTATTATCCAATTTCCCCCATTGGGCTGACCATGGGACCCTTTCCCTTGTCATTGTGCTAACCAGGTCCCCAGTGCCAGATCTCTTTCTCCAAGACTTCACATTCTTACATTGGCAAAACCTTTAGCACCCTCTTTAAGTCCCTAGTAAATTTTACCTCTCGTACCTAGGGCCTGGGGTACTAAGGAGGGTCCTTAAAAGCGGCAACACAAATTGTGCCACCCTAAGGGACCCCTCACCATGCACACGACAGGCTGCTATTGCAGGCTGCATGTCTTTGTGCAGACAAAAGTGAAAGCATGACATGACACACAGCCTGTGTGCCATGTCCCCTAGCACAGCATGTAATCGCCACTGCACAAGTAGAAATGCCCCTGCTATGCCTTTGTCGATTCTCAGATATAGTAAGTGACCAGGGAAGCCATTGTAATTACATGTGCTGGACAGTGGTCACTTCGAGTTTCCCAGCTGCATGATGGCTTCACTGAATATTGTGATGTTTCTTATCAAACATCTCGTATTGGTGAACCCACACTGATGCCAGTGTTCGATTTACCAGTACCTGCAACCAGAGGGCACCTTAGAGGTGCCCCAGAAAACCTACAAACTACTAGTGTGTTAACTGACTGTTTCTGACTAGTTCAGCCACCTTAGCCGCGTTACTGACCCCCTCAAGCTGAGAGCCAGCACTCTCCAGGCCCAGAGACAAAAGCCTGCACTGGGCCAGGGTGTTGACACCTCCTCCAGGCAGAAATGACATTCCAGGGCGGGAAGCTTCAAAGGCCTTGCTGCCTTTGTAATGCGACCCAGGTCTCTCCAAATGGCGGAGATAACCATTTCTCCTGTCTTGACCCCACTTTTGGCAGCAGAACAAGCAAGAAAATTAGGCAGATTAGGTGTGCCCACTTTATGCCAGTCCCACCCACAAGGTGGATGAGCTGAAGTGGACCCCACATTTTAAATCTTTGTTTGGATGGAATTGGGCCACTGGGTTCAGAGTTATCCCCACTTCCCAACGGAAGTGGTCATAGAAAGAGTTTATTCACCCTATAGGTGGGCAATCCATTGGCTGCCCTCTGGCACTCCCTGTAACGCCCCTAAGTTGAGTATTTAGTGACACCCCTGAACCCTAGAACTCCGATCCCTGTTGACCTGAAGGACAGTCTAGAGACGCCAAAAGCATGAACGAAAGACCGTGACTGACTCGGCGGCAGCCTTTCCAGCCTGCCTGTTGACTTGGACAATTATGAAGAAAGACACCTTATCATCCAGCTGCTGAAACTTCCAAAAGCCTGGGAAGACTGCCTACCTTCACCCTAGCACAAGGAACTCCTGTGTGGTAGCGAAGCTGCTCCCCTGCATCATTGCAGGCACCAAAGAACCTCTGAAGAAAACTCCGGACCACCAAACCACTGCAGCCAGGTCCATTGTGGGTTTTCCCATTGTGACCTCCACACTGATGCCTGAGCCTCTTTGTGCAGGCCCCCCTCAGCTGGTGACAGTAAACTCAATGGTACGCTGCACCTCTGCACCCACACACCCCGGACTGAGAAGAGGACCACTGGTGTCACCACATTCCCCCCGGCTCGTGAGACTTGAGCACACTTGCTGGTTCACCCTGACTGTTCCTGCAGTCCACGCCTGCAGCTTGTTCTGTGGGTCCCACTCAACTGCAAGTGCACCTGTGACAGGCATCCGATCCAAGAACCCTCTGCATCCGGACGCTGAGGAGAAGAGGACCACTGGGGTTCTTACGTCCTTGAGCTTTGCAAGACCTGAGCCCACTCTGTGGCTCCCCCAAACAGGACACCCAGTTCTAGCCTGCAGCCTAAATCCACGGAGACCAATCCCCTTTGAAATACATTGGACACCGACACGTACTGCACCTCTGTAGCCCCAGTGCTGCCTGGAGTGACCTTATGGTGTGGTCCTGACCCTTGCACAGTGTTTGCCTAAACTGCAAGATTGGTCCTTTGAGTCGTCAATAGGTGCTAGTTTGCTGAATGTGTTTTCCTTCCATAGGTTAACATTGAATACCTCCGACTTTGGACTGTCGATTTTTGTAACTAAAAAGTATTTGTGCTTGAACACATACTTACCTTATGACAACAATCTTGGGTTTGAAATATATATAAAAATAAGTTTTATTTTTCTAATTTGGTCTCAGATTTATTCTTTGAGTGTGTCTCATTTATTGCCCATGCGAGTACAACAAATGCTTAGCACTACTCTCTGATAAGCCTAACCGGTTGCCTACACTACCACAGAATAGAGCATTACTCCTAACTTCTTTTCCCTCTGCAAACCCATCGGGGATCCACTGGACTCTGCACAGTGTACCTCCTTGTTAGTGCACCAGTTTCCTTCAATTTGGTTAAAGTCTGTGAAATTCTTTACAGTTCTGTTAGTTCTTCCCTCTTATCCGGGAAGCTCAGCAGTAATTTTTCTTTTTCAGCTCTACTGCTCTTACCATCCATGCAAGTCAAGGATTTAGCGCTTGCTATGTGGTTTAGACTTTGCTTTTTAAATTGAGTTACTAGACACAATGTATACTTAGCTCTACTAATACTGGCGCTGGTGTGCCCTCCCTAACAACCACAACTATACATGCTTATATAGATTCATGTTATAACTTATTTAGATTATGGTTATTTGGTCAATTACACGGACTCCACTATTTACCAGCTAAGGGTTGATCTCTTTTTTTACTTCTTAGTAACTTGTTAATGTTCTTCACATTGATCGGAAAATTCTATATGATTTTTGCTGATTTGTTGTTTGCTGAGATACTTCTTGAATAGAAGAACTTTTGTTATCTAAACATTTTACTCATCAGCCAGCACAATGTTGTTCCACTGTTTTTTTTTCTGTTTTTGATTACTCTCGTTCAACTACTGTTAATGTATATATGTTGTTCCTAGCAGCACAGTTTCTCTTGGGTACGGCTCTCCAGTCCGGCTGCGATTCTTCCGTTCTGAAGTCCTCCTCTTTTTTTTTTCCTCATTTGGCAGGGGTTTTGGGCTTGTTTTCAGCTTTTTTCATGATGTTTTGTTTAATCACACTGAAAGTCAGTACAATGTTGTTGCTTAATTTTTGGATGTTTCTTATCCAATTTACACGTTGTGCTTTTCTTCACGTTACCTGTCACCTTGTGGTCACTCAGGTCTCCTTTCTCCAATGAAGTCTTCCTCCCTCTGCACACAGGCTTCCTATGTGCATATCACTTCAAATTATCTTCCTTAACACCAAGGGGTTGAATCACCCTATCAAATAGATTAGTGCTGTGATCTCATCCTCTATCAAGAAGAAAGAGCCAGGCTGAAGGAAGCCTGTAGCATGCAACACACTTGGGTTTCTGATTATGCATACTCACCAGCTTCAAAGAAGAAAGATGGAAACCAAAACTATTTCTCATGACGTTCAGAGCAGATGACTCGTATCCAAAATTGCAAAAAACGTCTCCTCCTTTTACACTGCAAACATTTATGTCCCAACGTCGGATGAACCATTCTGGTCATCTCTAAACTGCAGATGACATTAAATTCTACTTAACAGTAAACTTACCTTAGCAGGTGATTTTATCTTACCTTTCAGTACCATCCGGGACAGAATCCGACAATACATATACAGGCCCAATCGATCACACGCCCTGGCCCACAAGTTCATGAAAGACCATGATTAAATTTATATTTGGCATCTTCATAATCCAACTGTGGAAGTGAGTTTACCTGTTACTCATACACCCACATCTCCTTATCCAGGATTGACTATTTCTTCATTAGCAATTCTCTGGTTCACTCCACTTCCAATCCGTCTATTCAAATTCTAATATTGGCCCATGCACGCATCACACTGACCCTAAATATCTCCGCCTCCCAACCTAAATCAATCTCCTGGAGAATGCCTGATTAAATTCTCGAGGATCCTATTTCCAGAGACTTCATTGCCCAAGCGCTGTCCAATTTATTTGAAGATAACTCATCCTTAGAGGTAGATGAATGCACAAAATGGGACGCGATGAAAGCCACAATGAGGGGTGAGATGATCGGCTTAATGTCAAATAAAAACAAGTCCAATTATTAGAAAAGGACAGGTAAGAAAATCTCAACACAAACACTACATATAAAATTAAAACAGACTAAATACAAATACAATAAAATCTTAAGTGAAAGAGCACTTGTATGGTCATGCAAATTGAAAACTAAAAACTATCTAGAATGCAACAAAGCTGGGAGACTCCTTGCTCTGACCCTTGAGGATGCAAATAAATCCACTAACATTACAGCTACTAACCCCTTTGCTGCCAGGCCTTTTCCCCCTCAGGTGCCAGGCCTTTTTTTGGCTATTTGGGGCAGTTCTCGCTTAGGCTGTCTTAACTTTGTCCACATAAGCTACCCACGCCAAATTTGCATTTTTTTTTCTGATTCTAGAGGTACCCAGAGTTTGTGGGTTCCCCTGGAGGAGACCAAGAAATTGGGCAAAATACAACAAAAATGTTGTGTTTTCTTTTTTTTTTTTTTTTAATGGAAAAAAAGGGCTGCAGAAGAAGGCAATTTATTTCCCTGAAAATGGCATCAACAAAGGGTTTTCGGTACTAAAATCACCATCTTCCCAGCTTTGAGGAACAGGCAGACTTGAATCAGAAAACCACACTTCTCAACACAATTTGGGCATTCTACTGAGACATACCCCATTTTTACTATTTTTTGTGCTTTCAGCCTTCTTCCAGTGGTTATGAAACCAATGCTGGATCCCGGTAACCTAAACATTTCTGAAAAGTAGACAAAAATCTGAATTCAGCATGGGGTCGTTTGTGTAGATCCTATAAGGTTTTCCTACAGAAAATAACAGCTAAATTTTTTTTTTTTAAATGAAACTGAGGTGAAAAAAAAAAAAACCAGCCAATTCTCCACGTTTTACTCTAACTTTTTCCTTCCATGTCGGATTTACAAAATCAATATACCTTTACATCTGCTTGACTCTTCTGGTTGCAGGGATATATAGGGCTTGTAGTTTCATCAAGATCCCTAGGTACCCAGAGCCAACAAAGGAGCTGCACCTTGCAATGGGTTTTCATTCTATACCGAGTATACAGTAATTCATTTGGTGAAATATAAACATTGAAAAATAGGTATTAAGCAAACCTTTGTGTTTCCAAAATGGGCACAAGATAAGGTGTTGAGAAGCATTAGTTATTTGCACGCCTCTGAATTCCGCGGTCCCCAAACTAGCATGTGAATTACAGGGCATTTCTCAAATAGATGTCTTTTTTACACACTCTCTTACATTTGGAAGGAAAAAATGTAGACCAAGTCAAGGGGCAATAACACGTGTTCTTCTATTCTGTGTTCTCCCAAGTCTCCAGATAAAAATGGTACCTCACTTACATGGGTAGGCCTAAAGCCTGCGACAGGAAATGCAACATGGATACATCACATTTTACATTGAAATCCGACGTGTTATTTGGAAAGTGCCTAGCTGTGGATTTTGACATCTAGCTCACCCGGCACCTAGGGAAACCTACCACACCTGTGCATTTTTTCAAACTAGACACCTAGGCGAATCCAAGTTGGGGTGGCTTGTGGGCCTCTCACCAGGTTCTGTTACCCGGAATCCTTTGTAAACCTCAAAATGTGGCTTAAAAAACACTGTTTCCTCACTTTGGGTGACAGAAAGTTCTGGAATCTGAGAGGAGCCACAAATCTCCTTCCACCCAGCATTCCCCCAAGTCTCCCGATAAAAATGATACCTCACTTGTGTGGATGGCCCAGGTGCCTGCAACAGAAAAGGGCCAAAAACCTGTAGAGATTAAGGGGATATCACAGCGAGTTGCTAAGCACATTTTTTCTTTTATTCATCTTTAGGCTGACTCTGCTTTGAGGACCCACACAAGTTAGGTATCATTTTACTTGCGAGACTGAGGGGAATGCTGGGTGGTAGGAAACGTTTGCCGGAGCGGTGATCCTACCAAGAAAAGTGTAGAAAATATGCTTTTTTTATAAGCACGTTTTGAGATTTGCATAGTAGTCTGGGTAAGAAAATGTTGGGGGATCCATGGAAGCCACACCTCCCTGGACTCCTTAGGGTGTCTAGTTTAAAAAAAATGTCTGGGTTTGGTAGGTTTCCCTAGATGATGGCCTGTTCCCGGGACCATAAACGTAGGTCCATCAAGCCCCCCCCCCCCAACATAGGTAGTTTTGTAATAGATCATTCTGATGTGTCTACCTACTCCTGCGATTTCCAAACACTAAAATTGTGAAAAGAAACACACTTGGGTTATGTTAAAAAGACACCTCACACACTAACCAAGTTGATGGCATGCTTCATCATCAGGGATGCACTAGAGACACCTAGCGTGTCAAGGGTGTGCTGCGACGCCTGATTACAGCGGAGCAGGTTTTGTCATTTTTACCACACATACTGGTTGGATTTGGCACACTGCCATCCAAGCACGACTCCATGCCAGCCAAGCGCCACTACACACACACACACACAACTCCAGCCGAGCGTGCCACTCCACACACACACACCTCCAGCCGAGCGCGCCATTCCACACACACACACACACACCTCCAGCCGAGCGCGCCACTCCACACACACACCTCCAGCCGAGCGCGCCACTCCACACACACACACCTCCAGCCGAGCGCGCCACTCCACACACACCTCCAGCCGAGCGCGCCACTCCACCCCCCCACACACACACACACACCTCCAGCCGAGCGCGCCACTCCACCCCCACACACACACCTCCAGCCGATCGCGCCACTCCACCCCCACACACACGCACACCTCCAGCCGAGCGCGCCACTCCACCCCCACACACACACACACCTCCAGCCGAGCGCGCCACTCCACCCCCACACACACACACACACACACACACCTCCAGCCGAGCGCGCCACTCCACACACACACACACACACACACACACACCTCCAGCCGAGCGCGCCACTCCACCCACACACACACACCTCTAGCCGAGCGTGCCACTCCACACACACACCTCCAGCCGAGCGCGCCACTCCAAAGTGGTTTCTTTGTTGTTTTTAAACAACAAAGAAACCACTAACTAATTATAAATAAGAACAAAACTACAAACACAAAAGCTCTAACTGAATACATGACAGTAATTCCAACATTGAAACTGAACATATGAAAATATAAAATGGCAGTTTACGCTCACGGTAGTTCCCAGCAATTCTGTGTGGTAACTCCTGAAACAGCCAGCCACACACAGACCAGGCTTTGAAGGACAGTCCGGGCATTACATCCGGCTTTCCCTCCAGGTTGAGCTAGTCTGTGCCAAATCACCCACCTTGGGTGGACATTGAGTGAGACCTCGATTTTCCACTTCGCCTGATCAATGGTCAAACAGCCAAACATATTGATATCTCATTCTTACTAAATTATTAAAGACTTCATTTGTGCTATCAAAAATGTGGACAAACGCTTCCCTCATAAAATCAAAGGCTCACAGTTTGCCTCTGTGTGGTTCAATCCAACAATCAACTCAACTGTAACTTTTCAGTCTGGGAAGAATGGTCTTCAGCTGGCATTCTATACGTTAAAGACTTTATTCATCCCCCAAACCCTATAACCTTTGCTACACTAGCTTCTAAATTAAATCCTCGACCAATTGACTTTTACGATTTTCTGTCCCTAAAAGTTGCTATTAGAGGCTTTAAAAGACCACACAAGACTGACTGTCTACATTTTCTTCAATATGTATTTGCTAAGAACCGCAAAGTTTCCATAATTTACAATACACTTAAAAAAGTATCACCAACACTTACAGACCAGATCCACCAGTCATGGGAAGCTCCATGCAACAAATATAACATCAACCCCATCCCACAGTCAAACTGGACCAATATAAGGAAATCTATGCTGAAATATAAAGTATGGTGGTTTTGGGTCTGTTTCACCAGAAAGACAGGCAATTTTTTACACAACCCGACTTTTAACAAAAACATCCTCTCCTCTCTTATGGTCCAAACTAGACAAAGATATTTATATTGCTAAACGCTAAAGGTGGATATAATATAAATGTACTGGTCACAATGTTGCCTCGTTGTTCTTTAATCTTAAATTGTCTATTATGTAAAAAATAACAATTATATAAAATAAAAAATCACATCAGGGCGAGGAGGGGGATAAGGTCCCCGCCGCCGCCTCCTCCTCCTAACTGGAAGCACGGGATTCTCATTGCGATCGGCCCCGTCCCTTCGCCAAAGCAGAACAGAGACGGCAACAGAGATCGGCTCAGGTCAAGTCAGTGGTGCAGATCCGACCGCCTCCGTGAGTCTATGCTGAAGCCGTTGATTACCACCTAGGGGGAGGAGGGGGGGGTTAATTGCCTCCAGAGGATGCCAACGTGTAGCTGTCAGGAGAGTTGCTGGAGGATACAATTTGGGCGACGGAAGCACGCCTAAAGCTCGATCACCGTGCACCTTGTTGGCCTTCCTGACCACGTCCCCAGGAATTTATTGATAATTTAAATATATCACTCTTTATTTTTTTCATCCGTTAGTAGTCCTGTAAACCAGACAAATCCTGACAGCGTGAGTGTGAGAGGTAAGGGAGTGTGAGTGGAGTACAATACAGAGACGTTCTATGCTAAAAACAGTCAAACACAAGCCTTTTGGACGCACTGCCAGGGGAAGACACCGCAAAGCTTGTGTTTTCCTTTAATTTAAATATGTGTTTTCTGACACACTGCAAAAAACATGCTTTGTAAGCACTGGAAACACAGTTTTCAACCATTTTGAGGCTAGGCTACTGAATAAACACTGATAATTACGGATTTCAAAACTTAGCACTCTGTTTCCAAAGCTATTTAACTGTATTTGGCACATTTAAGGCAATTCTGAAATTGTACAAAAAATCATGTTTGAAGTATTTGAATAGTTCATTTTCCTGACTTAAGAGTGCTGCACTTATTACGCAGGTACTGCAAAATGTGACTCCCTGACTTCTGCTATGACTGTGCTATCTGTGCATGAAATTCTGTGCACATAAAAACTACAGATTTTGCACAAACTGTCTGTTAATTGCAATTTCATTTTGTTTAGGTTGCTTGTTGAACGCATCTTCGCGCAGTATATGGTTCCTCACAATTTAGATACAACAGAACGAATGAAATGCTTGTACTATTTATATGCGACACTGGACCCCAATGCTGTAAAGTATGTCTTTTTCCCTTTAATTCTCATATTTGTTTTAATTAACAGTTGTTTTAACCGAGTTAACATTTATAGTATTTAAATGTCTGCCTTTGTAGAAAAGCAATGTTAGACTGGCATGTATTTTAATTTTAACGTAATTGCTCCTATTTTAACATAAAGCAAAAGATTCTATATTAGGTGTCCAAATAATTGTACAGATGACAGTTTTGTTTGTTAATAGACTTAACTCCTTTGGTGTCAGACCTTTTTCCCCTCAGGTGGCAGGCCTTTTTTTTGGCTATTTGGGGCAGTTCGCACTTAGGTCCTCATAGATGTTTGCCCACGTAAGCTAACTACGCCAAGTTGATGTCCTTTTTTTCCAAAATCCTAGGGATTCTAGGGGTACTCCTAGTTTGTTGATTCCCCTGAAAGCGACTAAGACATTAGCCAAAATACACTGCAAATTTCGTTTTAATATATATATATATTTTTAATGGGGGTTAGGGGGAGGGGGTGCAGAAGAAAGCTTGTGTTTTTTCCCATGAAAATGGCATCATCAAAAGGTTTGTGGTGCTAAAATCACCATCTTCCCAGCATTCAGGAACAGGAAGACTTGAATCATTAAACCAACATTTTCAACACTATTTTAGCATTTTACTGGGACAAACCTCATTTTTACTATTTTTTGTGCTTTCAGCCTCCTTCCCGTTAGCGCCAGAAATGGGTATGAAACCAATACTGGATCCTAGACAGCTAAACATTTCCGAAATGTAGACAAATTTCTGAATTCAGCAAGGGGTCACTTGTATAGATCCTTCAAGGTTTTCCTACAAAAAGTGACAACTAAAATAAAGAAAATGTTGAAATTGAGGTTAAAAAAAGAGCCATTTCTCGTCATGTTTTTTTCTATAACTTTTTCCAGCTATGGCAGATGTGTACAAATAATATACCGTTACGTCTGCCGAACTCTTCTGTTTGCTGGTATATATAGGGCTTATAGGTTCATTAAGAGCCCTAGGTACCCAGACCCAATAAATGAGCTGCACCTTGCAATGGGTTTTCATTGTATACCGGGTATAGAGCAATTCATTTGGTGAAATATAAGGAGTGAAAAATAGGTATCAAGGAAACCTTTTGTATTTCCAAAATGGGCACAGTATAAGGTGTTGAGAAGCAGTGGTTATTTGCACATCTCTGAATTCTGGGGCCCCCATACCAGCATGTGAATTATAGGGCATTTCTCAAATAGAAGTCTTTTTTACACACTGTGGAGAAAGGCAAGGGGCAATAACACTTGTTCTTCTATTTTGTGTTCCCCCAAGTCTCCAGATAAAATTGGTACCTCACTTATGTGGGTAGGCTTAATGCCCGCGACAGGAAACGCAACATGGCCACATGACATTTTTACATTGAAATCAGTTTTTCTGGAAAGGGCCTAGCTGTGGATTTTGGCCTCTAGCTCAGCTGGAACCTCGGGAAACCTACCAAACCTGTGCATTTTTGAAAACTTGACACCTAGGGGAACCCGGAATGGGGTAACCTGTGGCGCTTTCACGAGGTGCTGTTACTCAGAACCCCTTGCACATTTCGGTGATAGAAAGTTCTGGTCCTAGGCTCAGCAGCCATCAAGGGAAACCTAACAAACCCAGACATTTCTGAAAACTAGACGCTCAAGGGAGTTCAGGGAGGTGTGACGTTCGTGGATCTCCCAGTGTTTTCTTACCCAGAATCCTCGGCAAACCTCAAATTTAGCTATAAAAAAAAAAAATCTCATTTTTCTCACATTTCTGTGTGGGCTCACCACACCGGCACAGATTTCCTACTACCTGACATTCCCCTCAGTGTCCCGATAAAATCATACCTCACTTGCTGTGTAGGTGGGCCAAGTGCCTGTGACAGGGAAGAGCCAAAAACTTGTCTAAATTTAGGGGGAACCACAAGCGGGTCCTAAAGGGCAGATTGAAAAAAAAACGTTTTCAGGCTTACAAGTGGGGTAGAATTTTTATCTGTATATATGCGACAATGCTGGGTGGCAGGAATTTTGTGGATTCCTGCAGATTCCGGAAGGTTCCGTTACAAAAATGTGGGAAAAATGTGTGATTTCAAGCAAAGTTAGAGGTTTGCAGGGCATTGTGGGTAAAAAAAAAAAAAAATGTTACGGGGTGCATGTGAAGCGCACCACCCTGGACTCATCAGGATGTTTAGCTTTCAGATGTGTCTAGGTCTCGTAGATTTTTCTACATGGCAGTGACCCAAAGACCAAAATGTGCAGCCCTCACCATTCCAAGTGGAACGATTTTGAAAGTTAGCCAAGCTCTCATGGTCCAAGCATAAAACCAAAACCCAAAATAATCAAATTTCCTCTTGCTTGCCATTGTGATAAGATCTTTTAGTGTGCGGGGAGGAGAGCTTTAAGACTGTTACCCCCTTCAGTTGGGATGGGGGCATAACCAGGCCCATACCGGTTGGTAGCCACCACCCCACTATTTTTATCTTTTAATTCCTCTGCATCTAGTAGGCTTTCTGCACCTCCCCACCCCTGCCCACCGGTGGGCAGAACAACTTTGTCCCCATTTATTTGGCCATATCCCCACCTTCTTTTTATTTTTTTCAACAAATTCTTTCCTGTTGTCTGGTGGGCTTCCACCGCCCCCTTGGGGCCAGATGGGCCGCACAAAAATTGGCTGATATGCCCCCGGGGGGGCGGGCAGGGGGCAGAAATGGCCAATAGTAATGTGCCCCCATGGGGAGCGACCCTTGCCCCAAGGGACTGACCCCCCCCCCCTCCAAACAATACACACACACCAATCCCTGGTGCCTAAGTAGTTTCTGCTCCCCTAGGAGCAGATCGGCCTATTAGAAATAGGCCTGTCTGCCCCCTAGTGGAGCATAAATGACCTTAAATAAATTTGCCCCCCAGGGGAGGCACCCTTGCTTAAGAGGTCGCTTTCCATCTGTAAAAAAAAAAAAAAATCCCTGGTACCTAGTGGTTTCTGTCCCCTTTGGGGTCAGATTGGGCTAATAAAAATAGGCAGATCTGCCCCCAAGGTGGGCAGAAATGGCCTCAAATAAAATTGCCCCCCAGGGGAGTGACCCTTGCCAAAGGGGTTGCTCCCCATCTGTAAAAACAAACAAAAAAATCCCTGGTGTCTAGTGGTTTCTTTCCCCCTTGGGGGCAGATCAGCCTAAGAAAAATAGGCCGATCTGGCCTCAAGGGGGGTGCAGAAATGGCTTAAAATAAAATTGCTCCCCAGGGCAGCAACTTTTGCCTAAGAGGCAGCTCCCCACATGTAAAAAAATGTATAAAAAATATCCCTGGTGTCTAGTTGGTTCTGCCCTTCCTGGGAACAGATTAGCAATTTTATTTTAAATGCAAGCACTACTAGCCGGGAAGTACACTTACCCGTTTGAGTTATCTGGTTTGAGGCAAAGAAGTCTAATGTGGCATCCATTAAATTTTCTTGTTGTACAATTTACTACAGCCATGCACACAATTGACTAAAATTATTAGGCTAAATAGTGCTTAAGTTGTTCTAATAGTTTGTGCAAGCTGTGGCAGCAGCCGTGCTAGTTTGTTTTATATTGCTTGCATATGTTTTAAAAAAATACATGTGAAAGCCTCTATTTTAATCAAGTTTCTGTACGCAAAATATTTGAATGACACTTACTAAAATAATCTGAAAAGGAAGTTTCCATGCATACAAAACTGAATGAGTCTGTTCATCTAAGAACTTTTATTTCCTCGCAGAGCATTGAATGAAATGTGGAAATGTCAAAACATGCTACGGCATCATGTAAAGGACATGCTGGATCTAATTAAACAACCCAAAGTAAGTATTTTAGTGCTTCACTTGTGACAGAACTCACTTTATAGGAACCCTTTGTAGAGGGATGGTGATATTGTCCTAGAAAAAAAAGCTTTAATTATTTTTTTGAACACTGTTTTTTTTTCTTCATGATATTTTTTCTATCTGCTCCCTCAATACACTAGAGGGGCTTTTCAGAGTTGTTTGTACTTAGAATTGTCAAATTTAAGTATGACAAGATGTTTCAGTATTTAAATGTTGCAGTGCTTTGTCTGGTTGTATGTATTCCTGCCTTTGCCACATTTGAACTGTGTACTCGCCGAAACGAGTTGCTGTAATGCTGGATCAGATAGCGAGTGGTGAGATTCCCACACGTGTTAATTTTGCCAGAGACATTGCAATATCTGCTAGTTGCAGATTCCTTAACTTCTGAATTCCCTCTCAGGCATCAGACTGGATCCAGAAATTCTTGAGTAGTACTTCTGCGCTCTGTTAGGTGGCATTGATTGGCTCTGCGTCAGTTGTCTGCGAAGTTCGTGCCAGATAGGACATTGTGGGTCCTATGTAAGCGTCACCCCGGCGTGCTGACTTCAGTTCTTTTCTGTGAAAGTCAAGGTACCGGTCAAGAAGGTCCTGGGAATGGTAGCGGAGTCCCCCTTTGTTGTCATCCCACATCAAGTCCTCAGGATGAACGGTTACGTGTAGGCACAAGAAGAAGTTGAAGAAAGCGAAACCTTCTTCGACTTACCCTGTCCATCGGCCCATGGGAAGGGAGATCTGCAAGCTTGCGTCTGGGCGAACTCCACGCCTTCCTGAGTTTTGGGGAACCGGAGAGACCACTGCCCAGCTAAAAGAATTTTAGGAGGCTATGCGCCTCGTTTTTGGGCAGTCTAACAACACTGGATTGCCTTTGGGCGGAACAGAGTAGGTAGGGGCCCCTTTGGGTTCCTCGCTGGCAGATTCGCCCACGGTGGAAGAAGCTTTGACCTCAGCACAAGTAGCTTCGGCCTCAGCTACGCGGGACACCCATGTATCCATGCTTGGATCCAGGATGGCGTTCATACCATCTTGATGCTCCCGGCGCCACCTGTGCCCTGGGAGGTGCTGTTCCCATCCTCATTGCCGACTTCCCAGGCTGGATTGGCATTGTGCTTTCTGATTCAGGCGCTGACCGGAGTCGAGCCTCCTACCTCGGGTCCTGAGCCCGTTCTTTAGAGGCTAGGGTACGGTGAGGGATGGGAGGGGTCTCTGAACCCTTTAAAATACCAGCTTTTAAGACCCGTTGGACTGGTGTGCGGACTTAGTGGCCTGGACACCTCCCCAGATACTGGCATGTGGGTACGGAGGACGGTCCTTTATACTCAATAGGACCTTGAGTTACCTTCGGTGGTAGTCAGTACTAACCTTATAACCTTATAACTGTTGTTGCCCACCTCTCAGGACACCTATTGGCCCTACATTAGAAACTTTTAGACAAAAAGAAGAGATAACATTACCTAATGTATACAAGGACAGTTATGTGATAAGACAAATGCAAAACAGATGGGTCTGTTGATTTTCCTTTTTTTTCCTTTTCCTTTAATCTTGATATTTCTTCAGAATGTAGAAAACATGCGCACAACCAGTGTGTTTCATCTTATCAAAGGCTTCCTCGACCATGCCATGTTCGGCAAGAAGTTGCATCTAACAAACTTCAATGTGGAATGTTAGACTCCATAGATGTTTTACTCAAAGACCATAACATAATTGCAGTGTAGGTCAATTAACTTCTAAGCCACAGCTTTTGCAAATCTTTCGAATTAGTACTTCCCAGAAAATTGATTGTCCTCTGCAATGCTGTTTTTTTTACTTAGGCAAGCTAATTTGGTGTTTTTTCTTTTCAGCCCTGCGGAAGCCTTTGATAAGGCAAAACATGTTGCCTGTGCTTGACCACTCATTAGACCACTCGTGTTGACCAGTGTCCACTACATACCTTAAGATGGCTTCCCTGCACTTACACAGCCCAGGGAATGGAGTCTGGGGTTTGTGGGGGTACCCTCCCTCTTAGGGACATGCACCCTGCCCTTGGGCTGAAGGGCCTACCAGAGGGGTGACTTATAGTGTCTAAGTGTAGTGATAAGGGAAAAAGGTAAACCTTATATTGGTGGTAAAAGGGTGCATGTACCATTTCACGCAGGCTGCAATACCAGGACTGCAGACACAGTTTGCATTGGCTCCCAAGGGTGTCACAATACATGATGCAGTCCATGGGAGACCCTTGTGTACCAATGCCCTGGGTACCTAAGTAGCGTATACTAGGGACTTACATGGGGGCACAGGATGCCAATTGTGGGGTGTAAACGTTTACCAGGTAACCAAATTTAGGGGAGAGAGCACTGACAATGGAGCCTTGGTTAGCAGAATCCCAGTGCACTACAGTCCAAAACATACTGACACCAGGCAAAAAGGGGGGTAACTATGTCAAGATGCTACTTTCCTACACCCAATGCCACTGTTCCTTCACCAAAACAAGAAACCTGGTCACTTGACCCTCAAGTGGCTAGGCTCTTTAGCACCACTGTAAGTCCCAAGTAAATGGCACCCTTGATACTGAGGGCATGGGTACTGAAGAGAGCCCCTAACAGCTGCAGCACAACGTGTGCCACTTTAAGGGACCCACCACCAACCTCATGTAAGCTGCCATTACAGGCTGGGTGACAAGGTTCTTCATAAAAGTGAAAACACGACATGGCACACACTTGTGTGCCATGCCATCTAAACACTTCTTGTAATACTTGTAAGTCACCCCTACAGCAGGCCTTTCAGCCCTAAGGCAGGGTGAATTATAGTACCATGTGGCCATATATGCATGAGCAGATATGCCCCAACTATTTCTTTGTCAATTCTTAGACCTGGTAGGTGTGCAGGGAAGCCATTTTAAATATATGTCCTGGACACTGATTAATACGAGTTCCCTAGCTACATAGGTGTGTTCAAGGTGGGCTTTGTCTCTGGAGGGCCTGGGGACCACTCTGACACTGTTGGCACACTTCAGCTCGGATGCAGTGGTGATGTCCCAGTATAAGGATGTTTGGTTTCAAACATCTCTTATTAATAAATCCTCACCAATTCCAGTGATGGATGTATTAATACGTGCACCCCCTATAGGGCACCTTAGTGGTCCCACCTGAAAACCTACCAACCGCTAGTGAGCTCACTGACCAGTTCTAGGCAGTCTGCCACCAACAAACAAGATGAGAACCTTCGATGTCTGGAGGTCAGAAACAAAGCCTGTCTGGGCTGGGGTGTGAAACACCCCTCCCCACAGGTTGATCTGCATTCCAAGGCAGGGAGCTTCAAAGAAGACCACTGCCTTCAGTATGCAGAGTTGGACTTCCTCATAGAAAGATGCCATCCCCCTTGCCCCAGGGCCCTTTTGGCACCTGGACAGGCAGGGAAATTAAGCTATGCAGGAGGCGTGTTATATTTCTAGACTGGAAACACGCTGAAGTCTTCCATCTTGTGTGATGGAATTTAGGAACTCTGGACAGGGTGATGCCCACAGGAAGTGGTGATCTACGGGGCTTTGTGACCTTAGGGGTAAGTAGCGCATTTGCTACTACCCTTCATCCCTCTTAACACCTTCTATATTGAGTATTTATTGTACCCCCGGATACCAGATCCTCAGATTTTCGCTGTCTACAAAATGAATGGACAGTAAAGCTGCTGAACCCAAGAGCCGAGAGAGCAACTGACTTGGCACCAACCTGCTGACCTACCTCTTAATGAACAACTGACCCCTCCTGCGGCTACAGTCTCCAAGAAACTAGGAGAGCTGCCAATGCTTTGCAAATCACCAGGAAGACCTCCCTTGGTGTAGAGGATCTGCTCTCCTGCATCTGCAGGCACCTAAGAAAGAACTGTGAGATCTGGGAATGCCAGAAACCGGCGGCCAGACATCACCACTGCACACGAGCCGCTTAGCCCGAGCTGAATTGGGCCAACGGTGTCAGTGTGGTCCCCAGGCCATCCAGAGACAGAGGTCAACCTGAGTTTGCCCATGGTGGACTTTGAGATGGTCTCTGCAGCCTGTTTCTGCTCACCTCCCCTCTCCCCCACCCTCTGCACAAGCAGGAGTGACCAGGAGACAAAAACCCAATGTCTCAGGACACTTCCGCACCTGTCCAACCCAGAATGAGGAGAAGCAAACCAAGAGTGACTCCACATCTCCCAGCCTCGTGAGACCTGAGCCCACTTGTTGGCTTGCTCGGCCTGGACCCTTTGTCCACGCCTGCAAGACTGTTTCTGCAGGTCCCCCTCCCCCCAAAACTGAAAGGAACCTCAGCACCTGAAGACTCTGGATGCCAGAAGACACAACTGCGCCCACGCCCCACAGCCCAAGGAGAAGTGGCTCGACTGTCCCCATGTGCCCGAGGACCACAAGGGTCAATCCCCTCCGTGGGTTCCGCCAGACTGCCCTTCCAGTCCCAAGTTGCAGCAACTTTCCAACCGAACAGTACCTTAAGTCACTGTGAAGTGCCCGAATACAATACATTTTTTCCCCCCTTACTGCAATATTTGGACGCGGTAATGTTATCCTAAGTGTCAACTTATAAAAACTGTGGAAAAAAAAATCCTATTGAGAAATGTACCCATGTGATCCGGTGATCTTGATAACTGAATTTATATAAAAGTATGTGTTATTTTTATATATTGGTGTCCGATTTCTTTGAGTTTGTATCTCACTTACTGTATGCCTTATATGCTTAGCACTAACCTCTGATAATGCCTAACTGCTCAACCACACTATCCAGAAAAGAGACACTTGGGATGTCATTTATGCCTCTATGATACCTATGGGGATTGCTTGGACTCATGGCACAGGGTACCTCATTTTGATCCATTTTTATAAAGAGCCAGGTTCCTATAGGGTCATATTCTGCATTAAAGTCTGCTATGCACTGGCTAAGAGGAACCACCTGAAGGTTTACATGCTCACGCCACTCGAGCTACAGTTGTGACCACTGCGTTAGATGTCAAGAACTGGAACTCTACATACTGTCAGGTGGCAACGTGGGCATCTCTGCACATTTTTCCCAAACACTACTGCTTGGACAGTCAGGTCGTAGGGATGGGTTCTTTGCCCGTTCGGTCCTGCAGTACATTCTAGTATGATTTTAGTTTGCAGACCCTCCCTCAAGGATGATATTTTTTGGGTATCTATTCAAAAGGCTAGGAATCTGCAATTAGAAGTCTCTATCAGATGAGCAAGTTACTTACTCCGAAGAAGACTCGGAGGAAGATAGACTCATCACTGCTAGTCAGCACATAAGTTATTTATCTTTGGTAAAGCCTTATCTGGTAGAGACACATTCTAGTTGCAAATTCCTTATCGACTCACCCATCCTTCGTGCTCTGCAAACTGATTTCTAGGGCATTAGATTTGATACACCAGTAGTTGGTGTTTTTCATGGCTCTGCGCTTCTGGCTTGCAAAGTTGTGAAAAGAATTTGACGTCAGAACGCCGGGGTGGTGCATATATAGGACGTGCAAAGTCCTTTCCGGTGCAGATGGTGGTGACGGACGCGGAGCTGATTGATGTCACCGAACGGCGGGCAGGAGTACTGCTCAGGAAAATCTCAGGATCTCCTCTGACGCCTGGGGGAAATTCAAAAGGTAAGGAATCTGCAGCTAGAATATCTCTCTACCAGATAAGGTGTTACCGAAGGTAAATAGTTTTATCGGTATTGGAACTACTAAAATGTCTCTACCTAATCAATCACCACTACAAACTTGAAGTGACTTATCTTTCAGTATTGCAGAAAATGCTCTGTTTAGGCAGGGTTTTTAATAGCAGCCATTTTAATGGTTGCACTCACTGCAACCTAAATGATTATTTGTCTTTAAGCTAATATGGGAAGTAGCAAATAGATTTGAATATAGAGGATCATCCAGCACTTTGAAGTCAAATTTTCTTTCTTATGACATCTGGATTGTGATCCTTGCATGTAGAAACATCGACCCACCTTTTCGAGTGGACAGTATGGGAAAAAATAACATATTAATTGTAGGTGGAATTACATGAAGTGTATCTTTTCACCTCTGGTGCTTTTTAGGTCTCTGGCTATTAACTCCTAGTAAGCAGTAAGGCTTATAGTAATCTTGAATGGTGTATGCAAGTACCTTTCTTTTTTTTAAGAGTAACAATTGGTGTGGTGCTTGTTATTTACAAGCTCAGGAGACCTTATCCTTGTACACTTATCCGTTTCAATGGGATAAAAATTACTTTCATTATAATATCTTTCACATTTATTAAATAAAGTGATTTTGTACATCGTTTGAAACTTGCCAGATGTTTCTTGTTGTCTCAATGTGTTTTATTAATTGAATGACCATCCAAACTTTGTGGGCGTTGTGAAATACATACTTTGTCATTCAGAGTGTGTATATTTTTCGAAGAAGTCTTTTCGGGGTCACAGGATTGCGTGGTGACTCCTGTTATACTGCGCATTGGCATCGACTCCATTGTTACATTGTTTTCTTTCCGCTATCGGGTTTAGACGGGTTTTCCTCTCGCTCCGTGATTTTGAATCAGAAACTTTCGATAACTTTCTTTGACCGTCAGTATTGTTTCGATCGCGTTTCCACCCATAGTCGAACTAATAGTACTGTTGAAAACCCATTTTCGGCCTTCTAGGCGCAAGCGCCCAACTCAGACCTGTTCGGGCCTACCACGTCGAAGTCTAATGGATCGGACTCTATTTCGATTTTGTCCCCGATGCCACGCAAAATTACCATACACAGACCAACACCTCGTATGTAACCTGTGTCTTTCTCCCTATCACTGAGAAGAGGATTGTGAGGCCTGTCGATAATTTCCATCCAAGAAGACCCTGCGTGACTGGAGAGCCAGGAGACTGGAAATGGCGTCGAAGAGTACAGAGTATATCGACACCATGGAGGAAGAACAGGCGCAGACGGCAGTTACCATCCAAGACACTGACTCCGAAGAAGACTCGGAGGAAGATAGACTCATCACTGCTAGTCAGCACATGAGTACAACCCCTACGCCCACTCCTAAAAAGATCCTCGAAGGCCTTGGGTGCACCACTGCTAAAGAGCCATGGTTCGACCCGCAAGAAAATCCTCGTTGCCCTACCTTCGGGTTTGGTGCCGAAAAAGGCCACACCTCCTTCGATACCGGAGTCGAGCAAGTCCACCAAAAGCTCAACCTCTGAACCGAGTTGGCGTCCACACTCTTTGGAGTCGAAGCCTCGAGGTCCTGCCTCAGGGCCAAAACAACCAGCTGTATTTTCGGGCCCAAAAATATTGCCAACTTCGGAGCCGAAAAAGTCTTCTTATTCAGAAGAACAAGGACTTTCAAGCCATCTTAAGCAGAGCTCCAAGCCATATGATGAACAGTCCTGTAAATCATCGAAACCATCTGAATATATTTCTGAGGACGCTGAAATTCAACCCATTCTTGAAATCATGGATCCACATCCGTAAAGAGACTGGTAGAATAATTACTGCACCCTCCTCCACAGACTAGGAGAAAGTTGGTTTTTCAAGAACATTTAGATACTGCTCCACAACCAGCAAAGATTTTTACACGGAAGGAGAAGCCATTACCTATGCATACTTCTCCTCCTCATTCACCACAACTTTCTTTTTCACCAGCACCCACTAGCCCCCCACCCTTACCTTCACCAACTTATTCACTGACGTATTCTCATGGTAATATGGTTGATCCTTGGCATCTGTATGATCCAGATCCCATACCTGCTAATGACCCAGACTTATATCCTTCCAAACCTTCCCCACCAGAAGACACTACTGCATACATGCAGGTCATTTCTAGGGCAGCAGCATACCACGGGGTACTTATGCACAGTGAGCCTTTGGAAGAGGATTTTCTTTTTAATACCTTATTCTTCATGCACTCACGTTACCAGTGCCTCCCAATGCTACCTGGCATGATAAAACATACAGATGAGATATTTAGTGACCCGGTTAAAGCTAGGGTTTTAACACCACACATTGATAAGAAATATAAGCCTGCACCTACAGACCCTGCATACATTACCCACCAGGCACCTCCGGACTCAGTGGTTGTCAGTGCCGCTAGAAAAAGGGCCAATAGTCAGTCGTCAGGGAATGTCCCTCCCCCTGACAAAGAAAGTAGGAAATTTGATGCTGCTGGCAAGAGGGTAGCTACACAAGCAGCTAACCAATGGCGAATTGCAAACTCACAAGCCTTGCTAGCAAGGTATGATAGAGCTCACTGGGATGAGATGCAGGAGCTATTACAACACCTCCCAAAAGAGCACCAAAAAAAAGCTCATCAAATTGTAGAGGAAGGTCAGGCCATAAGTAATAACAAGATACAGTCTGCCCTTGATGCTGCAGATACAGCAGCTAGAAGTGGGAATACTGCTGTCACCATACACAGAAACACATGGTTACATTCCTCTGGATTCAAGCCAGAACTACAGCCGACAGTACTGATTATGCCTTTCGATTAAAAAAAGAAAAATTACACCTGTTTGGCCCTGAGGTTGACACCACAATAGAAACACTCAGGAAGGACTCAGATACTGCTAAAGCAATGGGAACCTTATATAACATCTTACAGAGGCTCCTTTCATAAGTAGCAATTTAGAGGAGTATTCAAGCCACAATCTACAGAGGATTCTACCTGCCAGACTAAACAAGGGCAACAATAGCAGTACCAGAGAGGGGGATTTGGAGGCTCCTATAAAGGCCAACACTTTAGAGACAGAGGCAAAGTCCAGGCCTCTAAGCTTGTCACTACCCCATCAAAACAGTGACTTACTAAGCATGCCACAACCCCACACATCTCCTGTGGGGTGCAGACTGCAGCAATTCCATTCCCAATGGCAAAATATCACCACAGACCAATGGGTACTTCTTAATTATCCACAATGGTTATCGCCTAGAATTGATTTCTGCCCTTCCAAATATTCCTCCACTTTATCACAGGTTGTCCCCAAAACGCAATGTTCTATTACAACAAGAAGTACAATCGCTGCTACTAAAAGAGGCAATAGAATTATTCCCAAAATTTCAACAAGGAACAGGGGTATACTCACTATACTTCCTCATTCCCAAAAAGGATGGCACTCATTCCTCATCTCAGACCACTAAATGTATGTATCCTGTCTGAACACTTTCACTTGGTAACTCTGCAGGACGTCATTCCACTACTACAAAAACAAGATTACATGACTGCATTAGATCTCAAAGATGCGTATTTCCATATGCCCATCCATCCAGCTCACATAAAATACCTAAGGTTTGTGATAGCGGAAAAACATTACCAATTAAAAGTTCTGCCATTCGGCATAACAGCAGCTCCAAGAGTATTCACAAAATGTCTGGCGGTAGTAGCAGCTTACCTAAGAAGACAACCCATACATGTCTTTCCTTATCTGGACGATTGGTTAAAAAAATCAAGCAATTTTATACAATGTCAACATCACTCTCCATACACAATAGAAACCCTACTTACATTAGGGTTCACTCTCAACTACCAAAACTCCCATCTTCAACCAGCACAGGTATAACCTTACATAGGTGCTATTCTCAATACGCAAAAAGCCTTAGCCTAGCCAAATACACAAAGGATGTAAGCTTTCCAAAATCCCATACCACAAATGCAGCCAAATCAACAATACACTGTAAGATTTATCATGAAACTATTGGGAATGATGACATCCTGAGTAGTAATAGTACCACATGCAAGATTAAACATGAGAACTCTACAACAGTGCCTCTTACAGCAGTGGTCTCAAGCACAGGGTCAGTTGCAAGATCTAGTGTTGTTAGACCACCAAACACAGGTCCCTTCAATGTTGGAATCTCAGCAATTTAATGAAGGGTTGATCATTTCAATACCCTGTGCCTCAGACCACAATAACAGATGCATCCATGATAGGTTGGGGAGCTCATCTCAACAACCTTACCATTCAAGGGGAATGGGATTCAAAACAGCTACATTTTCACATAAACAATTTAGAGTTATTAGCTGAGTTCCTTGCCCTAAAAGCGTTTCAACCACTTTTTAAACACAAAGACTGTCTTGATAAAAACAGACAATATGACGACCATGTATTATCTAAAGAAACCAGGCAAACACATTCATCTCAACTGTCCCTTTTAGCCCAAACAATATGGAAATGGGAAATTCACAATCACATTCACCTACTAGCAGAATACATCCCAGGAATACACAATCAGCTAGTGGATCTCCTAAGCAGAACACACCAACAGATACACGAATGGGAGACTCACTCTCAGGTACTTCATCAGTACTTTCAAAAGTGGGGGACACCAGAAATAGACCTATTCGCAACAAGCAAAAATGAAAAATTCCCAATCTTCGCATTCAGGTACCCACACCCTTGATCAAAAGGCAATGCTCTATGGATCAATTGGTCATGGATATTTGCTTATGGTTTCCCCCTCTCCCACTAATTCCATTTCTGGTCGGTAAGATCCATCACACCTCCCTCACTGTGATACTCATAGCTCCTACGTGGGCACGCCAACACTGGTACACAACACTGTTAGATTTGTCTGTAGTACTACATCGCAAGCTTCCAAACAGACAGGACTTATTGAATCAAAACAAAGGTCAAATCAGGCACCCCAATCACATTATGCTCTACCTGGCGATTTGGCTCTTGAGGTCTTAGAGTTTGTATATCTACAGCTTACAATAGAATGGAGATTCTAAAGGAAGCACACAAACCTTCAACCAGACAGTGTTATGCAGCTAAATGGAAACATTTTGTATATTACTGTCAGCCCAAAAACAACCCGCTTATAGCATCAGTACAGGATATTGTCTGTTATTTGCTTCATTTACAAAAAGCAAATCTTGCATACTCATCCATTAAAATTCATTTAACAGCAAAAGCTGCTTACCTCCAAAACAGACAGCATACTTATCTTTTTAGGATTCCTGTTATAAAACTTTTATAGAAGGCCTTAAAACATTTATTCCACCTAGAGCTCCACCAGCCCCTGCCTGGAATCTTAACATCCTGCTCACAAGGCTTATGGGTCCACAATTGGAACCTATGCATTCCTGCACTCTTCAGTATCTCTCATGGAAGGTTGCTTTCCTAGTAGCAATTACTTCCTTAAAGAGTCAGTCAAATTCACATGTTCACTTTAGAAGAACCTTCCACAAAAAATAAATAGTACTTAGGACAAACCCAAAATTTCTACCTAAAGTGGTTTCACAGTTTCACATCAGTCAATCAGTGGGATTGCCAGTCTTCTCGCCACAGCCAGATCCAGTTGCTGAAAGAGCTGTTCACACTCTTGATGTCAAAAGAGCTGTCATGTATTATGTAGATAGAACAAAAGATTTCAGTAAATCTAAACAACTTTTTGTGGCTTTTCAACAACCTTATAAGGGTAATCCTATTTCACAGCAGGGATTAGCCAGATGGATAGTAAAGTGTATTCAAACTTGTTATCTTAAAGCTAAAAGGCAGCGATTAGTAACCCCTAAAGCACATTCTACTAGAAAGAAGGGCGTGTCAATGGCATTTTTAGGAAATATACCAATAGCAGATATATGCAAAGCAGCTGCATGGTCCACACCACACACATTTACTAAACACTACTGTGTGGCTTTATCTTGCCAACGAGCAAATGTTGGTCAAGCAGTGCTTAAAACACTAATTCAAACTACTTCAACTCCTACAGGCTAGCCACTGATTAGTTTGGGAGGGGACTGCTTTTCAGTCTATGCAAAGCATGTGTATCTGCAGCTACACATGGCATCGAACTGAAAATGTAATTACCCAGTCAACATCTGTTCGTGGCTTGTAGTGCTGCAGATTCACATGTGCCCTTCCTCCTCCCCAGAGGTCTGTAGCTGTTGTAGTACTTTCTTTAAGTACACTGCATGGGCATCTTATTTTCTTGCGATATATATAGATGTACATTTCTTCACTCCTTACTTCATCCTCCTGCGGGAAAACAATCTCACAAAGAATTTGATGCCCATGCGCACTATCGCCGAGAGGAGAAGTCACTCAATCTTGTGACTCGAAAAAGCTTCTTCGAAGAAAAACATGTAACACTCTGAGCCCGACACTAGATGGCGGACTTATGCAAAGCATGTGAATCTGCAGCACTACATGCCACAAACAGATGTCTACTGGTTAAGTAACATTTTCCATATATATATTCGATGGTATGTGTAGCTGTAGATACACATGCTGTGCTTAAACTCGCCATCCAGTGTTGGGTTCTGAGTGATAAAGCTTGTTTGTCTTCGAAGTAGCATTTTCAAGTCACAGGATTGATTGACGAGTCCTTTCGTTAATTCTGCACATGGGCATGGAATCCTGTTAGATTGTTTGTCTCTGCTGTCTGGCTCAGACGTGAGTTCTCCCACAGTTCTAAATGTTATTCTACTTTTCAGCACTGAAAATATCCCATCCACAGAAGACTTTCGATGTGAACATTTAAAAAAAAAAAAAAATACCTCTGGAGTCTGGGCAGTTTCAAACCACCACTCCTTCACCGTGGAACCAATTTTAGAAGTTAGATGCTCGTCAGCGCCTACTTGAGATTCAAGAGGGAAGAGGGTAGATTATATCATCACCTTCTCCTCCTTCATTGAGGAAATTGACTTTTTTAGATGCGATTGACTCCTCTCCACCTCCAAAAAAGACTACAAAAAGACTACAAAGGAAAATACTTTTTCTCTTATTCACCCTTCTCCTCAACCCTCTCCGCCGTCATGTTTTTTTCAACAGCATACTTCTCCACTAACATCTCCTCCTCCTTTTGGGGTTCGCACCATCCATTTCCCCACCTGACGGGGCCCATCGTTAGGTGGCTACATTAGACGATTAAGATCAGTGGGATAGGTATGGTCGGTATAGTATTACACTTAATGATCCGGATCTCTACCCTGCTAGACCTTCACCACCTGAGGATTGAACCTCATATCAACAGGTTATAGCTAGGGCAGCAGCGTAACATAATATACATATGTACACAGATCCCATAGTGTTTTTTTTTTTATTTGACACTCTTGGCGTAACACACATGGAAGGAATTGACTCTGATACTCCCAGGCATGGTCCAACACGCAGATTAAATATTCAAAGAACCAGTTAGATCAAGGGTTATCGCTCCCAGGGTTGATAGATATGTGTATATATATATATATATATATATATATATATATATAAAAAAAATTCATTAGGATGTGTGCTTGATGCTGCTGACACAGCAGTACATAGTATTAACACTAGGGTCATCATTAGGCGACATGCCTGGGTCAGATGCTCAGGCTTTAAACCAGAGGTAAAGCAGGCAGTATTGAACATGCAAAGAACATTTATTTGACACAAATGGATACCTCTCTTGAAAAACTAAATTAAGACAATCAAACTGCCAAAGCTTTGCTCTCTTCCCAAAGGGGCTACTGAACCAGTACCATTACAACACCAGGGGATTGGAGTATACTCCCTGTATTTCCTAATACCCAAAATAGACTGGTTCCTCAGACCAAAATTAGACCTCAAACCCTTTAACTACTACATCCTATCAGAACACTTCCATATGATCACTCTTCAGGATTTTATCTTCCTATTGCAACAAGGCGACTGACGGCATTAGACCTAAACAATGCTTACTTTGATATTCCCATTCATCCAGCACACCGCAAATATCCAAGATTCATACTTGCAGGAAAACATTTCCAATTCAAGATGTTACCATTTGGAGTCACAACTGCTCCCAGAATGTCTCGCTGTAGTCTCAGTACATCTCGGAAGACAACAAATTAATGTCTTCCTTTACTTGGTCAATTGGCCCATCAAAGCCAATTCACTCACTCTGTGTCAGCATCACACTCGGATAATAATACAGCTCCTACACACTCAAGAGTTTACCATCAATTACCTCTAATCTCTTCTGCACCCTCTCCAGATACAGTCCTATCTAGGAGCAACCTTCAACACACAAATAGGACTAGCGTTTCCCAGCTCAGCCTGAGTTGAGGCTTTTCAAACAGTGATTGCTACATTAACAGAGAACCAAGCATACACAATAAGAACTGTGATGCGACTGTTAGGGAAGATGGCATCTTGGTGTGCCATCGCACCTCATGCCAGACATCATATGCGTCCGCTTCAGCAATGTCTCCCATCAATGGTCTCAAACACAGGGTCAGATAGAAGAAGTAGTGTTGTTAGACTGCCATTCTAATCACTCTCTGCATTGGTGGTACACCACAAACCTAATGAAAGGGTTTCTATTTTTAGACCATGTGCCTCAGATCACTCTCACAACAGACGCCTCAAACACTTGTTGGGGAGCTCATCTCCACAACCTCACAGTCCAAGAGATATAGGACAACACACAACAATCTTTTGACATCACTTACCTGGAACTGCAAGCAGTATTCCTTGCAATAAAAGCGTTCCTTCCACAATCGAAACACAAGGCAGTTTTGATACTTACCGACAACATGACTGCCATGTACTATCTTCAAAAACAGGAGGGACACAATCTCATCAACTATCCAATCTTGCACAAACAGTATAGAAATGGGCAATTCACATAGTGGCACAATATCTCCCAGGGACAGACAATCCCTTTGCAGACCTGCTCAGCAGGATGTAGAAACAAGTCCGCAAATGAGAATTCCTCCCACAAGTCCTTCACCAGTACTTCCAAAAGTGGGCAACACCTCAAATGGACCTATTCGCCACATACCAAAACAAAAAAAGGCAAAACTCCACCCCCAAGTACCTACACCCTCCATCCAAAGGCAATGTTCTATGGATGAGGTAGTCGGGGATATTTGCTTACCCCTGCCCCCCTCCCCACCCCAATTCCCTTTCTGGTCTGGAAGCTCAAACAATCTTCCCTCAACATGATCTTGGTAGCTCATGCATGGGCACCTCAACTATGGTTCAAAACACGTTTTGCTTTCCAGATAAACTGGTTCTGGCGACGCAAGCATTTTTCTTGCAGAAAGTTGAGGCTGTTGTTCAAACCATCACCCTGGTGGTATTTTATGCGCTGCCTTTTATATCAATTGTGCCAAAGAAGACTAGGTGGACGAAAAGCTCTTTTGTGGGGTTTGCGGGTATGAACAAAGGCAGGGCCAAGCAGAAGAGGACCATCTCTCGCTGGATCATGCTCTGCGTTGAGATCTGCTACACATTGGCCAAAAGCAGCCTCTGCAACGACTGCAAACTCATTCCGGCAGAGCCAGAGCTGCTACCACTGCCGTGGAGTGCAGGCTTCCTGTCCTGGATATCTGTCAGACGACTATATGTGTGTCACTCATTCGTTCATGAAGCACTACTGCTTGGGTTGCCAGGTTTGGGGGGGGGGGCACATTTCACTCACCTGGTCATACAGGATGTCTTATCTTGGCTCAATTTACAGATCCACCTCCTAATAGCCACTGCTCCAGTACCTATTCAGAAAGTTAGGTATCTGCGGTTAGAAGTCATCAGAAGAACAAGTTACTTAACTTTGCCAATGGCCTCACCGATCCTCCCCTTTTTGTGAATTGGGCTGTATTCATTAATCAGTTCTGAAGTCTAGGAATCTGCATGCTGGTTAATGCTAATTTGCTGCTGGGACTCTCCATTTAGTGGCGCAGACAGCCTTGAAACCAATTTATGTCAGCACACAGAAGTAGTGCCTATGTAGGCTCCACCCATCACTTCTGGAGTGGAACAGTGTCTGTGCGGAGCTGCAGGCTGCCACCTTGGACGTGCAGCGTTATTGCTGAAAACTATTTCCGGATCTATTCTAATGCATGGGGAATATTTAAAAAGGTGAATCATTTGTGGTTAGCTAGAGTCGCTACCAGAAAAATAGTTACTGAAGGCAAGTAACTTGTTCAACTGGCATATAGGCAGCATTAGCCTCCCAAGTGTCCCCAGCCTCTCCTGCTGTCACCCCAGTCATTTCGAGTTCAGGTATATGGATCAGGAAGGCAACGTGCAGGACCTCAAGGGCACCAGTCTTACTGGTCCTCTTTCCCTGTAGTTCATGCTGGCTCAGATCCTGTCTGCCCTGGACCTGAGTGATTGGTTGGTGCCCTTTTAATGGCAGGATATGTATTTTCAGTTTCCCATCCTGCAGCTTTAGTTTAGGCAAAGAGCGTTTTTCAGTTTGCCTTGCTTGCTTTTGGCCTCTTGGATGTTCATGTAAATGATGTGGTGACCACCACCCTTTTTTAGTGGTCAGGAATAGTGGTTTGCTCCTACCTTGATAACTTGCTGCTGACGGCGGGCTTGCCACATTCAGTTGTATACCTCCCCCGTACAACAGCGAACCTCCTGACATTGTTGGGATTCATGACCAATGAGCCAAAATCATAACTGACGCCTTCATAGAGGCTCACTTTCATTGGACCTATCCCCAGTATTGTCCAGTTCAGGGCCTTCCCTCCATTGCACAGAGTCCCGGACACATAGGCTATGAGTCCAATGTTTCAGTCTACATCCTGAGTCCCAGTGAGAGCAGCTCAGAAAAGTCTTGATCTTTAAGCCTCCTGCATTCTCATTATCGACTATGCCAGATGACAAGTGCAGGCTTTGAAATGGAATGTGAAGATACAGTGGCTCCAGCACCAGGGAAACCTGTCGGATTCCTTTCAGATAAAACTGCAAACGATTTACAGTGGTGGCTGCTCAATCATTTTGTCAGGCCGTAGAGCCCTCTCTCTTCCTAACTTGTGTTGGATGTGTCACTGCTGAGTTGGGGCGGTCATCCGGGCGCGGTCGAGATCAGAGGTTTCTAGTTTCCTGTGTGGTTGCCGTATAATAAAGATTATCAAGCATCCGACCCTACACAAACGAGGGAATGCCTTACCAAAAGCAGACTAAACAATAGAGGTGGACTTCGAACCCTGAGGATTGGAGTAGTGGTGATGAACCTAGGGGTCCATCTGGCCCCATTGGGTACCAACCCTTCCCATTTCAATATCATATCTGGCCTCCCATGATGGGTACCTTTGCTCCACAACCACCATTCTATCAACCTGTTTTAGGAAGAGGCCAGAGCAGGAAAAGCGGCCGGGCTAGAGGAAGAGGCAAACAACAAAAGCATGTTAAATGGCCAACTGGAGAATCACAAATTGTGACAGAGCAGGGAAAAGAAATAAACAAGACCTCCCGCTTGTCAACCTTTCCAATAGAATCTTGACTGACGCAGAGGAAATTATTTTGAATAAAGGATTAGGAGCTGCATCAACACCAAAAGAAGACCCTTTCAAATTACAATGCAAACTTTTAATTTTTCTTTCACAAAATAAGAGTCCAACTATTTTGTCAATGACCAGGAACTAGGAGAAGAGTTGACCAACCTAGGACTAACAAATCTTTCCAGGTTCAATCCTAACAAAATCTCCACCTTTGAGCAAACCGTTCTTAAGGAGATCCAGAATTTTAAACTGCAGAACTCTTACCAAAACATCACTAGGATTGAAAAATAGGCTATTGGATCCCTTTCTGAAGGATAATACTATGGTGATTAAACAAGCTGACAAGGGCTGGGTGATTGTAATTATGCAAACTGAGGACTAAAAAAGAATGCTTTTGACTTTTGAGTGACGCAGCAAGTTACAGCATAATTAAAAAAGACCCCACAAGGATCTTAGTCTGAGGATTTCCACTATGGTGGAAGAAGCTGAGAGTCATGGACGTATTCTGAAAAGCGAGGCAGAATTATTGTTAAACCAACACTTGACAGCTCCATTCTTTTGCACTGTCCTGAAAATTCATAAAGGTGCATTTTCTCCCTCAGGAAGACCCATTGTGTCGGGAATAGGCTCTCTTTTAGAGCCTTTCTAAATTCAGTTTTTTTCTCTCTTAAAACTGCTGTTGGACAAGACACCCTCATTTTGAAAGACACGAAGAAGGTGTTGAACCTCAATGATACCAATGAAGATGGACCAATTGATCTACTTATCACCCTCAAAATAGAGGCTCTGGACACCAGCATTCTGCAAGATGCCACACTGGATGTTATAGAAGACATAATGAGGACAATTGAATGGGACTCAATCACACCTATAAACCATGTGAATGAGAGCACCATTATAGCCCTGAAAGAGAACTTCTTTCAACTTGAAAACACCTCTACATGCTTTATTTTGAGAAAAAACATATCGGCTTTGAAAGCAACTCCTTCATCAAATGTACAGACCTGGCGGAGAAATAGATGACATGCCAGTAATTTGAAAAGGGGTGAAACACGCAACACAGATTTTTTGAGTGGATCAATTATTGGACCCTTATCTGTGGTTTTCCCATACTCTCTGAAAGGTAAGTAACATTTCTGGACTTCACAAACTGGATAGAAGGTCTTTTAAGCACTAAAACACATTATAAGATGATGGACCAAAACAGTGTGTTATGCTACGATAGCAACCACCCTTGGGCCCTTTGTATTAATTTACGGTATGGCCAATTTTTAAAGCTACATTGGATGTGTAGTGAAATTGATTAATGTGATACCCAAGCATAAGATCTGTCCCAAAAACTTGATGAAAAAAAGATATTGAGATAAAACCATACAGACAACACAGAAGAGGGAGGGCAAGGAACAGAAACAGAGATATCCTTTAGGAGACCATTGAAAAATCATAAGTCAAAAGACTCACCTGTACAATGACATACACACCTAGATCCAGCAACATGAAAAAGACCATTAACCGGAAATGGAATATTGTGAACACAGGCAAGTTGTCCTTTCAGAAGCCCCAATTCACTTTTAAACGGACCAGCAATTTAAAAGATCAGTTGATTGATATACAACTATGAAAAGAAGCTAAGCCAGAATCAATTACCTCATGCTGGGGTCTCCCCCTAATAACAGGCCACACTCCCTGCAGTAAATGTAGTGTCAGTGACCTCGCCAAAATAATAGAAGTTGATATGAGTTTATATTCAGAGGCATACCAATTGAAACACTAAAAATTACATATACCTTATATGGGGTCCTTGCACTCTGATATGTTGTAATGACAGCCAGGCCTATCAAGACCAGAATTAACAAACACAGAAGCACCATCCGATAAGAAACTGATATCAGCGTGCAAAGTTGGTGGTTATATACTCCTCCAGTCTGTCATTTCTGATGTGGTACAGAGCCAGCACAGAGCAGCATTGCATCACCCAGCACCACATTGCTGAAAGGTTTCTGTATCTGATGGAGACTTATAACTGAAGATACCTCATCTTAGACTATTCTCCAGGCATCAGACTGGATCCAGAAAATCTTGAGCAGTACATCGGCTGCTTTTAGGCTAACTTTTTTTTCTTCTTTTTTTCCCCCCCAAATTATATTTTTTAATGTTCTCCCAGTGTGCTAGGGATATGTCCCCTGCGTAACTTGTAGAGCTTGTCGATGTCAGTATCCTATCCTCTGGTGCCCAGGGTCAGGGCAGGATCTCAAAGACTAAACCAAGTGCAAGTCCATGCACCCAAAGGCAATCTGCGAGCAGACACTGAAGCTCCTGTCAGAGCAGCAAAAGAAAGCTCCCTGTCGTTGCCAGGGTCGCTACCCAGCAGGCTCTCAATGCTGGCACAGGACTAGTTCTCGTAGATGGTCATTGTCGAGATCCAAGGTGATCTGTGAGAGGGGGCTGAAGCTCCTGTCAGTGCAGCCGAAGAATGCTCCCTGTCCTATCCAGTGTTGCTACCATGCATGACGGCGGTACAGGAATAGTTCTCGCGGACAGTCATCGTCGAGATCCAAGATCTACTTTTTGAAGTCTAAGAAGCACAAGAAAAGTTCAAAGTGTTCTTCAACCATGCTCATCTAGGCCCTGCTCCCGCACGCCACCTACGGTCCTGGCATTTTGGCCCATCCTATTCTACCTGAAGTTTCCTGGTACCGGGGCGATGCCTGCCAACTTACGGGAATTCCTCGATGCCCTGCATGCCATATTTGGGTCCCGACTCCCTCTGACATGCCTTCAGAACCCAGGGTGCTGAGAGGTACCCCAGCTGGGTTACTGTTTTGCTTTACTGCTGACCGAGCCAAAATACACACTGAAGAGAGTCAAAAAGAATCTCTGGAATGCACTTTTTAGTCTAAAAAAGACATTTATTAAATCACTTCGCAAGGCTCGTGAAGGAAGATCAGTACAACCTTTAAAAAGTGCAACAATAAAGTGGGAGCATGTACAAAGAATCTTCAATCTATAAACAGCAAATATATACATGCACAGATACAAATATCACAGATACAAATATCTAAATATATATATATGTTATCATGCTGTGCAGAAACTGTAAAAGCAAGTGGATTATCAAGTAATGGATACCTAATGCACATAAGAACATCTGTATGGTGAACTGAAGTGCCTGTGATGCTATTGCAGCTATATGAAAACTAAGCGCTCCAGCTCAGGAAGTTATTTATATGGAACTGTGCATTATGGGATTTGGGGTTTGGTTATTGAAGTCACATGACTGAATTTAAAAAGCGCTGGCTCACTCACACCTGCTCTTACTTACCTATGAACAAGGCATGCTGTTGCCGAAACACGTCAGGATTTTTTGTCTTGCTGCTCAGAAATGCTATTAAATGCTTGGATTTTAACATGGACTGGTGCCTGGGCTTTTCGTGTTTGGGAGACCCCTGCAGGGTCTGTGGCCCCTATGGAGCAGGAGGTGACAAGGATAGTTTTATGGAAGGGGCCCGACCTGCTCACCTTCATGCAAACAAGGCATTTATCCGAGAAATATATTGTGATGGAGGTGAGCAAGGGATAGGAGGGGAGACAGTGTGCCTCTCCTCTTACTTTTCATGTATTCCTTGTATTATGCTGGGCAGCAACTGTAAAAGCAAGTGGATTATCAAGTAATGGATACCTAAGAAATGCTATTAAATGCTTGGACTGGTGCGTGGGGTTTTCGTGTTTGGGATGTGTGTATATATATATATATATATATATATATATAATAAACAAAGATGTGGCAGTACACTCCATCAAGATGTTCAAAGTCCTTGTTTTATTTCATTTCAAAACTGCAAACAAACGAACAACGCGTTTCAGCCTTGAGGTCTTTTTCGAGTTCATGCGTCCTATTCTCATTCCACATTTTTATAGTTGTTAAGGGGTAACTACAATACCAATGCATGCTGGGATCTATAGTTCATATTTTATATATATATATATATTGTTTTTCATATTGTGTCCATTCTTAACCCCACGAAATACTTCCACCAATTAATTTAAACAATGAGGTCACTTATATAAATAACCTCAACATTTTTTCAAGCTAAAAATCCAATGATCATTTTTCACTTCTCTAATTAATGAATATCAATACAACCACAATGTATGCTGGGATTTGTAGTACATATATACAAATATACAATTTTGGCATCGTTAGACCCAAATATTATACATAGGACTACATAAAACTAAATTACCTTGCAAAAACCTGCCAGATGGTCGCAGAATGCAAATACATGAGGAATTAGCAAATAAAAAATAATAACCAATAAGTAAACAGAATTCTCCTATATGTCAATTCATTGTTCAAAAATAGACAGTTTTGTCATTTGGTCCATATGTCTTATGTCCGTCACCAATAAATAGCCTCTGCTCAAGCTCATAATGTCATAATATGTTCCTTATAAAAAGTTGTCTACTCATATTTAATTACTCAGGTTAACATTATTTAACATCTCTAGACATGTATCAACATATTTTATACCTATAGGTGCACATAAAGTTCCTCATCATTGTTCATCCCAAATGGGGCCTTAGTTTTCATCTGAATTATTTATCTCGATTCAAGTTGCCTTAACCTTTTAACTCGATCACCTCCCCTTTCATGTTCTGGAATGTGATCAATACCATAGTATCTCAAGGTTCTCCAATCATTCATTGTATGTGTCTGTAAATGTCTGGCTGTTGCGTATGTATTGTCTTTGTGAGTGATCGCTCTGATGTGTTCTAGGATCCTTTTCTTCAACTTGCAAATTGTGCTGCCAATATATTTGAGGCCACCGATTATTAGTGGTTTATAATGTTTGCATATTTGTAATATGAGCTATAGATCCCAGCATGCATTGGTATTGTAGTTAACTCTTAACTACTATAAATATGTGGAATGACTATAGGACGCATGAACTCGAAAAAGATCTCAAGGTTGAAACGCGTCGTTCGTTTGTTTGCAGTTTTTAAATGAAATAAAACAAGGACTTTGAACATCTTGATGGAGTGCACTGCCACATCTTTGTTTATACAATTAATTTAAGGGCTCGGCTTGCCCTGGGCAATTGCACCGGTAACGGCACGTGAACTAGCCGCTTTGTTTTGGAGATATATATATATTCAATGGCACCTGCAGATACACATGCTATGCATATCCCTTCCGACATCTAGTGTTGGGCTCGGAGTGTTACAAGTTGTTTTTCTTTGAAGAAGTCTTTTCAGTCATGAGATCGAGTGACTCCTCCTCTCGGTTCCATTGCGCATAGGCATCAACCCCATTGTTAGATTGTCTTATTTCCGTTGTCCGGTTTGGATGTGTTTCCTCTCGCTCCGAGATTTCAATTTGGAAAACCTCAGAAAACTTCTTATTCGTTGGTATTGTTTCGATCATGTTTTCCATCTAGCATCGAACCGGTAGTACAGTCGGAACCTTCTTTTTCACCCTTTGGGGTGCGTGCACCCAACTCTGGCCTATTCAGGCCTACCACGTGGAAAGCCTGATGGATCAGACTCCATTCCGATTCTGCCCTCGGTGCCACGCAAAGTACCCCTATACAGACCAGCACTTGGTTTGTAATTTGTGCCTTTCTCCAGACCATCGGGAGGAAAATTGTGAGGCCTGTCGGTCATTTCGTTCACAGAAGACCCTCCGAGATTGCAGAGCTAGAAGACTCAAAATGGTGTTGAAAAGCAGTGAACATCTGGACATCGCTGAAGAGGAATCGGAGGACGACAGACCCATCACAGCTGGACAGTATGTGAGTACGTCTGCCCGAACACCCCTGCACAAAAGACATTTAAAGGCCTTGGGTACACTACTGCCGGAAGGCCATGGTTCGGCCCGAAAAAAGAATGTCGGTGACCGTACTTCTGGGTTGGGCCGAAAAAGGCCACTCCTCCGTCTACTTCAGAGTCGAGAAAATCTGTCAAAGGCTCAGTTTCTGACTCCAGTAAAAAAGAAAAAAGCCCATTCTTTGGAGTCCAAAATTCTGCAGTATGTTTTGGAGCTGAGACCCTCCACTACCTTTTCGGGACCGAAAAAACAACAAACTTTGGAGCCGAAAAAATACTCCTATACAGAAGAACAAGGACTTTAAAAAAAAAGAATTTGAAAGAATCCCATAAAACCTCTGAGGAAGAGCCTGACATTGAGCCCATTTTACAAATCATGGATGAGAGACAATCCAGAATACACATCCATAAAGAAACAAGAAGAATTGTCACTGCACCTCCTTTAAAAACAAAAAGAAAGCTGGCTTTCCAAAAGGAAATGGACTCTGTACAGCCACCAGCAAACGTGCAAAAACAAAAGGAGAAACCAATACCTCTTCACACTTCTCCTTCCCATTCTCAATTATCTGTCTCACCCTACAACAGCCCACCAACAATGCTTTCTCCAACACATTCATTATATTCACAGGGAGATACAGCAGACCCATGGGATCTTTATGACCCTGATCCCCTCCCAGATAATGACCCTGATACGTACCCATCAAAACCTTCTCCACCAGACGATACCACTGCATACAACCAGGTCATATCCAGGGCAGCAGCTTATGGGGTAACCATGCATTCAGAGCCATTGGAAGAAGATTTCTTATTTAATACACATTCCAAGTACCAGTGTCTCCCAATGTTACCAGGCATGGTAAAACACGCAGACCAAATTTTTTGTGAGCCTATAAAATGTAGGATTATCACACCTGGAATTGATTAAAAAGTATAAGCCTGTACCCTCTGACCCAGATTACATTACTCACCAGGTCCCTCCAGACTCAGTGGTAGTCAATGCAGCAAGAAAGAGGGCAAATAGCCTGTCTTCAGGAGATGCACATCCTCCTGATAAGGAGAGCAGAAAATTTGATGCACCAGGGAAAAGAGTTGCTACACAGGCAGCAAATCAGTGGAGGATTGGAAATTCTCAGGCACTCCTAGCCCGCTATGATAGGGCCCATTGGGATGAAATGCAGGATATTATACAGCATCTCCCAAAATAGCACTAGAAGAGGGCACAGCAAGTAGTAGAAGAGGGGCATGCGATTAGTAATAATCAAATAAGATCTGCCCTTGATGCTGCTGATACAGCTGCAAGGAGCGTAAACACTGCCATCACAATCAGAAAACATGCATGGCTGCGCTCCTCTGATTTTAAACCAGAAATTCAACAAGCTGTACTTAACATGCTTTTTGATAAAAAGCACCTCTTTGGCCCAGAAGTGGACACCACTTTGAAAAACTGAGAAAGGACTCCGATACTGCGAAAGCAATGGGTGCTTTGTACACCACACCATATAGAGGTTAATTTCGCAGGCCACAGTTTCGAGGAGGTTTTAAACCACAATCCTCAGAGGCTTCCACCTCCCAAACAAAGCAACCACAACACACTGAGTATCAACATGTTGGGTTTAGAGGATCCTATAGAGGTCAATACTTTAGAACTAGAGGTAAATTCCAAACCTCTAAACAAACAACACAACCTAAACATTGACTTCCTTACCTCCCTTCCACTCCACACATCTCCTGTAGGGGGAAGACTACAACAGTTCCGCTCTCATTGGCAAAATATCACCACAGACAACTGGGTATTATCAATTATCCGCAATGGCTATTGCCTATAATTGATATCCACCCCTCCAAACATTCCGCCAAGATATCGTAAGTTGTTCCACGAACATACAGTTGTGTTAAAACAAGAGGTACAATCTCTACTGTTCAAACAATCAATAGAATGATTCCCACAGTCCCAACAAGTACCAGGAGTATACTCACTATACTTCCTAATTCCCAAAAAAGATGGCACCCACAGGCCCATATTAGACCTCAGGCCCCTCAATCTATACATCTTGTCGGAGCATTTTCACATGGTAACTCAGCAAGATGTTATTCCACTACTGCAAAACCAAGATTTTATGACTGCTCTAGACCTCAAGGATGCGTATTTCCACATACCAGCCACCCAGCTCACAGAAAATACCTCAGGTTTGTCATAGCAGGAAAACACTACCAGTTCAAAGTGTTGCCATAACAATAGCTCCTTGGGTGTTCGCAAAGTGTCTAGCAGTAGTAGCGGCATACTTTAGAAGACAACACATCCATGCCTTTCTATATCTAGACGATTGGCTAATAAAATAAAGCAATCTTACACAATGCCAAAAACATACTCGTTATGTGATAGAAACTCTGCACACACTAAGCTTTTCTATAAACTACCAAAAGTCACACCTTCAACCAGCACAAGTACAACCGTATCTAGGTGCTATCATAAATACTCAACTAGCTCTAGCGTATCCAAATATACAAAGGATACAAGGTTTCCAAAATGTAATACCACTCATACAGCCAAATCAACAATACACTGTTACATTTATCATGAAGATTCTAGGAATGATGGCATCTTGCAAAGCAATAGTCCCACATGCAAGATTAAACATGAGGCCCTTACAACAGTGCCTTGCAAAACAATGGTCACAATCACACTGTCAACTTCAAGATCTAGTGTTGATGGACCGCCAAACTCATATGTCCCTTCAGTGGTGGAATTGCTGCAATTTAATGAAGGGGCGGTCGATTCAAGACCCTTTGCCTCAGACCATAATTATAATAGATGCATCAATGATCGGTTGGGAAGCTCGCCTAAACAATCAAACCATTCAAGGGCAATGGGATGTCAAACAGAAACAGCTACACATAAACCACTTAGAATTATTAGCTGTGTTCCTTGCCCTAACAGCATTTCAACCTCTTCTCAAACAGAAGAATGTTCTCATAAAAACACACAACATGACAACCATGTATTATCTCAACAAACAGGGAGGGACACATTCATCTCAGCTGTCCCTTCTAGCCCAAACAATGTTGAAATGACAATTCACAATCAAATTCACCTACTAGCACAATACATTCCAGGAATAGACAATCAATTGGCAGATCTCCTCAGCAGAAATCACCAACAAACACACAAATGGGAGATTCACTCCCAAGTACCTCAAAGGTACTTTCAAAGGTGGGGAACACCAGACATAGATCTATTCGCAACAAGTGAAAATGTAAAATGCCAACACTTCACATCCAGACATCCACATCCCCTATCCAAGGGCAATGCTCTATGGATCAATTGGTCAGGGATATTTGCTTACGCTTTTCCCACTCTCCCACTTCTTCCATTTCTAGTCAACAAATTACATCAAAAGTCACTCAGCATGATACTCATAGCACCAACATGGGCACGCCAGCCTTGGTTCACAACACTGTTAGACCTAGCTGCAGTACCTCCGTCCAAACTCCCAAACAGACCAGATTTGTTAACACAAAATAAAGGTCAAATCAGGCATCCAAACCCCAATGCTCTCAATCTAGCAATTGGCTCCTGAAAACAGAGAATTTGGTTATTTAAATCTTCCATCAGAATGTATTGAAGTAATTAAATAAGCACGAAAACCTACTAATAGACAGTGCTACGCAAACAAGTGGAAAAGATGTGTCTACTATTGTCAGTCTAAAACCATAGATCCACTTACAGCATCTATACAAGATATTGAATGCTATTTACTTCATTTACAGAAATCAAATTTGGCTTTCTCATCCATTAAAATACACCTTACTGCAATATCTGCATACTTACAAACTATTCAACATACTTCTCTATTCAGAGTTCCTGTTATCAAAGCCTTCATGGAAGGATTAAAATGCATCATTCCACCCAGAACACCACCTGTTCATCATGGAATTTAAATATTGTACTTACCAGACTCATTGGGCCACCTTTTGAAACCATGCACTCTTGCTAAATTAAATTTTTAACATGGAAGGTCGCCTTCCTTGTGGCTATTACTTCTTTAAGAAGAGTTAGTGAAATACAAGCATTCACTCTTGAAGAACCTTTTTTTCCAAGTGCACAAACATAAGGTTGTATTAAGAACAAATCCAAAATTTCAACCAAAAGTAGTATCTCCTTTTCACATCAATCAAACAGTGGAATTGCCAGTCTTCTTTACACAACCAGATTCTGTGGCAGAAAGGGCTCTTCACACCCTAGATCTCAAAAGAGCTCTTATGTACTACATAGACAGAACTAAAGATTTTAGGAAAACAAAGCAACTTTTTGTTGCTTTCTAACAACCACATACAGACTATCCTATATCAAAACAAGGTTTAGCTAAATGGATTGTTAGATGTATTCAAGCATGTTATATCAAAGCAAAGAACCAACTTTTGATCACTCCAAAAGCACATTCTACAAGAAAGAAAGGTGCAACAATGGCTTTTTTAGGAAACATACCAATGGTTGACATATGTAAAGCAGCTACATGGGCAACCCCTCATACATTTACAAAACACTACTGTGTTGATGTGTTCTCACAGCAACAAGCCACTGTAGGCCAAGCTGTCTTAAGGACTTTATTCCAAACAACTTCAACTCCTACAGGCTAGCCACCGCTTTTTGGGAGGACTAACTGCTTTGTAGTCTATGCATAGCATGTGTACCTGCAGCTACACATGCCATCAAACGGAAAATGTCACGTACCCAGTGTACATCTGTTTGTGGCATGTAGTGCTGCAGATTCACTAGCACCCTCCCTCCTCCCCGGAAGCCTGTAGTCGTTTACGTGTTTAACATTTGTACACATGTATATACATTTACATGGACATCTCTTTATATTTCTATACTCTATCACTCCTTTCTTCACCCTCTGTGGGAAAACAATCTAACAATGGAGTCGATGCCCAATGCGCAATGTAACCGAGAGGAGGAGGCAGTCGATCTTGTGACTCTGAAAAGACTTATTTGAAGAAAAACAACTTGTAACACTCCGAGCCCAACACTAGATGTTGGAAGGGATATGCATAGCATGTGGATCTGCAACACTACATGCCACAAACAGATGTACACTGGGTAAGTGGCATGTGTAGCTGCAGATAAACATGCTGTGCACAGGTCCTGCCATCTAGTGTTGGGCTCTGAGTGTTACAAGTTGTTTTTCTTCGAAGAAGTCTTTTCGATTCACGGGACCGAGTGACTCCTCCTTTTCGGCTCCATTGCACATGGGCATCGACTCCATCTTAGATTGTTTTCTTTCCGCCTTCGTGTTCGGACGTGTTCCTCTTCACTCCGGTTGTTCGAGTTGGAAAAACTTATAATCCATTGAAAATCGTTGGTATTGTTTTCGATTGCGTAACATCAAGCATCGACACCTCAGTACCGGCAGATACACATCTTCGGTTGCGCTTCAGGGCACCTGTGCCCAACTTGGGCCTGGTCGGCCCGACCACAATTATCGGAAAACCTTCATGGACCAGACCCCGTTCAGATTCTGCCCTTGGTGCCACTCCAAGTATCCCTACACAGATCAACATCTGGTTTATAATCTGTGTTTATCCCCAGATCATCAAGAGGATACTTGTGAAGCCTGTAAATCTTTCAGTTCGAAAAAGACTTTACGGAACCGAAGAGCGAGAAGGTTACAGATGGCGTCCAGAAGCGCCAAACACCTTGACGCAGAAGAGGAGGAGATGATTCACATTGCCATCTCCGTTCAGGGATCCGATTCCGAACAGGAGTCCAACGTTGACCGACTGCTAACAGCGGGCCAGCGTGTGAGTACGCTTGCCTTGACCCAGACCAAGCCCAAACATAAGGCCACGGGGACGCCACTGCCGGAAGGCCCTGGCCCTACCCATAAGAAATCAACCGGTGACCAAGTAACATCTTTGGCACCAAAAAAGGCCACGCCCGTTACGAAGCCTTCGGACTCGAGCCGAGGCATAGGCTCCGAAAGCATTCGACACCGACCCATCGAGTCGAGACCACGGAAGTCACTTTCGGGAACCGAGGCCAACAATAACTCTAGGCCCTTCGGTGCCGAAAAAAACGGCTTTGGAGCCAAACAAACATTCCTATACAGAGGAGCATGGACTTTCGAAACAGTTAAGAGAGCCATAGATTTGAGGAAGAACTACAACAAATGGAGGTTTTTGATGACCAACAAGCCAGGATACAGATCCACAAGGACACTGGCAAGATCCTTACAGCACCTCCTCTCAAAATAAAAAGAAAACTGGCCTTCCATGGACGTTTAGACACTGATCAGCCAATGGCTAAAGTGCCAAGAGATAAATCTCCACCTCCCCAGTTTTCTCCTCACCAGTCTCCTCACTCTCCTCAACAGACTGTCTCCCCACCTGTTACACCCACTGCACAGTCTCCAACACACACTATGCAGTCACATCAGGACAGAGATCCATGGGATCTCCGATGACCCAGTCTCAGACAATAGCCTAGAGTGCTACCCATCTAAGCCATCCCCACCTGAGGATAGCACCCGGTATACACAGGTTCTAGCGAGGGCAGCAGCTTTTCACAACGTGCGCATGTACACAGAACCTCTAGAGGTCGACTTCTTGTTCAATATACTGTCCTCAACTCATGCCACATACCAAAGCCTACTCATGCTCCCCGGTATGCTCAAACATGCCCAGCAGATATTCCAAGAACCAGTTAAAGGAAGGACTATAACCCCAAGATTAGAGAAAAAATACAAACCACCACCCTCAGACCAGTTTATATCACACAACAGCTGCCCCCTGATTCAGTAGTGGTCAGCGCAGCGAGGAAAAGGGCTAACTCACAGTCCTCTGAAGATGCACCCCCTCCAGATAAGGAAAGCAAAAAATGTGATGCTGCAGGGAAGAGGGGGTGTCACAAGCAGCCAATCAGTGGCGCATAGCTAATTCGCAGGCCCTTCGAGCAAGATACGATAGGGCTCATTGGGATGAGATGAAGGACATTATTCAGCATCTCTCCACGGAACAACAAAAGAGAGCCCAGCAGGTAGTAGAGGAGGGACAGGCAGTTACGAATAATCAAATAAGATTGGCGCTAGATTCAGCTGATACAGCCGCAAGGACTATAAATACGGCTGTCACCATTAGGCGGCATGCATGGCTTAGGTCATCATGTTTTAAACCTGAAATCCAACAGGCCGTCCTCAACATGCCTTTTAAACAGCAGCAATTATTCTGCACACAGGTGGACACAGCCATAGATAAGATTAAAAAAGACGCTGACACTGCCAAGGCGATGGGAGCGCTTTACTCATCCCAATACAAAGGCTCATTTCGGAAGCCTCAATATAGGGGAGGCTTCAGGCCACAGCCCTCCAAGCCATCCACCTCACAATCCAAGCCCTCATATCAGACACACTACCAAAGAGGGCAATTTCGGGGATCCTACAGAGGACAATTCCCCAAATTTAGATGAAAATTCCAATCCTTAAAATAAGCCACTAATAACAAACAGTGACTTTATCATCACCTTCCCTCAACACACTTCCCCTGTGGGAGGAAGACTTAAAATGTTCCACGACCAATGGTTAGACATCACAACGGACACATGGGTACTATCCATTATCCAACATGGTTATTGCATACAGTTCACACAATTTCCTCCAGACATTCCCCCAAAAGCACACAAACTTTCATCGCAACATCTTGCAATGTTACAAACAGAAGTACAGGCACCGTTACTCAAACAAGCTATAGAACTAGTGCTGCATCATCAAAAAGGAACAGGGGTTTACTCCCTGTACTTCCTTATTCCCAAGAAAGACAAAACATTAAGGCCAATATTGGATCGCAGGACTCTTAACCTCCACATCTGATCAGAACACTTTCACATGGTAACACTACAAGATGTAGTCCCACTGCTACAACTGGGAGAATGGATGCGTATTTTCACATACCCATCCATCCAGCTCACAGAAAATACCTCAGGTTTGTTATACAAGGAAAACATTACCAGTTCTCAAGGTATTACCCTTCGGGATAACAAGAGCCCCCAGAGTCTTTACAAAATGCCTTGCCGTAGTCGCAGCATACATAAGGAGACAACATATGCATGTGTTCCCATATCTCGACGATTGGCTAATAAAAGCCAACACTCAAATACAGTGTCAACATCACACATGTTATGTAATAGATACCCTACACACACTAGGGTTCTCAATACATTACCAAAAGTCACACCTGCAACCATCGCAAATTCAGCAGTACTTAGGGGACACACTAAACACTCAAAGCGCTTGCAAGTCCAAGCCCACAAAGAGTCCAATCGTTCCACACCATATTGCCAAATATTCAGCCAAACCAGCACTACACTGTCCGTTTTGTCATGAAACTGCTAGGTATGATGACTTCATGCATCGCCATTGTCCCAAACGCAAGGTTACACATGCGGCCCTTACAACAGTGCCTCGCAAAACAATTGTCGCAGGCACATGGTCATCTCCAAGATCTAGTGTTGATAGACCGCCAAACACACATTTCGCTTCAGTGGTGGAATCCCACAAATTTAAACAAAGGACGGCCATTTCAAGACCCTGTGCCTCACGCCATTCTTACAACAGATGCATCAATGATTGGATGGGGAGCACACCTCAACAATCACAATATTCAGGGACAATGGGACAACAAACCGAAGCAGCTTCACATAAATCACTTAGAACTGCTAGCAGTCTCCCTAGCACTAAGAACCTTTCAACCTCTTCTTGCTCACAAACACATTCTTGTCAGAACAGACAATATGACAACAATGTACTACTTAAACGAACAAGGAGGAACCCACTCATCACAACTTTGCCTTCTAGCACAAACAATTTGGCATTGGGCAATTCACAACAACATTCACCTGGTAGCTCAATACATTCCAGGGATTCACAATCAGTTAGCAGACAACCTCAGTCGAGATCACCAACAAACTCACGAGTGGGAAATTCACCCCCAGGTACTTCACAAATACTTTTGTCAGTGGGGGACACCAAACATAGATCTGTTTGCCACGAACCACAACGCAAAATGCCAAAACTTCGCGGCCAGGTACCCACACCCTCAGTCCAAGGGCAGTGCTCTATGGATCAACTGGTAAGGGATATTTGCTTATTCTTTTCCCCCTCTCCTGCTAATTCCATTTTTGGTCAACAAGCTGCGTCAAAACAAACTCAAACTCACTTATAGCACCAACGTGGGCACGCCAGCCATGGTACACCACACTGCTATACCTGTCAATAGTACCACACATCAAAACTCCCTAACAGGCCAGACCTGCTGACGCAGAACAAGCAGCAGATCAGACACCCCAATCCAGCGATGCTCAATCTGGCAATCTGGCTCCTGAAATCTTAGAGTTTGAGTATCTAAATCTTCCACCAGAGTGTATGGAAGTCATTAAACAGGCAAGAAAACCTACTTACCAGGCAGTGTTATGCTAACAAATGGAAAAGATTTGTTTTCTACTGTCAAGCAAACCACATAACACCTTTAGATGCGTCCATACAAGACATTGTAAGTTATTTACTCCACCTACAAAAAGCAAATCTAGCTTTTTCATCCATCAAAATACATCTCACAGCAGTTTCTGCTTATTTGCAAAATAAACAGACCAAATCCCTATATAGGGTACCATTCATTTAAAGCTTTCATGGAGGGCCTTAAACGAATCATACCTCCAAGAAAGCCAGCAGTACCCTCATGGAATCTTAACATTGCACTTACACGGCTCATGGGTCCACCATTTGAACCCGTGCACTCTTGTCAAATTCATTCCTAACTTGGAAAGTAGCATTTCTAGTGGCAAACATTACGAAGAGTTAGTGAGATACAAGCATTCACTATTGAACGACCCTTTATACAAGTACATAAACATAAGGTTGTACTCCGCACAAACCCTAAGTTTCTACCTAAAGTCATCTCACCGTTTCATTTAAACCAAACCGTGGAACTCCCAGTCTTCTTCCCACAGCCAGACTCAGTGGCAGAAAGAGCACTACATACATTGGATATTAAAAGAGCTCTAATGTATTACATCGACAGAACAAAATCATTTCATAAATCTAAACAGTTGTTCGTCCCATTCCAAAAACCCCATACTGGTAATCCTATATCAAAACAAGGCATAGCCAGGTGGATAGTGAAATGTATACAAACTTGTTACGTAAAGGCTAAAAGACAACTGCTAATTACGCCAAAGGAGCACTCCACTAGGAAAAAAGGAGCAACAATGGCATTTCTAGGAAACATACCAATGACAGAAATTTGTAAGGCAGCCACTTGGTCGACACCTCATACCTTTACCAAGCATTACTGTGTAGATGTGTTAACAACACAACAAGCCACAGTAGGACAGGATGTACTAAGAACATTATTTCAGACAACTTCAACTCCTACAGGCTGACCACCGCTTAGGGGAGGATTACTGCTTTGTAGTCTATGCATAGCATGTGTATCTGCAGCTACACATGCCATAGAACGGAAAATGTCACTTACTCAGTGTACATCTGTTCGTGGCATGTTCCGCTGCAGATTCACATGCGCCCTCCCTCCTCCCCGGGAGCCTGTAGCCGTTTAAGTTACATTTAAAATTTGTACATATGTATATACATATCTATTCCATTGCACGAACACCTTTTTATTTAAACTCTGTATATACATCTCCATTCCATTGCATGGACATCTTTCTTTACACTCTCACTCCTACCTTACCCTCTGCGGGGAAAAAATCTAAGATGGAGTCGATGCCCATGTGCAATGGAGCCGAAAAAGAGGAGTCACTCTGTCCCGTGACTCGAAAAGACTTCTTTGAAGAAAAAAAACTTGTAACACTCGGAGCCCAACACTAGATGGCAGGACCTGCGCATAGCATGTGAATCTGCAGCGGAACATGCCACGAACCGATGTATACTGGGTAAATGACATTTTATATATATATATATATATATATATGTACCCAATGCAAAGAAATAATTAGTAAAAATTCATCACCATGGGGCACAGTTCCTCCTTCATCTTTCTCCTGCCAGCAAGTAGTTGAACTCGGTTCGACTGCAACGAGAAAGAGAGATCTACCCTCATGGGAGACATCCAACATCTAAATCCTGATTGAGATCTCTGAATCTCCCACAGTCGACCAGGGTCTCTTGTATATCGTAAACAAGCCAGGAAGGAGATTTCTAGAAAACCCCTCACGCGCCATTAAAAGTGTTAAAAAATGCTGGCTACTTTAGGTCAGTTTTGAAAGAAACACATTAGAAATGGCCAAGTTCCCAAGGTGTCCCTCCCAAAACTAAAGTGTTCCCTGCTGTACCATAAACATAATCCTTGTACATCCTTATCTTGCTGACTGACTCCGCCATGTTATGTCCTAGCCCTTGGTGAGAAAGGACACACAGAATGAAAACATGAACGAGAGAACACGTTGCATAATATGTTTTGTATTGAAAAATTCTTGCACCTGTAACGTGGCGGTAAAGCTAAGGTTAATCCGAATACAAAATGGAGTCTATAACTTGTGACCGTTAATGTGATGGTGGACAGCTAAGCCAAGTGCAAAGTGTTGAGACACGGAGTCAGTGGTCAAAACACAAATATCACTACACTCCGACCTTTGACCAGTGACTCGTATACTGTATAGGTTTAAAATCACTTTTTTGCTGTCTAAACATTGCAAGCAAATTAGGAATACATTGTACATAGCAAGATAATGATACAATAATATCTAAAGCCATACAAATTTCATCTAAAACTTTGCGTAATTGTCCAAAATCCGGTAACCACTGAAACAACCAGTCCCGCCATCCCTGATCCTTATCCTGTTTTACCGCTTTCACTAATGTATGTAGTGTATTATTGTGGGCCTGGATAGATTTAGAGCGGTCCGAAAGGTTAAAACAACACATGCCTTCAAATTGAGTGCAACCATGATTGTGTTTTAGCAACAGGTAGTCTATGGCAGCCCTGTTTTGTAATGCAGTTTTTCTAGTACCGTGCACATCTAATGAAAATTCAGATAAAGCAATAGAAGTATGGCTAATATTTTTAACCATTAGACATGCTAACTTATTGATCATTCTGGCATTAAATACAGCTATTGCAGGCACGCCTACAATAGAAAGACTTAAGCTTAGGTACTCTGATTGGGATAATAATTGAATATCTGACTCACAATCTTTTCTTAATTGCATAGTGTCTCTAGGATAACGAGTATGTATAGAGTTAGAGGGAAACATCATGAGTCCTAGGCGTGTAAAAGTAAAGGGTCTGCCTGTTATGTTAGATGGAATGTAGGTAAAAGTCAGGTTCCCAACAGAGAACAGCCCACCAACTGGCAACTTAACATGTTTAATGTGACTAGCAGCAGTCACTAGATGATAAGCCATCCGATTTGACATATTTTTACAATGTTGGTCCGTTCGGTAAAAGCACAAAACTCTGTGTTCCCACGGTATGTTTTAAGAAGTTGATGTTTTCTTTTCTAAACGGAATTGAATGCATTTTCCATCGTCATGAAAATTGCAGGACATGTATTAATGTTGTGTGTAATTATCTGAGTGAGATTGTCCCACTTCTCATTGGTTGTTTCCTGACAGTCCCTGCAATACTCATAGGGACTGAAGTGGGTTTCCATATCATGTTCTTGCACATCTTTATCCTGGTTAGTGGCATTGAAAAGTTCTAACAAAATGCTTGTTGGTGTTGGTATGGCGATTAAACATGCTGACAAAACATCCACAGTGCTTCTAGGTCACCCATGCAAAAGTCAGATCTGTTGAGCACTGTTTGCGCCAAATATTATAATTCAGATGTAGTAGAGGTGTTGCGCGACATGATCGATCAATCAGGTTGAAGTTGGGGGTGCACCCAGATCTTGGAGCAATCAATCTGAAATTCTCCGGTGGAATCTGTACTCCAACACCTGTCTCACACAGTGCCATGTCTCGTGGTATCAGTCTTTAAGCTTGTAAAGCATGCAAGTCAAGGCCTGCAGATTGGGGTGTGGCTGTGTAAGAAGCTAAGGCTCCAGGTTTATTTCCCAGAACGTGATGGTATTGGTGGCCACATGCGGTTGTATTTGGAAAACTGGGGTTAACATTCTTGTTAGAGGGGTTTCAGCATTTGTTAAGTCTGTTGTTCAGAATCTGGAGGGCTTCATCTAAATGTTTTCTCCAGTTTTTCAAAGTTCCATCAGATAATTTTCACAGCTGAGCTTTCAGTAAGCCATTCATTCTCTCCATCAGTCCTTAGGCTTGTGGATAATAAGGGATATGATATATCCACTCGATATTGTGCTGAGAACAGCACTCCTGCACCAATTTTCTTTTGAAGTGTGACCCATTGTCACTCTGGACCTCGAGTGGTGCTCCATGGTATAACATTAACAAGTCCAAAGTTCTGATGGTGTTGTGTTGAGTGGCACGTTTGCAAGGGACAGCTATCAGGTCCCCAGAGTAAGTGTCCACTATGGTGCAGACGTATTGACACCCGCAACTAATGGGTAGTGGTCCATTGTAATCAATTTGCCATATCTGTCCTGGTAACTTTCCTCTCCCCAATTGACCTTTGACTGTTTGCAGGACAGAACTCTGTTGTGTGTGCTGACAAATAGGGAATTGCAAAATCACAGTTTTTATAAAATCTAGGAGAATGTGCATCCCTCTGATCTCTGCCACCTATAAGTGGCTTTTTCTCCCAGGTGTCCATATTTTCGGTGTGCCCATTTAGCCATCCCCCCCAAGTCAGAATCCTGTGTTGCCACTTCTGCCAATGAGATTTTGGCTTTGTCTTCTGCAAGGGAATTGAACCAGTGTTCTGAGTCATTGGGACAATGAGCATCCACATAGTAAACTGTAACTGTACTTTGTACTAGCATTTCCCAAATTTCTTGCCACAACTCTTTGCCCCACACCTCCTTTGAGTGAATAAACCAGTTATGTGCATGCCATGTGGGAAGCCAAGTGGCTAACCCATTGGCAGTGGACCAGGAATCGGCGTAAATATGACAAGTTCCATGCAGCTGTTGCTCTAGAGCCTGATACACAGTGTACAACTCTGCATACTGGCTACTTTTCCCCTCTCATTTAGAGGTTTGCTTTGGTAATTGGATTATATGACACCGCTTTCCAATGTCTTTTTCTACCCATGTATTTGGATGAGCCATCAGTAAACCATACATGCTTCCTGTCTTCCGGGGACAAGGATTCAAATGGCGCACCCCATCTCACTGATGACTCTTACCTGTGGTACCTCCTGCACCTTCTCCTCAACCTGTAGAGGGGCTAGTGACACCTATTCATGTAGGGATGCTGTGCCTGCCGGTCCTATTCGAGCCCTGTCTTGTATGTATCATTTCCAGCGTATGATACTAGCCTCTTGTGCATGTCCGATACGGTGAGATTTAGGTGAACTCCTTACCCACTGCATGATTGGTATTTCAAGTCTCAGAATTACATTATGACCTAGTGCTATTTGCCCAGTATCCACTAGAGCCCAATAACAGGCCAAAAGCTGTTTTTCAAAAGGAATATAACGCTCCCCAGAGTCAGATAGTTTTCTAGTCCAAAACCCCAGGGGCACCCTTGTCCTTCCTCGTTTTTGCTGCATACTCCACGTTGCATATTGTCCCTGTACAGTCACCTGTAACTCAGTGCCTCCCTCCTGCACTGGCCAGAAGTCTAAAGCCTGTTGAATTGCTTCTGTTGCCAAATCAAAAGCACACTGCTGCTCTTCACCTAATTCAAACTCATGTTTCTTCCTTGTCACTTTGTACAGAGGGGCCATAATCTGACTCAGATGAGGGATGTGCTCACTCCAAAAACCAAACAATCCAATAAATCTCTGGGTCTCCTGCTTAGTACGGGTTGTGGCAAACTTGAGAATCTTTTGCTTTGCTTGTGGTAACACCTCTGTGTCCCTGATTCCACTGAATGCCTAGAAATTTCACATTTTGAGATGGTCCTTGTGTCTTATCTCTGTTAAACATCCACCCCTTACTCTGCAAATGTTCCACCACCCGCTCCAACTGAGTTTGCACCTGTTCTTCTGTCTCTCCCTGAATCATCACATCATCAATGTAATGGGTTACTTACACACCTGGAATGACAGATACTTCATCCAGGTGCTCGGTCACCAGCCGGTGACAGATCGTGGGACTATGTATGTGCCCGATTGGCAAAGATAACATGCAAAACTGTCTACTGCCATGTGAAAATGAGAATTGTTCTTGACATTCTGGCGCCAAGGGTATAGATTAGAACGCATTGGCATATCAATGGTGGCATACCAAGTCCCTGTATGTTTTTGTATTTGTTCAATCAAAGTGATGGTGTCTGGGACCGCGGCTGTCAAAGAGGGTGTATGTTTATTCAGCTCACAGTAATCAATTGTCAATCTGTACTGCCAGTCAGGTCGTTTAACTGGCCAGAGGGGATTGTTCCATTCAGTAGTAGTGGGAGCTATCACACCAGCATCAATCATGTCTTTTATGGTTTCACGTATTTCATCATGCCCTCTTGGAATATGGTACTTTTTCAAATTAATTATTTAATTGCCAGGGGCACCTTCACTGGGGGAATTTGTAAACAACCCACTCTTGTGGCCGCCACTGAAATTTATCTTTTTGTTCCAAATTGAAAACAACCATAATCTAGATACAAAGTCATTCCATTCAGAATGTCTATTCCCAGTAGGTATTCTAAAAGACTCACAATCAACACAGCATATTCTCTTTTTGGTGTTCTCCCTATTTTCATTTGTACTGTGGTTTGCACAGCGGGGTCTGTCTATCCCCAACTCTGTGATGGTGTAATGCGGTCCGTTAAACTTCGTAGGGTAAATCAAAGAGGACTCTGCCCCGGTGTCAATGAAGGCTCAAACTTTTTGCAAATTTTTGTTTTTCCAGTTATTTCTAAATGAACATGAGGTCTGTTATCTGTACCGGAGCTTGGCGAGTTTCCCCTGTTAACTTTTGCCCAAGTGAGGTCTGGATTTATGCTCTCATATTTGCGAGCAGGCTCACCCCCGTACCTGTTCTCAAAAGTTAACCAGTCACTGTCCATAACATTTCCCTCCCTTTCTTTTCCTTCCCCGACAACTGTGACCGGCTCTGCCTTTCACGCTTGTTATCCTGCTTGTTTACATTTCTGTTTCCTTCCTTAAGATCAAAACCCCTTTTACGGTACATCTCCCACAAGCTTTTTGTATCTATCCCATCAATCTGCCCTTTTTTAACACCATCTTTTAGTAATGCCGTAAACATGTCTCTCCTGGACACTCTGTTGTTATCTGTGCAACCCTCAGATCTTGAAGATCTCTTGGGTTTATACCATTGTACTAAATCCCCTAACTCTCGGACAGCCTCTAGCACATCTTTTAAAGCCTGCACTGTCTGATTAATTAGGAGAGTCATGATTACTTGTTTGTAGGCTGGCGGAGCAAGGCGAATAAGTCTGTTATGCACTGAGTCAGCGAGTGATCCAACTAACAGATGGTGTGCATTGTTCAGGAAAATGGCAGTTTTCATACTTTCCTCTTTAAGTCTCTGCATTGCATCTCTTAAGGTGTACCAGGGCTTATCATTAGGCATCTTACAGTGCAGAAATTAGAAGAGTACCCTATATCAAGTATCACGCCTGAAGCGCCACAATTGCACCATGCAGGTAAGTACTGACACTCCCACCCGTTTCTTAAATCTATCTATTATATCATTGACTTCTTGCTGTGAGTAATCTTCTAAGGAATTAATTTGAATCCCTGACGGATTTTGTGGTTAGTTCTGCAATTTTCTTCTAAATATTGGCTGTGCACGCACTACATTCTACTCCTTTAGGTCCCTCTGTCCCCCACCTTTTTATTTTTTATTTTTTTTACTCTCCTAAGCACTAGAGTTTGAAAGATCACCGCTGGTCCAAATGTTAGTATCCCACGACGAATCTGTGCACAAGTCTAAACTAGAATTAGCAATGACTAAATGAACCTTTTTCTGATTTATCCTTCCTCCACGTTTACAATATTTGTTTTGAGCTACTTTGATTGCAGTACGTTCTGAGATGGTTTGATACGTGTCTGCCTTATCTTGCTGTAATTTATTCCTACAAGACAACATGGTTGCAGTATTTTATTGTATCAAAAAGTTGCTTTTCTAACTGTTTTTTTCTGTAGGCAGCCAAAATTATCCACCCCCATCAGCCAAGAACTGAAAGATCATTCCCTTCTGCCAGTAGTTTTCTTAAGCAACACAAAATATCTGCTGGTTCTGCTTCATTTAAACATTCATCCCAACTCTACAATAAACTAGCCAGTGTGAAAATTCATTACATGGGGTGCCCGGCACCATCCAGGAATTGAAAAACACTCTGTTCACACACGTTTTTAGAAGCAGATGCATTAGTCTTCTTGCTAAACATATTTTTACTCTTAAACATACACTTGCAGCTTATAATACCTAACCCCCCGGCTGACTATGCCAAAGTGTTTTGCTTTCCTGCTGACCGAGCCAAAATACTCGCACTGAAAAGAGTAAAAAAAATAACCTCTAGAATGTGCTTCTTAGTCTAATAAAATACATTTATTAAGTCACTTTGCAAGGCTCGTGAAGGAAGGTCAGTACAACCGAAATTGCACCTTTAAAATTTGCAACAATAAAGTAGGAACATGTACAGTGAATCTTCAATCTACAAACAGCAAATATATACATGCAAAGATACAAATATCTATATTAATATATATAGACTGCAACGAGAGAACGAGATCTACCCTCACAGGAAATATCACTCATTCAACATCTCAATCATGATTGAGGTCTGTAAATCTCCCACAGTCGACCAGGGTCTCTTATATACCGTAAACAAGCCAGGAAGGAGATTTCTAGAAAACCCCTCCCACTCCTTGAAAAGTGTTAAAAAATGCTGGCTACTATGGTCAGTTTTGAAAGAAACACATTAGAAATGGCCAAGTTCCCAAGGTGTCCCTCCCAAAACTAAACCGTTCCCTGCTGTGCCATAAACATAATTCTAGTACATTCTTACCCTGCTGACTGACTGACTCCTTCACATTATGTCCTAGCCCTTGGTGAGAAAGAAAACGCAGAATAAAAACATGAACGAGAAAACACATCGCATAACATGTTTTCTACAGAAAAATACTTGCACCTGCAACGTGGTGGTAAAGCTAAGGCTAAGCTGAATACAAAATGGAGTCTATGATTTGTGACCGCTAATGTGACAGTGGACAGCTAAGCCAAGTGCAAAGTGGTGCAACATGGAGTCAGTGGTCAAAACACAAATATCACTACAGTTATCTCCGGCAGGTTTGCCCCCAATGCCAGCCGGGCCCTCCTGGATACGGTATATCATCTCCCAGGGTCCCCCCGGGTGCCTGCAACAGTGCCATCTGATGACCCCATCGTCATTCCCAACTTCTAACCGGTACCCGCCTCAGGCCGTTTTTTTTTTTCTTCTTCAAATTTTTATTTTTTTATTAAAGATGAGATAACACAGCTTGTAAGGCAATAAATAATACACATTGTACATAAGCACCTGCACTCCCCCCCCCCCCCCCACACACATTTCCGTACAGCCTCATAAAGCAAGGAGAAGTACGTTATATATTATTGACCATACATAAAAATAGGCCGATTACCCCATCCTCCCACAGTGACAGTTCCTCTACTTATAGTTCCAATTGTGACTTGCGGTACACCATGTCCGTTAGCCTATGTTGTTTGGTAGGTTTGATACTGCTACCGCACTGGAGCGCTACCCTTCTCTTTGCCAACATCAATGCCACAGATGTAAACTTTGGTTGGTAGGTTGCAGGTTGAGAACCATCCCCAACAGGATGACTGCAGGGTAGGAGGGCACCAGCTCGGCCACCATGTCTGTAAGCGCAGTGGTAACTTGAGTCCAATATTTCATGACAGGAGTACAGTGGCAGGCCAGGTGTAAAGTTTGCCTCTCTCTCCCCACATCTCATACAATTTGCATCATCACATACCCAAGCTTTATACAATTTAACAGGAGTGTGATATATTTGATATATGATTTTTAGGTGGTCAATCAATCAATCAATCAATCAATCAAAGAGATTTATAAAGCGCGCTACTCACCCGTGAGGGTCTCAAGGCGCTGGAGAGTGAGAGGGGTATGGGGCTGGGAGGATCACTGTTCGAAAAGCCAGGTCTTGAGGCTCTTCCTGAAAAGTAGTAGGTTTTGGATCTTGCAGAGGTGGGTGGGGAGGGAGTTCCAGGCTTTGGGTGCAAGGTAGGAGAAGGATCTGCCCCTGGTGGTGGTGTGTTTGATGCGGGGGACGGAAGCGAGAGAGAGGTCGGCTGAGCGGAGTTGGCGTGTGGGCGTGTGGAAGGTGACTCTTTCGTTGAGGTAGGCAGGGCCAGTGTTGTGGAGTGATTTGTGTGCGAGGATGAGGATTTTAAAGGTGATCCTTTTGTCTATGGGGAGCCAGTGGAGGGATTAGAGGTGTGGTGAGATGTGTTCGTGTAGGGGGGAGGCGAGGATGAGTCGTGCCGCTGAGTTCTAGATACGCTGTAGTTTGCGCTTGAGTTTTAGTGTGGTGCCAGCGTAGAGGGCGTTTCCGTAGTCAAGTTTGCTGCTGATGAGTGCGTGAGTGACTGTCTTTCTGGCCTCTGTGGGGATCCACTTGAATGTTTTTTTCAGTATGCGGAGTGTGTTGAAGCATGAGGAGGTGAGAGCGTTGATTTGTTGGGTCATCGAGAGAGAGGAGTCCAGGATGATGCTGAGGTTGCGTGCATGGTTGGCGGGGGTGGGTGCGGGCCTAGTGTGGTGGGCCACCATGAGGGGTCCCAAGTGTTTTTGTGTGGGCCAAAGATGATTATTTCGGTTTTGTTGGAGTTGAGTTTTAGGTGGTTGGCTGTCATCCATGTGGCGGTGTCGAGGAGTGCATTGTGTACGTTGGATTTGGCAGTGTTGCGGTTGCGGGTGAGGGAGAGGATGAATTGAGTGTCATTGGCGTATGAGAGGATGGTGATTCCGTGGGGTTTGATTATGTTGGCTAGTGGGGTCATGTAGATGTTAAATAGTGTGGGACTGAGGGAGGAGCCTTGGGGGACTCCGCAGGTGATTTTGACTGCGGGAGATTGGAAGGGGGGGAGACAAACTTTTTGGGTTCTGTTGGTGAGGAAGGAGGTGAGCCAGTCCAGGACTTTGTGTCTTATCCCTGCGTCGTGAAGGCGTGTGCTGAGTGTGTGGTGGCAGACAATGTCAAAGGCTGCGGTTTCGCCCATGTCGACTCTGGATCTGATTTCGTCGGTGCATGCTATGAGAGCGGTTTCTGTGCTGTGGTTCTTGCGGAACCCAGATTGGGAAGGGTCGAGTGTGTTGTTTGTCTCGAGGAAGTGGGATAGGCGGGAGTTGACTATTTTTTCCGTAACCTTGGATGGGAATGGGAGGAGGGAGATGGGGCGGTAGTTGGAGAGGTCGTCTGGGTCGGCTTTGGTTTTTTTTTAGGAGCGCAGTGACTTCCGCGTGTTTCCAAAGGTCTGGGAAGGTGGCAGTTTCGAAAGAGCTGTTGATTGTGGCTCGGAGTATGGGGGCGATGGCGGGGCTGGCTCTGTTGTATATACGGTGGGGGCATGGGTCGGAAGGGGAGCCACAATGAATGGAGTTCATAGTGGTTTCAGTTTCTTCGTTGGTGGTGGGGGCCCAGGTGGTGAGTAGGTTGTGGGGTGTGTGTGGTGGGTTTGTGTTTGGGGGGGGTGTGGTGTGATTGGGGGACGTGTGTGGTGTGAAGCTGTTATGTATGTCTAGTATTTTGCGGTGGAAGTGATCTGAGAGGGAGTTGCAGAGGGTTTGTGTGTGTGTGGGGTCTAGGTTGCTGGCCTTGGGTTTGGGGAGCTCTTTGATGAAGGTAAAGAGTTCCTTGCTACTATGGGAGTTGTTGTCAGTGCGTTCCTTGAAGTGTGCTCTTTTGGTGGTGCGTATGAGTTGGTGGTGGATGCGTGTGGTGGTTTTGAGGGTGGGAAGTTAGTGGTGGTGGGTTCTTGTCTACAGATTTTCTCTGCTTTGCGGCATTTGCGTTTGGATTCGTGGAGTTCAGTGGTGAACCATGGTGCGTTCTTGATGTTGCGGGTAGTGATGTTTTTTCTGAGGGGGGTGAGATTGTCGGCACAGGAGGTGATCCATTCGTTGAGGTTGTGAGCGGCGGTGTTGGGGTTGGTTATGTTGGGGGGGGGGGGGTTTGCGTCAGTTGGTATATTGGGTGCTCCATGGGGATCTTGTCCCACATGCAGTAGGGGGTGGTGTGATGATGGTGGTGTTTGGGAGGTTTGTTGTAGGAGAAGTGGACGCATTGGTGATCCGTCCATTGGAGTTTGGTGGTGTGGGTGTAGGTGACGTGTTGGCTTGATGTGAAAATTGCGTCGAGTGGGTGGGGGCTGTGACCAGTTGTTTGAGTCCTAGGTTTCAAAGGTTGTCTAGGAGGGAAGAGGAGTTGTGATCGTGAGGGTTTTCTAGGTGGAAGTTGAAGTCGCCGAGGAGTATGTAGTCTGTGGAAGTGAGAGCGTGTGTACTGATGGTGTTGCAGAATGGGGGGCGTGGTCCCGGCGGTCTGTATATGAGTGTGCCTCTGAGGGTGGTGGTGGTGGTGTTGACGTGGATGAGGAAGTGCATGTGTTCTGCGTTGTTGAGGATGTCGAGGGTGTTGGTGGTGACCTTGATGGTGTCTCTGTGGAGGATGGCGATGCCGCTCCCTGGTTTGTTGGGGCGGTCTCTGCGTTGGAATTTGTAGCCTTCCGGGGTGGCTATGGCTATGTCTGGCTCGGATGTGGGGTTTGTCCATGTTTCAGTGAGGAAGACTATGGCATGTTTGTGTAGGGACCGGGTGTTCAGTAGTAGGCAGTGGAGGTGGTTGCGGGTGGTGTGGTTGTTGTGGTGTGTGATAGTGTTTGTGTGGATGTTTGTGGTGGTGTTGAGAGTGGAGGTGGCCTTGGCGTGTGGCTTGTGTAGGTTGTGGAGTGTGTTAGTAGGTGCTGGGGTTGTTGTGTGGGGGCTGAAGTGTTTGGTGTTGTGGTGCGGTGCGTCAGGGGTGGAGCAGGAGAATAGGCAGTTGCAGCAGGAGAAGGGGTCTTGTGTGTGTGTGGGGGTGGTTTGGAAGCAGTTGGGGCGGACTATGGGGTTGAGGGAGAGGAGAGAGTGGGGTGTGGTAGTGTAGTCTGGGGGGCTTTTGGCTGGCAGGGCCAGGGGGACCGGCGCTGGGCGCAGTCCGGGCGCTGCCGTGCTTGCCTCTGGCGCGCCCGCGCAGCGACCGCCATTAAGAGGGGGAGGTGGGAGGGAGAGGCAGCTGGGAGGCGGGCGGGAACGGGAGAGCGAATGGGAGTGGGCGGGGAGTAAACAGAGCAGGGGGATCGCACAAGGGTCTAGATGGCCCGGCAAGGAGGAAACAGTGGGAAAAGCTGAAAGTACAAAGAAATAATGCACAAAAAAGCAACGGAAGGTAAGAGGCTACAGGAGGGATAAAATCAGAAACAGTGGGAGGGCACAGTCACAACAAACAGACGCTAAGAATGGCAGAGCAAGGCGGAAGACAAAGTGCAGAATCGGAGGGAAAAGCGCAAAAATGGAGGCACACAAGAAAAGGCACAGAGACGCCGAGAATGGCAGAGCAAAGCGGAAAATACAAAGGGAAAGTAACACAAGTAAAGGCACAGAGACGCCGAGAATGGCAAAGCAAAGCGGAAAATAGAAGACAGAGGGATCGGATAGAGGGCACAAATAGCAAAGGCACAGAGCACTGGGTTGGCACTTACCAGTGCCGCTGGACACCAGGGAAGAGGACGGGGGCTTCGAACTCGCGATCGGTCGCGTGGGCTGGGATGGGGAGAGGCGTTGCAGCAAGGTGGAGCTGTCGGCGCAGTGGAGCGAGCTCCGGCCGAAAGGTCAGGGCGGTGGGTGGTCAATACGTAAGTTACAATTGGAGGTGAAGGTATGCAATTACACATGTACGAAAGTACCCTCTTTTTGACATGGTTACCCCCACTTTTTGCCTGCTGTCAGTGTGTTTTGACTGTGTTTGACTGTGTTCACTGGGATCCTGCTAACCAAGACCCCAGAGACTGTGCTCTCTCCCTCTAAATGTGGTTGTTCCTGACTTAGTACACCCCACCATTGGCATACTGGTGCCCCCATGAAAGTCCCTAGAATAGGGTATCTAGGTACCCATTGCATTGGGGTACCAGGGGTTTCCCTTGGGCTGCAGCATATATTATGCCACCCATGGGAGCCCATGCAAAATGTCTGCAAGCCTGCCATAGTCGTCTGTGTGAAAAGGTGCATACACCCTTTTACTACAGGTCACTTCACCAGGTCACTGTAAGTCACCTCTTTGGCAGGCCCTCCTAGCCCAGAGGGCAGGGTGCAAGTACCTGTGTGTGAAGGCACCCCCGCATGAGCATAATTACCCCTACGAACTCCAGCTCCATTTTCCTGGACTTCGTGAGTATGGGGAATCCATTTTACACATGTACTGGACACAGATTACTACCTGTGTCCAGCTACATAATGTTAAGTCCGTACCTGGGCATGTTTGGTATCAAACTTGTCGGAATCATACCCCAATACTGTTGTCAGTATTAGTTGTATGATTCCATGCACTCTGGGAGCTCCTTAGAGGACCCTCAGCATTGGCTCCTACCAGTTTTCTCTGGTTTTCCAGGGAAGTCCGTGCTGCTGCCACCCCACAGACCGGTTTCTGCCCTCCTGCTGCTTAGCCTGCTCAAGCAGAGGAAGGCAGAACAAAGGGTTTCCTTTGGGAGAGGTAGGCAACACCTTCTCCCTTTGGAAATAGGTGTTACATGGCTTGGTAGGGGTAGCCTCCCCAAGCCACTGGTATGCTCGGAAGTGCCTGATGGACCACGAATGGCATTTGCATCTGGAGGCTGCATTCACTTTTTCTGGAGAGGGGTGAACCTTGGCTTGATCTATTTGCCACCACAGAGAAAACACAATGTTTTCATGTCTGCGTGTTGCAGTTTCCATGGCAGCTCTCACTCTGAGACACATTTCTTCTTGAGTGAAGTTCAGGGCTCCTGTACACCTTTACGCTAATACCTCGATTGCCCTGAGTTATCAAGAAGATTCAGCCCGACTGGATGCGAGTCATCATAGTGGCTCCGTACTGGGCTCAGAGGGTGTGGTACCCAGATCTCCTGAGCTTGAGCATTGTTCCTCTGATCAGGCCACCCTTTTGGAAGGGTCTCTTGTCCCAGCAACCGGGCAGGATGCTGCACCTGAATCTGCATACTGTTCAACTTCATGCATGGTGATTGAGCGACAGTAGTTAAGTGTATGATCTTCCACCCAAAGTTTGTGATGTCAGTTTGGCAGCCAGTCGACCATGTACCAAATCCACCTATGGCTGTCGTTTGAAAAGGTTTGTGGCATGGTGGTTCCACATGGCAGGTGAATCCCCTTTCGGCAACTCTCAGAGGTTTTGTTATTTGTTCTTTCCCTTGCCTGGGAAGACCTTGTCTTGGGCAGTGTCAGAGGTTATTTTGTTAGCCATCTCGGTTTTCTTGCTGGTGCTAGACCAGCCTTCTCTCGAAGTCACTGATCGTGACTAGTTTTATAAAATGTTTACAGCATCTTTTTCCTTCTGCCCTATTTGTCATGCCCTAATGGAATGTAAACCTTGTATTGATGTTTTTAACATGTACTCATTTTGAGCTGCTTCATTTTTGTCCTTTATGGCTCCTTACTATCAACACTGCTTTTCTAGTGGCATCTACAAAAGCCAGGAGCGCCAGCGAGCTTCAAGCTCGGTCTGTGGACTCTCCATACGCAATGGTTTTTTTCCGGACAAGCTGGTCCTCAGAACACGTGCCTCTTTCCTTTCAAAAATAGTCACCCCTTTTCATTTTGGCCAGACTATCACTCTGCCTGCATTCTACTTCCATCCTCGCCCTTCCAAGGAAGATGAAAGACTCCATTGCCAAGACTTTAAACAAGCTCCCTCTGTTTGCATTGATCACACCAAACCCCTACCAGGGTGATAAGCTCTTCATTGGATTTGGTGGGGCAAAGAAAGGTAAGGCTATTCAAAAACACCCCATCTCCTGGTGGATTGTGATTTGTATTAAAATCTGCTATTCACTAGTGAAGAAACTGCTTGAAGGGATGCATGCACATTCCACCAGGGCAAAGCCTGCCACTACTGCTTTAGTGCATGGATTCTCCATCCCAGACATCTGTCAAGCATTTATGTGGCTGTCACTGCACACATTTACCAAACACTACTGCCTTGACAGCCAAGTCCGGCATGACAGGCATTTTTTGGTCTACCCAATTCACAGGTCCACCTCCAAGAGGTATTGCTTGGAAACCTATTCTAAAGAGGGTTATCTACCGTTAGAAGTCTCAATCAGATGGGAAAGTTAACTTATGCCTTATCTTGTAGAGACTCTAACTGCAGATTCCTCACTGATCCTTCCCACTCTGTGAACTTAGTTCTTCCCCAAAAAGGTCCCACTAGATTCTGCCCACTGGCCGTCACCGGTACATTGTTTTTAACATGGCTCTGAGTTTTTGGGCACAGAATTAGTAACAAAAGAATGCCACTTTTGACGCAGATGGTGTTGTCAGTCGGCTGATCGACTCCACCTACCTGGGCTCAGATGTAATGCTCAAGTCTGTACCAGATAAGGTGCTACTGACGGCAAGCAACTTGTCCATCCAGTTTGTCGTGTAGGGAATATTCTAAAGGTTAGGAGTCTATGGTTAGATAGGGTAATTCACCATAAAGAGCTTTATCGAAAGTAAGTAACTTGTTCATAATGCTTGATGTTCTGATTAGGTCTGCATTTTCTCTGATATGTTAGGTATATGGTATACCTTGAATCAATGTGGCATTCCGATGTTATGCATTGAATTACTGTGTTGTGCAGGCTGCTCTGTATAAGACATTAATCATTTAAGTGTAGATAAAGACTTATGTTCCTGTGCGGAAACTTTTCTGTTTTATTAGGCTTGTATTTTCTTTTAATGTTTAATTCCTTTTCTTAAATATTAATCTTACCTTTGAATTTGTCTGTAGCGATATTTCAGTTATCTTTTATGGTTATTTTCAGACGGATGGTGGCAGTAAAGCAATCTTCTCAAAAGTGATGGTGATAACAAGTAAGTTACTTTACTACTACTCTTAAGTTTGCTTTTAAGTTAGTCTTTTTGTGAAGCTCAGGCCACAGTATCATTATGCTTCTCCATAAAAGATTAACTGACTTTTTTGGCCAAGTAAGTACTACGTGTTGCAACTATTTGTCATTGTCCGGCCTAGATATATGTTAGATCTCATTCCAGAACAAATAATTCTAATAGTACTGATTTGTTTCTGATGGGTACTTCTACCTTGTCAGTAGCTTTACAAGCCGGTAGGGGTGTTGGCTACACTTCAGCACCGGACAAAATGCCATTGTGATGTTATTAGAGCAGGAGATCCCTTTTTTTCTGAGCCATCAGTGCGATTTCGGAGCTTCAGTTCACCTTGTGGAACCCTTTGACGTTTGTTGAAATGACTTTAATTTGTTAAAGATTTCACCCCCAATCAGTCAGGGTTTAAGCCATCATTGACCCACACATCATGCCTGTGGTGCTTGTGTTCAGACCATAATGGCAAGTCCTGCAGCTCCTGCCCGAGTATGCATGCAGTGCCATCAAGAAGCGAGAGGCCAACCTGTCAATGGCCTGGGTTTGGGACAGACTTTAAACTAAAAAGAAGTTGAAACTAAAATCAGCGACAGCAGTGCCACCGCTTTCATCTAATATTTGAAGCAAAAACATAAGTAGCGACTTCACAACTCTGAACAGTTCTACTCATCTAAAGGTAAGTTGTCAAAACTCCCTCTTTGCAGGGCTCTTCTGCGGAGCCACAGCTCGTGGAACGTCCCACGCCACTGACACCTGCTGATCCATCTGACCTGGTGCAGACTCCGAACGTACTACTGCCTGCTGAACCAGCACCAAGGTCTCAGCCCAGTCAGCCTTTTCCTAAATTCTTCGGCGCCAGACCGATGAGGCAGTTATTAATGTTTTTTTTTATTGGAGCTATCGCCTCCTCTGGAGCACCTTTTATCCCACTGAGTCCTATGCCTTTGGAGCACTTTAGACACCATATCCTGCTACCACTTTTGCTCCACTCCTTTCACTGAGGCTAGTAAGAATCCAAGTACTATGCCAGTCCCCACTTCAAGGGTGTGCAGTGAGCATGGTTAAGAGGTAATTATCAGCTTTTTCAGCTTTTCTATATGTCCCTGACAAGCTTTCTCTCTTAAAGTCATCAATAGTTATAAGGTTTCTGAAGGGTCTCACCCACAAATTGTTCCCTTCTCCTTTCATAATGCCTCAATGGGACCGCAACCTCTCACACTTTTAAAGTTTTCCCCATTCGATCATCTAAACAGTTGCCAGTTGCAAATGCTAAATTTTAAGAAACATTTGTCTTGTAGTCATCTTTTCAGCTAGGCATGTTTGTGAGTTGCAGGCACTCATCATTAAACCCCCTTTCACCGCTTTCCGTTCTGATATTTTGGTTCACACAACCACAACTGCTTTCCTGATCAAGGATTGGTTATGCCCTTTCTTTTAGGCCGTTCTTTCACCCTGACAGCCCTCTTTCCTTCTTCACATCCTATAAAAGAGGAAGAGAAGCTTTATAGCCTGGACTTTAAGCGAGTGGACCGCTTCTACATTGACGGAACTAAGGAGTTGTAAGTGGACCACCAACTGTTTACTGGCTGTTCAGGCAAGATAAAGGGCAAGGCAGTGTACTAGTGAATATTGAGAAGGTCGATGAACTTGTGGTTTAAGATATGCTATACTTTGGCTCTTTTCCAAAGCTTTATTTATTGCTTGGATTTTAAAGTGCAGGGGGAAGATTACCTCATATGCTTTGTCGTTCAGAATTTCTTAGTTTAACCAGCCATTTACGCACCTCTCTGTGGTGGGACTGCTTATGCAACCTGCTCAGAAGGTGAGGAATCTGCAGGTAGAAGTATCCATTAGAAGGAAGGAAAGGTTACTTACCCTATGTAATAGTTCAGGTACTGGTGGATATTTTTTCTAGAAGTGGATACTGTATGTACATGCAGCTTCCTCACCTCTGGCTCACTTTCCATTCAGCCATACTGCCCCTAACTTGACTGTTGTGATTCTGTTCTTGTTCACCTGGAAGGATGTAAAAACTGGAGGAGAAACTGACGTCAGTGTCTTAGTGGGTGTGTTTATGGCTCCAGTATTGTCACAATGGAGTCTCTTCTGGCCTAGTTGAGCCAGCTCCCCAGTGTTGAAAGCTCATTCAGGCTGAAGCCTGGAATTATTCAAAAGGTTAGGAATCTGCAGGTATATAGAATATCCACCAGACAGATTGGCTTGTAAGGTAAGTAACTTTTCCTTTTAGAGAGGATGAAAGCTGAGGTAAAAGAAAATAATGAACAGATCTTGGACATAAAATATCTAACCTTCTCAGTAGCTTGAGCCATGATATGAGCTTTTACCAGATGAGCCATATTTATCATTATTCTACCTCTCTGGGCTTGGACATCAATGAAAACGTCTACTCTTGAGGCTTATGTAAAATGCAAATTAGTGTTACCAGTCATTGAGCTTGATTTAAGCTCCTCTGTCCTTTAAGTTCCACTTCAATAAAGTGCTAGAGATATATATGTCTCAATGAGGAGGGAAACCTGCATTTACAATCCCAGTGTATAGGTTTTAAAATGAGCATTATCCCTTTCTCGCCCTTAACCAAGATTCTTGTGAGGAATAGCTGCTCCACCTCCTCTCGTGTTAAGCACAGAGTTCTGATGGTTAGCAGAATTTGTAGATTTCACAAGGGCTTGTGATTTAAACCCCAGGAGCAGTGTGGAATAAGTCTCAGATTCCTGGACTTCTATGTTCTTATCATACTCATGAAAAATTTTCATCCTAATCTGTTCCTAAATTAGCCCCTATGTCCACCTCTTAATCACAAGTGTCATCTCACCATAGCTACTTTAAAAAAAAAAAAAAATGTAACTTTGGTCATTTGGAATTGAATTATGTTATCAGTAGTTAAAATATTTCCAACTTTGAGTGGGTCATTTCACACTGGTGTAGATGGATTGCCACCGCTTGTGCTGTTGATAATGTCTCATTCTCTGTTCTGGAAAAACTCTGGATTTATCGCTGCAGAGGGATTAGCCATCAGAACTATGTGTGGTCTCCCACAAGTGGATATTTTTGTGAATAAAAGTATAATTGAATGTTTTTTTAATATATATATATATACACACACACACACACACACACATACATTTGGCGAATTTGATTTATTGTCACTTCTAACTAGTGTATATTGATCACTCTTTCTATGTGCTGTGCTTCTTATGTGTCCCATCTCCCCATATATTTTTGAATGTGATACTTGGATAATAAGAGTTGGCCCACCTATACCTGCAATCTTATTCCATGTGTAATGTTATCTTATTAATTTGGGTTATCATGACACCAATATGATACATTTGTTGCCATTATTTCTTTACCTTTCCTGAACATTTAAGGAATTTACGTACTTTTTATACTCCCAGTTTCCTGTTCTCCCCTTTCTCTCTTCTTTTGTTGTCTCGTTCCTTGCTGGATAGTTTTCCATCTCCTGTGTGCTGCATGTTGCTTGAGATATTTGTGTCAATGCTTCCTTATGTTTATATTATTTACCAGTAATAATTTGTGTAAGAATTTTTCTCAATGTAAAAATATGAGTTTTAATTATTTTTTTCTTTAAAAATACATTTCCAGGCACCATTACCATATAGCAGGATGAATAACAACATATTTGTCGAGCTGCAAAACTACTGTAGTTAAGCATTGGATCTTTTACAGACTTAAATGCTTGAATCCTTCCTTCTCAAGCTGGAAGTCTCACTGTAGCTTTATAACAGGTCCATGAGACTAAACGTGCCTGAAAGTTTTTATACATTGCCACTATAGTAGTGAAGTATCATATTGGAGAAGACTCAAACACCGGCCATTGCGATTGAAAGTACACTAAACTCCACTCTCCCTAAATGTCACCATCCCTCAAAGGTATATATTAGATAAGGTTAGTTTTGTAAGGGTGTCTAGGCGCTACCATCTACGTGAAGACTGAAATATGCATGGTTGAAACAACAGAGTAAACAGCCACGTTTTGAGTTCCCTCCTGAAGGGGAGTAAATTGGAATGATTTCTTAAATGCACAGGTAATTGATTCTAAAGCTGGTATGAGAAACCTCTACCACCCAAGGAGGCTTTGTGAATTTTGTGGATGATCATTTTCCTAGCTGTGGTCAAGCAAAGGTACTTAGTGGGGGTGTTCCAAGCAATTTATTTTTACAGAAAATTTGGACCGGCCTGATGTAGGATTTTGTGTGTAGTACAGAGTGCTTAGAAGGCTACTCTCTTTCTAAGAGTTAGCCAGTGCAGTTCTTCCAAGGCCTTCAAGACTGGTTCAGATTTCCTAATGTTTTTGAGGATCCGGACTGCTGCATTTTGCAATCTCTGAATTTTTGTGAGAATGCCCAATTGTGCACCTGTGTATAGGGCATTGCAGTAGTCCAATTTGCACAATACCAAGGAAGTGATTACCGTTTTCTGTAAGTCAGAAGGTAAAAAAGGGAGGATTTTATTCAAAGTTTTTAGAATGAAGCAGCAGGAAAACGTAAGTTGGTTTCTCTGATTGGAGAAGGTAAGGTTGGAATCCACAATGATTCCCAAGTTTCTTGCTTTACCTACTGGAATAGGGAGTGCTCTGGGACTGTGGCTACCAGGAATCATTCCAAAAGGTCATACTGCGTCTAAAAAAGAAGGACCTCCGTCTTCTCGGAATTCAGCTTTAGGCGTTAGCACTCATCCATCTGACAATTGAGACCATGCAGTTCTTGAAGCGCAGAGCCATTTTGTCCCCGTTATCGGTAATAGGTACCACAATTTGGGCGTTGTCCCCATAAGAGATGGTAGAAAAACTGAAGGACCTGATCAGTTTCAGGAGAGGGGTCACATACATGTTAAATAGTGTGGGACTCAGTAAGGAACCTTGTGGCACACCACAAGGTACTGTGAAAGGCTTAGATATGAAATCTATCATGGTTACAGATTGCACCATGTCGTCCAAAATGGAACTCTGTAGATTCTAAGCGGTGCCCTGGATTCCTGCTTCAGATAGCTGACATTTCAGGGTCGAGTGGCTCACTGTGTCAAAGGACAATAGGACCACCACCACTTTGCCACCATTGTCCAGGATGGTTCTAATTTCCTCTGTGACTGCTATGTTGTACTACACATGGTTTGGGGAAGGGAAGTCCTGCACGGCTCTACTCTCCTAGGTTACTTTTTACCATGATTTTCCACTATATACCCTTTCACTGGATTACTTCATTCTTTCTGGCTCCTTCTATTCGAAGCTTTTTACCCATAAGCCTTGACCCTGTCCAAGGTTTGAATTTTTTTGGGCATGGAAGGCACTGCAAAGAAGCTTTTGGGCAGATCCTGTGGAAACAAGTAACTTTTCACAGAGGAACTCCCACAAGTAGTCAGTGTACTGCCTTTATTTAAAACATTAACCTTAAGAGTACAAGACTTCTTCTTAATGTGGCTTTAAAAGGTGACTTGGAAAGGTGCAGTAAGCACTCCTTTTCAGGGATGAGTCCATCCAAAATGCTCCTCTTACAGCCAAGACATCTGTGAAAACACTTTGAAATAGTGAGTGGTCCATAAGACTGCCTCCTTGGAGGACTTTGTAGTGTTTGGGTTTCTGCAGGGTACTCATTACAAGCCACATAGAAGTCACAACAGGTGGTCAGGCAGGCATTCTAAAGCTCCTCATGAAGCCAAGATCCATTGTGGTTGTTTTTGGCAGGACACCAAAGAGGACCTCCAAGATGACTGTCAGTCTAGAAAATGTAGGCTTAAAGTTTAGGAATAGGAAGACTAATGATGACTGTGATATAGGTCAGGATCTGGGTCATGAAGACAGGGATGTTTCAAAAAGTAAACATGTCTGTCACCTATATTGCCATCGCAAAGAATAAATTAATTAGACTTACGGACATTCACACTATGACTGCCCCTATGACCAGCAGTATGATGAATCACAATATGAAAGTCCGCTAATGCTGCAAATTCATACTGACCTTAACAACACTCTTCTCTAAGCGATGGCTGGCTCTTTTACAAGGTTCGTTGTTATTGTCAAACTACCTCAGCCTCCATCTTCAGGGCCACCACACCAACCACAACCATCTCCACCAATATAACCTCAGCTCCTACTGAGTGAGGTGCACTAACCTCGTCATTCATAGTGAATAGTGCTGAAGAGTGAAGAGTATGAAGGTGAAGTTTTTGAAGATAAGGCATGTCAGACTTAACAGTGAATTGATTGCATGGTGTAGGAAGCTGGCCTGGTGTGTGGTGGGTACCTAAGGTACTTACACTTTAGAAGCCAGGCTTTCTAGAGTTACCTGTGGATGAGCAGCCAAGGCTTATTTAGGAGACATGCAAAGCTCATGCAATATCACCGTAGTCACACTGCACTTACACACATGAAAGAGAAACACTCAGTGTTACAAAAATGAAGGTACTTTTAGTGACAACAATACCAAAAAGTACTAGAGAAGCAACCCTCCAATAGGAGGTAAGTAACACACTAAATATATCCACTCGTTATCAGCTATAGGCATAGACAGAGATACAAAACAGAGCAAAAGCAATTAGACAGTGACCCTAGGGGGAGCCCAAACCATATACTAAAAAAATGGAATGCACACACAGGACCCCCACCTAGGTAAGTAGAATGTGTAGAGGGGAGCTGGGGGGTACTAAGAAACCCAAAGGTAAAGACCACAGTGCCCACTAGTGAATAGGAAGAAAGGAGTAAGTTACTGGATTTTCCCCAAACCACCTAAAAGGAATAAAATGCAACACCCAGACAAGACTCCCAAGAAACCGGCAGTGGATTCTCGAAGAGGAAGACCTGTGGAAGAAGGGGACCAAGTCCAGAAGAGTCCAGGAGGAGTAGGAGCTGCTACCTACCCAGCTGTGGATGCAAGAGTTGGTCGACAGTAGGACGAAGACAGTCAGGATTGCAGCCCTGGAGCAGGTGAAAGATGCAGTTGATGTCCCATGCGGGATGGATAATTGCAGACGGTCAGTTGCATGGAAAAGCCACTAGCAAGCTTTGGCAAAGGCTGAAGTCACGGTGGAGCAAAAGTAGAGCTGCTGGGGACCAGCAAGGTCCAGGAGGACACAACCCGTGGGGTTCTTCTAGGGTGACCCTCAGGAAGGCAGAGAGAGCAAAGAAGAAGAGACAGCCCCCACAGGAGACCCACTGGATAAGGAACCATGAGTCCAAGGAGCCCACGCAGCGCAACTGGAGAAGGATCCCACGTCGCAGGAGAAGCACACAGAGGGTTGTGCGTCGCATGAAGGAGTTCTGGGGCTACACAGTGCCTGAAGAAGCCAACAAGCCTTTGTAGCTGCAAGAGATGCGGTTCACAGGGGTACTGTCCTGCGTGGAAAGGCAAGGGCTTACCTCTACCCAAGTTGGACAGCTGGCAGAGAGGGCCAAGAAGAATACTCTGGACCACCACCCGTGATGCAGGATCCATGCAGCTCAGGATGAGAGGAGATCCACTTAGCCAGTTGTTGTTGCAGTTGGTGTTTGCGGATGCAGGGGAGTGACTCCTTCACTCCAAGGGAGATTCTTTCTTTCTTCTTGTGCAGACTGAAGACTTGCCGCCCTCAGAGGATGCCGGGGAAATGTTGCAAAAGCTGGAAGGAGCGCTGGAAACAGTGTTGCAAGCAAAGTCGTCCTTGTGGATGCAGATTGTCAATTCCTGGAAAGTCCAGTTGCGGTTCCAGTGGCTAGATTTCAAAATAGAGGTTGCCGAGCAGTCCTGCTGGAATCTTGCAAGCCAAATCTGAGGACCCACCCAAAAGAGAGACCCTAAATAGACCTGAAAGGGATATTGGTCACCTAACCAGGTGAGCACCTATCAGGAGGGGGCTCTGACCTCACCTGCGTGACCTGGCCACTCAGATGCTCCCAGAGGTCCCTGCCAACCTTTGATTCTAGATGGCAGAACCGGCTGCCCGAAAAATCCCAGAAGGCTGGTAGGAGCAATGTTGGGGGTCCTCTAAGGAGTCTCCACATGGCATGGAATCATACTTTCAATACTGGCAACAGTATTGGGGTATGATTCCAACATGTTTGATACCAAACATGCCTAGGTTCGGAGTTACCATTGTGTAGCTGTACATAGGTCGTTCGCTATCTCCAGAACACACACAAAATGGTGTCCCCGCACTCACGAAGTCCAAGAAAATGGAACTGTAGTTTGTGGGGGCACCTCTGCTTATGCAGGGGTTCCCTCACACACCAGTACTTGCATCCTGCCCTCTGAGCTAGGAGGGCTTGCTATAGGGGTGATTATACAGTGACCTGGTGCAGTGACCTGTAGTGAAAAAGGTTGCATGCACCCTTTCACGCTGGATGCAATGTCAGGCTTGCAGAACACTTTGCATGGGCTCCCCATGGGTGGCATAATACATGCCGCAGCCCATGGGAGATCCCCTGGTACCCCAATGCCCTGGGTGCCTGGGTACCACATACTAGGGACTTGCATGAGGGCACCAGTATACCAAATGTGGGGTGAAAATGGTACAAGTTACCAAGTTATAAGGGAGAGGACATAATCACTGGGGTCGTGGTTAGCAGTATCCTAGTGAACACAGTCCAACACACTGACAACAGGCAGAAAAATGAGGGTAACCATTCCAAGACAGACAGTACTTTCCTACACTCCCCCCTCCGCTAAGTCGATGTTGGTTGATTCGCCTGCGCCCCATGGTGCCTGGTGGTCCTAGCGGAGTTGAATAAAATTTGGCATTGTTTGAGGTCACCCGGCCCCATGCTAAAGCTGTCCATGAAGAGGAAGCAGTTGATAGAGGCAGAAATACCAGGGTAGGATAAGCAATCCTGTAGAGGAGTGAGAGCGGGACCAAACTCAGTCACTGGGCCGCGCACACTCTGTATGTGCCCACCGTGTACAGCGGGCGGACGCTCTGTAGGGCAAAGGTGCCGGATGCCAGTTGATAGGGGTCCCCTGCTCATTACAAGCCGGTGCAAGCAGGATATGCAGGTCCACAGGTTTGTTAAACAGGAATGATGCTGCTGATGCAGGATCAAATCAGTGCCAGGGCGCAAGCTCTAAGGGTGCAGGGAAAGAGGTGTACTCACCGGCTCACTCCATGCCACTGTGCCGGCAGGCAGAGGTGCCAGGTGAGTGACAAAACAGTCCAGGCACGCTGGGGCCATCCTCAGCAGAGAGAATCAGCTTAGGGCGTTAGGAAGACAGAGCGAGCATGCGCCTCAGCCAACACTAGGCCTCACCTAGGCCGACGTATGCAGGCCCCACGGCTAGCGCCCACCCGAGCCCAAGGGCGTGTGGAGGAGCGGGCATCCACATCCAGAATGATGACTAATCCTGGCAGCAGGATTCAGCGGCGGCACTGGGGCAATCTGCTTGTCCTTGGCACCTGTCGCCGTGGGCCTCTGGGGACCGTGTCAGGTAGTGGTGGCTGGCTCACTTAGGCTCCTGATCCTGGTGCCGCCTCACATGGGACCCAGCTGCCGCTCCAAGGTCCAGTGACCCCTGAGAGCAGTGAAGTGGTAGCGGGTGACGGTGGACTGTCCAGAAAATCTGCCTGTTTCCATGGAAGCTTCACAATTGCGCGACCATCGTGGTTTGCAGTTGGGCCACGCCCACCTGCTTTGGTATCTATTCGGACGGTGAGGAATCTGTGGTTAGAAGTATCCATTAGAAGAACAAGTTACTTACTTTGAGTAAATCTTTCTGGTGGATGCTCTATCTAGGTGCACATCTAGTCTTATTCCATCAGAAAGAGCATTACAGAAAGTATGCAACTTATTCATCTGTTACAAACTCATGCGGTAAATGCAAAATGTTTCATACCTGTAAGCATTAGTTTGCAGTTTGTTCTTTTGAGATTCAAATGCATGTTCCCCTCTCCATGGAGAAAAAACGTCTTGGAGGAATGTGATCATATGTAGTTCAAGATTGAATCATTTGGGTCTCCCCTGAAGATGAAAACAAAGTTTTAGAAAAAAACACATAGTAATACTCCACACCCAAAAGCGGATCAGACGCAAGGCCACTGCATGTGACTCTGCAGTAGAACAGTAAGCCAACTGTGTTGTAGGTTTTTAAAATTTGAATATTTATCAATGATTATCCAGTTTGCCACTCTTTCTGAGTAAATTTTAAACCCGAGAGATTCATTGTTGCACAACCTAGCCATAAATAAAGGATGGTCTTCATTCTTCTGAAAATTAGCATGTTGTGTGTGCATTTTTTAGTTTACGACAAAGCGAAAGCCTCCCTGAATCAAATAATTATGAACCCCTCCTTATTTATTTTTAAAGGGAACTTACCAGATCCTGGAAAGGCCCAAGACTTTATGAAGAAATTTACACAAGTTTTAGAAGATGATGACAAAATCAGAGGCCAGTTAGAGAAACTTGTTAGTCCGACGTGTTCATGCAAGCAAGCTGAAACTTGTGTGGTACGTTTTATTAGAAAATGCTCAGATGATTATTGTATAATATCTTTTTCTTGCTAGATCATATAGTGCCTGCTAAACTGTACGAAAACTGTTGTTTCTCAAAATGTCACTTAATGATTAATTTTAATTTTCTCATGTTTTAAACTGTAGTGATGGCAACAATGACTGATTGTAATTGTTTACAGATATGATACTGCAGCTTCAACAGGAAGCCAGTACAATTTATTTAGCTGTGCATTAACCAGGAGCTTGCTACAAAGTCTGGGTTTTACCTCGTGGAAATTCTTTATTTTGCTGAGAAAATAATGTGAGAAATAAAATTTGAGGAGTGAAATAACTTTATTTAACATCGGCTTCTGACAATTATTTTGGGTCACATTCTAGTTCAGTGGTTTGCTCACTGTGTTAGCACAATCAGGGACTTGCCTCAAGCAACTCCCTGTCAACACTTGCCCTCTAGAGACAGTCTATCTAGAACTGCTGGGCCAAAATCCCTTTGCAAGGGACAAACACCTAGCTGCTGGTTTTGACCTAATCATGCCTCATCAGAGAAGTTCAGTTTGAGTTGTGTGACCTAATGAACACTGGACCCAAACCTGGGCATATTCTTCACTCTTTACATTGTTTCAATAAAAAAAATGGAGCCCAACCCTGCACCTACCAAGCAAGTGTGGACACTTCAAAAGAGCCTGTCTTTGTTTACCCCAGTACCCATCCATGGCAGGAAAGTGAAAAGTGTTAGGAGATACTGTCTCAATAGAACAAAGGACATTAGAAAAATGTAATCACTGCAACATTCAAACAATCTGTAGTTAGTTGAATTGTCTCCTCCTTCATTCTTTGTTATTGTAAGGGAACACTCCCATCTCAGGCTGGCCAGTGACTTAACCAACAGGAGAAAAATCTGATTGCACAGCCCTATGTAGGATTTCCCCTATTTCAGTGCAACATCAGAGCTCAGTTTTTTGAAGTCCTCTCTCCTAGATTCTTCTGAACACAAACCCAAATGTGCACCTGCTTCTTACCTCTCAAGTGTTTGTTTCTCGCCCATAGGGCAGGGATGAATTTGCCTTTTATTTAATTATTTATGCACATCCGTGAAGTTTCCATAGTAGAATTAATAGTTGCTTGAGTTCTTGGTTTTTGTTTACTGGGTAACAAGCCCCTTCCAAAAAGACTGATACTGAGATTATTGGTGAATGATTTTATGAGGTAATCTTAAAATACCTGTTTCTATGGTTTAATCTGAACTGCAAATCAGTTGGTGGAGGTTATGTGCCCTCTAGAATAGAAGGAACAGCTAGAAACCTTAAGGCACAGTTATATTTTCTATGTGTGAGCAGCAAATACCTATCTGTCCATGCCCTTAATTTGTTTTCAATTATATGATGTTTATTAAATATATTCCAAGCTCTAAGAACATTACAGTAATTTATAAGTTGGCTGACTGTTCTGACACCATACAGAACACATTTTACAATATTGCATTACTACAATTTCCCCATATCTAGCTACTATTGCAATTAAGGCTATACAATAACACAATGTACTGTCCAGCATCCAATGGTATAAGGGTATTTATGCTAGCAGACCTGCCATTGGACCATCCCTACTCAAAAAGGGAGGTCACCTTATGACATCTGGAGGGCTCACATGCCCTTGATTACAAAAAAGTTGAGTTAAAAAGCTAGTATGGCCAGGACAGATGAAGAAGAAGGGGAGCATGGAGGTAGGGGGCAGCCGAGGAGATGGCTAGGCAATGAAGGAGCAGAGCTTTTGGCAGTGAGCCTTGGGGCGGTAACCCTAGTCAAGATCAGGATATTAAAGGTTAGAAGAGCGATGAAATCAGGGAGGTGAAGGGACTCGAGTGATTGATTAAGGGGGGTAGGGGAAGTAGATTAAAAGTATTTCTTCACCAAAACACATTCCAATATTGAAGCAACTGAGGGATAAGTAGGAAGTAGTAAAACACAGCAGACTAATCTCTGTCTCAAAATTCCAAACTAGTGATCCCCCAAACCCATTCCTTGAGACTTCCAGTGTTTTAGTTATACCTAGCAGTTTACCCTTGAGAATATTGCATCAGTCTCACTTTTTGGACTTAGTGTTCTGAGCCACTGATTGTCTGTCTGTTTTTCTTTTGAACAGTAGCCCTCCTCTGTTCCTGTGCCAGTCATCCAGTTTTCTGAGCAACTTCTACGCTGGTCCTACTCATCTCTATCTTGTAAAGTCCACCTGCTGTGTGCCCAGTCGAGGTGGCTGTAATCCCCTCCTCCCCTCCCCTTCCTACACTGCATACCGACTGAAAACCCTCAGAGAGACCACATGGCTCCACACACAAAATTCTCTACAAATATTCCCCACTTCTGCTTAAGTGGGTGAACAGTTAATCTGTCTCGAATCAGAAGCCAAATACAGGATTATTTCTGGAAACTCCTAACCCCATATTCTTTACCTTAGCAAATTCCCCAGGTGTCCGACTTGATCTGGAAAATCTTAAGCAGTACCTTTAGGACGGTAGGGTTTGCCGACAGCTCCGCATCAACATCATCCACACCGGATGTGACATGCACAGTGCTTATATAGGCACCACCCCAGGTCACTGATAGCCGTTCCTTTAGTTTTTGCCAACAGTCATGGATGCAGAGAGCTACCTTGCTCACTTTTGGCCAACTTTTTCTTTACTTTCTTTGAGGCATTTTTTCCCCAATTGCTTCCAGTGCGCTTGGTACATTTCCCCAGCAAAACCTGCAGGGAGTGTCTGACGGGTGTCTCTGGCTGATCCTCTGTTGGTCTTTGTTTCTTTGGGGCGATCCATGACTCCAAGACCTGCTCTGACTGCATGTTGATGCATTCGATGATGACTCTGGAACAGGAGACAAAGCTCCGCATGGCAGGGCATTGGAAAACCCTATGTCGCACCTGGTCTTGTGGAAGATCTTGGGCCCATTTTGGAGCCATTTTCGCATCTGATTGTCCTCAAAGTCAGTCATTGTCGAGTAAGTGAAGGTAAATTAAGAAGAAGCAGTGTTGGACTTCTCCGGTGCCAACCGGCCCACAACAGCCTTCTGGCTCTTACAATGTGCCCCCGACCTTTGGCAGGCCAAAGTTTGAAATGGACTTTAGGGGGTGACTGGTCTGAATACTGGGCATTTGACCCTACTGCTGATATTACCCAGTCTTTCCAGGAAGAGAACTTGTATGAGAAGTTGGGAGACGAAGCGGGCTGGACACCTCACCAGACCCTGGTTTCGTCTCACCACCTGGCCTGGTCACAGAGTAGAGTGCATTCTATGCAGTGGTTATGAAGAGGGCAGCTGAGGTCCTTTATCTCCAGCCTCTATCAGTGGAAGTTAAAACTAATGTTTTGGCTGAAATGCTTCCAACGGGACACATCCATTCAGAGCTCATACTTCCATTTAAAGAAGCCCTTACGAATGTCCTACTGGGGACTTGGTCCAAACCCTGTTCAGGGGTCCCAGTCAACCGAAAGATTGCCGATTGCCATCATCATGCGCCAGTGGACCCACTGTTACCCATCACCCCAGCACTGAGAGTCTGGTGTGGCAGACTGCAGCTGCCATGGTTAACCCAAGTGCATTCCCTACCACTCCCTTGTACGGGGAGTCCAAGAGGTCAAAGACTTTTGGGAAGAGGTTTGTCTCCTCCACTAATCTGGGCTTGCAGTTGGTGAACACAGCCACAGCAGTTTTAATGAACCAAAACACCCATGCATGTTCGTATTTAGTGGTGCAGGTGCTGCCGTAGATCTGAAGGAGGCTTGTGCAATTCTTACACAAGCTATGAGTCATGGCTGGGATGCAGCGAAATTCACCATCTAGTGTGGGTTGAATTCCTCAAACACACTACGCATGGTCCTGGGATGCATTGTGGCTCTTTGGCACCATACTTAATTGCGGTCAATGAGCTTTTCGGGAAATGTCCAAGCGAACCACGTGGTCCTGTCCTTTGGTTCTCACCTGTTCAACAGCAAGGCAGATACAGTGCTGGGGTGCTTTAAGGACAGCAGGGTGAAAGCTCAATCTTTAAAGCTCAATCTTTGGGCCTGTCCACTGCCCCCTCCAACCGCACTCTTCACCCCATCTATGGCTGTTGGAGAGGTTGTCAGTCTGTTACACAATGCCACCCATCCCCACAGGGCCAGCGGCCTTCCCAGCCTTTTCATGGCCATGGTTCCCACAAATCTCGTAGGAACGAGGGACAACATATAGAACAGTCCTCCACCTGCCCGCCACTGCATAATCCAAACCTAATTAATGTGCCCTCTGCGACACGCCATCATCAGGTCGGAGGCAGAATGGGACTTTTTTTTTTTTTTTAACCAGAGTGGCAAGCTGTCACCTCTGAGAGGCTCGCTACAGGCAGACATCACCCACCTCCAGACTACAGCAAACATTCTGCATTTGTTGGTGTTCACTATCATTGTGACGAAGTCACACCCCACTGCTTCTCAAATGTGACCTTTCATTGGCGCCATTCTGGACACAGTGCAAATTTGCGCCATATCTCCGAAGCGGAGAGTCCCGAACATTAGGGCTATGATCCAGATATTTCTGTCTCAGACCTGGATTTTGATAAGACGGACTCTGATAGCCTCCTGCATCCTGTTGGTGAAGCATGCCAGATGGCATGTGGGGTCTGTAATGGGATCCTGAAGTGACAGTAGGCACAACACCAGGGGAATCTCTCCGATCGTGTCCATATTTCAGAGGCGACTGCAAAAAATCTTCATTGGTGGTTGCTGAAGCATGATTCGGTTAGCGGCAGACACCTCTCCGTATCCCTTCCAGAGTTAACAGTGGTGACTGATGCATCTCTTCTGGGATGGGGTGGCCACTTGGGAAAGGTGGTGATCAGAGGACCCGTGTCTCCAGTGGAGACCTGGCTCCACATTGCCCTGTTTGAAACTGAGGTCAATCCACTTGGCGTTGAAAGGCTTCCTGCTATCCATCAAAGGGAGGCTGGTTAAGGTTTTCAGGAACACCATTGCCATGTGATATTGCTACATGCATTGCAGGGTAGGGTCATAGAACCTGTGCCAGAAGCCCTGCACCACTGAACATGACTGAACGTCAGGACATCCTCCTGCTCGTACAACGCCTGCCAGGATCGCTGAATGCCAGGCTGACGAACTTGGCCACAAACTCTCTGCGGAAAACGAAAGACATCCACAACTGGAGGTGATGCAAGATCTCTACTAAGAAATGGGAGAACCTAGGATTGATCTGTTCCCCACCACCAAGAATTCATAGTGCCCAAATTTCTGTAGGTAACCCTATTGATATTGCTCCTGCTCCAAGTTCTCAAAAAGATACTATGATTGGGCCCAAGTCACCCTAGTGTTTCTAGGCAGGGCATAGAGCGTATAATATCCCAAACTCCTGAGCCTGACCATCCATACTCTTATCAAGCTGCCTCTTAGGGAGGATCTCCTGTTTCAGCAGGAGAGTAGGGTCCTGCACCTGAACATGTGCACATTCCACTCTCATTGAGTGACGACAACAGAGTGTTGATTGTTGATGTCATTCTGGCAGCTAGGTGTCCATCAATAAAATCTGTATATGCCCGCTTTTTGGACAAGTTTGTGGCTTGGTGTTGAGCATATTTACCCACTTCACACCAAACTGTCTGAGGTGTTACCCAGACAGTTTGGTGGTTTTGGCCCAGCAGTGAATCCCAAAAAAAAGCTGATCGTCCAAGCCAGTTATTCTTTGGTACTATCAATCCGAGCAATGGGGTTTGTCCTCCTCCTTAAAGATGTTAGCGGGAACAAAGATTGTTGCAAGGGTGATAGTCTGACTGACGTGAAAGGCCGCTCACCCATGAGGGAGACTTGAACAAATAAATGCCCTTTATGGCCTTTTCACCCTCAAAAGACTCATCTCCTCCCGGGGCACTTCCTGTGGTTGGGTTGTCAATCGACCACAAACAGAGAAGCTGTCTTTAGGGTCCATTTGGACTTCTTTAAAGTGGACTGGGGAAGAAAAAGTGTGGTGGCAGAGAGAACACCCGTTGTAATCTGCCACAGCCTGTTCCTTACCTCAGCTCTGGCATTCATTTATCAGTGGCAGGCTTCTCAGCACTCGTTTCTCAGAGTGTTTCATGCTTTCACTAATGAGATCCTGGGCTCCAACACTTGTTCTGATTGCTGCTAAAATCTTCTGTTTGTTATCAGTTTTGCTTCAAGCATAGAGCTCTGCTCACTGTAGTCTTCTTTAGTGTTTCTACTGCAGCTCTTATTTTTCCTGAGACACTGGTCTCCAACAGCTTTCGTCCCCTCCCTTGATGGGGAGAGAAGACCACCTAGCATGTTGCTGATGCAATGCTCTGAGAAGCTCTGGCATCTCAGAGTCTACCTGGGCACACTCCATTTTTTCTTCTTCTTTTTTTTTTGTGTGTGTGTGGGGGGGGGGGGGAGACACAGCAGGTAAAAGGTCTTGAGGTAAGTCTCTGGCGCTTCAGTCGTGTCAATTTTTTAGATGTTGTTAAATATGTATGCATATATTTAATAAACCTCTAGAGTGATTAATATGTTCTCTCCTCCCCCCCCCCCACAGCCCACCCACCGCAGTATTGCATTGAGATACTTTTATGTGCTTTATATTTATTGTACTTTCAACATCCCTATTTTACCTCCCTGTTAAGAAAATTGGTTTATTTAGATGTAATGGAGCTGACTGGATGTTGGGTATATGTGTTTGCTTTAACATGTTTTCTGAGTCTGTCAGCTCCTTCCGTTTAAAGTGAACTTTGACTGGTCATCTCAAATAAATATTCAGTTAAAGGTCAAAATGGAAGAGTAACTTGTTTATCTAAATGAATTACTACAGAACCTGTGACCCTGTGCCACTAGTGGTAAATAAAAGTACTTGCTACTTATTGTATGTTTTCCCCAAGGGGTTAAACATCTTTTGCATGGCCATTTTTTATGCGCTTACATGCTGAGGCTTGTATCTGGGTATTCTGATAGTCAACACTGAGTACTGTTTTAGTGGGTGAAATCAAAAGGCATCCTTGGGGACTGTCATCCTCACAGGTCTTGTGCAGATATTTAGAGTACCTCGAGGAAGGTTAAATTATGTGGTCCAGAGACCATTTCTCCTGGTGCCTAAAACTCTGCCTTGGCAGGGTCTGGTGGCAAAAATCTAGGAAAGGTGTGCCAAAGTCTAGTAGCCAGTGCCCTTGAACCTTCTTTAAGGATATTACCTGTTCCCCAACCTCCTGCACGGATGTCTTAAGCTTGCTTTGAATGTGGTATAAAGCCAGTTACCCCTAGGGCTAGTGCTACTAAATCCACACTGGTCGTCAGAAACTCTGCCCTCTCTGGGCATGTAAGGGGATATAGTTTCATGCAGCTGTAGCAAAGTATTTTTACATTAGGTAGGAAAGCATATGTTCTACTTCAATTGACTTCTCTTGCTCTTATAGGCTGGCCAAAATTCAATCAAACTCCTGAATCTGCTATCTCTCCCATCCCCGATTGTACCCCGTTCCCAGCTATGCAGGAAATTGAGCAGTTAGCCTTGGTGCAAGAGACACTAATTTGAGTTTGAGTTTACAAATTGTGCGAATGCCGTAGGGTGTCTTGGCGCTACCAGCATACTATGTTTTACCACAGCCCAAAAATTACTGTGTGGATGTATTATAAAGATTCTGTGAACAGCCAAGAATTCAAATGCTTACGAAAAAAGACTGCATTTTCTTGACACTTAAGTGTCATAGGCAATCTATTCCAGAGGCGACTGGTAGCATAAACAAAACTACAACCTTCCCATCTCGCTTTCTTGATTCTTTGAACCTGAACTGTTCTAGCTATGTCAGATCGAAGTGGTCTTAAATTTCACATACCAGGTAAACTTATTTGTTTTTAGATACTCCGGACCTTTTGCGTAGAGTGTTTTATGTGCCAAACATAATGCCTTAAACACAGTTCTCTTTTTATCTGAAGCGCCAGTAACGCTCTGCCAGTGCTACCATAGCAGATTGGTACTATTGAGACATTTCTCCCCATATTTCTAACTCATTAGGGCCATTCCTCCCATGTTTCTAGCTTATTATGGCCTCCTTCTTCAAGATAATAGTGGCACTACAAGTGCCACTGCCAAGAAGCAGGTTGAGAGTCGAGATTGCCTTGTGTGAACTACTAGGAGATTCCTCCTACAGTTGTGTAGGACTGATGAAAGGAGAGCATGACATCACATGTGGCAATTCCAAATCTCATAATCGCATGAGTTTTTATAAGTCTCCAGTATGATTTCTGGCTTTACGGTCAAAGCTGATAATACCAGTCCAGCTTCCGGCTTGGGTGTCCATAGCTCTGGGAAGGTGGATTCCAAATGGACAGATCTGATTCCTTTAACATTCAGATCAGAAATATCTGGTTCTTGAGTGAACTTGGCTTGTGGTATATCTAAACTCAGGGCTCACTACCTCACCTCCTCTCAAGACTAGGGGCCTGATTAAAATTTCGGCAACTGTGACAGATATCCCGTCTGCCAAAATATAAATCCCATTGTTTCCTATGGGATTTATATTTCAGAGTTCGGGATATCAGTCACCGTTGTGATTAAGTAACCTGTCCACTGAAATCTAACTTGGGCCCTTGGTTTCTGTATGCCTTGGATGCTGAGCTAAAAGCCAGTACCTTGTACAGTCCCTGATGTCTCTGATATGCCCCTGACACCATTTCCCTGCCTCCTTCAACACTGTTAATGCCAATCCATCCACCGTGTCTGAGCCCATGCCCAGAAACTCTTGGTGGACCATTGTTGATTTGAAATCTTATAGTGCAAAGCACAACCACCAAGTAATAGACCATTTTGATTCCTGGCAACAAACTCATAGAAAAAGGTTTTGAAAATGCTTCTGGGCCCTTCAAATAACGGAAGGAGCAGTGCTATTGCCGTTAGCAAAATGTAACCGAAGGCCAGAAATTGTAAGCACAGGACCCTTCATCCAACCACCTGGTGCTATTCTATGGTAGCCAACACCTGTGAGGCTCTGCCCATCAAGACACTTCACTTTTGTTGGAGAAGAATGGTGTCTGTGTTGGCGGCAGCCATTGCTGCCTTACTATAGCTAATCATACATACTCAAAGTCTGGAAGAAACCATGTTGCAATCCATATGGTTTGCACTGTATTGCACGACCACTGCCCCCTTTCCCCATACCACCAATTTCCCTGCAGTCCAACATATATGCAGTGTACTGTGCCAAAAAGATGCATCTTTTCAAGTGTGTCTGACCTAAATAGGTTAAGACTAAAATCCTAGCTTGTCGTCTTCACTTGTTGTACTGTTAATCTTACTTTCTCTGTCTTTTGTTAGGAAGAGTGTTAACTTTTATGCTTAAACTGGGGAAACAAGTGGCTGAACAAAGCCTACTGTCTTGGGATCTCACTGGTGTCATTGAAAGTCCATGAACACTGATTGACTGTATATAGACAGATCATAAGGTCTGATGCCCAAGAAAGCTTCTGATAAGCAGGAAGAAATGTGATTCTTCCCATGATTAGACTCTACAGCAGTACAAGACTGGCATGGTTGCAGCCAAATTGCTTAAAGTTATCTGAGCATTAGCAGGCATACTTCAGTTTTTTTCCATCCAACAAAGGTTTTTCTGACCCTTTTAAGGCCAAGCCTTCTGTTGTAAACTTCTGGTAACTCTTCCTTCTTCCTCCGCCTCCTTATTCTTGTTTAAAAACAATTGTAAATTGCCTCCTCAGGGTCCTCCTGTCCTCTACAGCTCCATCACTCATCTCTGTGGAGCAGACAGTGTTCCATCAACATCTACTTCTCTACCCAGACCACCACTGATTAATGGTGACTTTGCTAAATTAGTGTGCTGTACAATGCATATAATTAAATCCATCCAGGCCCAAGTTTGTTGAATGGTTCCTACTTTTATGTGCAATAGGACTCATCTTGGCCTTCTTCCTTGGAACGTGAACTTGAATACTACTCCACTTCCTACTTGCGAGGAAATGGGACATTCCATCATATTGCAGCTCTACACAGTGTCAACCAGTTCATCCCCGCCCCTCCAACGGAAGCTCAAAATGAAAACTTTGGCTCTGACTCTTCCAACTGTCTTGACTCCTGGCTGTGTTCTGTGGACCTGCAGACACACATGAACACTTGATATGATTTAGACATCCTGCTGTTACAAAGGCATGTACTTCTGTTTAAATGGGGGAAACTAAAACAACTAGTGCAGGATTCTAGCTTTATGCATAAAAGCAGCTCTGTAAGCATTCACCAGAATTCGGTCCCTTCTGACTCCAGAAAATGACATGATCCCTCCCCCTGAAAATCCCTTTTCAACTCCAATCAGTTCCGTTTTCAGTCTCTTTTTTTATGATCCGACTGTATTATATTCGATTGTGCTTTACTCTTTCAGCGCTCCCTATGCTTTTTATCAGTTTGGGCTTCAACCTACCGCCACTCCGGCATTAGCGCCCGCCTTGGGCCTACTTTCCGTTTGGCTCTGGCATTGATAGAAATGGTTCCCAGATGGAAGAAAACCCCATTCTGCTTCAGTCCTCAGTGCCATGCTAATTTCCCGCTCATCGATCAACACCTCATATTCAACTTTTGCCTCGCTCCAGATGAACGTAAGGCTGTCTGTTATGCCTGTAAATCATTTCCATCTAAGAACATCCTTCGGGACCCAAGTGCTCGTTGACTGAAAATGGCTTAGAAGGTGTCTGACAACACCCCAAACCTTTTCGGGAAAGAGTTTGCCGAGGAGGAACCAATAGAACAGGAGGAGGACGTTTTTTCTATCAAAGACAGCTCTGAGTCAGATGTAGAGTTTGACATTGAGAGCCAAACTCAATGTCATTGAGAGCCAAGAACTTTACTCTGCCCAGCTCATGAGTACTGTATCCCCTGCTCTCCCACAAAAACTCTCCAAAAAGGTCCTACAGCCTGTTCGAGAGGTTGCTGGTCCACCACTGCCATCAGGCTATGATTGGTATCGAAAGACTGTTTTGGCCGCCCTGCCTTCCAGCTTGGCACCTAAAATGGCCACAAAGTCTAAAGCCTCAACCTTGGCTTTGACCTCGACCACCTCGGACCGGAGATCGTTTTGGTGTCGATCCAATCCTCAGGACCAAGCCGGCTGCTTCGACCTCTGCACTGACCAAGATCCCGAAGCACAAATCTTTTGTGCCGAAGCCTGTGGAACCAAATAGTTCAAAATCTGAAGAATCAGGCCAGACTTCCACCAGCGCAAACGTCAAACTCAAGAAGGCATTGGCCGCATCAGCGCTACAATTTCCTGTCCTGTGATTCCAAAGAGGAAATTCACTTTTTAAGGGTCTCTGGATGCTCCTGTCCCTCAAAAGGGGAGGACAAGGGTACTAGCCCAGCTCACCAGCCGTCTTCACCGCCTCCACCACCTTCATCACCCACCCTGAGCAGAAAATGTGATGTACCCTATAAGCATCTTTTTGTAGTGTGTAGTGCCACAGTTTCACATGCGCCTACCCTCCTCCACCAAAGCGTGTGACTCTAATCACTTTCTTTCCTTTTCATCAACCAGATTCCTTTTACAATCCTCATGTGCACCATATTGCGTTTACTCACCATTCCAATCTACCCTTAGCTGCTTTGTGAAAATTAATGTAGCATGGATTTGGTGCTCTTGCGCTTTGCCAATTACGGGAGTCACCACATACCTTGGTGACTGAAGACTTCTTTGAAGAAAAACAACCTGCAAACGTTTGAGTCTAACACTAGATGGCAGGAGTATGCAGAGCATGTGAATCTACAGCTTTGAAAAGGTGATATGCGGGCAAGTAAGATTTTACTTTCTGCTCTTCCCCACCAACTTCAGATGTGACTCACCAAGTGTTGTGGTTTAAAATGTTTAGTACAACTGGTCAGAAATGATCTTTGTTTAAAATGAAGACCGTGGTTTTGAATATCTTCTTTCGGAAAATTAATTAAATACCTTTTCTTTGGTAAGCAACGCATATGCTTCTTTATAGACTTTACCCTGTGCAATATTAGAGATGGGTAGTAAAAAATGGCACCTCATGGCTCTACATTAAGGTAGTAAAAATTAAGTTTGGTATATTAGCAGAACAGCCATGTGGCAAGTGCAAATAAGAGTGCTTATGCATATAAATATATATTGCAGCGTGATATTACGAAGAAGTTGGGGAATCCGAAGCAACCAACAAATCCTTTTCTGGAAATGATCAAGTTTCTTCTGGAACGGATAGCCCCTGTACATATTGATACAGAGTCCATCAGGTAGGAAAATAATTTTTTTGTCTTTTATTAAAAATGCAGATAATTTAAAGTTGATCTGAAATACCAGCTGTCCCCAAGTTGTTCAAGAAAATGTGGTAGTGTAGAGATAATTGCAGAGTCACTGCAAAAGAGCAGGAGGACAGTAGGAGCTTAAATTTAATGGTGCAACATATTGCATGAGTGAAAAGCAATTCATGAGCCAAATCTTTGGTGCTAAACCAGGTAGCTGTTTCATTGAACTATTATCCTTTAACTGCAGTCAACCTAATATAGAGGACTTGCCCTTATTAATTCTACCTTCTGTTTTTATGGACCATATGAACATTGGTGATATATATTGTGTAATATACATAGTATGAACTTAAATACCACATTGAATCTTTGGTAACTGCTAGGAAAACGTTTCTTGGAAAGGCTATAGAGAGACTATCTGATAAACCATTATCTGATAGAGATCTCTAGATGCAGATTCCTTATCTATGAAATTTCCCCAGGAAGATTGTAGGGAGCAATACCCCTGTGCACCAGTAGACGGCATTGATCAGCTCTGCGTCTATCGTAAGCATCCTCCGTGCTGGAAAGGATGTTGCGAGTCCTAAATAAGTACCACTCAGGTGGTTTCTTTCCGTGCAGGCCTATGCTGATTCAAAGAGGACTACCACTCCATCAAATTTTGACTGACCTTTTTTGGCTATTCGTCTAGCTTTTTTTTTTTTAGAAATATTCTCCTGGGGCATCGAGGATGTCTTCTAGGAAGACAGGATTCAGGCCCTGCAAATCATGTCATCTAGTGATGTTTTTGACGGACCCAAACATTGTGTGTCATTGGTGTTTGGAGCGCGACCACAATCTGAAGTTGTCCTCAGAGTGCCAGGCCATGCATCTGAAGTCTTTGAGGGTGCAGTCCCTAAAGCTGATGGCACCGGCATGCAACTCTGCACGGGTCTCGTTTGGAAAGACCGGTTGCGGAGTCTGAAGTAGTCATCGTGCCACTCCAAGTCCTAGTGGCGATAGGGTAAGTCGAAGCACAGGAAAAAATCCAGGAGGTCGAAATACTCTTCGACTTCTCCTAGTCTTTGGGCAAAAGAGATGAGGGAGCATCAGCGCTCTAAGCCTCATTCTGAGGAACCTGCGCTTGAGCTGGCTCTGTGCCTCCTGAGTTTCCAGGAGACTGAGCAACCCCTCCGCAACTTCAAGAAATTTATGATGCCATGCGCCTCATTTTTGGGCAGGCCAATCCAGCTGAAGCACCTTTGGGCCCCGTGGGGCCCGTTCAGGTTCCCCTCTGACCCTGGCGCCGAGGGACTCCCAGGGATCCATTCCTGGATCAGTGGTATCATCTCAACCTTACCTGATGATGGGTCCCCGATGCCCTCTGTGCCCACGGGCGTCACCGTCCCCAGTATAATTCCCGACTCCGATACAGAGCCGGATGAGCGTTGTATGACGCAGACTATAGAGCCGGCAGGAGCTTTGCCTCCTTGGTCGGATCCTGAGCCCTGTTTCTCTTTGCTAGGCTTTGGGGATGAATGGGAGAGAGGTCGCTGGACCCTTCAGAATACCAGTGTTATCAATCTGAAATGGTCTGCCATGAGGAATGAACACTTCTCTAGATGTTGGTATGCTTTCTCCCCTTGCTGTGCCTACGAAGGAGGAAGCCTCTTAAGCTATGGTAGTGAGGAGGGTGGCTGAGGTCCTGGACTTTCAACTCCTCTCTGTGGCCTTCGAGACTAATCTCTTGACAGAGGTCTTACAGACGGGAGTTCCACCTTAGAACCTCTACTCCCGTTTACCAATGCCCTCACTGACATTCTACTGGATATCTGGTCCAAATCCAGCACAGGGGTGCCTGTGAACAGGACAATTGCCCACCACCATGACCCCACACCTGGGGACCCAAGTTTCTTGACTCAACGTCCCACCTTTGAGAGTTTTGTGTAATCTCCCCCACCAGCCTGTAAACCCTCCTGGTCTGCCTCCCCCCACCAAGTACCAGTTGGCGGCAGGATTCGCCATCACCTGCCCAACTGGCAATCCATCACTTCAGACAAATGGGTTTTGCAGGTAGTCCGAAGAGGCTACTCCCTCCCCTTCTAAACTACCCCTCTATCCATGCCACCATCATACAATCGAATGACAGGACAGAATGGCTCTCATGACCATTGGAGACATAGAGAGGGTTCCGATAACAGAAGTAGGTTGTGTTTGCTATTCCAGCTACTTTCTGGTCCCCAAAAAGGGCAAGGCCCTAAGCCCTATCCTAGACCGTCGATCCCTCAATCTCTTCATCAAGAAGGAGAAGTTGGAGATGCTCATGTTGGGTCAGGTCTTGTCTTCCTTGGATCCTAGAGACTTGATGGTAGTGTTGGACTTTCAGGATGCCTATTTTCATATTCCCCTCCTCCCTTCCTATAGATGTTACTTGCGGGTTACGGTAGACCACAAGCATTTTCAGTTCAATGTTCTCCCCAGCGCCCCTTGGGTGTTCACCAAGGTGGTGGCCTTGGTTGCAGCGCACCTATGGAGATTAAGGGCTTCAGTCTTCCCCTAGCTCGACTACTGCCTTTTGAAGGTGGGCTCACCCCAGGCTGTCGTCTCCCACCTTCAGACTACAACGGACCTCCTGCAATGGGTTCACTATAAACCTGCTGCAGTCACACCTGAGACCCTGCCCCCCCTACTTCCCCCCCCCCCCCCAAAGTTGCATCTCTTTCACCGAGCTGTTCTGGACACAGTGCAGTTTTGGGCTTATCATCCCGAGAGGTAAGTCCAGGATATTCAGTCTATGATACTGATGTTTCAGCTTCTTTCCTGGAATTACTGTGAGGCTGCTGGGTCTCATGGCCTCCTGCATTCTGCTGGTGACACATGCCAGATGGCATGTCCATGCTCTGTAGTGGGACCTGAAAATCCAGTGGGTGCAGCATCAGGGTAATCTCTCCGACTTGGTCCACACCGCAGAGGGAATTGCAAAAGATCTGCAGTGGATAACAAACCGCAGTTGGGCCAGGGGCAGATCCCTCTCCCTTCCCCAACCAGATCTGACAGTAATTACAGATGTGTCACTCCTGGGATGGAGCGGCCATCTGGGAGAGGTGGACATCAGAGGAATCTGGTCTCCAGCAGAATCGGGACTCCACATCAACATGCTGGAACTCCATGTGATTCTACTGGTATTGAAAGCCTTTCTTCCCTCTGTCAAGGGAAAGATAGTGCAGTTGTTCATGAACATCACCACCTCCATGTGTTATTTCACCAAGCGGCTTGGGGTCGTGGACCCTTTGTCAGGAGGCTCTGGGCCTCCAGACGTGGCTGGAACAGCAAGACATATCACTGGTTGTTCAACATCTATCGGGCTTTCAACGCCACAGCAGACAAACTCAGGTGAAAATACCTAGCGGACCACAAATGCGGTCTCCATCCAGAGGTGGCACAAGGTCTCTTTCAGCAGAAAGGAGAGCCCTGGTTATATCTGTTTGCCTCCATCAAGAATGCTCAATGCCGGCAGTTTTGTGTGCTGGAGTCTCTTCCAGATAAGGTGTTACCGAAGGTAAGTGACTTGTCCTTTAATGCTAAATCAATGTATTAATCAGTATCAATTACACAGCATGTATAATACAACTCATTCAACATTATGGGGGTCATTACAACATTGGCGGTAAAAGCCGCTTATCGCCGTGCAGAAGACCGCCAATACAAAATCGGCCACAGCTATTATGACCCACATCTCGGAATCCGCCGAAATTCAGACCCACACAAGTCTGCCACACCAAAGGTCAGTGATAAACTGACAAAAACAAAACCTCCACCGTCACGCCAACAGAAACACGCCCATGCTATCACGACCCACGAATCCACCCGGCGGTCTTTCAACCGCGGTATTCCATTGGCGGTACACACCGCCGCGCTCAAAATACACACACATCTCCAAAACACTGCCACATTGGATAATTCCAAATACACACACCTGATACACATACAAACACCACTCCCACACACCCAACACAATATAAAACACACACCCACATCACCCACAAACCCCTACGACCAAAAATTATTGACGAAGGCCAGAGAGACTGCACAGCATAGACAACCCCACCACACAGAGGCACACAACACCATCACCCACACAACATCCACGCACAAAACACCACACACCACTACACATCACCACACTCATCACCACATACACCACCCCACACATCACCTACACCGCCCCATGGCACGGCAAAGACACCCCAGGTTCTCCGAGGAGGAGCTCAGGGTCATGGTGGAGGAAATCGTACGGGTAGAGCCACAGCTATTTGGATCACAGGTGCAGCACACCTGCATAGCTAGGAAGATGGAGCTATGGCGAAGAATAGTCGACCGGGTCAACGCAGTGGGACAGCACCCAAGAAATCATGAGGACGTCAGGAAGAGGTGGAACGACCTACGGGGGAAGGTGCGTTCCGTGGTCTCAAGACACAACATCGCGGTACAGCGGACTGGCGGCGAACCCCCCACCTCCTTCCCCACAACTAACAACATGGGAGGAGCAGGTCTTGACAATTATGCATCCTGACGGCCTCGGAGGAGTCGGTGGAGGAATGGACTCTGGTAAGTCAAATCTTAACTATCATATCCCCCACCCTACCTGCATGCAATCAAAGACCCCCACCCTCACCCCCTCCCCTATCACTCAAACTCCTCACTAATGTACTAATAACACAAACCACACATCCCAACACCAAGCCCTGCATGACACAACAAAGCATGGACACCCCTCACTAAAGCATGCCCACTGCACAGACCCATAACACCCCTCCCCCCCCCAACCATCATCACACAAACCCCCACACAGGAATGCTAGCACTGGGGTACACGCTCACCCACCCATTGCACACCCGTGACACACACAGATGCAATAATCATGCTTTTACACCCCTGCAGGACCACTACCCAACGTCACCAGACAGGAGGGTCCAGACATCTCTACCCCACCCACAGAAGAGGCCCACAGTGATGACAGCAGCTCTGTCCAACTGGATCCAGATGACCAGCCCGGACCATTGTGGGCCTCGGGACAGTCGGTTCCCCTCACACAGACACAATCCAACACAGACCTTCCAGCCTCTGGTAACACCAGCACAGCACCCACCCTGCGGGCCCATACCTCCGTACCCAGGACATGTCAATCAGCTGTGTGTCCACCAGTACAGGGAGCCCAGGATAACCCACCACCCCAACAACAACAGGGACCTGGGGGCAGTGGTAGTGGGCACACGGTCCAGGGGACGGAGGCCCAGGAACACAGGGGAACTGGTAGGGCTGCCGTGCGACAGGGGGCAGACAGGCCAAGGGAACCCACTCTCCACGAGGCCCTCTCCTCCATCATGGGAGCCTACCACCACTCCCAGGAGACGATGGCTACGGTCCTGGCCAAGTTTCAGGAGACCCAGCGCCTGCAGGAGGAACAGTATTTGGGGTTCAGGGAGGAACTCGGAACCATCAGCTCCGCCCTGGGCACCATCGTAGGGGTGCTGAAGGACATAATGAACACCATGAGGGACACCGTGGCACTCCAAGGGGCCCCTGACACTAGTATTAACGATGAACTGCCCACCACCTCCGCCAGCGCTAGTGGACAGGGTGCCCCGCCACAGGACCACCACACCAGCACCCCACCCCCTGCAGACGGAGAACCACCCCGCAAGCGGTCCCTGAGATCCAGGAACAGGACAGAGCACGATGGCAAGACCCCGCCAAGAAATGAGACCACCCTGATTGTCATCCCACTGTCCCACTTTGTAACCCTGTCCATATTGGAACTGCCCCAGCTCCACTTCCTATGCCCATATGGGCAGTGCACCTGTGAGACTAATAGACTGGACTCTGCCATGGACTTTCCTCCACCATCACCCCTCACCATTTTATCACCCCCTCCAATATTTAGCACTTCAATAAACACCCTTGAAGCACAAAACAATCTGGAGTCAGTATGTGATTTTGAAAATGTGTATTAGCTATGACAGTGACAAAATCCGTTCTCAAATGTAATGTCAACATACCTATGTCACACATCTCAAGTCCATGAAGAATGCAAGCAGATGACACACGTTGGTAACCACACCTGTGAAAGCGTATGGGAAATGTACAACTCAGTTACCAAATACTGCTTGAAATTGACAGACAGGATAGAGGTAGAAGTGTGAAAGTACTTGTAGTAGGCAAAAAAGTGTTCTCACCTTTGTGTCACTGGAAATATTGCTGGATGACTGAGTCCCTGTTGTTAATGTCTTCTTCCTCTGCTTCCTCCTCATCACTGTCCACAGGCACCACAGCTCCCACAACACCGTCATCTGGACCATCCTCCTGCAGAAAAGGCACCTGGCGTCGCAAAGTAAGATTGTGAAGCATACAGCAGGCGATAATGATCTGGCACACCTTCCTTGGTGAGTAGAATAGGGAACCACCTCTCATATGGAGGCACCTGAACCTGGCCTTCAGGAGGCCGAAGGTGCGTTCGATCACCCTCCTAGTCCGCCCATGTGCCTCATTGTAGCGTTCTTCTGCCCTGGTCCGGGTATTCCTCACTGGGGTCAGTAGCCATGACAGGTTGGGGTAACCAGAATCCCCTATAGCCACACACGATGCTTCTGGAGTTGACCCATCACATAAGGGATGCTGCTATTCCGCAGGATGTAGGCGTCATGCACTGAGCCAGGGAACATAGCATTTACCTGGGAGATGTACTGGTCTGCCAAACATACCATCTGTACATTCATGGAATGGTAACTCTTCCGGTTCCTGTACACCTGTTCACTCCTGTGGAGGGTGGGGGCAAAGCCACATGGGTCTCATCAATGGCACCTATGATGTTAGGGATATGTCCAAGGGCATAGAAGTCACCTTTAACAGTAGCCAAATCCTCCACCTGAGGGAAAACGATGTAGCTCCTCATGTGTTTCAGCAGGGCAGACAACACTCTGGACAACACGTTGGAAAACATAGGCTGGGACATCCCTGATGCCATGGCCAATGTTGGTTGAAAAGACCCACTTGATAGGAAATGGAACACTGATAGCACCTGCACTTGAGGGGGGATCCCTGTGGGATGGCGGATAGCTGACATCAGGTCAGGCTTCAACTGGGTACACAGTTCCTGGATTGTGGCACGGTCAAACCTGTAGGTGATGATTAAATGTCACTCCTCCATTGTCAACAGGTCCACCAGCGGTCGGTACACCGGAGGATTCCGCCATCTGTACTGCCATTTGTTAAATTTTGTTTTGACCAATGACTTTGTGTTTCACCACTGCGCATATTAGTTGCTCAATGTTCACCAGTAGCACATGGTATGTTTTGTTCAGTTTAGCCGCCTATGGGCTTTGACATGGCATTAGCCATTGCTTTCTGTATTCTGTTTAGCCGCCTATGGGCTTTGACATTGCATTAGTCATTACATTCTGTATTCTGCCTATTGGCTTTGACATGCTGTATCCAGTCTAGCCGCCTATTGGCTTTGACATTGCATTCCTATTGGCTTTGACATGATGTATTCAGTTTAGCTGCCTATTGACTTTGACATGCTATTAGATATTCTGCCTATTGGCTTTGACATGATATTATACATTGCATTTTGTATTCAGCTCAGTTGCCTATGGGCTTTGACATGATATTATACATTACATTTTGTATTCAGCTCCGCTGCCTATTGGCTTTGACATGATATTATACATTGCATTTTATATTCAGCTCAGCTGCCTATTGGCTTTGATACATTGCATTTTGTATTCAGCTCAGCTGCCTATGGGCTTTGACATGACACTAGACATTGCATTTGATATTTAGGTTAGCTGCCCATTGCCTTTAACGTGGAGTTAGACATTGCAGTTGAGAATCCAAGCTGTATTTTTCCAAGCTGTGTTTTTGCACCAGAGAACCAAGATGTTTTTCTCACAGTAGACTAGACATGATAAGAGAGAGTACATGGGTGTTGTTTTTCTTCGCTTGAGCCTGGGAACAGGAGTAGTCTTGGAGACCTGGCCAGTCTCCAAAAGGCTTGCTCAGTTTTCCAGGTCTGAGAGGAGGGGGCACACCTTTGTAACGAATGTAACAGGCTGCAGAGAGTCAGATTCGAATCTGCCGGACCTCGTGCTGGAGCTTGGCGCCAGCTGCCAGCAATCCCGTGTGGGTAGATGAATCTCTTTCTCGCGGCTGACAGGGGTCATCAGCTTGCAGACCTTAGAAAGATGAAGCTGTAGATAGTTTCCCACACGGTGAAGTATTTGTTTTGCTTTGCATTCCATATCTTATAAATATAACCTGCTGTGTATATTGCAAACTGATATATTTTGTTTGATTAACGCGGGCTTGAAAGCTACTAATTTGTCAACATAAAAATTGTGGTTGGGGAAGAATTAACAACAATAAAAGTCTTCTTTGACCTCACAAGTGCATTTCTAGTGTGTTATGTTAGTGCTTAGAAACTAGCTAAGAGGAAAGCACTACAATTGGTACCAGGAGTGGGGTCGGTCATTAAGAGGTGATTAAGAGGGTGTTGACGAGTTGGTAGATTTCTAAGTGCACACTTTAAAAGTGTAATTGTTTTTGTTGTTTGGAGAATTACAGAAATTGTTTTTTTGTTTGGAGAATCACAGTAGCACGGCAGACCATGTCTGGGAATGCATGTGTTAAACTGCCTGATGGTGCTACGAAAAACTGTGAATTGTTTTCTGTTTGGGGAATTACAGAAGCACTGCAGACCATGTTTAAAAATGCATGTGTAGTTAAAATGCCTGATAGTGTTTTGAGAAATAATTTCTGTTGGACATATGTAGAAAAAGTGTCTTTTGGAAGTAATGATGACAGAAAGGTCTGGATACCTTTATCTGCTTACAGAGAAATGCAGGAGAAATGTAGGAAGCTGGAACATGAAAATAGGAATTTACGTGAGCAAATTAGCCAGGATACAATAATTCAAAATAATTCTGAAAGTTATAAAACTGCTGTTGTAGAAGAATCTTTCTTTTCCCATTCCAGTAATGAGGGGGTTAAGACAGCTCCGAGCTGCTTTGAGCCGTGTGAGCCAGGGTTTTTGGCAGTGAAAGCGCATTCCTTAACTGATAACACGAAGAGAGACCAGAATGTGATTTACGAGTTACCGTTGCAAAATGCACAAGTAAAACGAAGGATTTTAGAGCAAGACACCCCGAGTTTCATTAGCTTGTTTGATTTTTTGAAAAAGAATAGCCCTCATTTGAGAGAAATCCTAACACTTTTGTATATGGTCACTGTGAAAAATTATATGCAGTTGCGCGCTTGTGATTTGGCAAATGAAATAATGCAGACTTTAGGTTTCTGCGCAGTGCAAGAAGGAAAAACTGATGTACATTTAAATCAAGAACAAGGGAAGAAAATAGTGCCCCTAGCTAGAATCATACAATGGATCTGGTACTTGCAAGACAGGGCTAGAGTACCACAGGTAAAAGAGTTACCAATGAAATTGTGTGCACCATTTGAATTCGTGTCCACTGAAGATAAAAAGCATGTTTGTTTTACTAATGATTCATTGACTGAAATGTTGTTTTCTGGCACCGTAGAAGGAACAGCGTTGTATAATGTGTGTCAGATTTTAAAGCAAGAGCTACGTGAGATGTGTCATTTTTACGCTGATTTTTGGTTTATTGCTAATGTTTTAGCACCTAACTGGTTCAATTACCTTGCAGATGTTAATGAGAAAAATTCAGAGAGAGAAGTGTACACCCAGAATTCTGCCTTAGTGGGGATGGCTAAGTGGGTGCCCCAGAAATGTGAACAGCTGAGAGAAAAAGCCACTTACAGGTGGGCAGAGATGAGAGAGATGCACATTCCCCTAGATTTGATAAAAACTGTGCAGCACGCACAAAAGCAATTTGTCATGCAAGCAGTCACAGAGCAGTTGGGGAGAGGAAAGTTACCAGAACAGAAATGGCAAATTGATCAGGTTTTAGGGAGAGTGATTGTTGCAAATTACCAAGGAAAAATCGAAATTATGCATACAAATTGGAGACAGAATGGCCCAACTTGACAAAAATGCAGTGAATGGAGGTTTGGTAAAGAATGAGTCTGCCCCAGCCCTTCTGACAGTGCAAGAAAAGGGAAGCTGTGGCGCAGCAGATAAAAACCTCAGTGCTGATGTGTGGGCTGAAGCCCCAAGTGATCCTCCAGAACCTGCAGAAAATATAACAAAGGGCCTCAAAAACGTCCTGCTGATTATAAAACAGGGAAAGAAAGAGGAAGGGTGCAGTTTAAATGAAAAATGTTATTTGCAAGAAAAGTCATACCTGTTTCTTTTGCAGATCCTACCACGTTTCGCCACTGTCCCTGAGTGTGCTGTGTGGTCCCCTTTCCAGTGTGTGCGTGTGGGGTCGGGGAAGGGACCGAACCCCCAACCTGAACCTGGCTGAGTAAAGTGCCAGCACCATGGATCCATTTTTGCGCAAACTGCGCCTTCAGTTCAAGTTCAACTTGTTTGATTGCATTCTTCCACTGGAACTAAGCTGTGTGTTTTTTTTTTTTTCTCCCTCTCGTATGGAACTCTGACTTTTGCTTACCTTCCAGCATACCTTTCAGGTGGACCGTGCATCTTTTACATGAGTAGAACTCATGCCACATCAAATTGCTAACACTGTTGAATTAGAGACTCATTCAGAGTACAAATTGCTCAGTCTTTTCTATGTAGATGTATCTGATGTGAAAAGTTATGAGATCAATGTGTTAATTCACTTCTATTGCTTTACAGGGATTGCTTTGATCATTCAAATCTGACTTGCTGATAATGTTTTTTTGTGCTGATGTTTTTTGTTTTTTGTTTTTGTTTGAAACAGGAGATATGTGAAACAAAAATTCATTGGTCAAAGGGCGGAATGTACTGCCATTTGTTAAATTTTGTTTTGACCAATGACTTTGTGTTTCACCACTGCGCATATTAGTTGCTCAATGTTCACCAGTAGCACATGGTATGTTTTGTTCAGTTTAGCCGCCTATGGGCTTTGACATGGCATTAGCCATTGCTTTCTGTATTCAGTTTAGCCGCCTATGGGCTTTGACATTGCATTAGTCATTACATTCTGTATTCTGCCTATTGGCTTTGACATGCTGTATCCAGTCTAGCCGCCTATTGGCTTTGACATGATGTATTCAGTTTAGCTGCCTATTGGCTTTGACATGATATTATACTTTGTATTCAGCTCAGTTGCCTATGGGCTTTGACATGATATTATACATTACATTTTGTATTCAGCTCCGCTGCCTATTAGCTTTGACATGATATTATACATTGCATTTTATATTCAGCTCAGCTGCCTATTGGCTTTGATACATTGCATTTTGTATTCAGCTCAGCTGCCTATGGGCTTTGACATGATATAAGACATTGCATTTTGTATTCAGCTTAGATGCTTATTGGCTTTGACATGACACTAGACATTGCATTTGATATTTAGGTTAGCTGCCCATTGCCTTTAACGTGGAGTTAGACATTGCAGTTGAGAATCCAAGCTGTATTTTTCCAAGCTGTGTTTTTGCACCAGAGAACCAAGATGTTTTTCTCACAGTAGACTAGACATGATAAGAGAGAGTACATGGGTGTTGTTTTTCTTCGCTTGAGCCTGGGAACAGGAGTAGTCTTGGAGACCTGGCCAGTCTCCAAAAGGCTTGCTCAGTTTTCCAGGTCTGAGAGGAGGGGGCACACCTTTGTAACAAATGTAACAGGCTGCAGAGAGTCAGATTCGAATCTGCCGGACCTCGTGCTGGAGCTTGGCGCCAGCTGCCAGCAATCCCGTGTGGGTAGATGAATCTCTTTCTCGCGGCTGACAGGGGTCATCAGCTTGCAGACCTTAGAAAGATGAAGCTGTAGATAGTTTCCCACACGGTGAAGTATTTGTTTTGCTTTGCATTCAATATCTTATAAATATAACCTGCTGTGTATATTGCAAACTGATATATTTTGTTTGATTAACGCGGGCTTGAAAGCTACTAATTCGTCAACATAAAAATTGTGGTTGGGGAAGAATTAACAACAATAAAAGTCTTCTTTGACCTCACAAGTGCATTTCTAGTGTGTTATGTTAGTGCTTAGAAACTAGCTAAGAGGAAAGCACTACACCATCTCCTCACGTGTCCCAGCTGACGGTGCCAAGGAAGGACAACAGCGACCACAGAGTCAAGCAACTCAGAGGTACGTACCCACAGCTACACAGAACACGAAACATATTCCAAAAAGTTGTCTGTATGTGTGTTGAGTCCAAGCCCCTAGGTATGTGTGACGCAGTTGAAAATGAAGCCATGTGGGCCCCTGAAATGGCAGCTGCCTGACCTCTAAACTGGGACAATGGGATGTGAGGTAACTGCGCTGGCGTTGTACACCGTCGCGGTAGGCGGTCGAAGACCGCGGCGCAATGCTGCATTGGTTAACATTGGACCCTATGGGTCCCAGGAGCCAATGACGAAGTGCGCCGGCGGTGATGATATGCACCGCCGCGGACGTCACCGCCATTTTCTATCTGTTGAATCACTCGATACCTGATCTTCGACAGGAGAGGACCTATACTTCAAGTGCTGCTGTGACCTCGGTCTGGAAGAGACAATGGCTTGTGCATCTGGGGAAAGGGCCCCTGCCTTCACTGCACAGGAGTTGGAAAAGCTCGTGGACTGGGTCCTCCCCCAGTACACGCTACTCTACGGTCCTCCAGACCAACAGGTGAGTACACAGGGAGCAAGTTGTATGGGCTATGCCTGAGTGGAGAGGGCTGGTTGTAAGAAGGGAGGGGGCAGAGTTCTGTGAGCATGAAGGACTGTGAATGCATGTGCCACATGGCAAGGGTAGGGATGTGGGCCACTCACCTCGACAGTGCACTTGGTAATGACTTCTCTTCTTCCCCTGTACATGTCATGTAGGTCAGCCCCCACCAGAAGAAGGATATTTGGCGTGCCATCGCCAAGGACGTTCGGACCCTGGGGGTCCACCAGAGACGGGGCACCCACTGCCGTAAAAGATGGGAGGACATTCGCCGCTGGAGCAAGAAGACGGCGGAGGCTCAGCTGGGGATGGCCTCCCAACGTGGGAGGGGTGCCCGTCGCACCATGACCCCCTGATGTTCAGGATCCTGGCGATGGCCTACCCTGAGTTGGATGGGCGCTTGAGGGCATCACAGCAGACACAAGGGGGTGAGTACAACATCATTCAGCGGACTTTGCGTGCAGTGAAGGTGTCTGGGTGGGGAGGAGGGCTGTGGGTTTCCCTAGGCCAGGGCGAGTTCCGTAGGCTAGGCCCCTCCGTAATGCAGGCCATTTGCCACTCCACCCCACCTCTGTAGAGTGCCAAGTACAGGTATACATGCCCCTGTGTCATCTGTGTGCTGATGTCCACCATAGCCATGTAGGCCATATCCCAGGAACTGCATCATTAGAGGCCAACAGCGTGGCGTAGTGCAGGGGGCTGCTGTGTCTGTATTGTCCGCCAACTGTAGCGGTAAGCCATGCACTCAACCTGTCTTTCTTCTGAGTCCCCCCCCCCCACCCCCCCCCTCCCTTTTTGTGCTCTCCCTCTTCTTTTGTGCCTCAGTATCATCAGGCGGAGGTACAGTGGCACCGGAGCATGAGGGAGCTGCATCCCACATGGCTATGGAGGGCCACACCATGGACTCTGAATACACCAGTGGGACGGAGGGCGAGGGGAGCTTCACGGCGGGGACAGGATCAGCAACCAGCGACACGGACTCCTTCCCCTGATGGGAGCTCCCTTGTGGTGGCGGCAAAGTCTGTGCCCCCCACTTATACAGGTACAGCCGCCACCCCCCCTACCAGCACCGCCCTCCCAGCAGCCCCTCAGCCTTCGTCCCGTGCCCGCTCACCCAGGAGGGTGGGCATCACCTTCGCCCCAGGCACCTCAGCCCCTGCCCCGATCACCTCTGCTGCCCTCAGTGAGGAGGCCATTGACCTCCTCAGGTCACTCACTGTTGGGTAGTCTACCATTGTGAATGCCATCCAAGGTGTAGAAAGGGAGTTGCAACACAGTAATGCATTGCTGGAGGGCATTCATTCTGGTCAGGCTGCCCTTCTTCGAACCCTGCAATCTCTGGCCTCAGCACTGATGGTGCTCCATGGTGTCATTGTTCCTCGTGGAGTGTGTAGAGGTGAGTGTTTTCCCTTTGAAATGGCTCTTTCCGCCGTCTTTTTATGCACGGTGAATCCGCCCCGGAAAAGGTGGTGGATTGGTAGGTTGTGATACTGTGGGCGGTACTTTGTCTCCCGCCTGTCTGTTGGCGGTGGCCGCCGCGCTGTTTGTCTGCACCGCTGTGGCAGTCGGAGTGTTAAAGTGGCTGTCTTTGTTGGCGGTTTCCGCCACGGTCATGTTTCCCTTTTTTTTCCGCCGGCCTGTTTGCGGTCTTACCGCCGCTTTAACACCGGCCGCCGGGGTTGTAATGACCCCCATATCCTATTTTTAACATCACCCAGGCTAACCTACTCTGAGAAAATAAAACAGTGACTCACGAGGAGCTCCAGTGATGAAGCACAGAAACATGGCTTGAATAAAATCATCAGACCAATAAATTCCAGTCAACTGTGACCCTCACCCTAAACCTCTGGGAAAACCCCACCCATTGTTAATGTAGTCTAAATTAGCCAAACTACCATTTCCCAATCTTCAACCATGCCAAATGTAGGAGCATGTACACCTATCTAGAACCAAAAATGTATTTGAGCCATTTTAACTGCAGATTTTACTGCTCTTCTGTTTTGTCCGACCATTTGCGGTTGTAACTTCACATGCTCTGCATACTCCTGTCATCTCTAGTTGGGCGCAGACATTTGCAAGTTGTTTTACTTCAAAGAAGTCTTTAGAGTCACAAGATGCACTATGACACCTCCTTTAGTGGGGAATGTGTATGCACACTGATTCCATGTTTTTCCGCCATTGGGTTCATATATTCACAGAGAGGGCTCTGAGTTTGTCGTTTCCTGAACACGCTTTTCTATCCCATATGGCTAGTTTTGAATAACAACGTGTCTGGATAACCAGTCCTCTGCTTGACAATCCTTTATTGTATCTCCTTCTGGCACACCTCCGAAGGCACTGCTGACCGGTGCTCAGCATCCCAAACGTCACAGGCCTTCCACACCCTTCTTTGGTGTTAGCACTAGACAATGCAGACAGGAAGGGGGTGATAAAACAGATGCCCTTCTAACATTGCCCCCACTGCAGTTCTACGTAATTATGGTTTGCCATCATGACTTCTTCATCTTGTGTCCCCCAGTTACTTCAATACTTACTTTGGGTTCTGCTTCATCTTCCAATCAACAAACGAGCTATTGAAGGGAAATGTGCAAGATGCACTAACCAGTGTCTCAGAGACTCCGGGTCTCGTATTATGTGCACTGTTCCGGCTTGCACCGTGGCACAACATTAAATAGGTGTGCCAGGCAGAAACATGGATGGTGCTCCCTATTACAAATTATGTAGTCTTAAGACAGCGTATTCAGTGATGTCCTTAGCCGCTGACTGAACCTTTTGCATAGGTTCTCATTATCCTAATGAGGCTACTGGATTTGGGCGGCAGTATTGCATAGATTGTGGAGTACTAAGTACAGGCCACACCGTGTGATGCCGGTCGATCTAATCTGGGTTTTCCAGCTAGCTAGCAGCACCTCATCTCTACCCAAGAGCAGGGATGAATGTGGCAACCAGGTGTATGACAAGAAAGATTCCTCAGGGGAAACGTGGTCTATCAGTTCTCCTCCTTTTCTCTCGGTTACATTAGTCTAACACAGGCAAAGGCAAACAGAGGCAGAATATAGTTCAATAAGGGTTTATTGAAGTAACTACATCTTAGATAAAATGGCATGTTTTGCAATAACTAGGATGATGAAACACAAGAACAGTCCCACCATACTGTCACTAGGAATGATATATAGTTATCCTACCTAAGCTATGTTAGAGCACAGCAAAAGCAGCCTATTCCGCCCTTCAGGTTTCCCCCCTGGGAAGACATCCACCCCCATACCTGAACAAGGAAGCCTGTAGTCTAGAGAGACACCGTCCCCATGTATGCCAGGGGTTCGGCATCCTAAGCAAGCAGCTGTAGCGAGGCAATCAGCATACAGTCATGGTCATCTGGCTGGAATCTCCCTCTAACGTGCATGGGAGAAAAGAGTGTTTTTATAATAAAACAGTTGACATTCTAAGAAAGGGTCCCCACATAGGAGTATGTATGTTTCTGTGAATGTTGGAGAGATAGCATACCACTTTTGCTGGCAACCTTATCTAACTGCAGCCTTGAGCGAAATGAATGTCCTGCTAGGAGTGTAATGCTTTCCTAGGTGAAAGAACAATTAGATAGAGAAAATAAAACAACAATGCAAATGTGGCTATTGCTAGAAAAATAAAACGATGATAAATAAAATGTAACTAGGCTAAAATGCACAACGGCAGGCCTAGTTTGCTAAAATAACATGTCTAAAATATGGCTAAAATAGCTATACAACAAAGCAGCCTCTCCATTTCTCTCTGTACAGGCTGCATTTTCCTACACATTGAAGAGGAAACACAGATCCCCCTGTAGGTGGGTGCGTGGGGTTCCGAGCAGCCTATTTCAGCCCTCGATAGGGCGGCCCCCCGGGAGCACACTGACAGACAGTATGCCTCCTTATGGCCTATTTGTCTCTGCTTCCAGAGGCAAAGTAATTCCCTCATTTGCATTAGCCGTACCTCCATGCAAATGAGGGTTTGCCCTCAAGTTAGCAGTGGCTCTACATGTGTAGTAGAGCTTATCAGTATTACATAAGGGGCTGCATAAGTATCTGTGGCCCCTTCTGTAATACTACTCCAAGGAAGTGCTCATGCCTGTTGCACCACTGGGGCACTATGCATATAATATCTCTTGATGTCTTTATGGAGTAAGATTCGTTCAGCACTGAGGAGGGTGAAAAGTCCGGCCTTTTAGGAATCAGTGCAGCGTCTTCTGGTCCTGGATTCATCTCTTAAGTCAATAGGACCAAAAGAGGCACTTGACTTCTTGATGACACTGAAGACCATGCTCAGGTCTATAAGTACACCATCTGGCCCAAGACCCATACCTTTAAACAGAACCTGTGCCATGCTCCTGGATGTATTCATCAGGCCTCATGAGAGGTTGCTTACCAGATCAGATCTTCTCACAGAAAGCCAAATCCAGATCAGACATCTAGACCTCAGGCAGCTCAACCGAGCAATCTATCAACGGGGGTCATAGAATTGGGTTATTTCAACCTCTCCAAGGATTGTATGTAAGTTCTACAAGAAGCGTGCAGGCCCACCACACAAGCCAGTTACACAGCAATATGGAAAAGATTTCTCTTTCTGCATCAACAAACATCTGGACCTATGAAAACCTAGTGTTCAGGACATCATTTGCTATCTCCTACATCTGCAAAAGTCAGACGTGGCTTTTACTTCGGTCTGCTCACACGTCACTGCTGTACTGGCTTATTTGCAAAACAGGGTACTTTCATCCCTATTCAGGATTGAAGTAGTCAAGGATTTAATTGTGGATCTTTCGATGGTTGTATCTCCCAAAATACCCCCATCCCCTATGGAACCTTAGCATAGTCCTAGCAAGACTTATTGAACCTTTATATGAATGCTCGCTCCAGTTCCTTTCCTCTAAGGTAGCTTTCCTTGTGGTCATTACTTCCCACTGATGCATCAGCAAACTACAGGACCTCACGATACAAGAGTCCTTCATCCAGGCTCATAAAGACAGTGTTGATCTCAGAAGTAATTCAAAATTTCTCCCCAGGATGGTCTTCCCTTTCCACCTCAATCAAACTGTGGAGCTCTCAGTCTTCATTCCTCAGCCTCACTTGGTAGCAAAGTGTTACACACACTAAATATCCCGATAAAAATGGTACCTTACTTGTGTGGGTAGGCCTAGTGCCCGCAAAAGGAAATGCCCCAAAACACTATGTGGACACATCAAAATTATACTAAACTACCTGTTTTGGTGGGGGGTGGGGACCTGCGTTTTTGGTGTTGGGCTCAGCAGCCATATAAGGAAACCTACCAAACCCAAACATTTCTGAAAACTAGACACCTGAGGGAATCCAGGGAGATGTGACTTGCATGGATCCCCCATGTTTTCGTACTCAGAATCCTCACCAAACCTCAAATTTAGCTTAAAGAAATCACAATTGTCCCGCATTTCTGTGTGGGATCACCGCGCCGGGACAAATTTTCTACCACCCAATGTTCCCCTCAGTCTCCCAGTAAAAATTATACCACACTTGTGTACGTGGGCCAAGTACCTGTAACAGAGAAGAGCCAAAAACATGTCGACCTTGAGGGGGAACCAAAGCGGGTCCAAAAAAGGGCGGTCGGGTTCGCGCAGAAAAGGCCTACAAATATTATGCCCCCCCTGGGGAGCAGCCCTTACCCAAGGGGCTGCTCCCCTTATGTATAAATATAAATAAAAAGCAAAACTTCCTGGTGTCTAGTGGTTTCTGCCCTTGGGGGAAGATTGGCCTAATAAAAGTAGGCCAATCTGCCAAGGGAGCGACCGTTGCCTAATCGATGTAAGAGCGTGACCAAGCTCTGTGTGCTTCTCCCCCTCCCTCCCATAAGCTTGACAGTCATAGTGGAAGTTATCATTTCCACGTACATTTTTCAGCTGTACTATGATGTCAGCATATACTGAAGTGAAAGTGGCCATTGCCCTGTAAACCCGGCTTTGCAGTGTCTGATGGTGGTGGTAGTGTGTTTATAGTTGGTGGCATGGGTCCTTTTACATATTCCTCTGCCAGGGGACTGCATACAAGTTCTCCCCTTGAAAAGATAAATGGACTTTAGTTTTTGAGGTATTTATGAGGGATACCTGTAAAATGTGTGTTTTTTTTTTTTTGTAGGTTTGGTTATGGCTAACTGGATTGGCGAGGGCTGGACTCAAGAAAAACCCATGTGTCTGTCTGTATGCGTTCACTTCACAAAATGGCGGTGTTCTTTGTGTTGTGGTGCAATGTTCATCTTATACATTCCAGCCTGCACCTGCACACACTCCTATGCCCCGCCCTAAAACTGGTGTACCTGGTGGGTGGAGGAGGTAGCCAGTTCACATCACTTTTAGTGTAGGTTTACCCTTTCAGATTTAAACCACCTGTCCTCTAGTTTCTGTGTTTTGGTTATGTTCCCAATTAATGGCTCTCCGGACAGGAGGCAAATACAGATTGCACTTGGACCATCCCGAAAAGGTCTCTATGTGGACGCTGTGGAGGTAGTCTGCACTAATTTTCTAGCAGTGGTGGGAGAAAAAGCTCCTTCATGATTTTAAATGCTACTTCGTGTTTGACTGTAGAAGTCTATCTTTGGCCATCAGCGCAAGACTTTGACCATCCTTGTCCACTGGACACTGAGGATGCCTATGTAACCATACAAGGTATGAAGATTATTAGAAAAGGAGTATAAGGACTGGTGTGTTGCCTTCTCTCACCAGTCTGGGCTTAAACCTAAGAACCTTGCTAATTCACCTTTTTTGCTTGATCTGAAATAAGAAAAGTAGTCCTGCTTGGTTGCACAAGAGCTTGACCTTGCCCACCATGATTAATATGATCTGAAGGAAGACAGCAGAAAACCCAGCTGGCTTGAAAGACTAATGTGATGACAGCTCAAGGATCAGAGAGTGCCCTGAACTTGAGGTTGCACCAAACACTGCTACCAAAGAAAACCAAGGTCTACAAGACAGACAGGGTGTGTAAGTTAAAAGAGATGCACTTCATGATGAAAGTAGAGGCAGTATCAAAAATAGGAGATAGTATAATTTGGGAACTGAAACTGGGATAGTTTGTCTGTCTGAGTAGGTTCATGGTGGTAGTTTCATCTTTGGGGGTGTCTTTTCCAATCTCTACCAAGCTGTGTTTCCTCTGGCCTACATTCTCTGTAGGGCCCTACTGTCTCCATCTACCCATTTTATAGTGCCTTGACCCAAATTTTAAATTTGGGAATAGATGCTGCCTTCCATCGTATGGTGATCACCCTTATGGCCTCCCAACAGTGCAAGGTCCAGAAAGCAGGCTACTACTTTGTTCTTCTTAGAACTGTTGTACAGTGCTTAGGCACAGGTTTCCCAGGATTCTGAATTCATTATCCCAGTAATACTCAACTTACTCTGGACTTCAGACCAGAAGGCTGCGAAGGGCATATGATCCCAGAGAATATGGTTGAAATCAGCTGAGACTGTAGTGCAGCATGCACAGAGGGTACTGGCATTGGGAAGATAGTCTAATTTCAGTCTCTTATCTTTTTCAAGTTTGAAGAGATACATTTGTGCGATGTTAAAGTGCATGGCTTAGCCAATTAATGCGCCTTCTGCCATGCCCCGTGACAGAGATTTTAGATAATAGAGTGCGTTTCTGGTTCTGTCAGTGCTGGACCATATTGTTCGTAAGGCATGAGTCCGGGTACCGTGTATCTAGAATTTATCACAGTGGATTTCAAACTTGTCCACCTTTGTGGTGAAGGACATTAGATGGCCATCCTAAAATAAACCCCCTAAAATCATGATGCCTATGTTTTTCCAGTGTTGTAGGTCATGGTGTGTGGGGAGGCTGATTAGGGGAAAACAGGGTGTCCAGGATACTGTGCTTAGTGATGGATAGGTCTTGCTAGTAATAACTAGAAGTTGTGTACACCTCACGGCCTCCAAGTTTAATGCCCAGGAGAAGGAGTCTGTGGAGTTCCACCAGATGTAGTAGTGGACCTGTTTGTCGTTTGGGCCTGTGGATGATGTGGTAGTGAGTTATCTATTGGAATGTCAAGGGTATTGTCAGGAGATTACCCATTAAATCAAACTTCCACAGGAGCAGATGCCTTTTACCCAGCTCCCTCCAACAGATGTGTGCTCAGACTTTAATTGATTATCTGAACCCTTCATCTGCTAGGGGGAAAGGAGAATGGGAATAGAAAAAGAGAAACTGCCTCCAGATCCAGTTCGAGCCCATGTTTCCCACTTGAAGATAGGATATTCAGTGTGTGCTTCTGTAACCTGCACCTTTCTTCTTATTGGGATTTCTTTAAATGAAGGACCTGCAGTGGTGTGATAAGAGCATAGTTAAGTACATTCCTGCTGCGCATTCAACTGCTTAGCCATTCACAGTCACCCAATTCTATCGTTCTCCTAACCTGGATCTTTTGAGAGACTAGCTTCTCTCTAGGAGACCAATGTTAACTTAATGTCTTCTTTTCTCCAGGAGTCAGAGGTAATCCAAGGTTCTCTTGAGAACAGTTCAAAGGTTCACAAATATAAAATCTACTATTGTCTTTTACAGGAAACAAAAACTACTTCTCAAGGTTCAGTTTTCTCAATCACAGTCTCTAGGAATTAGTCTGAGGTTTGTCTCTAAGACTGACAAGTCTGCAAGGCAAAGAGTTTTTGAATATATATATGTTCAATGTCATGTGTAGCTGCAGATACACATGTTGTGCATTATCCTGCCATCTAGTGTTGGGCTCGCAGTGTTACAAGTTGTTTTTCTTCGGAGAAGTCTTTTCGAGTCACGAGACCGAAGGACTCCTCCCTTTCGGCTCCATTGCGCATGGGTGTCGACTCCATTGTAGATTGTTTTCTTTCCGCCATCGGGTTCGGACGTGTTCCTCTTCGCTCCGTATTTCGGTTCGGAAAAGATAGTTATCCATCGGAAAATTCGACAGTATTGTTTGCGCTCGGTACCGGGTTAGTGCTAGCACATAGACACCGAAGAAAGAGCTCCGGCGGCCCTTCGGGGCTTCCACTCCTCTGCGGGGCCTGGTCGGCCCGACCGCGTCCATCTTCAAACCTCATGGACCGGACCCCCTTCCGCTTCTGCCCCAATTGCCACGCCAAGTATCCTTATACAGACCAACACTTGATCTGTAATCTGTGTTTGTCCCCCCCAACACAAAGAGGATACTTTTGAGGCCTGTCGGGCATTTCGATCCAAGAAGACACTGCGGGATCGAAGAGCTTGAAGACTTCAGATGGCGTCGACACCGGCCGGGCACACCGACGTCGAAGAAGAGGAGAGATTTTCCATTCGAGATTCGGACTCTGACTAGTCTGAAAGTGAGCAGCCGAAGATGCAGCAAACCGTGAGTAAACCAGCCCCGGCAAAAACACACTCGAAAATAATGAAGGCCAAGGGGACGCCACCGCCAACAGGCCATGGCTTAACCCAAAAACACGGTGACCAAACAGCGGCACCAAAAAAGGCCTCTGAGCAGCCAAAGACATCAGACTCCGGTCGAGATACCGGCTCCGAACAGACTCAGCACCGAGAGTTCACCACCCCAAAAGCCAAAAAGGTTTCCTCGGAGCCAAAAAAGACTGTCAAAGGTTTTGGTGATGAAACATGCAGCCTCGGAGCCGAAACAAAGCTCCTATACAGAGGAACAAGGCCTTTACACACAATTACAATGTCACATATTTGAACAAGAACTGGGCATGGGAGAGCCAGACCATACCCAGAGGAGGCTTCATATACAAAAAGACACAGGGAAAATCAGAACTCTCCTCCATTGAAGATGAAGCGGAAGCTCGCATTCCAAGAGGCGGAAATGCAGCCAAAAGCGAAAGTGGCTAAAGAATAAACACCACCACAGTTTTCGCCACAACAATCGCCAACACAGTCGCCACATCTGTCCCCGGTAGCAACACCCCCAATGATGCAGTCACCAACACACACAGGGATGAGCCAAGATGACCCGGATGCATGGGATTTGTATGATGCACCGGTCTCTGACGATAGTCCTGATTGCTACCCGGCAAGACCTTCACCACCTGAGGACAGTACTGCTTACATGCAGGCGGTTTCCAGGGCAGCTACATTTCATATTGTAGCATTGCATGCAGAGCCCATAGAAGATGACTTCTTGTTCAACACCCTGTCATCTACGCACAGCCAATACCAAAGCTTGCCAATGATGCCAGGCATGTTAAAACACGCCAAACAGGTGTTTCAGGACCCAGTCAAAGGCAGAGCCATCACGCCTAGGGTGTAGAAGAAATATAAACCTCCCCCTACTGACCCTGTGTACATCACACAACAGTTAACTCCTGATTCGGTGGTAGTAGGAGCAGCCCGGAAGAGGGTAAACTCACAAACTTCTGGAGACGCACCACCGCCCAACAAAGAAAGTCGGAAATTCGATGCAGCAGGCAAGAGGGTGACAGCACAGGCAGCCAATCAATGGAGAATTGCCAACTCTCAAGCTCTACTGGCAAGATACGACAGGGCACATTGGGATGAAATGCAACATCTCATTCAACACCTTCCCAAAGAGTTCCAGAAACGTGCCCAACAGGTTGTCGAGGAGGGCCAAACTATCTCCAACAACCAAATAAGGTCGGCTATGGACTCAGCAGACACGGCGGCCAGGACAGTAAACACGGAGGTAACCATTCGGAGACACGCATGGCTAAGGACCTCTGGATTTAAGCCCGTAATTCAGCAGGCTGTGCTAAATATGCCTTTCAATGAACAACAATTATTTGGGCCGGAGGTGGATACGACGATAGAAAAACTGAAAAAAGACACGGACACGGCCAAAGCCATGGGCGTGCTCTACTCCCCACATAGCTGAGGCACTTTTAGGAAGCCGCACTTTAGAGGGGGGTTTCGGGCCCAAACCACAGAGCCTTCCACCTCACAAGTCAGACCCACATATCAGGCCCAGTATCAGAGAGGAGGTTTTAGAGGACAATATAGGGGTGGACAGTTCCCTAAAACAAGAGGGAAATTCCAGAGCCCAAAAACCCCACAAACTAAACAGTGACTTCAATGTCACAAACCCCCACCACACAACACCAGTGGTGGGTGGGGTGGACTTACAGATTATTACCACAACTGGGAACACATAACTATGGACGCGTGGGTCCTAGCCATTATCCAGCATGGTTATTGCATAGAATTCCTACATTTGCCACCAGATGTGCCTCCAAGAGCACACAATATGTCCAAACAACACTTAGAAGTCCAAGCATTATTACAAAAAGAAGCAATAGAACTAGTACCCAACCATCAAAAAGGAACAGGTGTTTACTCCCTGTATTTCCTAATTCCAAAAAAGGACAAAACACTGAGACCCATATTAGACCTCAGAACACTGAATCTTTTCATCAAATCAGATCACTTTCACATGGTGACACTTCAAGATGTGATTTTGTTGCTCAAACAACAAGACTACATGTTAACATTAGATTTCAAAGATGCTTATTTCCACATACCCATACATCCTTCCCACAGGAAATACTTGAGGTTTGTCCAAGGCGTGCATTACCAATTCAAAGTGTTACCATTCGGCATAACAACAGCCCCAAGAGTATTCACAAAATGCCAGGCAGTAGTAGCCGCTCACATCAGGAGACAGCACATGCACGTATTCCCTTACTTAGACGATTGGTTAATAAAAACCAGCACTCAGCAACAGTGTCTTCTACACACAAAATACATCATAGAAACCCTTCACAAACTAGGGTTCTCTGTAAACTACCAAAAATCACATCTACAACCGTGTCAAATACAACAATATTGTTGTTGTTAAGAGCAACAATCAACACACAAAAGGGGATTTCCACTCCAAGTCCACAAAGGGTACAAGCCTTCCAAAATGTAATACTAAACATGTACCCAAACCAACACTATCAAGTGAGGTCTGTAATGAAACTCCTAGGCGTGATGTCTTCATGCATAGCCACTGTCCCTAACGCAAGACTACACATGCGGCCCTTAGAACAGTGCCTAGCAACACAATGGACACAAGCACAGGGTCAACTTCAAGATCTAGTGTTGATAGACTGCCAAACACACTTCTCGCTTCAATGGTGGAATAATATAAATTTAAACCAAGCGTGGCCATTCCAAGACCCAGTGCTTCAATACGTGATCACAACAGATGCTTCCATGATAGGGTGGGGAGCACACCTCAACCAGCACAGTATACAGGGACAATGGGACGTTCAACAAACACAACTGCATATAAATCATTTAGAGCTGTTAGCAGTGTTTTTAGCATTAAAAGCATTTCAAGCGCTAATAGTCCACAAACACATTCTTGTCACAGCAGACAACATGACAACAATGTATTACTTAAACAAACAAGGAGGGACACACTCATCACAACTGTGTCTCTTAGCACAGAAGATTTGGCATTGTGCGATTCACAGTCACATTCGCCTAATAGCACAATACACCCCAGGGATTCAAAACCAGTTGGCCGACAATCTCAGTCGAGCTCACCAACAGACACACGAATGGGAAATTCATCCCCAGATACTACAAACTTACTTTCTACGCTGGGGAACATCAAAAATAGACCTATTCGCAACAAAAGAAAACGCAAAATGCCAAAACTTCGCGTCCAGGTATCCACACCCTCAGTCCAAAGGCAATGCGTTATGGATGAGTTGGTCAGGGATATTTGCCTACGATGTTCCCCCTCTCCCACTCCTTCCTTATCTGGTAAACAAATTGAGTCAAAACAAACTAATACGAATAGCACCAACCTGGGCTCGCCAACCATGGTATACAATATTACTGGACCTGTCAGTAGTACCTCATATCAAACTACCAAACACACCAGATCTGTTAACTCAACACAAACAGCAGATCAGACACCCGAATCCAGCATCGCTCAATCTAGCAATCTGGCTCCTGAAGTCTTAGAATTTTGACATTTAGACCTTACACAAGAATGTATGGAGGTCATTAAACAAGCTAGAAAACCTACTACAAGACATTGTTACACAAACAAATGGAAAAGATTTGCTTATTACTGCCATAATAATCAAATTCAACAGCTACATGCTTCTGCAAAAAACATTGTAAGCTATTTATTACACTTACAAAAATCAAAACTAGCATTTTCTTCTATCAAAATACATCTCACAGCAATATCTGCCTATCTGCCGATAACACATTCAACATCACTCTTTAGAATCCCGGTCATCAAAGCATTTATGGAGGGTTTAAAAAGAATCATACCCCCAAGAACACCACCAGTTCCCTCGTGGAACCTCAATATTGTATTAACACGACTCATGGGTCCACCATTTGAACCCATGCACTCTTGTGAGATGCAATACTTAACCTGGAAAGAAGCCTTCCTAATAGCTATCACATCTCTTAGAAGAGTAAGTGAAATACAAGCATTCACTATACAAGAACCCTTTATACAAATACATAAACATAAAGTGGTTCTCCGTACAAATCCAAAGTTCTTACCAAAAGTTATATCACCGTTCCACCTAAACCAAACAGTGGAACTCCCAGTCTTTTTTTCCACAACCAGACTCAGTAGCCGAAAGAGCCTTACATACGTTAGACATCAAAAGAGCACTAATGTATTACATTGATAGAACAAAACAATTTCGTAAAACAAAACAATTGTTTGTAGCCTTCCAAAAACCTCATGCAGGAAATCCAATATCCAAACAAGGCATTGCCAGATGGATAGTGAAATGTATTCAGACCTGCAATATTAAAGCAAAAAGAGATCTGCCTATTACGCCAAAGGCGCACTCCACTAGGAAGAAAGGCGCCACAATGGCCTTTCTAGGAAATATACCTATGACAGAAATCTGTAAGGCAGCCACATGGTCTACGCGTCATACATTCTCAAAACATTACTGTGTAGATGTATTAACAACACAACAAGCCTCAGTAGGACAGGCTGTATTAAGAACATTATTTCAAACAACTTCAACTCCTACAGGCTAAGCCACCGCTTTTGGGGAGCTAATTGCTTACTAGTCTATGCACAGCATGTGTATCTGCAGCTACACATAACATCGAACATAAAATGTCACTTACCCAGTGTACATCTGTTCGTGGCATGAGACGCTGCAGATTCACATGCGCCCTCCCACCTCCCCGGGAGCCTGTAGCCGTTATAAGTTGATGAAACTTGTACATTTGTAAATTTGTAAATATATACTTTTTTTTATACACATTATGTACATACATACTCACTCCATTGCATGGGCACTTTTACTATATACACAACTCCTACCTCACCCTCTGCGGGGAAAACAATCTAAGATGGAGTTGACGCCCATGCGCAATGGAGCCGAAAGGGAGGAGTCCCTCGGCCTTGTGACAGATGTACACTGGGTAAGTGACATTTTCTCTCTCTCTCTCTCTCTACACACACACACACTCACACTCACACACACTCACACTCCTTACTGCAGTTGCTTGAAGTTCTGTTTAGCCAAAATTAATTCTCCTCAGAAAGCTGATAGCCAGTTGTTGGAAGAAGGAAAACAAATCAGCTTCTGCGAAAATGAAAAAATAGCTGGTGTGCACACCGTAACAAGAAAAAGAATTAATTTACTCAAAACTGAAAGAAATCTGTATGAAATGAAGTGTCTCAGGAACACTGCTCATTCTCCTCAGGATGACAGTTGAAGTGTGCAGCTCCCAGAGAGAAACAGCTGGAGGGAATCTGCAGCACGAGACTAAGGTAGAAACACTACAGCGCTGACCTCACAAAGATTTGCGTCCACCAACTTGAGTGGCAGTTAAACCAGAGGAAGCTAGTTCTAAGAACAGCCTCCGCAAGAGCCACTGGGAGTGAGGATGCTGCTGCAACCAACGTGGGTACAAAGAAAAGGGAATCACCTTTGCCGAGGGAAGAACTTAACAACGCTGGCAATTGTTTTCCTGACAGGTGTAGTTCAAACAACACTAGTAAGATAGGCCAATGAAAGAGAATTTTCAACATGAGGTTCTCAAGCGTGGAGTAACTATAATAGGTTGTATAATTTGGATCCAAAAAGGGGACAGATATTGGTGTAGGAGGAACATCAGACCCAGCTTGAACTGAGGCAACAGTAATGTTGGCTCACATGGCTTATCCCATTCAAATAAGGTTATCAGCTGCCTGTGTAGACATCATTGGGAGGGATTCCCATTCCTGAAGTGGTATTAAGAGAAAGGAGTTATCCTCGGAGACTTCAGATAAGTTGAATGCTAGTGCCTCTGTTGGATCACGGAAGGAGGCATCTGCCACCTGGGCTGTTCCTGTGACGGAGCCACTGTTTGGGTCAATGGTGCCCTATATAGTGCTCAGTGTCTGGCCATGTTGTGTTCCCATTTGAGGGTGCATCTGCCTGTGAGGAGTTTCCTGGCTGTCTGCTCAGTCCCAAGTTGCCGCAGGCTTGATGAGGAAAAAAGGCATTCTTTCCCAACACAGTTTTTTTGTTCTCATAGATCTTTATTTGTTTTAAAGAGTGGGTAACAACATAAGGATGCATATTGCTAAAAGTCAACATACAGGTATCATTTCCACAGATGTATACCATGCAGGCACTATCTCACAGCATAATATGTCCAGCAATTAAAGTGATGAAATTATACATTCCATTTAGCTAGGGTTACTTCTACACTGCGCACTTGTTGGTGCAGGTGATTGACCCTAGTAGTTATTTTGCCTATTATTGTCCTATGCATTGTGTATATGCTCTTCCCTTGATCAACTTATGTAACCAAAAAGTTTAACTGGCAAAAACATTTAGGGTTTGTGTGTGAGAGGGCGCAAGCAATATACTTTACGGATGAGGCGGTGTGCTAATTATTGGGCAGGGGTGGAGTCGGCTCTTAATATTTAAGGTCGCCTATGCACTGTGTCCCTCTAGGTGCTCTGCATGTTTATTAGTCACTCAACTTCTTCAAATAATGTTGCCCATTTAGGGGGCCTGGTCGGGGGCTATGGCGCATGTTAGCTACCTGCAGTAATTGTTGCTCACGCATGTATCCCTGCGTGTAAGTCTGATAGCCATCCCATAGCTGGCGGTGTTATGTTAGATTTCCAGCACATTGCTAAGCAGTGTTTTGCAAGGATCAGTGCTAGGTCTAAAATCTTGTTAGTAGCCTTACGCTGTGGAGTTCTGTGTGTGCACCCCTATATGTAGTGTAGCCCCTCCAGGCATAATTCCCCTCCCTTGATTTTGTTCAACATCTCGGTTATAGATTCCCAGAACTTAGTTACATGAGTACATGTCCACACCATGTGTAGGAAGTAGCTGTTGTGGGCGTGGCATCTCACGCATGTGCTCGCCACTCCCGGATACATTTTCGCCAGTCTTGTAGGGGTGAGGTAAATGTGGTGCAGGCAATTAAATTGTGTGAATTTGTAGCAGGCATTCGTGGAGATGATCTTCGGCACTAGGAGGGCATGCGCCCATTGTTTATCTGTGAGCAATATTTGGAGTGCTGTTTCCAAGTGTGCCCTGAGCGCCCAGAACGGCTGTACCTTGTCCATATCTAACGCACTGTATATATTTGGGATCGCTTTTCTCTCTCCCCTTTGAGATAAGAGGACCTGCAGCAGTGCTGACTTAGGTCGTTCCCTATGTTGTTCCAGTATTGTTGTGTGATGTATAATGTGATAGTGACGCATTTGTCAGGAAAGTGCCCGGTGATATGCCATAGTCGTTGACCAGATTGTCAAATGGAACTAAAATGTGATCTTCGAACAGGTCACCCCATTCCGTTATGTGTGCACTCTCCCATACGGCCGCCGTCGATTCATAACGTTTATCCATGCATCCAGATAGGACCCACAATGACAAGCGGGGGCATATGGGTATTTTTGATGTGTGGTGTGTGTATAGGTGTTCCAGCATTCTTGACATAATTCATCTATGGACACTAGTTGTCTTCCCTTACCCTATATCAGTGCAATAAGAAATGAACTCATTTCGGTTAACAGTTTATGTTGGAGTATTACCGGGATGGCTGAGAAGTAATATAGTAATCTAGGGAGTACTAACATCTTGGATATGACAAGTCTGCCCATTGGGGAAAAGGGGAGGGACGTCCAAAACTGCAGTGAGGATCTCACGTCTGTCAGTGCCCTGCCAGTAATTGCATCTATAAAATCCCTTTCTGCATGGTCTATTCTAATCTCCAAATATTTGAAGGTATCACAGGACCATGTCAGGGGAGTGGAGGGCAGCTTTTCACGCTGTTGTGGGGAACAGGCAGGATTTCTCCCAGTTTACTCTGAGGCCTGGTGCCCTGCCGGATTGTTGTAATAATGCCATCAGTTGGGGATAGCACCTTGGCATTATTGCGAAGGTATCCTAGGGCATCGTCTGTGTACCGTGATATAATGTGCCATCTCTCCCCATTTGTAGTCCCCTCTCAGGCGCGCGCACCCAGATGGTGTGTGCCAAGGGTTCCAACGCAAAAAGCAGGGCCACAGGGGGCATTCCTGTCGAGTCCCACGTTCGATCACAGTGGGGTCGGAGATCAGATTGCCTGTCTTCACCCACGCTAATGGTGTGTGATGGTGAAGGGCAATCCATCTAAGGAAGCTAGGGCCAATGCCCATTATTTTTAACACCTTTGTCAAGTATTCCCAACCCAATGTGTTGAATGCTTTTTCGGTGTTAAGTGATACCACCCAGGCTCCTATCACCCCACCCCGGCTCCACTTTGTGCCCAACACATAATTGAGAACAAGCATCCGAGATTCTGAAACGTGCTTCTGCCAGGGATAAATCCATTCTGTAGTTCGAGTTACGTAGTGACAGTGGTCGATACGACCCTATCATTAGCGGGTTTCTGCCCGGCTTGGGTAAAACCACTAGTGTCGCATCATGCATAGAAGTAGGTAGGATACCCTTGGTGTATGCAGTGTTGTAAATTGGTAATAATCTGGGTTCTAATAATGTCTGGTACGTGGTTTAGAATTTGATCGGCCACCCATTGGTGCCCGGAGTTTTACCCCGATTGATTGCTTCTTCTATTTCCCATATTTGCAGAGGAGTCTCTAATGCATCACGGTCCTCCGGCGCCACGCGTGGTATGCATAGGTCGTTTAAGAATGATCCTAACTTTTCGCCTTACGTATGTGTCACTGAAGCAGCATATAATTTGGGATTAATACGAGCAAAATGCAGAATTAATATCCGCCTGCATGTTAAACAACTGTCCATCCCTATCCCTTACAGCAGTAATTGGGGCATGAATGATCTCCGAGCTCAAAAGCTAGGCTAAGAGTTTGCCCGCTTAATCCCCCTCTGCATACTTTCTCACTTGGTATTCCTTTTAGTCCAGTTGAGTCTATCTAGGGCCTTTTTGTATGTAATGCGTGTGCTAGTCAGCCAGGAAGGGTGGTGTGGGGGGTGGGGGTTAGGAGTTGCTCAAAGTGTCACATTTTGGACTATAGTTTCTGGAGTTCCCTGCGTAAGAGTAGTGTGACACCAAAGTTCGTTTTTATCGAGTGTCCCCTGAGTAATACCTTGAATGCATCCTATTCTATCCCTGCATCTGATGCTGTGCCTGCGTTTATCTCAAAGTGAGTTTTAATATGCTCTCTAAGGGAATCCCTATATGCTGGATTCTGTAGGGCCGACACAGCCATCCTCCACGTGGGTATTTTGGGGCTGGGGGGGAGTTAGAGGCTGTTTCCGGTTCCACCATAGCCAAATTCGCAAGGGTGAGTGGTCTGTGCACTACCAAGATATTTGACATTAGTAATCTTCAGTAGCGCCTCCGAATTACAATAGAAAAGATCTATCCTAGTGTTCAGATCATGTAATCCTGAATAATAAGAATATCCGTGCTCTGTGGGATATAGGCCCCTCAACGCATCGTACAGTTAGTTGTGCATTGCCCACTGGTGTAAATGTTGTGTAATCAGTATAGATTTGGGTGCCAGAGACCGGTGGCCGGGATCGATCCAACTCTTGTCTGGAATGCTATTGTAGTCCCCCTATTCCCCCCTGCCTATAACTCTTCACCCCCGTCTCCCATGCATCCTCCTTAGTTCTGCCCATGAGCCACGATGTTCTGCCCAGGCATCTCCAGGGTCACTACTCTTTGAATGGAGGGTGGTGGGGTGGGAGGAAGCCGTGAGCCGCTAGCTCCTCCAAACCCCCACCGGGACGCTCGAGGTGTCCTTCATGCTCTGTCGTTGAGCTCCTACTAGATCGCAAGGGGGCCGCCCACCACTGGGATGGCTCCCCCTGATATTCTTCCTCCAGGCCTCGATTGCCTCTCCCATCGCAGGCCTGTCCAGAGCAGCCTCCGCCCTGTGTGGCGAACCTCGTCTTGGGCTCGGTCCCCCGACGCTCCCCGCACTCACCAGGAAGTTCACCATCTCACTGTGCTGCGATCCACAGCTGTCAGCGAACGCACTCCCTTGAACGAGAGATGTCTTTGCTCCCAGGTCCTTATGAGGTCTGATCGTGGGGCCTCCAGGCCCGTGCCAAAGCCTCGATCACACGGGCGGACACAATTCCGTTGTCGCGCCTGTGTCGTTTGTCTTTCTGATTCTTCTTTGCCACCTTCGATGTCTAGGTGGTTTCTGGTGGTGGGACCCCTGTGTCGTACATTTATGAGGCTGGGTTATGGCTTTTATTGCAGGATATCGTGAGGGCCTGGAGGGGAGTCGGACCCCGACGTCCACTCCGGTCGCCATCTTGGCCACGCACCCCTTTCCCAACACAATCTTAAGTTTAGCAGGGAACATTAACAAGTATTTTAGACCCTGTTTTTTGCAACTTTCCACTGTATGTCCAGGATGTAGTCTATCTGGTGCTGGCAGCAAAGTGTAGTCTGCAAAAATGAATACTTGGTGATTGTCTTGTTTTTTTTTTAGTCTGATGTTTTTTTTTTTTTTCTGATGATCATCTGCGTCTTCTGCTGTGCCTTCGAAGAAAGGGACCTGCTCTGTGCTGTCTTTACCTTGCTTTTGTAAGATTGGGGCTGCAGTGAGATGGCGTGGAACTTTTCCTTGAGAGAGAGGTCCTGGTAATATCTAGGACCTCTAGGATTATATCAGGTTCATCTGGCTCCGTTGTATGTGGGGATTCCACCAGCAACTGTCCCTGGTAATCCCTGTGGTGGAATTCCTATTCTAGTTGCTTGAGTTTGCCCATAGTGTTTGCAGGTGTGACCAGCAGGGGTTGTAGGGAAGGGATTGACTCCCGGGAGTCATATTAGCTAAGGTTGGTCAAGCCGTTCCTGTGTTAGTCTCGTATCCAAGGTCCTTATCAGAGTGCCACAGGATTTGAAAGTTATCTGCCATGAGCGGTTGTGGTTGTTGCAGGGGAGGGGGGGGGGGGGTGGAAGGGAATCAATCAGCCTGTGTTATTTCATCCATCTCTGTCTGTCTCTTTACCCCTCAAATTTACCAACCTCTTCTATTCGGGGGAGTGGTGTTCTTAATGTTTGTGTTAAGAGGGCCCCTTCAAAGCAACAGGTGTAGGGAAATTTCCAGGGAAATGGGGGTCCAAGGTGCCTAACAAATCCACATTATTAATTAAATGAATTTAAACTCATTGTTGTGTTTATTATATTCTTGATAGAGAACACTAACATTAATTTCATAGAGATCTATTTTGATTTGTTAGCCTTTATGGTGTCAGAAAATCAGCCTTTAAGCTTAGAAAGCTTGGTATGCCATTTTTGGTCGTCAGTTCTGTTGAATTCTTTTTGGCAGTTAAAAAAACGTTGTGCTTCTTTAACTTACATGTTATCTCAGTGTGTCATAATAACCATTGCCATACTGATCAACGATATTACAGTAGGTTTAGAAATGAGGTTTCTAATCATGTGTTTACCTTTTCAAGTTCCCTTATCAAACAAGTGAACAAATCGATAGATGGGACCGCAGATGATGAAGAAGAAGGGGTACCTACAGATCAAGCAATTCGAGCTGGTCTTGAGTTACTTAAGGTATATGTTTGTTTCAGAATGTTTGTTGCCATACCATGTATTATAAGCCCTAAATCTGTAGATTTGCAGGCCCCTGAGACTATACCTTGGTGTCTGAATGGGAAGCACTATAATCCCTTCCAATACAGACTACTTTAAAAATAGTACATTTGTCCTCTCTGTTCTTAGATGCATGCTCTAGCACTATGCCTCCCATGCTGTATTTAGTAGCACAGCAATACCATGTAGCCTAATACTTTGTTTCTGCTAAAGGTTGTATCAAAGTTTCATTTGTTCTTCAATAAAAACAGCTTTCATCTTTCAGTTCTCCTTCATGTTCTTCTGAAATGTGATGAGTGTTCCATAGGCTTGTTCTAGAATTCTCTCTTTTTAAGTTTACGTATTTTACTTCAGTGATTACAGGATTAGTGGTGTGCTTTTTCAGGGCTCAGGAGCATATTGCCATTTACTAAGTGGGCTATCTTCTACAGGTCTGCTACATTGCAGTAGAAATTTAGGGTCTGATGTCTAGGGCCGGAGTATTGTCTGCTAAAGACTTCTTATTGAGCTGCATGTACTTAAAGTGATCAGATGGGTCTCTATGGTGCCTTGTTACTCTGTTTGATGTTTTTTTTTTCAGTAATTAAATATCTTATACTGTGGTTACTTTCAGTCTCAACTGACTTGATCACTTCTTTACACGTCAGGACCTGTATAAAGCTGTCAGGCTGTGTCTGGGAAGATTCATTAACAGTTATTTTTCTGTTTTTTATTTTCTTTATAAACAAGTACTAGAGTAACTGCCTTTAATTCCACTAATCTATTTAACTTTGGCCTTAGAGCTGGCTTTCCTTAAAGTTATATAATACATTGGGTACACATTGTTTGTATTTCTCCTTAATTTCCCATTTTCTTCTTTACTAGCTTTTTGAGCAGGCTTCCGTAAACGGAATATAGTGTAATTGTGAAGCACTCTGCCTATTCTTCTGGTTATAGGGACACCATCAAAGGCTCCTAATAAACTCCTTTACTCATTATATGCATTCTGCCTCTCAGCAGGATTCTTTCAAGAGCTTTGTCAGTTTGAGCCGTCAGTTACATGGATTACTTTGGGCTCACACCACTATTTTATTTATTTATTTATTTATTATTATTATTATTATTATATATTTATTTTTTTACACTAGGAAACTAGTCACAATCAGTCAAGCTCTTTTTCGTCTCCCTGTTCCATTTACTGTTTCATCCTATAGAGTTCAACTGTCACCTACCATTTATTTTCTATACTGGCTTTTTTCTCATTAAACAGCACTCTGGGATACCTACACCAGTGATATATGTAACAGCGCACCAATATTCCATCCTATCTTATGAAATAAAAGATAGATGACTCACACTTGGCCTTAAATAAAGGAAGTAACGATGGTTTGTATTCACTTCTCCAGATGCTCATTTCGACTTTGATACCCTCATTGCTTATACTTGGGTTTGATCTACTATATCAGTTTAGTGAAGTGATATGAAAATATAAGTGACAGTCACACAGGAAAAATACACATTTAATAATCTTTGAAAACATGCATCTTTGAAGTATGTGCTATACCCCAGCTTCCTGCAATCTTGTTAGGTCCATCAGTCTCACTGTGCTCCAGTCAGTGAATCTCCGTGATTACGTTGCTGTAGGAGCTTTGCTGTTTACTACCAGGAGAAAGTTTGAGAGGGCTTTTTTTATTGCTACCCGCTCTCCACTCGTTGAAAACCAGTAGAGAGCTTTGGTAAGCCAAAGATATCTTTTTTAAAATGTCTTCTCCCAGTCAAAAGTGCATCTTGTCACTGTGTCCTTAGTTTTGTGTGCTTGTATGATGTAATCAGAGGTAAGTTCAGTTTGAACTAATCAAGATAGTTGTCCTTGTACTGAGCCAGTGAAAGCTGCTTTTAGTGGATGAGAACCAGCAAGACAGCAGAGAAGGAAGGTGTATTGTGAATTTTTCCGGCCAGGGGATCCTACACTTTGAAATGGAGGAACCTGCCCAGCCAAACAGGTCTACTTTTGACCGAGGTCTCCTAGACAATAGGGGGCTGTAGACAGTGATCATTGTAGGTAATGGAAAGCCTTAATGAGATAAACCTCCCTGTACATAAGGATAGATATTTGACCCACCGTCTTATGGAGAAGTGGACAATAACAAAGCTGCTCGTTGGCCCTGCCACCAGTTAACTCATAGTGCACCGCAAGCTGGGTAACTAGGCACCATCATTAAGCTTCAGGGTAAGGCTGGAGACATTTTGATGTACCCACTTTCATCAGATTTATGTGGATAGTTCCCTATATTCAGCTGGTAAAATAAAAGAGGAAGGCAGTGTAACTTTATCCATAAATAGTAATAAATAGTAATCATAAATCCATGGAGAGGACATTTGGTTTTTAATATAGCACACCTTGACCCTTTACATTGAAACATTTTAAGAATAATGTGATATTTGCAGAGATTGGGGAGAGGTTGATTACCAATTATTAATAATCCGTGCAGCAATACATTGATTAGAATAGGCATTCTAATAGTGTTCAAATTAAGATCTTGATGATGTCTGGGAGATAGAATAAAAGTCCATGCTGTAATAACTAAGGTAGTGAGTGATATCATAGTTCTGAGATCTGGGAGAAGTCAGTTCTGGACTAAGTAGACAAGAGTTTTGTGACTCCTTTGATCCCATTGGTTGCTGGGTAAGGTGTATTATCATGGATGGACTTGTGATCAAGGCTACATTTTTAAAATTTATTTTGGCCTTGATGGGTAGCCAATACACATCACAGAATATTGGAGTGTTATGGCCAAATTGTACTTAGAGTGACCTAACATAGGAACCAAGTGTAATCCTGCTTGGAGTAATGTTGAAGATGATCGATTACCTTCAGCCAGTGATGCCCACCAAAATGGAGTCTAGCTATCACAAGGGACTGGATAGCTGTTTTTAATAGATCAAGAGGATTGCGCTTACATTTTCTTTATTGAATGACTAGAGTTTGCAGCTTTCGTCATCTAGTTGACATGTGGGGCGAGTGATGGCTGAAGCAGACCGAGAGGAAGTTGGCTGATTGAGTTGGGCTGTATGTAAATCCTTTAAAAAGAGTTCAAGAGCTTGTGGTGAAAGTTGCTTTATGTTGCGGTTGAGAGGTGGAAAAATTAACTTTTCTTGATGTTTTCAAAGAGGACATTCATATTTTATTCATCCATGTGAATCCAGAAAAGATTCATACTGCAAAACAATATGACTACTTACTTGTAGGAGAAGATTCACATGCTACATTCTCATCTTCCTAAAAAGAAGTGATGTAGACTCAACAGAGGGACTAAATACAAAACAAATGGATAACCTTATTTGCAGCTAAAGGAGAAAATAGGAATCTGAAGATGGCGACCAGGCACATAGGTTTCCAATACGTCTGACTTCACAGGAGGATGGACATTTCATCAAAAGGTGGTTGACAGCATTCAAAGAGGGGATAAAAAAAAGACTAGAGAGAAGAAAATTCCAGACCCTACCACTAGATGTTGGACTACTGCACAGCATATGAATCCAGAAAGTTCTTCAAATTCAAAACTACTCCTATACCTACGTAGCTATTTTATTCCTGCAGCTTATGCTGGCAGACCAATCTACTGTGGTGGTTAATGTCTTTACTTTTTTATTGACAGTAATTGGATGTCAATTGTAATTGGATGTTCGATGGCATCTGTCGCTGTAGATACACATGTTGTGCATAGCCCGCCATCTGGTGTTGGGTCGGAGTGTTACAAGTTGTTTTTCTTCGAAGAAGTCTTTCGAGTCACGGGACCGAGGGACTCCTCCTCTTTGTCTCCATTGCGCATGGGCGTCGACTCCATCTTCGATTGTTTTCTTTCCGCCATCGGGTTCGGACGTTAGTTAGCTAAATATCGGAAAAATTACGTTGGTATTGTTGCGTTCGGGATCTGCTTAGTTAGAATCGACACCAAATCGAAGAGTGAAGAGCTCCGGTACCTTTCGGGGTAGTTTTCGATCCCCCTTCGGGGCCTGGTCGGCCCGACCGCGTGTAAAACAACGCTGATGGAACGGACCCGTTCCGTTTCTGTCCTAAATGCCACAACAAATACCCGTATACAGACCAACATTTGGTCTGTAACCTGTGCCTGTCGCCTGAGCACAGTGAAGAGACTTGCGAGGCCTGTCGTGCGTTCCGGTCCTGAAAAACACTCTGTGACTGTCGAGCCAGAAGACTGCAGATGGCGTCCACGCCGACAGCTCACCGAGAGTTCGAGGAACAAGAGGAAGAAGAAACCTTCTCGATCAATGATTCGGACTCCGAAGAATTCGACGACCAAAGAACTGTGAGTAAGACGTCGAAGACAGCACACAAAAAAAAGTGACAAGGCCCAGGGGACGCCACTGCCACCAGGCCATGGCTTGACCCATAAATTCGGTGACCGACCATCGGCACCGAAAAAGGCCGAAATGGTGCCGAGATCGTCCGACTCCGGTCGAGACACCGGCACACAGCCTTCTCGGGACCGAGAAAGTGCTGTTGAAAAACATCGACGCCGAGATATCGGAGCCGAAACTGCTCGACGCAGAGACAGCGGCACCGAGGAAGATCGACGCCGAGAGGGTTCGACTCCGAAAAAGAAGAAGGTCACTTCGGAGCCGAAAAAGAGTACAGACAGGGTTTCGGTGCAAAAACAACCCGCAACCGACCCACCTACCGGTTCCTATTCAGAGGAGCAATCACTGTCCTCTCAGAGGCGAAAGCATAGATTTGAGGAAGAGTTGCAATCCACCGAGGTGGACCACACTCAGAAACGTATTTTTATACAGGAAGGAACAGGGAAAATAAGCACCCTTCCCCCTATTAGGAGAAAAAGGAGACTGGAGTTTCAATCAGACCAAGCACCACAAACAAAAATGGTGAAAAAGGTAACTCCGCCACCCTCTCAAAAGGTAACTCCGCCACCCTCTCCTCCACCTGTAACTAACGTTTCACCGGCACAAACTCCATCACATTCCCCGGCTCACACCACCATGAGCCAAGGTGATCAGGACCAAGACGCTTGGGACTTATACGACGCCCCAGTGTCGGACAACAGTCCAGAGGCGTACCCTACAAAGCCCTCACCACCGGAAGATAGCACAGCATACTCACAAGTGGTGGCTAGAGCAGCAGAGTTCCACAACGTGTCCCTACACTCGGAACCAGTCGAGGATGACTTCTTATTCAACACCCTCTCCTCCACCCATAGCTCCTACCAAAGCCTGCCTATGCTCCCAGGAATGCTTCGGCACGCAAAGGAAATCTTCAAGGAGCCGGTCAAGAGTAGAGCAATAACACCAAGAGTGGAAAAGAAATATAAAGCACCTCCCACAGACCCTGTTTTCATCAGCTCACAGCTGCCACCAGATTCCGTCGTAGTAGGAGCAGCTCGCAAGCACCGCCCCCAGATAAAGAGAGCCGCAAGTTAGATGCAGCCGGAAAGAGAGTCGCAGTACAAGCTGCAAACCAGTGGTGCATCGCTAACTCTCAAGCACTACTTGCGCGCTATGACAGAGCCCATTGGGACGAGATGCAACACCTCATTGAGCATCTACCCAAAGAGCTACAAAAGAGGGCGAAACAGGTGGTTGAGGAAGGACAGAACATATCTAATAATCAGATACGCTCCTCTATGGATGCAGCGGACACAGCTGCAAGAACAATTAACACATCTGTGACTATCAGAAGGCACGCATGGCTACGAACGTCTGGTTTTAAACCAGAGATTCAGCAGGCAGTGCCATTCAATGAGAAACAACTGTTCGGACCACTCAAAAAGGACACTGACACTGCTAAAGCCATGGGCGCACTCTACTCCCCGCAGAGCAGAGGCACTTACAGCACCTTCCGCAAAACATCCTTTAGAGGGGGGTTTCGGGGTCAAGCCACACAAGCCAGCACCTCACAGGCCACACCGTCCAGCTACCAGGGACAGTACCAAAGGGGAGGCTTTCGGGGCCAATACAGAGGACAATTCCCTAGGAATAGGGGAAAATTTCAAAGCCCCAAAACCCCTACAACCAAACAGTGACTCACATGTCACTCATCCCCTCCACACAACACCAGTGGGGGGAAGAATAGGTCAGTATTACCAAGCATGGGAGGAAATAACTACAGACACTTGGGTCTTAGCAATTATCCAACATGGTTATTGCATAGAATTTCTGCAAATCCCTCCAAACATACCACCAAAAGCACAAAATTTATCAAAACAACATTCAGACCTTCTGGAAATAGAAGTTCAAGCATTATTGCAAAAGAACGCAATAGAACTAGTACCAAAGACACAAACACAGGAGTTTATTCCCTGTACTTCCTAATACCAAAAAAGGACAAAACACTGAGACCAATCCTAGACCTCAGAACACTAAACACCTACATCAAATCAGAACACTTTCACATGGTCACGCTACAAGAAGTGTTACCATTGCTAAAGCAACAGGACTACATGACAACCTTAGATCTCAAAGACGCGTATTTCCACATACCAATACATCCGTCGCACAGGAAATACCTAAGGTTCGTATTCAAGGGAATACATTACCAATTCAAAGTATTGCCCTTCGGTTTAACAACTGCACCAAGAGTCTTCACAAAGTGCCTAGCAGTAGTGGCTGCACACATCAGAAGGCAGCAAATACACGTATTCCCGTATCTAGACGACTGGCTAATCAAAACCGACTCACTGACAAGGTGCTCGCACCACACAGATCAAGTCATGCAAACCCTCTACAAACTCGGTTTCACCATCAACTATGCAAAATCACACATTCTGCCGTGCAAGGTACAACAATACCTAGGTGCCACAATAGATACAACAAAGGGAATAGCCACTCCAAGTCCACAAAGGGTTCAAAATTTCCAAAAGTTTATACAACGCATGTATCCAACACAAAAAATACAAGCGAAGATGATATTACAACTACTAGGCATGATGTCCTCATGCATAGCCATTGTCCCACACGCAAGGTTGCACATGCGGCCCTTACAACAGTGCCTAGCATCACAATGGTCTCAAGCACAGGGTGAGCTTCTAGATCTGGTGTTGATAGACCGCCTAACATACCTCTCGCTTCTATGGTGGAACAACATAAATTTAAACAAAGGGCGGCCTTTCCAAGTCCCAGTGCCACAATACGTGATAACAACAGATGCTTCCATGACAGGGTGGGGAGCACACCTCAATCACCACAGCATACAAGGACAATGCGACGTACATCAAAGAAAGCTGCATATAAATCACCTCGAACTACTAGCAGTTTTCCAAGCATTAAAAGCATTTCAACCACTCATAACTCACAAATACATTCTTGTCAAAACAGACAACATGACAACAATGTATTATCTAAACAAACAGGGGGGGACACACTCGACACAGCTGTGCCTGCTGGCACAAAAAATATGGCAATGGGCAATTCACAACCACATTCGCCTAATAGCACAGTTTATTCCAGGGATCCAGAATCAACTTGCAGACAATCTCTCTCGAGATCACCAACAGGTCCACGAGTGGGAAATTCACCCCCAAATTCTAAACACTTACTTCAAACGTTGGGGAACACCTCAAATAGACTTATTTGCAACGAAGGAGAACGCAAAATGCCAAAACTTCGCATCCAGATACCCACACAGGCAGTCTCAAGGCGATGAACTGGTCAGGGATATTTGCGTACGCTTTTCCCCCTCTCCCTCTCCTTCCATATCTAGTAAACAAATTGAGTCAAAACAAACTCAAACTCATACTGATAGCACCAACGTGGGCAAGGCAACCATGGTACACAACACTGCTAGACCTATCAGTAGTACCCCACGTCAAGTTGCCCAACTGGCCAGATCTGTTAACGTAACACAACCAACAGATCAGGCATCCAAACCCAGCATCGCTGAATCTAGCAATCTGGCTCCTGAAATCCTAGAATTCGGACACTTAAACCTCACACAAGAATGTATGGAAGTCATAAAGCAAGCCAGAAGACCATCCACTAGACACTGCTATGCAAGCAAATGGAAAAGATTTGTTTGCTATTGCCATCATAATCAAATTCAACCATTACACGCATCTCCAAAAGATGTAGTGGGTTACTTACTACACTTGCAAAAAACGAACCTGGCCTTCTCTTCCATTAAGATACACCTAGCAGCAATATCTGCATACCTGCAGATTACCCATTCAACTTCACTATTTAGGATACCTGTCATTAAAGCATTTATGGAAGGCCTCAAAAGAATTATACCACCAAGGACACCACCCGTTCCTTCATGGAACCTTAACATCGTCTTAACCAGACTCATGGGTCCACCCTTTGAACCTATGCACTCTTGGAAAGTTGCATTTCTCATCGCCATCACATCTCTAAGAAGAGTAAGTGAAATTCAGGCGTTTACAATACAAGAACCTTTTATCCAACTACACAAAAATAAAGTAGTCCTAAGGACCAATCCTAAATTTTTGCCAAAGGTTATTTCACCGTTCCACCTAAATCAAACGGTAGAGCTACCAGTGTTCTTCCCACAGCCAGATTCCATAGCTGAAAGGGCACTACATACATTAGACGTCAAAAGAGCACTAATGTACTACATCGACAGAACTAAAAACATCAGGAAAACTAAACAACTGTTTATTGCATTTCAAAAACCTCACGCAGGAAACCCAATCTCGAAACAGGGTATAGCCAGATGGATAGTTAAGTGCATCCAAATCTGCTACCTTAAAGCAAAAAGACAACTGCCCATTACACCAAGGGCACACTCAACCAGAAAGAAAGGCGCTACCATGGCCTTCCTAGGGAATATTCCAATGCACGAAATATGTAAGGCAGCCACATGGTCTACGCCTCACACATTTACCAAGCACTACTGTGTAGACATGCTATCAGCACAACAAGCCACAGTAGGTCAAGCCGTACTAAGAACCTTATTTCAGACTACTTCCACTCCTACAGGCTGAGCCACCGCTTTTGGGGAGATAACTGCTTACTAGTCTATGCACAACATGTGTATCTACAGCGACTGATGCCATCGAACTGAAAATGTCACTTACCCAGTGTACATCTGTTCGTGGCATCAGTCGCTGAAGATTCACATGTGCCCACCCACCTCCCCGGGAGCCTGTAGCCGTTTGGAAGTTAGCTTCAACTTTGTACATTTGTAAATATATTAAATCTTAGTTAGGTACATACTTATTCACTCCATTGCATGGGCACTATTACTAACAAACAACTCCTACCTCACCCTCTGCGGGGAAAACAATCGAAGATGGAGTCGACGCCCATGCGCAATGGAGACAAAGAGGAGGATTCCCTCGGTCCCGTGACTCGAAAGACTTCTTCGAAGAAAAACAACTTGTAACACTCCGACCCAACACCAGATGGCGGGCTATGCACAACATGTGAATCTTCAGCGACTGATGCCACGAACAGATGTACACTGGGTAAGTGACATTTTCATTCCAATGCACCTTTGATTGTCCATCAAACACCTTCTCCTGTACGGTCTTCAAAATGTGTAACCTCAAAAGCGCATAATATTGTAATAATGTTTGGATTGCTAGGGCTTCAGGACTTCAGCGCCTTATAACCAAAACCAATTAACCCATTGCTAACATGCCATCTGTGCTATTTTGTTAAGTGATTTTTAAACAACCCATTGAGCTATCCAGTCACAAACTGTAGGAAAGTACCCTCTTTCTTGGCATGGTTAACCCCATTTTCTGCCTGTTGTCAGTGTGTTTGACTGTGTTCACTGGGATCCCGCTAACCAGGACCCCAGTGATTATGGTCCCTCCCTTCTAACTTGGTACTTACACCCTACATTTGGCGTACTGATGCCCCCATGTAAGTACCTAGTATATAGTACCCAGGGCATTGGGGTACCAGGGGATCCCCATGGGCTGCAGCATGTATTATGCCACCCACGGGGAGCCCATTCAAAGTGTATCTGCAGGCCTGCCATTGCAGCCTGCATGAAAGGCTGCATGCACCCTTTTCACTACAGGTCACTGCACGTCACCCCTAAGGTGGGCCCTTCTTAGGCCAGAGGGCAGAGTGCAGGTACCTGTGTGTGAGGACACCCCTGCACTAGCAGAGGTGCCCCCACAAACTCCAGTTCCATTCCCCTTGACTTCGTGAATGTGGGGACGCCATTTTATGCTTGTACTGGACATAGGTCACTACCTATGCCCAGCTACATAATGGTAACTCCGAACAGCTATCATGTCTGGATCATACCCCAGTACTGTTGCCAGTATTGGAAGTATGATTCCATACATTCTGGGAGCTCTTTAGAGGACCCCCAGCATTGCTCCCACCAGCCTTCTGGGGTTTTCCGGGCAGCCCATGCTGCTGCCACCCCTCAGACAGGTTTCTGCCCGCCTGCTGCTTAAACAGCTCAAGCCCGGGAAGGCAGAACAAAGGATTTCGTTTTAAGGGGGGGAGGGGGGCTTGAGGTAATACCCTCTCCCTTTGGAAATAGGTGTTACATTGTTTGGGATGGGTAGCCTCCCCAAAAGCCACTGGTATGCATAAAACAATGTACACCTATTCAGGGACCTCCAGTCCCTGCTCTGGTGCGAAACTGCAACGACTATCGGTTGTGTGGATCTCCTCTCATCTTGTGCTGCATGAACCCTGCATCACAGGTTTTGGTCTGGAGTAGTCCTCTTGATCCTCTCTGCCAGCTGTCCAACTTTGGTGGAGATAAGCCCTTACATTCCCATGCAGGGCAGTACCCCCATGCACTGCATCTCTTGCACCTACCAAGGTTTGTTGGCATCTCCTCCAAGGGATCTTTAGGCTCTGTGTAGCCCCAGCACTCCATCCTGCAATGCACAGCCCTCTGCGTGGGCTCCTCTACAACCCCTGGTTCCTCATCCAGTGGGTCTTCTGTGGGGGCTGCCTCTTCTTTTGTGGACTCTCTGCCTTACTTAGGGTCCCCCTTGGACTTCCCTCATGGGTTGTGTCCTCCTGGACCTTGCTGGTCCCCGTCAGCTCCACTTTTGCTTCACCGTGACTTCTGCCTTTGCCAAAGTTTGTTGGTGGCTTTTCCTTGCCACTAACTGACTGCAATCATCCATCCGGCATTGAACGTTGACTGTATCCTCCAGGAACTCTTCACCTGCTCCAGGGCTGCATTCCTGACCGTCTTTGTCCTACCGTTGACCAACTCCTGCAACTACAGCTGGGTGGGTAGTAGCTCCTTCTCCCTCTGGAATCTTCTGTAACTTCTGGACTTGGTCCCCTTTTTCCACAGGTCTTCCTCTTCAGGAATCCACCGGTGGTTTCTTGCAGTCTTGTCTGGGTGTTGCATTTTCTTCTTTTTTTCTTCCTTTTGGGTGGTTTGGGAAAAATCCAGTAATTTACTCCTTGATTCCTGATCGCTGGGAGGGCACTGTGGTACTTACCTTTGGGGTTTCCTAGTACCCCCAGTTCCCCTCTACACATTCCACTTACCTAGGTGGCGGTCCTGGATTTACATTCCTTTTCTTTTTTAGTATATGGTTTGGGCTCCCCCGAGGGTCGCTTTTGTCCAATTTGCTATTTCACTGTTTTCTATTTTTATTTATGCCTATTTCTGATTACTAGTGGACATATCTAGTGTGTTACCACCTATTGGAGGATTGCCTCTCTAGCACTTTTTGGATATTGTGTCACTAAAATAAAGTACCTTTATTTTTGTAACACTGAGTGTTTTTCTTTCATGTGTGTAAGTGCTGTGTGACTGCAGTGGTATTGCATGAGCTTTGTATGTCTCCTAGATAAGCCTTGGCTGCTCATCCACAGCTGCCTCTAGAGAGCCTGGCTTCTAGACACTGCCTACACTACACTAATAGGGGATACCTGGATCTGGTATAAGATCTAATTACCTTAGGTACCCTCCACACACCAGGTCAGCTTCCTACACACAGCATCATTGGTCAGCACATTATTAAGATGTATTTTATCTCTGTTTATTGTGACTGCATTTTCCCACACCTTTATGGAAGGAAAAGGACTACGCTGAAGGGAGCATTTTTTAAGTGTTACTTTCGACTAGTGCTAATTTTCTCAGAAACCAGTTTCTGTGCAAGTATAGATTCGAAACCTAAGAGATCTACACATGCTCATCTCATCTTTTTAGGTTCACACGGTCGGATGTATTGAGATGAAAAGGTAATATTACTTGATTTGTTTCATCTATGTAAAATGTCAATTCGGTTTATACTTTCCTTGAGTGCTAATGCAATATTTTTGAAGATGGGTATGTAAAAAGCAACCATTTCTAATACTCCAATTATGAGAGTGTCTATGAGCCTAAAAATATTGTTTTTTTATTTTCAGGTGCTCTCTTTCACACACCCCATCACTTTCCACTCAGCTGAAACGTTTGAGTCCCTTCTAGCTTGCTTGAAAATGGATGATGAAAAAGTAGCAGAGGCAGCCCTGCAAATTTTCAAAAATACTGGACATAAAATAGAGGAGGACTTCCCACACATAAGATCGTGAGTACTGTTAGTTTGTGACTTCTACTAGTTAATTGGTATGCTTTGATGCCTGTAGTTATGCGTAACATATATTTGATTCAGTAATGTGTACATTGCTAAAAATGGAAATACCCAGATCATTGTCTTTGATAATTAAGAGGTTTTACAATTTTGAAACTAACTGCTTTTCATTAAGTGAAGTCACTAATCCACAGCCTGATTGCAAAATATCTACTAATAATCGTTTTGAACAGACTTGCCTCGACTGGAACTTTTGGGACCATATTGAGGTGGATGAGCTCCTATCTTTCTGATAGATGCCAGGTGTAAGGAAATGCCTCCTTGGCATGGTTGCCCCCTGACTTTTTGCCTTTGCTGATGCTATGTTTACAATTGAAAGTGTGCTGAGGCCTGCTAACCAGGCCCCAGCACCAGTGTTCTTTCCCTAACCTGTACTTTTGTATCCACAATTGGCAGACCCTGGCATCCAGATAAGTCCCTTGTAACTGGTACTTCTAGTACCAAGGGCCCTGATGCCAAGGAAGGTCTCTAAGGGCTGCAGCATGTCTTATGCCACCCTGGAGACCTCTCACTCAGCACAGACACACTGCTTGCCAGCTTGTGTGTGCTAGTGAGAACAAAACGAGTAAGTCGACATGGCACTCCCCTCAGGGTGCCATGCCAGCCTCTCACTGCCTATGCAAGTATAGGTCAGTCACCCCTCTAGCAGGCCTTACAGCCCTAAGGCAGGGTGCACTATACCATAGGTGAGGGTACCAGTGCATGAGCATGGTACCCCTACAGTGTCTAAACAAAACCTTAGACATTGTAAGTGCAGGGTAGCCATAAGAGTATATGGTCTGGGAGTTTGTCAAACACGAACTCCACAGCACCATAATGGCTACACTGAAAACTGGGAAGTTTGGTATCAAACTTCTCAGCACAATAAATGCACACTGATGCCAGTGTACATTTTATTGCAAAATACACCCCAGAGGGCACCTTAGAGGTGCCCCCTGAAACTTAACCGACTGTCTGTGTAGGCTGACTAGTTCCAGCAGCCTGCCACACTAGAGACATGTTGCTGGCCCCATGGGGAGAGTGCCTTTGTCACTCTGAGGCCAGTAACAAAGCCTGCACTGGGTGGAGATGCTAACACCTCCCCCAGGCAGGAGCTGTAACACCTGGCGGTGAGCCTCAAAGGCTCACCCCTTTGTCACAGCCCAGCAGGGCACTCCAGCTTAGTGGAGTTGCCCGCCCCCTCCGGCCACGGCCCCCACTTTTGGCGGCAAGGCTGGAGGGAACAAAGAAAGCAACAAGGAGGAGTCACTGGCCAGTCAGGACAGCCCCTAAGGTGTCCTGAGCTGAAGTGACTCTAACTTTTAGAAATCCTCCATCTTGCAGATGGAGGGTTCCCCCAATAGGGTTAGGATTGTGACCCCCTCCCCTTGGGAGGAGGCACAAAGAGGGTGTACCCACCCTCAGGGCTAGTAGCCATTGGCTACTAACCCCCCAGACCTAAACACGCCCTTAAATTTAGTATTTAAGGGCTACCCTGAACCCTAGAAAATTAGATTCCTGCAACTACAAGAAGAAGGACTGCCTAGCTGAAAACCCCTGCAGAGGAAGACCAGAAGACGACAACTGCCTTGGCTCCAGAAACTCACCGGCCTGTCTCCTGCCTTCCAAAGATCCTGCTCCAGCGACGCCTTCCAAAGGGACCAGCGACCTCGACATCCTCTGAGGACTGCCCCTGCTTCGAAAAGACAAGAAACTCCCGAGGACAGCGGACCTGCTCCAAGAAACGCTGCAACTTTGTTTCCAGCAGCTTTAAAGAACCCTGCAAGCTCCCCGCAAGAAGCGTGAGACTTGCAACACTGCACCCGGCGACCCCGACTCGGCTGGTGGCGATCCAACACTTCAGGAGGGACCCCAGGACTACTCTAAGACTGTGAGTACAAAAACCTGTCCCCCCTGAGCCCCCACAGCGCCGCCTGCAGAGGGAATCCCGAGGCTTCCCCTGACCGCGACTCTTTGAATCCTAAGTCCCGACACCTGGGAGAGACCCTGCACCCGCAGCCCCCAGGACCTAAAGGACCGGACTTTCACTGGAGGAGTGACCCCCAGGAGTCCCTCTCCCTCGACCAAGTGGAGGTTTCCCCGAGGAACCCCCCCCCTTGCCTGCCTGCAGCGCTGAAGAGATCCCTAGATCTCCCATTGACTTCCATTACAAACCCGACGCTTGTTTCTACACTGCACCCGGCCGCCCCTGCGCTGCTGAGGGTGAAATTTCTGTGTGGGCTTGTGTCCCCCCCGGTGCCCTACAAAACCCCCCTGGTCTGCCCTCCGAAGACGCGGGTACTTACCTGCAAGCAGACCGGAACCGGGGCACCCCCTTCTCTCCATTCTAGCCTATGTGTTTTGGGCACCACTTTGAACTCTGCACCTGACCGGCCCTGAGCTGCTGGTGTGGTGACTTTGGGGTTGCTCTGAACCCCCAACGGTGGGCTACCTTGGACCAAGAACTGAACCCTGTAAGTGATTTACTTACCTGGTAAAACTAACAAAAACTTACCTCCCCCAGGAACTGTGAAAATTGCACTAAGTGTCCACTTTTAAAACAGCTATTTGTCAATAACTTGAAAAGTATACATGCAATTTTTATGATTTAAAGTTCCTAAAGTACTTACCTGCAATACCTTTCGAATGAGATATTACATGTAGAAATTGAACCTGTGGTTCTTAAAATAAACTAAGAAAAGATATTTTTCTATACAAAAACCTATTGGCTGGATTTGTCTCTGAGTGTGTGTACCTCATTTATTGTCTATGTGTATGTACAACAAATGCTTAACACTACTCCTTGGATAAGCCTACTGCTCGACCACACTACCACAAAATAGAGCATTAGTATTATCTCTTTTTACCACTATTTTACCTCTAAGGGGAACCCTTGGACTCTGTGCATGCTATTCCTTACTTTGAAATAGCACATACAGAGCCAACTTCCTACATTGGTGGATCAGCGGTGGGGTACAAGACTTTGCATTTGCTGGACTACTCAGCCAATACCTGATCACACGACAAATTCCAAAATTGTCATTAGAAATTGATTTTTGCAATTTGAAATGTTTCTAAATTCTTAAAAGTCCTGCTAGGGCCTTGTGTGTTAAGTCCCTGTTTAGCATTGTCTTTTAGAGTTTAAAAGTTTGTTAAAAGTTTGAAATTAGATTCTAGAAACAGTTTTAGATTCTTTAAAAAGTATTCCAACTCTTAGCAGAATAATGTCTGATACAGAGATGCAGGTGGTGGAACTCGACACCACACCTTACCTCCATCTTAAGATGAGGGAGCTAAGGTCTCTCTGTAATATCAAAAAAATAACCATTGGCTCCAGACCTACCAAAATTCAGCTCCAGGAGCTGTTGGCAGAGTTTGAAAAAGCCAACCCCTCTGATGATGACATCACAGAGGAAGAAATTAGTGACTTGGAGGCCAATGTCCCTCCTCCAGTCCTAAATAGGGAGAACAGGACCCCTCAAGTCCTGTCTCCAACTGTGTTAGTCAGAAATAGTGAGTCCCTCACAGGAGGGTCCCACATTTCTGAAATCACTGAGGATGCTCTCAGTGAAGATGACCTCCTGTTAGCCAGGATGGCCAGAAGATTGGCTTTAGAGAGACAGCTCCTAGCCATAGAAAGGGAAAGACAAGAGATGGGCCTAGGACCCATCAATGGTGGCAGCAATATAAATAGGGTCAGAGATTCTCCTGACATGTTAAAAATCCCCAAAGGGATTGTGACAAAATATGAAGATGGTGATGACATCACCAAATGGTTCACAGCTTTTGAGAGGGCTTGTGTAACCAGAAAAGTGAACAGATCTCACTGGGGTGCTCTCCTTTGGGAAATGTTCACTGGAAAGTGTAGGGATAGACTCCTCACACTCTCTGGAAAAGATGCAGAATCTTATGACCTCATGAAGGGTACCCTGATTGAGGGCTTTGGATTCTCCACTGAGGAGTACAGGATTAGGTTCAGGGGGGCTCAAAAATCCTCGAGCCAGACCTGGGTTGACTTTGTTGACTACTCAGTGAAAACACTAGATGGTTGGATTCAAGGCAGTGGTGTAAGTAATTATGATGGGCTGTACAATTTATTTGTGAAAGAACACCTGTTAAGTAATTGTTTCAATGATAAACTGCATCAGCATCTGGTAGACCTAGGACCAATTTCTCCCCAAGAATTGGGAAAGAAGGCGGACCATTGGGTCAAGACAAGGGTGTCCAAGACTTCAACAGGGGGTGACCAAAAGAAAGGGGTCACAAAGACTCCCCAGGGGAAGGGTGATGAGACAACCAAAACTAAAAATAGTAAAGAGTCTTCTACAGGCCCCCAAAAACCTGCACAGGAGGGTGGGCCCAGAGCCTCTTCACAAAACAATGGGTACAAGGGTAAAAACTTTGATCCCAAAAAGGCCTGGTGTCATAGCTGTAAACAGCATGGACACCAAACTGGAGACAAGGCCTGTCCCAAGAAAGGTTCCACTCCAAACTCCCATCCAGGTAACACTGGTATGGCTAGTCTCCAAGTGGGATCAACAGTGTGCCCAGAGCAAATCAGGGTCCACACTGAAGCTACTCTAGTTTCTGAGGGTGGGGTGGATTTAGCCACACTAGCTGTCTGGCCGCCTAACATGCAAAAATACAGACAGCAACTCTTAATTAATGGGACTAGAATAGAGGGCCTGAGGGATACAGGTGCCAGTGTCACCACGGTGACAGAGAAACTGGTTTCCCCTGGCCAATACCTGACTGGAAAAACTTACACAGTCACCAACGCTGACAATCAGAGAAAAGTACATCCCATGGCAATGGTTACTTTAGAATGGGGAGGGGTCAATGGCCTGAAACAGGTGGTGGTCTCCTCAAATATCCCAGTGGACTGTCTGCTTGGAAATGACCTGGAGTCCTCAGCATGGGCTGAGGTAGAACTAAAAACCCATGCAGCAATGCTGGGTATCCCTGAACTGGTGTGTGTGAAAACAAGAGCACAATGCAAGGCACAGGGTGAACAAGTAGAGCTGGAGTCTGGAAGAATGGCCCAGCCTACCAAGAGAACAGGAAAGTCAGTTGGGAAACCAACTGCAACACAGCAAAAGAAAGGGAACCTCTCTTCTCAGGAAGAAGTTCTGCCCTCTGAGGGAACTGAGCCTTTGGAGCTTGAACCTTATCAGGTTGAGCTCTTAGGCCCAGGGGGACCCTCAAGGGAGGAGCTGTGTAAGGGACAAGAAACCTGTCCCTCTCTTGAAGGCCTTAGGCAGCAAGCTGCTGAAGAGTCCAAAGGCAAGAAAAATGGAACACATAGGGTCTATTGGGAAGATGGGCTCCTGTACACTGAGGCCAGAGACCCCAAACCTGGTGCCACTAGGAGAGTGGTAGTGCCTCAGCTGTTCAGGAAGTTCATCCTAACATTGGCCCATGACATTCCCCTTGCTGGACATTTGGGACAAACCAAGACGTGGGAGAGGTTAGTCAACCACTTCTACTGGCCCAATATGTCCAACATGGTTAAGGAGTTTTGCCTCTCCTGCCCCACCTGTCAAGCCAGTGGTAAGACAGGTGGGCATCCAAAGGCCCCCCTCATTCCACTTCCAGTGGTGGGGGTTCCCTTTGAAAGAGTGGGTGTGGACATAGTTGGTCCACTAGAACCTCCCACAGCCTCAGGAAATATGTATATCCTGGTAGTAGTGGATCATGCTACCAGGTATCCTGAAGCTATTCCCCTTAGGTCGACTACTGCCCCTGCAGTAGCCAAGGCCCTCATTGGTATCTTTACCAGAGTGGGTTTCCCTAAGGAGGTGGTGTATGACCGAGGTACCAACTTCATGTCAGCATACCTAAAGCACATGTGGAATGAGTTTGGAGTGACTTATTAAATTCACTACACCATACCATCCACAAACTAATGGCTTGGTTGAGAGATTCAACAAGACATTAAAAGGCATGATCATGGGGCTCCCAGAAAAACTCAAAAGGAGATGGGATGTCCTCTTGCCATGTCTGCTTTTCGCTTACAGAGAGGTGCCACAGAAGGGAGTAGGATTCTCACCCTTTGAACTTCTGTTTGGTCATCCTGTAAGGGGACCACTTGCCCTTGTTAAAGAAGGCTGGGAGAGACCTCTCCATGAGCCTAAACAGGACATAGTGGACTATGTACTTGGCCTTCGCTCTAGAATGGCAGAGTACATGGAAAAGGCAACCAAAAACCTTGAGGCCAGCCAACAGCTCCAGAAGTTTTGGTATGACCAAAAGACTGCACTGGTTGAGTTCCAACCAGGGCAGAAAGTCTGGGTTCTGGAGCCTGTGGCTCCCAGGGCACTCCAGGACAAATGGAGTGGCCCTTACCCAGTGCTAGAAAGGAAGAGTCAGGTCACCTACCTGGTGGACCTGGGCACAAGCAGGAGCCCCAAGAGGGTGATCCATGTGAACCGCCTTAAGCTCTTCCATGACAGGGCTGATGTGAATCTGTTGATGGTAACAGATGAGGATCAGGAGGCAGAGAGTGAACCTCTCCCTGATCTTCTGTCATCAGACCCAAAAGATGGCACAGTAGATGGAGTGATCTACTCAGACACCCTCTCTGGCCAACAGCAAGGTGATTGTAGGAGAGTCCTACAACAGTTTCCTGAACTCTTCTCCTTAACCCCTGGTCAGACACACCTGTGTACCCATGATGTGGACACAGGAGACAGCATGCCTGTCAAAAACAAAATCTTTAGACAGTCTGACCATGTTAAGGAAAGCATCAAGGTGGAAGTCCACAAGATGCTGGAATTGGGAGTAATTGAGCGCTCTGACAGCCCCTGGGCTAGCCCAGTGGTCTTAGTCCCCAAACCTCACACCAAAGATGGAAAGAAAGAGATGAGGTTTTGTGTGGACTACAGAGGGCTCAATTCTGTCACCAAGACAGATGCTCATCCAATTCCTAGAGCTGATGAGCTCATAGACAAATTAGGTGCTGCCAAATTCTTAAGTACCTTTGACTTGACAGCAGGGTACTGGCAAATAAAAATGGCACCTGGAGCAAAAGAGAAAACAGCATTCTCCACACCTGATGGGCATTATCAGTTTACTGTTATGCCCTTTGGTTTAAAGAATGCCCCTGCCACCTTCCAAAGGTTGGTGAATCAAGTCCTTGCTGGTTTGGAGGCCTTTAGCACAGCTTATCTTGATGATATTGCTGTCTTTAGCTCCACCTGGCAGGATCACCTGGTCCACCTGAAGAAGGTCTTGAAGGCTCTGCAATCTGCAGGCCTCTCTATCAAGGCATCCAAATGCCAGATAGGGCAGGGAACTGTGGTTTACTTGGGCCACCTTGTAGGTGGAGGCCAAGTTCAGCCACTCCAACCCAAGATCCAGACTATTCTGGACTGGGTAGCTCCAAAAACCCAGACTCAAGTCAGGGCATTCCTTGGCTTGACTGGGTATTACAGGAGGTTTGTGAAGGGATATGGATCCATTGTGACAGCCCTCACTGAACTCACCTCCAAGAAAATGCCCAAGAAAGTGAACTGGACTGTGGAATGCCAACAGGCCTTTGACACCCTGAAACAAGCAATGTGCTCAGCACCAGTTCTAAAAGCTCCAGATTATTCTAAGCAGTTCATTGTGCAGACTGATGCCTCTGAACATGGGATAGGGGCAGTTTTGTCCCAAACAAATGATGATGGCCTTGACCAGCCTGTTGCTTTCATTAGCAGGAGGTTACTCCCCAGGGAGCAGCGTTGGAGTGCCATTGAGAGGGAGGCCTTTGCTGTGGTTTGGTCCCTGAAGAAGCTGAGACCATACCTCTTTGGGACTCACTTCCTAGTTCAAACTGACCACAGACCTCTCAAATGGCTGATGCAAATGAAAGGTGAAAATCCTAAACTGTTGAGGTGGTCCATCTCCCTACAGGGAATGGACTTTATAGTGGAACACAGACCTGGGACTGCCCATGCCAATGCAGATGGCCTTTCCAGGTTCTTCCACTTAGAAAATGAAGACTCTCTTGGGAAAGGTTAGTCTCATCCTCTTTCGTTTGGGGGGGTTTGTGTAAGGAAATGCCTCCTTGGCATGGTTGCCCCCTGACTTTTTGCCTTTGCTGATGCTATGTTTACAATTGAAAGTGTGCTGAGGCCTGCTAACCAGGCCCCAGCACCAGTGTTCTTTCCCTAACCTGTACTTTTGTATCCACAATTGGCAGACCCTGGCATCCAGATAAGTCCCTTGTAACTGGTACTTCTAGTACCAAGGGCCCTGATGCCAAGGAAGGTCTCTAAGGGCTGCAGCATGTCTTATGCCACCCTGGAGACCTCTCACTCAGCACAGACACACTGCTTGCCAGCTTGTGTGTGCTAGTGAGAACAAAACGAGTAAGTCGACATGGCACTCCCCTCAGGGTGCCATGCCAGCCTCTCACTGCCTATGCAAGTATAGGTCAGTCACCCCTCTAGCAGGCCTTACAGCCCTAAGGCAGGGTGCACTATACCATAGGTGAGGGTACCAGTGCATGAGCATGGTACCCCTACAGTGTCTAAACAAAACCTTAGACATTGTAAGTGCAGGGTAGCCATAAGAGTATATGGTCTGGGAGTTTGTCAAACACGAACTCCACAGCACCATAATGGCTACACTGAAAACTGGGAAGTTTGGTATCAAACTTCTCAGCACAATAAATGCACACTGATGCCAGTGTACATTTTATTGCAAAATACACCCCAGAGGGCACCTTAGAGGTGCCCCCTGAAACTTAACCGACTGTCTGTGTAGGCTGACTAGTTCCAGCAGCCTGCCACACTAGAGACATGTTGCTGGCCCCATGGGGAGAGTGCCTTTGTCACTCTGAGGCCAGTAACAAAGCCTGCACTGGGTGGAGATGCTAACACCTCCCCCAGGCAGGAGCTGTAACACCTGGCGGTGAGCCTCAAAGGCTCACCCCTTTGTCACAGCCCAGCAGGGCACTCCAGCTTAGTGGAGTTGCCCGCCCCCTCCGGCCACGGCCCCCACTTTTGGCGGCAAGGCTGGAGGGAACAAAGAAAGCAACAAGGAGGAGTCACTGGCCAGTCAGGACAGCCCCTAAGGTGTCCTGAGCTGAAGTGACTCTAACTTTTAGAAATCCTCCATCTTGCAGATGGAGGGTTCCCCCAATAGGGTTAGGATTGTGACCCCCTCCCCTTGGGAGGAGGCACAAAGAGGGTGTACCCACCCTCAGGGCTAGTAGCCATTGGCTACTAACCCCCCAGACCTAAACACGCCCTTAAATTTAGTATTTAAGGGCTACCCTGAACCCTAGAAAATTAGATTCCTGCAACTACAAGAAGAAGGACTGCCTAGCTGAAAACCCCTGCAGAGGAAGACCAGAAGACGACAACTGCCTTGGCTCCAGAAACTCACCGGCCTGTCTCCTGCCTTCCAAAGATCCTGCTCCAGCGACGCCTTCCAAAGGGACCAGCGACCTCGACATCCTCTGAGGACTGCCCCTGCTTCGAAAAGACAAGAAACTCCCGAGGACAGCGGACCTGCTCCAAGAAACGCTGCAACTTTGTTTCCAGCAGCTTTAAAGAACCCTGCAAGCTCCCCGCAAGAAGCGTGAGACTTGCAACACTGCACCCGGCGACCCCGACTCGGCTGGTGGCGATCCAACACCTCAGGAGGGACCCCAGGACTACTCTAAGACTGTGAGTACAAAAACCTGTCCCCCCTGAGCCCCCACAGCGCCGCCTGCAGAGGGAATCCCGAGGCTTCCCCTGACCGCGACTCTTTGAATCCTAAGTCCCGACACCTGGGAGAGACCCTGCACCCGCAGCCCCCAGGACCTAAAGGACCGGACTTTCACTGGAGGAGTGACCCCCAGGAGTCCCTCTCCCTCGACCAAGTGGAGGTTTCCCAGAGGAACCCCCCCCTTGCCTGCCTGCAGCGCTGAAGAGATCCCTAGATCTCCCATTGACTTCCATTACAAACCCGACGCTTGTTTCTACACTGCACCCGGCCGCCCCTGCGCTGCTGAGGGTGAAATTTCTGTGTGGGCTTGTGTCCCCCCCCGGTGCCCTACAAAACCCCCCTGGTCTGCCCTCCGAAGACGCGGGTACTTACCTGCAAGCAGACCGGAACCGGGGCACCCCCTTCTCTCCATTCTAGCCTATGTGTTTTGGGCACCACTTTGAACTCTGCACCTGACCGGCCCTGAGCTGCTGGTGTGGTGACTTTGGGGTTGCTCTGAACCCCCAACGGTGGGCTACCTTGGACCAAGAACTGAACCCTGTAAGTGATTTACTTACGTGGTAAAACTAACAAAAACTTACCTCCCCCAGGAACTGTGAAAATTGCACTAAGTGTCCACTTTTAAAACAGCTATTTGTCAATAACTTGAAAAGTATACATGCAATTTTTATGATTTAAAGTTCCTAAAGTACTTACCTGCAATACCTTTCGAATGAGATATTACATGTAGAAATTGAACCTGTGGTTCTTAAAATAAACTAAGAAAAGATATTTTTCTATACAAAAACCTATTGGCTGGATTTGTCTCTGAGTGTGTGTACCTCATTTATTGTCTATGTGTATGTACAACAAATGCTTAACACTACTCCTTGGATAAGCCTACTGCTCGACCACACTACCACAAAATAGAGCATTAGTATTATCTCTTTTTACCACTATTTTACCTCTAAGGGGAACCCTTGGACTCTGTGCATGCTATTCCTTACTTTGAAATAGCACATACAGAGCCAACTTCCTACACCAGGCAGTTGACGTGCCTCCCTGTCATTCCCCTTTTCAAACTATCCAGCATGGAGTTCCCCAGGGTTAGGCTCTCAACCCTATCCTCTTAAATGTTCACTTATTACTCTGATCAAAACCCACAATATGACTCAGCTTATTCTGTCCATCACTGATAGCCAGCAGGATGTAATTGGTTCTTTGTATAACTGCATGTCAGGCATTGTAAACTGACTGAATGCAAACTCCCTCAAATTTAATGAGGGAAAAACAGAACTCCTCTGCTGTTCAGCAAATAAAGTTCCCTAATTTCTGGCCATTCCCATCTTAACAAGAACTGTCTCTCCCTGATACGGTCTGTAACCTCGGGGTTACTTGTGATGCTAAACTTTCTCTGGACAAACATTTTAATAAAATAGCAGGGACCTGCTCTGCGCTTTTGTGACATCTCAGGAATCTCTGCTGCTAGCCCCAGCTAAATCCCTCATAGTGTGCAGCATTATTCCGAGTAGGTTGGACTACTGTAATGCACTTCTATTTAGAGCACCCGATTATCTCATTAATAGGCTGCTTAGAGTATAAGCTTCAGCCACCAAAGTGACATTAAACAGACCTCATAGAGCATAGGAGGCAATGAAGGAATTACATTAGCCTCCTCTGAAAGAGAGAATAGCCTTTTTAAGTCTTTGTGTATCTTCAAGTTCCTGCAGAGCTCTGGTCCTGTACCCCTGCAAAGGAGCTTAAAGAGATTTACTCCACAGAGATGTCTCCATTCAACTTTAGCTAACCTCCTTTGTGTAACAAGATTCCTCAAGACCAGACAAGGTGGTTGAGCTTTTACAGTTAATGCAACCCAAGTATGGAACAAGTTACCAGCTCCTCTTAGATCATCAACCGATCTGCTGCACTTTAGGAAGGCTTTGAAGTCCTGGCTCTTCCCCAAGTAATCTGGGACCGTATTGCTCCTACCTTCATAGCCGGGCTGTCCAGATAAAATCTTGCAGAGCCAGGATACATGTAAGGTGACAGTTCAGGGCTCGAAAAATCTACCCGACCACTCACTATGTCAAGTCCTATTTGAACAGGTCGAGATATTTTTAGGACCTGCCCACCTCTTCTGGGGAGTTGACAAAAACAGGTTTCTGTTCAGTGAGAAAGTGGAGGGGAAATCAAATATGCCTTTAAATCTTGTTCTTCTATGTCCATTTGCTCTGTGTTCACAGACAGAGGTCAAAAGTCAGTTTGTCTTACAATTAATTTTCCTTCTTACTGCAGAGTTGTCTGACCCGCTGTTCAGTGTGTGAAATAAAATGCTGCAGGTTGTCAGGTTTTTCCTAACATAACATTTAAATGACTAAGTCAAATGTACAAACATTTCAAAATATATGTCAGTAGTTATGAAAGTCAATTTTTTGTATTTATGTGATGAAATAAAATATTTTAATAGGATGAAAACAAATAGGAATACTTAACATGTTGATGTGCAAAGGATATGTTTTCTAAAACCCAATTTTCACAGATTGTTAATACACTATATAGTTTCATCAGTAAAGTTGAAAATTAGTGGAAAGGTTTTTGGACATTTCTTGGAAATCTACTGTGTGTAGATGACAGTATGCTACCACATCATGGTTTAGTAATATATGTTTTTAAAGTGGGAGTTTAAACAAACTTAGAAACACTTCTGCCCTGATGGCAATGCTATTAGAAAACTAAAAGCAAGTCATGGGTCATGTGTCCCCTAGAATGTGAGCTAGATTCTTCTAATACAATCATCAAACATTAGTTTACTTAAACAAAATAGTTTTTTTGTACTGCAGAAATGCTGAGCTAACATATTTGAAGGTGCAATCATATGTGAGAATGAAGAAACAGGCGACTTTGTAAGCTACTTGCCTAGTATCATACAATTTGAGACCCGGTTGCTGGTCAAATACATTACAGTAAAGTGGAGTAGATTATTCAGGTTACTCAACCTGCAGGTCTAGTAACATTTTATGATTTTTCGAGGTCTGCGGTTATGCTCTATAAATTCTATAAATGAAATAAATAAATAGTATAGTAGGACTAATGTACACTCGGGTAAGCTTTTTATTTTTGTTTACCCCTCTAGGACTTGCCCTTGTGGTTGATGAAATCATTAATGATAGTAGACCCTCTTTCTCTGTGCATGGTTGTCTTACCTCTATCTGTCTTCAGACAATAATCATAGCTTGTATCCCATTCCAGTCTGTCTTAAGCTGTATAAGTGGCTGGAGAACTCATCAGACAATTAGCTATAAAATAACAGGAGCCTCTTCTATCGTTGTTTGAGGAAAACTCAAACTTTTTAAATTAGTCACTGGTCTGTTAATTTCCATTTTGTTTACTGTGACCCCTTATTGTCCCGCCTTGGAATTGAAAGTGGAGCCTTATAGAAGTTCCACCCTTATGTCCTGATGGCAGTTATTTTCTTTCCCTCCCGTTTGACACATTCCCCTGCTTCAAACTTTTTCAGTCTTCCGATGACTTCAAAGTTCTTCTACAATTCTAGGATTGAAGCCATACCCATACTGCAGGAAACAGGTGTCAGTCGTACACTACACAACATGTATTTATGGTATGGGATCTTAGTTGAACCACAAATCCTGCTGAAAGTCCATGGGGTTGTTTGCGGTTCCTGTGAAAAGTTGATTTCCTATTTGAAGCATTACATAATTCCAAGTCGAAAAGGCAACATAAGTACAAAAAAGCTAAGCGGGACCCCATCCCTTCACGTGGAATCTGGCAAAAACATGTGAGGGTGTGAAGCTAAAGATCTCATCCCTCTGGTGTCAATCGAGCCAGATGAGCCCCCAAAAATGATCCTGGTGAGCTCCAAATTTCCTGGGCCGTTGTCAACATATTAGCAGATAGCAGCCTTCCAAGAGTCCATGCTGCAGATACATCAAACACCTCTGGGTTCCTCTGATGCACTTTTCTTCCTCACAGAGTAGCAGACTCCACCAGTTGGATTCAGTTGACTGGGCTGACACTGACTGCCCCTTTTGAGACCCCTTACCACCGGTCTGTACCAATGTCGGTTCAGACTCTATACTGGTTCCTTCTGTGCAGGCACAGACTCTGTGGGTATCCATTCCTGATCTGTTATTGATGTTTCTCCAAGCCAGGCCCATGTCATAATAGAACATTTTGAAGTCTCAACTGGTCATTATTTGTCCATGCTTTGACCCTGTGCCCCTTCCTCGTTGCCAATATTCACAGATGCTTGAGGCACTGTTTGATTCTGTTTCTGATGTTGAAGTTGGGGAGTAATTTACTCACCCCTCATTACACTGATGATGGTTTTTATTTGGAACTACAGAGTACCTGTGGGCTTAGCCACCTCTCCTGAGACAGCTCAACCCATCACCTGGGCAACCAATTGATAGTGATGCCAAAGGGCTGAATATGTCATGCAATTCCCTACTTTTGGGGTGAAGGTGCATTTACTAACTGAAAGTTCGATGGCATCTGTCGCTGTAGATACGCATGTTCTGCAATAGCTCGCCATCTGGTGTTGGGCCGGAGTGTTACAAGTTGTTTTTCTTCGAAGAAGTCTTTCGAGTCACGGGACCGAGTGACTCCTCCTTTTGTCTCCATTGCGCATGGGCGTCGACTCCATCCTCGATTGTTTTTTTTCCGCCATCGGGTTCGGACGTGTTCCTGTCGCTCCGAGTTTCGGAACAGAAAAAATAGTTAATTTCGGAAGATTTTCGTCGGTATTGTTGCGTTCGGGATCGGCATACTTACATTCAACACCGCATCGAAGATCGAAGAGCTCCGGTGCCCTTCGGGGTAATTTTTCGATCCTCCGTCGGGGCCTGGTCGGCCCGACCGCGTGCTGAAGAACGCCGATGGAACGGACCCCGTTCCGTTTCTGCCCCAAATGCCACAATAAATACCCCTACACAGACCAACACTTGGTCTGCAACCTGTGCCTGTCACCTGAGCACAGCGAAGACACCTGCGAGGCCTGTCGTGCGTTCCGGTCCCGAAAAACACTCCGAGACCGTCGAGCCAGAAGACTTCAAATGGCGTCCGCACCGACAGCCCGACGGGAGTTCGAGGAACAGGAAGAGGAAGGTACCTTCTCGATCCAAGACTCAGACTCCGAAGGATTCGACGATACACAAACCGTGAGTAAGACGTCGAAAACCACACAAAGAAACATTTACAAGGCCCAGGGGACGCCACTGCCACCAGGCCATGGCTCAACCCATAAAATCGGTGACCGACCGTCGGCACCGAAAAAGGCCCAAACAGTGCCGAGATCGTCCGACTCCGGTCGAGACACCGGCACGCAGCCTTCTCGGGACCGAGAAAGTGCTGGAGACAAGCCTCGACACCGAGATGCCGGTGTGGACACGGCTCGAAGCCGAGACAGCGGCACCGAAACAGATCGACGCCGAGAGGTTTCGGCCCCGAAAAGGAAAAAAGTCACCTCGGAGCCGAAAAAACACGCAGACAAAGTTTCGACGCCGAAACAAACTGCAAGCGACCCAGCTTCAGGCTCTTATACAGAAGAGCACTCGCTAACCTCCCAAATGCAGAAGCATAGGTTTGAGGAAGAGCTACAAGCAACTGATGCGGACCATACGCAAAAGCGTATCTTCATTCAGCAGGGGACAGGAAAAATAAGCACCCTTCCCCCCATTAGGAGAAAGAGAAGGTTGGAGTTCCAGACGGAACAAGCACCACAACCAAAAGTGGTGAAAAGAGTTACACCACCACCCTCTCCTCCGCCCGTGATTAACGTTTCACCAGCACAAACGCCATCACACTCCCCAGCTCACACCACCATGAGCCAGGGTGACCAAGACCAGGACGCATGGGACCTATACGACGCCCCAGTGTCAGATAACAGCCCAGAGGCATACCCTACAAAACCATCTCCACCAGAAGACAGCACCGCGTACTCTCAGGTGGTGGCTAGAGCAGCACAATTTCACAACGTAAGCCTCCACTCAGAACAGGTCGAGGATGATTTCTTGTTCAACACACTCTCCTCCACCCACAGCTCCTACCAAAGCCTGCCTATGCTCCCTGGTATGCTCCGGCACGCAAAAGACATATTTAAGGACCCGGTCAAAAGTAGGGCAATCACACCAAGGGTGGAAAAAAAGTATAAGCCGCCTCCTACAGACCCGGCTTTCATCACAACACAGCTGCCACCAGACTCTGTTGTTGTAGGAGCAGCTAGGAAAAGGGCCAACTCTCACACATCTGGAGATGCACCACCCCCAGATAAAGAAAGCCGCAAGTTTGATGCAGCTGGTAAAAGAGTCGCAGCACAAGCTGCAAACCAGTGGCGCATCGCGAACTCCCAGGCACTACTTGCGCGCTATGACAGAGCCCACTGGGACGAGATGCAACATCTCATTGAACATCTGCCCAAAGACTTCCAAAATAGGGCAAAACAAGTGGTTGAGGAGGGACAGGCCATCTCCAACAACCAGATCCGCTCCTCCATGGACGCTGCAGATACAGCTGCACGGACAATTAATACATCTGTAACTATCAGAAGGCATGCATGGCTCCGAACGTCTGGATTTAAACCAGAGATTCAACAAGCAGTTCTCAATATGCCTTTTAATGAAAAAGAACTGTTCGGTCCAGAAGTGGACACAGCGATTGAGAAACTCAAAAAAGATACGGACACTGCCAAAGCCATGGGCGCACTCTACTCCCCGCAGAGCAGAGGGAATTACAGCTCATTCCGTAAAACGCCCTTTCGAGGGGGTTTCGGGGTCAAAGCACACAAGCCAGCACCTCACAAGCCACACCGTCCAGTTACCAAGGACAGTATAGAGGAGGTTTTCGGGGACAATATAGAGGAGGGCAATTCCCTAGAAATAGAGGAAGATTCCAAAGCCCCAAAACCCCTACTACTAAACAGTGACTCACATGTCACTCACCCCCTCCACACAACACCAGTGGGGGGACGAATAGGTCATTATTACAAAGCATGGGAGAAAATCACTACAGACACTTGGGTTCTAGCAATTATCCAACATGGTTACTGCATAGAATTTCTACAGTTCCCTCCAAACATACCACCAAAAGCACAAAATTTAACAACACACCATTCCAATCTCCTAGAGATAGAAGTGCAGGCACTATTGCAAAAGAATGCAATCGAATTAGTGCCAGACACACAAATAAACACAGGAGTTTACTCACTGTACTTTCTGATACCAAAGAAGGACAAAACACTGAGACCAATCCTAGACCTCAGAGTAGTCAACACTTTCATCAAATCAGACCACTTCCACATGGTCACACTACAAGAAGTATTGCCATTGCTAAAGCTGCACGACTACATGGCAACTTTAGACCTCAAGGATGCTTATTTCCATATACCAATTCACCCATCGCACAGGAAATACCTAAGGTTTGTATTCAAAGGAATACATTACCAATTCAAGGTACTGCCTTTCGGATTAACAACCGCACCAAGAGTCTTTACCAAATGTCTAGCGGTAGTCGCTGCACACATCAGAAGGCAGCAAATACATGTGTTCCCATATCTAGACGACTGGCTAATCAAGGCCCATTCGTTAATAGAGTGCTCAAATCACACAAATCATATCATACAAACCCTCTTCAAACTAGGGTTCACCGTCAATTTCACAAAATCCAAAATTCGGCCACGCAAGGTACAACAATACCTGGGAGCCATAATAGACACATCAAAAGGAGTAGCCACTCCAAGTCCACAAAGAATTCAAAATTTCAACACCATCATACAACGCATGTATCCAACACAAAAGATACAAGCAAAGATGGTATTACAACTCCTAGGCATGATGTCATCATGCATAGCCATTGTCCCAAACGCAAGACTGCACATGAGGCCCTTACAACAATGCCTAGCATCACAGTGGTCTCAAGCACAGGGTCACCTTCTAGATCTGGTGTTAATAGACCGCCAAACTTACCTCTCGCTTCTGTGGTGGAACAACATAAATTTAAACAAGGGGCGGCCTTTCCAAGACCCAGTGCCACAATACGTAATAACAACAGATGCTTCCATGACAGGGTGGGGAGCACACCTCGATCAACACAGCATACAAGGACAATGGAACGTACATCAAACAAAACTGCATATCAATCACCTAGAACTTCTTGCAGTTTTTCAAGCACTAAAAGCTTTCCAACCAATAATAGTTCACAAATACATTCTCGTCAAAACAGACAACATGACAACAATGTATTATCTAAACAAGCAGGGAGGGACGCACTCCACGCAGTTAAGCATGTTAGCACAAAAAATTTGGCATTGGGCAATTCACAACCAAATTCGCCTAATTGCACAGTTTATACCAGGGATACAAAATCAACTCGCAGACAATCTCTCTCGAGATCACCAACAGGTCCACGAATGGGAAATTCACCCCCAAATACTGAACACTTATTTCAAACTCTGGGGAACACCTCAGATAGACTTGTTTGCAACAAGGGAGAACGCAAAATGCCAAAACTTCGCATCCAGATACCCACACAAACAATCCCAAGGCAATGCCCTATGGATGAACTGGTCAGGGATATTTGCTTACGCTTTTCCTCCTCTCCCTCTCCTTCCTTACCTGGTAAACAAACTCAGTCAAAGCAAACTCAAACTCATATTGATAGCACCAACTTGGGCAAGGCAACCCTGGTACACAACGCTGCTAGACCTATCAGTGGTACCCTGCATCAAATTGCCCAACAGGCCAGATCTGTTGACACAGCACAACCAAAGGATCAGACACCCAGATCCAGCATCGCTGAATCTAGCAATCTGGCTCCTGAAATCCTAGAATTCGGGCACTTACAACTTACCCAAGAATGTATGGAAGTCATAAAACAAGCAAGAAGGCCATCCACCAGGCACTGCTATGCAAGTAAATGGAAGAGGTTTGTTTGCTACTGCCATATTAATCAAATACAACCATTACACACAACTCCAGAACATGTAGTGGGTTACTTGCTTCACTTACAAAAATCTAACCTAGCTTTCTCTTCCATTAAGATTCACCTTGCAGCAATATCTGCATACCTGCAGACTACCTATTCAACTTCCCTATATAAAATACCAGTCATTAAAGCATTCATGGAGGGCCTTAGGAGAATTATACCACCAAGAACACTACCTGTTCCTTCATGGAACCTAAATGTTGTCCTAACTAGACTTATGGGTCCACCTTTTGAACCCATGCACTCCTGCGACATACAGTTCCTAACCTGGAAGGTGGCATTTCTCATCGCCATTACTTCCCTGAGAAGAGTAAGCGAGATTCAGGCGTTTACTATACAGGAACCTTTTATACAACTACACAAAAATAAAGTCGTCCTAAGGACCAATCCTAAATTTTTGCCAAAGGTTATTTCACCGTTCCATCTAAATCAAACAGTGGAACTTCCGGTGTTCTTTCCACAGCCAGATACCGTAGCTGAAAGGGCACTACATACATTAGATGTCAAAAGAGCATTAATGTATTACATTGACAGAACAAAGAACATCAGAAAGACTAAACAACTCTTTATTGCATTTCAAAAACCTCATGCAGGAAACCCAATTTCAAAACAAGGTATAGCCAGATGGATAGTTAAATGCATCCAAATCTGCTACCTTAAAGCTAAACGACAGCTGCCCATTACACCAAGGGCACACTCAACCAGAAAGAAAGGTGCTACCATGGCCTTTCTAGGAAACATCCCAATGCAAGAAATATGTAAGGCAGCCACATGGTCTACGCCTCACACATTCACCAAGCACTACTGTGTAGACGTGTTATCCGCACAACAAGCCACAGTAGGTCAAGCTGTATTAAGGACATTATTTCAGACTACTTCCACTCCTACAGGCTGATCCACCGCTTTTGGGGAAATAACTGCTTACTAGTCTATTGCAGAACATGCGTATCTACAGCGACAGATGCCATCGAACTGAAAATGTCACTTACCCAGTGTACATCTGTTCGTGGCATCAGTCGCAGTAGATTCGCATGTGCCCACCCGCCTCCCCGGGAGCCTGTAGCAGTTTGGAAGTTACCTTCAATTATTTATATATGTATCATCTCAACCTTAAATAAGTGCATACTTAGTCACTCCATTGCATGGGCACTATTACTACAATTCAACTCCTACCTCACCCTCTGCGGGGAAAAACAATCGAGGATGGAGTCGACGCCCATGCGCAATGGAGACAAAAGGAGGAGTCACTCGGTCCCGTGACTCGAAAGACTTCTTCGAAGAAAAACAACTTGTAACACTCCGGCCCAACACCAGATGGCGAGCTATTGCAGAACATGCGAATCTACTGCGACTGATGCCACGAACAGATGTACACTGGGTAAGTGACATTTTCATTCTTCAACATGAGGAAGCTTTATTGGAACCAGTCTTGCCATTCACTGTTGCCCTTACTGACACCTTAATGGTGGCTTGGGCTAAGCCATGTTCTGGCACTCCAGATTGACCTGAATCTTCCTAGTATAAACTAGCCCCTGATGATCCTGATTTCCTTACTGAACACCCTATGCCTGAAGTTCTGGTAGTTCGGGCTTCAGCTAGTAAGGTCAATCTGAATTATTTTCCAACCGGTCCTCTGGATAGAGAGTCTTATTCAATTTGATGTTTTCGGAAAGAAAAGGTTTTCCTTAGTCAGTTTGGCTCTCCGGTCTCTCATTGGAGTATGCCTTTTGGGTAGGTAGGTACACCCATGCTTTGTGGTAAATGGCCAGTGTGATCTTGCTGGGCCTCTCGGATAACCTCACTGTCTTGTCAGGACATGACCAAGTATGTTCCGTGTGCCGGCCTCAACACCCCAGCCTGCATAGGAAAGGAAATGCTGTTGGCACCAGTGTTGTTCTAAGAAACTATGCCTAGATGAGATTAAAATGGTTTTCAGGAGACATGCCAGGGTCCTTGATGGATGTGCCCTTTGATGGGTCTGGTTTGTTTTTAGAGAAGTCTGATTCAGTGCTAGAACATTTTAGGTTTAAAATCTCTTTTACTTATTTTAAAACATATAGAGCGAATACAAATCACCCACCTACGTTCATTGACTGGTGGGGAAACCATGACTTGTATCAAGTGTGAGGGAAGGAAAAAGGACGGGGAAGAACACCCGTGCCAAAAGACATTTGTACGGACCGCATAGAGGACACAACTAGGGAGCAAGCAGAAAAATTGGACCTCCTTTTTCATTCAGACCAGTCCAGCGCATTTAGGGTCGGCTTGTGTCAGTGTTGGTCAGGTGAAGAATACACAAGTACAAGAAGCATGTCAATTCCCTAAACTACTCCAAGAGGTAACACACACACAGACCCCAAGTCTTATCAAAAAGGACAGAGAACCTGCTGCAGCTGCTGTCAATTTTTCATTCCTAGTACATCCTGCAGCTTATGTAGCCAATCAGCGTGTGTGGGGATTACATCCGAACCCAATCAGGAGAGTAACAGTTGTTTGGCGGCACCCAGAGCCGATGTGATAGGGTGGCCTCTAGGGGTTCTTAGAGGGTATGTTTGGTGTTTCAGGAGAACCAGTAGCACGTAACTGGGGCATCATGGTATTTTTCTGTTGTAGATTTGGTCTGTAGTTTGTAGGACGCTCTGCCAAAAGAAATCAATTTTGGGGCAGTGCCACACTATATGCTTGAGTGTACCTTACTGCCCACAGTGGCACCAACACGCTGTCGCTACTGGTCTTCCTTTCGGCAGTCCTTGTCAGTGTATAGTTCCCGTAGCAGGCTATTTTTAAAAGCAATTCTTTAGTATTTGTGTTATGTTCAGTGACCCGTGCACGGTACAGGACATCTCACCACTCTCTATCAGTGAATATACGATAGCACTCTGTCTCCCACCTAGACCTCATTGTGGTTTTGGGGAATGCTGGAGGTGTGATTAAAAATGCATATATGTCAATCTGTGGCAAAGACACTTAGTGTTGTCACCACAGGACCTTTCAGGAATAAAACCTAGTCTGATCTGGATCCAGTAGGTCTTGCGTGTAAGGGCCCAGTCTGTGAGCCAGGATGCCTGTAAAGATCTTAGCGTCTACATTCAACAGGGTGATGGAATTGTACAAAGAGCACAGCTGTGGGTCCTTCCCCAGTTTGGGAATGACAATAATTGTGCCTAATTGCATCGTAGGAGGGAGGGAGCCAGAAATACTGAAAGGATCATATAGCTGTGCCAGTACGGTCCTAGTGGCATTCCAAAGGTTTCATTCGTACCATGATGTAAAGATCAGTGTAGAATGATTCAAATTGCTTAAGCATCAGCTCTGCCTGGCATGCCATGGTGTCATCAGGCATTCTCAGTTCCACCACCCTCCACTTCACAGCTTGAGAGCAGAGGTGGGCCAAGAGGCGACCTGCTTTGTTCCCTCCAGCATAATACTTTTGTTTTCCGCAGTAAGGCTTCTTCTGCCTTATCCATATCTAGTGCTCACAATTGTTTGAGCTGTTTTAAGTGGCCTCCTGGTTGCCATTGATCCCGTGAACCTATTTGAAACCTCAAGGTCCCTGATTATGTCCTTTAATTGTTGGCGTTTATTGCGTCTGTGTTGAATCGTGCCACTATAGTTATAAATTGGCCTCTCTCCACTGCCTTGAGAACTTCCCACAGTATTGTAATAGAGGTTGCCGGTGTATTGTTTGTGAGCAAATAGGCCTCTATTTTGCTTCTAATTTCTGCTAGGATGTCATCGTATGTGAGTAGTTTAGGATTAAGGCCCCAAGATCACTGGTTAGGTGTGGGAGCAAGGAGCGCGAGGTTCAGGATAATAGGGGAAGTGATCGGAGAGGTAGGCCACCCCAATCTCCGTCTGTGATTCCGTGTTAGTAATGTTTGGTGTTGTAAGGAAAAGGTCTATGTGTGCATAGGTTTGCTGGGATGCCGAAAAAAAGGTATTGTTTCTTTTAGTGGGATGGTGCAGGCGCCATAGTTCTGTCAGACCAACCTCATTTAGCCAATCCCGAAAACTCTTCCAAGAAAGCACCCGTCGTCACATTAGATGTTAACACCGAAGGAGGCAACTTTAACATTGTCTGGGATGCACCAAATAGATAGATCTATCCAATGACATGGTGCATTCTTAAAGAGTTTTCAGGATTGACTAAATGAGTTTGGTCTGACAGACCTATGGCACTTGCACCATCCCACTAAGCCTCCTTCGGTGTTAACATCTAATGTGGTGAGGATTCTCCCAGTTGCGTCTTTAAAAAAATATTTCCTGGTGTTCTTTAGGGCCATAGACATTTGCCACTGTTATCTTACATCCATGTATGTCAATGTGTAGGGAGAGAAATCTCCTGGGTATCTCAGCTTATGAGCGCACCACCTCCCTGGGAAGCGTGTAGCCACTAGGATCGTCACCCCCCACCCACCTTCCAGGTCCAGAAAAAAAATACTGGCTATTATACTATTGTGACCTCCATTGTTTCCAGCCCGCCTATATCAGATGTGTTTCTTGTAAAATATATAAGTCCCTCTTCATTTCTCAAAAGAGAGCCAACCTCTTCATAGGGACAGTGAAGCCTCTGATGTTTAGACTAAGTATGTTTACCATCATGGGGAAATTTGAGAATAGCTGAGTCGTGTGTCATCCGTCCACCCAAACTAGGAGGTCCCACAGGAGTACCTGCAGGCAGTGTCGCAATGCAGTGTGTCCCTAGGGAAATTGTCACTAGGGAAACTGGTATATAAGGGGTGAACATATAACAAACAACTAGAGCAGTTCCCTGCCTGGGATCAGAGACAAACGTATCTGGGGTCTAAATTGGTGAGCCAGTCTGTTGGTAATTCATCAGCTGTCAGGAGGGTGAAGTCCCGCTACCATGCTGCCACCAACAACGGCTAGCCACCCATCCGCAACCACCAGTGGGCAATAAGATATGCATGGACTATCACGGCAGAGACATTCTGTAAGGAAATGCCTCCTTGGCATGGTTACCCCCTAACTTTTTACCTTTGCTGATGCTAAGTTTTGATTGAAAGTGTGCTTGGGACCCGGCTAACCATGTCCCAGCACCAGTGTTCTTTCCCTACACTGTACCTTTGCTTCCACAATTGGCACAGCCCTGGCACTCAGATAAGTCCCTTGTAACTGGTACCCCTGGTACCAAGGGCCCTGCTGCCAGGGAAGGTCTCTAAGGGCTGCAGCAGGTCTTATGCCACCCTGGGGACCCCTCACCCAGCACATGCACACACTGCCTCACAGCTTGTGTGCTGGTGGGAAGAAAATGACTAAGTCGACATGGCACTCCCCTCAGAGTGCAATGCCAACCTCACACTGCCTGTGGCATAGGTAAGTCACCCCTCTAGCAGGTCTTACAGCCCTAAGGCAGGGTGCACTATACTACAGGTGAGGGCATATGTGCATGAGCACTATGCCCCTACAGTGTCTAAGCAAAACCTTAGACATTGTAAGTGCAGGGTAGCCATAAGAGTATATGGTCTGGGAGTTTGTCAAACACAAACTCCACAGTTCCATAATGGCTACACTGAAATCTAGGAAGTTTGGTATCGAACGTCTCAGCACAATAAATGCACACTGATGCCAGTGTGCAATTTATTGTAACATACACCCAGAGGGCATCTTAGAGATGTCCCCTGAATACCGATCCGACTTCTAGTGTAGGCTGACCAGTCCCTGCCAGCCTGCCACATACCAGACATGTTGCTGGCCACATGGGGATAGTGCCTTTGTCATTCTGTGGCCAGAAACAAAGCCTGTACTGGGTGGAGGTGCTTCTCACCTCCCCCTGCAGGAACTGTTACACCTGGCGGTGAGCCTCAAAGGCTCACCCCTTTTGTTATAACGCCCCAGGGCATCCTAGCTAGTGGAGATGCCTGCCCCTCCGGCCACTGCCCCCACTTTTGGCGGCAAGGCTGGAGGAGATAATGAGAAAAGCCCCTAAGGTGTCCTGAGCTGTGGTGACCCCTGCCTTTAGAAATCCTCCATCTTGGTTTTGGAGGATTCCCCCAATAGGATTAGGGATGTGCCCCCTTCCCCACAGGGAGGAGGCACAAAGAGGGTGGAGCCACCCTCAAGGAAAGTAGCCATTGGCTACTGCCCCCCCAGACCTAAACACACCCCTAAATTCAGTATTTAGGGGCACCCCAGAACCTAAGAGACTAGATTCCTGCAACCTGAAGAAACAACGACTGCTGACTTACAAGCCTGCAGAGAAGATGGAAGACGACAATTGCTTTGGCCCCAGCCTTATCGGCCTATCTCCTTATTAGAAAACGTGCAACCAGCGACGCATCTGACCGGGACCAGCGACCTCTGAAGCCTCAGAGGACTGCCCTGGACTAAAGGACTAAGAAACTCCAGTGAGCAGCGGCTCTGCTCAACAATAGCAACTTCTTTGCAACAAAGAAGCAACTTACAAAGACTTCCGGTTTCCTGCCGGAAGCATGAGACTTCACACTCTGCACCCGACGCCCCTGGCGTGTAATCCAGAGAACAAACACCACAGGGAGGACTCCCCGCTGGCTGGGAGCCCATGAGTAGCCTGAGACGACCCCCCTGAGCCCCTACAGTGACGCCTGCAGAGGGAATCCAGAGGCACCCCCTGACCGCGACTGCCTGTAACAAGGGACCCGACACCTGGAACCAGCACTGCATCCGCAGCCCCCAGGACCTGAAAGAACCGAACCTCAGTGCAGGAGTGACCCCCAGGCGACCCCCTGCCTAGTAGCCCAGGTGGTGGCTGTCCCAAGAAGATACCCCCCTCCCCCAATGCCTGCCTGCACCACTAGAGTGACACCCAGGTCCTTTCATTGAATCCTATCTGAAACCAGACGCCTGCTTTGCACACTGCTCCGGCCGCCCCTGTGCTGCTAAGGATGTGTTTTGTGTGCCTACTTGTGTCCTCCCAAGTGCTCTACAAAACCCCTCTGGTTTACCCCCAGAGGACACAGGTACTTACCTGCTGGCAGACTGGAACCGGAGCACCCCTGTTCTCCAAAGGCACCTATGTGTTTTGGACACCTCTTTGACCTCTGCACCTGACCGGCCCTGAGCTGCTGGTCTGGTAACTTTGGGGTTGCCTTGAACCCCCAACGGTGGGCTGCCTATGCCCAGGAACTGAGACTTGTAAGTGTCTTACTTACTTCACAAACTAATCTTTACTTACCTCCCCTATGAACTGTTGATTTTTGCACTATGTCCACTTTTAGGATAGCTTATTGCCATTTTAACAGACTGTGTATGATATTGCTTTTATTCAAAGTTCCTAACTTACCTGTGTGAAGTACCTTGCATTTTATGTGTTTACTTCAAATCTTGAACCTGTGGTTCTTAAAATAAACTAAGAAAATATATTTTTCTATATAAAAACCTATTGGCCTGGAGTTAAGTCTTTGAGTGGATGTTCCTCATTTATTGCCTGTGTGTGTACAACAAATGCTTAACACTGCCCTCTGATAAGCCTACTGGTCGACCATACTACCACAAAATAGAGCATTAGAATTATCTATTTTTGCCACTTTCTTACCTCTGAGGAGAACCCTTGGACTCTGCACACTATTTCTTACTTTTAAATAGTATATAGAGAGCCAACTTCCTACACATTCCTTATGGATAATTTTTGGTCGTTAGAGGCAGTGCGGTGAGTCATTAATGATCTGAGTCTCCCTCGGACGCACTTTCTTGCTTCCAGTGATGTCTAATCAATGGAGCCCTCTTTCTTACTATCAAGTTCTGTTGGCCTGTTTGGTTTACTTATTCACGATTGGGCCCCGTGGCGACGTCTTCCAGTATGATGACGCAAAGTCTGTGTCGACTCCTGGGGATGAGGGTCTTTCAGCTGCAACAGCATGTTCAATAGTGATTGAGCCTCCTCTTGTGTGTGAACACTTGGTGTTTCGTTTTGCCATACAAATTGTAGATGGAAAAAGGTGGCCCCACTTTCTACTTAATCCCTTCCCCCAGAGGAAATCTGCCACGGGTCGAAGGAACAGGTGTCATTGCATTGTCATCGATGAGAAGTCCTGAAAGAGGCCTATCCTGTGGCCCTCAGTCAATTGTGATCTGGTCACGGACTGCTGACAGAATGGCCTCCTTCTGTTTGTAATAATGAAGGCAAGTGAGGCTATTCTGTGTATGGCTTGGGGAGTGGGTGGGCTGTCCAGCTCTGTGGGTTCAGTTAAGTGGTATGTCCTGATCTTTAGGAGTTGGGCCACATGACGAAAAAGACAGTCATCCAGTCTCCCTGAGACGGCCTCTGAGGGCACCCCTTTTATGTGAATATTGGAGCGCCCAAACCTGTTCTCCAAGTCCTCCAGCTGGTACTGTTGTTCTTGGTTCCTGTCTTACACACAAGGATTTCTCTCCTGTGGTTATCGATATCCTCTTCTTGTGTGGCCGCTCCAGTGAGTCAATGCGTTACCCCTGATCTATGACCTCTCTCTTGAGGTCTTTGAGTTATTTTGCTATTTCTTGATTTAATGTGGTGAAGTCCTCTATAAGAACCCCGAAGAGCTGCTCAAGAAACGTTTTCGTTATCTGGTGTCATCACTCTCCAGGGCCCCTCCTTCGCCAGGTGTGCTCACATCTGCAGTCTGTTCTTTAGGAGGGTCTGTCTTCTTAGCAGGGGTTTTGGCAAAGACGTCATTGAGGGAACCCTCCTTCTTGTTGGGTCTTTGTGAGGCCATTGTAGTCGGGAGGAGTCGTTAGCAGGGGGAGATTAGTGTGCTCAGGTTGAAGTGTCTACAGTATCAGAGTCTATTCAATCAGTTAGTGTCACTATTGAACCCACCTAGCTTCACTGTAGCTGCACTGGGTGTCTGGACATGGGGGGACACAGGCGGGCTAGAGGTGTCTTTGCAACACTCCCCAGGTGGAAGCCTTTCTGGCGCTACCTGTCATTGGGCTGTAGGTCAGGGTCCTGCGGCATGTCCTCCTTATTGGAAGTGGCTGTGCAGAAGAGCCTCGCTATAAGGCCAAGTGTCAGAGGCTGCCGTCGATTACCAATTCAAGGGGGAGAGGGGTCCGGCTCAGTCACCACGTGTGGGGCAGGGACTCCACACCACAGAGGGGTTCTCGTGAGCCTTTCCTGATGCGCGCAGGGACCACCAAATTTAACCAACACACATGAAGGCCCCAACACTGTTCAGTCCTCTCATTGGGCCCAGTGCGCTTCGTCCTCAGTGCCGTGAAACTCCCCTGTTGTTTCTAGACGTGCTGTCACCAGCATAAACTAGCTAACTTGCCTGGGAGCTTGAGCGTCGGGCGCTATTGTGGTCCTCCAGTTGCACAGCGTGTGGTGGCACTGCCATGTGCAGGAGGGGCACTGGAGTCACAGGGAAGTCGCAGCCGGCACCGTGTGGCTTCTGTGTAAATCTTGGCCACCGCTGGCAAGTGCTAGCTCCCCCCCCCCAAAGCTTCGGGCACTCTAACTCGTTGTGCCTCCTGTGACTGCTTCTTGGTCCACTAAAGCAATGTGGCAGTCCTGGTCACAGGGTTGACTTCTCTCAAAGTACTCTAGGTCCTGGGACGAGTCCAGTCTCCAGTGGGCTCCTAGTCACAGCCAAATCCTTCCCTGAGCAATAACCTGATTTCTGGATCAGTGGTGCCCAGTCTGTGGTCCTTTGACCCGTGTGGGTCCAGGAAGCTTCCTCAGGGGGTCTGCGACTGCTAAGAAAATTAAACAATAATAACAGATTCATAATGTGTACATAAATAAAGTGGCTAAATGTACAATTCAAAATTTTAAACGCTGTGTAAATGTCATAGAATTTATTATTTGAGACTAAAAATTAAAGTAGTATCCTGAGATGGATTTGTGAGAGCAGTGCAGGTGCACCAAGCAGAATATAGTATGTATGATGTGTGGCTTCAGTTGAATTTAGAAAATTTCCAACCTTTCTATTAAAATTAATTTGCTTTTTTTTTTTATTGATATGTTTGCAGATTAAGTAAAATTTGTTATAATTTGTGTATTTGTTTGATAAATGCTTGTTTGTGTATTTTTGGGGATATTGTTTTGCTGTTGAAATCATCAACATTGTTTAGGCCAGGTTCCCTGGGTTACAGTAATGACTCAGTGAGGGGTCCCTAGATTCCAGTAATGATGGAGTGGGGTGTCCACAGAGGTCAAAAGGTTAAGAACCACTGTTCAGGGTGACCAAGCTGCACTCAGACTATCCTGGGCTCAGCGAACTCAAGTGCGACTTTGAGCTTCGGATCCAAGTCTCTGGTGCTGCATGGCAGTAGTTGGTGGCAGTCTGAAGATTCTGGGCTTCTTCAGCTGTGCTGCGAACAGGTCAGCCAACTGACCCGTGGAGTCTCTTGCTTTTGCTGGGCTCTGGAGATGACTTCTCCACGAGCAGGACACAGCAGGCACAGTCCCTTCTCCTTTGCTGGACACCAGGTTCAGAAGGTGTGGTCCATGCCGGTGCAGCCTCTTTGCCGGCTCCGTGGTGCAGCAGTGCAGTCCTTCTTCCAGTCCAGTCGAGATGTGAGTTCCGGGTACCCTATTTATGCTCAGAAAGTGCCCTCAGGGTAGACGCCATTAGTAGCCAGTGGGCTACCACTTTCCCTCCCTCTCTCCATTGACCACATCCTAGAAAGGGTGGCTTCTGGATATCCCAAGATGCAGCATTCTGCCCACTCACAACATGGCAGAACCATTTCTTGGCTTCTAGAACCCTCTAGCCTAACCAAGAGGTGTGGCTACCAAGGGGTTTAATGCCCTTGAGAAACCAGTTTGGTAACTGGTTTCCCCTTCCCTGTCCCTAGCGCCATTCTGTCTATCTAGGCAGTGGAGCAGCCCCTCTCCAATGTTACCCATTTGCCCTTCAAAGGTAGCTTCTCCTTTAAACTCACCATTTGGGCCACCACCTGTGTGGTTTCCTGCAGGAGGGAGTTAACATCTCTCTCTCTCTCTGTCTTTGTCTCCTTTTCTGGGATTTGTTAGCTCATCTCCCCGGAAGGCTAGAAAGCTGTCTCGGGGACAGGCTCCTTGTGCAACCGTGAAGGTCACAGGAGACTAAAGGCAACAAAGTGGTAACTTTGTAAAAATTGCACACTGCCACTTGTTACATTACTTATGACTTCAAAATCAAATCTAGCTGAAGTAGCGAGTTGTTTGGTCATACAGTGCTGGAGTTAGCACAGCTGAAGGGTCACTGTTTAACCCTGTACTTGCCAATGAGATGACCGAGTCTTTCCGTAGTAAAAACAAGTGTCACATTTTACTGCCAGAACATGTAAAATATGTTATGCCCATAAATTATATGACACCTTGGGGCTTGCTAAACCTGCCATATTGGTGACTTACGCATATTGCAGAGAGTGGTTTGGCTTTGGCATAACTTGAAATGGAGAAGTCTTGCTATCAGTTTAAAACTGCTCTTCCAATATGCAGTGGCATACTTGGAGACTCGTTTTACTTATGTCACACCGATGGTGGCACAACCAGTGCTGCGGTCCCTGGGGTGCCTCTAACTTACATGCCCTGGGTATGAGTGGGTCAGGCAGACATGGTTCTCCAACCTGTTGGGAGATGGTGCAGCACAGGTCTGTGAGACAGACAGCTCACCTGGACTTGTTGACAATGCAAGAGGGTCAGGTATACTACCTGGAACCAGCAACCCTCAGCCTGTCACTTAGAGGTCCTCAAGAATCCAGAAGGTCTGACATAAGAAAGTGCTGAACAGCAAAGTGGAACTGATCCACACGCTAGTGTCATAGGGAAGGACTTTAGGAAAGCTGAAGACACTGCTGTTGTCAAGTACTTTACTTACGTGTTACATGAGGGACTTTCCTGCACCTCACTTATGGTACACCTCTCTGCCATAGTGGCATACACAAGGGGTTTCAACAGGAGTAGTTTTTTCAACACATGGTCATCAAGATATTCCTGGAGGGAGCAAAAAGGATAGTGTCACTGAGGTCAGCCCCATCGCTTATTTGGAACCTAAGCCTTTTGCTGATGGATAACACAGGTCTCACGTACTTTACACTCAAGGCTTTCTTATTTTCCATCATGTCTGTAACTGAGAGTTTGTGAACTTCAGGGATTCTCAATACAAGAGCCGTATCTACAAATACACAGAGACTGTTGTCATGAAAACATTTCCACAGTTTATCCGACATTGATTTCACATTTCCATGCCAGCTAGGCCATTCAGCTATTATCTTTTTTCCAACAACCAAAGAGAAAAACAGAAAGATCTCTTAGTACAATGGATGTCAGAAAAGCAGTCATGTACTACCTACAAGAAAACAAACCTATGAGGAAAGGAAACCAATTTTTTATGTATTTTGCCACAACAAACAACAGTTTGCCAGTCACCAAGAGGACTACCGCAAAATTGATAGTCTGAGTAGTCCAGCCATGCTCCAAGGCAGTTGGAGTGGCACTTTGACAAACTGGCGTGACACTCACTTTTGTTGCTTGAATGATCATAAATAACATTTGCATGGCAACCACATGGTCTTTTGTGTGCCCTTTCACAAAGCATTTCTGCGTGGACATCCAAACTAAGGAATAGGGCAGGCGGAACAAAAAGTAGGGAGGTACATGTTTACAAATGCATACTCCGTACAACGCAGCCTCCCAAGAGAGGAGAATACCAATACAATATCTATGCATGGCATGTGAATCCAGAAAAGATTCACACTATTAAACAAAATGGTTACCTACCTGTAGGAGTAGTTTTAGTACTTGAAGAATGTTCTGAATTCACATGCTGAGTTCTACCCAGCTGCCCATACTGAAGTGAATTGCAACATAAGGAGGTAAGAGTTTGTACAGGAGAGGAGGAAGCCACACCTACAAGAGGGTCGGCCAAAAGGGAAAAAATAATGTGAAGATGGCTACCATGCATCGGAGCTTTCTGAACTTGTGTCTGACTATAGTCAGTGAGGGACATTGCACCAAATGACAAAGGCTTCATGCCCACCAAAAAAAAAAGAGAAGGGACTGAGACCACTACATATGAATCCAGGCAATTATTAATTCTGCAGAACTACTTGTACAGGTAGGTGACCACTTCTTCGAGTAGAAGACAGTGAGGGATTGAGAAATTAGTAGTGGGAACGATGGGGGCAATGATGATAATTGATCCATTATTTCTCATTGTCTGCACTGATAAATTGCACTATCCTTTCAGCCATTGTTCTCTTCCAGTATCTTTCTTTTGACTTGGGACTCTATACACTGATAATTTATTTTAAGCTGAACTGAAATGAGTATAGATATGAGTTGGCTTGCTGTGCTCTGGATGGTATATCTCTGTAACTGCCAGGGAGCCAGTGTTTGTTCCCAAATCAGAGAGTTCTCCAGACTATTGTGTTGCATCCTCATACTATAATTTTCTTCAACCTTTTTTTTTTGTCTTATTAGGCTGCGGGCCCCCACAATCAAACTTTTATGACAGGTTCCACAATGTCTCACTCTGAGCATTTCTTTGTACTGGCATCTGCCTTGTCTGTTCCTATTCAGCTCCCAGCCCTCTATTTGTAGTGCAGGAGGTATCCGAAGACAGTTGTGGACTTAGCTACCTGTGGCTCTCAGTTAAAGGATTATATTCACTGAAGATGCTGAAAGTTATGTCTTTCTGTTCTCTTTTAGAGCCTTGCTTCCAGTATTGCAGCAGAAAGCAAAAAAAGGTCCTCCTCGGCAGGCCAAGTATTCTATTCACTGCATCCATTCAATATTTTCCAGCAAAGAAACACAGTTCGCTCAAATATTTGAGGTAATTACCTACTTTTTAAAACATTTGACGATTTCATTGATGTGGGTACTGACTTTTGCTTTTGTTTGAGAGCATTGTAAAATGCCTTTAAATACTGTTGCTGGATTAATAATTAGATACTGCTCAGATAGTGAGTATGTAGTGTTGGGTTCCAATTGTATGTGCTTGATTGGTTAGAATAACACTTAAGAGGAAATTCCCTTTCTCAGAATGCAGTTCAGAAAACATTGACTACAGCTGGGATTTTATTTGTATTTATAAGTAACTGTTTAAATGCAATACATTGCATCATTTATCAAAATACTGATATAAACAGTATGTCTTCCAGGCAAGGAAGCTGATTCTGGCTGCTCCTACACTGAAAAGATATTTTAGTATTTCCATTCCCTAAAAGCCTACCCTTGAAAGAACTCTAGACATTGATTTTCTTTTGAAATGTCTTTTTAAGACCTTTTCCTAAGAGACTATCTAGCAGTAGAAAAAAAATTAGACGATTAATATGTGAACAGTTATGTTGCACATGTTTAGTTAAAAATCCGCTTTAGTAGACTTTTTGTTGTGGCATTAACAAAGACAAAACATCACTGTTAGTTTGTCTTATGAGAGTCTAATGTTTAGTTTTCGTAATATTTTCAGCTCATAGTCACAGTTGGGTTTTCTATATGAGGCTTACTTTAGTAAAGATAGATTATTATAAGAGCTATGGGGGAAGAAAAAGAATGTTTCTGCAATATTGATTACTTTCTCTTACTGGTGCTCTCCCATTGCTAAACTCTGGCATTGCACCAATTAGTGGCAGGGACATAACGTCTTCAAAAGCTGGTTGAGTGCATTCCATGGCCATGAACCCCCTTAAAACACACGGAAACACATCATGGTGTCATTACACTTAGGTGGTTGTATGAAAGTGCCTCTTTTGAAATTATGCCTCCCTCCCCCACTCCCACTTTTTTGCCTGGATTCTCGTGTAATTTTGACTGAAAGTGCACTGGGTCGCTGCTAAACAGGTCCCTAGTGCCAGATCTCTTTCCCTTAAACTGCACAGTCATTTTTCCAATTGGCAAACCATTAGTTGCCACTGTAAATCTCTTGTAAATGGTACCTCTGGTGCATAGGGTACGGGGTACTAAAGAAAGGTCCATAAGGGCTGCAGCACAGCTTGTTCAACCTTCAGGTACCCCCTCACTAAGTGCACCCAGTGCTGGCTACAGAGGGTGCGTGTCTTGGTGCAGGTCTAAAATGAAAACACAAAATGACGCACAACCTGTGTGCCCTGTCCCCTGAACACTGCATGTAATATATGTAAGTCACCCCTCTGGCAGGCCTTCCAGACCTAAAGGCAGGGTGCACTAGATTTCCTGTGAGGGAATACCTACATGAGCAGATATGCCTCTGCTATGTCTTAGTCGTTTCTCAGGCATAGTAAGTGAAGAGTGAAGCTATTTTAAGTACATGTGCTGGACACTGGTCATTACGAGTTTCCCAGCTACATGATGGCTTCACTAAAGATCGGGATGTATCAAAAATCTCGTATTAATAAACCCTCACTGAATCCAGTGATCGATTTATTAACACATGCACTCAGATCTGCCAACTCTTAGAGTGGGTACTGACTGGTCACAACCAGTGTATCCACTTTAGAGGTGAGAGCCAATGCTCTTGAGGGGTCAGAACAAAGGCCTGCTCTGGGCAGAGGGGTGGCCTTCTCTCCCAGGCAGGGAAGACATTCCAGGGCGGGGAGCTTCAAAGGTCTTGCCGCCTTTGAAATGTGACCCAGGCCTCTCCAAATGGTGGAGGGGGCTGAAACTCATTTCCTGACCCCACTTTTGGTGGCAGGTCTGGTGGAAAAATTAGGTAAATTAGGAGGAGTTCCCACTCCATGCCAGTCCCTTCCCCAGGATGGACGAGCTGAAGTGGATACTATCTTTGAAATTCCTCCATCTTGTGTGGAAGGAATTAGGCCTATAGGCTTAGGGCTATGCCCACCTCCCAAAGGAAGTGGTCATAGGAAGGGCGCAGTCACTATAGAGGTAAGTAGCCAAGTGACTACCATCTGGCACTCCCTGTAACACCCATAAATTCCATATTGAGGTGGCACTCCTAATCCCTACAATCACATTCCTGTTGACCTCAGAAGAGCCTGACACTACAGAAGTCACACAGCAGAATAATACTTAAGACCACTACTGACTTGGCCCCAGCCCTATTTGCCTGCATGCAGCCTTCGAAGATCCTGCAGAAGAAGACTACTTGTCCTGCTGTCAGTGACCTCCAAAGCCTTGGGAGGACTGCCTGCCTTTAATAAAGAACAAATACTCCAGTTGAGAGCAGACCTGTCCGAAAGAAAGAACTCCAAAGAAGAAAGAAACCTGCCCGAGGATCCGCGAAACCACCGCTTGGAACCACCTCTGCACATGACGCCCAGACCCTGAGTCAAAGTGGCCCAGCAGTCCAGTGAAGGTACTCCAGTGCTTCCGACCCTTAGTCCGTCGTGGGTTGACCCCTGCCGGACTCCTCAGCGATGCCTGCAGCCTAAATCCAAGGCCCTCCCATGACCGCGACCTGCTTGTTAAGCTGTTTCCGACTCCAAAAGACCCCCTGCACCCGGAGCCCCTGGGCCTTGGCGTGCTAAACCGTTGCTGTCCCTATGACCCCTGACATCTCAGCTTACATGGGCAGCTGTGGGTTGACCACTCCTGGCCTAAGCCTGCAGCCCTTTTCTGAAAGTGATCTCGTGCTTTGAATAACATTGGGAGCCTTCCTCTGCACTTGTGCTCTACACCTGGCTGCCTCTATGCAGCTGGGGGTTTAAGTTTGGTGCTACCTTGTGCCCCCCTTTGTCCTTGCTTCAAGCCCAGGGATTTGCTCCACTCACCTGGAAGCAGCGCTGCAGCGGATACCCCCTGTTTCCAATTAAAAGCATTGAGCGCCGGACACTGTGTTGGCACTGTGCACCTGGCCGTCCCTGAGCCGACGATGAGGATGTAACTTTGGTGATGCCTTGTGCAATTCCCCTCCCCCCTCTCTGTGCTTGCCTCAACCTCCGGACCCCAACTTCTGACATCCCCTGTACTTACCAGGGAGCAGCGCTTCTTCAGTCCCCCCCTGTAACTAACATTGGACCCCAACTTTGATCTTGTCACCCAGCTGCCTCTGTGCCGCTGTGAGTGCCCTCTTGGTACCAACCAGAACCTTGCCCGGTGCTAGCCTGAACCCCTGAAGACTAGGGTTGTAACTGCAACTTGTCTTCCTTCCATAGGTTAACATTGAAGAGTCTGAAAATTGCACTGAAGCAGCAAAGTTTTCTAGGTAACCTAAGAGAAGGTTTTAACTTTATTAAGGACATGGAGGTAAGGATTTTGCTCTCCTTTTGTCGTTTATTTTTTAACAGCAGCCGTGTTTTAAACCAACAACATAACTACATTTCTCAGAAAACCAAGTGAAATGGTACAAACAAATCTACAGTCAGTCATCCAATGGGACGCTGGGGACTACTATAACCATCTGAGTCCCTCCTAGCTGTTAATCTTTCTTCCTGCAACTCAGGTTGACTCTGGAATATCTCAATCTTGTTTGGATGACTCTGATCCTGCAACAGCCAGCAGCAATTATAATCATAGCTATTATCCAACGTAGCCGCAATAAGCACATAGTATCTAAGAATATCATTTCAATATGACAATGAAACACTCAGAATTGTGTAACATTGAGAGAACCATATCCATGCGAAAATAGAGTAACATTTCAGGTCAATTACTCAAGGAAAAAGGTTACTTATAATAGATTGATATCACGCGGGGGCAAAGACAAATAAGCTTATAGCGGGTGGGCTAATCCTCACCTCCGTGTCGAGAATTGAAACTTATTTTTATGTTAGGTAGAATTTTTTTTATTCTATGTCAGGACCCAGAGGCGAGGATTATGCTGGTACAAAGCTCATCCACCACCAGGGCCGCAATGGAGGAGACTGGTTTAAAATAAAACCTCTTGAAGATAGAATCTGAAGACCAGTCTGCTGCATTCAGAATATCCTCCAAGCAAGCTCTGAGCGCAAAGGCCTATGATGCCATTGGCACCTCTAGTTCAAATGAGCCCAAAAAATCCTGGTATTGATTCTTGCTTTTTGCATGGCCCACGGAACCCATCTCGCTATAGTAGGAGAAGAAACCTTTTTAAAAGGTTTTTGGAGAGCAATGAGAAGTTGCAGTTCCCCCATGTGGACAAAGAGCCTCCATCGTGGCCTCGTATGCCTTGATGCGTTATACGACACATAACTTGGTAGAATTAGAAAAGGCAAGGTACGAAATAAGACGGAAATTACATTTTGTTCTTCTAGCAACATGAAAATTGACTCCGTCTGGGGTAAAAGTTTGAATTGTAATATCCAGTGTTCGAACACTGGACAAGGCAAAAGTGTTGCCAATTTGGAGGACAACTGTTTCCTAGAAAGATATCTGTTAAAGAGCCAAGAGGTTAAGAGGATCAGAACCTCATTAGCATCCCAGAGGACTGAGTATTGCGTTTCCGGTGGAAGGGATAATCTGATCCCCCCCCTCCTGGGCAATTTACTAACTAAAGGATGTTCCCCGTCTGGAAAACCTCTGACCAGAGACTGTCCATTGGAAATCGCCGAGCTTAAAGGTATTGTTCGACCTGTACGCAAGGCAGCCTGAGCCCAGTGAGGCCAGAAAGTTTTTAGGATCTCAAAAACTTCTGCCCCCATGGGCTCCAGATTCCCAACACCAACCCAACCATCGAGACCAAGCAGACTGGTAGTGTTAATTGTTCCCTCCGCCCAAGCTCTCAACAGGAAGGCCGATGCTGTTCTCGAAAGTCCTGGGACTTGACTTTGAGAGACCCATCCAGAAGTAGGTGGTGGGGGTTCTCTGAGGAACTGGTGGGGAGAGATAGATTTAGGAACAGATGGATTGGAAAATCCCCAAAAAGTTCCACCAGAACTGGAAACTACAAGTTGCAAATTAGTCACCACTATACGATCTGCCTCCTGTCTGCGGGTCCGAGCCACCAGTCTCATCATGGCAAACGGCGTAAAGACGTAACCTTCTCCTTCGACCAGTCCTGGAGGAAGGAATCAGTCTGTTCCACCCCGGGGTCCGGTCTCCAACTGAAGTAGCAGGGAAGTTGGTAATTGAGGCACAACACTAACAGGTCGATCGTGAAGAGGCCCAATGAGATTTGAGGGCTTAAAAAAAACACAGAGGGTGATGATTCCCATAGGTATCGAGATTGCCAGTCCACAATCTGGTTGGCAGTGCTGGGAAGATGTTTCACTGTCACCGAGATCTCGCGTTGAAAACAGTTCTCCCAAAAATCTTTGGCCATGCTAGAGAGGACCCTGGACAGAGTGGATTTGAGATGATTGATGTAGCGGACCATTGCTATGTTGTCAGTCTTCAGGACACATCACTGACCCCGTCCCTTGGTCCAACATCTAATTGGGCTTTTTCTGCGGCAGACCAAGTGCCGGCTGTGGTGAAATTCTGACAATGCGTATCCCAGCCAGCGCTAAATCCGATTTGGGTCCAAAAAATGGTGCAGCCATTCCAAGCCTCCATATGGGAGCGCCCACATAGGGGACCCAGGCCCCGGCAGACACTTTTTGCCCTTTCACTTGCTGGGCTAACACCAATTAACATATCGCCTGGGTCGGGTCCGCTAAGTGGGAAATTCACATGATTCCGTGCCTTATTACTGACCCCTGCGGATGTTCAGACGCTAGGTGACTTGGGGCACTTTGAGGCAAACACCCGGACAGATGTGCTCAGCAGTAACGGTTGGAAGACATGCTGACACGTCTTCGCCCGCAAGGAGGGGAAGCTTGCAATCTTTTGGGTGCATGCGCCCCACCCCTGAGGAGGCAGCCAGAAGGGCCCACAATGGCTGCAAAGTAGTGGCATTTGTTCCCGTGAGCTGCAGAAGAAAATGGCAAAGGAAATAAGTAAATAAATAGAACACAGGTAAACAGCTTCAACAGGCAACAAACACCAAAGAAATCAAGTGTGACAAGAACAAGCAACGGGAGCAGAGTCACAATACTTAACTTCCACGCGGCCGCAGAGCAGCAAAGAAAGTGGGACACTGAGGAAGGACATGGGTGATTATGCCAGTCCCCGGCCTCTCATTGGATGACTGGTTGTTACTTTGTTTATATCATTTCCTTAGTTTTCTTAGCAATGTAGTTATGTTGTTGGTTTAAAACATGGCTGCTGTTAAAACTAAATGAAGAAGGAAGAGCATAATCCTTTCCCCTTGGTCCAGACATAGAATTTAGCTTCTCCTGTCGGTGTCCTCTTTCGGAGTCCCAATATGACCCAGCCTGTCTATCTCCTGTTCTTTCTCTGTGGTAGAGCCTGGCATCTCAGTGCAGTAGATTGTGGGCATGATGAAGACTGATAAATGGGTAGTGAGATGCCTTGTCACAAAAGGAAATGGAAATGTCCACCCCAGACAGCGATCGTGGTACGGTAGTATTCACCCATCTCCTCTACAGCACAGCAGAGGAACCAGTGCCTTAAATCCATGTGGGTATAGAGTTTGATGCAGAACCCATGATAAATCACAACTGAGGGTGATTTAATGGAAGATTTAATTAAGGGCCTCCAGGAGGACTTATCATTGAAGGCATAACCCTGCAGTGGTCTTGAAAAAATTAGAAAGGATGTGCACGGTGTCACAGATAGGGTCTTTGCGTGACTGGCAACAGATCTATGGAGCCAAACGTTTTGAGACCTGATCGTCTCACTTTCAAGGATCAAAATATAACACTGTAGCTAAAAGATTAGGAGAACTGCTCTCCATAAAATGTGAGTATCTGAGAAGTTCCTCAGGAAACTGTGAAAAGAGTGGTTTAACTTGCTGAAGGTAGAAGAATCAAAATACATAGAGCTGGACAGAACTCACATGATGGTGGAATTTGACCAACAAGGAAATTGCTGTTAGATATCCTGTCGAGTATACCATTTTCAACTAAATGAAAAGAAAATGACAGGAGCAAGGGAATGGTCTAATTTTTTTGATTCTTTTTTTTTGTTCTTTAAGGACCTCCCTCCTTGCCACTCCTAAGAATAGGAGGGAATTTGAACAGTGCCTGAATTCTTAAGGTCTTGCACCATTGAGTATAAATGGTGGCATCACTTCAATTTGAATTGACAGCATGAGGGTCCAATCTGAGAGATGAAATCTCCCTCCGAGACTAAAAAGCTTCCATAACTGGAAGATGGACAATGCTCTGATATGGTAGATAATCGCTCAATCCTTGGGACTCAACCTCATAGAGGGAGAAATGGAAGAAAGTTGCAGGGAGCAGTCACAGTGTAAAGTGCCTTCAAGGTGATCATAATTTGAGAAAATATTGTAATGCTTAACCAGCTACAGAGACTATTCTAAAGACTGCTGGGTTTCGATCGGCATGATGCATCATAAGGTCATGTTCGATGGCATCTGTCGCTGTAGATACGCATGTTCTGCAATAGCTCGCCATCTGGTGTTGGGCCGGAGTGTTACAAGTTGTTTTTCTTCGAAGAAGTCTTTCGAGTCACGGGACCGAGTGACTCCTCCTTTTGTCTCCATTGCGCATGGGCGTCGACTCCATCTTCGATTGTTTTTTTTCCGCCATCGGGTTCGGACGTGTTCCTGTCGCTCCGAGTTTCGGAACAGAAAAAATAGTTAATTTCGGAAGATTTTCGTCGGTATTGTTGCGTTCGGGATCGGCGTACTTACATTCAACACCGCATCGAAGATCGAAGAGCTCCGGTGCCCTTCGGGGTAGTTTTTCGATCCTCCGTCGGGGCCTGGTCGGCCCGACCGCGTGCTGAGGAACGCCGATGGAACGGACCCCTTTCCGTTTCTGCCCCAAATGCCACAATAAATACCCCTACACAGACCAACACTTGGTCTGCAACCTGTGCCTGTCACCTGAGCACAGCGAAGACACCTGCGAGGCCTGTCGTGCGTTCCGGTCCCGAAAAACACTCCGAGACCGTCGAGCCAGAAGACTTCAAATGGCGTCCGCACCGACAGCCCGACGGGAGTTCGAGGAACAGGAAGAGGAAGGTACCTTCTCGATCCAAGACTCAGACTCCGAAGGATTCGACGATACACAAACCGTGAGTAAGACGTCGAAAACCACACAAAGAAACATTTACAAGGCCCAGGGGACGCCACTGCCACCAGGCCATGGCTCAACCCATAAAATCGGTGACCGACCGTCGGCACCGAAAAAGGCCCAAACGGTGCCGAGATCGTCCGACTCCGGTCGAGACACCGGCACGCAGCCTTCTCGGGACCGAGAAAGTGCTGGAGACAAGCCTCGACACCGAGATGCCGGTGTGGACACGGCTCGACGCCGAGACAGCGGCACCGAAACAGATCGACGCCGAGAGGTTTCGGCCCCGAAAAGAAAAAAAGTCACCTCGGAGCCGAAAAAACACGCAGACAAAGTTTCCATGCCGAAACAAACTGCAAGCGACCCAGCTTCAGGCTCTTATACAGAAGAGCACTCGCTAACCTCCCAAATGCAGAAGCATAGGTTTGAGGAAGAGCTACAAGCAACTGATGCGGACCATACGCAAAAGCGTATCTTCATTCAGCAGGGGACAGGAAAAATAAGCACCCTTCCCCCCATTAGGAGAAAGAGAAGGTTGGAGTTCCAGACGGAACAAGCACCACAACCAAAAGTGGTGAAAAGAGTTACACCACCACCCTCTCCTCCGCCCGTGATTAACGTTTCACCAGCACAAACGCCATCACACTCCCCAGCTCACACCACCATGAGCCAGGGTGACCAAGACCAGGACGCATGGGACCTATACGACGCCCCAGTGTCAGATAACAGCCCAGAGGCATACCCTACAAAACCATCTCCACCAGAAGACAGCACCGCGTACTCTCAGGTGGTGGCTAGAGCAGCACAATTTCACAACGTAAGCCTCCACTCAGAACAGGTCGAGGATGATTTCTTGTTCAACACACTCTCCTCCACCCACAGCTCCTACCAAAGCCTGCCTATGCTCCCTGGTATGCTCCGGCACGCAAAAGACATATTTAAGGACCCGGTCAAAAGTAGGGCAATCACACCAAGGGTGGAAAAAAAGTATAAGCCGCCTCCTACGGACCCGGCTTTCATCACAACACAGCTGCCACCAGACTCTGTTGTTGTAGGAGCAGCTAGGAAAAGGGCCAACTCTCACACATCTGGAGATGCACCACCCCCAGATAAAGAAAGCCGCAAGTTTGATGCAGCTGGTAAACGAGTCGCAGCACAAGCTGCAAACCAGTGGCGCATCGCGAACTCCCAGGCACTACTTGCGCGCTATGACAGAGCCCACTGGGACGAGATGCAACATCTCATTGAACATCTGCCCAAAGACTTCCAAAATAGGGCAAAACAAGTGGTTGAGGAGGGACAGGCCATCTCCAACAACCAGATCCGCTCCTCCATGGACGCTGCAGATACAGCTGCACGGACAATTAATACATCTGTAACTATCAGAAGGCATGCATGGCTCCGAACGTCTGGATTTAAACCAGAGATTCAACAAGCAGTTCTCAATATGCCTTTTAATGAAAAAGAACTGTTCGGTCCAGAAGTGGACACAGCGATTGAGAAACTCAAAAAAGATACGGACACTGCCAAAGCCATGGGCGCACTCTACTCCCCGCAGAGCAGAGGGAATTACAGCTCATTCCGTAAAACGCCCTTTCGAGGGGGGTTTCGGGGTCAAAGCACACAAGCCAGCACCTCACAAGCCACACCGTCCAGTTACCAAGGACAGTATAGAGGAGGTTTTCGGGGACAATATAGAGGAGGGCAATTCCCTAGAAATAGAGGAAGATTCCAAAGCCCCAAAACCCCTACTACTAAACAGTGACTCACATGTCACTCACCCCCTCCACACAACACCAGTGGGGGGACGAATAGGTCATTATTACACAGCATGGGAGAAAATCACTACAGACACTTGGGTTCTAGCAATTATCCAACATGGTTACTGCATAGAATTTCTACCGTTCCCTCCAAACATACCACCAAAAGCACAAAATTTAACAACACACCATTCCAATCTCCTAGAGATAGAAGTGCAGGCACTATTGCAAAAGAATGCAATCGAATTAGTGCCAAACACACAAATAAACACAGGAGTTTACTCACTGTACTTTCTGATACCAAAGAAGGACAAAACACTGAGACCAATCCTAGACCTCAGAGTAGTCAACACTTTCATCAAATCAGACCACTTCCACATGGTCACACTACAAGAAGTATTGCCATTGCTAAAGCTGCACGACTACATGGCAACTTTAGACCTCAAGGATGCTTATTTCCATATACCAATACACCCATCGCACAGGAAATACCTAAGGTTTGTATTCAAAGGAATACATTACCAATTCAAGGTACTGCCTTTCGGATTAACAACCGCACCAAGAGTCTTTACCAAATGTCTAACGGTAGTCGCTGCACACATCAGAAGGCAGCAAATACATGTGTTCCCATATCTAGACGACTGGCTAATCAAGGCCCATTCGTTAATAGAGTGCTCAAATCACACAAATCATATCATACAAACCCTCTTCAAACTAGGGTTCACCGTCAATTTCACAAAATCAAAAATTCTGCCACGCAAGGTACAACAATACCTGGGAGCCATAATAGACACATCAAAAGGAGTAGCCACTCCAAGTCCACAAAGAATTCAAAATTTCAACACCATCATACAACGCATGTATCCAACACAAAAAATACAAGCAAAGATGGTATTACAACTCCTAGGCATGATGTCATCATGCATAGCCATTGTCCCAAACGCAAGACTGCACATGAGGCCCTTACAACAATGCCTAGCATCACAGTGGTCTCAAGCACAGGGTCACCTTCTAGATCTGGTGTTAATAGACCGCCAAACTTACCTCTCGCTTCTGTGGTGGAACAACATAAATTTAAACAAGGGGCGGCCTTTCCAAGACCCAGTGCCACAATACGTAATAACAACAGATGCTTCCATGACAGGGTGGGGAGCACACCTCGATCAACACAGCATACAAGGACAATGGAACGTACATCAAACAAAACTGCATATCAATCACCTAGAACTTCTTGCAGTTTTTCAAGCACTAAAAGCTTTCCAACCAATAATAGTTCACAAATACATTCTCGTCAAAACAGACAACATGACAACAATGTATTATCTAAACAAGCAGGGAGGGACGCACTCCACGCAGTTAAGCCTGTTAGCACAAAAAATTTGGCATTGGGCAATTCACAACCAAATTCGCCTAATTGCACAGTTTATACCAGGGATACAAAATCAACTCGCAGACAATCTCTCTCGAGATCACCAACAGGTCCACGAATGGGAAATTCACCCCCAAATACTGAACACTTATTTCAAACTCTGGGGAACACCTCAGATAGACTTGTTTGCGACAAGGGAGAACGCAAAATGCCAAAACTTCGCATCCAGATACCCACACAAACAATCCCAAGGCAATGCCCTATGGATGAACTGGTCAGGGATATTTGCTTACGCTTTTCCTCCTCTCCCTCTCCTTCCTTACCTGGTAAACAAACTCAGTCAAAGCAAACTCAAACTCATATTGATAGCACCAACTTGGGCAAGGCAACCCTGGTACACAACGCTGCTAGACCTATCAGTGGTACCCTGCATCAAATTGCCCAACAGGCCAGATCTGTTGACACAGCACAACCAAAAGATCAGACACCCAGATCCAGCATCGCTGAATCTAGCAATCTGGCTCCTGAAATCCTAGAATTCGGGCACTTACAACTTACCCAAGAATGTATGGAAGTCATAAAACAAGCAAGAAGGCCATCCACCAGGCACTGCTATGCAAGTAAATGGAAGAGGTTTGTTTGCTACTGCCATATTAATCAAATACAACCATTACACACAACTCCAGAACATGTAGTGGGTTACTTGCTTCACTTACAAAAATCTAACCTAGCTTTCTCTTCCATTAAGATTCACCTTGCAGCAATATCTGCATACCTGCAGACTACCTATCCAACTTCCCTATATAAAATACCAGTCATTAAAGCATTCATGGAGGGCCTTAGGAGAATTATACCACCAAGAACACTACCTGTTCCTTCATGGAACCTAAATGTTGTCCTAACTAGACTTATGGGTCCACCTTTTGAACCCATGCACTCCTGCGACATACAGTTCCTAACCTGGAAGGTGGCATTTCTCATCGCCATTACTTCCCTGAGAAGAGTAAGCGAGATTCAGGCGTTTACTATACAGGAACCTTTTATACAACTACACAAAAATAAAGTCGTCCTAAGGACCAATCCTAAATTTTTGCCAAAGGTTATTTCACCGTTCCATCTAAATCAAACAGTGGAACTTCCGGTGTTCTTTCCACAGCCAGATACCGTAGCTGAAAGGGCACTACATACATTAGATGTCAAAAGAGCATTAATGTATTACATTGACAGAACAAAGAACATCAGAAAGACTAAACAACTCTTTATTGCATTTCAAAAACCTCATGCAGGAAACCCAATTTCAAAACAAGGTATAGCCAGATGGATAGTTAAATGCATCCAAATCTGCTACCTTAAAGCTAAACGACAGCTGCCCATTACACCAAGGGCACACTCAACCAGAAAGAAAGGTGCTACCATGGCCTTTCTAGGAAACATCCCAATGCAAGAAATATGTAAGGCAGCCACATGGTCTACGCCTCACACATTCACCAAGCACTACTGTGTAGACGTGTTATCCGCACAACAAGCCACAGTAGGTCAAGCTGTATTAAGGACATTATTTCAGACTACTTCCACTCCTACAGGCTGATCCACCGCTTTTGGGGAAATAACTGCTTACTAGTCTATTGCAGAACATGCGTATCTACAGCGACAGATGCCATCGAACTGAAAATGTCACTTACCCAGTGTACATCTGTTCGTGGCATCAGTCGCAGTAGATTCGCATGTGCCCACCCGCCTCCCCGGGAGCCTGTAGCAGTTTGGAAGTTACCTTCAATTATTTATATATATATCATCTCAACCTTAAATAAGTGCATACTTAGTCACTCCATTGCATGGGCACTATTACTACAATTCAACTCCTACCTCACCCTCTGCGGGGAAAAACAATCGAAGATGGAGTCGACGCCCATGCGCAATGGAGACAAAAGGAGGAGTCACTCGGTCCCGTGACTCGAAAGACTTCTTCGAAGAAAAACAACTTGTAACACTCCGGCCCAACACCAGATGGCGAGCTATTGCAGAACATGCGAATCTACTGCGACTGATGCCACGAACAGATGTACACTGGGTAAGTGACATTTTCATTTAGGAAGCCAGGCGATTGGCAATGGTAGCGTCTTATGAGTGGCATTGAGGTTGGACCAAGAGGACTAAAGGGATTGATGAGTAGTAGCAATGTCTTGAGGAGATGAAAATGTGATTTTGTAGTGTCAGTTTGGAGGTTGTATGCTGTAGGATGTAAAGTTCGGGGACAGGTGGAATCGCGTTACCAGTTCACTACAGAGATGAACTGAAATGTATATTGCATCATTTAATGTTCTCAGCATTCATGCCTCAGTTAAGACTCTGCAGTTGTTTCCCTAGTGTAAAGGAGAGGCATGTTTGATATAAAAAAAACTGTGGTGAAGGCCACATACCATACTTTTTTTCCATATCAGTTTCTGTATCAGCAAAGGCTAAGGGCGTGAGAATTTTACCGGCCAAATTTGCAGGATTTTCATTAATTCCATCACATGTGGATGGTGATGCATGATGGCTGATCCCAATGGCTTATTGTATGTGGCAGGGGAGGCATCTATGGCTGTGGATTGCACTCTAAACACTGGTCAGATTCTTACTGGGGGAAACTGGAATTTAATTATTGACTGCTCCTTAGACTACAAAAACTTGATGGCCTTCCTGAATGTACGGCTGAAAGACAAGGGAATGCTAGACTCTTGAAGTTTGCTACATGATGATGACAGATAACTTGTGTTACTCAGGTAGCCATAAAGCTTATGCCAAGTTAGATGTAATTCCCTTGTATAAAAATGACTGAGGTGTTTAAAGTTGATGGACCATTCCCCTGTTAGATGGCTACAGAGGTACAACAAATGACAGTAAAAAAGAAAATCTCCTGGGGAGGAAGATTAAAAAGTGGACTCTCGGCAAGCAATTACTTAGAAGCAAAGGATCTCTAAAGACTCAGTTTAGGAAATTGTGGCACGTATAAATATTGGGAAACGTTCTTTCTGAAGGAGAATTCTGACTGCAGATGCCTTAACTTGGAATATTCCCCAGTTGTCAAATTGATCCGGGAAACTTTGAAACATTAACCCTACATGCCGGGTGCTGGTGCCTGCAGCTTTGCATAGACCGTCTCTGCAGCTTCACATAGACGGTCTCTGCACTGAATGTGATGTTTGCAGGTCTATATAGGCACCACCCAACGCTCACTGTCATCAGTTCCTTTATTTCCGCACTAACAGATTTGGATCTGGAGGTATCCCCCAACTGTTTGACACCAATTTTCTCGACTTTACATGGATCTTTTGAAAATGTTATTCCAGCCTCCAAGGGTCCATGTCCCCAAATTTTAGGCTTTAAGGCCTCTGGGGAATGTCACAGATGGATATCCGTCTCTGAACCCCACTTGGTCTGCCTTTGGTACCTGGGATTGTCCCACGGCTCCACGACTTGAGGTGACTGTTCCAGATACACCTGAATGCAATCTAGGAACAAAAGGTGAAGTTGTTCATTGCACAGTATAAGAAGGGGACACATTGTTCAAAATTGTGGGATTCCCGATCATGTTCCTGCAAGCGGTCCCGAGAGAACTTATTACTAAGAACACATAACTCCACAGAAAGTCCAAGAAGAAGTGATCTGAACAGAGCTCCAAGTCCCCTGAGTGGGCTCAGGGTCATTGTGCCTCTAGGATCCGCTTCTGGAGTCATTCTCCAGCACTAGTCTAAGCCTCTTCTTGGAGACAGCCCGTGTACCCGAGGCAACACCGGCTCAACTCTATTTGTTTTAGAAGGCAATGATGCGCTTGTTTGCTCAACCGACTCTGGAGCATCCTCAGGCCCCATGGAGCTGAGAGACCTTCAAACTGGCACTCCGCCGGCGGGATCTTACTCAGTTCTAGTTGGGCTCTGTGGATCAGACCATGGATCCATAACTCTACTGGTGCCATCCCCCACGTTGAAACGTGACCCCTTCCCCCCCACCCCCCCTCCCGCCGAAGCTGACTTGACCAGCGTTGACAGACCAACCAATGCCTTTTTCTAGCATCAAACCAGCGCTATGCCACCCCCCGTATTCTGACATGGTTCTCTTGCCCCCAAGCAGGCAACACTTTAGTCATAACACTGTTGGCATGAATTCCGAAGATGGCTCCTATGGTGATGTCATTGACCAATTCTGTGAGGGAGACAGCTAGTCTCCAAGAAGCCACTGGGATAGATATGTCCCCGGGTAGTGTGTTGTTCTTCTTTCCAGGTCCAGCCACAGGCAACTTTGCATCCTTTGTGTGGCGGTGCGCCAAGCCGCTGATATTGTGGGTCTTCAGCTTTCCTGTCAGGAAGTCAAAACAAATTTATTGTCTGAAGTCCTCCAGCCTGATCAAACTGCTTCTGAGCCTTTCGTGCCCTTCATGAGGCCTTGACCGATCACCTTTTGGAGACCTGGGCTAAACCCTACTAAGGGTCCCTTATCAATTGCTTGAAGCCGCCAGCCTGCACCAGGAAACCCAACATTGCTCCCAGAGCACCCCTTTCCTGAAGGTTTAGTGATGCAGCTAGCAGGTCGCAACCTTACTAGTTTTCCTCCTCTCCACTGGACATGGAGTCAACACACATTGACATCTGTGTACCTAGGGTTTTCTCCTCCATATGTCTTAACTTGCATTCCATGAATACCTCTTGCTGCTCAGTCACTACAGCCACATTTTATGGAACTTATTGATTCACGTCTTGCTCCTAGTTTCGGAGGAGACTTGCACCATTATTTAACAGGCCGTACAAGACAGCTGGGATCCAGCCAAATCTTCCATACTTTGTGGTCTGGATAACACAGATGCTTTGGGCTGAGCCATTGCGACCAGTGTTGCCATTCGCTGACACATTTAGATGTGCTCTACTGGCTTTTCAGGGGGTGTGCAATCCACAGTGATGGACTTGCCCCTTGTTGGGTCCTGTCTTTTCAGGGACAAGCCTGACTTGGCCCTGTAGCACTTTAAGTACAGAATGGTTACAGTCCACTCCCTTGGTACTGCTCTATGCCTAGAGGTTCTCCAGTTTCACAATTTCTGCACATTTGACAAAGGATTTTAACTCCATCAGTTGACACTGCTGGCCCATCAGCGATCCCTGCCCCTTTGTGACTGCAGCAGAGGACTTCCATAGTCACAGGGACCAGCGAACAGCACAGCCTGCCGCCTCACCAATCCTCTTTGATATTCCCCTTCCGGCACACGGCCACTCTGGTGGAGGCAGGATCTGACATTTCCTGACAGGGTAGCAAACAATCACCTTGGATGAGTGGGTATTGCAGGTTGAACGGTGGTGCCTTCTAGTTTCTGAAGATCTTGACGTCCATTCCACCATTTCAAGAAATGTTGACTGAGGGTCTTCTGTCCTTTTGACAGGAAATGCAGGCCTTTTTGGCTTAACAGGCCGTAGACACGGTACAGACATCAGAAGTAGGTTGTGATTGCTGTCGCTACTACTTCTTGATGTGAAGAATGACAAGTGTATTCTTCCTATCCTGGACCTGCCGCTGCTCAACTCCTTCCTGAAGGACAAATTCAGGATGCTCAATTTGGCTCAGGATTTAACTGTGCTCGACAGCAGATGGTGGATGATAGCTCTGGACATGCAGGATGCTTATTTTCACATCCCAGTCCTTCGGGCCTACTGGCATTACCTGCAGTTCACGGTGGACCACAATTGTTTTTAGTTTGCTGTGCTTCTGTTCGGCCTCCGCAGCGCACTTCTGGTTTTCACAAAGGTGATGACTGTGTTTGCCACTCAGTCTGAGGAGGTCGGGAGTCTCTATCTTCCCCTACCTTGATGAGTGGCTGCTGAAGGCAAATATGCCACATACGGCCGTCAACCGCCTCTGTACTATGACGAATCTCCTCACATCATTGGGGTTCACTATAAATGTGCCGAAGTCACAACTGACTCCTCCGCAGGCGCTCCCTTTCTTCTGAGCCATTCCGAATACAGTGCAATTTTGCTCCTATCCCCTAGAATGGAGTCCAGGGCATTCAGACTATGATCCTGATGTTTCACTGTTGTCCTGGATCTCAGTAAGGTTGACTTGGAGGCTGCTGATGCTGATGGCCTCCTGGACCATGATGGTCAAGCATGCCAAGTGGCATATGCGAGCACTGCAGTGATATCTGAAGTCCCGGTAGGGGCAACATCAAGGGCACCTCTCCATACTTTTTCACATTTCGGATGAGACTGCAAATAACCTGTAATGGTGGCTGCAGGACCGCAATTTGATCAGTGTAAGTCCACTCTCCCATCCCCACTCAGAGCTGACAGTGGTTACAGATGCATCCCTTTTGGGCTTGGGCAGCCGTATGGAAGAAGTGGAGATCAGAGGCCTCGCCTCTGGTGGAGGATCAACTCCACATCAACCTGTTTGGAGGTATGAGCCATCTGCTTGGGGTTGAAAGCTTTCTTGCTGTCCATTCGGAGGACGCTAGTTCTGGTGTTCCCGAACAACACCATGCATGGGGAATGAGTGGCGGCAGTTGACTGTATTTGATCTCCCTTCCAGAGCAGTGAATCTTATCCTAACAGCCAATTGTCCTTCTACAAAGTCTGTGTATTCTGGACCCTGGGGCAAGCTTGTCCTGGTGTAGCACCCATAATACCTACCAGTTGCAGGCCAAACAGTTGACTGTCCTGTTGATTATTGTGTCTTTGGCCCATCAAGGGCATACGGTTGGCACAGTTAAAGGTTATCTTGTGGCCCTTTTGGCCGGTTTCTATTTACCACATCATCCGTTCTTGTTCAAACCATCCGTTGTGATGCAATTTCTCAAAGGATTACTCCATGTTTCCTCCAAAACATTTCATAATGCCATAGTAGTATCTTAATTTAGTCCTTTTCTTATGTGCAAACCTTTTGAGCTGTTGCATAGCTGTTCTCTACATCTCCTGACTCTAAATATTGTCTTTCTCATCACAATAGTTTCATTACGTCCCATGAGTGAGTTTCAACCTTTTGTCTATCAAGTCTCCCTACACCACCTTCTTTCTGGACAAACTGGGGTTGAGAATTGCAATGTCTGTCTGTGGAAAGTTATGATTCCCTTTCACATCTGACTGTCAGTTGCTCTTCCGAGGTTCTTTGCCCCATTTCACACTTCACAAAAGGAGTAATTTAATCATTTGGAGCACAAAAGAGTGCTGTGCTTTTTCATCAATAATACCTAAGACCATACAGTAGACGATCAGTTATTTGTGGGGTTCTCCAGGGCACATAAAGGCAAGCCAGTACAGGAAAGGACAGGTGGAGAGTCTTCTGTGTTGAGATCAGCTTGGCTTTAACCAAAAAGCAACCTCCTGAAGGCTTGAGAGTGCTATTCACCAGGGTGATGGTTGCTGTCAGTGCTTTGGCATGCAGAGTGCCTGTCTTGGATATTTGTCAGGCAGCAACGTGGGCATCAGTACACACTTAGATGATGCAGTGCCAGATCCAAAGGAAAGTGCGCTTAAGTCATTCAGTACTGAAGGATCATTTTGTCTTAACCATTCCACAACCCGCCACCCAGGGAGGTTTTGGTTTGGTATCTAATCTAAAGGTGAGGCGTCTGCTGTTACAAGTATCCATTGAAAGAACAAGTTACTTATCGTCTGTAATGCTCTTTCTGATGGTTACTGTGTCTAACCTCATAATTTTCATCACGCTCTCTCCTCCGATTCTATGGAATGGACTCTTTTCTATTCCCAAATTAGAGATCTGCACAGTGGCATGACTTATTGGTTTTTGGGCTACATGTCGGAGTGCGGACGTTGTCCAGAAAGAAGCTGAAGTTTGTTTACTTGGGTGGTGCCTATGTGCAGGTACAACTGTTACTTACAGGACAGAGTGGAGTCGATGCAGGTCTGTAGCATGCCAGCTACCGTTGCACAAGGTCTGTGCTGAGAAATCTTCCACATCACATCTGTAGCCTTAGAGTAGTCTAAAGGTGAGAAATCTGCAGTTTTATAGAGTATACGACAAAAAGAGCATTACTAAAGGTAAATAACTTGTTCACTTTGTTTATGTAAACAAATTGTATTGTTTTATTTAACCCCTTCGCTGCCAGGCCTTTTCCCCCTCCTGTGCCAGGCCTTTTTTTGCCTATTTGGTGCAGTTCGCGCTTAGGCCCTCATAACTTTTTGTCCACATAAGCTAACCAAGCCAAATTTGCGTCCTTTTTTTCCAACATCCTAGGGATTCTAGAAGTACCCAGACTTTGTGGGTTTCCCTGAAGGAGGCCAAGAAATTGGCCAAAATACAGGGAAAATTTAGTTTTTTTTTTCAAAAAAATTTAGAAAAAGTGGCTGCAGAAGAAGGCTTGTGGTTTTTCCCCTGAAAATGGCATCAACAAAGGGTTTGCGGTGCTAAACTCAGCAGCTTCCCAGCTTTCAGGAACAGGCAGACTTGAATCAGAAAACCCAATTTTTCAACACAATTTTGGCATTTTACTGGGACATACCCCATTTTTGCAATTTTTTGTGCTCTCAGCCTCGTTCCAGTCAGTGACAGAAATGGGCATGAAACCAATGCTGGATCCCAGAAACCTAAACATTTCTGAAAAGTAGACAACATTCTGAATTCAGCAAGGGGTCATTTGTGTAGATCCTACAAGGGTTTCCTACAGAAAATAACAACTGAAAAAGAAAAATATTGAAATTGAGGTGAAAAACACATAAATGTTTCTCCACGTTTTACTCTGTAACTTTTCCCTGCAATGTCAAATTATCGAAAGCAATATACTGTTACGTCTGCTGGACTCCTCTGGTTGCGGGGATATATAGGACTTGTAGGTTCATCAAGAACCCAAGGAACCCAGAGCCAATAAATGAGCTGCACCCTGCAGTGCCTTTTCATTCTATACCGGGTATACAGCAATTCATTTGCTGAAATATAAAGAGTAAAAAATTGCTATTAAGAAAACCTTTGTATTTCCAAAAAGGGCGCAATATAAGGTGTTGAGGAGCAGTGGTTATTTGCACATCTCTGAATTCCGGGGTGACCATACTAGCATGTGAATTACAGGGCATTTCTCAAATAGATGTCTTTTTTACACACTCTCCTATATTTGGAAGGACAAAATGTAGAGAAAGACAAGGGGCAATAACACTTGTTTTGCTAATCTATGTTCCCCCAAGTCTCCCGATAAAAATGATACCTCACTTGTGTGGGTAGGCCTAGCGCCCGCGACAGTAAACGCCCCAAAGCGCAACGTGGACACATCAACATTTTTGGAAGAAAACAGAGGTGTTTTTTGCGAAGTGCCTACCTGTAGATTTTGGCCTGTAGCTCTGCCGGCACCTAGGGAAACCTACCAAACCTGTGCATTTCTGAAAACTAGAGACCTAGGGGAATCCAAGATGGGGTGACTTGTGGGGCTCGGACCAGGAATGCCCTAAAATAAATTCCCCTGCTTTTGCATTTCTCTTTCAATCGCGCTGGAAGCAGAGCTTCCAGCGCGATTGGGGAGGCCCCTGTGACAAATCAGCGCGCACTCGCGCGCTGACGTCAAAAGGGGGGGGGGGGGCGGGGGTGGAAGGGGAAGGTATTCCCCTTCCACCCCCGCCTTGGGGGAGAAGGGGGGTGCACGGGGGCTGCGCTAGCGTGCCTCCAAGTTCCCCTGTGCCATGGACGAGATGATCTCGTCCAAGGCACAGAGGAACTGTAGCCTTGGACGAGATCATCTCGTCCAAGACACAGAACAGGTTAAAGGCCTACAGGTCCACATCACGTGGTCTGAGAACACGCCATAAGTCTTGGCCAATATTTTGTCACAATAAGTAAATCAGATGTCAATAGTCTATACAACAAACGTGATAGGTCGCACAGTCCACGCTGCTACAAGCAACCCACACCCAAGCTCATATTCCATCTGCTCCAGATTTTGATGCGTTTGGCTGAACTTCCCCGGGCCTGACAGACAGGCTTTTCCTGCAGAGTAAACCAATCCACCCCACATCTCCAGTGAGACAATGTGGGGGCGTGTGAGCCTTCCAGTGCGCTGCAGTGTCATGCTTGGCCACCGGTAGCGCTATCCACAGGAAGGTGCGGTCTGCCTGGATGCCCCCCACCCTCTTCATCATGGCCAATAAGATCATTAGGGGGACATATCAATTTCCACATTCAGAACATCAGAGGCTTCAGCCACCACTGATTCCCAATACCATGTTATAGCAGGATAGGACCATGTCATGTGAAAAAGGTCGTTAGGAGTTTGAATGGGTGTTGCCTGCCGGGTTAGCTAGAAGGTCTGCTTTGAATAACCTATCCAGGGTGAGATATGCACACTGGAGGTAGTAGGTCTGGTCAAGCTGGAGCCGTAACGAGATGATCTGTTCTCTAGGGGCCATCAGGACATCCCTCCAATCACCATCTTCTTACGGTCCCAGCCAGCCTTTCCACCAGACTTTGAGTATCTGTGTCAATGCATGGTACAGCTACAGGTATTTTTTGGAATTGTGTTTTATACAGAGAATGTCTGCTGGAGCTCCTGGAAGGAAGACATGTGATTGTTTCCCCAAACATCTCCTGAGAGTGTGAATCCAACTGCTTCTCAGCGATTGAACCCCTCTAGTTTTGACAATTCCTGCAACCAGCGCACCACTCTGGTCAGTTCAGGAAGATCATTGGAGACCGGATCACCATATAGTATTGCCATTACACAAGGGAACCCCAAAGTTAGGAGCTCAAGCTGATAGGCTGAATCAGACCAACCCCTGCTGAGCCACTCATTGATTACTAGCAGATATGAGGCCAGATAGTACAGATATAGATTGGACATGCCAAGATCTCCATCGTAAGGAGCCTGCTGACAGGTCGCAAATGCCAGATGAGGCCGTGAGTCGTGCCACAGAAATTTTATCACCGTTGAGTACATTTCCTTGAACCAGTGTCTAGGAGTTATGTGTTGGAAGTTTGAGCAGGAGGTAGAGGAATCGAGTTAGTATCATTTTCTACAAGGCAATTTTTCCCATGACGTTAAGTGGGAGAGCCCGCCATTTCTGGAGATCCCCTTTAACTTTGTGGGTAAGAGATGTGATATTAAGGGACTGTGCTAGTGGGAAAAGTAAGGCTACATGGATGCGAAGGTAGCGAATACTAAGGCGACGGCTCAGAAAGGAGGGTTGCCAGTCCACGCAGTCTCATTATAACACCAAAGGAACCAGTACCGATTTGGCTGGATTCATGGTAGGCCCTGATGCCTCCTCAAAGAGGTCCAAGAGCCGTAAGGAGCGAGGGCCACTAGTAGATGGATCCTCAAGATATAGGAGGACATCATCTGCATATAATGTGATGCGATCCTCATGTCCAGTGGGCAATGCCCATCCTGTTATTTGTACATCGCCTCTCAAGAGCTCAATTGCCAGGGTGAAAAGGAGTAGAGATAGGGGACATCTCTGTCGGGTCACATGCCTTACAAGAAAGGTGGCGGAGACCATGCCATTAACTTGAACCTGTGCTGTCGGAGAGGAGTAGAGATCCCAGACCATATCCTGGAATCGATGACCTGCCCCCGCCCTCTCCAGTACATGGGTTAGATAACCCCAATCAACAGTATCAAAAACGTTTTCGAAATCTATAAGGAGTAGTGCTAGTTGGGGGTGACAGAAGATCTCGATGCTCCAGAGCCACATGAAAGCACCTACGGCAATGTTGCATGCTCCTGGTGGGCATATAGCTGCATTGGTCTGGGTGGATTAAAGTCTCGACAAGGCACAGATGGTTGTTAGGATAGTTGAAAGATTTTAATCTCTGCTTTAATAAGGGATATGGGCCTATACGCTGTGCAGGAAACAGGTGAGGGGAGAAGTTTTGGAAGAACTATGATCATTGCTTTCTTGAGAACTAGACTGAAGCAGCCATCCTGAATAGCCACCTTGTAGAGGTTCAACAGATGGAGGATGAGTAGGTCTCTGTACTTAATGTAAAATTCTGTGGGGAAGCCATCAGAGCCAGGATTTTTCCCGGTGGACATTGCGGGGTTGGCCTCACCTGTCTTACCAACATTTATGGATTCATCCTAATCGTGTCGCTCGACCCGTGACTAGCAATGGAGCAGCACCTCATCCAGGAAAGGGGAAGCAGATTTTAATGTCCAACACTGTACCTTGGGGGTCTGAGCAGTGGTGTTTTCCAGGTGTTACCCTGTGTGTGCAGCCTGAGGATGGAGGCGGGCTCACCCCAGTCCTGTAAGTACAGTGGGAGGCAGTGAGCTGATCATCCACTAGGGAGGGGGCAGAGCTCGAGATGGAGGCCTGGGTTAACTCATACCGGGTAGGCCCAGTCTCCGCGCCAGCCATAGTCTCTTAGAAGTAAGCGCTAGGCGAATACAGTGGGCCTGGGAACAGGGCGGATTGATGTGAGAGGCTCTGGAAGGTACGATGCTACCCCAGGTTATGCTCCTCTGGCCCGGTTACTGCCGTCCGCAGCAGTACAAGCAGCCAGGATGAACTGATCGCTGGGTCCCAATGACTGGCTGGGTGGATTCCCCCCCCCCGCCCCACCAAACTGGAGGCAAGGACACACTAGTTATGTACTACACAATATAATTTTGAAATTAGCCTAGAAACAACAAGCATTGGCAGTACTTAATGAATATAGTAAGGTCCCTAGGGAAGGGTCAAACCATATACTAAGAAAGTGGAATGCGAAAAGAAGTCTCCTACCTAAGGATTTGGATTTGTTAGAGGGGAGCTGGGAGAACTAGGAACCCCAAGAACGGAGTACCTGAGTGACCCCCACCAACCAGGAGAGCAGAGGTGCGTACCTGGTATTCCCAAGGGCAAACAGGAGGCCTTAGAAAAGGGATTGTGCAAGAACGGGACCAGTCTAGAAGAAACCAACAGTGGATTCTGAAAGAAGAGGACCTGCAGAAAAAGGGGACAGAGTCGAGTCCATCATGGAATGTCCAGTGGAGGTAGGAGCTACTACCCACCTTTCTGTGGATGAAGAACCAGGTCGACTGGGAAAGACCAGCTGTGGAGCCCAGAAGCTGAAGAGGAGTTCTTGGAGCAGTGCACATGGTGTCCCACGTCAGTTGTTGGGTTACAGTTGGTCAGTGCTGTTGGAGAACCAACAACAAGCCTTCGCAAATGCAAGAGGAGCAAAAGAAAAGTTACAAAGCTGAAGAGGACCAGCAAGGCCCAGGGCAACTCAACCCTTGGAAGGGAGCCCGGGGTGACCCTCAGCAGTCAGGAAAGCCAACAGAAGCAGTCCCAGCCTCCACAGGCAGCCCACTGGCAGCAGGCACAGTAGGTCGTAGTGCGGTCTAGGCAACACACCTGAAGAGGAGTCCCATGTTGCTGGAGCAGCAGAGAGGAGACTGCTTGGCAGGAAGAAGTGTTGGGGCTACTCGGAGCCTGAAGATCCCTTGGAGCAGGCAATAACAAGCCTTGGTAGCTGCAAGAGACATGGTGCACAGGGGTACTGTCCTGCAAGGAAAGACAAGGGCCCACCGTCTCCCAAGTTGGATAGCTGGCAGAGAGGACCAAGGGGATCACTCCAGACCACCGCCTGTGATACAGGAGTAACCAGAAGCGTGTCCTGGGAGTTCCTATGAGGAACGAGCAAAGGTTGAATTTAGTAATGAATTTATCAGATACGATCCTCCCGGCTCCCCAAGAGGCTGTCCTGAAAAGAGGTCTGGGTTTTATTCCTATAAATAGATGGGCTATCTTCAAACTAAGACAGGAACTGGAGGAATTTTTTTTAGAAAAGTATGGTTGAGGGTTTTTTTTGGTAACAAGGAGGAAACACCTACCACACAGGTTGACACTAACTTTTGACCAAAATCTACTTTTACACCATCCTTGGTCCAGCTACCTTGTGAGGTAGCGGCTTTTGACCAGGCATTGATCCACAGTGTAGAGACTATGCGGGACAGACCAGAACTACCCTTTATGAATTTGTCAAGATTGGAGGAAGAGGCTATACCAGAATTGAATCACAACACTAAGATTATTAAACCAGCAGATAAAGGAGGGGCCATTGTTATCCTGACTAGGGAGATATATGATCAGGAATGTCTGCGTTTGTTATCAGATCATCGTGAATATAAATTCCTAGTAAAAAATCCCACTAAAGAGATTCGTGGTCTGGTGGAGGAGGCAATCAAGGATGGAGTACAGATAACGAAGGGATGTTTCTTTATCAAGAAGAAACAGTGACCCCCTACTTTTACATCCTCCCAAAAGTGCATAAACAATCAAGGCCATCACCAGGTTGTCCAATTGTAATAGGGATTGGCTATGTTCTGGAGCCCCTGTCTCAATTTTGTGACTTTTTATGAGACCATTGGTCCAAAAGAGTGAGTCATATTTAAAAGACACAAGGGACGTCATGAATCTCATTAAAGACATGGAATTTGACCTTGAGATGGATTTCCTAGTGGGTGTAGATATTGAATCTCTATATACGAACATCCCCCAGGAGGAGACATTAAGAGTGATTGAGGATATCTTATACCAGCAAGAGTGGATATATAATACACTGAGATCCTTTATCATTGATCTAGCATGTCTAGCTTTAACAAAAACCTTTTTTGAATATTACAGGACAATCTATTTACAGACCAATGATACATCAGTGGGTAGTACCTTTGCGCAGAGTCTGGCCTGTTAGTATGTGGCAGAATTTGAACGCAAGTTCATCTTTAATCAGGAGCAACTTTGGAAAAATTCTATCAGACTGTGGCGCCGTTTTATAGATGATGTCCTCCTGATATTGAGAGGGGACTCACAATCCCTTGATCATTTCTTGAAATGGCTTAATGAATCTACTCTTGTTTTTTACTGCTACAATTACGAGAGTCTTTACCCTTTTTGGACTTGGACATTAGACCAGTGAAAGGCAAATTATCCACTATGGTCTACCATAAAATTACAGATAAAAACAGTCTACTCTCGTTTGAAATTTTCCATCCTAGGTCTTTAAGAGAGAACTTACCATATGGACAGTTCATCTGTATTCGGGAAAAATTGTTAGAATTTGGCAGATTTTAAACATGAATCCAAAGTTCTTGAACTGAAATTTACGGACCAAGATTACCCTTTGGCGATTGTGAAAAGGGCAAAAAAAGAGAGCAAGAAACTGTGATAGGGAAGCACAGTTGGAGGAGAGTAGAAAGCCGGCAATGGATCGATTTATCTATGTAACAACCTTTAACACAGCCTCCAATGAAGTGAAACGTATTATTAATAGAAACTGGAGGATTTTACATTCAGGTGGCCTCCAATTAGAAAAACCTATGTTCGCTTTCAAAAAAAGTGAGAGTATCCGGGACCTCCTGATACATACAAAACCCCCTTATTCGGGGATTAGGAATGAACCCATTATGTGGAATTTACCACTAGTAAGGGGGTCACACAGCTAGTGGCTCTTGTAGTGTCTGCCCTTTAATGAAGAGCACCAAGATGGTTGATGTCGGTTTGGCATCCCCTTGGATACAGACAAAACATGTAAATTGTAATTCTGAAAATGTGATCTATTTGATCAAATGCCCCGGTAACCTTCTATATATTGGGATGACAACACGAAAGGTAAAGATCCTCATTATGGAACATCGTAGTAATATCAGATGTAAGAGAACAGTAACTAAAATGACAACCCACTTTAAAAACAAAATGGGTCATGATGCAGGCGATTTCAGTTGGACAGTATTGGACAAACCTACTATCCAACCCCATACACGGTGAACAAGAAAATGTTTTTGTTCAGACGAGAACAACAATGGATTTACCATATCCAAAGCATGAACAGGGATTGAACGATGAAATACACTGGCACCAATTGAATTGTTAGCAGTCAGTAGCAAGATTAGGCGGGGTGATGCGTTTCGACACATCAACCCCAGTAGCATAACTGGGCCCATTGTGACCCCAAGATGGGGTTGATAAGATGGGGGGTACCACGTGGACTTGAGGCAGCAAGAGTGATAAAAATCACTCTATTAATCTCCCTAGACTCCCCTTAGACAAGATATATTTAGGAGTAGGCTACTAATCAAGGGATATGTAGTTGTTTGAGGTGGACTTTATACATTATATAAGATTAGTCAATGCACCTCATCAGAAGGCCTCCTAATTTAAAACACCAGGTTTTGATGTCACATTTTAATGGCATTTGTGATTTCATCTAGTACACCCACATAGTGATTGCTTATGTGTTTGACACATTTTAAATGACATTTGTAATTCCGATTAGTATACCCATATAGTGACTGTATATGCAAGGTATCAATAAGTAAATTATGAAGTACAGAACCACCTGATCGCGCGAAGAGAAACCACTGATATGGCCACCAAGACTGGGAATATTGGTGTTTGTCGCTAGATGCAATATGGGGAGCATTTGGGAGCACAGATTTGTGCAGGAAAAATAACCCAATTTTTAACCCACATATACTTTCATACAACATACCTTTTTGCCTTCGAAGGCTGTCTTATATATGATATTTGTACATCAGCATTAAGGATATTTAGAGAATGTTTTCAAGTCGTACAAAATAGTTTATTATATATGTGGAAAAAATTGTTTGCGACAATTATCAATCTAGAATAGCAGCCACCAATGGGAATGGGTCTTGCCCTAGCACATCCAATATGGCGGACGTTTACTGAGACATATTTCCATATAGGCAGAACAGTCGAGCTGCTTTTACACAACACGTGATCTCCTGATCACGGAAGCGGAAAGAATAAGATTCCTCCAACGTGGTGGACGCTGATGGACACATATTTGTATAGAGGCAGGCTGGCTGTCTTTAGGCAATACGCTATCACCTGACCGAGGAATAGGAAATAAGAAGATGGAGCTGCGTACTGCCCCCGACCTTCACAGAGTTACGTGTGGCTGAGGGGCAGAACCTTGATGAGGTGAGCAGGGAAAGGGGGCTGTCGGTGAAACGGGAAGAAAAACAAACCCTCAGAGAACTAAGGATGGGGACGGACGGATTGTAACAGTACTTGTTTATATCGTCCTCTGCTTACATTTAGTGTGTGACTACAGTGTCGTGCTCCCACCGGACTCCAGTTTTGGAGATTGACAATGATCACTCAGTAAGTGGAATTGTTCACACATATCGAGAAACCTGATACCTGGGCTACTGTATGGGGTAATAGGTTTTGAGTAGGATGTCTTTGCACTCAGCTTGTATTACAAATTCCTGATTTGGGAGAAGCCTGAGCATGGAGTGCAAGCACGACTTTGGGGCTAAGTGCGCATGGGTACAAACAGAATAATACGAGGGAGCAAGAGGTAATATGTGGATTAAGTAGTCTTAGTTCCCTTTTAGGTATTCCTGTTGTAGTTGGACTCTTGCTCTAGGCAAGACTGCTGGTTTAAGAAATGACAGTACTTATGTTTCTAGGCGACTATGCCTATCCTATACCAAGTCGCAGCTGTCGTCCCAACCCTTCCGGCTCACTAGCAGCACCTCACCAAAAACCCAAACAGTAAAAGGTGATTTGAGGCAGCCTTTAAGCATGGACTCGAAAGTTTGACATCTCAGGGAGTGTCGTGGTTAAATGGAGATTACCCCTTTATCACAGATATATCATGTCTCATCCAAATACAGGCAATAACGAAGATGCAGTAGAGTTTCAATAGTTTTTATTTAACACAACTGCAATCTGCGATAAGTTGCATGGGCTGCAATGATTAGGATAATGAACAGTGCAAGTAACAGAATTGTAAAGACGAGTCATTATTACAAAGAACCCCACCATCTTGCAATAACATGAAAAGACATGAAGTGTATAATATGTCCTAACACCCTATCTTGATAGGCCTAACTTCCTACCTAAAGGAGTGCTGGGTGTGGTAAACCTAATCTGCCAATGCCATGTCCATGAGAGGCGCCCCCAACCCATGTTACCTTGGAATGAGGTCTCTATCTCAGATTCCGTAGGAAACACGAAGACTGGGTCAGCATCAAGACGACGTGCAGCATTGATATCAGCGATGGTGGCGATGCCCTCTGGTTGTAACCCCTCTGATTATCTGTCCAAACTGTGATGTATTTATACAGATCTACTTGGACCCCTGAAGTAGGTGTGTTCCCAAACAATAGCCAACAGGCATGCTTGGGGTGGCAATTTATATAAACAATTCCCTCGAAAGCATGGAAAGGGAAAGTCCCTAAGTGTGAACACCTACTGTTTGTTTGTCTTTGTCACTTGATCTTGACGCCTTAACACAGTGGCATTGATAATGCAAATCATAATAAGTGGCCTAACTATAAACAAGGCAGCCATCTTAGAAATTTTTTATAATTAAATGGGCTAACTAAGTAGGTTAAAAGTCACTAGATGACGGGGACACAAGTCTGCAAGCCAAAGGCTAAGCTAACTCCTGTTATCCCATTAAAACAAACTAGGATTCACTACAATCCTGAGTGTGTGTACTAGTGGGTGAGGGCAGTTTTTTTTCTAAACTAATACGCTATATGTCCAGCTGGTGAGATCGTTTCTGGGATCACCACTTTGATTTCTTGTCCTTTGTGTGTTATTGGTTCGTAGATTTGGAGGTTGGACAAGGAATTCTCTCCTCTCACACTTCGTGTGTTGATGATACCAAACATGCCCAGGTTCGGAGTTACCATTATGTAGTTGGACACAGGTAATGACTTGTGTCCTGTACATGGGTAAAATGGCTTCCTATGAAGTCCAGTGCAATGGAACTCCAGTTTGCAGGGGCACCTCTGCTCATGCAGGGGGGTCCTCACACACTAGGACCTGCGCCCTGCCACTGGGCTAGGAGGGCCTACTATAGGGGTGATGTACAGTGACTTGGTGCAGTGACCTGTGGTAAAAGGTTGCATGCTCCTTTTTACGCAGGCTTCAATGGAAGGCCTCCAGACATATTTTGCCTGGGCTCTCAAGGGTGTCACAATACATTCTGCAGCCCATAGGAAACCCCTGGTGCTCAATGCCCTGGGTACCTTTGTACCATATACTAGGGACTTATAAGGGTGCACCAGTATGCCAATTGTGGAGTGTACAAAGCCCTAGATGACTACATTTAGAGGGAGAGAACAATCACTGCCGTCTCGGTTAGCAGGAGCCCAGTGAAAACAGTCTAAGCTTAATGATAGCAGAGAAAACGTGGCGGTAACCATGCCAAAAAGAGGGTACTTTACTATAAACGTGTCACAGCTTGGCATATTAGAGCTAATGCTCAGGTCGGGAGTCCTCCTGTCCTATGTTCCAGCATGAAGTACCCAGTGGGTCCAGTCAAACGGGTGTATGGGTTGACGAAGTAGTGATCCCAGGCACCGGGGCACACGCAGGGCCAGGGCTGCGTTGTGTATCAGCAAGGTAACCTGAGAGAGGGTGAAGACTCGCTGCAATCTGGGGATCCTCGCCTGAGGCAGCCGGCTGTCAGTTTCAAAGGAGGGAAGGTCAGGGCATCAGGACGGCCCAATCCTCCCTCATGCTGGTGTCCATTAGGTGAGTGCCCGCTCACATCTGAGGGCCAGTCTCCAGTGTGTGTTGCGGCGTAGAGTCCTGGGCTGCTCAGTGCACTCCAGGGCCTGGGGGTGGGGGTGGGGGGGAAGTGGCCTCTGCTCCAGTGATGCAGACGGCAGGCAGTGCCACTCGGGTACAATCCGTCACACGGGGCTGTGCACTCGTGGTTGGCAGTCTCCCTCCAAGGCAGTGTGGTTCACACAAACTGCCCCTGGCGTGGCAGTACCTGGGTGGATTGGAAGCACACACCCGGCCCCTCTGCGGACCAAACGACCACCTCACGCCGCCCAGTAATCGGTCGGGTCACGGATCCCAACTCTTCAAGCCTCCAGATCTTGGGAGGGGGTCCACATCTAGGTTGTGCTCAGTGGTGCGGCTATCGAGTGCAGATCCAGGTCCGATCTACTATCTTGGGTTCCGGCAGGCCTCTGTCTATAATGTTGCACACGACTCCTGGCCACCAAATGTCGTTCCTCATTGACCAGGGTCTTGTAGGAGTTTAACCATTACAGAATTATGGGGTCATTGCGAGACACTGTAGGTGATAGCGGTGGATGACGACTGCCATCTTGATGCCGCAAGCCACACCCCTAACTTGTTCATTTTGCCTCTTCTCTCCCATTCACTTAATAGTCTGTAGCCTGATTACTTATGTATGCTTTTAGCGCATTTAAAATTGCTACTGTTCATTTTTTTAGAACCAGATTTATGATTGTACTTTCATTATTTCCATGTTCCCTTAAATAGGACGGACGTTTTAGGCACGGTTGCAGTAGCATGCCTACCACATCCCATTTCGTTTCTCACCTCTGCAAAGTAATTATGCCACATACGTGGAGATTCTTCAAAGTGAAGTCTTTCAAAAGGTTTGGTTTGTGTCTTCAATGCCAAACTCAGGCAGTTATACATTTAGTAGTAAAATTGGGAATTCTGACTTCCTTGTTCGGTACTTGGACAAAAAAACTGCATACAGCAGCATAAAAGCCTAAAGTAATAAAATAATTAGTTCAAGGCATGGGAGTTTGTAGATACACATGCTTTGCATACTCCTCCCTTCTAGTGTTGGGTCCGGATGTGTCCAAGTTGTTTTTCTTCAAATAAGTCTTTCGAGTTCCAAGGTAGAGTGGCTCCTCCTCTTGGTGATAATGCACATTGGCATGCACGTCAGTGTTATATTGTTTTCCCATAGGCGGGTCCGAATAGAGTGTAGAGTAAGTGTAAATAATTAGGTGTTCATTTGATTATAAACTGAAAACTTCAGTGGCCACAGCTCTCCGGGGAGGAGGATGGGCTCATGTGAATCTACAGCGCTACATGCCATGAACAGATGCTTCCAGGATAAGTAACATATTCCATTTGAGGCATGTGTAACTGTAGATGGACATGCTTTGCATAGACTGCAAAGCAGTCCTCATAAGCGGTGGCTAGCCTGTGGGTGTTGCAGTTGTCTGAAAGTATGTGTAGCACCACCTGGCCTACGTTGGCTTCTTGGTATACTGTAACATGCACACAGTAATATTTAGTAAAGGTGTGGGGTGTAGACCATGTAGCTGCTTTGCTTATGTCAGCTATTGGAATATTTTCTAGGAAAGTCATGAATTCTCCTTTCTTCCTAGCAGAGTGTGCTCTTGGAGGTGTGGGTAGAGTTCTTTAGCATAACTTGTTTCAGTGTACTTAACTATCCATCTGGCTATACTTGATTTGGATATAGACTTTCCTTTATGGGGTAGGTAAAAAGCAACAAACAATTGTTTAGATTTCCTGAAAGCTCTAGTTCTATCAATGTGGAACATAAAGGGCCCTTTTAACATCTACTATGTGGAGAGCCCTCTCTGCAACTGAACTTTATTGTCGGGGGGAAAAAACAGCAACTCGATTGTAAATAGACAGCCTTTGCAGCAAGATGTAATCCTATGGATGTGAATACCAAGCCAGAGTTTTGTAAATGAAGCAAGTGGCAAACAGTGTCTTGTACATTGGCTTTGAAGGGATCAATATGTTTTGAATGACAATAGGACAAACCTTTCCGATTTTGCCGCAGATCATGCTTTGGTGGCAGGACTGCGACCTTCTTTAAGAATGGTCATGCACTCACTTGGTTGATTTAGGTAACCAAACTCTGACCTGAGGAGCCAGATTGCCAAGACTAGAGCTTTGGTATCTGGGTGCCTTATTTCTCCATGGTTCTGAGTGAGATGGTCTGGCCTGTTGGGGAGCTATGCAAAGCACTACATGCAACAAACAGATGCTAACAAGATAGATAACATATTCCCTTCCTAGTGAGAATTATTTTTAAGACTCACTGCCATTGGAATAAGACCGTTCTTGTTAACCCTACCAATGTAAAGTTGCTTCCAAGGTCTACTACTTTGATTCAAGTTTTTTTGTCTTATGAGAGCATCTTAGTTTGAAAACCATTATAAAGCTTATCTTTTTGATAGAAGGGAAAAACTTTAACTTGAGAATACTTGCATTTGGAAAAGATTGCTAAAGTGAATGTAAATTATTTTATTGTTTTTTAACATAGCAATATTCAAACAAGTGATGCCTACAGTGCTCTATGGGTGGTACCCCTGGTGAGAGCTTGAGGTGGTCAGATTTGTGCCTGGTTCCTAGGTACCCTTCAGAGTGCATTATTGAAAGGCTGTTATTTGGCCAGTATCAGACATGGTAGGATGAGGCATGTTAGGTTTGAATGATGTGATGGAAACATTGTGCCTCTGATATTGCTGCACATAAACATAGGATGTAGGAGAGAGGGTGAAGCTAGATGATGTTACTCATGCTTGTGCCTGCTAACTTTAAGGCTTGCAGTATAACGTGCAACACTGGGGCCCACTGGTTATATAGAGGATGTTCCATAGCATCAAAACTGCAGCCTATTGGAGAGACTGTTAAACCACCAAAGTAATGCCGTAAAGAGTCTTCCCAGGATCATCTGTCGTAGGTGCTGTTACTCCACCAAGGGAGTACTGCTTTTAAACTACAGGGCTAGTGCTGAATAGATCCACCCATTGGCGTACCCAACAGTGAGTGGGGAAACGGGGCGAAGGGAGATGTTTGAGCACCAATCCATACTAGCCCTGCAGTCCTGTGGGTTAAGTTAGTCCCAAAAACTTACCTGGTATAATATGGTACAGTTCCTGTCAGAGCCCAGGGTTGTGAACTGGGAGTGGACGAAAGCATATATTAAAACCTAACAAGAAAATAGCAGGCACTAAAAGGAAAGCCCCACAGTCAGATATCATTTAGTGGCAACATTTCATTTTTGTAGCACCTTCACTGGTGCTTGCTGGCTCTTTATTAAATAAAGAAAATACTATGTTTTTCTCTGAACAGTTTTTACTTTGCATTGCCTTTCTCTTTTCATCCACTTATCTGTTGAGAGCAGTGGAGCATGCCTGTACCTATGTGGGAATATTTCTAGTTTCTCTTACCTGTAGGGGGGCCCGAATAATGTATTGCATGTGGGGAAGTTCAGACAGATTTTGCAGTGTTATTTTCCTAACTGCATAACCATACAATTGTTAAAGCTGTATTCATAGAAAGAAAAACGCTTTTTGTTGTGTGTAACTATTCCTATTTAGATTTATCCACGTAAACTCATGCAGATGGAAACATGGGTAGAATGATGCACATAAAGGTGTGCATGGAATAAAGGAAGATAGTCATCTGAGGAACAGGAAGGGGAGACTTTTGTAAAATTTCCACACATCACCAAAAGTATTTTTAAGAAGTTATTGCTTAAACACTTACTTTTTTTTACATAAGAACATTGTTTCAAATGTGACCCATTTCTAGAAATTTGAAGTGTGAAAAAGTCTTTTTTTTTTTTTAAACTATTTTGAAACCAGTTTTGTGAAGTTCTTGATTTTTGTAATTCCTGAAATTTCCCTGTTTTAAATTTGCTTTCATCAGTGTAGTTTGCTCTACTTTGCGATTTCATTTTCACTGCACTGCAGGATCATTTTTACCGTAATCAAATTTAGTCAAGATGGCATGTGTATTTTGCAGAGTTTTCCGAGACATAGTGGTAAAGGTGTGCAGAATTTTTCTCAACTTTGTGAAGTTGCATGTTTTTTTTCTTAGAACTTTGCATAGGTTAAAAAAAATAAAAAATAAAAAAAGCTTTATGCTTCCCTACAGAAACACCAGATTCATATCATGTGTTGGCTGCTGATACAAATACTATGCACACTCCTGCCATCTAATGCTCGGTCCGGACTTTACAAGTTGTTTTTTTCTCGAGGAAGTCTTTTTACTGCTGATGTGACGTCTAGTCTCCACCTCCTCCAAGGAAAGAAGATGTCTGACAGCTCCTGTGTTAAATTGTTTTTTTCCACCATTGATGTGGGGCGGATTGTGCCGGAGCACCGTGCAGCTTCGACGCCCTTGAGGCCAGTGAACGCCTAATAGATCATAACGGCCTCTACTCACCAAAAGCAACTTTGACAAGTCATAGTTTACTAGTGGATCCGAGTATATTTCAGCCAATGCAGGATTTACGGTCGACTTTAATAACCCAGTTGCGTTCAAATGGAAGGTAAAAAAGACAGACTTTTTCCTAAATGCTCTGTGTGCGGCTAAATACGTATTTTCAGACGTACAAAATGCCTACAATTCTCTGCCTGTTGCTAGAACATAAGGAACAGGACAGGGTACCCTGCTAAAAAACATGGAGACTTTGCATCAAACAGGACTGCCGGCTAGCTTGTAATATAGAGATGCGGTGTAAGCAGTATTCTTGACAGAAGATGAACAACATATACAAGTCATCAGAGACTAAGAAGAGGGAGAGGTACAGAGAGAAGGGAACACCATCTTTTGCCATCTCCGAATTATCCAGCCAGCATGAAGCAGAAGACGAATCGGCGTTGCTGGGAACGGAACCACCACACGCACAGAGACCATCGGGGTTAGGGCCCAGGATGAGGACAGCGCTAAGGTCCGTGAATATAAAAGACCCGCCCCACACAAATAAAACAATCTCTCAGCCCTCCCAACTTCCCCTAAGTGCGCTACAGGCTTCGGGTTCTGGCTGACACCAAGAGCATGCCTTAGAGCCAAGACAGGACAAGACTGTACTCCATCCCGATTGGGCCTGAGGGCCAGTCACAGAGAAGACACACAGCAGTATGTGATGTCGAAAAAACCTTTGACTCATGTACATAACACGGGACCAACACCTCGCCACCCCCCGGCACTGACAAAACCATAAGAGCTGAGCAAGCGCATGGTGTTGGCACACACTTTATCGGAGCCACGACACATCGACTCAGAAAAGGGTATTGGAGCACAGCCATATTTCGAATCCGTAGAAGGCTCTGGCATCAAGCGCTAGGACACCTACCATCTACGCTCCCACTGAAGGATGGAAAAAACAAACAGAAAAACACATGGCACAGAAAACAGCAAAGACACTGTTGGCCTAAGAGTTAGAAGGAAATGTTTTTGAAAACCTTCATGAGGTCAAGAGAAAAATACGATAAGCAGGTGAGGAACTTGTACAAGTAAAGTCTCATAAAAGGAAAAGGCAGGAGACTGAAGTCAGTTCCAAAGAAGACCGCTGCGGAGCATGAGACTGGAAGCCCTATGCCAATTGCCTTTACCACATCTCCACATCCCATGTCACCATCTTCACACACTCACACTCAGTAGATAAAGGAGCAGGGAGTCGGGGTCACCACACACGTTTCCAACACAGGGAGGGGAGGCCCTCCTCCCCCAATTTCATCTTACAACATTGTTATTCAGCGTGCGGCCGAATATCACAAGGTACAAATGTATACCACATAAGAGGAGACATAGACTTCCTGAAAGAGACACTCTCCAAGCCAGAGAGCTCAGTACAATATCTGCCAATGATAGGGTTCATGCTCATGGTCTCCAAGGAGATTTTTAGATACCCATTCAAGACCAGTGTCCTTACACCACACATTGAGAGGAAGTATAAACCTTCCCCCAATGACCCTCTTCACATTATGGAACATCCAGGAGCTGATTCCCTAGTACTTACAATACCAAGGAGAGATCGGACACTAAGACCAATACTGGATCTGCGACCACACAGCGTTCACATCCTGTCCAGAACTTTTCCACTTGGTGACGCTATAGGATGCAATACCACTACTATAAATAAAAAAAGGTGTCTTTATGATCGTGCTAGATCTGAAGGATGCATACTTTAAAAAACAAGTCCATCCCACATATCGCAGGTACCTCCAGTTTGTGGTGAGTGCCTGTCATTACCAGTACAAGGTACTACCATTTAGGTTATCCCTCAGAGTATTTGCCAAATGTCTAGCAGTGGTAGCAGCACATTTAAGGAGACAGAACATTCATGTCTTCCCATACCTCGAGGATTGGCTGATTAAGAGTTCTAGCAAACAGAGATGTTTACAAGACACACAGGCACTATTAATCTGTTGCACAAACTTGGATTCATTATAAATGTTACAAAATTCCCCTTACAACCTCTTCAAATACAGCCGTATCTGAGAGCAGTACTCGTTTCAAACTCTGCCAAAGCCTACGCTGATTCACACAGGGTTCTCAGTCTCCAGAACCTACTGGCTTTTTTCCAGCCACAGTGTCACCTGCCAGTCAGGACGGTTATGTGCCTTCTAGGCATGCTGGCGTCTTGCATAGTGATAGTTTCACATGCCAGGCTACACATGCACCTGCTACAGGAATATCTAGCATCTCAGTGGTCACAAGCAGGGGGGATGGGGATCAACTTGGAGGATCTTTGAAGTGGTGGAACACACGCAACATCCTAAAAGGCAAACCTTTTCGAGACTGAAACTCACAAGTGACTAACACCACAGATGCATCACTCATAGGATGGGGCACACACAGGAGGGACTTTACAGTACAGGGGCAGTGGACTGTTCATCAACAAACATTCCACACCAGTGTTCTAGATTTTAGAATCATTCAGATGACTCTCAAAGCTTTCCTCCCCAACATAACTGGGATACATTTTCTTCTTGGGACAGACAATATGATGGCAATGTATCACATTCAAAAACAAAGAGGGGCACACTCAATACAAGCACAGACCTTTTGGCACTGGGCAGTTCAACACTACATATACCTTCCTGGAGTAGACAATTCAGTAGTGGACTTACTAAGCAGGATGCAGCAACAGTTCAATGAGTGGGAACTCTAACCACAAGTACTTCCAGCATTGAGGAGCGCCAGAAATAGATTTATTTCCCACAAAAGGAAATGCAGAATGTCAAAACTTCAGGTACCCACATCCACGGTCCATGGACAATGCTCTGTAGGTGAATTGGTCAGGGATATTTGCATACAAGTTTCCACCTCTCCCACTTATTACACATCTGATCGAGAAACTCAGGCAAACATCACTCAAGGTGATTCTCATAGCTCCCACCTGGGCACGACAGCCTTGGTTCACAAGGCTATTACAGTTGTCCCCAGTATATCACAAGAAGCTTTCCAACATACCAGATCTTCTTATTTAAAGCAAGGGCACAGTCAGGCATCCAAACCCCAAGCAACTCATCCTAGCAGTTTAGCTTTTGAAGTCGTACAAATTGGATATTGACAATTGCCTCCAGAATACATGGACTTTCTGAAGGAAGGAAGGTGCCCAACTGCAAGAGCCTGTTATGCCTCAGAAATGTAAATGTTTTGTACATCATTGCATAGCTCAGAACATAGCCCCTTCCGCACCTTCAGTACAAGTGGTGTGCTACTTGCTACACCTCCAAAAGTCACCCTTAGCATACACTTCCATACAACTGCATTTAGCAGTAATTGCTGCTTATCTCCAAAACTGCAAACAGCAGACAATTTTTAGAATACCAGTCATCAAAGCTTTCCAGGAAGGGTTAAAAAGAGTAATTCCACCACGTACACCTCCAGTCCCTTTGATTAATTTAAATATAATGATCACACGTCTAATGTCCAAACCTTTTGAACTCTTGCAAATGTGTACTTTGCAGTTCCTTTCTTGTTAGGTTGCTTTCCTTGTTGCTATAACTTCCCTAAGGAGAGTTAGTGAAATTCATGCATTAACCATTGAGGAGCCTTAGTTTTTTTTTTGCAATAAGGTTTTTCTACGTACAAACCTAAAACTTGTCCCAAATGTCATCTCTCACTTTATCTTAAATCAAACACTGGATTTGCCAGTTTTCTTTCCAAAACCCAGAGTTTGCCAGAAAGAACCTTTAGTACCCTTGATGCTAAAAGAGCTCTCAGATACTACATACAGAGAACTGAGAATTTTAGAAACACAACGGCTATTTGTAACTTTCTCAAACCCTAGGAAAAGTTATGCCATCTCAAAATCTGAAATTGCAAGTTGGATTGTAAAATGTATACAGATTTGCTATGCAAAGACTTAGAGTACTACCAAGAGTTCTAAGAGCTCATTCCACAAGAAAGAAAGGTGCATCAATGGATTTTTTAGGGAACATCTCTTTAGCAGACATTTTTAAAGTGGCTTAATGGGCAAACCTGTACATGTTCACGAAACACTCCTGTGTTGATGTTCATACCAGACAACAAACTCTGGTGAGGCAAGCAGTGTTACACACATTGGTTCAAACAACTGCACCATCGAGTGGCCTAGACCCACAGCGAGAGGAGTACTGCTTTAAAGTCTGTGCATTGCATGTGTATTTGCTGCCAACACATGGAATGAATGGAGTATGTTACTTAAGCATCTATTTGTAGCGTGTAATACTACAGATAAACATACGCCCTACCGCCTCCCCGGCCAGTATGAGATTGTGCTTTATGTACACATATAAAAACACCCATCCACCTACATTAGATGGATACCAGCATGTTACATGCTTGTTCAACAGCAAGTACTATACTACAAGAATACATCCTCACTTGCCAACATGGCAGGGGAAAAAAAGAGAAATCTAACAAAGTGCTGGACATTCGCCTTCCCTTGAGGTGGTGAAGTCTTGACATTACATGAGCAGTAAAAAGGCTTCCTTAAGAAAAACAACTTGTAAAGTACGGGCCCAACACTAGATAGCAGGAGTGTGCATAGCATGTGAATCTGCAGCACTACACGCTGCGAATAGATGCTTACAAGGTAACATACTCCTTACCCAGATTAGATGTTTCACATATTTTAATAAGGTGTGGACGTTGGCCACACTATTTAAAACTCACATAACTTTAACTTTCATTAGCATCTTTCATTGCGTCCTGATTTATTATTCACATCTTGTCTTTGTGGAACACACAAATTAGCTTTCATTAGGATAGTGCCTGTCAACTGTGTAATACTTAAAATATTGACAGGCACATAAACTTGCATAATAAATAGTTTTCCCTAATTGCTTATTAGGTATGACAGTACTATGTGATTGTGATTGTGTTGCCTCTTATTTCTATTTTCATTTCAGCCATTGCACAAGAGTCTGGACCCAAGCAACCTAGAACAGCTTATTACACCTTTGATTTCCATTGGTCACATAGCTATGCTGGCACCTGATCAGTTTGCTTCTCCTTTAAAATCGCTGGTAGCAAGTTTTATTGTGAAAGACTTGCTAATGAATGACAGGGTAAGTATTTTATGTCTGTTTCTGTGTGTTTCTGAGGTTAATTTGCAGTAATTAAGTTTTATGTAACATAACTCCTGCATCATTTTAGGTTTTCTGATTATGCTTGTTAGAAATTGTAACAATTAATTTTTAGTACTCCTATGTCTGGATTTCTCTGCTCACTGTGTAATTGGAACACCCGCTTCCTATGTGGTATATTCGCAACTGTTTCATAAACCTTTAACCAAATCTGTGCACAACTGGTTCCTCACACAAATGTCTGCTTGTGTTATTTCATTCACACATATGCTAATAGCTCTGTGCATTGACTGAGAACCAGATAGGCTTGATATTGCTGTGTCAGTGTCCTGCCTCATAATTCTTTTCCATGTTAATTTTCATACTGTCTCTGTTAATGCCAGAGAAGACTTATGCCGTTCTTGTGTGTGTTCAGACTATTTATCCATTTCCACTGACTTTCAAAGTACCTAAAACTTGCTAAATGTGGGCAGCTCAGTGATTTTGTTGCATTGGTGCCAAGGTTATACAGGGGCTCTCGCATGGGTGTCTACAATGTAATGGTGGTATGATACATAAGAAAATAGATATTCAACTTGGTGTCAGAAGTCTAGTAAGGAGAGTTGGGCAAGTGTGGGGTCTTGCACAGTTCTGAGTTGCTCCTCTGGGTGTGAGAAAACTGAGTCCTGCTACCATTTCTCACAGAACCAGAAACCTTATTCATTTTTCTGTTTAGTTGATAACCAAATACAAAAGGCAGTTTCTCAACCTTAATTAACCAAAAAAAATAATCTGAATCCATGAATAAGGTCAGTTAGTGGAGTGAGGTCTTTTCTTTTGGTCTTGGAGAAGAGCAGGGCTAAAGGGCAATTTGAGCACCTCACTTTCTAAGAGTAGCAAAGTTGGGTAATAAAGGCAAAGAATGGTGGTAAGGGGTAGAAAAGCTGACACAGCATGACAGATTAAATAACACACCATTAACAATATCCAAAAAGATGTATTACTTATGTGTGATAGCTTATTTGTATCGTTGATTAGCTTTATCCACAAAGCCCCCTATGTGTTTTTACTGTTTAGGAACAAGATTTTCAAATAATATTGAGCATGTGTTGCGTGTTAAGCTAAGGGGCTCTGTTAGTTGTTTGTGGGAAGCTTTATGATTTGTGGGTTGTTTACTGCAGTGTTTGTTAACATGTCTCTGTCAGTGAGTAATGAATAAAGATACAAGGTGTCCAGTTGTTAGTGTTCTTCTTTAAGGTATAGATATAAGTACAAATCTAGACTGTAAAAACAAGTATCTTCCATGTTTTGTTTTGTTGCACTGCACAGAATTGTGAAATGTTTTTTACCCTGTATACATCATAATTGCAGCTTCTGCTGAGCTACACCATTTACTTTTGTTTAAAAATAAACCTCTTCACAAAGGCTGAAGCAAAACCATAATATTCAATTTGCATTCTGGCCAAGATGATTCTGACATCTGTGAGCTTAGCTATTCCCATTATTTAATTTGCATTTTATTTGTAAAAGCTGAGCAAAAGCTGAACCTTCCAAGTGCAGTTGGGGCTCGTTGTTTGCTCTGCTTTGCCAGTAGCTTCATTAGTTTTCGAGCTTAACCACTGACCTTTTTGTTAATCAACACACTATTCATCTAAGTGTTTTCATGCAAGCTGAACATTTTAATTGCATTTAGAGCCCATCATTAGCTCTGTTTTGCTGGCAGTAGCTTTACTAGTCTCTGATTTCTATACCAAGAATGTGTTTTTATGAAAGCAAACTTCGATCAGAAATCATGTATTCTTAACTTTATGTAGTCCAGTGTTTCTCTTGCTTTTTCCAATAAACCTTCTGTGTTTGGAAGAAATATTGTATCTGATAGAGACTTCTAGTTGCAGATTCATTACCTTAGAATTTCCCCCAGGTGTTAGTATGGATCCCAAGATTTTTATTCGACCAGTACCCTTGCGCGCTGTTAGGTGGCGTCAGTCGACTCTGCATCTGTCGTTGGCATAGTGATTGCCAGATATGATGTTGCGAGTCGGATATAAATGCCACCCCGGCGTGCTGACATCCTTTCTTTTCTTTCCGCATCAGCTTTCGCACAGATCCGGAGAAGAGCTACCCTTACAGTCACTTTTTGACTGGCCTTCAAACTATTTGTTGAATTTTTTTTACTTCTGGTATGTCAAGATGTCATCTCTTAAGACCGGCTTCAGGCCCGGCGACTCCTGTCACTGCATGATGTTGGTGACGGATCTGCACCTGGTGTGTTTGTGGTGCTTGGAGCGTGACCAAAACCCAAAGTTGTGCTCCGACTGCCAGGCCATGAACTCAAAGGCTTTGAGGGAGCGGCCCCTAAAGCAGCTTGTGGCCTTGCGCCTGGCTCAGCATCGCTCCCAGTTGAGAGGACGATCCAGAGGCCACTTGCGGAGCCATCGCCACTCCTCCTTGGGCCCTGCCGCGTGTGTTCCCTGACAGCCACTGCGCTGCGCATGCTGCTCAGCCTCTATGTGGTCAGGACGTGGGATCCATCGGTCTAGCCAGTCCACCACGGCCATGTGGTACTGCAACAAACATGGCGCAGTGGGGTTGTGGACCCTTTGTGAGGAGGCTCTCTGCCTCTAGACATGGCTGGAACATCAGGGCATATCCCTGGTGGTTTAACACCTGGTGGGCTCTCTGATCATCAGAGCAGACAAACTTGGCTGTCAATGCCTGGTCGGTCAGAAATTGTGTCTCCATCTGGAAGTGGACTTTTTCAAAAGTGGGGAAAGCCTTGGTTAGATATGTTTGCCTCTGCAGAAAACGTGCAATGCCAGTTGTTTTGTGCATTGGAGTTCCCATGGCGGCACTCACTTGGCAACGCTTTTCGTCTTGGGTGGAACTCAGGCCTCCTTTCCGCTAATATCACTTCTGCCCAGAGTTCTCAAGAAGATCAATGAAAGATTGTGCCCAATTCATTCTTGTGTTTCCGGACTGCGCACAAAGAGTATGGTATCCTGAGCATGGCCATCGATCCTCCAATCAGACTGCCCCTCCGGGAGGATCTTCTGTCTCAGCATCAAGGGACGGTTCTCCACTCAAACCTGACCAGGCTCCGCCTTCTTGCATGGAGATTGAGCAGAACCAGTTGCCAGCTTTTGACCTTCTGCCTGAAGTCCGCAATAATATCTCGGCAGTCAAGCATCCCTCCACCAAAACGGTATCCGCCTGTAGATGGAACAAATTTGTGGCATGGTATACAGACAAGTCTGTTGACCCTCTCACCGCTCCTCTTTCTGAGGTTCTTTTGTTTGTTCTTTCTCTGTCCCAGCAGGGTTGAGCTCTGGGCACCCTTAAGGGTTATTTGTCTGCTGTCTCGTCATTCCTCCAATTGTCTGATCAACCCCATTTATTTAAATCTCCCATTTTTTGAAGATTTCTTAAGGGTCTTGCCCATCTCTTTCCTCTTGCTCCATTCATAATGCCCCAGTGGGATTTGAACTTATTTCTTACCTATCTAATGAGTGTACCTTTTGAGCCACTTCACAACTGTCCACTTCGCCTGCTTACTTTGAAAACAATCTTCTTCATAGCTATCTCCTCTGCCCGCAGAGTGAGTGAGCTTGCGGCTCTTTCTTCAAAGCGACATTTCATCTCTATTCACCCTCACAAGGTGGTGCTTCATACTCCAGCTTCTTTTCTACCTAATGTAGTCACGCCCTTTCATTTATCCTAATCACGTTGCCTACTTTATACGTGCCCCCACATTCTTCTAAAGAAGAGGAGAGACTCCTCCTTCTAGACCCCATAAGAGTGTTGGCGTTCTATCTGGGTCGCACGCACCAGAGTCAGTGTTTTTCATGGCTTCACGTTTCTGGCGTGGAAAGTCATGAAAAGAAGCTGAGGTCAGCATGCCAGGATTGCGCCTATGCACGATCCTCAACGTCCTATCCAGCGACCACTACCCTGATGACTGACGCGGAGTCGACTGGTGCAACCTAATGGTGCGCAAGCGTGCTGTTTGAAGCAAAATCTCCTGATCTAGACTGACGCCTGGTGGAAATTCTAAGGTAAGGGATCTGCAACTAGATTATGGCTCTACCAGATCATTTGTTACCGAAGGTAAGTAACTTGTTAATTCATGCTTGTAATACCATACTAAATATGTAATATAAAATGTGCAACAACCATTTGTGCAATATGCTATATAGTGGTATCTCAGGGTTCTGGTGGCAGTTACAAAAACTCTTTTAGCCTTGTGGTTTATGTCCCCACAACTCATTGGTAACAACATAGGACCATATTACTTGGTTGCTCTTTATTATTTCCCTGTCAGATGAATCTATCTGCATAAATTATGGAAAGAGCCAAGTAGGAACTCTGGATAGTTACTGTTTTTAGGTAGAGAGCTGCTCCTTTTTATCGAGGGCATGTGGTAGATACATATTCTGCCAGCCCGGAGAAAGTAAACATGGCACAATAATAGATGTTATTTGGAATAAGTATACTATTAAGCAAAGCTTTACAAATGTATTACTACAGTACAAAGGTGTTATTGCCACAGTACATCCTGATTAATTCCTCATATAATAAATTTTACTATCATTTTATAGAAGCACTCAACTAGGGTCATACTCGAAAGGCCTAGTTATTGTAACTTTTAACTCATTGCATGGGTGGAATCCCTGATGTTCTTAGTTATGTCCAAAAGCCTTTGTTTATAGTAACTACTGCACATGAAAACATGGCCTGGCAGAAAACATGCATGCTTGTCTGCTGAGTGTAATATTCTGTTTATCACAATTATTGAAGACGGCAAGGGAGTAATATTCTATGTCATTTTCTGAAGTTTTACTAGAATCACTGTCTACTGATTTGCTTTTTTTGCTCCAAGTTGACCAATGGAGCACTGGCGGGAAAACATTAGTTTGTTAGTGTAGAAAGCTGGCTGTCTATGTAGTGTGCTGAATGTAAGGGAAGACTGTGCAGATAGTTCAGGCGCACCTTACTGGTTTACAGCTGTTGAAATAATAATCCCAAATTCTCTTTCATCATGACAAGATGGACCCTACGTGACCTTATCTTGTTTCCATATCCGCAACACACATACACACTTTTAGTGCACATACAGTCTATACCAGATCTCTAATCTCTGGCCATTCCTTTCAGGCGAATATTCCTTCTTGGTATTGGGTCCCTAACTTAGGGATATCCTTACACCATGGAGGAAAGGAGCATGGGATCCTTGTAGTCAAACGTTTGCCAAAGGTCACCCCCGTCCAGAACACTTATTCGTTATTCATTTCTCCTCCTGACGCATCAGTGGTGTATGGATATCCCTAAGTTAGGGGCCCAGTTCCAAGAAGGAATATTTGCTTATGTGTGTTAGTATCAATTTGGGAGAATTCAAACAGTTGTCCAATGTGCCTCTCTTCTTCCCACAAGCCCCGCAAAATTAAAGGGGCTTTCTGTGTTTGATAAAGTACATTTACTGCATAGGGGTCTTTGCAGACGGGTCTTGCGGGTTCCCTTTTGGTCCAAGGGTGCTGGGGTGGGGCGGCAAGGTCACAAAAAGCACCAGCAATCAGTTTTACCTGCCCTGGGATGTCTGGGTGCAGAGGTGCTGGAGGGGTCGGTGTCTTGCGCACTGCACAGTTAGCATAGAGGGGAGCCACTTAGAAACAAGCTGCAGAAGGGGCTCGTCGGTGGGGGTCATGTGAGCAGGGGAGCACCATTGGTTGTCGTGGACCCGGGCCAGGACACTCGGGTACAGCAGGTTTTGGTCTTCTGGTGTTCATGTATCAAAAGCACCAACGGTTCTTGATTGGACCTGCTGGAAGGGGACAAAATGGGATTGCTGGGCCACTCTCGCTTCTGGCCTCTGTGATGCTGATGTCCCTCAACAGCTGGTCAATAGTTGCGGCGCTGGCGTCCAGATTGAACTCAAACAAGTGTGGCTGCTGCCAGGTATCCTGAGTATCTGTCCTGAGTGGCTCCAGTGTGTCTTGGTGTCTTCTCTGTTGGTAGGGAGATGGATCTGGCCTCCTGGAGCATGGTGACCTCCTTCTGGGTGGCTTCTCCATCGGTGGACTCCTGGTGATCAACATAACAGTGAACAGGATGTTGCATTTGGTGGCTGCAGGGTAGCTGCTCCTCCTCTTCAAGGGAGATGCTGATGGTTTGGCAAAGTGCTGGAGGTCCTCTGAGGCTTTTGGAAGATGTACAGCTGCAGGAAGAGTCATGTTGTCTCAGTTGTCAGGAAAGAAGCAGGTAGGCATGCAGGGTTTTGCATCAGAGTCCACTAGCAGTCTGCAGTTCTCACTTCTGCTCTTCTTTGTCCTTTTATTTCTTCAGTGAGACAAATCTGCTCTTCTGATGTAAAGGGGCCACCTAAATACTCAATTTAGTGGCTTTTAGGGGAGGGTAGGTTAGTAGACAACAGGCTACTTACCCTTGGGGTGACTACACCCCCCTGTATATCCACTTCCTGTGGGGAGTAGGTGTAGGAAGCTGGCCTGGTGTGTGGTGAGCACCTATGGTGTTATCACCTTATACCAGGTCCAGGTATCCCCTATTAGTGAAGTGTAGGCAGTGTCTAGGAAGCCAGGGCTCTCTAGAGGTAGCTGTGGATGAGCAGCCAAGACTTATCTAGGAGACATGCAAAGCTTTTGCAATAGCACTATAGTCGCACGGCACTGAGACATATGAAAGAACCACACTGTGTTACAAAAATAAAGGTACCATATTATGGTGACACACATACAAAATTTCTGAATAGGCAGTCCCCCAACGGGAGCTACGTAAAAACACTAATATATACACATTAGCAATCAGTAAGTAGCATAGAAAACAATAAACATTGGTAAAAGCAATAGCAGATAGTCAGGGCCCTAGGGGAGGGCCAAACTATAAACTTAAAAAGTGGAATGTGAAAGGCAATCCCCCACCCAAGGAAGAGGAATCAGTAGAAAGGAGCAGGAGGAACTAGGAACCCCAAGAAGTGAGTATCAGAGTGACCCCCAGAGACCAGGAGAGCAGAGGTAAGTACCTGGTTTTCCCCAAAACCAACAGGAGGACTTTGGATGAGGATTGTGGAAGACCCAACCAAGACTGGAAGAACCCAAAGGTGGATCCTGACAGAAGAGGACCTGCAAAGGAAGGGGACCAAGCCCAGTTTGAGATAGAGGGTGCACAGCTGGGAAAATGTTGCAGTTGCTGGAAGTAGATAAAGTAAACGATGCAGAAGAATCCTGCTGGTATCTTCCACGTGGAATCTGAGGACCCACCCAAGAGGAAGACCCTAAATAGCCCAGGAAGGAGGATTGGCCACCTACCAAGAGGGGGCTGTGATGTCACCGACCTGGCTACTCAGATGCTCCAAGGGGCCTCTGTCCACCTTAGATTCAAGATGGCAGAATTGAGTGGCCCACCTGGAGGAGCTCTGGGTACCACCCCTAAGGTGTTGATGGATAAGGGAGTGGTCACTCTCCTTTCCTTTGTCCAGTGTTGAGCCAGAACAGGGACCTGGGGGGGTCCCTGGACTGCTGCAAACCGGTTTATGCAAGGGGGGCACCAAATGTGCCCTTCAAAGCATGCCAGTGGCTGAGGGTGGCTACCCCTCCCAAGTAATGTAACCCCTCCCAAGTAATGTAACACCTATTTCCAAGGGAGAGGGTTTTGCTTCCCTCTCCTACAGGAAATCCTTTGTTCTGCCTTCCTCTCCCTGAGCTGGTCAAGCAGCAGGAGGGCAGAAACCTGTCTGAGGGGTGGCAGCAGCGCAGGCTGTCTGGAAAACCCGAGAAGACTGGTGGGAGCAATGCTGGGGGTCCTCTAAGGAGCCCCCAGAGTGCATGGAATCATACAACCAATACTGACAACAGTATTGAGGTATGAATTCGACATGTTTGATACCAAACATGCCTAGGTTCGGAGTAAAGGGGTTTCCCCGCACTTACGAAGCCCAGTGTAAGAAGCTGGAGTTCGTAGGGGCACCTCTGCTTATGCAGAGGTGCCCTCACACACAGGTCCCTGACCCTGCCCTCTGGGCTAAGAAGGCCTACCATAGGGGTGACTTACAGTGACCTCTAGTGAAAGGGGGCATGCAGCTTTTCACGCAGGTTGCAGTGGGAGGCCTGCAGACACATTTTGCACAGGCTTCCATGGGTGGCACAATACATGCTGCAGCCCATGAGGAACACCTGGTGTCCCAATGCCCTGGGTACCCAAGTACCATATACTAGGTACTTATATCGGGGCACCAGTAAGCCAATGGTGGGGTGTGCAAAGTCCCAAGCAACCACAGTTAGAGGGAGAGAGAACAATCACTGGAGTCCTGGTTTGCAGGATCCCAGTGAAAACACACTGACAGCAGGCAAAAAGTGGGGGTAACCATGCCAAAAGAGGGTACTTCCTATAGTAGGCATAACGCTGTCCCAGAGTTCCTAGTTCCACCAAAAACAAGATGGTATAACACTTCTTTGGTGTAGCACATTAGGCTGTCCACCTTAGGGGTGCGACTAGCCTGGTAGTAAACACTCCTACTTGCATAGCAAATTTCCCGCCTGTCCTGGTGCAAAATAGGCCTCAGGGCAGGGGGTGGTCACCCCCAGGTCTCAGGGAAGCCGGGGTTGCATATGAACACCTTCCTCCGGAGCAGGCATTGTTTCTGGCCTCTGAGTGCATGGGCTCTCACTTCCAAGGGGTTCAGAAACATGTCTGTGGTGGCAGGCTGGTCGATAACAATCAGCCAAGAAGACTAGAGTACAGCCATCAGTATGTATTTATTGCCAAACACCATAGGTTTCAGTGAAGCCATTATGTAGTTGGATAACTCATAATGACGAGTGTCCAAGTACATACCTTAAGATGGCTTCCCTATTCACTTGCAATGTATAGTAATCGAGCTAGGCATCGCAGGGGCAGATCTGCTCATACAGACAGGTCCTCACATCATATTGCACCCTGCCTTAGGACTCTAAGGCCTGCTATCGGGGCGAGTTACACATATTTAGATTCGGTGATTGGAAACATGGCACACAATGAGTGTGCCATGTCCGGTTTTCACATAAGGCTTGCACCATGGCAAGCAGTCTGCATTGGAAGGCTGTGTGCAATTTTTAGGAGTGGTCCCTTAGGCTGGCACAATACATGGTGGAGCCCTTAGGGACCCTCTGTAGTACCCAGGCCCTGGGTTCAAGGGGTACCATTTATTAGGGGCTTATGGAGGTACTGAAGTGCGTACCAGTTGTACACAATTAGACCTTTTTACCTTGTTTTCTGGAAAAAGCACTGGGGACCTGGTTAGCAGGAATCCAGTGCACGGTTAGTTGAAAAACCTCAGTACAAATGTCAAAAAAGTGGGAGTTTCTATGTCAAAAGGGCCACTTTCCTACAGTTAGTACCTCAGGACTATTCTTACAAGTGGCAAAAGCTGTACTTCTTTCTGCGGACTTTTAAAAGAGGAAGAGCTTGGACGATTTTCCTGATTCCTCTTTTGAAATTAAGAGTTTTGATACTGAAATCTAGTACACCAGCCACCATTTTAATGTCAAGTGGCTTTTTCAACCTTAAATAACTATTTGATGTCAAAAGAAGACAAAGTTGTTGGTAATTTAAGGCACCAAGTGTCAACTTACACCATGCTGTCCAAGCACAAAGACTAGAAAGTCCAATGTAATAAATAGAAATTGGTAGTGATTTTGACCAGTATCATATAATATAATCTAAATATTTCTATGGCACATTGCTAAATAAACGTCCTGCGTCAGAAAATACCTGGTAGGGTAAACAAGTTAATCTCTTAACTTTATTCTCTCTGCTTGTCCTAGTGAATATAAAATGTTCTAGCTTTTGTAATTGAAAGTTTCAATTCTGTTAAGGACTGAAGTGAGAATTATGCATTCTTCCTTTACTTTTATTGTACATCTCAGCACACAACAGCCATCGGAAAGCCAAAGAAAAACGAACTTTCCCAGAAACCCTTGCACAGCATGAACAGTGACATCATCCCATCCGGATGCAAAAGTCCACATAAAGTCCTATGTCTCTTTTCCAGCTCCCTCATTTTTGTGCAAATCACACCACTGCATTTTTTTCACGAGTCCTGCTTGGAGCCATCAACCCCTAATGAGAAAGACACCAAGAATGAAAAATGTCCTAGACAACTTGAAGGAAAGTTTAAATTCTAATAGGGACACGGAGGCGAGGATTATGCTCTGCTTATTTCGTTTATTACTTTCCAGCAGTGTTCAACAACATGTAATACCATAATAAAACAAACTTTCCCCTAAGTCCAAGGGAAAGTACTACAACAGTTCAACTAATCAGCAGTAATATCCGCTCATGTAGGCAGGCATTCCCTGCATATCTTCCTTTTTCTTGAGTGCCACAGTAGAGTTTCCTTTTGTGTGCGTTACGCTTCTTTATTTCCACGAGAACCTGATAGAAGTCAAATGCAATAGACATGAATCCATACATCGTAACTCAAAACTCCTTATAATTAGTTAAAATGCATCTAATTTATGTACCGAGGCAACATTTGTGTAGAAGGAAAACAACCTTTTTCCTTTATCTCAACTGTAGTTCACAGTAAGCGTACACGATTATACTTTTCCTTTAGACCTATTGGAAAACTGTTCTGTCTGTGGTTCCTGTAAATTTCACATTGTAGCATATATATCATTTTCATGCACTCTTCCTCTATCAAACCTGGGTATTAGTTACAGGATTTGAAATTTTCATTGACTTGTGTTTTGACCCATAGTGTTGATTTTGAATTTTTTGCATTGATATTGCTTTTGTATTTATTTTAGGCCAGGCTGAACTGGCAGAGTTTCACTCTGCGGAATTCTGCTGAGTTACATCAGAACTCCATGAGATTCCGAAGAGTTCCCTGAGCAGAATTCAGGCACATTGCGCTGCTCACACAGATTTTTAGTGATGGGAGCTTGTTCCGCTATGTGAAATCAGCAAGAACAGCACCACACATGCGGCGTGCCAGATGGTGCTGCTTCTTTCTGCGTCTCGAGTAGATTTGCTGCAGAAGCAGCAACTTTCTCGACGAGAATGGTAACTAACTATTACCGGCCGTGTTGAGAAATTCTGCCAGGAGGCGTTCTAGCAATCAAAAATCATGCTATGGGACGCAAATTCATGCTCACACTTGCCAACTTAACTTTGGTAACCCACGAGCGGCTGGCAGAGTTTTGCCAGAACTCAGTGCAACATAAAGATGGCAAAACTCTACAAACTCTGCCGGTGGAGTGGAATTTCTCGACCACCTCTAATTCATTTATCCTTGTTTTTATCTTGTGTTGAGGAAAGATGCCCACGATGGGATTTCAAAGTATATACACAATAGTCATGGTAGCTTGTAGCATGCCTTAAATTTTATTCCATTTACTAAATGAGAATGTCAGAAGTCCTCAGCTTTTAATATATTGTTAATATTAGAACATTGTAAACTGGTAAAGTTAACATATTAACACTTAAAAAGGTTTGATATACAGCCTCTGTAGCTTGTGTGTAGGATTTGATCAACATATTATAGTTTTCAAATTGGTACTAAGCTAATGTGCAAAAATGGATGCTTCTACTGAGGTATTTTTATTCTAACCTTATTAAATCATGATCCAACATTGTATTATGAGATGAATACAGGGACTTGTATTTTTTAGTCTTTCTTTAGGAGATCACTAGGTTGGATCTCTCTGGATTTTTACCATGTTGAATCAATGTAACTTTCTTTTGGGAATTGCGCACACTATTCCCTCTGTTTGGCTTATTCATGTAAACATAGTATAATGTATTTGACATAAATAATCAGCTATAAAGAAGTTGCTCCTTCATACTGTCAGTATGAAAACATTTTTAGTGCAGTAGTGTGTTTGTCTTTTCTCTTAGCCTGTAGTATAGTGTAGCAATCTTTAGGTTTTCTGTGCAGTTTCGACATACCTTGTATTCATTTCTTAAAACCAGTTTCTTGTGTCCGGAGTGTAGGAAGGATGTATTACAACTAATCTTTGTTCTACACATTTATCTACAAATGGCCTGATAGGATTATTTATAGTATTCAATCATAATTATAGATCTGCCTGTTGTCACCTTCTAACATTATTTTTTTTTTTTTAAATCAAACTTTTTATTGATATTATGAGTTAGCAACTGGGGTAAGAAATATCACACAGTAGAGAGAATTCCAATAGAACAGCAATATGCAGTAGACAAAGAAGTAGTACCTTTTTAGTCATTACCCAAGTCATACCACTGCCACCACATCCACCTAATCCTTGTATATGTAAGAGGGCAGTCCCCAGTAGTGTATATTGGTTCTTTCTCCTTAGCACAGTAATCCATCACAGAATGCCATTCTGCCAGCGCTGGTGGTCCTGAGGCTTTCCAGTATTGGGCATTGTCACGCTTGGCGATCTGCGCCGATACCAACCAGGGTGCTGTCCCTTTGGGGACCACCTTTGTCTTCTAGAATGCCCAACAGAGCAGTACAGGTGGAATAGTCCACTGATTTTTTTTTTTTATAGATTTTTTTTTAAATATTCTAGGCAGCATGTTGAAAAACTAGACAAGATCACACGATGTGAAGGAAATCACTGTCCTCGCTTGTGCCTCTAGGCATGTAGGGGTAGGTATCGCTTCCATTGTCCACTGCTGCTGAGGGGTAAAATAAGAGGCATGTGTACATTTTAATTGTAGGATGGGACATGAGATGACCAGCTCCCTGGTGGCCGTTCTTGAATCTGTCCAATCATTGCCATTGAGGGGGCCTTGCCAGTTTTCCCATTTGATTTGAAAGACAACAAATGAGTCCAGGAAATTGAGAAAAAATGACCTGTATGAGCTTGCGATGCCACCTCGACCCAGCAATGATGGGAGGACGTAGAACTCAATTGGATTATACTCCATTAACTCCAGTACTTGTGTTTTATACACCATTAGCGCATGGGGCAGCTGCAAGTATCTATAGAATTTTCTTGTGAAGCTCGAATTTCCTCTTGAGGGCCTGGAAGGCTTTCATTTTTGACCTGGTCGAGCTGTTCCTTACCTGGGAGTTAGCGATGAGATCCCAATGCTCAAACCTGTCAGGTGGGAGACCTGGGGTATCCAGTTGTCTAGCTTATGGGAGTTACCCATGTAGGGCTGCAGTACTCGTCTCCAACATAGAAGTGTGACCTTTGTAGTCTTGGGGATTGATTAGGAAATGGGGCAGCTATATAGAAAACGCAGTATGTGTTGGTGGCCAGAAGGGAGGACTCTAGGTGGATCGCTGGATCATCAGAACCTCCAAACAACTAACCATTAATTATCTGCCTATTTGTGACCCAGTAGTACAACCGGATGTCAGCCATCCCCATCTCCCATCATACGAAAATTGAAAACATTTCTGGAGTGCCAGCCTAGGGACCGTATTAGCCCACAAAAAGGAATGCACCATTTCAACAAGGCAGCAAACCATGTTTTTGGGAGGGGGCAGCAAGGGGGGGGTGAACAGGGGGAAATTTTGTTGGGCATATAGCAATTTTCAGAGGGCAATCATTTTAAAAAGCACCTCACGGCCTAGAGGTTTGATAGGTAAGTTAGACCACCTGATCAGATCCTAACAAGTGCAGCGTAGTAGGGGAGTAAGATTGAGGCTCCAAGTGAGCCAGGGCTTTAGAGCTATGAACACCCCTGAGGTACTGGAAACTAAGTATATGAATAGGGAGGCAACACTGCCAGTTAGTTGCCTCCCTGTCACCTTTTAAGGGGACAAGGAGTCACTTAGACCAGTCCACTGTAAGCCCAAATGCCTCACCGTATTGGTATAGCATTTGAAAGAGAATGGGTCTGGTGAGGTGTGGCTGGCAGAGGAGTAACGGTACATAATCTGCATAAACTGCAGTCCTCCAGGCTATCCTTCCCTTAGAAACTGAGATTTGGGCATCATAGTGCACCCTGACTGCCTGGAGTTTTGTCTCTAAGCGAAGAGCAAAAGCATGAGGGGGGTGGGGGCATCCTTGTGTGGTGCCTCTGCCATTTGAGAAAGGAGACAATAGGATACTATCCTCACTTAGCCAAACCCTCTTTAATGTCTTCATGGCCCCCTTGGCTTCTGCAGTGGAGCTGCTTAGAGGGAAAATCATTTCATATGCGGATGACACTCAGCTGCTCTTGTTTTCAAGGATTTGCATGCCTCTATCATAGGTCATTTCACTGACTGTGTGCACACTGTCTTTGATTGTATGGAGAGCAGCAAACTTAAATGTAACGCAGAGAACACTGAAAATGTCTAACGGGTGAGAAGACCTTTGGCCCTCTGTGTTGCCATCCCCGCTGCCTGTATCTCTAGAGATTAAAAACTTAGGGGTGAAGTGGGACAATACCCTCTTCAGGAGGCCACAGATCTCTGCTGTGTAGGCCAATGCTTTATGCTGCTCCGCATTATCAAGACATTTTTTCTCCTCTTTACTTTGGAGGCGAGAACAGTAGTGATCCATGCCCCAACCACCTTACGTTTGGACTCTTCGAATGCCCTGTATTGAGGAGCAGCGGAAGCTCAGATGAAATACAGGTGGTCCAAAATGCGTCACCAAGTTACTTTTACGTCTGCCGAGATGTTCTTCGACCACAGCTGCACTCCGTCTTGCACTGGTTGCCCGTTAAGAAACAGAAATTATTCAAAGCCTTAGCTTTGGTTCACAGGGCAGTAGTCCTCTCTAGTCCTGGCTATTTGGCTGAGCGATTTGGCCAGTATATATTGCCTCCTGAGTGCTGAGTTCTGCTTCGTTCCTGGTTATCTCATGTTTTAAGCATGTTTGAAGGGGTGATAAAGCCTTTTCCTTCCTTGCTGCTACGGCTTGGAATGAGCTCCCGCGAGAATTGCGCTTGATCTCTGAGCTCACTTCCTGAAAAGACACTCAAAACCTGTATTTTCTCGGTAGCAAGTTCTCTGTTGGAAGTTACATACCTAGGCTAGGAGCACTCCTCAGAGTAGCTGTGCACTCTACAAGCATTTCTCACTCCTTTACCCTCACCTGCGCTTGGGGTTGAAGCATAGAGAGTTTTAACAAGTGAGAGAAAGCTGGGCCTCAATCGCATGCTGGAGAGGACATGAATCGGAAACCCCCAATCAAGCAAGTCAAACGCCTTTTTTGAAGTTCAGCAGCATTAGTGCAGCCGGGTCCCAAACACCAATGGTGACCCAGGGCAATGTGTAACCTGTGGATACAATTGTTGGTACTACTGAGGGCCCAAAGCCATATTGATCTGAATGAACGAGGAAGGGCAGCATTGTCAAAAGGCAGTTTGCAAGAATTTTTACAAAGATCTTAATTTCCAAATCTGGGTGAATTTGGGCAGTAAGAGAACAGTCCCCAGGGGGTTGCCCAGGTTTCTCAAGATGTGGGAAGTATCCCATCTTCATGACTTACTGATTGAAGTTCGAGAGATGAGGCAGGGGGAGGATCAATAATAATTTGTTATAGAACTTGCTTTTTGCAGCTTTCTTCCCCACTTTGCTCCCATTTGGAATATTAGCTGCTCTAGAGCACTGAGTCCTGCTAACCAGACCTCCATGCCAGTGTTTTAACTCTATACAAATTGCATGTCAAATTGGATATACCCATTTGGCAAGCCCTGACTTACTTATAAGTCCCTAGTATCCAGTACCCAGGGAAGGTAAGACTGAATGTTCACTCAGGACTGTAGAACTGTTTGTGCCACCCTTTGTGTGACAAGAAACAAAATGCCTCTCATGCTGCCACTGCAGACTGGAAGGAATATCTTTTTACTGCCAATTTGAATTTGGCGTTTAAACCTATGGCATAGCCACCTGTTCTGCTTTCCCTCTTATCTCATAACCGAGCTTACAGAACCTCTCTGGAATGCACTTCTGAGTTTAAAGAAGACATTTATTGTTGTTAATTCCCCACCCACAAGTTCCTGAGAGACGAAATTAGTAGATTGGAAGCAAACGTTCAAAAGTAGTCGCAGCAATGAAAGCAAAATATATCAAAGTACTTCTCAGTTGCAATGTACACAGCAAATATAGGTGAAGACATTTATAGCATAGCTTCAAAGCAAAGCATAAAAGTCAAATTAATCACCGTATGGGCAAGGCGGTAGGGCCTATACTCAGCTTCATCTTTCTGGGTTCTGCAAGTTGATGACTCCGGTCAACTGCGAGAAAGAGATTCTCCACCCAAACGGGAGACGGGCAACTGACGTCTAGTTTCCGTCTGAAGTCAAGCAGATTCAAATCTAACTCACGGTAGCCCAGAGTCATCTTCAAAAGCAAACTCAGTGTGACAGCCGAAGAACCTTGGAGAGGGGCCAATTCTCCTGAGCTCACTCGCTCTCAGACTGGATTGCGAGGTAAACAGAAAATCTACGTGCTCTTATCAGCTAAGGTGTGGTGTGAAGAAAACAGCTTGGTCCATCTTGTGGAAAAACACAGCTTGGAAAAACACAGCTCATCTGCAATGTCTCAACTGCAATGTCTAACCCCATGTTAAAGCCAATAGGCAGCTAACCTAAATATCAAATGTAATGTCTAATGTCATGTCAAAGCCAATAGGCAGCTAAACTGAATTCAGAATGTAATGGCTAATGCCATGTCAAAGCCAATAGGCAGCTAACCTAAATATCAAATATAGGCCCTCATTCTAAAATTGGCGGTCGCCGCCCGCCTGGCGGGAACCGCCATATGGCCGCTCCGCGGTCGAAAGACCGCTGGGGCCATTCTGACTTTCCCGCTGGGCCGGCGGGCGCTAGCCAATATAGCGCCCGCCGGCCCAGCGGGAAAGGGGCCTGCAACACTGAAGCCGGCTCCGAATGGAGCCGGCGGTGTTGCAGGTGTGCGACGGGTGCAGTTGCACCCGTCGCGCTTTTCACTGTCTGCTAGGCAGACAGTGAAAAGCATACTGGGGCCCTGTTAGGGGGCCACTGCCCATGCCAGTGGCATGGGCAGTGCAGGGGCCCCCAGGGTCCCCAGGACACCCGTTCCTGCCAGCCTGTTCCTGGCCGTAAAAACCGCCAGAAACAGGCTGGCGGGAAGGGGGTCAGAATCCAGCAGCGCCGCCATGGCGGATTTGGGCAACCGGGGGAAATCCGGCGGGAAACCGCCGGACCCGGTTTTCTGACCGCAGCTTTACTGCCGCGGTCAGAATGGCTCAGGAAGCACCGCCAGCCTGTTGGCGGTGCTTTCGTCATTTTAGCCCTGGCGGTCTCGGACCGCCAGGGTTAGAATGACCCCCATAATGTCTAATGTCATGTCAAAGCCAATTGGCAGCTAAACTGAATACAGAATGTAATGGCTAATGCCATGTCATAGCCAATGGGCAGCTAAACTGAATACAAAATGTAACGACTAATGCCATGTCAAAGCCAATAGGCGGAATGGCTAACTCCATGTTAAAGCCCATAGGCAGTTAAACTGAACACAACATGTAATGTGCTACTGGTGAACATTGAACAACTAATATGCGCGTGGTGAAACACAAAGTATTTGGTCAAACACAATTAATAGCATCACATTCCACCCTATGACCAATTAATTTTTGTTTCATACCTCTTATTTCAAACAAAAACAAAAAACATCAACACAAAAAACATTATCAGCAAATCAGATTTGAATGATCAAAGCAATCACTGTAAAGCAATGGAAGTGGATTAACATATTGATCTCATAACCTTTCACATCAGACACATCTACACAGAAAAGACTGAAACTCATATACTCTGATTGGGATAATAACTGATGGAACAGTGTCTCTAAAATAGCAATTTGATGTAGCATGAGTTCTACTCCTGTAAAGGTGCACTGTCCACCTGAAAGGTTTGCTGGTGAAAGTCAGAGTTCCACACGAAAAAACACAGACAGTTAACTGTTAAGGTTGCATAGTTCCAGTGGAAGAATGTAATCAAACAAGTTGAACTTGAACTGAAGGCGCCATTTGCGCAAAATGGATCCATGGTGCTTGTACTTTAATCAGCCAGGATCAGGTTGGGGGTTCGGTCCCTCCCCCGACCCCACACGCACACACCCGAAGGGAGACCACACAGCACACTCATGGTCAGTGGCGAAACGTGGTAGGATCTGGAAAAGAAAAACATATGACTTTTCTTGCAAATGACATTTGTCATCTGAAATGTGCCCTTTCTCTTCCTTTCCCTGTTTTATAATCAGCAGGACGTTTTTGGGGCCCTTTGTTATAATTTCTGCAGGTTCTGGAGGGTCACTTGGGGCTTCAACCCACACCTCAGCACTGAGGTTTTTATCTGCTGCACCACAGCTTCCCTTTCCTTGCACTGTCAGAAGGGCTGGGGCAGACTCCTTCTTTACCAAACCTCCATTCACTGCACTTTTGACAAGTTGGGCCATTCTGTCTCCAGTTTGTATGAATGAATCAGATTATTTTCTAGTTATCAGGATAATTTGGATTTTTCCTAGGTAATCTGCAGCAGTCACTCCCCCTAAAACCTGATCAATTTGCCATATCTGTCTTGGTAACTTTCCTCTCCCCAACTGCTCTGTGACTGCTTGTGGGACAGATTGCTCTTGTGCGTGCTGCACAGTTTTTATCAAATCTAGGGGAATGTGCATCTCTCTCATCTCTGCCCACCTGTAAGTGGCTTTTTCTCCCAGCTGTCCACATTTCTGGTGCACCCACTTAGCCATCCCCACTAAGTCAGAATTCTGGGTGCACACTTTAGACGCTGAATTTTTCTCTTTAACATCTGCAAGGGAATTGAGCCAGTTATGTACAAGCCATGTGGAAAACCAAATGGCTAAACCATTGGCAGTGAACCAAGAATCAGTGTAAAAATGACACATCTCAAGCAGCTCTTGATTTAAAGTCTGACACACATTGTACAACGCTGTTCCTTCTCCTGTGCTAGAAAACAACTTTTCAGTCAGTGAATCATTAGTCAAACAAACATGCTTTTTATCCTCAGGGGGACACAAATTCAAAAGGTGCACTCAATTTCACTGGTGACTCTTTTACCTGTGGTACTCCCTGCACCCTCACCACATCCTGAAAAGGGGCTTGTGGCACCTGTTCATGTAGGGCTGCAGTGACTCTAGCCCTGTCTTGCATATACCAAATCCAGTGTATGATACTAGCTTCCTGTACTTGTCCTAAACTGTGACATTTAGGTGAATTCATCACCCACTGCATGCTTGATATTTCAGTTCCATACTCCAAAGTTCCAGGGACACTCTTGTCTTCCCCTGTTCCTGATTTACATGTTGATCAGTGTTTCCCTCTTGCACTGCACAGAAACCTAAAGTCTGAATTATTTCATTTGCCAAATTAAAAGCGCGCAGCTGCTTATATTTTTTCCTAGTGACTTTATACCAAAGTGTTAAGATTTCACTCAGATGAGGGCTATACTGTTTCCAAACATTAAACAAGCAAATGAAACTCGGTGTCTCTTGCTTAGTGCAAACAGTAAGAAACTCTAAAATCTTTCGTTTTACTTGTGCCAGTAACTGTACATTTTGCGACAGTACCTCTGCCATGTAATTAATTTTTCTTTGCAGAAGCGGTCTGCAAATAACATTCTGAGCCCTGTTCTCAGTGTTATCAGTTAACGAATGCACTTCAACTGCCAAAAACTGAGGGGTATTTTGTTTCATGCCTGGCACACACGGAGGCTCAGACTGGCTCGCAGCTGTTTTAACCCCCTCATTACTGGAATGGGAAAAGCCAGATTCTTCTAAAACAGCAGTTTTATAGATTTCAGCATTATCTTGCATTAATGTTTTCTGGCTAATTTGCTCACGTAAATTCTTATTTTCATGTTCTAACTGCCTATATCTCTCCTGCATTTTTCTGTAAGCAGATAAAAGTATCCAAATCCTTCTGTCAAGAACAAAAGGAACATGATTGCTTTCAAAAGGCACATTTTCTAAATATGCTTTATCACAGCAAGAAAACATGTTTCTCACAGCACCATCAGGCAGTTTAACTTCACATGCATTTTCAAACATGGTCTGTCGTGCTTCTGTAATTCTCTAAACAACAAAAAACAATTACACTTTTAAATTGTGCACTTCTAATTTCCAATTTAACTCCCAAAACTGCTGACTATGCCATAATGTTCTACTTTCCCTCTTATCTCATAACCAAGCTTAGAGAACCTCTCTGGAATGGACTTCTGAGTTTAAAGAAGCCTTTTATTGTTGTTAATTCCCTACCCACAAGTTCCTGAGAGACGAAATTAGTAGATTGTAAGCACACGTTCAAAAGTAGTCGCAGCAATGAAAGCAAAATATATCAAAGTACTTCTCAGTTGCAATGTACACAGCAAATATAGGTGAAGACATATATAGCATAACTGCAAAGCATAAAAGTCAAATTCATCACCGTATGGGCAAGGCGGTAGGGTCTATACTCAGCTTCATCTTTCTGGGGTCTACAAGTTGATGACTCCGGTCAACTGCGAGAAAGAGATTCTCCACCCAAATGGGAGACGGGAAACTGACGTCTAGTTCCCGTCTGAATTCAAGCAGATTCAAATCTAACTCACTGTAGCCCAGAGTCATCCTTAAAATAAAACTCGGTGTGACAACCGAAGAACCTTGGAGAGGGGCCAATTCTCCTGAGCTCACTCGCTCTCAGACTGGATTGCGAGGTAAACAGAAAATCTACGTGCTCTTATCAGCTAAGGTGTGGTGTGAAGAAAACAGCTTGGTCCATCTTGTGGAAAAACACAGCTTGGAAAAACACAGCTCATCTGTAATGTCTCAACTGCAATGTCTAACCCCACGTTAAAGCCAATAGGCAGCTAACCTAAATATCAAATGTAATGTCTAATGTCATGTCAACGCCAATAGGCAGCTAAACTGAATACAGAATGTAATGGCTAATGCCATGTCAAAGCCAATAGGCAGCTTGCCTAAATATCAAATATAATGTCTAATGTCATGTCAAAGCCAATAGGCAGCTAAACTGAATACAGAATGTAATGGCTAATGCCATGTCAAAGCCAATAGGTGGAATGGCTAACTCCATGTTGAAAGCCAATAGGCAGCCAAACTGAGCACAACATGTAATGTGCTACTGGTGAACATTGAGCAACTAATATGCGCAGTGGTGAAACACAAAGTCCTTGGTCAAACACAATTAATAGCATCACACCACCCTATCTCTTGACATTACCTACAAGTCACATCTAAGGAATGCCTATAGAGTCCAATAGAAGGGAGTTGTATTTTGTTAAGTAAGACTTAAATTTTACGGTGTGTGTAGGAAAGTAGGATCTTTCTGACATGGTTGTCCCCCACTTTGTGTTTGGTATCGGTGAGTTTTGATTGTAGTATACTGGCATTCTGCTAACTAGGACCTCATTGTCTGTGTACTCTCCCCTAAATTTGGTTTGTAAGCATTTCTTCACCCCACAGTTGGCTACTGGTGTCCCCCTGTAAGTCCCTGGTATATGGTACTTAGGTACCCAGGTCACTGGTACACCGGGGATCCCCCATGGGCCGCAGCATGTATTATCCCACGCACGGGCCCCCATGCAAACTGTCTGCAGGCCAGTGCATGCACCTTTCATCCCAGATATAAGGTTTACCTTATATCGCAGTCACTGCACTTTGACCTTATAAGTCACCCCTATGGTAAGCCCTTCAACCCAAGTGCAGGATGCACGGTTCTAAGTGTGAGGGTACCCCTGCATGAGCAGAGGTATCACTATGACCCCCAGACTCCATTTTCTGGGCTTTGTAAGTGCAGGGAAATCAGTCTAAGGTATGTAGTGGACACTGGTCGTTACAAGATGTCCAACTACATAATGGGTTCTCTGAACCTAGTCATGTTTGGTATCAAACATGTTGGAATTATGCAACTGGTTCCAGTGTTATTTGCATGACATCATGCACTTTGGGGGCTCCTTAGAGGATCCCCCATGTCTGCCTGTTCATCTGTGCAGGGTCTGGATGCAAGCCAGTGCTGCCGACGACCCCAGACACTGTTCTACCCTCCTGCTGCTGTGCTTAAGTCCGGCTGGGGAAGGCCGGACTTTAGAGGAGAGGTGTTACCCCCCCTCCTTCAGAAATAGGTGTCTCTGGGCTAGGGTGGGGTTGCTGCTGAGCGCCTCCAGACTCCTTAGAAGGGCACATTTCCAAAACCAGTTCCATCCAGTCCATGCTCCTGCTCTTGCTTTTAAACACACAGGGGAGTGACCACAGCCACTGTCCAGCTCTTCCCCTAAGGCGGGTGCCCAGCGCTCAGCCAGGTGGCTGCTTGATTCTGCCATCTTGCAAATAGGATGAGCAGAGGCCCCTTCTAGCAGCAGATTGGTCAGTCCAGTTGAGTAGCGTCCCTGACCCCCCTGATAGGCGGGTAACCACAGAAGTCATCCAGCCCCCTTCATGGGTTATTTAAGGGCTCCCGGTTAGGGGGTGGGGGGGCGGGCGGGGGGGAGACACTATGTTTGTCTTCAAGATTTCTTTTGTGACCTGGACACCGGATTCTGCTGTTGGACTTCGCCGAGAAGACAAGGCTGCATCTCGTTTTCCTACAGTAGCTTTGTCCCCGAGCATTGCAAGAACTAGGCAACTTCCGTAGCCATGCATCCGCCAGAGTTACAAGGACTCCAGAAGAAATTTCCCCTGAAGTGGAAGAGTAACTCCCCTGCAACCGCAGGCACCTCAACATCTGTGACCTGTTTGTGTAACCTGTCCCACGGATTCCTCAAGGCTCTTCAACACAGGTAGTAGTTCGGTGGCTGTCTAGAGGTCCAACCTGTCTTTGCAACTGGGAAGACTGTGGTGCCTCGTTGGAGCTGCTCGGACAGAACCTGTGTACACTGCGTCTGTAGTCCACACCAATGCCTGTTGACTCTTCAGCATGAAAACCTTCTAGCCCCAAAAAGCACCAGCCTCAAGCATCACACAGCTCCAAGACCGACGTCCTCCCTGCAACCTCTGCATAGTAGGCATCCATCGTCTTTGTCCTGCTGAGGTCTCCTCACCACTCCCTGTGCTTGCTGCCAGTGGATCCTCCTGGGGTCTCCATTGATGCTTGCTGGATCTCCTCACTGCTGAGGGCTGGTCCTGACTTACCTGTAAAGGATGAGTTTCTTGGACCTTGCTGGTCCCCATTACTGCAACTCTATTTGCAACTTTCCTTTTGTATTTGGCAAGGCTTGTTGGTGGTCCTGCTGACCACTGACCCCTCTGCATACAACAACCGGTGTAGGGCAGCTCCTGGACGACTGCTGGGATCCTTCTGCATTGCCTGGATCCTGCAACTGCATCTTCACAACAAGTGTCCAACAGAAGAGCATCTACAAGAAGTGTGGGCATTGCCCTCCTACACTCCCGGGATGCCTCTGGGTGGTTTGAACTCTGTCCTCTCTCTCCAAAGGTGCACCTTGGCCGGAATCCACACCAGGGTTCCACTTACCTGGTCCACAGGTCACTGCAACAGCTGAACAGCCGAGGTTCCCATAGACGTCAACTGGAGGTTTCAAAACAACTTCACTCCTATGCCCTTAGGCTCCCTGGTGCAGGTACTCCACTTCTGTGGGTATCCATGTGTTGGGACAGTCTTGAACCTTCCTTGTTCCAACGAGTTTCCTTAGGGTCCTCTGGAAAGGTCCAATTCCAACTTTTTCCCATCTGCAACTTTTCCAATGTTATCTTATTGGACAACAGTAGGCTACACCTCTACTCACTGGTTCCTGGGGAATTCCTGCTACTTACCTTTGGTATCCTAGTACTTCCTCAGTCTTTAGGATTCTTGAGTGCCAATGTTGGTTGGTCAGCTGTGACTGTACTTTCCCATTTTTTTTAGTATATGGTTTGCCCCCCTCCCCACCCCACCCTCTCTGCAATAGGGGCCCATGTATTATAGCTATACCTACCTGTTTTGAAGGATTTTTCTGTGTTCAGACCTCTAGTTAGGAGATATACCAAAGTTAGCTTAGTGCCTGTGTGTTAATAAATAATACTTTATTTTTCTAACACTTGGTGTGCTTCTTTCTTGTGTGTAAACCATTGACTGACTCTGTGTTTATTGCAGTTGGTTTACACCTTCCTTGATAAGCCTTAACTCTTCTCCACAGCCATCCCTTTTGAGAGCTTTGGTGAGTAGAAGGGCTCTAACACTTTTCCTGGACTTAGTGCAGGGTGCATCCCCTGTAGGTGTACACCATACACTCCTCCAGCCTCCTACAATATGTCTTAGCAGCCACACTTGCAAATTGTTGTTTTGATGTGGGTAAAATTGGTAGCCCCATTGGCAAATACAGAGTTACTGGGTAGCATCCCAGCCTAGCTAACTTTTTACTGGGACTACGAAAGTGGTTCATATAAGTTTTCAATTATAATATGGCATTAAAAGCGACCCCAAGTCTAAGTTTTTCACCGTTAACACCAAGCAATTTCTACGAAGTTACCACTCTGCCCCAGAAAGTCCAGTGGCCTCACAAAGGCACTGACAGACAGCTTTCTGCCCACCTGGGGAAACATGTAAACAACTCCTAGGCCAGGAACAAAGTCTGTTGCCGCTATGGAAGGTGTGATCTCTTCCCAGAGGATGGCTGCCCGGGGTGTTAGCCCACAAAACAAGCTTCAGAGGTGAAGACGCCTTTGAAGAGCCACTGTGACAACACCCGAGCAGGATGCCTTTTGTTTCTTGCAGGCAGAGTAGAGCCAGGGACAGAGAAGGGAAACTTGTTGACAAACCTGCTTTCCAGGGGGGTGTAGCCATGTGATAGCCACACCTCTGGGGGCCGGGCTGCCAAGGTCCTTACAGTCAAGGAAGAATTGTGCCATACTGGTTGTGGCAAGACTTTTGCACTCTGAGATAGCCAGATGCCACCCATCACGAGAACTGTCTCACCAGAGAGGAGGGGACTAACTAACCCATTGGCTAGTGACCGTGTTGTCCCTTTGGGGCATTTCCCTAGTATATAATGGGCACCCCGGCACCTGATACATCAGTACTCGCTCGACTTGGAAGGAGGAGAAGACCACTTTGCACCTGTTAAAAGCGCTCAAAGAGAGGCTGCGATGCCAGGGTGACTGCACCTGCTGCACTTTGGGCTAGCAGAGTTTAGGACCTGGTCTGCGTATCTGGGCTGGAGTAAAGTTTGTTCCCAGTCCGAAGTAGAGACTCTAAGTTTCAGTTGGCTGGCTCCCCATTACAACACTGGGAATATAAAAGCTGAAAGAACTTAAGTTGCATCTCTGGTATCCACCGCAGACTTATTGCTGCTACCAGACGCCAGGCACCCTAAAGGACAATTCAGAGATAGCCAAAAGGTGCACCCTTGTCTGCTGGACTCATGAGTGTTTGTTGTGACCGGATTTATCACCCATGGCGGACGCAAACCTCCATCAAAGATTTGCACTGTGACCGCTGTGTTGTAAAAGCGCAAGGTTTGCATCGGCAGCCCTTGGAGCCCTGCGAAGAGGACTTTGTGGGACCCTGAGATGAGTGGACTGTCTCGCCCCACTCACCTGTGGACCGAGGAGTCAACCAAACTCTCCAAACCCCCCCGTGGACCACACAACATCAGGGACATTCTTGAGCATCTTTGAGCCTGCATCCCTCTGCATGAGGACCACTCCATTGTCATCAATGGCGGTCATCCTGTAAAGTGTGGATTTTGCTTTAGAAACACTGAGCTGGCCAGGTTACTTTCCAAAGTATCCTTTCTGGACCCCCCCCCAGACCTATGTACTGTCACAGTTGTCAAACTAACTGTCCAGTGCTTGTTTGTGGTTGATTTAAAAGTTAATGTTTCTAAAATGTGTAGCTCCAGAACCCTCTGGTAGTTTTTGATGATTAAGGTCTTACAAAAATACATAAAAATAACCTCTATGTTCGATGGCATCTGTCGCTGTAGATACGCATGTTTTGCAATAGCTCGCCATCTGGTGTTGGGCCGGAGTGTTACAAGTTGTTTTTCTTCGAAGAAGTCTTTCGAGTCACGGGACCGAGTGACTCCTCCTTTTGTGTCCATTGCGCATGGGCGTCGACTCTATCCTCGATTGTTTTTTTTCCGCCATCGGGTTCGGACGTGTTCCTGTCGCTCCGAGTTTCGGAACGTAAAGATAGCTAAATTCAGAAGATTTTCGTCGGTATTGTTGCGTTCGGGATCGGCGTAGTTAGGTTCAACACCGCATCGAAGAGCTCCGGTGCCCTTCGGGGTAGTTTTTCGATCCCCCGTCGGGGCGTGGTCGGCCCGACCGCGTGCTGAAGAACGCCGATGGAACGGACCCCGTTCCGTTTCTGTCCCAAATGCCACAACAAGTACCCCTATACAGACCAACACTTGGTCTGTAACCTGTGCCTGTCACCTGAGCACAGTGAAGACACCTGCGAGGCCTGTTGTGCGTTCCGGTCCCGAAAAACACTCCGAGACCGTCGAGCCAGAAGACTTCAAATGGCGTCCGCGCCGACAGCCCACCGAGAGTTCGAGGAACAAGAAGAGGAAGGTACCTTCTCGATCCACGAATCGGACTCCGAGGAATTCGATGACCCACAAACCGTGAGTAAGACATCGAAAACAACACATAAGAAGATTGACAAGGCCCAGGGGACGCCACTGCCACCAGGCCATTGCTCGACCCATAAATTCGGTGACCGACCGTCGGCACCGAAAAAGGCCCAAACAGTGCCGAGACAGTCCGACTCCGGTCGAGACACCGGTACGCAGCCTTCTCGGGACCGAGAAAGTGCTGGAGACAAGCATCGACACCGAGATAGCGGTGTAGACACGGCTCGACGGCGAGACAGCGGCACCGACGAAGATCGACGCCGAGAGGTTTCGGCCCCGAAAAAAAGAAAAGTCAGCTCGGAGCCGAAAAAAGATGCAGACAGGGTTTCGGTGCCAAAACAACCTGCAACCGACCCAGTTTCAGGCTCTTATACAGAGGAGCATTCACTAACCTCCCAAATGCGAAAGCATAGGTTCGAGGAAGAGCTGCAATCAACCGATGTAGACCATACGCAAAAGCGTATCTTCATACCGGAGGGAACAGGGAAAATAAGCACCCTTCCCCCTATTAGAAGAAAGAGAAGACTGGAGTTCCAAACTGAACAAACACCACAAACAAAGGTGGTGAAAAAGGTTACTCCACCACCCTCTCCTCCACCTGTAATTCACGTCTCACCAGCACAAACTCCATCACATTCCCCAGCTCACACCACCATGAGCCAGGGTGACCAGGATCAGGACGCATGGGACTTATACGACGCCCCAGTGTCAGATAACAGCCCGGAGGCATACCCTACGAAGCCATCTCCACCAGAAGACAGCACTGCGTATTCTCAAGTGGTGGCTAGAGCAGCACAATTTCACAATGTAAGCCTCCACTCAGAACAGGTCGAGGATGACTTTTTATTCAACACCCTCTCCTCCACCCACAGCTCCTACCAAAGCCTGCCTATGCTCCCTGGTATGCTCCGGCACGCAAAAGAAATTTTTAAGGAGCCGGTCAAAAGTAGGGCAATCACACCAAGAGTGGAAAAAAAGTATAAGGCGCCCCCTACAGGCCCTGTTTTCATCACTGCACAGCTGCCACCAGATTCCGTCGTTGTAGGAGCAGCTAGGAAAAGGGCCAACTCCCACACATCTGGGGATGCACCACCCCCGGATAAGGAAAGCCGCAAGTTCGATGCAGCTGGAAAGAGAGTCGCAGCACAGGCTGCAAACCAGTGGCGCATCGCCAACTCTCAAGCACTACTTGCGCGCTATGACAGAGCCCATTGGGATGAGATGCAACACCTCATTGAACATCTACCCAAAGACCTACAAAAAAGGGCAAAGCAAGTGGTTGAGGAAGGTCAAAACATTTCAAACAACCAGATACGCTCCTCCATGGACGCAGCAGACACAGCTGCAAGGACAATTAATACATCCGTGACCATCAGAAGGCATGCATGGCTACGAACGTCTGGGTTTAAACCAGAGATACAGCAGGCAGTTCTCAATATGCCTTTCAATGAAAAAGAACTGTTCGGTCCAGAAGTGGACACAGCGATAGAAAAACTTAAAAAGGACACGGACACTGCTAAAGCAATGGGTGCACTCTACTCCCGCAGAGCAGAGGAAACTACGGCACCTTCCGCAAGACACCCTTTAGAGGGGGGTTTCGGGGTCAGGCCACACAAGCCAGCACCTCACAGGCAACACCGTCCAGTTACCAGGGACAGTACAGGGGAGGCTTTCGGGGCCAATACAGAGGAGGGCAATTCCCTAGGAATAGGGGAAAATTTCAAAGCCCCAAAACCCCTGCAACTAAGCAGTGACTCACATGTCACTCATCCCCTCCACACAACACCAGTGGGGGGAAGAATAGGTCATTATTACAAAGCATGGCAGGAAATCACTACAGACACTTGGGTTCTAGCAATTATCCAACATGGTTATTGCATAGAATTTCTACAATTCCCTCCAAACATACCACCAAGAGCACAAAATTTATCACAACATCATTCCGAGCTCCTGGAGACAGAAGTTCAAGCACTATTGCAAAAGAATGCAATCGAATTAGTACCAAACACACAAATAAACACAGGAGTTTATTCACTGTACTTCTTAATACCAAAGAAGGACAAGACGCTAAGACCAATCCTAGACCTCAGGATAGTAAACACATACATCAAATCAGACCACTTTCACATGGTCACACTACAAGAAGTGCTACCATTGCTCAAACTACACGACTACATGACAACCTTAGACCTCAAAGACGCGTATTTCCATATACCAATACATCCATCGCACAGGAAATACCTAAGGTTTGTATTCAAAGGAATACATTACCAATTCAAAGTATTGCCTTTCGGTTTAACAACAGCACCAAGAGTCTTTACAAAATGTCTAGCAGTAGTCGCTGCACACATCAGAAGGCAGCAAATACATGTATTCAGATATCTAGACGACTGGCTAATCAAGACCCATTCGTTATCAAAGTGCTCACACCACACAAATCAAATCATACAAACCCTCTACAAACTGGGGTTCACCGTCAACTTCGCAAAATCAAACATCCTGCCGTGCAAAGTACAACAGTACCTAGGAGCCATAATAAACACAACAAAAGGAGTAGCCACTCCAAGTCCACAAAGAATTCAAAACTTCAACAACATCATACAACGCATGTATCCAACACAAAAGATACAAGCAAAGATGATATTACAACTCCTAGGCATGATGTCTTCATGCATAGCCATTGTCCTGAACGCAAGACTGCACATGAGGCCCTTACAACAGTGCCTAGCATCACAATGGTCACAAGCACAGGGTCACCTTCTAGATCTGGTGTTAATAGACCGCCAAACTTACCTCTCGCTTCTATGGTGGGACAATATAAATTTAAACAAAGGGCGGCCTTTCCAAGACCCAGTGCCACAATACGTAATAACAACAGATGCTTCCATGACAGGGTGGGGAGCACCCCTCGATCAACACAGCATACAAGGACAATGGAACGTACATCAAACAAAACTGCATATAAATCACCTAGAACTGCTAGCAGTTTTTCAAGCACTAAAGGCTTTCCAACCAATAATAGTTCACAAATACATTCTCGTCAAAACAGACAACATGACAACAATGTATTATCTAAACAAGCAAGGGGGGACACACTCAACGCAGTTGAGCTGGTTGGCACAAAAGATATGGCATTGGGCAATTCACAACCAAATTCGCCTAATAGCACAGTTTATCCCAGGGATTCAGAATCAACTCGCAGACAATCTCTCTCGAGATCACCAACAGGTCCACGAATGGGAAATTCACCCCCAAACTCTGAACACTTACTTCAAGATCTGGGGAACACCTCAGATAGACTTGTTTACGACAAAAGAGAACGCAAAATGCCAAAACTTCGCATCCAGATACCAACACAGGCAGTCCCAGGGCAATGCCCTATGGATGAACTGGTCAGGGATATTTGCCTACGCTTTTCCTCCTCTCCCTCTCCTTCCTTATCTGGTAAACAAACTCAGTCAAAACAAACTCAAACTCATATTAATAGCACCAACTTGGGCAAGGCAACCCTGGTACACAACGCTGCTAGACCTATCAGTAGTACCACACATCAAACTGCCCAACAGACCGGATCTGTTAACTCAACACAACCAACAGATCAGGCACCCAGATCCAGCATTGCTGAATCTAGCAATCTGGCTCCTGAAATCCTAGAATTCGGACACTTACAACTTACACAAGAGTGTATGGAAGTCATAAAGCAAGCCAGAAGGCCATCCACCAGGCACTGCTATGCAAGTAAATGGAAGAGGTTTGTTTGCTACTGCCATATTAATCAAATCCAACCATTACACGCAACTCCAAAAGATGTAGTGGGTTACTTGCTTCACTTACAAAAATCTAACCTAGCTTTCTCTTCCATTAAAATACACCTTGCAGCAATATCTGCATACCTGCAGACTACCTATTCAACTTCCCTTTATAGGATACCAGTCATTAAAGCATTCATGGAGGGCCTTAAAAGAATTATTCCACCAAGAACACCACCTGTTCCTTCATGGAACCTAAATGTTGTCCTAACTAGACTTATGGGTCCACCTTTTGAACCCATGCACTCCTGCGAAATACAGTTCCTAACCTGGAAGGTTGCATTCCTCATCGCCATTACTTCCCTAAGAAGAGTAAGCGAGATTCAGGCGTTTACAATACAAGAACCTTTTATACAACTACACAAGTATAAGGTCGTCCTAAGGACTAATCCTAAATTTTTACCAAAGGTTATTTCACCGTTCCATCTAAATCAAACAGTGGAACTTCCAGTGTTCTTCCCACAGCCAGATTCCGTAGCTGAGAGGGCACTACATACATTAGATGTCAAAAGAGCATTAATGTATTACATTGACAGAACTAAAAACATCAGAAAGACTAAACAACTATTTATTGCATACCAAAAACCTCATGCAGGAAACCCAATATCAAAACAAGGTATAGCCAGATGGATAGTTAAATGCATCCAAATCTGCTACCTTAAAGCTAAACGACAGCTGCCCATTACACCAAGGGCACACTCAACCAGAAAGAAAGGTGCTACCATGGCCTTTCTAGGAAACATCCCAATGCAAGAAATATGTAAGGCAGCCACATGGTCTACGCCTCACACATTCACCAAGCACTACTGTGTAGACGTGTTATCCGCACAACAAGCCACAGTAGGGCAAGCCGTATTAAGAACATTGTTTCAGACTACTTCCACTCCTACAGGCTGAGCCACCGCTTTTGGGGAGATAACTGCTTACTAGTCTATGCAAAACATGCGTATCTACAGCGACAGATGCCATCGAACTGAAAATGTCACTTACCCAGTGTACATCTGTTCGTGGCATCAGTCGCTGTAGATTCGCATGTGCCCACCCGCCTCCCCGGGAGCCTGTAGCAGTTCGGAAGTTACCTTCAACTATTTGTATATATATCATTTCAACCTTATATAGGTACATACTTAGTCACTCCATTGCATGGGCACTATTACTACAATACAACTCCTACCTCACCCTCTGCGGGGAAAAACAATCGAGGATAGAGTCGACACCCATGCGCAATGGACACAAAAGGAGGAGTCACTCGGTCCCGTGACTCGAAAGACTTCTTCGAAGGAAAACAACTTGTAACACTCCGGCCCAACACCAGATGGCGAGCTATTGCAAAACATGCGAATCTACAGCGACTGATGCCACGAACAGATGTACACTGGGTAATTGACATTTTCATTTTAGGTCACAGCCTACCAGACAGTGCAACTGCCTGGTTTGCTAATAACATCTTTGGGACATTCAAGAAGTCGATCTAGGAATGCATTCTGCCCGTTGCATGCCATTGAATTTGTGTTGTAACTCATATGTTCGTTGTTTCTGTTTGTTGGCTTTATTTGTTTTAGGCAGTCCAGCTTGAGTTTGTACCTTCCCCAGCCAAGTTTCTAATTACAGTATCCTTCTGAGTTTTCCCTTTCTGCAAACAGGCCTGAAAGTCTAGTTCTTATTTTGTCGCATTTGCTGGGCATTCAAAGACCAGGGTCAAATGTGAGAGGATTTGTGACAACCTTGCTGAAGGGGGGTAGGAACGTTTTTTTTGTTTTTTTGTTTTTTGTAGCACACGACAACATTTAAATGAGCTGTGTAGGTATTCCAGAATATATCAGAATTAGAAAAACTAATGTAGCAAATTTTTTGTTATTTCTTAACTGTGTTGGAAACAAGCACTTCAGTATGATCAACCAAATCATTACACTAGTTGTTGGAATTTGTACATTTTTGTGTGTGCACTGTATAGTTTTATTAGTAAAACAGTATGTCTGTGAAAATGTAATGGTCATTTCAGTTGGAAATGTGTTGTCAGTAATGGCAGTGTTACCACACCATGAATACACCACTCCTTACCATTGCACTCTACTCTGCACCACTCCACTCCTCAACTGTATGGCACTGCACTCTGCACTACTCCTCTATATGCCACTATAGTATGCCCCACTTAGCGCACGCCTCTCTACTCCACCCTGTACCACTCTACTCTTTGCCGCTGCACTCTTCACCACTCTGCTGCTGCACTCTTCACCACTCTGCTGCTGCACTCTTCACCACTCTGCCGCTGCACTCTTCACCACTCTGCCGCTGCACTCTTCACCACTCTGCCGCTGCATTCTTCACCACTCTGCCGCTGCACTCTTCACCACTCTGCCGCTGCACTCTTCACCACTCTGCCGCTGCACTCTTCCCCACTCTGCCGCTGCACTCTTCCCCACTCTGCCGCTGCACTCTTCCCCACTCTGCCGCTGCACTCTTCCCCACTCTGCCGCTGCACTCTTCCCCACTCTGCCGCTGCACTCTTCCCCACTCTGCCGCTGCACTCTTCCCCACTCTGCCGCTGCACTCTTCCCCACTCTGCCGCTGCACTCTTCCCCACTCTGCCGCTGCACTCTTCCCCACTCTGCCGCTGCACTCTTCCCCACTCTGCCGCTGCACTCTTCCCCACTCTGCCGCTGCACTCTTCCCCACTCTGCCGCTGCACTCTTCCCCACTCCACTCTACACCACTCTAGTCTTGGCCACACCAATCTAATCTGCACAACTACACCCTATGCCACTGTACACTACACCACTCTTCAACACTGCATTCTTCCCCTCTGCACTCTCTGCCAATACACTCTATGCCAATGCACTTTATTCTGTAACACTCAACACTATGCCCCTGCACCCTACACCTATCCATTGTACGCCACTCTAATCTACTCTGCACCACTCCACTTTTTGCCACTGCACTCTACACCACTTTATGCCATTACACTCTATGGTTGTGTACTGTTCCTGCACCACTTCACTTTATGCCACTTCATTCCACTCTTTGCCATGCCATTCTGACACTCCACTCCACTCTCCTCTACGCCACTAAATTTTAGCCATGCTTTACAACATGGCTAAAACACATTGGCAGAGCCATTAGCTCTTATATAGGCGAGACCCATTGCCAGTGCTTGTTAGAAATAGGTGTCTTGTTTCTCAGTATTGTCATCTTTCATAGATTCACATGCTTGAATCTTCTCCGTTGTCATGGTGGGAGTCACACTGTAACAGTAATATAAGCAGTGTTTGGAGGTGGGGAGGGGTGGAAGCTCACTCTGTTGGGGATTATTTGCCTGTGTATGTTGACTTTGAATACACCACAGACACATATGCATGTTAGGTCTCATTATGTGAGTTGCTGGCAACTAGATGTCCCGCCCACATGCTCGGAAGTATGGTACCTTTTTGAGTACTGCTCCCACAAGTGACATCCTCCTTCCCCCGTAACTCCTCAGGCTTTTTCTGTGCTATCATGGCATATAAATGGTCTAGGGGACAGTGTTAAACGGAGTCTGGTGTCTCAGTACATAAAGAGAATACACCCAGATGTTGTGTTTTTACAGGAGATACATCTTAAAGGCACCAGGTGTAACCTTTTGGGTAGAGGGCCCTATGTTACGCTGGCACACTCAGGTTACAACTCTGGCTCCAGGTGAGTGGCGATTGACTTTAATCTGTAAGCCAACCCCCTCTTTCATATCTCAAGACAGTGGGTAGACCCAACAGGAAGGTTCGTGGGGGTACAGGGGCTTTGGGGTAGACAGAAAATACTGTTTATAAGTGTTTATGCCCTGCCTAGAATTCAGGGTCCTGTTCTGGACAAGCTTGCAGAGATTATATTGGCAGCGCACTCCTCAACACGTGGTAGAAGGTGATTTTGATGATGTAATGGATATGGATCGCTCAGGGGTGTCTGGGGAAAGGGCCCACATACTCCACAGTATCAATTTGTGGCAACTCTGGGACTGTTGGATCTGTGGCGACGCACCCACCCCATAGATAGGAAATAATCTCACTTTTCTGGGACCCATAGAGTATTTTCTAGGCTGGATTACATTTTTGCCCCCGCGGGGGAAGTCAAGGTGGTCCGCCAGGCGGACTACTTGGCCCGGGGCTTGTCAGACCATTCCCCATGATGTCACGGATTGGGAAGTCAGAGGGGAGACCCCAAAGATGAAAGCTTATGGCTTGGGATTTGCAAGACCATGAGGTGCCGCATGGGCTCTGTGTAGACACTGAACTATACTTCCGGGAAAGTCTGGGGACGGTTGAGTCCTCAGTGATACTCTGGGAGGCGTATAAGACAGTGATAAGGGACAGTGCACAGAACTTAGTGGCATGGAAGATGAAAAAGACGTCTGAAACGCTGGAAAAATACGAATAGCAACTCCTAGGGATGGAGGTGTCCCTGGCACAGGTTCCGGCTCCTCACACCCTTCGTCGCTTGGAGTTAAAGTAGACTATAGAGCAGTGGCAGAGTCGGAAACTAAAGCTTGATTGCGCACTGCCCAGCACAGGCTCTATGAAATGGAAGATAAGGCGGGGAAACTCCTGGCCTGGCTGGGTAGGAAAGAAATGGAAGCAAGGTGGGTAAATGAGGTGGAGACCTAGTAGGGGGTTTGGGTTTCCTTGAATACAGAAATTGCAGGGGGCTTCGCCAACTCCTTATCGGGCCTTGTACCGGGCCCGCCAGTTACAAGAGCTACACCACCTAAGGGAATACCTACAAGGCATAGTGGTCCCGACTTTGGATTCAGAGTCCTGAGCGACCTTAGAAGGGAACATTACCTTAGGAGAGGTCAAAACAACCATGACAGGGCTGCGCTCAGGGAAAGTCCCAGGCCCTAATGGGATCCCAGCGGAGAAATTCAAAAGGCTGGGTGATTGGTTAGCCCTTCCCCCATTTCCTGGCCATGTTCCTGGAGGCAAGAAAACAGTGCACACTCCCCCAGGACTTAAGGACAGCAGAAATTGTGGTTATTCACAAGGAGGGCCGACCTATAACGTCTTGTGCATCCTATAGGCCGATCTCCCTCCTTAATGTAGAGGTGAAAGTGCTGGCCACAGAACTAGCGAAACGCCTCCAGGGAGTTATCACCCTGTTAGTTCACAGGGAACAATCTGGCTTCATGCTGGGACGGTCCACAAGATATAACCTGAGGCGCACACATAACTGGATGCATACCATCTTGCGCCGCTCGGGCCCACACACATTTTTAGCTCTCAATGCTGAAAAAGCATTTGACGCTGTGCACTGGCCCTTCCTGGATTGTACTTTGGAGAGATTTGGGGTGGGCCCCAGGTACTGGGAATGGGTGCGGCTGCTCTACTCTAACCCAGTGCCAGCGGTCAGGGTTAATGGGACCCTCTTGTCCGAGTTTCCTATTGCAAGATGCACCAGACAAGGCTGTCCTGTCCCCCTTGCTATTTGCCCTCACCAGAGAGTCCCTTGCATGTAAGATCCATTCCCACCCAGAGCTATATGGGTGGGAAGGTAGAAAGAGCGCATCTCCCTATATGCAGATGATATAATCCTCTATGTGGCGAAACCCCTAGACTCTCTGCTGAGACTCTTCCAGATGTTTGAGGAGTACTGGAGTTATTCTGGGTACCAAATTAACTAGGATAAATCAGTGTTATACGCCCACAGGAGGACACAGTTCTCCACTCCCTTCCAGGTCAACTAAAATACTCAAGTGAGGTATTCAAGTACCTTGGCATATTTATGACACAAATGGCGGACCTCGGTCATGCCCGTAATTTAGGGAGGGTGACTGAAATGTGCTGAGCTGAAATGGAGCGTCGGGGGAGTCTACCAATTAACCTGATTGGTAGGCGGCCTTGTTTAAAATGATCCCCCTACCAAAGTTATTATAGGTCTTACAAAACACCTATTACCCAATCCCTCTGGAGGTTTTACCTGCTCTGAAGCGGGATGTACAAGCCTTTTTATGGGAGAAGAGACACCTGCACATTGCGCTCAAAAGCCTGCAAGGTAATCAGTATAACGAGGGCCTGTCCCCTGCCAGATGTGGAAGCATATTATTGGGCAGCGCATCTGATCAACATTAACGACTGGATGTTTGCCCCCGGTGATCACCCTACTGTCAGGTTGGAGAGACTAGAGTGGGAGTGGAGATTGTGTCTTCATTACTTAAATGGTGGTGGGAGAGTGTGGCAGCTATTGCCCGCTACACAGGCGGCTCTGGGAGCCTGGGCAAGGGCAACCAAGGTGCTGGGTTGGATGCGCAGACCCACTAGGATGACCCCCCTGTGGGAGGGTGACTGGCTGTCAGAAATTGGTAAATTGATCGGGTTCGAGGTGTGGGATCGTATTGGAATCTCCAATCTATGAGATGTCAGAAGAGGGAGATCTCATGCCCTTTGAATCATTTAGGGCGGTATATGGGCTCAACGAGGTGCAGTTCTTCTACTATGCCCGACTGAGCCATGCTTGGAGGTCGGAGGGTCTCCCTGGGATGGAATTACCGGAATATGCCCCGCTGGAAGGTAGATTGCTGACAGAGCAGTTAACTGTGAAAACCATCTCTATGGTATACAAGACCCTCAACAATAATATGCCGGATACACTTAGCAGACTACGCAGATGGCGGGAGGCCAACTTAAGGGACATGAAAGACATAAACTGGAAAGCTGCGTTGATGTTTCCCCGAGAAGTTGCCATCAGGTCCAGGGTGCGATTAATCCAGTTTAAGATCCTTCATACGGTATATTATGATAGGCAGCGTCCACATACTACGAGACGGGTGCAACACCCGAACTGTATACGATGTCCGGGGCAGATAGGGACCTTTTTCCATACCATATGGGTCTGCCCTGTATTGAATGAATACTGGGGGAAGATCATGGGAGAGATAGAGGGGGTGTAGGTCAGTGGCCAAAGTAAAGTTATCAAATATTTCATATTGATCATAATTTGAGCTATATCATCCAAAAGTGCAGTGTAGTAATATGTTTGACAATGAGGTAAGGCTAGTTCCCCTACAATTTATCTAAATGTAATACTTCTATTTTGGTCCTAGACAGCCTATTACTCCAGATAAATTTTGAAATAGTTGATCAAGTTCTCTGAAATACGATCCATTAATTCTAATGGGTAGTGTAGTAAATAAAAACAGTATTAATGGAAGGTGCAACATCTTTATGAGGGCCACTCTTCCAATAACAAATAGCGGAAGGCAATTCCCTCTATCCAGCAATGTTTTTATTTATAAAAGGTTGTTTTATAGTTTAAATCGAATAGTTAGGAGTAATCGTGTTGTGCAAAGGTACCTAAATAGCGGGTGGGTCATTGAGGTGACTGTTGAGACTGCAGAGTTGGGGGAAGATCATTGGGTGGTGTATGGAACAATAATATCTCAGTCTTTGGTTGACCTTTTACTCTCCAACTCCAGTGAATTCTGTGATTACCGTCGGCATGATCTGAATATTCTCAGAGCCCCTCCCCCAGGTCATTGGACTGACTGTAGTCATTACTAGTTTATGTAATTGAATTAGTGGCTTGATATCGTCAGCAACAGGCCCAAAGTAGTTAACCACATTTATTATATTCCTTTTGACTGCCAATTTGATGTATAGCCATGGTCCGTTGTCATCCCTAAATATATCAAAAATTTGCCAGTCGATTGTGGTTGCTAAAAAATGTATAAAAATAAATAAATAGCCACCCGTTTTATGGCAGTATCTTTCAGGGACAAAAGATTTAGAAAGGTTATCTTTAAGGTGGGTTTCTTGAAGAAAATTCACTTCAGGCTTGAATATGGTCAACCAATTAAGCATAGCATGTACTTTTTGTTTGAGTAACCCATTAGCATTACATGAAATTCTATCAAATGTTTGCATCATTTTTTTGAAAAAGTTTCTATCTACATCTACAACTTTGGCACTGATCCTTGTCACCTGTATAAAGAATACTTGCTGAATTCTCGACAAAACATAAATAAGAACAATAACCTCTTGGTTATGCAACTACCAGCAATCCTACCACCAACAAAGATTTCTTCTGGGGCTCTGTCAGCGACAACACCATCGTCGAGCCCAAAATACATTTTACTCATTACTTCTAAGGGCATTTCTTCATATTTGCCCCAAGACTTGTTCCATATCTCTCCATTGCCACCAGAACACTTGCTGGAAATGCAAAAGTCAGGCGATGAAGGACTCTTTGGCCCTGCTTACAGCTCCTCCCCACTCCGTGTGAAATGCCAAGAGTCAGAGGATGGGGGCCCGGAACATGAACAGTCCGCCTATCTGGAGGGAGACTTTTCTTTGAAAGACCAGGAGAGGGACCATTATCCGCATCAAGAATGACTTTTCCAAACAAAGAGTCCGAAAATGATCATCATCAGGTACAAGACTCTCCTGTCATGCTCCCAGTATCATTGGTCAGTGGCATTCGATTAATGATTATTGCACGTGTTTTCCAGATGCTAATACCTCTGACAAGGAAACGCCAATTGCACAACCTGCTGAAGTGGCTATCTCAACTCCTAGGAGTCTGCCTTCCTTACAACCTAGAAAGAAGCTGTGATGCCCTCAATTACTATATCCGACACCCTTGCCGACCATGATGGTGACCAGCTATGGACCAACCTTTACTGGACTCTCCTATTTCTTCTCCAGCAGACTCCCCTCCAGCAGACATTGCGGGGAGGGGGGGGGGTTTCATGACATCTTAGAGAGGCATGCAAGCTCTTTAACTGTCTTTCTCCCAGTGAAGCCAACTGAATGTTACCGCTGTGATTTTAAGCCAGAGACTCAATTCTCCACGAGAGCCATCCTGCTTGTGGACTTTGTCAGGAAAGATTGAAGGTGATGAAGATTCCAGCCTCTATCCTAGCAGCTGTCCCCAAAGTAGATTTAAAAAAAATATAAGGCTTCTGATTCCGCATCCACATGCCTTTTTGGTCAATAGAATCCAGACTCAGTCATTATGCAGACCACGCAGTGACGAGCGGTGAATCCATTTTCACCCTGCACTGCTCCTCTGGACAAGGAAGGCCGTAGGCTGGACAATATCGATAAAAAGTTTTCAGCCATGGCAGCGATCGCCATCAGGGTCTCCAATGCTCTAACCATCCTCTGTAAATATGACCGCTATATGTGGTCTGTTTTGTCATCATTCTTAGAATATCTTCCGCAGAACAAAAAGAAAGCGGCTCAAGACATACTAATATAGGGTGAGAAGGCCTTGTCTGAGATTCAGTGTCTCCATTGATATCTCCAACAGAGCTTTCAGGCAGATGGCAGGTGCAGCAGTTTTACGTCGCCAAGGATGACTGAAAGCAACATTGTTCCGTCTTGTGGCTCAGTCTAAAATCCTAGATATGCCCTTCGACAGAGAGAGCTTTTTTGCCAGACACGTAGATGAAGCCTTACGGTCCATCAGGGCGGAGACGACTCGTTCTCTGGGCACCTTACAACAAAGGAGGTTTCAGTCATTTCAGCCTAGAGGTAGAGGCCAGTTTTCAATCAGGACGTCTTTGCCACAGACAAAGTATCAGCCTTATCCTCAGCAGGGGGTTTGTGCTCCTTGCTCAACCCAGCAGCCCTACAGACCATCAGCAGCGGCACCTTATTTCAGGTGACCAGCGCATAGACATGCACCGGCTGGAGGAAAGATCCAGGATGGTTCTGGGAGACAATCATATGATGCAGGTCCCTGTCTCCTCAGCCCTACTACAATTTGGCTACCCTTTGTCCAAATTCTTCGATCAGTGTAATATAATCTCCAACGACAAATGGGTGGTAGACGTAATCCAACACTGTCACACCCTGGAGTTGTTCAAAAGCCTCTCAATTTCCCTCCCTCGAGATCCTCCCATTGCCATCTTCCATACTAAAGGAGGAGATTAGATCGCTTCTTGCTTAGAATGCGCTAGAAGACGTTCCGCTAAATTAACGCAATGTGGGATTTTATTCCAACTTCTTCCTTATCAAAAAGAAGTTGGGAAAATGGAGTTAGGTCATGGATTTCAGTTTATTGAAGAAATTCATCAAGAAGCAGTCTTTCCGAATGTTATCACTACAGGAGATCTTACAGATGATGGAAACAGGGGACTATATGGCTGCCCTAGAACTGTTGGATGCATATTTACACATCCCTATTTATCAAAAGCACAGAATGTTTCTGATGTTCCAGGTGGCAGGCTGCCATTACCAGTTCAAAATGCTTCCCTTTGACCTGAAATTAGTCCACACTGCTGAATGTGCAGCTGGACTTCTTCCCTCACCAAACCCGCAGGAATTTCACCTCCAAAAGGAGGGGAATTGCCTACCTGCGCTGCCTAGCCATCTCTGAGTGGTCTGGAAACTGAAACAAGGTTTTGAGGTTCCTCTTGTCTAGAATCCACCCTGGGGTTCCATCCGCAACTGGACTCCAGCAAAGGTTTCTGATGTCACTTCACCCCTAGGTACCTAGGTCCCTGGTGCAGGTTTTCCTGTGTTCTGGGTATCTACAGGTGGGAGTACAACCTTTTTTGTGTCAACTGGTTTCCTCAGGGTCCACTGGGAAGGGTCTTGAATCCATAGAACATCCAACTGTTATGATCCTGGCTTAGCCTATGGGACACCTGACTCGATGACAACCCCCCCCCCCCCCCCCCCCAAATACCCTGAAATTCTAACACACACGCCTTGGTTGGGCACCTCCAGTCTTGCACCCCTTTCTTAGTATATGGTTTGGCCACCCTGTAGGGCCCTTTGTATCTCTGTTTCTCCTGCTTGTTAGTAAGTGTATATTTTGTGTGGAGATATACCAACGTTGGTATAGTCTTAGTGCTGTAATAAGGAATACTTTATTTTTACAACCCCTGGTGGTGTTCTTTCTTGTGTAACAGTTACTGACTGACTACTGTGGTATTTTAAGTGCTTTACACTCCTCCTTGATAAATCTGAGCTGCTTTGCACAGCTACCCCTAGAGAGCTTTGGTTATCTAAGCACCAAAACACTATCACTAAGGGTTGCCTGGATTCAGTTTAGGGTGCCACACCGTAGGTGTACACCATAAACTGAGCCATCCTCCTACATACAGGGAACTAGAGGGGCACGTAAAGTGGCCGAGTCAAGATGTTCAGTTGCACATAAACGTTCTCAAAGCAATGTTCAAGGGACTTCACATATTTCTCCCCAGGATTCGCAGTTCAGCGGCGTTAGTGAGTGCAGACAACACTACTACAGTGTTTTGTTTCACAAAGCAGGGGGGCACAAAGTCTCAAGCGCTCTCGACACAAGAACAACTAATTTGGAAATGATTGTTAGTCAACATAATTTCTCTGAAAATAGAGCATGTTCCGGAAGCACAGAATGATTGGGCTGATTTGCTCAGCAGAACCGACAGATAATGTCACGAGTGGGAACTAAATCACGAACAATTGTGTCTGGTTTTTCACTGCTCGGGTTCTCCGAACCTTGATCTGTTTGCCACTCATCCTAACAAAAAGATCAGCCTGTACCCCTGCAGTCATCCTCAACTTGGCTCATGGGGAAACGCTTTCCACTTCTTATGGACAGGCAAGGTGGCCTATGCGTTCCCTCCATTTCCACTCATTCTTAGGGTTTTTCACAAGATGAAGTGCAAGCCTTGCCACTGGCCAACGCAGTAATGGTTCATAGAGCTACTTCGCCTATCAAAGATTCCTCGCATACATTTCCAAGCTGTAGAGAATCCGTTATCAATGAACGAGGGCCAGGTGCTCTATCTTCAAACTTGCACTCTGTCAGTCTGGCTCCTCACGACATTGAATTTAGTGCCTTTTTGTCTTTCTGAAGAATGCTCGTCCATTTTGCAAAAGTCTAGGTCTGGGTCAACAAACAAATGCTGCTCAGTTAAAAGGAGAAGATTTTGTTCATGGTGTTCTCACTCTTATCATCCCTTCTCCTCTACACCAGAGCAGATCCTCCCGTATCTGTTGCTCCTTGCTAAATCAGATCTCACTCATTCCTCCCTTAAAGTCCATCTAACAGCAATTTCCAGATTAAGGAGATGTTCCGGACACTTAACACTATGGTCTGATTGCCTGATCAAGGAGTTCATGAAGGGACTTTTTTGGGCCCTCCAATCAGGTCTCCGTTGGTGCAGTGACAGTTTAACACAGTATTGTATCAGCTTATCAGATCTCCTTTTGAACCAATGGAAAGGGCATTTTTGTTGGCCATCACGTCCGCAAGAAGAGTATGTGAGATACAAGTGTTTACAACCCAAAAACCTTATATGCAGTTTCATCTAGATAAAGTCATACTTCGCACCAACCCGAAGTTTATACCATCTCATTTACATTTAAACGAACCAGTTATTCTGCCGACCTTTTTTCCTAACTCATCATCTCCTGCGGAGAGAGGTTTGCGCTCTCTGGCCATTCGTCGTTGTCTAAAATTCTATCTGAATAGAACAAAAAATTTCAGGAAGTCCAACAAGCTGCTGGTTTCTTACACACTTCCAACAAAGAGACTGGCCTTGACGTGAGCAAGCATTGCTTGCTGGGTATCGGCGACCATCACTTTTTGCCACAAAAAGGCAGAAAGGCCACCATTTATGAAGATGAAAGCTCATTCTACCCGTAAGGTCACAACTTCTTCAGCCATGTTTGCAGGTGTATCCTTGCAGGATATCTGCAGGGCGGCAGTGTGGGTTAATACCCACACCTTCATGAAGCACTACTGCCTGGATGCATGGAGAAAGGCAGATATGGTGGTTAGACAAGCTGCGCTTCAACCTTTCTTTTCATAAGGAAGACAACATTGGATTTGTTGATTCTTTTCTAGTATGATGTCAGATTGCATTTTTTCTCTGATTTCCTTCTCAGTTTTTTCAATTTTACCTTTTAGATAGAGCTGATCATGTAACTGTTCCTCATATCAAAATGTAGTATTGCATTTCAAGCTTTGAAAATAATCGGTTATGTCAAATGATCATGGTGGGGTAACTTGCCTTACCCACCTTCCCTCTTCCTTTGGTACTACTCACTAGTCTGATTCAAGCATGTGAATCTATGAAAGATACAATACTGGAGAAAAAATAAGTTACTTACCTCTACACTATGGTTCTCCAGTATTATCTTCCATAGATTCAGTTGGGGCCTTCCCGCCTCTGCATTAATGCTCACCATTTTTTATACCTCTTATTCTCAATTTTATACACTTGTGTTCAAAATCTTAGGTATGGTGGCTCTGCAGGGGATGAGTTCTTCAGGGTCTCTGCTCTGATTTGTTGAAGTTTGGATGCTTTTAAACAATATCAATTGGCTACCAATGTCTTTTGTTTTCTAAAAGGTTTTAATTCTAATGTGTCAACACTGCTTATATTACTGTTACTGTGGGACTCCAACTATGACGATGGGAAAGATTCACGCATAACCACCATACCTAAGATTTGAGGTTCCCTCATTGAAAAGCATTGGGCGCCCAATGCTGTGTTTGCACCCTGCACCTGGCAGTCCCTGTGCTGCTGAGGGTGTGTGTTTGGTGCTGATCTAAACCCCCAGGCCTGTGCCCTGAAGTTGCAGGTAGTTACCTGCAAGCAGTTTCTTTCTGAGCACCCCTAATCTCCATAGGATTACATTGGGCGCCCAACACTAACTTTGACAACTTCACCCGGCTGGCCCAGTGTTGCTGGTGGTGCACTCTTGGTGTCTACCTAAACTTTGCCCTGTGGACACCTTAACCCCTGAAGACTGGGATCGTCAGTCAAGTACTTACCTGTGAATTGTATGGTTACTTTTCCTGCCCTAGGATTGCAGTGCTTTCTATGAGAAATTGCACTGTGTCCACTTTTGAAACTAATAAACATTACTTACCTGTAAACTGTTTTAGTTGTGAATTCTAAACAAAGTGCATTTAATACTTGAAAGTGATACATTCTTGAAACTGAACTTACCTGCAACAAAGATCCTTTTGGTTCTAGAAATAAAGTAACAAAGTATATATTTTTGATACATGAAACCTTGTTCTGGAGTTAGTCATTGAGTGTGTGACTCATTTCTTGACTATGTGGGTACAGCAAATGCTTAGCACTAATCTCTACCACAAAAGAGAGCATTGGTATTATCTACTTTAGCCTCTGGGGATCCACTGGACTCTCTGCACACTATACCTCACTTTGGTATAATATATACAGAGCCAGCTTCCTACATCATTATTTTTTAACATTTGAAGGTATTCTAGCATTGATCTTATGGTTTTACACAATTTTTAGTAGGGCTTGTATCTTGTCCCATAAAACTGGAATGTATTTTCTTATGTTTAAAGTTCAGTCCTTCTGTCTTCTCTGAGAGGTCTAAAGTCTTAAAATTTGAGGTTGAATTCCATAAATTTGTCAAAAGTGTCTGGCGTCTTAATTTGGGATTCCTTGAAATACTGCATTTCAAATAACATTGGAGGAATTTAGCTCAGTTATTTAAACACATCTAGTTCTGTTTCTAAAACATTAACAAAGTAGGTACGTTTGAAGTGCAGCTCTCTTTTTGTCTGGTAAATGTTATTGTGAGATGTTTATGAACACTTCGCCCACATTTCTGCTTACCTTTTTGTATCCTACTGCACCTGTTTTTCTAACTTTTCTTCGACTAGTCCTTAACAAAAATCTTTCTCCTGAGAAGGAGTCAGTGTATTTTGTATGGCAAATCAATAGATTGTTTTCTATTTTTCTCAGATATATTGGTTTGAACATATTTTTATAAGATTTAGGGTGTCCTATTTGTTTGTTTGAAAATGTTGATTCTGCAGTGCTTATGCGAGTTCTATAGCTGGATCTTGGATGTTGTGTATACAATTGGATGGTGCACCCCATATGTTTTGAAAATGTGGTTAATAGTCTTTAAAGCAAATAGTAAGTGCTTGTGTGGTCTAGTCTGCCTTGTTAGGTAGTTCTTCCCATGACAAATCTATCTCAGTTTAACCTAGGACTCTCTGCATTCCCTTGATGGTGTGCTTAAATGTTCAGGGTTGAAACTACCAATCTCCTGAATTACAGGTCTCCAACACTGACTCTTGGGACTTTGGATGGGTGCCCACTGTAGATAGTTATCCACTATTGTTGTGTAGATTGAGCGCCACACATAGGTTCTGGAGCTAAATATCATGTTACTCGCCGTGAGTGTTTCATTTGTGCCTTGGTGTTGTTGCTTCTGTTTGGACTGTATTACATGTAATGAGACAGTATTTTGTGTAACCTTTATGTAGCTTCCTGGGAAAAAGACAACTAAGCTCTGGGTTCCAGATGATGAAGTTTCTCCTGAAACGTTGGTCAAAGTAAGTATGTTCTGTTTCTAGAAGTTCAAAGTTTTATAATGTAAAATTGTTTTACTTTATTTGTTTGACTTAGTTGCTCTACGTGCCTGGAATACAATTAATAGCCATTTGATAAATTATTTTGTCTGGTTCATTTCTGATGGAAATGTTTAATAAAAACGAATGCCCAAATTGGGTAGTTTGAGAAAGGTATTTGATGCTGAAGCTGTACATACTTACATGATCAGTGAGCAGTATCCTGTTCTACCATACATTTGTTGCTTGTGTTGCTGGGTTAGCACTGTTTTGCAGTTGCATCACATGCAGCAAATGGTCATTTAAAACCAACACCTGTCCCTAACGTAGATTATGCTAACCCTACAAGGGCTGATCCTTCATCTGTAGCCTTCAGAAGAGGTATATTGTATATAGATTAACACTAACATCCCCTAGTAGACAAACCCATTTATTGTTGTGTAGTCACAATGCCAAAAAAGTCCACTTGTAATCACGAATAGCATATCTGAAGAATATTGGTGCCTTAGGTAGAAGCATTAATTGTTTTCAGATTCCATATACCTTTTAGAGGATCCTGCAACAGTCGGCCTATCTCTTTAGAGGTCTCTATTAGATGGACAAGTTACTTACCTTCATTAATGCTTTACCTGGTAGAGACTATTGCTGCAGATTCCTTAACAACCCACCCTTCCTCCCAGCTCTTCAAACTTATTTCTAGGGGCATGGACTCCCCTTTCAACGCCCTAATTTTGACAAACCAGTAGTCTGTGTTCTTCATGGCTTTTCACTTCTGGCGTGGAAAGTGGATAAAAGAAACAGATGTCTGCGCACTAAGTACACCTACTTAGGACCCACAACACCATTTCCAGTGCGAACAACGCGGATGGTTTGTTGCAGAGCCGATCAATGCCATCTACTGGCGTGCAGAGGTACCGCTCAGAAAAATCCTCCAGATCCAGTCTGAAACCTGGGAAGAATTCAGAGGTAATGAATCTGCAGCTAGATATAGGGTCTATCAGATAAGGTGTTACCAAAGTTAAATAACTTATCCATTAATATCGACTAATAACAAAACATATAATATAAAGAAAAACGTCCCTTAACAAATGATCCTTGCAATATATGTTAAGGACATTGATGGATATGAATTCTCATGTTATCATGTGGACAAAAATCACAGTTGGAAATAATTGACTATGACTAAACAAGCACATTTGGCATCACAAATCGATGTGTTCATGAGTTTAATTTAAGTTTGCTATTGGCTGTTAAGAGGCAGTACATCTGTGGCACAATCCTGTGATTGCCCTGGAGGGTTTTAAAAAAGAATAAAAAAAACAAACACTAAGCGTGACCATGAAACCTAATCACTATTAGTACTTACCTGGTTCATTTAATGAACATAAGTGTTCTACTTTAAATATTCTAATGTTTTCTGTAAAACATATCTTTATTTTGCGTTGCTTCCTTTTGCATCTTAGTATAGAATAATTTCAGTCAGTGACTGCTCTGTAATGAAAATATCACAGACATACCTATTTACTTTCCTTTTCCTGCACATTAGTTTATTAATGTATGCATGATTATGTTAAGTCTGGGATCTAGCTAGAGTACAGTTGTGTGCTGAATGTGAGCAAAAGCGTCTGGTACACCTTTTGGTCTCCTTTGTAATGAGGTGGAGTGTAGTACGATATTTGTTGGTGATGGTTCTTATTATTTTGATATGTTTGAAGAATTGAGTACTTAAATGCTATACTGTTTCTTAACCTTGAATTGTAGAGTCTGTGATGTGGCAGTTCTTGTGTTTTTTTGTCTTCAGTCTGGTGAAATTACATTTTCTAATGTGGTGCTGTCACCCTGAGATAAACATTTTTGTCAGCCAGGTGTGGGAGGGCTGATGTCCTTGTATGGCATGAAGCCGGCCTAAAGATAATGTAGGTTTTGGCAGGGTGTCAAGCAGGTGTTTTGCCAAAAGGACTGTAGAATACAGTGTTGCTACTTTCCTGGTGTGAAAAAACCGAGGCTTGAGCATTAATTCTAAAATCTCTGTCACTGAGGAGAGTGGTTTTACATACTTAAGAAAGGAGAGCCTAGGACTTTATTTTCTTCACAATGTGTTCTTTGAAGGATTAGTTTGTTGAGGATGAATCAGAGTGATGTTGCATTGGCTGTCAGACAGGATAAGAAGCAGACCAGGTTCACATTTGTGTTTATTACCTTTCTTGAACAGGATGAATTTGGTCTTTGGTTAAGTTTTGGATAGGCTCTGGGCTTCTGCTTTCGAATGAGGTTGAGGGTGCTTTTGAGTCTGTTGCCGCTAGAATTTCATGTAGCTTGTCAGCATATTGCTGATTCTTTATTGTGCAGACAGCGAGTCCAAGTCCAGGGGGTTTCCATGTTGGGATTGAACATAATGGGGGATCCTCTGCTTTCCATCTATGAATTGTGGCAAAGTAGGACCCAAGTTATTAGATCACCACTTCAGAGAAACCCATGTTTGTTTCTGTTGTGTGGATTCATTCCTTCTAGTACACACTGTCAAAGACTACAGGGAGGTCAAATAACATTGTGCGGCATGCAGAGTGTGTGTGGATGAGCCTGTTCTCTTGTGAGGGTATATGTGTTATTGATAAGGATGTGCACAATCATAAGGTCGTGAACAAGGTTAGTGGTGTTTGTTGTGCTGGTGTGGGTGTTTGAGGGCTGGTGTGTGCTATGTGATCACACAATGGTTTCCCTAAGTGGCAAGGGTTCTTGCCTTTAGGGTGCTATTAGGTCTGATTAGGTGATACCATTTACTGAGCAAGACTGGGTAGTAGGAAGCTTTTTTGGCGTTCTCGGAAATGGTGGAAAATTATTGATTAGCGGTCACAGGACTTTGGTGAGGTGCTGCAACTTCTATGTAGCAGAGCCTCTGGTTAGCCATTTTTAAACATTTATGGACGGCTGGCCATTTTGAAACGCTTACCGATGGTGACCGCTAATTGATTGGTGGTCGAGGACTGCGTCAAGTCTAAAGCCATATGTTATCATATTTTCTGGAAATAATACTTTAATGACAAATTGCTTTACCTCTCTGTTGCAGATCCAGGCTATTAAGATGATGGTTAGATGGTTGCTGGGAATGAAAAACAATCTAAGTAAATCAGGAAACTCTACACTTCGATTGCTGACTGCAATATTGCACAGTGATGGAGACCTAACGGAACAGGGAAAATTAAGGTTTGTGGTTAGGAGTTGAATAAAATGTGTCATTTTTTAGCGTGCACCTATGTGTTATAGCATGTAAGTTTTAAAAATTGGTTTTGTTCAAGTAATTTCAAACTGCTTGCTTTATTCAATAATATGTTGAAACAGGTATTATGCTGAATGTGGGAGAGAAACATAAATCTAAAATTGTGATTTGATCGAATTATAGGTCAGGCAACCCATTCACTATTACATTAGGCCCTAAATCTTACTCACAGTTGATTTGCATGCCAGTTTGTGCCTGCCAGCAAGCAGAAACGTTCTATATGTCTTAGTTTGTTATTCACAGTTCGCTGTTTTATGGACAAAAAATAAATTTTCCAACATTCCAGGATACCAAGGTTTCCTTGTTGACATAAATTGACTGTGCTTTATTTCAGCCTGTATATCAATACATTATCATTGTGCTGTTCTGTATTAATGTCTGATTACCTTTATTGATGTTTTTTAAGACACTGTGGGAGTATCCTGTAGGGGTACTGTAATTTCCCAATGATGTAATAGCATTGTTGAACACCTATTTTGGGTTGTATGTTGGAACCATGCATTGTGTTACGAGAATGCCAATACTACACATATCCTTTTCAACAAATAATGTTGTAAAAGCATGTGTTTTAAAGTCATATGCGTGGTAAAGGTCCACCGCAACCCCTAATCCCCCCCCAATTCTCCCCCCCCCCCCCCCAGCCAGTCATTTAAAAAAAATTACCCTCCCTCACCTTAAACCCAAAATTTGTCCAACCCTGTCCCCTGCTTTGAGCCCTAAAATCCTTAAAACAGTACCCCATATCCCAATCCCTCCACCACAAGCCCCAAAACAGTCTTTCCTGCCCTAAATCCTAACCACCCGCCCCTTCCTAAAACAGTATCCCCCCACGCCCACTACTAATAAAATAAATAAATGAATGATCTTTCCGTTTCCTCTAACTACGCTGATAGCCTTCATCATCATTACCACGCATACCCCTTACCATGCATATCATTACAACCGTTGTAATGGTATGCGGGGTAAAGGCTATTCGTTGTAATGACGCATGTGTGATAAATGCTAGTCAAGGAAACAGCTCTGTAGTAATGGCTGTTTCCCCCCATTTTGCAATCAAGTTATTCCCTTTCACACTTGATTCTAGGCAACGAGTTCAAGCAGTTCTGTCTTTTCCTAGGAGACACAAGTTGTTAGTTACTCAGCGAAAGTATGGCATAGTAAATCACTTTAAATCAGACCACTGTAGGCTAGCAAAAATGTTGGATTTTTATTATTTCCTATCTGGTTGATGTATATTAAGGAGATTCAAATATAGTATGAAAACAAATCTGATTAGTTTCAAGCCACACATCACTAGATGTTCTTTCTATAATAGTAATTGTGAAGATCAGATTTGTAGAATGTTCACCTAGCTCTCGAGATGACCACTTTAAAAACATTCAGTCTCCTGTGCAGAAGGCTGAACATATATGTGAAAATGTCTTATTGTTGCTGCTAGAAGTTCCTGGAATAAACAAGTCCCAAAAACATTAAACATTCCTTTTCATTTCTTTTTTTTTGCCAGTCTGTGAACATTGTTTCGTCCATGACCGCTTTTACTGTGTTTAAAAAAAACAAAACAAAAAGAGCTTCATTGTCGTTCCTGTTGTTCTCTGTTACTTATTTTAAGAAATGTTTCATTCTTTAAATTTCAATACAGTTTTTTTTATAAATTACATAGAGCATGCTTTTTTGTAGGCAGTAAACATAAATCTTCTTAAATTTCCTTACATTGAACTTAAAATAAAAATAATTTTGAAGCTAGTGAACATTCATGCAGCTAGATGTAAGTGTTCACTAGAGGAGGTGGGAAAGTCTAAAATCAAAAAAAATCAAAAGGCTAAACCGCATCTCATTTGTTGGCTCTCACTACCTGTTGATGTATGCATTTATTAATTTTAATAGCTTCCGACACCTCTCAAAAAATCGCATTACAATTAAATGGAAGATTTGAGAAAGCTGTTTTTTTTAATTTATTTAAAAAAAAATGTAGGCTCCTTGGAAATATTTTATTATGAATGAGTTAAAAACTTATACTTCTGATGGATGCTTCTCACCTTGAATTTTCTGCTGGTGCTAGACTGGATCTGAAAACGTTTCATAACAGTCCTCTCATGTGCCGCTAGGTGGTGCCATGAGGTTCCCCAGAGGCCTGATTGATCCCTAGAAGTGACAAATCAGAACTGCATATATGTGCCAAACCTTTGTGCTGGTTTCAGTTTTTTCTGCCTGTCTTCAACTACAGATTCGGAACTCAGCTCCCACGTTTGTCTGTTTTAGAAAAACATCCAAATTGAAATACATTATGCAAGTGAACAGCATCTCCTTCTAAAATGACACGCCTTCAAACCATGCTGCTACTGTGGAAAACAGATGTTGGTCACTGATCCACACTAGGTGTCTTTGGTTCTTGGGTTTAGAGCAAAACTCATGCACCCAAACGTGATTTGTGGCTGAAAAGTGAAGATGTAAGTCACAGAACACAGGAAAAGGTTCAATGCCTCGTGTAAGTCCACTCCCTCTCATAGTCAAGGGCACTGATAGGCTCTGAGTTCTTTTCCACGAGGAGTCGTATTTGTGGTCGAAATCCTCAGGTAAGTTCAAGTCCATACAGGAATGTAAGGAAGCGAAGTGGGACTCAACCTCATCCGCCACTCTCTTATCGAAAGAGAAGTTGCTAGGGCATAAACATGCCAATCAGTCTCTCCCAATCTCAGATTGAGAAGCCAATTCCACTGTTGATCCCAATGCGCTTTAAGTTCCCCGGCCTATATCCAACACTACAGCAGGTCGAGGCCTTTAAGAAAGCCATGCTATGTATCTTTAGCAGTCTTCTGGCACCCCCCTGGCATGAATTTGAGCCCCAATGATCCACTTTAAGCAGATAAGGGCCACATCACACACTCTGGGTATTTCAACACCTGCCAGATTGGTTCCTCACCAATTTAGGACATTCTTAAGCCACTCCATGGGGTGGGCCTACAGGCAGTGCCAGCCCTCTACAGTCACCTCAGTCCTTTTTTGGGTGAGGACTTGGATCCACCGGGCAGGTTGTCTAGGTCATCAGACCTCCCATTCCCTGTCCTCTGCTGCAACAGCGTCCAAGCCACTTCAGCTTGCCTTTAGCAGTGCACAACCCTGTAGGAGGCAGAATCCATCACTTTAGACATAGATCTTTCAGATCATTCAGCATGGTTATACCCTACCATTTCTTTGTGCCCCACTCACCCAACCTCCCTCCCACACCAGACTAGCTCTTGGAGGATTACTTGTACATTATAATCCAGGACAGGCACACTTTACTCTCCAGAGTAGTCCCGGAGAGTTCTGGACTCTGACATAGGGATGGCTTGCTACTCCTACTATTTCCTCGTACTAAAAAAGGATGGAGGTCTTTGGCCCATCTTGGATCTTCTTCTGAATGCCTTCATAATGAATGCTTTGTAGTACGCGTATTTTCATATACCCACCCTGCAGTTTCTCAGACATTGCCTGCGGCTCAGGTTAGGCCAGGAGCATTTTCAGTTTGCCTTGGTCCCCTTTGGCCTCACCTGTGCTTCTCACATGTTCACAAAGGTGATGGCAATGGTTGCTGCTGGTTCGGTGGTAGAGTGTCCCAGTTTTCCCCACGACTGGCTGTTAAATGTAGGCTCACCATAGTTGGTCGTAGATTACCACCAAACTACAGCAAGCCTCCTGACCTAGTTATGAGCAGAAGTCAATCCTGACTCGCTTCCAGTCTCCTTCATCCATGAAATCCTGAAGATGTTTCCGTTCAGGGGCTTTCCTCTAGTGCAACGAGTTCAAGAGATCCAAGCTATGAGCCTGATTTTGTTTTTTTTTTTTTTTGCTTTGTCCCTGGTTCTCGGTGAGAGCAATTCTGAGGATTTTGACCCTTTAGCCTAATTTGTTCCACATCCCATCCACTATCTGTTGTTTTGGCATGTTTTGGCCAAAAAGCAGCCCCTGGAAGGACCGAGAGTCCACTCCTTGAGGGCTAAGGCTGCTAGTAGTGCATTGACAAGGTGAGTGCCCAGCCTTGAGTTTTGAAGGCTGCGACTTGTGTGTCTGTGCATGCATTCACAAAACACTGCTGTTTTGACAGCCAGATGCAGTGGGAAGGACATTTTGCCTGTTCATTCATGCAAGATTTTTTTGGCCCCTAGCTTGGTAGAATGAGGATTGCGTTACTTACCTTGGGCAATTCTCTTCCTTGTGGATGATATGTGTAAATGTAGATTCCTCACTGCCCACCTACCTCCACGCACTGGGGAGTGGCCTATTTTTAACATTTAAAAAAGGTCTAAAATTAGAGATCTGCGATGGGAGAATATTCTAAAGGTGAAGAACCTGCTGTTAGAGTATACACAGGAAAGAGCATTTTCGAAGATAAGTGTTTTTTTTTTTTTTTTCTTATCCTGCTTGTTTCATGTTTGTAGTTACACCTCAGTGCTCATTTACTTAAGCCTGCTCCATAGGAAAGACTTTAAATTCAACAGTTCCTGTTCCCAAATAATTAAATGCTCGTACATGCCTTACTTTTGTCTTGAATATGGTTGTATATTTTAGCACTCCAGTTGTTTATAAGAACTCCATGATGAAGTTATGGTAGAACATTGGGGAGTCAATTGACCCACTGCTACTTGTGTTTGGATTACAGGCTTCACTTTATTTTTGTACTGATGAAGAAATTTGAGAATTTAGAAAATATGGGTCCTTATTTTAGCTTTTTAGACATTAGGTGTAATTTCTGTGACAAAATGATCCCTTCATCTTGTCCTTTTACTGCAGTCTCCTCCATGATAAATTATTTCAATGATATGCCTCTTAGACCAACATGTCTTTCCGAGGTGCCTCATATTGTCATGGATATGGAATGTTAGCGCTCTAGTTGTTCATTACAACTCTGGTGAAGTGACAGTAGAACACTGGGGAATCATGTGACAGACTTCTCTATTGTAAGTATGTTTATTCAGTGTGTCAGTCATTTATCTCATGGATGAGGATATCATCTGTGAATTTGCAGAAAATGTCCCCACACTTTAGTTTCTGTGCCACCTTCCATTCTTTCCATGAGAAAATCATGAAAGAAAATAGTTTTACATCACACATGGTTCAGCAGGTCCCAGCAGATGATCGGTATTTTTCAGATCATCTAAGAACGCCCTACTGTTCCTAAACTTAGTATGCTACACCACAAAAAAATGATCTATTTTATGACTAGTATCATTTTTATAGTTGCTATGGCCAAGGCATTGGATTTTCTTTAGTCTTAACCCTATTGCCAATGTTATTCTGTTGTACTGCAATCAATACTTGGGAACTCACCAACTCGCTGCCTCTTCCTGCAAGAATGTTTCCTCTGGTAAGGGATTTAGAAATGCTTTTATGCAGTTGAAGGGGTTCTGAACCGTGCCGTAGTGTTAATCCCTACTGGACCTAAAAACTCAATGGGCTGAAGGCTTTGCTCCGAGGGGTAAACTTAATAGTGAGCCTACTTCACTATGGTGCCTTTTGGATTGTCTAGAAGTTAGTGGTTCTTAACTCACTCTTGATTTTGCTGTGGTGGCAGCCACTCAATATTACTTTTAGCTTTGGCAAGTTCCCTGTGGGAATTGAATTCGTTGAGTAGGATTTATTTGTGAGTTTAATTCATGGTATTGCAGAAACCATATAGATTATAGAGATGGTTCAAACTATCCTGAATTCATGACATTGTTCAACAGTGTGAACAGAGTCTGTCCTCACCATGGAAACGTAAAGAAAGACATTGATTCCCTCTGAGACTGGAAGGTGGGATATGAACATCTTGAAAATAAAGACAGATTGGGGATGGGGCAGGCTCACTTGCTCTTTGAAAAAACGCTAGTATTGGTTCATGTTGAGTAAGATGACACAGATCTTGGTTTCGTTTATTTAGCTGGGGAACAGCTACATCATGGCTCCAGTGTAATTTCAGTCTTTTGACTCGTCCTTCACTCAGATTCCATAAACAGTTTGCCCTTGTGCTGTTCTTCCTGGGATCAAGTCGACTCCTTCTAGCAGATACAGTTCAGCTCCTCATGCAAGCTCGTGTCACACTAAGTTTTGCGCATCATTTATGGCTTAGGCCCTCTTTTGATTAAAAGTGGCAACCTGGCAGAGGTGTGACTCCTGGGCACACGTTTGCTGTCTTCTGACGTACAATGATCTGGAATGTCTGAAGGATTTTGAGTTACTGGCTATATTTTTCGTCCTCTGGTGACAAGGGCTAGAATTCAGGCTGGTTTTGTTGATTCCTATGTCTTTTTTCAGATCTTAAGTCCTTGTTGTTCGTCTGGCGGACATGTATGTCCATTCAGACCCCAAGAAAGACCAGCTGTTACACTGTCCCTGTAGGCCGTAAGTCCCCTGATTTCCAAGTCAGTAGGGGATACAGCAGGGATCTGCCACAGACCTCCATGGTCAGTGCCAGGCAAGGTTTGCACCCCGCAGCAAGCTGTATTTAAGCAAGGTGGAATCCCACTATATAGTTGGCCGAAAGCAAAAGTCCTGGACCCCACCTGTTCACTAGCACCGTCTCCCCAGCCGGTCCTCTGCACACCGCCCCTGTGCTAGCATCTGCAGAACGAGGTGCCTTTATGTGGCTTTCGTCCTGCTGTGCAACTTAACCAGGGCACAGCATTCCTCTTCCCTTGTAGGCATCTCAAAGCCCCCAAGGCAGCCTGCAGGCCCACAGCATAGGTTCTCAGAAATCTGTGTGGCAGAGAGGCTCACAAGGCAACCACACCCACAGTCTCCCCTGTCTCCTGCAGCTGGGCCACTCCTGTTTCCCCTCTGGTAGGCTTTGTGGCAGCCTCACTCTGGCAGCCGGTCCCCACACTCCCTAGTCCAGGCTTCAGACTACCAATTTACAGCTGACTCTCTAGTCCTTTGTTCCTGTGTCGGGCTGCTCCAGAGTCACTCTGGTAGCCTTCCAGCTGCCTCTTTCCAGCCGGTGATCTTGCTCTCCAACCTCCACCTGGGCAACTTGCTGGTCCGTCGCTTCAGCTTCGTTCATGATGGGGCGAAGGAGGGGAGCAAGGCCCTGACTGCTGACCACGCCTTCTCCCTCAGCCGCTCCTCTCCAGGCTCACCACACCGGCTGGCACGCTGTTCCCAGCCTTGCAGCTCGTAGCTGGGTTCTGCTGCCGCAAGGAAGGGTGTCATGAACTCCCCCGCTTGTTCCGCCTGATCCCTGGTAATAACAGAGAAAGTGGTCTCAAGGCAGAGTTCACCATGTCTCTGCCGTCCACAGGATTCCGGATCAGTGAACACTGCGGGCTTGGAGCTTCGGAGCTGCATACCCGGCATCTTGGGCTTCCAAGCCCCATCACTATTGATTCCATTTGTGACAGAGTCTGTACAGGTCACTATAGGAAATCACCCTTTATGGCATGGTTAGCCCCCGTGATTAGTATCTGATGTGATTTAGACTGAAAGTGCACTGGGTTCCTGCTAACCAGGTCCCCAGTGCCAGTTCTACCAGGGATCAAGGGGTATGGGCAGGGAGTTTCCCTATATTGTACAGTTTTCTCCCAATTGACCCAACCTTTAGCGCCCTCTGTAAGTCCCTAGTAAATGGTACCCCTGGTTCCTAGGGCCTGGGGTACTAAAGAATATCACTAAGGGCTGCAGCCACCCTGGAGGACCTCTCACCAAAAGCACACAGTGCTGCCATCGCAGGGTGCATTTCTTGGTAAGGAAAAAAGTGAAAACACCACCTGTCACATATTACTGTGTGCCAGGTCCTCTGCCACTGCATATTATAGTTGTAAGTAATCCCTACAGAAAGCCTACAGCCCTAAGGCAGGGTGCATTATATCACATGTGAGAACATAGCGGCATGAGCACATATGCCCCTGCTCTGTCTTTGTCGATTCTTAGACATAGTAAGTGGACAGAGAAGCCTTTTTAAGTACATGTGCTGGACACTGGTCAGTACAAGTTCCCCAGCTACAGGATGGCTTCTCTGAACATAAGGATTTCTGATGGATACAACTACCTGTGGATTTCTCACCTAATGATTCCTCACCTAATGAATACTCCCATGGCGCCAGCATTTGACGGAAATCTTCTTCCTAGTCTCTGCACGTCGACGAGGATGTCACTCTAGCCCACGCGACGCCGTCTGACTTCATACAGGCAATAAGAGGTCCTCGACGACGTGCCGACGTCAGTTCCCTTTTTTCCGTGCATTCGAAACGGTTATCTTCGAGGGAGCAACTGTTACTTTCGTGGTTACAGTGTATTTTTTGCTGCGTAGTCCTTCGCTGCAGTAATAATGTCGCAGAGAAAGTCTGGTTTTAAGCCTTGTCGTGAGTGTGGGGGCAAGATGTCAGTTACGGATCCTCACTCCGACTGCCTTTGGTGTTTAAGCTCCGACCACGACGTCTTGACTTGCGATTCATGCCAGCACATGAATCCAAAGGCCCTCAAGGAACGTGAGGCGAAGTTGTTTATGGCGAAGTCGAAGAAAGAAAAACATCATAAGAAGTCTTCTTCGCCAAGGCATCGGCGTCATCGAGACTCCCGGCGCCGTAGAGAATCACGGCGCCATTCAAGCAAGGAGACTCGTTCCAGGTCTTCGGATCGGCGCCGGAGGACTTGGGAGGTCAGTCCCACGGTCACGCCGCATCCGTCGACGCCGTTGCCCTCTCCGGCGTCACCGACTTCACCTGGACAGGCGTCGGTGATTGAAGTGGTGCAGCCTCTGGTGTTGTCTCCGGCGTCGCAGACGTCGAGGCCGGCGTCGGGGTCGCCTTCGATACAGGCACCCCAGTATCCGGCTTTTCCCACCCCTGGAGCCGATAGTACCGCATTCCTAAATGCGATGTATACCATCTTCCAACAGATGGCTCCAGGGGGTGCTCCGGCTGGCCCTTTGGCCTTTTCATTGGGTGATCCTGCGCCTCTACGGCCGGCACCCTTTATGCCCTTTCTCCCTTTTGGGAACGTGGGCTCGGCGCCGGTGTCGGCGCCGGTGGCCGCTCCGGTGACTTCGGAGGGATTGGTCCCAGAGATTTCCATTCCGTCGTCCGGATTTTGTCCTGTGACTCCGGTGGGTCCATCCGCTCCGAGTGCTCTTTCATTGGCGCCGAAGCTACCTGTGGCGCCGGACGCGGCGTCGGTGGCTTCTGAAGATCGCCGCCGATCTTCGGCTTCGGCGGAGGCTTTGTCGACTCCGCGTATCGAGCAGAGGCTTCATTCGAGGAGACGTGCTCTCCGTTTATTAGAGGAGCAGGAGTACCAACGAGTCCTGGAAGGAGAACTAGAGGACTCGGGTGATGGACTGCATGGTCTAGATACAGCCAGTGGGCTGGACACTTCCCCTGAGTGGGATCTTTCGTCTCCAGGGGAATACACGGAGGAGGCTGCTTCCTTTCACGCAGTGGTATGGAAGGCAGCTAGTTTTCTGGACCTGCCTTTGCCGGTGGCAGAGACAAAACAGAACCGTCTGACAGAGGTGCTTCATCCGGCCTCAGCTGCGGCAGAGCCTCTATTGCCGTTTAATGACGCTTTGCTGGATCCGGTGCTAGAGGTGTGTAAGAGACCAGTATCTTCCCCAGCGGTTCATAGAGCCGTAGCAAGGAGGTATCGAGCTGCACCAACTGACCCTGGCTTTCTTTCTAGGCACCCTACACCGGAGAGCTTGGTGGTGCAGGCCTCCTGTTCATCCAAATCAGCGCCTGGTTCTTTCCCGACGGTGCCTGGGGACAGGGACTCGAAGAAACTGGATGCGCAGTCCAAGAAAATCTTTTCGTCCTGCAGTCTGGCGTTGAAGGCCACCAACACAACTTGTATCCTGGGGAGATATATTCATGCTCTTATGGATGACATTTCCTCATCATTTACGGAGCTTCCCCAGGGTCTTTTGGATGTTGTTTCAGATGCCCAGGCTGCCGCGACCCAGATTATTCAGTCTGGGCTGGACACGACCGACTCGGTGGCCAGAGCAATGGGCACGACTGTGGTGGCAAGGAGACAGGCCTGGCTCCGTAATTCGGGGTTTTCTGCAGATGTGCAGTCAACCCTATTGGATCTCCCTTTTGATGGGGACAAGCTGTTTGGCGCCAAGGCAGATTCGGCCTTGGAACGTTTTAAGGAGAGCAGGGCCACAGCCAAATCGCTAGGACTCCAAGCTCCTTCTTCCTCTGCCTCTTCCAGGATTTTCAGGAGGTTTCGGGGATTTGGGCGTGGCTCTTCCTCCTCTTCCTTTCGGGGGAGATTCCAGCAACCTACCTCTTCCTATCCCTATAGATCTTTCAGAGGGAGAGGGAGGGCCCGCACCAGAGGAGCCTCTCAGCAGCACTCTGCCTCTTCCTCGTCCTCTGGAGGGGTGCAGCAGGGAAAGCAGCCTTAGGCTTCCACCATTTCCCACTCACTCCTTTCCTGTAGGGGGAAGATTACAGCATTTTCTCCGCAAGTGGAAGACTATTACAACGGACACTTGGGTTCTCAGTATTGTGGGAAAAGGCTACACCCTTCCTTTTCGGGAGTTCCCGCCCCTCATCCCGCCCCGCCCATCTTATTGTTCAGAAGAACACCTCCTGTTGCTAGAACAGGAGGTACAAGTCCTCCTTTCAAAGGGCGCGGTAGAGTTGGTCCCAGAGCAGGAAAGGGGTCGAGGTTGTTACTCAAGGTATTTCCTGATTCCCAAGAAGGATGGTCGGTTGAGACCAATCCTGGACCTGAGGATCTTGAATTGGTTCCTCAAACAGGAAAAGTTCAAGATGCTGACCCTAGCTCAGGTGCTTTTGGCGTTGAACAAGGAAGATTGGATGGTGTCTGTCGACTTGCAGGATGCTTACTTTCATATCCCGATACTCAAGTCACACAGGAAGTATCTCCGGTTTATGGTGGGATCGCAGCACTATCAGTTTGCGGTCCTTCCGTTTGGTCTTACTTCAGCACCTCGAGTCTTCACGAAGGTGATGTCGGTGGTTGCGGCAGAGCTCAGAAGGAAAGGGATAGCAGTATTCCCTTACTTGGACGACTGGTTGATCAAAGCAAAGTCGCCGGAGCTTGTGTCGCATCATGTGCAGTCAACGACTCAGTTGTTGTTCGACCTGGGTTTTTCGGTGAACGAGCCCAAATCTCACCTGGAGCCCTCTCAGCGCCTCCTGTTCATAGGGGCAGTACTGGATACAACATTAAGTCGAGCCTTTCCTCCGCCTCAGCGGATTCAAGATATTCAGGAATTGGTTCCAATGTTTCGAAATGGAGCGGTAGTTCCAGTCCTCAAGGTCCTTTGTCTGCTCGGTCTGTTTGCCTCCTGCATTCTGTTGGTCACGCATGCTCGCTGGCACATGAGGGCTCTTCAGTGGTGCGTCCGAAGGCAGTGGTCTCAACACAAAGGAGATCTAGAAGGTGCTGTCAAGATCTCCAGAGATGCTGCTGTGGACTTGAAGTGGTGGATTGCGAGCAACAATCTTTCACAAGGAAAGCCGTTCGCGCAGTCGCCACCAGTGGCCACGGTCATAACGGATGCTTCCACTCTAGGGTGGGGAGCTCATCTGGGGGATCTGGAGATCAAAGGCCTTTGGTCTCCAGAGGAGCAGATGTTTCATATCAATCTGTTGGAGTTACGGGCTGTACGTCTGGCTCTCAAGGCCTTCCTCCCTTCCCTTTGTAGTCAGTCGGTACAGGTCCTGACGGACAATACTACCACGATGTGGTACATAAACAAACAGGGAGGAGTAGGGTCGTACCTTCTCTGCAGAGAAGCTCTTCGGCTATGGTCCTGGGCAAAGGACCATCAGATTTGCTTGGTAGCAAATCATCTGGCCGGGGTCTTGAATGTACGTGCGGACGGTCTCAGTCGCCAATTCTCGGCAGACCACGAGTGGCGTCTCCATCCAGATCAAGCCCGTTTGATCTTCCAAAGGTGGGGGTTTCCTCGGGTAGATCTGTTTGCCACTCTGGAGAACGCGCATTGTCCGTTATTCTGCAGCCTCCAGTATCCGATGCAGGGAGCGTTGGGGGACGCGTTTCAAATAACCTGGTGCGGCCAGTTGCTTTACGCGTTTCCTCCCATACCCTTGATTCCTCGAGTATTGAGGAAGATTCGCCAAGACCGGGCGCTAGTCATCTTAATAGCTCCGGATTGGCCAAGGAGGGTGTGGTACTCCGACCTTCTCCAACTCTCAATGTGCCCTCCGCTCCGTCTCCCTTTCAGGGCAGACCTCCTCTCGCAGTCGCAGGGACAGGTTTTACACCCCAACCTCCAGAGTCTGCACCTACATGCCTGGAGATTGAACGGGGCAACCTGAGTTCCTTCTCCCTCCCGCCTGATGTAGTGGATGTTATATTAGCGGCCAGGCGACACTCCACTAAATCTATCTACGCTAATAGGTGGTCTAAATTTGTTGCGTGGTGTGGAGAGAGGCAGATTGATCCCTTACATGCTCATCTATCGGACGTTTTGTCTTTTGCTCTGTCTGTAGCGCAGAAAGGTTGTGCAGTGGCTACCATTAAGGGTTATTTGTCGCCTTGTCAGCCTTCATTTGTCTTCCAGACCAACCATCGTTATTTAAATCCCCTATTGTTATCAGATTCTTGAAAGGTCTTCTAAATAAATATCCTCCAAAACCATTCGTTATGCCGCAATGGGATTTGTCCTTGGTCCTGACTTTCCTTATGGGGTCCCCTTTTGAGCCTATGCATTCTTGCCCCTTAAGGTATTTGGTTATAAAAACAGTTTTCCTGGTAGCTATAACATCTGCAAGGAGAGTGAGTGAGTTGCAGGCCTTATCGGTAAAGCCCCTTATACAACTTTTTATGGGGATAAGGTGGTGTTGAGGACCAAGGCTGCTTTCCTCCCGAAGGTTGTTTCACCCTTCCATTTGGCTCAGACAATTACTTTGTCCACGTTCTATCCTCCGCCTCATCCTTCTAAAGAGGAAGAAAGACTGCACCGTCTGGACCCAAAGAGGGCGTTGAGCTTCTTTATTGATAGAACAAAGGATTTCAGGCTGGAGGATCAGCTGTTCATCGGGTACGTGGGCAAGAGGAGAGGAAAGGCAGTCCACAAGAGAACACTCTCCAGGTGGGTGGTTCTTTGCATTAAAATCTGTTACTCTTTGGCAAAGAAGGACCCTCCTGAGGGCATTAGAGCTCATTCCACCAGAACTAAGTCGGCCACTTCGGCCTTGGCCAGAGGTGTTCCTGTGGTTGACATCTGCAAGGCCGCAACTTGGTCGTCCCTTCACACTTTTGCGAAACATTACTGTTTGGACTCTGAGGTCAGAAGGGACGGCCATTTTGCACGGTCAGTGCTGCAGGATTTCTTGGTTTGACCATTTAGGCACCCGCCACCGGGCGTGGTACTGCTTTGGGACTCTATTCATTAGGTGTAGAATCCACAGGTAGTTGTATCCATCAGAAGAACGAGTTACTTACCTTCGGTAACGACTTTTCTGGTGGATACATTAGCTACCTGTGGATTCCTCACAGTCCCACCCGCCTCCCCGTTGCCTTTCTGGTCTTACCAAGTAATCCTTGAGTGCGCTCCTCTTGGTCTTCAAGGTTGCAATAGACGTTGTATATATGGATACTTGTGTATATTTATCTGTATATATATATATATATGTATATATCTTTGTGTACATACATGATTTGCATATATTTGTTCGTTATATTAAATTTACAGCTATTCATTGCAATATTGTGTATTTTACAAGGTTATGGGATGTTGCCTTGCTCTTTCATTGCATTGGGTGGTTGTTCTCATGCACGTAAAAAATGTTGGTACTGACGTCGGCACGCCGTCGAGGACCTCTTATTGCCTGTATGACGTCAGACGGCGTCGCGTTGGCTAGAGTGACGTCCTCGTTGACGTGCAGAGACTAGGAAGAAGATTTCCGTCGAATGCTGGTGCCATGGGAGTATTCATTAGGTGAGGAATCATTAGGTGAGGAATCCACAGGTAGCTAATGTATCCACCAGAAAAGTCGTTACCGAAGGTAAGTAACTCGTTCGTTTGGTATCAAACATCTCATAATATTAAACCCTCACTGAATCCAGTGATGGCTTTATTAGTACATGCACATGCACCCAGAGGACAACTTAGAGGTTCCCCCTGAAAATCTACCTGACTGCTAGTGTGTTGACTGACTGGTCTAAACCAGCACAGCCACCCTAGACATATTTCTGACCTGTTGAGGTGAGTGAGAGCCAGTGCTCTCTGAGGTCAGTAACAAAGCCTGCTCTGGGCGGCGGTGTTATCACCTTTTCCAGGCAGGATGGACATTCCGGGGTGGGAAGCTTCAAAGGACCAGCCTCCTCTATTGTGCAACCCTGGTCTCTCCAGATAGTGGAGGAGACCACCACCCTTTCCTGAACCCACTTCTTGATGGCAAGACAGGCAGGAAAATTAGTAAGATTAGGAGGTGTTCCCACTTCATGCCAGTCCTCAACCCTAAGGGGGACCAGCTGAAGTGGACACCACTTTTCAAATTCCTCCATCTTGTTGTGGACGGAATTAGTGTTCTAGGGTCAGGGTTATGCTCACTTTCAATGGAAGTAGGCATATAGAGAGTGTAGTTGCATCCTTTTAGCAGCTTGCTGTCTCAGGCCTTCAAGAGTGGGACAGGTCCTCTGCCCCTGGCACAGATCCTCCCTAGAGGGGCCCCCCTTTGGTCCAAGAGCTCTGCAGTGTAAGGCCCAAGCTCCTGAGGCTCAGTTCCCTCTGGGACTGTCAGGTCTTCTCCCTGAGGAGAGGGGACCTGGTCTGGTGTCTGGTTGGAAGCAGTCTTCACATATTATTTGCCTTTCCTCATAGTATGTTGGGTCATTATTGCAGACTCTGACACTACTTTTTCACCCTCGGCCTTGCTTTGTGCTCTTATTTTCACACAGACCCATTCAGGGATACCCACCATGGTTGCATGGATTTTTCTCAACCTCATCCTATGCTGAGGACTCCAGGTCATTGCTTAGCAAAGATTGTACAGGTATTGCAGGAGATACCACCACCTTCTGCTGGCCAGTAATGCCTCCCCTTTCTAAGTATACCATCGCCATAGGATGTACCTTAGCCTGATTATCATCATTGAGGACTGTATATGTCTCACCAGTTAAATATTGATCTGAGGACACTAGTTGTTTATTCACCATGGTAATACTGACACCAGTGTCTCCCAGTGCTTCAACCTTAATCCCATTAATATGTGGCTGTTGCCTGTATCTGGGCCAGACGGCCAAGGCAGCTACATCTACCCCACCCTCTGAGACTAGAGCTGCCCTAGTAGGCTCACTGACATTTTCAGGGCCTACCTGGAATCTCGTCTGGAGATTTACCTCTACGTTTACTGCAGGTGCACTAGAGGCATCGTTTTTGTGGGGACAGGCTTAGTCTCCAGTTTGGTGTCCAAGAGTCATGACACCAAGCCTTTTTGTGATCCCAGTTTTCCCCTTTGTACTCACCCTTGGTTTGTGATGAGCCTCTGGGCCCACCCTCCTGTGCAGGTGTTAGGGGCCCATTAGGATTCTTTCTGTTTTTATCCATATTCAGATTATCTCTTTTCCATTGGGTGGCTTTGTGGCTTCATTTTTGTGGTCTCCTCACCAGTTGAAGCTTTGGTCACCCTTGTCTTGACCCAGTGGTCTGCCTTCATCCCCAACTCTTGAGGAGGAAGTGGACCTAGGTATACCAGGTAGTGATGTAACCTCTCCTGCACACAATTACTCAACTGATGCTCTCCCATCAATAAATTGTGAAGCCCTTCATAATCATGCACAGTTACCTTTCAGCTAGCCATCTAGTGTCTTCACTGAGAAGTTCACAAAATGCACCCAGGACTGACTCTGGGTTCTTTCTCCCTGAATTTGATCTTGGAGGCCTTAGGAGTGAGCCCAAATCCCTCAATCAGGGTATCCTTCATGAGGTCATAAGACCTTGCATCTTCCTCATTCAGTGTCAGGAGTCTATCCCTGCACTTTCTTGAGAACAGTCTCCAAAGGAGAGAGCCTCAATTATTTTAGCTAACATCTCTGGACGCCCAGCCCCTCTCAAAGGCTGTGAACCACTTGGTGATATCATCACCATCCTCCTATTTGGGGACAGTTCCTTTGGGAATTGTAGAGTCAGGGTGCCCTACTCTGTCCCTAAGTATTTAATTGCTGCCACCATTCACGGGTGCTAAACCCATTTCTGCTCTTTCCGTTTCTATGGCCAGTATCCTGTCTTCCAAAGCAATTCTTTGAGCCAGTTTTTCTAAAATAATCTCTTCCTCTAGAGTTCTTCACTGGACCATGAGAGATGAGAGGGGGTGCTCTAGGCACCTTGGGTTGTTTGTGGGGTGCAGGTTCCACACCTTCAAGTGATGGAGGGTCCAGGTCCTCCTCTTCACTTCAGCTGCCCTGATCTACAGGGTCAGTGGCTCCGTCAGTAGGATGGGCCTGGTCACACTCTGCCATCAGCTCCTTGAGCTTTAGACAGGTAGAGGTTAAGCCTGTTTTAAATTTGTACCCTTTACAGAGGGCTCTCAAATACTTGTGAGAAGGCTGAAAGTAAAGTCGAGCTCCTTATCCACACCCTCTGTGTTACTCATTTGTATTCTAAAGTTGGGAACTTTTTGGGGTAGATAAAACATCCTAACACAGTTTTTACAGTCCTAACTAAAGTATGTTTTTAAGATTTTTAAACTGTTAAGCTTCAGGGATCTAACCAGGGCCCTAACAGTTCCAAGAGTTTGAAATAAAATACCCAATTAAAAAAATGCTACTTAACTAAAGGCTATTTTTGGATTTACTCGTATAGTCACTTATTGACTAACTGGTATCAGCAAATGAAAGTCACAGACCCTGCCGATGTTGCACCAGTGTGGGATGCTGGCTCTCTATATGGTGCACTAAAAAGAAGTACACCGTGCAGGGTCCAGTAGATCCCCAATTGGTTTGCAGAAGTAGATATTTTTCGATAGTGTGGGCGAGCATCTAGGCTTACCAGAGTGGGTAGGACTAGGCATTTATTGTACTCACAAAGGCAATAAATGAGACACACACAAAGAATAAATCCTAGACCAAATTAGAAAAATAATACTTTTGTTTTGTGTACTTTAAACCCAAGAACTTTGTTATAAGGTAAATACGTTTTCAGGCATAAATACTTTTTAGTTTAAAGAATCGACACCTAATGTAATTTTCGAGTTCTTCAATGTTAAACTATGGAGGAAAACAATGTTCAGCAAACACGTGTTTAACAAAGATTTATGAGGTCAGGGTTAAGGTAAGTACTGGGCACTGATCAGAACCACACCAGCAGGTCAGTCCGGGCAGCACTGGGTCAGCCGGGTGCAGAAAGACGTCAGGTGCCCAATGGTTTTCAATGAGAATTGGTCCTCATGAAGACAGGCTGCAGGCTCTGGCTGAGAAGATAGTTGTGGACAACAAACAGATATGGTTGTAGACTTTGGGTTCTCAGGGATGTAGTTGCACCCTTGTTCTTTTTCTCCAGGGCCGACAGATACAGGGGTGTCCTTAGGCATCAGGTTTCTCCGTCCGGGAGCACTTACAGTCAGGGAGTCCTGTGTGTTGAGGCTGCAGTTGTCATCTGGAAGTCCAGCAGGAAGGCAGGGAGTCCTCCTGGGTTTCTTTGGAGGTTCAGCTGCAGGACTAGTCGTCTTTTTGGGCAGAGTTTGTCAAAGTCAGATGGCAGGCCGGTAGGGCTGGTACCAAGTCAGTTGCTGCTTCTTTTTCTCTTCTACAGGTGCAATTCCTCCGTGCCCTTTTCTTCGTAGGTTGTCAGGATCTGAGTTCTATGGTTTAGGGGTGCCACCTAAATACTCAATTTAGGGGCTTTACTGGGAGTACCAGGTGGTAGCCAATGGGCTGACCACCTTTAGGGTGACTACACCCTTCTTATGACCACTTCTGCGGGGAAGTGGGGATAACCCAACCCTAGTGGCCTAATTTCTTCAAAGTCAAGATGGAGTAATTTAAAAGGTGGTGTCCACTTCAGCTCATCCACCTTAGGGGAACCCCAAACCCAACCCAGGTTACAGCCAGTGCACTCAAGGGCCAGAGACAAAAGCCTGCACCTGGCCGGGGATGAGCACCTCACCCAGTTAGGATGGATATTCCAGGGCGGAAAGCTTCAAAGGTCTAGCCACCTTTGTAATGCAACCCAGGTCTCGCCAGATGGTGGAGATGACCGCCTCCCTTGTAATAACCCCACTTTTGGCAGCAGTGTTCCCACTTCATTCAGAGATGCCACCATGTAGCTAGAAAACTCGAAGTGATGAGTGTCCAGCAGGTTCATTTCAAATAGCTTCCCTGGTCACTTACTATGTCTGAGAATCGACAAAGACATAGCAGGGACATATCTGTTTGTGCAAATATGCCATCACATTTAATATAATGCATCCTGCCTTAGGGCTGTAAGGTCAGCTGGAGGGGTGACTTACATATATTGCATGCAGTGTTTAGGGAACATGGCACGCAGGCTGTGTACCATGTCATGTTTTGACTTTTGTCTGCACCAGACCCACAGCCTGCAATGGCAGCCTGTCGTGCTTGGTGAGGGATCCCTAGTGTGGCCTGTTGGGGCCCTCCTTAGTAACCCAGGCACCAGGGGTACCATTTACCTGGGACTTACAGTGGATGCTAAATGTTTTGTCAATTGGGAAAACAACTGTGCAGTTTTGAGGGAAAGAGATCTATCATTAGGAACCTGGTAGGCAGGAACCCAGTGCTTTTTCAGTCGAAATTACACCAGAAACCAGGCAAAACGAGGTGGGGGGGGGGACTATGTCAACAGAGGCACTTCACTAGAACATTAATATTGTGCTTCTAACCTGGTCCAACTATTTTAGTATTAGTTTCTCAATTTCACGTCCGATTAAACAAAAACAGACCCCCAATTCCTGCTTTGTGCCTAAAAGGTCATGGCGCAAAATGAATGCCGAAACTTTTACTAAGCATTTCTTTCCCCCCCATCTTCGATTCAGGTATGTCTCTAGATGCTTCCCTAGTAGATTTTAACTCTGCTGTCTCTGAATCTTTAGATATATGTGCTCCTCGGAACACAAATCCATCCCACAGACAAAACTCTTTTCAGGCTTGGTATTCTACTGAGTTAAAATGTGAGAAAAGGAAATGTAAACTAACAGAGAAAACTTGGCACCTCTTGAGAAACCACACTGATCGGCAAGCTTATAAACAGCAGTTAAATGCCCATCATCAACAGACGATAACCAGTGTTCCAGTAAGAAACCTTTTAAAATTAAGGAGCTCTCTCAGCCAGTCAGTCTTCTACAAACTATCTCACCCACAGCCCTCCACCATGAAGATATTGCTAAATATTTTTCAAACAAAATGTATAGCATCTATTCCAACTTTGTTCCTCAACCCTGTCTTTCAGAGTTAGATTATGACTGACTTGGGCCACATCCTGATACTACAGTACATTTTGGTGAGTTTGCTAAGCTATTGAGCAAGCAGGTTGAAAAAACAACGTGGAAATTAAATCAGGCTCCCCGCTTGACCCTTGTCCTCATTTTATTTTTTCCAGACTTTTTATTTGTAACATTTCCTTCAAAAATGTAATTTATCTCGACACATGAAAGCAAACAAAGACTCTCCCCCTAGCCAAGAAAGCAGGACTATACGTCTCAGTACTTTCAAACTACCCTTCCATCTCCTAACTCACTTACATGTCTAAGGTTTTATAAAGACCGGTTAATAGTGAGTTGACAGCATTTTAAGAAGAAAACGACATACTTGACCCTTCTCAAATGGGCTTTAAGCCCAAGAATAGCACTGAAAACACACTTTTTGCAGTCCTAGACAACGTAAGACTGAAAGTAGATCATGGCAAAGCTGTTGCCCTGATTCTACTAGATCTGTCGACTGCTTTTGACACTCTCGCACAGCCTTCTTATAAGCTTCATGAGGCTGGGCTACACTCAGCGGTCTTACAGTGGTTTTGCTAATTTTTGTCCAATAGGACTCAGTTCAGCTGGACACTATTAGGTCCTCTCCCCACACTTTGAAGAGTGGGTTTCTGCAGGGTTCATTGTTTAGCCTGACTCTAAAAAATAGTGTGTATGTTGTAGCCCTTGCTAAGCTGGTGTGTAAGTGGTGTTTTGAAATCTGTTCATATGCGGATGATACACAATTGATCATCTCTGTAGGTGATCAAGGCAAGAAAATCAGACATAACCTTTCTGGATCCCTCGAGGACGCAGCCAGCTGGATGAGGAATCACAGTCAGAATCTAACTGCCAGAGAGATTCTACTTTTGGGAGATGCCCATGATATTTGGGACCCAACTTGGTGGCCAGTTTCCTTGGGGCCAGCTTCTATACCAAAAAAAGTGGTCAGCAACCTGGGGTTTTTGATTAATGGGTCCTTAACAATGTCTGAGCAAGTTATTGCTACCTGCGGCAAATGTTACGGTCTGTTGAAACTTCTTAAGAAACTATTTCATTGGATTCCAGATGACTGGCGTAGAACCATAGTCCAGGCTTTTCTAGTAAGCATATTGGACTATGGTAATGCCCTTTGTTTCGGGATATCAGACCATCTTTTTTCTCATCTGTAGGTAAAACATAGCTGCTAAACTCATATGCAACCAAGGTAGGTTTAGCTCGGCCTCTGCCTGCCTTATCACCCTGCACTACTTCCTATTCACCTGAGGGCTAAATTCAAACTTTTGTGCCATGCACATAGGGCCTTTTATAACACAGGTCCTGTGATTCTCTGATCCAAACTGAAGTTCTATACTCCCACAAGAAGTCTTCAAACTGAGAATCTTGCCCTTGCTAAAACAAAACGAGTGGGAAAAAAACAAGAGCTGGGGGCCACTCTTTTACCTTTCTGGCTTCCACTTATTGGAGCTTACTGCCTTTAAACCTCCACTGTACCAACTTAGATTTAGAACGAAGCTGAAAACTTGGCTCTTCCCAAAATAATGACCATTCTACCCTATTCAGTAAATTTACCTATGTTACTTGGCTTGTTTTAGAGCTGTGATATCCTTTTCGGGATGATTGTTGCGTTTTATCATAAACTGAAAATAAATAAAATGCTGTAATTGTGATTCATTGTGCACTCTGAGATCCCCTGTGCCAGCCCAGTTCTCTTAGTCCCCAAACCTCGCACCCAGAATGGAAAGAGAGAAATTAGATTTTTTTGTGGACTATAGTGGCCTCAATGCTGTGACCAAAATGCATGCACACCCAATTCCTATGGCTGATGAATTAACAGGTTAGGGGCAGCCAAATATCTCAGTACTTTTTATCTCACATCAGGGTATTTGCATACAGATCTGACCCCTGGAGCTTAGAAAGGATCAGCATTCTCAACCCCAGATGGGCATTATCAGTACACTATAATGCCTTTTAAGCATCTGAGGAACCCCTGGACTCTGTGTACACTATATCTCACTTTGATATAGTATACACAGAGCCAGCTTCCTACACGTAGGGTCTGCCAAGATGGCGGAACCCTTCCTTGTCCGTGCAGACCTCGTAGCCCACCTCAAAGGTATGGCTAGTTTGAGGGAGGTGGACGCCTCCTACACAGCTAATTTCCCACTTTCCCAGCCGGGTAGGGCAGGAAGGTCTGTGCCCTCCGCTGGGGGGGGGGGGGCTCTGAGCACATCATAGGCGAGGTAAGCCTTTGAGACTCACTGCCCTATCCAGCTTGGGAGGGAAGAGGTGTGACCTCCTTCCTGCCCAGGCCCTTTGTCTTATGTGCTGCCAAGGTGCTGGCACCACTGGCAGGAGGTCAGACTCTTGTCTGTGGTGGCACCGGCTCAGGAGAGCCCGCCAAAACAGTACAGTACAGGTGCTACCTGAACATCTGCTTTTTAATCCTAAAAATGGGCATCATGTTCAGGGTTAAAAAGCATATTGTTTGATACCATACAGGATGGTATTTGGCTGGACCATTGCAGATCTGGTCATCTGAGCAGTAGTCAGATGCCAACCCATGTTATCCAATGGACCGCCAGTTATTCAGGCTGGTCGTTTTATATCCCAGCACAGGAGCATATGCACTCCTGCACAGATGCCTTCACTCATGGAACAGTGCTAGAGGGGCCTGCCTTTGAGGTGACTGACCTGTCCATGGGCCGTTGCAGGGACTTGGTCTGACATGGTGTGGGCAGTCTCACTCGAGCAGCTGGCTGCTTGTGCAGGCTGACATGGCATCTCTGCAGTCTCTCTTTTACTTGGGGTGGCACAATCAGTACTGCAGTCTTGGTACCCCCTTCACCACCCTTGTTCTGGGTACCATGGGTACAATTTACTGGGGACTCACAGGGGTGATAAGGTGCTGCCAATTGCCCTGTGCAATTTGACATATAATTTAAGGGAAAGAGCATTGGTACTGGGGCCTGGTTATCAGGCCTCAGTACACTGACAGGTCAAAAACAGCATCTAGCAGTTCAAGTGGGGGCATGTGCAAAGAAGTCCAGTTTGCTACAATGGCCATGACCTGCCTGTTGCTTTCATTAGCAGGCGGTTACTCCCCAGAAAGCAGCGTATGAGTGCCATCAAGAGTTTTAATGTTGATCATAATGCCTGTCAAGCTCAGTTTAAGAAAAGCACAAGCTTTTCCACAAGTGTCCAAGTCAAGGCGCTATAGTTTCCTAAAGTAATGCAGCTAAATAACTGTCGAACAATTAAGTTAGCAACATCCGACAGGACACTAACATACTGTGCATATTACACTGTCCGCTGTTGAACTTTGGCAAACTGTTTTTGTCTATTTTGATAAAAACAGAATGATTCAACTCTGCGTCGCGCTGTAGCCCACAATCCATCTGGACACACACTTCCCTTTACATTTCTTTTTGTTGACCGATGGTCTCAGATGCAAGTATTTTGTACCTCAGGGGGAAACAAGGAAAACACTAAAGATTTCTATCAAGCGTGGAGGAAAAGAACATTCAAGGGTGTAAAGAGTTTCAAGTGATTTCCATTTATTGTGGAGACATTTTCCGTGTTGTGTGTTTTTGTGACGTTTTTGAAGGCCCTCAGGTGTATCATAATTACTCTAGGTAAAGTTAAATGCTATAATTATGCAAATACCCATTTAAATTCTGCTATTTTTGTGGCACTTGCGTCTCTTAGAAATAATGTCTAAAGAATGTTGTTGTTTTTTTTTTTATATATATTTTTTTTTATACAGCAGTCATGTAGCAAGCACTAATGTATGTGTTGACTTGAAATTTAACTCCGCATTCTCATTGGAATATGTTTTTGAAATACTATCACTGAATCATTCAAATGACCAAATAAAATATCTTTCATTGGAGCATGTTCTGAATTTATTGCTCACCCATATATCGGCTACTGAGTTTTATGGGATAAGAGGTTAATCTCAGCTTGCTTTTCATTCCCTCCACCTCCATTTTTTTTGCAGTAAACCAGACATGTCACGACTGAGGCTTGCTGCTGGGAGTGCTATAGTGAAGTTAGCGCAGGAACCCTGTTACCATGAAATCATTACGCTGGATCAGTATCAGCTATGTGCACTTGTTATTAATGTAAGTTTAACGCTGTATTCTTGTGTTGGTTCTTTTTCGGTATGGTGATTATTGTGTATGCTGTTTAACTTTGACAGTCAACTATTTGCAGTAAGCGTACACCACATTGTTTTTTTGTTTTCTTTTCAATTTTGCTTTTACTGAAGCTTTGCATGTCTTTAATTGTTGGAATCGTATATGTATTTATCAGATTATAACATCAATCTGTAGTGAATCCTAGTTTGTTTTAACGGGATAACAGGAGTTAGCTTAGCCGTAGGCTTGTAAACGCGTGCCCCCGTCACCCAGTGACTTTTAACCTACTTAGCTTGCTCTGTCTTAGCCCATTTAATTATTTATTTTCTTTAAGATGGGGGCCTTGTTTATAGTTAGGCCACTTGTTATGGGTTCTATTATCAGTGTCACTGCGCCAAGGCGTCAAGATCAAGCACGAAAGACAAACATACAGTAGGTATTCACACTTAGGGATTTTCCCTCTCTATACTTTCGAGTGATTGTTGATATTAATTGCCATCCCAAGCATGCCTGTTATCTATTGTTATGAATAACATTTATGTCAGGGGACCTTGTAGATCTGTATAAATACAACACACTTTAGATAGATAATCAGAGGGATTCCGACCAGAGGGCATCGCCACCATCGCTGATACCAATGCTGCAGTTATCTTGACGCTGACCCAGTCTTCGTGTCCCTGCGGAGTCTGAGATAGAGACCTCATTCCAAGGTAACGAGGGTTGGGGGCTCCTCTCATAGACACGACTTTGGCAGATTAGGTTTAACGAACCCAGCTCTCCTTTAGGTAGGAGGTTAGACCTATTTTCCTTAGGGTACTAGGGCTTATTCCATCTTTTACATATACATATATTTCTTTCATATATTGCACAATGGTAGGGTCTTTATAACAATGACTCTCTTCTTCACAATATTGTTGCTTGGTATATTCATTATCCTAATCATTGCAGTTCATGCAACTAATCACAAATTGCAGTTATGTTGAATAAAAACTATTATAACTTCACTGCATCTGTGTTATTGCCTTTGTTTGTATGATACATAATCTATGAGAAAAGGGTAATCTCCGTTTAACCACGACAACCCTGAGATATCGTACTTGGAGTCCATGCGTAAGCGACTGCTACAAATCACCTTTTACTATTGTGTTTCTGGTGAGGTACTGCTAGTAAGCCGGTATGGTTTGGACAACAGTTACAACTAGTTGTAGGAAAAGACCTAGTCACCTACAAACGAAAGTACTGTCATCCTGAGACCAGCAGTCTTGCTCAGAGCAAGAGTCCAAACTACGACAAATCTAGGACAAGAAGCAATGCTGTTGAAAGCCTCAGAAAGCAGACTGCTGGTGTGCTTCTACCCAGATCAAATAAAAATGCAGCATCTTCATAAACACGTCTATTTAGAAATCCACTCTCGGGAAAGCTTTGTTGCTGAACACCTTGCCTCTGGGCAATCAAAACAGCCTTTTTGGAGGGAACATAGATGAGGAAACTACCGTACATGTGGCTACTCAACACCATCCTTGTCCAGCACACGTTCGTAGCTTACGTCCGGTTGACCTATACAATTAAGCATTTGATCTCATCTGTGTATTAAAACTGAATTCTGATAGATACTTCTCACCATAGTTATCCTATCTTTATAATATTTTGCAGATGTAAGACTGGATCCAGAAACTTTTCAGCCGTACCTCTGCGGGCCGTTACGTGGTGTCATGCGGCTGCTCCCTGTCCGTTCTGGAAGTGATGTACAGAACCATTGATAGGTTTCAATTGTGCACGATGATGTCAGTTCCTTTCTTCCTGTGCTACCAGACACTGATCCAGAGCTACCGTTTGTCTCTTCACAAGACCCTTTCTTCTCATATCATTTGAAAATATAGTGTGCAAGGGGAAAATGTAATCTCCTAGAGCTACAGGGCTAAAACCTTGTAGGGACTGTTGCAAGCAAATGTCTTTGACAAATCCCCATGAGGCTTGCCTGTGGTGGCTGTGGTTGGAACAGACTCCAAGGCCACAGCGCCTAAATGAACCCCACGGCTAGCCAGGGCCATAAGGGTAAGCTCAGAGTCATCAAACGCCGCGAAACTCCACACCGTGACCAATGGAAGTTGAAGGGAAGACCTCTTTCCTGAAGTAGCTCCCTAAGCCGGTCATAGTCTTGGTTGAAGTCTTTGGGTAACAAAGTCCAATCAGGTTTCAGCCCATCCTGCCTCTCTCAAACTTGATCGCAGGTTGGAGGGCATTAACATGCTCTCGCTTCTGAAGCTGTTTCCCCTTCGTAGCCAATTCCATCGTCCCAAAACAACCCAGATTTACAGGGCCGTTGATGATGCTACAGCACATCAGATAATTTAGTAAAGCCATGCTGCAGCTCTTTGGCACAATACCACCTCTTTCAACCATGCCTTTAGGGTCAATGAACCGCAGAGGCCTTAAGTTGAAGCGCCCCCTTTAAGTCTCTGCAACTCTCTGCACCAGCTGGACCTGATACGGGTTCTGTATCAGTTTCACTGACTGATTCCTATCTTTGCACCCCCCCCTCCAGACCATGGATAATCTATGCACAGTGACAAAGTTCACCCAATTGTGCTTTCCGAGTCTGTACTGCTTCGACCTTCATAAAGGCCATGATCTGATACTCTTAGGCTGCTGCTTTTGGGCAATCAGTCATACTGCAGTACTCTGTCCTTACATTAAAGGAGGACTTAAATGTGCATACTTTATTTGCAGTGGATTCTGACAGTGGTACTTAAGATGATGGGAATTAATTTGTCTAAACATACGGAGATGACAAATGGTATGAAGACCTTCAGGATGGTGGAGGCCTGGACTCCTCACCAGACACTTGGCTAGTTTTGTCTCTGAGACCTACAACTGAAGGAAGCATCATCTTCGCCATGGTCATGGGAAGGGAGGCCAAGTTTCCAGACCTCAAGTTATCCACTATGCATGTGAAGACCAATGGCTTCAATGAAGTGTTTCAGCCTGTGCAAAAAAATAATGAAGCTCTCACAGATACACTCCTCTTTTTATGGGCAAAACCCTGTTACAGACTTTCAGTGAACAGAGAGATAGCACAACACTACCGTTAAGCCTCCGGCCATCTGGAAAATTGTCTCTGCACCCCACTCCTGAACTCCTAGTCTTACAGGATTAAACAAACCAGGTTAACCCTTCAGAGTCAAACTGTATCAAACCTTGTGGGAAGCATGTGCATTCTTCAACAAGCTTGGCACTATATTCTTGTGAGGAAATGGGGTGTATTATATGTTGTAGTAGTGCAACCTCGCTATGTGATACACATACCAATCCCTTTAGGACCCTTAGGTTGCGTCTGTCAAACCCTCAGCTTAATCCTGGGTAGCTTTGGTGCTGAGCAGCAAGGCTTAAACAGAGGAACAAATGTAAAGCATTTAAACAGCACCAAAACATTTGAAGAGGAATTTGACACAACAGTCAAGTAATCGGACACCAATTTATAAAAGTATACTGTATTTTTAAAAGAATTTAGACTTGGCAAAATCAATGAATTGGAAACTTAGAAACGCTTCCAAGGAAAAGTTAGGTAAATATCACTGCAGTCGGTTAAAGGCACTTGGAGTGCCCAACTACAACAGGGATCCAGTCAGGGCTACCAGTTAAGTCCTCATGAACAGTTACCTTCACATGTGAAGCAGTACTTCAGCAGTTCCAGGCATGTTACCCACATTGCAAAGGATTCCCATGGGAGTGGTCTTGATGCAAGGAATGAAGTGTGCTGAAGATACTCTAAGGATGCTAGGGATACGATGCAGTTGATGAGGGTCTTCCTGCAGGGATTCCTTGTTCCACGAAGATGGTGAGAGGGGTGTTTTGTTTTCAGGGTTGATGTCCCACGAAGTCCTCTCTGGTCTGGCTGAAGTCAAGTTACAATGGGAAAACCAGTCGTCTGTTGTGGTCATAGGCCAGTTCTTCCTGGGTCGATAACTCTCCTTCTGAGGGTCCCAGCTTTTCTTCGACAGGACACCCGGATTCAGCCAACTGGGGTGCCACTGTGTTTTGGGTCTTGGTCCTTGGTGCAGCACGGCGGTGTTGGTAGCGGCTTGCAGACTTTGGGCTACTAAATTGCCCCAGCAGACTAATTCAGCTGGTGTGTCCCTGGGCTGGCCTTGCCTTTGAAGTCTCTTCGCTTACCTCACTAGCCCACCCCCGAGCTACGCACCCCTGGGGAAGTTGGTTTAGCAGCTGGTTTGCCCTTTCTTGTCCCTGTGATAACTTATCTACCTCAGCAATGGGGCAGCCTTCCCCCCCGCTGTTACTCATCTGCCCTTCAAAGGCAGCTTCACATTTGAAGCCTGCCTTTTGAGGCTAACACCCAAGTGGCTTCCTGCAGAAGGAAGGTGACACCTCCATGGTCTGCAATCCCTTATTGTTGTCCTTCCTTAATGTTGTTGGTGCGTCTTTCCAAGAGGGCAGAGAGTGGTCTTGTGGAACAGGACCCATATGTGCCCGGGAAGGCACAGGAGTTTTAAAGGCAACAAATTGGCAGCGTTGCTAATGCTACACGCTGCAACAAGTTACATTAATTTTGACTTGAATACAAATCGGGCTTAATGTAGCATGTTGATTGATACCTTGGTGTGCCAACTTTGATAGCACCGTTCAGGAGTTAGCGCAGCTGAGGGGTCAGGGTGTAACCCTGTACTCGCCAGTGGGGCCACTAAGTAATTCCAGATTAAAAATAGTTGTTTTGCGCGTTACTGTCAGGACATGTAAAGTAGATGTTCTGCCTGTGTCCTCTATTGAACCCTGCCTTTAGGTCTCGATAGGCCTGCCATAAGGGTGACGTACACACACATATATGGGAAGTGGTGGCTGTGCCCTTGCTTTTAGTGGCAGAGACGGGCTAGCATTGCACGACTGCTCTACCAGTATGTAGTGGCGGACTGTGAGACTTGTTTTACTTGGGAGGAAGGGGGGGGTGGGGGGGGGGGACCTCCAGGGTGGCATAATCAGTCTACAAGCCTTGGAGTACCCTTCTAACTTACATGGCCAGGGTACCATTTAATAGGGACTTAACAGTAGGTTAGCCATTTCCAATTGGGTATAGCCAATTCAACATATACTTTAGGGTTAGGGCAATGGCACTGATGTCTGGTTAGCACGAGTGCACTCTGAGTAGAAAAAACAGCAACATCAATTGAAAAACTTGGGGGTGATCATACAAAAAGAGGCATTGCACATGTCTGTTGTCCCTGAAAAAGTGTGCCCAGTCCTCACCCAGGCTATCCAGGATGACATCTGCTGTGGTTTTGGCCATCACAGATTACCCTGACAGGGCTTTTGGCTCAAGTGCAGCCATCGGGAGACACGCCTGGATGATATACACAGGCTCTAACAGCGCTGTTTAGTCCATGCTAATAATCATGCCCTTCTATGGCTCTCTCCTTTAATGAGGAGGCAGAGTCGGCCATTGACCGAATCTGCAAAATAGCAGGCCGCATTGTGCTTCAAAGGCCAGTCCGCCCTACCATGTCAACTACACTAACAGTTTTGCAGCATGCATCTTTTCTAGATTCACATTCTCAGCATTATTTCGCCATCTAGTGGTTGGGTCGGAATTCTCCACTCGTTTGTAGTCCTTCCTTTCTTTCTATTTTTTTTCTTTCTGCTGTTGGGAGTCAACAGATCCCCCATTTGGTACTCCCTGTGACATTGTATGACCTACCCCTTAAGCTCCCACCTTTGGTCGCCGCCTTCAGATTATTATTTTTCTTGCCTTTGAGTCTGGGTGCTTGGCTGAAGGTTCTCCCAACTCAAGGAAGAAGTTGTTTTGATAAGACGTTTGCGAGAAGAGCGTCAAAAGTTAACACCAAAATTGGAGAACACCAGTGATGTAGAGATACCAGAGGGAAGTCTAGAGCAAAGGAGACAATTTTACTTGACTGAATTAGAGAATACCCAGACAGGGGGCTCCCTTTTCAGCCTAATGGAGAAGAGACTGTTCCAGTTCTCCCCAAATTGCCACCACAAGTTTATGCAGAAAGACCAACACCTGGTCCTCAGCCTCTGCCTAACCATTGACCACAGAGGCAAAGATTGCAATGCCTGCGCTGTCTTCTGATCAAAGACTTTGAGAACCAGGGAGAAGCAGAAAAGGACACACTAAACCATGCAGGGACAGTAGAAAACTACATCCCTGAGCGACCTGAGTCTGTTTAGCGATGAGGAGGAAACAGTTGCTGAAGGCGCCGAGGGGGAAACCTCAGACGCCGACCAAAGGATCGTTGATGTTGAAACTCACACAACCAAGAAGAACAAGAGACCAGAGGTGAGAGAGATTTCAACCCCAAAATAACTGCCCAAGTCTCAAAGATCAGACTAAGGAGCAGCAAGGGTAGCCTCTTGGGTAAAGCATTCGTAGACCAGAGGGCTGGTCCAGAGAAAAAGAACCCCCTCAGATCTCTTGAAAGGGAAACGCAGGAGAAGAATCTCCAGAAAAGACTCAGTCACCGAACGACGGTCAGTGGGAAGATGTTTCTATATCAAAAAAGGAGACGTCTCGGAATTAACACTGAAGCTTGACAACTGATGTGTTCTTTAAAGAATCTTCAATGTTGAAGATCAAATCGATGTCGAGCCTCGATGCCAAAGAACGGTTTTCAGAAATCGAGAAAATCCTTAAGAGGATTTCAAATTTCACCAAAAAAAACATTGACACCAAAGGATCAAGGAGAATAGGAAGTCGAAGAAATCGAACCTCCTGGGACACTAGAGTCTCAGGAGGAGGAGAAAGAACTCTTCTAAGAAAAGTAACAAGTAGGAGGCTTGTACCAGGGCTCAGAGGAATCCAAGTACACAGAGTCTCAGTGGCAGGTCCTGGTGACTAACTCACTGAGAGGAAGGTGTAGATTCTTACTTATGGAGGCCCTCGCCCCCAGACGACATTAGGGTATATAATCAGGTAATCAAGAAGTTGCAGACAAATATGGGGTGAAGTGCAGTTGGAGGAAGAAATACTACAGTCTTGTTTCCTATTAGAAACCCTCTTGCCATCACGAGCCAGGAACCAGTTCCTGCCAATGCTGCGTAGCTTCCTTGATCAAGGAAGGGAGGCCTTCAAATAACCCACAACCTGTAGAACTGTGACTCCTAGAGTGGAAAAAAATATAAATATTCTTCAAAGGACCTAGCATAGATCTAGGGCTCAGTGCCAGGGGTTCAATCATCACCTTGACGTCATGGAAGAGGGTGAACATCCCCTCAACATCGGAGCCTCCTCCAGACAAGGAGAGGAAGAGGATGGAGGTCATGGGGAGAAAGTTAAAGAGGAATGCAGCAAATAAATGGCGCATTGCCAATTCTAATGCCCTTCTAAACAGGCATGCTTACCAGCACTTGTAGTAGATGGCTGAATTAATGAGGCACCCACCAGAACAGTACAGGCAGAGGGTGGCCCACCTAACCGAAGAAGACAAGAATATTGCCAACACTGCAGAAATTGCTGCTTGATGCGGCTGCCAGATCAAGCCACCAGATGATGAGAATCATGGTACGCTGTCACATATGGCTGAAAATATCAGGATTCAAGCCAGATGTACAAGCTAATATACTAAATGCACCCTTCAACAGACAAAAATTATGTGGAAGCTCGGATAAGGACACCCTGAACCAGCTAAAGAACAGCATCAAGACAACTAAGTTCATGGTGGCATTGCAATTCAGAGCCGGCGTGTGAAGAGAAACACCATCATCTCACAAGCCTACAGATAGAGGTAGTTTCCAAGTGGGAACTTCGCACCAAACCTTCGAGGGAAGCACACAAACATCTGGATCTCAATAACACTGGCAGTACCAGCAGCAGGGATGACAATCCTTTCGAGGAAACACAAAAGAAAGGGGGCAGCCTCACAGGGGAAGGCAAACCCCCACCTCGGAGTGCCTAAGAAAGGTGTCAGTCTCTCTCACACACAACACCAGTGGTAGCCAAATTAAATGGATTCCTTCAGCAATATAGGAAACTAACAACGGACAAATGGATTCTGAACATAATAAATATGGATATTGCATAGAATTGAAAAGATTGCCTCCTACAAAGGGCCTAAAAATAGGGCTCATTCAAAAGAAGAAATGTCTCATCTTCTCTGGAAAGTATAGGATTGCTGGGGAAAAGAGCAATAGAGAGGGTGCCCAGCGCAGTGATCAACAAGGGAAATTACTCAACATATTTTCTAATTCCAAAGGTAGACAAGTCTCTACGACCAGTCCCAGACCTCAGATTCATAAACAAGTTCATAAGAACCCAAAAATTCAAGATGACAACCTTGCAGGAAGTAATCCCACAATTACAAATAGGGTATTACATGGCAACTATAATCTCTAAAAGAGGCATACCTACACGTACCAATGAATGAAGGAAACACCTGAGGTTTGTGGTGAACAGGACCCACTATAATGCTGACATTTGGGATAAAATCAGTGCCAAGAGTCCTTACAATTTGTCAGGTGGCAGTTGCAGCTCACTTAAGACAGGGAATACACGTCTATCCTTACCTGGACAACTGGTTAGTAAGAGCAGAGTCACACAGCAGATGGAGAGATTATATACAACAGATAATAAAAACCCCATTCATTTTGGGATTCTCAATAAATATAGACAAGTCATCCTCCACTCCATAACATGAAAAGATGTTTTGTGGAGAAAGGATCAACCCAATACAAGGGAAATTTAGGAAGCTTACACTTTGTGGTATATGTATACTGTGTAAATGGTCCAGGGCTTCCCTAGTGAGTGGAAAGGGTTGACAGGGTTTGCTATGCAATCCCAAAGTGCGCTGCCTAGGGGTAAGTGGTGTTGAGCAACCTTAGGCTAAACACAGGAGTGCAAGACATCTACAAATACACACAATACTCAATAAATGACACACGACTCAAAAATGAGATCAACACCAATTTATAAAAGTAGCAAGTATCTTTATGTTCGGTGGCATGTGTAGCTGCAGATACACATGCTGTGCATTATCCTGCCATCTAGTGTTGGGCTCGGAGTGTTACAAGTTGTTTTTCTTCGAAGAAGTCTTTTCAAGTCAGTTTAGTGCATCGGCACTGACATCAAGAGCGCTCCGGCGGCCCTTCGGGGCTTCCGTTCTTCAGCGAGGCCTGGTCGGCCCGACCACATCCGTCGTCCCAGACTAATGGACCGGACCCCATTCCGCTTCTGTCCTAAGTGTCATTCGTAGTATCCTTATACAGACCAGCACCGGGTCTGTAATCTGTGTTTATCACCTGAACAAAGGGAGGATACTTGCAAGGCTTGTCAAGCGTTTCGATCGAAAAAGACCTTAGGGATCGACGTGCAAAGAGCAGCTCGACGTCGGAGAGGAGGAAAGCATCTCCATCCAGGCCACTGACTCAGATGAATCCGAAAGTGAATGACCCTTGACGGTGCAGCGAACAGTGAGTAAACCTGCCCCATCCAAAACTCACAGAAAGACATTTAAGGCCATGGGGATGCCACCGCCAGCAGGCCATGTCTTAACCCACCGAAAAGAAGGTGACCAAACATCGGCGCTGAAAAAGGCCAAAGAATTGCCGAAGACATCCGACTCTGGTTGAGATTCCGGCACCGAACGATCTCGACACCAAGAGTTTGATTCACCCAAAGTGAGGAAAATATCTTCGGAACCGAAAAAGACTATATCTGAAACCTCGGTACCGAAAAAAGCGGCTTCGGAGCCGAAAAGAAGCTCTTATACAGAAGAGCAAGGACTTTCCAGCCAAATGAAGGAAAGACATAGATTTGAGCAGGAATTAAGTATGGAAGAACTGGACCATACACAAAGGAGGTTACATATCCAGAAAGAGACTAGAAAAATACAAACTTTACCTCAACTCAAATCTAAAAGGAAACTTGCATTTCAGGAGACAGAAATGGCAACCTAAGGCAAAGGTTGTTAGAGATAAATCCCACCACCAAGGGTATCACCACAACCGTCCCCACCGCACTCACCACAACTGTCGCCAGTGGGAACACCTACAATGCAATCACCCACACATACTGGGATGACACAGGATGATGGTGATGCATGGGATTTATATGATGCACCAGTATCGGATAACAGTCCGGATTGTTATCCAACAAAGCCATCACCTCCAGAAGACAGTACTGCATATACGCAGGTACTATCCAGAGCAGCTACGTTCTACAACGTAGCAATGCACTCAGAGCCAGTAGAGGATGATTTCCTGTTTAACACCTTGGCATCCACCCACGCTTCCTATCAGAGTCTGCCAATGCTCCTATGCATGCTCAAGCACGCGAAACAGGTCTTCCAGGAGCCTGTAAAGGGAAAGGCTATCAAGCCGAGAGTTGAGAAGAAATACAAACCTCCCCCAACAGATCCGGTGTTCATAACACAACAACTTACACCGGACTCAGTGGTTGTAGGAGCGGCAAGGAAGAGAGCAGACTCTCAATCGTCAGGAGACGCTCCACCGCCTGACAAAGAAAGCAGAAAGTTTGACGCAGCAGGCAAACGAGTGGCAGCACAAGCAGCCAATCAATGGCGGATTGCAAATTCGCAAGCCCTACTTGCTTGCTACGACAGGGCACACTGGGACGAGATGCAACACATCATACAGCACTTGCCCAAGGAACACCAGAAACGTGCCCAACAGGTTGTGGAAGAAGGACAGGCCATATCTAACAACCAGATAAGGTCCGCACTAGACTCGGCAGACATGGCAGCACGAACAGTCAACACAGCAGTAACCATTCGCAGGCATGCATGGTTAAGAAGTTCTGGTTTCAGGCCAGATATTCAACAAGCGGTGTTGAACATGCCATTTAATCAAGAACAGTTGTTTGGGCCGGAAGTTGACACTGCAATTGAGAATTTAAAAAAAGACACGGACACTGCCAAAGCCATGGGCGCGCTCTATTCCCCACAAGTCAGAGTCATCTTTAGGGAACCACAATTTAGAGGGTTTTTTTGGCAACAAACATCAGAGTCTTTCACCTCTCAAACCAGACCCAGCTATCAGGCACAATACCAAAGGGGAGGGTTTGTGGTTTCTATAGAGGACAATTCCCAAGAGGAAGGGGAAAGTTCCAAACAACCAAACCAGACCAAACAGTGACTTCAATGTCATAAAAACCCAACACTTATCACCAGTGGGGGACGGCGGGGGGGGGGGGTGGAGAGGCTAACCGCATATTATCAAAACTGGACACACATTACCACAGACGCATGGGTCCTATCAATTATCCAACATGGTTATTGCATAGAATTCACAACATTCCCGCCAGATGTGCCACCTAGAACACACAATCTGTCCCAACAACACTTAGACCTATTACAAATAGAGGTCCAAGCACTACTACAAAAACAAGCAATAGAGCTCATACCCAAACATCAGAAAGGAACAGGCGTATACTCACTATATTTCCTAATTCCCAAAAAGGGCAAAACGTTAAGACCTATCTTAGATCTCAGAACACTGAATCTCTTCATCAAATCAGACCACTTCCACATGGTAACACTTCAAGACGTGGTTCCCTTATTAAAAAAGGAAGACTACATGACAACATTAGATCTCAAGGATGCGTATTTCCACATACCCATCCATCCTTCTCACAGAAAATACTTACGGTTTGTAATGCACGGCGTACACTATCAATTCAAGGTGCTACAGTTCGGAATAACAACAGCACCAAGGGTATTCACACAATGCCTAGCAGTAGTAGCCGCTCAGATAAGGAGACAGCACATGCACGTATTTCCATATTTAGACGACTGGCTAATAAAAACCAACAATCAACAGTGTCTTCTTCACACGCAATACGTCATAGAAACTCTACATAAGCTTGGGTTATCTATCAATTACCAGAAATCACTTCTGCAACCATCCCAAATACAAATATATTTGGGAGCAACACTCAACACACAAAGGGCAATTGCCACTCCAAGTCCACAAAGGGTCCAAGCATTCCAAAATGTAACATCAAGCCTACAGCCAAACCAACACTACCCAGTAAGGTTTGTAATGAAACATCTAGGCATGATGTCTTCATGCATAGCCATTGTCCCAAATGCAAGATTACACATGCGGCCCTTACAACAGTGCCTAGCAAAACAATGGACATAAGCACAGGGTCAACTTCAAGATCTAGTGTTGATAGACCGCCAAACACACTCCTCGCTTCAGTGGTGGAACCCAATAAATTTAAACAAAGGGCGGCCATTCCAAGACCCAGTGCCTCAAGCTGTTATCACAACAGATGCTTCCATGATGGGGTGGGGAGCACACCTCAACAAGCACAGCATGCAGGGTCAATGGGACAATCAACAAAAACAACTTCACATAAACCATTTGGAACTGCTAGCGGTTTTTCTAGCATTAAAAGCATTTCAACCACTGGTAGCCCACAAACACTTCCTTGTCAAAACTGACAACAATGTATTATCTCAACAAACGGGTGGGACACACTCGTCACAACTGTGTCTCTTAGCACAAACGATTTGGCATTGGGCAATTCACAATCACATTCGCCTAATAGTAGAATACATAACAGGCATTCAGAATCAGTTAGCTGACAATCTCAGTCGGGATCACCAGCAAACTCACGAATGGGAAATACATCCCCAGATCCTACAGGATCACTTCCTCCGCTGGGGAACACCGAACATAGACCTATTCGCAACAAAAGAAAACGCAAAATGCCAAAACTTCGCATCCAGGTACCCACACCCTCAATCCAAGGGCAATGCACTATGGATCAGTTGATCAGGGATATTTGCTTACGCTTTTCCCCCTCTCCCACTCATCCCTTATCTGGTCAACAAACTAAGTCAAAACAAACTCAAACTAATACTCGTAGCACCAACCTGGGCTCGCCAACCGTGGTACACAACACTGTTGGACTTATCAGTAGTACCCCACATCAAAATACCAAACATACCAGACCATAACACAAACAACAGATCAGACACCCAAATCCAGCATCGCTCAATCTAGCAATCTGGCTCCTGAAGTCTTAGAATTCTGACATTTAAATCTTTCACAAGATTGTATGGAAGTCATTAAACAAGCGAGAAAACCTACAACAAGACATTGTTACACAAACAAATGGAAAAGATTTGTTTGCTACTGCCACACTAATCAAATTTAACCACTACATGCCTCCACAAAGGACATTGTAAGATACTTATTACACTTGCAAAAGTCTAATCTAGCATTCTCTTCCATTAAAATCCATCTCACTGCAATATCTGCCTATCTGCAGATTACACATACAACATCACTTTTTAGAATCCCAGTCATTAAAGCATTTTTGGAGGGACTAAAAAGGATCATACCCCCAAGGACACCACCAGTACCTTCGTGGAACCTTAATATTGTATCAACACGACTCATGGGCCCCCCGTTCGAAACCATGCATTCTTGTGAAATGCAGTATCTGACTTGGAAAGTAGCTTTTCTAATAGCTATGACATCACTTAGAAGAGTAAGTGAAATACAAGCATTTACTATTCAAGAACCCTTTATGCAAATAAATAATCGTAAAGTGGTTCTCCGTACAAATCCAAAATTCTTACCAAAGGTCATATCACCATTCCACCTACACCAAACTGTGGAACTCCCAGTCTTCTTTCCGCAACCAGACTCAGTAGCCCAAAGAGCCTTGCATACATTAGACATAAAAAGAGCACTAATGTATTACATTGACAGAACAAAACTATTTCGGAAAACAAAACAATTGTTTGTAGCCTTTCAAAAACCTCATGCAGGTAATCCTATATCCAAACAAGGCATCGCCAGATGGATAGGTAAATGTATTCAAACTTGCTATATTAAAGCAAAAAGAGAATTACCTATTACACCAAGAGCACATTCCACTAGGAAAAAAGGCGCCACAATGGCTTTTCTTGGGAATATACCTATGACAGAAATTTGTAAGGCAGCCATCTGGTCTATGCCTCATACATTTACTAAGCACTACTGTGTAGATGTGTTAGCAACACAACAAGCCACAGTAGGACAGGCTGTATTAAGAACATTATTTCAGACAACTTCAACTCCTACAGGCTGAACCACCGCTTTTTGGGGAGATTACTGCTTGGTAGTCTGCACAGCATGTGTATCTGCAGCTACACATGCCACCGAACGGATAATGTCACTTACCCAGTGTACATCTGTTCGTGGCATGAGATGCTGCAGATTCACATGCGCCCTCCCAACCCCCCAGTAGCCGTTTTTTAGTTGAATGAAAATTGTAAATTTGTAAATGAATATTTTTTTAATTCACATTAAGTACATACATAACTACTCCATTGCATGGGCACATCTACTATACTCACAACTCCTACCTCACCCTCTGCGGGGAAAACAATCTAAGATGGAGTCGACACCCATGTGCAGTGGAGCCGAAAGGGAGGAGTCACTCGGTCTCGTGTCTCGAAAAGACTTCTTCGAAGAAAAATAACTTGTAACACTCAGAGCCCAACACTAGATGGCAGGATAATACACAGCATGTGAATCTGCAGTGTCTTTTGCCACAAACAGATGTACACTGGTAAGTGACATTTTCCATATATTTAGGCATCAGGCAAAAATTGTTCTGGTAAGTACGTTTTGGAAATAGGAATTCTTTTCACTTTAAAAAGTGAACACTGCAATTTCTGAGTTCTGCAGCGTTATCCTATTGGAGTTATCCTATGGGAGGAAAAACAAGTTCTGCAATCGGCAACTGTATGACGAGGTACGGGATCAATCACAGAGATTTAGGGTGAGTATTGGGCAAGGGTCAGGACCACAACAACAGGTCACTCTGGGTGGCCGGTTGCAGAGGTGTAGTATGGAGTTGGGTGCCCAGTGTGTTTAAATGAAGATCGGTCTCTGTGGAAAAAGACTGCAGGCTCTGGCTAGGAGGCCAGTCGAGGTCAACCAACAGGTAGGTTACAAACAGTGGGTGCCCGGGGCTACAGGTGCACTTTTGGTTCTCTTCCCCACAGGCCAGGGGCGGCAGGTGCAGAGGTGCCCTTTGGTGTCTGGTTTCTGTGTCCTAGAGCACTCGTCGTTGAGGGGTCCGGAGGCTGCAGGCTTCATCGGGGAGCCCAGGAGGGGTAAAACCACAGTGGACTCGAGCTCAGGAGAGGTTTGTAAACCCCAAGGGCCCACAGGTCATCCTGTGGGAGGGGGTGTTATTCTCTTGTCCTAGGCAGTCCTTTGCTATGGGACCCTGAGAGGAGAAGGCTCTCACCCTAACGGTCCATAATGGGGTCTTTTGTGGCAGGCTGGCAGAAACGGATACGTGAGCACACCAGAGGCTGGTAGAGTTTATGGGGGAACCTCTAAGGTGCCCGTATTGGTAAATCCAACACTGGCATCAGTGTGGGTTCACCAATACAAGCTGTTTGATACCAAACATCCCTATCTTCAGTGAAGCCATCCTGTAGCTGGGGAACTCGTATTGAAACAGTGTCCAGCATATGCATTTAAAATGGTTTCCCTGGTCACTTACTATACCTGAGAATCAACAGTGACATAGCAGGGGCATATCTGCTTGTGCAGATATACCCTCACAAGTAATATAATACTTAGGGCTGTAAGGCCTGCTAGAGGGGTGACGTATATATTTCATGCAGTGTTAAGGAACATGGAACACAGGCGGTGTGCCATGTCACGTTTTCACTTTTGTCTGCATCAGGACACAGTCTGCAATGGCAGCCTGTCCTGTGCTCGGTTAGGGGTCTCTTAGGGTGGCACAGTTTGTGCTGTAGCCCTTAGGGGCCCTCTTTAGTACCCCAGGCCCTCCGTACCAGAGGTACCATTTACTACTAGGGACTTACAGAGGGTGCTGAAGGTTTTGCAAATTGAGAAAACAATTGTGCATTTTTGGGAACATGGGCAACACCACAGTAATGTGGTATATTAACAAACGGGGCAGGCTGGGGTTGTGGACTCTGTGCCAGGCAGCACTATGACTCTAAATATGGCTAAAATACCTGGGGAATTTCCTGGTGGTAAACCACCTGGTGGGATCTTCAAATGCCAGGGTAGACCAAATCAGCAGTCAGTGCCTAGAAAATCACAAAGTAACACCCGTAGGTGGAAAAAAGTCTCTTCCACTAATGGGGAGATTTTAGGTTCGATTTGCTTGCCACTGCCAAGGACATACAATGCCAGCATTTCTGCACTTCCAAGACACCTCTGTCTCGGTCTCTGTCTCTCTCTCTCTCTCTCTCTCTCACTCACAGATGCATTTCACCTACAGTGGCACTCAGGACTCCTGTATGCCTTTCTGCTGATACCGATCCTTCCCCAAGTTCTGAAGTTCATCAGGTACTACCAGGCTCAAGTCATCCTAGTGGCACCAGATTTGGCATGGAGAGTGTTATCCAGAACTCCTGGTCATAAGCATCTGCACTTTGATCAGGCTGGTGCCACTGGAGGATTTTCTGTAGCATTAGCAGTGAAGGATCCTAAATCTGGGCCTGCACAGTCTTTACCGCCATACTTCAGGTTCAGGTTCAGGTCAGGTCTTATCTCCTGACGGGGCTTCCACCTCCGAGCTTCTTCTCCATTCAATGAATCCCTCACTGATGTCCTTTTGGGTACTTGCTCCAGACCCAGCTCAGGGGCTCCTGTGAACAGGACTATTGCACGCCGCCATTGGCCTGCCCCGAGCGACCCTAAATTCCTGTCCCAACACCTCACGCCTGAGAGCCTTGTCATCCAGGCATCCTCATCCTCAGGCGCATTCCTTTCCGCACTCCCATTTAGGGAATAAAAAAGGCTGGAACAATTTTGGAAGAAGATGTTTTCTTCCTCCAGTCTTGCGTTGTGGTCAGTGAACACTGCATGCCTTTTGGGCTGCTATACCGACTCTCTGTAGGATACGGTCGCACAAATTCTGCCGCAGATACCGGAGGAAGCTCGTGCTATAGTCTCCCAAGCTGTCACCGATGGGAGAGATGCGGCAAAGTTCACTATCAGATGTGGGATGGATACGACCGACTCTCTAGGTAGATAGGTTGTGATGGCGGTGGCCTTGAGGCACCACAACTGGTTATGTACATCTAGTTTTTCAGGGGATGCCCAACAGACTCTTATGAACATGCCCTTTAATGGCCCCAGTCTCTTTGGAGACAATACAGACGCTGCTTTGGAAATGTGCTGCTCGGGTCTTTCTGCCTTTCCACTGCCCCTCACCCCCAACAGTCGACCTTTCGCCCCTTTCATGGCTATGGAAGGGGCTTCCTGTCGCGTCCCTATCCCAGCCACCATGCCACCCATGCTGTTCAGCCGCTGCGTGGCCGGGGACGGGTGGGACTGGGAACCTGAGGTCTGCCCAGTCCACCCCTGCGCCTGCTGCAGCCTCCAAACCCTCCTAGTCTGTCCCGACTCTCCATTCCAGATGGCGGCAGGATTCGCCATCACCTTCCCGACTGGGAATCCATCACTAAGGACGGTTGGGTTTTGCAGATCGTTCAAAGGATTACTCCCTCTCCCTTGAATCTGCCCCCACCAGCCATGCCTCCATCAGTCATCCGTATTCCAGAGGATCATTTGGCACTTCTCTGCCAGGAAGTTGCGGCTCTCTTGGCTAAGGGAGCCATAGAGGGGGTCGCGGTCCAGAAGTAGGCCATGTTTTTTATTCCCGCTACTTTCTGGTGCCCAAAAAAGACAAGGACTTACGTCCTATCCTAGACCTTTGGAACCTCAATCTCTTCCTCAAGAAGGAGAAATTCAGAATGCTCACCCTGGCTCAAGTCCTGTCTGACTTGGACCCAGGAGACTGGATGGTAGCGATGGACTTGCAGGACGTTTTCCACATTCCCATCCTGCCGGCCCACAGATATTACCTACAATTTGTGGTAGGTCATGAGCACTTTCAATTTACCGTGCTGCCCTTTGGCCTTACCAGCGCCCCTCGGGTGTTCACAAAAGTGATGGCAGTGGTTGCATCTCATCTGCGCAGGTTGGGGGGGGGGGGGGGGGATTCAGTCTTTCCCTACCTTGATGATTGGCTGTTGAAGGCGGACCTGCCCCAGAAAGTTGTCTCCCACCTTCAGACTACGGTGAACCTCCTGCACGTGCTGAGGTTCACTATAAACGTGCCAAAGTCACACCTGACTCCCTCTCAGATGCTCCCTTTCATCAAAGCTGTCCTGGACACAGTGCAGTTTTGGGCCTATCCTCCCAAAAAGCGAGTCCTGGATATTCAGGCTATGGTTCCGATCTTTCAGCCTGTCTTGGGTTCTGGTGAGACTGACTCTGAGGCTGCTGGGCCTCATGGCCTCCTGCATCCTGCAATTAACAAATGCCGGATGGCATATGCGGGCTCTGCAGTGGGACTTGAAGTTCCAGTGGGCTTAGCATCAGGGAAGTCTTTCCGACTTGGTCCAGATCTCGTAAGGGACTGCGAAAGAACTGCAGTGGTGGCTTTCAAATCCTCATTGAGTCAACAGCAGATCCCTCTCCCTTCCCCAGCCAGATCTATCCATAGTGACGGATGCGTCACTTCTGGGATGGGGCAGCCACATGGGAGAGGCGAAAATCAGAGGCCTCTAGTCTCCGATGGTGTCTGGGCTCCATATCAGTCTTCTGGAGCTCCGGGCAATCAGGCTTCCGTTGAAAGCATTTCTTCCCTCTCTCAAAAGGAAAGTAGTGCAAGTGTTCACGGACAACACTACCGACATGTGGTACTGCAACAAATGGGGCGGAGTAGAGTCCTGGGCCCTTTGTCAGGAGGCACTGCGCCTTTGGACATGGCTGGCTCATCATCACATAACCCTGGTGGTTCAACATCTGGCAGGCTCTCTGAACGCCACAGCAGACAGATTGTTGTAGATGCATAGCCAATCACAAATGGCGTCCCCATCCGGAGGTGCCGCAAGTTCTTTTTCAGCAGTGGGGAGAGCCTTGGTTAGATCTTGTTTGCCTCCACAGAGAACACGCAATGTCAGCTGTTTTGCACGTTGGAGTTTCCAAGGCGGCACTCGCTCAGAGATGCTTTTTGTCTTGAGTGGAACTCAGGCCTCCTTTCCACCTATACCTCTTCTGCCCAGGGTTCTCAAGAAGATCAGGAATGACTAGGCCCAAGTTATCTTGGTGGCTCTGAACTGGGCACGGAGAGTATGGTATCCTGAGCTATTGTGCATGGTCACTGATCCTCCACTCAGACTGCCTCTTTGGGAGGATCTTCTGTCGCAGAAGCAAGGGACAGTTCTCAACCTGAACCTGTCCAATCTCCCCCTTCAGGCGTGGGATTGAGCTGCGGCGGTTGATGGCTTTTGACCTTCCACCCGAAGTCTGTGATGTTATCTTGGCAGCCAGGCGCCCCTCCACCAAAACAGTATACGCCTGTTGTTGGCATAAATTTGTGCCATGGTGTACCATCAAGTCTTTTGAGCCCTCCCTGCTCCTCTTTCTGATGTTCTTTTGTCCATTCTTTCTTTAGCTCAGCAGAGCTCTGTTTTGGACACCCTTAAAGGTTATTTATTGGCTATTTTGGCCTTTCTTAGGTTGGCTGATCAGCCTTCACTCTTTAAGTCTTCTATTGTCAGTCAATTCCTTAAGGGTCTCACCCATTTGTTTCCTCCCACCCCATTTATCATGCCTCAGTGTGTACTCCCTTTGAGCCGATGCACAATTGTCCATTGGCTCCTTACTTTCAAGATGGTTTTTCTTGTTGCCATCACTTCTGCTCACAGAGTAAGTGCGCTTCAGGCTCTTTCTTCAAAGCCCCCATACTTGTCTGTGCACGCGGCTAAAGTGGTGTTACGCACTAAGGCTTCCTTCCTTCCCAAGGTTGTTACACTTTTTCATGTAGGCCAGTCCATCACCTTGCCTACTTTTTATGCACCTCCACATCCTTCTCCACCGTCTGGACTCAAAAAGAGCGTTGGCGTTCTAACTCAATTGTGCTATAGATTTTCAGTTGGAAAATGAACTCTTTGTTGGATATGTGGGTGCGAAGAAAGGGAAGACTGTGCAAAAATGTACCATCTCTCAATGGGTACTTCTTTGCATCAAGATGTGCTACGCTTTGGCCCAGAAGCAACCCCCTGAGGGCTTTCGCTGTCGTTCCACCAGAGCGACTGCTGCTTCCACTACATTAGCACGCAGAGGCAGCTACGTGGGCATCCTTGCACATGTTTACTGAACATTACTGCCTGGACAGTCAGGTCCATCGGGAGGGCTACTTTGGTCATTCGGTTCTGCAGGGCTTTCTAGTATAAACTTGGTTCGCAGCCCACCTCTGAGGATGGCATTGATTGGGTATCTATTCTAAGGTAAGTAATCTGCAACTAGAAGTCTCTATCAGATGTACAAGTTACTTATCTTTGGTAACAATATATCTGGTAAAGACATGTTCTAGTTGCATATTCCTTAACGATCAACCCATCCTCCCAGCTTGCAAACTGATTTCTAGAGGCAGGGCTTCCCCATACAGGTCCTGAGCTCTGGCGCACCAATCTCAGTGTTATTTGCGGCTCTGCGCTTTGGCGTGGAAAGTCGTTAAAAGAAACTGTCGTCACTGCGCTGAGATGGCGTCTATGTACTGCTCCCCATGTTATCACTGGAAATACGACGCCAAGAACACCCGTGGAGTCGACCAACGCGCAAGGGTATTGGTTGAAAAAAAAGTATCCGCATCCAGTCTGACGCCTGGGGGGAAATTCTAAGGTAAGGAATCTGCAACTAGAATATGTCTCTACCAGATATATCGTTAACAAAGGTAAGTAACCTTTACGCCACACCTAACCCTCCCTGATGGATGGATGACTGGAGAATATGCACAAAGTGGGGCTGCCACTCTGCCCTATTCGTGGTTTGGAGCCGTGCTGCAAAGCACTAGAGTTGTAAGCACAATAAAATGCCCACTTTCTAAAAGTGTTGTTTCAAAAATAGTTTTGTAAAATCCACATATACCTGTAAGCAGGATTTCTCACTACCCTTCTAAACATGACCCCCACTACTCCCCACTGACCATAAATTACCACTTAGACATATGTAATGGACTTCCCAATGCAAATCTGAGAGGAGCAGCACTCACTGTAGTGAAAATGAAATAGGATACCAGTACATGTAACACGTAAAAATATATGTCCTACTTTTTACGTACACAGCACCCTGCCCATAGGGCTATCTAGGGCCTGCCTTAGGGATGACTTGGATGTAGTGAAAAGAGAGATCATGCCTTGGCAAGTAGCTTGACTTGCCAAGTCAATGTGGCAGTAAAGTGTGCATGCAGGCATTGCAGTGCCAGGCCTGAGACATGTTTGAAAGGTTACTTCTGTGGGTGGTGCAACCTGTGCTGCAGACCCACAAGTAGCATTTAATTTACAGGCCCTGGGTATATGGTATTACTCTTTACAAGGGACTTACAGGTAAATTAAATAAGCCATACAGGTGTAAGCCAATCGTTCCAAGTTTTACGGGAGAGATGACTTGCAGTTTAGCACTGATTAGCAGAGGTAAAGTGTCCAGAGTCCTAAAGTCAAATTAAAGAGGGTCAGAAAAATAGTAGGAAAAAGGCTAAATGTTTGGGGATAACAATGCAGAAAGGGCTATTTCCAAAACTCTTTTCAAGAGGCCTTGGAGATACCTATACCAGCCAAAAAAAGAAAGTGAAAAAATAAGTTGTCGGACAGGGCCACAGCCCTTTGCGGCCAACCCCATGTTCTACACCTCCACTACCACAACCGCCACCTGCACAACCTCCTTTACCAGAATTACCTCATTCACTGCATTCTGACGTAGAGCCATTTAGCATCTCCACTCATGGCTCCTCTGCATATTACACTGGGTTACCTGACCCAGCAAATGATTCCTTTCACGAGCCCCAAGACCATGACTCCTGGGACACATATCATGCAGATCCACCAGGAGTTACAGGTCCAGACCTGTACCCAGTGCACCCATTATCCCCTAATGACTCAACAACGCATCAGGAGATTATAGCGAGGGCGGAGGACTTTCACGCGGCACAGTTTCTCATAGAACCTCGTGAAGAGGATTTCTTCTTTGAAATTCTCTCATCCACCCACAGAGGCACATAGTACTTGCCAATGCTGAAAGGCATGCTCTGCCATACGGAGGATATCTTTAAAGACCATGTCAGAGCTTGAGTTACCACCCCTGGGGTCTATAGGAGACATAAGGCCCCACACTCTGACCTAGCATACATAAGAGGATAAGTACCACCCAATTCCCTTTTCGTAACAAGTGCCAGAAAGTGGGCTAACTCACAAGCATCAGGTGACAATCTGACACCTGACAAAGTGAGAGGATTGAAGCAGCAGGCAAACAGGTTGCCACTCAGTCACCTAAACAGTGACACATCACCAATTCCATGGGGCTGTTAGCGTGCTACGATCATGCTCACAGGGGCGAGATGGAGGAACTGCTCCAATATCTCCCAGATGAGGGCATGAAAAGGGGTCAGGAAATAGTGACAGAAGGGAAACTAATTTCCAACAGGTCGATCGGATATGCCCTAGACTGCTGACACTGCAGTTAGGAGTATCAACACAAGTGTGCTCCCCTGTAGACACGAGCGTATGTCTGGCTTTAAACCTAATGTTCAGCAGAACATCCTTAACTCCCCCTTTGATAAGCCACCCCCACCTATAACATTTTTTCCCAATCTGCCAACAAATAACAGACCAGTGGGTGTTGGGCATTAGCCAACATGGTTATTGCCTGGAGCACATTGCCACACCTCCCAACATTCCACCTCACACTCATCGTCTATCCTTGGAATATCAAACATTACTTAAATAGGAGGCCAAAACACTCCTTTTCAAAGGAGCAATAGAACTCGTACCTCTCCAGCACCAAGGTCAGGGTGTATACTCTCTATACTTCCCATATCTGAAAAATTAACATACTCTCAGGCCAATCCTGGATTTACGTCCCCAGCTACATTCTGAACAACTTCCATATGGTCACACTGCAAGATGTTATTCCACTACTTCAACAGGGTGACTTTGTCTACTCTAAATCTCAGAGACTCATACTTTCACATACCATTCTGTCCAGCCCATCACAAATTTCCCAGGTATGTAGTGGACGGAAACCACTACCAGTTCAAAATCCTGACATTCACGGTCACCTCTGAACCAAGAGTTTCACCAAATGTTTAGCAGTAGTAGCAACCCACCTCTGCAGACAACAAATACACGTCTTTCCCTGTTTGGGCAAGTGACTTTTTAAAGCCACATCCCTCAAACCAATGCCAACATAACAATAAACCTACTTCGCAGCCAGAGATTTACAATCAGTCTTTCCAAATCCCACCTGCAGCCTCTACTGATACAAACATATCTACGGGCAGTCCTAAACACACAAATTGGAATAGTCTATTCCTGTTCCAACAGAGTTCAAAACTTTTAGACACGACTACCTCTCTTTTAACCAAATCAGCAGATTACCGGAGTCCTCTCGCACAGGATGGGGTGCACATCTGAACAATCTTAAGATACAGGGTATATGGGATAGCAATCACCAGGTTCTCCATACCAACTTCTTCGAGCTTCAGGCTGTTCAACTCGCCTTGAAAGCTTTCCTTCCTCACCTAATTCACAAGGTTGTCCTAGTCAGGAGGGATACTATGGCGGCCACGTTTTATCTGAAAAACAGGGAGGACACGGTCTCTAATTGTCACAACTACACACACCATATGGAAACATTCACCAGATGGCAGAGTATCTCCCAGGCACGGACAACAACTTTGCAGCCCTGCTAAGGAGGAACGAGTCCACGAATGGGTACTCCACCCACAAGTCCTACTTCTGTTCTTCCACAGATGGGGGTTCACTCACATAGACCTTTTCACACCCATAGAAGATGCAAAATGCCCAAACTTCATATACAGGTTCCCACACTTACTATCCAAGGGGGAACGCATTATGGATGAGTTGGTCAGGGATATTTGCTTACATTTTTCCTCCTGTCCTCTTCCATTTCTGGCTCGGACTCTCAGGCAAGCCTTGCTCACAATGATCCAAGTTGCTCCCACGTGGGCTTGTCAATCCTAGTTCACAACAGTACTGGACCTTTCCCTGGTTCCCCATGAGATGCTTCCCAAAAGGCGAGACTGTATCACTCAGAACCATGGCGGAATCAGGCACCCAGATCCGAAGACTCTGATCCTAGCAATTTGGCTCCTGAGGTAACAGAGTTTGGTTACCTTTATCTACCAAAAGAATGTATGGACCTTCTTAAAGAAGGCCTACCACTAGAGCTTGGTATGCAGCAAAGTGGAAAAGCTTTTTCTTTTACTATCACTCAAAACAAATCAGCCCTTTTACAGCCACTGTACTGTAGAATCTGTCTGTTACCTCTTTTATTTACAAAAATCAGGGTTAGCATTCTCATCTATAAGGTTACACCTTAGTGCACTGGATACTTATTTATAAAATAGGTAACTCCTTTCTTTATTCAAAGTTCCAGTGATTAAAGTCTTCATTGCGGGGCTCAAAAGAGTAATTCCACCACAGGTTCCTCCCGCACCCTCATGGAATCCTAATGTTGCTCTCACATGGCTCATTGGCCCGCCGTGTGAATCCCTACACTCAGGTCCCCTTCAATTCCTTTGTTGGAAGGTGGTGTTTTTAGTGTCCATCACTTCTCTTCGATGTTTTAGTGAGCTGCAGGGTTTAAATTTGGAAGGAACTTTCTTCCAGATACATAGGGATAGAGTAGTTCTCCGCACCAACCCTAAATTTCTTCCTAAAGTAGTTTCTCAATTCCACCCAACCAATCGAATTACCATAATTTTTTTTCCCTCAACCAGACACTGTTGCAGAAAGAGCTATACATAAATTAGATGTTAAGAGGCCTTATGTTTTATATTGATAGAACATGACTTTCAGGATAACTCTACAACTTTTTGTTGTTTTTTCCCCACCACATAAATGCAACCCTATATCCAAATTGGGCTTATCCATTTCTATAGTTAAATGTATCCAGATGTGTTACGCTAAAGCCAAAAGACCTTTACCTATACCTCTTAGAGTACTGGGAAAAAAGGAGCATCTATGGCTTTTCAAGGAAATATTCCTATAGCTTACATATGTAAAGCAGCTACATGGTCCACACCACACACCTTCACTACCCATTATTTTATGGATGTTTTAGCAAGCCAGCAAGCCAATGTAGGTCAGATGGTGCAACCTACTCTTTTTCAAACAGCTGCAATACCCACAGGTAAGCCACTGCTTTTGAAGGGAGACTGCTTTACACTCTATGTAGAGCATGTGTATCCACAGCCACACATGCCTTGAACGGAATATGTTACTTACCCTGTAAGCATCTATTAGTGGCATGTAGTGCTGTAGATTCACATGCACCCACTCTCCTCCCCGGATATCCGTGTCCATTACAGTTTATTCTACACTTTCTCACATGGAAGTCTTATGACTTAAACTGCTTCTACACTCCATTCTCACCCTCTTGTGGGGACAAAAATCTAACAATGTAGTTGATGCCCATGTGAAGTATCAACGAGAAGGAGAAACTCAACCTCATTAATTGAAAGGTTTTTCTTCAAAGAAAAACAACTTCCACACATCTGGACCCAACACTAGATGACAGGAGTATGCAGAGCATGTGAATCTACAGCACTACATGCCACAAACAGATGCTTACAGGGTAAGTAAAATGTTCCTTCTGGTGGATACTCTATCTGACTGCAGATTCCTCACTGACCTTTCCATCCTCCCCATTCTGTGAACTGTGCTCTTTTCCACCTAAAAAGATCCAAAGTATAGAGATCTGCACACTCATCACATCCTTTTTGCTACTTGATTCTGCATCTGGGGATGAAACCAGCTTTAGAAGGCAACTGATGTCAGCCTGCGCAAGTTGCCTGTCACTTTGGAGTGGGACGACGTTAGTGCGAAGCCACAAAATGCCACCTATTGGTATGCAAAATACTGCAGAAAAGTTGCTGCATTCAGGTTGATGCCTGGAGAATATTTAAATTGTGAGCAATCTGTGGTTAAATAGAGTATCTACTAGGGAGAGTGTACTAGGGAAATGTAAGTAACTTGTTCTTCAAGAATGTAAGTGGTTTGTATATTTTAGTATACCCTGGAGTCTGAGGTAAATTTAGATGAGGACGGGCAGCTGTCTCACAAGCATTCTACCTACCCCATGTTAATGTAGTCTTGAATTTACTGGTAGCAGATTGTGACCCATCTCAAGTATGATTTTGTTTAACAAGAGGGTTGAGCTTGTAGCAATAGTGAGAAGGTGGAGAGTGAATTGGATGCCTCCTTGAAGTCAGTGAATTGGCATAGGTTATGCATTCTTGGTGAACACTACCTCAGTGCACAATTCAAAATTCAACATTATATATGTTTAGATCTTGTCAGTCTGACTCTGATTGCCTTGCATAATTTTAAACTTGAATGTAGGTGTGGGATGATGCTTTATAAACTGGAATTGTGTCCTTATTGGATATTTGATATTGAGCTACCCATAAAGTGTTTGTTGGGGCTCATGAAAAAAGTAAGCCCACACCCACATTTCTTGCTTTGGGCTTTCAACGTTGCCTGTTGAAAAAAAAAAAAAACAGTCTGAGGTTTAAATCTTAATTCACAGACCTAAAAAAAACAACTCTGTCCTGTCAAGAGATATGTGAGAGCTTACAGTTATGGAGTTGAAAATATTTGATGTTGATGTGTCATGTTTGCCAGCTTATTTTTGCAATATGAAGAAAAGAGCACATTGACAGTTTTTCCATCATGTCAGTAAAAATGGCTACATTCATCAATATGCAGCCGTGATCATGTGTGAGACTAAATAAAACACCTCCTCCTTTTCCTAAATAGCAAAGTTAGCCTGGAGTAATCCTTGAACCAAGGGAAAGAGCTAACACATAGAGCAGGACCTGCTGTGTCTCCATTAAGCCAGTTCGTATTGTAATATCCATGTGGGCCTTCTTGTCTCTCCTCTCGTGTATCTGAGCATACTTGGAGATTAAATATAGGGCCGCATTTTTTTTTAAAGTAAATATTTATCATACGGCCATCTTGTGCCTCATTCATAGTGATTTCAAGCTTCGCCACCAATGAGGACTCCATGTATCTAAGTCAGTGAACAAATTCAAGGTTCTGAGATGGTTCAGGTTATGCTCTTGCGTTGGTTGGGTATACATGCACGTTTTAGTCTATTGTTAGAGTGAAATTACAGGCATTTACTAATGTGAGCTATGAATATTGTGGATCAGATTACTGACCCTGTCACCTTGCTCAGTGATGCAAATATTCTAAAAAAAGACTCCTAATTGGGCATCTTCCAAACATATGAGAATGATCTGCATTTTGCACACTTCATCTAAACTTCACTGCATTAAACCCAACCATTGACAACATTCTCTGTAAAACTTGGTCTTGTATGAAGAGGCCCATCCTAGACCACATCTGAGAGGTTGTTGCCTCTCAGATGTTGGCAACCTCTTACAGAAAATGTATAGGCTCTTTCTAGCTGCAGATTTGTATAAAAAGATTTCTGATTGGTACTTCTAACCAAAGACTGTACACCTTATGAATCTTTTTCTACTTCTCAAGTAGACGGAGAATGAAAAAGAATAGATGAGACATCAATGGCTAGCCTAGTGCTTTAATCCTTAAATGCTGTTTGTCTTCTGTACACCTACATTCATGCGCTTTGAGACATGGTGAGAGTTTCCCTGATTTCTTTGAAGACTTAAACTTGTTTGCCTAGACAGTATATGCTGGCCAGGACTTGGTGAAATATATTTTAGGGTTCAGCCTGGATACAACTGATTCTGATGCCTGAGCTGTGGGCCACCATTGTTGTCGTCAGGCACCATTTTGTATGCATGCCATTGTGTTTTCCTGTGACGTTCAAGTCTGATAAATGGACTTGTCATTTGATGGGGCCAGGTTGTTTGGAGAAAAGACATATCCTTTTAGTACTCTTGAAGGACAGCAGAGTTTAGGTCGAGCGTGCAAGCGCTTTGACCTGTTGTAAGGACTGTGGGCTTCTAACCATGCCCACCCGTCACTATCCCTCATTCGTGGGCTTGCCTTTAAAAAAATCCCTTATCATTGGTAAATGCTTTACATTTGTCCCTCCTTGGGGCGGTTTTGTTACCGCCGTGGCCATTGACCCGGTTACATGGATAATTGCACAATTGCCTATACGTTTGTCTACAAGCAAACTTCTTTTTCCTTTTGTGTGTCTCCTTCACGCCCAGGCTCATGGCGGCCATGGCGCTTTGAATCAGCTCGCTTACGTCAACGGTTTTACTTTTCATTATCACTTTATGTGGCAAGAAAAGTCAATTTAGGAATTTACAACGCTAATAACTCTAGGTTGAGTAAACGTGAGACCCGTTGCATTGCAAATGCTTGTTTGAAGTTTCTTTTCCCCCATCTGCCAACTCCATCAGAAGTTGCAAAGATATGGTAGGAGCCTTGCCAGCCTGTCCAGAAGATAGTTTAGCCTTTTGGTCATGTTACGGGTGGTGGTAGGTAGGGGCCATTACTGCAGCGCTTCTTCTCACCCTCAACCTCACCTGGTGTTGCTGCTGCCAGTCTTATTTAGTTTTTCCTCCATCAGCAGTTTCAATACGGAAGCTGTCCAATGCTGACTCCATATTGCATCAAATGACTGGGTCCTTCTGATTGTTCAGTTGCTTATGCCCTTGTCTTTCTGAGCACCCAAATGCAGCACCAGTCCAACCTTCAATTTCTGTTAATCACTGAGCCTTTTGTGGTCCTGGTAAAATATCTGCAATAATCCCATACCCTAAACTACCAACAGCACGTGTAACAGGACAGAATTACGAGCTTCACCAACACTTGAGGAGAGGGTCGTTGTGGCACTACTGGAACAACCTCTTACTTCTGTGACAGTAGGAGTGAGCTGCCATGAACCTGCAGCCTGAAGTATGTTGAGGGGTTGGGGAGGCCAGGAGCTGTTGTTGTAGTCTGCAGTGAGTGAGTCAGGCATGGCAGATCAGACCTTGACGGTACTGGTGGAGACACATCTGAACCATGCGGAGAGGCACAGCCTGTGGAGTGATTGTGCCTTGGCTGGCAGGTCGTAGATTTTGGACCCTGTAAGTGTAAATACAAAATGGGTCTAGGAGGTGGCATATCTTTAATGAGCATGATGAACCACTGAGGGGAATTGGCCCCAAAAACAGTTTGGAGAGGGGGTGGCCTGTGATCAGCACCACACAAACAGCAGGATGTGCATGGGCCTACTTGCATGGACTGCTGTCAGTCCTAGTGACCAAGGACTGAGCAGCATAATGGACCTATGAGGTAACTGCTGGGAAGAGCTATTGTCAGTGCATGGTAACTAAATGAATGGACATCAAGTATTGTAAAATACTTTGGAAGTTTTTGTGTGATTCATAGAATTGTGCATTATTAATTAACAACATACAGAATACTGATCTACACTTGTATTCTTATGCATATGCTGATATGATACTATTGCATATAAAACAATTCTGTTATGACCTGTTCAATCCTGGTACATTTGGCTCATGCTATTTCACCCTTAGGCCTCAGTGCCATCTTATTTTAAACTTATGTCTCATCATACTGAGGCCCTGTTATTTTTTTCTGCTGTACGTAGTCAAGCAAGTCATTTTTATTTATTTCCAATCAGTACTGTTCTTGAAGAAGAGTCTTTAGCAGGGGCTCAGTATTGTAATTGTTGCCTAACTAGACTCTTTTAGATTAACAACTAGTGCTTTCTGACATCTCCAGATGACATTAGGTCAGAAGAGACAATTTATATTAATGTAGTGGTTAGTGCTTACATGGTAATGCTGCATGAACACTTTTAAATGCTCCTTTTGGTTTGTTGAGAGAGTATTTTTTTTGCTTGCGCCATTATGATTTTGAAAGTTTTATGTATTTCTACAGAGAAATTTCCTACATAAATCCTCAAATTTGGGGGTGAGCCAGATGATCTTTGGGTACTATTAGGGATACTGTCCAGTTTCTTAAAGATTCTACTTACATTTTAGACTTGTCCTTTTCCTCTCATTTTGTAATCTTTCTGCATTGATGGCCCTTATAGCAATTGATCTTCTATGCAGCACTTACATTTCTGCATTTAATTATTCTGTGCTGTACATTTGCATTTTTTGTAATAATTATTTCAAAATGTTGTAATTCTGCCTTAGAACTCATTTAATGAGCCAGTTCTTTCTTATTTGATTGTATTTTTGTTTTGCACCTTATCTTGGCTCACATTGCCTCATGAAATTGAGGTTAACACTGCCCCAATTCACCCACCTACTTACACAATAAATTCAGTGTACATGAAGTCACTAGATTTTGGGGACACCAGTTTTGGGGGAGGAATGTAATTTACCACTTGGTATATTGGCTGCTTCATCACTTAAACCTACCCACAGGAAAGTCATGGCTGTTAAAGCTGTTGGTAGCCAAGTGAAAGCTGGTGCAGTGAAGGAAATCATTGTCACTTCATGGTAACATCATACAAAGGGAAAGGGTTCAGTGCATTGCGCCCCTAAAACAGATACTTGAATAAAGAATCATGATCTGCTTGTGCCCTGGTGTTTTCAGACTGTGCAATAGATGATATTGTTCAAGTCGCTGCACCCTGACTGGCTATGCTGTGTTGCAAGATGGGAAGAGGAAATCAGACTCAATCGAAGATGGTGTTCGACTCTCAAAGCAGTGCAAGGCAGCAGTGTCACAACATTACTATGGAACCGGGTGTCGCAGCTGGAGGATGCCCAACAGGCACTGACCCAGAGGCTGGGAGAAATCAGAACAGGCGTAAAGGACCTGTTGTGGAGAGTTGTTGATGCGGAAAACCGTGCAAGGCGCAATATCCTCAGCTTTGTAGGGATCCCAAAGAGGGTCGAATGCCCTAGTGTCCTGAAAGTTTTGGCTACCTGGATACAAACCACATTCCCAGCAGATTCACTCTCGACTTGCTTTGTTATCGAAAGAGCTCACAGGATAGGGATATGCTGCTCAAGAGGCCAGGCCGACTGGGTGAGATCAAATACTAATCCTCTAAGATAATCCTTTTTCCTGAGTACTCCTGTGATGTGCAGAAGCAGCGATGTTCATTTGACGCAGTAAAAGCCAAACTCCCCGCCATGCGATTGAAATATATGTTGCTCTTCCCGGCCAAATTATAAGTCATATACGAAGACAAAACATACTACTTTACTACCCTAGAGGAGGCTTGGGAATGGATGGAGGAGAGACAGCAGGTCCGTCCGCAGTCCGAACCAGCAAAAAGGATCAATGACGTGCTGTGCTCTCGGCCAACAGGAAGGTCCTCCACGTAGAAGCGTAGAGAGCAATATAGTAAATCGGTGAACACATTCGAGTAGACAACAGACAGGCCTGAAGTGGAGGAAACACCCCCAACAGATGCAGAGAGTGATGTGGGAATGGACGAGCAACAACCCTCCCGGCAGGAAGCAGACAACGAAGCAGCCTGGTCACAACTGGAGAAAGCAGTAGAGCTGGACTGTGACAGAGAAGTCACCCCCCTCCAAAGACTCGCTACAGAGGGACAAGTGAAGAAGAAGGATAAGTCTAGTCAAGTAGATAGGGGTTGATAAAGAAATGGGTCTGGAATCTAGCAATTACTCGTTTTCTTGTGATATTAGACAGATACCTGCCTACCCCCTTCCAGAGGTATAGGTTCATGAATAAGTGGAGACAGCCGATAAGAGTGGGTGTTAGATAGAGGAGACACTAGTATATGAGTGTGAGAGTGGACCCTGACTGACTGGAATTTCAAGACACAGGATTCCCAGTGTATATAGGTAGATGTACATTATGGTTGAGTGTGAGAGGACTGGTACCAAAAATGAGAGCCTCTGGGTCAACTGAGGTCCCCTCCAGTATCAGTTTGTACTCTATAGTGACTGTGGAGGTGTGACTGGTGTTCATAGAACACAAGTTCGAAGTTGGGTGGGAGTGAGCTATAGATCTCTTAGGCCTAGTTCTGCAGCATACTTAGCTCCCACGTTATGAGAGTGAATGCGTGCGAGGGACAGGTGGTAGGGAGGGGAGAGTTTGGGAGGGATGTTTTTAGTTTGTATGAGTTTTTTTATATTAATATGTGGTTTTTCCAGCAGAGAGCATGCTTAATCATGTTGGAAATATACCAGCTGGAAAAGCAGGTTAGAAGCTTTCAAGTTTATGGATATGCCTGTGATAATGTGATCCATCTTGACATGGAATGTCAGTGGTCTAGGCAGTAAGATAAAGAGGGGCATGGTTGCAAACTAAATCCGACGCATGAAACCGGGTGTAGTCCTTCTCCAGAAAACACACCTGCAAGGGACCAGATGCCATTTCCTTGCCCGGGGTGGCATATACTCTCTTAGCACATGCATGGAACACCTCAGGATCCAGAGGAGTTGCGATTCTGGTTAGGAAAACATCCCCGTTTCAAATACAGAAAAATTGGGTAGACCATCAAGGGCCTTTGTAGCAGTCCACAGGGGTGTGGAATTTATTAAAATATCTACTTGTCCAGGGGACAGGTTGCTTCTCAAATCTACTTGTCCTGTAAAAAGATCTACTTGTCCCTTTGGTGCCATGTAGTGTGGCGACAAATTATGGCAGCAATTAATAGCCTCTCTGATTATGCCAGGGCTACTACCATAGTAGGGCTTGAATACTTGGAGTTTCAATCCCTACTGTAGCAATTTCCTTATTTTGCCACCTTTCTGCAGATCTGCATACTGGGGCTGGAGGAAGCAGTAAGCAATAGTTCCAGGGCTGGAATGCCTTTGAGTCTGCAAACCTACGTACCTGCATGTGTTAAAGATTTTTACCAGCTTCTCTCTAATATTTTCCCATAATAAGAAAGGTTGGACATTTACTCCTGACAATGGCAGAATTAGAACTTCTTCCAGGGTTGGGAAGAAAGTGGCTGGAGGGAAAATGAACTTGCAAATGCTCAATAGATTTTCACATGAGCAAATCTACACATCGTATTTACCCACGCTAAAATACAGTTCACAAATATTTTATAGGGGTACGACATATACCATGGGTGCACTTGTGTGACTTTCTTTAAGAATTTGGGGCCACAAGTAGGTAGGTTCAGATTTGTGACCTGCAAATTGCGAGTCGCAAATCCGAATGTAGGATGGTGTCCTTGACACCATCTGTGATTCGCAAGGGCTTCGCAAATGCCCACATCATGAATAATCATGAGGTGGGTCCCAATTTGCGACCCCCTCACGAATGGTGGCCTGCTGGAGACAGCCGACGACCATGTCTGTGACTGCTTTTCAATAAAGCAGTTTTTTTTGTTTTTTTTTGTAATGCAGCCCGTTTTCCTTAAAGGAAAACGAGATGCATAACAAAAACGAAAAATTAAACATTTTCGTTTCATTTTTTCAGAGCAGTCAGTGGTCCGCAGGACCACTGCCTGCTCTGAAAAAATGTTTACAGTGACATTCACAATGGGAAAGGGGTCCCATGGGGATCCCTTCCCTTTTGCGAAAGTGTTAGCACCCATTTGAAATGGGTGCAAACTGCGATTGGTGTGCGCCCGCGTTCGCGGTCACAAAACAATCCTACATTGCACTGCGAGTTGCAATTAGGAAGGGAACACCCCTTACTAATTGCGAGTCGCAAACCCGTTTTGTGATTCGGTAACCAGGTTACTGAATCGCAAAACTGGGTTTGTGCATCGCAATGTGCTTTTTGCACGTCGCAAACAGCGAAAGTCGCTGTTTGCGACATGCAAAAAGCTACCTACATGTGGGTCTTGGTCCCTAATTAGGTCTGGTGTTAACAAAGACATTTTGTTTTTATTAAACTTCTATTTCTCTCTCTTTTGGCTGGCTTTACTGTGAGTGATCGCATTCTGCTCTTCCACAAGGAGCATATTGCCACACAAAGTAGTTTTGTTCAGTGTCAGGAACTACAGTGGCAATCAGTGACGTAACGAAACTGGAGGGTACCCCTTTGCAAAGAACATGGAGGAGCCCCCTCTCCAGACTCACTCAGGGCAGGTGCTGTGCTGACGGGGCCCCCTGGAGGGCGGCTGCGGGGCCTTTGTTATGCTGCTGGGGGGAACGTGTGCTTTAAGAGTTCAAAAACTTTTTGGGGGGGTTTTGCCAATGTTTGTTACAATGTTGAGGGCCTGGTAGCTCCCACAACAATAAAGTGTTACAAAAGCCATGTCAAAACAAGACACGCATTGATGAAACTAAAAGACTTATAAAAATATGTCAGATCAGTTGGCTTTGTCCGTGTTTGTTTATTTTCATGCTTCCCATAATCGTGTTGAAAATGGTTACACTGATTTTCCATTAGAAATATTTTTGGGAAATACTAGCATGCATCAACACATTTTACTAAATGACACTTCATTTGCATATAATCAGAGAGCATTCTTGGAGCATTATACTTAGCCTCTTAGCCTAAACTTTTCAAACGTGTGTACACGTTTTTTTTTCCGTGTACTGGAACCAACGTCAGTAGTGAAGTGTGACCTTATAACATTTATTTACAGCACGCACCCTAATAATGTAGGCTTTCAAATAATGAACCATAAATACAAGTTCGAACAGCATTATCTTATGGAAACACATTACCTCAACTGCAGAGAGTTCAACTCTCTGTAAACAGGCAGCTAAAGGGTTTGTGCTGCAGGGGGTTGGGCCTACTTGTCCCAAGGACAAAGCAAACATAAAAACTTGTTGCCCTTGACCCCAAACAAGATGTCCCGGGCGTCGGGCGATAGGAATTCCACATCCCTGAGTCCAGGTTCTCTGGGGTAGAGAACTTGTCACCATTATCAGTGTATATGCCTCTCTCCCTCCCCTACTGGAGGCCACTTCCTCCCTACATATCCTTGGGGGAGATTTTAGCAATTTTTTGTCACCAGGGATGGATAGGTCCAAGGATTCATAAGTAGCAAGTGGGATCACACCTTTGGCCCGATTCGTAGACTTCCTGGGTCTTGTGAATCTATGGCACCATAGGCACCCAGGGGACAGAGCCTATCACTCGGGCTCATGGGGCCTCCTCTAGATTAGACTATATATTCACCCCAGCAGGTGATGTAGGTGAAATAATCTGGGCAGATTTTCAGGCGAGGGGTTTATCAGACTACTCCCCACTGCTGATAGCAGTGAGGCAGAGAACCCATAAGAGTGGTAGTTCATGGCACCTGAACACTTGGAAAGTGTGAGATGCAGTAATCCTGAAGGAGATCCAATTGGACTCTGGACTTTACAGAGAATAAGGACACAGTGGAATCAGGAGTATTGATCTGGGAGGCATAAAAAACAGTGATAAGGAATAGAATGCAAAACATTATTGCCCATAAAAAGAAAAAGTAATAAGCGATCTGGAAGAAAGAGCTTTGCATTTTGAAGGCTGAAAAAGAATATACGAGTGGAACAACAAATGCCAAAAAATGCATACTTGATGCCCTAAGAGAGGAACACAAGGTGCAGGCGGCTGATGACGTGCACGAACACATACTGGTGTCCCAGGATGGTCATGATCAGAATGATCTCTACCCCCTTTGGGCCTAGGTATAGTTTATATGATGACCCATGCCTTGTTTGGGCAGCAGCTCTGATGCAATGTTGTGTCTCAGAGATAGAAGCTGACTCCTGGGCTGGCAAATACAAGTTAGCATATCATGTCCTGTGCAACCCAGCCTTGGAGAAAGAGTACTGATTATAGTAGTACAAGGCTGATTAAATGTACAGCGTGAACTCTTCCTTCCTAGAAGATGCAGCTGATAAAATATGTAAAAACAAATGCTAAAAGCAGGCTCTGTAAAATATGAACAAAAGAGTGTATAAATGTAACTAATGCACAAGCTTTGAAACTAAGCTAGGACAGGGGTGCCCACCCAGGAACAAAAGGGCTTTATTTATGATAGAAATAAGAACCGAGAGAAGGAACAAAACATCAAAGGCATGAGACACAATCTAGTGACTAACTTGGCAAGAGCATGCGCCATAAAACACATACAAAGTTGTGAAACCCCATCTTGCTAGTTCAGACCCTTTTATGTAGACCTCAAACCAATGTGCTGGATTTGACAAGGAGCTGACTGTCTGTTTCTCTGTGTGTATGTGTAGGACAGCTGCCATGAGCTTGTCCTACATAGTCTACAATCTCACTTATGAACTCTGGTGTGTCTTTCATAGGTTCTTAAACATATGTTTCCTTCCTGGCTTGCCACTTCTTGCTGAACCTCTTTGCCATAGCTGTGAAGGCCCTCAAATGTGTGCTCAGGCAGCACTTTGTAGCATAGTGATCACAATTCATATTGGATGGATCAATGTACTCCAATAAAATGCTATTCTATCAGAGATCCAGAGACAAAATCCCTTAATTAGAGAAATCATTTGATTTGGCAGCTGCTGGGATATCATAATCGGGTGTGAGAAGAGTACTTACCTCTACTAAAGAGAGGCACTAAGAAATATAAAGCTGAATTTGTTAAGATGGTGATTCTCTGCAATCAACTATTTTGGCATTTAAATACATCAGGAGGTGTAGCAGGTGATTAGTATCAATTACAAACTTACACAGGTTAATACCTATATTTACCATCCTTTAACATATGCAAGCAAAGTTACCTTACTGAAAATGGCAGTCTAACCAATGACAGTTTAGCTACCCTGAAAGGCTTCATGGTTAAGCTGGTCTGGGCTAGTAAGCAGCCAAGCATTAAGTGGGATATGTGGTCACTGGTGTATAAATTGTGGGGGATGAGTTGGTTATGTGATATTTAACTTTGAAATGTACTACTATTGTGCCCGCACCTACTATGCCCATTACTATTACTACTCTCCATCACGTTTAGTAGTTGAACTGGCTAATGTAAATCCACACACCTTTGACACAATGTTGACAAATCCGTAAACAGTCCCTAGGCAGGTTTGGCCCAGTGGCCTACACTTGTTGGGCATGGCACAAGCTGAGCAGGAAAAGAAGAAATACTATATAATTCTGGCCAGTATTACGGCTCCTGGATATTCCAGCGATACCTCACACCCTGGAAACGAAAGGAAAATTCTCTCTTCTACGATTGGACATTAGGACTGTAGGAAATGTATTCCCAGATGGCACATTTCTGCCAATAGATACAACAACACAGGATGCATGGAGTACACCACTTGACTCCACTAGACACCTTTCTCCATTCACAGCTGCGTTCTGTCAAGTTATATTTAATAAAGATTTCTAAAGAACCTCCCACATCTAATATTCTTGATCATATCATCCACACCCTCAGAGGTATACACCTAGGAAAAGAGATAACATGTAGTGTAGTGTCTAGAAAAAGGTAATGGGATGATGAACAGGATGAGCCGATTACAGATGAACAATGGGTGTTTTGTTGAGCGAACGCACAAAGTATCATACTACAGTAGCCCATGTGTCCTGCTATATAAATTTCAGCATAGTGCCTATCGGTTCCCTGGGGCATGATGGAAATGGTGCTGGATGATAACTCTCAATGTTGTGCTGCTTCAACAAATTTTGCTGATTGCGTTATTAGGGTTCAAAAAGGTTGTCTTGTGGAACTTAGATAATTACACAGCAGTAACTCTCTTATTAGCCAAAGGTGGGTAGGCATTGGTTGGGTTCGAGGTCCTCTTCCAAAACACCAGGTTACGTGATTTGATAGTATAAAGACACAACTGATGACTGTCTCTATCCTACTACAATCCACAAGACCTATGAATGTATGGGGAGCTTTACATATGTATTTGCTTAACAAAGATGCATTGCAAACAGCTATTAACACTATGATGTAGACCCCAAAATTATCCTTAAGTACTAGACAAGTCATCAAGAGTGTATCACTTTACCCTTAAAGGTGACCTATGCTTTGTTATACAAATAGATATTCTCTGTTACTGATATCTGACTATTTTTTCTGCAGTATTAGGTATACATATGAGTTAAAGATGTCTACGGAAAATACAGTTTTGAATGTTTTTGTTTTTGTTACACACAGTCCCAGACCTCCACCTCCAAACCCCCCACCTTGTTTTTTGAGTTGTGGTCCATGTGACAATCGGATAAGAGTGTAGTGTCTCAGTTAGCGTGGATGTGGCAGAAGATAAACTTAAAGATTTGAGTTCCCTTCTGAATGAAATATGTGAAAGTTAATTTACTCACACTGTTTTGAGGATCTTTATAACTTTGTTTTGAAGTTTCCATGTGATTGATTCCCACTCTAAATGTAATGGTATACATTTATAAATTGAACCACTATTCTGTATACCCACTCTTCCATCTGATAAATGATGTACTTGATGCTACATGTCTTTTGGCTATGTTGAACCTCTCTGATTTACAATGTAAAATGCAAGATATGGTTAATTCTTTAGTTTGAAGAATTACACAGCTTTATTTTTTAATATTTGTTTAAATGTTATATTTTGTATGTATTTTTGTCTCTTAAACAGTTTCTTTAAAATCAACTGAACTGAATGGTTTATGTTAATTTAGAATACAATTGAGCAAGACGTATTGCCTCATACACCTTTGATTGAATCTTCTACCACCTGTGTAATTAATACTCATTGATAGTGATCCCCTTCTTTAATAGGATGAATGTTACCAAGTAAGACAAATATTTGCTCAGAAACTTCACAAAGGCCTTTCGAGACTACGGCTACCACTGGAATACATGGCCATATGTGCTCTGTGTGCAAAAGACCCAGTGAAAGAACGAAGAGCTCATGCCAGGCAGTGCCTAGTGAAGAATATAAGTGTAAGACGGGACTATCTGAAACAACATGCTGCAGTGAGTGGTAAGGACATTAATTGAACAGAAACAGTTTAAGTAAGTGAGTTGAAGACTGAAATAAATGATGCAGCTGGGAAATATAAATTTCACTGATATTTAATGCACTTGTGTAATGCTTCTGATAGAGACTTCTAGCTGCCCAGGCATCAGCCTGGATGCATCCACTTTTCAGCAGTACCTCCGTATGCTGGTAGATGGCACTGCGCAGCTCCACACTGACCCTGTTCAGCTACAGAAATGACATGCAGAGCCAGTGTAAGTGCCTATCCTGCATACTGACATCAATTTCTTTCTTTCCACTCCACCAGACGCGGATCTGAATCTACCGCTTATCTCTTAGAGACCCTTACCTCTTTCAAAAATTTGATCCTAGAACTACCACAGCACTCCCAAGCAGTCCATAATAGTAAAGTTATCCAGATGAGTTCAGTTTGGTAAGATCTTATTTATTGGTGGTGTAAACATCAATATGGCAAGATGAATAGGATTCTACAGCCACCACGTCTTTCGTCACACTTGTGACGTTTGCAACATCATGCCTGTAAGTAAGGACAGTCCGGTGTCTTACTCTAGATAAGTACAGCTAAAAGGTTAGTGGGAAGCCAGTCAGTGCTCCTGTAGCAATAGCAAGTAAAGTCCACAACAACCAAAAGGCCATGATAAGTCCATCCCCGATGTGTCTGGAAATCGAAGTGACGTCCCGAAAGTGTGACACTTTTTTCGGGACGCCACTTCGATTTCTCGAAACATCGGGAATGGACTTAAATGCATGATGTTGCTTTATTGGCATTAGTGTTTATTGACAAAGCAAGCCTTAAAAATGTCATGATTGAGATGAAACAAGTGTTGGCTGTGGAATCATATTCATCTTGCCATATTGATATCTACACCACCAATAAATAAGATCTTACCACAACTGAACTCATCTGGATACCTTTACTATAATGGACTGCTTGGGAGTTCTACCGTATTTCTAGGATCACGTTTATGGTGCCATCCTGTGGGCACCAGCTTATGCTTTCGGGTAGTAAAGCATACACAACTGTTCAGCACCGTACTATGACTCATTTGGACTTTTTCTGATTCTAATAAGAGTTTATTACTTTGGATTTATTGTAGGAAGTGCACCCATTGGACCACTACTACCTGTTCTTCTCTTTATTTGTTTACACTGTTCAAGGGTTATGTCACCTCCCAAACGATAGGTGTTCAACCCTGCAAGGACTGTCGCAAACAAATGTCTGTGACATATTCTCATTAATCTTGCCTGGGGTTGAACTGTGGCACTATGGCTTGTAGTGACTGCGTCAATGAACCCAAAGGCCATGCAAGACTGCGAGGCGAAAGTCTCATAGCCAAGCACCGGAAGGCTCTGTGATGGAACTGATCCAAGTTGAAAGTTTGGTCCTGTTGGAGATGCAGAAGTCGCTGGAGTCATCCAGGCAATATCTTTGGGTAAGTCAAAGAAGAAAAAAAAAAAACACAAGAAATCTAAGCGAGATTCATCCTCTCCCCGGCACTCATGCTCATCTATGAAGGTGCAGGGGAGCACCATACATCTCAAACTCGCTCTCCAACTCTTTTGACTATGGAACCGATCTTGCAACTTGTAGCTTGTTCCAGGGCATCCTTAGTTTCCGACCATCACTCCTAAGCAGATCGAAGTTTTGTGTGCCCATGCTCCAGTGCTTTGAATACTTGTCGACTCCCACCGGTGTGCCTGTGGGCCGCACAGAGTAGAGGTTTTCCACGTGAATTAGTGCTGGCGGTTTCACAGTCACATGAATTAGTGCTGGCGGTTTCACAGTCACATGAATTAGTGATGGCGGTTTCACAGTCTGCGCCAGATGGACCCTCTGAGCTCATAACAGAGCCATGCCTGGCTCCACTCCACCTCCGGCGCCACTTTCCATACCGGTTCCCAGTGCATCGCCTATGCAAGATGACGAGGCCCAAATTGTCCTTTCTGACGCCCACCATTGAGGCCCCATTTCCTCCACTTGGTCTGCTGCCAGAAAGACAGCAGCACACCCTGCGTTCCCTGTTCGGCACAGATTTGGATAACATTTACGATGCACGTGGCCAATTGGTATGCCAGCCTTCAGGAGGTCAGTTGCCTTTATACCTCTCCTGAGTCCAGTCTTTTCTCTCCCTCGGGCACTGAGGAGAGTGCTTCTAATATCATGGTTATGCTTAGGGCAGCCAAAGTCATTGACCCGCAGAAGTCAAGATCATTGTACTTAAGGAGGTTCTTCAGCTGGGCAGACATCTACTGAGCCCCTCTTGCCAATCAGTTAGGCCTTTAGTGCTGCTTTGTAGGGGGCATAAGCCAAATTAGCCTTTGCCCTACTGCTGGCAACCCTGCATTGCAATCTCAGCACCCCTCACCTGAAAGATTGGTGGTACAGGCGTCTGCAAGCAAGACTAATCCCAACACATTGATACCATCTCCCAAGGATAGGAAGTCAAAATGGGTGTAGATGGTCGGAAAGAGGGTATTGTTATCCACCAGCTTGGTGGTCAGGCCACTGAGTGACGACTGCCTGCTGAGGTGCTATTCTGCCTCCCTTAGCTCGAGGTTCTTCCAGGTGTCCTAGATTATCTCCAACCAGTCTTCGCCCAGGCCCTACAGATGTTCGCTACACAGCCTTATTCACAGTTCTTTGTGGCTTGGACACCACCAATTCCATGGGACAGACCATTGGCACAAGTGTTGCCATTTGCTGCAATGCTTGCCTGCGGTACACCAGTTTTTCAGGTGATGTCCAGTCGTACTTCATGGATATGCCATTCAACAGGACTCGCCTGTTTGGGTGCAAGGCAGACTTTGCTCTTGAGGGGTTCAAGGAAAGCAGGGCAGGGGCACCCTCCCCTGGCCAACCACCCAACCATCAACCCTGCAATTTGTTTTGTGGCTTCCGCAGAGGTATTCCATACAGTCAGCCAATCCAATCCAACCCCAGCACAGGCTTAGCAGTTTTGCTGTTGCAGCTGTGGTTCCCACCGCCTCTGAGTTCAGTCAACAGATTTCCCAGTCCACTGCTACCCCTGTTCAGCTCTACCTGCCAAGCCTCTTTAGCATGCATTTAGTGATGCACAGCCATCCTCTAGGAATCAGGATCTGACGATTCTTGCCAGGATTAAGAATAAATTATTGGTGGAAGTAGATCGTTGGATGTTAATACAAAAACCATTATGCCAGCTCGAGTATGGAATTGAATAAAGAACAACAATTGAAACATAAAAAACATAAAAATGTTGGCAATGGGGAACAACCAAGTGATTGTGTGCAAACAGATATGCATGTACATGATACTACAGCCACTGAGGTATAAAGGATGAAAAGCTTTGACAAGAGGGTGATGAAACTGTGGAAATAAATAAATGGCAGACACTGAGGCATAAAGATGATATAATGAGCACCCAGAAGTGTAGTGAACTCGAACAAGGCAGAATAAAAACAGGAGCATATATGTATCCACAGCAATCAGCAGAGTTAAATGAACTGGAGAATAAGGATTTTTGGACTCTAATAACAGTGGTGGCATGAGGAAACAAAAGAATGACTCTAGTATATTAGCATCATAAAACGTAAGCAGCTCAAAGATGTGTGAACAAAGCGAAGTAGAAAGGGGATAGAAGATGACCTAATTTTAAGGGTGTGATTTTAAATAAAGAATTGAAAAACGAAAATATAGATAGATTTTACAAACTGCATATTTCAGAATGTTTCATAATGGGATTTGGCAAAATCGAGAAGGGACTTATTAACCGTGACCAAGACTGTGATGGTTGAAGCTTGTTGGTTGTGCATCCTGTGTAAATTAAACTGTACAAAAAACAGTTCCTGAAATGCATACAAGTTCTTTACTTCTCTGAAGAGAAATCTAGGAGATACTGTCCAGACCCCACACCAGATATATGTATTACCTAGTAGCGGTAGCCACTGGGTAATTATAGTTAGGGACTATGTTTCCAAAGAAAAAGCGTTTTTTGGCTTGCCTGTATCTTTGGCACCATTTGACAAATCTTCGCAAATTTATTTTAAAAAAAAAGTGTTACAGTGATTCTTGTTGCACACAAAGTTTTGGGGTGATCTGTCAAGTGAGGACAGAATAAAAAGGGGGGTGAAAAATGTTGCATTTCCCATGTTAATTCCCATAGGACCTTTAGACAATTCTACAGCCTGGACCACTAAACGGAATTACACCAAATTTGGCAGAAAGCTAGCTTTCGGTACGCAGCTCACGCTTTCGCTTATTGGTGTAAATCCGTTCAGTAGTTTTTGAGATAGTCAAGGGAAAATACATTTGTATATCTCTGGCCACGATGACTTTGTTCTTGTTTCGCAGGTACTTTGCAAAATCCGTAATTTTTTTGCGAATATGTGTGCGAAAAGAACCATTGCAATTGGCTGACCGCAGCCTGACTAGAAAGTTGCGGCCGCCATTTTAGTTCACACTGAACCCAGGGGTGTGATATAGGTGTGTTTTAGGGGCAAAATGCAGGTTTAACACATTTTTGCATCACTGCACACAATATTCTCAACATTTTGCGAATTATTCACCAATATCGTGAAATTTGAAAGAAAAAAATCACTCATTCATACACTAATTCATTCACTCGTGCATGCACTCACACTCATGCACCCACTCAGACTTTCCCACTTTCAGACCCACTGAAACACTCACGCACCAACTCACAGAGACATGCCCTGTGGCCAATTTTCACTGCCCACGGCCAAAGGATGTGAATGGTGCGGCGTTGGGTGATTATAAAGGTTTGACTTCAATGCCTGCCTGCAGGCCAGGCCTTTCGACCAACCCCGCTGCGCATGGCCAAAGGCTGTGCACGGCAGGGGTTGCATAATGTATAGTAATTAGAAATTCACTGGAAAAAACAAAGGTTACAGGGACGTTCTATTTAGGTTCTGAATTTACACATACAAAACCATAGAAATTCAGCCGTTATAGTTAAAGTTTTTTTAAGTAACTGTAAGTCGCTCCCTAAGGTAACTATAACTCGAGCCTTCACCATGCACAGCTAATTACTCCACATATATTGGTGATGAGATCTTGTATGGCATCTTTGATATTATCACTGTAACATTTGCAATAATATATTTAACAAGAAAACTGTGCATGGCATGGGTGCGAGTTAGTCATAATTCCATCTGTTTCCGTTCGGGAGCCACCCCCTTATCGTTGGTATTTTTATCAAACAACTTCGCGTCCATCCCTTTCGGAACCAAGAAAACCTTGACCGTCGGATCAACGCGCTCGGTCAGAGGCCCTCTGTGCTGCACCCTTTTGGCCACCATCTTCTCAACTTTATAGATCTCAGGAATGAGCTTCTAAAGGAACGGACTCCCTTCCGTTTTTCTCCAAGGAGCCATGCGGAGTTCCCACCAACTGACCAACAGTATCTGTCTCCAGACCACACAGAAGAGGACTGCAAGGCTTGCCAGTCCTTCCGATCAAAGAAGATTGCAGGACCGAAAAGCATGCCATAGAGAAATGCAGAGACAGGAGGTTGAGGACACACCAGACATCCTCCAACTCCCTAGGTGTCGAACCGAAAGATGGAGAACTACAAAAGGCCTTTGCGGTTGAGGAGGTCTTTTTGATCGTGGACTTTGTCCAAGGTAGAGGTAGACCTCGAGATGCAAGATATTGCTCCGGGGCAACGTACCACAAGTACAGAAACCCCTGTCCTGCCCACAAAACCTCTACCAAAGCACACGCTACTGGGCCACAACTGCTGACAGGCCATGGTTGGCACCAAAAGACCGATTTGGATGCCTTGGGCTCTGCACTGAAACACAAGCCTAAGACAACCGTCTCAATGCCAAGCCAATCAGCTCCACCTTCGACACACACACAACCTCAGACACTGACCACTTTAGCGCCAAAAAAACACAACAGGCAGTCTCGGGATCAACCGTTTTGGCTGCGAAACACAACATCGCTTTGGCGCCGAAGAAACCAGAATCAACAGCACCTTTAGAACCACTTACCTCGGTTGAGCCTGTCCTCCATAAAATGAAGGAATAACTTGATGTTAAGTATAAACTGCTCCATATACAGCCTCAGACTGGCCATATTTTGGTAAAGACTGTTGTGACAATCCCATCAAAGAGACAGCTTTCCTTTGCAAAGGCTGTTGATGTGCCTGCTGCCAAAAAGAGGGCTGATAAAGATTCTTCCACTTTACACCTTCCTCTGCCTACTTCTCCACCACCAACACAACCTCCACCACCTTCGCCCCCTCATTCACAGGATGACCTACTTGGCATCACCCCTGAGGGGTCCCCGCGCTTCTTAACTGGTGATCAGAGAACAAGGGAAACTACTTTGACACACATGGACCTTTAGTCAGCCTATGATTTTGATTGTCAACCTGACATTAAGACAGACGTTTACCCTGCTAGACCGTTTGCTCCAGACAATGCCGCCTCTTTCCAATCGCTTATTGGTAGGGCAACCACTTGCCACCAGGTACCCTTACATAAGGAGCCCATTGAGGATGACGTCCTATTTGAAACCCTGTCCACGTTTTGCTTGGTTTCTGATGCGGCTTGACTGGTAGTGCACTGGGTCCCTGCTAACCAGGTCCCGAGTGCCAGTTGTCTATCCCCAAAACTGCATAGTTGTTTGCACAATTGCCAAGCCCACACAGTGCTGCCATTGCAGACTGCATGTGGAGGTGCATGCTAAGTTGAAAATAAAACCTGTCACACACCCATCTATGCCAGGTCCCCTATTACTGCATGTGCCAGGTGTAAGTAATCCCCCTGAGGCAGGATGCACCCAGGCACATGTGAACGCATATATGCATGAGCAGAGATGCCCCTGCTATGTCTCTGTCGATTCTGAGACCTAGTAAGTGCACAGGGAAGCCATTTTAAATGCATGTGCTGGACACTGGTCATTACTAGCCCCCAGCCACATGATGGCTTCTCTGAACCCTTTGGGGCATACACAGCCCTCTTGGGCCCTTTTCAGGCCTACCTCCTCTATGTGACATCCAACTATGCAAACTTGATGGAACCGACTCCATTTCGGTTTTGCCATCTATGCCAATTCAAATTCCCCCCCAATGCACTGCATGACCTGGGCAAAGAAGTTACAGGAGAGCGGGGAAAGTATGGGTGGAGCCTCCGCTCCGAGTCTGCATTCTTGATGATTGGCAGATGCCAGACCTCCTTGAGGTGAAATGCGCATGTCAGGTTGGACGGGTGCTTTGTTCCGACCCGCCTGACATGCGCCCTTGAACCCTTGCTAGACTCTGCTATGTATGAGCCAGGGAGATTGTTGCAGCCTGCAATGCTCCAAATGAACGTTGCCAGCCCCTGACCCAGCCGTTCCTCGTGCTGTTGGAGTCGTGGGGGTGGGTCCATGCCTGAGGGAGGTGGTCATATCTTCCAGCTCACTGCACTCATGACGAGAGGAGCCTGAGGCAGTTGGCAAAGCCACGTTCGATGAGTGTGTTTAAAGTTTCTGAATAATAAGCAGGTCAGCTCGATTTGGTCAAATGTAAGTCAGTTGCATATTTGTCTTGATTTTTATAGAAGGTGATGTGTGCTCGAGGGCTGTTTGGCATTAGTGGTAACCAGTACACACACCATACCTTTGGAATTTTAGCTTGGATAGAGCCAAGCCTTGCAGGAGTGAGACTGATTGTGTGTGGGTTACTATATGACAGGAACGGACGTTTGAAAGCATTAAAATACTCCAGCACCATTTACCGCTTACTGGTGCCCGGAGGCAATAGGATGCAGTGGGAGGATACCTGTACTCTTTGCAAGCAGCAGGCTCTTAAAGTCCCCTCGCTGACTCGTACTGACAAGCCCATGATGCGCTACATGCTGGCACTGCAAACGAAGGGTAGTGACGAGTCAGGTACTCTGGTTCAGGAGGCCCTCCCACTAGAAGTATGCTCTGGCATATTAGAAGTACGTGCTGATGTGTTGAGTTCCTAGTGGGGCAGAAATAGCACCGGGTGCACACAGCCCGCATCTTGCACAAGCAGATCCTGTGCACAAGGTGCAGGAGCTGCGGTATGAGCTTTGCACACTTGTGTGGGCGACTGTCACAGGACAAGGCAGGCAGGCAGACATAATGGCTAGTATGTGCACAGATCACATCAGTGAGTGTATGCAGTCATCACTCGCAAACCGCTCACTGCAGGCTTGCACCGTCTTACAGCCCTGGGCAATCATTACTGCAGTCCGTGCCCAAGCCTCGTGTTTGTGTCTCACTGCCCTCTGACTGTCTGCTGCATGACTGGTCTCTGGCTGTCACAGCCAGGTCAGGAGAGGTGAGTAACTCCTGTGGGTGTGTTAGACTAAAGCACACCAAGGCTGACTTTTAAACAAAGTGTGTGCGGCGTGGTGCTTCAGACCCCACCAGTGTGACTGGACGTGTGTACCCCACTTCAACACACCTGGGTGGGAGGTGGCTGTTTATTATCTGGTGGAAGGGGGTGTAGAAAAACGTCCGATCAGATCTGATTAGATAGAAACTTGCAAATAGCACTCCTAGTTGTTAGCTGCTTTACTCTACTTTGGACCGTCCATTCACTGAATATATGTTTGCCTTTGATTCCTTGTTCTCCTATGAATGATAACGCTCATTAAGGACAGTGTGCGGTTGCTAAAACGAAAAATCCTGGAACGTTTGTGTTGAACGTGCACTTGCACAGTTTAACCCATTCACTTTTCTGCGAATGTGTTTCTATGGATGCAATGAAGAAGTCGAGCTAAAAGACAGTGCTGTCAGTGTTAATAATGCATTTAATGCAACAGTGCTTTGAGCAGCACAGGGGCGATATCTTTGGAGGACTGTAATCTTTCTGGTGTCATTTTAGTTTAATTGGATGCAGAAGCAAATCACTGTAATATGGACCCCATGCTGATTGCTGACCAGTGTCACTAAAGCCTGAAAGGGGTAGTCAGCCTGAAACCATAAACAATAAAAAAAAAAAAAAGGTAGCACAGTTAAAATTGCAATTAATGAATGTGTTTCCAGGTGTTACTAGACAACATAAGCACAGCCAGGAAGTTGTTTTACTTGTTGTGCTTTGTGTGCTTTTTTCCTCATTGAAGCAAATAATATTGTTACCAACTTGACACGTCTAAGCAGCATCTACTTCTTTAAAGACTTAGAAAGCCCAGTGGGGTGTTTCATTCACGTTCCTTTTTTTTTTAAATGCAAACAGCACACTGGGCTGTGATGGCATCTGCCACAGTGGCATTAATGAGAAATAAGGACATCTCTGAGGTACTCAGCATTTTTAACTCAGTCAGTTATGAAGTTCTGTGGGTATTCTGAATAAGCGGCTACCTACATCATTATCATATGAAATCACTCTTTATTGATGTCATAACTACATCTTCACAGTTGCCTTATTAACCTTATTGCTTTTTCAAAATTGCTTCAAAATGCACCACTTGCCCTCTATTTTTTCCAACTTTTCTCAGGGGGAGAAACCCCCCCCCAAATCCCTCTTATGAGGGTCTGGCTCACTTGTTGCATTTGCTCACCACAGGTCACAAATCCCCAATTTTTACGCCCCACCACTTTCAAATGTCACCAGCCAACACTGCGAGCACCATCAGGTGTGTAATTTGTGTCTCTGCCCCTACAACCCGTGTTTCGGTCGAAGAAAGCACTTGGAGACGGAATAACTCATCGGATGCTAATGGGGTCCTGGACTCTGAACGGAACACCGGACTTCTTCGGCGACAAACATGTAGAGGAGGATCCGCAACAAGAACACAGGCCTTTTCGGTCAAAGACTCAGATATTCAATCCAACATCGAAAGTCAACCGTTGCAGTAATCGCAGACCGTGAGTAAAAAGACCCCTTCCACCCTAGTAAAGAGATCATCTAAAGAGGCACCCTTCTGCCACTGCCTTCCGGCCATGGTTGGAGCTGAGAAACCACTTTGGATGCCCCGCCCTTGGGCTCGGCACTGAAAAAAAACAAAAGCAACTTTAGGTGCCCGTACCTCCACCTCCGCACCGACCAATTGCACATGGTACTTTGGTACCAGCCATTTCGGCACCAATGAAAAACCTGCCATCCTCAGTTTCGCTGCCGAAATTATCACACAAAGTAAAATCTTAAGAACTGAAAATTTAAAAAAAGATTTCACTTGATTCCGGTCAGTCTTCGACCACCCCTTCACCTGTGGAACTAATTTTATAATTTATGGACACTCGACAGCGCCGACTTCAGATTCAGAAGGGAACAGGATGCATTATTAAATCACCCCCTGACCCTTTAAAGAGAAAATTGACTTTTCTAGAGACGCTTGTCTCCTCTCTGCTTCAAAAAGAGCCTACCAAGGACAAGGCTCCATCTCTACCACAGCCTTCTCCTCAATCCTCTCCACCTCCTCCTCTTTCTCCTGCACCAACATCTCCCCCTCCTTCTGGGTTCACACCACCTAATTCACTGCTGGGTGGGGCTCATGACTTACGAGACACGTTAGATGACCCAGACCCATGGGATACATGTGATCCAGATACTATTACACTTAACGATCTGGATCTCTTCCCAGCTAGACCCTCCCCACCTGTTTATTCCACCTCATATCATCAGGTCATAGCTAGAGCAGCTACATTTCATGACGTGCACATGTATACTGACAACATAGAAGAAGACTTTCTATCTGGTACCCTGGGAACAATACACAAGGAAAGTCAGTTTCTTCCTATGCTCCCAGGCATGCAGATGAAATCTTTAAAGAAACAGTGAGAGCATGAGTTATCACTCCCTTAGTAGACAAAAAGGCTGCATCCACTGGTCCTTTATTTCTCAAGGCTCAGATTCATCCTGACTCCATTGTTGCCTGAACTACTCGCAAGAGAGCTAACAGCCAATCAAGAGGTGACAATCCCCCACCCACAGACCCCCCTTCCCTGTGCAGGAAAGTAAAAGGCAAGATGCAGCAGTTAAAAGGGTGGCGGCTCAAGCCGCCACTCACTGGCGTATTGATGTTGCACAGGCATTACTATCCTGATGTGACTGGGCACACTGGGATGCCATGGAAGAGCTTCTACAATATCTCCCCGAGGAATATCTTCAGAGGTGCAGAAACTGTAGCTGAAGGGCAAATTATTACTAATAATTCTTTTAGTTGTGTGCTGAATGATCTGATTCAGCAGCAGGCAATATTAATTCCAGCATCTTCATAAAACGACATGCCTGGCTCAGGTGCTCAGGTTTTAAACCAGGAGTACAGCAAACAGTGTTAAACATGCCCTTCGATAAAGAGCACTTATTTAGCCCACAAGTTGATAGCACAGTTGAAAAGCTCAACAAGGATAATCAAACTGCCAAAGCTATGAGGACATTCCAAGCCAGCACACACCGAGGTAATTTTTGTCACCTGGCACTCTCAAGAGGCTTTCGGTCATCCTTTACAGACCAGACTTCCACATAAACAAAGCCCACCTCTCAATCATACTCCAGAAGTGTTATAGAGGTTCCTATAGAGGGAACAGAAACAAAGGCTGAGGAAAGCCATCTAGAGGCTCCTCATCGACCACCAAACAATGACTTCCTCCCACCACCCCCCACCACTCCTGTAGGGGGAAGGCTACAACAGTTTTTACCCACAATGGTCTCAGATTACCACAGACCAATGGGTGCTTTCAATTATCCAAAATGGTTTTAAGCTCACTTCCACTCCACCAAACACACTCCCTCATACTCACAGACTTTCCATAGAACATTTCCCTCTTCTCAAAGAGGAAGTACACTCTCTTCTTCTCAAAGGGGCCATATAACTAGTTCCATTGCAACACCAGGATAAATGAGTTTACTCCCTGTATTTCCTAGTACCCCAAAAAGACGGGTCTCTCATACCAATCTTAGATCTCAGACCCTTGAACCATTACTCAAGTTGTCATAACCCTTCTCCAACAGGCTGATTTTATGACAGCGTTAGACCTTAAGGACACTTACTTTCACATTCCCATTCATCTGGCACACTGCAAACACCTCATATTCATGGTTGTAGGAAAACATTACTGTAGGAAGCTGGCTCTGCATACATTATATCAAAATAAGATAGTGTGCACAGAGTCCAAGGGTTCCCCAGAGGCTTGACAGAGGCAAAACATCGATAATACTAATGCTCTTTTTGTGGTAGTGTGGTCGAGCAGTTAGGCTTATCTGAGGGTAATGTTAAGCATTTGTTGTACACACAAACAAGCAATAGAAGAAACACACTCTCAATGACTTAACTCCAGACCAATAGGATTTTATATAGAAGAATATGTTTTGTCAATTTATTTCTAGAACCTCAAGATCCAGTTTGCAGGTAAGTACATAAAATGAAAGGTACTTTGCATAGGTATAATCAGGACTTTGAATGGAATCAACAATGTATACAGTTTTCTTATAAAATGGCAAAAGGCTGTTTTGAAAGTTGACACTGCAATTTTCAACAGTTCCTGGGGGATTAAAAGATAGTACAGTTTTACAGGTAAGTATTCAACTTACCGTTCTTATCTCCGGGTTTTAGCTAGTCCATTGTTGGGGGTTCAAGTTAACCCCAAACATCCACCACCAGCAACACGGGGCCGGTCGGTAGCAGAGGTCAAAGTGGACCCAAATTAACGTGGGTTCCTATGGAGACGGGGGTTCTTAAAATCCAGTCAGCATGCAGGTGAGTACCTGCATCTTGGAGGGCAGACCAGGGGGGGTTCAAGAGAGCACTGGAGGGGCCCCAAAGTAGGCACACACCCTCAGAGGCACTAGGGCGGCCGGTTGCAGGGTGCAAATAGGGCATCATGTTTTCAATACATCTCTATGAGGAGACCCCGGGGGTCACTCTGAGGCTGCAAATGAGGTCCAGGGGGACTTCTCGGGCAAACCAACGGCTGGGCAGGGAAGAGTACGCCTGCGGGTCGATGCTGCACCAGTGTCTGGTTCTCCAAGGCCTTGGGTCTGTGTGTCCAGTGTGTCCTTTAGATGTCGGATTTCTTTGTCTGGAGCTCGCGGTCAGGGGGTGGGGGGCTAGGCAGTGCGTTCGGGTGGGGAGTGTGCTCTAGATTCCCTCTGCGGGCGTCATCATGGAGGTTTGGAGGGGTCAACCCTGGGTTGGCTCTTGCTCCCAATCACCTGGGGACCCTTTCTTGCTGGGTGGACCACCAGGACACGGGCCATGGGCATCGGGTGCACAAGGGTCAGGACTTGCGCATCTGGAGTGAGGAGGGAGTCCTTAGCTGTAGGTTTCTTTTACACAGAACTGCTGTCCTCTTGAGTTCTTGGTCCTTTTGGGTGCAGTGCAGTCCGCTGGAGGTGGCAGAGGTTGCTGGACGAGTTGCTGGTCTTTTTGCAGGTTCTTTGAAGCAGGAAATAGGCCAGTAGGGCTGGGGCCAAAGCAGTTGTCATCTTCCTTCTTCTCTGCTGGGGTTTTTAGCTTAGCAGTCCTTCTTCTTCTTGTAGGTCACCAGGAATCTGGTGAGCTGAGTTCAGGGAGGCCCTTAAATCCTAGATTTAGGGGTCAGAGGGCAGTAGCCAATGGCTACTGTCCCTGAGGGTGGCTACACCCTCTTTGTGCCCACTCCCTTTGGGGGGGGGGGGTGCATTCCTATCCCTATTGGTCCCTGTCCTCTAAACCAAGATGGATGATTCTGCAGGGAGGGGGTGACCTCAGCTTCTGGACACCTTAGGGGTGGTCCTGGCTGAGCTGGTCACTCCTCCCTGTTTTCCCTAATTTTCCCGCCGGACTTGTTGCCAAACATGGGGCTTTGTCCGAGGCAGGGTGGGGGGGCATCTCCACTAGCTGAAGTGACCTGGGGCACTGTAACTCGAGGCTTGTGCCTTTAAGGCTTACTGCCAGGTGTTACAGTTCCTGCAGGGGGAGGTGTGAAGCACCTCCACCTAGGACAGGCTTTGTTTCTGACCACAGAGTGCACAAAGGCACTCCCCCATGTGGTCAGAACCGTGTCTGAAAGTGGCTGGCTGGCACAAACCGGTCAGTCCTACACTAGCAGTTGGGTTATCATACAGGGGACATCCCTAAGATGCCCTCTGTGTGCATTTTGCAATAAATCCCACACTGACATCAGTGTGGGTTTATTGTGTTGAGAAGTTTGATACCAAACTTCCCAGTGTTCAGTGAAGCCATTATGGTGCTGTGGAGATCGTAATGACAAACTCCCAGACCATATACTCAGTATGGCTACACTGCACTTACAATGTTTATGAATGTACTTAGACACTGTACGGGCATATTGCTCATGCAGCTACGCCCTCACCTGTGGTATAGTGTACCCTCCCTTAGGGCTATAAGGCCTGCTAGAGGGGTGACATACCTGTGCCACAAGCATTGGTTTGTGGGGATGGCACCCTGAGAGGGTCCCATGTCGACTTTATTTTTCTCCCCACCAACAAACACAAGCTGAGTGAGGGGTCCCTTAGGGTGCCGTAATATATGCTGCAGCCTTCAGAAATCTTCCCTGGCCACAGGGCTCTTGGTACCATGGGTACCTTTTACAAGGGACTTAACTGTTTGCCAGTTGTGGAAGCAAAGGAACAGTTTTAGTGAAAGAACACTGGTGCTGGGGCCTGGTTAGCAGGGTCCCAGCACACTTTCTATCAAAGTTGACATCAACACAAGGCAAAAAGTGTGGGGGGGGGGTTGGCATGCCAACAGTGGCACTTTCCTACAATTACCAATTCAAGTTCTTACTTTTCAGGGTCACAACCGCTTCGAGTATTCACAAAATGTCTCACGGTAGTGGCCGCACACGTCAGAAGACAACACGTTCATGTCGTCCCTTACTTGGGCGACTGGCTTATCAAAGCCAATACTTTCCAACAATGTCAACATCACACTCAACTCACAATTCATCTCCTACACACTCTAGGATTCACCATCAGTTACCTTAAATCACATCTTCATCCTCCCCAGATACAGCCCTAGCTAGGAGCGATTCACAATACACAATTAGAACTAGTGTTTCCCAGCTCATCCCGTGTTCAAGCCTTTCAAACAGTAATTGCTCTTTTAACAGAGAGCCATTCATACACAGTAAGGACTGTTAAATGCCTACTGGGAAGGATGGCATCCTGCATTGCCATCGTACCTCATGCCATCTTCATGTGCGTCCCCTTCAACAGTTCCTCTCTCGTCTTTGGTCTCAAGCACGGTGTCAATTGGAAGATCCAGTGTTTTTGGACCACCAGACTCATCGCTCTCTACATTGGTGGAACACCACAAACCTTATGAAAGGATGGCCCTTTTTAGACCCTTTGCCTTAGATTACCCTCACTACAGACACCTCACATACCGGTTGGGGAGCTCATGTCCACATCCTCAGTGTCCATGGGCTATGGAACACCACTCAACAGTTCTTACAGATCGGTCACCTGGAACTGCAAGCATTATTGCTAGCAATGAAAGCGTTCTTTCCACACTTGCAGCACAAGGTGGTGCTGGTGCATACAGACAACATCACTGCCATGTCCTCTCTTCAAAAACAGGGAGGGGGGAACACAATCGCTATCCCATCTTACACAAACAGTATGGAAATGGGCATTTCATCACTACATTGACATAGTGTCACAGTGTCTCCCAGGGTTAGACGAGCAATTTGCAGACCTGCTCAGCAGGATACAGCAACAGGTCCAGAAATAGGAACTCCATTCACAAGTCCTTCAGCTGTAGTTTCTAAAGTGGGGAACACCTCAAATAGACGTATTTTCCACACCTCAAAATGCCGAAACTTCGGTTCCAGGTATCCTCACCCTCAGTTCAAAGGCTATGCTCTGTGGATAATTTGGTCAGGAATATTTGCTTAAGGTTTCCCCCCTCTTCCACTCATTCCTTTTCTAGTTTGGAAGCTCAGACAGTCTTCCCTCACCATGTCCTTGGTAGCTCCTACATGAGCACCTCAACCATGTTTCACAACACTTCTGGATCTCTCAATAGTTCCACATCAGAAGCTCCCCAACAGACCGGACCTTGCACACAAAATCAATCACAAATAAGACATCCAGACCCCAAATCGCTCAACCTAGTGATATAGCTCCTGAGGTCATAGAATTTGGGTATTTACATCTACCACAAGAGTGTATGGATATTCTTAAAGAAGCATGTAAACCCACAGCTAGAAAATGATATGTGGCAAAATGAAAACGTTTTGTTTGCTGTTGCCAATCAAAAAACATTGACCCTCTCAAGCCAATGGTTCAGGAGATTGTCTGTTACTTACTACATTTACAAAAAGCTAATCTTGCTTACACATCCATTCGTCGTCATTTAGCAGCTATAACTGCATATCTTCAAAACAGACAGCATACTTCTTTGTTTAGATTTCCCGTTATTGAGGCATTCATGGAAGGACCTGAAAGAATCATTCCACCAAGAGTTCCTCCAGCCCCATCCTGGAATCTTAACATTGTTCTCACAAGACTTATGGGTCCCCCTTTTGAGCCACTACACTCCTGTTCTTTACAATTTCTGTCATGGAAGGTAGCCTTTTTAGTCGCTATCACTTCCCATAGACAATGTGTGCGAGCTCCAGGCTTTAACCTTGGAAGAACCTTTCTTCCAAAGTAACAAGGAAAAAGTTATATTAAGAATTATTCCAAAATCGCCTTCCAAAAGTAGTTTAACAATTTCACATCAGTCAGTCAATCAAATTACCAGTTTTCTTTCCCCAACCAGATTCTATGGCAGAAAGGGCTCTTACGTATTATATAAACGGAACCAAAGACATCAGAAAAACAAAAAACTTTTTGTGGCTTTTTTAATGCAACATAAAGGAGAGCCTATATCTAAAGCAACTATAGCTAGATGGATAGTCAAGTGTATTCATACTTGCTATGATTAAGCCAAACAACTTTTATCTACACTACTTAAAGCGCACTCCACTAGGAAGAAAGATGCATCTATGGCATTTTTAGGTAACATGCCTATGGCAGATATTTGCAAAGCAGCTATGAGGTCTACACTGCATACCTTTACAAAACATTGTGTAGATGTATTTGCACGTCATTAGGCAAATTTTGGGCAAGCAGTACTAAAAACACACGTTCAAACAATAGCAACTCCCGCATGCTAGCCACCGCTTAATGGAGGGACTGCTTTACAGTCTATGCATAGCATGTGTATCTACAGCAGCATATGCCATCGAACTAAAAATGTTATTTACCAGTAGACGTCTGTTTTTGGCATGTAGGGCTGTAGATTCACATGCACCCTCCCTCCTCCCCTGTCGCATGTGGCTGTTGCAATTTATTGACATATAAACATTGTATGGACATTGTTTCTATCCTACTCTCTTTTCACTACTTAACTCTCTCGCCTGCAGAGAAACAATCTAACAAAGGACTCGATGCCCATGCGCAGTATTACCGAGAGGAGGAGTCACTTGATCCTGTGACTCCGAAAGCTTCTTCAAAGAAAAACAAGTTGTAACACTTCAAACCCAACACTAGATGGCAAGCTTATGCATAGCATGTGAATCTACAGCACTAAATACCACGAGCAGATGTCTACTGGTAAGTAACATTTTCCTTTTCTAAATTGGTCTCCGATTTATTTGTTGCGTGTGTGTCTCATTTATTGCCTCTGTGAGTACAAGTGCTTAGCACTACCCTCTGATAAGCCTAGCTGCTCTCCCACACTACCACAAAATAGAGCATTGGTCCTATCTACTTTTTCCTCTGCAAACCAATTGGGGATCCACTGGACCCTGCACTGTAGATTTCTTTTTAGTGCCCCATATAGAGAGCCAGCTTCCTACATATGGCATTTTTCTTGAAGCTGTTGAGCCCAGCCAGACAATTTCCAAATCTGTTTTGGAAGTTCAGGAGCTATTCCGGAGGTCTGACGTACAGACCTATATGGTCTTCCCAGCCACTGATGCAACATTGAACTCAGGCCTTTTGAGGCCAGTGAAGCAGATCTGACAAGCAACATGCAGAACAGCAGGGACACCAGTCCTCCAGCTCCTTCTCCCTTGCTGCAACAACCAACAAATCCCTATAGGTTTCCTTAAGCGACGCATGCCATACCAGCGAGAGGCAGGCTTCAAACTTTTTTTCCTACGTTGGCAGTGCATCACGTTTGACAAAAGGGTCTTACAGATTGTTCAGAAAGGCTATGCCCTGCCATTTCTCTACCCCCACCAAATATACCTCCCACACTAGAATGAATTTTGGCGAAATATCTATTCATCTTGCTACAGAAGGTGCATCTGTTGCCCTCCAAGGGTGCCATACAGGAGGGTGTCTCATTCTGAGAACGATGGACTTGTTGTTCTTGCTATTGCCTCTAACTGGACCTTTCAGCTCTGAATGCAGTTCTGGAAAATGACAAGTTCAGAATGGTTGTGTATGCAGATCCTGTCAGCCCTGGCCCAGGAGACTGCATGATGTCCTTGGACTTGCGAGACGTATAGTTGCATATTCCTGTCCTGCAGTCACGCATGCATTACCTGCGTTTCAAGACTTGACAGTATCATTTTGAGTTTGCCAATCACCCCTTCAGACTCACAATCGCACCTCTAGTGTTAATGAAAAGCATGGAGGTGGTCACTGCTCATCTTCATAGATTAGTAGTTTTATTCCTGTACCTCGATACTGGCTACTGAATGGAGGCTTGCAGCAGTCATTCGTGGACCACTTCCAGATAATGGCGAACCTCTTCACATAGTAAAGATTCACTACGAAATGAGCCGAAACCTCACCTGATTCCTTTGTGTAGAGACATCAATTCATTGTGAAAATCCAGGATTCAGTGGCGTTCAGGGTTTTAACTCCATGGCTGTGAGTCTAGGTCATTCTGGCTGTAATCCTGATGTTTAAGGCTCCATCCAAGATCACAGTGAGAGTGGCTCGGAGGCTTCTTGGCCTCATGCATCCTTCTCAACTATACCAGATAGCACATGCATGCTTTGCAGTGTAACTTGAAGTTCCCGGGCCCGAGCATCAAGGCAGCGTTTCTGACACCATCCAGGTCTTGAAGAAGACAGCTTGAGATCTGTAGTGGTGGCTAACTAAATGCCGTTTATCCAGCAGCAGGTCTCTCTTCCTTCCCCATCTAGAGTTGACAATGGTGATACAATGTAGGAAACTGGCCCTTTTTGCAGTAACTCTCCCTTCACACCTCACCCCTGCAGGAACTGTAACGCCTGGCGGTGAGCCTCAAAGGCTAAGGCCTCATGTTACAGTGCCCCAGGGCACTCCAGCTGGTGGAGATGCCCGCCCACCGGACAAGGACCCACTTTTGTGGCAAGTTCGGCAGGAAACTTAGGAAAAACAAGGATGAGTGACCACTTCAGTTGCGACCACACCTAAGGTGTCCAGAGCTGAAGTGCCCTCTTCCCTGCAGAATCCTCCATCTTGGTTTGGAGGACAGGGACCAATAGGGTTAGGAATGTAACTCCCTCCCCAAAGGGAGTGGGCACAGTAAGGGTGTAGCCACCCTCCGGGGACAGTGGCCATTGGCTATTGCCCTCTGGCCCCTGTAACGCCCCTAAATATTGTATTTAAGGGCTTCCCTGAACCCAGGTCATCAGATTCCTGGTGACTTAACAAGAAGAAGAAGAAGGACTGCTAAGCTGAAACCCCCAGCAGAGAAGAAGGAAGACGGCAACTGATTTGCCCTAGCCCTACTGGCCTGTCTCCTGCTTCACAGAACCTGCAAAAGAACAGCGACTCATCCTGCTGGACCAGCGACCTCTGCCAAGCTCCAGAAGACTGCCCTGCACCCAAAAGGTGGACAGCGGCCCTGTCCAAGAAGAAACCTACAACTAAAGACTCCCACCTCACTCTGAATGCGTGAGTCCTAACCACTCTGCACCCGATGCCCATGGCCCGTGTCCAGGTGACCCAACCAACAAGGGACGCTCCCCAGGTGATTCTGAGCAAGTGCCCATCCTGGGTTGACCTCTCTACCCCTCCACGACGACGCCTGCATAGGGAATCCTGAGGACCCACCTGACCGGGAAGCTCCGGACAAAGATATCCAACACCTGAAGACACACTGCACTCACAGCCCCCAGGCCTTGGAGAAACTGACCCCCAGGGTAGCAACGTTCAGCAGGCGGCCCTCCATGTCCAGCCTGTGGTGTGCCCGAGGTGACCTCTGGGGCCCCCTCATAGAGAATCATTGGAGACCCAACGTCGTGTTTGGTGCCTACTTGCGGTCTTCCCTGTGCTCCTCTAAACCACCCCCAAGCCCTTCAAAGTTGCAGGTACTTACCTGCCTGCAGATCTGAAAACAAGTGTCCCCAGTCTCCATTGGAGCCCATGTTAATTTTTCTCTACACTTTGACCTCTGCACCCCGTCGGCCCTGTGTTGCTGGTGTTGGGTGTTTAGGGTTAACTTGAACCCCAACCTTTGGACTTCATAACCCCCGGAGATTGGAACTGTAAGTGTTGTACTTACCTGTAAAACGATCTAACTTTTCTTCCCCTCCCCAAGTACTGTTTCTGAAAATTGCAGTATGTCCATTTTTAAAACCGATTATTGCCAATATTTCAAGAACTGTATAACTTATCGATTTCAAACAAAGTACTGTTGGTACATGTGTGAAATATGAATCTGTTGAAGTGCTTGCCTGCAACTTGAATCTTCTGGTTCTAAACATAAATTGAGGAAATATATTTTTGCTATATAAAAACCATTGGCCTGGAGTTGTTATTGAGTGTGTGCTTCTTCTATGGTCTGTGTGTGTACAACAAATGCTTTGCACTACCTTCTGATAAGCCTAACTGCTCGACCAAACTATCACAAAAGAGAGCATTAGTATTATCTACTTTAGCCTCTTTTAAGCCTCTGGGGAACCCCTCGACTCTGTTCACACTATCTCATTTTGATATAGCATATACAGAGGCAGTTTCCTATAACACATCACTGCTAAGTTGGGAAAATCATCTTTGGAGGTGAGGGTTAAGGGGACTCTGGTCTCCAGTGGAGTACCACCTCCAAATCAGTCTGCTGGAGCTGTGTGGTCTGTTCATCAGCAACTGAAGGCATTCCTGCTGTCCATCAAAGGGAGATTGGTGCAGGTGCTCATGTACAACCTCATCATCATGTAATACTACCAACAAGCAGGGAGGACTGCAGTTGGGTCCTGTGCTAGGAGACCTTCTGTCTCTAGAGATGGTTGGACTACCAGGGCTTTCTCCTGGTCAGCAATCACCTTCCAGAGTACCTGAATGTGAGAGTAGATGAATTGAGCAGGCGTAGTCTGGCAGATCAGGAGTGTAGTCTGCATCCCGTGGTTTTGCAGGCCAACTTTGCCCAGTGGAGAAAACCCTGTCTAGATCTTTTTACCACTTGCGAATGCAAATTGGCAACAATTCTGCGCAAATATGTTGCTGATTGGAATGGAACGAGGGACTCCTGTACACCTTCCTGCCACTACCTCTTGTAAGAAGCTTCTCTACAAGAAGTAACAGTGAAAATGTTTAATTTCAGCAGCACAGAATAGCTTCTGACATGAACTACAGTCCGCTTCAACTGAAGGGTCTTCTGCATTCCTCCAGTAACCTTCCCAATGGAATGTAGAACACCATACATAACATAAATTGTGCATGGAAGATGCACTGAGAAAAGTGCCAATGAACATGAGAAACATTCCTCGTGCGCTCCTTTTGAGTTCATGTATGCGTTCCTTTTCTGTTACAGCAACACATATGTAAAATGCGCTCCGAATGACTTTGAGAGGGCACATTGTGCTGCTGAATTTTAGGAAAGCCCTGAAAACATGGCTTTTCCCAAATTAATAATCTGCCCCTTGGCCTAGCTTGTTTCTTCTTGTGTGTGAAACAGTTTGCTGCCGCGCCAGGATACCAGTTTTCTTAGTCACCCTGCACTTTACATATGTTTTATACCATACAATACAGTGGATAGGTGCTTTCTGTGTCTCATGACCTTGAAGACCGTTATCCTCATTGTGATTACACCAGCTTGTTGCATGAGTGACATCATTTCAGTACAACCGCTCTACACCACCTTTTTCACCAGACAAAATCTTGCTGAGGACTAAGTGTGGCATTTTTAGATAAAGTCATGACTCCCTTAGATGTTGGACAAACCATCAGTGCTAGTGTTTTTTGCTCCACTCAAAAGACAGGAGATGCTACACTAGTTGGATCCAAAAGGGTTTTAAGCTTTTATAAAGATCATACCAAGGACCATTGTATTGTTAACCAGTTTTTTGTGGGGTTCTGTGGACCTTCGAAAGGGAGAGGTGTGCCGAAGTGGATCCAGTTGAAGTGGTTAGACCTTTGCGTTAGGATCTGCTATGCAGTGGTCAAGAAACAGCCCCAGAAGGCATGAGAGCCCATTGCAGTAGGTTTAAGGCTGCTACCAGTGCTCTGGCACAAGGAGTCTCTGTCCTTGACAACTGGCAGTCTGCTACGTGGGCAGTGGTACATGTGTTCACAAAGCTCGACCAGAAATTGTGTATGCACGGTGTGTGAGAGCTCAAAAATGATCCAAATAAGGAACTGTTGTCAGCACGGATAGATGGCGCTCATATGCAGCTCTCTCACTTCTGTGACGGTGTGAATCAGACACTGGTGCTCTCAATGCCTCTTAGCATAATGCAGGAGCACTGCTGTGAAAATATCTAAGGATCTAGTCCTGCACCTACGGGATATTCTAAGGTGAATTACCTGAGGTTATTATGGGTTATCCTCCAGAAAGAGCATTACCGAAGGTAAGTAACCTGTTTGTTTTGTTCTAATTGTGTAATGTGTGCAGTTTTCTAATTAAGCCCTTTTCACATTTTCTTTCAGAAAAACTGTTGTCTTTACTACCAGAGTACGTTGTTCCATACACTATCCATCTTCTGGCCCATGACCCCGATTACGTGAAAGTTCAAGATATTGAACAACTTAAAGATGTTAAAGAGTAAGGTTTTTAGTTTATTTATTATCATTTTTTAGTAATCATGGGCCTAAAAGATAACATGCTGCCTTAAAATAAACACAAGAATGCTTGAAATTGGTGTACATACGGCAGAGAGAATAATTCTATTGTTTTTATGGCATTTTGTTTGTGGTGGTCATATGAAAAGGTTTTAATTGAGAAAACATTTAATTTACTGTTTTTTTCACCGTATGTTACAAGGGCAGTCTTGATCAGCAGTGTGTTACATACACATAAGTGAAAGCAGAAAAATGTCTAGTTACAAACTTGTGAACAGTGCACCCCACTTTCCTCTCCCTGCTACCTGCTTCTTTTCTTTCTTTGTCCTTTTGGGATACTAAAAAAGTGGATGCTACGGATGTGTCCCTTCTGTTATCTGTGTGGATAACTTTCTATGTGTAGTGGCTTAGCCAGAAACTACTTCAGATACTTTTAAATCTGAGCTGTTTACCATTATCAAGCATATGAGGTATACACAGCTTGTTTCCACATTCTCAGCATGCAAGTCCTTACGAGTTCCCATTTTTCTGTTGAATGCCATTGTTTGAAATTAGATTCTCTTGTGCTTCGTGAATTTGGGTACTGGACATTAGTCTAGTTCTTTTTTAGATTTTTTTTAAATGTCTTTGTCTTACTATTTTCTCATGTGCTCATGCCACACAACTTCAGCTTTTTAACCCAAGCATTTTCTACCATCGGTGATTTGCAGCAGCTGGCCAACATAACGTCTGTCTCATGCTTATGGAATAGAAATCTGTTGCATTGTGCTTTGAGTGGTGCCAGTAATGTGGTAGTCCTGCTGGAACGTTGCACTTGTATGCAGAGCCAGAGGGAATTGTTTCTTAAAGAAACCTTGGATTTTATCATGAGAAACCACTCACAATTTAAATTTGGTGTCTCATTGGCATATCATTGAATACTCTTTCTCTCAGTAAGGTATCAAGGGGTACTTCTAGGGACCTACCCATGTAAAATCATAGTCACTGGCGCTTTGCAGGTATTGTGAGTAACTGGAGTAAATAAAGGTACATTTTTCCAAGACCGTTACCAGTCTATTTTCCCCCTCTGGTAGCAGACTTATTATCAACTCATAGTTGAGGGTCTCAAAGCAGAACAGAGCTAAAGGCACTTAGTGGAACAATATCTCATCTACTTTGCTTTTGAGAAACAATGTCACTGTTGGGTAGAGCTCATATTTTCATCTGGGCAAGAAGGTCTCTAGCCTTGGTTTCATTGAATGTTTCCAGTAGTCGTCAAGGCACTGTGCTGCAAATACATATGACTGAGTACTTAAGTCAGGCTTGGTCCCTGGTCACCGATGAGTGTATCATCTTCTAGTTGCCTCCAGTCACTGTTCATACCTGCACTGGGACCCCCGCTCCTCCTGTAAAAGAATTCACTATTGCAATATCTGCATTATCAGATAGGCCTTTTTCCTTACTTGTCTTTTACCCATTCGATGTGTCCTAGCTATCTGATAGAGACTTCTGTTTGCAGATTTCTTACCTTTGAATTTCCCCAGGTGTCAGCCACCTGGATGCAGAGATTTTTCTCCAGCAGTAAATTGTGCCTGACTTTTTTGTGCCTTGTTTTTCTTGTTTTCGCCCCTTGGGCGCTCCTCCTTGCAGTTCTCTCCCTGCCGCTGCCTCCCTGCGGCCCGCCCCCCTCGCGCCCCCATTCGCCGCTCCCTCCCGCCTCCCAGCTGCTTCTCCCTCCCCCCTCCCTTCTTAGTGGCTGGCGCTGCGCGTCGCGAGTGAGCGACCTCTGACCTGCCTTAGGTCTAGAGCTCGCCCCCCACGTCCGCAGCACCAACCTGCTGTCTCCTGCCTCTGACCCACGCTGCTGCTAGCGTGTTTCGACGCCCTCCTCCACCCGCAGGCATCCTCCTGCGCCTCATCCCTGGTGTCTAGTGGGCTCTAGTAAGCTTCACTTGACCCGTGTGCCGCTTTCCGCCGTCCTGTAAGTGTTTTCCTATATTTTCAGCACCTTGCCTCCTTGCGCTTCTGCCCCGTTGTGCCGCTTTCCGCCGCCCTGTAAGTGCTTTTCTATTGTTTTTTTCAAGCGCCTTGCCTCCTGCGCATCTGCCCCCGTTGTGCCCCTCTGATTGCTGTACCCCGATTGTATTTTGTGCCATTAGTGTATTTTTGTGACTGTTTTTCAAATTGTGCCCGACTTTTTTGTGCCTTGTTTTTCTTGTTTTCACCCCTTGGGCGTTCCCCCTTGCAGTTCTCTCCCTGCCTCCCTGCGGCCCCGCCCCCCTCGCGCCCTGATTCGCCGCTGCCTCCCGCCTCCCAGCTGCTCCTCCCTCCCCCCTTAATGGCTGGCGCTGCGCGTCCGCGCCGCTGGCGCGCCAGAGGCAAGCCCGTCCGTGCCTGGACCGCGCCCAGTGCCACCCCCCCTGGTCCTCGCGCGCCCCATGCCTTCGTTACTCGGCCAGCGAACTCCTCTCCTTCAACCCTGGCCCCTCCACAGAGTGCTTCCAGGCCAGCCCGAAGCACACCAAAGGACCTTTTTCCTGCCGCACCTGCAACTTCACTTGCAACAGAACAACGAAGCCAGCAACAACCAACACAAACCACCTGCACTGCATCCTCCTCAACACACGCTCCGCACGAAAGCACGCCATCGAACTCTGGGACCTGCTCCACAGCACCGCCCCAGATGTAGCCTTCCTGACTGAAACCTGGTGGAACGACTCCTCGGCCCCTGACATCGCCATCGCCATCCCTGACGGCTACAAGATCACCAGAAGAGATCGCACCAACGGAATCGGCGGAGGAATAGCCATCACCCACAAAGCTACCCTCAAGATCCATACCCACACAGACGACACCCTCAAAACAGCCGAACACCTCCACTTCCAGATTCACACGGACCCCAACACTACCCTCAGAGGAACCCTCATATACCGTCCTCCAGGACCAAGAGCCCTCTTCAGCGACACCGTCTCCGACCTCGCAAGCACCCACGCCCTCGCCTCTTCAGACTACATCCTCCTGGGAGACCTAAACTTCCACCTGGAGAACAACAATGACGTCAACACCGCATCACTGACCACCAACCTCTCCAACCTCGGACTCCGTCAACTGGTCAACACTCCCACCCACATCCCCGGCCACACCCTTGACCCACTCTTCACTTCAAGCAACCACATCTCTTTCAGCCATACCTCCGAACTCCACTGGACCGACCATCACTGCGTCCATTTCTCCTTCAAGAAAAACACCGAACACCACCGCACCCCTCTGCCGCCTCACCGCCGCTGGGGAAAAGTCACCGAAGACCAACTCACCAACACCCTCGCCAAAAACCCACCACCCGACCCCACCGACCCAGACTCCGCCGCCATCAACCTCCAACAATGGATCCTCAACTGCGCCAACATCCTAGCCCCACTCAAGAGACCCACCGCCAACCAAGAAAAGAAAAAAACAGCCTGGTTCACAGACGAACTAACCACCTCCAAACGCACCTGCCAGAAACTCAAGAAAAAATGGATCCTCGAGCGCACATCCGAGAACCTTGCTACCCTCAAGGAAGCCAACCGTAAACACCACCAACTGATCCGACTCGCCAAGCGCTCCCACTTTACAGAACGCCTTAACAACAACGCTCACGACTGCAAGGAACTCTTCAGCATCGTGAAGGAACTCTCCAACCCCAACGCCAACGACATCCCTCCATCCCAGAAACTCTGCGACGATCTCTCCACCTTCTTCTACCAGAAAATCGCAGCCATCCACAACAGCTTCAACACCTCACCTCCGCCAGACCCCACCCCCAACAACTCCTCCCACGCCGACCACATCACAACCTGGACCCAAGTAGACGACGCCAAAACCCTAAAAACCATGAACTCCATCCACTCAGGATCTCCCTCTGACCCCTGCCCACATCACGTTTTCAACAAAGCCGACGTCGCCATCGCCCCCATACTCCGCAAGTTCATCAACCTTTCCTTCAACACCGCTACCTTCCCGGACAGCTGGAAGCACGCAGAAATCCAACCTCTCCTCAAGAAACCTAAGGCTGACCTCAACGATCTCAAAAACTTCCGACCAATCTCCCTCCTCCCTTTCCCAGCGAAAGTCATCGAAAAGATCGTCAACACACAGCTCGCCCACTACCTTGAAGACAACTCCATCCTAGACCCCTCCCAATCCGGGTTCAGACGAAACCACAGCACAGAGACTGCACTCCTCGCCGCCACAGATGACATCAGACTACAAATGGACAACGGCGAAACCTCAGCCCTGATCCTCTTAGACCTGTCAGCCGCCTTCGATACAGTCTGCCACCGCACCCTACTAACCCGTCTACACGAAGCCGGCATCCAAGACAAAGCCCTCAACTGGATCTCCTCCTTTCTCTCCGGCAGAACCCAGAGGGTCCGACTCTCACCTTTCCACTCCAAAGCCACCAACCTCATCTGCGGCATCCCCCAAGGCTCCTCACTAAGCCCAACGCTATTCAACGTCTACATGGCCCCCCTCGCACAACTGGCCCGCCAGCACAACCTCAGCATCCTCTCCTACGCCGACGACACCCAGCTCGTCCTCTCCCTGACCAAAGATCCTCACACCGCCAAAGCCAACCTTCACGAGGGACTGAAATCCATCGCCGAATGGATGAGCAACAGCCGCCTAAAACTTAACTCCGACAAGACTGAAGTCCTCATCCTCGGGCGCACCCCCCTCGGCCTGGAACGACTCGTGGTGGCCCACCGCCCTGGGCCCTCCACCCACCCCAGCCAACCACGCACGAAATCTCGGCTTCATCCTCGACTCCGCCCTCACCATGTCCAAACAGGTCAACACAGTCTCATCCTCCTGTTTTAACACCCTCCGTATGCTCCGCAGGATCTTCAAGTGGATTCCAACAGGAACCAGAAAGACGGTAACCCAAGCCCTCGTCAGTAGCAGACTCGACTACGGCAACGCACTCTACACAGGCATCCCAACAAAAGACATCAAACGACTCCAACGCATCCAGAACGCATCCGCCCGCCTGATCCTCAACATACCCCGCCGATGTCACATCTCCCCTCACCTGAGGGACCTCCACTGGCTCCCCGTGGACAAGAGGATCACCTTTAAACTCCTCACCCACGCACACAAGGCTCTACACGACACCGGACCCACCTACCTGAACACCAGACTCAACTTCTACGTTCCCTCACGTCAACTACGCTCTGCCAACCTTGCCCTCGCCATCGTCCCCCGAATCCAGCGCAAGACCTCTGGCGGCAGATCCTTCTCCTACCTCGCCGCCAAGACCTGGAACGCACTCCCAACCTCACTACGCCAGACCCAGGACCTCCTCACCTTCAGGAGACTCCTCAAGACATGGCTCTTCGAACGATAGCAGCACCCCCCCACCCCCCAGCGCCTCGAAACCCTAACGGGTACATAGCGCACTTTATAAATTATTGATTGATTGATTGACATTTTTCCAAGACAGTTACCAGTCTATTTTACCCCTCTGGTAGCAGACTTATTATCACCTCATAGTTGAGGGTCTCAAAGCAGAACAGAGCTAAAGGCACTTAGTGGAACAAAATCTCATCTACTTTGCTTTTGAGAAACAATGTCACTGTTTCGTAGAGCTCATATTTTCATCTGGGCAAGAAGGTCTCTAGCCTTGGTTTCATTGAATGTTTCCAGTAGTCGTCAAGGCACTGTGCTGCAAATACATATGACTGAGTAATTAAGTCAGGCTTGGTCCCTGGTCACCGATGAGTGTATCATCTTCTAGTTGCCTCCAGTCACTGTTCATACCTGCACTGAGACCCGCTCCTCCTGTAAAAGAATTCACTATTGCAATATCTGCATTATCAGATAGGCCTTTTTCCTTACTTGTCTTTTACCCATTCGATGTGTCCTAGCTATCTGATAGAGACTTCTGTTTGCAGATTTCTTACCTTTGAATTTCCCCAGGTGTCCGCCACCTGGATGCAGAGATTTTTCTCCAGCAGTACACCTGTGTGCCATTAGGTGGTATTGATCGGCTCCACGCCCATCTGCACCGGCGTTCACGTTGGCGTTACATATATTGTCGCCACCCACTGCATGCTGACGTCAGTTCTATTCTATCAGCGCTGATCTGAACAGAGCTACCCCTCATTTATTGACTGGCCTTTTTACTTTTTGTATCCTTTTATTTTTCTTTTTTTTTTTTTTTTTTACACTCTTCCTGCATCGAGAATTTCATCTGGGAAGACCGGGTTCAAGCGCTGCAGATCCTGTCATTCGTCAATGTCGGTGACTGATTCGCACCTTGTGTGCTTTTGGTGTTGGAGCATAAGCACAACCTAGAGTCGTGCTGAGAGTGTCAGGCCACATGTCCGAAGGCTTTGAGGGAGCGGTCCCTGAAGTGGACGACAGCCTGATGCTCAGCTCCCCATAACAGGTTCGACAGAGGTACTGTATGCCTGCAGTCTCAACAAGTTGCCTAACAGTTACGTGACCGAGGCTGCCTTTTGGTGCCAACCACCTCCATGGTCAGGATCAGCAGGCCTCCCAATCCACTGTTCTTTCCCTCTACCATAGCCTACCTGCCAAACCCCTTTAGCCTGCCCTTAGTGAAACAGAGCCAACCACTGGAGACAGGATCCAACGATTATTGGTGAATTGGCAGACGTTCACATCAGACAGGTGGGTCCTGTAGATATTCCAGAAGGGATACACCTTGACCTTTATTGCCTCTGTTGCACTTTTGACCAACCACAGTTAGACTGACCGTGGACCATCTGTCTGTCTTAGGCAGGAAGTACAAAGTCTTTCAGCCAAAGGGGCTATCAAAAGGGTTCCTGTATCAAAAGTAGGTCGTGGTTACCAATTCCGCTGCTTTTCAATGCTGAAAAAGGGCAGAAGTCTTCATTCTATTTCAGACCTGCACCCTCTCAACACTTTCACCCAGGTGGAAAAAATCAATGCATACACTGGCTCAGGTCTTGGCTGCACTCGACTCCAGAGACTGGATGGTGACATTTGACTTGCAGGATGCACATTTCCATATTCCCGTCCTCCTGGCCCATAGGCACTACCTGTGGTGCTTGATGGGACTGGAGCATTTTCAGTTCCCTGTGCCACCTTTGATCTAACCAGTGCCCGTGGGAGTGTTCAATAAAGTGATGGAGGTGGTAGGCCGGAGGTTCGACTCCACGCAAGTCAAGATCTCATTCAAGAGGAAGAGATTGGTCGCAAATTCTTCCATCATCGTCGTCCCACCCCAAGTCCTCGGGACGATTAGGTAAGTCGAGGCACAAGAAGAAGTCTTAGAAGGTGAAGTGTTCTTCAACTTCTCATCATCTTTCTACCAACGAGACAAAGGAGTGTCAACGTTTTAGACCTCGCTCTGTTGAGCCTGCATCTTGTTAGAATCCTCACCTCCCTGAGTTTCCGGGAGTCAGAGTGAGCTCTGCCAAACTCGGTTAGTTTCATCAGGCCATGCGTCTCATTTTTTGGACAGTCCAACAACACTGGAGTGCCTTTTGGGCCCTGTGGAGTCAAACGGGCCCCTAAAGGTTCCGCACTAGTGGCTTCGGCATCAAGGGACACCAAAGAATCCACTCCCGTATCCAGACCGATGTCTGTTGTACCCCTCTGACATTCCCCGACATTCCCAATACCATCCACGCCTACATGTAATGCCATTTCCATTGTAATACCAGACACAGAGCGGGATGGGCGTCGTACAGTGCCTATTCAGACGCTGGCATGTGCCTTGCCTTCTAGGTTGGATCGTGAGCCTGTTTCGTATGGGCTTGGGTATGGTGAGGAATGGGAGGGAGCACTGGATCCTTTAAAATACATGCTTAAAGACCCTTTGGACTGGTGTGAGGACTTAGGTGAAGCCAGTGGACTGGACACCTCGCCAGGTACTGGCATGATTTCTCATCCTACTGTGGCTACAGAGGAGGGTGTTCCGTACTCTATGGTGGTGCAAAGAGCAGCTGAGTTCCTGGACCTTGAGTTGCCTTCAGTGGAAGTCAGAACTAACCTCCTGACAGAGGTGCTTTAGCATTGAGCATCATCCTCTGGACCCCTGCTCCCATTCATTGAATCCCTTACATATGTCCTTCTGGGTACCTGATTAAAACCCAGCACAGGGGCTCCTGTGAACAGGACAGTTGCCCGCCGCCGTCGCTCTTCTCTGGATGAACCAAGTTCCCTCACGCAACACCCCACCCCTGAGAGCTTGGACATCCAAGCCTCCACTTCCGAGGGTGCGCTCCCTTCCACACCCCTTGATAGGGAATCCAAGAAGCTGGACACATTTGCCAAGATGTTTTCTTCCGCCAGCCTGGCATTGCGGTCCATGAACACTGCATGCCTTTTGGGCCATTATTTCCACACCCTGGGGGATATTGTTGAGCAAGTGCTGTCACAGGTGTCTGAGGAGGCCCGGGCTGTACTCTTCCAAGTAGTAGCTGATGAGAGAGATGCAGCTAAGTTCATGATCCAATGTGGATTGGACATGATCACCTCACTGGACAGAGTAGTTGCATCAACAGCAGCCCTAAGGCGCCATGTCTGGTTGAGAACGTCTGGCTTTTCCGGGGATATCCAAGATAATCTTATGGCCATGCCCTTTGATGGCACCCATCTCTTTGGAGAGAAAGCAGACTTTACACTTGAGCGTTTCAGGGATTCTCGTGCTACAGACAGGTGCTTGGACCTCGCAGCAGCCCCCTTTTCCTACTCACTGTGCTTTTAGCTCCTTTCATGGCTACGGAAGGGGTGCCCTACCACTTCCATTCCCCTCCAGCCACCGTGCAGCAGATGCTGCCCAGCCTCTGTGTGGCCAGGGACATGGGATCCTCTGCCCTGGTGGATCAGGGAGCCAGTGGTCCAACCAGAATGCACCCCCCACCCCCCTTTCAAACCTACCACTCCATCCATGCCACCATCCTACGATCGAATAACAAAGGATCACTTGGCACATCTCCGAGAAGAAGTTATTGCTATCTTGGCCAAAGGAGCCTTAAAGAGGTTTCCCTGCCAGAAGTAAATTGCAGCTGTTGTTCCAGCTACTTTCTGCTACACAAAAAGAACAAGGGCCTCCGGCCCATCCTAAAGAACAAGGGCCTCCAGCCCATCCTAGACCTTTGGTCCCTCAATATCTTCCCCAGGAAGGAGAAGTTCAAAAAGCTCACTGGCTCAGATTTCATTTTCCCTGCACCTAGGTCACTGGATAGTAGCATTGGACTTACAGGACGCTTATTTCCAAATTCCCATCCTGTCTGCCCACAGACAATAGTTGCAGTTCATGTTAGGCTACAAGCACTTTCTGTTCACTGTGCTCCCCTTTGGCTTTACCAGCTCCCCTCAGGTGTTCACCGAGGTGATGGCGGTGGCCGCAGCTCATCTGCGCAGGTCAGGGTTTTCAGTCTTACCTTACCTCGACGATTAGCTGTTGAAGGAGAGCTTTCCCCTTGGTGTTATGCCCCACCTTCACACCTCGGCAGACGTCCTGCATTCACTGGGGTTCACTTTAAATGTGCTGAACACCTGACTCCCTCTCATATGCTTCCTGTCATCAGAGTTGTTCTGGACACTGCAGTTTCGGTTTACCCTCCCAAGTGGCGAGTCCACTATATTCATGCTATGATACTGATGTTTCAGCCATTATCCTGGATTTCAGTGAGAATGAGACTGAGGCTGCTTGGCCTAATGGCCTCCTGCATTCTGTTGGTGAATCATGCCAGATGGCATCTGCGGGCTCTGCAGTGGGAACTGATGATCCAGTGGGCGCAACATCAGGGGAATCTCTCCGGCATGGTCCAGATATCGGAGGGAACTGCATGAGATCTGCAGTGGTGGCTAACGAACGGCAATTGGGTCAGAGGCTGATCCCTCTCCCTTCCGCAACCAGAGCTGACAAAAGTGACAGATGTATGACTCCTGCTGTGAGGGAAAGCCATCTGGGAGAGGCGGAGATCAGAGGTGTAGGAAGTAGAATCTTTCTGGCAAGGTTACCCCCACTTTTTGCCTGGTGTCAGTGTGTTTTAACAGTAGTACACTGGGACCCTGCTAACCAGGACTACAGTGGCCTTGCCCATAAATTTGGTTGGTAAGCATCTCTTACACCCCATAATTGGCTACTGGTGTGTATCCCTGTAAGTTCCTGGTATATGGTACTTTGGTAACCAGGGCTTTGGTACACCTGGGACCCCATGGGCTGCGTCATGTATTGTACTGCCCATGGGAGCCAATGCAAACTGTGACTACAGGCCTGCCATTGCAGCCTTTGTGAAATGATGCATGCATCTTTCACCCCCGATATAAGGATTGCCTTATATTGCAGTCTCTGCAATTTGACCCTATAAGACACCCCTCAGGTAGGTCCCAGGGCAGGGTGCATGGTTATAAGTGCAAGGGTACCCCTGCATGAACAGAGGTACCCCTGTAAAGCCCAGGCACCATTTTCTGGGCTTTATAAGTGCGGGGAAACCATTCTAATGTATGTAGTGGACACTGTTCATTACCAGATGTCCAACTACATAATGGTTTCTTCGAACCTGGTCATGTTTGGTATCAAACATGTTGGAATCATGCTACTACACCAGACTTTGGGGGTCCCTTAGAGTTTCCCCGTGTCTGCCTATCCAGCCATGCAGGGTCTGCATGGAAGCTAAAGCTGCCACCAGCCCCAGACACTGTTCTGCCCTCCTGCTGCTAAACTTCACTCGGGCAGGGGAAGGCAGAACAAAGGATTTCCTTTTAGTGGAGAGTGGTGTTAACCGCCTCTCCATTAGAAATAGGTGTCTCTGGGCTAGGGTGGAGGTGCTCCTGAGTGCCAGCAGACTCCTTTGAAGGGTACATCTGCTAAAACCGGTTCCATCCAGTGCAGGAGCCCATGGGCTCCCGCTACGCACTGGCGTAAAACACACAAAGGACAGGGGAGTGACCTACCCCCCCCTATCTAGCCTCTCTGGTCGGGTGGGGGGGTCAGAAGGGATTGGGGAGAGTGCCCAGATATCTGCCAGGTGGCTGCTTGATTCTGCCATCTTGGGAACAAGGTGAGCAGAGGCCACGGGAGCAGATGATTGGTCAGTCTAGTTGAGTAGCGTCCCTGTCCACCCCTGATAGGTCGGATAGTCATCCAGCTCCCTTGCTGGTTACTTGAGGGTTACCCTGAGGGTGGGACACCAGATTTGTCCAGATACATCTAGATTCACCTAAATTTGTCTTCAAGACTACTTCTGTGCCCTGGACACTGGATTCTGCTGATTTTCGCCAAGACATTACAGCAACTTGTAGGAGGGCTCCTACTGCAACTTTGTCCCTGAGCATTGCAAGGATTCTGGCCATGCATCCTCCAGAGACACAAGGACTCTGCCTTCACTAAGGACATCCAGAAGGAATCTCTTTTGGAGTGAAGGAGCCACTTCACTGTATCCGCAGGAACCTCGACATCTCAGACTGGTTTGTGGATCCTGCTGTCCCACAGACTCAAGGCCCTGCAACACAGGTGGGGGTTCTGTGGCTCTGTAGACCTGTTTTTTTTTTTTTCAACTGGGAAGACGATGGTCCCTCTTTGGAACTGCTGATAACAAAACCGCTGTGCACCGCGTCTCTAGTCATTGCCAAAGCTTGTTGACTCTTCAGCGGGAAGGCCTATCAGCTCCAAGAAGCCCTAGCTTCGAGCATTGCACCGCTCCAAGACTAACATCCTCCCTGCAACCTCTGCAACGTGGGCATCCATCTTCTTTGTGCTGCTGAGGCCTCCCTGTGCTTGCTGCCCTCCTGGGGTCTCCCATCGATTCTTGATGGCTCTCCTCATTGCTAAAGGCCTGTCCTGACTTACCTGCAAAGTTTGAGCCCCTCGGACCTTGCTGGTCCCCACTACTGCAATTCCTTTTGCAACTCTTCTTGCATTTGCCAAGGCTTGTTGGTGGTCTTGTGGACCACTGACCACTCTGCAGTTGACGACTGGCGTGGGACAGTTCGTGGGTGACTCCTGGGATCCTTTTGCATCACCTGGATGCCGCAGCTGCATCTCTACAACGACCATCCAACAGCACAGCACCCACGAGACGGGTGGGCATTGCCTTCCTGCACCCCCTGGACACCTCCAGGTTGTTTGGACTCTGTCCCCTCTCTCCACAGGTGCTCATTGTCTGGAATCCACATTCTGGGTTCCACCATCCTTGTCCACAGGCCACTGTAGCTGCTCAACAGCTGAGGTCCCCATTGACTTCAACAGGAGATTTCGACCTGGGCTCCCTGGTGTAGGTACTCCACTCCTCGGAGTATCCACCGATGAGGGCACTCTCAAACCTTCCTTATACCAACGGGTTACTTAGGGGTCCTCTGGGAAGGGTCCTTGTCCAGCCTTTTCATAACTGTGACTTACCTAGTGTGGGTGTCCCATAGGATAACATTGGATAACACCTCTGCACACAGACTCTTGTGGAATCCCTACTACCTACCTTGTTTTAGTAATTCCCTAGTCCTTAGGATTCTTGAGTGTCAGTCTCGGTCAGCTGTGACTTTACTTACCCATTTTTTTTTATTTTTTTTTGTATATGGTTTGGCTTCCCTATAAGGCAGAGGTCTTCAAATGTTATGATGCGGGACCCTCTCAAAACATGTTTAGGTGTAAGGAGCTCCTCCTGACAAAATTTCTAGAACCTGGTTCTCCCCATCATCAACTATCATAAACGTCCCCAATTCCTACAGCAAATCATTTTTACGGTGAGGAAATAATATTAAACAGTGTTTAACAAGCCAAAGGGCAGTGAGTGTGGGGGCGTAGTCAAAGGTGTGGCTTAAAACAAAGGTCCTCATTTATGAGGAATTGGCATAGGGCATTGCTGCAAGTCTTCTTGCTACACTGCCCTAAGCCAATATAAAAGGACAGGATGGTCTGTGTTTATGAAATACAGTGCATTCCGGTCACTTCCCCCTGCACTGGTTCACAAATTGATGTCTTGCGCCAACAAAGGCAGGATTGTTTATGTGCAATAAGAGGTATCTTCCTGCACTAAAACAATCCCAAGAGGCATTTTCCTCTTCCTGTATGTGCAGCAGAATGCAGCACACATGGAAAGAGGAAAAACCAAGGAGAAATTAATTTTCTCTCGTAGGGGATTTCCATGTATAGTCATAAGCATTGAATAGTTCCGCGCGCCTGCGGGGACCCCGGAGCACTGATGTGAATTATATTCTTAAGTGCAAACACCAGCCGTTTAAAGAAAAGGTCTGTCAAAAAACACTTAAGAATAACATTGTGCAGCCTATGTGAATAGCTACACAGGCCAAATTGTTGAAAAGAAAATCAATAGTAGTGTAAATTCATGTTCAAACACCTATTTATTCTAGAAATGTAATAACAAATACATTCTCATACTTTATTTACACCTCTGATGAGAATAAAACAATGCAGGGCAGTGTAGCCCATAGGCTGCCATTATACAGAATGTAAATAGAGCTGTGCCTTTAAGAAAAGCAAAGTCTTCCTGTTTCCCATCATGCACAGCAAAAGGCAGTTGCCTCAGTTCTTTTTTCCGGCTCCTGCTGACAGGACCCTGAAGCATTGAGCTCTACCTCACAAAAGCTTTTGTGACAGAAATTCATTGAAATATCTTCTGAATTTCATTTTCACTCGACGTTTTTACCTTTGAGTGATCATTTTCTACTGATTTCTGTTAAATTCTGACAGAATTTTGAGGTTTTTCTAGTTAGAAATGCCTTCACTTTTTGATAAATGTCCTTCTTGTGGAAGAAAGAAGGCTAAAACAGATCCACATACGGTCTGTATAATTTGTCTTCCATCCAGCCACAAACCGGAGTCGTGTGACATCTGTAAAACCTTCTCTAGAAGAACCCTTCGTGACAGAGAGAAGATCCGACTCCAGGCGAAAGAGGACAGGAGAAAAAGTGGCCATTCCACTACAGAGCGAGGAGAAGGTCAGACTTCTACCAGGGCTCAACCTGTTTCCTCCATGACTCCTTCCAGACCTGCTGAAAAACGACATAGATCTCCGACGACGTCGAGAGCGTCGACGTCGAAGCAGGGAACGGCGCCAACATGTTCGCCGTCGAGGAGTGCTTCGCCGGCGAGAAAACGACATCGTTCGCCGTCGACAGCTGTTTCGCCGTCGAGGCGGCGAAGACACCCGACGTCGAGTAGATCTGGGTCGCCGTCGACACGGCGAACACAGTCCACGTCAAGGAGATCCGAGTCGGGCTCGCCGTCGACACGGCGAGGGAGATCGCCGTCGAGAGAGAGTGTTCGCCGTCGGAGGCGTTCACCGTCACTGCACCGACGTCGACGTTCGTCGTCGAGAGGTTCTCAGCGGCGAGACGAGTCGACGTCTAGAGGCACTCGGCGTCACCGCAGTTCGACGTCGAGGAGTGCTTCGACGTCGAGAAGACCATCTAAGAGGCCTAGAAGGGTTTATACAACCTCAGAATCCTCGGCCTCGCTTATCCTACTTCCAGCATCACCACAGCTCTCACAAAGGCAGTCGCCTTTACCACAGACGCCGGTAACACCTACGGCTCCTCTTCCGGCGCCTCCTCCAGAACCTGTTCCGAGGACTCCAACGCGATCTGCAGGGCGTTCTGGTTATTCCTCGAGACGTACATCTACCTCAAGGCACCGCCGTCAATCACACCATGGACATTCTTCATCGTCCACACGAGACTACTCTCCAACCTTATCAGACTCACCATCCCCAAGAGTGTCTCCCATAGATGATGTCAACACATTTCAGGAGGTCTTAGTGAGAGGGGCAACCAAGCTGAATATCCCGCTAGCAGCTCCAGCCCAATCGACATCAGTAATCTTTGAGACCTTGCATCAAAGGACATCTTCACGACCTTTACTTCCACTGGTTCCGGGTCTTATTGAACCGGCAATGGACATTTTTCTCACGCCGGCTACAACAAAGTCTGCTCCTTCCAGACTCATTAAAAAGTACCGTCCACCAGAGCAAGATCCTCTATTCTTGAGGTCGGACCCAGTACCAGACTCGGTAGTTATAGTGGCAGCGAAGAAATCGCATTCGACGTCACCGTCTTCCTCTGCTCCCCCAGACAAAGAAAGCAGAAAGATCGATGCTGCAGGAAGAAAAGTATGCTCGACGGCATCTATCACCATGAAAGCAGCCAGTGCCACTGCTTTATTAGGGAGATATGATCGATCCCTCTGGGACTCTATACTACAGTTCTCAGAGCATCTCCCTAGGGACAAAAGGGAAGATTTCCTAGAGGTCGTGAGCGAGGGAGCAATGGTTTCTAACCAGATCATAAGTGCTGCGGCAGATGCTTCAACTCTATCCGCACATAACTATGCTCATGGTATAGCGCTCAGGAGACATGCATGGCTGCGGCTTACATCGCTTAAACCCGAAGCACAGCAGAGGATACAGAACCTGCCTTTCTCAGGCTCCACTTTATTCGGCTCTCATGCCGATGATGAGATGGCCAGAATGAAGTCGGAGCTGGATACCTTAAAAGCGGTAGGCATAGAGCGACCTAAAGAACAGCGAAAGGGATTCCGCCCATATCAAAGAAGACTGTTCACCCACAGGTATCAGGCTCCACATTGGTCGTCTTCACGCCCTCAGCAACAGCAGCAGCAGCAGCATCAGAGGGGCTTCTCCAGAAAGTCGACAAGGGGTCGTTCAACACCTCAGACCCAGACACCTCGACAAACTCCCACGTCTAGGCCCTGAATCTTTGCTTCCCCCTCCTCCGTTACCCACTCCGGTAGGGGGAAGTATCTCAAATCATCTAGACGAGTGGCTACGCATCACAACAGACGCCTGGGTATTGAATATTGTGAGACATGGTTACGCTCTCAGATTCACCAGTTCTCCACCATCTGTTCCACCCAAGACAGCCAACCACCATCTCGAAGCTCTGCAGTTAGAGGTCAATATCCTATTGCAAAAAAGAGCCATAGAACCCGTTCCCATCAGCCAACATGGGAAGGGGATTTATTCGAGATATTTCCTTGTACAGAAAAAAGACAAACAAGAGTTTCGTCCCATCTTAGATCTGAGGACAGCAAACAAATGGATTCGCAAAGAAAAATTCAGGATGTTAGCCTTACACCAAATTTACCCACATTTACGTCAGGGCGACTGGCTATGTGCGATAGATCTTTGCGACGCTTACTTCCATATCCCAGTAGCCAAGAAACATCGAAAATTCCTAAGGTTCACTGTCGGAAAACGCCATTACCAATTTGCAGTTCTACCGTTCGGCCTAAAATCAGCGCCAAGGACTTTTTCCAAATGCATGGCGGTAGTAGCCGCCCACTTGAGGAAACAGCGAATATTCGTCTATCCCTATCTAGACGATTGGCTCATAAAGGCCTCCAGCTATCTCGAGGCACAGCAGCATTTCAAATGGACTCTACAACTGCTACAAAAACTTGGTCTTCAAGTCAATCTTCTGAAATCAACAGCAACACCTGTTCAGAGGTTGCATTACTTAGGGGCCATTGTAGATACCAAGCTAGGAAAGGTGTTTCCTTCGGAGGAACGACGGTTATCGATTCTCCAAAAGTGCAAACAACTGCAGGAAAGACCTCAAGCCACTGCAAGAATAATAGCTTCTCTACTGGGCTCGATGGCGTCTTGTATCCATCTGGTTCCCAATGCTCGTCTCCATATGAGACCATTGCAGGAAAATCTAGAGGATCAGTGGTGTCAACTGAGGGACGATTGGGAGAACAAAGTCCTGCTGTCTCCTCACACCCTACAATCCCTCAAGTGGTGGTGTTTGCCCAGCAATCTCTTGGTGGGGATTCCGTTCCAACAACGACCTCCATCTCAAACCATCGTAACAGATGCGTCACTGCTCGGATGGGGGGCGCACATGGAACATCTTCGAGTCCAAGGCGAGTGGTCACAGAAAGAGAGTCTCTATCACATCAACCTGCTGGAACTTCGCGCAGTCCACCTTGCGCTCAAAGCCTTCCTTCCCTCTCTGAGAACGGAAACTCTCCTTCTTCAGACAGACAACGTGGCCACTATGTACTACGTGAACAAACAAGGAGGCACCAGGTCCAGAATTTTATCCAGAGAGGCCCAGACAATCTGGCATTGGCTTCTAGCCAGGAACCTGTCGCTAGTGGCAACTCACCTGCCCGGCATCCAGAATGTTCAAGCGGATGCCCTCAGTCGGGTAATAAGCGAGAACCACGAATGGGTACTACACGACGACGTCGTTCATTCCATTTTCGCACTCTGGGGTACCCCTTCTACAGACCTATTCGCAACCCCAGAAAACAAAAAATGCCAAAACTTCGCCTCCAGATATTACCATCCAGGGACACTGGGGAATGCCCTATGGATAAGCTGGTCAGGGGCATTTCTTTACGCCTTTCCACCGCTTCCCCTGATTCCGGCAGTTCTCCAGAAGCTGTCCAATGCTCAGACCAAAATGATCCTAATTGCTCCGGAGTGGCCACGCCAGTGGTGGTTCCCAGACCTTCTTCACCGGTCACTCAAACCACACATCAGGCTACCATATCGCCCGGACCTTCTCACGAAGTTCAGAGGGCAGATATCTCATCCCAACCCCTCATCGTTGAGTTTGGCAGCATGGCTCCTGAGCTAGTGCAATATGGACATTTGAACTTACCTCAGGACTGTATGGAAATTCTGAGGGAAGCAAAACGCCCTTCCACACGATCAGCCTATGCAAGCAAGTGGAAGAGATTCTGCATTTGGTGTTTACACAACAACATTGACCCGGTTTCTTGTGGAGAACAATCTATCTTACCATACTTGTTAAGTTTGGCAAAATCGGGCTTACAACTGTCGTCAATAAAAGTTCACTTGGCGGCGATAACAGCATACAGAAAGAGTCCTTCACAAACTTCCTTTTTTCGGATTCCGATTATTAAGGATTTCCTAGAAGGTTTAAAAAAGGTTTTTCCTCCCATTAGAAAGCCTTCTCCTCCATGGGAACTGAACGTTGTCTTATCACGTCTGATGCTGTCGCCATTCGAGCCGATACACAAGGCATCGCTGCAGCATCTCACATGGAAAGCTGCTTTTCTGGTGGCAATCACTTCAGCGCGTAGGGTCAGCGAAATCCAGGCCCTTTGCGCTCAGGAACCCTACACGGTTTTTCATTCTGCAAAAGTGGTAATGAGAACTCATCCAAAATTTCTACCTAAGGTAGTCTCCGACTTCCATGTGAACCAAACAATTTCATTACCGACTTTCTTTCAGAATCCAGCTACTCCTGCTGAGAGAACTCTGCACTCTCTGGATGTAAAGAGAGTATTGAAATTTTACTTGGACAGGACAAAAAGCTTACGAAAATCACAACAGCTTTTTATTAACTATGGCCCAATCAGAACAGGTTTGGGCACATCTAAACAATCTTTATCCAGGTGGATTGTTTCATGTATAATGTTATGTTATCAGTTAGCAAACAAATCCCTTGGTGGTAGACCAAAAGCCCACTCGACCAGAGGGAAAGCAGCTACTGTAGCCTTGATGAGAAATGTCCCTTTGGCAGAAATATGCAAGGCTGCCACTTGGAGGTCGGTCCATACCTTTACTAAGCATTACTGCCTTGATACAGACGCTAGGGCAGATGCTCAGGTTGGACAGGCTTTACTCAAGAATTTGTTTGCATGATTCATGTTTTTCTCAGTATTCTTATGTCGACTCCACCGCGGTTATGGGGATGGGCTTGCTACTCTATTCAATGCTTATGACTATACATGGAAATCCCCTACGAGAGAAGGAATGGTTTCTTACCTGTAACTCCAGTTCTCTCGTAGGGGTATTTCCATGATAGTCATAAGCAACCCTCCCTCCTCCCCGGTGGAGTTGACATAGAACATGAATATTATGGAGGTGGGTACTCCAACAAATGTTTTGTTTTTTCTTCATGTCAGGTAATAGCCTCCAAAAAAGAACTGAGGCAACTGCCTTTTGCTGTGCATGATGGGAAACAGGAAGACTTTGCTTTTCTTAAAGGCACAGCTCTATTTACATTCTGTATAATGGCAGCCTATGGGCTACACTGCCCTGCATTGTTTTATTCTCATCAGAGGTGTAAATAAAGTATGAGAATGTATTTGTTATTACATTTCTAGAATAAATAGGTGTTTGAACATGAATTTACACTACTATTGATTTTCTTTTCAACAATTTGGCCTGTGTAGCTATTCACATAGGCTGCACAATGTTATTCTTAAGTGTTTTTTGACAGACCTTTTCTTTAAACGGCTGGTGTTTGCACTTAAGAATATAATTCACATCAGTGCTCCGGGGTCCCCGCAGGCGCGCGGAACTATTCAATGCTTATGACTATCATGGAAATACCCCTACGAGAGAACTGGAGTTACAGGTAAGAAACCATTCCTTTTTTTTCCTAATTACACCTGCTCTGGGAGGCGTAATGGCCTTGGCATTGCATCAGTTTGTGATTTTGTAAATCTCAGGCAGCATCAAAATCCATGGGTGTTGCATGGGAACACTACAATGCCCATGGAACTCCTCCTTGATGTAAAGTAAGGCAACACAGCAGCTTGCTCTGCTTTGCCTTACTCCATGTCTATGAGGCCATGTAAAACCATGCAGGGTGGCTTTGCGTCTCCTCATAGGTATGATTGAAAGGATTGTGCTGCCGGAGCATCAAAAAAAGTGAAGCTCTGGTGGTGCACGCCGCTCATAAATAAACCCCAAAATATTCTGTAAGGTTTTTTGAAGTCTTTTACTTTCAGGTAGCTACATATAAAATAACAGCAAGCTTAAATGAAAAATAAATAAAAGAAAGTTGTTACTCATTGACAAGTGCACTGTAGGATCACAAGCGGCCGGGGGAGGGACCCCAATAGGTGATATTTCAGATTGCTCCCTTTGACAAAAGTGTGACTATTAGGGGCATCTCCCCCTCCCCCAGACCAGGGGCCACATGCTCTTACTTTTGAGGGCCTCCTTTATTTGAGCTATTACTCAGGTAGGCCCATAGTGTGTTATGTATGAGCCTTTCACCGTTAATTTAGGAGAGGCATTCAAATCCCACTAGAGTTAGGAGGGATCCCAGGCCTTGACGAATGCCCCAGACCAGTAATGGCTAGATGAGTGGGCAGAAACATGTTGGCCAGTAGGATTAGAGTGACATTATGAGTTGTCATACTTAATAGTTTCCCAACTGTGTTTTTATTTTACCAACAGACACCATCATTAACATATGTGAGCTACACTGGTGATCTGTTAGGTAATTTTATTCACATAACTGGATCCCCACATTAGCCAGAAAAATATCATTTCAGCACTCCCTCAGGGTACATTTAACCATGAGGTTGAGTCCGCTCAGGTGGTATTATCCTACCTGGGTGTGGATAGGTGGTCAGTTGATGAAGCATGACACTGTAATGTGTATGAGACCACCTATTCCGTAAGGAGGACCCCCTTACCCCTCCTCCAATAGCTCCCCAAGACACGGTTATCACTACCATTCTTTGTCTTTAGTTAGATCACAGAAAAGAGTGATTTCATTACTAGTTGATAGGCCCTGGTGGTTTGTTCGCTATATTCCCTCATACTTTGTGTATATGACTTTTGATTCAGGGAGGTAGTATGGGGACTAGAACCTTCCTTGTCTCTGTGTAAAACATGCATCATGAAACCTCTATTAGTTAATGTACTGCAGAGGCTATGTGTAACCGGAGAGCAACAGAATTAAATCCTGTTTGGTGCAGTGCCGAATAGTGACTTGTGAATTATTAGTGCCACAAGGTCCCAGCCTGTGACAGAAAGCACTGTGAATATGTAAGGCATTATTTTATACTTGCATTGCACTCAATATAAGATAGGCCACTACAAAAAGGTTTAAGATAAAACAGTGCTTCCAAAATGTAGATTTAAGTAATACCAGAGCATATGTAATACCATTTTTTAATAGCTGTCCCTTCAAGACCTCCAGGTGAAGTAAGAACTATGTAAATACAATTACAATTAAAAGCACACACTTCACAGCGCAGTTAACTGTTTGCACTACCACTCAAAAAGAATAAATGTTTGTTATCACAAAGCTTTGAGTGACTCGATCATTTAAAGCCAAAACTGGCACCAAAGCATCCTTTACAGTTGCAGATTACCTTTTACATTTGCAGATCAGCTCGTAGCGCACATTTGCATTTTATTCAGGAAGCAGGCACCCTGGTAGGAAGGCGTCTTTAGCTGTCTGTGTGTCTTCGTTTCACAGCACAGGAGAGTCAATAAATGAAAATTCAGTTGAGGCATTTTAATGATCGGAGGAAGTGAGGCTGGGGGAAATGCGCACTCCCATGCCCAGGACTCCACGGCCCCCCTGGGGGTCACGACCCACAGATTGAAGACCTCTGCTATAAGGGCCCATGTTATTATATGCTTTTACCTACTTGTTTTTAAGTATATTTTTATGTGTTAGTTTCTCCAGTTAGGAGATATACCAATGTTAGTTGTGTGTGTGTGTGTGTGTGAATAAACAATACTTTATTTTTCTCACACTTGGTATGGTCCTTTCTTGTATGTAAAATCATTGACTGACTGTGGTTATTGCAATTGTTTCACATCCTCTCCGATAAGCCTGAGCTGCTCTCCACAGCTACCCCTTTTTGAGAGCTTTGGTTATTGCGAAGTCTGTAACACTATCACTAAGGGTTTCCTGGACTCGGTGCAGGGTGCATCGCCTATAGGTGTACACCATATACTGAGCCAGCCTCCTACAAGAAGCATCTTATCTCTGGTGGAGTCCGGACTCCACATCAACCTGTTGGAGCTCAGGACGGTCAGACTAGCATAGAAAGCAATTTCTTCCCTCTCTCAAGGGGAAGATAGTGCAAGGGTTCACGGACAACACCACTGCCTTCTGGTACTGCAACAAGTAGAGCGGGGTGGGGACATGGACCCTTTGCCAGGAGGCTCTGCAACTCTGGACGTGGCTGGAACAACAGGCCATATACCTGGTGGTTCAACATCTGGCGGGCTCTTTCAACAGCAGAGCGGACAAACTCAGCCAACTTTGTTTAGTCTACCACGAATGGCATCTCCATCCGGAGGTGGCACAAGGTCTCTTTCAGAAGTGGGCAGAGCATTGGTTAGGTCTGTTCACCTCAGCCGAGAACAATCGATGTCAGCAGTATTGTGCTTTGATGTTTCCAAGGCGGCAATCGCTTGGCAATGCTTTTCAGCTCGAGAGGAAATCAGACATCCTGTATGCTTTCCACCCATACCACTTCTGCCCAGAGTTCTCAAGAAGATCAAGAACAACCAGGCCCAAGTAATCTTTGTGGCTCTGGACTGGGCACGAAGAGTCTGCTGCCCCAAGCTATTGAGCATGGCCATCAATCCTCCGATCAGACTGTCCCTTTGGGAGGATCTTCTGGCGCAGCAGCAGGAGAGGGTTCTCCACCCGAGGCTGTCCAGTCTCGTCCTTCTTGCGTGGATATTGAGTGGCAGTAGTTGACAGCTTTTGACCTTCCTCCTGAAGTCTGTAGCATTATCTTGGCAGCCTGGCAGCCCTCCACCAAACCTAACCTGTTGTTGGAAGAAATTTGTGGCATCGTGCACTGTAGGAGTGTCCCTCCTTCTGGCATGGTTACTCACACCTTTTGCCTGTTGTCAGTGTGCTTAGACTGTTTGTACTGAAATCCTCCTAACCAGGACCCCAGTGATTGTGCTCTCTCCTGTAAATGTGGTTGTCTTGGTACTCTTCACACCCCCTTATTTGGCATACTGGTGTACCCCTATAAGTCCCTAGTATATGGTACTTGGGTACCCAGGGCATTGGTACACCAGGAGCCCTCTATGGGCTGCAGCATGTATTATGCCACCCATGCAAACTGTCTGCAGGCCTGCCATTTACAGCCTTTACAGTCACCGCTTTGGTTGGCCCTTCCAGGACTAAGGGCAGGGTGCAGGTCCCTGTGTGTGTGTGGACACCCCTGCAAGAGCAGAGGTGCCCCTATGAACTCCAGTTCCATTTCCCTGGACTTCGCAAGTCCGGGGAAGCCATTTTAGCTATGTATTGGACATAGGTTCCTACCTCTGGTCTAGCTACATAATGGTAACTCCGAACCTAGGCATGTTTGCCATCAAACGTGTCAGAATCATAACCCAGTACTAATGCCATTATTGGTGGCATGATTCCCACGCACTCTGGGGGATCCTTAGAGGACCAGGCTGCTGCAGCCCCTCAGACAGGATTCTGCCCTCTTGACCAGCTCAAGCAGGGGAAGGCAGAACAAAGGATTTCCTGTGTGAGAGGGGTGCAGCTTCCTCTCCCTTGGAAATAGGTGTTACAAGTCTGGGCAGGGGTAGCCTTCCCACAACACCGGTTTGCTTTGAAGGGCACATGTGGTGCCCTCCTTGCATAATCTGGTTTGCACGGGTCCATGATTTGGCACGAAACTGCACAACGAAAAGGAGAATGACCCCCTCCCCTGGCCATCACCCCAGGGGTTGTGCCCAAGGCTTCTCCAGGTGGCCACTTGATTCTGCCATCTTGAAAACAAGATGGGAAGAGGCCCCTTGGAGCATCTGACTGGCCAGGTGAGGCAGATGTCGTCAATGAACCCCTCTAATAGGTAGTCACCTTGCAAAGTGACCAAGCCTCTTTTTGGGTTATTTAGGGAGACTCCACCAGGAATCCTCTGCAATGACCTCTTCTGTCCCTGGCAATCGTAATCGCTGCTGGACTTCACTGGAACTGAACAAGAATACCACACAGTGACGACCTATCCTTGCAACATTTCCACAGCTGTACATCCTCTGGGGTTGGCAAGATTTTAGCTGCACCAAAGAAACAAGAAGGGATCTTCCTTGGAGTGAAGAAGTCACTCCCTGGCACCTAAGGCAGCGACATCCGGCTGCTGGGACCTGCTGTCCTCTCAACCTGCGAAGATTCTCCAGCACAGGTGGTGGTTTTGAGGTGTCCTCTCTGCCTTCAGTCCAACCTGGGAGACGGTGAGTCCTTGCCTCTTCCTCCAAGACAGAACCCCTGTGCACCGCAACTGTTGCAGCAGCCAAGGCTTGTTGACTCCTTCGAAGGAACTTCAGGCTCCAAATAGCCCTGGCCCCCAGCTCTCTACCTCTGCAAAGACAGTCTCCTCTCTGCTGCTCCAGCAACATGGGGCTCCTCTTAAGGTGTGTGACCTGGGCCTCTCTTCGATTTACTGTGGCTGCTGCCAGTGGGTTGCTCATGGGGGCTCTGACTGCTTCCGATGGCTCTCCTGTCTTCCTAGGGTCAGCCCAGACTCCCCTTCAAGGGTCGAGTCCCCAGGACCTTGCTGGTCTTCTTCAGCCTTGCAAATCTATAACAGCTCCATTTGCTTGTGCTTGTTGGTGGACCTCCTGACCACTGTGCCGTCTGCAGACCGGTGAGGGACAACTCATAGGTGACTTCTGGGACTCCTCTGCAGCTCCTGGACTCCGCAGCTGAACTTCATCCACCACAGTCGACCGAGATCTTACCCACAGAAGGGTGGGCATTGCCTCCTGCCCCGCCTGGACACTCCTGCGTGGACTGGACTCTGTCCTCTTCTTTTGCATGCCCTTGTCATCCTGAATCCACAGTTGGGTTCCACCGGCCTGGTCCTGTTCTTGCAATATTTCATTTCCGAGTCCCCATGTTAGCCTATGGGACTACCAGGTAACTTACCTCTGCTCTTGTGGTCGCTGGGGGACTTCTAGATGCTTATCTCCTGGGGTTCCACTCACTCCCAGCCCTTGGCTAACTACTCCATATCCTCTGGTGGGGGACCCATTCTTCCATTCCACTTTTTTAGTATATGGTTTGGCCCCTGCTATTTTGTGCTGTTTCCTAATACTTACCTGTGTATATTTTGTGTGTACTTACCTCCAGAGGGAGGTTTGCCTATATTAATCTATTTTGGTGTTCCTGTAATAACCTTTATTTTTGCAACTCTTTGTGTTTCCTTTCATGTGTGATAAGTTACTGTGTGACTGCTGTGGTATTGCAAGTCCTTCACACTCCTCCCAAATAAGTCTTGGCTGCTCACCACAGCTACCACTAGAGAGCCCTGGGTACCTAAACACTAACACCATCTGATAAGGGTTGCCTGGACCCAATATAAGGTGTAACACCATAGGTGTCCACCTCTCACTGGGCCAGCATCCTAATGCTCAGACAAGTCTTTTGACCCTTGTCCGTGCCCCTCTCTCTGAAGTTCTGTTTTGTATCCTTTCTCTGGCCCAACAGGGTTCTGCTGTGGGCACTCTCAAAGATCATTCATCTGCAATATCTGCGTTTTTGAGGTTCCCTGAACAACCTTCTTTGTTTAAGTCTACTATTGTTTCTAGGTTCCTTAAAAGCCTTACTTATATGTTTCCTGCATCCCCTTTCATTATGCACGAATTGGATTTGAAGTTGGCTCTGACATTCTTAATGTGCGCTTCTTTTGAGCCTGTCTCCAATTGTCCTCTCTGGTTTCTCACACAAAAAATAGCCTTCCTGGTGGCCATTACATCTGCCTGCAGGGTAAGTGAGCTGCAAGTATTGTCATCTAAGCCACCCTACCTTTCCATCTATCCTGACAAAGTGGTGCTTTACACTTTCTGCCAAAATTGGTTACACCGTCTCATGTAGGCAAATGCATTGCATGTCTACTTTTTACACACACTCACACCTTTGGAAGGAAGAGAGGTGACTCCACCACCTGGACCCAAAAAGAGCATTGGTGTTCTACCATGATTATACAAAAGAATTCCGGGTGGATGTTCAATGCTTTGTTCGTTATGTTGGTGCAAAGAAAGGTCAGGCAGTACAGAAGTGGACCATATCCTGATGGGTCGTACTCTGTATTAAAATCTGCTATGCTCTGGCTAAGAAGCAAGCACCTGAAGGTTTGTGTGTTGATGCTACTAGAGCAACAGCTGCAACCGCTGCATTAGCACGCGGAGTTCCAGTCTTTCATATCTGTCAGACAGCAATGTAGGCATCCTTTCACACATTCACCAAAACCTACTGCCTGGACAGTAGGTACGGGTACTTTGCCTCTTGGGTCCTGTAGGACTTTCCAGTTTGAACTTTGTTTACTGACCCACCTCCAGGGATGGTATTGCTTGGGTATCTATTCAGAAAGTAAGTAATCTACATCTAAAAGTCTGTCGGATGAACATGTTACTTGCCTTCGATAACGCCTTATCTGGTGGAGTCATATTCTGGTTGCAAATTTCTTACCAAAACACCCATCCTTCCCCTCTGCGAACTGATTTCTAGGGACATGGACTCCCCTTTCAGCCCCCTAGTTTTGATGCACCAGTGTTTTTCATGGGTCTGCACTTCTGGCATGGAAAGTTGTGAAAAGAAACTGATGTCAGTGCACCGTGTCACTCCCATATAGAACCTGCGAGGTCACAGCCAGCACAGACACCACCGACGATGAACACGGAGCTGATCTACTCCACCTAACAGCGCCCAGGAGTACTCTACCAGAGAAGGTGTTAACAAAGGGAAGTAACTTTTCTCCCCAACATTGGGAATAATGTCCTATGCACAGACAATATGATGGTAATGTATTACATCCAGAAACGGGGGGTGCATTCATTACATCATCTCAACTGGCAAAACCTACCACCAGTCACAAAATCCACCTCCTGGCACAATACCTTCCAGGAGTGGACAACTCAATAGTGGACCTTCTAAGCAAGACACAGCAACAAATCCAGGAATTAAAAGTCCACACTCAAGTCCTACACACATACATGCAAAATGGCAAAACTTTGCATCCAGAGACCCACATCCACAGTCCACAGGCTATGAACTGGTCAGGGATATTTGCATACACTTTTCCTCCTCTCCCACTCATTCCATATCTGGGCAGAAAACTCAGACAGACCTCACTCAAGATGATCTTCATAGCTCCAACATGGACACAACAGCATTGTACGCAACACTTTTACGGCTGGCCCTAGTACATCACAAGAAGCTCCCCAACATCCCAGATCTTCTCACACAGGCCAAGGGCAGAGTCAGGCACTGAAATGCACAACAACTCAATCTTGCAATTTGGCTCCTGCGATCATAGAGTTTGGGTACTTGCAATTACCACCAAAATGCATGGACATTCTAAAGGAAGCCAGACGGCGAGCCACAAGAGTGTGTTATGTGGCAAAATGGAAAAGATGTGTACAGTATTGTTCTGCACACAATATAGACCCTTGCACTCCATCAGAACAACAACTAGTATGTTACTTATTACAGCTTCAAAAATCACATCTAGCCTATACTTCATTAACAATGCATCTAGCAACGATTGTAGCATATCTTGAAACCATCAATCTCTTTTCAAATACTCTTTCATAGAGGGATTAAAAAGAGTAATTACACCACATACACCATCTGTACTTTCATGGAACCTAAACATAGTGTTACACGACTAATGTCTGTACATATGCCCACTTCGCAATTGTATCATGGAAAGTGGCTGTCTTTGTCGCAATTACATTGCTAAGATGAGTTAGTGAAATTCATGCACTAACTATGGAGGAGCCTTACACCCGGATTTTCCTAGACGAAAGGAGACTACATACCAACCCAAGGTTTCTACCAAAGGTAATCTCACTTCTTCACTTAAATCAGTCATTAAATATACTGGTTTTCTTCCTGAAACCAGAGACATTGGTAGAAAGGGCACTACAGACACTCGACCCTCATGTACTGTGTACAAAGAACAAAGACCTATCGAAAAACGCAACTATTTGTAGCTTTTTCAAACCCAAGGAATGGTAATGCCATCCCAAAAGCAGGAATCACGAGATGGATTGTTAGATGCAAACAAATTTGCTAAATAAAAGCAAAAAGAGTCCTGCCGACAGCACCAAGGGTTCCCACCGCAAGAAAAAAAGGGAGCATCACTAGCCTTCTTAGGAAATATCCAGCTAGCAGACATTTGTAAAGTGCTTACGTGTACAACTTCACACACATTCACCAAACAATACAATGTTAATGAACACACCAGACAACCATCTCTGGTGGGACAAAGAGTTCTACTAACATTATTTCAAGCAGCTACACCATCTAATATCTAAAGCCACCGCAAGAGGAGTACTGCTTTGCAGTCTATGCATATCATGTGTATCTGCAGCCAACACATACTAAGCATAGATTATGGTCATATAAGCATATATTTGTTGCATGTAGTACTGCAAATTCACATGCACCTTCCGTCTCCTCGGCTGGTACAAGATGGTTTCAGATTTACACAACATTAAAGCATTGTTCATCAGCAAACAATGACCTAACAGACTATATCCTCACTCCCCGCATGGCTAGGGAAAATAAAATTGAGCAAAGTAGCCGTTGATCATGTGCATTACCTCGAGGCGGAGGAGACAAGATGCATGATGATGACAATGAAAGACTTCCTTGAGAGAAAAAAACACTTGTAAAGTCCAGGCAGAAGTGTGCATAGCATGTGAATCTACATCACACACTATGAATGAATGCTTACAGGGTAAGTAACATAATCCTTTTGTCCCATCATCCAAGTATCCTTCTTAAGAATAATCGTAGTGAAAGCAGTCTCCACCATATATGAAAAGAGCAGGTCATCAAGAAAAAAACTTCTATGGGACAAGTTTGGTTTAAACCACGCTGAAGCACAGAATTATCTTTTCAAGTAGTCAGACACCCTCCAAACCAATGACAGAAATAACCCCTTGCTTCATATTTCTGCTCAACATCTCCAAAGCAGTTGACCATCAGGCACTAATTTTCACCTTTAAAACATGGTTGGTATTTTCTGAGACAGTCCTGCAATGGATCAGCTCCTGCCTTGGCACCCAGCAATAGTTTGTACAGATAAGAACTGTATGATGCTAGACCCAATTTGTCTCCTGCTGAGTTCCCCAAAGATCCATCCTTTCTCACCTCATTTTTCATTTATAAATGGAACCTTTTCAGATCCTTACAGACAGTTTAAAAAATATATCAATATGCCAGCGACACTCAACTTAACCTAAACATCTGTTCATCCAACAGCATTCATTGACTTAAAACCTTCCTTGAGTTAATCCAGAACTGGATGTTGAGTATCTATCTAACTCTTAATGCAGCAAACTGACTTCCTTCTGATTCCCAACAGGTCTTGGCTATCCAACATAAACTTAGATGGCTTTACAACTCAGTTGTTCTAATGGATGCAGAATTGTTTGGAGTCACCCTCAACACAGTTTTCACAGAACAGATCACCAGAAAAAACAAAACTTCTTGGTAAAAACTCTCCCTCTCAGGAAAAAAAAAATGAAACCCATCCTTATAGAATCTGATTTCATGAAAGTGCAAGATCTCATCCTTTAACACTTTGATGGGTGCAACATTGTTCAGTGGACTACATGGTTACTACTCTAGCATCAGGCAACAGCACCCTACACACTCTGGCACTTTCATCGAGGTCTTAATAAATTTGACCACATCAGCACAAAACTTCCTCTTCAGGCCTGCATCACCTGCAAGGCCCTCAGGAACAATGACCCAAGTTTCTGGCTAGCCGAAAACCTATGTACATCAGGCAAATTACCAAATCAGAACTCAGGAGATTATCAGATGGGAGATGAAGACATGAAAGACAGAAAACACTAGATTGCAGATGTATTCTGGCAACACTCCCAAGGTGCTGAAGGTTTACTTATCTTCTAGAGGCCTTAACATGAGTTTTTCCCTTGGGTCTTGTCCCACCTTTGACCTATTTTAAGGACTACTAATTAGCCAGTTTTAGGGCACACAGTTCCGCTTGTGTAGATGCTACACATAATCTTATTTTTACTCCATTTTGGTCTATGGTGTCCTGATTATCGTACTGGATTTTTAATACTTCACAGATTGTTAATAGACAATGCTGGGCTTAAGAATATGAGCCACTGTACTCACTGACCACATCTGACTCACATTTGTGCGACTGGTAATTAAAATAAAGTGACACATGAAGCATACAAGCATGAGGGATGCAAGCTATATAGGGACAGGTGTTGCCTTGTCACACATGCTCTGTGTAGTTTTGGAGCTGTTCCTGCAGACTCCTGGTTGTGATAGACCAGATCATATGGATAGATGCTTAAAAACAATTAGCACAGATGCTGTGTCACATGCATAAAGGTCTTTGCATTGTGAAAGTAAATGTTTGGACAATTGATTGTATTATAATAAGTGGTTGAGAGTATTTTATATACTATATCATATTGCAACCAAGGAGTTCATTTGTTTTTCAGGTGTCTGTGGTTCATATTGGAAATCTTAATGGCTAAAAATGAAAACAATAGCCATGCCTTTGTTAGAAAAATGGTGGAAAATATTAAACAAACAAAAGATGCTCAAGCACCAGATGACCCAAAAATGAACGAAGTAAGTATTATCTTCAGGATTAATGTTTTGAGTTGTGCTAACATTAAATGTTTTGCTCCTAGGTATATGTTTTGCATTACATCACCCAGTGATTAGTCTCTCCCCATTGGAAGGTAGTCATTCCTCACACACCACTTTTTGACCAGTCTTAACCATTTCAGGCAAAGGTCAATCAGTTTTTCCTATCCTCATAGAGAAATGCACTACCTTTCACCTTAGCCTGAACTAGGTTTAAAGAGTAGAAGCTGGCTAAAAGTCCTCTACATGATAGCTCTATGCTAGAAGAAATTTAGACAGTGGATTCCTGTCTGTGTCTAGAGTTTCCTCCTGAAATCGGAGTGTTTTTGTCCCATCTGAGCTCTAAATGCGGCCTTTATTCTAGTTGAATCCCTTCCCTGTGATATTAGTGGCTGGCCTTCATGTTAACTTAGTAAGTGAAAGAGCAGTCATATCCTTGCTGTAGGAAGTTGGCTCTGTATGTGCTATTTCAAAGTAAGGAATAGCATGCACAGTGTCCAAGGGTTCCCCTTAGAGGTAAAATAGTGGTAAAAAGAGATAATACTAATGCTCTATTTTGTGGTAGTGTGGTCGAGCAGTAGGCTTATCCAAGGAGTAGTGTTAAGCATTTGTTGTACATACACATAGGCAATAAATGAGGTACACACACTCGGAGACAAATCCAGCCAATAGGTTTTGTTATAGAAAAATATCTTTTCTTAGTTTATTTTAAGAACCACAGGTTCAAATTTAACATGTAATATCTTGTTTGAAAGGTATTGCAGGTAAGTACATTAGGAACTTTGAATCATTTCAATTACATGTATACTTTTCAAGTTATTCACAAATAGCTACTTTAAAAGTGGACACTTAGTGCAATTTTCACAGTTCCTGGGGGAGGTAAGTTTTTGTTAGTTTTACCAGGTAAGTAAGACACTTACAGGGTTCAGTTCTTGGTCCAAGGTAGCCCACCGTTGGGGGTTCAGAGCAACCCCAAAGTTACCACACCAGCAGCTCAGGGCCGGTCAGGTGCAGAGTTCAAAGTGGTGCCCAAAACGCATAGGCTAGAATGGAGAGAAGGGGGTGCCCCGGTTCCGGTCTGCTTGCAGGTAAGTACCCGCGTCTTCGGAGGGCAGACCAGGGGGGTTTTGTAGGGCACCGGGGGGGGGACACAAGCCCACACAGAAATTTCACCCTCAGCGGCGCGGGGGCGGCCGGGTGCAGTGTTAGAACAAGCGTCGGGTTCGCAATGTAAGTCAATGAGAGATCAAGGGATCTCTTCAGCGCTGCAGGCAGGCAAGGGGGGGCTTCCTCGGGGAAACCTCCACTTGGGCAAGGGAGAGGGACTCCTGGGGGTCACTTCTGCAGTGAAAGTCCGGTCCTTCAGGTCCTGGGGGCTGCGGGTGCAGGGTCTTTTCCAGGTGTCGGGACTTAGGTTTCAGAGAGTCGCGGTCAGGGGAAGCCTCGGGATTCCCTCTGCAGGCGGCGCTGTGGGGGCTCAGGGGGGACAGGTTGTGGTACTCACAGTCGTAGAGTAGTCCGGGGGTTCTCCCTGAGGTGTTGGTTCTCCACCAGCCGAGTCGGGGTCGCCGGGTGCAGTGTTGCAAGTCTCACGCTTCTTGCGGGGAGTTGCAGGGTTCTTTAAAGCTGCTTCTTGAAACAAAGTTGCAGTCTTTTTGGAGCAGGTCCGCTGTCCTCGGGAGTTTCTTGTCGTCGTCGAAGCAGGGCAGTCCTCAGAGGATTCAGAGGTCGCTGGTCCCTTTGGAAGGCGTCGCTGGAGCAGAGTTCTTTGGAAGGCAGGAGACAGGCCGGTGAGTTTCTGGAGCCAAGGCAGTTGTTGTCTTCTGGTCTTCCTCTGCAGGGGTTTTCAGCTAGGCAGTCCTTCTTCTTGTTGTTGCAGGAATCTAAATCTTTAGGTTCAGGGAAGCCCTTAAATACTAAATTTAAGGGCGTGTTTAGGTCTGGGGGGTTAGTAGCCAATGGCTACTAGCCCTGAGGGTGGGTACACCCTCTTTGTGCCTCCTCCCAAGGGGAGGGGGTCACATCCCTAATCCTATTGGGGGAATCCTCCATCTGCAAGATGGAGGATTTCTAAAAGTTAGAGTCACCTCAGCTCAGGACACCTTAGGGGCTGTCCCGACTGGCCAGTGACTCCTCCTTGTTATTCTCATTATTTCTCCTGGACTTGCCGCCAAAAGTGGGGGCTGGGTCCAGGAGGCGGGCATCTCCACTAGCTGGAGTGCCCTGGGGCATTGTAACACGAAGCTTGAGCCTTTGAAGCTCACTGCTAGGTGTTACAGTTCCTGCAGGGGGGAGGTGTGAAGCACCTCCACCCAGAGCAGGCTTTGTTTCTGTCCTCAGAGAGCACAAAGGCTCTCACCGCATGAGGTCAGACACTCGTCTCTCAGCAGCAGGCTGGCACAGACCAGTCAGTCCTGCACTGAACAATTGGGTAAAATACAGGGGGTATCTCCAAGATACCCTCTGTGTGCATTTTTTAATAAATCCAACACTGGCATCAGTGTGGGTTTATTATTCTGAGAAGTTTGATACTAAACTTCCCAGTATTCAGTGTAGCCATTATGGAGCTGTGGAGTTAGTTTTTGACAGACTCCCAGCCCATATACTCTTATGTCTACCCTGCACTTACAATGTCTAAGGTTTTGCTTAGACACTGTAGGGGCATAGTGCTCATGCACATATGCCCTCACCTGTGGTATAGTGCACCCTGCCTTAGGGCTGTAAGGCCTACTAGAGGGGTGACTTACTTATGCCACAGGCAGTGGGAGGTTGGCATGGCACCCTGAGGGGAGTGCCATGTCGACTTAGTCATTTTCTCCCCATCAGCACACACAAGCTGGCAAGCAGTATGTCTGTGCTGAGTGAGGGGTCCCTAGGGTGGCATAAGACATGCTGCAGCCCTTAGAGACCTTCCCTGGCATCAGGGCCCTTGGTACCAGGGGTACCAGTTACAAGGGACTTACCTAGGTGCCAGGGTTGTGCCAATTGTGGAAACAATGGTACATTTTAGGTGAAAGAACACTGGTGCTGGGGCCTGGTTAGCAGGGTCCCAGCACACTTCTCAGTCAAGTCAGCATCAGTATCAGGCAAAAAGTGGGGGGTAACTGCAACAGGGAGCCATTTCTTTACACAAGCCCCCCCCAGCCCACAGGCCAGGAGACTCAGCCAAAGCTGGGAGAGTCTTCCTAGTCTGTCAGGCGAGGAAGAGTAGAGGAAATAGGCTGGTTTGTTGCAGGGCCTACTCTGCCTTACATCCTCCTGTTCAGGTCATTCCCTCTGGGGAACTGACCCACTTCCACAGTGATAGGACCTAGTCTGAACTGCCTCTTGTCTGTGCTTTTTATGTCTTCACCCATTCTCTCTATTTTGGGGTTAGAGGTATCCACCTCTGCTAATCTTATCTTAGCCAGGGTCACCCCTAGCTTACCCAAAGAGGTTACCCAGAGCTGGAGTAACCCCACCATGACCAACAGGGTCAGGGGGCCTAACTTGCTATTTGGCATGGGGTCAGACCACCATGCCAAGGATAGTGCAGCCATAAAGGCTAACACCCAGCAGAGGCCACTGACAGCTGTCAGTGCCCAGAACCACACCTTTAGCTCTTCACCTACAAGGGAAGGGGCTAAGTTACAGGCTTCTTTGGGTTCAGGGTGCCTGTCTGCTGTATTAGAGTGGGGGGTTACCACATCTTGTAGTAAACACCCTTCTTCCACTCTTTCTTCTGTTAGCTGAGGAGCCACCCACTCAGGCTTAACAGTTGCCTGACTAGCCAGGACTTCTTGTGGGTCAGGTTGGACTTTATCATAGCCACTTTTGGAGTTCTCCCCTACTGGAGCAGAATCTCCTTGGCTTGCTGGAACCTTGGCTAAAGGTTGTCCACCTTTCCTACTCTGTTTCCTTTTCTTTTTCTTCTGGGGCCTACTTGCATTTACTGCAGAGGCAGGCACTCCAGAATCCTTGGGAGAGGACTGGCACTGGACCAGTTCCTCTCTTGGGCTCTGACTAACCTCTGGGTAGTCATTTCCAAGGAGACAATCAAGGGGGAGGTCTGTACTGACTACCACCCTTCTCCAGCTAAAAGTCCCACCCACTTCTATGGGCACAAAAGCCACAGGCCTATCAGTGACCCTGTCTGGGCTAACTCTTACTCTGGCCATCTCACCTGGGATGTACTGGTTTGAGAACACCAGCCTGTCATGCACAATAGTGTGACTGGCACAAGTGTCTCTCAGGGCAGTGGCTGGGATTCCATTCACCAGTAGGTGGTGGAAGTGTCTACTTCCCTCTGGAATCTCCAACTCACCTGTTGGGCCCTTTTTCCAGTTGAAGGCTATGAAGACCTCCTCATCTGAGGAGTCATCCCCAATGGCTACACTGGTCACCCCTGGGATTTTGCTAGGGGGTTTGTTTTTGGGACAAGAAGTGTCCTTGGTGTGGTGCCCTGTCTGTTTACAGTTATGGCACCATGCCTTAGTGGCATCCCAGCTCTTACCCTGGTACCCACCTTTGTTTTGGGTTGTGTCTCTGGGCCCACCCACCTGGTCTGGTTTTTGGGGGCCTACAGGGGACTCTTTTTCTTTGTTTCTAGTGTCACCCACTTTCTCCTGGGGAGGCTTTGTAACCCCTTTCTTTTGGTCACCCCCAGTGGAAGTTTTGGTTACCCTAGTCTTGACCCAGTGGTCTGCCTTCTTTCCCAATTCTTGGGGAGAAATTGGACCTAGGTCTACCAGATACTGATGCAACTTTTCATTGAAGCAGTTACTTAAAATGTGTTCTTTCATAAACAAATTATAAAGCCCAACATAGTCATACACTTCATTTCCAGTTACCCAACCATCCAGTGTTTTCACTGAGTAGTCAACATAATCAACCCAGGTCTGGCTCGAGGATTTTTGAGCCCCCCTGAATCTAATTCTATACTCCTCAGTGGAGAATCCAAAGCCCTCAATCAGGGTACCCTTCATGAGGTCATAAGATTCTGCATCTTTTTTAGAGAGTGTGAGGAGTCCATCCCTACACTTTCCTGTGAACATTTCCCAAAGGAGAGCACCCCAGTGAGATTTGTTCACTTTTCTGGTTTCACAAGCCCTCTCAAAAGCTGTGAACCATTTGGTGATGTCATCACCATCTTCATATTTAGTTACAATCCCTTTAGGGATTTTCAACATGTCAGGAGAATCTCTGACCCTATTTATGTTGCTGCCACCATTGATGGGTCCTAGGCCCATCTCTTGTCTTTCCCTTTCTATGGCTAGGATCTGTCTTTCCAAAGCCAATCTTTTGGCCATCCTGGCTAACTGGATGTCCTCTTCACTGGAGTTATCCTCAGTGATTTCAGAGGTGTTGGTCTCTCCTGTGAGGGAACCAGCATCTCTGACTATTATTTTTGGAGTCAGGGCTTGAGAAGCCCTGTTCTCCCTAGATAGGACTGGTGGGGGGGGAATCACCCTCCAAGTCACTATCTTCATCCTCTGTGTTGCCATCCTCAGAGGGGTTGGCCTTTGCAAACTCTGCCAACAGCTCCTGGAGCTGTAGTTTGGAAGGTCTGGGGCCCATTGTTATTTTCTTTATTTTACAGAGTGACCTTAGCTCCCTCATCTTAAGATGGAGGTAAGGTGTGGTGTCGAGTTCCACCACATTCACATCTGTACTAGACATTATGCTTCTAAAAGTTGGAATACTTTTTAAGAAACTAAACTGGTTCTAGAATCTAATTAAAACTTTTAACAAACTTTTAAACTCTAAAAGAAAATGCTAACAGGGACTAACACAAGGCCCTAGCAGGACTTTTAAGAATTTAGAAAACTTTTCAAATTGCAAAAATCAATTTCTAATGACAATTTTGGAATTTGTCGTGTGATCAGGTATTGGCTGAGTAGTCCAGCAAATGCAAAGTCTTGTACCCCACCGCTGATCCACCAATGTAGGAAGTTGGCTCTGTATGTGCTATTTCAAAGTAAGGAATAGCATGCACAGAGTCCAAGGGTTCCCCTTAGAGGTAAAATAGTGGTAAAAAGAGATAATACTAATGCTCTATTTTGTGGTAGTGTGGTCGAGCAGTAGGCTTATCCAAGGAGTAGTGTTAAGCATTTGTTGTACATACACATAGGCAATAAATGAGGTACACACACTCGGAGACAAATCCAGCCAATAGGTTTTGTTATAGAAAAATATCTTTTCTTAGTTTATTTTAAGAACCACAGGTTCAAATTTAACATGTAATATCTTGTTTGAAAGGTATTGCAGGTAAGTACATTAGGAACTTTGAATCATTTCAATTGCATGTATACTTTTCAAGTTATTCACAAATAGCTACTTTAAAAGTGGACACAGTGCAATTTTCACAGTTCCTGGGGGAGGTAAGTTTTTGTTAGTTTTACCAGGTAAGTAAGACACTTACAGGGTTCAGTTCTTGGTCCAAGGTAGCCCACCGTTGGGGGTTCAGAGCAACCCCAAAGTTACCACACCAGCAGCTCAGGGCCGGTCAGGTGCAGAGTTCAAAGTGGTGCCCAAAACGCATAGGCTAGAATGGAGAGAAGGGGGTGCCCCGGTTCCGGTCTGCTTGCAGGTAAGTACCCGCGTCTTCGGAGGGCAGACCAGGGGGGTTTTGTAGGGCACCGGGGGGGACACAAGCCCACACAGAAATTTCACCCTCAGCGGCGCGGGGGCGGCCGGGTGCAGTGTTAGAACAAGCGTCGGGTTCGCAATGTAAGTCAATGAGAGATCAAGGGATCTCTTCAGCGCTGCAGGCAGGCAAGGGGGGGCTTCCTCGGGGAAACCTCCACTTGGGCAAGGGAGAGGGACTCCTGGGGGTCACTTCTGCAGTGAAAGTCCGGTCCTTCAGGTCCTGGGGGCTGCGGGTGCAGGGTCTTTTCCAGGTGTCGGGACTTAGGTTTCAGAGAGTCGCGGTCAGGGGAAGCCTCGGGATTCCCTCTGCAGGCGGCGCTGTGGGGGCTCAGGGGGGACAGGTTGTGGTACTCACAGTCGTAGAGTAGTCCGGGGGTTCTCCCTGAGGTGTTGGTTCTCCACCAGCCGAGTCGGGGTCGCCGGGTGCAGTGTTGCAAGTCTCACGCTTCTTGCGGGGAGTTGCAGGGTTCTTTAAAGCTGCTTCTTGAAACAAAGTTGCAGTCTTTTTGGAGCAGGTCCGCTGTCCTCGGGAGTTTCTTGTCGTCGTCGAAGCAGGGCAGTCCTCAGAGGATTCAGAGGTCGCTGGTCCCTTTGGAAGGCGTCGCTGGAGCAGAGTTCTTTGGAAGGCAGGAGACAGGCCGGTGAGTTTCTGGAGCCAAGGCAGTTGTTGTCTTCTGGTCTTCCTCTGCAGGGGTTTTCAGCTAGGCAGTCCTTCTTCTTGTTGTTGCAGGAATCTAAATCTTTAGGTTCAGGGAAGCCCTTAAATACTAAATTTAAGGGCGTGTTTAGGTCTGGGGGGTTAGTAGCCAATGGCTACTAGCCCTGAGGGTGGGTACACCCTCTTTGTGCCTCCTCCCAAGGGGAGGGGGTCACATCCCTAATCCTATTGGGGGAATCCTCCATCTGCAAGATGGAGGATTTCTAAAAGTTAGAGTCACCTCAGCTCAGGACACCTTAGGGGCTGTCCCGACTGGCCAGTGACTCCTCCTTGTTATTCTCATTATTTCTCCTGGACTTGCCGCCAAAAGTGGGGGCTGGGTCCAGGAGGCGGGCATCTCCACTAGCTGGAGTGCCCTGGGGCATTGTAACACGAAGCTTGAGCCTTTGAAGCTCACTGCTAGGTGTTACAGTTCCTGCAGGGGGGAGGTGTGAAGCACCTCCACCCAGAGCAGGCTTTGTTTCTGTCCTCAGAGAGCACAAAGGCTCTCACCGCATGAGGTCAGACACTCGTCTCTCAGCAGCAGGCTGGCACAGACCAGTCAGTCCTGCACTGAACAATTGGGTAAAATACAGGGGGTATCTCCAAGATACCCTCTGTGTGCATTTTTTAATAAATCCAACACTGGCATCAGTGTGGGTTTATTATTCTGAGAAGTTTGATACTAAACTTCCCAGTATTCAGTGTAGCCATTATGGAGCTGTGGAGTTAGTTTTTGACAGACTCCCAGCCCATATACTCTTATGTCTACCCTGCACTTACAATGTCTAAGGTTTTGCTTAGACACTGTAGGGGCATAGTGCTCATGCACATATGCCCTCACCTGTGGTATAGTGCACCCTGCCTTAGGGCTGTAAGGCCTACTAGAGGGGTGACTTACTTATGCCACAGGCAGTGGGAGGTTGGCATGGCACCCTGAGGGGAGTGCCATGTCGACTTAGTCATTTTCTCCCCATCAGCACACCCAAGCTGGCAAGCAGTATGTCTGTGCTGAGTGAGGGGTCCCTAGGGTGACATAAGACATGCTGCAGCCCTTAGAGACCTTCCCTGGCATCAGGGCCCTTGGTACCAGGGGTACCAGTTACAAGGGACTTACCTAGGTGCCAGGGTTGTGCCAATTGTGGAAACAATGGTACATTTTAGGTGAAAGAACACTGGTGCTGGGGCCTGGTTAGCAGGGTCCCAGCACACTTCTCAGTCAAGTCAGCATCAGTATCAGGCAAAAAGTGGGGGGTAACTGCAACAGGGAGCCATTTCTTTACACTTGCACTCTCTTGTTTTATTAAACACTGAATTGAACTAATATTTCCAAGTCAACCTACTTAGTGGTGAGGTTGTATGCACTACTTGTGGATTATAGCTAGAAGCTGAGTACTATTGTTAAATGCAAGTGATGTTTGTCTTGTTTGTCAATGTAGATAGCGTTGATTTGAAGGAGTGCTTTGCTGCCCTGTGCTAGTGGTCAATTTCTTGTTGAGTTAGAGGTCAAGATTTGTGGGTCATTCTGACTGTTAGGAAGACTTTATGGACACTCCTATGTGAATACGATCCAAGTGTAATGTTTTGATACTTATGGTGAAACATAAGGTATGTAAATGATTAGCTGAAGTCCAGATTATATTTAATGTAAGATAGAGGTAATGTACCCAGTTAATGTCAGATGAAGAAGATGTAACAAAATGAATATGGAATAACATGCACAGGAAATTAACAATTAAGTTGTAAAATGGCAGCTTAGAGAACTAAGTTCAGATGGCAGGCACAGTGGGAAGAGCTCACAGTTTCTCACATTAGTAGCAATCTCTTTGGTTCCACAATGAAGCTCTAGAGCACTCAACAGGTTTGAATTTTGATGGTCTAACTTATTAGAGATCAGAGGTTTTTAGATTTTTCAACCAGTTGATTATTTTTTTTCTTATCAAATGATGCTTGGGATTAGGATTCATTAAACATTTTATCCTTTTTCGGAAACTGTGGTTCATTTTGGGATGATGTGAATCCTCACTTTGAATCTCATACCACCTGACATTTATTATTCTAATTCCACTTCTAGTCCGTTGGGATGCAAAACTCTTCTTAAAATAAGAGTTTAAGTTATGATGGTTAATGTTGCACTGAAGATAACAAAAAAGAGGAATGATATAATGGGGATATGGAAATAATGGACATGGAAATATTTAGTCCACTTCGTACAAACTGAAAGTCTGTGGCAGTCGCCACATTCATATTTAATGGCAAAGTTGTAGTACATTCACATTCTATTCATGTGAACTTTTAATCTCTCAGCGGATAACAATTATGGCTGATAACGTAGCGGTATACTGTTAAGATGTCCAATAAAGAAGACGTGAAGATATCAGGTAACAGTTTATTGAAGTTTATTAGATATAATCAAAAGCGACCAAGAAAAACATCTAGCCAACTCCCTGCTTAACTGTTGTCCTGGAATCCACAGAGCATCCCAGGCTGACAGGTTCTCACACAGACTGTTAAATATGTCACCACTGCTGGAACAGATGATGTACACATTTCTAGTATAACATAGCATATATCCTTTCCTTGAACAACAAAAAAAGAAAATTACAATAAAGAAACTGGAATGAAGAAAATCATTGTAATTAAGATAACTAAAAGAACACCAATAAGTATATACCATATATTTTCATCACCATACCAACGGAAATTGGGAACAAGACCAACTGCCCACACGTTGCTCATTGTTGATCTTGCACCCTGTTCCTAAGAGAGAGAGAAATCCCAAGACACAACATATTTTTTCCACCAAGGGGGTCTGGTAGATTACCTTGTGGTACGTCTGAGGCCCAACTTAGAATCCCCGTCACCCCGGTGATTACCATGCAAGTCGTGATGCTCATGACTTGCACTAGTTCCAGAGTAGTACTCAAAATTAGACTCATCATTGATAACATTATCCCCAGTTTCATTCCATTTTGCCAACCTTGACATGATCCACATATCACCATTGTCCAACCTGACCACGTTTCTCATGAATGTCTTGATCTTCAATGGGCTCATGTAATTAGACTCACCCTTCCTTAAAAAGCCAGACCTCCTCACCCATGTTCTCACCCACAATCTATAGCCTAACTCTGGTACAATTGTTTTTGTTATATCTCCTATTGTATTTGTTTTGGTACTCATTTCTCAACAACTTGCTTTTATTTTTGAGTTCATCCAAGTTTACTTCACCCTTTTCTCAGGTCATGAACCCCACCACGCATCCATTCTGAATTCAACTTTATATTTCATACTCTCCCTCTCATCCAAAAGAAAGGTGACTTAAACGTAACCTGACTGCGAGTGTTGAGATGAACTCATCATAACTCATTCAGTTTCCACAGCCTTCTGCCTAAGATTTCACTGTGTGGTTCATTCGCTCTAGAAGATTGTTAGCTTGTGGAGAATACACTTGCCCCTTCTCGGTCAGTAATAGACATCACTTCACTGTCCAATGGCAATCTGGATAAGCAGTTTACCACTTTGTTTTTGAAGCCTGTTGTGTATGCCACCTGGAATCACTCAACCCTTTAATCTACTTCTTGATCTTGATGTCAGCTCATCGTCCTTTCTAATAGAGAATACATGAATTAGTGGCATGTGATCAGATTTATCCACAAATGCAATTCGCCATAGATAACATTTAAAATGCCTGAGTTCTTATGTGCAAGCCAGTGCCTCCATCTCTGACAGAGTATCTCTCACTGCATCATTTGATGCAAATGCTTCTACTTGTTGCTTACCTCCATCAACCTGTGAAAGTACTGCTCCCAAACCCTCGAGGCTGGCATCTGTGGTCAAGATTGTCTTTTTGCATACATCAAAATGCCCTGACGTAGGCATTTTCCCAGTGCAATTTTTGATATCTTCAAAAGCACCCTTACACTCATCAGACCACATACATTTATTGGATTTCTCCAACATTAGAATTGGCTTGACCACAATAGAACATTTTAAAATAAACTTGGAGTAAAACTCTGCCAACCCAAGGAATGATCTCACTTGATCTTTATCGTGCTGCTTGCGCTTTAGGGATAGAGTCAACTAATTCCAGTTTGGGCTTGATTGGGAGTGACTCAAATAGAAAACACCAACTCGGAATTTGCACTTTTCTTTTTTGAGGTTCGGTCCAGCCATCACCAGTTATTCCAATACTTGCATAAGCACACAATCATGTTCTTCTAAATTCTTTCCATAAGTCAGGATGTCATCTTGGAAAATGAGTATTGATATTTCTTCCAAAAATGTTCTCATAATCCTTTAAAAGCATGCTGCAGTGGATGCCAATCCAAAGGGCCTTCTAAGGAGTCAGTAAGCCACCAACAGCGTAACAAAAGATGTCAGATGCTAGGGCTCATCATGTAGTTTGACCTGATGATATGCAGATGAGAGATCCACAGCACTGAACATCTTAGCATCACCAAGCTTGGGTAGGGCTTTAGAGATGTTGGGAAGAGGCTGGCAATCCACCCAAATATGTCTGTTGAAACCAGAGGTCAACAAACATCCTGATCTGTTTGCTGTCAACGTTTGGTGCCAACACTATGGGAGCAAACCACTGTGAGGATTCTGTTTCTTTAGTAATTTCACCCTTCATCTACCTGCTGATTTCATTCTGCAGAGGTTCTGTCATAAGTTTGGGTACATTTCTAACATCTAATTTGGACCCTCCATAGGTCACTGGATTTATGTCACGTGCAAGCAGTGGGATGTCCCTAAATTCCTTCTTCAATGTTCCTTTACCCACCATGGTGTACGGCAAAGCTAAACCAACTAAAAGTACAATTTCCTTATTGTCAAGTCTAACATGGCTTTCGGCATTACTAGGGGACCCACTTCACTTGGACTCGGCTTAATAGTTAAGATCATCTTATTTAAATTCTCACCCACTGCATCAGCAGTTTGTTTTTTCTCTCCCTTGCAGACATGGGCTTAACTACCATTTTCCCACATCTTCTGCACAGAGAGTTCCTTGTAAAGTACTTAATACAATTTGCAGCATGCCTCCGATTACCACAGTGAAAACATTTCATTTTACCATACTTTGTCTCCTTCTTCATACTCAGTTTCCTTCTTGTCTTGTTCTTGTCCACCTCCCTAACAACCTCATTCACACCTCCATTGTTGGAGTCACCCTGTGCAGTAGGTGTGATTTGCATTTCACGCACCCAAGTGTTATGGCTTTCTACACATTCCACAACAGCAATAGCTTCCATGACATCAGGGTTTCTCGCTAACAGTTTATCTTGATCCCTGACATTATTAGCTTATCCCTAAAAACAATGCTGTCAAGAGATCAAATTCACAAGTGCGTGCCAGTGTTTGCAAACAGGCCACATAGTTTCCTGCACTTTCATTTTTTCCTTGTATCGTTCTAACACCACGTTAATTCTTGTTTCAAAATGTTTTTATAATATCAGTGTAGACATTTCATAGGCATCATTTGGTTCTCCATCAGTGTGTCTCTGTGGAATAACGTGAAGGCTCTCATAAGCATTCCACCCTTCCACCCTTAAGTTGTGTAATAGTACTGCTTGCTTTCTAGCAACAAAATCCTCCCTCCTCAACCCCTGCCCCCACCTCCCCCTCCCCCGCGCACACACACACAATGGCTATTAAATGAGTCAAAAAAAGCTTCTTCACCTTTTCCACAGTATCAGTGGCTCACCTTTGTCTAGTAAAAATGTGGTAGGAGAAGGCATGTTATTTGAAGCCATTGCAGTAATATATAATAAATTAGTGACAATAGTGTAGAAGGCTGGCTCAGTATATGGTGAACACCTATAGGTGATGGAACCCTGTACTGAGTCCAGAAAACCCTTAGTGATAGCGTAGGTGGCTCTAGATAACCAGAACTCCCCTAAAAGTAGCTGTGGGGAGAAGGCTTATCCAGGAGGGTGTAAAGCGTCTGCAAATACCACACAAATCAGTCAGTGATGTACACACAGGAAAGAACGACACCATTGTTGGAAAAACTATATATTTATTGTAACACACACTCTAGCACTAACTTTGGTATATCTCTTAACCGGGAGATATAGCCATACTGAAATATACTTAGCAACAGGTCAGTAAAGGCATAGAGCAACATGGGCCCCTGTTAGGGGGGCAAACCATATCCTTAAAAAAAAAAACGGGATGCGAAAACCACCCCCAACCACACTGCCACCCAAGGACCCTTAGGACTGTGGAAGTACTAAAACCCCAAAGGTAAGTAGGTAGGATTCCCCAAGTGCCCATGTGTCGAGTAGTAGTTTGGGGTCAGTGTCCCTAGGCTAACATGGAGAAGTCACGGTTGGAGTTTTTGCATTTTAGGGCCCTTCCCAGAGGACCCGAGGAAACCCTTTGGGACAAGGGAGGTTGGATAGTGGCCCCACCCGTGGCTACCCAGAACAGTGGAGTACCTACACCAGGTAGACCTGGTGCATAGGACAGAAGTTGTGTCGGAACCTCCTGTTGAAGTCAGTGAGGACCTCAGTTGTCCAGCTGCTGTCATGACCCGTGGGCTAGTTCGGTGGAACCCAGGCGTGGATTCCAGAAGAAGAGGACCTAAAGAAAGAGGGCACAGAGTCCAGACCACCCGGAGGTGCCCAGGCGGTGCATGGGGGCAATGCCCACCCTTCCTCGTGATCCTTTCCTCTAGGACGGTGGACGAAGAATTGTTGCTGTGGAGTCACCCATGAGTTGTACCACGCCAGTCATCAAATTGCAGAGGGGTCAGTGATCAGTGGGGCCACCAACAAGCCTTGGCAAATGCAGGGAATCGTAGCACGGGGTTTGCAGGATTTGTGGGGACCAGCAAGGTCCAGGTAGGTCTGGGCCAGCCCTCAGCAAGTAGAAGAGACAGCAGGAATTGTTGGAGCCCCCAGCAGGACCCTTTGGCAGCAGGCACAGGTACTCACAGGGATGCCTCAGTAGCACAGCAAAGAGGGATGCCCACGTCGCAGGACTGGCAGAGAGGATGTTATTCTTAGAGATGGAGAGTGCTGGAGGCCGGGCTTCTTGGAGCTAGGAGGCCAACATGTCTTGGCAACGAGAAGCCAGCGCGATGCACAGGGGTTCCAGCCAAGCAGCTCCAAGGGACCACAAACTTCCCAGCTGAAAGGAAGATAGGTCAGACCTCGGAGGAGCCACAGTACCGCCACCTGTGTTTTAGAGCCTTGGAGAGTCCTGTGGGACAGCAGGACTCACAAGCTAGTCATCGTTGTTGAGGTGCCAGTGGATGCAAGGGAGTGACTTGTTCACTCCAAGGGAGATTCCTTCTTGCTTTCCTAAGTGCAAGCAGAGTCCCTGTGACTCTGGAGGATGCACAGCTATGGGGTTGCAGAAGTCAATGTTGAAATTGGAAACAAAGTTGGTTACAGTCTTGCTTCTGGTTCCAGTGAAGAAAAGCAGAAGTTCTGGTGTCCAGGTTGCAGAAGTGACTTGCAGAGGAGACTTGCAGACAGTTCCTAAAGCCTTGCAGACAAATTTAGGGTCCCACCCACAGGGGTGCCCTAAGGTAACCCAGGAAGGGCGGTTGGACACTTACCGCAGTGACCCACCTATCTGAGGGGGTCAGGGACTTTACCCATCTAGAGTAACCAGTCAGATGCTCCTGGAGGTCTCTGCTCATCCTATTTCTGAGATGGCAGAATCAAGTGGCCACATGGCAGAGCTCTGTGCACCTCCCTACGAGAGGAGCTGGACCAGGGGTGGTGATCATTCCCCTGTCCTTTGTGTGATTTTGTTCCAGAGAGGGAACTGGGGGTTCCTGCACTGGTGCAAACCGGTTTATGCAAGGAGGGCACCCCCCACCCCAGCCCAGTGACACCTATTTCTAAAAAAAAGAGGTGGTCAGTCTTTCCCTGTCTGAGTTAAGCTCCGCCACAGGAGGGCAGAACAGTCTCTGCGGTTGGCAGCAGCACATGCTGGCATGCAGACCATGCAAGGCCATACAGGTAGACTTTGGGGAGGATCCCCTAGGGAACCTGCAGAGTACATGTTATCATGCAGCTAGCACTGAAATCAGTGTAGTTGCATGATTCCAACACGCTTGATACCAAACTTGCCTATGTTTGGTGAAACCTTGGACAACTTGTGTTGACCAGTGTCCACTAGATACCTTAAGATGGCTTCCCCGCACTTACAAAGCCCAGGGAATGGAGTCTGGGGTTTGTTGGGGCACCTCTGCACATGCAGGGGTGCCCTCACACTTAGAACCATGCACCCTGCCCTTGGGCTGAAGGGCCTACCTTAGGGTGACTTACAGGATCAGAGTGCAGTTACCATGATATAAGACAAACCTTATATCTGGAGTGAAAGGTGCATGCACCATTTCACACAGGCTGCAATGTCAGGCCTGTAGTCGCAGTTTGCATAGGCCTCAATGGGTGGCACAATACACGCTACTGTCCATGGGGGACCCCTGGTGTACTAGTGCCATGGGTACCTAAGTATCATATAATACCAGGGACTTACATGTGTACATCAGTATGCCAATTGTGAGATGTAAAGGTTACCATACAAGTACATTTAGGAGCAAAGAACACGGACACTGTGGTTACTATAGTCTAAACATTCTGACACCAAGCAAAATGCCAGAAATGTGCTTCTTTCCTACACTCCCTGCTCTGCAAACAGGTTTCTAGGGTCTAGGCTATTTTCCTCCTTCAGGGCCATAGTTTTCAAAACAAGTGGTCAGTGTACTTCGTTGCTTTGTTCTCCTGGCATGCAAAATTGTGCAAAGAAACTGACTTAAGGACGCTGAGTCGGTGCCTAAATAAGGACCGCACATGTCACTGTGTATGGGCATCGAGTCCTTTTGTTAGATTGTTCCTCTCCACCGTCTGGTTCGGACGTGTGTTCCTCTCGCTCAGAGTTCTCAGCTCCATACAGTCTGAAACAGTATTCTTCTTGTATTACTATCATCATCGGTATCGTTTACGATTGCGTATTCTTTAATAATTTAGCTTTCAACTCTATTGCCATACTCTGAATCAAAATTTTCACCCCTTTCAGGCACAAAGATGCCTCTCTCACCCACTTCGGGCCTACTTCTTCCACTTGGTATCGAACAGTGCAGCCCTAATGGAGCTTACTCCATTCCTGTTTTGCCCTCAATACCATTCAAAGTTTCTACACACCGACCATCATCAGGTGTGTAATTTGTGTCTTTCACCAGACCACAAAGACCAGACCTGCGAAGCGTGTCGTTCTTCTCAATCAAAAAAGACAGTTGGAGATCGAAGGGCTCGTCTGATGGAAATGGCGTCTCAACATCCAGGTGATACACTGGGCATCTTCAGCGATGAACACGCCCAAGCAGACTTGGAACAAGAAGGGGCCTTCTCCCTTTAAGATTCGGACTCTGATGTGCAGTCGGACATCAAGAGTCAACCATTACAATCAGCACAAACTGTAAGTAAAACAGTGACTCTGGACAGTCTGTAACAACCCCTACATCACAAGTGGAACCACTTTTAGAGGTTATGGCGCTAGACAGCGCCAACTTTAAATTCATTAAGGAACAGGGCGGATTACAATATCACCTCGAACACCTTTTAAAAGGAAATTAACTTTCCAAGAGAGTCTTGATTGCTCTGCACCTCCAAAAAAAGACTACCAAAGAAAAGGCTTCTTTTCGTACTCAAACTTCTCCATCTTCACCTACTTCTCCACAACATACCCCTCCAGCAACATCTCACCTTCCTTCAGGATTCACACCATCTAGTTCACCACCTGGTGGGTCTCAAGCTATAAGGGATGTATTAGATGAACAGGACCCATGGGATAAGTATGATCCGGATCCTATTACACCAAATGAACCAGATCTTTTTCCAGCTAGACCTTCACCACCTGAGGATTCCACCTCATATCAACAGGTTATAGCTAGAGCAGAAGCATTTCACAATGTACAAATGTACACTGATCCGATAGAGGAAGATTTTTTATTTGACACCCTTGGCACAGCACATTAGGAAAGTCAGTTCTTTCCAATGCTCCCAGGGATGCTGAGACACGCAGAAAAAGTATTTAAGGAGCCTGTTAGACCAAGGGTTATCACTCCCAAGGTTGATAAAAAGTACAAGGCTCTACACACTGATGCTTTAAATATAAAATCACAAATCCCTCCAGGCTCTATTGTTGCCTCTACTGCACGCAAAAGGGTTAATAGCCAATCAACAGGAGACACACCTCCTCCTGATAAAGAGTAAAAAATTAGATGTGGTATGGAAAAGAGTGGCAGCTCAAGCAGCCAATCACTGGCGAATTGCAAATGCACAAGCTTTGCTATCTAGATTATAGAGCTCACTGGGATGCTATGAAGCAACTTTTACAATACCTACCAGAAGAACATTGTAAAAGAGGGATAGAAATTGTAAATGAGGGACAAAACATTTCCAATAACTCCATTAAATGTGTGCTTGATGCTGCTGATACAGAAGCACGCAGTATTAGCACAAGTGTCATCATGAGGCGCCATGTCTGGCTTAGATGTTCAGGGTTTAAACAGGAGGTACAGCAGGCAGTTCTAACATGCCCTTTGATAAAGAGCATTTTTTTGGCTCACAAGTGGATACCACACTTGAAAAATTAAACATAGATAATCAAACTGCCAAAGCTATGAGAGCCATACAAGCCAGCACACACAAGGGTACTTTTCGTCGTGCAGGGTTTACAAAATGATTTAGATCATCATTTCCAGAACATTCCACAAATCAAACTAAACCCACCTCTCAGTACACCAGAGGTTACTTTAGAGGATCATATAGGGGAAACAATAATAAGGAAAGAGGAAAACCATCTACATCCAGAGGTTCCTGATCCATCACTAAACAATGACTTAAAGCAATACCAACACACGCCACTCCCGTAGGGCGGAGATTACAACTCTTTTACCCCCAGTGGACTCACATTACCACAGATCAATGGGTACTTCAAATTATCCAAAATGGTTATTGTCTGGAACTTATTTCCACTCCACCAAATATACCCCCTCATACTTATAGGCTCTCACAAGATCATCTCACTCTCGTCAAAGAGGAAGTACATTCCCTTCTTCTAAAAGGGGCTATAGAACCAGTACCCTTACAATACCAAGGAACAGGAGTTTACTCCCAGTATTTTCTAATCCTCAAAAAAGACGGATCTCTCAGACCAATATTAGATCTCAGACCCCTAAACAACTACATCCTGTAGAACACTTTGATATGGTCACTCTTCAGGATGGTCACTCTTCAGGATGTTAATCCAACTAGGTGACTTCATGATAGCGTTAGACCTAAAGGACACTTACTTTCACATTCCCATACATCCTGCACACCGCAAATACCTAAGATTTGTAGTTGCAGGAAAACATTACCAATTCGAAGTACTACCATTCGGAGTCACAACTGCTCCCAGAGTATTCACAAAATGCCACGCAGTGGTTGCAGCACATCTTAGACAAAAACAAATCCATGTTTTCCTCTATTTTGACTATTGGCTCATTAAAGCCAATTCATTCATACAGTGTCAAAAACACACTCAAACTACAATTTGTCTCCTACACTCTCTGGGGTTCACTATAAACTACATAAATTCCCATCTGCAACCTCTCCAAATACAACCCTATCTGGGAGCTAGCCTCAGTACACAATTAGGACATAGCATTTCCCAACCTAGCCTGAGTCCAAGCTTTTCAGACATTAATTGCTACAATAAAACAGAACCAAACATACACAGTAAATACTGTTATGATACTTGCATTGCCATAGTGCCTCATTCTAGATATTCCTTATGGAATATCTGCTGTTGTTGTACCGCCAGACTTTTCTCCCTCCTCCTCCTCCTCTTCCTCCTCCATCATCTCCTCTTCCTCCTCCTCCGTCATCTCCTCCTCCTCCTCCTCCTCCATCATCATCTCCTCCTCCTCCTCCATCATCATCTCCTCCTCCATCATCTCCTCCTGCTCCTCCTCCATCATCTCCCCCTGCTCTCCTCCTCCATCATCTCCTCCTCCTCCTCCATCATCTCCTCCTCCTCCTCCATCATCATCTCCTCCTCCTCCATCATCTCCTCCATCATCTCCTCCTCCTCCATCATCTCCTCCTCCTCCTCCATCTCCTCACCTCTCCTCCATCATCTCCTCACCTCTCCTCCATCATCTGCTCCTCCTCCTGCTCTTCCTCCATCATCTCCTTCTGCTCCTCCTCCTCCATCATCTCCTCCTCCTCCTCCATCATATCTCCTCCTCCTCCATCATATCTCCTCCTCCATCATCTCCTCCTCCATATCACAAACCTTATGAAAGGGCGGCCCATTGTAGACCCTGTGCCTCAGATCACTCTCACAACAGTTGTAGGTAACTGATATGAAGAGACCGTCGAGTATTGTCCCATATGCCCTGAATTGTGAGGTTGAGGAGGATGAGCTCCCCAGCCGTCTGGGGAGCTCATCCTCCTCAACCTCACAATTCAGGGCATATGGGACAATACTCGACGGTCTCTTCATATCAGTTACCTACAACTGCAAGCAGTGATCTTGACAATTAAGGTATTCCTTCCACAGTTGCAACACAAGACAGTGTTGATACGTACAGACAACATGACTGCCATGTATTAATTTAAGGGGGGGGGGCACAATCTCATCAACTGTCCCATCTTGCACAAACAATATGGAAATGGGTGATTCGTCACCACATTCACATGGTTGCACAATATCTCCCAGGGACAGACAACCACTTAGCAGACCTACTAAGCAGGATGCAGCAACAAACACGCAAGTGGAAACTCCACCCACAAGACCTTCAACAGTACTTCAGAAAGTAGGGAACTCCTCAAATAGATCTGTTAGCAACATATCAAAACAAAAAATGCCAAAACTAGCCTCCAGGTACCCACACCCTCAATCCAAGGTCAATGCTCTCTGGATGAGTTGGTCAGGGATATTTGCTTACACTTCTCCCACTCTTACCATTTCTAGTCCAGAAGATAAAACAGTCTTCTCTCACCATGATTTTAGTGGCCCCTACATGGGCATGTCAACCATGTAAGACATCCTAATCTCAAATCACTCAACCTAGCAATATGGCTCCTGAAGTCATAGAATTTGGATATTTACAATTACCACAGGAAAGTATTGGATATCCTTAAACAAGCATGAAAACCTACAACTAGACAATGGTATGCGGCAAAATGGAAATTATATGTTTGTTATTCTCAAACAAAAAACATTGACCCTCTCAAACCAACAGTACAAGACATTGTACAATATTTATTACACTTATAAAAAGCCAATTTAGCTTACACATCTATTCGTTTACATTTGCCCGCTATAGCTGCATATCTTCAAAATAGACAACTGATTTCTTTGTCTAAAATTCTAGTTATCAAAGCATTTATGGAAGGACTAAAAATAATAATTCCACCAAGAATTCCTCCAGCTCCATCTTGGAATCTTAACATTGTACTCACAAGGCTCATGGCTCCACTGTTTGAGCCACTTCACTCCTCCTCTGTACAATTCCTTTCATGGAACGTAGTCTTTTTAATCACTATCACTTCCCTTCGACGTGTCAGTGAGCTCCAGGCTTTACGTTTGGAAGAACCTTCCTTTCAACATCATAAAGAAAAAATTGTGTTAAGAACAAATCGAAAACTCCTTCCAAAAGTAATTTTGCACGTCCATATTAATCAAACAATAGAATTACCAGTTTTTTTCCCCACAACCAGATTCAGTAGCAGAAAGAGCTCTACATACTCCAAATGTCAAGAGCTCTTATGTACTGTATAGATAGAAAAACAAAACAACTTATTGTGTCTTTCTTCTTACCACACAAAGGAGATCCTATAACTGAAACAACCATAGACAGATGGATAGTCAAATGCATTCAGACTTGCTACACTAAAGCTAAATGACAATTACCTGTACAACGTAGAGCACACTCCACTAGGAAAAAAGGTGCATCTATGGCATTTTTAGGTAGCATACCTGTGGCAGATATTTGTAAAGCCGCAACATGGTCTGCACCACACACATTTACAAAACATCTTTGCAAGACATCAAGCAAATGTTGGACAAACTGAACTTAAAACACTTTTTCAAACAATTGCAACTCTTGCACACTAGCCACCACTTTATGAGGAACAGATTTACAGTCTATGCACAGCATGTGTATATACAACTGCACATGCCATTGAATGGAAAATGTTACTTGCCAGTACACATCTGTTCGTGGCATGTGGTGCTGTAGATTCACATGCACCCTCCCCGGACATGTGTAGACATTGCAATTTAGTCTTATGTAAATAATGTACATATGTAAATACAAAGCATGGACATTATTTCTATCCTACTCTCTATTTTTTTTCACTACTTCGCTCTCCCGCCTGCGGAGTAACAATCTAACAAATGACTCTATGCCCATGCGCAGTATTACAGAGAGGAGGAGTCACTCGATCTCATGACTCGAAAGCTTTCTTCAAAGAAAAACAAATTGTACTACTCCAAACCCAACACTAGATCGCGAGCATATGTACAGCATGTGAATCTACAGCACTTCATGCCTACTGGTAAGTAACATTTCCTTACTCATCAAGATGAGAGATGCAAAGGATTCAAGAAGAGGAGCAATACACAGAATATGACACATTTTTTGCACACAGATTTACTACTTTTTGGGACAGACAAGGAGCAAGATCAGGCCTGGACACAGAAAACTTTATCAAGACTTTTGTTTCTTCTGACTCCTCCGACCTCAGTACTTTCCTCGAAGCCAGTGATCTGGCTGCTTCTTCTGAGGTTGATATAGATCTGGGCTCTGGACAAACTCCACTAGACATGGCTTATTTTTGTTTTGGTGCTAAAAAGGACTGCGGAAACCCTGTATCTCCCTTTAACCTCAGTGACCATCAGGGGGACAGGAAGTCAAATTATCTGATAGAGGATTCTAGTTGCAGATTCCTTACCTTAGAATTTGCACGTCGGTAGGTGGTGTTGGTCGACTCCGTAGGTGTCGCGGTCACCGTGATGACGTCGGGAGTAGTACATAGACTCCGCCCTCGCACAGTGACATCAGTTTCTTTTAACGACTTTCCACACCAGAGCGCAGAGCTGCTAAGAACACTGAGATTGGTGCACCAGAGCTAAGGACCTCAAAGGAGAAATCTCTGTCCCTAGAAATCAGTTCGCAAGCGGGGAGGATGGGTGGGCGGTAAGGAATCTGCAACTAGAATATGTCTCTACCAGATATTTTGTTACCGAAGGTAAGTAACTTGTACATCTGATAGAGACTTCTAGTTGCAGATTCCTTACCTTAGAATAGATACCCAAGCAATACCATCCTCTGTGGTGGGCTGCAAACCGAGATCATACTAGAAAGTCCTGCAGGACCGAACAACCAAAGTAGCCGTCTCTACCAGATATTTCGTTACAGAAGGTAAGTGACTTATACAATAAGAGTAGACAAGAAAGTTATTTTCCGCAGGATGTTTGGGATTAAATTTGTGAGCACCTATGGTGTTATCACCTTATATCAGGTCCAGGTATCTCATATTAGTAAAGTGTATGCAGTGCCTACGAAGCCAGGGCTCTCTGGAGGTAGCTGTGGATGAGCTACCAAGACTTATCTAGGAGAAATGCAAAGCTTATGCAATACCAGTATAGTTACACAGCACTATCAGACATGAAATAACCACACAGTGTTACAAAAATAAAGGTACTTGATTATAGTAACACACCACTAGAATACTTAAAGGCAGTTCCCACTAACTGGAAGTAAGTACACACTAATTATATACACATTAGCAATTGGAAGATAGCATAGGAACAACCAGCATTGGCAGAAGTATTAGAAAATAGTGAGGGCCCTAGGGGAGGGCCAAACCATATACTAAGAAAGTGGAATGCGAAATGCAGTCCCCAACCCAAGGATGTAGATTCGGTAGAGGGGAGCTGGAGGCACTAGGAACCCGAAGAGGGTGAGTACCAGACTGACCCCCCAGGACCAGGAGAGCAAAGGTAAGTACCTGGTTTTCCCCAAGACTAACAGGAGGACTTTGCAAAAGGATTGTGCAAGACCCAGACCAGACTGGAAGAACCCAAAGGTGGATTCTGGCAGAAGAGGACCTGCAAAGTAATGGAACCAAGTCCAGTTCTTGATGGAGTGTCCGGTTGTGGCAGAAGCCACTACCCACCCTTCTTTAGATGCAGACCAGGTTGACAGGGGACGAGGAAGACCAGCTGAGTAGCGCAGGAGATTGAGGAGTCCCTGAAACAATGCAGATGGTGACCCACGTCGGGTGTCAGTGGTGCTGGAGAACCACCAACAAGCCTTGGCAAATGCAAAAGAAGACCGTTCCGGAGGAGAGCAGATCCACACAGTCTGTCGTCAATGCAGTTGTTGCCTGCAGATGCAGATTCCTTCTTACTTCTTGCTGTATGCTGGAGACTCGTCATCCTCGGAGGATGCACAGCTGATGAAATGTTGCAGTTGCTGGAAGGAGCTGGAGAAACAATGTTGCAAAGCGGAGTCGTCACTGGAATTGCAGATTGTTGGTTCCAGTTGCCAGAAAATGAAGTAAACGATGCAGAGGGGTCCTGGTGGAGTCTTGCACGTCGAATCTGAGGATCCACCAAAGAAGGAGACCCTAAATGGCCCTGGAAGGGCGATTGGTCGCCTAGCAAGGTGACCACCTATTAGTGGGGGCTGTGACATCACCTGCCTGACCTGGCCACTCAGATGCTCCCAGGGGCCTCTGCATATCTTGGATTCAAAATAGAATGAAGTGGCCACCTGGAGGAGCTTTGAGCATCACCGCTAGGGTGGTGATGGACAGGGAAGTGATCACTCCCCTTTCCTTTGTCCAGTTTCGCACCAGAGCAGGGACTGGAGGAAAGGGGGGCGGTCACTGGACTGGTGCAAACCGGTTTATGCAAGCAGGGCATGAAATGTCCCCTTCAAAGCAAACCGGTTACCCCCTCCCAAGCCTTGAAACACCTATTTCCAAGGGAGAGAGTTTACCACCCCCTCCCACAGGAAATCCTTTGTTCTGCCTTCCCCTGCCTGAGCTGGTCAAGCAGCAGGAGGGCAGAAAACCTGTCTGAGGGTTGGAAGCGTGGGCTGCCTAGAATGCCCCAGAAGACTGGTAGGAGCAAAACTGGGGGTCCTCTAAGGAGCACCCAGAGTGCATGGAGTCATACAACCAATATTGGCAACAATATTGGGGTATGAACATGGACGGGTTCAGAGTTAACATTATGCAGCTGGACACATGTAGTGACCTGTGTCCACTACAAAGGTAAAATGGCTTCCTGCACTTGCGAAGTCCAGTGGAATGGATCTGGAGTTCATAGGGGCACCTCTGCTCATGCAGGGTTGCCCTCACACATAGGGCATGCACCCTGACTTCTGGGCTAGGAGGCCCTACCACAGGGGTGACTTACAGTGACCTGTGGTGAAAGGGTGCATGCACCTTTTCACGCAGGCTGCAATGGCAGCCCTGCAGACTCATTTTGCATGGGCTCCTATGTGTGGCACAATACATGCTGCAGCCCATGGGGAACACCTGGTGCCCGAATACCCTGGCTACCTAATTACCATATACTAGGGACTTAAAAAGGAGCACCAGTATGCCAATTGTGAGGTGTGCGAAGTCCTCAGCAACCAAATTTAGAGGGAGAGAGCACAATCACTGGGGTCCTGGCTAGCAGGATCCCAGTGGAAACAGTCGAAGCAAACTGAGAGCAGGCAAAAGTTGGGGATGACTATGCCAAATTAGTGTACTTTCCTACACCTTTCACTAAAAGCATGCTGCTGTACTGGACATGATAACACACTCTATGATGATATGGTTTTTATGTTTGTCCACAGCCTATTTGACCACCATGGAAGTCACTTTGCTGAGGTAGTAGATGTAGGACTAGATGCAACCTATCACATAGTGAAAGCAGCGTTAGACATTGCTAATTCCATCGCTTGTTAGATGAGCCCTGTAGTCTCTCTTTGGAAGCTTGCCCGGCTCAGTTCCTTGGGCTTATTTGGGGATATCCAAATAATGGACCTTCCTTTTGACAGGTAGAGGCTTTTTGGCTAAGCAGATGCCCTTTTAGAGCAAATCAAGCTGCTGTCAGTTACTAGGTCTGCAAGCTTCCTCAATTTTCATAGAACAAGACCCTTTTCAAGAGGCTGTTCCCACAGGCACCTTCCATTTTCAACGACCTCCCAGCAACAGCAGCCCAATCCCTCATGCGTCAGTTCAGAGGCAGTGAAAAAAGGCCACGCTATCTCAGGGACCATGAGTAGTGTCTTCAAGGGAAGCAGGTTTAGAGTATTTCTCTCAGTGGTATGCATCAAGTGAATCTTTTGCCCGAAGTTCTGTGTCCTTCAGCATCCATTGCCTGATGTCATGGGGGACACGTTTTAGTTGAAGTTTCCAAATCACTATGCTTTTCCACCCATAGACTTGATTCCTCTAAGCCTTCATCATTCATGCTGTTCTGTGATACGTCCCGGACAACCTGTCCCTGGTTGATTCTCAACTGGCAGGGTTTTGGACCCTCTTTAAGGTCAGGTCCCCCTCATCTTTGACTTCTTTGTGGAGAATGCACAGGGTGTTGGACAATTGCCCTTCCTGAACTGTCTCCAGTGCCATGGGACTTGGTTCCAGTGGACTGACTCCTTTGAAGTGTGTAGTCTCTGCCTCCTCCTCGACAGTGACAACATTATGTGTTAGGCTTGCCTTCCCTGCCACTGAAACAAAACTCTTCCGGATTAAAAAGAGACAATGAGCACACCAGAGGATGCAACAACAGGCCTCTGACAACACCCCAGACACCTTCGGACAATATCCCTCGCCTGACATTGAGGAGAGTGTTAAAGTTCTCCCTTTGGGCATTCCTCCTCACCAGCCATTGCCTAACTCAGAGGCAACATTTCTTTCCACTTCCAATCCAGATGAAGAAGTTCAGGAGTCTTCCCTCAATTTAACACCCTCTGATTCCTGGACAAAGACTTCAGTAAGCAATGTGAATGAGTGGCACTAAAAACCCCAGCAGGCCCTCCAAAAGGCCCACAGCTGAAGCATCAAGCTCCCCAGCTATGAAGCTTGATGCTACCCTTCGATTGCAAACATCGTTTACACCCACAAGTTTATCAGATGTTAGAAAAGGTAAAGAAGGACACTTCTGCCAAGGGTGTTCTCCAGACTAAAGCCCCTCCAGCAAATTCCGTCCATCTCAGAACACAGGCGCCTCCTGTCTCCACCCCCCTCCAAACGCGCGCGCACACACACACACACACACACTTCCCCCCCACCACCAAACACACAATCACACACACACACACTTCCCCCCCACCACCAAACACACAATCACACACACACACTTCCCCCCCCACCACCAAACACACAATCACACTTACCTTCCCCCCTCCCACCACCACCAAACACACAGTCACACTTACCTTCCCCCCTCCCACCACCACCAAACACACAGTCACACTTACCTTCCCCCCTCCCACCACCACCAAACACACAGTCACACTTACCATCCCCCCTCCCACCACCACCAAACACACAGTCACACTTACCATCCCCCCTCCCACCACCACCAAACACACAATCACACTTACCTTCCCCCCTCCCACCACCACCAAACACACAATCACTCTTACCTCCCCCCCACCACCACCAAACACTCAATCACTCTTACCTCCCCCCCACCACCACCAAACACTCAATCACACTTACCTTCCCCCCTCCCACCACCACCAAACACACAATCACACTTACCTTCCCCCCTCCCACCACCACCAAACACACAATCATACTTACCTTCCCCCCCCAACACCACCAAACACACAATCACACTTACCTCCCCCCCACCACCACCAAACACACAATCACACCTACCTCCCCCCTCCCACCACCACCAAACACACAATCACACCTACCTCCCTCATCCTTCTAGATGAAGATGTAAAAGCTCTCTTCCAAAAAGGGGCCATAGACCCAATGCCCCTCTCCCCCTCCTATCCCCACCAGTTAGGCATCACTACAGTTTAGAGTGTTTCCATTCAATGTCCCGACTGCCTAAGGGATCTGCACCAAGTGCCTGCCAAGTGACTGCTCTCATATGGAGGGGTGGCATCCACGTCTTCACTGACCTCAACGATTAACTGACCAGGAGCATGGGAAAGTACCTGTGCTTAGTGCATACCCAGGCTACCCTCCTTCTTCAACAGCCTTAGGTTCACTGTAAATGGCACCAAGTCTCACCAACAACTTCTACAAATCCAGCTATTCTTTAGGGCGGTACTGAACTCTTGTCACAGGCAAAACCTTCAACAGAGGTTCCTGACATTCCAGCAATTCTACCTCTCTTTCAGCCAAATTGTTACCTCACACTCAGAACTTTTATTCGTAGCCTAGGCTTGATGGCCTCATGCATCGCCCTAGTGCCCCAAGCCCTGGCTACACATACGCCTGCTACAGCAGTGCCTTTTGGCCAGTGGTCCCAGGCGGAGTGTTAGATGGAGAAACAAGTGTTGGTAAGGGTCAGCACACATTGCTTTCTGCAGTGGTGGAACAACAACAATCTGCTCCAGGGCAGGCCTTTTTTAGATCCCATTGCATAAGTTACCATTACCACAAACACCTCATAAGCCTGTTGAGGGACACATCTCAACCATACTGCTGTGATTGTGGCCCAGTCATTAATAGGGACAGAACATCAACTATCTCAAGCACCTCGCTGTACATCTCACCCTTAAAGCTTTCTTTCCGCTCATTGAGGTGAAAAGTAGTCCTCACTAGATTGGACCTCATGACTACTGTTTACTACTTACAGAAATAGGGCAGCACTCTCCCTGTTGGCGCAGAATACTTTGGCCACTCCGCGACTACATCCACCTGATAGGGTATCTTCCGGGTGGTGGACAACAACATGCTCAGCAGGATGTATCAGCAAGGTCACAAGTGGGTACTCTACCCACAAGTCTTGCGCCAGTACATTCGGCGCTGGGGCACTCCACAAATTGACTTCTTGGCCACCCCCGAAAATGCAAAGTACTCAGGTTAACCCCCCAGGGAACCCACAGTCCATGGTCATTGCTCTATGGATGAATAGGTCAGTGATCTTACCTTATGATTTGTCACCTGTTCCACTCCTTCTGTTTCTGATATGGGAGACGTGGCAGAGATCAGACTCTCATACTCCTAGTCACCACCTTGACCAGGCAGCCCTGGTACTCTGCACTCCTCGATGTCAAAGAGCCCCCAGGAGAAGCTCCTCAACAGGCTAGACCTTCTTACCAGGGTCAAGTCTTGCATACAAACATCAAACCGATCAATCTAACATTTTGGCACTTGGGTCCTTGAGTTTGTCTACCTGCATCTACTGCATGAACGCATGAACATGTTTGAAGAGCTCCTCAAAACTACCACAGGAGCCCGCTGTGCAGCAAAGTAGAAAGGATTTGTGTACTATTGCAACCACAAATATCTGGACCTCCTAAAATCGACAGTCCAAGATATCATCTGCTACCTGCTCCGTCTGCAAAAGTAAGGACTAGCCTACAGTGCTGTACGGCTCCATTTAGCAGCTTGCATGCTAAACTGGGAGCATTCTTCCCTCGTCCGCATTCACTTTGTTAAAACCTTTGTGCAAGGCCTCAAAAGAGCTATTTCTGCCAGAGGTCTCCATACTCCAGTGTGTAATCTTAATATAGTCCTTACCAGACTCATTTCCCCATCTACATTTTCCTTCTGGTGGATATTTGCTTTATCTTCAGACTATTCACTGTCCCGCCCTCCTTCCCAACTGAAGTAAGGCCATATTCCATACATATAATTTTATGTATGTCCGTGCTTTTATATAGTGTGCTATATATTTTCAAGTCAATTCTTGCACTAGACCTATCCATAGCTGACGTTCTCGTCCCTGTCTCGAAAGTAGTATTGGGAGGGGAGGGTGGTAGAAACAGATGGGAACTGACATCGTATCTCAGAGGAAGCTGCTTTATGGTTTCAGCAACGTCACACCATCTCCACTTCCAGAGTCAAGATGGAGCCAGCACTGACTATCTGTACCTGAAAGCTATTGTTGAAGTTCTAGATTCAATGACCTCCTGCAATATCCAAGGGTGGGTCTGGGGGTAGATCAAGTATCACTAAAAAGATAATTACTGAGAATAAGTAACTTTTCCTTTAGGAACTATAATGATGAAATGTAGGAAAATGCATGAAGAGAACTGCTCGATCCATTTCGAAGGGTGTGGAATGGAGGATCGCATGTTGGTGCGTTAGACTGATGCTGTTTGGCCACAGTGAGGTAAAGCATGCACTGGAGAGCAATCAAGTTACATAACCAATCTGACACCTGGCGTATTAAAAGGTGGGGAAGCTGCAGGTAGAAGTATCCATCTGAAATCAATTATTTTGTGTCCCAGTCATCACAGCACGAATACAAGGTGGGTCAGGCACTCTACGGGTGTCTGGGTGATGCTATATGGCCCGACTTTCTGCACAATGTCTAGTGCAGAGATAGTCCGCACCAACTACAGGCAGAGGAGAACTGTGGAAAGTTTTCATGTCCAGTTTGGTTCCACTATTGTATCCAAAAAGTAATAAGTTAAGTAATGTTTTTGTCTACAAGGATTGTTACATCTGGATAATTAGTTAGCAGCCACACAATGGACCCGACTTCTGATTTTCTTGACATCAATCCCTGAATGCTTCATTAGGGCAGTGTTCTTCATTTTTTCAAGCTATATGCCTATTGTATTGAATCTATATTGTTACAATAGATCACATTCTATTTTCTTGTTATGGTAAGCTGTTCTCTGTGGTTAGGATGGAGCAAGACATTCCTATACAAATTTCATGTGTGTAGTTAACGTGGTTCTTATCCTTCTTATACTCCGCCCTTTTACCAATACTGCCCTCCCATTTGCATTTGTTCTGTCTAATACATGGTGTTTTAAACCTTTAGTTTTTACATTAGAAATGTTGTCAGCTGTACTTTGGTATAGGTTTTTAGCTCAAATCGAACTGGTGAATGTGTTAAGATGGAATTTTATGGCTGTATCTTGCTACTCCTAATCGTTCCATTCATCACTATTACGGTTGATGATCAAGTAACAAATTCATATACATCCAACATTGTAATCAAGTTGGTGTCTCATAGGTTAATCTTAAACTTCAAAAAATTAAGCGCACATAGGCTGATATTTACAGTGACAAACTGCAAATATGACCGTTCATTGTTTCTGTGCACCTGTTTTCTAGGAGATGTTTCTTCAGAGAATTTGGTATGTTTTTCTAGAAGTGGAAACGTAGCATATGTTATGCTTCTTTCATGAAACAAATGGTTTAATGTGTGTATTATTCTCTATGCTCTAAACTTCACAGAAACTTTACACAGTATGTGATGTAGCAATGAATATAATCATAGCCAAAAGCACAACATATAGCTTGGAATCTCCAAAAGATCCAGTGCTTCCAGCCCGGTTTTTCACTCAACCAGACAAGGTAGGACACTGTGTTTGACTGAAAATTAATCTACCTTTAATTAATTATTTTATATAGATGTATTGCCATTTCAGAATGCTAGCTTGTGTGATCCTCCTAAATGAAACATACTTAAATCATCAGTGTTGTCTCTACTGATAGCCTTTTGTTTCTTAGTTTTTACGCTTTTAAAGAAACTTTGCTTTGGTTCAATTAATCAATCACTCAAAAAATGTAGAGAGCGCGCTACTCACCCCTGAGGGTCTCAAGGCTCTGGGAGGGATCAAAAAGGGGGAGGAGGCAGGGAGGGTCACTGTTCGAACAGCCATGTCTTGAGGCTCTTTCTGAAGAGTAGGAGGTCTTTGGTTTTGCGAAGGTTGGTGGGGAGGGAGTTCCAGGTTTTGGGGGTGAGGTAGGAGAAGGACCTGCCTCCTGTGGTGGTGCGTTGAATGCGGGGGACTGTGACTAGGGCGAGGTTGGCTGATCGGAGGTTGCGTGTGGGAGTGTGGAAGTTCACTCTTTTGTTGAGGAAGGTTGGGCTGGTGTTGTGGAGGGATTTGTGAGCGTGGATGAGGATCTTGAATGTGATTCTCTTGTCTATGGGGAGCCAGTGAAGGGATTTGAGGTATGGTGAGATTCGTTCGTGGCGGGGGAGGCCAAGGACGAGGCGTGCAGCTGTGTTCTGGATTCTTTGTAGTTTGCGTTTGAGTTTTGTGTGGTGCCGGCATAGAGGGCGTTACCGTAGTCTAGTCTGCTGCTGATGAGTGCATGGGTGATTGTCTTCCTGGTCTCTGGGGGAATCCATTTGAAGGTTTTTTTTGTTTTTTTTTTATTTATTTTTTTTAGAGTGCGGAGTGTGTGGAAGCAGGAGGAGGTTAGGGCATTGATTTGCTGTGTCATGGAGAGGGAGGGGTCTAGGATGATGGTTGTCCTTTTTGGTTTGGAACATTATGAATTAATACTGCCATTTATAAGGGGTGCTCCGCTTCAGTGAGTCCTCTGGTTGCCAGCATTGTGAGGGTCTAGGAGAGCTAGGCTTTCACATCTGGAGTTAGGTTAGAGACTAAGTAGTGAGGGTAGAGAATTATAAAGAACGGGGTCTGCCACAGTGAAAAGGGTTTTTCCTCCTCTAGTTTTAAGTTTATACCTTTGATTTGTCAGGAGGAAGAGGCCCTGGCTGTGTATGGAATGGTTGGGAATATATTATCTTTCTCTCTTATTTAGAGGGGATTGACTCTGCTAATGGTAGCATTTATATATCCAGCAGGATAGTTTGTATCTGATACTGGGAATCACTGGGGGCCAATGTAGAGATTTTCTTGCCTTGAAGACATGGTTCCTACCATTAAGGTCTACCACATTGCACATCACAGCTTTTCCTGCTCTTTGCAACCAAACCATAAATGGAGCTAGTAGACCAGCATACAAGCAGTGTACAATCCAGCTTGGAGTGGATAAGTGCCCCAACAACTAAGACCTTGTTCTTTAGAAACAGTACTGAAAAGATGTCCTAGTTGGTGGAACAGCTACCAATCATCTTGTCTGTCTGTGCTCCTAGATTTAGGTCTCAGTTGGTATAGCACCCAGATTCTTCTCTGTGGAAGCTATGCAGGGCATTTGATTAAGAGATTAGGGATGTGCAGAAATGTGAATTGCCTCTACCTTTAACAAAGGAACTCAGTTGCCTTAAAGCTGACTTTGACACATCCATTTTTTTTGTATCTTAAATAAAAGGCCATGCAAAAAACAAGGGTCGGCGGTGTTACGGTCTACTCTCCATGTCATATACATCATCATTGTATGACTAGACTACTCTTCAAGGTGGTGGGGGTATATAGATATTGAATAAGACAAGGGACAAAGGGGCACTGTGAGGGGCACCACACTCAGGTGAAACAAGGGCCCATAGAAGGGAACTTACCTGCACTCACAGCAATCTGGAGTACTGAAGGCATCCTTTTTTTATTTTGTATGTGTTGCTTTATTCCTTGCTTTGATTTATTTAGATTACATTGGAACCAAAATAAAGAAAAGTCAAAAGTATATTTGGTGGAATAGATGATATAAATCAAATGCTTCTGGAGTGCTGAATTCATTATTTCTCATGGATTCTTTCTTAACCAGTTTCCTTACATGAAATCTTACCGGTTACCAGTATGGATCCAGAAATTTGTCTGCAGTAGCTGGACACTGATACCAGCTGGCATGTAGTGACATTGGGAGTGGAGCCATGAGGGCAGAAACATGACATCATTTGGGATGTATAATACACTTTGTGTTGTAGTGTCAGTTCCTTTCTTTCATATTGTTAGCATCAGGAGCTCGACTGACACGTTGCATAGATCGTTCATGAAATAGTTACTGACCATCCCTCCACCCCAAAGACTTCTGGAAATCAGTTGACACCATGTTCTGTGATTTGCACATGTGTATCTGAGTCCATCTTGGATATAGTAGCACAATTGATAAGCCTTGCTTTGGAGACCAGTGATAGTTGGATGCTCCTTCCAGGTGTAAGTGTTATAGGAAGTGTTCCACCAACCATTTTACAAGTCCTCCCTGAGATCACATTAATAGCGTGAATTTGGGAGTTTCACATAATGAGAAATTACCAAAATGTATGGAAGATTACACCAGCAGAGAGGAAATTTTGATTAATTACAACTACTGTCATGATAATTTACTGCTTCTAGAAGGGTCTTTGTTAAGCTTGCTTACTGATTTATAACATGCATGTAGTTTAGACTCCACCCTAGAGGAGTAATTGTCATTTTCTGATGTTCTCCAATGGCTGAATATGCACATCTCATCAAAGAAAGGCTGCAAAACGCTGATAATTCCTTTGCAAATAGAAATGATTAAATCCTCTCATCAGAGAGGTTGGCTAAAAGCAGTCTTCTAAATTCTTAATGCCTTTCAGATAGGTTTCAGATTATGCATAGAAGGCTTGGGAGAAACCACTGTTTTTGCATACAAATGTAAGGCAACGTGTGTAATTAATGTATACCATTTAGAGGACCCTAAATCTACATAAGGCTGGTGGTACAGGTGTCATCCTGTAAAATGGAGATCGCTAGACTTTCAAATGGAACTTCAGAGAGTACAAGCTTATTTGTCCCTAATGAGGAAGATGTGGAAGCTGGGCACACAGTGTAAACTGCCCTTTTCCTCCTCTGGCTTTTGACCCAATAACTCCAAAAGATGTCTGAGAACTTGATTTGACAGGCTCTCACAATTCTCTGGTTGGGTGACGGGTCAAGAGTCGGTTCATTTCACAACAGGTCAGACATAGCCAAAAAACATAGGTGCCTTTAAATTCTTAAGTACGGTTACCCACTTAAAGTTCGTTTGAAACACTTACACATTTCACTGCAAAGTACCCCTGACCTGGATGTTGCAACTCTTAACAGAATGCATGATCGAGGTTGTTCCATCATCACGTAGGTAATTATTTCACAACCATTCTAATCTCGAAGTGAATATTCTATTTTAGATCTCAGATTATTGAACTGATTTCCCAGACCGACAATTTCTAGAACTGGTTAAGATCTGTGCATTCACGCCTGTTAGACCTGGCAGCTTTTTGGCGTGTCTCCCCTGTCTTTTTGCCTCCTGTTTTTCTGGTATACTGGACTCTGTTTTTGCTGGTTTATTGTCTCTTCACTCTTTTCCACTGTTGATCAGTGCTAAAGCTCAAGTGCTCCCTTTGTAAATTGTACTGTCAACTGGTTTATCCATGATTGGCATATCTGAGTTACTAGTATGTCCCTAGTAAAGTGCACTAGAGGTGCCTAGGGCCTATAAATCAAATGCTATTAGTGGACTTGCAGCACTCGTTGTTCCACCCCTGTGAACATATCTTAGTGCTGCCACTGCAGTGTCTGTGTGAGCAGTTTTAAACTGCCAATTCGACCTGGCAAGTGTATCCACTTGTCAGGACTAAACCTTCCCTTTTACTACATGTAAGGCACTGCTAAGGTAGGCCCTAGGTAGCTCCATGGGCAGGGTGCAGTGTATTTAAAAGGTAGGACATGAACTGGTGTGTTTTACATGTCCTAATAGTGAAATACTGCCAAATTCGTTTTTTTAACTGTTGCAAGGCCTATCTCCCTCAAAGGTCAACATGGGGGCTGCCTTTAAATAACTTTAAAGCACAGATTCCCTCTGAGGGCAGATAGAAATATGGAGTTTAGGGTCTCAGAACTCAATTTAAAAAATACATCTTTTAGTGAAATTGGTTTTTTGATTATGAGTTTGAAAATGCCACTTTTAGAAAGTAGGTATTTTCTTGCTTAAACCGTTCTGTGACTCTGCCCGTTTGTGGATTGCTCCTATCTGGGTCAGTTTGACAGTTGGGCTGTTTACACCTCTCCTCTAGACAGTGACACAAAGGGAGCTGGGGTGCAGCCTGTACATCCTGATGAGCTACCTGAGCTAGGGTGGAAGGAGGAGTGGTCACTTACACCTGAAAGAACTGTGCCTACCCTCACACAATGCAGTCTCCAACCCCCTGGTGTTTGTCTGGGGCCTGGCCTGGACAAGGGAGGATCTTGCAAACAATTGAGACTTTGGTTTGAAGTTTGCCAACTTCAAAGCCAAAAAGGGGTATAAGTATTGGACCCAAAACCCCAGACTTTTAGAATCGAACCTCTGCCAAGGCAAAGAGCTGGAGGAGGTGTACTGTCCCTATGCTGTGTTACTTTGCTGGATTGGCCGGCAGTTGCTGATTCTGCCTTAAAAGAGAGCAGAGGGTGAACTTTGCTGTGTATTCTGCTTGAGAAAGTTCTCCAAGGGCTTGGAGTAGAGCTTGCCTCTTGTTGGAAGTGTCAGGGATATCAAAGACTTCAGTTTTATCCTTCTACAGCCCTAGGAACTGTGTGTTTTGTGCTGTTCAAGGAGATAAACCACTAACGCAACAATGACGCTGCTGACCTGCACAGTGACATGCTGACGCTGCACTGCCCAGCTTCGCCCCGTGACCCTGGCCTCACCGAAACCATCATCGGACAACTTCACCAAGCCGCTGCTAGTATCGTGACCTGTGGGCCCTGCACTCTGGCATTGCCTGCTCACACTGCTGCCTGGGCATCCCCAACGACGAATCTGCTGCCCGCACCGTGGCCTGTGGACACCGCTCATGAGGAGCATAAAGCACTGTTCCGTCCTGCACCTCAGCCCCAGCCCACCAACGCCAGCACCATCGACTCCAGTGTCATCAGCAGACATCCCTGTCTGTACCGCGACCCATGGACGCCGCACAGAGTCCGTCCCTTGCCACACTGCCGACTCTGGCCTACCGATGAGAGCGCTCCAGTGACAATGCTGCCTGCACCATGACCTGGTGACGTCACTCCTCCCTGCTTCACACCGCAGCCCTGGTCTCACCGACGCTGCTGGATGGCGTCACGGGCCACTGCCTCAACTGTGACCTGTGGGCACCGCACGTCGCATCGTCCCGCTTCGCACCGTAGCCCCAACGCCGTCCACGCCAGCTTTCCTGACTTTATCAGCCTGGAGTTCGATCCGCAACACGAGTGACTTCAGGGGCCTTGCGACCCCTGCACCGTCTCCGGAACCAACACCGCAACGCCAGGAACGCCGCTCTTCAGAGCTCACCGCGACGATCACGATGCCTTGCAAATCCAAAGGTACTGTTTGCAGGTCTTCCCGACAATGGTTGCTGCCCCCACGACGTTCCGGTGCCGGCCTGAACTGTTGGTTTGGTTGATCACGACGCCGTGATAGCCCCAGGTGGAGCTATTAACTTCCAAGGAACTGTATTTTTGAGTAAATCTTGCAAAATTCATATCTGCACTGTATGTTGGATTTTTATCATATTTGGTCTTGTTTTATATAGATAAATATTTTTCTAAAACTGGTGTGGTGTCCTTTTGTAGTGTTTTCACTGCGTTACTGTGTGTTATGTGCAAATGCTTTACACATTGCTTCTGAGATAAGCCTGACTGCTTGTGCCAAGCTACCAATGGGGTGAGCAGGAGTTATCTGAGCAAGTATCTCTCTTATCCTGACTAGAGTGAGGGTCCCTACTTGGACAGGGTGCAAACCAACTGCCAACTAGTGACCCCATTTCTAACAACGCCCCTTTCTTGAAACTAGACAAGTAATACCAGAGATGCATTGTAGGGTGCAAACATTCTCTGATTCAAGATCTGTGCATTCACGCCCATTTCTTGAAACTAGACAAGTAATACCATAGGTTCATTGTAGGGTGCAAACATTCTCAGATTGCAGTCCTCCTACTCAGTTATAGTCGACTTGGGGATGAAGATCAAGATGACTGCAGCTGTGGTGGCGCGTCTTATTCAAGTTTATTTCCTTTAGCCCTGTCAAGACCATTGGTCTTTGAGAGTCTTTTTTTTGTAACCATGTTACAGAAACGGCCTTTTTAAGACACTCACATTTACGTTTTTGTTGGTGTTTTTTGGGGGGATATAGGAAAATAGATTCTGATACCTACCCAGCGACTCCATTTCATATAGGCAGTCCTAGATACAGTTCATTGGAGTTTTTTTTCACCTGAGTAGAAAATTGATGAGCATAAGCATCATGACTGTGAAAATCACTTACAACATAATTGACTCAGTTATTCTGCTGACCAGACTGACAGGCTGGTTAAGAATTCTGTAGTTGATTCATCAGTAACCAAACTCAACCAGAATATGTTGGTGGTCTTGTGAAACCTCTTGTGGCCTTGTGAATCCTATTTTCTTCTGGCGTACCACTCAGACCTGCACTTTCTTTTTCTAACTGTTATAGACATGACTTCTTAACTGTTGGTCCAATACAGTATCCATTTCCACGTATGCAGAAGGCAGTTGTCTATATCCGTCTCTAAAATAATTCATAGTCTGTTCATCATGACCAATAGCTTAGCCACATCCGCCATTAAAATTCACAAAGTGGACTGTGTCTAAATGATAAAGTAAAATAGATTGAAGTTCTGCAATGCATTGTTCTACTGACCTGACCTGCACCATCGATCACTTGGAAGCCAGAAAATCAGTATATCATTTTTGATGCAGACCTACTTTTAATGCTGTTTGTAAGGGCAGAAGCCCGCAGGATTGAACTAACAAGATGTCAGATTATGGGGTGCATAGTGTACCACTGTGTAATTTATTCAAGCGTGTGAGATAAACCAATAAGCAATCTTCAAAGATATCAATATAAACTGCAAAGCTCTGCCTGAGCTTGCAAATGTTCAACTATGCCAAACCAGCTCTAAAATAACTCCACTAGCTCTCACTGAAGACTAAGATTAAATAAATTGAAGTTACTCTGCATTACTCATAAGGCTTTCTGTAATAAATGCACATCAAAACCACATAACATATCCAGCAGGAACCTTTGATGTGCTTTGCAGCACTTGTTCCCGCAACACACATTAAAACAGCTAGAACACACCTAGATCCCAAATCTTTTCTGAAACAAACCACTTTTAAAAACATTGTCTGAATGCACTCTACTGGGTAGCTCATTTTTTTAAATGCAGGGTAACTGGCCTCACCTCATTCTGTATAACTGAAATTGCGTTCTGTCTACGATATATTATTAGCCAGGCCTTACTTCTGTACAAATGTGCATGAAGTTATTGGAATGTAACCAGTGCTTTACAGGCATCATACGCATTCATTCCATATGTGGCTATAGATAAACATAAGCAGCATGATCCTGACACCTAATTTTGGACTTGGACAAAGATTTATTACTTCGAAGAAGTCTTTTTAGTCATGAGATGTGCTCCCTTAGCCTAATGGCACCAACTACATCTTGGATCGTTCTTCTCTGCCATCTGGTTCTGGCATTCATAAAAAGGGCTCAAATTTTAAAATGTTTTCAACATTTTTTAGGCCCCACAGATGGATTTCAGTACTTACGCATCTGCATAACCAGGCCATGCCTCAACAATCTTCTGCCGTGCTTCATCAACAGACACACTTAGAGGACTGACAGTTGATTCCCTGGATGCTTGGGGTCTCCCTGCATGCTTTGGGAACAGAGTATCCTCTTTCAGACTTAGTCTTCAGAGAATGAATTCTGGAAGGGGGGGCTAAAAGGAGCACTGTCTCAAAATTGCCCATCCTAGTTGAATTCCAAAGACATGTTGTCAGACCAGCATGTTTTCTGCAAACTATGACAGTGCCTTTTATAAGTCCTCTCTTGCCTTCCTCTCAATAAAGACTTTAAGGTAATAAAGGGAAAGACCCTGTGCATACTGCGAGATGCACTAAGGAACAGCCTCTGAAACCCTTGACATTTTTGCTGGTGAAGATCCTTTCAGCGTCGAAAAAAGGTGAGGAGGCTGACCCTCTCAGAATCCCAGCAGCACCAAGTCTAGTCTCAGTTTTCTCAAATGCATCAGAGCACAAGGAAGAGAAGGACATCAAGCCTTCACCGAAGATCGCCGGCCCTCAAATGGAGTCAGATGGCAGGATACTAAGTATGCCTTCTGGCTCCAGATTCCGTCAAGCCAGGGTTACATAATAGTTGTCAAAGCGCACTAGAGCACCCCTCTTGTGGGAGTCTGTCAGCGAGCCCCGAGCACAGACACAAAAGACTTGCCCCCTCCAGCAGTCCCATCGCCATCAGGCTTTGGTCAGCACTGAGAGAAGGCTTTGGAGTTGACCAACATTCCTTTCAAGGGTATCGAACATCTGTGTTTACACCCCAGAGCAGGGCAAGCGTGCCACCAAAGCCGGTGCTGAAAATTCTGTTGACACTGAATGCCCCCGACAACCCGATCCATGAAATCTGAGGTGCTTATCCTGGAAATACTCTCAATAAGAGCTCAATGCCAAGCAGAAGAGTCTCTTAATTAATTCTCAGCTGGAAGATCCACGCAAACCCACCCCTGCCGAACCAGCAGAGGCACTTCCTCACAGGAGAAAACTCACTTTTAAAGACAGACCCTTGTCAGATTTTATGCCACCCTGCAGAGGTCAGCACAAGAAGAAATATAGGCACAAGCCCTCTTACTGTTTTTCCTCCCCCACCTCTGCCACCAACAGCACCTCCCCCATCATCACACACACACACTCCACCACCTCTGCCTCCACCACAGTCACCTGAGTGCTTCACACACAGGCCCAGGTTGTTAAAATTATCCCATTGATCCTTATGAACCAGCCATTAGATGCAGGGCCTACCAGTGACCAGTGGTAAGACTATAATGTCAACCCCATGTTCTGAAACTTCCTTGCAGCTAGACATCCTTCAGTTAAATCCATTTATGGCAAACGCTGGGAGAATTTTTTCCCCTGGTGTGGGATGCAGCACTTTAATCCTCTGCAGACCAAGCTTTCTGATGTTATTTTGTTGATGGCACAGGAATGCCTTGCAGTGGGCACCATCAGTTGTTACATGCCGGCCGGATTAACCTTCTCTTTTCAATTCACCTGCTGTGATGCATTTCCTGAAAGGCCTAATGCATGCGTTTCCCCCCAAAACCACCTTCATACCACAATGAGACCTCACGTTGCTTATGGGGTCCTCATTTGAGCAATGGAATAACAGTAAAAACAGGGTAACATCCGCCAAATGTGGGTGAGTTGATTGATATGGTATGTGACATTCATGTTAAAAAAAAAAAAAAATGGTCAATTATCAATTGATTGGTGATAGAAAATTGGGCATAGCTGTAGCTGGTTGAATCTGGTGCACAAAGCCTATAGCACACTGTCACAATCATTGGATGAGGTCATCGGTGCTGTCATCAGTTATGTGGAATGTCATCGCAAATGTCATTTAACATGCAATCAGTGTTGTAATATATGAGGTCATAAGCAGTGTATGACGGGTTTTGTTTTTTTGTTTTTTTTTCAAATGTAAGTTCTGATATAATTTCAGTACCCAACTAACTATACAATGAATGTCTGTTTTTTGTGTGTTTTTTTTTTTTTTTTTTTTCCAAACATGGGTGTAAGGAAATGCCTCCTTGGCATGGTTACCCCCTGACTTTTTGCCTTTTGTTGATGCCATTTATGATTGAAAGTGTGCTGGGACCCTGCTAACCAAGCCCCAGCGCCAGTGTTCTTTCCCTAAACTGTACCTTTGTTCCCACAATTGGCACAACCCTGGCACACAGGTAAGTCCCTTGTATATGGTACCCCTGGTACCACGGACCCTGTTGCCAGGGAAGGTCACTAAGGGCTGCAGCATGTCTTATGCCACCCTGGGGACCCCTCACTCAGCACATGCACACTACATCACAGCTTGTGTGTACTGGTGGGGAGAAAATGACTAAGTCGGCATGGCACTCCCCTCAGTGCCATGCCCACCTCTCACTGCCTGTGGCATAGGTAAGTCACCCCTCTAGCAGGCCTTACAGCCCTAAGGCAGGGTGCACTATACCACAGGTGAGGGCATATGTGCATGAGCACTATGCCCCTACAGTGTCTAAGCAAAACCTTAGACATTGTAAGTGCAGGGTAGCCATAAGAGTATGTGGTCTGGGAGCTTGTCAAACACGAACGCCACAGTTCCATAATGGCTACACTGAAATCTGGGGAGTTTGGTATCAAACTTCTCAGCACAATAAATGCACACTGATGCAAGTGTGGGATTTATTGTAAAATGCACCCAGAGGGCATCTTGGAGATGCCCCCTAAATACCAGTCCGACTCCTAGTGCTAGGTTGACCAATTTCTGCCAGCCTGCCACAACCAGACGAGTTTCTGGCCACATGGAGTGAGTACCTTTGTCTCTCTGTGGCCAGGAACAAAGCCTGTACTGGGTGGAGGTGCTTCTCACCTCCCCCTGCAGGAACTCTAACACCTGGCGGTGAGCCTCAAAGGCTCATGCCTTTTGTTACAGCACCCCAGGGCCTCCCAGCTAGTGGATTTGCCTGCCCTTCCAGCCACTGCCCCCACTTTTGGCAGCAAGGCAGGAAAGGATAATGAGACAAACAAGGAGGAGCCACCCACCAGTCAGGACAGCCCCTAAGGTGTCCTGAGCTGAGCTGACCTGACCCCTGCCTTTAGAAATCCTCCATCTTGCGATTGGAGGGTGCCCCCAATAGGATTAGGGATGTGCTCCCCTCCCCTCCGGGAGGAGGCACAAAGAGGGTGTAGCCACCCTCCAGGACAGTAGCCAGTGGCTACTGCCCTCCCAGACCTAAACACCCCCCTAAATTCAGTATTTAGGGGTGACCCATAACCCAGGAAATCAGATTTCTGCAACCTACAGAAAGAAGGACTGCTGACGTGAAAGCCCTGCAGAGACGGCGGAGACGACAACTGACTTGGCCACAGCCCTACCAGCCTGTCTCCAGATTCAAAGAACCTGCACAGCGACGCATCCTACAGGGACCAGCGAACTCTGAAGATTCAGAGGACTGCCCTGAACCAGAAGGACCAAGAAACTCCCGAGAACAGCGGCACTGTACAACAACAGCAACATCTTTGCAACAAAGAAGCAACTTTTAAAGAACTCACTCTTCCCGCCGAAAGTGTGAGACTTCACACTCTGCACCTGGCGCCCCTGGCTTGAGCTCCAGAGAACTAACACCGCAGAGAGGACTCCCAGGCGACTGCGACTTCGTGAGTAACCTTAGACGACCCCCCTGCACCCCCACAGCAACGCCTGCAAAGGGGATCCAGAGGTTGCCCCTGACTGTGACTGCCTGGTAACAAGGGACCAGACGCCTGGGCAAAGCACTGCACCCGCAGCCCCCAGGACCAAAAGGAACCAACCTCCAGTGCAGGAGTGACCAGCAAGCGGCCCTCTGCCTAACCCAGTCGGTGGCTGGCCCGAGAAGAGCCCCTGTGCCCTGCCTGCATCACCTAAGTGACCCCTGGGTCCCTCCTTTGCTTTCTATATCAAACCCAATGCCAACTTTGCACACTGAGCCCGGCCGCCCCTGTGCCACTGAGGGTGTGTTTTGTGTGCCTGTTTGTGTCCAAACCCCCCCTCCCCCACACACACACACACACACACTCCCACCCCCATCCTCCCCCACCTGCAAAACCTAACCAAACTTACCTCCCCCAGGAACTGTTGATTTTTGCAGTGTCCACTTTTAAAATAGCTTATTGCCATTGTTACCTATACTGTGTGTACTACTGCTTTAATTCAAAGTTCCTTACTTACCTGTGTGGAGTACCTTGCATTTTATGTATTCACTTCAACTCTTGAGTCGTGTGGTTCTAAAATAAATTAAGAAAATATATTTTTCTGTATAAAAACTATTGGCCTGGAGTTAAGTCTCTGAGTGCGTGTTCCTCATTTATTGCCTGTGTGTGTACAACAAATGCTTAACACTACCCTCTGAGAAGCCTTCTGCTCGACCACACTACCACAAAATAGAGCATTAGAATAATCTAATTTTGCCACTATCAACCTCTAAGGGGAACCCTTGGACTCAGTGCACACTATCTCTCACTTTGAGATAAAATATACAGAGCCAACTTCACACATTGGTGGATCAGCGGTGGGGTCTAAGACTTTGCATTTGCTGGACTACTCAGCCTATACCTGATAACACAACTAAATTCCCAAAATTGTATTAGAAACTGATTTTTGCAATTTGAACTATTTTTCTACATTTTTAAAAGTCCTGCTAGGGCCTTGTGTAAGTCCCTGTTGGCATTTATTTTAGAGTTTAAAAGTTTGTAAAAGTTTGGTTTTAAGTTCTAGAATTAATTTTTAGATTCTTAAAAAGTAATCCCAACTTGTAGAGTGATAATGTCTAATACAAAAGAGATGGTGGTGGAACTCAACCTCACTCCTTACCTGCATCTAGGGATGTCAGAGTTAAGGTCTCTCTGTAAAATTCAAAAGCTAATAACTGGGTCCATCCCTACCAAACTAAGGCTTCAGGAGCTTTTGGCAGAGTTTACAAGGGACCACCCCCCCTGAGGATAATCCTACAGATGGGGAAGTTAGTGAACAGGAGGAGGATTTCCCCCCTCCTGTCCTAACCAGGGAGAACAGGGTTCCTCAAACCCTGACTCCACAAATCATAGTCAGAGAGACTGGTTCTCCCACAAGGGAGACCAGTACCTCTGCAAGCATTGAGGGCAGACTCAATGAAGATGACCTCCTGTTAGCCAGGATGGCCAAAGGATTGGCTTTGGAGAAGCAGCTCCTAGCCATAGAAAGTTAAAGACAAGAGATGGGTTTAGCTCCCATTAATGGTGGCAGCAACATAACTAGGGTCAGAGAGAATGCTGACATCCTAAAAGTCCCCAAAGGGATTGTAACAAAATATGAAGATGGTGATGACATCATCAAATGGTTGACAGCTTTTGAGAGGGCTTGTTCAACCAGAAGAGTAAACAGATCTCACTGTGGTGCTCTCCTTTGGGAAATGTTCGCTGGAAAGTGTAGAGATAGACTCCTCACACACTCTGTTAAAGATGCAGAATCCTATGACCTCATGAAGGCTTACCCTGATTGAGGGCTTTGGATTCTCAACTGAGGAGTACAGGATTAGGTTCAGAGGGGCTCAAAAATCCTCGAGCCAGACCTGGGTTGATTTTGTTGACTTCTCAGTCAAAACACTAGATGGTTGGATAACTGGTAGTGGTGCAAATGATTATGATGGGCTGTATAAGTTGTTTATGAAAGAACATCTGTTAAGTAATTGTTTCAGTGACAAACTGCATCAACGTCTGGTAGACCTAGGTCCAATTTCTCCCCAAGAATTGGGAAACACAGCAGACCATTGGGTCAAGACAAGGGTGACCAAGACTTCCACAGGAGGTGACCAAAAGAAATTGGTCACAAAGCCTCCCCAGGGGAAGTGTGTTGAGACATCCAAGGGAAAAAGTAAAGAGGCTTCCACAGGACCCCAAAAACCTGCTCAGGAGGGAGGGTCCAAAGCCTCTTCACAATCCTCATTTGGGTACAAGGGTAAAAACGTTGATCCCAAAAAGGCCTGGTGTTGTAGCTGTAATCAGCAGGGACACCAAACTGGAGACAAGGCCTGCCCCAAGAAAGGTTCCACTTCTACTACTACTTCAGTTAGCACTGGAATAGCCAGTCTCCAGGTGTGATCAACAGTGTGCCCAGAGCAAATCAGGGTCCACACTGAAGCTACATTAGTCTCTGAGGGTGGGATGGACCTAGCCCCACACTAGCTGCCTGGCCTCCTAACCTGAAAAAATACAGGCAGCAGCTCTTTATTAATGGGACTAGTGTAGAAGCCCTGAGGGATACAGGTGCCAGTGTCACAATGGTAACAGACAAACTGGTTTCCCCAGGACAGTACCTGGCTGGACAGACATATCCAGTCACAAATGCTGACAATCAAACTAAAGTCCATCCCATGGCAGTGGTAACTTTAGAATGGGGAGGGGTCACTGGCCTGAAACAGGTGGTATCTCCTCTGCATTTCCAGTAGAATGTCTGCTAGGGAATGATCTGGAGTCCTCGGAATGGGCTGAGGTAGAGCTCAAGACCCATGCAGCCATGCTGGGTATCCCTGAACTAGTGTGTGTCAAGACAAGGGCACAGAACAGGGCTCAGGGTGCAAAAGAAGTGTTGGAGTCTGTAATAGTGGCCCAACCTTCCAAGAGAAAAGGAAAGAAGACTGGGGAACCAGCTTAAACACAGCAAAAGAAACAGAACATCTCTTCCCAGGAAGATGTTCTATCCCCTGAGGGAACTGAGTCCATGGAGCTGGAGCCTTCCCAGGTTGGGCTCTTGGGCCCAGGGGGACCCTCAAGGGAACAGCTGTGTAAGGGGCAAGAATCTTGTCCCTCTCTTGAAGGCCTAAGACAGCAAGCAGCTGAGCAAGAAAAAGGAACTGCCAGTGAAACCCACAGGGTCTTTTGGGAAGGTGGGCTCCTTTACACTGAGGCAAGAGATCCCAAACATGGTGGCACTAGTAGAGTGGTAGCGCCTCAGAAGTTTAGGGATTTCATTCTGACCTTAGCCCATGACATTCCCTTTGCTGGGCATTTGGGACAAACCAAGACATGGGAGAGATTAGTCAACCGTTTCTACTAGCCCAATATATCTCAGAAGGTAAAGGAGTTTTGCACCTCCTGTATCACCTGTCAAGCCAGTGGTAAGACAGGTGGCCATCCAAAGGCCTCCCTCATTCCACTTCCAGTGGTGGGGGTCCCCTTTGAGAGAGTGGCAGTGGACATAGTGGGTCCACTTTAACCTCCCACAGCATCAGGGAACGAGTATATCCTAGTAGTAGTGGATTATGCTACTAGGTACCCTGAAGCAATTCCCTTTTGGTCCACTACTGCCCCTACAGTAGCCAAAACACTCATTGGTATCTTTACCAGAGTGGGATTTCCCGAAGGAGGTTGTTTCTGACAGAGGTACCAACTTCATGTCAGCTTACCTAAAGCACATGTGGAATGAGTGTGGGGTGACATACATTCACCACACCATACCATCCACAAACCAATGGTCTTCTGGAGAGATTTAACAAGACATTGAAGGGCATTATCACGGGGCTCCCTGAAAAACTCAAAAGGAGGTGGGGTGTCCTCTTGCCATGCCTGCTTTTCGCCTACAGAGAGGTGCCTCAAAAGGGAGTAGAGTTTTCCCCGTTTGAGCTTCTGTTTGGCCATCCTGTTAGGGGACCACTAGCACTTGTAAAAGAAGACGGGGAGAGACCTCTCCATGAGGCTAAACAAGATGTGGTGGACTGTGTACTAGGCCTACGTTCAAGGATGGCAGAGTACATGGAAAAGGCCAGCAAAACCTTGAGGCCAGCCAACAACACCAGAAGTTGTGGTATGACCAAAAGGCTGCTATGGTTGAGTTACAGCCAGGACAGAAAGTCTGGGTTCTGGAGCCTATGGCTCCCATGGCACTTCAGGACAGATGGAGTGGCCCTTACCCAGATCTTGAAAAAGAGTCAGGTCACCTACCTGGTGGACCTAGGCACTAGCAGGACCCCCATGAAGGTGATCCATGTGAACCGCCTCAAACTCTTCCATGACAGGGCAGATGTAAACTTTTAATGGTTACAGATGAGGACCAGGAAGCAGAGAGTGAACCTTTTCCTGATCTCCTCTCCACTGACACCTAAAGATGGCTCAGTAAATGGAGTGATCTAATCAGACATCCTCTCTGGCCAACAGGAGACTGACTGCAGGCACGTCCTCCAGCGGTTTGCTGAGCTCTTTTCTTTGACCCGTGGTAACACACACCTGTGTACCCATGATGTGGACACAGGAGACAGTATGCCTGTCAAGAATAAAATATTCAGACAGTCTGACCAAGTCAAGGAAAGCATCAAAGTGGAAGTCCACAGGATGCTGGAGTTGGGAGTGATTGAGCACTCTGACAGTCCCTGGGCTAGCCCAGTGGTCTTAGTCCCCAAACCTCACACCAAAGATGGCAAGAAAGAGATGAGGTTTTGTGTGGACTACAGAGGGCTCAACTCTGTCACCAAGACAGATGCTCACCCCATCCCAAGGGCAGATGAGCTAATAGACAAATTAGGTGCAGCCAAATACTTAAGTACCTTTGACTTGCCAGCAGGGTTCTGGAAATAAAAATGGCACCTGGAGCAAAAGAGAAAACAGCATTCTCTACACCCGATGGGCACTACCAGTTTACTGTGATGCCCTTTGGCTTAAAGAATGCCCCTGCCACCTTCCAAAGGTTGGTGAATCAAGTCATTGCTGGCTTGGAGTCCTTTAGTGCAGCTTATCTTGATGATATTGCTGTCTTTAGCTCCAACTGGCAGGATCACCTGGTCCACCTGAAGACGGTTTTGCAGGCCCTGCAAGCAGCAGGACTCTCTATCAAGGCAATTAAAAATGTCAGATAAGGCAGGGTACTGTAGTTTACTTGGGCCACCTTGTAGATGGAGGCCAAGTTCAGCCACTCCAACCCAAGATCCAGACTATTCTGGACAGGTTAGCAACAAAAACCCAGACCCAAGTCAGGGCATTCCTTGGTTTGACTGGGTACTATAGGAGGTATGTGAAGTGATACACCCCTCACAGAACTGACCTCCAAGAAATTGCCCAAGAAAGTTAACTGGACCGTGGACTGTCAAAAGGCCTTTGACACCGTGAAGCAAGCTATGTGTACAGCACCCGTTTTGAAAGCTCCAGATTATTCTAAGCAGTTCATTGTGCAGACAGATGCCTCTGAGCATGGGATAGGAGCAGTCCTGTCCGAAACAAATGATGATGGGCTTGACCAGCCTGTTGCTTTTATTAGCAGGAGGCTACTCCCCAGGGAGCAGCCTTGGAGTGCCATTGAGAGGGAGGCCTTTGCTGTGGTCTCGTCCCTGAAGAACCTGAGACCATACCTTTTTTGTACTCACTTCATAGTTCAAACTGACCACAGACCTCTCAGATGGCTGATGCAAATGAAAGGAGAAAACCCTAAACTGTTTCGGTAGTCCATATCCCTACAGGGGATGGACTTTGTAGTGGAACACAGACCTGGGACTGCCCATGCCAATGCTGATGGCCTTTCCAGGTTCTTCCACTTAGAAAATGAAGACTCTCTTAGGAAAGGTTAGTTTCATCCTCTTTCGTTTTTTGGGGGGGAGGGTTGGGTGGGGGGGGTGTAAGGAAATGCCTCATTGGCATGGTTACCCCCTGACTTTTTGCCTTTTGTTGATGTCAGTTATGATTGAACGTGTGCTGGGACCCTGCTAACCAGGCCCCAGCACCAGTGTTCTTTCCCTAAACTGTACCTTTGTTCCCACAATTGGCACAACCCTGGCACACTGGTAAGTCCCTTGTAAATGGCACCCCTGGTACCAAGGGCCCTGTTGCCAGGGAAGGTCTGTAAGGGGTGCAGCATGTCTTATGCCACCCTGGGGACCCCTCACTCAGCACATGCACACTGCCTCACAGCTTGTGTGTGCTGTAGGGGAGAAAATGACTAAGTCGACATGGCACTTCTCAGAGTGCCATGCCCTCCTCTCACTGCCTGTGGCATAGGTGAGTCACCACTCTAGCAGGCCTTAAAGCCGTAAGGCAGGGTGCACTTTACCACAGGTGAGGGCATATGTGCATGAGTACTATGCCTTACAGTGTCTAAGCAAAACCTTAGACATTGTAAGTGCAGGGTAGCCATAAAGCGTATATGGTCTGGGAGTTTGTCAAACACGAACTCCACAGTTCCATAATGGCTACACTGAAATCTAGGGAGTTTGGTATCAAACTTCTCAGCACAATAAATGCACACTGATGCAAGTGTGGGATTTATTGTAACATGCACCCAGAGGCCATCTTAGAGATTCTCCCTGAATACCAGTCCGACTCCTAGTGCTACAAGCAGATGAGTTTCTGGCCACATAGGGTGAGTGCCTTTGTCACTCTGTGGCCAGGAACAAAGCCTGTACTGGGTGGAGGTGCTTCTCACCTCCCCCTGCAGGAACTGTAACACCTGGTGGTGAGCCTCAAAGGCTCATGCCTTTTGTTACAACATCCCTGGGCATCTCAGCTAGTGGAGATTCCCGCCCCTCCGGCCACTGCCCCCACTTTTGGCGGCAAGTCAGGAGAGGATAATGAGAAAAACAAGGAGGATTCACCCACCAGTCAGGACAGCCCCTAAGGTGTCCTGAGCTGAGGTGGCCCCTGCCTTTAGAAATCCTCCATTTTGAGATTGGAAGATTCCCCCAATAGGATTAGGGAGGTGCCCCCCTCCCCCCAGGGAGGAGGCACAAAGAGGGTGTAGCCACCCTCCAGGACAGTAGCCATTGGCTACTGCCCTCCTGACCTAAACACACACCTAAATTCAGTATTTAGGGGCGACCCATAACCCAGGAAATCAGATTCCTGCAACCTACACAAAGTAGGACTGCTGCCCTGAAAGCCCTGCAGAGACAACAGCTGATTTGGCCCCAGCCCTACCATCCTGTCTCCAGACTCAAAGAACCAGCACAGCGATGCATCCGACAGGGACCAGCTACCTCTGAAGACTCCGAGGACTGCCCTGAACCCGAAGGACCAAGAAACTCCAGAGAACAGCAGCACTGTTCAACAACAGCAACATTTTTGCAACAAAAAGCAGCTTTTAAAGAACTCACTCTTCCAGACGGAAGCGTGAGACTTCTCACTCTGCATCCGATGCTTCCGGCTCGAGCTCCAGAGAACTAACACTGCAGAGGGGACTCCCAGGCGACTGCGACTTTGTGAGTAACCTGAGACGACCACCCTACACCCCCACAGTGACGCCTGCAGAGAGGATCCAGAGGTTCCCCCTGACCAGGACTGCCTGGTAACAAGGGACCCGACGCCTGGACAAAGCACTGCACCCGCAGCCCCCACGACTGAAGGGAACCAACCTCCAGTGCAGGAGTGACCAACAGGTGGCCCTCTGCCTAGCCCAGACGGTGGCTGACCCAAGAAGCCCCCCTGTGCCCTGCATGCATCGCCTAAGTGACCCCTGGGTCCCTCCATTGCTTTCTATAGCAAATCTGATGCCAACTTTGCACACTGCACCCAGCCACCCCAGTGCCTCTGAGGGTGTGTTTTTTGTGCTGTTTGTGTGTGTGTCTCCCCTCCCCCAGTGCTCTACAAAACCCCCCTGGTCTGCTCCCTGACAACGCAGGTACTTACCTGCTAGCAGACTGGAACCGGAGCACCCTTGTTCTCCACAGGCGCCTATCTGTTTTGGGCCCTCCTTTGACCTCTGCACCTGACCGGCCCTGTGTTGCTGGTGCTGTGACTTTGGGGTTGTCTTGAACCCCTGACGGTGGGCTGCCTATGTCCAGGGGACTAAACTTGTAAGTCCTTTACTTACCTGCAAAACCTAACCAAACTTATCTCCCCAGGAACTGTTGATTTTTGCACTGTGTCCACTTTTAAAATAGCTTATTGCTATTTTTACCTATACTGTGTGTACTACTGCTTTAATTCAACCTTCCTAACTTACCTGTGTGGAGTACCTTGCATTTTATGTATTCACTTCAAATCTTGAATCTTGTGGTTCTAAAATAAATTAAGAAAATATTTTTCTATATAAAAACGTCCTGGAGTTGTCTATGAGTGTGTGTGTTCCTCATTTATTGCCTGAGTGTGCACAACAAAAGCTTAACACTACACTCTGATAAGCCTGCTGCTCGACCACACTACCACAAAATAGAGCATTAGAATAATCTAATTTTGCCACTATCAACCTCTATGGGGAACCCTTGGACTCTGTGCACACTATCTCTCACTTTGAGATAGTATATACAGAGCCAACTTCCTACATGGGTTAAAATCATATTATCATATCAGTTGTAAGTTAAGCTTGCGCTCAACTCCCTGAGGCGACCTGTGCTCAGCCCTCTTATTGCACAGCGTCATTGGCCTAAAACCGACTGCAGCACAAGACCCTGTGTCTAATCTTCCCCTGGACACCTTTTAAAAAAAAAAAAAAGATGCTACTTTGTAGGACTGTATGCACCACTTTACCGGTGACAAACTACAGATTTTTATTTTAGAAACTTTAATCGCTTCGGTGGTCCCTGTGGGTTCCATCCAACATGTGGCTGGGGTTCAAGGTGTAGTCACCCTCCCCCATATGTGCTCTTTTTTTAACTCTTTTGGAGAACTAGAGGACAGAGTCCTTGGCTTCTGTAACAGCAGCTGCAACATTTTGTCGCACTGTTGCAGTCAGCCAATCATAACGCTTCAATACTGCAGTTCCATCTTAGAAAGCATTGTACTTAATTGGCTAATGGAAGGAAAAGGTCCATAGACCATTTAGGTGTAAATGTTTCTTTTAATTTTTGAATCAGAGTATTACGCAGTACTTGTATCACAGTACTCCTGTGAAATAATAGTCGAAATATCTCAAATTTTTTCGTAGGTTTATCCTCTTCATGTCCAACCCCAGCCCTCCTTTAAATGTTAATTTCTCCAACAAAGGCTGAAAGATTTACACCAAATCACAAAAATATGTTTTATGAGTAAAGGTCTAACTTTATGCCAAATTTGGTGCAATTCCATTCATCTGTTTTGTTTCTGTATCTAAGATTAAACCTACCTGTGGGATTCAAATTGGAAACCACACTTTTGGGACAACATTTTCTTGGGGACCCCTTTGATGGACCAGAGCTTTCGAGGGTGGAGGGGCTTTCATGCAGACTTGTCAAAAGAGCCTAAGTTATTTTGAAAATAAAAATATGCCTTTGATATATTTAATTTTAAAAGTCATGTAAAAATTAGTTATAGGGTTAACTTGCACCCTAGTTTATGGTTCTTTGCATTGAAATTTAATAGCGGATGTGTTAGTGTTCCAGTAGTGTACTAAACCATAACTGGCCAATTTGAATTTAACCATCTTGTAATGTAATTGTTGACTGCTTGGACAAAATGAGTGTTATCACACAATGAGTGATAATTTTTTTGGAAGAATGATTGCATTTGTTTGAGACTTCTAGCTGCAGATTCCTCTCCTTTTAGTATTCCCCAAGCTTCAGACTGGATTCAGAAGCTTTTTTTGTTGTACATCTGTGGACTGGAAAGTGATGCCATGCGGCTCCACACAAATGCTACTCTGCTCCTTAAATGACATGCGGGGCTTATAAAGGCACCACTCCAGCGGGTTGAGAGCAGTTTCTTTCTTTCCGCTTCTCTAGACACAGCTCTGAGCTTCTCTCATTTCTGAGACTAATTTTTGTCAGCCATTTCTCCAAATTTCCCATAGTGTGCAAGGGATGTCACCCTTCAGACAACAGGTTTTAAGCCTTGTAATGACTGTCGTAAACAGATGTCTGTGACAGATCCCCTCCTGGTTTGCCTGTGATGTCTAGCGTCCAACCACGACTCCAAGACCTTCAGGAACTGTACATGTATCAACCCGAAGGCCATCAGGGAAAGCAAGTCAAAATTTTATAATGCCAACCATAGGACAGTGTAGCATTGGGACTCACCAGTTTGAAAGTTTGTTGTCTGTCCTACTCCCGTTCCCATAAGTTGACAGAGCTGCTCTCAAAGCCGGTCTTATTTGCACTCTCATTACTCGGGTAAGCAAAAGAAATAAGAAGTAGAAGCTGAGTTCCATCCCTTCACGCCATTCCCTCTCCCCTGACAAACCATATGGGCAATGTCTCATTCCTGCTTCTTTAGTTAGTAAACTTGGTAGCTGATTCCACCACACCAAATCAAATCCAAGAGATTCCCTCAGCCAGGCTCCAGCTCTTCGGTTCTTTACTGACGCCCCCTGTTGCAACTTTGGGGCCCATGGAGCCAAGAGTCCTACCACCTGAATTACTGCTGGTGGGTTTGCCCTCTCTTCCAGCTAGACCCTATGTGCTGACTCCACTCTCCACTTCAGGACCGATACCACCCTTACTCAATCCAGGCCCATGCACATCAACACAGAGATCACCGCCTGAAGAGGGGGGCCGGATTGTTCTTTTCAACTCTGACTTGATGCTGGTCCGAATTTGACCAAAGCCTCAGCCAAATGTGACAGAAGTTTCTCCTCTTGCCCTACCAGTAGGCAGGCAACACTCCTTACTTTCTCTTTTTCACACAGACTCCCGCAAAATTCCGATGTGCTCTATACCGATGACAATTAGCATGGGAACTTGCAAGATGCTAGTAAGCTAGGCTCCTCCCCGAAGTCAGCCCTTTTCTCCCCTCCTGAGCCAGCCACGGAAGAATCGGCCTCCTTCACCATGGTCATATGTAGGCAGCCAGAATTCTCGATCTTCAACTCACCATTGTTGGAGGTCAAAATAAACATTCTTACTGAAGTCCGGCAGCTTGGCCTCACTGCTTCTGAGAGACTCCTCCTCTTGAATGAGGCCTTGACTGATATCCTTCTAGGTGCCTGTGGTAAGCCATGTACCGGACCTCCAGTTAATACGAAAATTGCCAAACACCACCTCCCTGCCCCAGGCAACTCACCCTTTCCATCTCAGCACCTCTCTTCAGAGAGTCTTGTGGTGCAAGCTTCCACTAGCTGGACCAACCCTAACAAATTCCCTATCACTCCCCCTAACAGGGAATCTAAGAGTGAAGACTTTTGGAAAACGCTTGTTCTCCACCCATAGTTTGGCTCGTTGATAGATCAACACCTCCTGTTTACTGAACCCTTTTACTCACGCCCTTTGTGACTCAATGGACCAAGTCCTCCCAGGTGTTTTGGAAGACCTTCTACCTGTTCTCTGACCATCCAGAATGCTCGTGATGCAGCCAATTTCACGATTTGTTCTGTCTTGGACACTCCTGACTCAGCTGGGAGGACCATAGGAACTAGTGTAGCCATTCGCCGCCATGCGTGGTACGATCCACTGAGTTCTTGGACAACACCCAGTGCACCCTAATGGACACGCCGTTCGAAAGGGCTCGCTTGGTCAGAGGCAAGCCTGACTTGGCCCTTGAACAATTTAATGAGTAGGGCACCGGCTCGTTCTCTGGGCCTTTCCCCCCAGACTTTCCTGCAACACTAACAACGCTCCTTTTGAGGCTTTGACAGAGGCATGCCCTACTGGCAGTCTATCCTGCCCCAATAGGGAACCCCGCAGTTTTGCGTGAGAGGCCGTGGTGCCCACTGACCCTGTGGCTAAGGTCAAAGTGTCACTCAGAACACTGCCATCTTCCCACCATCCCCCATCTGCAAAACCGCTTTAGTGTACCCTCACAGGGTCACAGCCACCTGGTGGGAGGCAGAAGCTACCAATTATATATTGGCTAGCAAGCGCTCACCTCGGACAGGTGGGTCCTCCAAATAGTTTGCAAAGGCTACACCTTAGCCTTCTTCTCATCCCCATTGCACTTTCTACCACCTGCCCAACGATTGATGTAGGACCATCTCATCATTTTGCAACAGGAAGTGCAAGCCCTTTTAGCCAAAGGGGCTATGGAAGAGGCACCAGAAGTAGGACATGGTTGTTATTCCTGCTGCTTTCTGGTGTTGAGGTTTTTGGCCTATTTTACAACTGTGCTCTCTCTATTTTTCTCCAGAAAGAGAAATGTAAATGCTCATCCAGGCCCAAGTCTATTCTGTCCTTAACCTTGGAGATTGAATGGTGGCATTGGAATGTCTGTTTCCATATTTGTGTTCTGTTGATCCATCAGCGCTATCTGCTGTTTATAGTTGATGAGGGGCTTTATTGGTTTGTTGTGCTCTTTCGTCTCACCAGCACCCGTCGGGCCTCTCAGGTAATTGGTTGCATTATATGAATACGATTGATTGGCAGCACACCTTCGGAAGTCAGGGGTTCCAATCTTCCTCTATCTCGGACGCTGGCACTTGGAGGTGGGCTCGCCCCAGGCAGTCATCAACCACCTCCAGACTATGGTGAACCTCCTGTCATCTTTGCAGTTCACAGTAAACATGCCAAAGTCACACATGACTTCTTTCCAGACGTCCCCCTTCATCAGAGCAATTCTGGATGCGGTTCAGTTTTGTGCCTTTAACCAAGGAAAGTGTCTAGGACATTCAGACTGATCGTTATCTTTCAGCCTTGACCCTGTGAGGTAGACTCTGAGGCTGCTGAGATTGATGGCCTCCTGCATTCTGCTAGTCGAGCATGTCAGGTGGCGCAGACCAGCTCTGAGTCCCAGTGGGCCCAACATCAGTGAGACCTCTCTGACCACTTTGAAATGTGGAGGAGACTGCAAACGGTCTGCATTGGTGCCTTCTGGACAATGACTAAGTCAGGGTAGACAACTCTACCTTCTATATCCAGATGCATTGCTTCTGGGTTGGAGTGGCCATCTGGGAGGCAGGGAGATCAGAGGCCTCTGGTCTCCGGTGGAGTCCTGGCTCCATGTAACCCTGTGGGCCATCCGTGTGGCACTGAAAGTCTTCTTGCAGCCATAAAGGGAAGGCTGAGACAGGTGTTCACGGACAATACTGTCGTAGGGCTCTCTTGATGGAGATGAGAGGGCTGGTTTTGGGTGGCAGCATCACCGCATGTAGAGGACTTAGTCAGTCCTACACCATCTGTAACTGTCAACCTAACCCTTTCAGCTACCAAAACCTGGACATAAAGGTGATATATGGCAGCCTGAGGCATGACTCTCTGTGGCTCCTCAGGGATGTCATGGTTGCCAAATCATACCCTTTTCTCTCATTAGCTCAGGACACACACACACACAATCACCCACCCTCCCACCCACCACCACTTTTCAATGCATTTAATGAAGAGACTGCAATCCATAATAAAATGATTGAGATCCAATTAATAGGAAGATAAAACATAACACAATCAGGATTGCTACCAGAAGTGAAAAGTATATAATCAACTCCAGCATATTGGAAAACAGGTGCCTAAGAATTCCTACCCACACTTCCTAGCTTCTATACAAGAGCATGGCAGTGTTAACCCCTTTCTCTGCCTGTACTTAGTCTTTGGAAGTTATACCTGCCCCCATACCTGAAAAGCAGGGATCTTATCGCCGTCTCCTCGGTTGGCTGTAGTGACTGGGCTGAGGTCAGCAACATGACAATTAAGTAGCGCACGAGATAGGATGGATCTCCTGGCTGGAATGATCTCTCTAACCTCCTTTGGCCTGTATGGTGTTCTTTTAATAATAAAACCTGTTGGTGTTCTGAGAAACAGGCCTGACGTGACCATGTGTCTAAGTGTCGAGGCTGGCTACGCACTCTAGTGGCAGCAATCCTAGATACATTATCATGTAGAGTCCTCGAGCAGCCTTGGACAGTTATGTAGTGAAATGTTGTGCAAAGAAAGCAATAACACTTTAAAGAATAGCAGCTGATTAGAAAAATAAAACATCACAGCTAAAAGCCAGTTATGCTAAAATTAAAAAATGAAATGCATGATATTACTAGATAAAAGGGCACAGGCCACAAGCCTAAGCTAAAACACCTGAGCCCAATCAAGGCTCTAAAATGAACCCACAACAATACCACGTCATGCGGTCCTGCAACAAACAGGGCGGGTGGGATCACAGACTTATGTTTCAGGGTGTCTTGCACCTCTGAAAATGGCCGGACTGCCAAGGAATTTTCCTGGTGGTGAATTACCTGACAGGCTCATTGAATGCCAGGGCAAACAAACTCAGCCACCGGCACCTAGCAGATCACAAATGACAGCAACATCTGGAGGTGGGGCAAGATCTTTCACAAGTCTTTTCGACACCACAGAGAATGTGCAGTTCCATAACTTCTGCTTGTTGAAGTTTCCAATATGTGTGTCTGTGTCTCTTTCTCTCTAGCTCTTTCTCTCTCCTCCTCCTCTACCTCTCACTCCTTCTCCTATCCTTTGCCCCCTCCCTTTCTATCTCTTTTCCTCTCTCTCCACCTCGAGTGGAACTCGGGGCTCTGGTGTGCCTTTCAGCCAATATCACTCCTACCTTGCATTCTCAAGAAGATCAGGACAGACCCAGACACAAGTCATCCTAGTCCGCTCCAAGCTCGGCACGGAGAGTATGATATCCATAACTTCTGGGTTTGAGCATCTGTCCTCTGATCAGGCGGCTCTTCTTGAAGGATCTGTGCGTTGCAGAGGAACGGTCAGCTTACCACCCTAGTCTTTGCAGTCTCCACCTTCATATGTGGAGATTTTGTGGCAACAGCTGAACACATTTGACCTTCTTCTGTAGGTGGTTGATGTCATCTTGGCAGCTATGGGTCCTGTGACAAAAACTGTCCACGCCTGTTGTTACAACAAATTAGTGCAGCGCTCGCCAGATTGACCCATTTCATGCCAGATTGTCTGATGTTGTATTATTTGTGCTGTCTCATGGCCGGCAAGGCCTTGACCTGGGCACAGTTAAAGGTGATCCTCAGGCCCTCTCAGCCTTCTTATGGTTACTTGCTCAGCCCTCTTCAATTAAATCACCTGTGGCAACGCATTTATTGAAAGCACTGCAATGACCTTTACTCTCTCCAATGCACTACTGTCTCACTCTTTACCTCTTTCAATATATCCTCTATTTCCACTCTGACTCATCCCAAACCTGATTCTACCCCTACGAACACCAAAATAATCCTTTCTAGAATCTTCCCTCCTCTATTCCTCCCGGCTCACCCCAAACCTCAGTTTACTTCTATGATCTCTTAAACAACCCTTTCTAAAGTCTTCCCTCATGTATCCCTCCTTTGACTCATCCCAAACTACTATGATATCCCCAATCCCTTTCTACAGACTCTTCCCTCCTCCATCTCTCCTTTTTACTCATTCCAAACCTCATCTTACTTCTATGATCTCCCAAATAACACTTTCTAAACTCTTCCCTCTTCTATCCCTCCATTGTCCTATTCAATCCATCTAACAGACTCACATGTCCACCGCTCAAGTTAACCCATATTTCCATTTACTAATCCACATATAATCCTTTTGGGTTCCTGAGTAGCGTGCTGCTATCCAAAAAACACTTTGACGCCTCGTTAGGGATAATAAGTGCTATCTATATACAATTACAGTGCAATACAATGTTTTCCTCTATTTACGTTTGTGATAACCCAATGGGTCCTCAGTCTTGTCCTTATGTATCTGCTGTGTACTCCATTCGTGCTGCTCCACAATTATCCTTTATAACTTCACCAATCACACTGTGTTCCCAGTCTCCATCACTTCCACACATGTGACTGAGCTTCAGGCCTTGCGTGTTCATTTGTCATACCCCATCTTCTTCCACATCACGCTGATTCTGCATAATTGGCATCCTTTCTCCCAAAAGTTGTGAAGCTGTTCCACTCTACCAGTGTTCTGTGCTCCACATCATGCCTTTGAGGAGGAGAGGCTTCATTGCTTGGAACCTATGAGAGAGCTCGCCTTCTAAATCCATCTCACCAAAGACAACCATGTGGACAATCAGTTCTTTGTGTGGTTCACTAACGCAAAAACTGCAAAGCTGTGCAGCAGTGTATCATCTCACACTGGATCATAGTCTAAATTATGGTATGTTATGCACTGGCGAAACAGCAGCCTCCGGAAACACTTCGTGCCCATTCCACCAGGGCCAAAGCTGCTATCACTGCATTTACATGGGGTGTCCCCCTCCTAGTTATCTGGCAAGCAGCTTTGTGGACGTCCCTCCATAACTTTACAAAGCACTATTGTCTGAACAGCCAAGTACACTGAGAAAGGGCACTTTGCCAGCTCAATCCTGTTGGGCCTTCTAGTTTGAGCAGGTCCAGCTCCCTTGGGTGCTGCTTTTTATCTGTTTAAAAGGTGGGAAATCTTTGGCTTTAAGTATATATCATAATAACAAGTTACTTACCTTCAGTAATGCCCTTTCTGGCAGAGGCTCGAGTTACAGATTAATCGTCGATCCTCTCATCCTCCTTGTTCAGTGGCTGTACTCTATACTGTAATAAAATCCCATGCCCAGGAATCTGCGCAGTGATAAATAGATTTACTTTTGAGTCTCCACGTCTGGAGGCACAGTCAGTCTTGGAAGCAAATGACTTTGGTGTGCAGATTTGGCGCCTTTATTAGACCCACGCGTCATTTCTGGAGCAGAACAGCATCAGTGCGGAGCCACATAGCGCCACTTTCAGGTGCGCAGATTCACGATGAAAATGTTTCCGGATCCCGCCTGATGCCTGGGATTTTTCAAAAGGTGAGGAAAGAGTGGCTAGATAGGTGCTGTACCAGAAAGACAATTAAGGACAAAGATCTCCTAAAATAGTGAAAGATTTTACACAAGAGTACAGAAAATAGGGCATTCTGGAAAATTCTCTGTTGTACGTCCAGATGTTTTGTAAAACTACTTAGCATCTTAGCCTGTAGATAATAGCAAAAATTAGCACAGGAGTTTTGTATGTACACCCACAAAATTGAAACGTTTAAGTAACTTTGGAAGCCAATTCATACAAAATTTGCATTTGCAATTTAGGACTATTGTCACATGGTATAACTGTTTTAAAATTAGTTAAACGGTTCAAACGATAATAAAACAAAAATTTCATTTTAGTAGACAAAGTTCAACCTAACCGTCACCATGGAGTAACTGCCACTCTTCTGTGATGTATAATAACAGCACAATCGTTAAAAGAATAATTGGAAATCATATTTTGGGTGTTTATTATGAACACCGTCGAAGTTTCAGACAAGTAAAATATATAACATATTGCTTGTGTTAAAAAATATATAATAATACACGCGGCAGTAGTAATCAGATTTTAAGACAAGGTATTGAATAAGTCCTTTTTTCCTTCGTTGTTGCGTCAAAAACTCTTCCTTATGTTCTGTATTAAAAATACTTCTTAATATTCATTGTGTTAAAGTTTATTTTTCATTCTTATTTCTGAATTTTTTTTTTTTTTTTTGCAGAACTTCAGTAACACAAAAAACTACCTGCCTACGGAAATGAAAGCCTTCTTCACACCTGGAAAGGTACATTTTTATTGTATACTATGTTTATAGCATCTGGTAAGCATTATCGACCTGAAAAGCAGTAAAGCTAACGATGTGAGCATTCTATCAAAAAAGGAACTTAAGGGGTAAAGGGTGATGTGAGGGTGAAGCAAAATGCTGTTTCCCGAGGGTGTGCAGCCTCATCAAAGAAAAACAAACATTTTGCAATGCAATGAGTCCTGCGTTTGCTCGGGTTAGAGCTATAAGCGTTGTAAATTCCTAACTGGAATTTTCTTGCCACATAAATTGAAAATAAAAAGTAGAACAGTTGACATGAGCGCGAAGGAGAGACAAAAAAGGGAAAAAGTTCACTCGCAGTCAAACGTATCAGCAATTGTGCAAGTATCTATGTAACAGGGTTGATGGCCAAAGCTGTCACAAAACTGCCCCAGGAGGGCCAACATTAAGCGTTTACCAATGATAAAGGATTTTTGAAAGGCAAGCCCACAAGCGAGTAATATTGATGGGTGTGGGGTGGATGTAGTTAAAAGCCCACCGATTACAACACGTGCGCTTCACCTAAAAGGAGAAAAAGCACAGTGACTCAGCCGCTGCTGTTGCACAAATGCACCCATGCATGATCACATATGCCCAAACAGCTTTTTCATGAAAGCACAACATTTAGAAAAATAAAAGGATAGCAGGGGACAGTGGAGGAGCTTGTGGCAGGTGCGTGCTGGAAGGAGGAATGGGATATCAGCATTTGAGGGACACAATACAGGTGTGTTAGAACTCCAGACTGGAGAAAGAAGTCAGGGTAAGAAATGCAAGTAAGAACAACATGGGGTGTAAGAGAGGCAAACGAGGGTGGGAGCAAAGCAGGTAGAGAACCACATGAAGGGGACAGCATCATAGAAGTACACGAAAAAGGGCAGCATGTGTGAGAGTGAACACGGAGTGTAGGAGTCAGAATTTGGCGGAAGCACATAAGAGAAAGAGCAGGAAAACCACACATGTACTTTCACGTAGTGCTTAACAAAAAAGATTCCCTGAAATTGACCATGGAACGTTACAAGTCAGCAAATCAAAGAGATGGTGAAAAGCCAATGCTTCAGGAGAGGGACAAACACAAGGTGGACACGCTGGAAGAAGGGAGGCCGTTGCCCAAGAAACAAGCAAATGAGAGCTAAAATAAAGCCAACCAGTGGTGAGCAATGGGTGGGCTAAAAGCACCTGTAAGTTCTTCGGAAGCTGACAATATGTCTTTAGCAACCAGGCAGCTTATGGTGTCTGGTAGGCAAGACCTAATAAGGTATCAATACACTATTGAATATTGACTGTTTTGTATGAATATCGGCTTCCTGAAGTCCTGGAATTTGGCATGTATTAACAGGCCCAACACTTAACATCTCGGAGACCAACATAGGATTTCTCCTGCCTCCAGTCAAGGTCACTTCCTGAAATACTTTGCAGATATAAATCAAGACTAATAGACACTAGTCTTAATTTTCCATAATTTAGCACCTTTCCAACTCAAGGCATTCTCCACTCAGGACCTCATGTTGGTGGCAGGAGCGTCTTTTTTCGTAGATGGCTCAGTCAGCTTCACTGTTGAGTTCAAGCCGGTGAACAACTTCGTACTAAGTGGGCCATAGTTTCCAACTACCCCGAACAGTGTTATTGGCCCAACTGGGAATTAGGAGTAATAAGGAAATACAACATTCTAGCCTTTGAGGATGTATCCTGATGTGAACATAAAGACTATACTGCAGACCCAATTTTGAATCTCCTCTGAGCCTGTATGTTCATCACGAGCACAGCTCTTCAGGCAATTGGCAATAGCACCTGTGACCTCTTTCTAATTGTAGCCAAGTACAAATATGGATCCAGAACTGGAATTGCTTATAACCTGAGCCAAATGAAAATATTCGACTTAAAGACACCCTCTGTTTTCACCTGTGGCAGCTACTTCAGAGAAGTTACATAGCACCTCAGAGAATTAACCCTCCCTCTGTTAAAACAGTATGTTTAATGAATCTTAATATGCAGTCTTACATTTATGGTCGTTATAGGGAGCGCTTTAGACTGCTTTTTAACAACGATATAAATTGAGTCTTTTGTCACAAACTTTAGTACAGTGGCATTGTTTATCCCCAATCTCCCTATGCATATGATTGTGAGTATTTCCCGCATGAAGGTTAACAGTGACATTTACAGGGAGTGCAGAATTATTAGGCAAGTTGTATTTTTGAGGATTAATTTTATTATTGAACAACAACCATGTTCTCAATGAACCCAACAAACTCATTAATATCAAAGCTGAATATTTTTGGAAGTAGTTTTTAGTTTGTTTTTAGTTTTAGCTATGTTAGGGGGATATCTGTGTGTGCAGGTGACTATTACTGTGCATAATTATTAGGCAACTTAACAAAAAAAAAATATATACCCATTTCAATTATTTATTATTACCAGTGAAACCAATATAACATCTCAACATTCACAAATATACATTTCTGACATTCAAAAACAAAACAAAAACAAATCAGTGGCCAATATAGCCACCTTTCTTTGCAAGGACACTCAAAAGCCTGCCATCCATGCATGCTGTCAGTTTTTTGATCTGTTCACCATCAACATTGCGTGCAGCAGCAACCACAGCCTCCCAGACACTGTTCAGAGAGGTGTACTGTTTTCCCTCCTTGTAAATCTCACATTTGATGATGGACCACAGGTTCTCAATGGGGTTCAGATCAGGTGAACAAGGAGGCCATGTCATTAGATTTCCTTCTTTTATACCCTTTCTTGCCAGCCACGCTGTGGAGTACTTGGATGGGTGTGATGGAGCATTGTCCTGCATGAAAATCATGTTTTTCTTGAAGGATGCAGACTTCTTCCTGTACCACTGCTTGAAGAAGGTGTCTTCCAGGAACTGGCAGTAGGACTGGGAGTTGAGCTTGACTCCATCCTCAACCCGAAAAGGCCCCACAAGCTCATCTTTGATGATACCAGCCCAAACCAGTACTCCACCTCCACCTTGCTGGCGTCTGAGTCGGACTGGAGCTCTCTGCCCTTTACCAATCCAGCCACGGGCCCATCCATCTGGCCCATCAAGACTCACTCTCATTTCATCAGTCCATAAAACCTTAGAAAAATCAGTCTTGAGATATTTCTTGGCCCAGTCTTGACGTTTCAGCTTGTGTGTCTTGTTCAGTGGTGGTCGTCTTTCAGCCTTTCTTACCTTGGCCATGTCTCTGAGTATTGCACACCTTGTGCTTTTGGGCACTCCAGTGATGTTGCAGCTCTGAAATATGGCCAAACTGGTGGCAAGTGGCATTGTGGCAGCTGCACGCTTGACTTTTCTCAGTTCATGGGCAGTTATTTTGCGCCTTGGTTTTTCCACACGCTTCTTGTGACCCTGTTAACTATTTTGAATGAAACGCTTGATTGTTCGATGATCACGCTTCAGAAGCTTTGCAATTTTAAGAGTGCTGCATCCCTCTGCAAGATATCTCACTATTTTTGACTTTTCTGAGCCTGTCAAGTCCTTCTTTTGACCCATTGTGCCAAAGGAAAGGAAGTTGCCTAATAATTATGCACACCTGATATAGGGTGTTGATGTCATTAGACCACACCCCTTCTCATTACAGAGATGCACATCACCTAATATGCTTAATTGGTAGTAGGCTTTCGAGCCTATACAGCTTGGATTAAGACAACATGCATAAAGAGGATGATGTGGTCAAAATATTCATTTGCCTAATAATTCTGCACTCCCTGTAGAGCCTGGATAGATGAATAGGAACTCGTTGAAGCAGATATGATAAGTTGGGGACTATCATCTTGATGAGAGAAATTTCTGAGCGAATTTTCAACTCCGGGCTGTGTGTCTGCTTTTTGAAAATCACAACTTATATTTTTCTGCACAGTAAGAATTTGATGCGGCTGTATATAGTGTTTGGATCGGACAATTATCCACACTGCAAAGAATGTAATATATTTTGGCATTAAAAATGTGTTTATGTGCACTATTCTTCACTATTGTAGATTCTTCTGCAGAATGTTGTATATCATTATCAGTGTACTATGTTCTTGCTGTGTGTTTTCTTTTCAGCCAAAAGCTTCGAATGTCCTTGGTGTAGTCAATAAGCCGCTTGCCGCTGCAGGCAAGCAGTCACAATCCAAATCATCACGCATGGAAACTGTAAGCAATGACAGCAGCAGTTCTAATCCAAACTCTCCTGCAAGGATCAAATCAAGGTATGTAGGCAAGACGGTACACCTTTCATGTTAGTAGAACCTTCTTGCACTCTATACAGTAGCTTCTTAAATAATTAATCTTATACTCTGCCTTACTAGGCATATAGTTTTAGTATTTTATCTTATTCGAGAAGAAGCTTAAGTAGCTTTTTTCTGCCTAAGCTTTGTGTAAAGACCAGCTCAAATGAATGGAACTGTTGTAACAAATTTACTGAGCAGTATTCAGTCCATTGTCGGTGCTACATGCTCTGTGTGAAGTTGTAAACTACATAAAGCATAAAACCAGCTCTCACTTTTCTGGCCTACTGACATGGATGGTTCTGAAAGGTCTATCATGTTTATTTCTTATTATCACACCAATTTTTATGGCTGGAAATGTAAGCAGGATTTTGGATGTTAGATTGAAGATATAGCTAATCCACAATTGCAGATAAATTGCAAGTTGTTTTTATTGTTACTTTACAAGCTTAAATTATTTGCTTACGCTCAATGGAAGTTTAGTGTATTAGTAACCACTATATCAGACAATTTAAAGAAAAAATCTTATTTTGAACTAAGATCCCAAATTTGCATTCTTTTGTTTTTCAACTTTAATCCCATTGGACTTCAAACCTAATGAAAGACTTCATTAAAGTCCCTATCTTCTTGTTTATCTCTAAATTGTTTTATTTGTATCTGTGGAGTAGTGCTACCATAGGATATTTTGGGAGGGCTAATGGGATGATCCATATTTATTTTTAACATATATGGGGGCTTTCTGGCCACACATTTGGAGCAGTACTAAGTGAATAGCTACTGTAGGAAGCTGGTCTGGCGTGTGGTGGGTACCTATGGTATTTACACCTTATACAAGGTCCAGGTATCCCCTCTCAGTAGAGTGTGGGCAGTGTCTAGAAGCCAGGCTCTCTAGGGGTAGCTGTGAATGAGCAGCCAAGGCTTATCTAGGAGACATGCAAAGCTCATACAATACCACTACAGTCACACATTACTTGCACACAATAAAGAAAACACTTGGTTGTACAAAGATGAAGGTACTTTATTTTTGGAACTCAGTATCAGAATATATATATACATGTTCAATGGCATGTGTAGCTGCAGATACACATGCTGTGCACATCCCGCCATCTAGTGTTGGGCTCGGAGTGTTACAAGTTATTTTTTCTTCGAAGAAGTCTTTTCGAGTCATGAGATCGAGGGACTCCTCCCCTTTCGGCTCCATTGCGCATGGGCGTCGACTCCATCTTAGATTGTTTTCTTTCCGCCATCGGGTTCGGACGTGTTCCTCTTCGCTCCGTGTTTCGGTTCGGAAAGTTAGTTAAATCTCAGAAAATTTGACAGTATTGTTTGCGTTCGGTATCGGGTTAGTTAAAACAGATCGACACCGAATTTTTAACAGCTCCGGTGGCCCTTCGGGGTTTTCGATTCCCCGGCGGGGCCTGCTCGGCCCAACCTCGTGCGCCTTCAAGGCTAATTGAACGGACCCCAGTCCGCTTCTGCCCCGAATGTCACAACAAGTATCCTTACACAGATCAGCATCTGGTCTGTAATTTGTGTTTGTCTCCCGAACACAAAGAGGATACCTGCGAGGCCTGTCGAGCGTTTCGGTCGAGGAAAACGCTAAGAGACCGAAGAGCGAGAAGACCAACACTTGGCGGAAGAAGAAACCTTCTCTATCGCGGATTCGGCGAGAACCGTGAGTAAGACGCCCCTGCCCAAAACTCACAGAAAATTCACTAAAGCCCAGGGGACGCCACTGCCAACAGGCCATGGCTTAACCCGAAAATTAGGTGACCGGCCATCGGCACCGAAAAAGGGCACACATGTGTCGAAGTCATCCGACTCCGGTCGCGATACCGGCACAGAACAGACTCGACCCCGAGACACCGGGTCAGAGCAATCTCGACATCGAGAGAGCGGCACCAAACGAGTCGGCACCGAGAGATCGGAACACCGAAAGGCAAAAAAGTGTCTTCGGAGCCGAAAAAGACGTTCGAAAAGGTTTCGATACCGAAACATCCGGCCTCGGAGCCGAAACCAAGTTCCTACACCGAAGGACAGGCCCTGTTCCCACAGATGCAAGGACACAGATTCGGACAGGAGTTAGAAGCAGGGGATCCAGATTACACTCAAAGAAGGCTCCACATTCAGAAGGACACAGGAAAAATCAGTACTCTCCCTCCAATCCTAAATTAAAAGGAAACTTGCCTTCCAAGAGAAGGACAAGCAACCCCAAGCAAAGGTGGCAAAACAAGTAACTCCGCCACCATCACCACAATGCTCACCACAACCATCACCGGTAGCCACTCCACCAATGATGCAGTCTCCAACTCATACAGGAATGAGTCAGGATGATCCTGATGCATGGGATCTTTATGATGCGGCAGTATCAGATAACAGTCCCGACTGTTATCCAGCGAGACCGTCACCACCTGAGGACTGTACTGCTGGAGGTGGACACTGCTATTGAGAAACTTAAAAAGGACACAGATACGGCCAAAGCCATGGGCGCACTCTACTCCCCACAGAGCAGAGGCACATTTCGTAAATCACAGTTTAGAGGGGGGTTTCGAGGACAGAGCACAGAACCCTCAACCTCACAAACAAGACCCACTTACCAGAGTCAATATCAGAGGGGAAGTTTTCGGGGACAATACAGAGGGGGACAGTTCCCTAAAACTAGAGGGAAGTTCCAAAGTCCCAAGACACCGCAAAATAAACAGTGACTTCAGCGTCACAAATCCCCAACACATAACACCAGTGGGGGGGGGAGACTAACCAATTTTTACAAAAACTGGGAGGAAATAACAACAGACACGTGGGTCCTAGCCATTATCCAACATGGTTATTGCATAGAATTTCTACAATTCCCTCAAAATGTCCCACCGAAAACACACAACATGTCCAAACAACACATGGATCTATTACAACTGGAGGTCCAAGCGTTGTTACAAAAAGATGCAATAGAACTAGTACCAATTCATCAGAAAGGAACAGGGGTTTACTCCCTGTACATTCTCATACCCAAAAAAGACAAAACTCTAAGACCTATCCTAGATCTCAGAACATTAAACATTTACATCAAATCAGATCACTTTCACATGGTGACACTGCAAGACGTGATCCCATTGCTCAAACAACAAGACTTCATGACAACACTAGACCTCAAGGATGCGTATTTCCATATACCCATACATCCTTCCCACAGAAAGTACTTAAGGTTTGTAATCCAAGGAGTACTCAAAGTGTTGCCATTCGGAATAACAACAGCGCCAAGAGTTTTTACAAAATGCCTTGCCGTAGTGGCAGCCCATATCAGAAGGCAGTAAATACATGTGTTCCCGTACCTAGACGATTGTTTAATCAAAACCAATACGCAAGAACGGTGCTCACAACACACAAAATATGTCATAGAAATCCTTCACAAGCTAGGTTTCTCAATCAACTACACAAAGTCACACCTTCTGCTGTGTCAAACACAGCAATACTTAGGAGCAACAATCAACACAGCAAAAGGGATTTCCACTCCAAGTCCACAAAGAGTTCACACATTTCACAATGTAATACAGACCATGTATCCAAATCAAAAGATACAAGTCAAACTGGTGATGAAACTACTAGGCATGATGTCTTCATGCATAGCCATTGTCCCAAACGCAAGGTTGCACATGCGGCCCTTACAACAGTGCCTAGCATCACAATGGTCACAAGCACAGGGTCAGCTTCTAGATCTGGTGTTGATAGACCGCCAAACATACATCTCGCTTCAATGGTGGAACAGTATAAATTTAAACCAAGGGCGGCCTTTCCAAGACCCAGTGCCACAATACGTAATAACAACAGATGCTTCCATGATAGGGTGGGGAGCACACCTCAATCAACACAGCATCCAAGGACAATGGGACATACAGCAAAAAGAGTTTCACATAAATCACTTAGAACTGTTAGCGGTATTTCTAGCGCTCAAAGCATTTCAACCCATAATAAGCCACAAACACATTCTTGTCAAAACAGACAACATGACAACAATGTATTACCTAAACAAACAGGGAGGCACACACTCGACACAGTTGTGTCTCCTAGCACAGAAAATATGGCATTGAGCGATTCACAACCACATTCGCCTAATAGCACAATTTATTCCAGGAATTCAGAACCAGTTAGCAGACAATCTCTCTCGGGATCACCAACAGATCCACGAATGGGAGATTCACCCCCAAATACTAAACACTTCCTTCCAAATGTGGGGAAAACCACAAATAGATCTATTTGCAACAAAGGAAAACTCAAAATGCCAAAACTTCGCATCCAGGTACCCACAAGATCAGTCTCAGGGCAATGCGTTATGAATGAGCTGGTCAGGGATATTTGCTTACGCTTTTCCCCCTCTCCCACTCCTTCCATATCTAGTAAACAAATTGAGTCAAAACAAACTCAAACTCATACTAATAGCACCGACATGGGCAAGACAACCTTGGTACACAACACTACTAGACCTCTCAGTAGTACCTCATGTCAAACTACCAAACAGACCAGATCTGTTAACACAACACAAACAACAGATCAGACATCCAAATCCAGCATCGCTGAATCTAGCAATTTGGCTCCTGAAATCCTAGAATTCGGACACTTAGACCTCACACAAGAATGTATGGAGGTCATAAGACAAGCTAGGAAACCTACCACTAGACACTGCTATGCAAATAAGTGGAAAAGATTTGTTTATTACTGCCATAATAATCAAATTCAACCCTTACACGCATCTGCCAAATATATAGTAGGATACTTACTACAATTGCAAAAGTCAAAGCTTGCTTTCTCTTCAATAAAGATACATCTTACCGCAATTTCAGCCTACCTGCAAATTACGCACTCAACTTCATTATTTAAGATACCAGTCATAAAAGCATTTATGGAAGGCCTAAAGAGAATTATACCACCACGAACACCACCAGTTCCTTCATGGAACCTCAACATTGTCTTAACACGACTCATGGGTCCACCTTTTGAGCCCATGCACTCTTGTGAAATGCAATACTTAACATGGAAAGTTGCATTTTTGATTGCCATCGCATCTCTAAGAAGAGTGAGTGAAATTCAAGCATTTACCATACAAGAACCATTTATTCAAATACACAAGCATAAAGTAGTTCTACGGACAAATCCAAAATTTTTACCAAAAGTGATCTCACCGTTCCACTTGAATCAAACGGTAGAATTACCAGTGTTCTTCCCACAGCCAGATTCTGTAGCTGAAAGAGCACTGCATACATTAGACATCAAAAGAGCACTAATGTACTACATTGACAGAACAAAACTAATTCGAAAAATAAAAAACAACTATTTATTGCTTTCCAAAAACCTCATACAGGGAATCCAATTTCTAAACAAGGCATTGCTAGATGGATAGTTAAGTGTATTCAAACCTGCTATCTTAAAGCAAAGAGAGAGCTGCCTATTACACCAAAAGCACACTCAACCAGAAAAAAAGGTGCTACCATGGCCTTTCTAGGAAATATTCCAATGAACGAAATATGTAAGGCAGCAACATGATCTACGCCTCATACATTTACCAAACACTACTGTGTAGATGTGTTAACGGCACAACAAGCCACAGTAGGTCAAGCTGTACTACGAACATTATTTCAAACAACTTCAACTCCTACAGGCTGAACCACCGCTTTTGGGGAGATAACTGCTTACTAGTCTATGCACAGCATGTGTATCTGCAGCTACACATGCCATCGAACGGAAAATGTCACTTACCCAGTGTACATCTGTTCGTGGCATTAGTCGCTGCAGATTCACATGCGCCCACCCGCCTCCCCAGGAGCCTGTAGCCGTTTAGAAGTTGATCTTGAACATTTGTAAATTTGTAAATATATTACTTTAAACTTCATTATGTACATACGTATTCACTCCATTGCATGGGCACTATTACTAGCATACACAACTCCTACCTCACCCTCTGCGGGGAAAACAATCTAAGATGGAGTCGACGCCCATGCGCAATGGAGTCGAAATGGGAGGAGTCCCTCGGTCTCGTGACTCGAAAAAAGACTTCTTCAAAGAAAAACAACTTGTAACACTCCGAGCCCAACACCAGATGGCGGGATGTGCACAGCATGTGAATCTGCAGCGACTAATGCCACGAACAGATGTACACTGGGTAAGTGACATTTTCCATATAACAGTAAGAGGCATAAAAAGGTTGGAAAACAGTGTAAAATAGCAATAAGCAATAGTAGCCCTAGGGGGAGCCCAAACCATATACTAAGAAAGCGGAATTCGAACACAGGGCCCCCGCCTAAGTAAATCATGTAGAGGGGAGCTGGGAGTACTAGAAAAGGCACACATGTAAGTAATGCAGTATCCCCAGCGACCAGGAATGCAGGAGTAAAACACTGGATTTCCCCAAAACCACCCCAAAGGATGAAGAGAAGTAAAAGAAAACGCCCAAAACAGCCTGCAAGAAATCAGCAATGGATTACTGAAGATGGAGAGAGGGGGACCAAGTCCAGAAGTGTCTGTGGAGTCCAAGGGCAGTAGGAGATACTACCCACCCAGAGGTACCTTTTGGAGTTCGTCGATGAAGAAGGAAGACAGGTCAGCACTGCAGCAGAGAAGCTGGAGAAGAGTTCCTGATGCGTACAAAGGTGTCCCACGCTGGATGCTGGATTTCATATTTATGTCGGTGAAGTATTTCCACCAGCAAGCCTTGGCAAAGGCAAATTTGCTGTTGGAGGAAAATAGGTGCTGCCGGGGACCAGCAAGGTCCAGGAGGACTCTACCCCGGGTGGGGGAGGGGGCACAGGGGACCCTCCACATCACAGAAGGCTCACAGGAGCAGAGGCAGCACCCACACGTGTCCTACAGGTGTCCCACAGGACAGGGACACAAGTCACTGAAAAAGCCCACGCAGCACCACAGAAGTTGCTCCCATGTCACCCAGGGACCAGACAGAGGCCCAGGAGTTGGAGGAGGGAGTGCTTGGGGCTGGAGCTACACGTTGCCTGAAGTTCCCCTTGGAGGTGAAGCAAAGAAGCCTTGGCAGCTGCAAAGGACGTGGTGCATGGGGTTGCTGTCTTGCGTAGATTGGAAAGGACTTACCATCACCAAAGTGCAACAGTTGGTAGAGAGGACCAAGGGGAACTCTCCGGACCACCACCCGTGATGCAGGACCCACCCCACTCAGGATAAGGGGAAATCCACGCAGCTAGCCGTCATTGCAGCCAGGTACCTGCGGATGCAGGGGTGGTGATACTTTTCAGCCTAAGGGAAATTCCTTCTTCTTGTGCAGGCTGAAGAGTTGCAGTCTTCTGAGGATGCACTGCCAGGGAAATGTTGCAAAGCTGGCAGGAATTCTGGATACAATGGTGCAGACGAGTATTCCTCGTGGATCAGCAGCTTATAGGTTCCTGGAGGCGCAAGTCGCGGTTCCGGAGGCCAGAAGTTGAAGCAGAGGAGTCCTGCTGGAATGTTTCAAGCCGCATCTGAGGACCCACCCCAGAGGAAGACCCTATATATCCCAAGGAGGGGACTTGGTCACCTAACCAGGTAACTATCAGAGGGGGGCTCTGATGTCACCTGCCTGGCCTGGACACTCAGATGCTCCCAGAGTTCCCTGCCAACCTTGGAATCAAGATTGAGAACCCAGGGACCCTGAGGAGGAGCTCTGGGCACCACCCCTGCGGTGGTGATGGACAGGGGAGTGCTCACCCCCCTTTCCATTGTCCAGTTTCGTGCCAGATCAGGGACTGGGGGTCCCTGAACTGATGGGGACTGGTTTATGCACGTAGGGCACCAAATGTGCCCTTCCAAGCAAACCAGTAGCTTAGGGAGGCCACCCCCTCCCAAGCCAGTCACCTATTTCCAAAGGGAGAGGGTGTTACCTCCCTCTTCCAAAGGAAATCCTTTGTTCTGCCTTCCTGGGCTTGATCAGGCAGAAACCTATCTGAGGGGTGGCAGCAGCTGGGCTGCCCGGAAAACCCTGTAAGACTGGTGGTAGCAATGCTGGGGGTCCTCTAAGGAGTCACCAGAGTGCATGGAATCATACTTCCAATACTTTAAAAAAGTATTGGGGTATGATCCCGACATGTTTGATACCAAACATGCCCAGGTTCGAGAGTTACCATTATGTAGCTGGACATAGGTAGTGACCTATGTCCCGTACTCCTATAAAATGGCGTCCCCACACTCACGAAATCCAGTAAATGGGTCTTGAGTTTGTGGTGGCACCTCTGCTAGTGCAGGGGTGCCCTCACACACAGGCACCTTCACCCTGCCCTCTGGACTGAGAGAGCCCACCATGGGTTGACTTACAGTGAGCAGGTGTAGTGACCTGTAGTGTAACTAGGTGCGTGCACCCGGTTCACGCAGATTGCAATGGTAGGCCTGCAGAACCCTTTGCATGGGCTCCCTATGGGTGGCAGAATAACTGCTGCAGCCCATAGGGATCCCCTGGAAACCCAATGCTTGGGTAGCTAGGTACCGTTTACTAGGGACTTAAACAGGGAACCAGTATGCCAGTTGTGGAAAGAAAAGGTTACTAGCAGCCACATTCAGAGGAGAGAGCATAATCACTGGGGTCCTGGTTAGCAGGATCCCACTGAACACAGTCAAACACACTGACAACAGGCAGAAAATGGGGGTAACCATGCCAAGAAAGAGGGCACTTTCCTACAGCTACATCCACACAGATAATACTCCAATTAATTTCCAGATGCAAAGCATTTCAACAATCAGTCTGGTTTAACCACCTGCCTTGGATGAAGGAGTGTGTTCTGTTTGGTGGATAGAGATTCTGGTGCAGCGTGGGTCAGAAATCAAAGATCTACCTTTCCCTGTAGCCTAGTCTAGGAGTACGAGGACCCAGCTTGCAAAAACATAAGAAAATTGGAAGTTTTTTTCTTTCTTTCTGTATAACTGTCTCAGGGCCCGAGTTAATGCAATGGTCAAGGACAATTCTTTGCAGTTTTTCTTTCTTTCCACGACCTTTTGAACCTTGAGATCTCTACTACCAGCTGGAGCTGACGAGCCTTAGTGATGGCACATTTAGGCCCTCATTTGGACCTCGGCGGTCTTGGTACCGCCGGGCTGAAGACCGCCAGTGCAGGCAGTTTTCTGCCCAGCGTATTATGACTGCTGGCAGTCCTCTGCCCTTTTTCGGACGGAGAGCCACCAGCAGCCATACTGGCGGTCGGCGGTGAAGTGGAATCTGCTCCACCGCCACATCATCAGAACACCGCCCACCGAATCACAACCCATGATTCGGTGTGGCGATGTTCTGGTGACGGGGAGCTGGCGGCGGAGCAGCCCCTATGGATCCCGTTCCCTCCCGGAGGATCACTGGTCAAGGTAAGGTGAACGTCCGTTAGGGGAGGGGGGTGGGAGGGTGTTGTGTGTTGTGTGCGTGCATGGGGGGGGTGTTCATGTGAGTGTGTAGAGGGTGTGTGTGAGTGCATATATGCATGCAGGGGGTGTGGTGTGTGTATGGGAAATGTGTGCATGTATGTCTGCGTGCATGTGTAGTAGTTGTATGAGCGTGCGTGTAGGGGGTGTGTCTCAATGTTTTTTGGGGGTGTCCTGCCACCTTTGGGAGGTTGTAGGGGGGTCGTGGTGAGGACTCTGGGGAGGGGGGAGGAAGGTGGGGGAGACCCCTGTCGGTGCCAGGGAACGAATTCCCTAGCACTGATAGTGCCTACCGCCAAGGATTTCGTGGCGGTACAGAACCCCACGAAATCCATGGCGGTATGCGTGGTTGTGATACCGCCGGCAGTCTAGTGACGTACGCCAGGCTGGAGACCGAAGTCTCCAGCCCAGCGGTTGTTACCACCCTAGTGGTCGGATTGTAGAAGTGGCGGTTAGGCATGGCGGTAACCGCCATGCTTGTAATTTCATTTTTTTTTTACTGCTGCCTGTTTGCGGTATTACCACCACTTCTGCACCGACCGCCAGGGTCGTAATGAGGGCCTTAGACTATTAATATGATATATAAATTGGGCATCCAAGGAAGTGCACTGCCAGGTTGTAGAGAACAGACTGTGTGAATGTGAAGATGCCTGTTCACTTAAAAACAGCACTGAAAGTGCTGTTATGGGTCCCACTGACAGTAAGACTACTTGATCAGTACTCTGCACCATCTTCAGGCAAATGGACAATAAAACCTCTTCATCGCTTAATATGAATATTATTGTATTGTCACTCAACATGTTGTGGTCAGTCGAGATCACCAGCTGCACTCAGAGGTGAGAGCATGCTTTGTAATGACTCAATTAGGGAACCTTCAAAGTTCTCTGATTCTGTTTTTGTTGTACAAACTGCTGGGCCCTAGTAAAATATAAGCTAGTGGGCTGGCATGCATAACACAACAGGATGAAAGAAGGTTCAGAAACCTAACAGATCCTGTAATGAAAGTATGCAGAATGATGTTCCAAAAAGAGAAATGGGACACAAAGCATATACATGCAGGTGATAATAGGGCACACAGAGAAGGATGGAGGGTGAAAGACAGTGGGCTTCTGCTTTCATGATGAAGTAACCTCTTCTAAAATGTATTGCCACAGCTACATCACAGGAGGTTAGTTGGTTTAATTCAAAATAACACATTTTTTTACTTTTTATTGAAAGGCTTGACAGTTCAGAATTGGATCCTAATGAATGTGAAGACTACACTATGATGGGTTCGCCTTTATCGGGCAAGAAAGGGGATAAAAGTAATGATTCTGATCTCTTAAGGGTGAGTGCCTTATTGTAGTCAAATTTGTATTGCTATAAGTTATTTAAAAATTAGAGTTTACATTTGCATTATCCATACAAAATCTGTTTTGATTTTACATATGACGCCTTTAGATTTGCTTATAGGTGACCATTCTGAGTGTGTTTTATGATACTGGCTTGGCAGATTCCATCCTTCGTAAAACCTAGTAACAATTATAAACTACAGAAAGTCAGTACCATTGTGTACGTTGATGGAAACAAAGTTACATCCATTTTTGGTCACATTATTCATTTGAGATAGCTCCGTTAAATGGCATATTCTGAAAAAAAGTGATTTTTGATAATCTGAAATGAATGGTCTATAAGCCATCTGACAGATAATTATTTTAGGAGATTCCGCCCCTCATGAATATCCCTAAGCACCAAACAAATGCAAAAACATTTTTTCTCCTTCAGCAGCTTCACTCTGATGGCACTATGTAATTCCATTTGCAGCTGTACCCACCAAGGAAAGGACCAGCCTATGTACCAGAGCCATTTGGCCACTAACATCACTTGCTGTTATTTACACTTCTTGCTGATTCCTGAGCTCTTTTTTAGTTCTCATTGAATTCCTCAAGGACTACAACTTTGATTATTCAGCAGACTACTTCTGATGTTGCATACTAGAGTTTCAATGTTCAATTCGTTCACCACGGTTGGTGGTCTGGTGCTTGGGCCTGATTAGGATCTTTCGAAACCTTCCCACTGAGCTGGTCTCAGTCCTGCTTTATGCATCCTCTCCAATTTCACTGCTCTGCAGAGTCTGGCAGAAAACGATAGAGAACAGCACAGAACTGATTCTCATCACCTCAGATTGGACAGCAGCCTTTACAACACAAGTATTACCACACAGTGCCTTTACCACGTCGATGACTTTTACCACGCCTACCTTTACAACAAAATGGTAAGTATATATCAGGTTATTGTATGTATGTGTGTGTATATGTATTGGGTATGTAGGGATATATAAGGGTCTTGAGTGGTAAGGACATATCTGATAGAGACTTCTGGTTGCAGATTCCTTACCTTTGAATTTCCCCAGGCATCAGACTGTATATGGAGATTTTTTCTTCGAGCAGTACCCCTGCGAGCCGTTAGGTGACATTGGTTGACTCCACGTGCGCCATTGGCGTCGTGATGACGTTGCGGTCGTATATAGGTGCCACCCCGGCACACTGACGTCAGTTCTTTTCTTTCCGCACCAGCCTACGCGCAGATCCGGAGAAGATCTACCCCAGCAATTTTTTGACTAAGTCCGACATTTTGTCAACTTCATTTTTGATGAGTTTTGGTGCGTCGAGGGATGTCCCATAAGACCTCATTTAAGCCCTACGACTCCTGTCACTGCATGATATCGGTGACAGATCTGCACCTCGTGTGTCTCTGTTGTTTGGAGCGCGACCACTACCCAAAGTCGTGCTCCAAGCGTCTGGCCATGAACCCGAAAGCGTTAAGGGAGTGGTACCCAGAAGCTCATGGCCAGAGAGGAAGGTCAGGAGACCGGTTGCGGAGTCACCACCATTCTTCTTCGTCCAAGTCATCTGAATATTCGGGTAAGAAGAAGTTGATGAAGGCAAAACATTCTTTGACTTCGCCCCGTCGTTCGCACAAAGCAACGCTGGAAGAGTGTCGACACTCTAGGCCTTCGTCCTCAGAGGCTCAGTCTGGGTCCGCTCTGCGCATCCCCGAATTTCTGGGAGCCAGGGCTACCCCTGCCCAACTTAAGGAGTTCTGTGAGGCCATGCGCCTCATATTTGGGCAGTCCGACCCAACCTCAGCGCCTTGGGGCCAAGGTAAGTCGGTGAGGGCCTCCTCGGGTTCAAAGTCGGCGACTTCGGTCGCAACTCGGGAGGGCACTTCAGGATCCGTCCCAACGCTGGTCGTGCCAACGTGACCTTCCCCGGCATCGGGTCAGACGTCGACGCTCCCGATGCTGATTGGGCCCACAATCTACGTCAACCCTATACTCATTCCCTATGACCTGGAGCCGGAATGAAGTGGCTCAACGCCGATTCCATTTTCCATGGGCTCTGCTGTGCCCAGGGTTGATCATGAACAATATTACTATGGGTATGGTTACAGGGATACTGGTGAGGGGTCGCTGGACCCTTTATAAGACCAGCTTGAGCCTGAACTGGTCTGGGTACAGGATTTGGGTGATGCCCGTACCTCCCCTGACACTGCCATGTTTTCTCCACGTACCATGGCTATGGAGGAGGGAGTGTCTTATTCTATGGTGGTGAGAAGGGTGGCTGAAGTTTAGAACCTTGAGCTTCCTTCTGTGGAGGTCAGGCCTAACCTCCTGACCGAAGTGCTTCAGCCTGGGGCCTCTTCCCTTCAATAAAGCATTTACGGACGTCCTACTGGGGACCTGGTCCAAACCCAGCACAGGGGCTCCTGTGAATAGGACGATTGTCTGCTGAAAATGGCCTGCGTCGAATGACCCAAACGTCCTTACCCAACACCCTATGTCTGAGAGCCTTGCCATCCAGGCTTCTTCATCCTATGGCGCATTCCCCACTTCTCCCCTGGACAGGGAATCAAAAAGACTGGACAAGTTAGGGAAGAATCTGGTTTCTTCTGCCAGTCTAGCGTTGCGGTCCGTGAACACCGCATGCCTTTTGGGCCACTATTCTCATACTCTCTGGGGGTACGTTTGCGCAAGTGCTGCCTCAGGTTTCAGAAGAGGCCCGGAACGTTCTCTCCCAAGTCATGACAGATGGGAGAGACGCAGCCAAGTTCATGATCCACTGTGGACTGGATACGACTGGCTCACTAGACAGATCGGTTGCATCAACTGTGGCACTGAGACGCCACGCGTGGTTGAGGACGTCTGACTTTTCAGGGGATGTTCAGCAATCTTTGATGGACATGCCTTTTGATTGCACTCGTCTCTTCGGAGACAAGGTGGACTCAGTGCTCAAGCTCTTTAAGGATTCCCGGGCTACGGGCTCAGTCCCTTGGCCTCGCATCTGCTTCCCCCCCCCTCCCTTTCTCTCAGTCTTCCTCTCGCTCCTTTCGTGGCTTCGGAAGGGGCACCCAACCACTTCCATTTCCACCGGGCCACTGACCTGCGCATGCTGTACAGCCCGTGCGCGGACGCGGGATCCACTGAACTCGTGGATCAGGGAGTCAGTGGGCCGACCAGTCCACCCCCTCCTCTGTCTCAAACCTTCCTCGTCTGTTGGGAATCCATTACCACAGACAGGTGGGTTTTACAGATCATCCAAAGGGGCTACTCCCTCCCCTTCGAGACGTCTCTAGCCATGCCACCATCATTCCATCACCTGTCAGAGGATCATTGGGCGCTTCTCCGCTAGGAAGTCAATGCTCTCTTGGCCAAGGGGGCCATAGAGAGGGACCCTGCGCCAGAAGTAGGTAGTGGTTGCTATTCCCGCTAATTTGTGGTGCCCAAAAAGGACAAGGGTCTTCACCCCATCCTAGACCTACGGTCCCTCAGCCTCTTCCTCAGTAAGGAGAAGTTCAGGATGTTAGGCCTGGCTCAGGTCCTTTCTGCCCTGGAGACTGGATGGTTGCGTTGGACTTGCAAGATGCCTATTTACATATTCCCACCCTGCCAGCCCACAAACGTTACCTACGATTCGAGGTAGGTCACAAGCACTTTCAGTTCAGCGTGTTCCCTTCGGCCTTACCAGTGCCCCTTGGGTGTTCACGAAAGTGATGATAGTGGTTGCAGGTTAGGGGGTCCCAGTCTTCCCCTACCTTGATGATTGGCTCTTGAAGGCGGACAAGCCCCAGAAAGTTGTCTCCTGTCTTCAGACTACGGCGAACTTCCTTCATTCATTGGGGTTCACTTCAACATGCCAAAATCACACCTGTCTCCCTGTCGGACGTTCCCTTTCGTCGGAGCTGTTCTCGACACAGTGCAGTTTCAGGCTTATCCTCCCGAAAAGAGAGTCCAGGATATTTGGGCTAGGATACCAATGTTTCAGCCTTTATCCTGGATATTGGTGAGAATTACTCTGAGGCTGCTGGGCCTCATGGCCTACTGCATCCTGCTGGTCCAACGTGGCAGATCCCATATGCAGCTCTTCAGTGGGACCTGAAGTTCCAGTGGGCGCAGCATGAGGGGAATCTCTCCGACATGGTTTGGATCTCGGAGGGAACTGCGAAAGACCTGCAGTGGTGGTTGTCGAATCCAGATTGGATCAATGGCAGATCCCTCTCCCTTCCCCAATCAGATCTCACAGCAGTGACAGATGCATCATTCCTTGGAAGGGGTGGCCACAGGGGAGAGGTGGAGATCAGAGGCCTCTGGTCTACCGGCAGAGTTCGGGCTCCACCTCAAACTTTTGGAGCTCTGGACGAGCTTACTTGCATTTAAAGCATTTCTTCTCTCTCTCAAAGGGAATGTAGTGCAGGTGTTTACTGACAACACCACCGCCATGTGGTGTTGCAACAAGCAGGGCAGAGTCAAGAGGCTCTTCGCTTCTGGACATGGCTGGAACACCAGGGCATTTCCCTGGTGGTTCAACATTTGGTGGGCTCTCTGATCGTCAGAGCAGACAAACTCAGCTGTCGATGCGTAGTCCATCACGAATGTTGACTCCATCCGGAAGTGGCGCAAGGTCTCTTCCAGCAGTGGGGGTGAGCCTTGGTTAGATCTGTTCGCCTCTGCAGAGAACGCGCAATGTCAGCTGTTTTGCGCGTTGGAGTTTCCAAGGCGTCACTCGCTCGACGCCGCTTTTCGTCACGAGTGGAACTCAGGCCTCCTGTTCGCCTTCCCGCCAATACCACTTCTGCCCAGAGTTCTGAAGATCAGGCAAGACCGGGCCCAAGTAATCTTGGTGGCTCCAGACTGGTCACGAACAGTCTGGTATTCCGAGCTCTTTAGCATGGCCATCAATCCTCCGATCAGACTACCCCTTCGGGAGGATCTTTTGTTGCAGCAGCAGGGGACGGTTATCCACCCAAACCTATTCAGTCTCCACCTTTTCGTGTGGCGGTTAAGCGGCGACAGTTGATGGCTTTTGACCTTCAACCAAAAGTCTGTAATGTCATCTTGACAGCCAGGCATCCCTCCACCAAAACGGTATACGCCTGTCGTGGGAAGAAATTTGTGGCATGGTGTATCAACAAATTTGTTGATCTCCTCACTGCACCTCTCTCTATTCTCTCTCTTGCCCAGCAGGGCTCTACTCTGGACACCCTCAAGGGATATTTGACTGCCATCTCTGCCTTCTACGGCTATCAGACCAACCTCCTCTTTCCAAATCTCCCATTGTCGGGAGGTTTCTTAAAGGCCTTACTCCTATGTTTCCTCTCATCCCGTTCATCATGCCCCAGTGGGATTTGAACTTGGTCCTCACATACCTCATGTGCGCCTCTTTTCAGCCGCTCCACAACTGTCAATTATAGCTCTTAACCCTCAAAACAGCTTTCTTGATTGCCATCACCTATGCTCACAGAGTAAGTGAGCTTCAAGCTCTTTCTTCGAAACCACCGTTCCTAGCAGTGCATCCTGACAAAGTGATGCTTCGTACTAGGGCTTCCTTTCTTCCCAAAGTGGTAACGCCTTTTCACGTAGTCCAATCTATCACCTTGCCTATTTTACATGCAACCCACATCCCTCTCATGAAGAGGAGATGCTCCACTGTCTGGATCCAAAAGAGCGTTGGCGTTCTATCTAGATCATACCAAAGATTTCTGGGTGGACGATCAACTCTTTGTGGGATATGTGGGTGCGAAGAAAGGGAAGGCGGTGCAGAACAGGACCATCTCACAATGGGTAGTCCTCTGCATCAAGATGTGCTATGCTTTGGCGAAAAAGCAACCCCCTGAGGGTTTGCGCACTCATGCAACCAGAGCAACTGCTGCTACGAAAGTGTTAGGACGTGGAGTTCCAGTCCTGGATATTGTATTGTATTGTAATAGTATTTATATAGCGCTTACTACCCCTGACAAGGCGTCAAAGCGCTTTTCGAAGAGTAGCACGCTACTCTGGAACCCAACAAGAATTAGTGATGGATTAGTATCGGGAAATAGGAGTACAGTTTTAGTATTATTATGAGTTAATTTGAGCTGCGGATATGAGAGTTTGTTAGTTAGATTGACTAGGGTAATGGAGGGGTGGAGGAGGAAAGAAATCCAGAAGTGTTAATTGGGAGTATATCCCTCATTTACTCATCCCAAAGGCTTGGGATGAGTAAAGGGGGATGGAGGAGGGAAGGGTTAGGGAGATCATAGTAGCAGGGTGAGATAAATGAGAGCGAATTTAGTAGGGTTGTTTGGGAGGTCATGGTAGTAGAGTGAGGTTTGGTGAGTTAGATGTGGAAGCGGAGGGAAGAGGTTAGGCAGAGTTATTTAGGAGATGAAAGTAGTAGAATGGATTTGGGATGAGTCAGAGTGGGAATGGAGGATAGATTGATAGAGACATGACATATGATGATGGGTGGATAAGTGTGATAAGAAGAGAGCAGGGATTCATAGATAACTAATATACCATATCTGTCAGGCCGCAATGTGGGCGTCCTTACATACGTTCACCAAGCACTACTGCCTGGACAGTCGGGTCCACAGGGACGGCTATTTTGGCTGTTCGGTCCTGCTGGACTTTTTGATGTGATCTTAGTTCGCAGCCCACCACCGGGGAACGTATTGCTCAGGTATCTATTAAGGAATCTGCAACTAGAAGTCTATATCAGATGTACAAGTTACTTACCTTTGGTAACGATATATCTGGTAGAGACATATTCTAGTTCCAGATTCCTTACCGACCCGCCCATCCTCCCCGCACTGCGAACTGATTTCTAGGGACAGGTACTTCCCTCTAAGGGCCCTAGTTTTGGGGCACCAATCTCAGTGTTCTTCATGGCTCTGTGCTACTGGCGTGGAAAGTCGTGAGAAGAAACTGACGTCAACCCGTCGGGTGGCACCTATATCCGACGTTATTATGGCAGCCACGACGCCCGCAGAGTTGACTAACGCCATTTAACGGCGCACAGGGGTACTGCTTGAAGAAAAAATCCCCGGATCCAGTCTGACGCCTGGGAAAATTCAAAGGTAAGGAATCTGCAACTATAATATATCTCTACCAGATATATTGTTACCAAAGGTAAGTAATTTGTACATTTAGCGGTGGATACGGGTGTATTTAAGGGGTGGGTGGGGTAGGGGTTGGTATGGGGATTTGAGGATGAAGTGGAGTAAGGGAATCTTGACCCTGCTGATAACAGTGGGTGATGCCAGAGGGCTTGGTATTTCCCCATTCAGGCCCTCCTATCCCGGCCACCGAAGAGAGTGCATTGTTTGAAATCATAATGAGGAGGGCTGCTGAAGCTTCCATCAGTAGAATTAAGGTCTGTCTTAATGGAGATTCTTCAGTCAGGAAAACCAGTGCGGAGTCTCTGTTCCCATTTAAGAAAAATCTAATGGACACCCTCCTGGGTTCGTGGTCTAAACCCTGCTCACAGGTCCCTCTCAATCACCAGGTTGCCCACTATAATCGTCCCTCGCCTGCGGACTTAACATACCTCACCCACTCGAGAGTTTGGTGATGCAGACAGCCAGAGTTAACCCAAGAGTCCCCCTTCACCCCAGGATCAAGAGTTCAAGAGATTGGACACACAGGGCACGTTCTTGCGTCCAGATTTTGCAAGAGACTGCAAAAGATCTGCAGTGATGACAGCTAAATTGTGATCTGGTCAGCGGCAGATTCCTGTCCCTTCCTTCTCCGAGTTGGCAGTGGTAACAGATTCATCCCTTCTAGATTGGAATGCCTAGCTTGGTGAGGTGGAGATCAGCGGTCTCTGGCAGAGACCCAACTCTCTCAACCTCCTGAAGCTACGAGCCATCTGCTTGGCGTTGAATGCCTTTCTTCTGTTCCTTCAAAGGGAGACTGGTACAGATGCTTACAGACATCACTGCCATATGGTACAGCAACTAGCAGGGCAGAGTAGGGTCTTGAGCCACATGAGCACTATGCCTCTGGAAATGGCTGGATCACTATGAGATCTTACTGGTGGTAAGTTATATGGCAGAATCTTTGAATACCAGGGTGAACAAATTCAACCGTCGAGGCCTTGCAGATCACGAGTGACAATTAGACCCAGAGATGGCACAGGGCATTTTCCAGCAATGGGAAGAACCGTGGCTCAATCTTTTCACCACACTTGAAGTCTGAAGTGGATCAAAACCGACTGGGCCCTTGTCATCCTGGCTGCTCCCGATTGGGCTAGGAGAATTTGGTATCCTGGGCATGAGTATTTTCTGCAAATAGAAAGCACCTTTGCTTAATATTTTTCTCACCACCAAGAATGTGTAATGTCAGCACTTCTGCACTTAGAGGTTTCCAAGGCGTACCTCATTAGGAGATGTGTTCTGCCTCTAAATGAGACTAGATGGCCCAAGGGACATCCTTCTGCAAGTCATACCCCTCAAATGTCTTCTGAATTTTAACCTGGTCCGCAGTTGGTCCTGGTGTGCCCCAATTACCTAGGCCATTGTCAACCTTACAGCAAATTTTAGCCTTCAATGAGGCCATGTTGTAGCTTTTTTACATGCTTCGAACTTCCTCTGGTGGGTCTTTGGCCCAACAGAGGTGCAAGAGGCTCCTGTTGGACTTCCTCCTTCAACTCAGCTGACCTCTTGGGAACCGTGCTTGAGCCCGATCCAGCACCAGTTTATGCTTCCACTCTGGCCCCAGGTTCCAGACCGGTTCCTTCCATTCTGTTGTTGATGCCGACTCTGCTGATCCTGAACCTCATCCTCACACCAGTATCCAAACCCTAACCATCATCAGCTCTCTCCAGGTCGCTCTGTGATTTCACAAAGCCACGCCCAGTCACTTACCCCCAACCTCTGCCTCGATTCCAACACTATCACCTGGAGTGCTGGAGACCTTATTTGTCTCCATCTCTGACATGGTTCAGAATATGCAAAATATGGCTCATGACACCGATGATGACTTGAAGGTGGAGAACCTGACATCTCCCCCCCCCCCCCCCCCCCCCCCCCCCGCCCCCCTCACTATTCTGGTGATGGGTTATTCCTGGATTTACAAAAAGCCAGTGGGTTGATACATTCCCAGAAACCCTTTCTTGCTGCCTGAGCTACCAACAGAAGTGCCTCCTTCACATTGCTTGTGGAAATTGCTTTAGAAATGCTACTATTGAAACCAAGGCAGTTTTGTTAACCGAAATTCTTAAGCCACACCTTACTTCTCCTGAACCACTGTTCTCCGGTGGTGCATCTTCTGAGGACAGCCCGCCTTCAGCCTGCATCTGAAGGAAGACGGAATGTCCCATGGGGTGAAGGAGTCACTCCCCTGCTTCTGCAGGCACCAACTGCAACAACGACCGGCTGCGTGGATCCTCTCTCCGGCTGATCTGTGTGGATCCTGCATCACGAGTGGTGGACTGAAGTAGTCCTGACGGTCCTCTCTTCCAGCTGTCCAACTTCGGTGGAGGTAAGAACTTGCCTCCCCATGCAAGACAGTACCCCTTTGCACCACGTCTTTTGCAGCTGCTAAGTCCACCCCGCCCTACAATCTAAAACACCCCAACCCCCCACCCACCCCCACCCCAAAACCTAAAACACCCTGCACCCCCACCCCGCCCCTAAAACACCCCGACCCCCCACCCCTGCCCCCCAAACCAGAAAACACCCCGACCCCCACCGCGCCCCCAAACCAGAAAACACCTGACCCCCCACCCCGCCCCCAAACCAGAAAACACCCCGACCCCCCCACCCCTGCCCCCAAAACCTAAAACACCCCGACCCCCCCACCCGCCACAAAACCTAAAACACCCCGAGCCCCCGCCCCCAAACCAGAAAACACCGGAGCCCCCGCACCCCAAACCAGAAAACACCCCGACCCCCCACCCCGCCCCCAAAACCTAAAACACCCCGACCCGCCCCCACCCCGCCCCAAAGCCTAAAACACCCCGGACCCCTGCCCCAAAACCTAAAACACCCCAAGCCCCCACCCCAAAACCTAAAACACCCCGACCCCCCCACCCCGCCCCAAAACCTAAAACACCCCAACCCCCCCCACCCCACTTACCTGAGTCGCCGACTCCCTTGTTTGTGCCTTAACCACGCATGTGCATGCGTGGTTAAGGCACAAAACAACAAAGTTTTGGTTAACGAAAGTGTTGTTCCGTTTTCGTTAACCAGGACTTCGTTGTTCGGGAGTCGGCCTTAAGGCCGTTTCCCAAGTAAAACACTTACAGGGTTCAAAGTTGGGTCCAAGGTAGCCCACCGTTGGGGGTTCAAGGCAGTCCCAAAGTTACCACTCCAGGACCTCAGGTGCAGAGGTCAAAGTGGTGCCCAAAACACATAGGCTTGAATGGAAACCGGGGTGCCCCAGTTCCAGTCTGCCAGCAGGTAGGTACCCACGTCTTCGAAGGGCAGACCAGGGGGGTTTTGTAGGGCACCGGGGGGGACACAAGCATGCACAGAAAGTACACCCTCAGCGGCACAGGGGCGGCCGGTTGAGGGTGCAAACAGGGGTCGGGTTTCAGATAGGAATCAATGGGGATACCGGGGGGTCTCTTCAACGATGCAGGCAGGCACGGGGGCTCCTCGGGTTAGCCACCACCTGGGCTAGGCAGAGGGTCGCCAGGGGTTCGCTCCTGCACTGGAGTTTGGTTCCTTCAGGTCCTGGTGGCTGCGGGTGCAGTGCTGGTTCCAGGCGCCGTGTTCCTTGTTACAGGGAGTCGCGGTTAGGGGGAGCCTCTGGATTTCCTCTGCAGGCGTCGCTGTGGGGGCTCAGGGGTGTCAACTCTGGCTACTCACGGGCTCGCAGTCTCTGGGTTGTCCTCCCTGTAGTGTTAGTTTTCCGCAGGTCGAGCCGGCGGCGTAGGGTGCAGAGTGGAAAGTCTCACGCTTCCGGCAAGAAACGCAGGGTCTTTTATGTTGCTTCTTTGTTGCAGAAAGTTGCAGTTTCTTGAATAGGGCCGCTGTTCTCAGGGGCTTCTTGGTCCTTTAGATGAAGGGCAGTCCTCTGAGGCTTCAGAGGTCGCTGGTCCCTGTTGGATGTGTTGCTGTTGCAGTTTTCGTCTAAGTAGGGAGACAGGCCGGTGGGGCTGGGGCCAAATCAGTTGTCGTCTCAGTCTTCACTGCAGGGCTTCAGGTCAGCAGTCCTTCTGGTCAGCAGTCCTTCTTTAGGTTGCAGGAATCTCTCTTCCTCGGTTCTGGGGGCCCCTAAATACTGAATTTAGGGGTGTGTTTAGGTCTGGGAGGGCAGTAGCCAATGGCTACTGTCCTTGAGGGTGGCTACACCCTCTTTGTGCCTCCTCCCTGTGGGCAGGGGGGCACATCCCTACTCCTATTGGGGGAATCCTCCTTTTACAAGATGGAGGATTTCTAAAAGTAAGAGTCACCTCAGCTCAGGACACCTTAGGGGCTGTCCTGACTGGGGAGTGACTCCTCCTTGTTTTCCTCACTATCCCCTCCAGCCTTGCCAACAAAAGTGGGAGCAGTGGACGTAGGGGCGGGCATCTCCACTAACTGGGATGCCCTGTGGTGCTGTAACAAAGGGGGTGAGCCTTTGAGGCTCACCACCAGGTGTTACAGTTCCTGCAGGGGGAGGTGAGAAGCACCTCCACCCAGTACAGGCATTGTTCCTGGCCACAGAGTGACAAAGGCACTCTCCCCATGTGGCCAGCGATATGTCTGTTGTGTGGCAGGCTGGCAAAAACTAGTCAGCCCACACTGGAAGTCAGGTATGTTTTCAGGGGGCATCTGTAAGATGCCCTCTGGGTGTATTTTACAATAAAGTGCACATTGGCATCAGTGTGCATTTATTGTGCTGAGAAGTTTGATACCAAACTTCCCAGTTTTCAGTGTAGCCATTATGGTGCTGTGGAGTTCGTGTTTGACAGACTCCCAGACCATATACTCTTATGGCTACCCTGCACTTACAATGTCTACGGTTTTGCTTAGACACTGTAGGGGCATAGTGCTCATGCACATATTCCCTCACCTGTGGTATAGTGCACCCTGCCTTAGGGCTGTAAGGCCTGCTAGAGGGGTGACTTACCCATGCCACAGGCAGTGTGGGGTTGGCATGGTACTCTGAGGGGAGTGCCATGTCGACTTAGTCATTTTCTCCCCACCAGCACACACAAGCTGGTAAGCAGTGTGTATGTGCTGAGTGAGGGGTCCCTAGGGTGGCATAAGACATGCTGCAGCCCTTAGAGACCTTCCCTGGCATCAGGGCCCTCGGTACCAGGGGTACCTGTTACAAGGGACTTACCTGAGTGCCATGGTTGTGCCAATTGTGGAGACAAAGGTACAGTTTAGGTAAAGAACACTGGTGGTGGAACCTGGTTAGCAGGGTCCCAGCACACTTTCAAATCATAACTTAGCATCAGCAAAGGCAAAAAGTCAGGGGGTAACCATGCCAAGGAGGCATTTCCTTACACCACTGCAGTGCTTAAAAGACCCACCTGGATGCGAGCAACTGGTTTAAAGAGGATGTCCAGGTTTCCTTTATCAACATGCCCTTTGATCGCTCCAAGTTTCTTGAGGAGAAGGCTGATTTGGTACTCAATTTAAGGACAGTCTAGCCACAGCATTATCCTTAGGTCTCTCTTCTCCCACCAAGCAGTTCTATCAACATCACTGGAAGTTTAGGGATATTCCAAGGAGCTAGTCTGCATGCAACCTGTTCAGCAGCAGCAGGCCCCTTCCTTTCAGACCAGAAATTGTGGCTCCTGCAGTAGCCATTCATGCCAATAGGGACCACTTTCCTCTACTTCACCCTCCCCTGTTACAGCAGGTGCCAAGCCAATGTAACTTTACATGCCCATGCTCAACCAGTAGGAGGCAGGATGCAACATGTCATCCCCGGCTGAAGAACCAACATGTCAGACAGATGTCTTGCTAATCATAAAAAGGGGCTGTGCCTTGCCTTTAATTTTCTCCCTTCATTATTTTCCCCACATATAACAGTGACTGTCAGGTGACCATTTGCCAAACTTGAAGGTCCAAGACTTGAAGGTTTCAGCTTCGGAGCAAGAAGGGTGCTATTTGCACCACTTCCTCATACTGAAAAATTACAGTGGTCGGACGGCTATACTGGACCTCCTCCCGCTGAGTGCCATTGTGTGGAACGACAAGTTCCAGATGTTCACCTTGTCTTATATTCTTTCTGCTCTGTGACCCTGGAGACAGAATGGTGTCCCTTAATTTGGGGAACACATTTTAATAAACCCATGGTGCAGTCCCACAGGAGTTAACCATGGTTCTTGGTGGGGTTAGAACATTTCTGATTTCCGCTCTCCGTTTCAGCCTTACCTTTACCCCTTCGGTGTTCACAAAAGTTATGGGGGTGGTCGCTACCCGACTTAAGAGTTCGAACTATGGCTGAACTCCTGTCATCCTCATTGTTTCATTAGCGAGCTGAAGTCCCAACTGTGCACCATGCAGAGGATTCCCTTCTTTGGGGATGTCTTGGCCAATGTGCCATTGATGGCCTTCCCACCACCGCAGCGAGTCTGGGTCTTTCAGGATATGATCCTGATATCTTGGGTTCAATCCTGGCTCTCGATGAAGAAAGCTCTGGGGGGTATTGGACTCCTAGCCTTGTGCATCCTCTTTGTCCCAAGTGCTAGGTGGATTATGCTTGCCCTGTTGTGTAGCCTCAGCTTTCGGTAGGTCCTACATCAGGACTGGGGTGGGTTTAGTGTAGGATCACCAGGGAAAGGTGCAGATGAGAGGCCTCTGGTCTCTGACAAAAAGCGTGCTTCAAACTACAAAGCTTCTACCTATCCCTCTATCCCTGAAAAGTTTCCTGCCGGCCATCAGGGCTAGGCTGGTGCAGGTCCTTACCAACAACATGATGACCCTGTGCTTGGTGGCCCTATGCTTATGGAAGTGGCAGGAGCAGCAGAACATCTCTCTAGCCCCCAACCACTTTTCAGGATCTCTAAACTTTACAGCAGACCAAATTGGCAGATGTCAGCAAGCATATCACAAGAGGCCTCTTCATCCCGATGTGGCAAGAGGCTTCTTTGAGCAGTAGTGTACCCCATACTTCAGTCTGTTCACCTGTAATTAGAATGCACAATGCCAACTCTACTCAAGAGTAGAGTTTCCTCCAGGAAATTCGACAGAAGACTAATTCAGACAGCAATAGAACACACGTCTCCTGTATTGGTTCCTGGCACTGCCTCAAATTCTGGGAAAATTCATGCTAGTCAGTCCTATTAATAAACCTAAACAGGGGCTCATTTGGTACCCATAGCTCTTGAACATGATCATTTGCCCTGTGATCTGGCTACCACAGTGGAAGAACCCCCTGCCTAAGCAACAGGGGAAGGCTCCTGCACAGTGTCTCGACAACCTACACCTTCATGGATGGAGACTGAATGGTGGCAGGTAATTGCATCTGATATTCCAGCTGTAATGGTCAATGTTATCCTTGCAGCCAGATGCCCTTCAAGGTCCATCTATACAGGGTGCTGGAAGAAATTTGTTGCCTGCAGGCCAAACCTTTGGGTGTGTGGTTGCATGTTTCATTATTCGTCCAGAAAGGACTTGCAGTGCACACAATTAAAGATTATTTTTCAGCCCTTTCGACCTCTGCATCTGCTGGATCAACTGTTTCTATTTGAATCTCTTGTGATGCGTTTTATCAATGTTCTGACTCCCATGTTTCCCCCAAAACTGTTGGTCATGCCGCAATTTGACTTGGACTCAGTGTTGACCCTTTTTGTATGTGCACATCTTTTGAGCATATACACAACTGTTTACTGCGACATATGATGCTCACAGCAGACTTGAAATGCAGACACTCTTGTTGCAGCTGCCTTGCACCACCTTTCCAGATCTGTAAGTTCTACATACCTGGGTGTCGTTTATGCCCATAGTTGTGACCCCTTTCCACACTGGGCCGTCCATTACTTTGCCAACAATTTTTGCTCCACTTCATCCTTCGAAAGAGGAGAACAGGCTCCATTGGTTCAACCATAAAAGGACATTAAGCTTTTACATTGACCACACAAAGGACCATGATGTGGCTGACTAGCTTTGTAACATTTTTCTGGTGCAAAAAAAAAAGGTAGGCAGTGCAGGAAAGGACCTTGTCAGGATGGATAGTCCTCTGCTTCTTCACCAGGACATAGTAGATTTAATGCAACCACCTGAAGGCCGAGGCTGCTACAATAGCATTGGCAAGGGAGGGTGCTGGTTCTGAACATATGCCTGGCTGCAACATCGGCTTCTGTGCACATGTTCTTGAAACACTACTGGTTTGAGAGCCAGGTCTGACAGGATAGCCATTTTGCCTGCTCGTTCCTGCAAGACTTTGTTTCTTGGGTCCACTTCCCATACCCTTCACCTTTGCGAGGTCCTGTTGTGGAAGACTGAAGGTGAAGAATCCACTGTTAGATGTATTCATCAGAAGAGGAAGTTACTTAGGTTTGGTATTGCTGTTTTCCAGTGGCTATGATTTCTACCCACAGTTTGCACGCTGCTTTCCCACCTTCCGTTCTGCAGACATCATTGTAAGGGTCCAAGTAATGTTTTGGCACACTGTCATATGCAACATTTTTGTAGTGTTCTGTGTCTCCAGACAGAGAAGGAGAGAAAATAAGAAATTGGCTACTTTTCAAAATGGTGGCACTTTTAGTTGCCTCTGGTCCTGCACATCTGGGTGCAGCAAAGTCATAGGAGCCACATGCTCCACCTATTTTTGCATCTGAGCATTGCTGAGAAAACGTTCTGGATTTTGTATGATGCACTAGCACAAAGATGTGTTTATTTTTAACATAGCGCAGTATTTACCATGGGCATGGTTGACCACCAGCGTTTCTTGCTTCATGATTGCAATAAAACACATGTAATTATCCAGGAGATTCTACTGAATTGTTTAGTCTTGGTTTGGGCTTAAACATTTAAGATTTAATTGTTAATCATTTAAAATTTCACTGTGGATAGTTTATTGATGAGGACCATCTTTACTTGCACAAGCAATAGGCAAAGCATTTAAGAAATACTCCTCTTCTGAAATGTGGTGCTGTTTTAGCCTTGGTGTTCCAGAAGAAACCTAAAAGGATACTTTCAGTTTAGCTTACCAGAATCTTAAGAAGAACTGTCACAATAAGGTTACCCATGTATAAGAATCAATACATTTTAGAGCATTCTGCTGTGGGATGGCAGATTGCTGACATCCGGTCTGGCTCCAACTGGGCACACAGTTGGAATGGGGTGATGGTGGGGAGGATCTTCTATCGCAGCAGCAAGGGGACGGTCCTTCACCTGAACCTCCCTAGTCTCCGCCTCCTTGTATGGAGATTGAGTGGCAGCAGTTGACAGCTTTCGTCCTTCCATCCAAAGTCTGTGATGTTATCTTGGCAGCTGGGTGTTTCTCCACCATAATGGTGTACGCCTATTGTTGGAACAAATTTATGTCATGGTGTATCAAGTCTGTTGATCTCCTTTCTGGACTTCTCTCGGAGGTTCTCCTCTTCAGTCTGTCTCTTGCCCAGCAGGGCTCTGCTCGGGGAACCCTCGAGGGTATTTGTCTGACATCTCTGCCTTTTTAAGGCTGCCAGATCAACCTTCTGTGTTCAAATCTCCCATTGTTGGGAGGTTTCTTAAAGGACACCCCCACATGTTCCCTCCTATCCCGTTCATAATGCCCCAGTGGAATTTCAACTTGGTCCTCACATAACTCATGTGTGCTCCTTTCGAGCCACTCCACAACTGTCTCCTGCTGCTTTTGACTCCTAAAACGGCCTTCTTGATTGCCATCACCTCTGCTTGCAGAGTGAGTGAGCTCCAGGCTCTCTTTGAAGCCACCATTTCTAGCTGTCTATCCTGACAAAGTGGTGCTTCGTACCAAGTCTTCCTTCCCAAAGTGGTGCCACCTTTTCATATAGGCCATTTAATCACCTTGCCTACTTTATACACACACCCACGTACCTCTCATGGCAAGGAAAGACTCCAAAGAACATTTGTGTTCTACCTCAATCGTACCAAAGATTTCCAGGTGGGCGATCAACTCTTCATGGGTTATGTGGTTGCGAAGAAAGAAAGGGCGATGCAGACGAGGGCCAATTGTGATGGATAGTCCTTTGCATCAGGATGTGCTACGCTTTGGCGAAAAAGCAACCCGCTGAGTGTTTGCATGCTCATTCCACCAGAGCAACTGCTCCTAGCGCAGCGTTAACAAGCGGAGTTACAGTCCTGGATATCTGTCAGGCAGAGACATAAGCATCCCTGTACATGTTCACTAAACATTACTGCCTGGATAGTCAGGTCTCCAGAGACGGCTACTTAGGCCGTTCGGTCCTGCAGGACTTTTTGGTGTGATCTTAGTTTGCAGCCCACCACCAGGGATGGTATTGCTTGGGTATCTATTCTAAGGTGAGGAATCTGAAACTAGAAGTCTATCAGATGAACAAGTTACTTAGTTTTGGTAACGATATATCTGGTAGAGACATATTCTAGTTGCATATTCCTTACCGACCCGCCCATACTACCCGCTCTGAGAACTGATTTCTAGGGACAGGAACTTCCCCTTAAGGGCCCTAGTTTTGGCGCACCATTCTGTGTTCTTCATGGCTCTGCCACACTGGTGTGGAAAGCTGTGAAAAGAAACTGACGTCAGCACACCGGGTGGTGCCTCTATATGACAGCAACGTCATCACGGCGACCACCACGCCAATGACACCCGCAGAGTCAACCGACACCACCTGATGGCTCACAGGGGTACTGCTAGAAGAAAAATCTCTGGATCCAGTCTGACGCCTGGGGGAAATTCTAAGGTAAGGAATCTACAACTAAAATATGTCTCTACCAGATATATCGTTATCGAAGGTAAGTAACTTGTTCAACATTTGCTTGAATTCCAACATTTTATGGTGCAGAATATAATTCCAGTGACAACACTGCACATTAAATGGTGTAAAGTGAAAGGTGTTGCTCCTAAGAAATACATTTCATTGGACATGTTCATGTATATGGTCAAATGTTGTGCATTCTTTTTCCAGTCTGAGATGGAGAAGCCCAGAGGTAGAAAAAAACCCACTCTTGTAGACCCCGAAGAGACTTTTAATATGGAGGAAACGACCGTACCAGAACAGAAGACAAAGGGTGGCCAGCGAGGGAGGAAGCGAGTTGCAGTTACTGTTGAGTCCGATGAAATCCAATGGCCAGAGGAGAAGAGGCTAAAGGATGATTTTCTTGAAAATGAGGATGAACAGAACAGCCCTCCAAAAAAAGGAAGAAGAGGGCGACCTCCCAAAGGAACAAAAGGTTTGACATCAAAGGAAGAGTCCCCTGTAAAGGCTGCAAAGAGGGGCCGAAAAAAATCAGTGCCAACAGTAGCAGCTGTAGAGCAGGAAGAAAAGGAAGAGGACAACGAAGACGACAATGAAAATGTAGAAGACAAACCAAAAAAGCGAGGTCCATTGAAACCACAGAAAAGGAAAGCAATTCCAAGGCAAGTTCCCTTAATGTGCCTTAATGCAAGTAAAAGCCTATTTATTGTGTGTGTGTGTATGTATATATATATATATATATATATATATGTGCATGTGCGCGCGCCCCCGCATGCATTTACTTGGTATAATTTAAAATTGGTTACTTTAGATAGGAATTATTTTTGCATAAAATCTAATGTTCTAGTCCATTTCATGAACAATGTACAATATTTTTTTTTTTTTTTTTTTTTTAGTCTGTTGTATTATGATATTTTCTTTCAAATCACTTTAATTAAATTTAGGGTTTAGTTAGACCTTAATATATTTTATTCCTTAGTCGCACTTTTGCTGCATAGATTTTCAGAATTAGTTATCTAACTTTAATTCCGTTTTGATTTTAATCTCAGGAACATATTCCAAATCATTAAATAAAGAGCCTACATATGATAGTGTATAAAACATAGTGACATTGCTGGCATTGATATAAAGAATGCTTAATTAGAGAACATCTTATGATTGTAATACAGCAAGTTGGTATTTTAGACACTGGGCATAACAGCCTTTTGCATGCATGAGTATTGTTAATTGTATCTTCATTAGCCGTGTACTGCATTGATAACCAATTTTGAGGAATGGTTTGTTCAAAAGTCTTTGGTCAACATTGAGTAGAACTAGCCTGTGAAGGCTTTTCCTCTGTGTCATGAGGAACTGTTTGATTTGAAACCATAGTTTAAAGGGAGCATATAGTTTTTGTGATTTTTAAATGACTTCATGTAAGTTGTCTCTTGGTTTGTGTTTTAAATAACTTGTTTCCTCTTTTTACACAGTGAAGTTTGTATTGTCTGTATTTGTGTTCTGTGTGTATGTTTGCAGGATGACCCCGTATCCCACATCAGGATCAGCATAACTGACTCCACAATTAGTTAAGCCACCAGTCTGTTTTAAGGCACTTGTTACACCTGGACAGTGTCCACTCTTACAAAATAGCTACTTTACTGTAATCAGAGATCTGATAGAGACTTCTACTTGCAGATTCATTACCTTAGAATTTTCCTCAGGTGTCAGACTGGATACGGAGATTTTTCTTCGAGCAATACCCTTGGGCGTCGGTAGGTGGCGCTGGTCGACTCCATAGGCATCGTGGTCGCCATGATGACGTCGGGAGTAGTACATAGACGCCGCCCTCGCGCAGTGACGTCAGTTCTTTTCTTTCCGTGCCACGCGCTGATTAGGAGAAGAGCTACCCTAGGCTATTTCTTGGCCGAATGTGACCGTTTCGTCAAAGTTTTTTGTGTACGACTTTAGTGCGTTGAGATGTCCCCGAAGACTGGGTTCAAGCCTTCTGAGGACTGCCATCGGACGATGTCGGTAACAGATCCCCATTGCGTTTGTCTGTGGTGCCTCGAGCGCGACCACGACCCGAAGTCGTGCTCTAAGTGTTGGGCCATGCACCCGAAGGCTTCGAGGGAGCGGTCCTAAAGCTAATGGTGGCCCAGCACTCGACTCCGCGTAGGTCCCGGTCTCGCTCGAGAGGAAAGTCTCAATCGGTCACAGAGTCATCACCACTCATCTTCTTCGAAATCCTCGTGTCAAGGTAAGAAGAAGAAGTCCCTTCGCTCTCCGTCTTTACCCTGTCGCTCGGCGCACTAGGCCTCCGTCTCCAGAGCCTGCATCTCGGTTGGCTCCGTGCTTCCCCGAGTTTCCCGGAGCCGTAGCAACCCCCGCCCAACTGAAAGAGTTTTACGAGGCCATACGCCTCATCTTTGGGCGGCCCGACCCCGATACGGTGCCTGCGGGTCCACGGGGTTCGGCTGAGGGGCCTTCGGGTTCCATGCCGATGGCTTCGGCCCCGGCGACCGAGGTCATCTCCGGATCCGTGCACGGATCTGCACCAGTTGCACCTTCGAGACATTCCCCGGCGCCGGGTCGATTATCGACACTCCCGACGTCGGTAGTGCCCACTATCAATGTCAACCCAATTCTTATCCCCGACGACTCAACGTCGGAGCGGCATCGTCGACATCGCCTTCGGCTTCGGAGGGGCCTATTCGCCCCAGGTCGGATTCGGACCCTTTTTCCTTTGGTTACGAATATGGGGAGGAGTTGGAGAGAGGTACCTTATGACTACTAGGATGACCCTGCTATGGACTGGGCACAGGATTTGGGCAAAGCCAGTGGTCTGGATACTTCTCCTGACGTTGGCATGCTGTCTCCTCCTACCGTGGCTACGCCGGAGGGAGCAACTTATGGTATGGTGGTCAGTAGGGCAGCTGAGGTCCTCGGCCTTGAGCTACCTAATGTAAAAGTCAGGTCTAATCTCCTTACGGAGTTGTTTCAGCCTGGGGATTCTACTTCAGAACCCCTTTTACCATTCAATGAGGCCCTCACCGATGTCCTTTTGGGTACATGGTCCAAACCCAACACAGGGGCTCCTCTGAACAGGACTATCGCTCACCGCCATGTGCCCGCACTGAAAGACCCAAAATTCCTGTCCCAACACCCCACGCCTGAAATTCTTGTTATCCAGGCTTCCTCTTCAGGTGCGTTCCCTTCAGCTTCCCCAGATAGGGAATCCAAAAGGCTGGAACAGTTTCGCAAGAAGTTGTTTTCTTCCTCCAGTCTAGCGCTGCGGTTTGTGAACACCGCATGCCTTTTGGGCCGTTAGGCCCACTCCCTGTTGGATACGGTTGCGCAAGTCCTGCCGCAAATACCGGAGGAGGCCCTTGCTATCGACTCCCAAGCAGTGAACGATGGGAGGGACGCGGCGAAGTTCACAATCCATTGTGGGCTGGATACGACCGAGTCTCCGGGCAGATCGGTTGCAGCGACAGTGGCCTTACAGCCTAACATAACATAACATAACGGGGGTGTCCAACAGTCACTCATGGACATGCTCTTTGATGTCACCCGTCTCTTCGGAGGCAAAGCGGACTCAGCCTTGGGGAGATTTAAGGTTTCCTGGGCTCCTGCTCGGTCCCTCAGTCTTTCCTCGGCTACTCGCCCACCACAGTCTGCTTTTCGTCCCTTTCGTGGACACAGAAGGGGCGCCCTGTCGCGCCAGCCACCGTACCACACACTCTGGCCAGTCTATGCCTGGCCAAGGATGTGGAATTCCATGTGGCCGTGGGACACGGAACCAGAGGTCTGTCCAGTCCACCTCTACCCCCACTCCAGCCTCCAAACCCTCCTAGTCCGTCCCCTCACTCCCACCCAGTTGGTGGCAGGATCCACCATCACCTGCCCCACTGGGAACATATCACCACGGATGAGTGGGTTTTGCAGATCATTCAGAAGGGCTACTCCCTCCCTTTCGAATCTGCTCCACCACACATGCCACCATCCTTCCATCATCTTCCAGAGGATCATTTTGAGCTTCTCCGCCAGGAAGTCGCGGCTGTCTTGGCCAAGGGAGCTATAAAAAAGGGTCCCTGTGCCAAAAGTAGGTAGTGGTTGTTATTCCCGCTACTTTCCGATACCAAAGAAGGACAAGGGCTTACGTCCTATCCTAGACCTTCGGGACCTGAACTTCTTTCTCAAGGATGAGAAATTCAAAATGCTCACCCTGGCTCAGGTTCTGTCTGCCGTGGACCCAGGAGACTGGATGGTAGCGTTGGACTTGCAGGATGCTTATTTCCACATCCCCATCCTGCCTGCCCAAAGACGTTACCTGCGATTCGTGGTAGGTCACGAGCACTTTCGGTTTATCGTGCTCCCCTTCGGCCTTACCAGCGTCCCTCGGGTGTTCACGAAAGTGATGGCGGTGGTTGCAGCTCATCTGCGCAGGTTAGGGATCTATCTTCCCCAGCTCAACGACTGGCTGTTGAAGGCGCACTCGCCCTAGACAGTAGTCTCCCACCTTCAGACTACGGCAAACCTCCTGCAGATGCTGGGGTTCACTATAAACATGCCGAAGTCACACCTGACTTCCTCTCAGATGCTCCCTTTCATTGGAGCTGTTCTGGACACAGTGCAGTTTCTGGCTTATCCTCCCGAAAAGCGAGTCCAAGACGTTCAGGCTATGAGTCTGATCTTTCAGTCTCGGTCTTGGGTTTCGGTGAGACTGACTCTGAGGCTGCTGGGCCTCATGGCCTCCTGCATCCTGCTACTAACACATACCAGATGGCATATGCGGGCTCTGCAGTGGGACCTGAAGTTCCCGTGGGCGCAGCATCAGGGGAATCTCTCCGACATGGTCCAGATCTCGAAGGGACTGCGAAAGACCTGCATGATGGCTTTCGAATCCAAAATGGGTCAACGTCAGATCCCTCTCCCTTCCCCAACCAGATCTGTCTACAGTGACAGATGCGTCACTTCTGGGTTGGGGCAGCCACATGGGAGAGGCTGAGATCAGAGGCCTCTGGTCTCCGGCGTAGTCGGGGCTCCATATAAATTTGCTGGAGCTCTGGGCGATCAGGCTTGAATTGAACGCATTCCTTCCCTCTCTCAAAGGGAAAGTGGTGCAGGTGTTCATGGACAATACTACCGCCAAGTGGTACTCCAACAAACAGGGCGGGGTAGGTTTCTGGACCCTTTGTCAGGAGGCAATACGCCTCTGGACATCACTGGAACTTTAGGGCATTAACCTGATGGTTCAACATGTGGCGGGCTCTCTCAACGCCAGAGCGGACAAACTCAGCCATCAGTGCACAGTTGATCACAAATGGCGCCTCCATACGGAGGTGGCGCAAGGTCTCTTTCACAAGTGGGGAGAGGCTTGGTTAGATCTGCTAGCCTCCGCTGAGAATGCACAATGTCAGCTGTTTTGCGCGTTGGAGTTTCCAAGGCGGCACTTGCTCTGAGACGCTTTTCGTCTCGAGTGGAGCTCCGGCCTCCTTTACGCTTATCCCTCCTCTGCCCAGAGTTCTCAAGAAAATCAGGAACGACGGGGCCCAAGTTATCTTCGTGGCTCCGGACTGGGCTCGAAGAGTGTGGTATCCTGAGCTATTGAGCATGTCCATCGATCCTCCACTCAAACTGCCTCTTTGGGCGGAACTTCTGTCGCAGCAACAGGGAACGGTTCTGCACCCAAACCTGTCCAACCTCCGCCTTCATGCGTGGAGATTAAACAGCAACAGTTGACGGCTTTTGCCCTTCCACCCGAAGTCTGCAATGTTATCTTGGCAGCCAGGCGTCCATCGACTAAAACTGTATACGCCTGTCGCTGGAATAAATTTTTGGCATGGTGTACCAACACATCTGTTGATCCCCTTTCTGCCCCTCTGTCAGAGGTTCTTCTGTTCATTCTTTCTTTAGCCCAGCAGGGCTCTGCTTTGGGCACCCTTAAAGAGTATTAATCTGCCATTTCTGCCTTTCTTAGGCTACGTGATCAGCCCTCACTCTTTAAATCTCCTTTTGTGAGTAGGTTCCTAAAAGGGCTCACCCACTGTAAAGAAATGCCTCCTTGGCATGGTTACCCCCTGACTTTTTGCCTTTGCTGATGCCAAGTTATGATTTGAAAGTGTGCTGAGGCCTGCTAACCAATTGGCACACCCTGGCATCCAGGTAAGTCCCTTGTAACTGATACCAAGGGCCCTGATGCCAGGGAAGGTCTCTAAGGGCTGCAGCATGTCTTATGCCACCTTGGGGACCCCTCACTCAGCACAGACACACTGCTTGCCAGATTGTGTGTGCTGGTGGGGATAAAATGACTAAGTCGACATGGCACTCCCCTCAGGGTGCCATGCCTACCTCACACTGCCTATAGGTATAGATAAGTCACCCCTCTAGCAGGCCTTACAGCCCTAAGGCAGGGTGCACTATACCAGAGGTGAGGGCATAAGTGCATGAGCACTATGCTCCTACAGTGTCTAAGCCAAACTTTAAACATTGTAAGTGCAGGGTAGCCATAAGAGTATATGGTCTGGGAGTCTGTCATACACGAACTCCACAGCACCATAATGGCTACACTGAAAACTGGGAAGTTTGGTATCAAACTTCTCAGCACAATAAATGCACACTGATGCCAGTGTACATTTTATTGTGAAATACACCCCAGAGGGCATCTTAGAGATGCCCCCTGAAACCATACCGACTTCCAGTGTGGGTTGACTAGTTTTAGCAGCCTGCCACACACCAGACATGTTGCTGGCCACATGGGGAGAGTGCCTTTGTCACTCTGTGGCTAGTAACAAAGCCTGCTCTGGGTGGAGGTGCTTCACACCTCCCCCCTGCAGGAACTGTAACACCTAGTAGTGAGCCTCAAAGGCTCAGGCTTCATGTTACAATGCCCCAGGACACTCCAGCCAGTGGAGATGGCCGCCCCCTGGACACAGCCCACACTTTTGGCGGCAAGACCAGGGGAGATAATGAGAAAAACAAGGAGGAGTCACTGGCCAGTCAGGACAGGCCCTAAGGTGTCCTGAGCTGAGGTGACTGACTTTTAGAAATCCTCCATCTTGCAGATGGAGGATTCGCCCAATAGGATTAGGGATGTGCCCCCTTCCCCTCAGGGAGGAGGCACAAAGAGGGTGTAGCCACCCTCAGGGCTAGTAGCCATTGGCTACTAACCCCCCAGACCTAAACTCACCCCTAAATCGAGTATTTAGGGGCTCCCAGAACACAGCAAGATAGATTCCTGCAACCTAAGACGAAGAAGGACTGCTGAGCTGAAAAACCTGCAGAGAAGACGGAGACACCAACTGCTTTGGCCCCAGCTCTACCGGCCTGTCTCCCCACTTCTAAAGAACTGCTCCAGCGACGCGTTCCACAGGGTCCAGCGACCTCTGAGTCCTCAGAGGACTACCCTGCATCTAAAAGGACCAAGAACTCCCGGGGACAGCGGCTCTGCTCCCCAAAGACTGCAACTTTGCAACAAAGAAGCAACTTTGAAAGAACACACGTTTCCTGCCGGAAGCGTGAGACTTTGCACTCTGCACCCGACGCCCCCGGCTCGACTTGTGGAGAACCAACACTACAGGGAGGACTCCCCAGAGACCGTGAGTAGCCAGAATTGAACCCCCCTGAGCCCCCACAGCGACGCCTGCAGAGGGAATCCTGAGGCTCCCCCTGACCGGGACTGCCTGCTTCAAAGACCCGACGCCTGGTAAAGACACTGCACCCGCAGCCCCCAGGACCTGAAGGATCCGACCTCCAGTGCAGGAGCGACCCCCAGGTGGCCCACTCCCTTGCCCAGGTGGTGGCTACCCCGAGGACCCCCCCCCCCCTTGCCTGCCTGCATCGCTGCAGAGACCCCTTGGTCTCCCATTGAAACCTATTGCAAACCCGACGCCTGTTTGCACACCGCCCCCGTGCCGCTAAGGGTGTACTTTTTGTGCTGACTTGTGTCGTCTCTCTCCCCCCCCCCCCCCCCCCTCCCCTGGTGCCCTACAAAACCCCCCTGGTCTGCCCTCTGAAGACGCGGGTACTTACCTGCTGGCAGACCGGAACCGGGGCACCCCCTTCTCCATTAAAGCCTATGTGTTTTGGGCACCACTTGGACCTCTGCACCTGACCGGCCCTGATCTGCTGGTGTGGTAACGTTGGGGTTGCTCTGAACCCCCAACGGTGGGCTACCTTGGACCCAACTTTGAACCCTGTAGGTGGTTTACTTACCTGCAAAACTAACAAACACTTACCTCCCCCAGGAACTGTTGAAAATTGCACTAAGTGTCCAGTTTTAAAATAGCTTATTGCCATTTGTGTGAAAACTGTATATGCTATTTTGCTAATTCAAAGTTCCTAAGTGAAATACCTTTCATTTAAAGTATTGTTTGTAAATCTTGAACCTGTGGTTCTTAAAATAAACTAAGAAAATATATATTTCTATATAAAAACCTATTGGCCTGGAATTGTCTGAGTGTGTGTTCCCCATTTATTGCCTGTGTGTGTACAACAAATGCTTAACACTACCCTCTGATAAGTACTGCTCGACCACACTACCACAAAATAGAGCATTAGAATTCTCTCCTTTTGCCACTATCTTACCTCTAAGGGGAACCCTTGGACTCTGTGCATGCTATTTCTTACTTTGAAATAGTACATACAGAGCCAACTTCTTACACCCACTTATTTCCTCCCACTCCATATATCATGCCTCAGTGGGATCTTAATCTTGTACTTAATTATTTGATGTGTAACCCCTTTGAGCCAATGCATAATTGTCCCTTGCGGCTCCTCACCTTCAAAACTGTCCTTCTGTTCACCATCACCTCTGCTCGCAGGGTGAGTGAGCTTCAGGCCCTATCTTCAAAGACTGCATACTTGTCTGTATACCCTGACAAGGTAGTGCTACTCACTAGAGCTTCCTTCGTTCCTAAGGTAGTTACACCATTTCATGTAGGCCAGTCCATCACTTTGCCTACATTCTACACACCCCCACATCCTTCCCATGAGGAGGAGAGACTCCACCGTCTGGACCCAAAAAGAGCGTTGGCGTTCTACCTCAATCGTACTAAAGATTTCTGGGTGGACGATCAAATCTTCGTTGGCTATGTGGTTGCGAAAAAAGGGAAGGCAGTGCAAAAGTGTACCATCTCTCGATGGGTGCTTCTTTACGTCAAAATGTGCTACACTTTGGCTAAGAAGCAACCTCCTGAAGGCTTGCGTGCTCATTCCACCAGAGCAACTGCTGCTTCCACTGTGTTAGCGCGCGGAGTTCCTGTCCTGGGTATCTGTCAGGCAGCTACGTGGGCATCCCTGCACACGTTTGCTGAACATAACTGCCTGGATAGTCAGGTCCGTCAAGATGGCTACTTTGGTCGTTCGGTCCTGCAGGACTTTCTCATATGATCTTGGTTCGCAGCCCACCACTGAGTATGGCATTGCTTGGGTATCTATTCTAAGGTAAGGAATCTGCAACTAGAAGTCTCTATCAGAAATACAAGTTACTTACCTTCGGTAACTAAATATCTGGTAGAGACATATTCTAGTTGCAGATTCCTTACCCCCCACCCACCCTATCTGCTTACGAACTGATTTCTAGGGACAGGGATTTCCCCTTTTAGGTCCTTAGCTCTGGCGCACCAATCTCAATGTTCTTAGCGGCTCTGCGTTCTGGAGTGGAAAGTCTTTAAAAGAAACTGACCTCTGCGCGAGGGCGGCGTCTATGTACTACTCCAGAAGTCTACACGATGCCCATGACGCCACCTACCAACTTGCAAGGGTATTGCCCGAAGAAAAATCTCCGGATCCAGTCTGACGCCTGGGGGAAAAATCGAAGGTAAGGAATCTGCAACTAGAATATGTCTCTGCCAGATATTTCGTTACCGAGGGTAAGTAACTTGTACTTCAGGTCCATAACAGTAGGGCTACTATATATGTGAGAAGATATTTTTCTACTACCTTCCTTCCCTCCTGTCTGTCCCTCCCACCCTTCAGCTACTACCCTCATTCTCTTTTGGTGCCTTGGTCCTCTTCCACTGCCTCTACAAGCCCACCACTTGTTTCTGTTCTGTTCAGTGCCAACTCAGTCTCCATGATCTGTCCACCCCACTGAGTAGTTCCACAAATAAAATAAATGTAGGATGTATGATAATATTAATGTGTCCTTCGAGAAGATGTAGAACCTGTATTTTTACTGAGCCATTCCCAGAAGGATAGCTGAGCAGGTAAATGTTTCTACTGCATATATATGCATGACCTAGCAGGTGAGAGGGTTTGATAGTAAGATAGTCCAGAAGTTAACTAACCTGCTGCAGAGATCTTAAGTTGAAAGAACCATGGCACATCCAAGCATTCCAAATGTAAGTCCTTTATTCTTCTTGGGTATTCAATGAAAACAGCAAACGTTGTACCAATCCATGTATATACAGCTGTCACGTGTTTCGTCGTGAAAACAACTTTTTCAAGGCTCATTAAAGACTGTAAGTTATTTGATCTGTGTCACAATATGGTTGTCTTGTAATATTCGGTGTAGAAGTTGCTTATCACATGTGTGGATATATCAATATATATTTGACGGTACACCTTGGTAATGAATCAAGGTTTGTACCAGGACCATGATAAGTCCAACAGTCGTGTGTTCGATCCCGTTTCTTGTTTGTAGTGGTCAAATATATATTGATATATCCACAAATGTGATACCCAAGATGAATAAAGGACTTACATTTGGACTGCTTGGATGTGCTGTTGTTCTTTCAACTTAATTTATTCATTGTGGACCCTTGGGATCACAATCTACACACCTTGTGGCTGGGTGTGGAGCCACTCTGGCACTCCGTATACTATATATGTCTAACTGTCAATAATATGTACTTTTTTGGATTTTAATACTCTATGCTGCAGAGATCTTGTTTAACCTGCAGTGCAGTTGTTTTTCAATAAGCGGCTTGTGCTATGTGCAAATCAAGCATGTCTTCATTTTGCTGTGCACTTAGGCAGATGTTAACATGGTGATCTGACCCTTTAGGCATTCAGTTGGAATGTGGAGACTTCAGGGTCACCCATAAAGCAGTCTGAATTAAAGCAAAAAGCCGACTGGCGCAAAGGGGTTTCTTTCAGGATCAGCTTCTCTACTATCTGTTAGTCAGAAACTGCACTCCAAGTTCAATCCTTTGTGAGGGTGACTACTGACCTTTCTTCTTGAACTAAATGTGGGATGCCAGTGGTTATATCACAAAATGTAGATGAGGGACTAAACCCACCTCCACCCAAACCCTCTCTCCCCATCCCAGATATAATCTGTACAGCTATAGGTATCTGGGGGGTTCTGGATATGCATGCATGTATTTGTGTGTGTGGTTTTGCATGAAAGCCAGCACTGATGAATGGTGGCGAGTTCATTAGACTCCATGTATGTGTGTTTGTGTTACAATATTGTAGTCTGAGTGAATTGTTCTGACACTGGAGTCTGCACATATGACATGGGTTTTTATATAGTGCTTACTGTGCCTGAATTGTCGCTAATATATGCAATCCGTAATATTGTTCTGATGAAGGTCATTGCAACATTATGCTGGCTCCACATGTGATGCTAAATCATATGCTTGAATTAGTGGGAGGTTCACACTGACTTTATTATTGTTATTCATGTGGAGATTAGTTTGTGATGCTTTGGTAATCTAATTGCCTGATTATGGAGGTGTATATATGTAGTATAAAATTGTGTTGATGGACACTTATAACTGCAGATTCCTCACTTTAGTATGTTCCCCATGCACCAGACTAGATCCGGAAACCATTCTTCATAGCACTGCTACAACATGGCACTAGGTGGTGCTATGAGGCTCTGCGCTTACTCCGCACTGCCGCAAAAGGGATAGAGCAGAGCTGCATGGAAGCAGTAACCATGACCTCTGATGGCAGTTTCTTTCTTTCGGTGCAGATCCAGACTTCCCCATGTTGTCCTTCTTGTATCAATGACATTAAAACAATTTCTAGGGCATGATGACTCCACCCAGAACAAAAAAATGTAAGCCATGCTGCCGCAGCAGAATGCAGTTGCTTGTCGTGGACCCACACATGGTGTTGGATCCAAGGCTCGAAGATGAAGCTGTATATCATTGAATACAAGAGGAAGTTGCAACCCTTATGCAAGTCCAGCTGCCAGTCAAGGCCAGGACCTGGTCCCAGTCGCTAGGGTGTTCATGCATCCGTGCAGGTTCGGGGCTGGAGTCCTCTGGTAAGTCAATTTCAGGTCACAGGCATAGGAAAGTGTAGCGAGACTCAACCCTATTCCACTATTCTGACTCAAAGAGAAGGAGTGAGGGTGTCATGTCATCAGTCGCACAGAACAGATTCCTTAGCTGCTTCCGATGCACTCTGCGTTTCCTGGGCATTCATCAACCCCGCAGCAGATCAAGGCCTTCAAGAAGAGCACTGGGGGAGAGGTACTGCTTTGGTATGTATTGTAAGGTGCAGAATCTAGGGGTAAAACTATCCATTAAAAGAGCAAGTTACTTATATTTGGTAATGCTCTTTCTGGTAGATATTCTAACTGCAGATCCCTCTCACCTCCCCTTCCATGGAATGGCCTCTTTATGACATCTAAAAGTTTCCCAAGTTAGTATTCAGTACACTTGTATCAATAATAATGGTTCATGCTCTGTGTCGGAGGGATGCAGAGAAGGAAAAGACAAGAAAATGGCATTTGTGAGCCGGGGTGACACTTAATGTGTGATCCACGCAGTCGGTTGTGGGACAGTGTGCAGTCAGCATGGAGCCACATGACGTTGCCTAGCGGTTCATCGAGCCACTACTATGAAGAAAGATTTCAAAATCCAGTTTGGCACCTAGGAAGTATTCTGAGGTGAGGAATCTGTGGTTAGAAAGAATATCTACCTGAAAGAACCTTAACGAAAAGTAAGCAACTTCTTCATTGGACAGTAAACTAAGATTTAGAAAGGAAACATACGCATATGTATATTGCTTAGTTCTAATGGATACGTTTCAGCACAGTGGTCTTGCAGCTGCACAGAGTTGCCCATGGGCAGCATTCAGCACAATTATATGACTTCCTTTCTTTCTGCGCACTTTAATGTGGCTCTGGAGCCTTTGCCCCCTACTTTGTCGTATTCCACAGGTGCTAACATTTCCTCTAGAAACAAAGACAGTGTGCTAGGGGAATGTCTGCCCAGAAACACAAGCTTCAAGCGTTTTCTAATGCAGGAGAAAGAGATCTGTCACAGATCTCCATGATCTCCACCTGTGGTGTGAACGGACTAGACAACCCTCAGTCACACAACAAATGGTTCCGGATATATTTGAAAGCCGTTGGTGAGCTGGAGGTAAAATTGTACATCTAAGAGTACAAAATATGACCTAGGTCACACTCCAAGCACCAATGCCAGTCAGGCCCGTTCCTGCTCCAAGTCACCGTCTTCAAACGCATTGAGGGACAAGTTGTACCTGTGTAAGAAGTCCAGACAGGACTCATCTTGCCATCCTCACACAGGAAAGAACACTCCAAGGAGCCAATCTCAGCGCCATCATTAGACTCCGAGCCTATTTGTCAACATCAAAGCAGATAGAGACTTTCAAGGAGACCATGCTGCAACCTTTCAGCGTGAATTCGGCTCAGCCTTTTAGGATCCCACAGGGACCCCTAGTTAGACTGCAGTGGGTTTATCCCAAATGACATCTTACTTCATGGCGCCTTCTGGTTCCTTGCCAGCCCCGGTCTGCAATGAGGTGCAGGAAGCACAATCAGTTACTGGCGCCCCTGCACCTTCCCAGATTCCAGGAGCACCAGCTCCAGGTTCCGATATTCATCTCTGATCTGTAGTCAAGTGCGTCCTACTCTAGGCCTTCATCTTATGAGCTCACCAAGGCACAGATTTCCCTCAATGCTAGTAATGCTGGCGGCTGGAATCCTTGTTAGGATTGGATTCTGACACCATTTAAGGGCTCCAAAATGTTCTGCATGATAAAAGTGATGATTAGAAGGCAGATAACATGCGTCCACCTCCTTATGCTAATGCTGACCTTTATTTAGATCTTCAAAATGCCTGTACACTTGACACCTACCCTGAAACAGAGTTTGGCTTTCCACTAGGGGTCCCACACTGAGGAGAGTGCATCCTTTGTGGTAATTGTCTGTCGAGTTAGACTTACAACTACTTACCATACTGATCAAAAGCCTATTGACAGATTTTGCATCCTGGGCCTGCATACTCAGAGCCTTTGCTGACTTTAAAGAGACCTGGTAGAACTTGTGATGGCAACCTGGTCTAAGCTTATCAGTGAGTTGCTTTTTGGCTGCGCATGATAGGACTGCCTCTTGTGATCCAACCTTTATGAGCCAGCACGACTCCTGGGAGCTTAGTAGTTCAAGCTGCCACTAGTAAGGTGAATCCAAATAGGTTCCCTTCTGGACCTCCAGAAGGGGAATCTAAGTGCTCTGACGCTTTCAGGAAGAACGTTTACTTCTGCTAGCTTAGCTTAGAGGTCTCTGCATGCAGTGTGCCCAGTGGGGAAGATACACACATGCTCCCTGGGACATGGCCAGTGAGACATTGCTAGCCATCACTCATGAATTCATAAATGCCTTCTCTTAGCTGATCCAAGATGGACAAGTTGTGGCCAAAAATGTCTTGAGAGTTGGCCTGGACTTGTATTGGATGTGCTATGGCCGCCAGCGTGTTGATCCGTCACTATAAATGGGTATATGCCACAGGATTGTCTGGGGATGTGCAGGCATTCTTTAGCAATATACCACTTGATGGCTCTCAGACCACTGGCTATTAATCTGTGGTCCTCAAACCCCACCTTCTCACTCTCATTGTAATTTTGATTTTTGAGTGAAATAAAAGATTGTAGAATTTGTGTGTTTGTTTGATATTCTTATTTCTGTATTTGTGTGTATTGTTTTGAGGTTCTAATCATACATAATGCTTAGGCGGGGTCCTTGGCTTCCAGTACTGATTAATTGGTGGGTCCATGGATGTCATAAGGCTAAGAAGAACCAATGCTCTTCTATGATAGCCGTCTTGGGGACTCTCCAGTTTCTCCAGCAGTACCAGAACTCCAGAGGATTCTTACAATTCCTACCATCAGCAACTGGTGGTAAGAGTCAGGTTTAATGTAACAGCATGGATGTAGAATTCTAATCGCGCCACCCTGTGACATATTGTCTGGGGTCTTGGCAACAAGTTTTCACGTTTGTTTTGTCCTTGGGACAAGTAGGCCCAACCCCCTGCAGGACAAACCCTTTGGCTGCCAGTTTACAGAGAAGAGAACTGTCTGCAGTTGAGATAATACGCGTATGCATTTGTTAATGCTGTTCGAACTTGTATTTATGGTTCATTAATGAAAAGCCTTCATTATTAGGGTGAGCACTGTAAATAAACATTTTAAGGTCACACTGCACTACTGGCAGTGATTCCAGTAAAAAAAACAAAAAAACATGTACACACGTTTGAAAAGTTTAACGAGTTGAGACTAAGTATAATGCTCCCAGAATGCTCTCTGATTAGATGCAGAAGCTTGTAAGCAAGAGTTATGATTCTTTGCTTTCAAAATAAAATGTTCAGAAAAAATGCAAGTAGGACATTTTAGGTGCTATTTCTTCGAAGTGTCACTCAGTTAAATGTGTTGATGCTTGCTAGTATTTCCCAAAAATATTCCTAATGAGTAAAACAGAGTGACCATTTTCAACAAGATTATGGGAAGCATGAAAATAAAGAAGCACTGGCAAAGCCAACCAATCCAGTGTTTTTTTTTTTTAGTCTTTTGGTTTCGTTAATGCGTTTCTTGTTTTGACATATCTTTTGTAACACTTTGTTGTTGTGGGAGCTGCCAGGCCCTCACCATTGTAACAAACACTGGCAAAAAGAAAAAAAGTTTTTGGTCTCAAAAGCACACATTGCCAGCAGTGGCATAGCAAAGGCCTCGCAACCTCCCTCGGATGGGCCCAACTCAGCACAGCCGAGTGAGTCTGGAGGGGGGGACCCTCCATGTTCTTTGCAGGGGGCCTCCCCCTCCAGGTTTGTTACGCCACTAATTGCCACAGTAGTTCCTGGCACAAAACAACACTACTTTTTGTGCCAATATGCTCCTTGTGGAAGAGCAAATGTGATCACTCACAGTAATGCTAGATGACAGAGAAATAGAAGTTTAATAATAAAAAAAAAAAAATGTCTTTGTTAATGCCAGACCTAATTAGGGACTCTATTCTTAAAGTAAGTCACAAAAGTGCACCCATGGTATATGTCTTTTAATTAGTTGCTTTCATGAATTCACAAGAACTTACAGAAGTAGACCAGGAAATCGGACTCCTAGAAAATATTTCTGAACTATACTTTAGCACAAGCAAATATCCCTTTGTAGATTTTCTCATGTGAAATTCTATTGAGCGTTTACAAGTTCTCTTTCTCTCCAACCAATTTTTTCCCAACCCTGAAAGAACTTCAGCTTCTGCCATTGCCAGGATAAATTTCCAAACTTTCTCGTTTTGGCTAAAGATTAGAGAAGAGCTGGTGAAAATCCTTAAAACATGCAAGTTAGTATGTTTGCAGACTTAAAGGCATTCCAGTTCTGGAACTATTGTTTACTGCTTCCTCCAGCCCCAGTATGTAGATCTGCGGAAAGGTGGCAAAATAAGAAAATTGCTATATTAGGGATTGAAATTTCAAGTATTCAATCCCTACTATAGTAGTAGCAGCCCTGGCATAAGCAGAGAAGCTATTATCAGAGCTCTTACATAATGAGGCTGCTGTCATAATTTGTTGCCGCACTACATGGAACCAAATGGACAAGTAGATTTTTGTTTCACAGGACAAGTAGATTTAAGACGCAACCTGTCCCATGGACAAGTAGATAGTTTATTAAATTCCACACCCATGGACAGTTACTGTGATATCTTGAAGTACTATATTCACTGTTCCTAAATAGATGTTTGCACTTAGCTAGTGAAACCTCCATGTTAGCCAATAGGACTACTGGCCTTCCTAAAGTGAAAACAACATATTTCTGGTTTTCACTGTCAGGATATGTAAAGTTTAAATACAACGTGTCCTCTTGAATATTTAGCACCTGCCTTCTGGACCACCAAGGCCTGCCTTACATGTGACTTATACATTTTAAAAAGGAAGTTTTTGACTTGACAATTGAGTGATGTTGTCATGTTGAGCTGGCGCTTTAAAAGCTGCTTCACTGTACAGTATTTGTTTGCCATTAATCTCGATTGAGAGCAGCAATTACGGCTTGCTGACACAAACTAACTCCCAGGTTATTCCACTCTCACCTAAGTTCGGTTTTATGCTCATCCAACAGAGCTGGATAGAGGCAAAAAATGTGTTCAAAAGATTCCTCACTCTGGCAGCACCTATGCAGGTTATTCAATCCGTGGGTCGGCACTAACTAGTCAGGTGTTTTAGGAACAGCCACTTTGTGAGGCTGAGGGCCATAAATGTTGCCTGCAGACCATAGGAGTACATGCAGGCAAGGTTAGATAAAGGTAATGCTGGCTGGTAAGTGGTGATAACTGCCCAGGCATGCTTACGTTTGGCTATGGCGGCGCTATCAAAGTGATATGACCAGAGGCAAGCACATTTTTTATGCGCAATTTAAAAGGCGATTGGCTCAAGTTTGTAAACAAAAGATCATTCACATCCAAGAGATGCTGACAATCCTCAAGGAACTGATGATGTGATTGCCTTGGACTGATGGTGTTGATTTCGGCCCATAACAAAGCCTCTAGACTGGCTCCCTTAATTTATGACACAGGTTAAGAAAGGTGCCAACAATAACTGCCTGCTGGTTGGGAAGGCCTAGTTCCAGCCTAATCTGAGCGGCAGAGAAGGACCTTGGCAAGCAGAGGACACGTTCTATAATCTACTAATCAGTTTATTCAGCGTCCTCCTGTTTTTGCCTAGTAATATTTCGCCACTATAGGACAATGATGGTAAAATGTTTGCTCTCATGACTTCCAAGAGAGGGTAAGGACTTGACCCCAGCAGCGAGTTTGATAGTTTAGATAAGGTCACCTGGAGGGACAGGGCCCTCATTTTACCTTCCTACAGTTGACTTATTAAAGAACCTATTGAGTTGATGTGGACCCCCAAATTACTTGTGTAATTGGTCTTACGTGATCCTGTTGCCTTTATAAAAACCACCCATCACCCTGGTATGTTTTTCTTCCAAATGTTACTTTTTCAGGTTGACTTCCAGGTTGTTGCTGTTTGCCTAGGAGTACAGCTGGTATATGAAGCGCAGTAGCCCTACTCTTAAATGACTAAATAAAGCGAGGTCATCTGCAAATAAGAGGTTACTGATTCATTCACCACCAGTCTTAGGGGGGTAACTGTTAATAGCATCGAGGGACTTTGACAGGTCAGCAGTTAACAGGTTAAAGAGAAGGGGAGCTAGCACGCAGCCCGGCTTTACGCCCTGCGTGGTGGGAATTTTTCTGAACACACAAGCCTCATCACCTAATTTGATGCGGATCCAGATATTGGTGTGCCGCTGAATTATGGGGTCGAAGATCTTTGAGAGGGATACCCCTTTTTGTTAGTTTGGACGAGAGCACCCCCTCTTGGTACACGTTCAAACGTCATCTTAAAGTCAACAAAGCATCGGGAAGTGCACAGAAGTTGCTTTGTACACTAAGATTGACATTGCTAACAAGTTGGATAATGTACCATATTTTGCCAGGAACTATATTAGGTTCTTTGGAATGTGCCCATTTGACTCCATCCATAGCTGTAGGTCCTTCGGGGGATAAGCTGGCATAGAATTTGGCTTCATTATCAAGGAGGTCAATTAATCTGTAGTTGCTCGGATCTAATGTAGAGCCTACTTTATAAGTTGGATATATTATTGCCCCATGCCATGATTCAGGAATTGTTGAGTTACTCAGGCAGTAGTCGTAGAGCGAAGATAGACTACCAGCCCAGAAGGTAATGTCCTGTTTGAAGAGGGCCTCAGGAGGCCACTGGGACCAGGGGTGCTGTCCGTCCTGGCCTTTAACATTACATGTTCCAGTCAGCTTGTCAGTGGAGGTGATTCTGCAGAGTTCATGATCTTTGGACAAGGCTAGGATGTTGGTTGTGCTATGGCTGAGAGGGCCCCCATTCGATATATAGTATGCATTGTATGGTTCAGTGATGTTTGCACAACAAAGCATAATGACTGTTTATTTTTCCGTTCACTAAGGCCCATAAGTTCCTGGAGTTAGCTTTCATACTCTTGCATAGGAGAATGACCCAAAAGTGATGTTTCTCTCTTAAATTCTCTACGTAACTGCCTGCTTGTAATTTTTCAGCGTCAGCTTAAAGGAAACAATTAGCGCTTTCTTCCCAGGGTGCTTTTGAACACCCCTCATGGCCTGTTTCTTTAGACGCTGAATCAAGGCTGAGATGATCAGCGAGATTGGGCTGATCGTGGAACATTGGCAAGGAGTCGAGTAATAAGGTTTGACCGCTCAGTAATTGGCGACATTTCTCCCAGAGCTGCTTCTGCCGTAGATTTGATACATTCAACCTCGATGTTACAGCTGATGGTGGTGTTCCATTTAAGACACTTGAGGTTATCAGAGTGTATGCTTTTGCATGTTATGCCGGTTGAGGCATGATAGGACAAGTTGGAGTTTATTCTGACGGTCTAGGGACGATGGTCACTCTGTGCTCAGGATAACACAGTAGCTTTCTAATTAAGATAATATTTTTGTGTTACATGTGGCATAATCGAGGTAGGAGCAGGATTTTGCGTCAGTTCTTGGCATGTTTGGTGGAATGTCCTTTGAGAGCCGACCGTTTAGTAATTAAAGGCCCATGCAATTAAATTGTAGGACCAGGAATTCCCCTAACGGGCTTCGTGGGTGGCCCCTGGATTATTCAGCAATTTTTCTAGGGTCGCCCAAGGGATGATCTGTCAAACTCCCGCATTCTGACCAGGGCAGGCATATTAATATGAGCTGAATCCAACTGATGGCTTGGGGCTCTATGGATCCTTGTAATAGTCACTCAGAGAGTATCGTTCATGGCCCGGACTGGATCGCTGTTGACCCGAACAGAAAGTCCAGGTTTGTCTGCGAGATGGCCAGGGTTTGTCATCAGCCCTGGTTAACCTGAACCCGCATCAGGGGCTCTCGAAGTTGGGACTTCTGGACATGAGCCGGATTGTCTTAGCAATTGGCATTGCCCGTTGCCAGTTGGAATCAGTGGAAGTTGGCCTTCTGTTTGGGTCAAAAATGAGGCTTGCGCTATCTGATGGGCACTTCTTTCTTCGTCCATAGACAGAGCAAGCCTTATTCTTTTTTTTCTTGCAGCCGGCGGGAATAGCTTGCGAGCAGAGGTGGGGTTGCTACTGGTGTTGTTTAGCAGTTTCTGGAGTTGCTTCCTTTCTCTCTTGCTAAGTGAATGAGGCAGCTGAGTTCTTTTGAAGCAGTTTTTCTGGGGGCTGGCTGGATTGCTGCAGTGGAAGTTGCTGCTGTTGGAGGCGGGGATGATGCACCTGCCTGCTCAGAACTTGGACTTGTTGGCTGAGTGTACACATACGTTGGGGAGGGTCGAGGCCTTTGCAAGCCCAGATGGTGGTCACGTTAGTTGTCACAGAAGAACTAGTCATCAGCAGAGAACCTGCAAGTTCAGGGCTAGAGCTTATGAGCATAGTGTGCATGTCTGAAGATTAGTTGTTATGAGTTTCCGGAGTGTGTAGAGGGGTTACACTTGCAGTTTGCTGACATTGTCCGGGACCCACTGTGACCCCTCGATTTCTGATAGGACAGGATTGAGAAAGGTTGGAAGTGAGAACAGGCTGTCTATGATGAGGGTGCAGCAACGGAATGAACAAGACTGGTGGTAGATTGCGCTCTAAGAATCTGTTTCAGTCATCCACTTGCTTTTGATCCCTGCTGTGAAGATAGCAAGCAAATTCAGAAGGTCTACTTGAAGATCTAGTTCATCAGAGTGGTAATGGAGAGCGGAAAGAGTGGATTGAAATGTCCACAGAGGTTGTGGCCAGATTGTACCAGGGAGGGCTGTGGTAGAGTCTGAAGCAGCTTTACCTAGCATGCCGAGACACTGACGGGAGATCTGTAACAGGAAGTGACTGTTCGAGAAGGGATTGATCATTTAGTTCCATATCACCAAGTCCGTAATCTGGATTTCCAGCACCATCCGTATAAAATGGTTTAGTGGGTGAGAGTAATATTATATTCCCGCCTGGAGCGTGGGTCCATTGAGCTGCTGGTGGGCTGAAGGGACAATCTGCACTTACCTCTGATGTTAGCTTAGACTGAGTGGCCTGCTGGATGGAGATGAGCTCTAGTTTGAGGACTGTGCACGTCTGTTGTGATAACTTGGCAGAAGTTGATGTTGCTGTTTTCGGGTCATGTTCCACCTCATTGAAGGAGCGGGTGGGTACTGAAGCAGAGGCCCTTGATATAGCGGTTGATGTAAAATTGTGAGTGGATGTGGCCGCCCAAGAAGGGGACTGAAGACAAGCCTGCTAGTTTGGAGATTATGGTTCCGTCGGGTCAATAGATTTTTCAGATGCTGCTACCTCAACTTCGGCTTCCTTAGCTGCATTGCTGCTAATACCCCTATTGTGGTCTGGGATAGGTCACGTTGGTGGGGCTGAATGTACTATGGCCTGAAATTTCAGTTGCGTGGGCCCAGTTTTCACCTGTGCTGAACTAAAGTGAATAAAGGGTTCTCCCCTGCTTCCTTTTGGGGAGGCCTGCACTATCAACTTTAGCTGATTTTATAAAGAAGTTCACGAGGGTTGTCGGATAGGGGCCAAAGTGATTGGCCATTCCACCGGAGTTGGCCAAAACAACTGAGATACTATCGGAGGTGGTGGTTGGCTCTGGACACATAGGGTTCGGGATTGCTGGGTTCAGCACAGGGGTCAGAGCATGTGTAGAGGGTGGAGAACAGTTACTGAGGTCCGGGACTAAGGGGATGGGCTCCCTCTTCACACCACCCAAATTGTTTCTCCTGCATCTTGGTGCGATTGAGGGCTCCTTCCTCGTTCTTCCTGAGCTCATGGCTTCCTGCCTGGACACATGAGGAATTCTTTGAAACTGGAAGCACCTCTGCTAGCTTTGCCTCACCTCCCCAAAGCTCTGCTCTGCTGATACGGAGTCAAGGCTCCAGGTAAAAGTACCCCGGTGGCCTCTATCCTGTCCATCCAGAGCCAGAGCTGAGAAGCCGGCAGCCACATCCTCCTCCGACACAGCAGCTGTGCGGGCTGATAGCTCGTATCCAACGACAAACTGGAGGCCATCCCCAAGGCTACCAGCTTTCCATTAAAATGTTAGCTCAGATGCTGATGCCCTTCATGGTGATAACACTTACTCACAAGTTGTTGCTGGTCCAGGCCCTTAAATCGATCTTGGTTGCATTGTCAGACCCAGAGTTATGTTTTTACTTTGTCACAGCAGTGGTTGCATAGGAAGCGATGCAGTCCACATCAGACCTTTTACAGGTTAGTCCGGGTATACTTTGCACAATGTACTTACTTACTTATAGGTAAGTTAAATATGCCAATCATGTATTAATCAATTACACATACTGTTTTGAGGGTCAGGGCACATGCACTGTGACCTGGTCAGAAGGGCCCAGTACACCTCAGAGTGAAAAACAGCATCAGTCCAAAAGTGTGATGGTGATCTTTCCATAAGATTCTTTTCCTTACAGATTATTGAACGCTGTTGGGTTCTAAGGCCAGATATTTGTTGAGGAAAAGAAAGGAGGGACAACTGTGAAAGTGGAACCAGTGTATCTGATAGAGACATCTAGCTGCAGATCCCTTACTGTAGGGGGCTGTGTTCTGGTTGCAGTACCTCCCTCTCACGCACACACTTTTACCCTGGTTTTTAGATCAAACTTTGACTGCTGTGAACTGGTGTCCTGCTCAGTGCAGTGTTCCTTCCCTAAAGCAGACACCTGGTCACATGATCCCCAAGTGACTAGGCCCTTCAGCCCCCTATAAGCCCCTACTAAATTGTATGGCTGGTACCTAGGGCATGTGTATTAAAGAGGGCCCCTTAGAGCTGCAGCACAACTTGTGCTACTCTGAGGGACCCAGCACCAACCTTATGCAGATGGCCATTGCAGGCTGCGTGACAAGGTGCTCTCAAAATTGAAAACACAATATGGCACACAGCCTAAGTGCCATGACCCCTAACACTGCATGCAATATATGTAAGTCGCCCATCTAGCAGGCCTTACAGCCCTAAGGCATGGTGCATTAAAATTAAGTACATTGTGCAGAGAGACCAGTGGTTCACCAAAAGTGTGCAGAGGAAGAAATAGATAGGTCTAATGCTCTATTTGTGGTAGTGTGGGCGAACTGTTAGGCTTATCAAGGAGCTGTGTTAAGCATTTGTACTCAGTGGCAATAAATGACACACACTCCAAGAATAACTCCGAAAACAAATTAGGAAAATAACATTTGCTTTTATATATTGTAGGAAGCTGGCTCTGTATATCCTATATCAAAATGAGATATAGTGTGCACAGAGTCCAGGGGTTCCCCAAGAGACTTGACAGAGGCAATAATAGATAATACTAATGCTCTATTTGTTGTAGTGTGGTCAAGCAGTTAGGCTTATCAAAGAGTAGTGTTAAGCATTTGTTATACACACATAAGCAATAAGTGAAAACACACACTCAAGAACTTAACTCTAGACCAAAAGGTTTTTATATAGAAAAATATTATTTTATTAATTTATTTCTAGAACCACAACATTCATTTAGCAGGTAAGTACATTAAATGAAAGGTACTTTGCATAGTAATACTTAGAACTTTAAATGGAATCAACAATGTACACAGTTTTCTTTAAAATGGCAAAAAGCTATTTTAAAAGTGGACACTGCAATTTTCAACAGTTCCTTGGGGAGGGAAGTAAAGAACAGTTTTTGAGGTACGTAACAAACTTACTGGTTCAATCTCCAGGGCATAGGTAGCCCACTGTTGGGGGTTCAAGATAACCCAAACACCCAGCAACATAGGGCAGGTTAGGTGCAGAGGTCACACAGGAGCTAATATAATGTGGGCCCCTATGGAGACAATGGGGAACTCTGGTTCCAGTCTGCTTGCAGGTAAGTACCCGCGTCGTCAGAGGGCAGACCAGGGGGATTTGGAGGAGCACTGGAGGGGAACCAAGTAGGCACAAAAAACACACCCTCAGCGGCACAGGGGCGGCCCGGTGCAATGTGCAAACAGGGTGTTGGGTTCTCAATAGAACTCGATGGAGGAAACTGGGGGTCAATTAGGTGCTGCAGGCAGGGCATAGCGGGGCTCTCGGGCAAGCCACCGACTGGGCAAGAGTGAGGGCTGCTTGCTGGCCATTGCTGCACCGATGGTTGTTTTCTCTCGGGCCTGGGGGCTGCTGGTGCAGTGCTTCTACTGTCGTCCCGTGCAGTTGCAGTCAGGGGGGTCCTCAGGATACCCTCTGCAGGCGGCGTCATGGGGGTTTGGAGAGGTCAGCCCAGAGTGGACACGTAGTCTGAATCACCTGGGGATCCTCTCTGGCTAGTTGGTTTCTCTGGACACGAGCCGGTGGCGTCGGGTGCAGAGTAGTTGGGACTCACGCTTCTGGAGTGAGGTGGGAGTCTCTTTAAAGATGGTTTCTTGGTCTTCTTGTTGGGCAGGCCCGCTGTCCACAGGAGTTTCTTGGTCCTCTGTGATGCAGGCAGTCCCCTGGAGGCTGCTGGTCGTGCAGAACGCGTTGCTTCTTCTTTTACAGATTTTTTAAGCATTTAAAGGGCCGGTAGGGCTGGGGCCAAGTCAGTTGTCGTTTCCTTCTCTTCTCTGTGGGGTTTTCTGCTCAGCAGTCCTTTCTTGAGGTCGTCAGGAAATCTGTAGAGCTGGGTTCAGGGTCGCCCCTAAATACTAAATTTAGGTGTGTTTTAGGGTCAGCGGACAGTAGCCAATGACTACTGTCGCTAAGGTTCGCTACACCCTACTTGTGCCCACTCCCTCTGGGGGGGTGGGCACATCCCTATCCCTATTGGTCCTAATCCTTTAAAGCAAGATGGAGGATTTCTCAAGGGGGTCACTTCAGCTCTGGACACCTTAGGGGTGGTCCTGGCTGAGGGGGTGACTCCTCCTTGTTTTTCTCATTATCCCTCTGGGCTTGCCTCCAAAAGTGGGGACTCGTCCGGGGGGCGGGCATCTCCACTGGCTGGAGTGCCCTAGAGCACTGTAATACCAGGCCTGAGCCTTTGAGGCTCACCGCCAGGTGTTAAATTTCCTGCAGAGGGAGATGTGAAGCACCTCCATCCAGGACAGGCTTTGTTTCTGACCCACAGAGTGCACAAAGGCACTCGCCACATGTGGTCAGAAACTCTTCCGGAAGTGGCAGGCAGGCATAGACCGGTCAGCCTTACACTAGCAGTAGGGTTAACATACAGGGGGCATCTCTAAGATGCCCTCTGTGTGCATTTTTCAAAAAATCCCACACTGGCATCAGTATGGGTTTATTTGTGCTGAGGAGTTTGATACCAAACTTCCCATTATTCAGTGTAGCCATTATGGTGCTGTGGAGTTCATAATGACAAACTTCAAGACTACATACTCAGTATGGCTACTCTGCACTTTCAATGTCTAAGAATTGACTTAGACACTGTAGGGGCAAAGTGCTCATGCAGCTATGCCCTCACCTGTGGTATAGTGCACCCTACCTTAGGGCTGTAAGGCCTCCTAGAGGGGTGACTTACCTATGCCACAGGCAGTGGTTGGTGGGCATGGCACTCTGAGGGAAGTACCATGTTGACTTTGTCATTTCTCCCCACTAGCACACACAAGCTGCAAGGCAGTGTGCATGTACTGAGTGAGGGGTCTCTTAGGGTGGCATAATTCATACTGCAGCCCTTAGGGACCTTCCCTGGCCACAGGGCCCTTGGTACCAGGGGTACTTTTTACAAGGGACTTATAAAGGGCCCTCCACTGGATCTCATCCTTCCTCTCCGACAGAACGCAGAGAGTCCGTCTCTCCCCTTTCCGCTCCAAAGCCACCAACCTCATCTGCGGCGTCCCCCAAGGATCCTCCCTCAGTCCCACGTTGTTCAACGTCTACATGGCCCCCCTCGCTCAACTGGCCCGCCAACACCACCTCGGCATCATCTCCTACGCCGACGATACCCAGCTCGTCCTCTCCCTGACCAAAGACCCGCTCACCGCCAAAACAAACCTCCACGAGGGACTAAAATCCATCGCCGATTGGATGAACAACAGTCGCCTGAAACTCAACTCCGACAAGACGGAAGTCCTCATCCTCGGACGCACCCCCTCGGCCTGGAACGACTCATGGTGGCCCTCCGTCCTCGGACTCCCACCCACCCCTGCCAGCCACGCAAGAAACCTCGGCTTCATCCTGGACTCCGCCCTCACCATGTCCAAACAGGTCAGCGCCGTCTCCTCCTCCTGTTTCAACACCCTTCGAATGCTCCGCAGAATCTTCAAGTGGATTCCAACAGAAACCAGAAAGACGGTGACCCAGGCCCTCGTCAGCAGCAGACTTGACTACGGCAACGCACTCTACACAGGCATACCAACCAAAGACATCAAACGCCTCCAACGTATCCAAAATGCCTCCGCCCGACTGATCCTCAACATACCTCGCCGAAGTCACATCTCCCCTCACCTAAAGGAACTCCACTGGCTCCCGGTAGACAAGAGGATAACCTTCAAACTCCTGACCCACGCTCACAAGGCACTTCACAACACCGGACCCTCCTACCTCAACACCAGACTCAACTTCTACACTCCAACACGTCAACTCCGATCCGCCAACCTCGCCCTCGCCATCGTACCCCGAATCCAGCGCAAGACATCCGGCGGCAGATCCTTCTCCTTCCTCGCCGCCAAGACCTGGAACTCTCTCCCCACATCTCTTCGCCAGACCCAGGACCTCCTCACATTCAGAAGGCTCCTCAAGACCTGGCTCTTCGACCGCTAATCCAGCAGCGCTCCCCCCCCCCTCAGCGCCTCGAAACCCTGACGGGTACATAGCGCGCTTTATAAATACCATGATTGATTGATTGATTGACTGTGTGCCAGGGTTGTGCCAATTGTGGAAACAAAGGTACAGTTTTAGGGAAAGAACACTGGTGCTGGTACCTGGTTAGCAGGGTCCCAGCACTCTTCAAATCAAAGCTGGCATCAACACTAAGCAAAAAGTGTGTGGGGGGGGGTGACCATGCCAACAGTGGCATTTTCCTACATATATTCTTTGAACCAAATAACTTCATTATAAGGTAAGCAGTTTTTAAATTAGTCTTTAATGTTAACCTATGGTAGGGCAACAAGAATGCAGTTTTGCAGGTAAGTACTCGACCTACAAAACTAGTTTTGGAGTTTTAGGTAAACACCAGACAAGGTTCAAATCCGTACCAAGAGTGCGCCCACAGTGGCACAGGGGCGGTCGGGTGTAGAGGTCAAATTCAGAGTCGGGTGCCTAGTGTTAACCAATGGAGACGGGGTAACCGAAGATGTACTGCTCACAGGTAAGTAAAGTGGGGTCAGAGTTTGATCTGGAGTTGAGGTAAGTATAATGGGGGCCACAAGGCAGCACCAAACTTACACCCTCATCGGCACTGGGGCGGCCAGGTGCAGAGTGCTAGCCCAGTGTTGGGCGCCCAATGTAAGTAAATGGGGGATATCAGTTTTGGAAAAAGACTGCAGGCTCAGGCCAGGAGGTGGAATAAAGAAAACCCACACCTGCCCAGGAAAGTTCTGATTCTAGGGGATGTAGGGACACGGACTGTCCAGCTCCCAAAGACCAGTGGTGCAGGGGTGTCTTTTGGTGTCAAACAGCTTACCGGGCAGGTCGTGGACGGGGGAGTCTTTGGATTGAGGCAGCAGGCTTTGAGGTAGAGTCCGGCAGGGGTCAGCCCGTCAGTGGACTCTGACTCAGAACCGCTGGGGAACCTTCACAGGACCGGTGAGCCACTTGGATTCAGGTCTTGGGCATCAGGCACTGAGGTCGAGGCGGTTTCGCGGTTCCTCAGGGCAGAGTTCTTTGCCCTTTTAGTTGGTTGTTTCTTAAACAGGCCTGCTGTTCTCGGGAGATCTTGGTCTTTAGTGAAGGCAGGCAGTCCTCCCAGGGCTTTTGAGGTCGCTGGGCTGCAGGACTGGTCATCTTCTGGTGCAGGATCATCAAGGGCTGCAGACAGGCCGGTAGGGCTGGGGACAAGTCAGTTGGTGTCTGCGGTCTTCTCTGCTGGTGCAACTCTGTAACGCCCGGCTCTTCTTAGGTTATCAGGAATCTGAGTTCTAGGGTTCAGGGATGCCTCCTAAATACTGAATTTAGGGTTGTTACAGGGGTGCCAGGTGTAGTCAATGGGCTACTCACCTTTAGAGGGACTACACCCTTCTTATGACCAGTTTCTTTGGGACGAGGGCATAGCCCTAACCCTATTGGCCTAATTCCTTCCAAACTAGATGGAGGAATTTAAAAAGTAGTGTCCACTTCAGCTTGCCCACCCTAGAGGTGGGACTCACATTAAGTGGACACTCCTCCTAATTTAACTAATTTTCCTGCCAGTCCTGCCGCCAAAGGTAGGGTCAGGAACTGGGGGTCAGCCTTCTCTACCATTTGGAGAGGCCTGAGTTACGTTTCAAAGGCAGCAAGACCTTTAAAGCACCTCACCCTGGAATGTCCATCCTGCCTGGATGAGGTGTTATCACCTCCACTTAGAGCAGACCTTTGTTCTGAGCCCTCAAGAGCGTTGGTTCTCACCTCAAGGGCCCAGAACACTGTACACTTGCACCAGTCAGTAACCACGCTAGAGGTTGTTAGGTTTTCAGGGGGCACCTACAATGTGCCCTCTATGTGCATGTATTAATAAATCAATCACTGAATTCACTGAGTGTTTATTCATGAGATGTTTGATACCAAACATCCCTATCTTAAGTGAAGCCATCATGTAGCTGGGGAAGTCTTAATGATCAGTGTCCAGCGTATGTATTTAAAATTGTATCACTAGTCACTCGCTATGTCTGAGAATGGACAAAGACATAACAGTGGCTACAGAGGAGGGAGCTTCATATTGTATGGTGGTGCGGTCATGGCTAACCTAACAGAGGTGGTTCAGCCTAGGGCTTCATCCTCTGAACCCCTGCTTCCCTTTAATGAAGCCGTTACGGATGTCCTACTGGGTAGCTGATCCAAACCCAGTGTGACATGGTTACCCCCACTTTTTGCTTGCTGTCAGTGTGTATTTTAACTGTCTTCACTGGCATCATCCTAACCAGGACCCCAGTGACTGTATTCTTACCCTCTAAATCTGGCTGCTGATGGCATACTGGTGCCCCATGTAAGTCCCTAGTATATGGTAACTGGGTACCCAGGGCATTGGGGCACCAGGGATTCCCCATGGGCTGCAGCATGCATTACACCACCCATGGGAGCCCATGCAAACTGTGTCTGCAGGTCTGCCATTGCAGCCTGTGTGAAAAGATGCATGCACCCTTTCACTACAGGTCACTGCACCAGGTCACTGCAAGTCACCCCTATGGCAGGCCCTCCTATCCCAGAGAGGCAGGGTGTAAGTACCTGTGTGTGAGGACACCCCTGCATGAGCAGAGGTGCCCCTATGAACTCCAGCTCCATTTTCCTGGACTTCATAAGTTCGGGGAAGCCATTTTACCCCTGTACTACCTGTGTTGCGCTACATAATGGTAACTTAAAACCTGTGCATGCTTTGTATCAAACATGTCGGAATCCTACCCCAATACTGTTGCCAGTATTTGTTTTGATTCCATGCACTCTGGGGGCTCTTTAGAGAACCTGCATCTTTGCTTCTACCAGTTTGCATGGTTTTCCCAGGCAGCCCGCCCTGCTGCCCTCCTGCTGATTGACCAGCTCAACCCCAGGAAGGCAGAACAAAGGATTTCCTTTGGGAGAGGGAGGCGACACCCTCTCCCATTGGAAATAGGTGTCTGGTGGCTTGGGGGAGAGTTTGGGGGGTAGCCTCCCCAAGACACCGATATGCTTTGAAGAGCTCATTTGGTGCCCTCTATGCATAAACCGGTTTGCTCCAGTCCCGGGACCCCCGGTACCTACTCTGGCACGAAACTGGACAATGGAAATAGGAGTGACCACTTCCCTATCTATCCCCAACCCACGGGTGGTGCCCACTTGATTCTGCCATCTTGAATCCAAGGTGGGCGGAGGCACCTGGGAGCATCTGAATGGCCTTGTCAGGCAGGTGACGTCACAGCCCCCTCCTGATAGATGGTCACCCTGCTAGGTGACCAATTCCACTTCCTGGGCTATTTAGGGTCTCCCTCTTGGGTGGGTCCTCAGATTCGAAGTGCAAGACTCCAGCAGGACTCCTCTGCATTGTTTACTTCATCTTCTGGCTACCGGGACAGCAACTGGACCCTCCAGTAACTGACAATCTGCAACTCCAGAGGCAACTCCGCTTTGCAACGTTGTTTCTCTGGCCTCTTCCAGCAACTGCAACATTTCCATGGCTGTGCATCCTCTGAGGGTGACGAGTCTTCAGCCTACACAAGAAGGAATCTCCCTTGGAGTTAAGGAGTCACTCTCCTGCATCCGCAGGCACCAACTGCAACAACGACCGGCAGCGTGGATCCTCTCTTCTGTAAAACTGGGTGGATCCTTTATCACAGGTGGAGGTCTGGAGTGGTCCCCCTAGTCTTCTCTACCAGCTGTCCAACTTGGGGGACGGTAAGCCCTTGCCTCTCCTTGCAGGTCAGTACCCCAGTGCAGCGCGACTCTTACAACTACCAAGGCTTGTTGACTCTTCTTTCAATGGGATCTTTAGGCTCCGTGTAGCCCCAGCACTCTTCCCTGCAAAGCACAGTCTCCTGCCGGCTGCTCCAGCGACGTGGAACTCTTTTCTAGGTGTGCTGAGTTGGCCTCACGGCGACTCCTGTGCTTGCTGCCTGTGAGTTGCCTGTAGGGGCTGCATCCAAGACTTTTGACTCTCCATACTGCTGAGGGTCGCCTGGGACTCCCCTCCTTGGGTTTAGTCGCCCCGGATCTTCCTGGTCCCCAGCAGCTCTGCAATTCTTCTTCTGCAACTCTCACCTTTGCCAAGGCTTGTTGGTGGTTTTTCCACACCACCGACTGACTGCAACTCTTATTGGACTGCATCACTTTTGGAACTCTTCTCCTGCTTCTGTGCTGCATAGCCAACTCCCTTTTTTCACCGTCTACCTGGTCCTGCATCTCCAGAAGGGTGGGGAGTGGCTTTTGCCCCAACCAGATGCTCCAACTGGAACTGGACTTGGTCCCCTTCATTTGCAGAACCTATTTTGTCAGGATCCATCTTCTGTTTCTTCAAGTCTTGCTTGGTTCTTTCACAGTCCTTTAACAAAGTTTATCTGTGGGTTTGGGGACAAACCAGGTACTTACCTCTTCTCTCCTGGTCGTTGGGGGGGCACTCTGGTACTTACCTTTTTGGACTCTTAGTTCCGCCAGCTCCCCTCTACAGATTTCACTTTCTTGGTTGGGGGACTGCCTTTCACATTCTACTTACTTAGTATATGGTTTGGTCTCCCCCTAGGGTCTCTATTATTTTCTGTTATTTCACTGTTTGCTGTTGCTTTTTATGTCAATTCCTGACTTCTAATGTGTATAAAATCGCGTGTTTACTCACCTGTAAGTAGAAAATTGCCTATACAGTATTTTAGTATTTGTGTTACCATAATAAAGTACCTTTATTTTTGTATCACTGTGTGGTTCTTTCATGTGTGTAAGTGCTGTGTGACTACAGGGGTAGTGCATAAGCTTTGCATGTCTTCTTATTAAGTCTTGGCTGCTCATCCACAGCTACCTCTAGAGAGCTCTGGCTTCCTTGACACTTCCTACACCTCACTAATAGGGAATGCCTGGACCTGGTATAAGGTGATAACACAACAGGTGCTCACCACACACCTGACCAGCTTCCTACACCCAGCACATGGGCTACTGTGAACAAGACAATTGCCCACCGTCCTTGCCCAGCCCCAGATGACCCAGGTTTCCTGACTCAGTCCTCACCCCTAAGAACTTGGCTATCCAAGCCTTCACCTCCCAGGGCACGTTCCCTTCCACACCCCTGTATTGGGAACCAAGAGGCTGGAAACACTTGGGAAGAAGATGTTTTTTTTTGCCAGCGTGGCATTGCGGTCCATGAACACTACATGCCTTTTAGGCTGTTATTCCCCACACGCTGTCTGGTACGGTTGCGCAAGAGGACCCAGAGGAGGCCCAGACTCTACTTTTCCAAGCAGTTGCTAACTGGAGAGAAGCAGCAAAGTTCACAATTTGATGTAGACTGGACACGACCGACTCACTCGGCAGAGCGGTTGCTTCGACAGTAGCCTTCAGGCACCATGCCTGCTTGAGGACATCTGGCTTTTCTGGGGATGTCCAAGCTAAATTTTTGGACATGTCCTTCGATGGCACCCGTCTCTTTGGAGAGAAAGCAGATGGCTCATTTACGGCCAGATCCTTGGGCCTCGCAGCAGCCCCTCACCCCCCTCAGTCTTCTTTTTGCCCCTTTCGTGGCTACAGAAAGGACACTCAGTCATGTCCTTTTCGCTCCAGCCACTGTGCCATTCATGTTGTCCAGCCGCTGCATGGCCAGAGACATGGGATCCACCGTCCTCGTGTATCAGGGTGCCAGCATTCTGTCCAGTCCTACGCCCTTTCCTCTGAAGATGCTTTCAAACCTTCCTAGTCTGACTCTGTGTGTATTTAATAATAAATCCATCAGTGAGGGTTTATTATTCTGAGATGTTTGATACCAAACATCCCAGGATTCAGTGAAGACATCATGTAGCTGGGGAACTCGTAATAACCAGTGTCCAGCACAAACATTTAAAATGGCTTCCCTGTGCACTTACCATGTCTCAGAATTGACAGAGATATAGCATGGGCTTATCTGCTTATGCATATATGCCCTCACATGTGCCTGGATGTACCCTGCCTTAGCGGCGACTTACACCTGGCACATGCAGTGATAGGGGGCCTAGCGCACAGGGGTATGTGACTGGTTGTGTTTTCAATTTAGAGTGTACCAACACACACCATCTGATGGCAGCACTGTGTGGGTTGGGTGAGGGGTCCCTGTGCAGTTTTGGAGCAAGAGATCAGGCACTGGGGACCTGGTTAGCAGGGACTCAGTACAGTAACAGTCAAAGTCGCATCAGAAACCAGGCAAAAAGTGGGGGCTAACCATGTCAAAAAGACTCCTTTCCTACACTGTCTGAGAGATTTTCCTGATGCTGTGCCCACTGGAGCGTCAGGTCCCACTTCAGAGCCTGCATAAGCCATCTGGCATGTCTCACCAGCAGGATGCAGCAGGTCGTGAGGCAATTAGAGGTGCCCTCTGAAAACCTACCTAGCTACTGGTACAAACCAGTGCAGCCACCCTACGCCGAGTTCAGGCCTCCTGATGTGAGGGCCAACGCTCTTGGGGGACCACAACAAAGGCCTGCTCTGGGCAGAGGTGATAACACCTCATCCAGGCAGGATGGACATTCCAGGGCAGGGAGCGTCAACGGCCTTGCCACATGTGAAATGCATCCCAGGTCTCTCCAGATGGTGGAGATGACCGACCACCCCCTATCCTGCCCGTACTTTTGGTGGCAGCACAGGTGGGAAAATTAGTTAAATTAGGTGTGCCCCACTAAATGCCAGTCCCCACCCCTAAGGTGGATGAGTTGAAGTGGACACTACTGTTCAAATTCCTTTATCTTGCTTAGGAGGAATTGGGCCACTAAGGTTAGGGTTATGCCCACTTCTCTGCGGAAGTGGCCATAAGAGGGGTGTAGTTACCCTAAAGGTGGTCAGCCCATTGGCTACCACCTGACACTCCCTGTAATGCCCCTAAATTGCGTATTTAGGTGGTACCCCTGAACCCGAGAATTCAGATCCTGACTGCCTACGAAGAAGGACAAAGGGTCGATCCAGCAGAAGAGGAGGAAAAAGCAGCAGTTAAACCGGTGCCAGCCATTCAGGCCTGCCTGCTAACCTCACCAGACTCTGCACAAAAAGGCTTGTGCTGCAGCTTTAAGAAACTCAGGAAGCCTGCCTTCCAAAAAGACTCTGACTCCCATGAGCAGTAGACCTGCATAGCAACAGAGTGTCCAACAAGGACTCTGCAGCCTGGAAACCTAACACCTGAAGTGACCTCTGCAGCCAACCACCTTGACCCGGTGAGAAGTCCATCAATAGTGTCAGCAGGGCTCCCCAGCTGACCTGAGCCAGAGTCCACCTGAGTGACACCCCAACCTGGACTCAGCCAAGTCGCCCGAAGGCCCTTCATGCAGGCACCTTCTCCCCCAGCCTGGTGGTGAGAGAAAAACCCGAAACCTACAGCAACCACTGCACCAATGACCCCTGACCCCAGCTGAGATGGGTCATCGGTGCCAACAAAATCTCCCGACTCCTGAGAGCTTGAGTCCATCCCTGCCAAACTCCCCCATGACGCCCGCAGCTTCAACTCGGAGGACCCCCCTGAGCATGAGTGCTCCAGGCTGAGAAAACCTGACACCAAATGGCACCCCTGCATCCGTCACCCCCTGGGTACAAGAAAAGAGGAGTAAAAGTGCACCTACCGCCGAGCACCCCAAGTCTACTACCTGCCTTTGTTGTTCCCAACTGGCTGTCCAGCCAGAGTCTGCAGCCTCTTGGGGTCAGTCGCCCATAGGAGACCATTGAGCATACAACGCCTTACGGAACCTCTGCACCTGGCCACCCAGTGTGACCTGTTGGGGTGGTTCTGATCAGTGCCCAGTACTTACCTTAACTCTCTGGGATTGACTTAGTAACTCGTCGTTAACCCTGTGTTTGCTGAACATTGTTTTTCCTCCATAGGATAACTTTGGCAGAACTTTGAAAATTGCACTAAGTGCCTATTTTTGAAACTGAAAGTATTTATGCTTGAAAGTCTGCTTACCTGATTACGTAGTTCTTGGGTTTGAAACATATAAAAAGAATTGTTATTTTTCTAAATTGATCTCAGATTTATTTTTTGTGTGCGTCTCTCATTTATTCCCTCTGTGATTACAACAAATGCTTAGCACTACCCTCTGATAAGCCTAACGGCTCACCCACACTATCACAAATAGAGCACTAATCCTATCTACTTTTGCCTCCCCAATACCAATTGGGGATCCACTGGACTCTCTGCACAGTGTACTTCATTTTAATGAAGAAAGCCATCTTCCTACACATGATTGAGCCTCTTTCATGGATTTCGCTGCTGTGCCTCATGGCCTCTTGCATCCTACTGGTGATACATGCCAGGTGGCATATACGGGCTCCTTCAGTGGGACCTGAAGTTCCAGTGGGCACAGCATCAGTGAAATCTCTCTGACATGGTCCAGGTCTCTGAAGGAACTGCACGAGACTCGCAGTGGTGGCTAACAAGCCGCGATTGGGTCAAGGCAGATTCCCTTTCCCTTCCTTAACCAGATCTGAAAGTAGTGACAAATGCGTCACTCCTGGGCTGGGGCGGCCTCCTGGGAGAGCCGGTCATAAGAGGCATCTGGTCTTTGGTAGAGTCCGAACTCAACATCAATCTGTTGGTGCTCTGGGCGATCAGACTGGCATTAAAAGCATTTCTTCTCTCTCTCTCCCTCTCTCTCAAAGGAAATGTAGTATAGGTGTCCACGGACAACACCACCACCACCATGTGCTACTGTTACAAGCAGGGTGGGCTGTAGTTGTGACACTTTGTCAAGGGTCTCTGGATGTGGCTGGAACAACAGGGCATTTCCCTGGTGGTTCAGCATTTGGCAGGCTGTCTGAATGCCAGAGCTGACAGATTCATCCAACGATGCTTAGTCGATCACAAATGGCGCTCCTTTCGAGCCTCTCCACAATTGTCTCCATCAGGCATCTCACTTTGAAAACACCCTTCCTTGTGCCTGTTACTAAGCTGGCCTACCTTGTCATCTATCCTGACAAAGTGGTGCTTTGCACTAGGGCCTCCTTTCTTCCAAATGTGGTTACTCTTTCATGTAGGCTAATTTGTCACCTTGCCTACTTTTTACACACCCGTACATCCTTCTGAAGAAGAGGAGGAACTCCACCTCTTGGACCCAAAAAGAACATTGGCATTCTACCTTGATCGTAGCAAAGAGGTCTGGGTGGATGATCAGTGTTTTGTTGGTTATGTGGGTGTGAAGAAAAGTCGGGCTGTGAAGAAGAGAACCACCTCAAGATGGTTGTACTCTGCATTAAAATGTGCTTCGCACTGGTTAAGAAGCAACCCTATGAGGGTTTGCATGTTTATTCTACAAGAGCTAAAGCTGCGATCACAGTGTTGGCACGCGGAGTTCCAGTCATTGATATCTGTTAGGCGGCAACTTGGGCATCTCTGCACATCTTTACCAAAACTATTGCCTGGAAAGTCAGGTCTGTAGGGACGGGCACTATGTTCATTCAGTCCTGCAAGACTTTCTAGTTTGTTCTTAGTTCGCAGACCTATCTCTGAGGGTGGTATTTCATGGGTATTTATTCTAAGGTAAGGAATCTCCAGCTAAATGCCTCTATCAGATGGGCAAGTTACTTAACTTCGGTATCGCCTCATCTGGTAGAGAATGTATCTAGTTGCAGATTCCTTACCGACCCACCCATCCTCCCCACTCTGTGAACTGATTTGTAGGGACAGGGACTCCCTTTCAGGGCCCTAGTAGTGACATACCAGTGGTCGTGTTCATCATGGCTCTACGCTTCTGGTGTGGACAGTCAGGAAAAGAAACTGACATCAGTACACTGGGGTGGCGCCTATATCGGATCTGCAATGTCATATCTCACGTGGACGATGCCGATGACAGACACGGAGCCGATCAACACCACCTAACGGCACACAGGGGTACTGCTCGAGAAAAATCTCTGGATGCAGACTGAAGCCTGGGAAATTCTAAGTTAAAGAATCTGCAACTTGGTATTGTCTGTACCAGATAAGGCGTTACCGAAAGTAAGTGACTTCTCTTGTAGGTATAAGGCCCTCAGGAGTGACTGGTGTCCTTGGAACTTCAGGGCACATGCTTTCGCTTCTAATGTGGGGCTGCCACCAGAGATATCTCCAAGTTTTTTTATGTATGGCAGCATTATTAATTAACATAATGTCCCTTCAGCTTCCTATCTTTGGTCAAGGAGTTTGCTAAGGTCATGATGACAACACATTTCAGACTGTTAGGTGTCCAAGGCAAGCCTTTACTTGGACGGCTGCCTCTTAAGTGTGAAATTTCCCACCAGTTTATCTTACCCTTGAAGAATTTCACTTCAACACCTTGAACACTACTTTTGTGCTGTCTGTTTCTAAAGTTAATTTTCACACTTCTAGAGACTATTTATTGCATGCCTTTCTCTCATTAAAGAGGGTCAGCCCTTCCCCCATACTATATGCTTGTTTCTGCAGGGATTGTCCCTTCAGATGGTTATCTTCCTATGCCTTGTAGGCTTTGTGGCATTGTGCAACTTCATGTTTGTCTCAAGAGTAGGCCGTTACAAAAAAGTCTGAGTCATTTTTAGAACAACCAATGGGGTGATTTATGTGATCTGATCCCTGTCACCTGGTGGTTATGACATTGTGGACCTTGCAGTAAGGTGTAATGGTGGGGCAGCCTTCTAGCAATCATTGCACAAAGAAAAAAGTTCCCCTAGATACTTGTCAACCAGCATATCAGAATGTTGCAAGTCCAAGGACAACATATATCTGCACACAATGGGAAAATTAGGTCCTTTCAGCTTTGCTAGGACAGTGAGACTTTCTCATCTTAGGCCAGGAACTATATAGCTATTCACCTGGTAGAAGCCAGAGTGCTCTAATACATGTCTTCAGTGTGCTAACATTGAATCCATCTAGGTATGATTAAATCAGGAAGTGGTAGAAATAATATGTATTTGAGGTTGTATGGAGATCTCTTATTTGTCCCTGGGAGTCTCTGGCTAATTGTCTCCTGTTTGTGATCTTAGCTAGCTGAGTACACATCCCTGTTCTATTTCTCTGATCCCTGTTTTTTCCTTACGTCTAGGGCAGCCATGTTGTATCATGCAGAAGCACTTCTTGTAGGATTCATCTGGGTGAAACATTGTGTTTACACTTGCTGGTACTTGTTAATTCCTGACCTCCTTTTACTTCTGCATCCCTCTGAGTCACACCTGAGCTGCATGTGTAATGACTGAAAGGAACAGTGTGAGCATGTGCCATGCTTTTATGAAAGTTAGTGATAGGGACCTAATGGCCTAATCTTGTATTATAATGTGTACTATTAGCAGAGTTTCCCCTTGGGGCTCTGTATTTGAAAGATTTACTTATATTTGTTGTTGTAGATAGGTAGAGCGTTTGTTTTTTGTTTTTTTTGTTTGTTTTTTACAGCTGGTGTGTGGCTTTGGAGTGCTAGGACTGCGATAAATACAACTTACTTATTTAATATTTCTCCTGAAGTTACAAAATTTGCCGATGCAAATTGGGTATGTTGTAGAGCAAGGCAGCCTTGGGTTGAATCGACAAACATGTACGTGGCAAAGACCTTACAAATAGGGCATCTCCTCAACCATCTGTAGCTTTTTTTTTTCTTCAACCCAAAGAAATTGTCCCATCCTAGAACTGCAAGACAAATAGGAAGTAAGCTGTATTTATTGCAGCACTGGCTCTCCACATCTCCACACCATCTGTACAGAAAATCAACTGCTCTCTTTCAAAAGGTCTCATTCGGTATTTTACATAATACACAAAATTTGAATAAGAACTATTCCTAAGAATTTTACAGTTGACCCGTCAGATATGAACCCTGAAGGTTTAAATAGTGATCCCATACCTATGTTAGGTTATCGACTAGTTTCCTTCCTGTTCAGGAAAGTGAGAGGTGTGGGAGAAGTTATATGTAGCTGGAGAGGAACCACCTGTCTTGGGACGGATTGCGCAAACGGCTCTGGACATAGTGTTAGATCCTAATAGTCCTAAGCAAGTGCTTGTGGCTGGAGACTGTTAGTACGGGTGAAAGAGTGTTAAAGGAATTCCCAAGTTTGTTCTCAGAAGAGATAAGAGCCCTGTAGGAGGCAGGCTCCCTATATGATGTACTAAGAAGAAGTACACCCTGCAGAGTCCAGTGGATCCCCAGTTGGTTTGCAGAGGCAAAAGTAGATCGTTCTAACACTCTATTTTGTGGTAGTGTGGACGAGCGGTTAGGCTTATCAAAGGCTAGTGCCAAGCATTTGTTGTAACGGCAGAGGCAATAAATGAGACACACATTCAGAGAATAAATTAGAGTCAAATTTAGGAATAAATAGCACTTTTTATACATAGTTTGAAGCCAAGACCTTTTTTACAAGGTAAGCACGTTTTTAAGCATAAATACTTTTCACTTGCAAAACTGGCCACTTAGGGCAGTTTTTGAGTTCTTCAATGTTAACCTGTGGGAAGAAAATAAGTTCTGCAAACATGTACTTCACAATGACTTACAAGACCAATCTCCTTGACCTAAGGTGTCAGAAACACACCAACAGTTCACTCTGTGCAGCACTTGGGCGGCCAGGTGCAGAGGTGTAGAATGGCATCTGGAGCCCAGTTTATTTCTATGGGGATTGGTCTCAGTGGAAATAGGCTGCAATCTCTGGGTAAGAAGCCAGTCAGGTAAAACCAACAGGTAGGATTCTGTGGGACGCAGGTGATCCTTTGGTCCTCCTCCCCAAGGCCCAGGGCTGACAGATGCAGGGGTGTTCTTTGGTGTCTGGTTTCTGTGTCCGGTCTTGCGGTTGAGGGGTGCTGTGGTCTGAGGCTGCAGGTGTCCTCATAGGGTCCAAGAGTGGTGAAACCACAGTTGACTCGAGCTCAGGAGAGCTGAGGGACGTCAGTGATACCAGGGACTTACTTCAGATCAGGCCATAGGCGACGGTTGCAGTAGTTGCTTCAGGTGTCTGGTTTCTCTCACCACAAAGGCTGCAGGCGAGAGGGCCTGTGTGCAGCAGAGGCTGCAGGCAACCTTGAGGAGTCCAAGAGGGTGAAACCACGATGGATGCGGACTCTGGGGAGCTGGGGAACCTTGTTGGCACCAGAGCTCCACTCCCATTCGGGTCAGTGATGGTGGGTGCAGTGGTGACTTCAGGTGTCAGGTCTTGGGGTTCCGGAAGCTGCAGAGTCCTTTCTTTATAGCTGGTTGGGGAGCAGGTCCACTACTCACAGAAGTCATGAGTCTTTCAAAGGCAGGTAGTCCTCCTAGGTTTCCTGAGGCTCAGTTGCAGGATGAGCCGTCTTTTGGTGCAGAGTCCGTAGAGGGTTGCAAACAGGCCAGCGTGGTTGGTACCACGTCAGCTCCTTATTTTCTCATCTTCTGCTGGTGCGACTCTACAGTGTCCTTGGGCTTCTTCGGTCATCAGGATCTGAGTTCTTGAGTTCAGGGGTGCCACATAAATACTCCATTTAGGAGTGTTACAGGGAGTTCCCGGTGGCAGACAATGGGTTGCCCACCTTTATGGTGACTACACCCTCTTTATGACCACTTCTATTGGGAAGTGGGCATAACCCTGACCCTATAGGTCTAATTCCACCCAAAGCAAGATGGAGGAACTTAAAAAGTGGTGTCCACTTTGTAGGAAGCTGGCCTAGTGTGTGGTGAGTATTTATAGTGTTATTACCTTATACCAGGTCCAGGTACCCCCTATTAGTGAGGTGTAGACAGTGTCTAGGAAGCCAGGGCTTTCTAGAGGTAGCTGTGGATGAGTAGCCACGACTTATCCAGGAGACATGCAAAGCTTATGCAATACCACTACAGTCACACAACACTTACACACATGAAGACACCACACAGTGTTACAAAAATAAAGGTACTTTATTTTAGTGACACAAATACTAAAATACTGTATATGGAATACTCCACTAGGAGGTGAGTAAACACACTATTATATACACATTAGAAGTCAGTAATTAGCATAGAAAGTAATAGCAAACAGTATAACAATAGGAAATAGTGAAGGCCCTGGGGGAGACCTAACTTGATACCTAGTAAGTGGAATGTGAAAGGCAGTCCCCCACTCAAGGAAGTGGAATCTGTAGAGGGGAGCTGGAGGAACTAGGAACCCCAAAGGGTAAGTAGCAGGGTGCTCCCCAGCAACCAGGAGAGAGGAGGTAAGTATCTGTTTTTTCCCCAAACCCACAGGAGAACTTTGGAAAAGGGCTGTGCAAGACACAGACAAGACTGGAAGAAACCAAAGGTGGATCATGACAGAAGAGGACCTGCAAAAGAAGGGGGCCAAGTCCAGTTCCAGTTGGAGTATCCAGCTGTGGCAGGAGCCACTACCACCATTCTGTGGCTGCAGGACCAAGTCTAAGGTGGATGAAGAAATTCAGCACTGCAGGAGAGGAGCACAAGAGGAGTTCCAGGAGTGATGCCAGTGATGTCCCACGTCAGCAGTCGTGATTCAGTCAGTCAGTCAGTGATGCTGGAAAACCACCTGCAAGCCTTGGCAAATGCAGGAGTAGGTGAAGAAGGTTTTGCAAGGCTGAAGAGGACCAGCAAGGCCCAGGGGATTCGACCCAAGGAGGGGGGGTCCGAGGTGACCCTCAGCAGCTGGGAGAGTCACAAGAAGCCCCCACAGGCAGCAGGTACAGGAGTCATAGTGAGACCCACTCGGCACACCTGGAGAGGATTCCAAAGTCGCTGGAGCAGCAGGCCAAAGACTGTGCTTTGCAGGGAAGTGTGCTGGAGGCTGGGGCTACACTGAGCCAGAAGATCCCTTGTTGGTGGAACAAACAAACCTTGGTAGCTGCAAGAGTTGCAGTGCACAGGAGTACTGTCCTGTGAGGAGAGGCAAGGGCTTACCATCTCCCAAGTTGGACAGCTGGTAGAGAGGACCAAGGGGACCATTGTAGACTACCACCTGATGCAGGATCCATGCAGTTCCGGAGACGACCGGCTGCATGAATCCTCTCGTTTTTGCAGTTGGTGCCTGCGGATGCAGGGGAGTGACTCCTTCACTCCAAAGGAGATTCCTTCTTGCTTCTTGTGGAGGCTGAAGACTCGTCTCCCTCAGATGATGCACAGCTAAGGAAATGTTGCTGGAAGGAGCCAGAGAAACAGTGTTGCAGGGCGGAGTCGTCGCTGGAGTTGCAGATTGCCGGTTCCTGGAGAGTCCAGTTGCAGTACTGGTGGCCAGAAGATTAAGTAAACGATGCAGAGGAGTCCTACTGGAATCTTGCATGTCAAATCTGAAGACCCACCCGGGAGAGAGACCCTGAACAGCCCAGGAAGGGTGCTTGGTCACCTAGCAGGGTGACCACATACCAGGAGGTGGCTGTGACGTCACCTGACTGATCCGGCCACTCAGGTGCTCCCAGGGGCCTCTGCCCCCCTTGGATTCAAGATGGTAGAATCTAGTGGCCACCTGGAGGAGCTCTGGGCACCACCTTTGTGGTGATGATGGCCAGGGAAGTGGTCACTCCCCTTTCCATTGTCCAGTTTCACGCCGGAGCAGGGACCTGGGGTCCCTGGACTGGTGTAAACCGGTTTATGCAAGGAGGGCTCCATATATACCCTTCTAAGCATAACGGTGGCTTGGGGAGTCTACACCTCTCAAGCCATGTAACACCTATATCCAAAGGGAGAAGGTGTTCCCTCCCTCTCCCAAAGGAAATCCTTTGTTTTGCCTTCCTCTGCTTGAGCTGGTCAAGCAACAGGAGGGCAGAAACCTGTCTGGGGGGTGGCATCAGCACGGACTGCCTGGAAAAATCCCATAAGACTCGTAGGAGCAATGCTAGGAGTCCTCTAAGGAGCCCCCAGAGTGCATGAAATCATACAACCAATACTGGCAACAGTATTGGGGTATGATTCTGACATGTTTGATGCCAAACATGCCCAGGTTTGGAGTTAATATTAAGTAGCTGGACACAGGTACACGGGTAAAATGGCTTTGTGCAATTATGAAGTCCAGGAAAATGGAGCTGGAGTTCGTAGGGGCACCTCTGCTCATGCAGGGGTGCCCTCACGCACAGGGACCTGCACCCTGCCCTCTGGGGTGGAAGGGTCTGCCATAGGGGTGACTTACAGTGACCTAGTGCAGTGACCTGTATTGAAAGCTGCATGCACCTTTTCACACAGGCTGCAGTGGCAAGCCTGCAGACATATTTTGCATGGCCTCCCATGGGTGGCATAATACTTGCTGCAGCCCATGGGGAACTCCTGTCCAATGCCCTGGGTACCATATAGTAGAGGCTTGAATGGGGGCACCACCAGTATGCCAATTGTGGGGTGTGCAAAGTCCTAAGCAACCAAATTTAGAAGGAGAGAGCACAGTCACTGGGGTCCTGGTTAGCAGGATCCCAGTGAACAGTCAAAATACACTGACAGCAGGCAAAAGATTGGAGTAACCGTGCCAAAAAGAGGGTACTTTCCTACACAGGTCAACTCACTCACCTTAGGGGTGCGACTGGCATGATGTGGGAACACCTACTAATCTAACTAATTTGCCCTCCTCTCTTGCCGCCAAGAAGTGGTGAGGTCAGGACAGGAGGTTGGTTGGATCCTCTCTGCCATCTGGAGAGACCGGTGTTGCATTACAAATGTGGCTAGGACTTTGAAGTTTCCTGCACTGGAATGTCCATCCTGCCTGGAGGAGGTGTCAACACCCCTGCCCAGTGCAGGCTTTTGTCTCTGGCCTCCGAAAGCGCTGGCCCTCACCTTAGGGTTGTCAGAAACGTGGCGGAACAGCTCAGGACCACTCAGTCAACACACTAGTAGCTAGCAGGTTTTCAGGGGGCACCACTAAGGTGCCCTCTGGGTGCATGCATAGGTAAATCCAACACTGGCATCAGTGCGGGTTCACCAATACAAGATGTTTGATACCAAACATCCCTATCTTCAGGAAGCCATCATGTAGCTGGGGAACTCACTGATCAGTGTTCAGCACATGTATTTAAAACAGCTTCCCTGGTCATTTACTATGTCTGAGAATTGACAAAGACATAGCAGGGGCATATCTGCTTGTGCAGATATGTTGTCATATTTAATATAATGCACCCTAATAATGAAGCGGGCACTCCTGATTTAACTAATTTTCCTGCCTGTGCTGCCACCACAATTGGGGCCAGGAGAGGGGGTTCGTCATCTCCACCATCTGACGAGACCTGGGTTGCATTACAAAGGCGTCAAGACCTTTGAAGCTCCCCGCCCTGGAATGTCCATCCTGCCTGGGAGATGAGGTCACACCTCCGCCCAATGCAGGCATTTATCTCAGACCCTCGAGAGTGCTGGCACTCACCTTGGGGGACCAGAAACACATCTGTAGTGGCTGAACAAGTCAGGACCAGTCAGTCAACACACTTGTAGGTAGGTTTTCAGGGGGACATCTAAGGTGCCCTCTATGTGCATTTTCTAATAAATCGATCACTGGGGTCATTGAGGGTTTATTATTCTGAGATGTTTGATACCAAACATCCCAGGAGTCTGAGAAGCCATCATGTAGCTGGGGAACTCGTACTGACCATTGTCCAGCAAATGCATTTAAAGTGGCTTGCCTGTGCACTTACTAGGTCTCAGAATCGACAAAAACAGAGCAGGGACATGTTTGCTCATGCATATATGCCCTCACATATAGTATAATGCATCCTGTCTTAGGGCTGTAAGGCCTGCTAGAGGGGTGACTTCCATATATTACATGCAGTGTTAGGGCACATGACAGGCTGTCTCCCATGTCGTGTGTTCAATTTTGGGAGCACCATGTTGCACAGCCTGCAATGGCAGTCTGCAAAAGGTTGGTGCTGGGTCCCTTAGAGTGGAACAAGTTGTGCTGCAGCTCTGAGGGGGGCCCTCTTCAGTACCCATGCTGCAGGTACCAGGGGTACCATTTACTCTGGACTTTTAAGTGGCTGAAGGGCCTGGTCACTTACGGATCAATTGATGAGGTGTCTTGTTTTAGGGAAGGAATACTGGCAATGGGGACCTGGCTAGCAAGAAACCAGTGCTCTTCTAAAAACCTGGCAAAAAAATGCAGTTTTGGGAAAGAGCTCTGGCACTGGGGACCTGGTTAGCAGGGACCCAGAGCACCAACTGGGTGGGGTCGCGGGCATTTGTCAAGAGACTCTGCACCTCTGGACATGACTGGAACATCAGGGCAAAACCCGGGTGGTTCAACATCTGGCGGGATCTCTTAACACCAGAGCAGACAAACTCAGCCAAAAATGCCTAGCCGATCATGAATGGCGTCTCCATCTGGAGGTGGTGCAAGGTCTCTTTCAGCAGTGGGAAAAAGCCTAGGTTAGACCTGTTAGCCTTCGTAGAGAATGCACAATGTCAGCAGTTTTTCATGTTGAAGTTTCGTAGGTGGCAAGCGCTCTGAGACCCTTTTCAACTCAAGTGGAGCTCTGGTCTCCTGTACTCCTTTCCACCCATACCACTTCTGCCCAGAGTTCTCAAGAATATCGAGAACGACTGGGCCCAAGTAATCTTTGTAGCTCTGGACTGGGCACGGAGAGTATAGTATCCCGAGCTGCTGAGCATATCCATCGATCCTCCAATCAGACTGCCCCTTCGGGAAGATCTTCTGTCGCAGCAGCAGGGGAGGGTTCTGCACCCAAACTTGTCCACTATCCTCCAGTTAGGTGGAGATTGAGTAGCAACAGTTGACAGCTTTTGACCTTCCTCCCAAAGTCTGTAACGTAATCTTGGCAGCCAGGCGCCCCTCCGTCTGCCATTGGGAAGAAATGTGTTGCATGGTGCACAGACAGGTCTGACCTTCTTTCCGCTCCCCTCTCTGAGGTTCTGTTGTTTATCAGTTCCCCGACCCAGTAAAGCTCTGCTTTGTGCACTCTTAAAGTGATTTGTCTATTTCTGCTTTTTTTTAGGTTACCTGATCACTTTCCCCTATTGTACATAGGCTCCACAAAGTTCTTACACATTTCTTTCCTCCATCCCCATTCATTATGCCCCAATGCAATCTGAACTTGGTTTTGCCAGTTCCGATGCGTTATCCTTTTGAGCCTCTCCACAATTGTCCTCTCAGGGTTCTCACTTTGAAAACAATCTTCCTTGTGGCCATTACATATGTCCACAGGGTGAGTGAGCTGCAGGCATTGTCATCTAAGCCGCCTACCTTTCCATCTATCCTGACAACGTGATGCTTTGCACTGGGGCCTCCTTTCTGCTAAAAATGGTTACACCCTGTTTGTGTAGGACAATCCATCACCTTGCCTACTTATTACGCACCCCCACATCCTTCTAAGGAAAAGGAGAGACTCCGCCGCCTGGATCCAAGAGAGGATTGGCGTTCTTCCTTGATCATAAGAGTTCCAGGCCGATGACCAACTCTTCGTTGGTTATGTGGGGCGAATAAAGGTTGGGCAGTGCAGAAACTGACCTTCTCCTAATGGGTTGTACACTGCATTAATATCTGCTACTCACTGGCCAAAAAGCAACCCCCTGAGGTTTTGCATGCTCGTTCTACCAGATAATACATTACCGAAGTTAAGTAACTTGTTCATTAAGTCACATCATACGTGTGTTTTTTGTGGAGCTGTTATCACATTCTGTGATTGCTGGGAGTCCTGCTTTTGGACATGGAGATATGTCTTTTAGAAGTCTCCTGAAAGATGGAGTGTCTGTATGGAATTTTTTTAATAAAGGTGGATAACATTTTGATGTAATGTTTCAAACAATGTGCATTTATTTAAGCCGTTTAGTTCATTAGTAGGGTTTTAACATATCTGTTAATGTTTAAGCTACATATTGATGTAAACATTGGAACATTTCTAGGTAAGAGACAGAATTTTGCCATGCAATTCGAATTTTCTTTTTATCTGTATAGTTAGACTTTGGTTTTTATTTACAGCTCCGACCCCTCTGATTCTGGTGCCGACAATTCAGTGCTATTAACACCACAAAAACGACGAGGAAGGCCACCAAAAACACCCCCATCACAAAAGAAAATGAGTGTGTAAGTTAAGGCTATATATTTTTGCGAACAATTTAACAAATATTTTAATGAACACCTTTCCTTTGCTTGTTATTCGTACATGAAATATCCCCATCCTCATGTTGGGAGTTTTTTTAAGTTTAAAAAAAATATATATATATAGGATCAGAGCGTTGCATTTTTGGGTCAAATGGGTTTACTTTTTTTTAACAAATATATTATTGAGTTTTTAGTCACAGTTACAGTGAGACATGCTGTAGGAAGTTGGCTCTGTATACTATTTCAAAGTAAGAAATAGTGTGCACAGAGTCCAAGGGTTCCACTGAGAGGTAAAATAGTGGCAAAAAGAGAACATTCTAATGCTCTATTTTGTGGTAGTGTGGTCGAGCAGTAAGCTTATCAGAAGGTAGTGTTAAGCATTTGTTGTACACACACAGGCAATAAATGAGGAACATCTACTCAAAGACTTTACTCCAGGCCAATAGTTTTTATATAGAAAAATATTTTTTCTTAATTTATTTTTAGAACCACAAGTTCAAGATTTCAAGTAAATACATAAAATGCAAGGTACTCCACACAGGTAAGTTAGGAACTTTGAGTTAGAGCAATAACATATACAGTTTTTGTTAAAATGGCAATAAGCTATTTTAAAATTAGACAGTGCAAAAAGCAACAGTTCCTGGGGGAGGTAAGTATTAGTTAGATTGTGAGGTAAGTAAGACACTTACAAGTCTCAGTTCTTGGGCATAGGCAGCCCACTGTTGGGGGTTCAAGGCAACCCCAAAGTTACCAACCAGCAGCTCAGGGCCGGTCAGGTGCAGAGGTCAAAGAGGTGCCCAAAACACATAGGCGCCTATGGAGAACAGGGGTGCTCCGGTTCCAGTCTGCCGGCAGGTAAGTACCCGCGTCCTCGGGGGCAGACCAGGGGGTTTTGTAGAGCACTGGGAGGGGACACAAGTAGGCACACAAAACACACCCTCAGCTTCAAAGCAGGCGTCATGATTGGAATAGGCTTCAATGGAGGGACCCGGGGGTCACTCTAGTGGTGCAGGCAGGCACAGGGGGGGCTTCTTGGGCCAGCAACCACCTGGGCTTGGCAGAGGGTAACCTGGGGGTCACTCCTGCACTGAGGTTCAGTTCCTTCATGTGCTGGGGGCTGCGGGTGCAGTGCTTGGGTCCCTTGTTACAGGCAGTTATGGTCAGGGGAGCCTCTTGATTCTCTCTGCAGGCATCGCTCTGGGGGCACAGGGGGGTCGTCTCGGGCTACTCACGGGGTCGCAGTCGCCGGGGAGTCCTCCCTGTGGTGTTTGTTCTCTGGATCTTGAGCCAGGGGTGTTGGGTGCAGAGTGTGAAGTCTCACGCTTCCGGCGGGAAGAGTGAGGTCTTTAAAGTTGAGGAAAAGTTGCAAGTTTGTTGCAGGTTGTTGAGCAGAGCCGCTACTCACTGGAGTTACTTGGTCCTGGGGGTCAGGGCAGTCCTCTGAGGCTTCAGAGGTCGCTGGTCCCTGTTGGATGGGTCGCTGGTTGCAGGTTTTTGAGTCAGGAGACAGGCCGGTAGGGCTGGGGCCAAAGCAGTTGTCGTTGTTCGTCGTCACTGCAGGCTTGTAGGTCAGCAGTCCTTCTTCTTTAGTTCAGGTTGGAGGAATCTCCTTTCCTGGGTTCTGGGGTGGCCCTAAATACTAGATTTAGGGATGTGTTTAAGGTCTGGGAGGGCAGTAGCCAATGGCTACTGTCCTGGAGGGTGGCTACACCCTCTTTGTGCCTCCTCCCTGTAAGGGGGGGTGGGGGGGCACATCCTTAATCCTTTTGGGGGAAAACTAAGATGGAGGATTTCTAAAGGCAGGGGTTACCTCAGCTCAGGGCACCTTAGGGGCTGTCCTGACTGGTGGGTGACTCCTCCTTGTTTTTCTAATGATCTCATCCAGCCTTGCCGCCAAAAGTGGGGGCAGTGGCTGGAGGGGCGGGCATCTCCACTAGCTGGGATGCCCTGGGGCGCTGTAACAAAGGGGGTGAGCCTTTGAGGCTCACCGCCATGTGTTACAGTTCCTGCAGGGGGAGGTGTGAAGCACCTCCACACAGTGCAGGCTTTGTTCCTGGCCACAGAGTGACAAAGGCACTCTCCCCATGTGGCCATCAACTTGTCTGGCTTTGGCAGGCTGGCAGAAACTGGTCAGCCCCACACTAGAAGTCGGGTTGGTATTCAGGGGACATTTCTAAGATGCCCTCTGGGTGCATGTTACAATAAATTCCACACTGGCATCAGTGTGCATTTATTGTGCTGAGAAGTTTGATACCAAACTTCCCAGATTTCAGTGTAGCCATTATGGAACTGTGGATTTTGTGTTTGACAAACTCCCAGATCATATACTCTTAGGGCTACCCTGCACTTACCATGTCTAAGGTTTTGGTTAGACACTGTAGGGGCATAGTGCTTATGCACATATGCCCTCACCTGTGGTATAGTGCACCCTCCCTTAGGGCTGTAAGGCCTGCTAGAGGGGTGACTTACCTATGCCATAGGCAGTGTGAGGTTGACATGGCACTCTGAGGGGAGTGCCATGTCGACTTAGTCATTTTCTTCCCACCAGCACACAAGCTGTGAGGCAGTGTGTGCATGTGCTGAGTGAGGGGTCCCCAGGGTGGCATAAGACATGCTGCAGCCCTTAGAGACCTTCCCTGGCATCAGGGCCCTTGGTACCAGGGGTACCAATTACAAGGGACTTATCGGAGTGCCACGGCTGTGCCAATTGTGGAAGCAAAGGTACAGTTTAGGGAAAGAACACTGGTGCTGGGGCCTGGTTAGCAAAGTCCCAGCACACTTTCAATCAAAACTTAGCATCAGCAAAGGCAAAAAGTCAGGGGGTAACCACGCCAAAGGAGGCATTTCCTTACACATGCTATACAATATCATGGCATTCTATCACATTAAACATATTTTATATTTGCCAAGAGATCTAAGAAGCAGAATAAGATTGGGTTCCCAGGATGTTTGGGTCATTCAGCAGTAGGTTCCTTTCAAAATCCTTTGGCTGTTTTCAATGTCTCGTTGGTGCTGTTCATTTCACTAGCTTCAGTATTAGAACGAGGCGGTAGGCATATTTCAAAGAAAGGAACGATGCAGTACATCAGGCAAAGGGCCTGAATTAGAACTCTTAGTCACAACAACCAAAATCTAAATCCCATTATATTCTATAGGGTTTCGATTTTGGCGGATGGAATATCCGTTACCGTTGTGTTGAAGTAACCCACCCACCAAATTCTAAATCAGACCCATATATGTGGGATCTCCACCTCTCCACATGGATGTTGTGAATTGTATCCACACCTTCTCAAATCTATATATACTCTTGCATGTACGAGTAAGGATAACTTTTCCATTGCATGTATATTCCATATTTTCCCTTGCACATGCTAATTGAAGATGTGGGCTGGAGTGTCCAGACTTGCAATCGCTAATCTAGCCACTAGCAAAGGGTGGAAAATTAATTTACTCGTTGGTGTGGTTCCTGGATATATATTGTTACCTCCCTTACTCCCAAAAAAGCATTGTTAAAGGATAGAGTAATCTGGTTATACTTCTAATTTTTGACAATATCTCATTACAGTAGTTTTATTTGGTGATGAAAGCACCACATGTGAAGTCATGTGCCCCCCCTCACTACATTTTTTCCAACACATGGTAAGATATTTCAAACATAACTTTTAATTTTGTGTGGGGCAGGTACTATCTGGTCATAATTCCACCCAGACCCAAATTTTAGACCTCATATCTTCAAGTATCACGATTCCTAGGTCTCTTTTCAAGTTTGTTGTATACTTGTGTTTATGTGCTGGTGGTAGGTTGGCTTGTATGTCACTAAAGCCATAGTATGCCCCGCCATCTTTATTGGAGAATATAGTCTCTATTAGACCTCTTCTGATGGATGCTTCTAAGTGCAGATTCTTCACTTTGTGAATCGTCTCCCTGGAAACTCAAAAGTAGTACTGCTGTGATCAGGTAGGTGGCTTTGTGTGGCTCCGCTCTGTTATTCCGTTCCAGAAGTGACAATTGGTGCTGCTTATAAGCACCAGCCAGGCACACTGACATCAGTTCCTCTTTATGCACCTTTAGATGTAGATCTGGAGCTCACTCCTGTTGGCTTTGACATATATATGTTTCTCCAAATGTTCTTTTCCAGTGTGCAAGGGACACTGTCATCTACCAAAACTACAGGCTCACTACCTCAGACTCTGATACCTTGCTCTTACAATGTGGCAGAACTCATACCATACATCAGCTCTTTGGGTCACATGTCAATGATAATGACTGATGAATTTGTCTTTCAATATGATGACAAATGGTATACTAATCTGCAATATGCAACTGTTCCAGACACTGGCCTTGTCTCTACCACTGGTCCTGCCAATGAGGAGAGTGATTCTTCTTTTTTTTTTTTTTGCAATGTTTATGAAGTGGGCTGCAGAGGTCCTTGACCTGCAGTTACCCACAATAAGGTTGCAACTGATGATTTAATGGGGGGGTCTTCTTCTGAACATTTACTTCCATGTAATGAGGCCTTGAAGGGCACTATTTTAGGTCCTTAGGCCAAGCCATGTTCTGGGCCCCCAGCTAATAGACTGCTGACCCTGATTTTGTGTCACAAACCCCACCCCTAAGAGATTGGTGGTCCAGGTGTCCATCAGCATTCAACCCTAACTTCTTCCACATGACGATTCCAGCACATGGAAACTTTCAGCAAGTGTATGTTTCCTTTTGATAGTCTTGCTTTGTGTTTAACCAACGCCAGCTCCCTTCTAAGCCACTACAGTCATGCATTGTGGGATACAATGGTGAAATCTTGCCAGCAGTTCCTGGAGACCTATGGGCGTCGGTAGCCCAAACTATGCTGGAAGGCGAGTGTATGATATGGCCTCACCTTGACAGAACTGACTGCTTGCGTTGCGCAATGGGTACAAGCATGTTGATTCAGCGCCACTCCACTGATGTCTGCAGGCTTCTCTGGGGATATCCAGGCATCTTTCATGTACATGCTCTTTAATGGCTCTCGCCTTTTTGGTGAAAAAGTAGCTAGCAACATTTTATGGAGAGTTGTGCATCAGCACGTTCCCTGGTGCCTTCTGCACCTAGGGGCCCATTTCTTCAGCTGTTTGGCCTTTTCAGTACCACCAATGCCAGACACCACCGCCAGCACAATAGCCTGCTCAGCCATTTCGTGGCCGAGGTTGTGACACTCAAAGACAACGTTCAGGGCATCAGGGGCAACATTCAGCTTCGTTTGTTACCGTTCTGGCAGCCATAACTGGAAAACTGATTTAATGTTCCCTTTTTGATGAATACCCATTCTGTGGAAGACAGGATCAGACATTTCCTGCAATGGTGGCAATATTTAACTGAAGACGAATGGTTAATCCAACTTGTCAAACGAGGCTACCACAGTCCCATTACTTTCTGCTTTGCTAACTTGCCACCTCCCAATCAACACTACTGACGGAGGAACACTTGTTTGTTTTGCTGTCAGAAGTGCAAGCTCTTTGGTCAAAGGAGCCATAGAGCAGGGTTCCCAACTCTGAAGCAGGAACTGTGTGTCACACACACACCACTCCCTTGTGCCAAAAAAGGATAGAGTCCATTGTCCTATTTTACATCTCTGCCCTCTCAGTGTCTTCCTGTGGAAGGACAAATTTAACATATGCATGCTGGCCCAGGTTTTGTCTGCTCTGTATCGGAGACTGATGATCATGATAGACCTGCTGGATGCCTATTTCCATAATTCTTTCCTGCAAGCCGGTAGATGGTACCTGGTGTTCAGAGTAGGAAGGAGCATTTCCAGTTTGCTGTGCTCCTCTTTGTCCTTACCAGTGCCCATTGGCTGCTCACAAGAGTGATGTTGGGGGTCGCAGCACACCTTTAAATGTCAGGGGTATCAGTCTTCCTGTAACATGGCGAATGGCTTTTGAAGGCAGGTTTGCCCCCACAAGGTCGCATACGACCTCCAGCTGATTGCAAACCTGCTAACATATTTGAGGTTCACTATCAACATGCCAAAGTCGCACCTGATCTCTTAGCAGACGCTTCCATTTCATTGCGACTATCCTGGATACTGTGCAGTTGCATGCATTTCCTCCAGAGTGGAGAGTCCATGGCATTTTGGCTATGATCGCAATGTTTCAACCTTTGTTTTGCATCCCAGTGAAGATGAGGTTGCTGTACCCCTACATTCTGCTAGTGTAGTGTGCCAGATGACCCATTCAGGTCCTGTAGTGCAATGAGAGACCTCAGTGGGTACAGCACCAGGATAACCTGTCAGATTACATCCAGGTTTCATAGAGGACTGCAAAGGATTTTCAGTGCCCGCTACTAGACCTCGATTGGGCCAGTGCCAGACTCCACTCCTTTCCCCACTCAGAGATGACAGTGGTCACGGATGCCATCTGGGAGAGAAAGTGGCCAGAGGACTCTGGTCTCTGGCAGAACCCGCCTCCTTATCAGTCTTTTACAAATGTGGCCAATCCTCTTGGTGTTGAAGACCTTCCTGCCATCCTTTGAGGGGAGGCTAGTACAGACACTCACAGACTACACTACTGCCTTATGTTACTGCTAAAAGCAGGGTGGAGTGCAGTTTTGGGTCCTTCGCCAAGAGGCTTTACTCAACCAGGCATTTTCATGGTTTTGAACCTCCTAACAGGATCTCTAAACATCTGGGCAGACAAACTGTTTTGCCAACACCTAGCGAATCAGTAGCAGCTACACCCAGAGGAGGCACTGGGCAGTTTCCATCAATGAGAAAAAACTTGGCTCATTCTTTTCACTACTGTTGAGAACACGCAGTGTCAGCACTTTTCTGGGTAGAGTTCCCAAGAAGGCTCTGTTGGCGGTGCATTCCACCTAGAGTGGAGCTTGGGACTCCTGTATGTTTCTCCCCCCAGCCACAACCCCAATCCCCCACCCCCACCTCTTTTGGCTCAAGTTCTAAACTAGATCAATACAGACCGGGCCAAGTCACCCAGTCCTGCTCTGAGTGCTAGGCCATACATCTGAAGAATTTGAGGGAGCGGTTCCTGAAGCTGTTTGTAACCCGGCACTCGACTACATACTAGTCGAGATTGCGGTTGAGAGGAAAGTCCCAGGATCAGTCACGGAGTTTGAAGTTGTCTTTGTCCCACTCCAGGTTCTCAGGACGATCTGGTAAGTTGAAGCACAAGAAAAAGTCTAAGACGTTGAAACTATCTTCAACTGCTCCTCGCCCATTAGCCGATGAACCGAGGGAGTGTTGATGCTGTAGGCCTCTTTCTGCTAAACCTTCCCTTGGGCTGACTCCACGCCTCCCAGAGTTCCTGTGAGCTGGACAACCCCTGCCCAACTCCGAGAGTTTTATGAGGCCGTGACCCTAATTTTTGGGTAGCTTGACTCCTCTGGCGTGACTTTGGGCCCTGCAGAGTTGAAGGGATCCCTTCGGGTTCCACGCTGGCAACTTCCAGTCCTGGTGCTGGACTGGTGGCAGTCATGCCACCCTGTTCGCTCCAATGCTGGTCCCAGCACCATCACTATTCTAATCGCCGACTCAGAGCCGGATGGGCATCATACAATGTCGGTGCCGGGAGGAGCTTTGGCTCCTCACTCAGATCCTGAGCCCTTTTCCTATAGGCTAGGCTTCGGTGGTGTATGGATGGAGTCACTGGTCCCTTTAGAATACCAGCCCCATGAAGAAATGGACTGCGTGAAGACTTGGGTGAGGCCAGCAGACTGGACACTTCAAAAGATTCTTGCATACTTTCTCCCCCTAACGTGGCTACAGAGGAGGGAGCGGCTATGGTGGTGAGGAGGGTGGCTGAGGTCCTTGAACTTCAACTTCTCTCAGTGGGCATCAAAACTAATCTCTTGACAGAGGTTCTGGAACCAGGAGCTTTCTCATCAGAACCCCTGCTCTCGTTCAGTGATGCCCTCTCTGACGTCCTACTAGGTACCTGATCCAAACCTAGCACAGGGTCGCCAGTGAACAGAACGACTGCCGGCCGCCATCTCCCTGTAACCGAGTGACCCAAGTGTGTTTTTCTTAACTCCCTACCCCTGAGAGCTTGGTGGTCCAAACCTCTACCTCCCATGGCGTGTTCCCTTCCACTCCCTTGGATAAGGAATCCAAAAGGTTGGACTCACTGAGGTAAAGGGTGTTTTTTTCCACCAGCCTTGCATTGCGGAAGTTAAGCACCACATGCCTTTCATGCTGTTATTACCACACACAGTGGTGGCTGGTGTCATTTGAAAGTGGTGGAGCGTAAAAGTCTGGTTACAACTTTTATGTAGCGAGTGAAGCGAGCAAGCTCTTTAGACAAATGAGGGTCCAGGGTGGGTCCTCCTCCCAAGAAAAAATTAAAAAAGATTGACAAATGGTGCATTTGAAAGGAAATAATTTTAGTGAGAAAGCAAGGTTTAAAAAGCAGTGGAAATGTGTAGTCCTGAAATATTAAACACATTAAAAACTGCCTTATATCTTACTGTATTAATATGTTCACCCTTAACTTTAATGAGCGAATTGTACACTGCAAAAACTTCAGGCCCTCTAAAGTGTGTGCTTACCGAGTGTGTTGTAATGCATGCAGCATCAACTTTGGAAGAAAATGCTCTAACCAGGCATCAGGATGCACCCACAACTGCTGGCTGGTCATACATAAATATGTGCTGACAGGTCTTCAAGTGGGATGGTTAAAGTGGGGGCTCTCTAAAAGGGAACATGCAAAATACATTTCTGTGTTTCCCATAGTGTGCCACCTGACCTGTATTTTGGTTTCTCTCTGAGATAGTTGTTATTGTATCCAGAAATATAACACAACTGACATACACCTAAAACCTGTCAGTACTGTTGGCTTTGTCAGTGGTTGTTAGCTCTTTAAGATAAACGAGTAACAACAATGATTAGTTATAAATATATACAATTGGAAATGTTTCAGTTTTAAAATTGTGAATTAAATAATATTGAGGCCTGTAGAAGAAGTAGGGCCCTCAGTTAAGTGTGCTGTATGTTAGATATGTTTACCCTTTTTCTCTTCACATCTCATCCATCTGCACATTTCAACCTCCTTTCTCCTCTTCAGCCCCCTCTTTTCACTCTCTCCTGAATGCACTTTCTTGCATCTCCCTCATTTTACCACCCCAAACATACACTGCACTCGTTCACATTTAAGCACTTTATTTCCTTTTACCTTCTAAATATTTTGACCACTGTGTACCCCCTTCACACACATTTACACAGAATTTCAATTGTAACTGGAATACGTGACCATTGTTCTGTGTGCTCTGCAGAGACGCCAACACACTGACAGGTACTTTGCTTTACCTTCAGCCTCCGCATCAGCGCTCTCAATCAAAGCCCCTCATAAACACCTGGCAAGAGTCAAAGTGTGCACTATGGGAGTAATAAAATGCATGAAAAAAATACAGCAACAGAGAACGATGAAATGGCTAACTCTCTTGGCGAAAGCAACATTAAGTAAAACATGTTAAATGAGAGGAATTAAATCGCTTTTTAACATTTATTGTTTGCATATGAATCAATTTTTGGGGCGTTAATGCTAAGGGCATGACGATCGGGCCAGTTTTAAAGCCATACAAAAGTTAAGCGCCTTTACTGTAAGCACAAATTTTCCCTTTGCACATGAGTCTGATATTTGGATCAATTTCACAAGTTCTTGTAACCCTGCTTGTCTTTTGGATCAATTTTGTGAGGGAACAAATACAGCGGCTACACTTCTAAAGGAGCCTGCAATTTCCAGCCAATGGGGGAGATTAGCGTGGCAAGGTGTCTCTGTACAATAAAAATAACTCTAGATTAGCATTATAACACTTACCATTACCAAAGCCAAGGCACTGAATCACACATGCTTGCATCCACTCCTACTGCTTGATGAATGGGAAAAGGGTGGGATCTATGCCTGTGAATGACAGACTGCTGCCCTCACTCAGGGATGAAGGCTCTTGACGCCCAAAATCATGATGCAAAAAGCGTCACTGGTCCATAGTGAATACTGCCATATTCCACAATGGAAATGAAGGGCTTCAGAGCAGTCAGTCATGCGTCACAGTGTAGAAAGTTGATTTACTGCCTGGTTTCTGTCTCCTGCTTCAAGGCCAGGCAGCCTGGGACAGACAGCCCAGACTTAAATGCATCTGTTTGTTTAGAGTTACGATCACATCTCTGAACAAATCGATCTAATTATGTTTTGCTATAAATATGTAGGAAGGTCAGAGGGGTGCAGCCCCTCAACTCTAAAGGAGAAACTACCCTTGCCTGCGCAACGTGGGACATGATTGGGTAAGTGCTGCCACAGGTCCTGGAGCAAGCCCGGGCTTTACTCTCCAAGGATGTTGCCTAGGGAAAAGACACAGCAAAGTTCACAATTCGTTGCAGACTGGACAATGCTCACTCACTAGGCAGGGCAGTTTTATCAACAGTGGTTCTGAGGCGCAACGCCTGGCTGAGGAAGTCTGGCTTTTTGAGGGATGTCCAAGCTTCTTTGATGGACATGTCCTTTGAAGGCACCTGTCTCTTTGCAGACAAGGCAGACTCGGTGTAAGAAGATGGCTATCTATGCAGCATACCAAATGTTGGGGTACACTATGCAGATAGTACAGGCAGCCCTTATTGGTTTACAGGGGTAAAAGTAATAATCCCAAAAGCTCTTTTTTGTGGTAGTGTGGGCAGGCGGTTAGGCTTCTCAGAGGTTAGTGTTAAGTATTTGTTGAACACAGAGTCAATGAATGAGACACATTCTAAAGAAGGAACTCAAGACCAGTGCTTAGAGAAATTGGTACTGTTGGGCAGTGAGGGTGTCCTTCAGAGAGAAGGGAGGCCACCTATCTGGTGGACATTGGTACTCCCAGGAGCCCTCACCAGGGTCATCCATGTGAACCGCCTTAAACCCTATTATGACAGGGCTGATATGATCCTGCTCATCGTCGCTGATGAGAGCCAGAAAGAAGAGGGTGAACCTCTCATGTTAACCTCCTCTCTCACAACCCTGCAGATGAGTCTGTTGAAGGAGACACCAAGTGCCAGAGAGGGCTGGGCACTGTTGCATACATGGGCCAACTTCTGGGTGGAGGCCAAGTTCAACCTTTACAATCCAAGATCCAGACAATTTTGGACTTGGAGGCTCTAACCTCCCAGACCCAGTCAGTCAGTCGAATAACTTTATTCGGCAGTTGCCATAAAAGTACAAACCAAAACACATTTACCGATCTATAAATAGTAAAAAAAAATAAAAAACTTAATACCATTGCTGAAAACACCACATAAGCATCCAATCTAAAACCCCTTGACATACATAAATAAATATACAAGACATAATTAAAAATCACAAAGTCAGAAAAGTACAAATATTAGCTTTAAAATGATATACTATAGGTGCATACATTTTTTAAAAAGGAGTAGGCCTTTTCCTAATACTTAAGGAAGCTGTGACAAAGTCTAATACACGATGACAAATTTGAATATCAGGCAATCTCTGAAGATATAGTAGGGCTTCCTTAAAATGAATGGGTCTAAGAAGACGTAGCGTAGGTAAAATAAAAGCCCCTCTAGGAGTAGCGTATAAAGGGCAAAAAAGAAAAAAGTGCAAAGTGCTCTGAGTTGATTTGGAGTCACAGGGACAAAGTGGTAAATCCTTTTTCCAGAAACATGGTTCGGGGAAAGCTACCTTAAAATGAATTAGATTAAGTCTAAAAAGTGTTAAAAAGGAAATTGTTCTAAAACTCGAAAACCAAGTCAAATAGGGTTCAAGGCATGGAACAGTCACGATCCGAGAGTAGGAATCAAAAGATTTCAATTTCAGGGAACTATGAAATCTCAGCTCTGATATATGCTTGGAGTAAGTAGACTTCAAGACAGACCTAGAGTTTATAGTTAACAAATGAGGGTCATCAAACATGTATCTAAGCCCTAGGTTCTCAAAGGAGTTTTGCAAAAACATAAGCCAGGGAATCCTATTTGAATTTTCCAAATGTAGACAATCAGAGATACAGTCTTGGACCAAACTTGCCGTAGGGTTTGACCAACATCTGATCCAGAGCAATAGTGGGGCCATAAAGACCCTGTCCTCCAAAAAGCACTGACCAAGTTCTTCATGGCAGATGATATTTGCGGTGCATTTTGGAACCAACAATAATCTGCGCAGGAATTTATTTTCAACACTCTGAAGAGGCGGTATTTTATTATAGCCCCAGACGCCTGCCCCGTAAAGGACTGATGCAGTGCATTTGGAATTGTAAAGAGTTTTCAACTGTGCAGGGGGTCTGTGACCTAATTTATTTGAAAAGAGAAAAATTGCTTCGTTGTTCCTTATCAACTGTTGGAGCTTAAAATTAATGTGTGTCTTCCAGGACAAAGAGGAACTCATGTACATGCCTAGATAACAAAATTCTTTGACCTTAGTAAGGGTGTGCCCTCCCATAGTAAATTGTTTAGACTTTGTATTGCGTGGGCCACAAGACATAACAAAAGTCTTGGGGTAATTTACTTTCAGATCAAGGTTCAACATAAAATCATAAAATACATCCAATAGTCCCTGTAAACCGTTGCAGTACGAGCAATTAAAACTGCATCGTCTGCATATAATAAAACTGGAAGTTGTCTCTGGCCCATCTTCGGTATATCCTTTGCATGTTTTAACAGTGAATCATATAGCCCATTAATGTAAATCAGAAAAAGAAAAGGGGCTAAGGTACATCCCTGCCTTACACCCCTAGTTGACGGGATGGGGGAGGTTCTCTGCCCGTGTGAGCCGGCCTGGACAGAAATCGTTAGGTCTGTGTGTAGGCGTTTAATAAGTTCCAATAGTGGCGGATCGCAGCCTAAGGCTTCCAAAATTTGCCATAACTTTGACCTATTAACCATATCGAAGGCACTGGTTAGATCAATGAAAGCCATGTGAATCGACTCTTTTTTGACTGTCACGTATTTGCTGAGTATCAGCTGCAAGTTTAAGACTTGCTCAACTGTGCCTACACCAGGTCTGAAACCAAATTGAATAGGAGATAAAATCTAGGCCTCGGACACCCAATCTTCCAAACAGGACAGGATCACGCTACCTAAAATCTTTGCCGTCGAATCAATAAGAGAAATTGGTCTGTAACAAGAAGGATCTTGTCTATTTCCTTTTTTAAAGATAGGAACAATAATAGCCGATTTCCATGAGAGGGGCACGTTACTATTTACCCAGACCCAATCAGGACACTCCTTGGCTTGACTGAGTACTACGGGAGGTTTGTGCAGGGGTGTGGCACCCCTCCCAGACCTCCCCTCCAAGAAGCAACCAAATAAAGTACTCTGGACTCTGCACTCATTCTGAAAGCACCATGTCCAAATAGTTAATTGTGCGGACAGACGCTTCTGAGCATTTGAATAGAAGTGATCATATCCCCAACCAGTGATGATGGCCAGGACCAGCCTGTTCTCCCCAGAGAACAGCGTTGGAGTCCCATTGAGAGGGAAGCTTTTGCTGTGTTCTGGTCCCTGATGAAGCTGAGACTGTACTTGTTTGGTACTCATTTCATTGTTCGAACCAACCACAGGCCTCTCAGATGTCTGATGCTAATGAAACGGGAAGATCATAAACTGTTGAGGTGATCCACCTCCCTACAGTGTATGGACTTTACTGGAAACCCGACTAGGGACTGACCATGCCAATCCAGATGGCCTTTCCTGGTTCTTCCACTAAGACATTGAAGACTCTCTTGGGAAAGGTTAGTCCCATTCCCTTTTTTACATTTTTTTTTAATTTAAATTTTTTTGGTTTAATGTAGGAAAGTGCCCATTTTGGACATGGTCAGTCCCATATTTTTTATCACTGGTGCTGAGGTTTTTCGACTGAGGTGTACTGGGTCCCTGCCAGCTAGGTCACCAGTGGTCTTTCCCTAAAACAAGGTAAAATGCGTCCAAGTGGCACACACTTCTGAACCTTCTAATAGTCCCTAGGAAATGATACTCCTGGTAGCTAGGGCCAGGCTACTGGAGAGGATCCCTATGGTCTGCAGCATGTATTGTGCCACCCTCAGGGACCCCCCGCCTCCCCCACACACGCACACATACAAGTTTTACACCGCTGTGTGTCCTGGTGCAAGCCAGGTGAAAACACGACTTGGCACACCCATTGTGTGCCATGCCCCACTCAGTGCATCTAAATGTATGTAAGTCACCCCCAAGGCAGTCCTGAGAGCCCTAATCGAGGGTTCATTATATTTGATTTGAGGACATATGTGAATGAACAGATATGCCCCTGTGATGTCTCGTTCACTTACTGGATATTACAAATGAACAGGGAAGCCATCCTAAGGTATGTACTGGACATTCGTCATTACGAGTTCCCCATCTATATAATGGCTTCACAGAAATCTATGGTTTTGTTATCAAACACCTCATCTTAATAAATCCAGGCTGATTCCAGCCTTGGATTTATTATGGCGTGCCCTCTGAAACCTGCTAGTCTTAGTGTGATGGCTGACTGGTTTCAACCAGGTATTTGTGCACTTCGGCTCCAGTTGGTCCTGATGTCTTCTCACTTATGGCGAGGCAGGACTGGTGTCTTGGAGCACGCTGACCTCCTCCTGGACAACTGCTGTGGCAGTGGACCTGTTGGTCAGCGGAGCTGTGGACCGAATGTTGCCGTTGGTGCCTGCAGGAAGCAGGGAAGTGGGTTCTCCACATCAAGGGAGATGCTGGCGAAGTGCTGGAGAACCTCCAAGGCTTTTGAAGTCCCCACAGCTGCAGGGAGAGTCGTAATGTTGTGATTGTTGGGATAGGAGCAGGCAGGCTCTTGCCAAAAGGTTACCAGTCCACAGTCCTTACTCATCTGATTGAGACGTCTACTTGGCAGATTGCTTACCTGTGACTTTCCCCCAGGAGTCATACTGCATCCAGAGAATTTTCTGAGCAGCCGTTAGATGACGATAAACTCTGTCGTTCACTCTGGATATGAGATTGCAGGTGCTATATAGGTGCCAACCGAGCACTGACGTCCGTTCTTTTCATTCTACGACAGCCCGCACTGATCCAAAGAGAACTACCCCTCAGTCAATTTTTGACTGGCCTTTTTTGACCTTTGCTGGGAAGTCAGGGATGTAATTGAGGAAGACCGTGCTTAAGCCCAGCAGTTACTGTCATTGGGTGATGTCTGCGACTGATCCCATCACATGTGTCTTTGATGCCTGGATAGCAACCACGACCCTGAAGTCGAGCTCCGAGTGTCAGGCCTTGCATTCAAAGGCTATGAGGGAGTGGTCCGTGAAGATGATGGTGGTTCAAAGCTCAACTCTGCACAACTCGAGATCCCGGTTGAGAGGAATGTCTTGGGATCGGTTACAGAGTCTTCCATAATCATCGACCCACTCCAAGTCCCCAGGCGATTGGTTAAGTCGAGGCACAAGAAGAAGTCTAAGAAGTCAAAGCATTCTTCAACTTCTCCTCATCCGACAGCCAATAAGATGAGAGAGGGTCCACGTTCAAGGCCTTGCTCTGTGAAGCATGTGCCTGGGTCAATTCTGCTCTTCCCTGAGTCTCTAGGAGCAAAAGTTACCACTGCCCAACGCAAGGAGTTTTATAAGGCCATTCTTCTCATTTTTGGGCAGTCTAACACAGCTGGAGCACCTTTGGGCTCCATGAAGTGGGAAGTCACCCCTTTGGGTTCCGCAACAGCAGCTTCAGACTCTGCTCTGAGGGGCACCCATGGATCCAATCCTGGATCTGGACCAATGTCAACTGTACCACCCCAACCTTCCTTGATGCCTGTCCTTACTCTGATGCTGGCAAGAGCCTGCCCTCCTAGGTCAGATCCTGAGTCCCTTTTTAATGGGCTAGGTTATGGTGAGGAATAGGAGGGGTCGCTGGAGTCTTAAGAATACCTGCTCCAAGTCCATATGGACTGGCATACTGACTTAGGTGAGCCCAGTGGACTGGATACTTCTCTGGATATTGGCATGCTTTCTCCCCCTATCATGGCTGATGAGGAGGGAGCTTCCTAATCAATGGTAGTGAGACGAGCAGCTGAGGTCTTGTAACTTGACTTGCCTTCTGTGGCCGTCAGGACTGACCTCCTGGAGATTCCTCCTCAGAACCCATACTCTCTTCTAATGAAGCCCTCACGGATGTCCTAGTGGGTACCTGGTTCAAACCCAGCACAGTGGCGTCTGTGAACAGGACAATTGCCCAACTCCATCACCCCGCTCCAGGGCACCCAAACCTTCTGATGCAACACCCTACAACTGAGAGCTTGATTATCCAAGCCTCTCCTTCCCGGGGCGCGTACCCTCCCTTAATGCCCAGATAAGGAATCCAAAAGGTTAGACACACTTCGGAAGAAGATTTTTTTCTTCCACCAGTCTAGCATTGCGGTATGTGAATACCACATGCCTTTTGGGCCGTTAGTCACACTCGCTCTGGGATGCGGTTGCACAAGTGCTGCCAAAGGTCTTGGAGGAGGCCTGGGCTGTATTCTTCCAGGCAGGTGCAGACGAGAAAGATGCAGCAAAATTCACTATCCATTGTGGACTGTACGCAATCGACTCTTTAAGCAGAACAATTTCACCGACAGTAGCCCTGAGGTGCCATCCCTGGCTGAGGACATCTGGCGTTTCAAAGGTTGTCCACAGTAGTTTGATGAACATGCCCTTTGATGGCACCTGTCTCTTCGGAGTCTGCTATGGACAGATCTTTGGGTCTCGCAGTGGCTTCTCATCCACCTCAGTCTGCCTTTCGTGGCTATAGGAGGGGCCTCCAATCGCATTCATTCCTGTCCAGCCACTGTGCATGCTGCCCAGCCTCTGCGTGGCCGAGGGCATGGGATGCACCCACTTCGTGTATCAGGGAGCCAGCGGTCTAGCCTGTCCGTCACCCCCTAGTCCTCTCCCTTCAGCACCTTCTAAGCTTTGTTAGTCTTACTCACCATCAGGGGCAAGTTGGAGGCAGGATCTGCCATCACCTGCTCCTCTACCAATACATCACATCAGACAGGTAGGTTTTGCAGATAGTCCGAAAAGGGCTACTCCCGCCTCTTCGAGACAATCCCTCCATCCATGCCATCACCCTACGACCAGATGACTGAGGATAACTTAGCCCTTCTCCACAAGGAAGTTACAGCTCTCTTGGCCAGGGGAGCCATAAATAGGGTTCCTGTGCCTGAACTAGGTCGTGGTTGTCATTCCTGCTACTTTCTGGTACTCAGCCATATCCTAGACCTTCAAGCCCTCAATCTCTTTCTCAAGAAGAAGTTCAAGATGCTCACTTTGTCTCAGGTTCTATCTGCCCTGGACCCAGGAGACTTGATGGTAGCATTGGACTTGCAGGGTGCTTATTTTTAATCAATCAATCAATCAGTCTATTTGTAAAGCGCGCTACTCACCCGGAGGGTCTCAAGGCGCTATGGAAGGGGGGACCGCTACTGCTCGAATAGCCAGGTCTTGAGATGCTTCCTGAAGGAGAGGTGATCTTGGGTAAGACAGAGGTGGATGGGGAGGGAGTTCCATGTCTTGGCTGCCAGGTAGGAGAAGGATCTTCCTCCCATGGTGGCTCTTCGAATGCGTGGAACAGCGGCGAGGGCGTGGCTGGAAGAACGTAGCTGGCGGGTGGGAGTGTAGAAGGTCAGGCGGTTGTTGAAGTACCTGGGGCCCAGGTCGTGGAGGGCTTTGTGTGCGTGGGTGAGGAGTCGGAAAATGATTCTCTTGCTGACGGGGAGCCAGTGCAGGTCTTTCAGGTGTCCGGAGATGTGGCTGTGACGGGGGATGTCCAGGATGAGTCGTGCGGAGGCGTTCTGGATGCGTTGGAGTCTTTTCTGTAGTTTGACTGTGGTTCCGGTGTAGAGGGTGTTACCGTAGTCCAAACGGCTGGTGACCAGTGCCCGGGTGACCGTTTTCCTGGTTTCGGTGGGGATCCATCGGAAGATCTTTCGGAGCATGCGTAGGATGTTGAAGCATGATGATGAGATGGCGTTGACTTGTCTGGTCATCGAAAGGGAGGAGTCCAGGATGAAGCCCAGGTTGCATGCGTGGTCTGTTGGTTTGGGCGCGCTGCCCAGGGCGGGGGGCCACCAGGAGTCGTCCCAAGCAGAGGGAGATGGTCCAAGGATGAGGACTTCCGTCTTGTCTGAGTTCAGTTTCAGACGGCTGTTCCATCATCTACTCGGCCACGTCTTTCATCCCTTCGTGGAGGTTGGTTCTGGCGGTGGCTGGGTCGTTGGTGAGGGAGAGGATCAGCTGGGTGTCATCGGCGTAGGAGATGATGTTGAGGTTGTGTTGGCGTGCGATGGCTGTGAGGGGGCTCATGTAGACGTTGAAGAGGGTGGGGCTGAGTGATGAACCTTGTGGTACGCCGCAGATGACTCCGGTGGCCTCGGATCTGAACGGGGGAGGCGGACTCTCTGGGTTCTTCTGGCGAGGAATGAAATGATCCAATCTAGGGCCTTCTCTTGGATTCCGATGTTGCTGAGGCGCTGTACTAGGGTGTGGTGGCAGACCGTGTCGAACGCTGCGGAGAGGTCTAGGAGGATGAGGGCCGCTGTTTCTCTGTTGTCGAGCAGGGCTCGGATGTCGTCAGTGGCTGCGATGAGGGCGGTCTCGGTGCTGTGGTTGGCTCGGAAGCCGGATTGCGAGTGGTCGAGGGATCCGTTTGTCTCGAGGAAGGCATCGAGCTGTCTGTTGACGGTCTTCTCGATGACTTTGGCAGGAAACGGGAGAAGCGAGATGGGGCGGTAGTTCTTGAAGTCGGTGGGGTCTGCTGATGGTTTCTTCAGGAGGGCGCTGAGTTCGGCATGCTTCTAGCTCTCCGGGAAGGTGGCGGTGTTGAAGGAGCAGTTAATGATGTCCCGGAGTTGGCGTGCGATGACGGCCTTGTTGAAGACGTGGTGAGGGCATGGATCGGATGGTGATCCGGAGTGGATGGTGTTCATCGTGTGGGTGGTGTCTTCGGTGCTGACTGGGGTCCAGGCGCGGAGGGTGGTGGTGGGGGGCGTCTGTTCGGTGGTTGGGTGCGTGGTCTGTGCGCCGAAGCTGTTGTGTATGTCGGCTATCTTGCAGTGAAAGAACGAGGCGAGTGAGTCGCAGAGTTCTTGTGAGGGAGTGATGTCGTTGTTTCCGGCGCTGGGGTTGGAGAGCTCTTTGACGATGCTGAAGAGTTCCTTGCTGTTGTGTGCGTTGTTGTCTAGTCGTTCCTTGAATGCTGTCCTCTTGGTGGTGTGGATCAGCTGGTGGTGTTTGCGGGGGGCGTGTTTGAGGGCGTTCATGTTGTTTGTTGTCGGGTTTTTTCGCCAGGCTTTCTCGAGGGTGCGGCAGTTCTTTTTGGAGTTCTTGCGGTCGTCGTTGAACCAGGGGGCTGTATTGCTTTTGGGCCTGTTGGGATGGTTTTTCAGGGGTGCGAGGTCGTTGGCGCAGTTGGTGATCCACTGTGTGAGGTTGTTGGCTGCTTGGTTGGGGTCCGTTGAGTTGGCGGGAGGGTTGTGGCGCAGTGCTGTGGAAAGCTGGTCGATGGTTACCTTGTTCCAGCTCCTGCGGGGAACCTGTTGCTGGTGGTGGTGAGTTGTGGTTTTTCTGAAGCTGAAGTGGACGCAGCTGTGGTCTGTCCAGTGGAGTCCTGTGGAGTGGCTGAAGGAGATGTGCTTGCTGGAGGAGAAGACTGGGTCAAGCGTGTGTCCGGCGTAGTGGGTGGGGGTGTTTACCAGTTGCTTGAGTCAGAGGTTGGCGAGGTTGTCTAGCAGGGTGGTGGTGTTGATATCGCTGTTGCTCTCCAGGTGGAAGTTGAGGTTCCCTCGGAGGATGTAGTCAGCGGAGGGGAGGGCGTGTGGGCTGATGAAGTCTGCGATGTCTTCGCTGAATTGTGTGCGGGGTCCCGGGGGTCTGTAGATGAGGGTGCCTCTGAGTGTGGTCTTGGGGTCGGTGTGGATCTGGAAATGAAGATGTTCGGCGGCTGTGAGGGTGTCGTCGGACCTGGTCGTGATGCGGATGGTGTTCTTGTGGACGTTGGCGATGCCTCCTCCTGTCTGGTTGGCGCGGTCCCTTCGGATGAACTTGTATCCGTCCGCGATGGCGATGTCGGGCGCTGAGGATGCGTTCATCCAAGTTTCCGTGAGGAAGGCGACGTCTGGGGATGTGGTGTTGAGCAGGATGCACTTCAGGTGGTTGCTGCTGGTGCTTGGCTTGGCGGGTGCGGCCCGGGTCCGGATGCAGGAGAACTTGCAGGATTGGCAGGTGAAGGGCCCATGGGTGCGTCTAGGGGTGGCTCTGCAGCAGTCGGGGATCCGGACGGTGTTGATTGCGATGAGAGTGGCGGCGTTGTAGGTCTTGTGGGTGGGCTGGCCTCTGCGGGGGCCAGGGGGTCTGGCGCTGGGCGCGGGCCAGACACAGACGGGCGCAGACCGGCTCGCCTTGCGTGCGGCCTCCATATGAGAGAGGGAGGGAAGAGCAGCTGGGAGGTGGGAGCGGGGCGGCCAATGGGGTGCGAGGGGGGCGGAGCTACGGGACGCGGCGGCGGGAAACGGGCGGCGAGGGGGAGACGCGGTGCGCAGGGAAACAGAAAAATAAAGGACCACAATCTGGGCAAAAAAGGTGAGGGGAACAATTCAAGGCAGCAAAGGACACAGGTATAATGGGGGCGAAATACAGGCACTCACTCGTGGGAACAGAAGAGAAGGAGGTACAATCCAAGCAGCAAACAAACACAGGTACACTGGGGGCGAATCTAGGCACTCACTCGTGGGAACAGAAGAGAAGGAGGGCACTGACACTCAACGCAGGCAGAAGAATACAGCAGCGGTCAGCGGCCACACAGGGGGCTGCGTGGCGGTGAGGGGAGCGACCTGCCTGGTAAACAGGGTCAGAGGTCGCTCTCTCTACCGCTGCGCGGCCTCCATATGAGTGGGAGAGGGAGGGAGGAGCAGCTGCGAGGTGGGAGCGGGGCGGCCAATGGGGTGTGAGGGGGGCGGAGCTACGGGTCGCGGCGGCGGGAAACGGGCGGCGAGGGGGAGACGCGGTGCGCAGGGAAACAGAAAAATAAAGGACCCCAATCTGGGCAAAAAAGGTGAGGGGAACAATTCAAGGCAGCAAAGGACACAGGTTTAATGGGGGCGAAATACAGGCACTCACTCGTGGGAACAGAAGAGAAGGAGGTACAATCCAGGCAGCAAACAGACACAGGTACACTGGGGGCGAATCTAGGCACTCACTCGTGGGAACAGAAGAGAAGGAGGGCACTGGCACTCGACGCAGGCAGAAGAATACAGCAGCGGTCAGCGGTCACACAGGGGGCTGCGTGGCGGTGAGGGGAGCGACCTGCCTGGTAAACAGGGTCAGAGGTCGCTCTTTATATTCCCCCTGCCTGCTCACAGCCGTTACGTGTGGTTTATGGGTAGGCCACGAGCACTTTCAGTTCACCCTGCTTCCCTTTGGCCTCAACAGTGCCCGTTGGGTGTTCACCAAGGTGATGGCAGTGGTCACAGTTCATCTACGCAAGATAGGGGTTTGTCTTCCCCTACCTTAACGTCTGGCTGTTGAAAGCAGGCTCACTCTAGGTTGTCATCTCCCACCTTCAGACTATGGCGAACCTCCTGCATTCGCTGGGGTTCACTTTAAATGTGCCAAAGTCACACCTGACTCTCTCTCAGATGCTTCCCTTTATCAGAGCTGTTATGGACACAGTACAGTTTTGGGTTTATCTTCCCGAGTGGCGAATCCAGGATATTCAGGCTATGATACTGCTTCCATCCTGAACTTCGGTGACAATGAATCAGAGGCTGCTGAGCCTTATGGCTTGCTGCAATCTGTTGGCAACACGTCAGCTGACATATGCGGGCTCTGCAGTGGGACCTGGAGTTCCAGTGGGCGCATCATCAGGGAAATCTCTCCAACAAGGTCCAGATCTCAGTGGGAACTGCAATAGATCTGCAGTGGTGGCTAACAAACTGGTCAGAGGCAGATCCCACTCCCTTCCTCACCCACATCTGATAGTGTCAGAGGCATATCCCGCTCCCTTCTTTACCACATCTGACAGTAGTGACAGACGTGTCACTCCTGGGATGGGGCTGCCACCTGGGAGAGGCAGAGATCAGAGGCATCTGCTGAGATAGCTCCCTCCAACCAAAAGCAAACACTGCTCTCAGCAAGCGGAAACTGTCAAAATGCTCCTGCTTGCTGAAAGCAGAGTTTTCATCTCTTTCCCTGCCCACCAACATGCAGGCAGGGAAGGAGATGAAAACATTGCTTCCGCACACAGGGAGCTTCTATTTACAGAAGTTCTCTGCATACAGGAACAATGCCGGCTCCTGCAGGAGGCGGGGAGCCAGCTAGGACTGTCAGGGCCTTGAGGGACCCCGCGGTTCTGTCTCTCTCTCTCTCTCTCTTCATCTCATATCCCATAATGGGATGGAAGAGGGCGATTGTTATTGAATTGGTCTCCCCATACAATGACTTCAGAGCATCACACTAACATAATGTTTGCTACGAATGTTATAGTTTTGTTCTGATGCACAGCAGAACAGAGTCTCTTCTGGTAAAGCTTTTCGAGTGTCACTCAGTAGGTGGAAGGTGTAGAACGCTGGCCTGGTGTGTGGTGAGCACCTATGATATTGTCACCTTATACCAAGTGCAGGTATACCCTATTAGTGAGGTGCTTGTCCCACAGCACTTAAACATGTGAAAGAACCACAGTGTGTTACAAAAATAAAGGTACCTTATTATGATAACACAAATACTAAAATACTGTATAGGCAATACTCCACTAATATATACTCATTAAAAGTCAGTGATTAGCATATAAAGCAATAGCAAATAGTAAAATAATAGAAAGTAGTGAAGGCCCAAGGGGGAGACCAAACTATATACTAAGTAAGTGGAATGTGAAAGGCCGTCCCCCACCCGAGGAAGTGGAATCGGTAGAGGGGAGCAGGAGGAACTAGGCACCCCAAAAGGTAATTACTAGGGTCCTCTAAGGAGCCCCCAGAGTGCATGGAATCATACAGCCAATGCTGGCAACGTCATTGCGGTATGGTTCTGACATGTTTGATATCAAACATGCCCAGGTTCAGAGTTACCATTATGTAGCTGGATACAGGTAGTGACCTATGTCCAGTACATGTTTAAAATGTCTTCCCCGTACTTACTAAGTCCAGAAAAATTAAGCTAGTGTTCGTAGGAGCACCTCTGCTCATGTAGTGTGCCCTCACATACAGGTGCCTGCACCCTGCCCTCTGGGCTAGGAGGGCGTGCCATAAAGGTGATTTACAGTGACCTGGTGCAGTGACCTGTAGTGAAAGGGAGCATGCAGCTTTTCATGCAGGCTGCAATGGCAGGCCTGCAGGCACATTTTGAATGGGTGGCACACTGCATGCTGCAGCCTATGAGGAACCCCTGGTGCCCCAATGCCCTGGGTACCCAAGTACCATATACTAGGGACTTATGTGGGGGCACCAGTATGCCAGTTGTGGGGTGTGGTAAGTCCTAAGCAACCAAATTTAGAGGGAGAAAGCAGTCACTGGGGTCCTGGTTGGCAAAGCACACTGAGAGCAGGCAAAAAGTGGGGGTAACCATGCCAAAAAGAGGGTACTTTGCTACAGAAGGTTCAAATCCCAGTTTCTCATTGTAGTGTGTCTGTTTATTTACTCCTGTTTTGAATGTTAAACATTCCTAGTGATGGAACATTTATGTATTTTTCCCATCACTATCTTTGGATTGAATATCATAGAGTTGCTTGGACACTGCATACTAGAGAGTCACCTGTGGCCTAGTGGTTAAGTTCTCAGACCCACACACACAAGGTTCTGGAGTGTCCTGCAGAGTTACTTAAGAGATAAAAATATTATGCAACCTATAGGAACAGGCTACAATGCCCCAATTGCTCATCTTGTTACTTAAAAAGGGTGCCAGGATATTATATGTGTATATAATTTCATGTTGTTTTTGTTAACATTAATGTCTTTCACAAACCCTTTTCTGGTATAGTAGAGAGATGAAGTAAGGCTGGGCAGGGCAGTGTAGCCCCATAGGCTGCCATTATATGAGTTAAAATAGAGGCTGTACCTTTAAGAACCCAGAAACCACCAGTATCCCATCATGCTGAGCAGGTGGCAGTTGCCTCAGTTCTTTTTTCTGGCTCCTGCTGACTGGATCATTGAGCTCTTACTATTTTTGGCTTTTTTCAAGAAAATTCACTTCTGAATTGTTGAGTGCCCAGACTCTGGGAGGAAAAAAACCTAAGACAGATCCTCACAGAGTATGTTTTCTCTGACTTCCAGGTACTCCTGTTACTGACGTTTGCCTTATTTGCAGGAATTGTTCAAGATGCACCCTTTGCGACAGGGAGAAGATTCGACTTCAGGGTACAGAGGAGCAGCAAAAGCAGAAGATGCAATCTGCAGGTGGGACCTCAAAGCAAGGAGAGGGTAATCTGTCTCTGGATGTCGTCCCAGACAGAAAAGTGCTGCAAAACGTCATTGTTCCCGGTCGACGTCGAGAAAAGGTACAGCGCCGACCTGCTTGCTGTCCATCCACCGGTTGACGTAGAGGAAGCGCCGCCGAACAACGTCAAGATAGTGGGTACCGACATCAATGACAATGTTGGCCCACAGACATCGTTCGATGACTAGGAGCCCAAGGTCACCTCACCGTTCGCTGTTGATGTTTGTCGACGTTGACACATCACCGTCAATCGAGGTCAAGATCGACATCAGAACACTATACGTCACCACCAAGACAGACTCCAATGTCAAGGCATCAATGTCATGTCAAATTAAACATTGCGATGTCCATTCCAACACATATGACATCAGTCATCATTGAGACCCTGCAACTTAGGGCAGCCTCCCGTCCTGTGCTACCTCTAGTGCCAGGTCTCTTAGAACTTGAAATGGATCTCTTCTTGACCCAGTCATCCGTCAAGTCAGCTTCATCAAGACTTCAGAAGTACTTTGCACTAGACCAGGACACAGCCTTTCTCCATACAGACCCACCACCAGACCAGGTAATTTTAGTGGCTGCACGGAAACATGACACTACTCCTTATTCCACAGTTGCACCGAACAAAAAGTTGCAAACTAGACTCTGTGGGTCAGAAGGTCTGCAGTAAGGCTGCAAGTCCCTCTGCCTTATTAGGCAGTGACGACAGAGACCTTGGAATCACTCTAACTATTCGTCAAGCGTCTCCCTAGAGACAAGAGGGAGGACTTCTGTGAAATTCTTGCGGAAGGCCTAATGGTTTCCAATCAAACCATTAGTGTAGCAGCGGATTTCTCTCTATTGGAGGTGCACAAATACTGATACAGTATATCGCTACAGCGGCATTCTTGGCTTCTTCTTACTTCTGTTAGTCAGAATCACAACAAAGAATCCTTACTTTACAGTTTTCCCGTACCACTCTCTTCAGCACTCATACTGATGATGAGATGGCAAGGATGAAGGCAGGATGGAGACAGTAAAATACATTAGCTTAGAAAACTTAAGAGCCAAGAAAATCTTACAGCCATTCCAGTGCTATTTCTCTTCACAGAAGGTTCAAACCCCTCATTGGTATCCGGGTCGCCAACAATCCGGTACACACTCCCAAAAGTATCAACGTTCCTACCAGCCCTATGAGAGAAAGGCTAGAGGAACATCAAGTCAGTGACCTTCTCAGGGAGGCACACAACCAGCATCAAAACCCTGAATCATTTCTTCCCCCTCTTCCATTACCCACTCCGGTAGGGGGAAGCATCCAACATTAGCAGGAAGAGTGGCAAAACATCACACAAGACACCTGGGTTTTTAATATTGTTCACAATGGATACTGTCTAAGGTTCATCAGTCCTCTACCATCCATTCCTCCTAAACCATCCATATTCCAACTTCCACAATTGAAGTGGAGGTAGACATCCTCTTACAGAAGCAAGCAATGAAGCCCGTTCCTCCTCACCAACGAGGAAAAGGAAGATATTCCAGGTACTTTCTCGTCAAAAAGAAAGACAGGAATGAATTCAGACTCATTCTTGACCTCAAGACCGCCAACAAGTGGATTAGGTGAGAAAAGCTCCGGATGATGGCATTACACCAGATTTACCCTCAACTACACCAAGGGGATTGGCTCTGCTCCATTGACCTTCAAGAAGCATACTTTCGTATACCAATAGCCAGAAAGCATTGAAAGTTCTTGAGGTTTTTAGTGGGGCACAACCATTATCAGTAGTAAGTGCTTCCATTTGGCCTGAAATCAGCACCCAGGACATTCTCCAAATGCATGGCAGTAGTTGCTGCCCATCTACGAAGACACAAAGTACTTGTCTGCCCTATTTAGACGATTGGCTGATCAAGGTGTCCACATATCAGGAAGCTCAGTGTCACTACAATTGGACTTGCGGTCTCCTGCAAAGCCTGGGCCTCCATGTCAACCATGCAAAGTCAACCTGTGTCCCAGTACAACTAATAGCTATCAGGAAGCCTCCATCAGCACCCTACAAGTAAGCGTCTGTCCTTCGGAGGAGAGACGCTTATCGATCTTTTAGAAATCTCAAGCTATCATGAAAACCTCCCATCCAACAGTGAACAGTATCCTCTCTCCTCCGCTCGATGGCCTCCTGCATACTTCTCACGCCAAATGCCTGTCTCCACATGACACTTCTACAGGAATGCCTCGATCCAGTGGGGTCAGCTGACAGGCAACTGGGACAACAGGATCCAGCTATCCCATCATGCAAACCTGTCCTTGAAATGGTGGTGTTCTCCAACCAGTCTCCTGCGAGGTACACCATTCCATAAGGAGATTCCTCCTCAGCCAATTCTCTCAGCAGGCTCCTCGAAGAAAACCACAAATGGATATTAAAGGACAGGTCGTTCAATACATCTTTTAACAGTGGCAAAATCCGGCCAACAACTTATTCACCACTGCAGAAAACAGCAAAAGCCAAAACTTCGCCTCAAGGTACTTCCAGCCAGGGACACTGAGGAATGCCCTATAGATCAACTGGTCAGGCAGATTTGTCTACACTTTTCTGCTGATCCTCCTAATCCCGGCAGTTCTCATCAAGCTGTCCCACTCCAGAGCCAAGATGATACTCATAGCTCAGGAGTGGCCACGTCAATGGTGGTTCATAGACCTTCCCTTGTCTATCCGTCCATCCACATCTCAAGCTGCCATGCAGACCAGATCTACTGATGAAATTCGGAGGCCAGATGGTGCACTCCAATCTCTCCTCTTAGAGTTTGGCAGCATGGCTCCTGAACTACTGCAGTATCAAGACTGCATGGAGATTCTCAAAGAGGCGAAGCTGCATTCCACACGCTCTGCATATGCTTTCAATTGGAAGAGAGTTTTCATATGGTCATTCTTCCATACTTACTCCATTTGGAACAATCTGTCTTGCAACTCTCTTTTTTCTATAAAAGCTCACCTGGCAGCTCTTGCTGCCTGCAGAAAATGTCCATCACAAAACCTTTTTTTTATTTTCACAATCCCAGTCATCAAGGATTGCCTAGAGGGTTTGAAAAAGGTTTTTCCTCTCATTAGGTGCCCTTCCCCTCCATTGGACCTCAATATAGTCCTTTCATGCCTTATGCAGGAACCCTTAGAACCCATATACAAGGCCTCGTCAACACCTTTCTTGGAAAATGCTTTCCTTGTGGCGATCACTTCTGCCCGCAGGGTTAGCGAGATGTAGGTGCATGAACCATACACCATATTCCATTCTAAGTGGTCATGAGGACTCACCCAAAATTCCTCCCTAAGTTGGTTTTGGACTTCCATGTCGACCCGAAAATCTTTTTGTCCACGTTTTTTTTTCAGAATCCCTCTACTCTAGCAGAAAAAAATGTATCCCCTGGATGTAAGACGAGTTCTTGAATTCCGTCTTGACAAGACACAGGACATCTGCAAATCAGACCAATTGTTCATCGCGTGTGGTCCCCTCCATACAGGCTTAGCCAAATCTACGCAATCCATTTCCCGATGGATAGTCTCATGTATTTTACAGTGCTATCAAAACGCTAACAAAACAATCTCTGCTAGACCGAAAGCACACTCTACTATAGGAAAAGTGTCTACCACCGCTTTGCTGCGCAATATTCCTATTCCAGAGATTTGCAAAGCAGCAACCTGGAAGTCTGTTCATACATTCACTAAGCACTACTGCCTAGATTCTGATGCTAGAGCAGGTGCTTAAGTAGGCTAGGCTTCCTTCCATTTGCTTAAATTACCCAGTTCATCCTCTGTCTTCTCCTCCGCCCTCTGTAGGGGTGGGCTTGCTATTCTTTCCAGTGCTTATGACTGTACATGGGAATCCACTATGAGAGAAGAAACAGTTTCTAACCTGTAACTCCAGTTCTCTTGTAGGGGATATTCCATAATAAGTCATAAGCAACCCTCCCTCCTCCCCAGTGGAAGAGACAGAGGTCCACCAGTAGACTAATAACACAAGTTGCCTCAAAAAGAAATGAAGCAACTGCCACCTGCTCAGCATGAAGGGATACTGGTGGTCTCTAGGATCTTAAAGGTACAACCTCTATTCTAACTCATATAATGGCATCCTATGGGGCTACACTGCCCTGCCTTACTTCATCTATCTACTTTACCAAAAAAAGGAAGTACAAGATGAGTAATTGGGCCTGCATAATATTTGTATCTCTTAAGTGACTTTGCAGGCCTTCCTGAAGGAAAGACAAGCATCTGCACTTAAGAAGATATATTGTGAAAAAGTGCTCCCGGGTCCCCACACATAGGCGGGACTATTCAGTGCTAATGGCTTATCATGGAAATTCCCTTACAAGAGAACAGAAGCTACAGGTAGGAAACTGTTCCTAGAACTGTTGAATTTCTTTTGTTTCATTTGAGTAAATTCAGAACCTAACTATGACGTCCCTGTAACATTTGTTTTTCCCCCAATAAATATATATATTTTTATGTGCTCCCTGCACTTGGGTAGGACTATTCAGTGCTTATGACTTTAGATGAGGATTCCTCTGGAAGTGGCAAATACTTCTGCATTTACTTGTAAATCAAAATTGCCTGGAAACGTTACCAGCACTTTTCCCATCTGTTTTAATTTACCCACAGCAGTTGAGGTGTAAAAGTAAGTGTGAGAATTGTAATACTAAGCGCCATGAAGGCAGGGTCAGTGAGTGTGGAGAGGGGTTAAAGAGGTGGATCTAAAAAATATATATATATGTTCTGCGTATGTTTTGTCTTTTCTTTAGGAAAAGTATGTTCATGTTGTTAATAATTTTGAGGAACCTGTGTGCTTTTCTGCACAAACAAGTCCTATTTCATTTTGTTTTGAAGCTTTTAGAGTTTCTTGCGCATTGGTTAAGCTAGAGGCAGATAATTGGCCGGGGGCTTTGGAACGGAGTCACACAACAAGAATTTTCCACTGTAACTTTCACAGAGAGTTTTGATGTGGTCACAGGGCCCAGTTTCTTATGCATTTCCAAAATTGGTGTAAATCATTATATTTGTTACTTTTACATTTATATTTATAGATGTCTGGGTGGAAATACTCTATTGATTATTTTATAGTGAAGGGGAAGTAGACATAAATCTCAAAAATATTTTTTAGACATTGACAGAGAAATAGCTGGATTCAAAGCCAAACTTAAGGCGACATCTTTGTAGCAAACCTATACTTCTAACCATACCTTTAACTTAACCCCAGCAGCTATACGGGTATGTACCCAGCCTAGGGCCAGACCCACACCCGGTACCGGTTGTTCATGGTGCTGGTACATTCTGATAATATGTACAGCTTTGTTGAGCTGTAGGTATCATTGGTGCTGCAGAATTATAGTTTTTATACAATTCTTCCTTTCTTGCCATCTAGGACCAATGTATATTTGCTGTACCAATGTTGCTTTGGGCATCAGAGGAATGGCTCAAGGGGCGAGATGATTGAAGCAAAGGAAATACCTTGGTTTGTGCATCACGGAGGTGAGAGGGATGACGGAGACAGCCTCCTTGGCAAGGCAGTAGCTAACATTAGTGAAGCAGGTGCAGTGGCACTGGGGCCCAGGGTTTGAGGGGCCCACTGTATCACAGTTATGAATGTGTTATTTTAAAAAGGGGCACATGGCTCATTTTTGTTGCTAACATTGCTTCAAAAGGGGGGCCAAATGTCAGAGCTCATTTCTTTTCAGAAAGGGACCGACAGCCTGTTTCAAGACTGAAGTGATTGTCCAGCAGTGCTTAATTTGAGCCAGTGGTTTGCGGTGCTCTGCACCGGCACTTAACTATCAGCAATGGCACTTATGACAGTCTGCCACATGGTGGCAATATCTGTCTAATTTAGCGACGAGCACAGCAGCAGTTTTTTATTCATTCTGTATACATTGAAGTGCCTTATACCTGCCATCCAGGTCATTCTTATAGTTTTCAGAGCCTGGAATAGTCTGAATTGTCACACTTGTAACAGTGTGATGTTTAGTGGTTGTCATTGGCAGTGCATGGCAGGGACAGTGGGTGGTCCAAGCTGCAGTGATCTCCTAATGAGGGCCTGGAACATTTTTTTTTAAGAATGCAGCATGGTTGTCCATCATGATGTGGAAGGGGTGAGAGAAGAAAAAAGAGGAGCTAGCCTGCTTCTAGGGGCTGCAGCTATCATTAGTACTGCAGTTGCAATGTGGCCCAGGAGTGTCAGTGGCTCACAGCACCCCAATTACTGTAATAGTGTTTTTAGCCAATTTGGTTTTTGTTTGATGCATTTGCTGTTTTGCAGTTCTTACACTTACTGTGGATTATGAGGTACAGAAAAGCACCCCCTGAAATGGTCTCATAATCCCTGACCCCTTCAACTCCTCCAGTCTTTGCCTTAAAGTTTTGGAGGGAAGGCTTCAAAACATTTTACCTAGGGGAGGCTCAGTGCAAAAATGTTTGAAGACCTTTGCTATGGAGTAACCCTTATGAGGTCATTTGTGGCGCCACGCTTCTGTCATGGAAAGGTTGGGAAAAATAACTGATGTCAGTGTGCTGAATTGACACATATATTGGCACTGTGTGCATCACTTCCAGTTTGGCCGCCGCCGATGCAGAGCTGAATGATGGCACCTACTGGCGTGCAGAGGTACTGCTCGAAAGGTTTCCAGGTTCAGTCTGATAACTGGGGAATATTCTAAGGTAAGGAGTCTGCGACTAGATAGTCTCTACCACATAAGACATTAGTGAAGGTAAGTAACCTGTTTATCATGTCCCCTCAGAAAACCACAGCCTTCAAACCATGCAGAGGCTACAGGAAGCAGATGTTGGTCACAAACCCCAATGAGATGTGCCTTTGTTGTGACAAGGCTCTGGTCATGACACTGTCATGCACTAAAAGGTGATCTAGGACCGGGAGGTGAATCTCTACATCGCTGAACATACCAAGATGTTGCTGCTGAAGCGCAGGTCTCATTCCTACTCAAGGTAGTGGGCCCATTCTCTGCCTGTTTCCACTATCTATCCTCTTTCTTCTTCAGATATTCGGGTAAGCCAAAGTGCAAGTGAATACTCAAAAAAATTAAGCCGCTGCTCATCTTGCTCAACTACCTGCACATGACATACACAACACCCGAACGTCTATGGCGCACTGGCGCACTGCAGTTGCCAGCCTGTTGGAGCTGCTCGGGCACCCCTGCTAATTATTTATCATATAGTGTGAGACTGTCTGGTGATCGCAAGATTTCTCTGGATAGCTGATTGCTCCAGTCATAATGGGGCAACACAGTTCATAGATGTTGCTGAAGCTTGTTTGTATATGCTGTTGGCATAGTTAAGTTGCTTTTTCTTTGCATACTTTGATAACTCTGTGACCAAATGCAGCATAAATAATTAATGATTTTGTTCACTGCTTCGAAAGAAGTGGAGTTTATTTGTTGATCCTCAGTAAGTCATTTTCTGTCATTCTTTATTTATCTTGGTCCTTGTGAATTAAATTGGGAAGGTTGCCTTCACTCCAGAGTTTGTAGTTCTATGTGTCTGATTCTGATTGTCGTTTTTTAATGTTCAGGAGATCCCATCTTCTATCTTACAAAGCAGATGATGTGAACCCTTTTTTAGGGATAACTGGGTAAGTCAGTGATTACTGGGCCTTGACTTAAGTGGCCACTGCTTACTGCCACTGGTGCCCTGTAACCACTAATGGTATTTTAGTCCATTCAGATAATCAATGTGTATATTCCCTTTCCACACTTGACTTTCTTGTGGTGTCATAGCAAAGTTTAGTAATCAAGATTTACTTTTGCATGTGATAAAGAATTGAAACTCTGATGCAGTAGAACACAAATTGTGGAAGAGTAAAATAAATGTTCAGTCAGTCCCATAACGTCTAGTAGGGATATTACTTTATTACATAAGGTATTTTACAACACGTCCCACGTATTGTCTTGTCCTTAAAGCTGGCATTTTTTGTTTTTAATGTTGTGCCCTGTTTTAGCAGTTTGTTTGTTTTAAATTGTAGTAAGCGCCTAAAAAAAGTAGCAAGTAAAGAAAATGACTCTGCAGATGAGATGGATGTGTCTCAAAGAAGCCCAGCCATCAGTGAAGACCTTTCCCAGGAAGAAGCACCAGTAGAAAAAGAAATCATCAAACCAATCATAGTATGTATTAAGTTGTTTAAGCTTGCAAAAGTAAAACACAAAGTTCGTGAGGATAAAATATTTGACTTCTGCATAGGCTTTCTTTAAGATGATCCGTTTGTAAGGTAGATAGGCAGCAAGAAGTGCAGGGCAGTCCAGAAGAGAACCTTATCCAGCTGGAACAGTTTGTGCATCAAGGTGTGTTGCACCCGTACAAAGAAAGAGCCACCTGAGGGAATCTGAGCCCATTCCATCAGTGCAAATTGTTCCACTTTCACTTTAGCGAGGCAAAACTGTGATTGTAAGATAGTGACGTGGACTTCCCTTCACACCTTCACCATGCATTATTGTTGGATTTGTAGGTGAGAAGGGATGGCCATTTAACACATTCTGTGCTGCAGGATCTCCTCGTATAACCATCATTAAGGCCCTCTGTCTATTGGGGTACTTGCTGGTAATCTATTCAAGAGGTTATTAGTCTGCATGTTGTATCCATCCAAAGAAAAAGTTACTTACCTTTGGTAATGATCTTTCCAGTGGATAGTTCATGTACCCAAAGATCTATTTTCAGATTCCTCACTGATCCCACATATCTCCCCATTGAGGATGTTGCAGTGCATTGTTGCAAAGTTATGTGGTTCGCCTTCTGATGTTTGCCTCAAAAGGCACAGAAATAATGGGTGAGACTGATGTTGGAACACAGGGGCTGGACACTTCATGGCTCTAGTGACATCACTTGTGTTGTTTCCAGCAGCCCCTACGGATGTGGAAAAGATATTGAAAGTTTTCAGATCCAGCTGCACCTAGGATTATCAAATGATGAGGAATCTGCAGGTAGATAAAGTGTCCACCAGAATGTTTACCAAAAGTAAGTAACGTATTATTCTAATTTGATAATCCAGTGCAGTGCCATTAATTTTATCTGCACCCAAAGCAAGTCTGTCCTTATTAAACATTTTAGCACAGGAGAACTTACCCTAGGGAGAGGCCGGCCACTTGGTAATGTGTCAAGAAATGGAGTAAAAATGAGATGGGATGTTAAAACACCGGAAATCCAGTGGTGCAGTGGTGGAAATACTACATTTGAGCTCTCCTGCTTCCTTATGCCCACAAGTTAGATGATGAATGCAGTCTACAAGAAAGCAGGAGAGTTGTAGATATGGCAGACTTCAAGAAAAAAGATGATGGGTCGAAGGGGATTGAGAACACTGAGATTTCAAGTAAAGAGAAAATTCAGTGGTTAGTGACATTGATAGTCAACCCTCCAATTTTTTTGTTATCTTCAGAAAGTGATTGAACTTAATAGATGATGCGGCGAGGGCAGGTATTGTGTTTATGAATTTTCCAGAAGTCATTACATAAAGCAGTGATTAAGATGATTAGGACAGTAGGATGGTTGTAAATTACTGTACATATTTTAGTAATTACTGAGTTTTATTCCCAATATAGTATGCCGTTGTAGGAAGCTGGCTTACTCTATAGTGCACTAGAATGAAGTACACTGTGCAGAGAGTCTAGTGAATCCCAGTTGGCATTGCAGAGGCAAATGTAGACAGGACTGATGCTCTATTTGTGGTAGTGTGGGATAGCAGTAGGGTCATTAGAGGGTAGTGCTAAGCATTTGTTGTACTCACAGAGGCAACAAATGAGACGCACAGTCAAATAATAAATCCAAGACCAATTTAGAGAAATAGCAATTCTTTTTTTTTTATATCTTTCAATCCCAAGAACTATTCTATCAGGTAAGTAGACTTTTAAGCATAAATACCTTCAGTTTCAAAAATAGACAGTGCAATTTTCAGAGTTCTCTCAATGTTATCCTATGGAGGAAAAACAATGTTCAGCAAACAAAGGGTTAACAACTTAGTAAGCCTATCTTAGGGAGTTAAGGTAAGTACTGCGTACTGATCAGAACAACACCAACAGGTCACATCAGGTGGCCAGGTACAGAGGGTTCAGTAAGGCATTGGGTGCCCAATGGTTTCCTATGGGAGATTGACCCTGTGACAAACAGGCTGCAGGCTCTTGCTGTAAAGCCAATCGGGGACAACAAACAGGTAGTAGACTTGGGGTGCTCGGTGACGTAGGTACTCCTTTGGTCCTCTTCTCCTGTGGCCAGGGGTGATGGTTGCAGTGGTGCTTTTGGTGTCTGGTTTTCTTGTCCAGGAGCAGTCGCGGCCAGGGGTTCCTGTGGGTTGAGGCTGCAGGCATCGTGGGAAAGTCCAGCAGGAGTGGACCAAGGGTGGACTTGAGCCCTCACGTGCAGAGGGGTCGTCATTGGCACCAATGACCCACCTCAGCTGGGGTCAGGGGTTACCGGTGCATTAGTTGTTGTAGGTGTCAGGTTTTCTCTCACAACCAGGTTGCCAGGGAGCCTTGCTGGCACTGTTGGTGCCCTCACATGTGCATGGATGCACCCAGTTTTAGAGGTGACTTACACCTGGCACATGCAGTGATAGTGGGCTTGGCACAGAGGGATGTGTGACAGGTCGGGTTTTCAATTTAACCCGCACCAACACGCAGTCTGCAATGGCAGCACTTTGTCGGTTAGGTGAGGGGTCCCTGAAGAAGGCACAATTGATGCAGCACCCCTCAGAGACCTTCCTTAGTACCCCAGGCCCTAGTACCAGGTAGCTAAGGAGTTTGCCAATTGTGCAAAACATCTGTGCAGTTTTGGGGAAAGAGATCTGGGTACCTGTTCAGCAGGAACCCAGTGCACTAATATTCAAAGCCACATCAGGAACCAGGCGAAAAGTAGGGGCTAACTGTGTCAAAAATAGTGCTTTACTGCAGCTGTTTGCTAGGGTCCCTCAACTGAGTGTAGGGGAAACATAGTATTCCTAGTCAGTTGGCCACAAGTCTTTGGGACCGGTGTGTTTGGTCTTCAGAGCAGCGTTGCGTGAAGATAGGGAGATTTCTGCTCAAAGTTTGCTTGGGATGGTGTAGCAGTGCCATAAACACATTTTTGACCTTGCTGTTGCCTGGAACGCCTTAGTGACCCCCTAGTTTGTCAGCTGTGTCTTTATACTCTGTGTCCTCTGTGTATATATAATTGGATACTTATTTCTATTTTGTTTTTTGTATTAGGAAATACAAATGGGTTGAGATAGTACTTTGTTTGATCTTTTCTGCAAAGGTAATTCCTATTAGCTGTTTATTTCTTGTATTTGCCTGCTATTCTTAATTGAGAAAAAATAATTAGTCTAATCTTGGGTAGCTTGTCTTCAGAGTAAATATTTTGTTTTGAAGGTGCAGCACTTGTATTAGGACATAATGGTAGAGGGCCTGGGGAGAGGAGGAGGATATTTATAAAGTATCCTTTGGAGAAGCATCTAATGTGCTTGGGGACCTGTGTATGCTGATAAGTTGATTTTGCTGAGTGGTAGGTGGCATTGTGGCAGACAAGTGGGATAGCTGGCTCATTGTGGGCAAATCTTTTGTACTTTCAGTAATAGAGATCTGGAGCAGTTGAGATCAAAGTGATAAGGATGAGAATTTCAGGTTGGGAATTGATAGTGGGGGGGGGGGGGTGGGGAGGTTTGTCTTCCTCGGAAGGGAAAATATTAGGAAGTCAGAGTTAAGGCTTGTTTATTCAAATTCTTTATCCTTGAAGTTTCCCCCAAGCATTAAACGTTACTTGCATTACCTAAGCAGGGATGTTGCTTTTTCATAAAGATTTATGTGGCAATGACATCAGCCCTTTTTGCGTCATTAATTGGAGGAATCTGCAGCTAGAAGTCTATCAGATAAACAAGTTACTTACCTTCGGTAACGCCTTATATAGTAGAGGCTATCTAGCTGCAGATTCCTTACCAACTCTCACCTCCTCCCTGAACTTTTCCACCTAAAATGGTCCTTGTAGGCCCTTAGAACCTGCACACTGGTAATCGACCTTTGACTGTGGCCCCATGCGTCTGGCGGCGTGCTGGGGTTGTGTCAATATAGCACCACACACCTCACATCTAGCGCATATGATGCCGACATAGACCTGTTTGCCACTTCCAGGCACAAAGGAATACTTCTCTGGATTTTCTGGATTTAGTCTGATGCCTACATGAAGGAAAGTTCCCTTTTTGGCATGGTCATCCCCCACTTTTTGTCACTGGGACTGAGGTTTTTCGACTGAGGTGGACTGGGTCCCTGCTAAACAGGTTCCCAATGCCAGTGCTTCTTCCTTAAAAACAGGTAGCATTGTGCACAATTGGCACTTTCCTCTACCTGTGTAATACCCTAGTAAGGGGTACCCCTGGTACCTAGGGCTTGGGTAGAGGAGAGGGCCCCTAAGGGCTACAGCGCATGTTGTGCCACCCTCAGGGACCCCCTTAAAAGTGAGAAGCACATAGCTGCCATTGCAGGCTGTGTGTCCTGGTGCAGGCCAGGTGAATCACTCTAGCAGGATGGCTAGCAGATCTGTATACCAAAGCCAAGGTCGTCAAAGACCCTGCTGCCTTTAGTATGCAAATCCCCAGACCTGGGTGTGGCCACCTCCTTGTTCTGAGGTCCATTTGGCACCAGGACAGGCAGGAAAATTAGATACAGTAGGCATGTACCACCTCTGGGCTAACCCAAAGTTTACAATTGAGGAAGAGTTCCACCATTTTGTTTTTGGTCAGAACTAGGCCTTCTGGGACAGGAATATGCCCACTTAGCACAGGAGGTGGTCATATAGGTGGTGTAAGCACCCCAAGGGTAAGTAGCCCATTACACACCCCTAAATTCAGTATTTAGGCTTCTCTCTGACACCAGAAAACAGATTCTTTGGACCCAAGAAGGAGGACAGAGGAGAGCCGTGAAAAGCAAGAACAGAGGAGCAGCTATTGACTTGGCCCCAACCCGGCCAGCCTGCTTGCATTCTTTGACAATTGTGCCACAGTTGTCTCGTCCTGCAGATGCTGTGCCTCCAGACGCCTGTATAGACTGCCTGCACCTCTAAAAAGCACCAGGATCTCCAGTGGAGTAGTGGGGCTACGTCCCTGTATTTTGCAGGCACCCAAGAAGTACCCTTAGGGCTCCGGATGCCTAAAACCCAACACCTGACATCACCACTGCGCCAGTGCCCCCTAGCCTGAGTTGAAGTGGGCCAGCGGTGCCAGCTTGTTTCCCAGGCCTCCATGATAAAAGTCCACCTTGAATGTTTCAACTATGGACTGTCCGACCCCGCCTGCAGTCCTTTTTGTGTAGGCCCCCTCTACTGCGATCGCCCCGGTGACGGACTCCCTGATGGTCCAACACAGCTCTGCACCTAGGTGAAGAGAAACAAAGGTGTCCCTACATCCCTGAGCCTCGTGAGACCAGAGCCCTCTCGTTGTTTTGGCTGGACTGGACCCTCACTCCACACCTGCAGCATCTTGAAGGTCCTCCCCTCTACTGCAAATGCCTCTGGTGACGGAACCCCGACGGTCCAGGACACCTCTGCACCCTGCCTCTCCGGATCAAGGAGGAGGGGAACCATCAGTGTCCCTGCCTCCCCGAACATCACAAGACTTGATCCCCCTCTGTTGACTTAACTGGATTGGACACCCAGTCCTCTCCTGCAGCTTCTTTCCCCAGGACCATTTCCCATTAAAATGAGCAGAGCCCCCGATGTCGTAAAGCATCTGTGTATCCGGACACCCCAGAGCCCCCGAGGTGACCTGTTGGAGCTGCCCTGAACAGTGCCCTGTACTGACCCTAACTCCTGAGAATTAGTCCTGTAAGTCGCTTTTGAATGCCTACATGCAATGCTTGTGTTTTCCTCCATAGGTGTGTATCACTGCTTTAAAGGCACTTCAAGTAACTTGCTGTTTACTTCCCAACTGCAACAGTATTAATCTTGGTTAAAGTAGTCTTGTGTTGAAACATAATATAAACAATGTATCTATTTTTTTTTTTACAATTGGTCTTGATTTCCGTTTTGAGTGTGTCTCATTTAGTACAACAAATGCTTAGCACTACTTCCTGATAGGCCTAACTGCGTGCCCACACTACGACAAAAGAGAACTTTTGGGACTGTCATTTGTAACCCTGTAAACCAATAAGGGTCCCCTGGACTATGTGCATAGTGTCCCCCATACATTAGTGCACTACATAGATCCATCTTGGAACCCCTGCTGGCTCGCATTCAGTGAGTCCCTCACTGACGTCCTACTGGGTACCGGGTCCAAACCCAGCAAAGGGGCTCCTCTGAACAGGATGATTGGCTGCCGGGATCGCCGTGCATCAGAGGACCCAAGTTTCTTGACTCAGCACCCCACCACTGAGAGCTTGGTGGTCCAAGAGTCTTCCTCCTAAGGCGCGTTGCCTTCCCTTCCGTTCCCCCAGATAGGGAATCCAAAAAGTTGGATTTACTTGGTAAGATGTTGTTCGATGGCATCTGTCGCTGTAGATACACATGTTCTGCATAGCTCGCCATCTGGTGTTGGGTCGGAGTGTTACAAGTTGTTTTTCTTCGAAGAAGTCTTTCGAGTCACGGGACCGAGTGACTCCTCCTTCTGTCTCCATTGCACATGGGCGTCGACTCCATCTTCGATTGTTTTCTTTCCGCCATCGGGTTCGGACGTGTTCCTGTCGCTCCGAGTTTCGGAACGGAAAGTTAGTAAATTTCGGAAGATTTTCGTCGGTATTGTTGCGTTCAGGATCGGCGTAGTTAGATTCAACACCGCATCGAAGGTCGACGCGCTCCGGTGCCCTTCGGGGTAGCTTTCGATCCCCCGTCGGGGCCTGGTCGGCCCGACCGCGTGTAGAACAACGCCGATGGAACGGACCCCGTTCCGTTTTTGTCCCAAATGCCACAACAAATACCCGTATACAGACCAACATTTGGTCTGTAACCTGTGCCTGTCACCTGAGCACAGTGAGGAGACTTGCGAGGCCTGTCGCGCGTTCCGGTCCCGAAAGACACTCCGTGACCGTCGAGCCAGGAGACTTCAGATGGCGTCCACGCCGACAGCGCACTGAGAGTTCGAGGAACAAGAGGAAGAAGAAACCTTTTCGATCCACGAATCGGACTCCGAGGAATTCGACGATCAAAGAACCGTGAGTAAGACGTCGAAAACAACACATAAGAAAAGTGACAAGGCCCAGGGGACGCCACTGCCACCAGGCCATGGCTCCACCCATAAATTCGGTGACCGACCATCGGCACCAAAAAAGGCCCAAACAGTGCCGAGATCGTCCGACTCCGGTCGAGACACCGGCACGCAGCCTTCTCGGGATCGAGAAAGTGCTGGAGAAAAGCAACGACACCGAGATAGCGGTGTAGAAACGGCTCGACGCCGAGACAGCGGCACCGACGAAGATCGACGCCGAGAGGTTTCGACTCCAAAAAAGGAAAAAGCCACCTCGGAGCCGAAAAAACATACAGACAGGGTTTCGGTGCCGAAACAACCCGTAACCGACCCAGGTCCAGGCTCTTATACAGAGGAGCAATCCCTGTCCTCTCAGATGCGAAAGCATAGGTTTGAGGAAGAGCTGCAATCCACCGAAGTGGACCATACGCAAAAACGTATTTTCATACAGCAGGGAACAGGAAAAATAAGCACCCTTCCCCCTATTAGGAGAAAAAGGAGACTGGAGTTTCAAACAGACCAGGCGCCACAAACCAAGATGGTGAAAAAGGTGACTCCGCCACCCTCTCCTCCACCTGTAATTAACGTCTCACCAGCACAAACTCCGTCACATTCCCCGGCTCACACCACCATGAGCCAAGGTGACCAGGATCAAGACGCTTGGGACTTATATGACGCCCCAGTGTCGGACAACAGTCCGGAGGCATAAATTCCAACACACTGTGAGATAGGATTGCGCAAGTGCTGCCACATGTCCCAGAGGAGGCCTGGGCTGTACTCTCTCAGGCTAATGCTGATTAGAGAGACGCAGTCAAGTTAAAAATCCACACAAACTGGACACGACTGACTTGCTAGGCAGAGCTGTTTCCTCGACAGTGGCCCTGAGTCGCCACGCCTGGTTGAGGACGTCCCGCTTTTCAGGGGATGTCGAGGCTTCCTTGATGGACCTGCCCTTGGATGGCACCCTTCTCTACCGAGACAAGGCACACTCGAGTGCTTCAAGGATTCCCAGGTTATGGCCAGGTCGCCACTCCCCCAGTCTGCCTTTTGCCCCTTTCATAACTACAGAAGTGGCCATCAACCATGTCCATTCCCAGCCAGCCACTGTGCCGCGTTCTGTGCCCAGCCTTTGCATGGCTGAGGGTGCGACCTCCACTGACCTCGTGGGTCAGGTGATCAGCGGTCCGGGTAGTGTGCTGCAACACCCCTGCTGGAAGTTGGCTCTGTATATACTATCTCAAAGTGAGAGATAGTGTGCACAGAGTCCAAGGGTTCCCCTTAGAGGTTAATAGTGGCAAAATGAGATAATACTAATGCTCTATTTTGTGCTAGTGTAGTCGAGCAGTAGTCTTATCAGAGGGTAGTGTTAAGCATTTGTTGTACACACACATGCAATAAATGAGGAACACACACTCAGACTTCGCTCCACGCCAATAGTTTTTATATAGAAAAATATATTTTCTTAAGTTATTTTAGAACCACAAGATTCAAGATTTGAGGTAAAATGCAAGTTACTTCACACAGGTAAGTAAGGAACTTTGATTTAAAACAGTAGTACACACAGTTTAGGTTAAAATGGCTCCTGGGGGAGGTAAATTTGGTTAAGTTTCTCAGGTAAGTAAAGCACTTACACAGTCAGTCTCCTCGGCACAGGCAGCCCACTGCTGGGGGTTCAAGGCAACTCCAAAGTCACTGCACCAGCAACACAGGTCCGGTCAGATGCATAGGTCAAAGGAGGGCCAAAAACACATAGGTGCCTTTGGAGAACAGGGGTGCTCCGGTTCTGGTCTGCTGGCAGGTAAGTACCTGCTACCTCGGGGAGCAGACCAGGGGGGTTTTATAGAGCACTGGGGGAACACAAACAGGCACACAAAACACACCCTCAGTGGCACAGGGGCGGCTGGGTGCAGTGTGCAATTTAGGCATTTGGTTTGCTATAGGAAGCAATGGAGGGATCCAGTGATCACTTAGGCGATGCAGGCAGGGCACAGGGGGGCTTCTCGGGCCAGCCACCAACTGGGCTAGGATGAGGGCCGCCTGCTGATCACTCCTGCACTGGAAGGTGGTTCCTCTCAGTCCTGGGGGCTGCAGGTGCAGTGCTTGGTCCAGGTGTCTGGTTCCTTGTTACCAGGCAGTCGCGGTCAGGGGGTGCCTCTGGATCCTCTCTGCAGGCATCGCTGTGGGGGTGAAGGGGGTCGACTCAGGTTACTCACGTCGTTGCAGTCGCATGGGAGTCTTCTTTGCGGTGTTTGTTCTCTGGGGCTCGAGCCGGGGGCATCAGGTGCAGAGTGACAAGTCTGATGCTTCCGGAGGGAAGGGAGAGTTCTTTAAAAGTTGCTAAAAAGTTGCAAAGTTGTTGCTGTTTTTGAACAGTGCCACTGCTCTCTGGAGTTTCTTGGTCCTTCGGGTTCAGGGCAGTCCTCTGAGTCCTCAGAGGTCGCTGGTCCCTGTCGGATGCGTCGATGTGCAGGTTCTTTGAGTCTGGAGACAGGCCGGTAGAGCTATGGGCAAGTCAGTTGGTGTCTCCGTCATCTCTGCGGGGCTTTCAGGTCAGCAGTCCTTCTTTCTTCAGGTTGCAGGAATCTCATTTCCTGGGTTCAGGGTCGCCCCTAAATACCAAATTTATGGGTGTGTTTAAGCCTTGGGGGCAGTAGCCAATGGCTACTGTCCTGGAGGGTGGCTACACCCTCTTTGTGCCTCCTCCCTGAGGGGGGCACATCCCTAATCCTATTGGGGGAATCCTCCTATCTCAAGATGGAGGATTTCTAAAGGCAGGAGTCACCTCAGCTCAGGGCACCTTAGGGGCTGTCCTGACTGGTGGGTGGCTCCTCCTTGTTTTCCTCATTATCTCCTCCAGCCTTGTCGCCAAAAGTGGGGGCAGTGGCAGAAGGGGCTTGCATCTCCACTAGCTGGGATGCCCTGGGCTTCTGTAGCAAAAGGCATGGCCCTTTGAGGCTCACCGCCAGGTGTTACAGTTCCTGCTGGGGGAGGTGAGAAGCACCTCCACCCAGTACAGGCTTTGTTCCTGGCCACAGAGTGACAAAGGCACTCTCCCCATGTGGCCAGAAACTTGTCTGGTTGTGGCAGGCTGAAGGAAACTGGTCAGCCTAGCACTAGGAGTCAGACTGGTATTCAGGGGGCATCTCTAAGATGCCCTCTGGGTGTATTTTACAATTAATCCCACACTGGCAACAGTTAGCCTTTTTTGTGCTGAGAAGTTTGATACCAAACTTCCCAGGTTTCAGTGAGGCCATTATGGAACTGTGGAGTTCTTGTTTGACAAACTCCCAGACCATATACTCTTTATGGCTACCCTGCACTTAAATGTTTAAGGTTTTGCTTAGACACTGTAGGGGCATAGTGCTCATGCACATATGCCCTCACCTGTGGTATAGTGCACCTTGCCTTAGGGCTGTAAGGCCTGCTAGAGGGGTGACTTACCTATGCCACAGGCAGTGAGAGGTGGGCATGGCACCCTGAGGGGAGTGCCATGTCGACTTAGTCATATTCTCCCCACCAGCACACACAAGCTGTGAGGCAGTGTGCATGGGTGGAGTGAGGGGTCCCCAGGGTGGAATAAGACATGCTGCAGCCGTTAGAGACCTTCCCTGGAAACAGGACCCTTGGTACCACTGGTACCTTTTACAAGGGACTTCTCTGTATGCCAGAGGTGTACCAATTGTGGAAACAATGGTACATTTTTAGGAAAAGAACACTAGTGCTGGGGCCTGGTTAGCAGGATTCCAGCACACTCTGTCAAGTCAGCATCAATATCAGGCAAAAAGTGTGTGGGGTGGGGTAGCTGCAACAAGGGCCATTTTCCTACACTGAAGGGGGGGGGGGCATGAGCTACTACCCACCCTTCTGTGGATGAAGAACCAGGTTGACTGGTAAGAAGACCAGCTGTGGAGCCGAAGAGGAGTCCTTAGAGCGATGCAGATGATATCCCACGTCGGTTGTCAGGTTGTCGATGGTCAGTGGTGTAGGAGAACCACCAACAAGCCTTGGCAAATGCAAGAGAAGCAAAAGAAGAGTTGCAAGGCTGAAGAGGACCAACAAGACCAAAGTAACAATACTCTTGGAGGGGAGTCCGGGGTGACTCTCCGCAGTCGGGAGAGCCATCAGAAGCAGTCGCAGCCCCCACAGGCAACCCACTGGCAGCAGGCACAGTAAGTTGCAGTGAGGCCCAATTAGCACACCTGAAGAGGAGTCCCTCATCGCTAGAGAAGCAGAGAGGAGGCTGTGCTTTGCAGGAAGAAGTGCTGGTGGTCGGGCTACTTGGTGCCTGAAGATCTCTTGGAGCAGGAGACAACAAGCCTTGGTAGCTGCAAGACTCATGGTGGGCAGGGGTACTGTCCTGCAAGGAGAGGCAAGGGCTCACTGTCTCCCAAGTTGGACAGTTGGCAGAGAGGACCAAGGGGACCATTCCAGACCATCACCTGTGATGCAGGATCCACGCAGTTCGAGAGAAGAGCAAATCCATATAGCAGGACATTGTTGCTGTAGGTGCCTGCAGCTGCAGGGTAGTGACTCCTTCACTCCAAGGGAGATTCCTTCTTGCTTCTTGGTGCAGACTGAAGTGTCACCGACTCAAGAGGATGCAGAGTTGGCAAAATGTTGCATTTGCTGAAAGGAGCCGGAGAAACAATATTTCACAGCAAAGTAGTCACCGGAGTTGCAGACTTGTTGGTTCCTGAAGTGTCCGGCTACGGTTCCAGTGGCCAGAAGTCGAAGTAAACAATGCAGAGGAGTCCTGGTTGAGTCTTGCATGTCGAATCTGAGGACCCACTCGCAAAGGAGTGCTTATATAGCCCTAAAAGGGGGATTGGTCACCTAGCAAGGTGGTGGTCCTATCAGGAGGGGGCAATGACCTCACCTGCCTGACCTGCCCTCTCCTATACTCCCAAGATGGCAGAATCAAGTGCAACCTGGAGGAGCTCTGGGCACCACCCCTGGGGTGGTGATGGACACGGGATTGGTCACTGCCCTTTCCTTTGTCCACTTTTGCGCCAGAGCAGGGACCAGAGGTCCCTGGACTGGTGCATACCGGTTTATGCAAGGAGTGGACCAAATATGCCCTTCAAAGCAAACCAGTGGCTTGGGGAGACTACCCCTCCCACGCCTTGCAACACCTATTTCTGAGGGAGAGGGTGTTGCCTCCCTCTCCCACAGGAAATCCTTTGTTCTGCCTTCCCCTGCTTGAGCTGGTCAAGCAGCAGGAGGGCAGAACCCTGTCTGATACGTGGTAGTAGCGCGGGCTGCCTGGAAAACCATAGAAGACTGGTTGGAGGAATACTGGGGGGTCCTCTAAGGAACCCCCAGAGTGAATGGAATCATGCAACCAATACTGGCAACAGTAATGGGGTATGATTCAGACATGTTTGATAGCAAACATGCCCAGGTTCAGAGTTACCATTATGTAGCTTGACACAGGTAGTGAGTAAGTTGTGTCCTGTATAGCGGTAAAATGGCTTACCCACACCTATGAAGTCCAGTGTAATAGAACTGGAGTTCATAGTGGCACCTGCAGGGGTGCCTTACACACAGGGACCTGCACCCTGTCCTCTGGGCTAGACGGGCCTACCATAGGGGTGACTTACAGTGATCTGTCGCAGAGACCTGTGGTGAAAGGGTGCATGCAGACACATTTTGAATAGGCTCCTGTGGCTAGCACAATACATGCTGCAACCCATGAAAAACCCCTGATGCCCCAATGCCCTGGGTACCTAAGTACCATATACTAGGGACTTAAATTGGGGCACCAGTGACCCAATTGTGGTGTGTACACAGTCCTAGGCAACCAAATTTAGAGGGAGGGAGCACAATCACTGGGGTCCTGGTTAGCAGGATCCCAGTGAAAACAGTGTAAGGACACTGACTGCAGGCAAAATGTTGGGGTAACCATGCCAAGAAGAGGGTACTTTTCTACAAAGACTATATGTTAAATTTAGATTTCTAGGATTCTTATTTTCATATCCCCGTTCTGCCTACCCACAGATGTTACTGCAGTTCACGATAGGCTACGAGCACTTTCAATTCACCATGCTCCACTTTGACCTTACGAGCACCCCTCGGTTGTTTACCAAGGTGATGTGTTGGTTGCAGATCATCTGTGGAGATCAGGGGTTTCATCCTTCCTCTATCTCAATGACTGGCTGTTGAAGGCAGGCTCACCCATGCTGTTGTCTCCCACCTCAGGACTACAGCGGACCTCCTGCATTTGCTGGCGTTCACTATACACATGCCAAAGTCACACCTGACTCCCTCTCATATGCTCCCTTTCATCGGAGCAATTCTGGACGCAGTGCAGTTTCAGGCTTATCCTCTCGAGCAGTGAGTCCAGGATATTCAGGCTATGATAACGATGTTTCACCCTCTATCCTGGATTTCGGTGAGAATGACTATGAGGCTGCTGGGCCTCATGGCATCCTGTTGGTGACACATGCTGATGGTATATGCGGGCTCTGCGGTGGGACCTGAAGTTTCATTGGTCGCAGCATCAGGAGAATCTCTACAACAAGGTCCAGATCTCTGAGGGAACTGCAAAAGATCTGCAGTGGTGTTTAAATACCTGCAATTGAGTCAGAGGCAGATCCCTCTCCCTTCCCCACCAGATCTGACAGTAGTGACACTACTCCTAAAATGGGGCTACCATCTGGGAGAGGTGTAGTTCATAGGCATCTGGTTTCAGTCGGAAACTGGACACCACATTAACCTGTTGGAGCCCCATGCAATCCGGCTGGTATCGAAAAGCCTTTTTCCCCTCTATTGAGGGAAAGATGGTGCAGGTGCCCATGGACAACACCAACATCACCAAATGGTACTTCAACAACAGGGTGGGATCGTGGACCTTTCATCAAGAGGCTCTGTCCCTCAATACTTGGCAGACACAGGATGGCATATCCCTGGTGGTTCAACATCTGTGGGATCTCTGAATGCCAGAGCAGACAAACTCAGCCAAAAATGCCTAGCGGATCATGAATGGCGTTCCCATCCACAAGTGGCTTGAGGTCTCTTTAGTGGGGAGAGTGTTGATTAGATCTGTTCTCCTTCACAGAAAATACACAACATCAGTAGTTTACGTGTTTGAGTTTCCAAGGCGACAATCAATCGGCAATGCTTTTCGTCTCAAGTGGAACTCAGGCCTCCTGTACACCTTCCCGCCCATACCTCTTCTGCCCAGAATTCTCAAGCAGATGAAGAACGACCAGGCCCAAGTAATCCTTGTGGCCCCCGGTTGGGCATGGAGAGTCTTGTATGCCAAGCAGCTGAGCATGATCATCGATCCTCTGATTAGACTATGCCTTCTGGAAGCTCTTCTGTTGCAGCTGTAGGGGAGGGTTCTGCACCCGAACCTGTCCACTCTCCATTTTCTTGCGTGGAGATTGAGTGGCGGTAGTTGACAGCTTTTGAGCTTCTGCCCGAAGTTTGCAAATTTATCTTGGTAGCCAGACATCCCTCCACCAAAACGGTAGTCGCCTGTCGGAAGAAATTAGTGGCATGGTGCACAGACAAGTCTAAGCCACCTTACCTTTCTGTCTGTTCTGACAAAGTGGTGCTTCACACTAGGACCTTTTCTTTTTGCCAAAAGTGATTACACCCTTTCATGTAGACAAATACATAACCTTGCCTGCTTTTTAGGCACCCTCCACACCCTAAGGAAGACGAGGGACTCCACTGCCTGGACCCAATAGAGCATTGGCGTTCTACCTTTATCATACAAAAGAGTTCTGGGTGGATGACCTACTCTTTGTAAGTTATGTGGGTGCAAAGAAAGGTCAGGCAGTGCAAAGCAGACTATCTCCCTCTGGGTCGTATTCTGCATTAAGACCTGCTACACACTGGCCAAAAAATAACCCCCTGAGGACTTTCGTGGTCATTCTACCTGAGCTAAAGCTACACTACGTTAGCATGCAGAGTTCCAGTCCTTGACATCTGTCAGGCAGCAGTGTTGGCATCTCTGCATGTTTGCCAAACACTACTGCCTGGACAGTCCGGTCCATATGGACTGACATTTTTCCTGTTTAGTCCTGCAGGACTTTCTGGTATGAACTTGGTTTGCAGTCCCACCTCCATCTATTGAAAGGAAAGGAATCTGCAGCTGGAAGTCTCTATCAGATGAACAAGTTACTTACCTTCGGTAGCACATTATCTGGTAGAGACCATATCTAGCTGCAGATCCCTTACCGACTAACCCATCCGCCCCGCTCTGCGAATTGATTTCTAGGGCCAAGGACTCCCCTTTCAAGTCCTTTAGTTTTGACGCACTGCTGCTTCTTCATGGCTCTGCGCTTCTGGCATGAAAAGTCACAAAGAGAAACTGAAGTCAGCGCGCCGGGGTGGCGCCTATATCGGACCCATGATGTCCTATCCGGCACGGACACCAATGACAGACGCAGAGCTGATCGACGCCACCTAACTGTATACAGGGGCACTGCTCACAAAAATCTTCCTGATCCAGTCAGATTCCTGGGTAGAATCTAAAGGTAAGGAATCCATAGCTAGATATTGTCTCTACCAGATAAGATGTTACTGAAGGTAAGTAATTGTTCATCAGTGTAATTCCTTCTGAGTCTAAGGAATTGTCCCACACGTAGATTGTCCCACAATTTTTGGGATGAAAGCTGCCATACACTAATAGGTTATTCCAGTCTCTTGGTTTGTAATACAGTTCACACTTGAGGGTGTTATTCCATGGTAGTAATGCCAAAAGAAGTATGGCCTTGGGACAAGAAAACTCCTACTGGTGAGTGAAAGTCAATGCCGGCAAGATTTGACTGATGTTGAAAAACTTTCCAAAGTGAAATAGCTCCCTGTGCACTGTTTTATGCAGTTGTGCTACCCAAATTTTTAGCTGACTTAATGAAACCTCCTTGTGAACCTCTCTCTGCTTATGTTGTTTGTCTAGTCACATTTTAGACCGGACTCTTAACGGGCATAACTTCAGCCACTGCAACTGAAAAGTTTCAAGCACTGCCAGTTACATCTCCATAAATATGCTCCACTTTGAGGAAGTCACTTCATCACCCCTACCACCTTGCGCCGTTCTTGTTAAGTGTTCCTACCTAGTCTGGAGGATCATCAAAAATGTGGAACGTGCAGCACAACAGATATAGAATAAAAAGTTAGTATAGGGAAGTAATCTGTTCTTTCGTTTAAACTGAATTAAGCATGAGGGAGCTGAGACCATCCAATGTCTGGTGATTGTGACAGCACGTTTCCCTCCACTCCCTCATGCTAGAATAGCACGAGGTAGTGAGGGATAACTGGGACAGCTGGACTGAAGAAGCTAGGGGCCAGATGTATCAAAGGGTTTTTCCCATTCTGTGTCAATGGGAAAATGTGTTCGTACATATGGCCCTAGATTGGGTAATGCACTGATACAATTACAGTTCATGCAGTGCACTTGGAGGGTTCAGTAATCAGAAATTGTGTGGGGAACACTCATATGTGAAGCTGGGCAGGAATACATACATAGTGATAGTAAATATACCCATTATACAACATTTTATTGTTTTTATTTCACAGATCCGACGTAAGAATGCCAAAAGGGAAAGGCGATGAGTTGTGGAGATCTTGCTAAGGGGAAACCAGGACGGCATATTCTGTCGCAGAGCTTATGGCTGTTAATGCTGATGATGGGGTTGCACAAGAAAAAAAAACTCTGAACTTTGCATTCGCTCTCTGCATTTGAGGTCCCCACATCACAAAATTTAGCTACACGTTATCATTATATGTGGGTATTCTGTGATTGTAACGTGCTGGCTACATAGATTTTCAGCCTAAGGAAATATGTAAATAGTCTTTTTTAATGTCTCAGAAGTGATTGTATAGCTTTTATCTTGCAGCTTTAAACTGACAGTACACCACTGTTTCCGTAATGTGTGGATTGAAACTAAGAAAAGAACAATACCGATTGGATTGGATATAAAGCAATATCTGTCAGCATTTGTATTTGTACTTCATATCTTTACTGTGAAAAAATCATTTGAACAAATACGTTTTGTCACCTGTCTGTTGAAATATGGAATGATCCCTAGCTGTGTATAATCTTTTGTCTACATTAGGGCTCCCTTTTGTCGTAAGATATTTCTTGTTGTTCTTCTTTGGAGCTAATTATCACAGATGTAAATTCATAAGCAGCCCTCAAATTGTGTCATTTACACCTCAGTATTGCCGCCAGGGATTTCTGGCTTTAAGGTGGCATTGAAAATTAGAAAAAAAAGATATTTAAAGTATTTTCATTTTGAAAGTGTGTACTATTAAATAATAATGTATTGTTAATATACTTTTATTTTATTTTTCTCAATCAGTTTTTACTAATCTACTGTATCAATAAATGATTGTATTATGTTTTTAAAACGTAAGATATATATATATCATCTTAAACATTATGTTCTGTAAAAAATGCGGATTGCATTCCTTTGAAATCTGACGTAAACCTTTGAGTATAGTTATTGCTTTGTAAGCATTCAGTGGAAATTGTTTTTTTATTGATGCAGTATGTTTTCACTATAAAGCTGTAATTGGGAGTCAAGTCTTCTGTATTTAATGATGAGTTACATGTTCCATTACAAAGTGTTAAACAAAAACTATTTTTATACAAGAAAAGTTTAATCATTATGTTTTGTTGGGGTGAAATATTTTATAACAATAGTTCCATGCTGCACTGAAAAACTCAAAACAAACACCTTAAACATTATAAAGGAGACAATTACACCGTCCTATTTCCTTGTTCCATCATGTATCCGTTGGCTGGATGATATGTCTGGATAGCACTTGATTTTGTGGACATGGCCAGCTTATTTTGAGTTTTAGTGTGTGCAAAAGAAAAAACGTCTGACATGTTGGTGTTGTGCAAATCTTTTGATCATTTTACTTTCTAGGGGAGAATGAGCATTTCATCCTGGTGATCTTGGTACTTGATAAGGTTCTACGTTAATATAATATACAATTTTCCAACTATGTTTTGGTTCATTGCATACCTGTTTAGGTTGTCTAAGATGATTCCAAACTTTGCGGATGATTCTTCTTTCTTTTTCTCAGTTAGAAATGGAGAGAATACCTTTTAATTTCTGCCCCCCAATGTTGCCATCAATACCTCTGTTAAAGCTTATGGTGTGTAACTTGTGTCACAACGGCTCTTGTCAGGTTCTCTCAGTCTTATAGACAAAGAACTTGAAAATACAGAATGCAAGGCATTTCACTTGATAGTTGTGGTCCTGATCCAGATGCATCTAGCCTTTTGAACTTGTGGCATCATCCAGCATTGAAGCATAGACCTTCAAATGGGAGGTTGAAGAACCCACAAATTTCTGGTGCCGCGCTGATGACTAGCAGCAGAACGTGGAGTGTGGCTGCTCCTACGACTGTTCCAAGTGTTAGCCAACATTCCCGTCCACACAGGACAGACACCGATTACTGCACCTGTCCTTAGCAAACTTGATTACAACAGCTTGTTGGTGTTTGTCTATTGGCTAAAGTCCTACATTTTTTTACAAGAACTCTGTACGACCTCGCTAGGCATGATTTTATTTTATGTCAGGTTTGCTGGTTGTTAGCCAAAAACTGACAGGGAACCAAAACAATATATTAAACCTGGTTTTCAAAACTGTTAACAGTCCATTCTCAGTCTCATCTCTGAAATTCAGTCATTATTTTTCAACTCTACTATTACTCAGAGCCAATAAAAATAAGCCTCCCAGTGACAACCCAACCTTCATCTGCAGCATCAAGATTCTGGGCCTCCAAGTTGCAGGAACCTCTCCTATGGATCGCTGTTACTGCAGACTTGCTTTTAGTCTGTTCATTGGCCACATTAAAGACTGTTTTAAAGAAGATGCCTGAAAAAGACTAACCTCTTTCTTATCCTCTTCCTACTTGTAAGTGATAAATGTATGTACTTTACTGTTATTCTCATTTACCACTGATTATACCTAACACTGTCTTTTTGTTACTCACCCAAAACTCATACTTACCAATGTATCTTTTTTATTCTAGCTGGGTACATAATTTTTTTGGAGGAATGGTCTCCCTATCATCCAGTGAGTAAGTACATGAATTTAGGAAAGTCCCAGATCTTACCATAAAACCTTTCTAACTGATGGGGCATAAGAGGCTGTGAAATTGAAACACTGCAAGCTCAAGCATGCCACAAGGCATTCACCTTAAATAGTTGATTTGGAGGCAAAGGAATTACGTCCTTGTTCCAAGATTCTTAATACCAAACGATGAAAGTGTGGCCTTCAAAGAAGCCTACCGAAGGGCCTGAAGTCAATGCAGCAAGAATTGGCTGATGTTAAACATTCCAAAATGACTGTGGCAATAAAAAAAACAGACACTCCTACATTGTAGCCGTAGCCACTTGAATAGTGCAGCAGGGGAGAACTAAATTATGTGGCAGGTTAGCTAAATTATATGGAAAGAAAAGGCCAGTCATGCACCGTAACACAGCTTTTTTTTGTGGCAGGAGTGCTTAATTTTTTCCTTTATAAGACTATGTGGGCAAAGGCTTCACCTCAGTGGCATACGTTTAGCATCCAAGTAGAGCAATCAGCAATTGAGGAGACCCATTAAGCGTTCCTAAGGCCCTGTCACTGCGCTGCAACACATTGGGTTTCAGAGCTAGAAACATCTTTTTTAGTACAGTCTGCACATTATGCAGCACAGAAGGGGATATGTGGCAAATCCATAATCCTGCAGAAAACCCTGAGTCCGTAGATCCTCATAATCTCACTGACATTGAGTTTATGATAGAAACATTGCCAGAAGGGGCAAGACAGGAGTCAAACCATGCAGAGAGGCTCCATTGGTCTCCAAGCCTTTATGACTGTGGCCCCCACAACATGATGTAGACACTACCATTACCACATTGCATCCATATTATAATATAGCTACTGCCCCAGCCCTGCAATCCCTGCTGCATGAAGGTGCTGGCCTTCCAATCACCCTGTACATTCCAATTAACTTAGAGAGAAACATTTGGGAAGCCGTTCAGGAGGATTTTTTTTTTCTGGAGATTTAGTCAAACACACTATACTGATCTCCTCCATACCAGAGGGTCTGATATTGTTTTGAGTTGACAGTAGACATTTTTAAGACTACCATCACTGCTAGATTTGAGAAGGGTATAAAGAAAACTTTGCCCATCCCTACAGGATCCTTCATCAAGACTCAAACCACCACAAGATCCACATACACAGCCACCTTCAGCCTCTACCACCAACAACTACAATATGCTAAGAAAAAGGCCCTAACTCTCAGACTCGAAACCAGTCCCAGCAACACTGAAGAACAACCTAATCATCATCAAGAAATTCTCCAACCCCACAGCTGCAAACAACTACATCATCCCATCCCAAGCACTCTGAAACGACCTCTCACACTTCTTTGAACAGAAGATTGCAAAGATCTACAATACCTTCGACCCACAGCATGCTGATACGAATGCCCAACTGGATAACTTCGCCCTCCACCCCCGTCACCAAACAGAAGCTAAGCACCTGGAAGCCCCTCTCGAATGACGGCACCACTGCTCTGAGGCATGCCATCCACTCAGTGTCTCCTTAAGACCCATTACCCCACTTCATAGACCACCTTGGAAGTACAATTCTCTTTCCTGTGCTCACTGCTGTCAACACCTTCAGAACCACCGCCACCTTTCCGTCTTGCTGGAAGAACACAGACGTCAACGCCCTACTGAAGAAACCAAGAGCGGACCTCCACATCCTCAGTAGCGACAGACCCATTTCGCTCCTGCTTTTTGCAGCCAAAGTCATGGAGAAAGCCATCAATACCCAGCTTTCTGACCACCTAGACCTCCATCAACTAGACAGCTCTCAATATGGCTTTCGAGGAGAGACACCCAGACTCCTTCTCCTCAACCTCTCTGCAGCTCTTGATATGGACTCCCACAACTAACTCATTAGAAAACTTCAGCACTTGGGTATCTGTGGACTAGTCTGCAAGTGGATAGAACTCAACGAGTTAGGCTCCACACACACACTCCCCCCTCACCCCCCCCCCCCCCCCCCCCCACACACACACACACACACACACACCTCCAAACCCAACAACCTCATCTGCGGTGTCCCTCAAGTATCGGCGCTCAGCCCAACACTCTGCAACTTCGACATGACGCCCCTCACTGAATTCATCAAAGCCCACTGCATCAACATAGTGTCCTACACCAACGACATACAGCTGTTCCTCTCCTTTACCGACTCAACCAGCACTGCCAAAACAGACTTCGCCAACTGCATGAGCAACGTCGCTGCTTGGATGAAAAACTGCTGCCTCCAGCTCAACACGGATACAACTGAAGTCCTGATCTCCGGCAACAACCAGTCCCCCCAGGGACGCCTCTTGGTAGCTGTCTGAATCTGCCCACCCCTGTGTACCAAGCCAAAGACCTCAGGATCATTCTGCACACCAAACCTCCATGAGCAGATAGATCAGCGTTGTTCCCCTCATCATGCAGAGGATACCCAAATCATCGTCTGCACAGGACCAGGGTCCCTCCGATCCCAACCCTGTTTTGAAACTAATTACCACCTGGATGAGTAATAGCTGTTTCAAGCTGAACAATGATCAGACGGAGGTGATGATCCCTGATAAGTATCCTCAACTCTGGTCTTCTTCTTTTGGGCCTCTTCCTGTCTTGTCTTCTAAAGTTAAGAATGTGGTCTTCACACTGGATGAAAATCTCTCAATGAAGCCACAGGTGGTGAAGGTGACCTCTACTTGCTTTAATGTGCTCAAGTGGCTGAAAATATCATTTGGATCTTCCCCTATCAGCCCAAAAGTCAGCAATCCAAGCTCTAATCCCCTCCAGATTGGATTATGGCAACATCCTTCACTTGAGTACAGATCAAGCTCCTATACGCCACCTCCAAACAGTTCAGAATGCTGCAGCATGACTCTTGTTCCACCTCCCGAAGCAGGCTTCAGTTGCCCATCTCCTTCAAGAGGTTCATTGGCTCACTGTAACTAACTGCATTCAATTTAATGCATCGTGCTATGTCTTCAAAGCTAGAGCTGGATCTGGCCCTGGCTACATTCAGGAGTTGATAGTGCCCCATCTGCTGGCTCACTCAGAGATCACAGCATATGGCTCAATGCACTGTGTCTAGGTTTTGTCTGGCCCAGATGAGTAGGCTTTCCTTTTCAGTTCTGGTTCATAAACTTTGGAACTCCCTCCCAGTTGCCTTAAGAAATTGTTCCACACTACTTGCCTTTTGCAAAAACCTGAAGACTTGGCTACTTTAGATTGGGAATCTGTTTCTTACTGTTCCTATAGCATAGTGCCGAGAAACCCTATTTGGGTAGTTGTGTGCTCTCTAGGACCATAATAATAATAATAATGCTTCCACATCTTGCGAATGCTACACAAGACTTTTAAGTTGATCCCACTTAACACCAGAATAACAGCCACCAAGGCTCTTATGTCAATTTGACTTGACTACAGAAATGCCCTCTACTTTGGAATCCCAGCCTATGTTCTACACAAACTCTAAACCACAAAGAGCACTGCAGCCAGACTTATCCTTCCATCCCGTGAAATAACCAAATATCTGATAGAGACTTCTAGTTGCAGATTCCTTACCTTTGAAATCCCCCAGGCGTCAGTCTGGATCTGGAGATTTTTCTTCGAGCAGTACCTCTGCGTGCCGTCAGGTGGTGCCAATCGACTCCGTGGGCGTCATTGGCGTCGTGTTCACCATGATGACGTCACAGATGTATATGGGCCCCACCCCAGCGCTCTGACATCAGTTCTTTTCTTTCCGCGCCAGCCTACGTGCAGATCCGGATAGAGCTACCTCTTTCATTTTTTGACTACTGTGACATTTTTGTCTAATTCTTTTTGATGAGGTTGTGGATGCGTCAAGGGATGTCCCGCAAAACGGGTTTCAAGCACTGCGACTCCTGACACCGAATGATGTCGGTGACTGATCCGCACCTCGTGTGTCTTTGGTGCCTGGAGTGCCATCACGACCCGAAGTTGTGCTTCGAGTGTTGGGCCATGAACCCGTAAGCTTTGAGGGAGCGGTCCCTGAAGCTAATGGCAACCCAACACTTGACTCCGCTGCACTCATGGTCTCATTCGAGAGGAAGGTCTCGAGATCGTCCGCGAAGTCACCACGATTCTTCGTGCTCAAAGTCATCTGGACATTCAGGTCATAAGAAGTAATAGTTGAAGGACAGGCGTTCTTCGACTTCACCCTGTTGCTCGGATGATGTGGCGCAGGAAGAGCGTCAACGCTGTAGGCCTCTGTCTTCTGAGCCTTCATCTGGGTCTGCTCTGCGCTTCCCTGACTTCCCGGGAGCCGGAGCCACCCCTGCCCAGCTCAGTTTTATGAGGCAATGCGCCTCATTTATGGGCAGACCGACCCACCTTCAGCGCCCTCAGGCACAGGTGAGTTGGTGGGGTCCCCCTCTGGTTCGAAGTCATCCGCTTCGACCACAGCTCAGGAGGGCCCCTCCGGATCCAATCTCCGATCCATCCCGAAGCTGGTCGTGCCATAGCGGCCTTCCCCGACGTCGGGTCAGATGTTGACGCTCCCGACGTCTGTTGGGCCCACAATCGATGTCGATCCCATTCTCATAATCGACGACCCGGAGCCGTAACATGGTCGCTCGATGCCGATTCCGTTCTCTATGGGCTCTCCTGTGACCCTTATGCTTATGGGTATGGATATGGGGAGAGTTTGGAGGGGACGCTGGACCCTTTAGAATACCAGCTTGACCACAAAATGGACTTGGGTGCAGGATTTGAGTGATGCCAGTGGTCTAGACACCTCTTGTGATATTGGTATGCTCCTGCCTCCTACCGTGGCTACGGAGTGGGGGTGCCTCATACTCTGTGGTGGTGCGAAGGGCATCTGAGGTCTTGGACCTTGAGCTACCTTCTGTGGAGATTAGGCTTAATATCCTAACTGACGTGCTTCAGCTGGGGTCTTCCACATCTTTCCTTTAATGAGGCACTGAGGGACGTCCTTTTGGGTACTTGGTCCAGACCCAGCACAGGGGCTCCTGTGAATAGGATGATTGCCCGCCGCCATCAGCCTCTGCCGACAGACCCAAAATTCTTCACCCTACGCCCGAGAGCCTTGTCATCCAGGCTTCCTCTTCATCGGGGTCATTCCCTGCCGCACCCCCGGATAGGGAATCAAAAAGACTGGATAGCTTGGGGAAGAAGTTGTTTTCTTCCAACAGTCAAGCGCTGCAGTCTGTGAACACTGCATGCCTTTTGGGCCGCTATTACTATACTCTCTGGGATACAGTTCTGCAAGTGCTGCCTAGAGTACCGGAGGAGGCCTGGAATGTTCTTTCCCAAGCTGTGAGAGACGGGAGGGACGCAGCAAAGGTCATGATTCGTTGTGGACTGGATACAACCAACTCTCTGGGCAAATCGGTTGCATCAGCAGTGGCATTGAGATGCCCTGCCTGGCTGAGAACATCTGGCTTCTCGGGATGTCCAGCAGTCTCTGGTGGACATGCCCTTTGATGGCAAACATCTCTTTGGAGACAAGGCGGACTCAGCGCTTGAGCGCTGCAAGGATTCCCGAGCCACAGCCCAGTCCCTTGGCCTCGTGCCTGGTCCTATACCCCAGCATTCCGCCTTTCGCCCCTTTCGTGGTTACGGAAGGGGCACCCAGCCGTGTTCCTTCCCCCGTCGTTCGACCGGTGCATGCTGTACAGCCCCTGCATGGCCGCAGGATCCCACGCCCCTGGGGATCAGGGAGCCAGCAGATTGCCCAGTCCACCCCCACCCCCTCCTCAGCCTCCAAACCTTCCTAGTCTGCGGATACACCAGGAACCAGTTGATGGCAGGATTCGCCATCACCTGCCGCAATGGCAAACCATTACAGATGTTACTTATGATTCATGGTAGCTCACAAGCACTTTCAGTTTACCGTGCTCCCTTTTGGCCTTACCAGTGCCCTTTGGGTAATCACGAAAGTGATGGTATTGCTGGCAGCTCATCTGCGCAGGTTAGGGGTCCCAGTCTTCCCCTACCTCGACAATTGGCTGTTGAAGGTGAACTCGCCCCAGACAGCTGTGTCCCACCTCCAGACTACGGCGAACCTTTTGCATTCGCTGGGGTTCACTATCAAGTCACAGCTGACTTCTTCTCAGACGCTCCTTTTCATCAGAGCTGTTCTGGATACAGTGCAGTTTTGGGTGTATCCTCCCGAAAAGCGAATCCAGGATATTCTGTCTATGATAATGATGTGTCAGCCACTATCCTGGATTTCGGTGAGAAAGACTCTGAGGCGGCTGGGCCTCATGGCCGCCTGCATCCTGCTAGTTCAAAAGGCCAGATGGCATATGTGGGCTCTGCAGTGGGACCTGAAGTTCCAGTGGGAGCAGCATCGGGGTAATCTCTCCAACAAGGTCCAGATCTCGGAAAGAACTGCGAGAGACCTGCAGCGGTGGTTAACGAATCAGGATTGGGTCAAAGGCAGATCCCTCTCCTTTCCCCAACCAGATCATACAGTCGTGACAGATGTGTCACTCCTGGGATGGGGCGGCCACATTTGAGAGGCAGAGATCAGAGGCCTCTAGTGGAAACTGGTCTTGATATCAAAATTCTGGAGCTCCAAGCAATTCGACTAGCATTAAAAGCATTTCTTCCCTCTCTCAAAGGGAGAGCAGTGCAGGTGTTCAGACACCGCCATGTGGTACTGCAGCAAACAAGGCAGAGTAGTGTCGTGACCCTTAGTCAAGAGGCTCTTTGCCTCTGGACTTGGCTGGAACATCAGGGCATTTCCCTGGTGGTTCAACTCCTGTTGGACTCCCTGAATGCCAGAGTAGACAAACTCAGCTGACGATGCGTGGTCGATCACGAATGGTGTCTCCATCCGGAGGTGGCACAAGCTCTCTTCCTTCAATGGGGAGATCCTTGGGTAGACTTGTTTGCCTCTGTAGAGCATGTGCAATGTCAGCTGTTTTGCGCGTTTCGTTTCCAAGGTGGCACTCGCTCGGCAACGCTTTTTGTCACAAGTGAAATTCAGGCCTCCTGTATGCCTTTCCGCCCATACCACCTCTGCCCAGAGTTATGAGGCAAGACCGGGCCCAAGTAATCCTGGTGGCTCCGGACTGGACACAAAGATTCTGGTATCCCGAGCTGTTGAGCATGGCCATTGCTCCTCCGATCAGACTGCCTCTTCAGAAGGATCTTCTGTTTCAGCAGCAGGGGAGGGTCATCCACCCGAACCTGTCCACCCTCCACCTCCTTGCGTGGAGATTGAGCGGCGACAGTTGACGTCTTTTGACCTGCCACCCAAAGTCTGTAACGTTATCTTTGCAGCCAGGCATCCCTCAACCAAAACCGTAGACACCTGTCGGAAGAAATTTGTGGCATGGTACATCGACAAATCTGTTGATCCTTTATCTGCTCCTCTTTCTCAGGTCATTTTCTTTATTCTGTCCCTTGCCCAACAGGGCTTCACCGTGGGTACCCTTAAGGGATATCTCTCTGCTATCTCTGCTTTCTTGAGGTTACCAGATCTGCCTTCTTTATTTAAATCTCCCATTGTTGGGTGGTTTTTTAAAGGCCTCACACATCTTTTTCCTCCTATCCCATTCATCAATCCCCAAAGGGATCCAGACCTAGTATTAACATTCCTTATGTGTGCCCCGTTGAAGCTGCTTCACAGTTGACCTTTATGGCTCTTAACCATCAAGACTGTTTTTTTTAGTTGCCATCACATCTGCCCGCAGAGTAAGTGAGCTCCAGGCTCTTTCATCTAAACCACCTTTTCTGGCAATACATCCTGACAAAGAAGTACTTCGCATAAGGGCTTCTTTCCTACCTGAAGTAGTGACATCATTCCATGTCGGGCAGTCCATCACCTTGCCTACCTTTTATGCACCCCACATCCCTCACATGAAGAGGAGAGACTGGACCCAAAAAGAGCATTGGCGTTCTACCTTGATCATACCACAGAGTTTCGGGTGGATGATCAACTCTTTGTGGGTTATGTGGGTGCAAAGAAGGGGAAGGCGGTGCAGAAGAGGACCATTTCACGTTGGGTGCTCTTATGCATCAAAATGTGCTACGCTCTGGCTAAGAAGCAACCTCCTGAAGGTTTGCGTGCTCACTCCACCAGAGCCACTGCTGCTACCACAATGCATGCACAGGGCGTTCCAGTCCTGGACATCTGTCAGGCAGCAACGTGGGCATCTCTGCACACTTATACCAAACACTACTACCTGGACAGTCAGGTCCACAGGGACGGCTACTTGGGCGTTCGGTCTCACAGGACTTCTTGGTGTGATCTTGGTTCTCAGACCTCAACCAGGGATGGTATTGTACGGGTATCTATTCAAAGGTAACAAATCTGCAACTAAAAGTCTTTATCAGTTGTACAAGTTACTTATCTTCGGTAACAATATATCTGGTAGAGACATATTCTAGTTGCAGATTCCTTACCGACTCGCCCATGCTCCCTGCACTGCGAACTGATTTCCAGGGACAGGAACTTCCCTTTAAGGGCCCTAGTTTTGGCGCACCACTGTGTTCTTCATGGCCCCACACTACTGGGGTGGAAAGTTGTGAAAAGAAACTTGACGTCAACTCGCCGGGGTGGCGCCTATATACGAGCGCAACATCATCACTTCGAACACAACTCTGACGACGCCAGTGGAGTTGACCAACGCCACCCGATGGCACGCAGAGGTACTGCTCGAAGAAAAATCTCCGGATCCAGACTGACGCCTGGGGTAATTCAAAGGTAAGGAATCTGCAACTAGAATATGTCTCTACCAGATATATTGTTACCGAAGATAAGTAACTTGTACTTCTCCACATCTCAACAATCTCCACTGGCTCCCAGGAAATATATAAGTTCAAGTTGCTCACTCACACCTACAAAGCACTCCACACCATCTGGTCTAGCGTACTTCAAGCTCTGCTTCAACTTCTACCAACCCACCAGACACATATGATCTGCGTCCCAGGCAAGAGCACACACACGTCCCTCGCATCATGATGACCAGTAGTGGTGGATGCTCTTCCTCATACCAAGACCTGGGGTGACCTTCCGCAACATCTCAGAACCTCCCCATCCCTCGTGGACTTATGGAGGAACCTCAAGACCTGGCTCTAATAGGCTTGATCTTCTCCTCCTTTCTCAGGCCTGCCCTACTCAGTGCCTGAATACTCTCACGGGTGATTAGCTGTGCTCTGCAAATCAACATAACATTACTTACCTTGATCAAAATCTTGTTACAGTGTGATGGCACATGTCTACTATTTAAACTGTTTTTAAGACCTATGAGGACTGTTGCAAAAAAAAAAAAATAATAATAATGTCTTGATAGATCTTCAAATTTGCCTGGGGTTGAGCTATAAATCTGTGACATGCAGTGACTGCCTGTCTACGAATCCGAAGGCCATCCCAGAACGTTAGACGAAACTCTGAGTCCTGGATATTCAGGCTATGATTCTGATCTTTCAGCCTGTATTTTAGGTTTCGGTGAGACTGACTCTGAGGCTGCTGGGCCTCATGGCCTCCTGCATCCATCCTGCTAGTGACAGATACCAGCTGGCATATGCGGGTTCTGCAGTGGAACCTGAAGTTCCAGTAGGCGCAGCATCAGGGAAATCTCACTGACATGGTCCAGATCTCAGAGGGGACTGCAAAAGACCTGCAGCGGTGGCTTTCGAATCAGCATTGGTTCAATGGCAGATCCCTCTCCCTTCCCCAACCAGATCTTTCCATAGTGATGGATGCGTCACTTCTGGGATGGGGCGGCTACATGGGAGAGGTGAAAATCGGAGGTCTCTGGTGGAGTCTGGGCTCCATATCATTCTTCTGGAGCTCTGGGCGATCAGGCTTGCATTGAAAGCATTTCTTCCCTCTCTCAAAGGGAAAGTAGTGCAAGTATTCACAGACAACACTACCGCCATGTATTACTGCAACAAACAGGGCGGAGTAGGGTCCTGGCCTTTGTTAGGAGGTGCTACACCTCTGAACATGGCTGGCACATCAGGACATCACCCTGGTGGTTCAACATCTGGCGGGCTTTCTGAATGCCAGAGCAGACAAACTCAGCCGTCGATGCATAGCAGATCATGAATGGCATCTCCATCCAGAGGTGGCGCAAGGTCTCTTTCAGCAGTGGGGAGAGCCTTGGTTAGATCTGTTGTTCTCCACATAGAACGCGCAATGTCAGCTGTTTTGTTCGTTGGAGTTTCCAAGGCGACACTCACTCGGATACTCTTTGTCTCGAGTAGAACTCCGGCCTCCTTTACACCTGTAACACTTCTGTCCAGAGTTCTCCAGAAGATCAAGAACAACCGAGTCCAAGCAATCTTGGTGGCTCTGGACTGGGCACGGAAAGCATGGTATCCAGAAGTATTGAGCATGGCCACGAGTCCTCCCCTCAGACTTCCCCTTCAGGAGGATCTTCTGTTGCAGCAGCAGGAGACAGTTCTTCAACAGAACCTGTCCAATCTCCGCCTTCATTCATGGAGATTGAGTGGCAGCAGTTGACTGCTTTTGACCTTCCACCTGAAGTCTGTGATGTAATCTTGGCAGCCAGGCTTCCTTCCACCAAAACAGTATACACCTGCCGCTGGCATAACTTTGTGGCATAGTGTACCAACAAATCTGTTGATCCCCTCTCTGCCCCTTATTTTGAGGTTATTTTGTTCATTCTTTCTTTGTCCCAGAAGGGCTCTGCTTTGGGCACACTTAAGGGCTATTTATCAGCTATCTCAGCCTTTCATAGGTTGCCTGATCAGCCTTCACTCTTTAAGTCTCCTATTGTTAGTGGATTCCATAAGGACCTCACCCATTTCTTTCCTCCCACTCTGTTTATCCTGCCTCAGTGGGACCTCAATCTTGTCCTCACTTAATGCGTACTCCTTTTTAGCGGATGCACATTTGTCCCTTACGGCTCTACTTTCAAAACTGTTTTTCTTGCTGCTCACAGAGTGATTGAGCTTCAGGCTCTATCTTCTAAGCCCCCGTTTTTATCTATGCACCCTGACAAAGTGGTGTTACGTCCTAAGGCTTCCTTCCTTCCCAAAGTTGTTACACCCTTTTATGTAGGACAGTCCATCACTTTGCTTACTTTTTACGCACCTCCACATCCTCATTAAGAGGAGAGATTCCACCGCCTGGATCCAAAAAGAGCATTGGCGTTCTATCTCCATCATACTAAAGCTTTCTGGGTGGACGATCAAGTCTTTGTTGGATATGTACGTGCAAAGAAAGGAAAGGAAGAGCGAAAATGTACTGTCTCACGATGGGTACTTCTTTGCATCAAAATGTGCTGCGCTTTGGCCAAGAAGCAATCCCTGAGGGCTTGCCCGCTCTCCACCAGAGCAACTGCTGCTTCCATAGCGTTGGCACGCAGAGTTCCTGTCCTGGATATCTGCCAGCCAGCAACCTGGGCATCCCTGCACGTTTACTAAACATTACTGCCTGCACAGTCAGGTCTGTAGGGACGGCTACTTTGGTTGTTCGGTCCTGCTGGACTTTCTAGTATGATCTTGATTCGTAACCACATCCGAGGATGGCATTGCTTGGGTATCTATTCTAAGGTAAGGAATCTGCAACTAGAAGTCTCTCAAATGTACTAGTTACTTACCTTACCTTTGGTGACGATATATCTGGAGAGACATATTCTAGTTGCAGATTCGTTACCGACCCACCCATCCTTTGCGCTTGCAAACTGATTTCTAGGGACAGGGCTACCCGATTCAGGGCCTTAGCTCTGGCGCACCAATTTCAGTGTTCTTTGTGGCTCTGTGCTTTGGCGTGGAGAGTCGTGAAAAGAAACTGACGTCGCTTCGCTGAGGTGGCATCTATGTACTACTGTCAACATCATCACAGTGACTACGACACCCACTGAGTCAACCAATGCCACCTACTGATGCGCAAGGGTATTGCTCGAAGAAAAGAATCTCTGGATCCAGTCTGGCGCCTGGGGGAAAATTCTAAGGTAAGGAATCTGCAACTAGAATATGTGTCTACCAGATATATTGTTACCGAAGGTAAGTAACTCGTACTTATAATCATAAGGCAGATCCCACACCTCTTGTAAATATTCTTCCGTAAAGCTTCAAACTTACCTACATAAAAATGTTTCAAACACAAAGCAAATTGAAATGTGGTGATTGGCAGGGAGATAAAACTTTGTACTAACCACACTGCTGATGGTGTTTCAGCCACCATGAAAGGCTGCTTTTCTATATTAAGTATTGTCTATGTTGCATCCTTCTTCCATTATCTGTTGTTAGTATATTAAATTAAATGGTGGGAATAACTTTTGAGTTCACATTCTTCTAGGGCACGCGGTTTGATTTCAGAACCTGTAATGTCCAACTCCTAAGGACATAAGCTGGCTGACTGTGTTGTAAAACATTTCATTTTGTATATCTATTGTGAATGACAATGTTCAGTGTGTAAATGTGAGTCGACAGTGGCTAATGCTCTCTCTAAATTTGTCTGATCTATTCACCTTAAATGAGCAGCAGCTCCAATTTGAGAAAGCTTCAATATTTCATCTTAAATTGCAAATGAGTCTTTTGTAGCGTGGTGATCTAGCACCTAACAAGAAATCTTGCAAATCCACTTCATCAGAGAGGAAAGAGAGAGAGATGTTTGTTCTTTTACAGCTGTCATTATGGAATGTCACAACCATGCTGTATGTAGTAGTGATCTATGCATGTTTTCTCTCTATATATCAAGGGTCCGGTCTGCTTGCCTTAAAACCTTGTGTAGAGTTTATAAAACATGCGTGATAACAATTTATGTCCTCTTGCCACAATAACCACTCATCTGAACATAAGAGTGGAATTAAATGTACCATTTCTAACCGTACCATTAAGCTGATCTGTGTAATTAACCAGACTTTGTCAGTTTGCAATTGAAGGGATACTGGGCACATTCAGTTCTTAATTTTTGCTAGACCTAGGCAATTAGTGTGCTGAACAGTGTCATTCAGAAAAAAATCATCTGTCTGGAATCAGATAGTCTTTAAATAAGGCATCCATGCCCAGTACTTGCCAATCCTTTGTTCCCCAACTGGATTGAAATCAGTTGTTTCTTTACAATGTTCATAGCCCTTGATGATAAGTTGGGAAACAAATGAATTTGAATAAACTAATTTAATAACAGTCACCATATTTTTCCACGCTTTCGTTGCTGGTAATTTGAAGTTATATGATACAAGATCAGTCAATTCATGCCCAGAAAAATATGTGAATTTATCTGAATATGTTTTAGAACTCCCCACCGGTGGGGTTGGAAAGTGTTCCCATTGCGTGTAATTAAAAATTGTATGTGGGGTACTAGCTCTCTAGGTAAGTTGTGTGCATAGTGGTGATAACACATTTCACCAGAAGTAGTAGAGTTCATGCACATATATTCACTTTCAAATACAGTATACTATTCAAGCTCAGACAGCATGGAAGAAACTGTCTTCATGCCCCAATCATCACACACAACAACAGGTGTAATCCCATCATCCATAGAAATTGTAAAAACATATGGAATTTGAATAGTGGATAGTTGAATATATGGAACCATTTTCCAAACAGTCCCATCGGGAACTGGAACAGTAGAAATGCTCACTAGGGAGAAGTCGCTTTGCACTATGTGGGATGAGAGGTGAGGCTTCAATACCTCATCTGCCAGTTCAGCAGCAGAGCGCTCAGGAAGACAATACCCATTTATAAGCAAGAAGAAAACTATCAAAAATCCACTCAACAGGAAGAGAGCAAGCAGCATAGGTATAATCCACAAGTAGGGCCATGGGCGAGTCAGATGAATGTTTTTAAGCTAGTGAAAAAGCTTACGTATACCATGAAGCAAAGTGGTTGTTGAATACAAAGAGAAGTCGTCAGTGTCAACAAAGTATTGAGAAGCAGTCAGTGTGAAGACAGGTGCCACTGCAGGTGAAGAGAATTTGTAGACATCTCTAACGGTGATTAACCATAAACAACTTTGTTGTTTTGAGAAGTAGTAGAGAACTGTAAACTTAAATCTAGTACAATTCTGGTGCTTGTTTCGTACTTGGAATAAACAAAAGTTCATTCTCCACCCGCCTCATCCTAGGGGAAACAGTTTCAGCATTGTTTAAAGCTTGAAGAGGTATTTCCTGTATGGTAGTGAGCGAGGGTATGGAACTACGCAGGAAGCCCCTTGGTCCACTTTGTAGAATTTGCCACATGATCAAATTTGAGTTGATCAATGGAGACATTTGTACAACCAGCAATCGGTGATAGAATCACAGTCCTGGTTCCTCAGCTTCCAAGAACTTGCACCGGTACATAGTATGGTGGGCCAAATTCCTTTTTCACCACAATCCTTTCTCAAACTAGATGCCTGATTTTAGGTAGACGCTGGTGTATCCCTCCTTCCTAAAGTGGTGACATGAGTAGTAGAACGTCTTGATGAAAGAGGGAAAAATAATGCACCACTACACCCAGGGTTCCCATGGTATCCCTGTAAGCTTTGGAGACAAAAGCAGGGCCCTGGTCCAAGTGGAGTGCAACAACTGCATATGCCCCTAACAAAGACTTGCAAATCTTTAATAACAGTGCAAGTGTCAGCTGATCATTGTGGGCATACCCAAAGAATCTGGCACAAGAGTCTATATTGTATGCACCATCTATATTTAAAGTACCTCAGTGGTCTAGATACACGCATAGGCTTGTTTGAGACTAAGAGGGGTGGGTGCTTAGTGGTGGAACCTTTAATTTGCTGGTAAATGTCACTGCTAAGGACAAATTGTTTTGTCTGTTTGTATGGACCATGCCACCAGTACCATTTTTGTAATAATGAAATAGTAGCTGCCACACCAGCATGGGCAGATGCAAGACTCATGCGCTGCTGAATTAATTATAGCATACGGTCTTGGTTGGGGATAACAAATCACCCTGGAATTGTTACATAAGGAGTGTTTTGGGCACTTAAGTGGTAGGAATATTTTGCTGGATATGCTTTTGGGAGAGGTGTGCGGCGAGTCGAAGTATTCATGGTAGCCTGTATTTCATCATCTATCCTTGTTCGGAAACGAGTATTCGCAGCTACAGTTGTAGTAAGAGCTGCAGATTTGGCTGCTTCATCAGCCAGAGAATTCCCTACAATGTGTATTCCAACACGTTGATGGTCCAATGTGTGTATTACATGAGCCCGTGGCAGTTTGTCTTTTAGTTCTACCACCTTCCCCCAGAGATGTTATGCTTGATGGTGTTTCCTTTAGAATCTCTGAATCCACTAAGGCACCAGCAATGCAGATTTTCATTGAAAGACTCGAAACAATAGTACGAATCACACACAATAAGTGATGGGAATTCGTATGTTCCACTGCTAAAGTCAATGCTTTTAGTTCAACTTGCTGTGCAGTGCAATCCCAAGAGTCTGTGTAAAGGTCTGTTGAGGGTGGAATCCTCCATCCTGCATAACTCTATAAACAGCTGTGCAAGCCACTGAGTATTGATGTTTAGTACCTACAGCTAGTTAAGCTGAACCATCAGTGTAAATAATATATTTATACTGGTCAAGAGGCATAATGTTAGTGGGCATGGGGTACTCCAGTTCATATTGGAGAAACTATTGAGTTTGCAATTTCGGGTCAAATGCATAGTCTACATCTGTGGCGGTCAAGAAAGTGACCCTTTGTATCCATCTAAGAGGCAAGGCTTTTGCATTTGGAAAACTAGCCTTTTTTTCCTGCATCTAAGGTAGATACTGGGGTTACAATAAAGATGTGCTTTCTCTGAGCCAGTGGTCTTTCCTTAATGACAGCTATCTGAACTGCAGTCTGTATTTTTTCAGTAGATGCAGAATGCATTTCAGCATTGGAATTTAAATGCAGTCAGCACTGTCACATTCATTGAATGATCAAGTTTTTGTTTTCACATGTGTGTAGGTGTTTAGCTTCAAGCATATCAGTCCGTAATGGTCAGAGCATTTGTATGTGTTCAGGTGTTCAATGTTTACTGGAAAAAATCTAGGTGAATTAAATTGTATAATGGTTTTGTGCATTGTACATAATCAGGTATGTATGTCCTGCGAAAAAATCCTAACAGGGCTGTAGTGTTTTTTTAATTTTTTTATTGCATTTGGTCATTGTAATTGTGCACATTTGTCAAGGAATTGTGGTGTCAGACTCCTTCCCCTCATTTGAAAGCTCATATTCCAAAAGGGACACTGAGGAAAGCAATTTTTGTTTTCTTAAAGTTGAGTTTAGAGCTATGTTAGGCAAATCCCAAAACAATGTGATCTACCTTGGCTAAGTGTGTTTGTCATCATCTGTCAGATGTATATCATTGACATAGGACAATGCTTCTGAATGAATACCATGAAATATTAATGTCACACGGGCAGAGGACAACTCTGGACTGTTTTCTTATACCGCTGGGGAAGTCAACAAAATCTGCTCTGAGAGCCAAGCTTGGAAAAAGCGGTTAGATCCCTTCTTTCAGGCACTATATTTTGGCAGAAAAAAACAGAGATGACTAAGGTTGTTTTTGTATTTTTTGCAGACAACATTGTACATCAGTGCTGTACTGTGTGACTATTTAGATGTGTAATCTAAGACTATTCTATAGGAATGATCGGCTTAGCTACAGCGAACAAGGGGTTGTTCATTGGAGACACTCAGGGTTCAGCTAATTCCTGGTACTCAAGCTGTGAGACAATCTCCCTCACAGGAGCTTTTGCTTCATTTTTTATGGGGTAGTGTGATTGCACTTGCTGGCCGGCCCTTACAAATATTACATAGGGGATTCCCTGTCCCACCCCACATGGTTATGGTATAATGTCATGTCTGGGCTTGTGCAAGAGCCCAATCTGAAGCATACTCTTGCTTTACGTGCTCTTGACAAGTACTGAGAAAGACTGTAAAATCACATCTTCCCGTTGTGGGACGGTTCTCACAAACGCCACAGCCAATCTTTGTCTTCTAGGAGAATGTCATACCCTAGTGTTAATTTTCCCAGAAAATTGTGCAATTTATGTCCCACTCAATTCAAATGTTTATTTTATAGACTCATTCTGGTGGAGTGACCCTCCTATCTGGGGTTTCTACTTCTGTGTAGTCATTAGTTGCTCCCATATCCAGAAACTTTTGCAGATTCTTGCAAACTATCATGACTTCTGCTGCAGTCGAGCAGAGTCACTGCCCACATCCAGTTCAACAGTAATGTTCTCAATATGAATGTCCTCAGGTGAACTTTTCACCTTATTCCAGTTGCTATTGGTTTTAGGCCTACAATGTTCTTTTACTACATACATCTGTGTAGCGCTTTCGGCCAGTGTCTGTTGTTGCGTTATATTTTCACATTCATATTCTACATTTCCTGTAACATCCCCCTCTATATTTGATATTTTTACTATTGGACTTAAACTTTGGTCCTCATTTTGCATTAAACAATACACATTACCTTGAGAATATACTACACATGTTGGTGTCCTTACTGCAAACATCCTTCCTGCTAAGCACCTATTCTTCTAAAACATGCTAGAAATTACTGTATGAAACAAAATGTTAATAATACGACTACAATAGATGGAATTAAAGCTCCCAACAGTCCTGACATCCAGTATGGCAATAATGTTAACCGCCCACTCAACCAATTATCTGGGGCACCTCCTTCATCTACCATTTTCTTTTGTAGATTATGCGGGGTCTGTATGGCTTCTGACAAAGTTCCATTAGCCGTATCATTTGCTGGAATAAAAGTATAACACGCTATTTAAATTTTCTTACACACCCCTCCTTGCATGGCCGTCATATGGTCAAGTACATACCGGTGCTGCATCACCATCATTCATATTGCATGCAGCTCTTCCTTAACCGCATTAAACCCACCCTTGGCAGTGTTGATAGTCTTAAGAAGTTGCCATTAGGGTATATTCAGCCATCGAGCTGTTGCCTTGCACAAATGGCAGAATACTCCCATAAAATAGCTGTGCATTATTGAACAAATTGTACTCCAGAGGAATGTCACTCCCAGTACTCATTCCATAATATTCTGCAGTTCTCTTCCTTCAATTATGATGCAGGAAGGTCGTCGGATGGCTCATGGGGTGTTCATGCAAAACTGTCAGATTAATTCTAGGAATTATCAAAACCAGAGCTTGCAAAGTCACAATGGAGCAGATTGCACCCCAGTTTGGTGGGAACTGGGCATACAGTAACTCTCCATACTGCCAATAATAGTCCATAAGATGCTCCCCCTGCATGTTGGTATTATCTGTTTTAGTCTTACAATAAATATTTCAGCCCACATCAACAGTGCCATTTCCTCTGAAACGAAACAGAAGTTAGTCTCATGACAGTCTAAGGACTCATTGTCCTATTTATCCAAGTGTAATGTGAAATATTTTCATCCCAGATATCTGTACATCTCCCTATCGTATCCTGACTAACATCAATACATTTCCATAAAGATATAACCCTACAAAAAATGTGATACCAGAATGCCATTGATCGTGGCAAAGACTGATCCAGTGACTCTACATCCTGGTCTACAAGCACAATCTGGGGGTAAAGGATTTACTAAATAACTGTTACACTCAGTAGGCAAGCGTGTTACTCCTAGAAAACCTAGTTGGTGGACCATCTGAATCCAATTTACAGTAGTAGGACGACCTGACTTCAGATGTGGAATCCCTTCTTTGAAGTCCTGTTTGTGAGAATGTACAACACTTCTGCTAAAGAATCCTATTTTGTGGCGTTAACTACGAAATGTGCTACTTTAATATGTGTCAACTGCATTTGGGTCTTAATCCTAGATAAGTTAAGATCTAATAAACATAAGGCTGTACTTGAGGGCACTTCTCTTGTTGAACATAGCCTATCGGATCCAGTAGCATAAGGAATTGGGTACAAGCCCTTGCCCTGGGCACCATTAAATGGTACCTTTGTTTCTTTCTGACTTTGTGCTTGACGGATCAGCCCTTGTTAAGTAACCAGTTATGCACTTTTGAAAAATTGTTTCCTCCTTCACCCTTTAAAAAGCCACAGTGGTACCTTAACTTGGTCCTCACATTTGTGATGTGCACACCATTTCAGCCATGGTACAGCTGTTCCTTGCTGTTCCTCACCCTCAAGACCATATTTCTCATCACCATAACTTTGAAGCTTCGTGTGAGTGAACTTCAAGCATTGTATCATCCCACTGTACTCCACTTTCTTCCAAGTCAAACTGCTTTTGCAGACACACGTCTGTGTTTTTTTTGTTTTGTTTTTTTTTTGCTAAAAGGAGTGACACAGTTCCATGTCAGTCAACAAATCATCTTGATGGTTTTCTATGTGCCGCTTCACTGAGGGAGAAGGAAGAATCCATCACTTGGACCCCAAAGAAACTGGGCTGTGGGTTTATCTGGAGTGAAAAAATGTAAGGCTGTAGAGAAAATAACAATCTCCCCCTGGATCCCTGCAGGGTTTTCCCGGGCAGCCTGTGCTGCTGCCATCCTACAGACAGGTTTCTGCCCTCTTGCTGCTTGACCAACTCAAGCCCAGAAAGGCAGAACAAAGTATTTCCTTGGGAGAGGGAGGCAACATCCTCTCCCTATGGAAATAGGTGTTACATGGCTTTGGAGGGGTAGCCACCCCAAGCCACTGGTATGCTTTGAAAGGCAAATTTAGTACCCTCCTTGCCTATACCGGTTTGCCCCAATACAGGGATCCCCAGTCCCTACTCTAGCACGAAACTGGACAGTGGAAAGGGAAGTAACCACTCGCCTGTCCATCACCACCCCAGGAGTCGTGCCCAGAGCTCCTCCAGTTGGCCACTTGTTTCTTCCATCTTGAATCAAAGGTGGGCAGAGGCCCCTGGGAGCATCTGAGTGACCAAGTCAGGCAGGTGACATCACAGCCCCCTCCTGATAGGTGGTCACCCTGCTAGGTGACCAATCCCCATTTAGGGCTATTTAGGATCTCCCTCTTGGGTGGGTCCTCCGATTCAACATGCAGGATTCCAGCAGGACTCCTCTGCAATGTTTACTTCAACTTGTGGCCACTGGAACTGCAACTGGACTTCATGGGAATCTGCAGCTCCAGCGATGACTTAGCTCTTCAACTTTGTTTCTCCGGCTCCTTCCAGGAACTGCAACATTGCCCCGGCTGTGCATCGTCTGAGGGTGGCAAGTCTTCTGTCTGCACTAGAAGCAAGAAAGAATCTCCCTCTTAGTGAAGGAGTCACTCCCCTGCGTCTGCAGGCACCAACTGCATCGATGACCGGCCATGTGGATCCTTTCTCCTGCAACTGCGTGGATCCTGCAACACAGGTGATGGATGGAGTGGTCTCCTCGGCCCCCTCGGCCCCCTCTACCAGCTATCCAACTTCAGAGTTGATGAGTCTTTGCTTCTCCTTGCAGGACAGTTCCCCTGTGCACCGCAACTCTTGCAGCTGTAAAGGCTTGTTGGCTCTTCTTCCAAGGGATCTTCAGGCTCCGTGTAGCCCCGGCCACCAGCACTCTTCCCTGCAAAGCACAGTCCCCTGCCTGCTGCTCCAGCGACGTGGGACTCCTCTAGATGTGCTGAGTGGGCCTCACTGCGACTTCTGTGCCTGCTGCCTGTGAGTTGCCTGTGTGAGCTGCATCCTCGACTTCTGGCTCTCCTCACTACTGAGGGTCGCCTGGGACTCCCCTTCTTTGGTTGAATCCCCTCAAACCTTCCTGCTCCCCAGCAGCTCTGCAACTATTCTTCTGCAACTCCTGCTTTTGGCAAGACTTTTTGGTGGTTTTCCCACACCACTGACTGACTGCAACTCTTCTTCCGACGTAGGACATCTACTGTATCACTTCTGGAACTCCTCTTCTGCATCTGTTTTGCATAGCAGACTCCTAGTCTTCACTGTCAACCTGGTCCTGCACCTCCAGAAGTGGGTATAGTGGCTCCTGCTCCAACCGGACACTCCAACTGGAAATGGACTTTGTCCCCTTCATTTGCAGGTCTTCTTCTGTCAGGATCTATCTTCTGTTTCTTCCAGTCTTGCTTGGGTCTTGCATAGTTCTTTTACAAAGTTTACCTGTGGGTTTGGGGAAAAACCAGGTACTTACCTCTTCTCTCCTGGTCACTTGGGGGGGGACCCTGGTACTTACCTTTTGAGGTTCCTAGTTCCGCCAGCTCCCTTCTACATATTCCACTTCCCTGGGTGGGGGTCTGCCTTTCGCATTCCATTTACTTAGTATATGGTTTGGTCTCCCCCTAGGGTCTCTATTATTTTCTGTTATTTCAGTGTTTTCTATTGCTTTCTATGCCCATTCCTGAATACTAATGTGTATATAATGGTGTGTTTACTCACCTGCTAGCAAAGTATTGTGTATACAGTATTTTAGTATTTGTGTTTCCATAATAAAGTACCTTTATAACACTGTGTGATTCTTTCAAGTGCTGTGTGACTATAGTGGTATTGCATAAGCTTTGCATGTCTTCTAGATCAGTCTTGGCTGTTCATCCACAGCTACCTCTAGAGAGTCCTGGCTTCCTTGACACAGTCTACACCTCACTAATAGGGGATACCTGGACCTGGTATAAGGTGACAACACCATACGTGCTCACCACACACCAGGCCAGCGTCCTACAAGAGCCAAACAACCACAGACCAGCTTTGGCCTTTTTGGACCTTTCAATGAGATATAGCATAAATCCTGTGGCACAACAAGCAAGATACACACATCTGGATATACTCCTGACCACTTAAGGCATCACACCAAACACAAACGGCAATAGTAGGAATGTTTGCAAATAGTAACTGCTATGAGTTGAAGCAATTCCCCATCACTTTTTTTTCTTTGAAGAAATGCCGTAAGTAGGCCTGGATGTGAGCTCCATGCGCACTGTGCCATAGGACCAAAGCGAACCCCTTCTAACGAGGCGAGCAAAGATAAAATTTATGTGGGCTTACAGGACCTAGCCTGGCATTTCTGACTGGTCTGTTCCTATTAGAGATCGGCTAAGAGTGATTTGTGCGCAGCTGGGTCTTAGCAGGGGTGTCAGGTTGTGTAAAAAAATAACTATTGGATTGCAGCCCAAAGTTATTACCAGTGGCTGAGACTTATTAAAGTAATCCACCCATTACCTTTTTGTTTTATTCAACAGTCACTATTGTTCTTACTGTGGGTAAGGAGAGTCAAAATTGTACATGTGACTGTTTTAGTGCAAAAGATTGGACCTGGAACAATTTCCATATCCCTCCCATGCCTGTCAGGGTTTAGGTCCATCTCTGTACCAGAAGCATCATGAAGATGATGTCACTGGAGCCATATTGCACCCACTTCTGATGCATTGACATGGGTTCTGTTTTTATTTATTTTTATAGACCATTCTATGCAGATCACAAGCTTGCGACTGCCTTTATCTCTGTTTTTTCCTTGCAGTGCTAGGAAAACCTCACTGTGGAGAAAGTCAGGCTTATGATGGATAATGGATACTTCTAGCTGCAGACTGCAGAATATTTGCCCAGGTGCCAGACTGGATCTAACTGTTTGTTTTAGTGGTGTACTCCTGTGCCGATAGGTGGCACCATGCAGCTCCACATTACCTTTGTTCTGTCCAGAAGTGATGGAGCATAACTGCATACAAGTGCCACCTCTGCTCGCTAACATCAGTTCATTTCTTATTGCTCCTTCGAACACTGAGCTCGAGCTCTGTTGCCACTTTTGAAGGTTTTCAAAACAAAATCCAAAGTGCTAGGTAACACTAGCCCCTTATAAAATTAAAGGCTTCAAAGGATGTTTTCACAGCAGAAAACAGGTGTGTCTTCAGTGTGTGGGCTTACGTCCTGACTTAAGCACCTTCATGCACCTGAAGGTTATCCAGGACCGTGAAGCAAAGCTGTATGTTGCTGAACACAGAAAGAAATTTCAGACTTCACATTGCCCCAAGTCAAGAGCCCAGAATCACTCTCACGTAAATTTGGCTCCACGATCACGGTCCTCCAGTAAGTTGAAGTCGAAGCGGAAATATAACAAGGTGATACGGGACTCTGCCTCATCCCACCACACTATCTAAAGAAAAGTCTCAAGGGCATAAAGATGAAAATCAATCTTCCTGATCTCCGGTTGAGGAAATGGTTCCGCATTCGAGTCCAAGGCACCTGAGTTTGCCAGGGCATCAACGGACGCAGTAAGTCAAAGCTGTTAAGGTGGCAATGCTGTGTATCTTTGGCACTCTTCTGGCTCCCTCAGCGCATTCAGGCTTCAAGGATATACAGGGGCACTCAATCAGATTACTGCCAAGAGTCGTCCTCTGCTTTGACTGAATCCCTTGAACCCATCCTGAGTTCAGCTCCGGCTTCTCTGCAGACTTCTACACCTGTTCCAAGGGCCACGTCCGGCCCCCCTTTATTGATGCCGGTGTCGGATGAGTATCCGATGCTGATGTCTGACCCTTAACTGATGTCTGCTCTTCCCCGACTGAGGTCTCGCTCAGGAACTTCTACAGCACACCTGCTCTGCACACTTCCTAAGTATGACACTATGCTTCCACTACAGCAGAGATGTGTTCAGAGGCTGCATTGTCTGGTTATTTTGTTCCAACTATGACCAACACTTGCCACCACTCAGAGATGGCGATGGTAGTGAGGGATGGTGTCGATGAACCCACCCCCTCTCTGATGACAGCATTTACCTGGGCTTACAGAAGAGCTTGATTATTCTCCGATACCAGGTTGAATATATCTCCTTTGCTGTGTTAATTTGATGAAAAGGTAACATCTTGGACCTGCAACAGCCTTGTATTGGATTCAAGACAAATGTCCCTACAGCCCTTTTGTAACCAGTGCCATCCTCAACTGGGCCATTGACTGTTCAATGAAGCCCTCACTATCACCTTAATGGGCATTTGGTCTAAAACCTATTTTTTGCCTGCTGGTGAATAAGCATGTGGGCCAACGCCATAGGTCAGCTTCTGGTGCCCCATATTCTCAGTACCTACTTCAGTATCTACTTCAGAGATACTGGCGTGTCAGGCTTCCACCAGCAAGGTGAACAGCAATGTATTGCCTATAAACTACTCTGCCCCCCACAGACATGAATGCAAAGTGAATTGATGGGTACAGAAAACAAATGTTTTGCTTGAGCTAGTCTCGCTATGAGTTAGCTTGGCCCTCTGGGACATGACCAGGAAGATCTTGCTGGTGGAAGAAGAACTTATGGCTTCCTTGGCTGAAACCATCCAAGACGGCCAAGGTGCATCCATATACGTAATTTGTGCTGGCCTTGTTACTACTGTTTTTCTAGAGTGGTTGTTTGATGCCAGTGTGGTCACCATGTGTGGATGCATTCCATAGGTTTCTCAGGAAACATACTGGCCTCCCTTATTGATATGCATTTTGATGGTTCACATTTATTCAGCAAAAAGGTGGATTCACCATTTTAATGCTTTAAGAACAGGGGCATTGCCTGTGCTCTGGGTCTTTCAGCCCCTGCCAAATAATTTTCTCACCACTTCAGGAAATGCTGAAGCTTCTCAAGGGTATTGGCATATAGACAATGCAAGTTTCCTGAGCCCGCAGTCATTCCTTTCATGGCTGGGTAATAGATCTGCCACTCAGCACACAGGTTACCATGGGCGTCAGTGCTCCCAGACCCCTTCCGTTGCTGCAACTGCCTCAAAGTCACTTTAGCTTGCCATTAGTAGTGTACAACCACTTTGTGGGAGGCAAAATACATTAGCAGGTCAAGATTTGGTACCAAAGCAGCTCATTCTAGACACCAGTTTAAGGAGACTGAGCAACAGCAATTAATTGCGTTTAATTTACCACCTAAGGTTGTAGATGGCATCCTTACTGCCAGGTGTCCTTTAACACCAGGCACTGGGAAAAATTTGTAGCCAAGTGCAGTGTCCACAAGTTTGAACCTTTGCAAGACAAACTGTTGTGTGTTATTGTTTGTTTTGCCTTTGGCCCAGCAAGCAGTGCTTAATTTGAGTCGGTGGTTGCCAGTGTGGCCTACTGGCACACTCATTTTTAGGGACGGGCACCTAATTTTCCTCAAAGGAATTTTCTTTTAAAAAGGAGACTGAAAAACACAAAAGTAGAAAACATAGAATAAGAGAAAGGTTGAAAACAACAGTGCAATAGTGAAACAAAGGGGCAATGAGTGTCTGGTGGTGGAAGAAAGCTGCATAAGATGGAATCAAGACTGCGCGGCCTTAGTTTACGACAGTCCCAATACTAGTCACCACTGGCTTCTGAGAAACTTTGGGCACTGGCACTTATTATCTCACAAATTAAACACTCCCAGTAAGGCCGGTCATCTGATAGAGGCTTCTAGTTGCAGATTCCTTACCTGAGAATTTCCCTAGGCGTCAGACTGGAGCCAGAGATTTTCTTCGAGCAATACCCTTGTATGCCGTCAGGTGGCATCAGTCGACTCCGCATCCATCGTTGGCATCATGGTCGCCGTGATGACATCGGGGTTGTACATAGGTGCCACCTCGGCACAGTGATGTCAGTTATTTTCTTTCTGCGCCATGTGCAGATCCGGAGAGAGCTACCCTAGTAATTTTTTTACTAACTTCAACCTTTTTGTCATGGTTTTTGTGACCTTTTGGTGCATTGATGGAATGTCTCTAAAGACTGGCTTCAAACCTTGCGACACCTGTCACCTGCCACCTCGGAGCCTTTCCTCCCATTTAATGAATCCCTGACCGATGTTCTTCTGGGTACTTGGTCCAGACCCAGCACAGGGGCTCCTGTGAATCAAACAATCGCCCATCGCCATCTGCCCACCCTGAATGACCTTAAATTCCTGTCCCAACATCCCACCCCTGAGAAGCCTTGTCATCTAGGCTTCTTCTTCCTCTGGCGCATTCCCATCCGCTCCCCCAGATCAGGAATCAAAGTGACTGGACCAACTTGGTAAGAAGATGTTTTCTTCCTCCAGTCTGGCATTGTGGTCCTTGGACACCGCATGCCTTTTGGGCCGTTACACCCATTCATTGTGGAATTCAGTTGCACAAGTGTTGCCGCGGATCCCTGAGGAGGCCCGGGCCATCGTCTCCCAAGCTGTTGCTGATAGGAAAGAAGCAGCTAAGTTCACAATTCGTTGTGGGCTGGACATGACTGATTTACTAGGCAGATCAGTTGCTTCAACAGTTGCTTTGAGGCACCACACCTGGTTGAGGACGTCTGGTGTTTCAGGGGATGTACAACAGACCATTATGGACATGCCCTTTGATGGCACTTATCTCTTCGGAGACAAGGCAGAGTCTGCGCTCAAGAGATTCAAGAGTCCCAGGCTATGGCTTGGTCCCTTGGCCTTGCAGCTGCCCCTCGTCCAACGCAGTCCACCTTTCGCCCCTATAGTGGTCATGGAAGGGGTTCCCTGTTGCATCCTTTCCCTTCCGGCCACCGTGCCGCCCATGCAACTCAGCCACTACGCGGCCGGGGACACAGAAACCTACCCTTCCTGCCATGATTCCATTTTACGGCCACTTACTAGAGGATCATCTGGCACTTCTCTGCAAAGAAGTCGAGGATCTTTTGGCCAAGGGAGCCATAGAGAGGTTCCCTGTGCCAGAAGTAGGTTATGGTTGCTATTCCCGATACTTTCTGGTGCCCAAGAAGGACAAAGGCCTACATCCTATCCTAGATCTTAGGGCCCTCAATCTCATCCTCAAGAAGGAGAAGTTCAAAATGCTCACTCTAGCTCAAGTCCTGTCTGCTTTGGACCCAAGAGACTGGATGGTATCGTTGGACGTGCAGGAGACTTACTTCCATATACCCATCCTGACTGCCCATCAACGCAACTTTCGATTTGTGAGTTCAAATACAAGTAGCCAGAGTCCAATTCTCCCTGTTCTCAAAAATGGCCATAATGAAATAGTTAAACAGTGGGTAGTCAATTGAGGGATGGACCAGTCGACCCCAAGACAGAAAAGGAAATCCAAGGAACTCACCACAAGGGGGCAAAACACGTGTCGGCTATCTGTGTTTGCCTTTTCTGACATGTATGGAACCATGTAACCACACTGAAAATGATAAATGTAGATCCTAAAACTTATTGTTTGAAGACAACCTGATATCACAAATAAACTCTTGATTTTATTTAGTGGGTTCTCAATTATTTTGGATTTACGTTCAATTTGTGGTAGGTCAAGAGCACTTTCAATTTACCATGTACCCCTTCGGCCTTACCAGCGCCCTTCAGGTGGTCACAAAAGTGATGGTGGTGGTTGCAGCTCATCTGTGCAGATCAGGGGTTTCAGTCTTCCCCTACCTCAACAAGTGACTGTGGGGGGCAGACACCCCAGAAAATAGGGTGCCACCAACAGACTACGACGAACCTTCTGCATTCACTGGGGTACGCTATAAACACGCTGAAATCACACCTAACTGCTTCTCAGATGCTTCCTTTCATTGGGGCTGTCCTGGACACAGTGAATTTTCGGCCTGTCCTCCCGAAAAGAGAGTCCAGGATATTCAGGCTATGATTGTTGTGACGGGGCCACTCACCTGAAAAGCAGGATGCCTGCAGGGGAGAGGGTATGCCTCCCAACCTCCTGGAATACCTCTCAGCACTTCCTGGTGGACACAGAAACCCCAGCAGGTGTCCCAAAAGGAAAGGGGGAGTGGAAGAGAAAGAGACAAAACACTGCCACGTCGTGCCGGTCCAGCCAGGGACCCTGTATCTTCGGGTGAGTGATAGTAGAGTTAGTGCACTCAACTTCCTTGAAACTGAATCTCTCTTTCTGATATGGGCACAGGAGCAGTAGAAGAACACCGGGATGCTCCAGCACTTTTCTTGGATAATAATAACTGTTGGCACAATTACTTACACTGCATTACCAAAAACCCATACTGAATACCTTAACAATAAGTACTGCAACACTAGGGCTGGATTCACAAAGATTCACTGTTCCACACTACAATTAGAACTGTCAAAATGGGGAGCACCCTGTCTTCCATTCCAGCATTTGTGACCCCAAGTCATCATGGTAAATGCAGTCATTAGCACGAATTTGAATAGAGTTTTGAAAGTTTTTCACCATGAGTTGGTGCGGCGAGTGCCGTATCTTCGGACACGTGTTTCTGGCTATTTGGCCGTCATCAGCGAAGAGCAACGTGTAGCTGGTGGGGTTGCTTGAAATGGCGCCTTGAAAGTATTCACAGGTTTAAGTACCACTCAAGAAGGCACACAGGTGCTTCACCCGAGCTCGTCAGCTCAGAGGCTCACGAGAGCCTTAATTACAACAGTCAAAATGGGGAGCACCCTGTCTTCCATTCCAGCATTTGTGACCCCAAGGCATCATGGTAAATGCAGTCATTAGCACGAATTTGAATAGAGTTTTGAAAGTTTTTCACCATAAGTTGGTGCGGCGAGTGCCGTATCTTCGGACACGTGTTTCTGGCTATTTGGCCGTCATCAGCGAAGAGCAACGTGTAGCTGGCGGGGTTGCTTGAAATGCCGCCTTGAAAGTATTCACAGGTTTAAGTACCACTCAAGAAGGCACACAGGTGCTTCACCCGAGCTCGTCAGCTCAGAGGCTCACAGGAGCCTTAATTACAACAGTCAAAATGGGGAGCACCCTGTCTTCCATTCCAGCATTTGTGACCCCAAGGCATCATGGTAAATGCAGTCATTAGCACGAATTTGAATAGAGTTTTGAAAGTTTTTCACCATAAGTTGGTGCGGCGAGTGCCGTATCTTCGGACACGTGTTTCTGGCTATTTGGCCGTCATCAGCGAAGAGCAACGTGTAGCTGGCGGGGTTGCTTGAAATGCCGCCTTGAAAGTATTCACAGGTTTAAGTACCACTCAAGAAGGCACACAGGTGCTTCACCCGAGCTCGTCAGCTCAGAGGCTCACGGGAGCCTTAATTACAACAGTCAAAATGGGGAGCACCCGGTCTTCCATTCCAGCATTTGTGACCCCAAGGCATCATGGTAAATGCAGTCATTAGCACGAATTTGAATAGAGTTTTGAAAGTTTTTCACCGTAAGTTGGTGCGGCGAGTGCCGTATCTTCTGACACGTGTTTCTGGCTATTTGGCCGTCATCAGCGAAGAGCAACGTGTAGCTGGCGGGGTTGCTTGAAATGCCGCCTTGAAAGTATTCACAGGTTTAAGTACCACTCAAGAAGGCAACTGTGGTTGCACTTACAATGCACAAGAAAGACAAACAAGGGCATTAATTAGATCACATATAACTTTCCTGCATGCATAGGGTTAAACTAAAAGGAGCAAAAACAATCCAAGAAATATAACTGTCCACTCAGGGTTCAAACAGTTAGGGTGGCACAGTTTGGTTTGGTTTCACTGTGTTTGTGAAAAACCCTTCAAAAAGCAAATTCCTCAAACCTGAAACACAGGCATGAATGACACAATTTAAAATCCAAGAGTTATGCTATTAGAGAAAGAAAAGTCACGTAAATGCTCCTTTAAAATTGCACTGTCACTTTTTGTAGTACTTGAGCTCAAGCAGATTTCCTGAAGCACATTTAGGCAGGTAACTACAATAATAATGTAAAATGTTCAGAAATGCATTTGTCTCTTCAAGATAAGCACTCTGCCAAAATACAAGGTCTGAAATACACCAGCTGTTCTAGGAAAGCACAGCGCTCAAAGAACAAACTCCCTGGAGAATACTAGTCACTTAGCTGCAGTCTTTTCCGGAATGCCTGGTGTCAGCTGGTACAGGAACGAAGAAAAGAATTGCCTCAAAAGTCCTGAATACGAGGATGACAGCAGGGGCTGGACCGCCAAGTCAGATGCTGATATCAAGAAGAAAAACAAAGCCAAGCAGGGAGGCAAGCTTCACTCTGCTTTTTATAGCCAATCAGGAAAGCAGTTGAGTTTCCACATGTGGATGAGTCGCCACACTCAATTAGAAACGCATGTCTACACCTGCTCACATTAGTAAACAAGCATTGGTAAAACAAGCATTGATAAAGCCAATTGTGTAACACAGCACATTATGTTTACTTAGAAACATGAAGGTTTAACCAAGAACAGAGATATGATTTAACCCTACTCTCTGGGGATGCTGACAGATAACGCAGGAGGCACCTTAGGGGATTCCTGAAAATGATTCTGATGTTTCAGCCTCTATCCTGGGTTTCGGTGAGACTGACTCTGAGGCTGCTGGGCCTCAAGGCCTCCTGCATCCTGCTGGTGACACATGCCAGATGGCATATGTGGGCTCTGAAGTTCCAGTGAGTGCCGCATCAGGGAAATTTCTTCAACATAGTCCAGATCTCGGAGTTAACTGCAAAAGACCTGCAGTGGTCGCTTTTGAATCAAGATTGGGTCAATGGCTGATCCCGCTCCCTTCCCCAAACAGATTTTACAGTATTAACAGGTGCGTCACTCTTGGGATGGGGAGCCACATGGGAGAGGAAGAGGTCAAAGGTCTCTGGCGGATACCAGACTCCACGTCAATGTTTTGGAGCTCCAGGTGGTCAGGCTTGCATTGAAAGTATTCCTTCCCTCTCTAAAAGGGAAAGTGGTGCAAGTGTTCACAGACAACACTACCGCCATGTGGTACTGCAGCAAGCAGGGCGGAGTGGGGTCATGGACTCTTTGTTAAGAGGTTCTACTCCCCTGGACATGGCTGGAACATCAGGGCATAATCCTGGTGGTTCAATATTTGTGGGTTCTATGAACACCATGGCAGACTAACTCCATTATCAATGCATAGTCGATCACAAATGATGTCTCCATCCATTGATGGCGCAAGGGCTCTTTCAGCAGTGGGGACAGCATTGGTTAGTTCTGTTTGCCTCCACAGTAACGCACAATGTCAACAGTTTTGCATGTTGGAGATTCAAAGGCAGCGCTCGCTCAGCAATACGTTTCATCTCGAGTGGAACATAGGCATCCTTTACCCCTTCCCGCCAATACCACCTCTGTCTAGAGTTCTGAAGATCAAGAGTGACCGGACCCAAGTAATCCTTGTGGTTTCGGACTGGACATTAAGAGTATGGTATCCAGAGCAACTGATCATGGCTACAGATCCTCTGATCAGACTGCTCCTTCAAGAGGATCTTCGGTCGCAGCAGCAGGGGACGGTCCTCCACCCGAACCTGGCCAATCTTCACTTTCATGTGTGGCGCTTGAGCAGCGGAAGTTGACTGCTTTTGACCTTCTGCCCAAAGTCTGTGATGTTACCTTGGCAGCCAAGCGCCTCTCCACCAAAATGGTATATGCTTGTTGTTGGCATAAAATTGTGGCATGATGTTCCAACAAGTCAGTTGATCCCCTTTCTGCTCCTCTCTCTGAGGTCCTTTTGTTTATTCTTTCTTCGGCTCAGCAGGGCTCTGCTCTCCTTAAAGGTTACTTGTTGGCTATCTCAGCCTTTATAAGATTGCCAGAAGAACCTTCCTTATTTAAGTCTTCCATTGCCCCTTGTGGCTGCTCACAATCAACTGCTTTTCTGATTACCATCACCTCTGCTTGCAGAGTGAGTGAGCTTCAAGCTCTGTCTTCCAGCCCCCATTTTTATCTTTTCATCTTCGCAAAGTGGTGCTTCGTACAAGAGCCTCCTTCATTCCTAAGGTTGTTTCACCTTTCCACGTAGACCCATCCATCACTTTGCATACTTTTTACACACCGCACATCCTTCTCATGAAGAGAAGAGACTCCATCGTCTGGATCCAAAAAGAGCATTGACGTTCTACCTCAATTATACAAAAGATTGTAGGGTGGACAATCAACTCTTTGTTGGATAGATGGGTGCGAAAAAAGGGAAGGTGGTGCAAAAACGTACCAACTCATGATTGTTTCTGCATGCTCACTCCACCAGAGCAACTGCTGCTCCCACAGCATTAGCATGCGAAGCTCCTGTCCTGGGCATCTCCCAGGCAGGAACGCGGGCATCCTTGAACACGTTCACAAGACATTACGTCCTGGATAGTCAGGTCCTCAGGGCACCTACTTTGGTTGTTTGATCCTGCAGGACTTTTTAGTATGATCTTGGTTCACAGACCTCCTCTAGGGGTTGTATTACTTGGGTATCTAGTCTATGGTAAGGAATCAGCAACTAGAAGTCTCTTTCAGATGAACAAGTTATTGCCTTCGATAACAATGTATTTGCTAGAGACATATTCTAGCTGCAGATTCCTTACCAACCCACCCATCCTCCCTGCTTGCTAACTGATTTCTAGGGACAGGGAATTCCCTATCAGGGCCTTAGCTCTTGCACACCATTTTCAGAGTCATTCATGGCTCTGCGCTCTGGTGTGGAAAGTTGTGAAAAGAAACTGACCTCACTGCCCGAGGTGGTGCTTAAGTATGACCCTGAGGTCATCATGGCACTAACGACGGACGCGGAATCGACTGACGCCACCTCACCTAATGGCGCACAAGGGTACTGCTTAAAGGAAAATCTCCAGATCCAGTTTGATGCCTGGGGAAGTTCTAAGGTAAGGAATCTGCAACTAGAATATGTCTCTACCAGCCAAATCGTTACTGAAGGTAAGTAACGTGTTCTTTGGCCACTATTAACTGTTTTTTGTCTGGTGATTTGGCCATTTTTTTTTTTGGTTGCATTTGCTGGATCAACCGTCCTTGTTTATATCATTTAAATCACATTCCTAGATGTACATTTTCTCTCCCAAACCTATTGTGATGACACAGTGGGATCTTTATTTGGTCTTGACGTTTCTCATGTCTGCTGTCTTCGAATTGATGCACAGCTGCCAGTGTGGAAATGGGGGTGTATTATATGGTGTGGTTGTGTGACCTCAGTGTGTAATACACTACCAACCTCTTTAGGACCATTCAGGTTTCGTATGTTAAACCTAAGCTCATTCCAAAGTAGCTGTGGCTCAAAGAAGTCAGAAAAGTGTATACATCACCAAAACAATTGAAGAATGAAACTCAGCACTCAAGCAAACAAACACCAATTCCTAAAAGTAGCTTGTATTTCTATGAATTAATGAACAGCGAAATGAAAAGATTCACTAGAGGGTTCCTGAGATACAGAATTTACATGGAAATATAAATCAGGATTTTTCACAACCACAAACAAACACTGGCAAATTCAACAAATTTGATGCTAAGAAACTTTTTCTAGAAAAACTTTATCCAGGTGGTATGCAGTTACTTTGGACAACTAAATCTGGCAGAGAGCGAGTCAGGGGACCAGCAAGGTCTAAATAAACAATTACCTTAACAAAGAAAACCGTCTTCAGTCCAATTCCAGCTTCAGTGGCTCCTTGTAATTTTCTTCTATGGAGTGGTCCTTGTGCACGGAATACAAGATGCTGAAGATGCTCAAAGATGCTGTACAGAGATTGAGGGTCTTGCAGGGGCTACTCCTCAGTCCACAGTGAAGGTGAGGTGATACTGGCCATAGGGGTCAACATCCCTTGAAGTCCTCTCTGGGTTATCAGAGCGCCAGCCTTCCCAGCAGAAATAGCAATTTCCCTCTTTTGGACATGGTACGCCTTCTGGGAGACCAAACTGCACTTAGACAACTCTCCTGGATCCAGCAGGCTCAGGTGCAACAATTGTGCATCAGGTCCTGGTCTCTCCGGTTGCACAGCGCGAACTCAGGAGCTAGACTGCCAAATCGACTCAACAGGCTTCTTCAGCTTTTGTGGTCCTGTGCTGTGAGATGGAAGTCTGCCAACTGACCTTTGGAGTCTCTGCTTCTAGTTTGGGGAATGGCTTCTTCACAAGCAGAACACAGCAGACACAGTCCTTTCCTTCTGTAGCCCAAGGATCAGTAGGTGCAGTCCACTTCAATGCAGCACGTCTTTACTGGATCCCAGGTCATCAGGGCAGTCCTTCATTGGTGCTGTTCTCCAGTCAAGCAATATCAGAAATTTGGGGGCCAGAAGTGACTTTTTATTCCCCTTATGGAAGGTCACAGTCACTGGGCGTATTGATTCCCACATGCCTGATGACAACTTCCTGTGAAGTGTGGCATCTAGCTATCCCGGAGTGCTCTATTCTACTCAATCTCAAGATATTTGGACCCTTCTAATGGTGTGTGGAGCTTGGTAGCCCACCCTAGATGTATGGCTACCTGAGGGCTACACTCCCATGGCAAGACTGGTTTCACAACTGTTTTCCCTCTCTGTCCAAGCTGCCAGCCTGACAACCTACACAGTAGAGCACCCCCACCTCCCATGTGTGCTTATTAGTGCCCCTTCAAAACAGCTTTCCTTTTAAAGCTCACCTTTTGGGCCAAGATCACATGTGGCTTTCTGCCAGAAGGATATAACACCTCCAGGGGTGGCCCTCAATTGTTACCTTGCCTGGAAGTCATTCACATGCCTCCCCAAGAGGGCAGAAAGCTGTCTTGGGCCAGCCTCAGTAAATGGCCACTGGAAAACGTGAAACAGAATGTAAACTTTCTTAAGGTTGTATGTGGCAACAGGTTACATTAATGTTGATGTGGTTATCAGGTCGGGCTTAGTGTAACAAATTGTTTGGTACCTTGAAGTACCAACTTTGGTAGTCCCATTCAGAAGTTAGCTCAGCTGAGTTGTCTGCGTGTAACTCTGTACTCACCAATAGTGCTACCAGTGTCTGAGAAAAAAATGACAATTGTAGGTTTTTAGTGTCAGGACATGTTAAACACATGTTCTTCTTTTTAATATGCTGCACCTACCCTGCCTTAAGACTCAATAGGCCAACTGTAGGAGTGACTTACACATATTAAAAAGGGAGTTTGACTTTGCCATTGTTTAAAATGGCAAAGTCATTTTAGCAGTTTTAAACTGCTCTACCAGCCTGCAGTGGCAGTCTGGGAGACATATTTTACTTTGTCATACTCATGGTGGCCCAACTATTGCTGCACTCCACAAGTGACATTTTACCTTACAGGACCTAGGTACCCCTGGTACCTTATACTAGGGACTCAAAAGTAAATTAATCTATGCCAACTGGGCATAAGCCAATCAACCATGCATCGTTTGAAGGGTCAGAGCACATGCACTGAGTCCTGATTAGAAAGGTTCAGGGCATTTCAGAGCCTTTACACCAGTGCTTAGTAGTCGATATGTTGGCAAAAAGGGGGGTGAAACCTACAAAAAAGTCTGTTTCCTCACACAACCCCCTATCCCCGCTAATGCGTCAATGAGAACTTAACCAGACTTTTGTTAGTTGTTCTGGACTATTTAGTGAGGAAGTATGTGGGAAACTGTCTGACCACTGCAGGGCCTATTCAGCCGCACATCCTTCTTCTATGGAGCTGACCTAGATCAACAATGACAGGCCCCAACCTAAATTGGGCAATGGCTAGGACTTGGGACTTTGCAAACCATTTACTGTACCCTCTAGTTGGGACTGTGAGGTACCACCCTGCACTAGCTCTACCTTAGCTAGGGCTGACCTAGCTTACCACAGAGTTAACCCAACACTGGAGTAACCTCACCATGACCAGGAGGGTTGGGGCATACTTTGCTACCCACCATATGGTCTGATCCATATGCCAAGGCTAGAGCTGTCAGAAAGTCAAGCACCTAACAGAGGCCACTGAAAGCTGCCAGTACCCAGAACCACTCCTAAAGATTTCCACTGACAGGTGAATGTACTCCTTGAGCAGATGGGGATTTTTTCAGCCTATCTAGCTCCTCAGAGTGGGACACTACCACCTCAGATGGCAGGCACACTCCTTCCAGGCCTCCTTCTGTCATCGGTGCAGGAGGGAAAACATGGATATAAGCAGTTACCTGGCACTCCAGGGCTTACTGGTGCCAGCAGAGGCCTCACCAGGTCCAGTCAGGGGGTCCTCCCCTACTTGGGTAGGTTTCATCCGATTTCCTGAGTTTTCACTTCCTACCTTTATCTCTCCTGTGGGGCCCACATCTCCTAACCTTAAGAACAGGGCCCCCAGAATCATGGGGATTGGCTGTGCCCTTGGAAGCCACCCCCTCTGATTCCAAATTGCAATCTAGGAGGTTATTGCCTAGAAGGTAATCCTGTGGGCAGGTCAGGCCTGACCACCTCCCTGTGCTAGCTAAGATTCCCCCTATTTCTAGGGACACTAAGATCATACAGCAGTCAATGACTTGCCCTCAGACTGCCTTTACCCTTACAACCTGTCCTAGCTGGTACTGGTCTGGGGACACTAACTGGTCCACTATTATGAGGTGACTGGTACCAGTGTCTCTAGGGGCAGAGGTTGGGATCCTACTTACATTGATCTGGTGAAAGTGCCTACTACCACCCTCAGGGATCACCAGCTTACCATCTGGACTGTGCTCCCATGTAAATGCTAATAAGTTCTCCTAATCTGAGGTGTATTCCTGAAAGGCCACACTAGCCACTCCAGTGGTAACCTTTGTCTTGGGGCATGATGCATCCCCTCTATGGTGTCCTGGCTTCTGGCTGTCAAAACATGACCCATTTTCTAAGTGTTTCTTTAACCCTGGTTTCCCACTACTCTGCTTGCTAGAGGTGGGCTGGGTCTTGACCCCCTGCTTGGGGTTCTGAAGGAGCCTCTTTTTTTGACTTACTACTTCCCTTTTTAGGGTCGAGCCTGCGTTGCATGCGCTCGCGCATGCGTATCGCAGCGAGACTCTTTTGTATTTAGAAAAGGGCTCGGAGCCCTGTCAACTTCACGTCAGTGTTTTTTATTGGTTCGTGGGCTTGCCTAATAAAATCTGCTTGCTTTCATTAGTCGAAGGCAGGCATAACTCATTCCTTTTCCGGTGGCTAGCCCTCCTCGAGCGCAGCGACCAAGTACAGAAAACATGCGAGGCTCGCTGTTTTCCATCGGGCTGGTGGACTTCTTTTTCTCTAATTTACGAGTGCGATCTTGCTTGGCAGAAGTCGAGCGCTTTACATAGTTAATTTAACTTTTTCGGGTTATGTACATAAATGCACTTTTGCCCGATAGGTGAAAAGTCGGGTTAGGAGTTTACAACGCGATCAGCTCTAACATGAGCAAACGCGAGACCCGTTGCATTGTAAATGCTTGTTTCATTCTGTGGGCCTAATATCCCTCTTTTTGGGATCACCCCCTCTGGGTCTTCTTGGGTACTCTTGTCCTGGCCCTTTTATCCGCTACCTTGCTCAGCTCTCTGGAACTAAATACCTTTGAGTCTACTAGGTGCTTATGTAAGTTTTCTAAGGGACAATTTGTATGGATGTGCTCTTTAAACACCAGATAGTAGAGTCCCTCATAGGTAGTTACCTGGATACCCTGAATCCAGCCATCCAGCGCCTTTTCTGAGGCATCTACAAAATCCACCCAAGTCTGTGTTCACCCTTTTGTATTGTCCCAACATCTGGCTGTACTCTTCAGGAGTGAGTCCAAAGATTTCTACAAGTGCTGGTTTCATGATTGGGTAGGATTCTACTACCTCATCCTCAAGTGTAAGCAATCTATACCTACCAACTACTGACACTAACTTCCACAGTAGTGTCTCCCAGTGTTTACCCACCGGCGCTCCCTCATAGGATGCTAGCCACTTATCTGACATCCCGTGGGACATAGTTAAGGGCAATCTGACCTTTGATGCACTCCTGTCTGATGCATCAGTTTTCTTGTTGCTCCCACCAATCTCTCTGGGTCCCATGCTCAGTCTTGCTCTTCCTTCTTCAAGGGCCAGGGCTCTCTCCTCCACCTCCAGGGCTGCTGATACTTCTTGACGTGAACACCTACTGTTGGTGCTCCTCACACTGCTTTCTAGAGAGCACCTTTGGCTTGGTGTTGGGGCACCTCGTTTGGTGGGTGAACTCAATGGACTTCGCCAAGCCTTGGAGTCCTTCGCCATGTCACTCATCTTTGCCTTGTTTCTTACATTGACCTTTCTGTCCATTCACAACTTCCTCAGCTCATTCCTTTTGAGAGTGGACAGATTGGATAGGTCAAGCTCCATATTTCTTGGCTAAAAGTGACTTCCCTACTTTCCAGAACTTTTTGAAACTTTGACACCATTTTTTAAAACTTTTTAAACGTTCAGCAACTCTTTGAAACTGGAACTCTGAAGACTCTGGAACTCAACAACTGCTTAGGAAACACACCGACATCTTTGTGTTACTTTGGCAGATTCTTAGTGATTTCAACCTCAACAACTATATGGTACTGCTAAACACAAGTTTTAGATCCTACCACTGCCACCAATGTGAGGAAATGGGGTGTATTATATGGCGTGGTTGTGTGTCCTCACCATGTAATATACTTTCAACCCTTTTAGGAGCATTCAGTTTTTGTTTCTTAAAACTTAGCTCACCACTGGATATCAATGGCTCTGACCAGTCAGGCTTACATAAAGGAACAAGTGTAAAGCAGTTAAACAGCACCAGAACAATTGAAGAAGAATGGTACTCGCCACTCAAGAAATCCAACACCAACTTATAAAAATAGCTTTATGCTGAATTTAAAAGCTGTTTCCTCATACGTAGACACCTGGACACCCAGGGGCGGCTCGCAGGTATTCCTATGGGCGGGGTGGTGCGCGGGACGCATGGCAGGAATTAATAATAAAATACAATTTTTAAAAAACTTACCTCTGCTCCTGTGCCGCGCCGCCCCACTCCTCGTCTTCATCCGGATGCTGCAGGCACAGGCTCCCAGCTTGCCCTGCGGCCAGTGCTGACACTGCTCAAAGCAGTGTCGGGATTGGCTGGGAGCGCCCAGCCAGTGCGCACCCACGCAGACTGGGAGCCTTTGTTTACGGGCTTGAGAGAGCCTACTAAGCATGTATGTTTGGCCGGCCCGAGACAGCCGGCCAAACATACATGCGCAGTGAGGGGGAGTGTGCAAGTCACCGCTGTGGCCCCACCCCTTTCAAAGAAAACAATACTAAACTTAGTTTATTATCCTTTTCTTTTAAAGGTTTTGCAGCTGCCGCTCCTGGCTGGGGAGGGGAAGCTCCTCTGCCTTTATGGAGGAGCAGCCGCTGTGGGCACCTAGTCTGCCACTTGCATGTGGCCTCCAGTTCCTGGTTGTTTCAGCCTGATCCATATGCTGCAATTTGACCAAGTGACACTGCCGCTGCCTAGGTTTTCCCACTCACCGTTCTTCCTGACAACAGAAGCCCCACCCACTCCAGGACCTACATAATGCATGCCGCAGTGTGACCATTTCGCTGGCGCAAAGGCAAGCCCACCTGTGCCCATCTGCATCTGGACCGTGCCCAGCACCAGGATCCCTGGCCCTGCAACCATTCAATGCAACACCACAACTGCAGCTACCACCAGAGCCAACAAATGACACCACTACTTCTCTGCCATCCTCTATGACCTCAACAACACCCACCCAAAAAACACGCTGCTCCCCGCATTCTACACCATCACAGTAAGACCTTTCTCCTGCACCCATTGTGATTTCATCTACGGCACCGCAGATGCCAACACCACTACCTCCAAACAACTGGCGCATGCCACCACCCCCTCACCCACTCTATCTGTCCACCATGGTCCTCAATGTACTATCCCCCAGGAAACACTCAACTGAAATCTGGGCCCTGCTCAGCAGCAACACTATAGGAAAATAGCCTCTTTCTAGTCTGATTACCCCCATTTCTGGCCTGTTTGTCAGTGTGTTTAACTTTGTCTACTGGGATCCTGCTAACCAGGACCCCAGTAATTCTGTTATATCCCTTAAATTTGGTTGTTGGTTACAGTTACTGCAGTATTTCACCCACAATTGTCCCTAGTATATGGTACCTAGGTACCCAGGGCATTGGGGTTACAGGGGATCACTATGGCTGCAGCATATATTTTGCCACCCATAGGGAACCCATGCAAAGGCTTCTGCAGAACTGCCATGGCAGGACTGTCATTTCACCCTGTGTGAAAAGGTGCAAGCACCCTTTCACTGCCATTTTTCACCACATCAGGTTAGGTCACTTATAAGTCACCCCTGTGGCAGGCCTTCCAGCCCAGAGGGCAGAGTGCAAAGTACCTGTGTGTGAGGGCACCCCTGCACTAGCAGAGGTGCTCCCACGAACTCCAGACCCATTTTCCCGGACTTCGTGAGTGCGGGGACGCCATTTTACGCGTGTACTGGACATAGGTCACTACGTATGCCCAGCTACATAATGGTAACTCCGAACATAGGCATGTTTAGTATCAAACATGTTGGAATCATACCCCAAGGCTTTTGCAAGCATTGGTTGTATGATTCCATGCACTCTGGGGGCTGCTTAGAGGACCCCCCATTATTGCCATTTCTGCCTTCTGAGGGTTTCCAGGTAGCCCAAACTGCTGCCACCTCCCAGACAAGTTTCTGCATTCCTGTTGCTTGAAGAGCTTGAGCCCAGGAAGGCAGAACACAGGATTTCCTTTAGGAGAGGGGTGTTACACCCTTCACCTTTGGAAATAGGTGTTACAGGCTGCGGATAGGGAGCCTCCCTAGCCACTGGAAATGCTTTGAAAGGCAGATTTGGTGCCCTCTTTGCATAAACCAGTCTACACCGGTTCAGGGACCCCTAGTCCCTGCTCTGGCACGAAACTGGACAAAGGAAAGGGGAGTGACCACTCCCCTGTCCATCACCGCCCCAGGGGTGGTGCTCAGATCTTCTCCAGAGGGCCCCTGGGTTTTGCCATCTTGGATTCAAGGCTGGCAGGGAACTCTGGAAGCATCTGAGTGGCCAGTGCCAGCAGGTGATGTCAGTGCCCTCTCCTGATAGGTCCTTACCTGGTTAGGTGACCAATCCCCCTTTCAGGGCTATTTATGGTCTCTCCTTTGGGTGGTTCCTGAGATTCAGATTGCAAGACACCAGCAGGAATCCTCTGCCTCCTCCACGTTGACTTCTGACCAAGGAAACTGCATCTGGACTTCAGGAACCTAAAACGTGCAACAAAGAAGCAAGCTGCCTCCTGCAATATTGTATCTCCAGCTCCTTCCAGGAACTGCATCATTTTCCCGGTCGTGCATCTTCTGAGGACAGCCCGCCCTCAGCCTGCAACTGAAGGAAGACGGAATGTCCCTTGGGGTGAAGGAGTCACTCCCCTGCTTCTGCAGGCACTAACTGCAACGACGACCGGCTGCGTGGATCCTCTCTCCGGCTGATTTGTGTGGATCCTGCATCACGGGTGGTGGACTGAAGTAGTCCTGACGGTCCTCTCTTCCAGCTGTCCAACTTCGGTGGAGGTAAGACCTTGCCTCCCCATGCAAGACAGTACCCCTTTGCACCACATCTTTTGCAGCTGCCAAGGCTTGTTGGCATCCATCCTCCAAGATCTTCGTGCATCTTGATGCTCCGGCCCCCAGCACTCTATCCTGTGATGCACAGCTTCATGAGTGGTTCTCTGGCGGCGTGGGAGCCTTTGTCATAGTACTGCATGGGCCCTTTCCGCAACATCCTTGTCCCCGTCTTCTGGGACTCCTTTGTGCGCTGCCTAGTCTTCTGTGGACTTTCTGAGTTGCTGAGTGCCCCCTTTGACTCCCCCTCTGGGTAGAGTCCACCTGGTCCTTCCTGGTCCCAGGCAGTGCCATTTTCTGCTAACCGTGAGCTTTGCTTGTGCCAAGGCTTCTGGGTTTTTCTTAATTCTTCTTGTTTCTGTGTGTGATCTGGGAAACTTACTGTCATTGACTTCTATTTTGCTGGTCTCTTGGGTGGGATGTGGTACTTACCTTTGCGCTTTTCTAGTACTCCCAGCTCCCCTCTACACACTACACCTGCCTAGGTGGGGGACCGACTTTCGCATTCCACTTAAATAGTATATGGTTTGTGCTCCCCTCTAGGCCCATTTCTAACTATTGTGATTTTCACTAATTGCATTGTTTTCTAACTGTTTGTATGACTATTTCTGCATACTAGTGTATATAATTTGTGTATTACTTACCTCCTAAGGGAGTGTAGTCTCTATAGTATTTTTGTTATTTGTGTCACCAAAATAAAGCACCTTCATTTTTGTAACACTGAGTGTTTTCCTTCGTGTGTGAGTAATGTGTGACTACAGTGGTATTGCATGAGCTTTGCATGTCTCCTAGATAAGCCTTGGCTGCTCATCCACAGGTACCTCTAGTGACTCTGGCTTCTAGACACTGCCTACACTACACTAATGAGGGATAACTGGACCTGGTATAAGGTGTACGTACCATAGGTATCCACTACACACCAGGCCTGCCTCCTTCAAACACACTCAAACATCTCTTCCTGACTGAAACATGCCTGAACCCAGCCTCCAACCCAGACATCGATGCAGACATCCAACCTGCCTGCAAAATCACATACCAGGACCAAACCCACAAGCCAGGTGGAGTACTCTTGATCATCTACAAAAACACAACTGACTGCACCACCTCCACGACTCAGATATCAACCTCATGGAACACCTCCACTTCAAAATACGAATGGACTACAACGCCATCTTGAGGGGGAACCCTTGCATACCATCCCCCAGGGCCCTGAGCGGAATTCTGCAACCACATCACAGACTTCTTCGATACCCTCGCCGACTATATCCTCCTCGAGACCTCAATTTCCACTTGGAAGACACAACAAACCCCAATTCCACAGCTCTCTTCAAAACTCTGATTCAACCAGCTCGTCCAAGGACCAACCCACACAGCAGGCCACATCTTCAACCTTATTTTCTCCTCCAACAACAGGATCACAACCACCCAGACAACCCCACTTACATGGTCCGACCACTACATCATACATTTCAAGATAGCCTCCCACCAAGCCACACCCCCCAAAAAAAAACAATGCACCATCTGAAGAAAAATGGACCAAGATCCGACAGGACTGCCCACCCAACCACACCTGGAACCTCAATGTAGACACCAAGCCCTTCAATAAATGGCTTACCGACTCGTCCAACCGCACCGCTCCCACTAGAAACAAGACCTCCAAAACCAATAAATGACCCAGCTGGTACACAAACGACTTTAGGGAGTCCAAGCGGCACTCCAAAGAACTTGGGAGAAAATGAAGACTCAACACAAATACCAACACAAAATTCACATACACCGCCCTCAGCATCTATCACCAACAACTACGAGATGCAAAGAAAAAGGCTCTAGCACTCAGACCTGAAGCCAGCCTCAACAACGCCAAACAACTCTTCACCATCATTAAGGAGTTCTCAAACCCTGCGGCTACTAGTGACATCATCCCATCACAAGCACTCTGCAGTAACCTCTCAACTTTCTTCAAACAGAAGATTGCCAAGATCTACAGTGAATTCGATCCATGGCCTACTGATATGAACTCTCAGCAGGACACCTCTCTCATTACGAAAGAGAAGCTAAGCAACTGGAAGGCCCTCTCAAATGAAGAGACCATCACCCTGATGAGAACCATCCATTCAGGAACCCACTCATACCATGCCTCCACTTCATATACAACCTTAGAGGAACCATCATCTCCCCCACGCTCACTGCTATAATCAACACCTCCATAACCACTGCCAGCTTCCTGTTTTGGTAGAAAAATGCAGAAGTCAATGCCCTATTGAAGAAACCAAGAGCAGACCCCGAACACCCACAGTGACTACAGACCTCTTTCGCTCCTGCCTTTTCCAGCTAAAGTCATGGAGAAAGCCATCAATACCCAACTTGCAGACCACCTCAAACGCCATGAACTCCTAGACATCACTCAATCTGGCTTGAGTAGCAACCACAGCAGAGAAACAGCCCTCATTTGGGCCACCAATGACATCGGAAGAATCCTTGACCAATGAGAAACGGCCTGACTCATCCTCCTAATCCTCTCCACAGCTTTTGATACAGTCTTCCACAACTCCTCAGAAAGCTTCTGCAGTTGGGTATCTGCAGACAAGCTGTCAAGTGGATATCCTCCTTCCTCATGGACAGAATTAAACAAGTTAGAGATCCCCCTACATTGCTGAACCCAAGAAACTCATCTGCAGTGTCCTGCAAGGATCATTGCTCAGCCCAACCCTCTTCAACGTCTTCATGACGCCCTTCGTGAAATGTATCAAAGCCCACTGCATCAACATAGTGTGCTACGCCAATGACACACAGCTCATCCTCTCCCTTACTGACTCAACCAGCACTGCCAAAGCAATCTTTGATAACTGCGTGAGTAACATCACTGCTTGGATGCTCAAACTCAACCCAGACACAACCGAAGTCCTTATATCGGGCAACAACCACTCCCCCTGGGACACCTCTTGGTGGCTGTCTGAACTTGGCCCCCCCACCTACCCCTGCGGACCATGCCTAGGACCTCAGGATTATTCTGGATGCCAACTTTCATGAACAGACAGATCATCATTGGCACCTCATCATGCAGACGTTACCCAAATCATCTTCTCCTTGTCGTCTACACAGGACCAGGGTCCCTCTGATCTCAACCGTGGCTTGAAACTAATTGCCACTTGGATGAGTAACAGTGGCTCAAGCTGAACAGTGATAAAACGGAGGTGATGATCCTGGATAAGAATCCTCAACTCTGGGGCCGCCAGCATTGGCCTTCTTCTCTTGGGCCTTTTCCTGCCTTTTCTTCTAAAGTGAAGTACTTGGGCTTCATACTGGATGAAAATCTCTTGATGAAGCCACAGGTGGTGAAGGTGACCTCTACTTGCTTTGCTGTGCTTAAGTGGCTGAAAAAAATCATTTGGATCCTTCCCCTGTCAGCATAAAAGACAGTAATCCAAGCTCTAATCCTGTTGAGATTGATTTATGGCAATACCCTTTACTTAGGTATACATCAAGCTCCTATCTGCCGGCGCCAAACAGTTCAGAATGCTGCGGCGCGACTCTTGTTTCACCTCCCGAAGCAGGCTTCAGTTGCCCATCTCCTTCAAGAGGTACATTGACTCGCACTCACTAAGTGCATTCAATTTAAAGCATTGTGCTGTGTCTTCAAAGCTAGAGTTGGATGTTGCCCTCGCTACATTCAGGAGCTGGTGGTGCCCTATCGGCCGCCTCGCTCATTGAGATCATAGCTTATGGCCCTGTGCACTGTATCGAGGTTTTATCTGGCTGGATGGGCAGGCGTTCCTTCTCAGTTATGGGTCCTAAACTCTGGAACTCCCTCCCAGTTGCCTTAAGATATTGTTCCACGCTATTTGCCTTTTGTAAAAAAAACTGAATTTAGATTTGGAATCTATTTCTTACTGTTTCTATTGCTTAGTGCTGGGAAGCCCTATTTGGGTACCACAATAATGATAATAACAGTGCTTTCACATCTTACGAATGCTACACAAGATTTTAAAATTGATTCCACTCAACACCAGATGAACTGTCACCCAGGCTCTTATCACAAGTAGATGTAACCATGGAAACTCCCTCTACTTCGAAATTCCCATCCCAGGATCTACGCCAACTCCAAACCACCTAGAGTACTGTCACCAGACATATCCTACTGAAATAACCAAATCTTTCCACACCTCAACAGTCTCCACTGCCTCCCAGTCCAGGAAACATGTAGGTTCAAGCTACTCACCCATGCCTACAAACCTCTCCCCAACGGCAATCCAAATCCTACCAACTCACCAGACACCTTGAATCTGCATCCCAGGCAAGAACACATGTCCCTTGCATCAAGAAGACCAGAAGAGGAGGAAGCTCCTTCTCATCGCATCCAATACCTGGGACTAACACCTGCAAAACCTCAGAACCTCCTCTACCCTCGTTGACTTCTGAAGGAACCTCAAGACTCTTCCAGATGAAACAGACATGATTTCCTCCACCTTCTCAGGCCTGCCATTCTCACCCCCTGGGTACACTCATAGGTGACTAGCCCTGCTCTACAAATCCACATTACATGTACGCTGATTCTTAAGGCTGCATTCTTTATTGCAGTCACTTCAACTCATCGCATGATTGAACCACTTCTTGCTGATGTCGTGGCTCCTTCCCACATTGGGCAACCCATCATTTTTTGCATCTCTGCACCCTCTGAAAAGAGGAGAGGCTTCATCTGTTTGACGACAAGGGTGCTTTAAGCATCTAGATTGATTATACCAAGGAGCATTGGGTGGACAGTCCGGTTTTTGCTGTGTTCTCTGGAGTGAAGGCAGTGCAGAAGAGGACTGCCAAGGTGAATAGTTCTCTGCATTAAGATCTGCTGAGCATTAGCCAAAAAGCATCCTCTGGAAGGTTTGTGAGCCCATTCCACTAGCACTAAGGCTGCTACCACTGTATTGACATGCAGCGTGCCTGCCTTTGACATCTGTCAGGCCGCAACATGGGCATCTGTGCTCATGTTCATGAAGTGATGCTGTCTTCATTGCCAGGTCTGGATTGAGGGACACTTTTCCCTTTCAGTCCTGCAAGATTTCCTGATCTGAGCCATTCCATAGGCATCCCCTACCCGGGAAGGCACTGCCTTGGTTTTTTCAAGAATTGAGGGACCTGCAGTAGGAAATATCCATAAGAAGAACAAGTTCATTACCTGCGGTAATGATCTTTCTGGTGGGTAAGCTATCTAACAGCAGATTCCTCAATGTCCTCACACTTCCACATTCTGTGACGAGGTCTATTTTACCATCTAAAATGGTTCCTGGTTAGAGATCTGCACACTAGTACCAACATTTCTATTGTACGTGGGCGAGCAAGGAGTCAAGCAACCTAATATTGGAATGCAGGGATGGCGCTTATATGCAGCCCTACCCTGTATCTTTTGAGGTGTAACAAAGTCAGTGTGGAGCCACATACTGTCACCTAGAGGCTTGCTGGAGCACTGCTATGAAAAACGTATAGATCCAGTGTGGCGCCTGAGGGAATATTTAAAAAAAGTGAGGAATCGTGTTTGGACTGAGTATCCACAAAAAAATAGCGTAACAGAAGTTAAATATCTTGTTCTTCCAGGCCTGACACAATGCAATGGATAGATGTCCATTTCAGATCCTCATGAGGTCTGTCACTGGTACCAGGGGTCGAAGCACTGCTTGGTGTCAAAGCAGGAGTCGAAGTTGTACAACAAATTGTGGCCTCATGCAGCACAAGGCCACCAAAGGTCAGCCCAAACTCTTTATGGCTTGCCCCCGCTTTGGGTGTAAAGCTCAGTATCTATCACATTCCAGGTTTGAGTGTCCTTCAAAGGTGCATTCCTCACAGTTATCAAAGTCTTCCAAAGGAAAGAAGAGGAAGAACAAAAATAAGAGTAAGCACAACGACTCTCCCCGTGGCATGAGTTTAAGTTGAGAGTTTGGTCATCTTAACGTACTCTATATCCGGCGGACGCCTCCTCTGAACTACCAAAGGAACTTCCTTAGGTGCCGCCGCCTCCTTCAGTGACTGTTGTTGGGCCCACCTCCAGGTTCCTTGCTGTGACGCATATGCAGGCATACCAAGAGTTTTCAGGGACGGGAGCTGATGTGACTACATTTCCTTGGCCATGGCAGGTTTTTCAGGCAGGCTACAGTCCCCACTCAGGTGATGCCTCTGGCAATGGTTGACTTAAACCCAGCTTCAAGTTCTTTCTGGGTACAGCATCCAGTATCTCTAGTGCCAATTATCACAATAGCGCCAATTATGAAGCCAACTGAGGCACCATCACGCCTGATTGTCCATGCAGGCCTGGACACATTTCTTTGATGCTCAATAGCCCTGATGAGCCACATTGGCTTTGTTCCAAAGGATTCTCCAGAACTATGCAAGGAAGTCCTATAGACATATTGTTCGATAGGACATTGGATTTGGAGATAAGGCTGATTCATACTTGGAGGAATTCGGGTGGGTAGTGCTATATCCTGCGCCCTTGGCACCAGTCTCCAGCCTGAAACTACAGGCAGCTTCAAGGGCTTTTCATTTTGACAATACAAGCCCACCCAGCTGTCCCAATATCCCAAACAACTTCTGCAACAGTGCCAGGGACTGTAGAAACTGTCTCCAGGCTCAGCAGCCCTCCTTTTCAGCCACTTTAGTTTACCCTTATAAGGGCATGTACGACAAGTTGGAGGACATGTATCCTTTCTGAAGGCCTGGAAGACCAAGACATTGGGCTTACAAATTGTATAAAGGGTTATCCCCCACCCTTTCAGCAGCCCTCTTTTCCTCCCACTGGAACTGCACACTTAGCCCCTTCAGTGAGAGATGAACCTCTGGATCCTGCAATTGGAGGTGACAGCCCTGCTACAAAGAAGAGCAGTGGAATTGGTTCTGATACAGGAAATCAGACAGGGCTGCTATTCTCTGTTCTTCCTAGTTCTCAAGAAGGACAGTGTTATTAGTCTGATCCTAGACCTCAGACCCTTGACTTCTTACATTTGCAATAAGAAGTTCAAAATGCTGTTGCTCACTCATTGTCTTTTGTTGCTGGAAATAGAAGACTGGATGGGTTTCCTTGAATTGCAAATTGCAATATTTTGTCATACTTATCCTGAAGTCACAGAGGAGGTACCTGTGTTTCAAGATGACTGCCATGGTTGTTGATTATCTCAGAAGCACCTCCGGTCTGCCCTAAGATAATGGCTGTGCTGCAGCTCATCTCAGAAGGTTGGAAATCTCCATATTACCACACCTTGATGACTGGTTACTTGAGGCCAGCTCACGGCAGATGGTGTAGCATCACCATCATTCTTGCTGTTCAGCCTTGTCTTTTTCATCAGCAGGCCCAAGTCTTACCTCAAGCCCTCTTAATGCCATCTGTTCATATGTGCAGTACTGGGTGCAACATCCCAGTGGGTGCAACACCAGGGGAATCTCGCCAACCTGGTCAGATTTCAAAGTAGACTACAAAAGATTTGCAGTGGTGGTTGACCAACTGCGACAGACCCCTCTCCCTTCCCCACCCAGAGCTGACAGTGATTATCTGATAGAGACTTCTAGCTGCCGACACCTTAGAATATTCCCCGAGTGTCAGACTGGTTCCGGAAAACTTTGATGAGAAGTACCCCTACGTGCCAGTAGGTGGTGTCATTGGGCTCTGTTTGGCATCGTCCATGCCAGAAGTGACTGTGTGGTGGCTATGTAGGCACCACCCCAGCATGCTGATGTCAGTACTTTTCTTTCCTCGCCAGTAAGCACCAATCTAGAGAGAACTGCCAACAGTCACTTATGGCTGACCATTTTTTCGACCGTTAGTCAACGAATTTTTGAGACTTTATCTCCTGGTGTGTAGGATTTTTTAAAACCATGCAGCGCCTGTCACCGGCAGATGTTGGTGATGGACACACTTGATTTGCCTCTGGTGTCTTGAGCACGGCCATGACACCAAGCCATGTGAGGATTGCTATGCAATGCATCCCAAGGCACTGAGGGAGCAGTCCCTCAAGCTCTTCGCTGCCTGATGTCAAACTACTCTGTGACACTACAGATCTCAGTCACAAGGAAGGTTCCAAGATAGTTTGCAGAGTCGAACCTGGCAATCGTCATCCCACTCCAAGTTGTCTAGAGTTGGGTGAGTCCCACAAGAAAAGGAAATCATCAAAGAGGACTTCAAGTTTGCTTCACAAGTCTTCAGAAGAGTCCATGGAGCTGTCAGCACTCAAGGCCTAGCTCTGTGCTGGAGCCTGTGCCTGGGCTGTCCTTGTGCCTCCCTGAGTTTCTGGGAGCCGGAGCAATATCCACCCGGCTGAAAGAATTTCATGAGGCAATGCACATCATCTCCGGGTGGCCTGAACCTTTTGGAGGGCCTTTTGGCCTCACAGGTATGGGAGGGGCCCCTACTGGTCTTCTACCGGTGGGTTCGCCCTTGACACCAGTCAGGCCCCAGGGATCAATTGACAGATCCAAAGTGACATCGTCAAGTGACCTCTACCTTTACTGGTTCCCTCTCTATTGCTGACACCAATGATGCTCAGCAGTGTCACCGCCCCCATCATTCCGAATGCCAAAATGAAGCCGGACGGACATCATCCAATGCTTGTTTTGGCACCGACCAGGGCAGACCCCTCATATTATTGCCAGTGCCTTATTTCTATGACAGGCCTTGATTGGGTATGGTTACCAAACAGAAGATCCTGAGGACACCTGCTATGAGGTACTAGTTGATGCCAGTGGCCTGGACACCTCCCCAGACACTAGCCTGGTCTCTTCTCCTACAGTGGCTACAGAGGAGGGTGCCTCATTCACTATGGTGGTGCAGGGGCGGCTGAGATCCTGGACCTTACACTACCTTCAGTGGCAGTCAAGACAAACATCTTGACAGAGGCGCTTCACCTGGGAGTTGCCCTCACAGAACCATTACTCCCATTTAATGAAGCCCTTAGAGACATCCTTCTTGAGCCTGGTCATGTGCATATGATGGTTCCTTGGCAACATCGCCCCACCCCAGGGGACTTACGTTTTGACACACCACAGCACCTCACCCTGGGGCACTTGGAGGTCTAAGTCTCCATGTCCAAAATTAATCCTGGAGTATTCCATGCTACCACACCAGATAGGCAATCTGAAAACGCTGGATGCTTTTGGGAAGAGGATATTCTCTTCAGCCAGCCTGGCATTGCAATCAGTGAAGTGCTGCCCATGGTCTCAGAGGATGCCTGAGCCATACTCTCTCAGGCAGTTGTCGATGGGAGAGATGCATCCAAGGTCACCATAAGATATGGGCTGGATACGAGTGATTAGCTGGGTAGATCAATTTCCTCATCAGTGGTCCTTAAGCGCCACAACTGGGTGAGAACCACTGGCTTTTCGAGGGAGGTCCAGGCTTTGCTCATGGACATGCCCTTTGATGGCTTCTGTCTGTTCAGCGAGAAAGTGGTCTCAGAGTTTGAGCACTTCAAGGGCAGTAGGGCTATGGCCAGGTCCTTGGGCATTTCTATGGGTCCTCAACAATCCCAGTCCACCTTATACCCCTTTGGGCCATGGAAGGGGTTTCCAATCATGCTTCTATACTCCCAGCTACCACAGCCAACAAAGTTTGCAATTCTTTTGCAGACGCGGTTCCCACAGACCACGTGGGACACACAGAAAGAAGTTGGGCCAGTCCACCATCCCCCGGGCAGCCATAGCCTCTAAACCCCTTTAATGTTCCCTGTGACCGTCATGGAAATCCAGTGGGGGGGGGGGAGGTAAGGTATGCCATCACCTGCTCCACTGTAGGTCGATAACATCAGACCATTGGTTTTGCAGCTTTTCTAAAGTGTTTACTCCCTCCCCTTTGTGCCCACCCCACCTTCCATGCCACCCACTTATGACATGCTGACGGAGGACTACCTCTCTTTGCTCTGCCTGGAAGTGATAGCTTCCTTGTCCAAGGGAGCTATACGTAGGGTGCCTGCATCAGAAGTAGGTCAGGATTGCTATGCCCGCTACTTTCTTGTGTAGAAGAAGGATGAAGGCCTTCATCCTATACAAGACCTGCACCTTCTCAACCTCTTCCTGAAAAAGGAGATATTCAAGATGCTCCTGCTCACACAAATTCTGTCTGCCCTATATCTGAAAGACTGTATAGGTAGTGTTGCACTTGCAGGATGCCTATTTTCACATCCCTGTCCTACCTGCCCACGGGCATTACCTGGGGGTTCACGGTGGGTCAAGAGCACTTGCCGTGCTCCGTGTCGGTTGTACAAGAGCCCTTTGGGTGTTCACCAAAGTGATGGCGGTGGTTGCAGCTCACCTGCAGAAGGCAGGGATTCCAGGGATCCCTTCCTCCATGATTGGCTGTTGAAGGTGATCTTGAACTAGGCAGGCGTCTTTCACCTCCACACTACAGTGAACCTTCTGCACGGGCTGGGGTTCATTATCAAAGTGACACCTCACTCCCTCAGACCTTCCTTTTCATTGGAGCTGTTCTGGACACAGTGCAGTTTAGAGCTCATCCTCCTGAGTAGCAAATCCAGGATATTCAGGCTATGATACTGATGTTTCGGCCTCTATCCTATATTTCAGTGAGAATGACTCTGAGGTTGTTAGGCCTCATGGCCTTCTGAATCCTGCTTGTAACACATGCCCACTGGCATATGCGGGCTCTGCAGAGGGACCTAAGGTCCCAGTGGGCACCACATCAGGTTAATGTCTCTGACGTGGTCCAGATCGCGGAGGGAACTGCAAAAGATCTGCAGTGGTGGTAAACAAACCACAATTGAGTCAGTGGCAGACCCGTCTCCCTTCCCTAACTAGAGCTGACTGTAGTGACAGATGTGTCATTCCTGGGATGGGGTTGCCATATGGGAAACGTGGAGATCAGAGGACTCTGGTCTCTGGGGAAATTGGGACCCCACATCCATCTATTAGAACTTTGGGCGACCTGTTTGGCATTTAAAGTCTTTCTTCAATCAAGGGAAGGCTAGTAAAGTGTTCACGGACAACCCCCCTCCCCCATGTAGTGCTGCAGCAAACAAGGCGGGGTGCAGTTGTGGACCCCTTGTCAAGAGGCCTTGTACTTCTGGACATGGGTGAAACAGCAGAGCATTTTCCTAGTGGTTCAACACTTGGCGGGCTCTCTGAATGCCAGTGTGGACAAAATAAGCCTTCAGTGCCTAGAGGACCGTGAAGGGTGTTTCTACCCAGTGGTGATGGAAGGTCTCTTTCAAGAGTGGTGAGGACCTTGGTTAGATCTGTTCACCTCAGTTGAGAAAACATAATGTCAGCAGTTTTGCATGCTGGAGTTTTCAAGGCTACTCTTGCTCAGATATGCTTTTTGTCATGCGTTGAGCTCTGGCCTCCTGTACGCCTTTCCGCCAATACCACCCCTGCCTTGATTTCTGAAGAAGATCAGAAACGACTGGGCCCAAGTCTTCTTGTGGCTCTTGATTGGACACTGAGAGTCTGGTATCCGGAGATGTAAAGCATGAGCAATGGTCCTTTTGACTACGCTGCCTCTTCAGAAAGATCTTCTGTCGCAACAGGGGAGGGCCCTGCACCTAAACCTGAAAACTCTGCACCTTCATGTGTGGAGATTGAGTGACAATAGTTGACAGCTTTTGACCTTTCACCCAAGGTATGCAATGTTATACTGGCAGCCAGGTGCCCCGTAACCAAGATGGTATATGCCTGGCGTTGGAGTACGTTTGTGAGATGATGTGCAGATAAACATGTTGAACCTCTATCCGTACCCCGCTCTCAGGTCCTCTTGTTTATTTTTTCCTTAGCCCAACAGGGCTGTGTCCTTGGCACCTTAAAAGGTGGGCTTTCTGCATTTTTGGCTTTTCTGTGGTTGCCAGATGTTATCCTTTTTCAAATTCCCAACCGTACATTGGTTCTTATAAGGCCTCAAACTCATGTTCCCACCAGCGCCCTTTACTATACCTTAGTGGACCTAAATCTGGTTCTTAATTTTTTGATGCGTGCTCCGTTTGAGCCGCTACACATTTGCCCACTCAGAATTCATCCCATCAAATTGTCCTTTCTAGTGGCAATAATATCTGCCTGGTGGGTCAGTGAGCCACAGGCACTCTTTGTGCATCTTCCATACCTCACTTTCTTCCTTGACAAACTAGTTCTTTGCACTAGGGCGCTTTTTAACAAAAATAGTAGTTACCACTATTCATGTAGGCCAATCCATCACTTTCCCTACCGTTTACACTATAGCTCACCCTTCTAAATAAGAGAGAGACTCCAACAACGTGACACAAAAATAGGGTTGTTAATCTACCTTGATTGCACACATGCATTTTGGGTGGACAATAAACCCTTCATTCAGTATGCTGGAGCCATGAAAGGGAAGGCAGTGGATAAGCACACCAGCTCCCGATGGATAGTTTTCTGCATTCAAATCTGATATAAATTGGCTAAAAAAGCAACCCAGAAGGTTTGCAAGCTAACGCAGTGGTTGCATCTTTCGCTCTGGCATAATGAGCTTGGAGAGTTCCTTTCCTGGATATCTGTCAGGCAGCAATGTGAGCTTCTTTACACATTTGCGAAGCACTACTGCCTAGATAGTCCAGTTTGGCAAGATAGTCATTTTGCCTTTTTGGTCCTATAGGACCTCTTAGTATAATCCATATCCCAGCCACGCCTTTGGGTAGGTATTAAATGGGTATCTATTCTAAAGTAAGGAATCTGCATCTAGAATTCTCTATCAGATGAAGAAGTTACTTACCTTTGGTAAAGCCTTATCTGGTAGAGACTCCATCTAGCTGCAGATTCTTTACTGACCCACTCATCCTTCCCATTCTGCGACCAGATTTAAGGATTGATCCGTAGAAGGGCCATATCCATACGGGTTGTCAGTGTGCCTCGTGAATCCACGCTTTTGGTGTGAAAATTCTACAAAGAAAATGACATCAGTACGCTGGGGGCGGTGCCTGTATTGGCACTGCACACATCTCTTTCATCACGGATGACGCCACATGGAGTCGAACGATGCCACCTACCAGTGCGCAGGGGTACTGTCTGGCACTTGGGGAATATTCTAAGGTAAGGAATCTGAAGCTAGATAAAGTCTCTACCAGATTAGGTGTTGCTGAGGTAACTTGTTCACCAATGCATCACTTCTGGGGTGGAGTGACCATCTAGAAGAGATGGAGATCAGAGGACTCTAGTTTCCGGCACAATCTCAGCTCCCCATGAGTCTTCTCGATCGAGAGCTATTCACTTGGCACTGAAAGCCTTCCTCCTATCCATCAAGGAAAGGCTGGTTGAGGACAACACTACCGCCGTGTGGTATTGCAACAAACAGGGAGGAGTGGGATTGTGTACCTTGTGCCAGGAGGCTCTGCTCCGCTGGACATGGCTGGATCACCAGGACATCTCTTTGGTCAAGCAGCACCTAGCGGGATCTCTGAACACCAGGGAAGACAAATTCCACCGCGGATGCCATGCAGATCACAAATGGCATTTACAGCCGGAGGTGGCACAAGGTCTCTCCAAGAATGAGGAGAACCATAGCTAGGCCTATTTGCCACCACTAGGAACCTGCAATGTCAGCTCTTCTGTGCACTGAAGACATGTTCTGCTCAGACTGGAACTGGGTACTCCTGTACGCCTTTCTGCCAATACCACTCCTGCCACGAGTTCTCAAAAAGATCAGGACAGAAGTTACCCAATTGATGCTGGTATCTATGGAATGGGCAAGGAGAATTTGGTATCACAAATTCCTGAGCATGAGCATCTGTCCTCTGATTAGGCTGCCCCTTTCGGGAGGCTATCTTGTCGCAGTAACAAAGCAAGGTACTGCACCCTAACCTGCGCATCTACCACCTTCCTAAGTAGAGACTGATTGGCAACAGTTCAATGCCTTTGACCTTTCTCCTGAGATTTCTGGCAGCCAGGGGTCTCTCAATGAAAACGGTATAAGCTTACCGATGGGATGAATTTGTGGCTTGGTGCTCCTCCTATAACATTAATCCTCGTTCTGCCTCCTTGTTGGAGGTGCTGTTGTCTGTGCTGTTTTGGGCCTGGCAAGACCTTGCTTTACCTTCCCACCATTAGAATTTACCTTCCCACCATTTCAGTTTGAGTGCAGTTGCCCAATCAGCCCTCACTGTTCAAGTCACCTGTTGTGATATATTTCCTTAAGAGCTTGCAATACATGTTTCATTCTACTCATTGGCACCGCAGTCTGGTTCCGACGTTCCTCGTGTTTCCCATTCGCGCCCATGCATTGCTGTTGCCTTCAGCTTTTGACCCATAAGACAGTATTCATGGTGGCTATTATATCGTCCATGAGGCTTAGTAAGCTTCAGGCTCTTTCAGTTGCACCCCCATATACCATCTTCTACCAGGACAAACTGGTCCTCCAGACTCAAGCCTCCTTTCTGCTGAAAGTGGTGACTCCCTTGCCAATGCAGCACCCTTCTGATGTTTTTGGCTCATCCTTCTAAGGAAGAGTAGAAACTCCATTATTTGAGCATCAAAAACGCTCTCTCTCCTTTTTATGTTGATTGTACAAATGACCACTGGGTGGACAATCAGTTTTTCATTGAGTTTGTTGAAGCAAAAATAGGCAAGGCGGTGCAGAAACAGACCATCTTTCTATGGATTGTACTCTGCATCAAACTCTGCTGTCCACTTGCTGAAAAGCGACCTCCTGGGGGCTTACGATCCCAGTCCACCACAGATTCACAAAGCACTACTCCTTGGACTGTCATGTCTCTAGAGACTGGCATTTTGTCCATTCGATCCTCTAGGACTTTCTGTCTTGAGCATGTTTGCATATTCACCTCTGGGGAGATATTGGTTGGGTATCTCTCCTAAGGTGAGGAATTTACAGTTAGAAGTCTCAGTCAGAAGAACAAGTTACTTAACTTTGTTAACCATTTTCTGGTAGAGACTCTATCTAACTGCAGATTCCTCTCCGGCCCTCCACACTGTTTTATTTGGCTCTTCATACTGGAGCCTGTTAGATATCTGCACACTGGCCACACATCAGTAAATTGTGTCTCTGCGCTTTTGGTGCAGAAATAGTCATGAAAAAACTGAGGTAAGTGCCCCGGAATGGTCCCTATTTAGGCACAGCACGTCACTTCCAACACGGACAGCATTGAAGCATGCCGAACGCTACCTACAGGTTCGCAGAGGTACTGCTTAAGATTTTTCAGATCCAGTCTGATGCCTGGGAATATTGTAAGGTGAGGAATCTGCACATAGGTAAAGTCTCTATCAGAGAAAGTGTTACCGAAGGTAAGTAAGTTGTTCTTCTGGTGGTAGATTCCTCACCAGTCCATTATAAAGGGTGGTGGTTGGTCATGGGTTTTTATAAAGTCCTTGTTTAGCCTTCTTGGGCTGGGAAAAAATGAACAGGGAACTGATGTCATTGTGCAGATTGGGCTATGCATGGCTCCAAAGACAGTACCCTGGCATCTCTACCACCACTAAGATACAGTCAGTGACCTGTACTGCCATCAGAGGGCTATTTTAAGGTGTATTCATCCAGTCTGGCATCTGGTGATAGTCTACAGGGAGGAACATGCAGGTAAACAGAGTATCCACCAGAAAGATTGTTAATGAAGATCAGTAACTTTTTCTTCCTTTCACAGTTATGCATCTCTGTCCCTAAAAACTCATGTGAGAGTTAAGGTTTATGGGGGACAGCCTTATTTTGATAGTGCCAAAACATCGGATTTTTAATGCTACTTGCCTACTGTCGAGCTACACTTATGCTATTTGGCACATGACACAGATGGGGGTTTAGCTACACATCAAGATGATGGACAGAGTGCTTAAACTTTTGAAGCACTCATCCCCAGTCACAGGTCTGGGTTAAATCTATTGTTCTTTTTCTCACCATGCCACCCCAGTTTGGGCCCAGCCATATGCTTATCAGTCTTCACCCTGTTCCTCATGGGAACAGTCCAGCATGAACTGCCAGGCCAGGTCCTCACTGGACAGGAAACAAGCATCTTAGGACCGATTTCGGGGTATCACCCCTCATCAGCCAGGCTCGCTTGAATTCAATTGCACAGGGAACAAGGGACCCACAACTGGGCATACCATGGGCACTTAGGGTGAGCATAGCAACAGAACAAGATGAGTCCTGAAATGTTTCAAACACTCACCCCCAGTTACAGATCTGAGTTAAATCCATTGTTCTTTTGCTCACGATGCCACCCCCGTTTGGACCCTGCTGTATGCAAATCAGTCTTGAACCTGTTCCCCATGGGAACAGTCGAGCCCAAACTGCCAGGCCAGGTCCTCACTAGACTGGAAACAGGCATCCTAGCACCAGTTTCGGGGTATCACCCCTCAGCAGCTAGGCTAGCTTGAATCCAGTACCACAGTGAGCAAGAGACCCATGTCTGGGCATACCCTGGTTACTTAGGGCAACCATAGCAACACAACATGATAATGGACTGAGTGCTGATATTTTTCAAACACTCACCCCCAGTCACAGATCTGGGTTAAATCCATTGTTTAGCCAGTCCAGATCATATCAGTGGCTATTTTTCTGAAATTATGTGTGGAGGTTTGTCTGGCTTGGACATGGAGGATTCAATGGCCAGATCAATGGGCTCTGCTGTGTCCCTATGCCTTAGTGCTTGTATGAATACCCTTGATTTCCTTGGCTCCCCAAGCAAACTTGTTGGGCTGGTCTTTTCAGGACTTGTGTTTTTTTTAAGAAGGTACTGATCTGGTCCTGGACATGGATCGAAACATGTTCATTACCATCCCAGGTATCTGGCTTTTCCTGTGAAGGGGTTTTAGTAGCTGAGTAGGCAGGCTGCCAGTGGTTTGTACAATAGGCTACATGTACACTGCTTTTTAGGTGGATGTGTATTTAATTAGAACTGGAGGGGTCAGTTCTATTTTGGAATGTTCTTGAAATTGCTTGGAGGTCTTTCTACTCGACGCATCACTCTCCTGATTGCACTAGTCTGGTACTTCTGCAATAATGTGCTCTCTCTACAACAGATTATTTGTTGATGGGCACAGCAGCGTTTTAAACAATTTTCTTATACTGTTCTTGGGACCATGACCTGGCTCAGGTAGGAGTCCCTTCCATAAGGCTTTGGCTGGCATCAGGTGTAATGATTCAACTTGTTACCTTTGCGGTGTTCTTTTTGCAGTTTACAGTTCGGCCCCATTTGATATTGTCCCTGTATTAGCTGCCTGGTCTCTTGGAATATTCTCAGTCGTGTTTCAGTTTTTGAGGGACTTATGTTCTTTAGACGTGGCCTGTTACTGCTCATGCCCGAGATCTTCTCCTGACTGTGTGATTTTGTTGAGTCTTGAGTTACCTCTCGGTTGCACCTGTGGTCTTCCTATGGGGGTAGAGAGTGGCACACCCCTGGTGTAGGAAACTCGACCCTTGTTTGCAGTATCACCACACTTTTTGCCAGATATTTGATGCTAACTTAACTGAGTGTGTGCTTGGATCCTGCTAACCAGGCCCTAGCACCAGTGTTCCTTCTCTAAACTGTACCATTGTATCCACAATTGACACACCCCTGGGACACACTAAGGCCCTTATTACAACCATGACGGTCGGTGTTAAAGCAGCGGTCATACAGCCAACAGGCCGGCGTTAACAAAAATGGAATCATGACCACAGCGGAAACCGCCAACACATACAGCCACTTTAACACTCTGACCGCCACAGCGGTAGCAACAAACATCGCGGCGTTCACCCCCAACAGCCGGGCGGAAGACAATGTACCACCCACCCCATTACAACCCGCCCATCCGCCAGCTTTTCCGGGGCAGTACCAACGCCATCAAAAGCACTGCGGAAACAGTACTTTGAAGAGAAACCACTCACGTCTCGACCCACAAGGAAGATCCAGGACACCATGGAGACCGAACTACAGGTGTTACCCATGCTGGTGTATTTTCTCATCTACCAGGAGTACCAACGCCGGCGACCACTGTGAGTACTGCACCTAGTACACAGGGGCGGGGGGAGGAAAAAGAGTGACGCAACACCCCCACCCTCACCCCCAACACCATACACACAAACAGATGCAACAACATTACATATACACCCCGTAACCCTCAGGAATAACGCAAGGACAAAAGGAATGGAGTCATATTAGTGTAATATTAGAAATATAGAGAAAAACATTTATAAATAAATAAACAGTATGTACAATATATACACCATATACAAAATGAGGGACAATGTCCAGACAAAAGTAGTCTGTGGCCCACTGGGCTGTAACACATAGGCCAAGCCCACACCTGACTCCTGCCTCAAAACGGAGACTACACTGCAGGGGCATCAGGTAGAAAACACACAGGCACCTCAGGGGGAAGGGGAAGGGGTGGCACCTCAGCCGGATGATGGTACTACGCCACTGCACCTGGAGGGGACTACAAGCCCACTGTTTGTTCCTGGGGAGTGCAAAGCCACAGTCTCTCAAGTCTCTCAAGTGGGTGGTTTGCCCACTGTTTGCTCCTGGGGAGTGCAAAGCCACAGTCTCTCAAGAATCTCAAGTGGGTGGTTTGCCCACTATTTGTTCCTGGGAAGTGCAAAGCCACAGCCTCTCAAGTGGGTGACATGTTCCACTAGTTCTGGAGGGGGCTTTGTGCCCATTGTGCTTCATCCTGCCAAGGATAGGGTGAGTGGATGCCTTTCTCCACTGGTTCTGGAGGAGGCTTGGTGCCCAGTGATGCAGCACATGGGGGTGTCAGGTCACAGTCCCTCACCTGGGTGTCAGAGCACGAGAGTTGCAGTGGCCAGGATGCATGATAGTCCATGGAGGGGGGGCTACAGTCCATCCGCTGGTGGCTACGGCTGCACAGTGTTAGAAGTGCCGGTGCTTGTGGTACTGCTGCCAGTGGTGGGGGGAGGCTCTAGCCCATCTCCTGCAGCCTCAGACGGCTGCCCTCTGGGGCTGCAGCTGCTGGCAGTGGTGCTACTGTCTGTGGTGCACGTGGTGGTGTTCGCAGTGGTGCTTGTGGCAGTGCAGGTGGCAGTGCTGGCTGCGGTGCAGGTGCCGGTGCTGCCAGTGGTGGGGGGAGGCTTCAGCCCTTCTCCTGCAGCCTCGGACGGCTGCCCACTGGGGCTGCTGCTGCTCACAGTAGTGATGCTTGCGGCAGTGCAGGTGGCAGTGCTGGCCGTGGTGCAGGTGCCTGTGCTGGTAGCCACCAGGCCTTCACCTGCAGGCTCGGACGGCTGATGTGGCTTGACTGGTGTTTTGTGCCCCTTCCTGCCCTTGGCAACTGGAGTCTGTGAGGTGGCCTTGCTGGGTGGTTGTGGCTCCTTCCCCTTGCTGGATGCTGTCCCCTTCTTCACCTTGCCAGGTGGCAGAATGTTCTTGCCCTTGGCAGGGGTTGGTGGCACAGTGGCTGGGCTGACGGGTGCCCCGTTTGTGCCTCTGACAGTGCAGTGCAGACACCACATCGGACGTGGATTTGGTGGCTGAGGTGCTGGGCTGGGTTCTGGCCACCCTGGCCCGAGATGAAGGACGGGGGGGGGATAGAGAAGAGGTCAATGTTTGCAAGGAAGAGCTTCTTAGGGACATTGGGGCAGGAAGAGGGTGAAGGTTTGGGAGTTGAGGAAGAGGGAGTGGTTGTAGGAGGTGTCATGCTGCTGTGTTTGGGTGCAGGTGCATGAGCTGGATGCTGTTGAGAGGTGGATGGCTGTTGGGTGAGTGTGTGCTTGTGTTTGTGTACTTTGGGAGGAGGGATCACAGACACAGTGGGAGAGGACACAGGGGACGTGTGCATGGATGTGGGGGTGGTGACTGCCAGTGAGGGGTGTGTAGTGATGGATGTGCTGGTGATGGAGGTGGTGGATGAGGATATAGGGCATGCAGGTGTAAGTGGAGACGCAACTGGGAGGGAGGTGGACGAGGAGGAGGGGGACACAGTGGATGTTGGTTTGTCTGCATGGGGATGGTGCTTGTGTGAGTGCCTGTGAGATGAAGTGTGGTGCTTGTGTTTGCCTGAATCACTCCTGTGTGTTGATTTGGGTGAATGCTGGTCTGAAGGTGTGCTTGGAATAGGCTGGGGTTGAGAGGATTGGGACTGGGTAGAGGAAGTTGGAGGGGGGAGGCTGGATACAGGGACAAAGGCTGCCATCAGTGCGGAGGCCAGAGCCTGAAATGCTCTCTGTTGGGCCACCACACCAGAGTGAATGCCCTCCAGGTATGCATTTGTTTGTTGTAAATGCCTCTTGACTCTCTGGATGGCATTCAGAATGGTTGACTGCCCAACAGTAAGGGATCTCAGGAGGTCAATAGCCTCCTCACTGAGGGCAGCAGCGCTGACTGGGGCAGGGCCTGAGGTGCCTGGGGCGAAGGAGATGCCCACCCTCCTGGGTGAGCGGGCACAGGAAACACACTGAGGGGCTGCTGGGAGGGCAGAGTTGGTAGGGGGGGTGGCGGCTGTACCTGTTGTTGGGGTGGGCACAGAGATATCCGTCACCACCAGGGAGCTTCCATCGGAGGAGGAGTGGCTGTCTGCAGTGTCCCCTCCTGTCTCCGTCATGGTGCTCCCCTCGCCCTCCATCCCACTGGTGCCCTCACCCTCGGTGGATTCGGCCTCCAGGCCCATGTGGGATGCAGCTCCCTCCGTCGCCGGTGTCTCTGCTCCTCCACCAGATGATCCTAATGCACACAAGGACAGGGTGACAAAACAAAAAGGGGGGGAGAGACAGAGGATGCATTTGGGCAATTCGAGCAACAACACTACCGTTGGCATACACAAAACACAGGGAGCAGCCCTATGCACTAGGCCATGCAGTACCAGTTACAAAGATAGTCACAGCCCATGGGGTACCTAGCAGACCACTATCAGCTGCACACCTGAAACAAACAGGGCCCTGACCAGTAAGAGATGCCCACTAACACCACTGGGGTCGGAGTGCTTCAGAGCCTGCCCAAAAAGGGACCTACCCTGCCATGTTCGCCCTGGCCTAGGGGCACCCAAAGTCCACATACCCACCCAGGTAAAACCTTAACACATGCAGTCATGATTCTGAAATTGTACTCACCCCCTTGTGGCTGCTGTGATGCCCTCAAGCGCACATCCAACTCCGGATAGGCCACCGTCCGGGATGCGGAACATCAGGGGGGTCAGGGTTCTACGGGCACCCCTTCCTCGTTGGGAAGCCAGCCCCAGCTGGGCCTCTGCCGTCTTCCTTGCCCAGCGGCGCAGGTCCTCCCACCATTAGCGGCAGTGGGTACCCCGCCTGTCAAAGACCCCCAGAGTCCGCACCTCCTTGGCGATGGCAAGCCAAATACCCTTTTTCTGATGGGTGCTGACCTGCAGGAAAAAGACAGCAGAAAAGGGATTCGTCATACCGTCCGGACTGTCATACTCATGGCCCACCATATCCCTCCCATCCCCTTACTCACATACATTGACCACCGTACATGCAGCACTCTGCCCAGGACACATCAGCCCCCCCCACACATGTGGCTTACACACACAGAAATCCATACATTCATGGCCCACTCATCATGCTCACAGTGTACTCACCTGTTTGTCTGAAGGACCATAGAGTAAAGTGTACTGGGGTCAGACCCCACCCACCAGTCTCTCCAACTCCTCCGAAGTGAAGGCAGGGGCCCTTTCCCCAGACACATGAGCCATTGTCACTTCCAGACACAGGTCACAACAGCACTTGCAGTGTAGGTCCTCCCCTGTTGAAGGTCACGTAGCAAGTGAGTGAGCAGATAGAAAATGGCGGTCACGTCCGCAGTGGTGCGTACCGTCACCGCCGGCGTACATCGCCATAGGCTCCTAGAACCCATAGGACCTAATGTTCACCAATGCAAAGTTGCGTGTGGGTCATCGACCACCGACCGCAACAGCGCACAACGCCAGTTGAATTACCTCATTTCCACTTGTCCCTTGTCACAGGTCGGGCAGCCGCCATTTCAGGATGGCAACTAACTGCATCACAGCAGACATTGGCACATCAACTGGCTCTCGGATTCACATACTGGTTCTGTAAATGAAGATATGCATCATTATTACAATAGATGTGTGAATATGGCCCTCTGCTCACCGTTTTCCTCCCTAGACTTCAACCGCTGAGGATGAATATGAGATGGAGACATCCTCCAATGTACAGACCCCTGGTGGACCTGGTGACAATGGAGGACAGACACATTATCCTAACCTACAGACTTGATCAGGCCACAATCCAAGAACTGTGTGCCCAATTGTAGCCAGACCTGATTTCAGCTATCCGCCATCCCACAGGTATCCCCCCTCTAGTGCAGGTCCTGTCAGTGCTCCATTTCCTGGCAAGTGGTTCCTTCCAAACAACAGTGGCCATGGCATCAGGGATGTTTCAGCCAATGTTCTCCAACCTGTTGACCACAGTGTTGTCTGCCCTGCTGAAACACATGTGCAGCTACATCGTATTCCCCCAGGTGGAGGATTTGGCCACAGTGCAGGCTGACTTTTATGCCCTGGGACATATACCCAACATCATTGGTGCCATTGATGGTACCCATGTAGCATTTGTGTCCCCCGAAGAAATGAACAAGTGTTCAGGGATAGAAAAAGCTATCACTCTCTGAATGTGCAGTATGGTGTGTTTGGGGGGCCAGTACATCTCCCATGTGAATGCCAAGTATCCTGGCTCTGTGCATGATGCCTTTATCCTGAGGAATAGCAGCATCCCATATGTGATGGCTCAACTACAGAGGCACCGGGTGTGGCTAATAGGTGAGCCCAAGGTCCCCACCCAGTAAATATTGGTGCATGGGTATGGGGTTGTCCCTAAGGGTGAGTGTGTGGCTAACAGGTATCCCTCAATATTTGCAGGGGACTCCGGTTACCCCAACCTCTCCTGGCTACTGACTCCAGTGAGGAATGCCAGGACAAGGGTAGAGGAACGTTACAATGAGGCACATGGGCGAACAAGGCGGATAATTGAAAGAACCTTCGGCCTCCTGAAGGCCATGTTCAGGTGCCTCCATCTGACTGGTGGATCCGTGTACTACTCACCCAAGAAGGTGTGCCAGATCATTGTTGCAGTTTGCATGTTGCACAACCTGGCTGTGAGACGCCAGGTGCCTTTTCTGCAGGAGGATGAGTCTGGAGATGGTCTTGTGGCAGCGGTGGAACCTGTGGACAGTGAGGAAGAGGAGGCAGAGGATGAAGATGTGGACAACAGACGTTCTCTCATACAGCAGTACTTCCAATGACACAGGTAAAACACTGTAACTTCACTTTACATTGCAGTTTTGTGTTGGACATTGGACATGGCTGCATGATTTCCCCATGTCTATGGCCACTTACTGTACCCTTTGGCATCTCTATTTTCAGATCTCTGTGCCCCACTCTGGCTCCTGGTGTGTTTACTGCTGCCCATTACAGGTCGTACCAATGTATATATAACTGTACATATGAATTGCAATGTTCACAAATTGTTGAACCAATACATTTTTCAATCAATTGAAAGACTCCAGACTTGAATTTGTTCCAAGGGTGTTTATTTAAGTGCTAAGAGGTTGAGGGGGATGTGCAATGGGCTTTGGTGATGGTGGAGGAATGTCCAGTTAGAGTCCAGTCTCTTTGTATCACAGGTGCATTGTCCAAGGGGGCATAGGAAGGGGAGCAATGGCAGCTCAAGGTGGACAGGGTAACAGAGTGGGACACAAGGGTGACAATCAGGAGAGTCTTATTTCCTGGCTGGGGTCTTGGCAATGTTCTATGGCTTCTGCCTGGATCGCAGGGACCTTTTGCGGGTTGGTTCTCCTTCTGTGGGGGGGTGGAGTGCTGGTGGCCTGTTGTTCCAGTGGCGGGGCCTCCTGTCCACTAGCGCCGGCGGAGGTGGAGGGCTGTTCTTCGGTGTGGCTAGTGTCAGGGGCCTGTTGGTGTGCCACTGCCTCCCACATGGTGTTGGCCATGCACCTCTGCAATGGTGACCAGGATGGTGTGGATGTGTTTGAGGTCCTCCCTGATCTCCAGGTACTGTCCCACCTGCAGCCGCTGGGTCTTCTGCAACTTGGCCAGTATCTGGCCCAAGGTCTCCTGGGAATGGTGGTATGCTCCCAGGATCCCTGCAAGTGCCTCATGGAGAGTGGGTTCCCTGGCCTGTCCTCCCCCAATCGCACAGAAGTCCTCCCAGCTTCCCTGTTGTCCTGTGCCTCTGTCCCCTGAACCGTGTGCCCACTGCCACTGACCCCAGGTCCCTGATTGTCTTGGGTTTGTGCGGTTGCATGGGGTCCCTGTAGTGGTGGACACACTGCTGATTGACGTGTCCTGGGGACAGTGGTATGGGCCTGCTGGGTGGGTGCTGTGCTGGTGTTTCCTGAGGTGGGGTCCGTGGTGATATGGGACTGTGCCTGGGTACCCGACTGTCCAGAGGTCCCTGATGGGTCAGGTTGGTCATCGTGATCCAGGCGTGCAGAGCTGCTGTCATCACTGTGGGCCTCATCTGTGGGGAAACTGGATGTTGGTGGCACCTCCCCTTCGGTGACGTGAGTGAGGGTCCGGTGGGGTTGTAAATGCAGTGTTATTGTATCTGCGTGTGCCATCTTGTGAATGGGTGTGTTTCCCTGTATGGTTGTGATGACCCTGTCAGCTTTTCCTTGTGTGCGTGGTGATTTTGTGGGCTAGAAGATTCTCTCTAATGGGCATGCTTTAGTGATGGGTGCCCATGCAGGTCTGTGAAGGGTGTCCATGCATAGGTGTTGCATGCAGGGCTTGGTATTGGGATGGGTGGGTTATGGATGGTGGGGTATATCTGAGGTGGTGGAGTGATGGAGGTGAGGGTAGGGGTAGGAGTTTGTGATGCTATGCAGGGAGGGTGGGGGATATTGTAGTAAAGATTTGACTTACCTGAGTCCAGTCCTCTTGGTACTCCTGCGAGGCCCTCAGGATGCATTATTGTCAAGACTTGCTCCTCCCATGTTGTTAGTTGTGGGGGAGGAGGTCCTCTATACGGCTACCTGGTGTCTTGCAACCACGGAAGGCGCCTTCCCCCGTTGGTCATTCCACCTCTTCCTGATGTCATCCCTTGTTCTGGGGTGCTGTCCCACAGCGTTGACCCTGTCCACGACTCTTCGCCATAGCTCCATCTTCCTTGCAATGGATGTCTGCTGCACCGGTAATCCGAATAGCTGTGGCTCTACCCAGATGATTTCCTCCACCATGACCCTTAGTTTCTCCTCTGAAAACCTGGGGTGTCTTTGGGGTGCCATGGATGTGGTGTGAGTGTTATGTGTGAGGATGTATGGGATGATGTGTTGTGGTGTGTGCTGTGAGGTGCGTGGATGGTGTATGGGTGATGGTGTTCTGTGGCTCAGATTGAGTGGGTGTTCCTGGCTTGTCTCTCTCTGGGCATATTCCTGTTGGCATAACGGTGTGGGTTTTGGTACCGCCAGTTTATCACTGACCTTTGGTCTGGCAGACTTGTGTGGGTGTCTGTATAGTGGCAGATTTCTCTGTGTGAGTCATAATACCTGTAGAGGTATACCGCCACGGTCACGGTATGTTGGCGCCGTTAGCACGGCGGTAGGTGACATTTACCGCCAATGTTGTAATGAGGGCCTGAGTCCCATGTTAAAGGTGCCAGTGGTATCAAGGGCTCTGTCACCAGGGAGGGTCCCTAAGGGCTGCAGCATGTACTGTACCACCCTAAGGAATCCCTCACCAAGCATATTCACACTGCCATTGCAGATTGTGAGTGCTGGTAGGGAGAAAAAGGCATAGTCGACATGATACTCTTTTTTGGGGTGCCACAAACCACTGCCTGGGACATAGGTAAGTCACCCCTCTAGCGGGCCGTAGAGCCTTAAGGCAGGATGCACTATACCCAGGTGAGGGCATAACTGTATGAGCAATATGCTCCTACAGTGTCTAAGTCCATTCTTAGAAATTGTAAGTGCAGTGTGGCCATATTAAGAACATGGACTGGGAGTTGGTCATTACAAACTCCACAGCTCCGTGATGGCTTCACTGAAGGCTGGGAAGTTTGGTATCAAACTTCTCAGAACAATAAACTCACACTGATGCCACTGTTGGAGTTATTGTACCATGCGCACAGAGGACATCTTAGAGAGGCCCATGGTATTATAGTCAACCCTTTATTGTAAGGTTGACCAGTCTGTGCCAGCCTGCCACTAACAGACAATTTCTGACCCTTTGTGCTCTCTGGGGTCCTCCCTGCAGGAACTGTAACACTTGGCAGTGAGTCTCAAAGGCTCAGGCCTCATGTTCCAGTGCCCCAGGGCACTCCAGCTAGTGGAGATGCCCACCCCCCCAGATCAACCCCTACTATTGGTGGCAAGTCTGGTGGGGAAATTAGGAAAAACAGGAAGGGGTGACCACTTCAGCTGGGATCACCCCCAAGGTGTCCAGAGCTGAAATGACCCCCTCCCTGAAGAATCCTCCATCTTGGGTTGGAGGACTGGGATCAACAGGGTTAGAAATGTGCCCCCCCCTAAAGGGAGTGGGCACAGGAAGGGTGAAGCCACCCTCAGGGACAGTAGCCGCTGGCTACTGCCCTCTGACCACCCCTGTAACGCCCCTAAATCTAGTATTTAGGGGCACCTCTGAACCCAGCTCACCAGATTCCTGGTGACCTCAAGTCAAGAAGAAAGAGGAAAGACTGATAAGCTGACCCCCCCAGCAGTGAAGACTCCAGACAAGTGACTTTGCCCCAACCCTACCAGCATGTCTGCAGCTTCAAGGACTCTGACACTAAAAGGTAATGCACCCAGCAGGACCAGCATCCTCTCCAAACCCCCAGAGGACTACATGCTCACCAGACGACCAAGAACTTCCAAGGACAGCTGCCCTGTTCAGAAGAAACCCTGCAAAATGACTCCAGAACCCCTCACGCCCCCCACCTTTTGCCCCTCATGAAGAGTGCCGGTCAAGCTGAGCAAACGTCAGCCTGACAGACACTCTTCATGTTCAGCTCAGGCAGCCAGGAGCGAGACGTGCAATTTGCGCCTACTCCTGGCTGCCTGAGCTGGAGTTTGCTGGGCTGAAGAGGTCACAGCTCCTATGGGCGTGACCTCCTTGGCTCAGCAAAGGTGCCTCGAGGCCCTTCCCCTCTGTGATGAGGGGAAGCGTCACCCATTGACTCCAACTGGGGCTCTTCAGGTTTAAGCCCTGAAGGGCCCAGGGCGAGTGTCAATCAGTGACACCTCGTCACAGAGTGGGGTGGGGTCAGAAGTCTCACTGACCCCATCTCACTCTGTGACGAGGCTGGGACTGCTGCCTTCCCTCACTGGCTGATCTAAGGTCAGCCAGTGAGGGAAGGCAGCAGTCCCAACCCTCCTGGGACCTCCGAGGCTGAAGGTGAGTGTGTGTGTTTTTAAATGAATGTTTGGTGTGTGCGTGTTTGAATGATGATGAGTGTTGTGGATGGATGTGCGTGCGTGTGTGAATGAATGAGTGTGAGTGTGCTGCCCGCCAGCCCACCCCCCTCCCTCCTCAAATTACCGGCCGCCACTGACTATTAGACATCAGGAGTGCGCCAGTTACCCACTGCATTGCATATCGCACATCGCTATGGTATGCTCCAACCTCCGCTAGTACTTGCCACTATAAACCTCTTTCAACTAACAAAATCTGCAGGTGATAGTGTTCGGTATCAGGGATGGGTGAGAGGGAGGTATTTATAATCCTGTAGAGACAACCGTACAGGATTCTCTTGAACTGCTCTTTGTTGTAATTATGGTCTGAACGATTATTTGCTGAATGTATCTTGATTGTGAGGTTTTAAAACGAAACAAAGTTTGTGTTTAAAAAAAAAAAACTGCCCTTGGTCGGTCCGCTTTCCCCAGGTCCATTAGAGCAGAGTAGCGTTGCCCTCCACCAGCAGTGGCAGCTGCAAACCTTTTACCAAAAAACTGTAATAATCTGTGTTTATTATTGTTTTTTGGTAAAAATCGTCAGGGCCACGGGGGTGACGAACAATAGGGGGGGGAGTGCTCAGAGCGCTTGTGCGTTTGGCCAGCCGCTTCGGGCAGGCCATACAACCATGTGAAGGAGGCTCCCTCCAGCCCAGTCTGCCTGGGAGCACTCTGGCTGGGCGCTCCCAGACTATCCTGATGCTACTATGAGCAGCATCAGAATGGGCCGCAGGGCAGGCTGGGAGCCTGTGCCTGCATCTTGGAGCTACGAGGGACAGAGGAGCGGCGCTGCAGCAACTGAGGAGATAATTGTTTTTTTAATTGTTTTTAATTTAATTTTTAAGTATCCTCCACCCCCACTGTGAGCACCGCCCTGCCCCTTCTTCTAGCCGCAAGCCGCAGCTGGAAAGTACAAGTATCCATTAGAGGAAAAAGCTATTTACCTTTGCTAATGATCTTTCTTGTGAATACTCTATTGACCTACAGATATCACCCTGCCCCGCCTGCCTCACTGTGATGAGGAGGGGCTGTTGATCTGACAGCACAGCTAGGAGCAGGTTTTGTGAACTGTATTGCTTCACTTTTCATGTTTGTCTCAGCTGGCAGGAAGCATGCAAATGGACGTCAGGTCACCTGATGGTGCTACATATGACTCTGTGACTTCTGAATTGGGGATCCGTTGGAGTTGACTGGGAGCCAGTACACCACCTACTGGTGTAGAAAAACTGTTATAAAATTTCATTCAGAGTCCAAAGTGGCACCTGGAAGAGAATGACGAGGTCAAGAATCTGCAGGTAGCTAGAGTGTCCACCATAAAGATCATTACCAAAGTATTTTCTTTTCGTGCCTCTAAGAAATACATGGACTTAATCCCTAAAGCCCTTAGGTATACCTGATTGGAGTTATCATCCTTAGGATCCCTGCAAGTGCATAAGTTGCATTATTTCAACAGCTTTACTTAAACAATACTGAAGAACAGATTTCAGCAACTTCATAGTTCAAAGTCATTCATTTGCCTGTCCAATAGACTAAACTAAGCAGAGGCCAATACTGCTGGTTGAGGTCCTCACTAGTCCAAAGCTAAAATATTTCAAATGCTGCTAGCTTCACCATCAACGTTTGAAACCACCCTCTCCTGTTTACATGTAAAACTCGGCCCTCTATGCTGTGCTAACCTGTGCTCAGCTGGTAAAGGTTTCCATCCTTGCTTGTTAAAGCTTCCCCACAATGCATGCCATAGATTATGATACCCGAGAGGCTGCAGTTGGAACTTTCACCAGGCTGTTTGAACGATGTTTTGAAGAGCCTGTTTTCCTATGGCTGAGATATCTACTTAACTACTACTTGTTCCAAGTCTTTGTAGGCCAGTCTTCCAATATTCTGTAGTAATAATATTTAAATGTTTTTATTGAGAACAATACAGTTGTCAAACAACCTCACACAGGTAAAACCACTGAGCCATTTATTACCGATTAATAATCGATACAACACCTTTAGTCAGGCACTTCACACTGTTAGAGAGCACCATTATAGAAATGTAGTTGAAGAACAGGTCTTCGGAGGTGCGGGATTGGAGGAACAAGACAAGTACAGCATCATATTTTGAACTGTAAACAAGAAGACAAGAAGTTATTCAACTCCCGGGAGTCAAGTCATTACATCTTGCCCTACAGAGTTAGGTAGTCATTACGTGACCGCCAGGGGTAATGTGGCGTCCGTACCGCCAACAGGCTGGCGGTACGGAGGCCCTTATTACGACCGTGGCGGTAGCGCCGCGGTCGCACTGCCGGGGCCGGCGGTTTCCCGCCGTTTTAGCCCCGGCGGTGATAATCCACCAGGGCAGCGCTGCCCTGGGGATTATGACACCCCTACCGCCAGCCTGTTTCTGGCGGTTTGCACCGCCAGGAAGAGGCTGGCAGTAAGGGGTGTCCTGGTACCCCTGCACTGCCCATGCCACTGGCATGGGCAGTGCAGGGGCCCCCTAACAGGGCCCCGGCCAGCTTTTCACTGTCTGCATAGCAGACAGTGAAAAGCGCAACGGGTGCAACTGCACCCGTCACACGGCCGCAACACCACCGGCTCCTATGTTGCGGCCTCATCCCCGCTGGGCCGGCGGGGATGTTGTAATGGCGGCCGCACGGCAGTTACCGGCGGCGGTAGCCGCCCGCCAAGGTCGTAATGACCCCCTTAGTCTTTTCTGGGCAATCCTCGTTCTCTGCCTCCCCATGCTCTATCAAAGAGCACCCTGGCCCCCTTGCTGACATGCATAGATACAATTTCATCCTCTGCACACTCAAGTTCGAAAAGGTGTGACACTGGGCCTCATGCTCTGCTGTAGAAGTTATGTTTTTCGTATTCTGCCCCACCTCGTGTCCCTTAATGCTTAGTTGTCCACCTCTTGCGGCAGCCCCTGAATCAGTCCGTCTCTCTTGTAGGGCTTTGTGGTTGGCCAGCTTTACCAGGACGGCCTTGCTAGACGTGGAAGCAGAAGGTGCAGGAGAATTGTACCACTTCTTCACTTTCTAGGTTGGGAAGCACTAAGGCTCCTCACTGTGCCCAGTGTGTCTCTGTGTGACCTCCCCTGCACATGACTCACCTTCGTACAACACCAGGAGTAAGACTCAAGGCTTCTCACCCATGGGGTCAGATCACTGTAGGTATGTGCTGGGTCAGACTGGGACAGAATATCGACCCAGGCACTAAAATAACAATGGTCTATATTCGCAAATCCGGGCAGTTTTAAGCTTGTAAAGACATGCTGTATATGTGTTTTGTAAGGTATGTATTTGTGGTTACTGCAAGTAATGTTGTGGTATTATCAGGAAATCGACAGTAAAAACCAGCACACCAGACCACAAACAGGCCCCTAAAGAACAAAAAAACGGCACAGGCACTGACTTTTCCAACCAGCCCTTCTGGCTCAACCAGATTGCCCTATAGGCCTGACCGACCCAGGGCATGCAGTATGAAAGCTGTTGATAGCCTCTTCCCACTTGGGGCACTCTTAGCAACAGTTTGGCACCAGGTCATCTTTTTCAAATCACGTTGTAGGCCTCGGTGCCATCTTGGATATTAGTGTGTGGCAGGAGCAGATCACTGCATTCCAGAATTCTTGATTGGGTGCAGCCTGTGCCTTGCTCATTCCAACAATGTGGGATCCGGGGGGTGCCACCCCTAAGATGCTTCAGGCAAGTAGCACAGCCCTAGTAGCACAGAGCGCCGATCACATATGTTATCTGGGGCTCAGGTCATCTAAAAAACACAACGTTGGTGTGTATGATCAGAAAATTCTGATGGTATCATATTCATCAAGCCAGGGGAATCATCAGCAAGCTCCTGGAGACGTGTCACGATGTATTGTGTCTTGTTTGCGTGTAGCGAGATGAAATGAATGTTGTGTTTTTTAGATCACCTCAGCCCCGGATTACATATGTGATCGGCGCTCTGTGGTACCTAGACCACACACCATCCACTGGATAATTGATGACCCCATACGTTGGGTACTTCCCATTACCTGTAGATGTCCCTGACCTCCAGATTGCCTTGCCACACTGGAGTTTAGGTGCTACCGGCTGAATTTTACTGTCCTGATGATGACCCCCGTTTTATTCTTCTTTACAACGGGGTCGAAACGTCGACATACCTATGAGAGTGGAATATATAAACATAAAGAAGCCTTATGATACTTCAGGGCTTCCTGGACTGAAGGAGCCACTAAAAGTTCATAATTTTCTTTAAGCCACCTTTGTACATACTGTATATATCACCTTCACTTACCTGCACTTTTGCATCACCTTCACTGTATTTACTAGGAGCACCTATTCAGACGAATGCAAACTTTACGTTCAGAATAACATGTTCAACTAAATATACGTTTAATGTCTGGAATAACATGTGCAAAGAAATATACAATGCAATAAATGTCTATTGATGTTGCATTGGTTGTACGCATAGAATTACTTTAGCCATTTGATTACCGTGGCATTTACTAATGCAACAGCAGCCAAAACATGTTTCGTCCTATTAGATAAGTATTCTCAAAGACTTCATCAGGGCTGTAAGAAATATAAATGGTAACCATGATTATAGTCGAGCTCGTCCCACTGAGCATCTAGAATCCTCCTCATATCATTGATAAAGCACGTGATAGGGTTATGCGCCTGAAAAGAACTGACACACTCAATCAGAAATCTAGACCGGGAGACAGTAGTATCCGTTGCATAGTGAATTACACAAAAACAGCTACACTACTACGTAAATGTATGAATAGACATTGGCATATACTAACAGCAGATCCTACTCTCAAGGGAATGATCACTGATACTCCGGCATTTACATTTCGTAGGGGTAGGACCCTTAGAACTTGTTATGCCCCAGTTATCGCATTAGACACCAACAGGACAACTGGCTTACGAGTCATAATAAAGGCTTTTACAAATGTGGTCACTGCGGCATGTGCAGATGGGCCAAATCAGGCATTTCTACGTTTACGAGTTCTACCGGTGACCAGTTTGGTATTAGATATAACATCACATCTGACAGTAATTTTGTCATTTATATGATCATGTGCAAATGCGGTCGTTATTATGTAGGCAGTACCATTAGATCGCTCAGGATTAGAGCGAGTGAACACTTTAGGGCCTTAAGACAGGATGATGATCGATACCCCATAGTGAGTCATATGAGACATTGCTCTAATCAAGGTCAGATACAAGGGTTTGTATTTTTCGGATTTGATCATGTATCTAAGGATCCAAGATGAGGGAATAGAGAGCTGGCCCTCAGAAAATGTGAGTGCTATTGGATCCTGAAACTCAGAGCCGTAGCAGAGGGTCTCAACACAAACTCAGGAATGGAATACTACTTAGGGGATTAAGATGACAATTAGATTATCCGGTTAACATGATCCATGATAGTTCCATGGATGGTTCAGAAATGTCTTTTAAAGGATCATTGACCTAATGTCAGACCAGAGTTTAGGAATAGGGGTAACAAATATAACATTTGTTTTTTATTATGACTATGATATATGGGATCTGCTTACAACTATTGACTACAATTGGATAGACTATATATTCCTTCGTTTATTTATTTTACATGTATGTATTGTATGTCTGTTGATTGTTAATTTCAATTATAAATATCACACACAAATGGTAAGTTTTTTGCTATGTGGGATGTGAGATGGTCATGACACATGTGTAATATGCCCTTATTTTAGTTACATCATAGCTTAGTATCCTTTATTTTCCCCCTTTCTTTTCTAATGTGACCCAAATAAGGAGTTTGGCAATGCCTTTGTAACGATTTAGCAACTTATTTTGACCTTATATTACTGTGGTGTTTACACTCAATATGGCACCCGTTTTTCTAGGCAGGCACTGATGAAATGTGAGTATTGCATTCTAAATACGTTTACTTATTTCCTAGGGGGTAATGCCTGATTTTAGACGGATACACTCTGTCCCTCAAATCTGCAAGAGCCGTTATTCTTAATCTTTAAGATGCTGTGTTAAATTTGGGGTTTGCTGTAGCCCATATTTGGGCACAGTAAAGAATAATCTTCAACAGCGGTATAGAATTCTTTTTCATACCTAAGATGGCGCCCGCGCTGGGGAAGCTAGTCCTCTTTTACTTTTAATCTGCGAGCGTCAGGGAGGACGCTATAAAATATGGTATATCCCCGAGTGCTGGTGCTTCTCGTGACACTATGTCTCGGAACGCCGCGGGAGGACAGCAATGCGGTTTTCCGCCCTTTTGAAGTAAAGATGAGCGAGTAGGCTGATTATGGGAATTTTCGATCATTATCTAGCAATAATTTTAACTTGGGTTGAAAGTAACGTTATTACTTTAATTGCTTACTTACAGTGGACTGTTTTACTCAATATACGGAGCAGCATGGTTTAAATTTTGGACGTTAGCATACGGGGTACGTAGATTTCTTGATACAATCATTAGAATTCATTATTAATTATGCACTTATTCGCATGTTAGTTTTGTCATTAAGTAGGGCTTACTTTGGGATTATCGCTTTATTATAGACACCTGAGTACACTTTGTTTGTGATGGGGATTCCAGAAGCGTTTCTAAACTTACCGGCTCGGAAGTCCCTTTAACTATTATTGGAGGTATGCCTTATGAATACTGGGTTACTGTTCATAGCATATCACTTTTTTGGCATTAGGAGGAGCTGTCAACGTTATGATTTTTCTTTAACTTTTTTCTGACTCCTGATGACTGTTTGGGACACACTTTTTCTCTAATTTTGTGAGGACATGCACGCGGGTGTCATGACCATCTTAATGCTACTGATTTTTCGAAATTTTATAATTTGTCTTTTCCCCTTGTCTTTTCTTCCTTTATTAAATAATAGATGTCACTCTCCTTGCTAATCTCATTTACATGGTATTCTTTCAAGTTACTTTGCTTTGCTATGGTCCACTAGTGTATATCATGGTGGCCTTCTGTGTAATTTAATGCTCTCATTATAATTTTTATGTCACACAAAGTCACATATTTTTTCACAAAAGTCACGGGGCAATGATACTAGATGCTCAGTGGGACGAGCTCGACTATAATCATGGTTACCATTTATATTTCTTAAAGCCCTGATGAAGTCTTTGAAAATACTTATCTCATAGGACGAAACACATGTTGGCTGTTGTTGCATTATGGATATTCTTTCCAAGGACGGTTATTGTTGCTTTAATGGATTTTGCATTTCAAGATTAAAATGAACTTTGCCTACTATCCTGGTCTGACTCATATTCGATGGCTTACCAAGTCTTGACACATATGGAGGGCTGAACTTTTATTAATGAGTGCCCTGACACCTGTTTGTCGCTGTTTGGTTTCCTTTTGGAAACATTGGAGGAGGGAGGAAGATCCTCCTGCCAGGAGCACCATGCATCTAAGATTGAATTAAGTTTGATTTGGTGACTGACTGTGAGTGCTTTTTCCTATGTTTCTCTTCCTTTTTGCCAATCTTGTTTTCTTATCCACATTTACTACCCTGGTCAAAAGGGTTAGAGGGTATTTACCTCATCGTCCTTTACGTAGATCTGTCGTTGAGCAGCAGTTGGCACCAGGGAGAATGCGTGGTGACGCAACCTTCTGTTTTCATGCGGGTCAGGAGGTGGCACTTGCACAACAGTTCAGCAGTGTAATGGAGCACAGCCAAGCTGACTGTGAGAATGCTGATGCCTTAGTTAAATGATAGGCAAAAGATAGGGTGCAGCAGTGGGAGGGAAGTGCTGTGTGGATCAAAGACCTGCTCATCACGCAACATTTAGGGCCTGATGTACTAGAATGTTTTTCCCATTGTTGGTCTATGGAGAAATGTATTGATACATGAGGGTGCTAATAGCAAGAAAACAGGCACAATGCAGAAGACAAGGATGAAGGTCTGGGGCCCCAATGTTGGAATGAGCCAATTATCTTCGATGAGGGAAGAGTTTGCTAGCGCAGATGTTTTAGTTAGAAATTTTTAATGAGTGTTTATGTATTTTGAATAATGAGTTTATGTAGAAAATGAATTAACATAGACGAATAATGCATGCATTTACAAAATGTGACCTTGAAGAATGACCATCAGTGTTCACGAAATGTACTAATTAATGATTAATACTTATGAAATATTGAAAATGTATTAGATTAATGCAGTAATATGTCATGTTAAGGGTTATGAAGTATTTTATAGCTATTAATTGTAGGCCTTAACTTAGCGAGTGTCTTGACCTATTTTGCCAGGCCTCATGCAGAATCTCAATTTCTTAACGGTTAATACAATGCTGACCGAGTAAATCAAATTGTGAAATGTCCATTGTCTTGTTAAGAGTGCATAACAGAAGCTTTTTGTGAGAACCGACTGCAAGGAGATGATGTTCCCGCTAGTGTCACATTTTATGTGTAATGTGTGAGACTGACTTTCACAGGACGAGAACAATGAGGACACTGACTGGAGCTGAAGATGCAACAATATTGTTACCGGACTAGCCGGATGATGAGAACATCGTAAAGAGAACCAATCAACTGCATGTGAATAGTGAAATATTAGAATTCATAGATTTAGTATAGAAATATTATTGGGTAAAGTGTGAACGTATGGTTAACTGATCAATAGGGAACTAGGGGATAGTTTAGGTGACTTTAATATAGACGCGACAGAGGAGAATTATTCAGATCTAGAGTGACTTTGAGAGAAGCAGAGACTTTAGAAGAGATTTGAGATTCATTGTGACATTGGGCTCATATCTGACTGAGAGCCTGCTGCCTTGCTGATCGACTGATGACCTGAGGACGAAGACTGATTCTGCTTTGCTGACCCGTAATGAGGATAGGTATACATTGAAATGAAATTATTATGCATTCTTGCCTTTTCTTTCTAGGTCCCAACTGCACTGTTTTAACAGATCTATAGCTAGATGTTTTCCAAATTCATCTTTCTAAATTGTTTTGCACGAAACCCAACATGCTGATGCTAACCTGACATCAGTTAAGGGCCCTCACAAATGCCTGACAACTACAGGGACTAATGATTGATTAATTACCTTGCTGAATTCCATGTATGTTATATCTTTGTCGCAGCTGACTCTGCTTTTGATTTGCACTGTAGCTCTATAATGTGTTGTGGTTCAAGCTTTGATTAGATTTGGTTTCTTCTGCCGCTTTGGACAACCAGTATTGTTTTTTGTATGTGTTTCATTTGATTTTGAGATTAATCTACATGACCTTAGCAATGTTAATATAGGGAAATAAACTTACTAAACCTTTATTAAAGGTGTGGTTATTCATGGCTGAAAGGTCATAGTGCGTGACATTTACTGACTCCATTGATTATTGATTTTATTGATTACTAATGATTGTTGATTTTTGTGCATTTATTATTGGTTATGTACCGGAGCTATGGTAAGATCTTCTTAACTGCGAGTCAAAAGGTTCATCGACCTATTTGCGTCCCCTTGTAAGGTTACTTATTAAGGTCTGACTCGCTAATAAGTTCTAGGATAAGAAGAACAGGAGAAAATATGGACACATGCCGAAATGGGATCACAAAGGGAAATGGATGTGGATTACAGTGGAAAAGGGGCACAACCAAGACTGCAGTGAGAGAATAGTGTCAGGGAACAGGACCACAGTGCTTTCAGGTTGGGGTGACCTGGAGGGGCAGGGTTTGGTCAAGCCTAGTACCAGAGGCCAGGCAAAGTGACCTGCAACCGGTCAGGTTTGAAGTGGCCCGTCTACACAAGGCTGACAAGATGGAGAGGTTTGGTGCAACCATCTGACAACAAAAGATGAGGGGAAGGACATCCAGCACAATAAAAAAAGTAAATAATTGAATGGAAAATGTTTCATGAAGGTGTGGGAAATGGTTAGTGTTCAGGGGTGAGCAGGAATGATGGGAGCTAGTGGGGACATAAAGATGTGCTTGATTTGGATTATGAGGACGAAGAAGGAGAGTTGAAGGAAGGGGGAAATTCTACAGGGCAAGACTCACAAATTTACAGGAAAGAAGAACAAATGCACAAGGGGAGAGGGTAGAGGTGATTAACATGTCAGAAAAAAATATATGTTGCAGATGAAGGAGGTGTAAGAAGATTGCAAGACTGTCAGAACATGGGGCGCAGGCACTCAGAAGAAGTGATGTGGAAACACGGGCTAGGATGAACAGCTGCACTGGTTTCTAGGGGAAGTGGACAAGAGCTCAATCCTGGAGCATGCTGGGGATTTAATAGTGGTTATTGTGCTAGAAACCCATGCAGGTACAAACACAAACGTGCCAATTGCAGGGGGAAGACACAGTAGTGCAGTTTACATCAGTAGATGTTGCAATGGAGATGGTGAGGAGGTGTGGCCCAGTTACAAAATTGTGAAGTGTGATATAAAGTCAGCCTTTCAGCTACTTCCAGTACACCCAGTGGATTTTCCTTTGTTGGGCATGCAGTTTGATGGCTGGATATTCGTGGACAAGTTGGGTTGTGCAATATTGTGTAAGCTGTTTGAAACCTTCAGCACTTTCTTATAATGGTGTTTCATGGTAATGTCAGGCCATGAGATGGTGATGCATTATTTCTTGTTTCTGGGGGAAGAAGGCCGAGCTCCGCAGGAATTTCAGGTACTGGTTGCGGACTTAGGGATACCCTTAGCTCTGGAAAAAACTGAGGGTCCAAATGCAACATTGTTTTTTCTGATATTGAACTGAATGCAGTAGAGATGGAGGCTAGGTTATGGCAAAGTTAGATACATGAAATGGCTGACCTTTTGGAAGAGGCAATAACAGCTCCAAAGTTATCATTGCGTCTAAACTTTGCATGTATGATAATAATAGCAGGCAGATCCTTTTGTAGAAGGTTAGGCTTCCCACTGTCCAGGGCAAAGTTGCCCCATCACAGAGTAAGAATATCAGTTGTGAAGCGGGCTGATCTTAAAGTGTGGCTAGTGTTCTGCAGAACTTAAATGACATAACAATGTGGTCGATGGTCTTGGACTTTACATGGTTGATTCAAATTATCTCTGAAAGAGAAGGCTCAGGTAGTTTTGGATTATGCTGGGAAGTAAGATGGTGTTCAGAGAGGTGACCAAAAAAATGGGTGCAAGAAGGTAGGAGTATTGCATTTTTGGAGTTCTTTCCAGTGCTGACAGCAATTTATTTTCTAACTTCCAATGTAGATTCTAATTTTCCATGAAAGTATTGGCTTTGGAAAATAGACAAAAACAAGAGATAAGAAATTGCTAAAGTTAATGCAGTGCTTCATGTTAGGTTGCTTGATGTACAATATTGTTTTTAGAGCAAAACACATGCCAGTTGTGAAAAATAACATTGCAAGCTGGTTGTCTTGTTGATAGTGACATAGATTTCATGGTGTGTCACCCGGAGCGAAAGTACAAAAGACAGAGTTCCTGTAAGAGATTTGGAAGTGGGGAGACTGAGTTTGTTAGAAAGTTTGTTTACAGAAAAGGTACCCCTTTGAGAACTCACACCACATTGAGTAAGTGTTGTGTTATTTATTCTGTACACACTTGGGGGCTCATTCTGACTTTGGCGGTCTTCTCCTTAGACCGCCGAAGTCATGGGTGCCAGAGGACCGCCAGTGCTGGTGGTCCTCCGATTGCCATATTATGAATACTGAAGTATTTCTGCCACAATTTGGGTGGAAATCCTCCAGTAGTTGGGCTGGCAGTCGGAGACATTGGGGCTGTTCCACCACCAGCCCCACCCCACCAGTAGGACACCGCCCGCCATATTACAACCTGTAATATGGCCTGGCGGTGTCCTGATGGCAGGGCGCTGCCGGCAGTGGGAGAGCTGGTTCCCATCCCCTCAGGGAGGAGCACCTCGTCAGATGAGGTAATTGTCCTCCGCAAGGGGAGTGGGGTAGGGTGTGTGAATGGGTGTGTGTGAGTGTGTGTATGCGTGTCATGAATGGGGGGTGGAAGGGGAGTGTTTGTGCATGCGTGTGTGTCTGTGTGTAAATGTGGTGGTGATGCGTGTGTCGGTGAATACGAATGCTGGGACGGGGTGCATGTGTGCATGCATGTGGACAGGGGTGGGGGTGTTGTGTGTGTGCGTGTATGTGTGTATGGATTTGGGGGGTGTTGCGTGTGTGTACGCAAGAGTGTAAGGGTGTTGCGTGAGTGTGTGTCAGGGTGTGCGTGTCTGTGGATGCGTGTGGGTGCATGCGTTTATGTGGGGGCAGGGGTAAGTACTGGGATCCGGGTGGGGATAAGTATGTAGATCATGGGGTGAAGGGGTCACTACTGGGAGTGGGAGGGAATCATCTACCGGCAACAGGAATGCAAATTCCTGTCAAAGGTAGCCTTTCCACCAGGGATTTCATGGTGGTGCTACCGCCATGGAATCCCTTGCGGAAAGGAGACTTGGAATACCGGTGGCGGTATTGGGTGGCCCGCTATGTCGGAAATGCTCGTCTCCAGCCTGGTGGGTCAATCTGCCCTGGCGGTAGGAACGGGTAACTGGCGGTTTGGTACAGGCCAAACCGCCACACTCGTTAAATGGTGGTCTGCACTGGTCAAAACACATTCCAGTTGTGAGAAATGACATTGAAGGCTCGTCTTGTTCATAGTGACATAGATTTCATGGTTTGGCACGCAGAGCGAAAGTTCAGAAGACAGAGGTACTATAAGAGATTTGGAAGTTGGGAGACTGAGAGTTTGGTAGAAAGTTTTCTTGCATAAAATGTAACCATTTGAGCATTCACACCACATTGAGTAAGTGTTGTGTTATTTATTCTACACACACTTGGTCTCGGTGGATTTTCGGCCACTTTCTTTCTGTGGGCTGATTAGACTCTAACCCCTTTTTACTCGATGTGGCCCAAAATCACTTTTTGATGTTGGGCATTTTTGCACAAGATACTTTCTTTGAGATCACCATTTTACGGACAGAAGTGATACCACTTTATTTGTTCCTTATATTTTAGTGAGTGAAAAGTAAGACATTTTGTGAAGCCATCAGCTGGGGCACATATTTGCAACCTTAAGTTTTGTTAAGTGATTGTTTCACTTGGACTTCTTCCCTGAAGACCTTTCCATTTGACCACACAGTAAGGCTCAGGATTTTCTTGGTCATTTGTTGTCACACAGGATGGCTTGCACTTTTGCTTTTGTACTGACAAAGACCCCAGTGGATGAAAAGAGTCACACATATTGAGCAAGGGGTCGAAACATTGACACTTTAGAAAATAGAACTCGGACTATTGACATTTGGTCTGGAGACAGTTTATGTCAGTGCCCCTCCCTTATTAGGATGTTGGCAAATGGATCGCAGCCAAGTTATTTGCAAATAAATGTGTACATTATCATTGGGTTTCACACTGCACGAGCACTGTATTTATTTATCCCCTCACACGAGCACAATTCTGATTTGAAGAACTTTTTTTGTATTTATATCTATATGTATATATATATATATCTATATATATATATATATATATATATATATATATATATATATACACCTATATATATTGTTTGAATAAATTGGACAACATATGAGTACGGCTGGTGGTCTTTATCTAGTGTATTCAATATGAAACAGTATGGAGAAAAGATTAATGCTCCCTGAAGAATTTTATAAATGTTTTTGAAGTAATTCCGACAGAATCACATGTACCTATACTGCAGAAAATACCAAGTCAGCCTATAGACGAGCATGGGAAGAGTGCTTGCCTAGTGGCGCTATTAAGGGAGGGCGAGATAAAAGGAGCATGGGAGAGAGATGGGAAGCTGTAGTATGTATTATCATGATCAACATCAACAAGGGCATTTACAAAACAACAATTGCAGGTAAATTATGCGGGATGGACTCCTATGCCAAGTTCTTTTGTGGGTATGAGCCAACTGCAGGAGAAATGAGAAAGAGAATGTTACATGGGTGGGTAGAGAAAGGGAACCCATAACAATGAGGAGGTTGGTGTTGTTGGTGTGTGGCTCATAGGAGGTATGTTTTGGGGATTTTGAAGCATTGTTTTTTAAATTGTGCATGTTATGGTTATTTTATCGTGCATTCAGAGTTTCTGAAGATTGGAAAAGGGGTCAATATAGTGCTGAATGGGATAGAAGGACTGGTGTGCCTGGTGGGGCCTGGCAGGAACTCACATTAGCGGATGAGGCAAGACTTGACATGATTTGTTGTCATAAGGGTAGGAAGGGATTACATGTGGCACAGATTCTAAGTGTCATGATGAAAGTAGTGGTTAACGGAGGGGAGAAAGCAAAAAAATATTGGCATATTCTTTCAGGATTAGAGCGGCGTCTAAGGCCAACAGGATGAGTTTTTCTCTGAGGAATATCAGGAGGTTTAGCAAATGGTTATCGGAATGCTTCTTGCGATTTAATAGGAATATTGAAAGCATGCATTAAGTTCATATTTACCAGGGTCCCCTTTCGTTTCTAGGTTGTGTGACAAGACCAAGATTGGCAACATTTTCTATCTGAATTATTGACACTCTGTCATAAAGTGGGTGGCAAAGCAAACTGAATCTCATCCTTTTAGAAAGATTTTGTTTTTTCGATCTACTGAATTTAAAATCAATTGCTGGGGCAGGGGTGGTATGAAGTGCAGACAGTTGTTGCTGTGGTTGTCTAATCTGGTGGGTGTGAGACTCTACCCACACGTGCTAGTCATACACCTGGGAGGGGATGGTCTTGTGTAACTTTCAGGACTAGGCTTGATAGAGGCTATGAAGAAAGATTTAGACGTGATTAGAAAGTCGTGGTCTGGGGCTTATCTTTTCTGGACTGTTATTAAGCACAATCTGATGGAGAAGGACCAGCACAAAATAAACACAGAGATGTGCCATTTTTGTCAAAATAGGAGAATAGGTGTGATAAAATATGCTGACATAATGAAGGTGGTTTTTACATTGTTTTGCCAAGACCCGGGTGTATTTGTCATTGCTGGGAAACACGTTTTATTTGCTTGAGATGCAGACCCAGCGTGTGAAGAAGCTATCAGTGCTACAGGGATGGCAATAGGTGCCATGGCTGTTGGGCGACAGCCTGCATAGGACGAGATGAGTGATGGGCTATTGCACACATACCAGATTGTCTAAAAATGGCGGTGGGGACAGGAAAACATCGGTTCAGGGGTTTTCGTTTGTGGCGGACAAGCACAGAACTGATGCACTAGGCAGGAAGGGTTAGGACCTTGCCGAGGGGACTTTGGTATAGGGAGTACAGGGTAGTGACGCTTAGGGCAGGTGTGAAAAGATGGTGTATGAATCAAAGGTGGGGGGGGAGGTCTGAATGTTTGAATGCTGTGTTGGGGGTTTGTACAGGTTGAGGAAGGTTTAAGGGTGAAAGGGGACAGGCTAATTTATTGCATTAGTGAGATGGAGTTATTTGATATTTTGCAATGCATATAAAGTTTCAGTTCCGATCTTGTCCTAATAAAATGGCTTTTGTTATTTACTGGCCTGTAAATTTTGCACCATCCAGCCCAAAGTGGGGTCCCGGGGGTGGCCTCCTCACGGTGTCTGCCTCCGGGACGCTTCGGGTGAATAGCGCAGTCCAGGCCCAGCGCGGGAAGTGATTGGCTAGTTTTGTAACAGGAGTGGGATTTTAATGTCAGTTGGGGCTTCCCACAGGTGGATAGTGCATTGTTAAGTGCACTGTGATCTAGCAGGTAGTGTAGGTATGTACACTTTTCTCCTTTGTCACTGCACTCCCCCATGCCCCTGTTTTTTCTTGCGAATGCCATGTTTCTTTTTTCTTTTCCTGGGTCTTCAGTATTGGTTATGCAAGCTGGAGCTGGGCTTTACTTGTTCTAAATTAAGACAGGTGGCAGACTAGCTTAGGGCTTCCGCTCTAGACTGGAAAGGTTGGGATCTTGCTTGGGTGAACTTGGCAAAGGCAGTACAGGGGAGTGAAATTTGGGTCACTTGTGAAAGGATCGTGAATGAAATGAAAAGAGGATCGTGCTGAATGTTTGGATGTTTTGTTGGGGGTTTGTGCAGGTTGGGGGGAGTTTTAAGTGTGGTAGGAGACAGGTTAATTTATTGTATTAGTGAGGTGGGGTTCTTTGATGTTTTGCAACGCATATAAAGCTTCACTTTCATGCTTGTCCTAATAAAATGGCCTTTTATTTTTAAATGGCCTGTTCATTATGCGCCGTCTCCCCATGTGTGGGAACCCTTGGGTGGCACCGCCGGGGTCTTTACTCCTGGGAGGTTTTGAATGGATGGCACAGTCCAGGCCGATGGTGGCAGGTGATTGGTTAGTTTTGGAGCAGGAGTGGAATTTTAGTGGCTGTTAGGTGTTCCTACAGGTGGATAGCGCATTGTTATGTGCTCTGTGGTCCTGGAGGTAGTGTAGGTGCAGTTTTCTCCTTTCTCGTGCCCATCTCCCCTGCCCCCTTTTTAAGTTGTTTTATAGCTGATGGCGTGTTTCCATGTTTCTTTACCTGGGCCCGCTTTATTGGTTCTGCAGGCTAGAACTAGGCTTTACTTGTGGCAAGATAGAACAGGTAGCAGACAAGCATAGGACTCGCACTCTAGACTGGAAGGGCTGGGACCTTGCCAGGGGACTTTGGCAAAGGCAGTGCAAGGGAGTGACTTTTGGGTCAGGTGGGGAAGGACAGTGGATGAAATAAAAGGGGACTCGTGCTGAATATTTGAGTATTTTGTTGAATCTGAGTTTCAACTGCATACTTGTCCTAATAAAGCCGCCTTGTGCTTTTAACTCAGCCTGGTCAATCTGCGCTGTCTCACCTGTAGGATGTTTTAGTGTAGCCGAGCACCTTCGCCTCTAGCTGCTCCTCCTAAACGTGAAAGTGGGAAGTGTGCCAAAGATCTCGCCCCTTCCCTGCCCAGGAATCCGACAAGCTTCACCCTTCTATTCTGTAGTATTTAAATATGCTTTATCTTGATCTCCAGCCGGTATCAAACACTATTGTAATGGCAGCACTTTCAAGATGAAGGATGTGAGCAACGCTAGGCATCCTGTCCATATTCATAACCTTAGAATGGTTCCCAAACACTAGGTTGGGAATTATTGTGTGTTGTGGATGGTTCTTTTATATTATTTAGTAGCTCAGGCTAGATGGTCTTCTATACTGTGAGCAGCGCATTGTCGTGTAGCACAGGTTATGTAACAAAATTATTGGCTGACGGAGTATCTGAGATCACATTTGCATGTTCAGGTAGTTTTTTTTCATTGATTTTTCATTAATAATGATGCAGGATAGAAACTGGTTAGAGATGATGAAGAGGTGGTAGTGTTTACAGAGAGAGGAGGAAATAGATGGAGAAGTGGTATAGATCTATGTTTGTGCTCCTGGAGGCTGAGAAGCACTTTAAAAGCATAGGGACTTCATCTCATCCACAGGGAGGAAAGCGAATCACCTGATCATGCCATTAGTGTGGCATTTAGAGATCATTACATCATGCTGTGGACCCTCTGATCCTAAGATCCTCGAATCTCACCCAGCTGGGGCATGTGGTTATGATTTCTGTCATGCCCACCCGGGACAGGATTCACAGTGTTGGTGATGTGCTGTTAACTGGGCAGCACAAGTGTGACTACTACAATCCTTGACGACATGACTCCTGTCTCACAATACAGACAACATCCTTAGTGGCGATGCCCTGAGCAGGGAATCAAAGGATGACCATTCCATTCTAGGCCTTTCCACCTCTGCAACAAGTGTGGGTCATTGATGTTATGATCCTGATGGTTAGGACTGGCTCCTGGTATCCAGTGTGCACATGGTTCTGAGGCCCATTACATCCTGCTGGTCATCTCTGCCTTTTGGCAAATGCTGGCCCTGCAGTGGAACCTGTGTCTGCAGTGGGCACAGCCCAAGGGGTTGCCTCTCAGACATATGCATGTCAGAAGAGGCAGCCTGGGACCTTCAGTGGTGGGTGTTGATCAGTCTGACCTATTACTGGACATCCTCCCTACCCCATCTAGAGCTCATAGTAGTGATGGTTGCATAGTTGTTTGGTTGGGCTGGCCTACTGGAAGAGATAAAGATAAGGGGCTTTTCTCACTGGTGTAGCAGTGGTACCACATCAACCTTATGGACCTCTATGCATTCTAGCTGTGCGCCTTCCTCATGTGTATCAAGTGGAAGCTGGTAAAGGCCTTGATAGACAACACATCTCCATATGGTAGTGAAACAAGCAGGGCAACCAGGAAGCACTATAACTCTAAAGGTGGCTCGATCTCCAAGGGATCTCTCTGATAGCCATTCATTTAGTGCGCTGTTGAATGCAAGGGCAGACCACGAAAGTTGCATACATCTGGAGGTAGTTCAAGACTTCTCTACCCAATGGGGCAGGTGATGAGTAGATCTTTTTACTGTTTGCAACAAAGCACAGTGACACAATTATTGCATGCTGGAGCTTCTGTCTCCTGGCTCCATGGGAGATGGATTCAGCCTGCAGTGGGAGTCCAGTCCCCTGGATGCTTTCCCAACTGCGTCACTCCTACCTTGAGTTCTGAAGAAGGTCAGACGAGAACAAGCTAATCTCCTCATAATAGCCCTGGATTGCACCAGAGGAATGTGGTACTCTGACTTCCTGAGCCTGAGCATTTGCCCTCCGGTCCATCTACTGCTTCAGGAAGATCTACTGTTTCAGCAACAGGGTAGGTTCCTGCACCTGAATCTCCACAACCTACACCTCCATTGGTGGAGACTTAGTGGCATCAACTGAGTGGGTTTGATCTGCATGCAGAATTAGTAAATGTTATTCTTGCAGCAAGATGCCCATGGGGCAAATCTCTTTGCTTTGGATGTTGTGCCAAGTTTGCAACCATAACGTTCATCATCTGCAGGCCAAGTTTTGATGTGTGTTTAATCAATGACCCAGCATGAGTCTTCAGTGTGCACTGTTATTGGTTATTCAACCATTCTGCATTTGCCTGACCAACCATCATTATTCAAGTCACTGACTGTAATGTGTCTTTTAAAGGGACTTGCATATATGTTTCCTTGTGCGCCCTTTATTATTCCTTAATGTGATATTAATTTTGTTGTGCACACCCTCCGAGCCTGTGCACCTTTGCTCACTGAAATTGCTAACCATTAAGACTGTATTGCTCATTGTAATTAATTCTGCATGCCATCTCAGTGAGCTACAGAGGGCAGCTTTTGTGTACCACTTTCTTCCTAGACAAATTGTTGCTGTGAGCACACGCTTCCTTTCTGCCCGAGGTGGTATCACCCTTCTACATAAAGCAGTTAATTACTTTCCATGTCTTTTTTGCTCATCCCTCTAAAGTGGAGGAGAGGCTTCATCTATTAGACCTTAAAAGAGCTCTTAGCTTTTACATCGAGTGCCTGAAGAAGGACCTGGTTGGTGACCAGCTTTTTATTGGCTTTGCCAGTGCCAAGAACAGAAAGGCTGTTCGGAAGCAAACCTTTACCAGGTGTATTGTCCAGGGCATAATAACATGATATTCCCTGTCTACAAAAAGGAGACTTCTTACGGCCCTTATCATCTTTCCACTAGATACAAGACCGCCCCATCACTGTTGGCTAGAGGTGTTCTTGTGTTGGACATCTGCCAGTCTGCTTAATGGATGTCCATATACACTTTCCCCAAGCATTACTGTCTCAACAGTCAAGTCCACAAGAAAGTCCATTTCGCCCACTTAGTACCGCAGAAATTCCTAGTACAAGTCCAATCATCAGACTCTCCACCTTTTCGACTTTACTGCTTTGGTGTCTTTTCAAAAGGTGGGGAATCTGCGGTGAGAAGTATCCATCGAAAAAAAAATTGTTTTTCATCTGTAACATTTTTTTCTGGTGGATAATCTGTCTAACCCCAGATTCCTCACTTCCCACCCTCTTCCCCATTCTGTGGAGTTACGTTTAGGGTTCTAATAAGGTCACAAATTCAATTGTATGCACTGTTACACTTGCAATTTGTCACAATCAAGATTCTTCTGAGGGTGCAGAGGAGTTTCATAGGAAAACTGACATCTGCATGCAATATAAGTGTCTATATGCAGCTCCGAACCATCCCTTTTAGAGGCTGTGTGGGGCTGTAGCAAAGTCCAATGACACCACATATCAGTGTGCAGGAGCAATTGGTGTCAACCTTTTTGGATCCAGTCTGGTGCCTGGAAAATACAAAAGTGAGGAATATGGGGTTATATTATCCACCTGAAAAAATCAGCATTACTCAGATAACTTTTTCATCTCCTGGGAATGCATCACAATCCTACACCTCCCCAGAAGGTTTAGGATTTATTTCTCCTTCCTACTTTCTCTATGTGTGCTGCATTAAGCTGCACCCATAGAAAGAGAAAAATGCCTCAGAGGCTTTTTTTTGTGCAGGAAGGTGCACCTTCCTGCACAAAACAGTCCTACTTACAACACAGGCACCCTTGCACTATGGTGATAAGGTGCCTGCATTGGTGTCACGGAGTACATTGTGCGCCAGCCCAGGGAAAAGGCAGAAATGCCCCATATAAGGTGAGATTCAGCGCATTCCTGCCTTTCCCTATTGCTGCTCTGCCTGATTTTATATATTTATATATATATATATATATATATATATATATATATATATATATATATATATATATATATATATATATTTTTTTTTTATATATATATATGTGTGTGTGTGTGTGTGTGTGTGTTTGTGCATGTGTGTGGGTGTGTGTGTAGGAGACCAAAGTTTTTAATAGGAGTTCACTACTGCACAGCCAAATGTCGAGGCTGTCCAAATGCCAAGGCTGCCTACTCTTCAGGTCTCTATTTCACTCTTGCAGGTTCTTTTTTCATACCTGCTTTCCACCCTTTGTCACTATTTTCTACCATTCGCCTCCTCCTTCTTTCTCCCTTTTCTACCATTCTCTCTCTTGCTACTGAAAAATATGCTCTTTTCCCCACATTAGTTTCCCCCTCCCGCAGCAATCACATCTGCATTGCTTCTTCTCCATCACTTGTGCATTCAATTTGTACTGCTTTCATTATTTTTACTGTGCCACCAATGATTTCGTCTGTGCCAAAGTTACAAGTTCAAAACACAGTTTGGCTGTGACTGCTAAGCATGCCACTACAACAAACTCCTCTCAAGGTGGGGATTCCTCTTCCAATTTACCTCAGCAAGGATGCAGTGTTAGATTTGATAACCACACTCATCCCTATCACTTCCATCACTGATCTTGCTCCAGCTTGTGTATTAAAACAGTATGCTGCAACTCTCTAGTTACTGTGTTGCTTTTCGATGAGTCTCAAGAAGAATTTGTGCACCCCCCTATTCCTTTTGATGGCACCTCGTCTATAGAAACCACATCTTGAACAAACCACCTAATACATTCTGATTTATCACTACTTTGCCAGTTCTTGGCAAGTTGTAAGAAAATATGATGTTTAGTTATGGGTCCCTCCTGTCCCGTTCACTATGGGTCCTTCAAAGCTTATACTTCCTGTCTTTCGGTATGATGCCATAAAGTATGTTGAAGAAGGACATGAGCCCTTCCAATGGATACTTGTATTTGCAGATTCCTTACCTTTGAAAATTTCCAGGCACCATACTGGTCTGGAAACTTCTTCAGTAGCTCTCCGGTACAAGTAAAGGGTGCAGGTTGATGAAGGACATGCAGCCTTTTTGATTATGTTGGATCTCTCTGCAGCGTTTGACACCATAGACCATGCTATACTTTTGAAGAGGGTTTCCACACTTCTTAATGTTACTGTATTAAACCCGCAGCTTGAAAGTGGTTTCAACTATCCTGGCAGAGAGAGCTGAAAGACTCTGCCCTTTTCTCTAAGGCATCTAGAATTACCGGTGCGATCCTGCTAGATTCACCTCAGTCACCTGCCTTCTTTAATATCTACCTGCCCCCCCCTCTTTTCCATCGATTCATCTCTTTTGGCCAGAAAGTGGGATGGCTTTTGCAGAGTCTGAGACTGGCATCCCTGCGGGACATGGACTTTTCTCCATCCCACATAGTAAAAATCAATGTTATCATCTCAAACTCTAATACACCTCCCAAAATTGGATCAGTTTATTTGTTAGCAGCTGCTTTTTTGAGCTTCCATTCAATAAAAAGACCTAGTTCTATTCTTTTTCTATCACCAGGCCTTAGTATTAGTGGCAGCTGCTAACTTACATACAGATTACAAGAGAGTTTAACAAAAGCCTAGAAGACCAATTCCATGGCAGAAGTTCGTGATAACCACTGAGTGTATATTAGTTCCATTTAGAGTAATTGTGGGTCAATGTATCTCAAATTGATAATTCCGAAATGTGGCATAAATCTGTCCCTCATCTGTTGATTACCTGACATTTTCTTTTTGCCATCCTCCTTGATTTCCAACTCCACAGTCTACCTGTCTACCCTTTACATACGTTTATGGGTTGGAGCAAAGTTAAGTTGACTCTAGGATTGGTTGCTTCAAGTCTACATGTTTCTTAAGGGTCGCCACCATAACTTTGGTTCTGTACCACCTTTCATACTCAACACTAAAGGAAAACAGAGCCTTCAGTGCAGGCTGGTTTATTTTGGAAGAGTCTATCGAGACACTCCTCTTCCAATTGCAAGCGGCACTTAAGCTGGCACTGTCAAGTGAGTCAATCACTTCACCACTCAAAGCAGCCACTTTTAAACGTCCTCAAATCTTTTAGATTTTCCTTATGGATCAAATCTGTTTATTAATTTCCAAATATAAAACATTGCATACAAACCACATCTCAGTGTGCCATGAGGCACATAGTTAGCTTACTTCATGCGAAACAATAAGAAAAAAACAAGAAATATTAAATACAAAATACAACAGGATTTCCCCACGACTGGCTATTAGTACAAAAATCAGACAATCTCAGGCTCCTTTACAATATAATCCTGGTCACGTGTGGACCTCCCCTTTAAAGTTCGCTCTCTATACTCAGGTCATGTTCAGACCTCTCAAATAGGTTGGGCATGTCAATTCAGAAAACTCCCCAGATAAAATACGCAAGTATGGTTGCCAGAGTTCTTTAAAGTCCCCACTCCGGTGCTGCGAGGCCAAGGTAAGCTTTTACATAGCGAGGACAAACCAGAGCTTATGTAGCCATGAAGTCGTTGTCGGGATCTGCTCAGACCCCCACACGGAGAGCAACAATTGTATTGCGGCATTTAAAGCTAAAACCATCTGTTGTCCCCTCAATGACCTCAAAGTAAAAGTGATAGGGTTGGGGAGGCCCAGCAGAGTGTATGCAGGAAATCGGGGAATCTGAGTGTCAAAAGCCATGTCCACAGTGTCCAGTATGTATTTCCAGTACCGGTGTAGCTTGGGACAGTGCCATAATAAATGTACTATCGACCCTCCCCACCCACACCCCTTCCAACAAAGACTGGACTTAGTGTGATCCCAGGCATGAATCCTTGTTGGGGTGTAATACCAGGAGGCGGCCACTTTATAAGCTGTCTCTGTACCTGCTGCGTTATAAGCTGCGTGGTGCGCTCTATAAAAAAACACTCTCCCACTCATCCTCCGATAACTCTCTCCCCAACTCCTTCTCCCATCTCAGTTGCCCCTTAGTCTTGGGCAGGTGGGCCTCCCCCCGCAAGAGGGCAAAGAGTTCAGAAATCACTTGCTTATCTCCCTTTTTCGTGAGGATCCATTTTTCAAACGGTGTTAACGGCCTGTCAATTAATGCTCTATTGGCTGGTTGCAAGGCCCAATGTCGAATTTGATAATACATCATCCTATCCGCCTGGGTCAGACCATATGTCTCCCTAAGCTGGTCAAAGGGGATAACTCCCTGCTCATCGAATAAGTATCCCACCCTTTTACAACCTCCCTCATACCATCGACGTAATGCTTCTGGCTGTAGTCCCGGACCAAAATCAGGATTCGCACCCAGGGGGGTCATTGGGGACAGAAAGGTCGTCAGGCCCCCTCTGCCAGCGACCCGGTCCCAGACCCTCATCGAAACCTCCATGACTGGGGATATGTACAGCCCCCGGGCTCTATGACGACGCCTAAGCCAGGGTTCCTTCCATATGTGAGAGCCGGCCACCGCCTGATACATGAACCACCAATGCTTCTCGGAGGACGGGCGGCTCCATTCCAAGAGGAAGCGCAATTGTGAAGCTTGAAAATAACGAAGGAGGCAAGGGATCGCCAACCTGCCCTGCAGCTTAGAACGATACAGAACCTGTCGAGGTAGTCGCACCGCCTTCCCCTCCCATATGAATCTTAGAACTGCGGTTGGAGGGTCGCTAGCGTTCGTGGCGGAGGCTCCAGAGGAAGCGCTTGAAACAAATACAATATGCGTGGTAAGATGGTCCTCTTAACTGCTGCCACTCTGCCCAACCAGGACAATTTAAGCCTCCCCATGTCTCTAGATCGCGCTGCACCTCCCGGGTCAATTTCGCGTAATTCAACAATGCCATGCGGGCAACTGTGGAACCCAACTCCACTCCCAGATACGGGAGCCCTGAGGGAGACCATATGAAATGGAATCAGGCCCTCAGGTCCCGTTCATGCTCAGCACTAATAAACTTGCCCATAGCCTGCGAATTTAGCATGTTAATTCGGAACCCTGAGACCCGACCAAATTCATCTAAGACATCCATTAACGCCGGCAGTAAGGTCATAGGATCCGCCAAGGTAAGGATGACGTTATCCGCGTACAAGGATATTAGATGCTCGTCCCCTCCGAACCTCACACCCATAATCTGAGGGTTGTCCCAGAGCCTCTGTGCCATAGGCTCCATGTAAAGCAGGAACAGGAGGGGCGAGAGCGGACAGCCGTGCCTAGTCCCCCTCTGAATCGCAAAGGGCAAAGAGAGCGTCCCATTAACCCGCACCGCCACTCGAGGCGCCTGATAAATGCAGCAAATCCATGCCATAGAGCCCGGACCCAGTCTGAAGCGCTCAAGCACCTTAAACAGGTACGACCAGAAAACCCTGTTGAACGCCTTTTCGGCATCAATAGACAGAAAGAGCGCTCCCCTACGAGAGCGCTCCGTTTTATCCAATAGATGGAGCAGTCTCTTGGTATTATCGCTACACTGCCTGTGCGGTATGAACCCCGACTGATCAGGATCCACCAGGCCCGGCATATAAAAATAGAGGCGGTGTGCCAAGATACCAGTAAATAGTTTGGCATCAATATTCAGGAGGGAAATCGGCCTATAAGAGGCGCACTCCTCACGGTCCTTCCCCGGTTTCGGGATAACCACGATAGTGGCATCCAACATACTAGGCGCGAGGGTGCCCGTTTGACGAAAGGAATTAAAGAGTCGCACTAGGACGGGTGTGTGTTCCACACAGAAGGTTTTATAAAAAAGCGCAGAAAAAACATCAGGGCCAGGTGACTTCCCGGTCTGCAGTCTAGCAATTGCAGATATAACCTCCTCTGCCCTTATAGGTTGGTCTAACGAGTTTGCCTCTTTTACTGTCAAGGAAGTAATATCTATATCCTGTAAAAAGGATTCTGATGTTGAGACGCCAGGCTCCTCCGCCCTATATAGGCCTTCATAAAATTCCACAAAGGCCTCTGCTATTTGGTCGCTCCTATGAGCTTCTGCTCCCGAGGGGGAGCAGACCATTTTTATCAGTGACGCTGCCCGCTGCGCTCTCAACCTATGTGCCAGCAGTCTCCGGCACTTGTTACTTCCTAAATAATACTTTTGTTTAAGGCGGATTACTGCATATTCTGCCCTGTCCCAGTCCAGCCTCCTCAGCTGCTTTCTCACTTTCTCAAGCTCACACCATATTCTAGGAGCTCCAGTATGTTTATGTGAACACTCCAATACCCTCACTCGCTGCTCTAGCTCGTCCCTCAGTTGTCTCCTTGCCTTATTGTCCCCAGAAGAAAGCGACATCACCTCACCCCTCAGGACAGCCTTCAGTGCCTCCCACAATGTTGCAATACTTATGGCCCCATCATCGTTAAACCTAAGGTATTCGATAATTGCTCTTCGGATCGCCTCTACTATTGAGTTGTTCTGGAGCATCGAGTCCCTGAATAGCCACCCCGGTGTGTCCACCCGCACCATGTCCATGTGAATCTCAATTGAAACTGGGGCATGTTCCGACAGGGCCTGTGGCTCAATCGCTGAATTTCTAACCCAGGGGAGAAGCTCCTGAGTTGCCAGAAAAAGGTCCAATCTAGCATATGTTTTGGTTGCCGATGAATAAAAAGAATAGTCCCTCAACGAGGGGTGCGCACTCCTCCACACATCCACCAGGCCACACTCACTCAGCCAATACCGACCAGCATCCGACAGAGACCCCGTCTGCCCATACCGTTGGCCTGATCGATCCAGATCCCCGTCCATTACCAGATTAAAGTCGCCCCCCACCAATACGGCTCCATCCGGGGATTGGAGCAGCGGAGTCAAAGCCTGTCTTAGGAAGGGTTCTTGTTGGGAATTAGGCGCATATAGTGAAGCGATCGTAAAAGAAAAACCGCCCAATCTAAGCCTCATGGCTAAGAGTCTCCCCGGAACCTCATGCAATTGTGATACCACTTCCCCAGGGAAGGAGCGCGAGAGGAGTATTGCCACCCCTGCGTGCTTTGATGGTAGAGAAAACCAGAACTGCCTGAGGAAGCACTTAGATCGCACACAATAGGTGTCCTTATGGACAAGATGCATCTCCTGGAAGAGACATATATGACTCCCGGATCTCTCCAAGGCGGACAGGATGGCAAGCCTCTTGGTGGGGTTATTGAGCCCCCTAACATTTAAGCTTATACATTTAATATTCATAACCTATGCGAAGGGAATCAAGCAAAGGAGTAGAGTCACACCAGCAGACCACCCCCACATAGAACTCTAGACCCCTTAAAACCCCCAGGTCCAAGAGTATCACTACAGAGAGCCAGTATCTCAGGGAAATCCAGCAACAAATAACTAACAAGCACAACCGGTGCCTACAACTCAATAGTCCTCGATCATCGAACTCCACGAGGTAAAATCTCCACGGGGCAGTATATCCACCCATGCCAAATAACCAGGTCCATCGCCCCGCCACCTCGACCCTCTTCAACAGTCAGCATGCTGTTAGCAGCGCGGCCCAAAGCAAACCTGGACACCCCCGGGCCTCCTCCTAGGCCGAGGTTCCGGCGGCCACATTGTTCAAGGAGGATTCTCTCTCCGATCTCAGCTCCGAGGCCGTCGGGCACTGCACCTTCCTTCTCTTCTCTTTTCTCTGCCACTGAGGGAGACCCCCCGACGGAAGAGCCTCCTCCTCACAGGCCTCTCGGCCTATATCATCCAAACCCAAAACACGGCTAGCCTCCGGAACGGATTTCACTTGCCGAAGCTGCTCCTCCCAGCGGAAGACCAAGCGGAACGGGTGGCCCCAGGAATACGACACATTATGCGCTCTCAAGTGATCCGTGATCGGTTTGAAGTCTCTCCGCCTCTGCAGGGTCCGCACAGATAGATCGTGGCATAGCTGTAGATCATGCCCTCGAAAGGCTATGTGCTGAAGATTGCGGGCCCATTGTAGAATCTTTTCTTTAAGAACAAAGTTATGGAGGCAAGCTAGGATGTCCGGAGGGCATCCTCCGGGGCCCCCAGCACGCCCAACTCGATGGACCCGATCCAGAACGACCTTCTGCGTCTCCTCCAGGCCCAGCAAGGAGTGGAACAGGTCCACCACGTAGGCTCTGATGTCCTTCTTTTCCGCGACGACCGGGGTCCCTCTAATACGAATATTTTGTCGCCTCGAGCGGTTTTCCAAGTCCTCAACCACCATCTGGAGGAGATCCTGCTGCTCACGGAGGCGGACTACCTCTTGCGGCAGACCCGCCACCTCCTCGCCACGAGGGATCTCATTATCTTCTAGCTGCGACACAAGTTCACCCAAGGAGGAAACCTCTCCTCGCAGCTCCCTCACCTCCTGTGAGATGTCCCTGCATAGCTCTTGAATGTCACCCCGCAGCGAGTCGAACAGGGAGGTCAAAAAGCCCTTCGTAGCCGGTGAGTTCTCCTCTGGGTCCATCTCCACCCAGCTCTACGGGGCCTTCGTCCCAGACACCTCATCTGGCGCGGTCCCCGATGTCAGGCGCACTCCGGCAAGCATGTCCCTCACTGAGCGCTCACGTTTTGATTTTGCCATTGCCATTTCGCACAGACCTGATCACCACTTGCCAGCTCAGTCCCACAGGGCCACCAAAGTCTCTGTCCAATGCCGCTCCGTTACTGCCTCCCCGTTAGGGGCCGCACCTGGTCCAGCCGACAGGAGCCACCGCTCACAGACTTGTTCAGGAGCCAATCGGTCACCAGCAGCAATGTAGGGCCTGCCACCGGGCCCTCAGCCCCTGTCAGGGTCTCGCGCTCCACCAGGCCTCAGTCAGCCAGTCCGCCGCAAGGAGCACCTGCTCTGGGTGCCTGAGCCAATGGCACAGGCCGGGCCCCTCACCCCTCCAGGGCACCCAAGCAGCCGAGGGCCGGAGCCTGCAACTCAAATCCACTGTTCAGGGGCCCAAAGAGAGCCCCCGGGCCCTCCTGCTCCCCAGGCGCCAAACTCCAAGGGCTGCCAGAGGAGAGCACATCCCGCGGCCCAGGCCGCCTCCTCGGCCGAGCCGCGACCACGCCCCAGCCCCAAGGTCGAGCCCTGCTCCCCGCGGGAGCTGCTGAAACCCGGTCCGGACCGCCGCCGAACGGCAAGTGCCCCGAGGGTGCCTCAGAGCTTGGGGGGAGCCTCCAGGCTTCCCCCAGGCGGGCCGCGTGGCACTTTTGTGGGTCAATGCGGCGGAGCGCTAAAGGATCCGTCCTAGCGCTCCGCCATCTTGGACACGCCCCTTAGATTTTCTTTATTAATCAAGATCTAGGTGTTATGTACACAACTGTTACTTTTTTCCTATTGACTATTTGAGAATTGGGCCTGCAGTACATATAATTGAACTTTTGAAAGTTTCTCGATGTAAGAGAGCCTTTTCTAGACTGAAGGTCCTAGTTCATAAAAAAGAAGCATTGACAAAGTCTCTACTTTTCAAGGCTGAGCTGTTGGCTTTTCCAATGCTTTTTTTAAATTGCCGAACGCACATAAGTCATGATACATGCGCACGAATGGCTAGCAATTTTGCAGGGGATCCCATTAAAAAATAGGTGCATCGTGACACACATCAGACATTTTTTTTACTTACCGTTCTAACATGGCGGATGGCCGCGTTAGAACTACAAATAAAAATGAAATAAAACAAAGTGCGCAAAAGTGCCCTGATAGAATCTTGCGGCAGACACCCCTTCGCTAAATAAATAAATACAAAAGTAAAAAGTATAAAGTAAGAAGAGGAGAAAGGAGGGAAACACATGGACTACCATTGAGTGATAAATGCAGAATAAGAGTCCCATTCAGTGAGCAGCGAAGGATGCAACTCTGTCAGAAAACTTTAAGACGTACATGCTTCTGCATGGGACAATCACAAGACTAGAGAATAAAGCCATTGAATTAAAAACAGATGTGCGAGATAGAGAACAAAACCACCTAATTATGAGCAATGGGCTGACCCAAAGCTTACTTCAAGCAAATGTGTTTAATGGAACCTATTTGTCCTGCAGCTATGCAGCTGAGACATAATGAAGATTTGTCTCCAAACATTATTTCCTTATAGATGCCCAATGCATTCTGAAGTAGAATCTGCCCAGTTAGCAAAAGAAAACAAAAGTGCAATGTTTGCATTACGAGCACCAAGACCCTGATTCTAAATGGGTCAGACCACTAATTGCGCAGAGGTTGGAATTCCACATTGTATGGAATTTACTGCCATCGGTAATTACCTGGTACCATAAAGTCCTCATTCTTCATTAAATTTCTGCATGTCATACCTGCCAGAATTTAAGTGCAGAAAAAGAGTACAGTGTGTAAAGGGTCATTCAGAGTTTGGTGCGCTAAGCACTAAAATCCATGTGTTACTCACCAAATACTCAGCATAGGTGTAGTTTATCAAACACTGATAAATTCTGAAACATAGGGAGCCAGTTTTTATTGGGTGCAATAAACTTCACACTCTCTCCTTTTCTTCTCTTTGTCTTGAATGTGATTCTGTCTGCTGTTATAAATTAAATCTGATAGAGACTTCTAGTTGCGGATTCCTTGCCTTTGAATTTCCCTAGGCGTCAGACCGGATCCAGAGATTTTTTTTGTTAGCAGTACCTCTGCGTGCCGTTAGGTGGAGTTGGTTGACTCCGCGGGCATCGTTGGCATGCTGCACAGCCCCTGCGTGGACGCGGGATCCACCGACCTCGTGGATCAGGGAGTCAGCGGGCCGCCCAGTCCACCGCCGCCCCCTCCTCTGATTCAGAACCTTCCTAGTCCAGTGGGACATCCAAGACCAATTGGCGGTAGAATTTGCCATCATCTGCTCCACTGGGAATCCACTACCATGAACAGGTGGGTTCTACAGATCGTCCAAAGGGGCTACTCCCTCCCATTCGAGACTTCTCCTCCAGCCGTGCCACCATCATTCGATCACCTGTCGGAGGATCATTTGGCCCTCCGCCATGAGGAAGTCAAGGCTCTCCTGGCCAAGGGAGCCATAGAGAGGGTCCCTGCGCCAGAAGTAGGTAGTGGTTGCTATTCCCACTACTTTCTGTTGCCCAAAAATGACAAGGGTCTTTGCCCTACCCTAGACTTCCAGTCCCTCAATCTCTTCCTCAAGAAGGAGAAGTTCAAGATGTTAACCCTGGCTTAGGTCCTTTCTGCCCTGGACCCTGAAGACTAGATGGTTGCATTGGACCTGAACAGCGCCTATTTACATATTCAAGTCCTGCTGGCCCACAGATGTTACCTATGATTCGTGGTAGGTCACGAGCACTGTCAGTTCAGCGTGCTCCCTTTTGGCATTACCAGTGCCCCTTGGGTGTTCACAAAAGTGATGGTAGTGGTTGCAGCTCAACTGCGCTGGTTAGAGGTCCCAGCCTTCCCCTACCTTGACGACTGACTGTTGAAGGCAGACACGCCCTAGAAAGTCATCTTTCACATCCAGACTATGGCAAACCACCTGCTTTTGCTGGGGTTCACTATCAAAATGCTGAAGTTACACCTGACTCCCTCTCAGATGTTCCCTTTCATTGGAGCTGTTCTGGACACAGTGCAGTTTCAGGCTTATCCTCCCAAAAAGCAAGTCTGGGATATTCGGGCTGTGATACCGATGTTTCAGCCTGTATCCTGGATTTCGGTGAGAATTACTCTAAGGCTGCTGGGCCTCATTTCATCCTGCATCCTGCTGGTCCAACATGCCAGATGGCATATGCGGGCTCTGCAGTGGGACCTGAAGTTCCAGTGGGCGCAGCATCAGGGTAGTCTCTCGGACATGGTTCAGATTTCGGAGGGAACTGTGAAAGACTTGCAATGGTGGTTGTCAAATCCAGATTTAGTCAAGGGCAGATCCCTCTCCCTTCCCCAAACAGATCTCACAGTAGTGACCGATGCATCACTCCTGGGATGGGGTGGCCACATGGCAGAGGCAGAGATCAGAGGCCTCTGGTCTCCAGCGGAGTCCGGGCTCCACAAAACGTTTTGTAGTTCCAGACGATCCGACTTGCATTGAAAGCATTCGTTCTCTCTCTCAGAAGAAAAGTGGTGCAGGTGTTCACCGACAACACCGCCGCCATGTGGTATTGCAACAAACAGGGTGGAGTGGGGTTGTGGACCCTTTTCAAGAGACTATTCACTTCTGGAAAGGACTGGAACGCCAGAGCATTTCCCTGGTGGTTCAACTTCTGCCGGGCTCTCTGAACGCAAGAGCAGACAAACTCAGCCGTCGATGCGTAGTCGATCACGAATGGCGTCTCCATTCGGAGGTGGTACAGGTCTCTTTCAGCAGAGGGGAAACTCTTGGTTAAATCTGTTCACCTCTGCAGAGAATGCACAATGTTAGCTGTTTTGCGCTTTCCGTCACAAGTAGAACTCAGGCCTCCTGTACGTCTTCACGCCCATATCACTTCTGCCCAGAGTTCTGAAGAAGATCAGGCAAGACTGGGCCCAAGTAATCTTGGCATCTCCAGGCTGGACACAACGTATCTGGTACCCCAAGCTCCTGAGCATGGCCACTGATCCGCTGATCAGGCTGCCCCTTTAGGAGGATCTTTTGTTGCAGCAGCAGGGGACGGTTATCCACCCAAACCTGTCCAGTCTCCGCCTCCTTGCGTGGAGATTGAGCGGCGACAGTTGACGGCTTTTGACCTTCCACCCGAAGTCTGTAAAGTCATCTTGGCTGGCAGGCGTCCCTCCACCAAAACGGTATACATCTGTTGTTGGAAGAAATTTGTGGCATGGTGTATCAACAAATCTGTTGATTCACTCTCTGCACCTCTCTCAGATTTATTCTCTCTCTTGCCCAGCGGGACTCTACTCTGGGCACTCTCAAGGGACATTTGTCTGCCACCTCTGCCTTTTTCGGGCTACCAGACCAACTTTCTCTATTCAAATCTCCCATTGTTGGGAGGATTCTTAAAGGTCTCACTCCTATGTTTCCTCCCGTTTCATTCATCATGCTCCAGTGGGATTTCTATATGGTCCTTACATACCTCATGTGCTCCCCTTTCGAGCCCCTTCACAATTGTCCTTTACGGCTCTTAACAGTTTAAACATCTTTTTTGATTGCCGTTACCCCTGCCAGAAGAGTAAGTGAGCTTCAAGCTCTTTCTTCGAAGCCACCATTCCTAGCAGTGCATCCTGACAAAGTGGTGCTTCGTACTAGGGCTTCCTTTCTTCTCAAATTGGTAACGCCTTTTTACGTAGGCCAATCTATCACCCTGCCTACTTTTTACGCACCTCCACATCCCTCATATGAGGAGGAGAGACCCACCGTCTGGATCCAAAAAGAGTGTTGGCGTTCTAGCTAGATCGTACCTACGATTTCTGGGTGGATGATCAACTTTGTGGGATATGTGGGTGCGAACAAAGGGAAGGCGGTGCAGAAGAGGGATGGGTAGTCTTCTGTATCAAGATGTGCTACGCTTTGGTGAAAAAGCAACTCCCTGAGGGTTTACCTGCTCATTCTACCAGAGCAACTGCTGCTACCACAGTGTTAGCATGCGGAGTTCCAGTCCTGGATATCTGTCAGGCCACAACGTGGGCATCCTTACACACCAAGCACTACTGCCTGGACAGTCATGTCTGTAGGGGCGGCTATTTTGGCTGTTCGGTCCTGTAGGATATCTTAGTTCGCAGCCCACCACCAGGGATGGTATTGTTCAGGTATCTATTTAAAGGTAACGAATCTGCAACTAGAAGTCTCTATCAGATGTACAAGTTATTTACCTTCAGTAATTATATATCTGATAGAGACATGTCTATACTTCTAGACTGCACTGGCTAGACTCTGTGAGACCAGTGCTGGAATGCAAGGAACACAGCTTCTGAAGGAAATGGAAAGGAAGGCACAGAGAGTGATGGGGGTGGGCGACAAAAGGTTAGGTATATCGTTTTCAGAATTTGGAACAGGGAGGTGAAGCCTTGTGAGGTGTGGCTCCCCCATTATTCCTTTGCACCTGCAGAGCAGTTGAAAGCAGGGGAAGATGCTTTGAGAAGGTCAGACATAACATAAAATTATAGATGGATAAAAAGCCAATTACAGGGATGTTTTTCACCTCAGCACTCTTTGTCTACTTCATGTCATTCAGAACCCATCAATGAAAAACGTCCCTGTAATTCACTGTTACCCACCTATAAGTCTGTATATGTTATGAATGACTCTCAGATCGAACTATTAGCGTGAATGACTGAATTCTGAATCTAGTTATTCACTGCCATGAGGTAACAACAGTGGATTACAGAACTTGTAAAACACTGTTGTTACATCATAATGGAATTCTTTTTTGCTGAATCTGTTTTTGTTGGCTTGTATGACTGTGCACTTCACTCCTGCTAACCAGGGGCAGCTACACAGCTAATTCCCGCTTCCATCAGCACTTGCGAATAAAACGTAAACAAGTTTTAGCCTCTTCTCTTTTCATCCCACCTTTATCCCAACTCTCTCACAGTTTCAGAAAGGGTGTGATGACCAGCTTATTGGCATGTACGCCCAGGCACTGAAGGGCTGAAGCCTGGCATACATGACATAAATTGGGCTATTAGTTGAAGGGGGATAAGTACCCATCTCAAGTAATGATCACAATTTGTAATAGGATGAACCACTAATTAAGCCTGAACCCAACACTACCGGTAGCTAGGGGACAGACAAGCAGGCTTAACTTGGAAGCAATGTGTAAAGTAGTATGCAATACCAAACAGTAATTAGGTCAAAATGCAAAAAAATTAAATTCCAAAACAAATTAGAATAAGTTTTGATTAAAACAAATACAACAAACTGAAAAAAAAAATCCAATAAGGAGAACTGGAGATATTAATTTCTTAAGAAGAAAAAGAGCCAAGAAGAAAAATGTGCCTATGATAGCCAATGGTTGTGGTAGAAAAGGACCAAGACGCAATTTCACTCTGACCGTGACGATGTGTGGGTCAGATACACTAATGAAGTTTGTCCTGGTCAAAGGTTTTACCTTCTGACTTTAGTCTTTTAAGTCCCAATCGTTCACAGGAGTACACTTGTAAACCACTCAGGACCTTAGGAGAGACACTTAGGGCCATATTTATACTTTTTGACGCACAACTGCGCCAACACAGTTGTGCGTCAAAATTTTTACTGCCGGCTAAACTCATTCCAACGCGCCATATGGGCACCTTATTTAAGGAATGACATTAGCCGGTGCTGCGGACTGGTCTGAGTCAACAAAAATGACTTACACCAGGCAGCGCCGGCGTAGGGGAAAATGGGGGTTGTGCGTCTAAAAATGGTGCAAGTCAGGTCTGAGGCAAAAATCAGGCCTCAAACCGGACTTGCGCCATTTTGTTTGGTGCACAACCCCCATTGATATGACTCCTGTCTTAGCAAAGACAAGAGTCATACCCTCTTGCCCAATGGCCATGCCCAGGGGACTTCTGTCCCCTGGGCATGGCCATTGGGCATAGTGACATGTAGGAGGGCCCAAATTAGGCCCCCCTATGCCACTTAAAAAAAATGTTAAAAAATACTTACCTGAACTTACCTTTACTTACCTGGGATGGGTCCCCCCATCCATGTGTGTCCTCCAGGGGTGGGTGATGGTGGCAGGGGGTGTCCCTGGGGAAGGGGAGGGCACCTCTGGACTCCTTCCGAGCCCACAGATACCTTAACGCCTGCCCTGACCCAGGTGTTAAAAAACGGCACACATCAGGCTGTGCGCCGTTTTTTAAGGCCCACCCCCTCCTGTGCCTCAAAATGACGCTGGGGTATAAATAAGGCGCACAGGCCTTAAAGTCATTTTTTGGAAGGGAACGCCTACCTTGCATATCATTAACGCAAGGCAGTTTCCTGCTTCCAAAAAATGACGCACACGGTGGAATTGTGACGTCCGCGGGGTCGGGCGTCAAAGTTCAAATATGGGGCAAGGTTTGCATTGATTGTGCGTCAAAATGTTTGACGCACATTCGGCGCAAACAGAGTATAAATATGCCCCACAGAGACTGACAAGGTAGCAGGCAGAGGTCAAACAGATGGGATCAGTCCAGGTGCAGTTGACACTGGCCAGCTGGGCATTTGCAGGAAAAGATCTCTTGTAGCTTGTTGTGTCCCTGTAACTGTAACATGAAGTCAACTTATTGACACTTTGAGTCCACTCCATTGTCTTGGGGTCAAGAGAGGGAGCGGGTCCAGTTTTCTAGGCTCTTTTCAGATCTCAGACAGCAGGTTCATTCCTCTTCTGTTCTTTCACAGGTCCAGTAATTTTCTGAAGTGGGTGCCTGGAGGAGCTACACTGATGTCTGGCATGAGCTAGTGGGTGAGAATGACCCTTGGGAATACCCTAAACAATGAGGTAAATGTTCTCTTGGCTAACTCTATCCACTTTATGCATTTTCAAGATTACCAAAGTCTTCAGCCACACTAAACTTGGGCGTGTGAGGAGGGTACTATGGTAATCCCACTTCTAAAACTAAAATCCAGTTTTGGGCAGCCCCTGTACTCTAAACAAACTCGTAGACAGAAGTCTTTTAAAATCAGAAATGATCGTTCAGTAACTAGACAGTGGATACACACAAAGTGTTTTGGCATTGTTGCACTCATTTGAGGTGTGCCCCAAATGTATTTGTAACCCAACAGACCTTTCAAACATGCTGAGACACTGTAATATCAGAGGGTGCTCACAGCTCAACCCATGCAGTCACTCTAAACCATTTCCAGAGAAACTTCCCCTTCAACTTGATTGGTGCCTGGCTGACTCAAAAGACAAAAGGAGAGACAGGCCCAGGTGTGAGCAACATCTGCCTGTGACTGAAGAGGCACCTTTGAAATGCACCAATGATTTGAGCACAGCCCCCACACCATCCTGTCAAGGAGCAGACAACTCCTCCTCACATCTAAAGCACATTGTCCCTGCTTTAGAGCAGTTCACACTTCACCACAAGGGAGCCATCAAGCTGCAGTGACAGTTAAGTGCTCAAAGAAAAGCATACAGATACTAAAATGTAACATATCTAAAGTATCTTTACTGTCATAGTTAAACAAAATTCAACCTTACCATTAAATTGGAACTGGTGTAACTATAAAAAAGTGTTCTTGAAATATTTCTCTAGCTGTTTTCTAGGTGGAGATAACATTTAATAAACTTAATAATGGATCCTAATTATTTTCTATGGAACAGTCAACCCTGCTACAGTGACAAAAGCTTTGAGAGTCTAAACTTTGTAAGGACATTTTTACCATTAACCTTTACATGTCCTACTTTTAAATGTTACCCACCCTGTGTTAAAGGGAAGTAAGCCTTACTTAGGGATGATTTATAGATATTTATAAGGAGGGTTTTGGGCCCGTCTACATTGACAGGTCAAATTTGCAGTTTTCAACCTGCACTGCTGTGCTACAGTTGGCAAGCACTGCATTGGATGGCACAATGTGTGCTGCAGCCCACTGGTGACATTTAACTCAGAGACTATAGGTACACTTAGGTACCTTAAATTAGGGACTTATAGGTAAGTTAAAAATGCCAATCTGGACTATACCACTTTTACCATGTTGAAAGGAGAAGCACACACATTTTACCACTGGTTAACATGGGCAAAGTGGACAGAGTTCCATAGCCATTAAAAATAGCATTCAGCAAAAACGCAAAAATAATTAGGGTGACCCTGCAATAGGACAAATTTTGAACAGTACAAGGTTATCTTTGGCGATGGATCAGTATGGCATTGATGCTCATGCAGTGAGGCAGGCCTCTGAGGTGACGGCTGTGGCTTCATTAGTCCTGAACAATCTTTTTAATGGCTGGTGCAGGGGCCTTCATGCACCAGTCATCAGGTAGTATCATTGGCTACTTCAGGCTGCTACTGGACACAAAGTTTGAGCTTTTTTTTATAATACCAACAGTGAATAATACATTATTATAATTATAAAAATGTACCAGAAAAGGAAGGCTTATCCAGAGGCACGTAAGGTCGACCCAGCACTGCACAGTGGAGTCTGTTCCTCTGTGAGGACTTCTCTGCTATGGAGAAATCTAAATAGCATGAATAGGATTCCCCTGGTAAGGTCATATGACCTTCACAGGGTTATTCCTGGAAAACTGGGCTTGCCATAACTTTCTAGGCATCATTTTGAGAAGACCTCTGAATTCTAAAAAGTAGGAAAAGTTTGTTGAGACTGAAATCTCCGTACAAACTCAGAGAACTCAGTACAGTGATTAGTATTGAGTTGGTGATAATCCTATAAAAACAATTCAATTTGTCAGGTGTGTTTTATTATTAATAACCTTTACATATAGCTAAGGTGTTTGCACAAGAATTTGCTCCTTGAAACGGAGTGATATCATATAGTATTCTTATTGTAGCAATTGTATAGGGCTTACTTCTCTTAAGTGGGGTGCTGAAACATTTACCCACATAAATAGCAACTTATAGTGTGTAGGATGTGTGGTTGGGAGAGTGCTGGTTTTGTTTTGAACCTACATGGGAAGTGTTGTCATGTAGTGCGTGGTGACCACTCAGGAGCTGTTATCCTGTTACAGGACACAGCGCCTGGCGGGTCAGGGTATATGAGAGACAGACATGCAAATTATAATTATAGTAGGAACTGGCTAGTTTAGCCAGAGGGGCAGTGGGATGCTGTGTGCCTATACACCAAAAAAGGGGGTGTAATCAGAGAAGGCCCAGTAATCCATACAGTGACATGCACCAGGCAGAAATGCTGTTGAATGTGTAGAAGGATGCCATAAAAAGCAAGAATAGGAATTGGCGGCCAAAGCAATAGTCATGCTCCTTTTTATCTTATTGTCTACTGTTGAGCAAATACAACCCATGAAGGAAGAATGATGAGGGAGAGCAATCAAGGCTAGCAACGTGAGCTGAAATTATACAACTTTTAAACGTCCTATGTTCTACCTACTCCTGCCAGGCTGAAGGAGGCCAAAATGTGAGCAGGCCCCAAGCCCCTTTCAGGCTCTCAAAGGCAGACAAGTTTAAGAACACAAATCCCTATAAATCCTCAAATTACGCCATGCGCATTTGTGCTCAAGGGATTTCAGCCTTCTGAGCCGGGTAGTCCCTGTGGCTCGAACTTTGGTGTTTCTCAATAGGAACCATCACTTTAGTCAAAACAAGCCCATAAATTGAAAAGAACGCAGTAAAGTTCAGTATGAAATCGTGCATAGATTTTCCTTCTAAAAGTACTGGGGGTTCTCTCTTGGCAGAGAAATGCACGCTCATATATAGGACTTCGAACAATGGGGTTTATACATTTAGTGGTAAGACATGATTCATTAAGTTTAAGAAAATAGGGAACAGTCTAAAAGAAACATTTCTACATAGAATACATTCAGAGATTTCCTCACAGCCAATACACTATGGTTTGATCATTCCCACAGTCTTGGCTATACAGTTTACCTGATACGATGTTAACAGAACCAGGGGCAGCAATATCCGTCCTTGGCTTAGTATATTTAGGAAACTTTCTCTGAGAACACTTTCTGCTGACACAAATGAAACTATTAAAGTTTTGTTTCGAACCAGAATCAACAATAATAATCAAGTGACAGATGTTGACGTTTAAGCAAGATGTAAGACAGCATTAGTTCAAAATATAGTGTGTTGTTTTTAATAACAGAAAATCAGTGCTCACATTTTGCCCCATCTGATGATTCCATCATCACTTCATTTATTTATTACAGTACATCATTCTTTCACTTTGGGTTCCTCTGTTTGGTTTCTTCTAAACACTTTATGGTATCATAAAATTCACTTTGCATCTCCTTGACTTTTACATCAAGTCTCTTTTTTTCTTACTCTCGTTGCTGACATCTTCTTATACCCCAATTCCTTCCCTTTGATCATGAAATTCCTTTTCAGCATCTTATGAAGATAAGCACACATGCAAAGCTGATTAATATGACAAAAGTGGTGTTAATAGCAACTTCAAAACTCCTCCACCTACACTACCTAGCCATTGACCTATCTCTATAAAAGCATTACCAATTGATCTAAGAATGATCCCAATCCTTCCCAGGAACCTAACTCCTCTAGTTCAGTCAATTCATGTGTTCTGTGTGTGATATTAGAAATGTAGCCATTAAGCTGGTTATCTATGCGAGGGATATATGCACAGCATTCTTGAGCATTAATGATTTTGCAAACTCTGCCTTCATTTGCGAGGAGCAAATCCATTGCAATATGGTTTGGCATAACCATTGCACGCATCAAAGCATTTCTGTATTAACTACAGTCAAAGCACCTGGGGTGTTAGTTGCAAGTCTGTCTACTAGAGTAGACACTTTTCTAATCTTTACATCGTTCAGTGCTACTCTCATAAAAGGTATACGTGCTCCAAAAATATAAATAAGAATCTGCTTGAAGCTTTGTCTATTTCGCCTAATGTAATTTTCAAGAGGTGAAGCTAACCTATCAGTATGATAATTTGAGGAAAAACGAATGCAGCATAACAACTGCCTATCCAATTCTGTGGTAACTGGAAATAAGCTGATTTACCACATGCATAATATATACCTGTAACACTAAGTCATACAATGGAAAGAGTCTTCCCTCTTACTAGATAACTATGTTCACACTCACTCCATCCCAATTTCTCAACTGTTTCGTTTCCCCCTGTCTGTAATACCATACATATTGCTCCTCTCTTATTAACTTCAAGACTCAATTTAGGAGGTGGTTCCTTTAAGGCCTCCTCACCTTTTTCAATCACACCTACTGAATTTGCTTTCTCTTTTCCTCTTTCTTCATCCACTTTTATCCTTTTAATTTAATTAATCTATAAGTATTCTCTCACCTGTGTTAATTGTACATGTTACATCAGGCATATTGTGATCAGTAATGCTTTTGTTAGGCAAAGGAGTAGAGAATGTCATCATATTCGCATGCTGATCCCCTGATTTTGACCATTTATACGAATGGGAAATATGCTTAGTAGCCCACAATTATAAATTCCCTCCATTAATGATAGGTACATCTTCTAATTAATTATCAAAGTCAGAAAAGAGTTTCATTGAGCTTTGTTGGTAATATAGGTTTAGAACGACAGAACAGGGAAAGGAATAGGATACAGGAAGGTGAAAGTAAGCTGCACCTTCAGCTGCAGAAGCAGGGGGATAAGAACCGATAAAACGGTTTTCAACTTGCATGACTTTTACATATTCAGATAACATTTGGTAATATACATTACAACTATACACATTATTGTGTTGTGGGAGGTATGAGATCTTTCATGCAATGGAGGGCTAGTTACAGAGGCAACAGGAAGATTAACTGGATTAGGAATATATCCCCTCCTAGCAAACAAACATCAAAACAGCCATCCAAAAATAGCAACTGAAAAGGCAACTCCATACTTACACACCATAATCAACTTAAATCTATTCAAGGAAACCTCTAAAGAAAGAATTAGTTCTCTAATTGCTAACCTATTGTCTCATATCTCCAAAACTATCAGGATCTTTCATTCTACATGAGCTGGATGCCTTAAGGGCCTATTGTTCTTTGGCCATTACCCTAACTCTCTAATTGTCCTTTTAATATTTGTCAGTTGTTGACATTCAAGGTCATATGTGGTCTTTAGCTTTCTCTTTTTCTTTCAAGGAGGTTCATCCAAATTGGTCACAGTCAAATGAATCAAATTTGGTTTTAGCAAAATATGTCCAGTCTGGATCTGGGTACTCTCGGTTCACCTTTCTTACTCTCTTTGGTCGTTTTACAGTAGTTGATTCCAAACCAAAGTCGTGAACGTCTAGTTGTTCTTGTTGTTCTATCTCAATATCTTCCCTGATCGTCTCTAGTCTTGTTTGCAATAATTGCTTTCTATGAGTTGTCGTCTGTGGCTACTTTTCTTTTAAAGTGCTCCAGATTCTAGATTCAGATGTGACTGGTTCACTTTCCAAAGTGGAGTCTTTTAGTTCAGTTCCAGTCTCTATCACTTTGTCAGTTTGTTGTGGCAGATAAGTTTTAGCCTTCCTCAAATTCTCACTGTCTCAGTGTATATGTATTCTCACTCCAGTTGTCACTATTACAGATGTTGTTGGATTGTCAACATCCACATCAGTCTCTGATTCTGTAAGTTGTTCATAAGGTGGAGGTGATGGATCCCTCCTCCTCTTCTGAAGCTTCAGACACCTCAAATTGTGAGTAATCATAGGAATTGGCAGGTGTTGACTCTACGTCTTCCCCTTTGTACCGTGCCCAGACCGGACCAGCGTATTTAATAACAGTGTTTGAACCAGGATCACCTGGTAGTGTTCACACCACCTCTCCTCCAGACAGGAACTGTAGATATGTTTCTGCACGTGGATCCAATCACCAGGGTTCAAATGATGCCCTGGAGAGTCTTGTACTGCTGAGGAAGTAAGGTCGACCTGATAAGAGATAGAACGCACCACATCGAACAAAGGCCCGCTGCCGGTACAGAGGGTGTACACTTAGCTCACCCATCAATATTTGTGTGGAAATATTCCTGGATCTTTTGCATGGGATACTTCAAGTACTCATGAGCACTAAAGGAAGGAAGTCAGGCCATTCAGTCTTTCTGCTACTCCAGATGCTTTTGATCTATAGCTACAGTGGAATCTTTGGTCAACTCCTAGAGCTGTATATAGTAATTGCATAATTTCGCTTTTAAAGTGGGTTGCTTGATCAGACTCAAGATGAAATTGCATGCCAAAACACGGTATTAACTCCCACAATAGTAGTTTGGCAACTGTTAGACTGTCAATCCTCAGGTGGGATAAACCTTAACCCAATGTGAAAATATAGAGACAATTACAAGTATATAACTCAGCTGATTGCATCAACGCATTTCCAAGAAGTCGATTTGAGGGTGATTAAATGGACCATCAGATTTTCCAATGTGACCCATTGTTACTGCTACTCTCTTGCCCACATTTTGCTTTTGGCAGATCATATACCTTATACAATAATCTTCTGACATCCTTCGGGATCGGGGATTATACCACTAGGAATGAAGAGTAAACCCCATCTCATCTCCTCCCACATAAGTCGGACCTTGCATATGTTGTACCATTGCTGGTAAAAGAGAGTCTGGAACAACAGGCTTTACTTCATTTGATACCCAAATATCACTGGAATCCTTTACACATCCCTTTCTCTCCCATTTGTCTTTTTCTATTTCAGGGGCAGGATTCTGCAATCCTTTTAATTCATTTAAAGTGTGTACAGTATTCATTAACATATTTGCCACTGTTTCTCCCTCTATGTTACAATATCGAGCAACTTTATCTGCATAGTGGTTGCAACTTGTGACAAAATCATTTCCACTCTCGAGTGCAGTGTACTTCACAACTGCATCTCCTTTGGCAGTTGGAGAGTGTTCAACAAATTTGAAATATACAGCCCATTCTTCATGGGACTGCCCGCAGATGTCAAAAACCCTCTATGTGACCATAGCTGACCAAAGACACGCACAACTCTATATCCATACTGGGTATCAGTGTAAATGGTAACTCCTGAAACTTCTGAGGTACAGCAGACAAATTATTCAGCAACATGTACAGAAGTTACATGGCACAAGTAAAATGCTTCCACTACTCCACTTAAAGTAGATATAGCATATGCAGCTGTTAGGATACTACATCGATCTCTTAGACATGATCCATCAAAAAAAAAGATTATGGTCAAAATTTGTAAGAGGAACATCCAGTATGTCTGGTCTTGGTTTTGTGCATACCTTGATTGCGTTGATACCGTCATGGTCAAAATAATTTTCCTCTTCTCCCTCTGAGGTGTGTAACAGAGAAGCTGGATTTAGTGTCTACATCTCTTTATGGAAACATAGGCAGCTGCCAAAATGATTCTCTTATAGCTGGTTAGGCGGCTACTTGTCATATGCTGTGTTCTGGTACAAGTCATCAGAATTTCAATTGAATGAGGTAGCATTACAAGAATAACCCATCACAATCCCTTCTGTTTGCTGAGTGCTAATGCTAACTGCTGCAATGGCTTTGAAACAACTAGGTAAAGTTGCGGCCACCGGATCAAGAGTAGATGAAAGATAGCCGATTAGACGCTAGGTCCATGGCATTGTGTTAATACAGACTATACGCATCCATCTCTTTTGTGACAAAACAGCACAGAATCTTTTGTATAGTCTGGCATTCCAAACGGGAGTATACTGCAAAGTAAACTTTTAAGCTCCTGGAAGGCTTCAATGCATTCATCATCGTTTGGTATCGGGTCATTGACATCAGTATGTGTCATCCTTATCAAAGGCTTTGCAACCAAAGAAAAGTTTGGTATCCATTCTCAGCAATAGCCAACCATTCACAAAAACATTCTCTCTGTGTAATTAGTAATTTCATTTTAAGGACTGTCTGTATACGTTCATGAGACACTTGTCTTACTCCCTTTTCTATTTGATACCCAAGATACATGATTTATTTCTGACAGTACTGTAACTTTTCAGGTGAAACCTTATGTCAATTCTCAACTAAATGATTAAGTAAAGCAATAGTGTTTTGTTTGCAAGCTTCTTTTGTCATAGAGGCGATCAGTAGATCAGCAATGTTTGTATTGGGGTGAAGCTACGTGGTAACTGCAAGGTCTACAAATTCTTTTTAAGACTGATTAAAGTAGAATGGATTCTCTGTATGCCCTTGTGGGGCACAACACCACACGAGGGTCTTCTCAGGGAGCCAAAGTGTAAAGAGATACTGGCTCTGTTCGTGCAAAAGGATAGAGAAGAAGTCTTGGCAAAGATCAGTGACCATAAACCACTCTGCATCTCAGGGAATTTCAAACAAAATCACAGCAAGGTTTGGTACCACAGTAGAGCATGGAACAACACTCAGATTTTTTAAAAACACATTTTATTGTTTTTCCATTCAAACAGAATTGAGTCTCACATTATTACATATTATTGCAACTTAATAATTTATCCCTTTTAATATCCTGACGAAATTGTACCCATTGGGTAGGATTATAAAGGCAAAAGGATACATCAAGCATAGTATTTATGTCTCGAGACTGCTCATGCTTAGCCACAAATTTGCCTCTGAACAGTATCCCCTTCCCCCCCCCACACAACTTGACATCCACTCTCTATATTAAATACACAGCGGTTATATACTCTGATCCCCATGATTTACAATGTGACAAGCAGTTGGTGATATTTATCTCACACTATAAGACTTCACGTATCCACCTCTGGTAGCCGCAGATGTGCATTATGAGAAGCTCTTTGCCTCACTCTCCCAGCTTCGGTGCCAACAACGTTGGGGGGTGTTGCTAACAGGCTCAAATATGTGAGGCTGGCGGTTGAAACAACATCACCTACTCTGTGCCTCGCTGTCGGTGATCACTTTAAAAGATTCCAAAAGAGCGTCCCATTCCAGAGCTATTGGGTGTCCCGCAGCCATCTGTACTCCTCCCTACGAAGAGCTGTGCTTTCAGCGAGGTCCCCCCTTCCACCTCTGCTATACACTGTATCACTGAATTGGCTGTGGTGCCTTTCCAGCACCTAGTAAGTAAGTGTTTTGCTAGTATTAGGATTCAATCAGAAAAGTGCGATGTCACCTTCCTGTTATAGTATGGGAGAAAAGAGGAACAACTATCTGATCAATCTTTCAGAGGTCTTGTACTGTTGTACACTTCTTATTTGACTTTTGTAAAGCCAATATAGGTTAGTAACACAGGCTTCTAATGACTTTCTTCAAGATTCCTTGCTTTATCATATTTTCAACAATGGCTTCTGGATTATTATATATGGGTGTGAATCTGAGTGTAGACAGTATTAGGTTGAAGGGTAATCTGAAGGGCCTTAGCATCTTTCATCAATCCAATTTCCTTTCCAATAAGTTCCCAAACCTTTTTCTTAACTGTCTCCTTTAGATCTATAGGTAAAACTTCAGTAGTGAGTACTGGGAAGAGTCTGCCAACATACTCTGTTGATTGTAGCTTAAATTCAGCAGCAGCTGCTTGGTTCTCAATTACTACTCTATCCTGCGTACAATATATGATGCAATTCAATACAGAGGGGATCCTGTCTAAAAGCTTTACAGGGCTCGAGTCACTAATAACAAATTGATGCTATTTTTTTATATCCCCTATTTTCACAGGCACTGGGCCAGTAACTTGGTTAGTACGCTACTGTTTTGTGATGTCTACAACTTGCACTCCTTTTCCTGAGAAGGGTAGGTTAGGGACCTCAGCAGTTCCAACCGTCAAATGAGTAGCTCCTTATCTCCTAGGAAAGATACATGATGTCCATTTACCTCTTCATCAACATATGGTCCACTTCCAGGACCGCGCCAATTACACACTTCTCCTCTCCCTTCAGGTACCGTCACAGGTCCTAATCTATAAAGGTTTCAAACATTATAGGAACTGGATTTCTTTGCAATGTTCTTGGGTTTTGAGGAACTTGTTAATTTTTCTGTTGGGTTGGAATACCTCCATGTATCTGCATTGTTTGGCAATACTCCAGTCTTTGGAACTTTTTGAACAGCAGAAGGGGGTTTAGGGACTGGAGAAATTTCTTCTTGACCAATCAGATTTACCCCTTGGGATTCTGTTGCTGTTCGATCTGGATTGTACCCTACACTCCACCTCCCAATTACCCACCTTGTGGCATATGTGACACAGTGTAACTTCTTTTCAAGGCACTGATGTTAGTCCTTGTCACATGTCCTCTACCTCTTCCCATTCCAGGTATATTTCCACTATACCTCGAGGAAACTCCTTGCATTTGTATACCAAAATTTGGATCCAATTATGTAATCTCAATTGAAAACATGAATCCCTTTTTTCCCAAATTCTGAGCCAACTAGGTCTGGGCAATCATGAACATTTCTTTCAATCCTTTTTGTTTTGCCTCTAAATTCTCACTGAAATACTTAGCATCTTGTAGAATCTCATCAACTGATTTGTTCTGCCAACAAATTTGCTTGTTAGTCTCTGGTCTCAATCCATACACAAAAGAAGCAAGAAATCATCCCATATTTTCTGTTATTGGATGATTCCTCCCACTATGCTCCCTATATATCTGTATTATTCTCTCAAAAAATTGTTCACTGATTACTTGGGTTCCTGCAAAATAACAAAGATTCTTGCCCAATTAACATCTTTTTGTTTTCAAATGTCTCATGAATGGATAAGGAGGGTGAGGAGGACTGACCTTCCTGTTCCGTGTGCAAAGAAAGTTTTAATATGGGCCTACAGGGATAGGTGCAACATAAGGTGCTCTGGTCTTCATGTAAATTATTTGTTGTCTTTGAATGTCTAATAACATCCTCCCATTTGGTGTTAATTGTAGGTGAAGGGGCAATAGCCCCTTGCACCCGTAGCAGTTCTTGTATGGGCTAATCAACTGCTCTCTTACATTCTGCCCACAAGTCTTTTGGGACCACTACTTCAAACAACACATGCAAATCTTCCCACAAAACCTTTGCTACGGTCACAGTTTTCTCAGTCTGAGTGTACCATGTCTCATGATTCTCTCTCAGCTTTGGAAGAGTATTAATAAAATGGAAACGGTCCAAACGAGACCACAGAACATGTACATATGTTCCTCACTAAACCTCTCACAGGGGAAACTCCTTTATATTTTCAACCATAGTGGTTTCTTCTCCCTCTTTCCTCTTTAGTTTAGTCTTAACCACAAATCTCTAAATTTTCAAAATTTTCTAAATTTCTAAATCTGATGGATTAAACCCAGATCTGTGACTGGGGTGAATGTTTGATTTGTTCTGCATTCCGTCCATCAACTGTTCTTTTTGCATTTGTTGCCCCAAGTGGGAAGGGTATGCCCAGACGTGGGTCCCGTGCTCACTATGACACCAGATTCAAGCTAGCCTAGCTGAAGAGGGGTGATACCCCGAAACTGGTCCCAGGGTGCTTGTTTCTGGTCCAGGGAGGACCTGGTCTGGCAGTTCGGGCTGGACTGTTGCCATGGGGAACAGGGTCAAGACTGATTTGCATATGGCTGGGTCCAAACTGGAATGGCACGGTGAGCAAAAAAACTGATGAATTAAACCCAGATCTGTGACTGGGGGTGAATGTTTGATTTGTTCTGCATTCCATCCATCAACTGTTCTTTTTGCATTTGATGCCCCAAGTGGGAAGGGTATGCCCAGACGTGGGTCCCGTGCTCACTATGACACCAGATTCAAGCTAGCCTGGCTGAAGAGGGGTGATACCCCGAAACTGGTCCCAGGATGCTTGTTTCTGGTCCAGAGAGGACCTGGTCTGTCAGTTCGGGCTGAACTGTTCCCATGGGCAACAGGGTTAAGACTGATTTGCATATGGCTGGGTCCAAACTGGAATGGCATGGTGAGCAAAAAAACTGATGGATTAAACCCAGATCTGTGACTGGGGGTGAATGTTTGATTTGTTCTGCATTCTGTCCATCAACTGTTCTTTTTGCATTTGCTGCCCCAAGTGGGAAGGGTATGCCCAGACGTGGGTCCCGTGCTCCCTATGCCACCAGATTCAAGCTAGCCTGACTGAAGAGGGGTGATACCCCGAAACCGGTCCCAGGGTGCTTGTTTCTGGTCCAGGGAGGACCTGGTCTGGCAGTTTGGGCTGGCCTGTTTCCATGGGGAACAGGGTCAAGACTGATTTGAAGATGGCTGGGTCCAAACTGGAATGGCATGGTGAGCAAAAAAACTGATGGATTAAACCCAGATCTGTGACTGGGGGTGAATGTTTGATTTGCTCTGCATTCCGTCCATCAACTGTTCTTTTTGCAAATGACTCTACTGGGCAGGGACATCAATGTGGAAGGCAGGCATCTCAGGGGGCAGATGGAAGGGGGTCTTTGGACTTTGGTTTGGGAGGGGGTGGGACTTTCTTTTCTGTTTATGGGCGGGGGAGTGGGTCTGGAGCAGGTGGTGGGAGTGGCTGCCTTGTGCTCCGTAGTGGAAGTTTTCTTAGCTGGGGAGGGACATCCGAAACACTAGGGGGCCCATGGGAGTAGTGGGAGCTGGAGGGACTGGACTGGGGGAGCAGGACCTTACGTTTAGGGACAACACCAGGTGGGTCAGGATGAGGGAAGAGGTCAAGGTGGGCAAGGAAAAGTTTTTTTAGGTACAGTGGGGCAGACTATGGGAGCAGGTTTGGGAGTGGTGGTAGAGGAAGTGGTTGTAGGAGGTGTAGGTGTGCTGGACTGGGTTGTAGGTGCATGCAAAGTGTGCTTGTGGGAGTTGGATGACTGTTAAGTGTCTTAGTGGGAGTGTTTATGTATTTTGGGAGGTGGGAGGGAGAGGACAAACAGGTTCTGTGAATGTATGTTGGGGTGGTGTCTGCAAGTGAGGTGGGTGTGCTGTGTGTGGTTGTGATGGTGGTGGTGGTGACTGCGCATGTGGCGAATGGGGTGCTAGTCTCCATGTCAGCTGTTGTGACTGTGGGCAAGGCTGAACAAGTGGCAGGATCTGGGACTGAAGATGCCGTGCTTGCAGGTATGAGTGCTGATGTGACTGTGAGGGAGGAGGTGGAGGGGAGACAGTTGAGGCAGTGGCTGTTGTTGTATGTGCTTCTGTGTATGCTTGTAGTGTGATCTGTGGTGCTTGTGGTTGTCCTGCCTGTTGCCTTGGGTGCATGCTCATCTGATTGTGTGCTTAGGATGGGTGGGTAGAGAGGGCACTGTGACTGAGTACAGGTAGGTGGAGGGGGGACGGAAGAAACAGGGACACTGGCTGCCATCAAAGAAGAGGCCAGAGCCTGAAACGATCTCTGTAGGCCAGCCAAGCCAACGTGAATGCCCTGCAGGTAGGCATTGCATTGCTGCATCTGGGATGACAGCCCCTGGATGGCATTCCCTATGGTTGACTGCCCTACAGAGGTAGATCTCAGGTAGTCAATTGCCTCTTCAGTGAAGGCAGCAGGGCTGACTGGGGCAGGGGCTAAGGTGCCTGCGGCGAATGAGTCGCCCACCCTTCTGGGTGAGCGGGCAAGAGCAACTGGGTGGGGGGCTACTGGGGGGGCAGTGCTGCAACGGGGGTGGCGGAAGATGATGTTGCCGGGGTGGTCCCAGAGGGGTCCGCCACCATCAGGGAGCTCCCATCGGAGGAGGTATCGGAGTCAGTAGTATCAGCTCCTGTCTTCCCCTTGGTGCTCCCCTCACCCTCCAACCCACTGGCCCCCTCAGAGTCAGTGGACACTGCCTCATGGGTCCCATGGGCTGCAGCTCCACCACTCACCAGTGTCCCTGCTCCTTTGCCAGATGATGCTAATGCACACAAGGACAGGAGAAGAAAAGGAGGGATGGTGGTGAAGAAAGAAAGGGAGCACAGGGTCAGTTACAGCAATAACAGCACATATGGCATACCCATCACAATGACTCTGGGAACAACAGCTGAAATGAACTCTGAAGAAACTAACATTTGCACACCTACTGAGACTCACTAATCCTTGTCTGCTGTACAGTTATACTTACTCTGTTACAGTGTCTGTACAACTTGCAATTGCCAGGTCACACCACCTAGACAGTGGACATCAGAGCATCACTCCTACACTGGTGGGTCATGATGTAGGCCCTTACTGAAGCAGTAATCCCAGCAAATGACTAATACCTATTGTACATACCACTCACCATAGCAATGCAGAACTATACAACATTACCAGCAACGGCATACTGAGGCATACACTGACTGTTACCTTGGCATGCAAAGACCATGCCAGACATTAGGAAACAAAAGAACACAGTGAGTACTTATAGGAAAGTACCATCTTACCTGGCATGTTACCCCCATATTTCACTGTATATATGTTGTTTTAGTCTATGTGTCAGTGGGACCCTGCCAGGCAGGGCCCCAGTGCTCATAAGTATGTGCCCTGTATGTGTTCCCTGTGTGATGCCTAACTGTCTCACTGAGGCTCTGCTAACCAGAACCTCAGTGATTATGCTCTCTCTGCTTTCCAAATTTGTCACTAACAGGCTAGTGACTAGATTTTCCAATTCACATTGGCATACTGGTACACCCATATAATTCCCTAGTATATGGTACTGAGGTGCCCAGGGTATTGGGGTTCCAGGAGAACCCTATGGGCTGCAGCATTTCTTTTGCCACCCATAGGGAGCTCTGAAAATTCTTACACAGGCCTGCTACTGCAGCTGCGTGAAATAACGTCCACATTATTTCACAGCCATTTACCACTGCACTTAAGTAACTTATAAGTCACCTATATGTCTAACCTTCACCTGGTGAAGGTTGGGTGCAAAGTTACTTAGTGTGTGGGCACCCTGGCACGAGCCAAGGTGCCCCCACATCGTTCAGGGCAAATTCCCCGGACTTTGTGAGTGCGGGGACACCATTACACGCGTGCACTATACATAGGTCACTACCTATGTATAGCGTCACAATGGTAACTCCGAACATGGCCATGTAACATGTCTAAGAGCATGGAATTGTCATCTCAATGCCATTCTGGCATTGGGGGGACAATTCCATGATCCCCCGGGTCTCTAGCATAGTACCCGGGTACTGCCAAACTGCCTTTCCGGGGTCTCCACTGCAGCTGCTGCTGCTGCCAACCCCTCAGACTTGTTTCTGCCCTCCTGGGGTCCAGGCAGCCCTGGCCCAGGAAGGCAGAACAAAGGACTTCCTCTGAGAGAGGGTGTAACACCCTCTCCCTTTGGAAATAGGTGTGAGGGCTGGGGAGGAGTAGCCTCCCCCAGCCTCTGGAAATGCTTTGATGGGCACTGATGGTCCCCATCTCTGCATAAGCCAGTCTACACCAGTTCAGGGATCCCCCAGCCCTGCTCTGGTGCGAAACTGGTTAAAAGGAAAGGGGAGTGACCACCCCCCTGACCTGCACCTCCCAGGGGAGGTGCCCAGAGCTCCTCCAGTGTGTCCCAGACCTCTTCCTTCTTGGATTTAGAGGAGCTGGGGACACACTGGACTGCTCTGAGTGGCCAGTGCCAGCAGGTGACGTCAGACTCCTTCTGATAGGCTCTTACCTCTCTTGGTAGCCAATCCTCCTTCCTTGGTAGCCAAACCTCCTTTTCTGGCTATTTAGGGTCTCTGCTTTTGGGAATTCTTCAAATAACGAATGCAAGAGCTCACCAGAGTTTCTCTGCATCACCCATCACAACAAAGTAGCTCGACGACTACTAGCAACCTTGTATCGCCTCATCCTGCCAAATTTCTCGACTGTTTCCAGGTGGTGCATGCTCTGGGGGTAGCCTGCCTCCTCCCTGCACCAGGAGCTCTGAAGAAATCTCCTGTGGGGCAACACAATCTTCCCCCGGCTAACGCAGGCACCAAAAGACTGCATCACTGGTCCTCTGGGTCTCCTCTCAGCCCGTCGAGCGTGGTCCCTGGAACTCAGCAACTCTGCCCATGTGACTTCCACAGTCCTGTGACTCTTCAGTCCAAGTTTGGTGGAGGTAAGTCCTTGCCTCCCTACGCTAGACTGCATTGCTGGGTACAGCGTAATTTTCAGCTGCTCCGGCTCCTGTGCACTCTTCCAGGATTTCCTTCATGCACAGCCAATCCTGGTTCCCGACACTCTATCCTGCAATGCACCACCTTCTGAGTTGTCCTCCGGTGTCGTGGGACTCCCTTTTGTGACTTTGCGTGGACTCCGGTTCACTTTACTTCCAAGTGCCTGTTCAGGTACTTCTGCAGGTCCTGCCTGCTTCTGCGAGGGCTTCCTGAGTTGCTGGGCACCCCCTCTGTCTCCTCCTCCAAGTGGCGACATCCTGGTCCCTCCTGGGCTACAGCAGCAGCCAAAAACCTCTACCGCAACCCTTTCAGCTAGCAAGGCTTGTTTGCAGTCTTTCTGCATGGGAACACCTCTGCAAGCTTCATCGCGACGTGGGACATCCGTCTTCCAAAGGAGAAGTCCCTAGCTCTCTTCTTTCTTGCAGAACTCCAAGTTTCTTCCATCCGGTGGCAGCTTCCTTGCACCCTCAGCTGGCATTTCCTGGGCTTCTGCCCACTCTCGACAATGTCGCGACTATTGGACTTGGTCCCCTTGTCTTACAGGTACTCAGGTCCGGAAATCCACTGTTGTTGCATTGCTGGTGTTTGTTCTTCCTGCAGAATCCCCCTATCACGACTTCTGTGCTCTCTGGGGGTAGTAGGTGCACTTTACACCTACCTTTCAGGGTCTTGGGGTGGGCTATTTTTCTAACCCTCACTGTTTTCTTACAGTCCCAGCGACCCTCTACAAGCTCACATAGGTTTGGGGTCCATTTGTGGTTCGCATTCCACTTTTGGAATGTATGGTTTGTGTGGCCCCTATACCTATGTGCTCCTATTGCAATCTACTGTAATTCTACACTGTTTGCATTACTTTTCTTGCTATTACTTACCTAATTTTGGTTTGTGTACATATATCTTGTGTATATAACTTATCCTCATACTGAGGGTACTCACTGAGGTACTTTTGGCATGTTGCTTTACTTCCCTTTACTTCTAATTTGACTGTCACTAAAGGTTTCCCTTTTTTCAGATGTTGTTGCGGTCACTACTGTGTACTCATGGAATGCCTACAGACTGCTTTGACACAGTTTGCAGGATGGTGACTTGTGGCAAGCACTTACACTGGTAATCTGTACCCCAAGCTGTCTGTACATTGGATGGATTCACACTTTACATGATATTTGCACATGTAATAAAGTCAAGACATTGCATGTACATGCAATAAATGCACAAATCCATTTGTGTTTAAGTATGTTTATTTCAATTACAAAAAGGAAGGGATAGTGCTATTGGGTGGGGTGATGGTGGACGAAATCTTCACTGGAGAGGCCCAGTTAGTTTGTAGCACAGGTCTAGTGTCCATAGGGCCATAGAACAAAGGAGCAATGGCAGTCCAAAGTAAACAAGGTGTCTCAGTGGCACACAAGAGAGACGTGTTGGTGAGGCTCACTTCCTGACAGCAGATTTGGTCTTGGCTATAGTCTCTGGAGGATGTCTGGCTCGCAGGGAACGTTTGAGGGATGGTTCCTCTGCTACAGAGGGAGGGGTGCTGGTGGTCTGTGAGTCCTGTGGCAGGGTCTCTAGTACACTAGCTGCAGCAGATGTAGAGGGCTAGTCAGTACTCTGGCTAATGGAAGGGGCCCGCTGGTGTGCTGTGGACTCACGCATGATGGTGGCAATTTCACTGATCACCCTTGCAGTGGAGGCCGTGTTGGCATTGTGGGCCTGCAACTGCTGCATGACCTCCTGGTGGTATTCCCTCTGCAACCTCTGTTTCTCCTGCAAGGTGGTAAGTACCTAGCCCATCCTGTCCTGGGATTCCTGGTATGCTCCCAGGACTTGTGAGAGAGCCGCCTGGGCAGTTGGTTCCCTGGGTTGGGCCACCCCTTGGCGCACAGATCTCTTTCCACTGGCCCAAGCCCCGTGTGCCTGTGTCCCCTGAACTGTGTGCCCATTCCCACTCTCACTGACACCAGGACCTTCTTTGTCTTGACTGAGAGGTGTTGACTCCAGACCTTGTACAGGTGTGCACACTGTTGATTGACGTGTCCTGGGGACAGAGGTTTGGGGACATTGGGTGGCTGCTGTTGTCGTGGAGTCTGATGTGGGGTGCTCTGGGGTAGACTGGGTGTTGCTTGTCGTGTCTGATTGACCAGTGGTACCAGAGATCTTCCAGATCCAGACATCCAGAGTAGCTGTCATCACTGGGGCCTTCTTCTGGTGGAGGACTGGGTAGATGTGGCACATGCTGCCAGCTGACATTAGCTGGGGTCCGTGTGCACATGTCTGATAATTGTTAATTTCATCCTTAGATACATGTTCAGCATTTATGGGATTCCCTATGGGATGGGTGTCATTTTTCCACCTTCGGTTTGTGTATGGTGATACATTGTGGGACTGGTAGTGCTTTATGCTGACCATGCATTACTTATGTATGTGAATGATGAAATTGGAGAGTTGTGAATTAAGTGGATTGGGCATGCTGCGGAAAATTGTTGAGGGTGGTTATGGGGGTGGGTATGGGTTTTGGATGGAGCGGATCGAATGGAGACGGGGTGAAGGGGAGACATACCATGCAGGTTTATGTAGTGGTAGAGAAGTATGGGTCACTCACCAGTGTCCAGCCCTCCAGTTATCCCAGTGAGGCCCTCGGGATGCAGGATAGCCAAGATCTTCTCCTCCTGTGTTGTCAACTGTAGGGGTGGAGGTGGGGATCCACCACCAGTCTTCATGACGGCAATGTGGTGCCTGGATGCCATTGCACGCACCTTCCCCTGTAGGTCATGCCACCTCTTCCTTATGTCATCTATTGTGCATTGATATGTTCCTACTGAGTTCACCTTGTCTACGATTCTCCGCCATAGCTCCATATTCTTGGCAATGGATATCAGCTGGACCTGTGCACCAAACAGCTGCGGCTCTACCCTGGTGATTCCGTCTACCATGACCTCCAACTCCTCATCAGTGAAACGGGGGTGCTTTTGTAGGGACATGCCGATTGTGTAGTGGGTGTAGTGTGTGTGTTGTGCTGAGGGTGGAATGTTTAGGGGGGGTGCAGGGTGTGTGAGTAGGTGGTATGCTGTGAAGTAGTGATTGAGTGCAGTGGTGTGTGTGTTTGGTGTGGAGGTATGATGTGTGGTGTGTGATGTGTGAAGGGTGTATAAGTGGTTGTTTGTGTGTGCAGTTCTAGAGATCAGTGGGCTGGCAATGTATATCAGTATTTGGGATTTTGCAAGGGATTGTGGGTTGTGTTTTATAGTGCTGCTGGTGGGTGTGTACGGTGTGTGGATGTGTAACAGGTGTGGTTAATTCAGTCCGGCCAATGTTGGCTTTAGTTGTTGTCAATTAGCAAAATCAACCATGGTGGTCCACACTGCCAATGTATTACGGCCATTGATGGACCGCTGTGGTGATTTGTGGGTCTTAATTTGGAGGGTGGTTTGTTGTTGCCGTGGCGGTAAGGCTGGGGGGACCAACTATCTCCTGCCTTCATTGGATCTGGTGGTGTTGAATTTATGGCTGCTTTCTGGTGGTTTGGTTTTTGTAAGTCATGATACAATGGGCAGATTACTGCCTCCGTGGTGGTCCTTTGGCAGCCGTTACCCCACGGTCTTCGGTATAGACCACCAAAGATGTAATAAGGGCCATCATGCCTGAAGACAGGGATTTGACAGTCTTCAGTACATTAGGCTGGCAAAATAAATTTTGTAAACTCCCACAAGGGTATAAGACAGTGCTGGACTGTTCTCAGCACATGTAACATCCATACTACACAACCTTCAACCTGAGGCATTGTCCCATGTAGGTGATATCTATCTCACAGATGATGATCTGGACACACACCTAAGTCGGGTGGACGGCATTGTGGTGGGTTTCACTGAAGTAGGCTACAAATTTAATTTTAAGAAAACAAACATTGTCTTTCTCAGTGTCCTGTTTTTTGGGATAGGAGTTATCAGGCAAAGGAAAGAGCCTGGTGCCACACTTTCTAGAAAAATGTGTGCAATTACAACTACCAAACACCATCAAAAAGCTACAATCATTTTTGGGCTTTTTCAGTTTTGGCAGAACTTACATTCCAGATTATGCACAACGCCTAAAACCACTTTATGACTTGATACGTCCAGACTTTTCAAGTAAATATTAGATAGTTGAACACATACACATTCTCAGAGCATTGCAGCCGGACATGCTTGAAGTAAAACACTTACGCACATGTGATAACAAAACAAACTTAGTCATCAGAGTAATTGCTGGAGCCATTGGGTTCACCTATGTAACATTCAATGACGGTGATACCGTCCCCATAGCATTCAAATCACCTTTGTATTCAACAGCTGAACATTGCTTTGCTCCCACTGAAAAAAATCTGACTGCTGTTCAGATGGCTGTCATAAAAGAGAGACCTCAAGCGTAGGTGAAACAAATTGTTGTCGTGACCCCAATACCAGCCTTAGAGGCTGTGACAAAAGCCAGTGTTACAAACGCAAAAGCACTACATCCATGTTATATTCAATGGGCCACCTCTCTGACTACCACTTTTTTACGTTTTTGATCCTAAGCCTTAGGCACAAGTTTTCCTTCAACATAAACTTGATTACCCAACACCTACAAACATTTTGCCTCTTGATCAATATCAAATGATTATTTACACTGATGGTTCAGCACAACCAGCAGTGGGCACAAAATAGCAATACTTCACTGTTTGCACAGCTGTGAGCGAATACATGTGGGATGGCAAGTTCTACCCCCAAAACACATATATGCAGGCCTTATGGGACTGCACTGCACAATTGGCAGAGCTTAAGGATCTATTATTTGCATTGTACCACGTGGATCCCGACCTTCTAACACAGAATGTGTGTCATCAAATTATTGTGTCCAGTCCTTCAATGAATACCTGCATTACTGGTGCCAGAATGGGTTAGGACATTCAAAAGGGAACGCCATCAAACAGTCTCCTGTTGGGGGAGGAAGCAGATATAAAGGAGACGCTACCAAATGATCATGTAGTACATACAATGAGCCATCAATGTGTAGTAATACACGTTGCAGGGAACACTTTGGCTGGTGAAGCAGCCAAGTCAGCAGTAGCCATAGCTTCTGTTCTCCGATTATTCATTCTATAACGAGGCTAGATAAAGAAACATTGACTGCTGTGAAAGGTTTGGCTGACAGTAAGCCCTTACCAAAAAGTATACCGCCAAATATTTCTATCAGCTACATACATAAAATGTTGCATTCGTAACAATACCAGGGTGGGTGATCATGTGATCCCTAACCAAGATAAAGATTAGAAATAATAAAAGCAGCATATGAAGGGGTTGCTTCAGCACCTGCAGGTGTGGTGGCTACAATTACATTATTGAAAAAATGCTATTGGTGGCCAGGTTTATACAAACAGACCAAACAGTATGTCCTTTGTTGTGACATCTGTCAACAAATAAGAGAATCCACCATTAAACGCCCACTACAGACATCACTTCTAATTTCCAACAAACCACTATAATATGTGTATCAGGACCATTGTGGTCCCCTAACACCTCATGGTGCATAGAAAAACATCTTAGTTGCTGTTGATTCTTGCTCTAGATTTCTATGTTCATGGCCACAATGATCGGCTGATGCTCTGTTATTAGAGATTTGCATGTCTTCATCTGGATATATGCAGTTGCAGCTTTCTATTCGTACCAGGGCTCTGCCTTTGCCTCCAGGGCATTCAGGGACACAATAGCTACGATGGGGGTCCAACTACATTTCTTGTCTCCATATCACCCTGAGAGAAACTGTTGTGGAATGGAAGAACTGAGACATAAAGCAATCCTTAACAGCTAGAGTACTAGGGTCAGGTTGTAGCTGACTTAACCACCTGTATAAAGTCCAGAAAGCTCTAAATAATCTGCCCAGAAGGTCCTTGGGAGGGCGCACCCCATTTGAGGTTCTGCTTGACATACCTATGTGTCCCCCAGATCTTCATGGCCCTAGTGCAGTGGCGGCAGACACACCTTTTGACATGTTAATGTATCAATGTCTTGTAGGAATTACAACAGTTCCATGATGAAAACTCATCTACATGTGCCACCACCTTTGGAATCAGGGATTCACTAATAACGTCTACTGGCTGGATTCCAAAAGTTGGATCTAGTGCATGAAAAGATTGCTGTGAGCAAGGAATTTGGCCCTTCATATCGAGTCCCAGGTCCAGTCCTGAGAATACATGGTACCAGAACTTTCATTCTACAACCCCTGTCTGGTTCTAAAGAAAATCGCTTTGTTTCAATTGACAATGTCAAGTTATACCTTGTGGCCAATCCTACACAGTAGACCACACGGACTCCTGAGCAGTTCCCGAACCCCTCTCACTGCCAGTCAGGATGTGCCTATCCAAAATTTAACCAACAGTAATGAGACTTTCCAGAGTGTGGAGAAGATGGAAAATGAACTTTCATTAGTACATGTCATTACATCTATGACAAGAAATGTCCAAAGTTCTGAGCAATATTACTCAAATTCAACATAAACGGATGGAATCCTTTACTACAAACCACCAAGGAATACATATGACAGTTCTCCTTCTCCAACACTGGCTCCAGTGTTTGCACAAACTGTTTCTGGATATTTTTCAACAATTCTTTTTCAAATTCTTTTTCAAATTCTTCAGCCCCTTCAACCGCACCTGTATCAAAAGCACATAAGCTATTCAATTGGCTTAATATTAACTATCTGATCCGTTTATGGAATAATCTGAGAACTGTTAACTGTGCTTGCCTTCTTTCTTTGGATCAGTTTTGTTATTGTTTTCTTTCTGCTGATACATGGTCACTATGGCCATTATCTTCCTGAATGCTCTACTGTTGAACTGGTGGAATAGGTTTTGAAGCTTCACCTGTCCTCACATAAGATCTGCAGAGAGTTGTCTCCAGTGAACATTTCAGCTCTACCAATTCCTGATGGGATTGTTTGGGATAAAGTATCATTTGAAATTTTTGGACTGACAAAAATTATTCAAATTACATTTGTATTTAAAGTCTCAATGAATTATGTAATAACACCTGGGGTGATTTCTGATGACTGGGATGTGAAAACAGTTGATTTGATGCTTTCTGAGGGTGAACATTATACTGTGTTTGAAAGTGAAGATGTTTACCAAACAATCGTTACGGATACCAGTTTATACATAAAGCCAGCACTTTGAGAACTGTTTACATACAATAGGAACATTGTCCAATTCAACCAGCAGAGAGTTCTAAAACGTATGTAGAAAGGTTTGCATATTTTTCTGGCCAAATGCTGAGTCTTATTATTTTAAGTTGCCTCCTATGAAATTGCAGAATGTCCTGTTAACAGATACCAAATTAATATATTCTGATTCCTTTGTTTCCCGGTTGGCTATTAAAGGCTATGAATATTGGTTGAAGTTGGTTGACTTAAAGAGTGTGTGGGTAAGTAGAAATTGGCAAATACAAGGATGGGAAACTTTGTTTAGAGCATGCCTTGTTCCATTGCAAATTATATTTTAAAATTAAACTGTACAACAAACAAGTTGTTTAGACTTAGCAAAAATTAAGGAATTGAATGTGCCCAGTATTCTCTCACCAGCAAAAGATTTTAAATGTCACTGAAGAGCAGCTCAGTGGGTGGGTAAAAAATTGAACATTTAGTTTGACACTTTCAGGTCCAAAAGAGGGGCTTTTGTGGCCAGTGGACACAGATGGTTGTCATGCACGTTTTGTAAACTCCACAGGGGGTTTTAGAGCGAGCCGACCTGACCCTCTTTACATATCATCACAACACTCCGATATTGTCACCACATATAGCGGGGGCAAATTATGCCAACAATGGTTGAAATCTTCCACATTAACACCGTTAAAGAACACCTTAGTCTCCAGTCAGAAAATGCAGACTTACAAGATTTATTGTTAGGTCCTAGAAAACCACGCACAAAGCGCTTCTTAGATGCAATATGTAACAAAATTTGGAAACTTTCACAAAAAGAAGCAACCGCCCAATTGAGGCAAATAGATCAGGAAAACCTCCAGAAAGCTCTAGCCATTGTAGTCAATGGTATGGAGACTTTATTCAACCGTACATATACCCACAACAATACTGTTTCATCTGCAATTGACATCATACAAAATGACATGTAATTTTTACAACATGGACAGAGTCAGTTTAGGTCTATTATGCAGTTAGATTGGATGTTGCAAGTTCTGAAAAGTGGTTGCGTACCCTGGCAACATGTCAGCTCCGGGGAATTGTTTTCCGCATTTAACTTGACCTGAAAGCATTAAATAATGACTAAGAAAAAAACAACATACATTTTGTTAAACATCAAACAGTTGGAAAAGTTGCCTTTCACCGTGGTGGAAATACCATCTGCATTTTGGTTAGTACATGGGGCTATTAATCTGCCCATTTCAACACTTCAGTTTACTTTGTGTTTGAAGCACATTCTGATAGTCAGATTTGAAAAGCTAGGAGATAGTTACATTCATGAGGTGTAGGAGCTACCCTTTACGTACAAGTGTTTCAAAGGTATGAAAGAGGTCTTTCTTAGCGGAAGCGAATGTGAGACTTCTGTAAGTCATTCAATGATTTGTAAACATCTGTCCTTGCATGGAGCACGTAATGCTTCGGCTGCAAATTTAGTTTGTTATCTGAAGGGGGTTCCTGTCTCTTTGATTCATCTGTGTTCCAGGTGCTTTTGAATGGGAGTTATGTGATGCTGAATGAAATTAGCTGTTATGGTACGCGAGCCGGAATTGTCTATGTAGTTTTAGTCTCCCATATTGTTACATGTTGCGGAAATGTGCTTTTTCCCCCAGGCGAAAGATAAAAGTAGCAGAAATGTGGCCGCATATTGCTACTGCTACTTCAAATGTACATTTTGATAAGCTGAGCAGACTAAAAGCTCTTTTGTTTTAAAAACACGTGGCCCTTACATCTGCCCACAAGACCTATGCTCTCCAAGTGGCAAGGTCATCCACAGAGATACAGTCCCTTTTAAATACAAACTTTCCAAGACATTCCAGTGAACTCATAGGTCACATTTTCAATAAGTCTGTTAGAAACTGGGTTTCTAGTAGGCAGTCAGTTTACACCCTGTCAAAGTAGGGACCCTCACTCTAGTCAGAGTAAGGGAGTCACACACCTAAGGTAACCCCTGCTTACCCCCTTGGTAGCTTGGCACAAGCAGTCAGGCTTATCTCAGAGGCAATGTGTAAAGTATTTGTACATACACACACATAATAGTGAAAACACCACAAAAGGACTCCACACCAGTTTAGAAAAATAGCCAATATTTATCTCAATCAAACAAGACCAAAACAGCAAAAATCCAACATACACAAAAAGAGCTATAAAATTTAATTTTATATTAAAAAAGAGTCTTAGTCCATAAGAATCAATTAATGTGTTGTTTTAACAAAAAGGACCTGGTATGCCGCAAAAATAAATCTGCCTGGGGAGCGTGTGTCAGAAAAGCAAGCAATGCATCGATTCCTTACTCACAAGGGAGGCCGTGAGTCGATTCTGCCCCTGCCAGGCAAGCAATGCATCGATTCTTTCCTCACAGGGAAGGGATGCGTCGATTTCTGGGCAGGCAGCCTCGGGTCTGTGCGGTGATGTTGCAGTTTTGGCACCCCACAACGATGTGTTTAAAATACAGACGCACAATAATGATGAAGTCGTGCTAAGTTGGTGATGTGTTGATTTCTGCACCCACAAGGCAGGTGCTGTGTCAATTTTACAGCCGCAAGGCGGGTGCTGCATCGGTTTTACAGCTGCAGTGTGGGTGCTGTATCAATATTTCTGCCACTCTGCTCCGGTCTGTGGATTTTTACTCAGGTTCTACCAGCTTCTCCTTCCAGGGGCCCACGGACTGGATGTGGCACCACTTGGAAAGTGAGCGGTCTCAACAAGAGAGCCCAGGTGCTGGCAGGTGAAGTCTCTGATGTCCCTGAGACTTCTTAACAGGAGGCAAGCTCAGTCCAAGCCCTTGGAGAAACTTCACAAGCAGGATACACAGCAAAGTCCTGTCTTTGCCCTCTCTAAGGCAGAAGTAGCAACTGCAGGCCAGCCCAGCAAAGCACATACAGCAAAGGGGCAGTACACACCCTCACAGCTCTTCAGCTCTTTTCCTTGACAGAGGTTCCTCTTTATCCAGAAGTGTTCTAAAATTGTGGGATTAGCAGTCCAATACTTATATCTCATTTCTGCCTTCGAAGTAGGCAAACTTCAAAAGAAAATCTTTGAAGTGCACAAGACCCTGCCTCTCCCTTGCCCTGCCCCAGCCACAGTCTAGGGGGTTGGAGACTGTATTGTGTGAGGTCAGGCACAGCCCTTTCAAGTGCAGGTGTCAGCTCCTCCCTCCCACTCTAGCCCAGGAAGGTCCATCAGGATATGCAGGAGACATCTCAGCTCCCTTTGTGTTACTGTCTGGAGTGAATTCACAAACAGCCCAACTGTCAGTCTGACCCAGTCGTGGATTCAGCAGCCAAGCAGAGGCACAGAATGGTTAAGCAAGAAAATGCCCACTTTCTAAAAGTGACATTTTCAAACAAACAATCTAATAACCAACTTTACCAAAAGATGTAATTTTAAATTGTGAGTTCAGAGACCCCAAACTCCATATTTCTATCTGCTGCCTCTGGGAAATTAATCTTAAAAGGTATTTAAAGGCAATACCCACGTTAACTTATGGGAGAGATAGGCCTTGCAATAATGAAAACTTAATTTGGCATGTAAAACACACCAGTACACATCCTACCTTTTAAGTACAGTGTACCCTGCCCATTGGGCTACCTAGGGCCTACCTTTGGGGTGCCTTACAGGCACTAAAAGAGAAGGATGGGCCTGGCAAGTGGGTGCTCTTGCCAGGTCGGCATGGCAGTTTAAAACTGCACACACAGACACTGCAATGGCAGATCTGAGACATGTTTACAGGGCTGCTCATGTGGGTGGCACAATCAGTGCTGTAGGCCCACTAGTATCATTTTATTTACAGGCCCTAGGCACTTCTACTACACTTTACTAGGGACTTACTAGTAAATCAAATATGCCAATCAGGGATAACTAATAAAAATCGCAATTTAGATAGAGGGTAATTGCACTTTAGCACTGATGAACAGTGGCAAAGTGCCCACTGATCAACAGTGGTAAAGTGCCCAGATTTTCTGTATTGGGGAACCCCACTACTATTCTTACCACTATACCTCCATCATCCACTTACTTTTCAGTCAGTCTGTTCTTCTCCATTCCCCTGCACTCCAATAATCATTATCTGTTTTCTCTTAAAAAGCCATCCCCAAAGAAACAGGTGTCTTACTTGGATCAACTGATTTCTAAAGGGAAGAGGAGAAGATTAGCCGAACGCATTTGCACAATAATACAGCACTCTGTCCCCACAACACACCATGAAATACCTTCATTTCTAGGTACGACAGGCTATTGCAGACAATGGATACCAAATATTTCCCTTATTTCCAAACGTTTACAAGATCTGTCACACAACAATGTTACTGATCCTGTTCCCTGGATACAGGTACACAATGAAAGTTTCCAAACTATTAAGAAGGCTTTTTTCGAGTCTCCGGCATTAGGGATTCCTGATTATGCTAAAGAGTTTTACCTTTTTACACATGAGGGAGAGGATGTGCACTTGCAGCCTTCACAAAGGAATGTGAGGGCCTTACAAGAACTTGTGTATATCTGTCTGCAATGTTAGATCCTGCAAATAGAGCACCTCCTAAACGTCTGAGAGGAGCAGTGGCAGTTTCTGTAGAACAGAGTGAGAGTTTGGTTTTAGGAAATATATTGAATGTGTACGTTCCACATTCTGCTGATACATTGTTAAACAAAACTTGCACACAACATTTGACCACTGCCAGATTGACTAGGTACAAATTGATCTATCATCAGTTGATATTATTACTCTATATTGTTTTACTTCTTTGAACCCAGACAAACTGATGCCTCTGCCTATGGAAGATCAAATGACAGAATTGCAAGGTTGTATTTTTGTAACAGAACAGCAGACTAAAGACAGGAGTGATATGTCTGATAAAGCTAATTTTGAAAGGGATGCAGGCTTAGGGGTGGATAGATCATTTTGTTAATTACCAGTGCGAAAGACTAGAGCAGCTTATGCAGATGCCAAGCCTCCACAACCCCGCCTAACCCGCCGGAGTGGTTGTACCACCGTGGCCGGCGGGGAGCACCTCTAACCCGGCAGCAGGCCTCAGTCTGCCGTCCGGATTATGAGGCTGCAAACTGCCAGGCTTTCCATGGCAGTCACCTCGCCACGAAAACCCTGGCGGTCATGCACCCGGCGACAGGAGTTTCCATTCCTGTCACCAGCACACATATGCACACATCCCCCCCACCCGTCCACACACTCATAAACACCCCTCGACCCCTTAACGCATGCATGCATTCACATACACACCCATTCAGCATACTCATACATGCACTCAGACACTCACTCACATTCATCCACACAGACACCCCCATCCACGCACACACATTCATTCACTCACATACACGCATGCATTTACCACCCCCTCTGCAGACACGCACACATGCATCCACACACACAGGCACCCTCCTCCCCCTGCCCATCTCCCCTCCCCTTTCGGACCACCACTTACTTTCTCCATCAAGGAGGACATCCAGGAGGGGATGGGTCCTGGCGGTCTTGGATCGTCAGCAGCACCACGCCAGCAGAACTCCACCAAGCCATATTACGGCTTGTAATACACCCAGCGGAGTCCTGCTGCCGTGGCGGTGCTAGCGATACACCCGTCTCTACATCGCAGACTGCCAACACAACTGCTGATGACTTTCCACCACAAAGATGGTGAACGGCTGCCAGCAAACGTAGTATGGCGGTCTGCAGACCACCAGCACTGGTGGTCTGGTGGCAGGTTTGGAATTGCCGGTCAGCGAAATTGCCTGCCAAAGTCAAAATGAGGGCCTGAATGTTTTGTAGAACCAGGTTAAAGGCACTTTGGGCCTCATTATGAGTGTGCCAGCACTGCCATTTTGTCCCAAGTGCAGGGACTTCATCAGGGCCTAAGAAATACATATACATAAACATATCAAGACTTAACATACATGTGTTACAAAAATATTACTTCTAAAATCCTTATTTTTATCATTTTGTTTATATAAAAAGTTTCTTTAATAGGCATACATCTATATACAATATATACATTTGTTAATCTAATTGCCCAACACCCTGATTCCAACTATAATCATAAGTATCATTACATTGTCTCCTCTTGACCATCCTCACCCAAAATACTAAGGGGCATATTTAAGTAAAGTGGCGCTGTACCTACTCAAGAAGTAAGGTGTTAGAAATTGGGTCTCTAGTTGGCAGAGGTACGCACCCTGTCCAAGGAGGGAACACAATCCTAGTCAAGGTAAGTCAGATACACACTTCAAATTAACCTGTGCTCACCCTCTGGTAGTTTGGCACAGACACACACAGTAACACAATCAAAACACCACAAAAAGACTCCACACAGGTTTAGAAAAATAGAGAATATGTAACTGAGTAACACAAGACGAAAACAACAGAAATCCAATCAGTAGAAGCTGAGTTATGAACTTTTAAGGATTAAACTAAAAATAGTACTTAGAAGTCATTAGCATTCAAAAGGTTATTTGATGTCGCGAGAGAACAGTGCAAATCCAAAGTTCAGGCCAACCATTATAGAGGGTAGACCGGCTACAAAACCCACAAATGGTCCGCGGAAGAAGTACCCTGTATGGACTGAGCATTGGCGTTGAGGTGCAAATGCGAAGGTGATGCAGTAATATTTTCCACGCAGTTGGGTCCCATGTCGGCAGTGAGTTCTGTAAAGATGAGCGTAATGCGTCATCATCGAGTTGAACAGAGCGTCAAAGTGAGGCCATGCAGGCTGTGAATCCGCTGTCGTTGAAGAGCCTCTAAGTCGGCGTTGAAAGAGACATACATCAGTTCCAACCGGCACAGTGGTGACAGTGGTGTCAGTTTTTGCAGAAATCAGCTGCAGAACCTACTTCTGAGGTGAAGGACTGGAGGGAACACCTCAGCAAAGGTAAGACTCACAGATGGCAGAGTCCGGCAGCACTTGGAGAGTTGCAGCAAGTCTCTGATGTCCCTGAGACTGTAGAAGAACAGTGGCAAGCCCTTGGAGCCACTCTGGGTTCAAATCAGACGGGTCCAGCCCTTGTACATAGCAGGGCAGAGATCAGCAGGCAGAATGGCAGCTCAGCAAAGCAGAAAATAAGTTCCTTGGAATAGTCAGTCCAGGCAAAGTGGCAATCCTTACAGCACAGCAGTCTTTGCTCCAGCAGAGTTCTTCCCTGGTCCAGTAGTGTACTGATCTGGTGGGATCAAGGACCCAGTACTTCTACCTAAATGTGCCTTTGAAGTGGGGCTGACTTCCAAGAAGGGTCTTTGAAGCGTACTAAGATCCTTTCTTCCTAGCCCTGGCTCCGGACAACCAGGAGGGGGTAATCAGCCCTTTGTGTGGAGATAGGCACTTCCCTATTGAAGTGTAAGTGTCCTCTTCGCTCCACCCTTCCTACCCAGGAATGTCCATCAGAAGGCAGATGAATGCAGATGTGTCCTTTGTCACACCTATCCTTCCTGCATTTGTGGCTGTCTAGAGGGAATGCAGCTGTCACCTACCCCAGATGTGTGTTAAAGACAGGCTGCAAGGCACACAGAGCTGTAAGAGCAGAAAAATGCCCACTTTCTAAAGTGCCATTTCTAAAATAGTAATGGTAATACTGGCATTACCATTACAGAGGATTTATCATTACTATTCCAATGATATGAAACATTGCATAGCTGTTCCTTTCTGATCAAGAATTACAGCTTAACAGTATATTAAGGAATTACCAGTGTTGGCCTATGAGAGAAGTAGGCCTCACAGTAATGAAACATGACTTTGGGAGTTTTTCACTACCAGGACATGTAAAACTTACAAGTACATGTCCTGCCTTTTTTCTTGCATGACACCCAGCCCTATTGGCTACCTATGCCCTACCTTAGGGATGACTTGTATGTAATAAAGGGCGAGTTTAAGTCTTGGCAGGAGGTTTTCAATGCCAAGTTGAAGTGGCAGTGAAACTGCACTCACAGGCCCTGCAATGACAGGCCTGAGACATGTTTAAAGGGCTACTTCAGAGGGTGGCACAATCAATGCTGCAGGCCCACTTTTAGCATTTAATTTACAGGCACTCGGTATCTGATATACCATTTTATAGGGGACTTACAAGTAAATTAAATATGCCATTTGTGGATACACCAATATTACCATGTTTAGGGGACAAGCACATGCACTTTACCACTGGTCAGCAGTGGTAAAATTCGGAGTCCCAAGTCCAGCAATAAGATACAGCAAAAACAGGAGGTGAAAGGCAAAAGATCTGGGGGAAGACCATCCTATGGCTGTCAGGTCTAACACAAGAGAAGTGAGTATATAAACATCAAACTTCTTCAGTATGTGAACCACATGGAACACAAGTTCAAATGGACTAGATCACCTTTTACTGCTCTTAAATATAGGTCTCAAGTGGGTATTTCTCGTGTGTAACACCTTCACACTACTGAGTGTTTAATTTGCTTAAATAAAAGTGTTCCGGTGCTCAATTAAATCTTCAAATGATTCCCAGTGAACACATGCAGAATGGCCACTCAGGTCGTCATCACCAGCAAGCTGGTCTATGACAACAGACCCTGTTCGAACTGCTAGAAGACTTCTGACCATACAAAGCCCAGCAGCCAGACACACTCAGCTTTCCTCTATGTTCACATCACTCTGCACCTCAAATACCTCTGCTGTCTTCCCATTCACTAACCCACACTCTTAAACTGCTTTCACACACATGCAAAGTCCTGTACAACTTCTATTCATCCTACCTCAAAAGTTGTATCAACTTCAACCCACTCACCAGACATCTCACCCACTCACCAGACATCTCTGCTCAGCCAGACTCCTGCTGGCACAATTGCCTTTCATACACAGAACCAAAATAAGCCTTCTTACTTTCTCCTACCTCATGCCCAAAGCCTGGAATGATGTGCCCATACAACACAGATACATTTTGTGGAGTAGTGGATTGATCAACTTCCAAGAAAAAGCCCCTACACTTTAGAGCTGCTTCTCAGTACTTGAGCTCCGCAAGAAACTGAAAACTTGGCTCTTTACCTGGAAAAGGCCCAGTCATAGCCGACATAGCCCCTGCTTTCTCATCACCAGAATTCTCTCTGGGGTGAGCTGTGCACTTCAAAGATACCCTTAACATAACATAACATAACATAAAGCTTGCCTTAGCATCATTGTTGTGTTGCTGTTCAAACATCTCTCTGGCGTCTCCCTCAGTCACACTCTTCTCTCATTTCTTTCTCAATTTTCTGTACATATTCTGATACATGGTTATTTTTTTCACTACTGTCTACCTTTCCCCTCTCTCTCTCTCTCTCTCTCTCTCTCTCTCTCTCTCTCTCTCTCTCTCTCTCTCTCTCTCTCTCTCTCTCTCTCTCTCTCTCTCTCTCTCTCTCTCTCTCTCTCTCTCTCTCTCTCTTCAGTTGCTTCACTCAGTCCATTCTCTCTCACTGCCATCCTTCCTCTCACCTTGAGGTGAGGCCCCCTGGACCCACATTGGTTCTCCTGGTTCTCATTTTATATTTTACACTTTACATGTTTTAGCTGACATCCCTTTTAGCAGTGCCATTTTACACACATAGGCTTGCACTATATTATTCCGAGAATACATTGTATGAGTTGCTTGTTTTAGTTATCCTTTCTCAACCTGTAATCTCTACGTTCTGTTCAAGGCTGGGGAACACAGTACAAGATATCCTAGTGTTTGTGTTGCCTGTTTGGAGACTCCTTCTAACATCTAAACATATCATTCCATCAGAGCTGTGTCTCTAACACAGTGTTACTTTGATTATGTAAACGATGTAGTGACCCAGGGGGGTCAGAGGAGCACCCCAGCTGCAACCACCTTGGGATGAATGCTGTGTTTGACATGCAGCTCTTCTGAAGCTGATCTTCCAGTTTGCAGAGGGGATTGCAACCTATACTACAGGCCGATTCCTGATTCAGTTCTTCAGTTATGAGGGCTTAGGCTATCCTTACATATCCAGTGAAGGCACAAGGTACATTCACTATGCTCCCAGTATAGGGTTAGCGACCGGTAGGAATCTATAAAAATAATTTACCACGGTTGGACTGTTTATTCTCTTCACCATGCCCATAATACTGATGACATTACTTTGTTTCATCTGCCTAACTATCACAGCTCATTAGCTCTATGAAACATTATGATTGCTTCAATAAATGTATTGAAAACTTGTCTCGTATTTCTCTTGTGTTTTCCCCTGGCATGCATGAGTAAGACAAAAAACAAATCGTTTCCACAATTCCCTTGGGGATCGGAGTGTCATGTTCAGGTTGCCATAATCACCTTCTACAATGGTAAGGTTAGGGGTTTGGGTGAGGCACTGTGAGCTTGCCAGGATTTGGGCTGATAGTTTCTGATGGTGTGGACAGACACGGCCTTCACATTCTGACATTCTGCCATCCTAATATGCAGTACTATTATTTTAGTGGCAACAGTATAACAGGCTTCTCCTTCTCACTTCCTATCAGAAACAGGCCATGTGCTATATTAACCCAGGTGAGAGGCACAGATATTAGCTGCTCTTGGTTCTCACAGAACCTCAGGCTCAAGCCTGACTGTGAACTGGCTCACCTCGGTCTATGTCTGCGCAGGGGCTCAGCACTATCTGCAAGGGAGCTCAGCTAGATTTTTGTAGGAGCTCAGCTCTGTTTGCCCAGGGCTGCAAAGTTATGAATGCAGTAACTCATCCCTGGCTCAGTAAAAGACATTACCTATGAGTTCACAGTCTCTGCTGTAGCTGTTCATGAGTTCAGCACTATGTATGCAGTTTCTTTCAGGCTCAGCTGCTCATGTGCGCAGCTTTCATGGAGGCATCCCAACGATCCTCAGGGTGGCAGAGGTTGGCTTGCCTGCTGTCCATCACCAGCTGGGAGCCCCGGTCAAAACAGCAGCAGCAGGAGATGAGGAAGGGGCCTCAAAATGCACTAGCAGCCCTGGCAAGAGCCTACCTTCTGGCTCCCCACCCTGGATGCAGCAAACCTTGACCCTTCTCCTTGACCCTCCCCCAATCCTCCAGACAGCTTTAGAAGAGGCTTTGTATGGAGGCCACTGTTTTGACATGGGGGACCTGCGGAAACAGGACGAGAGGTTACCATTGAAACATGGGAGAGGGGACAACCTTTTGCGGCCTTTCTTGGCTTCCCTCACCTGCGGGAGATAAGCTCAGACACAACCCCTCCTGGGCCCATTCTGCCCCCGTGGACGACAGTAACTCTTGGCATCTGTGCATTGGGAAGCACCTGTCTGTTGAAGTGGGCAGCTCTAACAACACCTCTCAGCTACATCTGCTTTGCCCCCCACTGCAAGACTCCAGTCCAACCACCCCTCCCCAGACAGTGGTCCTGTTGGTAGCCAGACTGCCTTGGTGCCACCCAGATAGCTGGATTTCTGACCAAAGGATGCCCGGGAGGAACTCAACCTGCAGCATGCCCTCATTGCGGCCCTGGCATACACTCTCCAGACCCACAGATGTATGCTGTGAACATCTGGGTGCCATCTGGCATTACTACCTCTTCTCTCTCCTGATCCCTGGAGAGCCCATTTTGCCATAATGGGCCGCCTCAGATCTGCTACACCTGTGCAAACACCGCAGGTAGCCGAACCACAAACAATTGTACCACAGACTCCTCTCCCAGACAATTCTGCACAAACCCCGCTGCCATCAGACGATAAGCTCAATAAAGTCCTCTCAGCCATTGAAAACTCAGACATGTCCATGGAGTCGAAAGTGGGTTCTCTGATGGTTGAACTTGGATTTTTCCAAGCCAACATTGCAAGCTAGTGGACCGCATAAAAGAGGGTAAAAAAGGTGCTCTTAGTGCAACAACCCCGGATGGCTGATGCTCAGGGCACATGTGCCAACCTCCGGGACTGTGTAAAGACTCTCGAGGATTGGGCAGAGGATGTGAGGGACATCTCCCGAGAAGCAACATAAACATTATAGGTCATCCGGTGGGGCTGGAAGGCCGAGGCCCTCTGACCTTCTTAGAAAACAGATTTCGCTCCTTTGACCTTACGCCATTTTTTCCCTTAGAAAGAGCACACAGGTTGCGGTGGTGAAGCCACAGATTCTAGGGGCAACCTCTGCCCTCTGCTCATCAAGCTCCTCCATTTCAGGGATTGTGATGCCATCCTAAGGGCCACAAGAACCACTAGACATTTGAAGCTTGAGAGCCAACCTATAGTGTTGTTCCCTGATTATACTCCAGCTGTACAAACTCAAGGGGCCTCATTTTTAGGTACAAAGAAGTGGCTTCACAAACTCAGCATTCAATACTCCTTGCTATTCCCCACCCACATCACACTGCTGTCAGAGGGCAATTCCTTCTTTACAGACTCTAAAGATGCTTGGGGCTGGATCGCTGACTGTCGGCGAGGGGAGACCTCCATGGCAATTTACAGGGGGGCAGTGCAGGCAACATTGAGCTCAACAGGATACTTCTTTGCCCCTTGCTGTCTCCAAGTCACCTCTCATCAAGCAAATTATTGTAGACTGGCGACAGGTTACACAGGCGGCATCACTGGGGGACAGCACTCAGTCCTCAGAGGGGGAGAGAGGTCCCCACAGCTTCACATCCGATGACAACTCCACAGTGATGGATGGTCCGTACTATGGCTCCCAGATTCCTCTGCTGGTGTCACAATTCCTCCCCTTTGATTGTAGGCGGGCTAACAGCCATTATTTTATTCTTTTACACATCAGTGAGAGTGTATTACAGGACAGTGGTGGTGAGTGTTGGCTGTGTTGCAGACTCATTTTAACATGGTCCATCCTCATAGGCTATTGATCATTACAATGTTGATCGTATTCTTTCCCACTTTGACTGTTGCAATCGGTTGCATTTGCCAAGCCTTGTTGAACTTAGCAGTAATCCTTGTGTCCTTTCTCAGTTTCCATAGTAGCTTCCACAGCCGACTCTGAGGCTATAAAAGGAGCCTTGCCCTGCTCACACGTGCAGGTTATTCACGGTGGAGATTGAGGTCTGGTGTTGTCTCTGGGATGCTCTTCATTTCCAGCCCCAGAGAGTCAGAGTCAGTGTGTCATCGTGCATTGCAATCTGAATTTCCTGAATGTTTTCTGTCATCGTCAGGTAGGAGACACACGGTTATTTATAGGATGGAAAGAGCGAAAATGTATAGGATCTAAAGAGCGAAAATCCAGCAACAAGTTCAGGTGTTTAAGGTTTGGGTTTTTGAGTGTCTACGGCAGGGTGAATCGTCATGTGAACTTTTCTAAAGTTTTAAACCAGTGAAATCAAAGTCGTAGCAAACAATATTAACACATTGATGATTTTTGTAATTTCATGATGTTCTTATAAAGCGAGAAACAAAATCAAAAGTTAACTTTTGTCATGTATTGAAGCAGTGAAATCAATGTCGGAATGAACAATATTTATATTCTGATGATTGTTATACCTTTAATGATGTTCACCTAAAACAGGAAACAAAACTGAAAGTGAACTTTGGTCAAGTATGAAAACATTAAAGACAGTGTTATGATGAACAATACTATATATCAATGATCGTTATAATATTCATGATCTTCACTTAAAGCCAGAAGTGAAGCCGAAAGTAAATAGAAATAAACATAAATGCGAGAAGTATGTAAATCTAGCAAATTCTTATAGTTTGATGGTGGTTTGAGAATATTTAATGAAGAATTCCAGGTAAAACAAATACTGACAGCTTTCAAGTTTTATTAAGAGTATTAAGACAAAAGAAGGTCACAGTATTTGCAGGTATTAACTACTATGATTTTGAACCTTGATATTATATTTACTGAGAGAGAACTGACAGGATTTCAATTATTATATTACGCTTCCAGGTCTCCCTCCCCGCAGTACCCTCCCTAATTGCCTTCGCCTTGTCTGACCAAATATATATATACAATCAGAGTCAGAGTTGCCGGATGGTGGGCCTCTTGAGGGTACTGCTCCTGAGAACCAATCAAACCAACCTTGACAGCTGGTTACCATATAACAGCAGACACTATAATATGTTTGAGCTAGCCTACCTCCTCCACCTGTCCTTCTCGCCTTTCCCCCTCTCCCCTCTTTTCCTTTTCAGCTTCCTCTTGGTGCCATAGTAGTACGGATAGTTTATCCGTACTACTATATGGCCAACTCCCACCTCTGTTTTATCTCTTTTTGTCAAGTCACCACCCCATCTTCATTCATAAATCAAAATTCCACCCAGTTTGGACATACTGCTTTTCCAGCACGTCCCACATGTTGTTTTGTTGCATTCTTCTTGTCTCTGTGCATTGACTCCTGACACTGTGATCTGACCAGGGTCATGCACCCAATAATATCCACAGCAGGAAAGGTGCTACACTGCGTCCCCCCGAAAGGCTACCACACCCCACCTTTTACCCTAGGCAAGTAGCCCTTATGGAAAACCTACCCATCCACCTCATAGCCCAGCCAGATAAGTTAAAAACTCCTTACTTTAAATGTCAGGGGCATGCACACTGTAAGGAAACTCTATGCGGTCTATTTCTACATCAAGTGCCAGATGGCACACATTATCTTTCTTCAAGAAATTACACCAGCTTATCAGCAGTGCTTGTGCAAACGTTGGAGGGGGCTCTTCATAGCTACCACCAACTTTGTTCACATGCATGAAGCTCTCATCTGGATTCAACCTGGGGACTCCTTCCAAGCCTTAGACACCTTTGAGGATAGGGAAGGGGGATACACATAGTAGAGGGCTGCCTTGACGGTTCCAGTATTCTTCTTGGCAGCATAAATGCTCCTAATGTGGAACAAGAGACCTTCTGGGCGACACTCTCTATGGTGCTAGCTGATAGAGATGTTGTGGATTCTAGCTGGTGACCATAATTGCTCACTTGACCCACTTCTCAAACACTCTTGCCCTCCCCTTCCCTATTCCCACCATATACTCAAACGGATCATCTCTGGAAGTGGGCCCACCAGTGGTCACTGGTGGATGCATGGAGACACTTAAATCCCCATGCTCTGGTCTATGCATGACCTACAAGTGTGTGGACCTCATCCTCTTCTCAACCTCCCTCCTAGATATCATCCACCATGCTGACTACTTAGGTCGCCTAATCCCCGACCATGATGCACATACCAGTGACATTCTGTGGAATGCCTTGGTGCTCCCAGTGCCCCTGTGGTGACTCCCCAGGGAGACACTGGAGGATCTCACCTTCTGAGATTCTCAAGGCTATGCATCACCCAATACTTCTCAGACAACCAAGACGCAGTGTCCTCTAGAGTGATTGAATGGGATGCCATCAAAGTAGTAACATAAGGGCTCTGCTTACAGGAAATAGCGGGAGTCAATAAGACATAGAAAACTCTGAATGCCGGTACTATACTGTGCAGGTGCATCATGGAGGGAATGGCCAGGCACCTCAGGGGGATGGGGGGTGCGGGGCACCTCAGATGAATAGGGGGACTTGCCCACTGGTTCTGGAGGGGGCCTCATGCCCCTTTTCCTATTCTGGGGAGTGCAAGGTCACAGTCTCTGAGGTTTGGGACTTGCCCACTGGTTCTGGAGGGGGCTCCATGCCCATAACAATTAGCTAGGGAGTGCAAGGTCACAGTCTCTGAGGTGGGGGACTTGCCCACTGGTTCTGGAGGGGGCTCCATGCCCATTTTCCTATGCTGGGGAGTGCAAGGTCACAGTCTCTGAGGTTGAGGACTTTCCCACTGGTTCTGGAGGGGGATCCTTGTACAGCAGTCCCTGGGGGTGGCCTACATTATCTCTGCTGGAGGTGAGGGCTGCTGTATCCCAGCTGGAGGTGAGGTCTGCTGTGTTTCAGCCTGAGGTGAGGGCTGCTGTGTCCCAGCCTGAGGTGACGGCACCTTGACCACTGCTGTTGGGGGGCTCTTTCCCCTCTTAGTTGGTGGAGTGGGATCCTTCCCTTTCCTGGCTGGTGGAGTGGGATCCTTCCCTTTCCTGGCTGGTGGAGTGGGATCCTTCCCTCTCTTTTCTCCACGACTAGGAGGTGCCTCCACTGTCCCTGTGGACTGTTTGGCTGAGGTGCTGGGCTGGGTCATTGGGACCCTGCACTTACAGGCAGGACAGGGGTGGAGGGGGAAGGAAGAGGTCAAGTTAGGCACGGAAAAGCTTCTTAGGGACGGTGGGGTGGGATGAGGGTGAGGGATGGAAGGGGAGGTTGAGGGAGTGGTTGTCAGAGGTGTACGTCTGCTGGACGTGGGTGAAGGTGCATGGGCAGTCTGCTGATGTGAAGTGGATGGCTGTTGGGTGTCTGTGTGCGTGCGTTTGTGTCTCTTAGGAGGTGGGGGCAGACAGAGTGGGGGACACAGGGGACCCATGGATGGGTGTTGTGGAGGTATCTGCAAGTGAGGTCTGTGTGCTGCTTGATGTGGTGATGGTGGTGGTGTCTGCTGATGCAGTGCATGCAAGTGTGAGTGCGGATGTGAGAGTGAGGGAAGAGGAGGAGGAGGGGGAGACAGTGGAGGCAGTGAATGTTGTCGTGTGTGCAACTGTCTGTTGTTTGTGTGAGTGCTTGTGGCTTGAAGTGTGCTGCCTGTGTTTGTCTGTGCCACTCTTGTGTGATGGTTTGTGTGCATGCTTGTCTGTATGTGTGCATGGGATGGGTTGGGTTTAAGAGTTTGGGACTGGGAAGTGGTAGTTGGAGGGGGACAGTAGGAGCAAGGACAATGTCTGCCATCAGAGAGGAGGCCAGAGCCTGGAACGATCTCTGCTGGGCCACCAATACACAGTGAATGCCCTCCAGGAATGCATTGCATTGCGGCATCTGGGATGCCAGCCCCTGGATGGCATTCACAATGGTTGACTGCTCTACAGAGATGGTTCTCAGAATGTCAATAGCCTCCTCACTCAGGGCAGCAGGGCTCACTGGGCAGGGCCTGAGGTGCCTGGGGCAAAGGAGATGCCCACCCTCCTGGGTGAGTGGACATGGGCAACTGGGAGGGCGGTGCTGGTACAGGGGTGGCGGCTGTACCTGGAGGTGGGATGTTCCCAGAGGTGTCTGCCACCACCAGGGAGCTTCCATCAGAGGAGGTATCAGAGTCAGTGTTGTCACCTCCTGTCTCCGACGTGTTGCGCTCCTCGCCCTCCATTATACTGGTCCCCTCGGCGTTGGTGGACTCTGCCTCCTGGGTCCTGTGGGATGCAGCTCCCTCTGTCACCGGTGCACCTGCTCCTCCACCAGATGATGCTAATGCACACATGGACAGCATGACAGAAGAAAAAGGGGGGGTAGAGAGAAAGGGAGCACTGGGTCAATTACAGCACCAACACCACATAAGACATACACATTACTGTGACACACAGGGATCAGGATAGTGTCCCATGCATCGCACTGGCATTACATTGGCTAGGTACCACAGCAAGATGAAAGCCAAACACTTCCAACTGGACCCCTCCTGGGACCCCCTACACCCTGTCTGACATGGTATGCAACCTAGCTATGTTACCAGATTTAGCAATACACTCATTACCCTTGAGCTGGATCACGCCACTTTCTCTGGGCTGGCATTAAGGGGCACCCACTAACTGACACCCACCACCAGGTTCCCATGCCACCTACCAATCATAGTTGTAACGCACACTGTACTCACCCCCTTGTGGCTGCTGTGATGCCCTCGGGCACCCATCCAGCTCTGGGTAGGCCACCGCCAATATGCGGGCCATCAGTGGGGGGGTCAGGTTCTGACGGGCATCCATCCCTCGTTGGGAGGCCATCCCCAGCTGAGCGTCGACGGTCTTCCGGCCCAGCGTCTCAGGTCCTCCCATCTCTTCCTACAGTCGGTGCTCCGCCTGCTGTAGACCCCCGGGGTCCACACATCCTTGGCAATGGCACACCACAATCCCTTCTTCTGATGGACGCTGACCTTCAGAGGAAACACAGACAGGAGTACACAATTAACCAGACAATCCAGGCTGTAACACATATGGCCCACAAATCCCCTTCCATCCCTATTGACGCACACCTCACTCAGCGCCCACCATGTACACTACCACCAGACATACGACCCCCCCATATGACACGATGCTTGCACACACATCTTCATGCAACCCTGTCATATGCCTTGTGCCGAAGGTGTACTCACCTGTTGGTCTGGAGGCCCATATAGCTGACCATACTGTGGTAGGACCCCATCCACCAAATGCTCCAACTCCTCCGAAGTGAAGGAAAGGCCCTTTCCCTGGTCACACGGGCCATCGGGCAATGGCAGGATCCAGACACAGGTCACAGCAGCACACGCAGTGTGGGTGTTGTCCTGTGGAAAGTCAGGAATCAAGTGTAGTTATGAACAGAAAATGGTAGTCACGTCGGCGGTGGTGTACACCGTCACCGCCGCCCGTGATACCCATTGGCCACTTGTCTCCATAGAGCCCCATGTTATCCAATGAGGAATAGCACGGTGGTGCGAGACCGCCTTCCGCCATGACGCGCTATGCCGGTGGAGTTACCTCACTTCCACCTGTCCCTACATACAGGAGTGGAGGACGACATTTTATGGTGGTGGACAATATTCAGATAATTGAGAACTGTGTAATTTCAATTTTTTGCTCATATATTGCCATTCCCAATGTCCCATCACGTTCCTGCTCTATGTACACTGAGGTGGTGGTTTAAATTATGACAGCGTACTCACTCTTGTGTCCCTTAGATACCTACCACTGCGGAGTAACCGGAGGCAAGACAAGCCCCCGTATACAGCCTGCTTGTGGACTTGGCTACACTGGAGGAGAGGCATAGAATACTCACCTATAGACTTGACAGGGCTACGATTACAGATCTATGTGCTCAATTGGAGCCTGATCTGATATCTGTTATCCGTCATCCCACTGGGATCCCCCCTCTAGTGCAGGTTCTGTCAGTGCTCCACTTCCTGGCAACTGGTTAATTCCAAGTGACAGTGGGCTTGGCAGCAGGAATGTCACAGCCACTGTTCTGAATCGTGCTGGCAAAGGTTTTGTCTGCCCTGGTGAAACACATGTGCAGCTACATGGCCTTCTCCAAAGTGGAAGATTTGGCCACTGTGAAGGCAATGGGATATATACCCAACTTTATTGGGGCAATTGACGGTACACATGTCGCGTTTGCTCCCCCCCACACCAGAAATAATAGGTGTTCAGGAATCGGAAGAGTTTCCACTCACTGAATGTGCAAATGGTGTGCCTGGCGGAACAATACATCTCCCAAGTCACTGCCAAGTATCCTGGGTTTGTACATGATGCCTTCATCCTGAGGAATAGCAGCATTCTACATGTCCACATGTGATGGCACAACTGCAGAGGCACAGGGTGTGGTTAACTGGTGAGGCTAAGTCCCCACCCAATGTATGTCAGTGTAGGCCTTCTAGTGTTGACCCCATACCATTGTGTAAGGCTGTTTGTCCTTCAATACTTGCAGGTGACTCTGGCTACCCAAACATATCGTGGCTCCTGACCCCTGTGAGGAATGCCAGGACAGGTGCTGAGAATCGTTATAATGATTCACTTGGGCAAACCAGGAGAATTGTTGAGAGAACCTTCGGCCTCCTGAAAGGCAGGTTCAGATGCCTCCATCTAACCGGTGGATCCCTGTCCTACTCACTGAGAAGGTCTGCCAGATAGTAGTGGCATACTACAGGTTGCACAACCTGGCCCTCAGATGACATGTGCCTTATCTGCAGGAGGAGGAAACTGGAAATGCCCATGTTACCGCAGTGGACTCTGAGGACAGTGAGGAAGAGGATGAGGATGTGGACAACAGAACAGCAGGTTTACATCAATACTTCCAATGACACACAGGTGAGACAGTAGAACTGACCATTCCTCTGATTATTGATGTGTTCTGTGTGGCTGTAGCAGGATGGCATTCACTTCCTTTGCATCTCTACTTACTGTCACCTATGGCTTCTCATTTGGCAGATGTTGGTGATATGACAACAGTGTACTGATGTGATGTCTACAGACAGTTGGTTAGGATCTGGCCCATCTTGTCCTGGGATTGTTGGTAAGCCCCCAGGACATTGGTGAGTGCCTCCTGGAGAGTCGGTTCCCTGGGCCAGTCCTCCCCCTGGTGCACAGCTGTCCTCCTAGTGTCCCTGTTCCCCTGTGGCTTTGTCCCCTGAACGGTGTGCCCACTGCGACTGACCCCAGGTCCCCGATTTTCTTGGGTATGAGGCGTGGACTGGGGTCTCTGTACAGGTGAGCACACTGCTGATTGGCGTGTCCTGGGGACAGAAGTGTAGGGACGTTGGGTGGGTGCTGTGGTGTTGGATACTGATGGGGGAGGCTCTGTGGTAGACTGTGAGTGGGCTGTGGTGGCCGACTGACCAGTGGTCCCCGATGGGCAAGGTAGTTCATTCAGATCCTTAAGTCCAGGGTTACTGTCATCACTGGGGGCGTCTTCTGTTGAGGGACTGGGTAGTCGAGGCACCTCCTCTCTGCTGAGATTGGCTGGGGCACCTGTGGGGATGTAAGTGATGTATTATACTTCATGTCTGTGACAGATTGTACAACCCTTGCTTCCCCTCTATTGTTGATGTTGCCCTGCCACCTTTGTTTGTGCATGGTGATGTATTATGTGCTTGTTAGTTCTCCATGCTGTGCATGCTGTGGTGATGGATGTCCATGCAGGGCTCAGAGGGCTGTCCATGCATTGGTATGGCATGCAGGGCTTGGCATTGGGGGTTATCATATGTGTAGGTGCAGTGGGTGGGATGGAGTGGAGTGATGGGAGTGAGGATGAGGGGATGAGATGGCATGCAGGTATGCAGGTGATAAGTAGAAAATCTTGACTCACCAGTGTCCAGTCCTCCGGAAACTCCAGTGAGTCCCTCAGGATGCAGTATTACCAAGACTTGCTCCTCCCATGGTGTTACCTGTGGGGGAGGGGGTGGGAGTCCACCGGCAGTCCTCTGGTTGGCGAGCTGGTGCCTTGCTGCCATGGAACGTACCTTCCCCCAAGGTTGTTCCACCTCTTCCTGATGTTGTCCCTTGTTCTTGGATGCTGCCCCACGGCGTTCACCCTGTCCACGATTCTCCACCATAGCTCCATCTTCCTGCCAATGGATATTTGCTGTAGCTGTGCTCCAAACAGCTTGGCACTACCCTGACTATTTCCTCAACCATGACCTGCAACTCCTCATCTGTGAAATGAGGGTGCCTTTGTGGGGACATGGGTGTTGTGTGGTGTGTGTTGTGCAGAGGGTGTTGAGTTACGTGGTAAGGTGTGGGATTTGTGGTGCATGACGGATTTATGGGTGTTTGTGGTGTGTGTGTAGTTGTCTCAATGGTCTTCGTGTTGGTCGTGTGGCACTTAATGGTATTCGTAAAGGGTGGTGTTTGATGTGGGTTTGTGTTTTATAGTGCTATGGGTGGGTGGGTGTGGCGTGTGTATGAGTGTCAGGTGTGTGTTTAGTTTTGCCCAATGTTGTTTTGTTTTGTCTTAGGGTGGCCATTCTGAGCACGCCGGTGTGTACCGCCAATGGTTTACCACCATTGAATGTCCACAGTGGTGATTTGTAGGTCATAATGTGGTGGGCGTTATTTTGTTAGCGTAAAGATATGGGTGTTGGTACCACCACTTTAGCACTGACCTTTGGACTGGTGGATTTGTGTTGGGTTGGTTGGTGTGTCTGTGTAGTTGTCTCAATGGCCTTTGTGTTGGACTAGTGGGACTAATTGGTATTCGTACAGGGTGGTGTGTGATGTGGGTGTGTGTTTTATAGTGCTATGGGTGGGTGGGTATGAGTGTCAGGTGTGTGTGTTTAGTTTTGGTCAATGTTGTTTTGTTTGTCTTAGGGTGGCCATTCTGAGCACGCCGGTGTGTACCACCAATGGTTTACCGCCATTGAATGTCCACCATGGTGATTCATGGGTCATAATGTGGTGGGCGTTATTTTGTTGGCGTAACGCTATGGGTGTTGGTACCACCACTTTAGCACTGACCTTTGGGCTGGTGGATTTGTGATTGTGGCAGTAGTCTGTCGGTTTAGTGTGTGTGTTTTAATATGGGCAACAGATATTCGCCACTACCGCAGTATTTTGGCGGTCGTCACAGCATCAGTAAGTAGGATTTACCTCCAATGTCATAATGAGGGCCTATATTTTTGACCCAAAGTTACAAACTCAAGAATTGTTGTAATATAAACTATACCCAGTTCCGGCAAATACTTTGCCTATTGATCAATATTAAAGAGTCATGTACACCGATCGCTCAGCACAACCTGCAATAGGCACTAAGCATCAATACTCCGCTGCTGCACAGCCGTAAGCAGCTATATGGAGGGTAGTACATTTTATCCACAACATACCTTTACGCAAACCCTAAAGGCTATGGTTATGGCACTGGAACATACTGATTCTGACAAGCTAACGCTGATTGTCTGTGATTTGTACTATTGTGTCCAGTCCTTTAATGAATATCTGCAGTACTGGCGCCAGAAGGGGTTTGGAGATTCCAAAGGCAACACCATCAAACACAGACTTCTGTGGGGGAAAGTAACGGGTCTGAAGGAAACGCTCCCAAATGTCCATGTTGTACATACACTTGGACACCAGCACATTGGAATACACGTTGCTGGAAATACATTGGCTGATGAAGCAGCCAAATCAGCAGTAGCTACGGCTTCTGTTGCTGCAGTAACTCGAACTAAACTGGATGATGAAATACTGGCTGCCGTGCAAGCCTCAACTGATGGCACACCTTTACCTAAAGGATATCCCATTAAATATTCCTACCAGATGGGAGGCTTCCTTGACACAGAAGTAAAAGTACCAGGTGTGGGAGTTCGAGTAATTCCCAATAAAGACCTAAGACCAGAGTTGATCAAAGCAGCGCATGAGGGAGTTGCCTCTGCCCATAATGGTGTGGCGGCTACAATATCATTATTGCTGGCTCGTTATTGGTGGCCAGGTCTAAACAAACAGACCAAGCAGTCTGTCCTTTGTTATGATATCTGCCAACAACTTAAGCGGTCCACCGTCAAACGCCCACCGCAGACACCCCTCCTAATTTCTAACAAACCATTACAATGTATGTACTTTGACCATTGCGGTCCCTTGACACCTGACATTGCATCCAAATAAATCTTAGTCGCTGTTGACTCCTGCTCCAGATTTCTATAGGTATGACCACAACGCACGGCTGATGCTCGGACTGTTATTAAAGATTTGCAAGTCTTTATCGGCACATATGCAGTTGCAGCTTTCCACTCTGACCAGGGCCCTGCTTTCGCCTCAAGGGCACTCAGTGAAGCTATGGCTTCGTTAGGGGTCCAACTCCATTACTCGTCTTCACTTCATCCCGAGGGAAATAGTGTTGTGGATCGACAAAACCGAGATTTAAAACAATCTTTAACAGCCAGAGTTTTAGGTATGGGTTGTAGTTGGCTTAATCACCTGTATGGATTCCAGAGAGCACTTAATAATCTGCCTAGAAGGCCCCTGGGGGGTCATACTTACTACGAGTGCCTGTTCGGAACTCAAATGCATGTTCCAGATCCTGATGGCCCTGGTGTGGAGGAGGCCGAAACACCTTTTGACATAAATGAACGTGTCACTGTCTTGCAGGAATTACAACAGTTCCGTGATGACAGCCTTCTGCCAGTGCTGCCTCCTTAGGAATTAAGGATGTACCAATAACATCTACAGGCTGGATTTCAAAGGTTGGGTATCTAGTCCATGAAAAAGTTGCTGTGAAAAAGGAGTTTGGTCCTTCCTATTGTGCACCGGTTTGAGTCCTCCGAATACATTGTACCAGAACTGTTATTCTACCACCGCTGCCTGGCTCTAAAGACAACCGCTTTGTCTCCATTGACAATGTCAAGTTACACTATGTGGTCGATCCTGCACAGTAGTACCTGAATCCCTCTCACTACTGGTCAAGATGTCACTCTACAAGTTTTGAGCAGCAATGCTGACACCTTTCCGAGCTTAGGGAGGATGGAAAATGGAAAGCTAATACAGTCAAGGAAAGCCACAGATAGTTCCATGGGAATATAAAGTAATTTGTTTTGAGCCAAATTATCAGCGTACGTGTTTTTGATAGTTCAGATGTAAAATAAGCAGATGAGTTCCACTAACATCTATTGCACCGGGCTATACAGAAATGACTGATCATTTGATTTGACCTCTACACAAACGGATGGCGTCACTTACTATGAACCATCGTGGGAGACTTATACAAGTCCTCCTCCTTCAAATACAGCTCCAGTTTTGCACGAACTGCTTCTGGATACTTTGCCGACATCATTGACACCTTTTCGACTCACCTGCCTCTTCTACATCTGAACAATCAAAAACACGTAAGCTGATAATTTGGCTCAAAACAAATTACTTCATATTCCCATGGAACTTCCTTGGCTTTCCTTGACTGTATTAGCCTTCCTCCTTTGGATTGGCTTTGTTATTACTTTCTTTTTACTAATACATGGTCATTACCTTCCTGACCGATCAACAGTTGAGCTGGTGGATGAGGTCCTAAAACTCAATTTTTCTTCTCACAAAGTCCGCAGAAACTTGTCTTACATGAATATTTCCGCTATACCAATTCCCGATGGGATTGTTTGGGATAAAGTCACATTTGATATATACTGCCTGACGGAGGTCATTCAAATATCATATGCGTTTAAGCTTTCTACGAGTGATATAATAATACCCAGAGTTGTTTCTGATGACTGGGATGTGAAAACAGTTGATTCTATGATGACTGAGTTGCAGTAATTCACTTCCAAAGAGGATTATGGTGACATGTTCTGCTATAATTATTATGGACACCTTTTCATTCACAGTGCAAGTACCACAAAGACTATTTTTAATTACACACAATGGGATCATTGTCCAACTCCACCACAAGGGAGTTCTAAAACATATTCTGAAAAATGTGCATATTTTTCTGGGCACACTTTTAAAAATGCTGAGTCATATTATTTCAAATTACCATTTATGGAAAATGTACATATATTATTGACAGATACAAAATTCATTTATTCGGATTCCTTTGTTTCCCGGTTAGCTATAGAAGACTATGAATATTGGCTGAAGTCAATTGACTTAAAAAGTGTGTGGGAACAAAAAATTTGCAAATAAGGGGAAAGGAAGTTTTGTTTAGAGGATGTCTGATACTTGTTCAAATGACATTTTTTAATGAAACCGTACAACAGACAAGCTGTTTAGGCCTGGCAAAAATTAAGGATTCGAATGTGCCCAGTATTTCTGTCCCAGCAAAATTTTACAAATGGCAAAAGAATATAAATGCTACTGAAGATCAACTTGATGAATGGGCCCAAAATGGCACTTTTAATGCTTCACTTTTGCATCCTGGTGGGTAGTTCTTGTTGCCAATAGATACCAATGGGTGTCATAAACGTTTTGTAAACTCCTCAGTGGGTCTTAGAACAATTAGGCCTGACCCTTGCTATGTGTCATCTGAGCACGTGGGTTTAGTAACAACATATAGTATAGGGAAACTATGCCAGCAATGGTTGAAGAGTTCCTCATTAGATGCTGTTAAAGAACACCTCAGTCTCCTGTCTAATAATACTGACTTACAGGATTTCCTGTTAGGCCTCAGAAAACAACACAGAAAGCACTTCTTATATGCAGGCTTTTAACCACGCCCATGTCACGCCCAACAGTTTGGTTGTTTCGTGGGTTTGCCTATTAAAATTTGCTTGTTTTAATTAGTGAAAGGCATGCATGTGTCATGTCTTTTCTGGTGCTTAGTCTGCCTGGAGCGCACCGGTCAACTACTGAAAACATACGAGGCTTCAGGTTTTCAGGATAGTTTCTGGACTACTTTTTCTCTTTATTTCGTAGGCAGGGCGATCTCGCTGGGCAGTAGTCGAGCACTTTGTGTGACATCGACCTTGTTACACGGATATTTGCACTTTTGTCGGTTACATGAATAACTGCACTTTTGCTGATACATTTCACTGCGAGCTAACTTCTGTTTCCTTTTGTGTGTCTGCTTTGTGTGCATGGCGGCAGTCGGCTTGCTTGTGTGAAACTGTTTTACTTTTCATTTTCAGTTTATCTGGCAAGAAAAGTCCGGTTAGGAGTTTACAACGCTAATAGCTTTAACTTTAGCAAACGCGAGACCCATTGCATCACAAATGCCTGTTTCCTATTCCTATGTGTGCTGGAGCACATAAAAAGAGAAAAAATAACTGAGGGAATTATTTTTGTGCAGGAAGGGGACCCTCCCTGCACAAAAACAATCCTGCATGCAATGGAGGCACCTTTGCATCATGGTGCAAGGGTGCCTGCATTGGCGCTAGGCAGCCAAAACGGCGTCAGCACAGGGAAAAAGGCAGGAATGCGCTGTATTCTTTTAAATACGGCGCATTCCTGTCCTTTCCTTGTCACACGGCGCAGCCCAGCAAGGTGACTTGCTGTGCTGCAGTACTTGACAAATTCATAAATATGCCCATTAGTTTGATGCGCTCCTTATGGTCACTGGTAATCCTTTCGTACCCAATTGGATGGGATTAATCTAACTGTCAACATCTATTATACTTGTCCAGCAGCTTCCTGCTGCGATGCTTTCTGTTTTCGTCGTTTGTCAGTGTTTTGTAATTTCCGGGTCTGATGTACGTTGCTTTTGTTGGCGCTTCTGCTTACAATAACATGTCGTAATTAAGTACATAATGTGGACACGCTTACGGTTTGTAATCACTGCTCGCTTTAGTAGATCGAATTCCGTGCCTTCACCATAACATAGATATTAAATTAAAAGCACTGACATTGATGTAATTATTTCCTGCCAGTGGCTATGAGGATCAAAGCCTTTGATTAGCCAATACGAAGCACAGGGTTGGCTTTGCAACAATTGTTGTTGATGTAAAGTGCAGCATAGAAGCCTGTGAAGCGACGCACATACCTTATTATGACATTGTATGAAACTGGATTTCTCTTTGCAGATGTTCCCCCACTTTTTGCCTCCATTTGAACTCCTGGATGCTGGTTTTCGACTCTGACAGTGCACTGAAGCCTGCTAACCAGGCTCTAGTGCCAGTGTTCTTCTCTTAAAAAGGAAATACTCAATTGAAACTCTTGGCAAGGACTTTAGCACCCCTGTTAAGTCAGCAGCAAATGGTGCCCCTGGTACCTAGGGATGGATACTAAAGAGCGTCCCTGTAGGCTGCAGCATGTATTATGCTGCCCCAAGGGAGCCACACTAAAACACATGCAGACTGCCATCATAGGATGCTTGAAATGGTGCAAACCATTGTGAGAACATGACATTGCACAGACATTGGGCCCGATTCACAAAGGTAAACTTGGACTTTTGGTCTAAGATTAGACCAAAAGTCTACGTTTATGACTTTTTGGTATTCGTAAAGGTAAGTTACGAGTAGTATCTTAACGTCTGCGCTTGGGGCAAAATCTCCGCACTTGGGGCAGAGATCCGCCCCTAGTGTGGAGATTCCACTCTGGATGCAGAGAGTACACTCCAGGTGCGGAGGGGAATCTCAGCACTCGGTGCGGAGATTCCACCCGAGTAAAGACGTAAAGGTACTACTACCTTGTGTGCAACGCCCTACTACACTGCATAACTTATCTGTAAGTCACCCCTAAGTCAGGCCTTAAGAGCCCTAAGGCAGGGTGCATCATAATATATGTGTAATATCTATCTGCTCATGCAGCGCTGTGGCTCGATGCTGTGGCTCTGGTGCAGGTGCAGACCTGGCCATGGCGATCACTTTGGATCACAGTGGTGGAACCCACCTGGGCCAACAACAATTGCATCCCTGATTGGGACAACAGTGATCACAGCAGATGCTGCCCTGATCGGGCTATGATGATCATGGCAGTTGTACCACTGCGAAGGCCAAAGGTGAATGCAGCCCGAGCTGCATGAGCAGATATGCCCTTATGATGCCTAGTTCTATTAGTAGACATTCAAACAAATAGGAAAGCCATATTAAGATAGGTACTGGGCACTGGTCATTCCAAGTTACCCAGCTACATATTGGCTCCACTGAAACCTAAGGTGTTTGGTATCAAACACATCATCTTAATAAACCCATACTGATTCTAGTATTAGATTTATTATGACATGCACCCAGAGGGTACCTTAGAGGTGTCCACTGGGACCTAGTAATCCTCTAGTGTGCTGGCTGACTCGTATCGATCAGCCTGCCACCACAGACATGTTTCTTACCCCCTAGAGGTGAGAGCATGCACTCTCAGAGGCCAGAAACAATGACTGCTCTGGAAGAAGGTGTAATCACCTCCTACAGCAGGATGGCTAGTAAATCAGAATATCTGGACCGGAGGCTTCAAAGCCTCTGCCACCCTCTGAAAATTGACCCTGGCTTCCCACAGACATGGGGAATGCCACCCTCTGCCATGAGTGTCATTTAGCACCAGGACAGGTGGGAAATTAGCTATGCAAGTAGGCATGTTGCACTACCAGGCTAGTCATACCTCTAAGGTGGGCAGCCTGATGTGCTCCACGAATGATGGGTTCCATAATCTTGTTTTGGTGGAACTAGGAACACTGGGACAGGGTTAATCCTACTCCCCACAGGAAGTTGTCATATAGGGGTGTAGTCACCCAAGTGGTAGCTAGCCTATTGGCTACTACAATACACCCCCTAAATGCCCCTAAATTCAGGATTTAGGTGGCCCCTTGACATCAGGAACTCAAAGTCACCCGACTACGAAAAAAAGGACAAAGAGGAGCTAAAGACGCAAGAACTGTGCACTAGCTGTGGTCTTGGAACAAAACCCTGCCTGCCTGCTCCTGTGTCAACAATTGCAAAGACCCGATTTGTCCTGCAGCTGTACATCTGCTCAGAACCTTGAAGGACTGCCAGCCTTCGCCCCACAAATCAGCATCTCTCTTGGAGTGGAGGAGCCACCAGTAGGCACCGAATGCGACTGTCCGGTTCTCTGTTTTAATGACCATCGAGTCTACTGAGGAAGCAACTCATCAGAAAGAGGATCCCGAGTGTCCAAGGGTGCTTCCCCATCAACCTAGCCTGTCTTCGAGACACTGAGCATGCCCGGAGCCTCCATGCACCATTACCTTGAGTACTCCCACCAGTTGCAAGCACCAAGGCTTGTTTAGTGTCCAGGCTGGACATCAACACCATCAAGACTGACCTACTGATGAGGAATATTAACATCACCAAAGCCCGCACCGAGAGTGGCTCTGCTGTCTTGTTCCCACCAGCTCCTGGTCGACCCCAAGAAGTGAGAGGCTCTAACGCAAGTAGGGGCATAGCTTTCTCCTATATTGCTCCGAGGGCATTGAATCAGCTTCCTGGTCATCTCCATAGCTGCATGGACTTTGCTCGATTCAAAAGACTGCTAAAAACCTGGCTGTTTTAATGTGTGGATGTGACTTATGTGGTAGCCGAGCACTGAGATACACTTTGGGTGTGATTTGTTGAGCTTTAATAAATGATGTTAACAGTGATCTTCTGGACAACCCGAGCTCCCCAGACTGGACTCGAGAGAATCGACAGTGTCTTGGAGGTCCTCAGGCCCCCACGAGCTGAGCATCCCATTGGGTTCTGCGGGACTGGCCCGCCTGTCCCCACTTGCAGCCTCTTTTCTACAGGTACTCTTCCCCATTGACTTCAGCAGTAGTGTTCGATGGTACCCTTGCGACCAGCACCTCTGCACCCAGACACACAAACACAGGTAACCCAAAACTGCTGCTGGTTCTAGGGACCTTGGCCCCTACTTACCTTAAGTCCAGAAGAACAGTCCTGTAATTTGTTGACAAGTGACCCTCAGCAGTGGATGTTCCCCCATAGGATAACATTACTGTGTTCGAGTCTTGTGCCTAAAATCTGACAACTGTATTTTCTAAGTTTTGAAATATCGCTAGCTTGAAAAGTACTTACCTGATCGTGAAGATCTTGGTGTCTAAATGAAAATAAAAATCCATATTATTCTTCTAAATTGATCTTGAGTTAGAGTGTGTGTCTCATTTATTGACTCTGTGTTCAACAAATGCTTAATACTACCCTCTGATAAGCCTAAACTGCTTGCCCACATCACCACAAAAGAGAGCATTTGTGATTATTAATTTAAGCTCTGCAAACTAATAAGGGTTGACTGGACTATCTGCATGGCGTACCCCTACATTGGTACACTACAAAGCTAGCCAGCTTCCTACAGACATCATTTATTAAAGATGGTCAAAGCAACTATTGATTTTCTGGAATAATTAGGATTCCTATCCCTCTTCTCATTTAACTTTTCCTTGTTGGCAGATAGCTCGCTCAAGGAAGGGTGAGCTTGCTGTCCCCATAAGGCCTGCTTCTCCTCCATTTACTGTGTCTGTTCTCCTTTCTTGTACCCAGGTAGTTCTGAACCTAGATGTTCTATCAGCCCCCATTTGGGTGGAAGACAAGCGGTTAATGGGACCTAACTGTGGTGGCTCAGGTTTTTTGCCACCAGTGTTTAAGGGCCTGGCCTTCTATGGATTCAATAATTTCTGTACTTAACAGGGTAGTGGCGACAAGCAGTTACAGGATTCCTAGGTGGTAATGTGTTGGGTGCTCCAGCTCAGGACTTAACAATCTACTGACAGATGTAAATACTTCAATGTCCAAGCCATTGTTTTTCTTTTCAGGAAAATAAATTACTTTTAATCACACAGCAGCAATAAATACCCAACAATCCAATGTATATGATCCTCCATTATGGAACTACACAGCTTGATTCCTCTTTACTATAGCCTTAGAACCCGCCGTAGCGGGCTCTACCGGCTATTAAAGGCCCGCTCCCCGCGTTAAATGCCCGAGCCGAAGGCGAGGGCATTTAACAAGGGAGAGGGACTTTAATAGCCGGTAGAGCCCGCTACGGCGGGTTCTAAGGCTATTAGAACATTCTGCCACACAGGGCAGAATGTTCTATTAAAAAAAAAAATTTTCACGGAGCCCGAGGGGATTTAAATCCCCTCGGGCTCCGTGAGGCTTTGTTCACAGCTGTTGCTGTGAACAAAGCGAACATTGGAATGTTGGCGCTGCTGGATTTTACCGGCCAGTAAAAGCCCGCTGCACTCCATTGTCTCCAATGGAGCTACCAACATTTCAATGTTCTAATAGTCCTTTGTGGGTGCACCTCTCTGTTTGTAACCCTTCTTCAGTAAAGCAGGTAAAGCAAGTTCAGGTGTTGTCTCTGAGTTCCCACATTCAAATGTGCACTCAATTCAAGATCATTTTGAGTCTTACCCTCTCATGGCTGATGCACAGGTTATCAAAGATTCTTCAAGGCTGCTGGACAGGCCAGGCTTGGGCCACGTCATTATCCACACACCACAATCTCAGTCTTGAGGTGCTATGGCTCTGGTTCAGGTGCAGATCTGGCCATGTCCGTGGATCATGGTGGTAAATCCCACCTGGTCCCACAACATTGGCAAGTCTGAATGAGCCAACGGTGATCACAACAGATTCTGGCCTGATCAGGGCTACGATGATCATGGCAGTTATACTCTCACAAAGGCCAAGGACAGATGCAGCCCTAACTAGGCCTATGTTGATCACAGCTGTTACAGCCCCCAGCCTGGCCAATGTAGCTGCAACCCTGATCGGGCCTGCAATGATCATGCTAAGTGCAGCCTCCTCTGAGGCCCAAGGAATAACAGCTTATTGCAGTTCGCACTAGAAACTGGTGTTGAAAGACCAGGAAAACGCTCTGTCACCTGGGTCACTTCCAGCTCACTGTCCAGCTGGCTGTTAGCTCTCTGGATGCCAATCAGTCTCACAAACATGTTGAGTCTCTCTCTTCCTCCTGGTAAGTCCTGTAGGGCCAGATAGACTCTTTCCTCACTCAACAGGTAGGCAGGCTCCTAAGTACATCAGTCAGATCCACACCTCCTGCAGCACTGGTGTGGATCTTACTTTTATGTGTATCTGCTAGACATGGGTTGTGTATTCACTGTCTCAAACTTAAGAAATAGTTTGGGGTGGTTCTTCTTTCAAGTGTGCTACTAAGGCTGCTCTCTCGTCAGAGCCTTTGTGTACAGTGATGCTTCTCACAGCAGATAGCACTGGGACTGATTCCTACTTGGAGCACCCACAAAACAGGCACAGTGAGGGTTTTTGCACCTGTCTATCATCAGCTCAGCTGCTCAAGAAGTAAGTGAGGACATGCAACCGGATGGGCCTGACCTACCAACTTCATCGTCTCAAACAACAAAAACTGCAGTCCAACCTATCACGCCACTATCCACCAAATGCCAGTTCTCTGGATGACTGATAAATAACTCATTGCTAACAAAAGCTCTCATGGAACTTATAAAAGTAGCCCTGTCTCCAGGATTGCCACTTTGGGGTCTGGATCTTCTTCCTCCGACCACAGGAATGGAGGCAATACACTTTCACTGTCAGAAAGAACAATCCTCACCCTCTATCTTGTGCTATGCCAGGCTAGGGGTATCCAAAAGTCTTCCCACTGGCCTTATTCCTCAGACTCAGTACATATGTGCACACACTTGACATACACAAGAGACCAGTGCAAGGTTCTGGGGATACACATAATGGAAAAACTTTACACAAGTGTGGTCAGTAGCCATCACTCCCATTACAGATAAAAAGGTCTGGTCAAGGTTACAGGACACGTCTAGTACCTCACATAGTCAAGGACAAGCCCAGTTGTCTGCACTTTAGACTAGCATGATGCTAGGGCTGAAATAAACAGTAGGATACCAAATATGCATGCAATTGGGCGCTCAGAGCAGGGGAACTTGCTTTCAAGGGACCCGCCCAATGGATGCCCCTCCCAGATCTGACTACCATGAACCTTTACTCTACCGTTGGAGAAGTCCAGTCATCAGAGCAGCAAAAATGGCCAGAAAGTCAATCTGCATTCCTATGATTCATCCTTGCTTTGTGCTCCACAGTGAAATCTATGCTTGTAATGAGAAAGATCATCTCAGAAAATTAGGATTCTCTTGCTTCACTACCATCAGTAATTTAAGAGATTTGTAATCTGGCTGTACCACAAACTTGGTTCTAAACAGGTAAAGTTATAACTTCCTAAAACTAGGCTATGACAAAGCAGTCATTCTTAAGGGCTGTCCAGTTCTGCCCCTATTGAGTAGCCTGAGACTGATAAAGACTACTGGACCCCCTCTACCCTTCTCATCGTGTTGAACCAACACTGCTCCAAATTGTTTATCTGAAGCATTAGTCTGGAGTCAGAAGGGTTGGCAATAGTCAAGTGCCGTCATTACAGGTGCATCGCATATTACTGTACTTGGGTTCTTCTGACATTCTCCACATCAGATCATCTTTTTGGGCTGTTTCATACATGCCATGGCTGTCAATAGTGAAACTATGGTTGAATGTTTGGCCACAAAGTTCCTATAGTAAATATTCAATGAGCCCTAAAACGTCCTTCACTTGGGTCTGGGTAGTGGGACCTTCACCTTCAGCATAGACTGGATCTTGCCCACCTGATGACTAAAGTAGACTACACAGGACTGCTCCATCTGCCACTTGGTTTCCTTGATGACTAGTTTCATCCCTTGTATGCTGACCATCACCTGTTTTAGGTGCCTCAGATGTTCCTCCCATGAATTATTAAAGGCGGTAGTATTGGTAGACTAAACAAAACTATTCTATTTGAGAGAACATGGTTCATGAGGTGCTGGACAATGGCAGGAGCATTCTTTAGCTCAAAGGGCATTACCTTAAAGTGGTGTAACACCTCTGGTGTGGAGAATGCAGTTTTCTCTTTGGCATTAAGTGCTAAAAGCAATCTGCCAATAGCTAGTGGTCAAATCAAAGATGTTTAGTAGCGACCAGTACCCGGTCGGTCCACAAGTTCTTTATCTCTAGTGACTGGGTGTGTATCTGTCTTAGTCACTTATTTGAGGGTCCAGTTGCCCACAGAAAACCACAAGTCTGAGGATAATTGCTTAGGCACCAACCTTGCTGGGCTAACCCAAAGACTAGGGGAATGCACAATCATTCTCAAGCCCAATATCTTTGCAACTGCAGCCTGGATGCCATCCTAGATTTGGTCAGACATCTAAAAGTCTTACTGTTCACTGGCGAGCTAGCCCCTGTATCTATGTCAAGGACACAGACAAAAATCAACCCTGGAGTCAGCAAATGGTATGGGGAAATCTCCCCAGCACCTCTTAACATTCTCTCTACTGCTCACCTTCAGCTGAACCACCCTCCATATCACCATGCAGTAGTCCAGAAAGAGGCTAATTGTCTTCTTCATCCTCTTCTGCCACATGATGTTCACTGTATAGTCCCTTCGGAGGTCTGACCTAAACTGTTGCACATGGAATACCATCCTAGACTCCCATGTGACCCCTTGTCCACCAAGTGGTTGACCTCTGAAATCTTCTGCATTTAATTGTGTGGACCGCACCATTTGTCCTCCCAGGCTATTCAACAAATGAGCTTTAGCACCAATAACTCCTTACCCTCTTGGTACCTAGTTAGTGCTTATTCATGGTCATACCACTCTATCGTTTTTTGACTTGCCAGAAGGTTTTTTCACTTGAGTCATGTAATGTGCCATCAGCTTAATGTAGCCCATCACATGGTCAACCACATCCTTTTGAGTTAACAACGATGTTCCATCCCACCCTTCTCTGACTAAAGTGAGTGGGCCACACACTGGATGCTTAAACTGAAGTCCATGGGGACTATACACTACTCCCTTTTTTATAATCTCTCAGCAGGGGAACAAGAGACATGGCAATTTCCTCCTGTTGTTCTCTTGTAGAGTTCCATCATGCTTTTAATGGTCTAGTTAAATCTTCCTACCAACCCATTGGTTTGTGGGTGGTAGGCCGTGGAGAAGTGATGTGTCACTCCTCCTTGCTCCCAAATCTCTCATTTATGAGTAGTTTGTTCCCCGATTGGAAAATCACTGTCTTTGAAATCCAACCACAAAAAAATCCCTATGAGTGCCCTATCTAAAACCTTTGCAGTTGTGCTCCTCACAAATACCCACTCCGTATACCTGATGCCACGGTCCACAACAACGAAGATATACCTTTTGTCTGAAGCCGAGGAGGGTCAAATGGGCCAACAATGTAATTTCCCATCACTTCAATGGAACGCCTACAACCGGTAGAGGCACTAATGGCACCTTGGTCTTACATCTTGATTTCACACTCAAAAGGCAAGTAGGACTTGTTCTACAGAACGTCTGTGTCTCTCTGCACATCCCTGGTCAGTAGAACAGAGAGCCCAACCAATATAGAGTCTTTCTCATTGCAGAACTGTCTTTCTACATCACTTTGTGAACCAGTAACAACAAGACATTTCTGTGTATTAGGAGAATCACTAGCCTTTTGCTATCTCCTGGCAAAATATGCATAACCCATTGTAAGGCAATCTATCCTCTCAGACAACATAATGTCTTCTGCCCACTTGCTTCCATGTTCCTGTGCTTCCCACAAGTCACACAAGAATAGGACACTCAGCTTGTGCCTGGTAAAATTCATCCAATAAAGATCCTCCAGCTCCTAAAATTCCAAGCAGTTCTGGCAGTGAACAGGATTTCAACACCTGGCCCGCTTTGGGTGTCTCATCCTCTTCTCCTTCTGGAACAGTGACAGTGCACCCCAAAGCCTATGCCTTCTCAGAGCATCTCATGATCTGCTCACTATATCTCTATGGTTTTGGAAAATCTGAGATGGTTCCAGTCTCTTCTTGATACTGAAGTGCAGCTTGTGGTCTTGTCAATGCAGATATCATGGTGCAAACCATATTGGCTGCTGGTTCTGTTTATTAAACAGGAACAATCAAGTCAGTGTCTAGGAGACATCCAGCACCTTGCTTCTCTATAACCTATACATCAACCATGGTTGACTTTCCATTGATTTCCACCTCAACGTGGGCAATCAGGTATTCCATGTCATCGTCACTGACTACCTAGCCTGTGCCAATAGCACCGAGGGGAATCTCTTCAGGTTTTAGATACTTCCTCTCATTCATAGTCCTGTAAGAACATTTACCTCCTCGCCCAGGCAGAAACCTTCCATCCATTGATATTCACTTCTAACACAAACCCCATTATATTTGGTTGGACACACTCAAGGGTATTGGGGTTCCATTCTTAAATGCTACGCGGTTGAAAGCAAAAGGGCTCTCTTGTGACTTTTCACCCCCTGCTATTATGAATGTAGCTTGTATAGGGAACTTTCATTTGACAATCTTCCTTTTGTAATGCCTTTCGTTATGGCATGTATAGCAAGTAAGCACTTAGACTTGGAAGAATCCTCCCTTCACCTTGTGTTCCTAACTTGGAACCCACTGCCCTTTCTCCTTGTCTTCTTCTTTGGACCCTTGGGAATTTGCCTTGACACTTACCCTCCAATTTAGAACTAGCATGTTCAGGGTTCCTCTCTCCCTTTGGCTTAGGGCCATGCTGCTCCAGCCCTTTGTTACCTCTTCTAGTAACCATGTGTCTGTCAATACTGCACGTTTCTTTGACTCCTTTCTGTCAATTGTGGCAGACACTAGCTAAATGGAGAATTAGTCCTTGACCTCCATCTATCTCACCTAATTATTGCAGACATGCAGTACACAATAAACCACGTTTTAAATGGATCATCATCTACTCTTTTGCTGTTCTTCAGATTCTGAAGTACTGACTTGGCTTCAGACCAAACCATCTGATCACATCATGAGTAATACGCTGGACACATTAGTATGATTATATTGCTAAAAGCATGCACCACTACCTTACCTGTTTTACTTGATGTTCACCATTATTGATAATTTTCAATAAAAATATTCAGCCACAAACAATGTCATCAGATATTCATAAATAATTTTATCAGCTACAGGCATTCTCTCATAGACTGCCATACCATGCCATGGGGAGGCAACTCATTTGAGTGACTGTCTTAGACACATGATTTCATGATTTAAAGCCTGTATTCAACACGTTAGCTCAAAACTCATTAGCCATTCTAAAATATCCTGGAGTTCCACATACATGTCCACAAACTCTTTTGACACCTTGGCAGGTACTCCTGTAGAGTTAGAGGTGGAATCACTTCCCCTAGATGTAACGGTCTCTGCTGCCATCCCAGTCTTCTTTTTCTCCAAAGTTACCCCCTGTCTGTCCAATAATTTCTTTTTTTCTGCCTTTTCCTTTCTTCTTGCTCCATTTTTCTTTCCTCGTGGACTTGTTCCATCATCAGCCCCACATTTTTTCTTCTTCTCCCTGGCAAGCTAACCTCAACTTCTCACTCACAAATATTCTCAGAATTCACTTTCTGGAGAGTGGATTGCAAGTTCTGAAACTCAGTTAGATTTTACCCACAAAGGGAATAACTCTTGGAGTTGGTTACAGTAGCACCCTTGAAATTAAGGAAGAGGGGATTGTCTTTAGAAAGAAATTGAAAGGACATGTGAGGAGACATTTGGGGGTGGGACTCCGAAACACCTGTGCTACGGAACTGAGAAAGCCTGACACTATAGCACTTCCTTCCAGGGTCTGTGCCATGGTACCCTCTCCAGAGTTCACAACAGTGTCTTCCCTACCACCCAGTTTCTCTAACAGGTCTATCACAAAATAATAAGAGTCCCTTAGTCTTTGTTCGTGGGAATCCCTTCACCCTCTTGCCAGACACACATTCTGTAACTGATCTAAAGACATGGTGTCAAGATCTACTCCCACTAACCTTGTACCTTCCATTGTACTGTGCAGGTACAGCTGTGCCTATGTGAAACTTATTGTTCTATTCAAGAGTGTTGGAACTGGGTCTTACAGAGCTCACACTGCTTTCGACTAATTACCAGACCTTTTCAAGGGGCCACAGGGCAGACAGGTGACATAGAATCTCTAGCTGTGTTGGTTGAGGCCATTTGCAACTCGTGTCTGGGAGCTTGTTCTACTTTGGCTCTGCAAACTGGTCTAAGTACACCTTTCATACTGGACTTTCAAGTTAGGGAGGAGCAGAAACAGGCTTCTGAGAGAGGTAATAAGGAGTACCTGAGCTCAGCACTCAACCAGCTTCAATGTTCAGTCCCCACTGCTTGTCTTTTCAGGAACATAAAATACTTTTAATCACACAAATGAAATAAATGCTACAAAACCCCTTTTGTTAAACAAGATAGTGTCCATGTGTGCAGTTCTTATTTTTTGGTGCTGCATCTTATTTCCACTTGCGAAAATCTGAATCCTATTTGTATCATGCTCATATACTCCTATGCATTGCAGTCGTAATGCTTACACATGTGAACAGGTTTATACCAATGTATTATAATCACAGATCAATTTAATTTTGCAGCATTTTGGGGGTTCCAGTAGAGTTGCATATGCATGTTAATTTTCATGGTTTGTAGTGGCCTGGTAGCAATGTTATTCTAATTTGTTGATACACACATTTCCAAGAAGCTCAACCTCGCTTTCAAACCCGGAAAGTGGAAGTGCGATTTTAGCAAAATAATGAGCCAAGTATTATGTCATAGGACTCCTGTTGTAGTAACGAGACTGCTGGATTTTGGGTGACAGCAGCACTGAGCATGGGGGACTGAGTTTGATTCCCACCATGCAACAGTTGTCAGCCTAACCCTTCCGGCTAGCTAGCAGTCCCTCACCAGCACCAGAGGTGAAGTGAGTTGTGGCAGCCTATTGCATGGCACTCTAGGACTCCTCAGAGAAGACATGGTGAAACAGATCGTACCCCTTTCTCTCAATTGTACAAGCCACATACATGTAAAGACTAACAAGCATCATTTCAGTTCAATAGGTTTTATAGAAGCAACTGCATTCTATGCAAAATGACATGAACTGCGATTATCAGGATAATGAAACACAACACTATTGCAGCCGTGACCAGGAAAGTGAAACACAGGAAGAGTCCCACCATATTGTCACAATAGTGTGTCTAATATCCCTATGTACACTACTAAGCTTGTACATGATATCAAATAGCAATGGTAGGCCTAATCCCCGGAAGAAAGCCCAATCACTATAACTGTGTTCAGAGGTAAAAAAGAGGTCTGTTAGTCTTCTGGGAGTCCTTCCACGTAGACGAAGAGCAAACGTGGAGTTTCAGCAGAAACTGCGACGATGTGCAGCATTAGAGGGCAGGCTGGCTGGAATGTCTCCTCTAAGTTGGTGGGGCAGCATGTTTTATAATAAAACATCTTGTTGTTCTTAGAACTGCCCTGACAACACATATTGTTCTATGTAGGGTAGACATTGTACTCTCTGGACCGGCAATATCCGGTTAACTATCGTGTGAAGACTTGGAGTGAGCACAGGATGAAAAGTTGTGCAAAAAAATTAATAACAAATTCTGTGTGGAAGGGCAACTGATAGAAATAATAAAACATTGCCACTAAAATGAAGCCTTGCTAAAATAATAAGAGGAATAAAATGAGAAGTGACTAGGTGAGAGGGTGCACGCCTCAGACCCAAGCTAAAATAAATGTGCCTACATAAATACTAAAATAGCCTCACAACAATGTTTATGCATGGATATTCTCACTTCCTCAGTGAAGATCCTGCTACCATCTCATTAGGGAAGTTTCTTTCACATAGTGAATTTGAATTTACTTGTATTGGGAAAGTCTTAATCACTGATCTAAAATTCTACGCATTTATTTTTTTACTTTTATGCTGCAACTGGCCTTTTCTAATCAGCCCTGATTGGTTGAAATGTAAATTGTCTTTGGTTCATTTGCTGTGCTGCTTCATCCTTCATTGAGTGATAGTAGGACTTATGCTTTTCAATGTGTTGTGTTATATTTTTAACAGATGGTACATATGACATCAGGGAACTTCTCAATGGAAAGAAGGCAGTTGAATGCTGCACTGAGTTCTACTCAACAGACCTTGGTGCATTCTCATCCTCTCCAGCCTGGTAGCATGCACAAGAACACACCACACAGCTCATAGCTAACATCTTTAATAATCAGCATACAACATTCAACTGAACTCTCAATATCCCAATAAACATTAGAGACCACACCCTAACACCTCCCAGATCGATTACGTAATGTTCTTCATAAGTCCGCCCTTAGTCATGGGGTCCTAATGCTTACAGTTCTAAGACACTACATCACCCCCTTGTTAAATAAAAATACATAAACAAAAGATGAACAAATAACAGCATTACATTTCCTTAATCAGCCATCTAGGTGTTTGCACAGTTTGGCCAGACTGTGTGGTGCAGTAGTTAAGCTGTACCTGGGCGAACCCCAGGGGTAATGGGTCTAATGTCTGATCAGAGTCAATAGGTGGAGCAGTTTCTTCTGAACCTGTAGGGACTGATGGTTGACAAGACAGATGTCTGAAGTAGGGTGAGTCCCTTTTGATGGATTTGCTGGGATGATGCACTGTTATCATATTTCCCTTTTGTGTTACAACTTATAAAGGTTCAACATCAAATGGAGGATCTGTCTTTCGCTTCCACTTTTGTTTGACGAGAATCAAGTCCCCCTCATTGAACACGATCTCATGAGTTTAATGACGCTGATCAGCATATTTCTTTATCTGATGCTTCTGAGCAGTGTCAGCTGCACAAACCACATCATCATGAAAGGTTCACTTAGGGGTCCACTTTGGTAGTCTGGTTCTCATGGCTTTCCTGACACCAGGGAAGCAGGACTCTTGCTCGTAGTGGAATGAGGAGTTGACTGATAACCACAGAGGGCCTGACTCAGGTTAAGTCCTTTTACTGATACAAACTCCTTTCAGGGTCCCCATAAATCGTTCCCACAACACTGTTGGCTTGAGGCCACAAAGGTGTGCTTTTCTGAGGTTTGATGTTGAGGCCGGCTAGAAACTCCTTGAATTCCTTGCTGTTGAACAGTTGACCATTGCCAGATTTGAGAATGTCTGGTATGCCCTACACTGCAAACATGTTATCCAGCTGCTCAATGACTTTGTTGTGGATGACATGTCTTCTACCAGAGAAAACCAAGAATGCTCATCAATGATTACCATAGGGTGATGTCTCTTGGCCAGAGGCCTACCATGCATGTACAGGGAGATCGGTTATTGTCAGGGGATGCTGGGTCATCTTGGGAGACAGGCCGTTGCAAAATGACACTCCTTCAGTCTTCTCTCCACTTTCTCGTACAAGTGAGAGAACCACATGCGATCCCTCAGTGCCTTCTTGGCGGCAACAATGCCACAATGGCATTCATCGCTGAGTTCAATAACTTGCTGTCTCAAACTCATAGGTATGACAATCCAGGATCCTCTTAGCATAATCCCTTCTTTAGTGACATACAGTTCATCTTGGACAATGCGATATTTTTTAAATCTGACATCCTCACTTAAAGGCTGAACGCTCTGTCTCCATGACTGGGCTGCAATAATGTCTTTAAGGGCAAACATGCCCTTATTAGCATTGGTAGTGACAATGATCTGCTCAATGGTCAGAGCAGCAGGTGAGCTGGATTTTATGGTGATGTGAATGTACTCCTTGGCAGTTTTCGACATTAAACTGTGCCCCTGTATGGGTACTCCTGAGAAATAATCTACAGGGTTCTGATTCTTGTCTGACTTGTATACAATTGTATAGTAGTACTCTTGTAGGTGCAACCCTAACCTCTCGATGCAAAGGAGCATCTTGGCTTTCGAATTGCCAAAAATGGTGAGTAACACATGATGGTCAGTGACGATCATGAAATGCTTTTCGTGTAAAAACACATGAAAATGTTCACAGGCCCATACTACTACCAGACTGTCCTTTTTGCGCTTGGAATAGCCATGTTCTGTGGCAGACAAATTTCAACTGGCGTACGCTGCAATGTGTCTTCGAGCGTTCAAATGTCTACTACGAGCAAGGATTGCTTCCAACCCTACTGGGCTCGTATCAACAGTGATCTCAGTGTGCAATTTAGGATCAAAGTAAGCCATGTCAGTTGCAGTTTCAATTGCATGTTTTATATTTTTGAAACTGCGGTCACATTCAGTGGACCATTGGAAGTGGACATTTTGTGATATCAAGTCTTGCAAAGGGGCACTCACTGTGGCAAAGTCACAAATGTACCTCGAACAATAGCTGCCATGCCAAAGAAAGACCGTACAATGGTAGCAACTTGTGGAGGACTGGTGGCTGATAGTGCTCATATTTGGTCAGGATCAGGAGTCATTCCTTGGCATTTATGGTGAGATCTGCATATGTAAGTAATTGACACACTTGTTTGAGGGCTTTATCATGCTCCTTCCGTGTTGCACCAAATACCAGTATATTATCACTGTAATTGAAGGCATGTGTCAGAGGCTAAATAATCTTATAAATAACATCTTGGAATATTTCTGCAGGAGGGTGTAGGAGGCTGGCCTGGTTTGTAGTGGGTACCTATGGTACTTACACTTTATACCAGGTACAGTTATCCCTTATTAGTGTAGTGTAGGCAGTGTCTAGAAAACAGGCTCTCTAGAAGTAGCTGTGGACGAACAACCAAGGCTTATCTAGGAGACATGCAAAGCTCATGCATTACCACTGTAGTCACAGAGTACTCACACACATGAAAGAAAATACTCAGTGTTACAAAAATAAAGTTTCTTTATTTTGGTGACACAAATGCCAAAAATACTATAGAGACTATACTCCCTTAGGAGGTAAGTAATACACTAATTATATGCACTAGTATGCAAAAACAGGTGTAAAACATCTAGAAAACAGTGCAATTAGTGAAAATCACAATAGTTGGAAATGGGCCTGGAGGAACACAAACCATATACTAAGAAAGTGGAATGTGAATGTCAGTTTGCCACCTAGGCAAGTGTAGTGTGTAGAGGGACGCTGGGAGTACTAGAAAACCCCAAAGGAAAGTAATAGAACCCACCCCAGTGCCCATGAAAGCAGGAGTAAAACACAGTAACTTTCCCAGAAAACACACAGAAACGAGACGAAGCTTATGCAAGAACTAGAAAAGACTGCAAGACACCAACAGTGGATTCCTGAACCGGAGGACCTGTGGAAGAAGGGGACCAAATCCAAGAAGCACAGAAGAGTCCAGGGAGAACAGGAGGCCCTGCTAACCAGGATGAAGGTCCAAAAGAAGAATCACTGGTGAAGATAACAGTCAGTATTCCACTCAAGAAGACGGAGTCAGGTTCCTGGTTGGCGCAAATGATGTCCCACACCGGATGGAGGATTGCAGTCTGGTTTGCGTCGCTGGAGTCTGCCAACAAGCCTTGGCACATGCAAAGCTCGTGGTTAGCAGAAAATGTTGCACACACAGGGGTCCCACAGCATGGGGACAAACGAAGGTGCAAAAGAGGCCCATACTGCACTACAAAAAGGGCTCCCACGTCGCCGAAGAACTAATCAGGAAGCTGTGCGTCACAAGGTAGAGTGCTGGAGCTGCAAGATGCATGAAGAACTTTATGGAAGGATGCCAACAAGCCTTGGCAACTCCAAAATATGCAGTGCCTGGGGGTACTGTCTTGCATGGGGAGGCAAGCTCTTACCTCCACCAAAGTTGGACAATAGGACGTCCGGATCGTCAGGAACACTTTAGTCTACCACCTGCGATTCATGCTCTGTGCAGCTCAGCAGGAGAGGGGATCCACGCAGCTGGTTGTTGTTGCAGTAGGTGCCTGCTGAAGCAGGAGAGTGACTCCTTCACCCAAAGGAAGATTCCTTTGTTCTTCTGGTGCAGGCTGAAGACGGGCTGTCTTCAGAGGATGCATGACTGGGAAACAGTTGCAGTTGCTGGCAGAAGCTGAAGATACAATGTTGCAGAAGGTGTCTTGCTTCTTTGATGCAGTTTGTAGAGTTTCTGGAGGGTCCAGATGCAGTTTCTTCGGTGAGAAATCGAAGTGGAGAATGCAGAGGATTCCTGCTGGAGTCTTGCAATCCGAATCTGAAGAACCACCCAAAGGAGAGACCCTTCATAGTCCTGAAAGGGGGATTGGCCAGGTAACCAGGTAAGCCCCTTATCTGGGGAGGGCTCTGACATCACCTGCTGGCACTGGCCACTCAGATGCTCCTGAAGTTCTCTGCCAACTTGGAATCCAAGATGGCAAAACCCAGGAACTGTCTGGAGGAGCTCTGAGCACCACCCCTGGGGTGGTGATGAACAGGGGAGTGGTTTCTCCCCTTTTGTCAACACCAGGACAGTGCGCGCTGTACGGGCAACATACTGCACAATGACAAACCCTATGCAATGTAATAATTTATGCATTGTGTGCTGATATTGCATATTAACTTTTTGCATTGCAGGTATTTATCTTGAACTGTCATTAATGCTGTTTGTAATGTATTGTTGATTTTCAAGCTTGTTCATTTTCAAGCCTTTCCTGCAACCTGGCTGGGTGTGGCATTTGGGCAGGGCTTGGGTCTATTTAAGGAACCCAGCCCAGCTCCACATGTTCACTATTCAGAGGTCCCGGTGCAGAGCAGCAGCATTTTCCTGGGCTCTGGTTCCGGAGGCCTACTTGGACATTTCCTGGCCCTGTCCTCATTATCTTGTGGATCATCAAGCAGGACGGTAATGGAGTTCAGGGAAAACATTTGAGTTTTTGGCTTTGTGATTTACAGTGTGTGCGATTTAATTCTTGGCACTTAACCCTTGCAGTTCGTATCGGCAGAGTGCACAATCCTTTTGAGGCATTTGAATCTTGATGTTTGAATCGGCAACAGTGAGCGCGATTCATTCTTGGCAATTAACCCTTGCAGTTCGGATCGGCAGAGTGCGTGATAATTTCCAGGCATTTGAATCTTGATGGTTGAATCGGCAACAATGTGCGCGATTCATTCTTGGAAATTAACTCTTGCAGTTTGGATCAGCAGAGTGCGCAATCATTTCAAGGCATTTGAATCTTGATGCTTGAATCGGCAACAGTGTGCGCAAATCATTCTTGGCAATTAACCCTTGCTGTTGGGATCGGCAAAGTGCGCGATCATTCCAGGTACTTGAATCTTGATGCGGAGTCTGGCAATAAGGTGCGCGATAACTTCTGGGCAATTGAATCTTGAAATCTAGAACAAACAGAGTGTGATCTTTCTTGACAAAACAAGTTTAGTCAGTTTGCCTATGCTACAGTATTATTCATGAATCCTATAGCAGTTATTTCTTTGGGAACAAAAGTACTCATTGATTCTTGTTGTGATGTAATTTCTATGCTAAGGATTAACTTGAGTGAGTTCAATGTTCAAAGCATATGAATATAACAAGGTCAAGTTATTGAAAAGTTCTTGATCTCTCATGTTGTTAGAGCATAAAGAATTAAAACAAAGTTCATGAAGATTAATGTGAATAACCTTGCTATTGTGTCACTAACCCTTGCTTCCACAGGTCTCCTTCCCCGCTGTTCCCAACCTAAAACCCATCCCCTACTTGGCCATTCTTTAATTCTGTGCTATGTTAGCTAGCAGAGTTTGGAGCTGCCAAGAGGTGGACATAATAGGAACAGGCGCAAACCCCGAGGATCTGGTTGTGCTGACAGAAGAGTGAGCCCACAAATTATTATCCTCCTGTTTTGTGCTACGTTTTCAATATGGCCACATTGGACAAGTTACTTAAGGTAATTACGCAGCTTCAATTGGATGTAGTTGAATCTAAAAACATAGCAACCAATCTAGCAGAAAGGGTGGATCAGTTACAAGACAAAGTGGGAAAGAAGGGGCAAGGTCCTCTGGGTGCGGGTTGGCTTAATCCTCCTCCTCAAAGTTCAGGAGGGAATCCTCCAACTAACATATCACTCACAGTTCCCACACCCATTCCTTTGGCTCCCCCAGAAAGGTTTTCAGGTGACCCTCAGAAAGTACAATCCTTTTTGACTAAAGTAGAATTGCATTTTACCTGTAGACCAAACACCTTCCCTGATCCCCAATCCAGGGTGGCCTTCTTGATTTCTTATTTGACTGGAGACGCGGCCACCTGGGCAATCCCTCTCGTGCTTCGAGATAATCCTTTGCTTTATAACTGGAGAGACTTTGTCAGAGAATTTGAAAGTGTTTTTGATTGAAGAACAGTTACTCTGCCCGCAGACCGAGAACTGTTAGAATTGCGACAAGGAAATAAGGATCTTGTCTCTTACTTGGCTAACTGTAATCGGCTGGTAGCAGAAACCGCCTGGCCTGAGGAAAAGAGATCAGCCCTGTTCTATCAAGGACCCAAAGATGAATTAAAAGACATTCTTGCACAGATTGATCCTCATCCCACGGATTGTCAAGATCTGATAAATCTTGTTTTAAGATTAGACCATCGTCTTGCAGAACGACGTGGAACACGTAAAAAGGCTGAGAAAAATTCCTGGCGTGTTCATGAGCATAGAGAATCACAAGTTCAGGGGGATCACAATCATGAACCAATGGAAATAGGAACCATCAGGCGGCCCTTAACGAAAGAAGAGAAAGATCTACGTAGAAAGAACGGACAATGTTTGTTTTGTGGTTGAAAGGGCCATTTCACTCAAGAATGTCCAGCAAAACCCAAAAGTAAACAAACCCCTACCAACAAGGTTGCAGCAAATGCACAGATCAATCAGGAAAACTAGAACACCCAAGATGTAAGGAAGGGTTGCTCTTGGGTGTAACCGTGGACCTTTCACAAGATGATAAAAAGGTTTTACTCGAGTCAAGACATTTAAAATTAGATCTAGAAGTACTGGTAAAACAAAAGACTTATCTAAAGAAAGCCTTAGTAGTTTCCGGGGCTACTGGTAATTTTATCGATGCACAATTAATTCAAACATGGGGGATCCCATGTAAGAGGAAGAAAACACCAGAAATAATACAATCCGTAGATGGAAAACTCCTAGCTTGAGGTCCGGTGACTCTACAAACCTTCTCCTTGTCTGTGATCTGTAAAGGGGGAAATCAAAACACCAAACATGTAGAAAAGATAATCTTTGATGTAGTCCATGCTCCTCAGTATGGAATTATTCTAGGAATGCCGTGGTTAAGTTACCATAATACTTTGATAAACTGGCAAGAAAGTAAAATCACGTTTTCTTCATTTCGGTGTAAAGAAAAATGTCTCCAAACATCAAGTGTCACAGATTCCCACAAATCCCACATAGCTACAGCCGCTGAAAAAGATGTAATGCTGCCTTTGCAGTATTCATCCTTCCTTGATGTTTTTGATGAAAACGAAGCAGGAACCTTACCACCTCACAGACCTTATGACTGTCAAATTGTTCTGACTCCTGGTGCTATACTCCCTAGTTGTAATGTGTATGCTCTGTCTGAACACGAAAATCAACATCTAAGAAACTATTTAGACAATTTCTAGCTAATGGATTTATCTGTCCTTCCAAGTCTCCTGCAGCATCTCCTCATTTTTTTGTTCCCAAGGCTAATGGAGATCCTAGGACTAGTATAGACTATAGAGGGTTGAATAAAATCACAATAAAGAATAAATATCCATTACCCTTGATCCCTGTCCTGTTGGATCAAGTTAAAAAGGCCAAAATTTACACCAAGTTGGACTTAAGAGGAGCTTACCACCTAGTCAGGATGAGAGAAGGCGACAAGTGGAAACCCGCCTTCAAAACTAGATATGGTCTATTTGAATACACAGTCATGCCCTTTGGACTTTGTAATGCTCCAGGCATTCCAATTCTTTCTGAATGATGTCCTTAGAGAATATCTAGATCTATTTGCAATAGTTTATATTGATGACATTCTAATCTATTCTGATAACGAAGTCGAACATGTACAACATGCCCAAAAAAATCTCACAGCCCTTCGGAAAAATCATTTATATTGCAAATTGAGCAAATGTGAATTTCATGTTACCACCGTTGAATTTTTAGGGGTCATTCTTACCCCCCAAGGCATGGTCATGGCAGAAAGAAAAGTGCAAGCAGTATCTGATTGGCCAATACCAAAAACTGTTTGAGATGTTCAGTGCTTCCTTGGTTTTGCAAATTTCTATTGCAGGTTCAGAGACCACTTCTCGCAGACAGTGACACCAATCACCAAGTTATTAAGAAAGAAAGAACCATTTGTATGGTCTCCAGAAGCTGGCAAGGCTTTTTTAATCATAAAAGAAGCCTTCTCCACCGCCCCAGTCTTGACTCACCCTGATACTGAACGTCCATTCAAGTAGAAGCAAATGCTTCAGATGTGGCAATCGGTGCAGTGTTCTCACAACGCAACAAAGATACCGGTCAGCTACATCCTGTAGCTTACATGTCCCTAAAACTAAACGAAGCGGAACAAAATGATGTCATTGCTGAGAAAGAACTTCTAGCAATACGTGATGCCTTTAAAGAGTGGAAACACTATTTACTAGGCGCCAGATACACAATTACAGTATACACAGATCATCGTAATCTCCAGTTCATGAGTTCAGCTAGACTTTTGACTCCTCGACAATTACGTTGGATGCTGTTTCTTGCTGAGTTTGATTTTGTGGTAACCTTTCGTCCCGGTAAAGACAATTGCAAAGCGGATGCCTTGTCCAGACAAGACTCTACCATTTTACCCACAGTCCAGCCACCATGAGCTATCATTGCTCCAGACAAAATCCTTTGTATCCTCAAAACTGAAGATTTATTTGGAAAATATTCGTAATTCTTTCACCATCGAAAAATGGCAGAAATGGGCTCAAGCAGGCCCCAAAAGATCAATCAAACAAGGCCTACCTTTTTATGATGCATGTTTATTTGTTACTACTACCAAGTTGCGCAAATTAGTGTTTCACTGGTTGCACGTTACATCTACGGCAGGTCATCCAGGTATTCCTAAAACACTTGAACTAAACCAATTATATTTTTGGTGGCCTACTTTGACAAAAGACGTTAAGCAAATGGTAACTAACTGTGAAGTTTGTGCCCGTACCAAGACAAGTCATTCAAAACCAAAAGGACTGTTACATCCTCTCCCAACTCCACTCCGACCTTGGGAACACATATCAATAGACTTTATTACAGGACTGCCAGTTGTTCAACATCACTCAGTAATCCTTGTGGTGGTAGATAGTCTCACAAAATATGCACATTTCATTGCTTGCAGGAAATTGCCTACCTCCAGTGAATTGGCAACAATACTTTTAAATCGAGTGGTCGGTTATTAGGCTTACCAAAAGTAATTCTTTCTGATCGAGGTTCACAATTTGCCTCTAACTTCTGGAAAACATGGTGCAAAACGCTACAAGTTACATCTACATTATCTACCAGTCATCATCCTCAAACAGATGGCCAAGCTGAGAGACTTAATCAAACATTGAAACAATATTTGCATGCTTACGCTGAAAAAACACTCCATTCTTGGGTATAGATGCTTTGATTAGCTGAACTGGCCTACAATATCTCGTATCAGACTTCTACTGGGCAACGCCCTTTTTCGGCCTATTTGGTTATCACCCAGATACTTTGCCAATCACAATTCCACAAGAAAGTTCACTTACACCGGCAGTGTCAGAAACAATACGACAACTCCATCAAACCCAGAAACAAATCCAACACCATCTGAACAAAGCAAAACAAAAATATAAAAAACATTATGACAAAAAACATTGTGAGGGACCACAATATAAACCAGGAGATAAAGGCCCTCATTCTGACCTTGGCGGGCGGCGGAGGCCGCCCGCCAAAGTCCCGCCGTCAGGTTACCGTTCCGCGGTCGAAAGACCGCGGCGGTAATTCTGACTTTCCCGCTGGGCTGGCGGGCGGTCTCGTTCAGACCGCCAGCCAGCCCAGCGGGAAAGAGGCTTCCACGATGAAGCCGGCTCGGAATCGAGCCGGCGGAGTGGAAGCTGTGCGACGGGTGCAGTTGCACCCGTCGCGTATTTCACTGTCTGCGCAGCAGACAGTGAAATACATGTAGGGGCCCTCTTACGGGGGCCCCTGCAATGCCCATGCCAGTGGCATGGGCACTGCAGGGGCCCCCAGGGGCCCCGCGACCCCCCCTACCGCCATCCGGGTCTCGGCGGTCCGACCGCCGGGATCTGGATGGCGGTAGGGGGGGTCAGAATCCCCGCGGCGGTGCAGCAAGCTGCGCCGCCGCGGAGGATTCAATGGGGCCGCGGTACACTGGCGGGACCCCGCCAGTGGTGCCGGTCCGACCGCGGCTTTACCGCCGCGGTCGGAATCCCCATTGAAGCACCGCCGGCTTGTCGGCGGTGCTCCCGCGGTCCTCCGCCCTGGCGGTCAAAGACCGCCAGGGTCAGAATGAGGGCCAAAGTGTGGCTTTCCACACGCCACATTGATTTCAAGAAAAGACATGTTTTATCCCAAATATATAGGTCCTTACACAATTCTTCAACAGATCAATCCAGTATCCTACAAACTACAGTTACCAAAATCACTACATATTCATCCAGTGTTTCCTACTTCTCTCCTGAAAAGAGCTTTCCAGAAAACTCACTCCCGGCCAACTCCAGTACTGGTACAAGGAGAACTGGAATATGAAACCAGGCCCTAGAGCGCGTTTGGAGGGGGGAGTACTGTCAACAGCAGGACAGTGCGCACTCTACGGGCAACATAATGCAAAATGACAAACCTTATGCAATGTAATAATTCATGCATTGTGTGCTGATATTGCATATCAACTTTTTGCATTGCAGGTATTCATCTTGAACTTTAATTAATGCTGTTTGTAATGTATTGTTCATTTTCAAGCTTGTTCATTTTCAAGCCTTTCCTGCAACCTGGCTGGGTGTGGCATGCGGACGGGGCTTGGGTCTATTTAAGGAACCCAACTCAGTTCCACATGCTCACTATTCAGAGGTCCTGATGCAGAGCAGCAGCATTTTCCTGGGCTCTGGTTCCAGAGGCCTACTTGGACATTTCCTGGCCCTGTCCTCATTATCTTGCGGATCATCAAGCAGGGCGGTAAGACGGAGTTCAGGGAAATTTCCCTTGGCTCCGTTTCTAGAAACATTTCCGTTTTTGGCTTTGTGATTTACAGTGTGTGCAATTTAATTCTTGGCACTTAACCCTTGCAGTTCGTATCAGCAGAGTGCGCAATCCTTTTGAGGCATTTGAATCTTGATGGTTGAATCGGCAACAGTGAGCGCGATTCATTCTTGGCAATTAACACTTGCAGTTAGGATCGGCAGAGTGTGCGATCATTTCCAGGCATTTGAATCTTGATGGTTGAATCTGCAACAGTGTGCGCAATTCATTCTTGGCAATTAACCATTGCAGTTCGGATCGGCAGAGTGCGTGATCATTTCCAGGCATTTGAATCTTGATGGTTGAATCGGCAACAGTGTGCGCAATTCATTCTTGGCAATTAACCCTTGCAGTTCGGATCGGCAGAGTGCGTGATCATTTCAAGGCATTTGAATCTTGATGCTTGAATCGGCAACAGTGTGCCCAATTCATTCTTGGCAATAAACCCTTGCAGTTCAGATCGGCAAAGTGCGCGATCATTCCAGGTACTTGAATCTTGATACGCAGTCTGGCAATAAGGTGCGCAATAACTTCTGGGCAATTGAATCTTGAAATCTAGAAGAAACAGATTGTGATCTTTCTAGACAAAACAAGTTTAGTCAGTTTGCCTATGCTACAGTATTATTCATGAATCCTATAGCAGTTAATTCTTTGGGAACAAAAGTACTCAGTGATTCTTGTTGTGGTGTAATTGCTATGCTAAGGATTAACTTGAGTGAGTTCAATGTTCAGAGAATATGAATATAAAAAGGTCACGTTATTGAAAAGTTCTTGATCTCTCATGTTGTTAGAGCATAAAGAATTAAAACAAAGTTCATGAAGATTAATGTGAATAACCTCTTAACACTTGCTTCCACAGGTCTCCTTCCCCACTGTTCTCAAACTAAAACCCATCCCCCACTTGGCCATTCTTTAATTCTGTGCTATGATAGCTAGTAGAGTTTGGAACTGCCAAGAGGTGGACATATAAGGAACAGGCACAAACCCTGAGGATCCGGTCTCGCTGACACCTTTCCTTTGTCCAGTTTCGAGCCAGAGCAGGGCCTGGGGGTCTCTGAACCGCTGTAGACTGGAGAATGCAAGGAGGGCACCAAATGTGCCCTTCAAAGCATTTCCAGTGGCTTGGGGAGGCTACCCCTCCAAAGCCTGTAACACCTATTTCCAAAGGGAGAGGGTGTAACACCCCTCTCCCGAATGAAATTCTTTGTTCTGACTTCCTGCACTCGAGCTTCTCAAGTAACAGGAGGGCAGACACCTGTCTGTGAGGTGGAAGGAGCTAGGGCTGCTGGAAAACCGCAGAACGCTGTAATGGCAGTACTGGGGGTCCTCTAAGGAGCTCCCAGAGTGCATGGGATCATACAACCAATGCTTGCAAAAGCATGGGAGTATGATTCCTATATGTTTGATACCAAACATACCTATGTTCAGAGTTACCATTATGTAGCTGGACATGGGTAGTGACCTATGTCCAGTACACGCGTAAAATGGCGTCCTGCACTGACGAAGTCCGGTAAAATGGTCCTGAAGGTCATGGGGGTACCTCTGCTAGCCCTCAGGGCTGGAGAGCCTGCTATAGAGTTGACCTATAAGTGACCTGGTGCAGTGTAAATGGCAGTGAAAGGGTGCATGCACTTTTTCATGCAGGCTGCAATGGCAATCCCGAAGAAGCCTTTGCATGGGCTTCCTATGGGGGGCAAAAGATATGCTGCAGCCCATAGGGATCCCCTCGAACCCCAATGCCCTGGGTACGTAGATACCATATACTAGTGACTTATAAGGGGCACCGGTATGCCAATCGTGAGTAGAATACTGTGTTAACAGTATACAGTGACCAATTTGGAGGGAGAGAGCATAACTACTTGAGTCCTGATTAGCAGGATGCCAGTAGACACAGTCAAGCACACTGACATCAGGCAGAAAATGGGGGTAACCATGCCACGAAAGAGAGTACCTTCCTATACAACCCCCCAACAAAAGAGGGACAATAAGGCTAACCTTGCCCAGATGAGTCTTCATTGTCTAAGTGGAAATATCTGAAGAGTCCATCTGCATTGGAGTGGTTACTCCCAGGTCTATGTTCCACTGTAAAGTCCATACCCTGTAGGGAAATGGACCACCTCAACAATTTTGGGTTTTCTAATTTCATCTGCTTAAGCCATAAGAGAGGTTTATGTTCTGTCTGAACAATTAAGTGAATACCTAAGAGGTATGGTCTCAACTTCTTCAAGGCCTAGACCACAGCAAGGGCCTCCCTCTCTATGGCTGACCAACGCTTTTCCCTGGGGGTCAACCTTCTGCTGATAAAAGCAGCTGGTTGGTCCTGGCCCTCTGTATTAAGCTGTGAGATAACTGCCCCCACCCCTACCTCAGAAGCATCGGTCTGAACTATGAACTTCTTGGAGTAATGTGGGCTTTTTAAGACAGGTGCAGAGCACAAGGCCTGTCTTAGCTCCTCAAACGCTTTTCGACAGCTGGCTGTCCATAATACCTTTTTAGGCATCTTCTTGGATGTGAGGTCATTAAGCGGGGCCACAATGGAGCCATAATTTTTTATGAACCTCCTATAATACCCAGTGAGGCCTAGAAAGGCTGTGACCTGGGTCTGTGTTGTAGGGGTAGTCCAAACTAAAATAGTCTATGGGGGTTATTCCAACTTTGGAGGAGGTGGTAATCCGTCCCAAATGTGACGGCCTGGAGATAGCCACAGCCCTCCTCCCCCACCCAGACACCTACACTGCGCGCAAAGATAGCAGAATGTGCTGATACTCACCCCCTTGTGTCTGCTGTGATGTCCTCACGCGCCCATCCAAATCGGGGTAGGCCACGCCCAGGATCCAGGACATCAGGGGGGTCAATTGGCGGCTGGCACCCCTCCTACGTTGGGAGGCCATCCCCAGCAGAGACTCTGCGGTCTTTCTGGTCCCGCGGCGGATGTCCTCCCACCTCTTTCGGCAGTGGGTGCCCTGTCTGTTGTGGACCCCCAGGGCCTGGACGTCCTTGGCGATGGCACGCCAAATGTCGATCTTCTGATGGGCGCTGAACTATGTGACATGTACAGGGTGGTAAAGGAAATCGCATCAGTTTTCTGCCTGGTCAATGTGAGTGGCCCCCCCCTCCCCAACCTTGCCATGTGGCACATGCTCTCATATTTCGTGCGTTGCACTCCTCATTCGCTCCCCTCCCCACCATCTTACATAGACCCCACTCAACACAGGCATAGCCCATTCAACGTGCACCCTGTGTACTAACCTGTTGGTCTGGAGGACAGTAGAGTAGAGCATACTGGGGGAGGACCCCATCAACAAGTTTCTCCAATTCTTCGGCAGTGAAGGCAGGGGCCCTTTCCCCAGTCGCAGCAGCCATTGTATCTCCCAGACCGAGGTCACAGCAGCACTTGCAGTATAGGTCCTCTCCTGTGGATGATCAGGTCTCGAGTGATTAATCAGATAGAATCAGGCGGTCACGCCCGCGGCGGTGCGTACCGTGGCGGTGCGACCGCCGGCGCACATCGTCATTGGCTCCTGAGACCCATAGGGTTCAATGTTAACCAATCTTCGACCGCCTACCGCCACGGTGTGCCACGCCAGCGCAGTGACCTCACATCCCACTGTCACACTTCACAGGTCAGGCAGCTGCCATTTCAAGGGCCCACATGGCATGATTTCTACTGCGTCACACAGGCCTAGGCCTTGCATTGCCACTCATACAAGCCGTTCCATGCATAGCGATTTGTGTACTGTGCAAGCTGTGTGAACTAACCTGTGGGTTGCTTGACTCTGTGCTCCATGTTGTCCTTCCTAGGCACCGTCCGCTGGGACTTGCGAGGAGAAGGATAAATCCTCCCGTCTACCGACCGCTGGTGGACCTGTCGACAATGGAAGAACGACATATCATACTTACATACCGGCTTGACAGAGCAACTATACATGAACTATGTGCGCAGCTGGAGCCAGACCTGATGTCCCCCATCCGCCAACCCACGGGGATTACCCCTCTGGTGCAGGTTCTGTCAGTACTCCATTTTTTGGCAAGTGGGTCTTTTCAGACAACAGTGGCCATATCATCTGGGATGTCTCAGCCTATGTTTTCTAAGGTTTTGTCCAGAGTGTTGTCTGCCCTGATGAAATACATGCGGAGCTACATTATTTTCCCTGAGGTGGGCGAATTGGCTACAGTGAAGGGTGATTTCTATGCCCTTGGACATATCCCCAACATCATTGGTGCTATTGATGGGACCCATGTGGCTTTGGTTCCCCCCAAAGAAAGTGAGCAGGTGTACAGAAACAGAAAAAGTTATCATTCGATGAATGTCCAGGTGGTCTGTTTGGCTGACCAGTACATCTCCCATGTAAATGCCAAGTTCCCTGGGTCAGTGCATGACGCGTATGTCATGCGAAATAGCAGCATCCCTTATGTGATGGAACAGCTACAGAGACACCGTGTGTGGCTAATTGGTGACTCTGGTTACCCCAACCTGTCGTGGCTACTGACCCCAGTGAGGAATCCCCGGACCAGGGCAGAGGAACGGTACAATGAGGCCCATGGGCGATCTAGGAGGATCATAGAAAGGACCTTCAGGGTCCTGAAGGCCAGGTTTAGGTGCCTGCATATGACCGGGGGATCCCTCATGTACTCACCAAAGAAGGTGTGCCAGATCATCGTGGCCTGCTGTATGCTTCACAATCTTGCATTGCGACACCAGGTGCCTTTTCTGCAGGAGGATGGTCCAGATGGTGGTGTTGTTGCAGCTGTGGAGCCTGTGGAGAGTGAAGAGGAGGAAGACGACGGGGACGACACGGACAACAGGGATACAGTCATACAACAATACTTTCAGTAGCACACAGGTAAGAAACAGCCACCCCAATTTACATTTACTTGAGGCCTCATGCGTCTCCACTGTCTGTGTTTCCCCCCAGTTCCTGTTAACTGATTTGTGACTTTCCCTTCCCTTTTCAGAGCTGTATGACCCACTGCCTGACTTCAGCTTTGTTTGCCCATGGACTAAAGCTTATTGAAATTGGTATGTTGTCATCACAAAGTAACTGGACATTATTGCACCGTTATGTGTAATACATTTGTTAAGAATACAAGCAGACTCCTGTTTTTTTTAAGTGGAATAAGTGATTTATTTTAAGTGCTACATATAGGTAAATAATTGGGAAGCGGGGATGGGTGGGGGTGGAGTAATGTCCATGGCAGAGTCCAGTTCTCAGTCGCAAAGGTGCATTGTCCATATGCCTGTGGAAGGATGGAGCAGGGGCAGTTCAAGGTTGGACAGGGTGACAATGTGGGACAGTGGGATGACATCAGGGGGTATCTTAGGCTGGCGGGGGTCTTGCAATCCTACTCTGTCTTCTTGTGAGATCTCAGGTTCCGCTTGCGGGTGGTTTTTCTTCTGCAGGAGGTGGGGTTATGGTGGCCTGTCGTTGTGTGGGGGCCTCCTGTCCACTAGCGCCGGCGGAGGTGGTAGGCTGTTCCTGGCCTGGGCTAGTGACAGGGGCCCTTTGGGGTGCCACATGGTCCCGCAATGTGGTGAACCGATGTTCCTCAGTTCCTCCCTGAACCCCATGTACCGTTCCTCCTGCAGTTCCTGGATCTCCTGGAACCGGGCCAGTACCGTCACCATCGTCTCCTGGGAGTGGTGGTATGCTCCCATGATGGAGGAGAGGGCCTCTTGGAGAGTCGGTTCCCCGGGCCTGTCCCCCCCCCCTGACGCACAGCAGCCCTCCCAGTTCCCCTGTGTTCCTGGGCCTCTGTCCCCTGGACGGTGTGCCCACTACCACTGCCCCCAGGTCCCTGTTGTTGTTGGGGTGGTGAGTCAACCTGGGTGCTATGTAGAGGTGGACACACCGCTGATTTACGTGTTCTGGAGACAGAGGCATGGGCCCGCTGGGTGGGAGCTGTGCTGGTGTTCCCAGAGGGGGTTGGGTCTGGTGTAGCCTGTGGCTGTCTGTGGGGAACCGACTGTCCAGAGGTCCCCCGATGGGCCGGGCTGGTCGTCTGGCTCCAGGGAGACAGAGCTGCTGTCATCGCTGGGGGCCTCTTCTGGGGGTGGGATGGACATCTCTGGACCCTCCGTGGCGGTGTGGTGGCGTTCGGGTCCTGCAGGGGTATAAAGGTATGGTTATTGCTTCTGTGTGTGGCATTTCGTGTGATGGGTGGGTGTCCGTGTACCCATGTGCAGGCATTTCCTTGTGGGGGCTTTTGTGAGGGTGGCTTGTGGGGGTGATGTGTGTGTGCAGTGGGCATGCTTTGGTGATGGGTGTCCATGCTTTGGGGTCGCATGCAGGGCTTGGTGTTGGGATGGGTGGGTTGTGATGGTGAGCCTTTTGCTAGGGGTTGGTGTGATGGGGGAGGGGGTGAGGGTGGGGGTATGATTTGGCATGCAGGTGGGGTGGGGGTGGGAAGCAGTAGTGAAGATTTGCCTTACCAGAGTCCATTCCTCCGCCTACTCCTGCGAGGCCCTCAGGATGCAGGATGTGCAAGACTTCCTCCTCCCACACGGTAAATTCTGGGGGAGTAGGTGGGGGTCCGCCGCCAGTCTTCTGCACCGCAATGTTGTGCCTTGATACCATGTAACGCACCTTCCCCCGTAGGTCGTTCCATCTCTTCCTAATGTCCTCCCGATTGCGTGGATGCTGTCCCACCGCGTTAACCCTGTCCACTATCCTTTGCCATAGCTCCATCTTCCTGGCAATTGTGGTGTGCTGCACCTGTGCCCCGAAGAGCTGGGGCTCTACACGGACTATTTCCTCCACCATGACCCTGAGTTCGGCGTCACTGAACCTGGGGTGTCTTTGGGGTGCCATGGGGTGGTTGAGGTGTGGGGTGGCGTTTGTGGTGATGAGTGTGGTGCGTGTGGTGGTGTGTGGTGTTTGGTGCGTGGATTTTGTGTGGGTGATGGTGTTGTGTGCCTCTGTGTTGTGGGATTCTCTATTCTGTGCTCTCTCTCTAGCCTTTGTCAATGATTTTGGGTCGTAGGGGCTTGTGGGTGATGTGGGTGTGTGTTTTATATTGTGTTGGGTGTGTGGGAGTGGTGTTAGTATGTGTATCAGGTGTGTGTATTACGAACTGACCAATGTTGCTGAGTTTTCTATGTGTGTGTGTATTTTGACCGCGGCGGTGTGTACCGCCAATGGAATACCACGTTTGAAAGACCGCCGTGTGGATTTGTGGGTCGGAATGGTATGGGCGTATTTCTGTTGGCGTGACGGTGGAGGTTTGGTCAGCGCCATTTTTTCGCTGACCTTTGGTGTGGCGGATTTTTGTGGATGTCGGCTTTTTGGCGGTTTGCCAGTTGCGGGTCAGAATGACCGTGGCGGTTTACCGCGGCCGTGGCGGTGTTATGGCGGCCTTCTGGCCGGCGGTAAGCGACTTTTAACGCGGAGGTCAGAATGACCCCCTATATCATCTAGATATGCTTCACTAAAGGCTTCCAGACCATGGAGGACTGTATTCACCAACCTCTGAAATGTGGCAGGTGCATTCTTTAAACCAAAGGGCATAACTGTAAATTGATAATGCCCTCCAATGGCTCAGAAAGCATTCTTGGGTTTTGCTTCTTGTGACAATTTGATCTGCCAGTACACTGCAGTCAAGTAAAACGTTCTTAGATCATTGGCAGATGGCAGTGTGCCAATTTGCTCATCTACACTGGGTATAGAGTGAGTCTTAGTGACTGTGTTGAACCCTCTATAATGTACACTGAACCTCATCACTCTTTTCACATTTTCGGAGTGAGGTTTTGGTACCAGCACCACTGGGTTATCCCAGGGGCTGTCAGAGTGCTCAATCACTCCTAGGTCAAGCATCTTATGCACTTCAGCTTTGATGCAAACCCTAACATGATCAGGTTGCCTATAAATGTACTTTTATCAGGCAAACTATCTCCTGTGTCAATGGTGTGTTTACCCCATGTAGTCTGATCAGGTGTTAGAGAAAACAGTTCAGAGAACTGGCCTAGGAGGTTCCTGCAGTCCTCCTTCTGAGATTCAGTAAGGCAGTCTGCTAGGACCACTCCATCTACTGAGCCATCAGCTGCAGTATTGGAGAAGAGATCAGGGAGAGGGTCACTCTCTTCCTCCTGTCCCTCATCAGTGGCCATGAGCAGGGTCAGCCCTGTCATAGTAGGGCTTTAGGTGGTTCGCATGAAGTACCCTAAGAGGACTTCTGGGAGTGCCAAGGTCAACTAAATGAGTGACCTCACCCTTTTTTTCGACCATGATGTGTGGTCCACTCCATTTGTCTTGGAGGACCCACACTTTCTGCATTGGTTGGTACACTTCCAGGACAGCCTTCTGGTCATGCCAATGCTTCTGCAATTCTTGGCTTGCCAGAAGGCTCTTAGTGGCCTTCTTTATATACTCAGCCGTTCTTGATCTTAGCCCAAGCACATAGTCCACTATATCTTGTTTAGGGGGCTTCAGGGGTTGCTCCCAAACCTCCTTGACGAGAGCTAATGGATCCCTACCAAGGTGACCAAAGACAAGTTCAAAGGGGCTGTAGCCCACTCCTTTGTGGGGTACCTCCCTTTAGGCAAAGAGGAGGTATGGTAAGAAGACATCCTATCTCCTTCTGAGTTTTTCAGCGAGGCCCCATTATCATGCCTTTGAGTGTTTTATTAAAACGCTCAACCAACCCATTTGTCTGGGGATGGTAAGGTGTGGTGAATGTATACGTTATACCACATTCTTTCCACATTGCTTTTAAGTATGCAGACATGAAGTTGCTACCCCTGTCTGATACAACCTCTTTTGGGAAACTCACCCTGGAAAAGATTCCCAGTAGGGTTTTGTCCACTACAGGTGCTGTAGTGGTCCTAAGAGGTATGGCTTCTGGATACCTGGTGGCATGGTCCACCACCACCACAATGGATCTGTTTCCAGAAGCTGTGGGAGGTTCAAGGGGGCCAACAATATCAATCCCTATGCTTTCAAAGGGTATGCCAACTACTGGCAGTGGGATTAAGGGGGCCTTTGGAGTACCACCTGTTTTGCCACTGGCTGGACAAGTAACACAGAAGCGACACAACTCCTTGGTATCTTCAGATGTGTGAGGCCAGTGAAAGTGAGGGATCAGTCTGTCCCAGGTCTTACTTTGCCCAAGATGTCAGCAAGGGGAATATCATGTGCAAGGTTAACAAAAATTATCTGTATTGCAAGGGAATGACCCGTCTCCTTGTGGTACCAGGTTTTGGGTCCCTTACCTCAGAATACACAAGATTGTTCTCCCAGTATAGCATATGGGTGCCACTGATATCCCGTGCCTCTTCTTTGACAGCTTGCTGTCTCAAACCCTCAAGTGTGAGGCAGGTTTGCTGTGCCACACTTAACTCGTCCCTGGCAGGTATTCCTGTACCTAAGGGTTCAGCTGTATCAGCTTAAGATTCTTCAGGTATAGGTTCTGTCCAGGGAGTTGACTCCTCCTCCTCAAAATGGGAATCATTAGTGGAGGGAGGGACAGTGGATAACTTTTTATCCTTTCTACCCCTGCTTTTGGGAAGTTCTTGGTCCATTCTTTCAGGACACAATTTCACCTTTCCTCTTTGCTTCTTGGTCTGAGCCCTGGTTAAAGCAAAGATATGCCCAGGAATGCTCAGCATGGCAGCATGGGCCTCCAACTCCACTTCAGCCCAAGCTGCAGTCTCCAAGTCATTCCCTAGCAGACACTCTACAGGTAGGGCTGTGGATACCAGAACTTTTTTAGGACCAGTAACCCCCACCTCCCCAGCTGAGATCAACAACTGCCATGGGGTGGCTTACAGTGTTGTTATGGGCGTCAGTCACTTGGTACTGATGACCAAGTAGGTGTGGCTCAGGGGCCACCAGCTTTTCAGTCACCATTGTGACCCTGGCACCTGTGTCCCTGTAGGCCTCAACCTGAACACCATTTATTAAGGGTTGTTGCTTGTACTTAAGGGGACAAGCAACAAGGGTGGCAAGGTCAATGCCACCATCAGAGACTAAAATTGCCTCAGTGGTTTCCCTAACTAAACCAACCCCCACTACATTTCCCAGAGTGAGCCCTGCTACATCCCTGGACTGACTATTTGTGGTGTTAGATTTCCCACCACCACTGCTATTGCTAGGGGCACTAGTTGTAGCAGTGGGGATAGTGATGGTGGGAGGGTTGGTGCTTTTCATAGGGCAAGAGCTGCCGCCTGCCCTATGGCCTTTATTCCTGCAGATATAGCACCAAGGATTTTTATTCTGATGGTTGTGAGAAGAGGATTTAGACCCATCCCCAGAAGAGCTTTGTGGGCCTTTATCTTTGTCCCCACCTTTGTCATGTGACTTATCATTCTTCTTCTTGTCCTTGTCACCCCCTGTATGAGCTTTTCTGCTCACCCTTGCTCTGACCCATTTGTCTGCCTTCTTTACCAATTCTTGACGAGAAGTCAGATCTGAGTCTACCAAGTATTGGTGTAACAGGTCAGACACACAGTTATTCAAAATATGCACTCTCAACAACAGATTGTACAAGCCCTCATAGTCTATCACTTTGCTGCCATGTAACTATCCTTCTGAAGCTTTAACAGAACAGCCTACAAAGTCAACCCAATCCCATGAGGCCTCTTTTCTGGTCTCCCTGAAGTTAATCCTATGTTGTTCAATGGTGAGACTAAAACGCTCCAAAAGAGCTATTGTTACAATGCTGTAGTGCATCCTCTTCTCTGACAGTGAGAAGTCTACCCCTCCCTAGTCAGAGAAGGACAACCAAAGAATAGCAGCCCACTGCCTTTGAGGGACCCTCTGAACTTTACAAGCCCTCTCTAGTGCAGCAAACCATTTGTATATGTCATCCCTCACCATGTATGGGGGAACAATTTTATGCAAGTTTCTGGAATCAATGGAGTCCTCTCTGACTCTATAATCCCTGAAACTATTGCTGCTGCCACCATGGGGTGCTAACCCCAACCCCTGCCTTTCCCTCTTCATTGCCACAGCCTCCCTATCTAGGCCTAGCTGTTGCTGCTGCAGTCTCAGCCTAGCCTCCTCTAGTCTCAGCTTTCTAATCTCCCTATCTTTGGAGTCATCTCCTGGAGTTGTGCAGTGTGATCCGTCAGACACTGAGGTGATATGGGAATCGCAGAGGTGGCTCTTTCCCTAGTCTTTGTGACTCTAGCTACCTGTCCTCTGGGTGTAAAGGGAACCCTACCTGTGTGGCTTCCCCTCCAACTACCAGCTACACTAGTGGGTCTACTAGGTACAAGATCCTTGGAAGAACCCTCCCCTGAACCTAGAAGATTGTTATCTAATTAAATAGGATCAGAATCTTCCTCCTCCTCCTGGCTACCAGCATGTTCTTGGTCATCCTGGAGAAGGAGGCTCAAAAGAAAATTCTTATTGGGATTCTTCCCCATGTCCAGTTTCCTGTCTGAACTAAGCTCCTTCAATTCATTGAAGGTCATGCTCTAATAGAGAGTACCCATGGCCTCCCTCAGAGCTAGATCCAGCTGTGGACATGGTGTATGTGTTAGGTTAGGTAACCCTACACCACCCTATCTTACCTCTAATATCTCAGAAAAGAAGGTAAAAGACTAGTTTCCTGATCTAGGTATATTGTAAATCTATAGGTATAGAGTAGTGTTTCCTGCACCTGGTGACAGAGTGATTAGGCAATTGCAAGTACTTATCCCACCGCTGCACCACCAATGTAAGAAGCTGGCCTGGTTTTTAGCGGGTACCTATGGTACTTACACCTCATACCAGGTCCAGCTATCCCTTATTTGTGTAGTGTAGGCAGTATCTAGAAGCCAGGCTTTCTAGAGGTAGCTGTGGATGAGCGGCCAAAGCTAATCTAGGAGACATGCAAAGTTCATGCAATACCACTGTAGTCACACAGTACTCACACACATGAAAGAAAATACTCAGTGTTACAAAAATAAAGGTACTTTATTTTAGTGACACAATTGCCAAAAATACCATAGAGACTATACTCCCTTAGGAGGTAAGTAATACACAATTTATATACACTAGTATGCAAAAACAGGTGTAAAACACAATAGTTAGAAATGGGACTAGACTGGGGGAAATGGGAAATAGTTAGACTGGGGGAACACAAACCATATACTAGGAAAGTGGAATGCGAATGTCGGTTTCCCATCTAGGCAAGTGTAGTGTGTAGAAGGGAGCTGGGAGTACTAGAAAACCCCAAAGGTAAGTACTAGAACCCACCCCAGTGGCCAGGAAAGCAGGAATAAAACACAATAACTTTCCCAGAACACACAGAAACGAGAAAGAAGATTATGCTAGAACCAGAAGAGACTTCAAGTAACCAACAGTTGATTCCTGGACCGGAGGACCTGTGGAAGAAAGGGACCAATTCCAAGTAGCACAGAAAAGTCCAGGGAGAACAGGAGCCCCTGCTAACCTGGATGAAGGTGCAAAAGAAGAACCACCGGTGAAGATAGCAGTCAGTATTGCACCCAAGAAGATGGAGTCAGGATCCTGGTTGGCACAAGTGATGTCCCACGCCGGATGGAGGATTGTAGTCTGGTTTGCGTCGCTGGAGTCTGCCAACAAGCCTTGGCACAGGCAAAGCTTGTGGGTAGCAGAAAATGGTACTGCCCGGGACCAGGAAGGACCAGGTGGACTCTACCTAGGAGGGGGAGTTGAAAGGGGCTCTCAGCAACTCAGGGAGCCCACAGAAGACCAGGCAGCGTGCACAGGAGTTCCACAGCACAGGGACAAAGGAAAGTGCAAAAGAGGCCCGCACAGCACCACAACAAGGGCTCCCACACTGCCGGAGAACTACTCGGGGAGCTGTGCATCGCAGGATAGAGTGCTGGGGGCCAAAGCTGCAAGATGCATGAAGAACTTTGTGGAAGTAGGCCAACAAGCCTTGGCATCTCCAAAACACGTGTTGCAGGGGGGTACTGTCTTGCGTGGGAAGGCAAGCTCTCACCTCCTCCAACGTTGGACAGTAGGATGTCAGGACCATCGGGACCACTTCAGTCCACCACCCGTGATACAGGCTGTGCACAGCTCAGCAAAAGAGGGGATCCATGCAGCTGGTCGTTGTTGCAGTAGGTGCCTGCTGAAGCAGCTGAGTGACTCCTTCACCCCAAGGGAGATTTCTTCGCTCTTCTGGTGCAGACTGTCCTCAGAGGATGCACGACTGTGAAACAGTTTCAGGTGCTGGCAGGAGCTGAAGATACAATGTTGTAGAAGGCGTCTTGCCTGTTTGTTGCAGTTTGTAGAGTTCCTGGAGAGTCCAGATGCAGTGTTTTCGGTGAGAAGTTGAAGTGGAGGATGCAGAGGAATCCTACTGGAGTCTTGCAATATGAATCTTTAGAACTACACAAAGGATAGATACTAAATATCCCTGAAAGGGGGATTGGTCAGGTAACCAGGTAAGCACCTATATGGGGAGGGCTCTGATATCACCTGCTGGCACTGGCCATTTAGATGCTCCCAGAGTTCTCTGGCAACTTGGAATCCAAGATAGCAAAACCCAGGGACCCTCTGGAGGAGATCTGAGCACCACCCCTGGGGAGGTGATGGACAAGGGAGCGGTCACTCCCCTTTCCTTTGTCCAGTTTCACGCTAGAGCAGGGACTTGGGGGTCCCTGAACCGGTATAGACTGGATTATGCAAGGAGGGCACCAAATGTGCCCTTCAAAGTATTTCCACTGGCTTGGGTAGGCTACCCCTCCCAAGCCTGTAACACCTATTTCCAAACGGAGAGGGTGTAACACCCATCTCCCAAAGGAAATCCTTTGTTTTGCCTTCCTGGGCTCAAGCTTTTCAAGAAACAGGAGGGCAGAAACCTATCTGTGAGATGTCAGCAGCTGGGCTTGCCTGAAAAACCTCAGTAGGCTGTAATGGCAGTACTGGGGGTCCTCTAAGGAGCTCCCAGAGTGCATGGGATCATACAACCAAAGCTTGCAAAAGCATGGGGGTATGATTCCTACATGTTTGGTACCAAATATGCCTATGTTCTGGACCCTCTGGAGGAGCTCTGAGCACCACCCCTGGGGGGTGATGGGCAGGGGAGTGGTCACTCCTCTTTCCTTTGTCCAGTTTCACGCAAAAACAGGGACTAGGGGTCCCTGAACCAGTGTCGACTGGATTATGCAAGGAGGGCACCAAATGTGCCCTTCAAAACATTTCCCGTGGCTTGGGAGACTACCCCTCCCAAGCCTGTAACACCTATTTCCAAAGGGGTGACTTATAAGTGACCTGGTGCAGTGTAAATGGCAGTGAAAGGGTGCATGCACCTTTTCACACAGGCTGCAATGGCAGTCCTGTAGAAGCCTTTGCATGGGCTCCCTATGGGTGGCAAAAGATATACTGTAGCCCATAGGGATCTCCTGGAACTCAAATGCCCTGGGTAACCAGGTACCATATACTAGGAACTTATAAGGGGGCACCAGTATGCCAATTGTGAGTGGAATACTGTGTTAACTGTATCCAGTGACCAATTTGGAGGGAGGGAGCATAACTACTGGGGTCCTGATTAGCAGGGTGCCAGTAGACACAGTCAAGCACATGGACAACAGGCAGAAAATGGGGATCACCATGCCAAGAAAGAGGGTACTTTCCTACAAAGAGGACACTCCAAAGCTTATTCTGTTATATCTAAATAAGTCAACATGAGTCAAAAAAGTGGTACTGTACCTGCAGTTTTCTTCCAGTTCAAGCTGATGGTAGCCCTTGTTCAGGTCAAGACCAGAGAGAACGTTGGCTCTATTTAACTGCATGATCATATCTGTGTGGACCAGAATGTCTCTCTATCTCGATTGCTTTTTTGGTTTGGAGCATATGCAAACAGATGCGCACTACACCTCCATTACATTATTTTGCCACCACCACAATGGGTGACACCCATGGTGTGGGACCAGTAGAACGCTCACTAATGTCATGTTTTAGGAAAGCTTGTAGCTCCTTCTCGATCGCTTCTTCTGGATGAAATGCTGTCTGCAGCTTCGCTGTGCAACAGACGTGATGTCTTCATTAATCTGAAGTTGCACCTTCATTGTTTTGAGTCATCTTAGTCCATGAATCAGTGATGGGAGCTGACTCACAATTTCAAGTTGTGTATTTAAGTTGACACTGATGGATATCAGCCCCATGTCAACAGCAGTTCCAAATTTAAGTAGGGATGCACTAGACGGAGCACCTTGAAGAACGTGAATTGAGGCCTGCACAGATGTCTTCTTATGGTGTAGAGTTGCTACGAATGATCCTTGACTTTGCAACGGTTTGGAAGCAGCTCATGTGTACACCTCCGTTCTTGATGCTTTGAATCGTAGTACAGCCGAAAAACTGAAATTGTTCAACTGCCACAATGTTGATTAATGCACTGCTATCAATTACAGAGGTTACAGGGCAACCGTTGACCTTCAGTTTCATTTTGGAGCAATGTCCATATGAGTTATTCTGCTTTCTCAGCTCTCTTCTTTCTACCCATTTTTCGTCTTCCTTGCAAGAGGCAAGGCCCACTTATTCATGTCATTCCCTCTTATGTATGATAATCTTGTCAACACCAGAGCATTACGCGCTCTATTGGCGACTAGAATGCAAAAACCCAGCATTCTCAAAACATCGTAATTTATCCATTTTGCTGATATGTTGTGGTTTAACCTTTTGCATTGCAGAGTTCAATCCTGAAGACTGATTTTGAATATGCTTACAAATACTGTTCCTTTGCAATGTATTGTTGCAGGTTTTCAAAGTGTGTTAGGGTGTGGAACTTTCCAGGGTCTTCCAGAGACTTTCCCTGCAGCATGCCGGGCGTGGTGGTGGGCTGGGCCAAGACTCTATAAAAGAAGAGCCAGCCCAAATCCCAGTGCTCACTATTCAGAGGTCCCGGTGCAGAACAGCAGCTATTTCCAGAGTTCCTGTCACGGTGGCCTATTTGATTTTCCAGTCCTCTGCTTTTCATGCTTCATTGGTGAATCTTGTTCTTGGGTGGTAAGACGGTAGTTGGGTTTATTCCCAACACCGTTTATTTTCAGAACTATCGTATTCTAGGGTTTAATTATTTATTTGATTAACATATTGCTTTGAGCTCAGAAAAAGTGCACTTGAGTGTTTTGTAGTGTTTACATGGGAGTTTGTTAATCGGCAAGACGCGTGATTCGTTTTGTGGAAGCTTGGAAATTGTGTTTCATTGCACGCTGTCATTTTTTGGCATATACATGGACGCTTACGAATCGGCAAGAGGTGCGATTCGTTTTATGAAAATTTTGAACTTGTGTTTCATTACGCGCTACTATTTTTAACATGTACATGGATGTTTACGAACCGGCAAGAAGCGTGATTCGTTTTATGAAGCTTTAAAACTTGTGTTTCATTACGCGCTACCATCTATTGACATTTACATGGGGGCTACGAATCGGCAAGACGTGCGATTCGATTCAAGATAATTTTAAAGCTTGTTGTTTATTGTGCGCAACCATTTCTTGACATTTACATGAAGGTTTACGAATCGGAAAAACACACAATTCATTTCATGATGATTTAAACCTTGTTGTTTATCACGCTCTACCATTTCTTGACATTTTGCATGGTGGGATTCAAGTCAGTAGGACAAGTGATTTTCTCCTCAAGTTTATTTTATGTTGTTCATTGTATACTACTATTCTAGGACATTTGTTTGGTGGTATTCGAGTTGACAAGTGTGTGATTTATTTCTTGAACTCATATAGTATTAAGTCATTGAAACACAATTCGTCCATAGTGTTTACTATATATAAATATATAAATATATATCTGTAAAGAGTGTAATCTGTGTTGAAAACATTTCAAGAAAACATTTCAAGAAAACACAAAAGGTCAGAGTTTCTAAATGTAATATTGTATGCTTCTATTATGCATGTTCTTTTTTCTGATTCATGCCTGAATACGAAAGTTTTCATTTAATTCATCTTAATTCCATTACAGGTATCCGACCATCTTGAAATCTAGTCATTTTAAACTTCATTCTTAGATTGCTTATGTTTTCAGAATGACTATGCTTAAAACCTTAGTCTAGTATTGATTTCAGGTCATATTGTGTGTTCTAACCTTTTTTCTTACTATAGGTCTCCTTCCCAGCTGTTCCCTTCCTAATCCCCTTTTCCCCTCTTGAACTCTCTCAGCCTCTGTGATTTATCTATCAGAGTCTTGGAGCTGTTTAGTGGTGGACGTGTTGGGAACGTGCGCAGACCCCGAGGATCTGGTGACTCTGACACATCTGACGTTCACCCTCTTCACTGTTGCTCGATGGCGACGTCAAAGAACTCTTGCAAGATGAACTTCATGACAATCAACTTCGTATGATTTCATCCTAACATAGTGAAGGTAATTTTTTGTGTCTTTGTGGGTATGGCGAGGGTGCTTCTGGAACCTCCTTATATCCATTTTCTTATCTTTCGATGATGCATTTGGGTTTTCCCTTACAAATGGTTATGAAATGGCTCTCTTTTCTGCACGCTTTACAGGTTTGTATGATGGCTGAACATTTATTCTTGAATGGAAATGAAAATCAACATTGGAAAGACAGTCTTTCTTTTTTTGAGGATGTTGACTTATGGGCAGCTGCTTGACACTGAGGTCTACTCTTCATGACTAATGCAGATTAACCTTTTGCTGTTCCTGCTTTAATGTGTGTGGCTTGCAGAATGGCTCATTTCTCATCTCTAGCAGCCATGATTACCTTTTCTTAACTGTCTCTCGCAACATGCATCTACTGAATGAGTCAGACAAACAACCATAAATGACTCTGAGGCGCATGGCTTCTCCATCTTTAAATTCACTAAATTTGCAATGTTTGATGAGCACATCAAGTCTTTCAACAACCTCATCCATCGTTTCACCAACTTGTTTTCTTGCTTGATTGAAAATGTTCCTTTCATAGTCCGTGTTTGGTATTGGATTTAAATTGGGTCCTAACATTTCTTTGATTTGACGGACTGACATTGTCTGAATCTGTGAGAATGTCTTTGCGACTTCTTTAACTCCGTCATGAATGAGATTCTTTAAGTATTTAAGGATTTTCTCATCCCTTATTTCTCCCACAGCATCTGTGAAATAATTGAAAGTCTTAATCCACGTGGTCCATCTGGCTCCAATATTCTGTTCTATGGCAGTATCGAGTGGTGGCAGAGGTTTAGGGAATCCAGCAGCACTGAATTTCTTGTGTCTTGCGGCAGTTACAGGAAATCTTCACTATCTTGAAGACCTTATGAGTTGTGCTGAAGGCCACCAGCTATCGTCTTCCCTGTCCCTGTCAGCTTCCTCGGGGACCAGAAACTTGTGGAGCACAAATTTTGTTTTTGCTCTCGAGTTACCTTGTCTAGTCTGGAGTCGTAAGGCTGGTAAGTAGACTTCACTGTTTGTGCCTGGCGGACTCTGCCTTCTAGCATTATATCTGGTTGTTGCTGCCTGAGTTGTACCTGGTTGTCCCTACCTTCAGAGTATTCTTTGTATTACTGATATCTCAGTGCTGTGGCACAGGACCTTCCTTTTTTCTTAGCCTGACTGGCAAGTCTTGGCAGGCTTTTCCAATGGTGCTTTTTGTTGGGCCTTCAACTTCTCCACGAGGCCTCGTACTGGCTAGAATGGGGCTTGCACTCAACATACGCCAACTGCAGGCTTCTTCGTTTCAGCTTGGGTGCACATGGCAAGTATGAGCAGTTTGCTATTTCTTGCAAACTTTCAGGGAGAGCACTTCTGTTTCTTCAGGCACGTATCCCCTACACGTTTACAGTTGTTGTGTCGTCCCAAGCCCAGTAGCATGCACAAGAACACACCACACAGTTCATAGTTAACTTCTTTACTCATTAGCGTACAACATTCAACTGAACGCTCAATATCCCAGTAACCATTAGAGGCCACACCCTAACACCTCCCAGATGAATTATGTAATGTCTTTCATAAATCCCCCCCTAGTGACAGGTCCTAATGCTTACAGTTCTAAGACACTATAGGTGCCAGCGGTAAGGGAGAAGTTTCTCTAGGAAACCTGAGGTTGAGAATGGTCCAGCACTTGATCTGCTGACTGGGCTCAAAGTATAAGTGAAAATTAAACCAAAATTTTGAGTAAATTCGAACTGATCTTACTTTAATTCTGTTGCTTGCTTGCATGGCTCGCACTGTGTTATGCCTAATGTGTTGTCAGACAAGAAATGTTGTCTGTGTAGGAAAGCATGGGAGAAAATAAAAGGAAAGTGATTGGGTAGATGGGGCTGGAAGGAGTGCAGTGAATAGAGAATGAGTACAAGTGTGAACCCATGGTATAGAGCAAAAGGGCTCTAGAAATAGTGTGGTAACAGGGAAGCCAGGAGCAACAGGACTTGAAGCATAGATCCTTGAATGATGAACATGTGAGAGAAAGAGACCCTCTAATCTAGTCATCAGACCCCTTCACAAGCCTCTTAGGGTATTGACTGAAGGTTCATTGAACATAGGGATATCTTTGGGTGAGTGTATGATACCTTCCAAATTTGTGTGTGAGTGCATGGTACCTTCCCTACCTCCCACCACAAGATCAGTTAGAAGAAATAATAACTGAAACAAACCCTATCCCATCTTCTGTTTCCTCCCCTATCTCCATCTAAGGGATGAGCTGCGGGCACAAGGCCTGCAAATGATTTTTCCTAATACCCAAATGTGAGCGAATTGCAAAAAAACTTTAATGGAGGCTGGACAATCTAAGCATTGCAAGCTGCAACAGAAAGGGACTCCTGCCCATTCTATGAACCAACAATATGTTAGGCACACATGAAAATATTTTTGATAGTGTGTGGGGCTGACTAATGAGGACAAGAAAAAAGTCCCTTCCAGAACATGGTACCTTTGACATAGAAATATTTTAGAAGAGTCCAAGAGGTTCCAACTGTCTTATATATACTAGAGACCCAGTAGATCAGAAGGGCCCTTGTGGGAATTGTATCATCATTTGTAAATACAGTACTTTCCCTACTGACATTGGTGCAAGCATCTCAGCTTTCAAAATATCTGAATTCTTCTCTGTATCTGTCTTGAACATTTCCATACAGCAGTTGGTATTTCCAAATGGAGAGTCCCCCAACATTTTACTGATCAATAGGTCCATTTATGTGAACTACTATGTGAGAGCTTGAGTTGCCCAGCGAAAGCAGACAAGATTGCTGTGTCTTCTGATATAGCAGGTCCTGTCCACCATGTGGTTCACAGTGGCCAACGGTATAATATTCATCTCTTTGATTGAACCTGTAACGGTGATGGTCAACCCTCAAAAGAAGATACCTAGAATACCCCAGTACCTTTCAAAACCAATGACAGAAGAGGGGATCTGCCCTGTAATAGCAGATTTCATTGAGCAAAGGGTTTGAATACCTATTGATAGCAGATTTAATATCCTGATTCTCACAATACACAAGGTGGGGTAAGCCAGCATGCACAAGTTCATCGAAGACCCTTGGGCTAGTAAGAATGTGATTATTGCATAATTCCCTGTAATCTACAACCTTGCCCCCATTCTTCCTTGTACTCTGCAAATGTCCAATGGTGTGACATTTGTTTCACTTTCTTCCCTATTTTATACATGAGGAGAGTCAGTACCTTTTCCTATTCACATTCCAATGGTCTCAGATTTTGTGGAGCCAACTGACTCAAGAATTTATAGATTTTCTCAATCTTTTCCCAGGCCCAAAGAAGGATTTGGTCATGCTGGTTTTCCCCTTGGGTTCTGCCCTAATTCAGTATGTAGATGATTTACTTTTGGCATCTCTTGCTCTAGATCATTGCAAGGATGATTCAATATACCTCTTAACTGAGTTGGCTAGTAAAGGGCCAAAACCTTAAATGGAAAAATTGCAGTGTTTCCTTCCCAGAGCATGATACCCTGGTCATAAAATCTCTGCTGTCAAGCGCCACTTGCCTTCTGAATGAGTTGAAGCCATCTGTAAGTTGCTGAACCCTGTAACTGTCTCTTAGTTACATAACTTTATGGAATGGCTGAGAGGTGGTGAGGGGTGGGTAAACCTTGGATTTTGGGCTATGCAGAAATGGGAAAATCTTTTTTTTTTTTCCTTGTGTACGTCCTTTTTGCTCTTGTGCATAGCTGCTCACTGTGCCTCCTCACCTTAAAGACTATGGCGGTCATTCTGACACTGGCGGTAAAAACCGCCAGGGCCGTGGTCCGCGGGAGCACCGCCAACAGGCTGGCGGTGCTCCTTTGGGCATTCTGACCGCGGCTCCGCCGCGGGCAGAAACGGAAAGTCGGCGGTGTACCGCCGGCTTTCCGCTGCCCAGGGGAATCCTCCATGGCGGCGCAGCTTGCTGCGCCGCCATGGGGATTCCGACCCCCATACCGCCATCCTGTTCCTGGCGGTTTCGGCCGCCAGGAACAGGATGGCGGTATGGGGTGTCGTGGGGCCCCTGGGGGCCCCTGCAGTGCCCATGCCAGTGGCATGGGCACTGCAGGGGCCCCCCTAAGAGGGCCCCACTTAGAATTTCAGTGTCTGCTTAGCAGACACTGAAATTCGCGACGGGTGCTACTGCACCCATCGCACCCCTTCCACTCCGCCGGCTCCATTCGGAGCCGGCTTCCTAGTGGAAGGGTGTTTCCCGCTGGGCTGGCGGGCGGCCTTTTGGCGGTCGCCCGCCAGCCCAGTGGGAAACCCAGAATGACCGCCGCAGTCTTTTGACCGCGGTACGGTCTTCTGGCGGTTCCCGCTTGGCGGGCGGCTCCCGCCGCCCGCCAAGCTTGGAATGACCCCCTATATTCCACAGTGCAATTAAATAAGCTTGTTTCATAAATGAACTTCAGGCATTTTCAGTGCAACCGCCCTACACCACCTTTTTTCCAGACAACCTGTTGCTAAGGACTTGGGCAGCATTCCTTCCAAAAGTTGTCACTCCCTTCCACGTTGGTAAATCTATCACTCTGACAATGTTTGTTGTCACCCCACCCTTTGAAAGACAAGCAGAGGCTCAATCGGCTGGAGCCCAAAAGAGCTTTAAAGTTTTACAAAATGTATACCAAGGGCCGAGTAGATGATCAACCGTTTGTGGGATTCTCTAGAGCCAAGTAAGAGAAGACTGTTTAGAAGAGGACCCTTCTGTGGTGGATAGCCCTCTGCATAAAGATTTGCTCTGCACTGGCCAAGGAGAAGCCTATAAAAGGTCTAAGAGTTCATTCCACCAGGGCTAAGGCTACTACCACTACATTGGCATGTGGAATCTCAGTCCTTGCTGTGATATTTGCATCAGGGCTTACGTTCACAAAATACTACTGCCTTGACAGACAGGGCCTGTGGGAAGGACATTTTGCTCACTCAGTTCTATAAGACTTTTTGGCCTGAGTCCAATCCACTGACACTCCACCTTTGGGCAGTACTGCTTACATATCTATTCTAAGGTGAGGAATCTGGGATTAGATGTAGCCATCAGAAGTACAAGTTACTTACCTTTGGTAACACTCTTTCTATTGGCTATTCTATCTAACTACAGATTCCTCACTGCCCTTCCACTGCTTTGGTATGTGGCGTGGCCTCTTTCTAACATCTAACATGGTCCAAGTTAGTATTCAGTACACTGATACCAACAATTGTTTATGCCCCACGACTGAAGGCATTGAAAGGTAGCACACAAGAAACTGACATCAATATGCAGGGGTGGTGCTTCTATGTGGGGCAGTGTGGGGTCAGCGTGGAGCCGCACATTGCCACCTAGTGGCATGTGGGAGTACTATTAAAGAGAAAGTTTTCCGGATCCAGTCTGGTGCCTGATGAGTATTCTAAGGTGAGGAATCTACGGTTAGATTGAATATCCACCAGAAAAAGTGTTACCATAGGCAAGGGACATACTCATCTTAAAAAAAAAAACTCAGGGTCCTTAAGCCCTGGCTGGAGGAGTGTTAGGGCCATGTAGAGGTGGCTAATGGCAAGTACAGGGTCTCTTGAGGACATGCTGGAGCAGTCTGACGGCAAGTCAACAGTTTCTGATTGGGAACATTTAAGGCTCAGCTGAGGGTTGGCGCAGTCTAAGGGACTCTGAGAGTACTATTGTTGATTCAAAGGGGCGGGATGATGGTATCTAAAGGCACACCAAGAGTTTCTGAGAGCACAGCTAGGTTATTTAAATATCAGATTGCAGTGCCTCAAGCAAGGCTAAAGGATATTTGGGCCCTTAATACCATAAGGGAGCATGTCCCTGTTTGTGCCATGGTACACCTTCAAACAGGTGCCCCGGGTGCAAACAGGAAAGCCAACCCTATTATGGTGAATGTGCTGCCCTCAAGGCAGCTGTGAACTTGATCTGCCACGGAGGGCAACACATTCTAGTGAAATACGGAGCGACTGCTTCAAAACCGCTCTGTGTTTCACAGTGCAGGCGGCAACCCACCTGCTCTTTCAAGAAGGAAGAGAGATCCCCTTTGCAGGTGGGTGCAGTAAGTGACTGCACCCACTTGCAAGTGGATGCCTGGAGGAGTTCATGGGACCACTTTTCTCCCTTGCAGAGGACTGCCGTTATGAGGCACACTTGGAGTTCGCTACCTTTTTGTTGCTACTCACCAAATGCAATGAGGAAATGCCCTATAATGATAACACTGGTGCTACACGTGAACCAGTGCTATCTGTATTACAGAAGGGGACGCACAAGCTTCTGCTACACCTTTTGTAATACCAAAGTGACCCGGGGGTGCACAAAGCAGGCGCACACGCCCATTGTGCCCCCGGGGAACTCTCTGTAGCATGGCCCCTGGGCTTGTCTAAGGCCCAAATCGAGGTATTGAAAGGGCAGACTGACATCCTGCTGGCATCTCTTTGGGTCAGCTGATAGGTTTTGAGTGTGCTCTGGAGATGTCTTAAGTGAAAGTGAGGGTGTATTGTGGCTACCTGGGAGTTTCTAAAAGCTTGCTAGGAATGTCTGGCTGCAGGCTCAGGGCCTCTGAGGGACATATTAAGGTGTCTAATGACCAGCTGGGGGTTTCAAAAGGTTATTCACGAACTTGCAGAGGTATGTAATAAGGATGATGAAGGCTTAAGATCTTTGAGGGTGTGCTGATGTTCATTAATGGATGGTTCAGGAATTTTGAGGGTGGCCTTTGGGTGCCTCAAGGCAACCTGGATATTTGTTCAGCCTGGCTGGGGGTCTCTGAAAACTTTCCAGCACTGGCTGAGGCCATGATATGGGTGTCTAATGACCTTTTGGGGGTGCTGAAGGACCAGCTAGGGGTGTCTGATAGGAAGCTATAGTCAGGAGGATAACAACACTCTTGGAGAGCTCTTTACAGGTGACCAAGGGCAAATTGGATTTATCTGACCCTCCCTGATGTCAGATTTGGGTTGTCTATGGGCCAGCTATGGTCATCTGACAACATGTAATGGCAAGCTAGCTGTGGGTGAAGGTGAGCTGAAGATTGCTGATTGCCAGTAGAACTTGTCTGAGTGCTAGACAAGTGTCTCTGAGAAATTCTGAGAGACTTTGGGGGTCTGCTTGATGTGTCTATGGAGCAATTGAGGATCTCCAAAGACCTGCTATGGGAGTGTAAAGACCAGTTATAAGTGATAGCAAGCAGGCTGAGGGTCTCTGAGGGACTACAGGAGGACTACAGGAGGCTTCTGATGGGACACCAAACATCTACATGGGCACAACAAGACTGTTTAGGTATCCCTTCTAGATAACTGAAGTCAAGATGAAAGTCTCTGGTGATGTGCAGAAGGGCTGGAGGGCTGACATCGGGTGCCTAATGACTGAGAGCATTCTGGTATTGTACAATGACCATCTGGAGGTAGTTGAAAGTGGGTGGATTGGTAACAGGGAGAAGGTGCTCATCATCCATGTTGGCAGAATGTCAGGGGACTCGGATGATCTGTTGGACGTGTCTGATGGTATGCTGAGAGTTCTTGAGGGTTGAATAGTGGTTCTGTTGCGTATCCATTTTAGCTACAGTTCCATCCACATTATTTTAGCATACTAGGCCAGCCGCTGTGCACTCTAACCTAGATATATTTTATTCGGCTTCTCATTACTGTTGAAAAGCCACTTTTACGGTCTTGTTTTATTTTCTATCTATCTGACTGTTTTGCCTAGGCCAGCACTCTGTTCTCAAACAAGACATTCTTGCTCACTCTGTGCTTCTTCCAAGGCTACAGGAAGGCACATTGCTGGTGAACGTAGTATAAGTTTAGTCTCCGACATTCGTAGAAAACACACATCCTTATGTAGGGACATTTTCTCAGAACATCAGCTGTTTTATTATAAAAACAGTTCCTTGTCCCATACACGTTAGAGGGAGATTCCAGCCAGAGAACCACTACTGCATGCTAATTGCTGAATGCTTCACTGCAGACGCTAATGCAGACTTCAGGCCTTTGCTCAGGTATGGGGGATGATGTCTTCCCAGGGTAGCCTGAAGGGCAGAATTAGAGCTTAACACGCTGTGCTCTGTTATAGCCTAGATAGGAATTAGTCTATTGACTGTAGTGACAATATGGTAGCGTTATTCTTTGCTTCACTCTCCTTGCCACAATTTTAATACTGTCATGCTGTGTCATCCTGGTTATTGCAGCTCACGCTTTGCTATCTAAGATGCAGTTGCTTCATTAAAATCATTATTGAAACATATACTGCCTCCGTTTGTCATTGTATATATGAGACTAATGTAATTGAGAGAAACGGATGAGACCTGAGTGACCACGGCTTCCCTGAGAAACCAATTATGTCATGCCCTCAGCTGCCCAGTCATCCCTGTTCTTGGGTAGAGGTGAGGCACTGCTAGTTAGCCAGAGCAAAACCCGGATTGGAGCAACAGGCGTCACCTGCAGTGGGTCAGACGTAGTCTCCCACACCGCAGGCGATTCTGCCACTCAAAATCCAGTAGTCTCATTAGAATAATGAGAGCCTACGCGACAGTTCTAATGATTAGCTATGGGTGTTTTATTGTGGATTGAGGGCTGCCTGAGGTATACAATGTATTCTACTCACAAAAGCTATAGTGACTCAAAAAGAAGACGTCTAGCTTGACAAGCATCCAAACAAATTCATCAATGATTTGTCCAAATCAATGAAATTTTGGCAGAATGCCTGTCACTTGTAATCTGGGTTCACTCTAGCTTTCATGATTGGTATATAACTGTTTGAGTTTGAAATGGTGCACGAGAGCACCTGTAATCCTTTCTCCCTCTTTTCTGATGGATTGAGATATACAATGGCCAATGTTCTTCTTGTCTCTCAGTGCATACTGAGAATCATTGGAGCTGCTACCTATTGTCTGATGGTGGGCCAGAGTTTTGCAAGAGTTAGGGCAGCTGGGCTAGAGTAGACTTTGGATTCTGGGCTGTTCTCATGATGTTCTGTCATGTTAGCTGGGTCTTTCTTAAATCAGGTTACGACAGCTGGCAGGTGCAGTACAGCTTCTTGTGCATGCAGGCAGGTCTTCCTTCTCTCTGCATGTCAAGTAGCAAGGCAGGTCTGCAGGGGTTCCCAGACTCAGGTCCAGCCTGAAGAGAAAGTAGCATCCATGCAGAGGTTCACTCATGGCTTTTGCAATCTTCTATGCTGCTGTTCAGACATTGTTGGTATTGTGTTAATACGTTGAACAAAGTACCGCTGACGTGACATGTACTCATCCTCCAATAGCAGATACTAGTTTATCAATATTCTAGTGTTTTTCTAATTATGGACATGCATTTTCTTGCTGCGGTGAGTCAGATTTGCAAGCTTACTGTCCTGCTGCTTACATTGAGGCCAGAACTCTCTTGGCTTAGGTGGGCGTGGTATTGGCCCTGTGTGAAAGGCCAGTGCTACATAAGATGCCATATCACAGGGAATAGGGGGATTGTAGATTTCATGCTAGCTCAATAAACCTAAACTAAATCAAACATTCAGCACAGGCTACCTCCCTCAACCACCATGTACACCAAACTGGGAAGATGCATAGATGAGTGTGTCTGTGCAGGCAGCAAACTCCACGATGGGCATTGCTAGTTGACACAAAATCATCATTCTGTGCTGGACTACAGGAAACTCTGTACTCACCAGTTCATTTACAGACAGAGAAGCACACAAATCACATGCATCCTTCATACATACCCCAGACAGGATACATGCCATGGACCCCAGTTAGGGGACCTGGTCAGACTTTTTTCCCCAGGGTAGACCTGGTAAGTAGTCTAGCCAGTGGGGTACAAGTAAACAAGCTGTGCTGCTGACTATGATATCTTGATGTAAGTTCTTAAAGGACTTGAGATATCATGGAGAGGTTCTTAACTGTAAAGGTTTCATCTACTAAGGTTTTCCTATAGAATTTCACAGTACTATAAAGAGGATTTTGGAGCCTCATGCATTAGAAGACTCATAGATAAGGACTGTGCTATAACAACTCACTTCAAAGATAGAACCAATGTGCCTTTGAGGCTTAGGGCTTGATTAAGATTTCAGAGGGCAGGTTACTCTGTCACAACAGTGATGGATATCCCATCCACTGAAATAGAAATCCTGTAGGAAATAATGGTATTTAAATTTCGGCGGATGGGATATGCGTCACCGTTGTGACAGAGTAACCCGTCTGCCAAAAACTGATTTAAGACCTAAGTGTTTGTGGTACTTCAGATGTGTCAGCTGCTTTCAACACTATGTACAATGAGCATGCTAGTGATAGCTATGCCCCTGACAACGTTATAGTCAGCTTTATCCAGATATGAACACCGAAGTTCCCTAAGTGGCAAGTATCTTCATTGAGTCAAACACGTACCCAGTACCGAACACAGCATAGATTGTAAGGGTCAGACTTTCGCTCTAACTTCAGCTGATCAGCCCACACTGTTTGGTTTTAATCATGCTGATACACAGCAATTCTAATCTAAAGGTTCATTCTTCTTTGTTAATAAAGTGAGTGCCGCTGACCTGTTTCAAGCAAAGTACAATTAGTTGCAGTTGACAATGTAGGTAGTACTCTGGTGCATGGAGGTACAGCTATGCAATGCAACATCAAGGTATGTAGATGTGGAATTAAGAATAGCAAATCTTTACTTACTTATTACCAGATGATAAAGTGAAACTGAAACCTTCTTTTTAATTAGAAGGACCCATACAATGATGCTGAAACATTTTTATAATAACAAACAAAGGTTCTCTGTCCAATACTTTATGTAAGTATTAATTGGCAAAATACAGAAAGGGTGTCATGAGCAAATTTAGAAGCAAAGCATATAAATCATAAGTACAAAGCACTCAGTACAATTCTAAATGAAATCTGGCATAGGTTTGCCTTCTAAGAATGGGAACAGAGGGTCTCCCATGCAAGCATAATCCACACTCTTATATAGGGCTTTAGAAAAAGAGGTTCATACATTCTGTGGGATTACATAATCCTCAGGGAATAGACTAATGGGAAATACACTAGAAGAAACATTTTACTACAGAATACTTTTGAACATTCTCTCAATGTACTGGTGCATTGCGAATCAAGCATTCTCACACACTCTTAACTTACATTTAAGCTGATACATTGCTAACATACCCTGGGACAGTAATAACTGTCCTTGATTCTGTAGTATATTGTAACTACGGGGCATATTTATACTCCGTTTGCGGCGATTGTGCGTAAAAAAATTTGACGCACAATCAGCGCAAACGTTGCCCCATATTTAAACTCTGACGCCCGAGCCCGCAGACGACAAAATTCCACTGTGTGCGTCATTTCTTGGATGCGGCAACCCACCCTGCGTTAATGATATGCAGGGTAGGCGTTCCCGTCCAAAAAACGACGCAAACGGCCGTGCGACGTATTTATGCTTCCGGGCAAAAGTGACTCTCGGCCGGGAGGCGGAGCAAAAAAATGACGCACAGCCCGATTTGCATCAAAATTTAATGCCTGTGTCAGGGCAGGGGTTAAAATGGGGCAAACACACCTGTATTTAATCAGAACACACAGAACAAACAGCAGAGCAGCAGAGCAGCAACAGGGAGACATGGAGGTGATTTTTATCCAGCGTGCACGTAGACGCAGAGCCCAGCAGCAACAACAGCAGCTACAACAACACCAGCAGGGACCCCAAAGGCAGCGCAGAAGGCAGGAGAGAATATTCCGCCCAAGAACAACCCTGCATGGCCTCAGGGAACACGACATCATACAGAGGTACTGGTTGAACTGGCAGGCCTTTCAGCAGCTGCTGCGCAACATTGAACCGCAGTTGGCCCCCACTTTAGTGACACCCCGCACCATCCCAATAGAAACAAAGCTGCTTGCCGTACTTCACCTGCTGGCAAGTGGCTCATTTCAAACAACTGGTGCCCTGGTTGGCGGAATATCCCAACCATCATTCTCCGCATTTCTGCCAAAAGTACTGGATGCCATCATTCGCCTGACACCCTTCCACATCTGCTTCCCTAACACACTGCAGAAGCAGCAGGAAACAAAACAGGGGTTCTACGCAATCAGTGGCTTCCCACACGTCCTTGGTGCAATCGACTGCACACATGTACGCCTTGTGCCACCTGCTGCAACAGAACACCTCTACCGCAACAGGAAGCACACACATTCAATCAACGTGCAGGCCATAGTCGATCACCAGGGATTGATCAGCAACATCGTGGCTAAATATCCTGGGAGTGTACATGACTCATTCATCTTCCGTCACAGCACCATCAACCAACACTTCCAGGATGGACGGTATGGCAATGGGCTACTTGTTGGTAAGTACAGAAACCTACTTATATACACACTGCACAGCAACCCTCTAGGACACACAACACATACACCACAACAGCAACATCTAGACAGGCACACACTGAGGTCCTTACATCACTAGCCATGTTTCTTAAGTCACCATTGAACCTGTCACACATTGGAATTTACTGTACAGTCTAATGTGAAGACATTAATGAGTGTGGTTGCCTAAATGTCACCTTGCAAATTGTAAGTGTCACAATGACCTTTACATTAATACATTGCATAAGTTTCAAGGTATGGGATGTACAGGGTACTTTGATATGAACGTGTTAACAACACTTCCAAATTTAAATGTGCATGGAACTATCATCTCACCCTCTGTGAAGACACACGGACACCTGTATCACAAGTCACAATGCTAGGGAGGGCACACTGTACTGCAAATCCCAAAACATACTGATGACAAACGGTTAGCAGACAAACACTCGTTCAGCCAAGGAAACAACACAATGCAGATGGTATAGCCTACAAGTATAGGATGTCACATTAGTACACAAAAGAGTCACAGAGAACACAAGACAACTACTGCCATTAAAGGTCTTTTCAATAGTGCCAGCTACATCTACATGATCCCATTCTGTGTTTTTCTTTCAGCTGATCAGGGGTATGGCATCCAGCCATGGCTAATGACACAATTTGGTAACCCAAGTACTGCTGCAGAGCGGGCATACAACGACACCCATAAGAGGACACGCAGCATTGTTGAGCGCACCTTTGGGATCCTCAAGTCAAGGTTCCGCTGCCTTGACATCACTGGCGGTAGCCTACTATATTCCCCCGAGATGGTCTGTAGGATCATACTCACATGTGCAATATTACACAACATTTGTGTAAAAAGGAACATTCCCCTCCTCGAACCAGACCCATACATGCCTGAAGACGAAGAAGAGGAGGATGCTGGCCTGCAACAGGAGGGGGAACAACCAAACACGGCTGCTGGAGTGCGTAGGCGCAGACAGATTGTAAATAATTTCTTTTCATAATTATCACCATCACCACTTAATGCACTATTGTAAATAAACACTGATAACAAACACCACATCATGGTTTGGCCTATTCATTTCCGCCCACCTTTAGCTTGAAATATCTGAAGAAGAATGTCGTCTCATTGAGCAAGAATGATATAACACTCTTGACACAAACAAATACACCACAAATGTAATGGCCACCATACAATGGTCAAATACACACACAATGTAAATGACAGACATCCTGTACAGTTCACCTTTGAAGGGCAATAGCTGAGGACCACACATATGACTCACATACATGTAGTAATCATGGATCATCGCAGCAGATGGCACACAACTAAAACACCATCACTCAACTAGGGGAAAACAGGCCTCATACATCAGGCAGTTCACATGCTAATGCTTCAGGAGCAGGAATGTAGTACTAGACTCTTGCCAACAGTAATTCCAACTACTTACTATCATTGCAATAACTATCTGTCACTAGAGTTACACATAAGCAGAACATACACAGCACAAGTGCTACACCTATGACAAGCATCCAGCACATCACATCCCATCTACATGTCAGCCCTTTTCTAAAAACATTACACACACTTGCAGCTGCTCACACCCCACCTGTCTGAAGAGGTCCCTGGAATGCCGATTTGTGTACACTGAGATTCCCTCATCTACACACACACACTCACAAGAGTCATCCAGTGTGCCACACCCTTTCCTATGCCTACCATTGTCATACTACCATCTCACTGCATGGAACTCAGCTCATATAATACACTGGCTTGGAGTTTATAAGGCCTGGTATCACCTGTAGATTGATTCTTCTGTGAAAGGTACTGTAGGCAAGTTATCAGCAAATCCCATCTGACAGGACTAGTGAGACACAGATGGAGGCCACACCAGTGATCCCCTCCATGCACACCACCCAAATGTACATGCCCCGTCCCTGCTGATGCCTCCTACTGCATACATGTTTGAATTTGAGCTATTACATCACTAAGCTTTGACACTAATGTTGCCGTAGAAAACTTTATCAGGGTTCATGTGTCACCTTCAAAACAGCACAGGACATACACAGTGTGACATCTCAACTGTCTACTGCTCCTTCTGACCAGTCCTAGTCAGAACACGTGATCATGTAATTACTGAAAGAACTTGCTCCTGATTGACCCAGCATCCTGTCAGCCTGACTGGCACCTGTCCGTGGGTCACTCTACAGATACCTGGGGTCCACCTATGGACCACACGTGCTGTCCAAAACCTCTTGTACCTCAGACACTAATTTGTAATTAGCCTCATCAATGTATACTCAAATACATAGTATTGCATCATCTGACTGTTATTTGCATCCGATTTGTGACAGTGCCCTTGAATAGCCCAAACTTGGCCCTTCCGTTGTCTGGCCCTCATTAATGCCTAAACTACAAAGTGTGACAGTGGACCAGGACCATAGTGTATGATGGTGTAAATGGCCTCCATCAAAGCCAGCAACCTCAGATAATGTCCATGAAAAGGTAACACATATGAGGACCCTGACTGTTCAAACGCTGAGTAACATTTTTCAAATGATAAAGATGAGTCGTGTGTTGAATACCAGCCATTTACTTCTGCACAGAGGCTATGATGTTTCCTGATACATTACCATCCACAGAGGCCAACTGGAGTAGAAATGTTGCAATGACACATGCCGGATCCAGACACCTGAGACATTCTCTCACTCAGCACACCAAGGTTGCCCAGTTGAAAGTCTCATTACACGTTTTCAGTGACAGGGTGGGACCATCCATGTGTAGGTGACCATGTCCTCAATGGCTTCTCTCAAATTTTGCTACAAACAATACCCAATTGAAACAAGATTAGCTGCCACTAACTCATGAGGAGACCTGGAAGTTACAGTGACAACATACACCCTGACAGTTGATACTGGATCAATATTGGACCACACACATAAACATGTACCATCCAATCAACAAAATATTTGCAAGCAGCCGATCACAGTAGTGTCCCAGTTGTAACCTAGCAGGAAGAATGAAACATGCCACTAAACCAGGTAATGCATAAAGGGCCACATACATCAACAACCTATTTGCCATCAGGACATGAAGAACGTTGAGATTTAGCAAAAAATATCAATGCAAAATGGTATGCCAGATTTCTCCAAAGAATCAATAGGGCAAACGTCAAATGGGCAAATGGGATTACAGAATGGCAAACAGTGAATCATACCCTATTTGCTTCCATGAGCCTGCTGCTGCAGGTTTAGCATTACTGAATTTGGGAAAACCTTGGATAAATTTGCAAGTCTGGAAGAGCAAACCCTAGGGTGCTGGGGGCCTAAGTCCACCTCTACTGCCCCCCAAATAGACATTATATATGCACATGTGAAGCACACACATGCAGAAGGCGCATGTGTGGCCTACATGTCAAAAGTAAAACACATTTAAGATACATTAACTCGTAATTAGGACATGGTTACCCCCTTAAAAAGTATAGGCGACAATTGCACTACCTATTTGGCCTTTATATAATTTTGATTACCGTGATAAATGTGGACACATTTTTGCTAAGGAATACATCCTGGTATCCCATTCATATTTTGAAATTAGCCATCAGCAATTACCCACATACTGTATGTGTACAATTATGAGTAATATCCATTCTGACCAATCATTACTATTGCACTGTGAATACCTTCTATACATCCTATAAGGGACATTTGCCATAGCTAACCCCAAATGTGTATCACTTAGCACCGTTTGGTCATGACGAAATTATTTTCACAATTTGACAAATGAAAGACATATTTGTCATAATGCGTCATATTTCCACGCATACAGCTTGTGCGTCATAATTTTTGACGCACAGGAGTGCAGATAATGCTGAGTCAAAAAAATATCTTAAAAATAGATATAATACTATCCAGCATTACATGGCCACCATTTGTTTCCATAATGCCTCATATTTCCAAGCATACAGCTTGTGCGTCATAATTTTTGACGCACAGGAGTGCAGATAATGCAGAGTCAAAATTATTTTTCATATTTAGATATCATAATTGCCAGCGGCTTAATTTTCAACTCTAGAACTGTAAAATAAGCCTCAAACAAATATAATGGACCAATGATGATTTTTTTTTTGACTCTGCATTATGTGCACTCCTATGCGTCAAAAAATATGACGCACAAGCTGTATGCGTGAAAAAATGACGCATAGCGGAAAAAAACGGCGGCCATTTTATGCAGGATGTGATGTAATAGGATATCCTGTTTACAGAATCTGTACAGTGGGTGTACTTTCACTTTCACTTTGCAGTCTCAGATTATTCTAGACTGTGTGGCTCTGTGGAAAGTGTTGTCCTGTGTATTAGTGCTTTTGTGTCCAGTGTACCTTCTCAATTGTGCTTTTGTCATCATTGTCTTGTTGTTGAATACTGTCTGAGTCTGTGTTGTATTATTTTGTCAAGTCCAGTGTTTCATTTATTGTCTGTGGGAGTCTGTTGTGGGTACTGTAATATAGGGGTTAGTTGGGCTCTTCTTCTTAAGTTTTCTTTGTTTTTCACCTCTCTACCTTTCCCCATTTCCCCCTTTTCCTCCAACTTTTTCCCCTTTGTCATTGCTGACATGTCTGGTAGGCCACGGCTTGCCAGGATGGGTGAGGAGGAATTGGGTGGATTTATATGGCTTGTTTGCCATTTCCTCCCACTCATGCTGGAGGCTGGGGGTAGGGTGATAAAGGGGTATCACACGGAGGCCCGTAAAGTCCGGTGGGGGAAGGTGCGCCATCACTTGGTCCGTGTATATGGTAGCCTAAGGATTGACCATCAACTGAAGCACCGCTGGGCTGATCTGATATCCAGGGAGCAAGATCTGCTGGACCACCTGGGAATCAGGATTGGTGGCCATGTTGGTGAGTACACATCAATTACATGTGCACAATTTAAAGCTGTGTGGCGACATGTGATGATTGTTACCCAATCTGCCAGATAAGTAGCTGACTGTGTGTAATGCTAGGGAAACCTACTGGGCAATTGTTGCACAATGTGAAGGAAGACAAATGCTAGCAGTCAGGTAGCTCATGTTTTCGACACATACCGGTTGCCTGTAGCAGTATGTAATGTAGTGCTGCCTTTGTGTCAGACAAGCAACACGTTAATGACTCAATTAGAACTCTACAGGTCACAATAGCCAGTGAAAAATGGATGTTGAAACATCATACCTACATATGTAGACGCCATAGCTAGACTGACATTTGTAAACCCAACATGATGCTATAAATGAGTGCTGCCTTCACGCCTATTGAAGTTAGCAATGTTGTCCACACATATGTCACATGTGTGTCTGGTTGGTGTGTAGGGAAAATGACCACATAGGCTGTTTGAGTTTGAGAGGTCATGCAGTCCTCAAGTAACCAGCTTTTGGATGTCTCTCTTGGATGCACATGATGAGATGAATGCACCCCTATATTGTTGGGGCATACTAATGGAGGTGCATCTTTGACACCACATGACTGTCCAGGCCACTGCATGTGTGTAGTAGGGTGTGTAACTGTAGCAGGACACTCATCCAATGTAAATGTTGCTCAAGAATAATTCCATGCAGTATGAGCATGTGTGAAAGTGTTTCATTACTCATGTCATATTCTCACATTGTCTTTGTAATTGCAATTGTTTGTCAGTGCACGGATTCTGAGTATATTCTTCCTTCCATGCTTTACAGGTGGACCTGCACCGTACACTGTGGGAGAGGTGGCTCATTTTGCGGACCCCGACACCTACAGTGAGTGTTGCACTGTGTGTTCAACAGAATTCAAGGTTTGATGCACTGCCCATTCATTAGTATTGTTCCATTAGTGGGATTTCAATTATCATTTCATTTTGAGTAGACCTATGCTGTAGGCCATTCCAGTAGGGCCCGCTATGGGGAATCGGGTGAGTCATGTGGAATACACTGGTTAATATAAGAGTTGCTCTGGGACTTGTCTCGGACTGAGTCTGCATTTCAGACTGACATTCTCCCAGATAGCTTCTGCAAAAGGCTTGTCTGAAATATGCTGCTTCCCTAGTTACCGATGGACTGAGTACACTGTAGGTTGGATCTTCCGGGGGCATGTACTTCCACAAATTGAACTAGAAGTGTGTGGGACTAGAGTGCAATGGCCCAGGTGTACATTCTACTCATGATCATGGGTGTTCTTGCTCCTCTGTGTGTGTAGTAAAATATGCCTCACTGGTAGTATGTGATGTTGGCCTAATTCAGTACATTTTGACATGTGTGGACCTTGGATAGGACAAGGTTTAGCTGACTCCAATTTGTTGCTAGGCCTTCACTGGTGTTGTGTGTGTGGAGGCAAAAACTTGTTGAGCTTTCTAGACACTCCTGGGTGTGCATTGATTATGGGATTGTTGGTTGTTCTTCCCACCCCACCCTCAAAGACTGCCATGTGTTTGGGAATAGGGTACCTAGGACTGTAGCAACCAGTATGTTACACATACTTGTGACCATTTGCAACTTTGTTTTGAACCTAGTGTACACACTTGGTTATGGCACATGAGTTCTATACTAGCAAAAACAATTACAAATGGCAGATATTGAGGGTTGTGATTGTTATCACATAGACTGACATATGTAGTCAAGGCAATAGGCGGAGGAGGTGCAGCCATAATGTCAGCTGCATTACCAATTATTTTGATGAGAAGTTTAGGCTGATGTCACCCATCATGTATAGACATGTATATGCTAGGTGTGAGATGCCCTTTTGTATGCAGGCTTCCCATGTACTTCCTCTGAGACTTTCAATGATCTATGTGGTGAAATTAGCTGTTACAACTACAGTAAAAGTAAATTCCAATTGACCCATTGTGCTATTCCACCCAATGCATTTCCTATGGTAAATAGTTGCCCTTTCTCTTCACAGCTGCAAACATGAGTGCCGCACAGAGGCATGATTTTGAAAGGTGGGCAATGAGATACCGGCACATCCTGCAGGTGCAGTCGGGGTTCCGACGGATGGCTTGAAAATACCAGGCGGATCGGGCCTCTGGAGCATGGTGGGCCTCACCACAGGGTGGCCCAACGTTGCCCACTACAGCCACCACCACCACATCCACCAGTTCTCCCCAAGTGGCCCCAGCAACGGCGGGGATAGTTGTCCCTGCCTCTGCAGCACGACCTGGACCCAGCAATTTCAGAGCTGCAGGACAGTCCAGTGGGCTACAAACAACTCCCACACCGAGCATCTCTGCCAGCACACAGACAGCAGCAGCACCTCCAATTGACACTGCAGCATTCCTGGCTTTAGACCGGAAAATTGACAAGTTCATTCGGAAGGTGGACAAGCTGAGCCAGGATGTGGCGTACATTATGAAGCGGGTCAGGTCCATCAGGCGGACCCTACGGAGGGCCAACCTCTAGGACTTATTTGGTTCATTTAAATGTATCCCTCCCCTCTCTCCTCTTTCCTTTTTATCATGATAGGTGGGTTTTGGGGATTAGTGTTAGGTTAGTATAGGTTGTTAGCTTAGTTAGTGTTAGGGGGGAGGGTGGGGGTCCTTATTCTTTCTAGTTTTCATTTTTGAGTGTGTGGGTGGGTGGGTGGGGGTCAATGTTGGGATTCATGTCTGTTTAGAAAAAAAAATATATATGATTGTTTAGGATAGTATAGTATGTGTGTAGGTTAGTATGTGTTGTCCTGCATGTGTCCTGTCTCATAATGGTGGGTGGGGGGTTGATGTTTAGATCGATTCGTTATATGTGTAGGGTAAGTTTAGATTAGGTTAGTTAGGGACAGTTGTGGGTAAGGAGTAGTCAGGTTAGATTAGTGTAGGTATGACTTTTCCCTTAGTTGCCTCTGGGGTGAATACATATGAATAAATATAGTTAACCCTTTGCATTATGTGTTAACTGCTACTTGATCTGATCATGGCCTTGACATCAGTGTAGGTGATTGTTTTTCTATGACATTTGTGTCCTGTGCTACACACCGAAGAAAATAGAGGTTTAAAATGGCAGCTACCCCTGTGCTAACTTGGTAAGTATCCACCATTTGATAGAACCACCATTTGTAGTTTACATGGATCACCAAGGAAGTGTGTTGATGAGTATGTTTTCTACATCACAAAGTGTGCTTCCAGACTTGGTATTGTGGGTAATTTATTAGGTCGGACTGCAGTGTGATGTTCAGGGACATCTTTGTAGATGAGGTGTTGTTAACACTCTTGTCTTGTTGTCTTCATTGCTGACATAGATCATGTGTGCAAAAATTCAGCATTACTTCCCTTCATGGAAGTATACTCAGAAAGGGTGATTGATGCTATGTTTAGTTGTGTTTGCTTAGATTATACTGCATAATTTCATGTTTTAGTATTGCATGGTGCCCACATTTATCAGCCACCATTAGTTGACTTTGATTGCTATTGATGGAGCATTATTCTGTCCAACACAGCATGATTGTGTGTGGTTTCTCCCTTCATCAGTTATTCTCCTAAGGATGGTCAGGCTATGATGCAATCCTGGCCACTGCACAGATGTCTCAGACTACATGATGTCAGGACAGTTGTATTGACAAGCTACATGGTTGTCACACAGGCACTTTAGAGTTATCTACTGCACAGTTGATGTGTCAAATAACACAGAGACATATTAGTTGGGCAAGTGCTATTTATTGATAGGTGCTGTAGTGCAAAATGTACATTGTCCATGTTTGCTGAGTCCGTTCTAGTGCATTCTTACATGGTGATCCTACAGAAGGGGTGTGGATGATGCTCCTGACATGCTGGGGTGATGTTACAGACAGTGCAGAGGGACAGGATTTGCCGATTAGTAGGAGCGAGACATTCACTGGCAATGCTGGCAAGTCATACAGTGGTTAGCAGAACAGTCATTGAATATAGTTGTACTGAGACTGGCAATTGACAAAACGTAGGACCTTGGTCAAAGTAGGCCATGGTGCAGGGACTAGTGCTTCCGGGTACTCTTCCGTGTGAATGTGATCTGTTCCATGTCTTCTTCTTCTGATGTGTGTGTTGCCTGCTTTGTCCTTGTTGTTGTTGGTTGTGAAGGGGCAACACACACCTCAGTGTTAGAAGACGTGGAGTCAGACATCCCGGTGGCTGCTCCCTGTGAAGTTCTTAAGGGCAGTACTGCAGCAAGGAGGGCCTGCTGGTTTTTGAGAATAGCAGCTACATCACGATGGTAGGCAGCCAGGTCGGCCCTAGGGGAGTCATGATTGCATTCGTGCATGCAGTGGAAAGTTTGGGGTGCGAGGTGTTGTGGCAACTCCCTTACTGCAGTGGTGAATTCCTTTATAGTTTCTTGTAGTCCTTGTAGTATGGATGTTAGGGCTTGCAAAGCTGCTGCCTGATCTGCAGATGACATCATGCACGAGCGCACCCCCTCAAGGCTGGCTGCCATAGTTTGCATCCCCACCCGCACCTCCTTGGCCAGCTCCCGCTGTACTCCAACTACAGTTCTTTCAAAGCTGGTGCCAGTGTCGTCAGAGTCCTCAGCTGTATTGGAGCTGGCAGGTCTTGCAATTGGGGTGGTGGGTGGTTCTTCTGTGATGGCTGCTTGTTCTGTGCTCCTCCTTGTGACTGAAGGTGGGGTCTGGAGGGTTTCCAGGACCTTTTGGATGGTCTCCTGGGGAATGTTTATGGGCTCGTCATCCATGTCATCAGGGAAATCAGGGACAGGCATATCGGCATGAGATCCATGTTCCTCTGCAATGAAACAGGGTACAATTAGTGTGTCTGTGTTGTGACAATTTTGACGTAACATGCCAGCCTTTTGATGAATTCACTTTGTGATCTTGTTTGGTATTGGTATCTGCTGTCCTTCATATGGGCATTGTTATAGGCCTATGGCCCACCTGTGTCTCACATGTATGATATAGAGTTATCTGACTTGTCTGCCTAATCGCCTCTAGGTGTCGCTTTGTACCAAATAGGGAATAGCCATATTTTTGTCCTACTCGACCCTCCATGTATATCTATTCTTATGGTGAGACCATTCACTGGCTGTGGGTGTTGTGATTGCCCTGGCAGCACACTTGCCTCTCAGGACCTGCCCCAATCCCTGATTGCTCACATTGACTTAATTGTAATTGAAATGTGGCATATCCTATGCATGGCAATGTTATGATGTGATATGGATATAGACATTGTTAATGTGTCCAGCTGATGTTGGGTAATGTGTGTTTAACCCCTTCCCTGCCAGGGACGTAATGGTTACGTCCATGGCAGCGCCCGTGTGGCGCCATGGACGTAACCATTACGTCCTGGGACTGGCAGTCGGGGGAAGCGCTAGCGCTTCCCCCGAGGGCCGCCCCCCAACACCCCCAGGCCAGGGCTGAAAGGGGAATCCCTTCCCCTTTCACGCCCAACCCCCCACGCCCCCCCCCCCCATGACGTCAGCGCGCAATCGCGCGCTGATTTCATGGAAAGGGGGAAAGACGCGCTGGAAGCCATTTGCTTCCAGCGCGTCTAAGGGAGAAGGTGAGTTTTTCACCTTCGTGCGGGGTGGGGGTGCTCTGAGAGAGGCATCGAGGGAAAGGAAAGGGTTTTCCTTTCCCTCGATGTCTCTTTGAGCATTCCTGCTGCCCGATCGCGATGCGATCGGGCAGCAGGAATGCCCACTAGACACCAGGGATTTGTCTTTTGAATGCATACTAGTGTAGGGGAGCGACCCCTTGGGCAAGGGTCGCTCCCCTTTGGGGGCAAATGTATTTTACGTCGTTTCTGCCCCCCCTGGGGGCAGATTGGCCCTATTTTTTGGCCGATCTGCCCCCAAGGGGGGCAGAAAGCCACTAGACACCAGGGATTTTATTGTTGATTTGTATTTTTTGTGTTGGGGGGCGGCCCCTTGGGCAAGGGTCGCCCCCAGGGGCCCTCATGTATTTTTGGGCAGTTCTGCCCCCCTTGGGGGCAGAGAGGCCTATTTTTTTTAGGCCTTTCTGCCCCCAAGGGGGGCAGAATCCCAATAACGCCAGAAAGATATGTTTGTATGTGTGCTTTGTGTTGGGGGGTGGCCCCTTGGGCAAGGGTCGCTCCCCCCGGGGCGCAATGTATTTATCGTCGTTTCTGCCCCCCTTGGGGGCAGATTGGCCCTATTTTTACGCCGATCTGCCCCCAAGGGGGGCAGAAAGCCACTAGACACCAGGGATTTTATTGTTGGTTTTTATTTTTTGTGTTGGGGGGCGGCCCCTTGGGCAAGGGTCGCCCCCAGGGGCCCACATGTATTTTTGGGCAGTTCTGCCCCCCTTGGGGGCAGATATGCCTATTTTTTAGGCCTTTCTGTCCCCAAGGGGGGCAGAATCCCCATAGCGCCAGGGATACTATGTGTGTGTGTGTGCTTTGTGTGGGGGTGTGGCCCCTTGGGCAAGGGTCGCCCCCCCCCCCAAAGGGTGCAATGTAATCTGGGCGATTTCTGCCCCCTCCCCTTGGGGGTAGATTGGCCTATTTTTTTTTAGGCCCATCTTCCCCCAAGCAGAGAAGACTAGACACAAGGGAAAATGAAAAAATGGTTAGTGGCGGAGTGTTTGTCAACTGGTGAAGTATTTGCTTTTATGATAATAACAGTTTTTCTCCTTTTTGTTTTAGTTCAAAGCTTTTGCTGACTTTGCTGTGGCTTGTTGCAGTTTTGGCAGTAGTTGTCCTGCGGTTTGCGTAGTTGCATGTTTTAGGTAAGTAAATAAATTTACTCCAAGTGAGTATTGTTGCAATGCATGAATGACATGTTTGTAGGTGGTGTAATGAATGCAGGATTGTGTGTGAAATTGTCCTTAGAGTTATGCACAATGATTATTGTGTTGTCTTATGTCTAATTTGCTTTTTTTTTTCTCTTTTTAGTGGGATATCGTTGGTGATTGCTGTGGCTGTGCAGAGTAGTTGCTGGTGAGTCAAGCTTTTTCAGGCAAGTGAGCAGTATAGTTTTTGAGTTTATAATTCTTAGTGATAAACCTATACTTTGTTACTTATCTTACACAGTGCTGGTTGTTGGTGGTGTATTTGTCCAGTTAATTTTTGTAGGAAGGATCATGGCCAGCCGTAGGATGACCGCTCAGCAGGTTGTTAGTGTGCTTTTTGAGTCATCTTCTGACCATGAATATGAGACTGACTCTGCATCTGAGGCAGAGGAGGAAGTGCAGGATTCTGGAAGTGAATTTTCTGTCAGAGATGAATCATCTGATGATGAAGCCACTCTCAGTGCTGATGAAGGGCCTGTTTTAGAGGAGGACAGTGATGTGCCAATGGTGCAGGAGCCAGCGGCTGAAAGGCTTCCCATTGGAAGACCTGACGCATGGGTTGCACCAAACATGGAGCAGCCACAGTTGCCTGCGTTTACTGGTTTTCCAGGGTGTCGAGTTAATACGGAAAACTTTTTGCCCGTCAACTTTTTTGAGTTGTTTATGGACGATATATTTTTGGAAGAGATTGTTGAGCAGACTAATTTGTATGCAGAGCAGTTTTTGAGGGACAACGCTGCCAGACTTAGGCCACACTCTAGAGCTAGCCGGTGGATTCCCACAAATCTGGAAGAGTTGAAAAAGTTCTTGGGTTTAACTTTTTTGATGGGGCTGATAAGGAAGCCGTCGCTGTCTTCATATTGGTCTACTAGTCCCTTGATGGCAACTGCTATATTTCCTGCCATCATGAGTCGTAACCGGTATGAGCTTCTTCTTCGGATGTTGCATTTTGTAGATAATGCTTTAGCCTTGCCACGAGATCATCCTGATTCTGACCGTCTTTTTAAGATTAGACCTGTCCTTGATCATTTGGTAGATCGGTTTTCAGAGATCTATGTTCCAGGGAAAGAAATATCTGTAGATGAGTCTTTGGTCCTGTTCAAGGGTCGTTTGGTTTTTAGGCAGTACATTCCTAGCAAGAGGGCACGGTATGGAATTAAATTGTATATGCTGTCAGAAAGTAGTACAGGATATGTTTATAATTTCCGGGTCTACACTGGTAGGGATTCCAATATTGACCCCCCTGGTTGTCCTCCCACTTTTGGAGTTAGTGAGAAAATTGTGTGGGAACTTGGTAGACGACTGTTTAACAAAGGTCACCATTTATATGTAGATAACTTCTACACTGGAGTTCGGTTGTTCAAGGAGTTGTTCAGAGTGGACACTGTTGCTTGTGGCACAATCCGCTCTAATCGGAAAGGCTATCCAAAAGAGCTTGTCTGTAAAAAACTTGAGAAGGGACAGTGCAGTGCCTTGCGGAATGATGAGCTGCTAGCTCTGAAATTTGTAGACAAGAGGGATGTATACATGCTAAGCACCATCCATGATGAGAGTACTTCACCTGTGGCTGTTTGGGGTCAGGTTGCCGAAGTGCGCAAACTTGTGTGCATCTTAGACTATAATAAGCACATGGGTGGTGTTGATAGAGTAGATCAGAGGTTAGAACCTTACACTGCTGCTCGTAAGTCTTATGTGTGGTATAAGAAATTAGCGCTTCACTTGTTCCACTTGGCAACTTTTAATGCTTTTGTTGTGTTTAAGGATAGTTCTCCAGAGTCAAGGATGACATTTGTGAAATTTCAGGAGTCTATCATAGCTAGCCTTGTTGTGCTGGAACAGGCAAGAGTTCCTAGAGAAGCAGTGGTGGAGGATGTGGCTAGATTGAAAGATCGTCACTTTGCTGAGCACATTCCTCCCACGGCCCAAAAAAACTTTCCTGCTAAGAGATGTAGAGTCTGTGCTCGAAGAGGTATCAGGAAGGAGAGTAGGATGTACTGCCCTGATTGTCCTTCAAAGCCTGGGCTGTGTGTGGGTGGCTGTTTCAGGAGCTACCACACACAGAAGAATTATTGGGAAATTCCGTGAGCGTAAACTGGTTTTATATTTTTATATGTTCGGTTTCACGGTTGGCATTAGTCATGTATTCAGTTTTTGTGTTTGTAGTTTTGTACTAATTTATGATTAGTGGTTTCTTTGTTGTTTAAAAACAAAAAAAAGGGGATGGCATGTGTAGAGTGGCGCTTGGCTGGCGGTGTGTGTGGGGTGGCGCTTGGCTGGCGGTGTGTGTGGGGTGGCGCTTGGCTGGCGGTGTGTGTGGGGTGGCGCTTGGCTGGCGGTGTGTGTGGGGTGGCGCTGGGCTGGCGGTGTGTGTGGGGTGGCGCTTGGCTGGTGGTGTGGGTGGGGTGGCGCTTGGCTGGTGGTGTGGCGCTTGGCTGGCAGTGCCGGCCAAACGCCAGTCCACACACTCATCAGCTGGTGTGATTGCTGTATCAGGCATGTGGGCGTATGAAAGTGATGGGCCCTTGACTGGCGCTGTCTGTGGATGCGAGTCTTGTAATGTGCTGGGCCCGTGGCTGGCGGCGTGAATGGTCTAGTGCATGTCATGTATGAAAGGTGTGTGAATGGACTGTAAAGCGGTTGGTGCCTTGTCGTGGCTTTACAGCTCACGAGCTGTGAGTCATTGGTTCAGTTTTTTGGCCTTTCAGTTATTACCAGTGCATTTCACTTTTGTGAAATCTCTTGTTAATAAAATTTGATCTACTGAACCATCACTCACCCTCGTGCCAAATCCAACCAGTATGTGTGGTACAAATGACAAAACCTGCTCTGCTGTAATCAGGCGTCGCAGCACACTTGAGACTCGCTAGGTGCCTCGGGTGGGACCCCGATGATGAAGCATGCCACCAACTTGGTTGGTGGGTGAGGGGTCTTCTTCACATAACCTAAGTGTGTTTCTTTTCACAATTTTAGTGTTTGGCACATCACGGACGTATGTGCACACATCAAAGTGATATATTCCAAAAATACCTGTGTTTGGGGGGGAGGGCCCACCTATGTTTTTGGTCCGGGGTGCGGCCGTCATGTAGGGAAACCTACAAAACCCAGAAACTTTTTAAAACTAGGCACCCCAAGAAGTCTAGGGAGGTGTGGCTTGTGTGGCTCCCCCAACATTTTCTTACCCAGACTCCTCTGTAAACCTCAAAATTTGCATAAAAAAGCATATTTTCCTGATTTTTCTTAGTAGGATCACCGCTCCAGCACAAAATTCCTACTCCCCAGTTTTCCCCTCAGTCTCCCAAGTAAAATGACACCTCACTTATGTGGGTCCCCAAAGCAGAGTCCGTCTAAAGATGTATAAAAGAATATGCCCTTATAAACTTGCTGTGCTATCCCTTCTATCCCTTCAGGTTTTGGGCCTTATTCTGTTGCAGGCACCTGGCCCACCCACACAAGTGAGGTATCATTTTTATCGGGAGACTTGGGGGAACGCTGGGTGGAAGGAAATTTGTGGCTCCTATCAGATTCCAGAACTTTCTGCCACAGAAATGTGAGGAACATGTGTTTTTTTAGACAAATTTTGAGGTTTGCAAAGGATTCTGGGTAACAGAACCTGGTCCGAGCCCCGCAAGTCACCCCTCCTTGGATTCCCCTAGGTCTCTAGTTTTCAGAAATGCACAGGTTTGGTAGGTTTCCCTAGGCGCCGGGTGAGCTACAGGCCAAAATCCACAGGTAGGCACTGTTTTCTCCCAAAATTTTGGATGTGTCCACGTTGCGCTTTGGGGTGTTTCCTGTCGCAGGCGCTAGGCCTACCCACGCAAGTGAGGTATCATTTTTATCGGGAGACTTGGGGGAACGCTGGGAGGAAGGACATTTGTAGATCCTCTCATATTCCAGAACTTTCTGACACAGAAATGTGAGGAACATGTGTTTTTTTAGCCAAATTTTGAGGTTTGCAAAGGATTCTGGGTAACAGAACCTGGTCCGAGCCCCGCAAGTCACCCCTCCTTGGATTCCCCTAGGTCTCTAGTTTTCAGAAATGCACAGGTTTGGTAGGTTTCCCTAGGTGCCGGCTGAGCTAGAGGCCAAAATCTACAGGTAGGCACTTCGCAAAAAACACCTCTGTTTTTTTCCAAAATTTAGGATGTGTCCACGTTGCGCTTTGGGGTGTTTCCTGTCGCCGGCGCTAGGCCTACCCACGCAAGTGAGGTATCATTTTTATCGGGAGACTTGGGGGAACGCTGGGTGGAAGGAAATTTGTAGCTCCTCTCAGATTCCAGAACTTTCTGCCACAGAAATGTGAGGAACATGTGTTTTTTTAGCCAAATTTTGAGGTTTGCAAAGGATTCTGGGTAACAGAACCTGGTCCGAGCCCCGCAAGTCACCCCTCCTTGGATTCCCCTAGGTCTCTAGTTTTCAGAAATGCACAGGTTTGGTAGGTTTCCCTAGGTGCCGGCTGAGCTAGAGGCCAAAATCTACAGGTAGGCACTTCGCAAAAAACACCTCCGTTTTTTCCCAAAATTTAGGATGTGTCCACGTTGCGCTTTGGGGTGTTTCCTGTCGCCGGCGCTAGGCCTACCCACGCAAGTGAGGTATCATTTTTATCGGGAGACTTGGGGGAACGCTGGGTGGAAGGAAATTTGTAGCTCCTCTCAGATTCCAGAACTTTCTGCCACAGAAATGTGAGGAACATGTGTTTTTTTAGCCAAATTTTGAGGTTTGCAAAGGATTCTGGGTAACAGAACCTGGTCCGAGCCCCGCAAGTCACCCCTCCTTGGATTCCCCTAGGTCTCTAGTTTTCAGAAATGCACAGGTTTGGTAGGTTTCCCTAGGTGCCGGCTGGGCTAGAGGCCAAAATCTACAGGTAGGCACTTCGCAAAAAACACCTCCGTTTTTTCCAAAATTTAGGATGTGTCCACGTTGCGCTTTGGGTTGTTTCCTGTCGCCGGCGCTAGGCCTACCCACACAAGTGAGGTATCATTTTTATCGGTAGACGTGGGGGAACATAGATTAGCAAAACAAGTGCTATTGCCCCTTGTCTTTCTCTACATTTTTTCCTTCCAAATATAGGAGAGTGTGTAAAAAAGACATCTACTTGAGAAATTCCCTATAATTCACATGCTTGTATGGTCACCCCGGAATTCAGAGATGTGCAAATAACCACTGCTCCTCAGCACCTTATCTTGTGCCCTTTTTGGAAATGCAAAGGTTTTCTTGATAGCAATTTTTTACTCTTTATATTTCAGCAAATGAATTGCTGTATACCCGGTATAGAATGAAAACGCACTGCAGGGTGCAGCTCATTTATTGGCTCTGGGTTCCTCGGGTTCTTGATGAACCTACAAGCCCTATATATCCCCGCAACCAGAGGAGTCCACCAGACGTAACGGTATATTGCTTTCCATAATCTGACATTGCAGGGAAAAGTTACAGAGTAAAACGTAGAGAAAAATTGATGTTTTTTTCACCTCAATTTCAATATTTTTCTCTTTCAGCTGTTATTTTCTGTAGGAAACCCTTGTAGGATCTACACAAATGACCCCTTGCTGAATTCAGAATTTTCTCTACGTTTCAGAAATGGTTAGGTTTCTGGGATCCAGCATTGGTTTCATGCCCATTCCTGTCACTGACTGGAAGGAGGCTGAAAGCACAAAAAATTGCAAAAATGGGGTATGCCCCAGTAAAATGCCAAAATTGTGTTGATAAATTGGGTTTTCTGATTCAAGTCTGCCTGTTCCTGAAAGCTAGGAAGCTGCTGAGTTTAGCACTACAAACCCTTTCTTGATGCCATTTTCAGGGGGAAATCCACAAGCCTTCTTCTGCAGCCACTTTTTCCTTTTTTTTTTTTTTTTAAAACGAAATTTTCACTGTATTTTGGCCAATTTCTTGGCCTCCTTCAAGGGAACCCACAAAGTCTGGGTACCTCTAGAATCCCTAGGATGTTGGAAAAAAAGGACGCAAATTTGGCTTGGTTAGCTTATGTGGACAAAAAGTTATGAGGGCCTAAGCGCGAACTGCCCCAAATAGGCAAAAAAAGGCCTGGCACAGGAGGGGGAAAAGGCCTGGCAGCGAAGGGGTTAATTGGATTGCCCTGTTTATCGTATCAATGTCCTATATGGTCCTCTGACTGTGCAGGTGTATTTCAGTGAACAGTTGCATGTGTCCCCTCCTCAATGTTGTTGTCTGAGCAGTATGACATTTGTGATGTTGCCTTGTTTGCCAGGCACGTGAAGGACCCTGACATATGCAGCATGTGTGTGTCCTTAGTGCTGTGTGGCTCCTATTGCTGTTTACTTTGGCTGATGTATGTGACAACTATGGGCATTGACATATGAGTGTACTGGGGCCTTTGTCTTGTTTCAGGAGATAGTTGCAGATGTCATCCTCACCCCCTAATTTAGGTATGTATGTTCCATGGAGAGGTTACTGCCATTGGCTACTTGAGCTGCACAGAGATCAGAGGTGTTAGTGTCAACTGTTGTCGCAGTTACATTGCAGTTGTTGTTTTGGCTACTGGATTACTGATAGGGCCCTAGTTGATGTAGGAGATATTTTGGCTGACGAGTGCCAGGATGTAAGTTTGACGTAGTGGCCTTCCCTCCTGTCGAGGCTTTCCCTTAGCTCCATTGTTGTCATGACAGGATGCCCCCATGGGACTGTTGTTGGTGTTGTGTAATGTTGTGCCCCAGCTTCTGTATTTGCAGGGCATGCCCCCCTGCGGTGCCCCTTTACCCATGCCACTCCATGTATATGCTGACTTACATGCAATGTGTAGTGGTATTTCCCCCCCTGCTTACAGTCAACATTATTGCATTATAATTCCCCATGTGACTTACCCTGCATGTGCGTTGTCTCGTGGTAGTCTGCGCTGTCCTGTCCTTGAATCCCTGTGACGATCTCCTCAGGGATGACGGCTGCGACCATCTCCTCCATGTGGTCCAGGGCCTCCTGGTGTGCTGGACTACCCCTTCCAGTCTGCAGTGCTGCCTTCCTGTTCCTGGCTATTTTTTCCTTTGTCCTACGTTTGCAGTCATGCCAGCGTTTCTTACACTCGGTGACTGTTCTGCGTACTTCAGCCACACTGTTGATCTTGTCAACAATTTGTTGCCATATGGCCTCTCTCCTACTGATTGGCAACTTAGAGGTGATGAACAGTTGGTGCTGGTGTTCCGTCACCTCTTTAACCAGGATTTCCTTCTCCTCTGCACTTTCTTTTTTTCTATATATGTCCTGGTTCCTGTATGGATCATCCTGGCTGGTTCCTGGTCTGCTGTCATCTTCCTGGGGTCTGTAGTGGCATCTGGGATCCATTTTGGCTCTCCTCTGCTGAAAGGGCAGTGTTTGTGGGTATTTTTGATGCTATTGCGTCAAAAATAACGGCGCTTACCGGGTTGCGCTGTCGTAAATCGACCCACAGTCATTTACGTCGCGTTAACGTCGTTTTCCTTTACGACTTGACGCCGCGATGTGCGTAAAGAAAAATTACTCCCACCTGTTGGTTGCGCCGCCGTGCGTCAAAGTATAAATTTGACGCCCGCACGGCGCATCGAAATGGCGTTAGCCGGCGGTAAAAGTTTTGACGCAAACCTGCGGCGCTGCAGCTCTGCGTCAAATAGTATAAATATGGCCCTATATCTTTTGTGTGTGCAATATTTGTAGTTGTATATTTGTTTTAGGAAGTAGTTTCACTTTGTTGTATTTATTGTGCTATATGGTATGGTCTGTTTTCCCCTCTGGCTTTGGCTCTCCTTGGATGTTCCAGAATGCTGACGGGGTTCCACGAGAGGCAGTTGGAGAGGGAGAGCTGCAGGCTGGTGCGGTTGGAGTTTCTTCTTCCTACCACTTAAATAATAAAGGCAGCTATTCAACTTTACTTCACTTGTGGATGTTATATTTCTGAAACTTCAATGTACAACCTTTTTGTCACAGATTTGAGGTACTCTTTGTTTTTTTTCTGTGACTTTTCTTTCGTTTGCTGTTGTTTTCCCCTCCCCCTTGGTCGTATACTCAGTTTTTTTTACTGTGCGGAGCGTCCACGTCTGCATGTTGACATTTTTAATTTTTTTTATTTCCACGTCTCGTTGCTGTAGCAACGAGATTCCAAGCACAGCTTGCCCACCGCTGTTTTTACAGCTTGCGACCGTGTCTTGCCGATTCCACGCTCGTTGTCTTACTAACCGCTGCTTGAACTGCCCGCGGCTTGACGGCTCACAGCTGTGTGCTCCCTCGTCTCAGGAGGCTCGTGGTTTCGAGTCTCTATCTATTTCAGCAACATTACAGCTGCCGTTCAGCATTACAAAAGACTATTGATTGGCGTATTGCCTTTACGTCATTATTATACTAGCTACAGCATGTCTACAGTGTTGCGAATGGTGCTGTTCGGAAGTTCCTTGCTAGTGATTCTATTTCTTTGCTCACTTGTGAACACTTACATTGGAACTTTTATTTATTGCTACACAGTCACTGGAGTTTGAAATCTTTGTTCTTTCGCATTTGAACCTTGTGAAACATATGTGCGTTGAAGATAATTTTGGATTCTTTGTGCCTGTTTTTGTTTAATCAGTTTCAAAGGCTTTATTTCTGATATCCTTCACATGTAGTGTTTTTTTTTACGTGTGTTGGTTTTGAGTATACGGTTTTTCAATATTATTTTGTTTTGTGTCAAGGGGCATGGACCAAACTAGTTTTTTACTAGTTTGTGCACCATAGTTTTTTTTTCCTTCCTTTTTTCCAAGGTTTTGTATGTTTTTTTCTCTTTGGACTATGCAGAACATTACACCACCTCCATTTTTTCTATCATTATCTGGAGATCCTCCTATTCCATGGAACAAATGGAAGAAAGTCTTTCTTACTTATATTTGAGTCTGTGGAAGCAATTTGTCAGTGGAGAGAAAAGTGTCTGTTCTTCAACATTGTCTGGGAGCTGAAGGGCAGGACATTTTGGAAACGTTACCTTCTATTGATTTGCCGGATGGTGCAGAAGGAGATACTTCTCTTAATGAATTTGAAATTATTTTGTTACAGCTAGATAGAGATTATTTACTCAAGGTTTCCATCATACTTCAGTGATATTATTTTGGTAAATGTAAACAAGGTGACTCAGAGACAATAGAAGAATTTGGCCCTCATTACAACATTAGCGGAAATCCCGCTTACCGCCGTGCAGAAGACCGCCAACACACCGCCACGGCCGCGGAATTCCGCCACAGCTATTACGACCTACAGCTCGGAATCCGCCAAAATCTAGACACCCACACAAGTCCGCCACACCAAAGGTCAGTGATAAACTGGCCATAACAAAACCTCCACCGTCACGCCAACAGGAATACACCCACACTATCACGACCCATGAATCCACACGGCGGTCTTTCAACCGCGGTATTCCATTGGTGGTACACACCGCTGCGCTCAAAATACACACACATTTACAAAACACTACCACATTGGACAAATCGAAAAAAACACACACCTGATACACATACACACCACTCCCACACACCCAATACAATATAAAACACACACCCACATTACCCACAAACCCTTACAAATAAAAAATTTGGAAGAAGCAGAGAGACAGAAAAGCAAAGACCACACCAGCATACAGAGGCACACAACACCATCACTCATACACATCCACGCACAAAACAAAACACACCCCTAAACATCACCCCACACATCACAACACACACCACCTCACACATCACCCACACCACCCCATGGCACCGCAAAGACACCCCAGGTTTTCTGAGGAGGAGCTCAGGATCATGGTGGAGGAAATCATCCAGGTAGAGCCACAGCTATTCGGATCACAGGTACAGCACACCTCCATAGCTAGGAAGATGGAGCTATGGTGCAGAATCGTGGACAGGGTCAACGCAGTGGGACAGCACCCAAGAACACAGGACGACATCAGGAAGAGGAGGAACGACCTACAGGGGAAGGTGCGTTCCGTGGTCTCAAGACACCACATTGCGATTCAGAGGACTGGCGGCGGACCCCCACCTCCTCCCCCACAACTAACAACATGGGAGTAGCAGGTCTTGGCTATACTGCATCCTGAGGGCCTCGCAGGAGTAGCTGGAGGAATGGACTCTGGTAAGTCAAACCTTTAACTACCATAGACCTCACCCTACCTGCCTGCTATCACATACCCCCAACCTCACCCTCACCCTCACCCTCATCACTCCAACTCCTCACATATGTCCCACTATCACAAACCACACATCCCAACACCAAGCCCTGCATGCAACAACAGAGCATGGACACCCATCACCAATGCACTACATATACCCACACAGACCCCAAAACAATTATCACACAGGGTCCTACACAAGAATGTAAGCACTGGGGTACAGGGTCACCCACCCATTGCACACCATGGCACACACAGATGCAATAATCATGCCTTTACACCCCTGCAGGACCCCTACCCAACGTCACCGGACAGGAGGTTCCAGACATGTCCACTCCCCCCACAGAAGAGGCCCAGAGTGATGACAGCAGCTCTGTCCAACTGGATCTAGATGACCAGCCCGGCCCATCTGGGACCTCGGGACAGTCGGTTCCCCTGACAGTCACAGGCCACCACAGAGCCTACCCCCTCAGGAAACACCACCACAGCACCCACCCAGCTGGCCCATACCTCTGTCCCCAGGACACGTCAAGCAGCAGTGTGTCCACCACTACAGGGACCCCAGGCAAACCCACCACCCCAAGAACAGCAGGGACCTGGGGGCAGTGGCAATGGGCACACGGTTCAGCGGACAGAGGCACAGGAAAACCGGGGAACTGGGAGGTCTGCTGTGCGACAGGGGGAGGAGAGGCCCAGGGAACCCACTCTCCACGAGGCCCTCTCCAACATCATGGGAGCGTGCCATCATTCCCAGGAGACGATGGCAACAGTACTGGCCAAGTTTCAGGAGACCCAGCGGCTGCAGGAGGAACAGTATTTGGGGTTCAGGGAGGAACTCAAGTCCAACACCATCCTGGGCACCATTGTGGGGGTGCTGAAGGACCTTGGGCCAGATGTACAAACCGTTTTGCATGGCGCAAACTGGTACCGAAACGCAAAATGGGAATGCGACTCGCAAATAGGAAGGGGTGTTCCTTTCCTATTTGCGCTTCGCACCGCGATGCAGAATTGCTTTGTGACCGCGAACACGGTCACAAAGCAATTCGCAGTTAACACCCATGTCAAGTGTGTTCTAACTCATTTGCAAACGGGAAATGAGACCACCCTGAATGTCATCCTTCTGTCCCACTTTGCCACCCTGTTCATACTTAAACTGCCCTAGCTCCACTTCCTATGCCCCTTTGGACAATGCACCTGTGAGACAAATAGACTGGACTCTGCCATGGACATTCCTCCACCATTACCCCTGTCCATTTTACAACCCCCTCGACTATTTTGCACTTAAATAAACACCCTTGAATCACAAAACAATCTGGAGTCAGTCTGTGCTTTCACAATTGTGTATTTGCAGTAACTGAGGAAAAACCCAATGTCCATTCTAATGTCTACATACCTATGTCGCACAGCTCTAGTCCATGCGGTAAACATAGCAGAGGTCACACAGTGGGACCCACATCTGTGAAATTGAATGGCAAAGTGACAAATCAGGGTCCATACTCTTGGTGAAAGTGACAGACAGATGATAGGTCTAACAATTTTATCAGATGTAGGCGGCAGTGATGTCTTCTTACCTGTGTCTCACTGGAAGTATTGCTGGAACACGGTGTTTCTGTTGTCTATGTCCTCTTCTTCTGCCTCCTCTTCTTCACTGTCCACAGGATCCACAGCTGCCACAAGACCTCCTTCTGGACCATCCTCCTGCAGAAAAGGCACCTGTCGTCGCAAAGCCAAGTTGTGCAGCATAAAGCAGGCCACGATGATCTGGCACACCTTCTTTGGTGAGTAGTATAGGGAACCACCTGTCATATGGAGGCACCTGAACCTGGCCTTCAGGAGGCCGAAGGTTCGTTCAATAATCCTCCTAGTTCCCCCATGTGCCTCATTGTAGCGTTCCTCTGCCCTTGTCCTGGGATTTCTCACTGGGGTCAGTAGCCATGACAGGTTGGGGTACCCAGAGTCACCTGCAAATGTCGAAGGACAGCTGTTAGACACACACTAACCCTTAGGGACAACCCCAGACAACTATTCACACGGTATAGGGTCCTTGTCCTCACCTAATAGCCACACACGGTGCCTCTGGAGTTGCCCCATCACATAAGGGATGCTGCTATTCCGCAGAATGTAAGCATGCACTGAGCCAGGAAACTTAGCGTTCACATGGGAGATGTACTGGTCATCCAAACACACCATCTGCATATTCATAGAATGGTAGGTCTTCCGGTTTCTGTACACCTGTTCTCTCCTGCGGGGGGTACCAAGGCCACATGTGTACCACCAATGGCACCTATGATGTTGCAGATATGTCCCAGGGCATAGAAGTCACCTTTCACTGTAGGCAAATCCTCCACCTGAGGGAACACGATGTAGCTGCTCATGTGTTTCAGCAGGGCAGACAACACTCTGGACAACACTTTGGAGAACATAGACTGGGACATCCCTGATGCAATGGCCACTGTTGTTTGAAAAGACCGACTTGCCAGGAAATGGAGTACTGACAGGACCTGCACTAGAGGGGGGATTCCTGTGGGATGGCGGATAGCTGACATCAGGTCTGGCTCCAACTTGGCACACAGTTCCTGGATTGTGGCACGATCTAGTCTGCAGGTGACTATTACATGTCGCTCTTCCATTGTCGACAGGTCCACCAGCGGTCTGTACACCAGAGGATGCCGCCATCTCCTCACCTGCCCCAGCGGACGTGCACTATGGATGAGAACAGCGAGCACAGAGTCAGCCAACAATGAAGTAGGAAAAAAACAATTGTATTGCACACATTTCCCAATACGCTATGTGCCTGTCTCTGTGTATATGCAGGGCCTATATATGTGTGAAGCATTAAAAAATAATGCCATGTGGCCACCTGAAATGGCGGCTGCCTGACCTGTAATGTGGGACAAGAGGATATGAGGTAACTGCACTGGCGTTCTACACCGTTGCGGTAGGCGGTCGAAGCCCGCAGTGTAGTCCTGCATTGGTTAACATTGGGCCCTATGGGTCCCAGGAGCCAATGATGATGTACGCCGGCGGTGACGGTATGCACCGCTGCGGACGTGACCGCCATTTTCTCTCTGTTCACTCACTTGATACCTGATCTTCGACAGGAGAGGACCTGCACTTCAAGTGCTGCTGTGTCCTCAGTCTGTAAGCGACAATGGCTTATGTGTCTGGGGAAAGGGCCCCTGCCTTCACATCAGAGGAGTTGGATAAACTAGTGGATGGGGTCCTCCCCCAGTACACGCTACTCTACGGTCCTCCAGACAAACAGGTGAGTACACTGTGAGCATGCTGTATCGGCAATGCCTGTTTGGAGTGGTGTGGATGGAAGATACGGGGGGGGAAATGAGGCCTGCATGATCGGACGGTGAGTGTATGTGCGTCAGGGCAAAGGTAGGAATGTGGGACAATGACTGCGATGGTCCGGACGGTAAAAGTGTTACATTTTCCCCTGTACTATTCCTCTAGGTCAGCACGCACCAGAAGAAGGATATTTGGCGTGCCATCGCCAAGGATGTCCGGACCTTGGGGGTACACCACAGACGGAGCACCCACTGCCATAAAAGATGGGAGGACCTTTACCGCTGGAGCAAGAAGACAGCGGAGGCCCAGCTGGGGATGGCCTCCCAACGTGAGAGGGGTGCCCATCGCACCATCACCCCCCCTGATGTTCCGGATCCTGGCGGTGGCGTATCCGGAGTTGGTTGGGCACTTGAGGGCATCACAGCAGCCACAAGGGGGTGAGTACACTCACATTCAGCTGACTCTGCACGCATTGAAGGTGTCTGAGTGGGGGAGGTGGGCAGTGGGTTCCCCTAGGCCATAGCGAGCTTTGTAGGCAAGGACCCTTTGTGAGGCAGGCTAAGTGGCACCCCATCCCCACCAGTGGTAAGAGCCATCTACACCTAGTCAGGCTCCTGTGAATTCCATTTGTGCAGCAATCGGGCATAGGCCATGTACCCCATGTCCCTGTGATTAATTAGGGAACTTAAAATGCATGGTGTAGTGCAGAGGGCTGCTGTGTCTGTAGTGTCCTCTGACGGTAGCTGTATTGTATGGACTGACCATGTCTTTCCTCTTTCTCCCCCCCCTTTTTGTGGTCTCCCTGTTCTTGTGTGCATTAGCATCATCAGGCGGAGGAGCTGTGCCACCAGAGCAGGAGGGAGCTGCATCCCACATGGCCCTGGAGGGCCAGACAACAGATTCTGAATTCACCAGTGGGACGGAGGGCGAGGGGAGCTCCACGGCGGGGACAGGAGCTGAGACCAGCGACACTGACTCTTCCTCTAATGGGAGCTCCCTTGTGGTGGCAGGACCCTCTGTGCCCACCGCATCTACAGGTTCAGTCGCCACCCCCCCACCAGCCCACCAGCACCGCCCTCCCAGCAGCCCCTCAGCGTGTCTCCCGTGGCCACTCACCCAGGAGGGTGGGCATCTCCTTCGCCCCAGGCAGCTCAGGCCCTGACCCAGTCAGCCCTGCTGCCCTCAGTGAGGAGGCTATTGACCTCCTGAGATCCCTCACTATTGGGCAGTCTACCATTCTGAAGGCCATCCAGGGTGTAGATAGGCAGTTGCAACAGACAAATGCATACCTGGAGGGCATTCATTCTGGCCAGGCAGCCCAACAATGAGCATTTCAGGCTCTGGCCTCTGCACTGATGGCAGCCATTGTCCCTGTGTCCAGCCTCCCCCCTCCAACTTCCTCCACCCAGACCCAATCCCCAGTACCTCAGCCTATACCAAGCACTCCATCAGACCAGCATGCACACGCCTCAACTCACAAGGCTGGCTCTGGCAAACATAAGCACCACACATCCCACAAGCACTCACACAGGCATCATACCCATGCACACATACCAACATCCACTGCCTCCACTGTGTCCCCCTCCTCACTCCCTGTCATGTCTCCACTCACACCTGCATGCACTAAATCTTCTGCCACTACCTCCATCACCAGCACACCCATCACCACACACCGCTCACGTGCACTCACCACCCCCACTACCATTCACACATCCCCAGTGTCCTCTCCCAGTGTGTCTGTGAGCCCTCCTCCCAAACTACACAAAGGCAGTCACACACCCACCCAACAGCCATCCACGTAACGACAGCCTCCAGCCCATGCACCTTCACCCAAAGTCAGCAAACGAACACCTCCTACAACCACTACCTCTTCCTCCACTCCCAAACCCCCTCCAGCTACCCGTCCCAGTGTGTCAAAAAACCTTTTCCTGTCCAACCTTGACCTCTTTCCCACACCTCCCCCACCCCGTCCATCTCATAGGTCCAGAACTATCATCTCAGCCACCACATCACCGGGCACAGTGGTGCCAGCAATACCCGGTTTTTGGAGTGCACCAAGCAACAGGGCTGCCAGTGTCCCAAGGAGTGAGGCCAAGGACATTCCCCCACCTCCAAAATAGAAAAAGCTGCCCACATCCCGGAGGAAGAAGGCCAAAACACCTGCTACCAAGGGCTCAGCCAAGACAAGTGTGGGGAGTGGCAAGACAGCTGCGCCAGCATCCAAGATGGGGAAGGGCCTGAAGCAGAAAGGGAAGTCAATGTCGGCACCAACCTGAACGGCGGACTAGACCACCACCGGCACCGCCACATGCACCGCCACCAAGGACACCACCGCCAGCAGCCCAGATACAGAGCCCTTCAGCAGCACCGCAGTCAGTGAGTCCGCCACCAGCACCGCCGCTACTGACACCGCCGCCAGCACCGCGGTCAGTGAGCCCGCCACCAGCACCGCCATTACTGACACCGCCACCAGCACCGCGGTCAGTGAGCCAGCCACCAGCACGGCAGTCAGTGAGCCAGCCACCAGCACAGCAGTCAGTGAGGCCGCCACCAGCACCGCTACCACAATGACCGCCGCAAGCACCGTCGCCACAATGACCACCGCAAGCACCACCGCTAATAACACTGCCGCCAGCGGTCCCGCGACAACCTGAGCCAGTGGCACCACCGCAGACATGGCTGCCATCCCCAGTGGTCATCCGTACATGGCTGGTGGTCAGTTCTAGGGGCCTGGGCAGCTTCCATGTTGCCCCATCGGCAGTGGAGTATCACATCCACTACCTCAGTCCTTGGCAGGATGAAGCACTCTGGGCACAAAGCCCCTTCCAGAACCAGTGGAGACTCTTATCCACTTGAGAGACTGTGGCTTTGCACTCCCCAGGATAAAGCAGTGGGCAACCCACCCACTGGAGAGACCTGAGAGACTGTGGCTTTGCACTCCCCAGGATAAAGCAGTGGGCAAATCACCCACTGGAGAGACGTGAGAGACTGTGGCTTTCCACTCCCCACGATAAAGCAGTGGGCAAACCACCCACTGGAGAGACTTGAGAGACTGTGGCTTTGTACTCCCCAGGATAAAGCAGTGGGCAAACCACCCACTTGAGAGACTGTGGCATTGCACTCCCCAGGATACATCAATGGGCATGGAGCCCCCTCTTGGAGCTGGGGTCGTGCACTCATCCGGCTGGGGTGCCCCCTTCCCTTCCCCCTGAGGTGCCTGTTTTATTTCGATCTGATGCCCCTGCAGTGTTCTCTCCGTTTCGATCTGGAATCTTGTGTGGGCCTCGCCCATTCATTTTGGGCCCAGTGGTCCACGGACTATATAGGTGCAGTACCTGGACTTGAATTCTTGGTGTACATATTTGTTTATAGTGTATATACATTTTTGACTAATGGATCTTTATTGATTACAATGGTTACAATAATTTCCTTTTGTCCTTGCGTTCTTCCAGAGGGGGTTGGGGGTCTAAATGTAATGTTTCATGCAGGTATGTGTGTTGTTGTAGGTGAGGGTGGGGGTGTTGCGTGTGTGTGTCACTTTTTTTTCCCTCCCCCCTCCCCGGTGTCGTAGGGGCTGTACTCACTGTGGTCATCGCCGCCGTCAGACGTGCTCCTGGTAGAGGAGCAGGAAGACAATCGCAGGGAGTATTTGGAGTTCAGGCTCCATGGCGTCCTGGTTCCTCGTGGGGTGTGTAGAGGTGAGTGTTTTCCCTTCCAAGTCCTGTTTCCGCCGTGTTTTTGTTCGCGTTGAATCTGCCCCAGAAAATGTGGCGGTTTGGCCTGTTATAAAAGTGTGGGCGGTACATTGTGTTCTGCCTGTCTGTTGGCGGTAACCGCCATGCTATTTGTTTGTACTGCCGTGGTGGTCGGAGCGTTAAAGTGGCTGTTTATGTTGGCTGTTTCCGCCATGGTCATAATTCCATTTTTGTTATCGCCGGCATGTTGGCGGTTTTACCGCTGCTTTACTACCCACCGCCAGGATTGTAATGAGGGCCTTTGTGACTAATTTACATAAGCTGTCTGGGCAATGCAGGTTTGGGGACAACTTGGATGAGCACATCCATGACCAATTCATGCTTGAATGCAGAAGTGACAAAATTAGAGAAGCTCTTTGGTCAAAAGGTGATCTTGCATAGGATGATGTTTTACTTGTTGCAATTCAGATTGAGCATTCAGAAACTTGCATTGAAGATTTACAGAAGTCAAAAATTGATACTAACACAGTTCAAACATTGAGTGCCATAGCTAAACCTAAAACTTCTTGCAATGTGAAATCAAAATTGTTATGTTTCAGGTGTAATTCGGCTTCACACTTAGCGAATAGCAAAGATTGTCCTGCTGTTAATGCTACTTGCAATAAGTATGGGAAGAGAGGGCATTTTGCCAAATGCTGTAAGTCTGTAAGCAAAGTGAAAGCGAAAGTGAGAAATATTGGATGTGATAATGATGAAGATGATCACAATTTTATCCTGCAAGTAGTTCATGACGTGAATTGCGTATCCAGTATTCAATGTGAGTATCCGTTGGATATAGTAGAGGTGGATGGTATTAGAATATCTATGATGAAGGACTCAGGTGCAAAGTTGACTTTGGTGTCAGATGCTGACTATGCAAAATACTTTGAAGGAAGAGTAACACTTCTTGAACCTGATGTTACACCGTAAAGCTTGATGGGAAACCAATTGAATTAAAAGTGTTTTTTGATGCGACCAATGTTTTCAAGGGAAACAGAATTGATGGTAAGGTGTATGTTCCTAAAGTGGGAGATACCATACTAAGTTGGCCACATCAAAAGTTGTTGGGAATTATTTTAAATCCCAATTCTGTTCCACAGCTTCTCAATGGATTGCTCCCATCGTGGTAGTCATGAAAGGTTCAGGAGATGTCAGGTTGTGTGTTGACTTACGTAATCTGAATAAGGAAGTAGTGGAGGATAGCTTTCCTTTACCTAACATTACAGAGATGGTTAGTTCTTTAGGCAATGCCAAGTACTTTACTACTTTGGATCTTAGCTCCGCATATCATCAGGTGCCATTGTGTGAAGAATCCAAATTGCTGACTTCTTTTATTACACCCTTTGGTGTTTACAAATTCAACGGAATGCCTTTTGGTCTTTGCTTGGCTGCATCTGTCTTTCAAAGACTTATGAATGAGATTTTGGGTGACATTGAAGGCAGTAAGTTTTTCCAGGATGATGTCCTCATTTTCACTGACACTCTTGAACAACATAAGCAACGTGTCAGGGAGGTTTTACGTATTTTTCAGTTGAAGGGCATCACTTTGAAAGGGGTTAAGTGCAAGTTTTTTAGGTCAGAGATTTCATATTTAGGTCACATTATAACAGGAGATGGTGTCAAACCGAAAGAGGACTTAGTGAAATCTATTGTAAATGTGTCTGCCCCTGTGAAGAAAGATGAAGTTCAGGTGTTTTTGGGTATGGCTGAGTTTTATTCTAGATTTATACCTAATTTTGCGAAAAGATCTTCTTTCATCAGGAATTTGCTCAGGAGGGGAACTGAGTTGTTTTGGTCTCCTGAGTGCCAGATGGAGTTTGATGATTTAAAGAAAGCTTTATCCTCAGCCCAGTCACTCAGCAGCTTTCAACCGGGTCTTACTTGCTATGTTACTACGGATGTTTCTGAGAAAGGTTTTGGATGTGTTCTGTAACAATTGGAGGATGATAAAGTTAATATAATTGCTTTTGCATCACGTAGTTTACGTGTACCAGAGTATAGGTACTCTACAATTGAAAAAGAGGCTTTAGCTATATTTTGGGCCATCAGAAAGTTTAAGCAGTTCCTGTGGGGAACTTTCTTTGAGGTACAAATGGATCATAAACCTTTACGTGAAGTCTTTGAGAAAAAGGGATTGGACAATATTTCTTCTCGAATTTGGGTCTTCAAGACTTTCATTTCGTTGTAAAGTATGTGCCGGGTTGTAAGAATAGAACTGCGGATTGTCTTTCTAGAATGACAATGGAAAATTTCAATGAAAATGATATTGATACATCTTGGTGGGTTGATGAGGATGTTAAGGTTTGCTGTATTACAGATGGATGTGTTTCTGAGAAAGAGTGGTTGCAAGAGTTAAGCAACGATGAAGAGTTGCAGGAAATCATTAGATTGCTGGGCTCAGGCATGACTCTGGACAGGGTTGAGAAGATTAATGTGCAGTTCAAGAACATTTGGCATGACTTGTCCATCCAGAAGGGATTGGTGTTGAGAGGTGGTAGGTTGATACCTCCTCTTACTTTACGAGACCGCCTTATTAATCTTGCTCATGGTGGTCATCATGGTATTTGCAAGACAAAACAGAGAATGAGGAGTGTGTATTGGTGGCCTGGCATGGATTTGGCAGTGGAAAGGAGAGTTTGTGATTGTGTGGAGTGTAAGCCGGCTGAAAAATCTTTACAACTTAGGACTCAAACTCTGATTTTGAAGGCGATTCCAAAGGAAGTCTGGAAGGATGTCTCTGTTGACATCTTAGGTCCTATTAATTGTGGAGCTATTACAAAATATGTGGTAGTTCTTATTGATGTATTATCACGTAGGCCAGAGGTGCTGATTACCTCAGAAATTACATCTATGACTTTGGTGAATTTTTTGTTTGATGTGTTTGGCAGAGAGGGAAATCCGAGATTTATTTTGACAGATAATGGGGTTCAATTCACGTCAAAATTGATGTGTGATTTTTTGACATCTAGAGGGATTGTTCATAAAAAAAAATTCATTATATCATCCTGAGACCAATGGAATGATAGAACGTTTTAACCGAACTTTGAAATAAACTATCCAGTTGGCTAAGCAGACTGGGAAGAAATGGGAAAGCATGATAAGATGTAAAGTTGAAGAGTATAGATTTACTCCTCATGCAAGCACTAGTCAATCTCCTTTTGTCATGTTCAAAAAATGTGTTCCTCATACCAAGATGATTCCACCGTAGGTTAAATGTTATGGTGAGGAGCAGTTTGACTATGAGAAACAAAAAAATATTGCTTGTGAAAAAGAATTGGATTGTCAAAGTAAGAGAAAACTTGCTTATGACCTTCGGAAGTCGGTGAAGGAGTCACACTATAGTAAAGTGTTCAAGGTAATAAAAGTGTTTAAGGGGGCAGTTAAGGTTGATGATGGTCGTATATGGAATCCAAATAGGATTGTCAAACTTAAATGAGCTTTTATTTTATTTTACTCTGTATATTATTTCTATTTTTCTGGGGGGGGGTGAGATGGTGTAGTATATTGTACCTATATCTTTTGTGTGTGTAATATTTGTAGTTGTATATTTGTTTTAGGAAGTAGTTTCACTTTGTTGTATTTATTGTGCTATATGGTGTGGTCTGTTTTCCCCTCTGGCTTTGGCTCTCCTTGGATCTTCCGGATTGCTGATGGGGTTCCACAAGAGGCAGTTGGAGAGGGAGAGCTGCAGGCTGGTGCGTTTGGAGTTTCTTCTTCCTACCACTTAACTAATAAAGGCAGCTATTCAACTTTACTTCACTTGTGGATGTTATATTTGGAGCCACCAAGCTACCACAGATTCAGTAGCATGTAAAAATTGATCTGAAAACATTTTCTGCTTACTCAAGTGAAACCTAGACAAGTTTTATTTAGAAATGGAATCAACAACAGTCATCACCTGATATAGTGTGACACTGAGGCAAGATGAAGGACAGTTTAAACACAGGCTGTTAGCATAAGATTAAATTGTAATGTTCCTCTTATTAGAAGAACGTTGAATCTCACAGTGGTCAATATTCTGAATTCTATATGTGTGGTAAAATAACCAGTCAGGTGGAGATTCTCATTTAGAGAAAGTCAGTAACATGTCTTTTGCCAAAATAGATCAAGTCTAGGCTACCCTCCTCTGCATTACACTACCCATTTAAAGGTGTGGCAGTCTTTCTCAGAACTTCACACACGTGCTACTGGTGTGCTGGAATGAAACTCTCAGAGTCTCACGGATATTTATAATATGGGAACTGGGACGGTACCCGTCTTTTGAGGGTACAATTGCAGTAGCACCTGTGATGGCAACAATTCTCTATCATTCCTGCTTCCACAGAGTTTTAGTCCTGAGGTACTTGCCACTGTTGCCCCATCATGAAATTTGAGATACTTGCTTTCACCTTGGTAAGGGAAATGGTCCCTCCATTATACTAATGGAATAAATGACCACCCTAACACTAAATGAAGCCCAGAGAGGGCCTAATTTTTGTTGGTGTTTGCATGTGGCAGGTGCCACTGCTCACACTTGGGGTCCAGGGTAGTTATTCATGATATTACTTCAACTCAAATAAAGAGGGAGAAAGGGGAGAAAGCAACATGAAGAGAAATGTAGGAAAGCAGTGACAAAGGGAGAAGGTCAGGAAGAAAAAGAACAATCAATCAATCAATCAATCATTGAATTTATAAAGCGCTCTACGTACCCGTGAGGGTTTCAAGGCGCTGGGGGGGGGGAGAGGGGGAGCTGCTGTTACTGATCGAAAGAGCCAGGACTTGAGGAGTCTTCTGAAGGTGAGTAGGTCTTGGGTCTGTTGCAGGTTGGTAGGGAGGGTGTTCCAGGTCTTGGCAGCGAGGTATGAGAAGGATCTGCCGCCGGAGGTCTTTCATTGGATGTGGGGAATGACGGCGAGGGCGAGGTTTGCGGAGCGATGCTGATGGGTCGGGGTGTAGAAGCTGAGTCTGTTGTTCAGGTAGGCTGATCCGGTGTAGTGGAGTGCTTTGTGAGCGTGGGTAAGAAGCTTGAAAGTGATCCTCTAGTCCATGGGGAGCCAGTGAAGGTTTCTCAGGTGGTAAGAGATGTGGCTGCAGCGGGGTATGTCGAGGATCAGCCGGCGGGAGGCGTTTTGGATGCGTTGGAGGCGTTGTAGGTCTTTTGCTGGGTTGCCTGTGTAGAGTGCGTTGCCGTAGTCTAGCCTGCTGCTGACGAGGGCCTGTGTCACCGTTCTTCTTGTTTCTGTCGGGATCCACTTGTAGATCCTACGGACCTGTTTAGACATGGTGAGGGAGGAGTCGAGGACGAAGCCCAGGTTGCGTCGCGTGGTTGGTCGGTGTCGGTGGGGTTCCTAGTGAGGTAGGCCACCAGGAGTCATCCCAGGCGGAGGGGTTGGGTCCGAGGATGAGGACCTCCGTCTTGTCCGAATTCAGTTTCAGACAGCTGCTTCTCATCCATTCGGCGATGGATTTCAATCCCTTGTGGAGGTTGGTTTTGGCGGTGCGCGGCTCCTTCGTGAGGGAGAGGGTGAGCTGGGTGTCGTCGGCGAAGGGGAGAATGTTGAGGTTGTGTTGTCGGGCCACTTGTGCAAGGGGGCCATGTATATGTTGAACAGCGTCGGGCTGAGGGATGAGCCTTGGGGGACGCCGCAGATGATGTCGGTGGCTCTGGAGCGGAAGGGGGGAAGGCGGACTCTCTGGGTTCTGTCGGAGAGGAATGAGATGATCCAGTCGAGGGCTTTTCCTTGAATTCCGGTTTCGTGGAGGTGTGTTTTCAGGGTGCGGTGGCAGACTGTGTCGAAGGCAGCAGATAGGTCCAGGAGGATAAGGGCTGATGTTTTCGCTGTTGTCCATTTGGTGCCTGATGTTGTATGTGGCGGCGAGAAGGGCGGTCTCAGTGCTGTGGTTTCGTCTGAAGCCGGACTGGGAGGGGTCCAGAATGTCGTTGTCTTCGAGTTGTCTGAGGCCATGGTTGGTGAGGTTGTCGATCAGAGTTGTGGAGTTGGTGTTGTTGTTGTTCTCCAGGTGGAAATTTAGATCCCTGAGGAGGATGTAGTCCGTTGAGGTGAGTGCGTGGGTGCTGGTGAGGTCGGCGAGGGATTCGCTGAATGGTGCTCGTGGTCCGGGAGGTCTGTAGATGAGTGTTCCTCTGAGAGTGGTGTTGGGGACGGTGTGGATACGGAAGTGCAGGTGTTCGGCGGTCTTGAGAGTGTCGTCCGTGTGGGTGTAGACTTTGAGGGTGGATTTGTTGGCGATGGCTATTCCCCCTCCGACTCCATTGGTGCAATCCCTTTGGATGATCTTGTAGCCGTCTGGGATGGCTATTGCGATGTCGGGCGCCCAGGAGTCGTTCCACCAGGTTTCTGTCAGGAAGGCTACGCCTGGGGCGGTGGAGTCGAGCAGGTCCCAGAGCTTGATGGCGTGCTTGCGTGCGGAGCGGGTGTTGAGGAGTCTGAAGTGGAGGTGGTTTGTTCTGGTCTTTGTAGGTTTCCTTGTTCTGTCGCAGGTGAATTTGCAGGCGCGGCAGGAGAAGGGTCCGTTTGGTGTTCCTTGATGAGGACTGGAAGCATGCTGTGATGTGGCCGGTATTGAGGGCGTTGAGCTGGTGGGCCGTGTAGCGGCGTCTGGAGGTGCGGGGGTCATGCGGACCAGGGGGGGTGGCCCGCTGTGCGCGACAGCCATCAAGAAGGGAGGGAGGGGCAGCTGGGAGGGGGAGGGAGCGGCGAATGGGGGCACGAGGGGGGCGGGCCGCAGGGAGGCAGCGGCGGGGAAGCGGCTCAGAGAGAACCGGCAAGGGGAGCGCACAAGGGGCAAAAGCACGCAGAAAAAACAGGAAAAAGGCACAAAAGGAAAACGGATGAATAAACGGCACAATAAATCAAGGCACAGAAAAACAAGTCACAATAACGAAACGGCACAATGCACAAGTCTAGCGACGCTTACCAAGCCCACTAGACACCAGGGATGAGGCGCAGGCGGATGCCTGTGGGTGGAGGAGGGCCTTGAACACGCGAACAGCCACGTGGGCGGGGGTCAAGGACACGGGCACAGCTAGGTGGTGCTGCAGACGTGGGGGAGCGATCTCTGACCAAAGGCAGGTCAGAGGTCACTCACCCTCGACAGGCAGCGACCGCCGTTAAGAAGGGAGGGGGGAGGGAGCAGCAGCTGGGAGGCGGGAGGGAGCAGCGAATGGGGGCGCGAGGGGGGCGGGGCCGCAGGGAGGCCGCGGCGGGGAAGCGGCTCAGAGAGAGCCGGCAAGGGGAGCGCACAAGAGGCAAAAGCAGGCAGAAAAAACAGGAAAAAGGCACAAAAGGAAAACGAATGAATAAACGGCACAATAAATCAAGGCACAGAAAAACAAGTCACAATAACAAAACTGCACAATGCACAAGTCTAGCAACGCTTACCAAGCCCACTAGACACCAGGGATGAGGCGCAGGCGGATGCCTGCGGGTGGAGGAAGGCCTCGAACACGCGAACAGCCACGTGGGTGGGGGTCAAGGACACGGGCACAGCTAGGTGGTGCTGGGGACGTGGGGAGCGATCTCCTGACCAAAGGCAGGTCAGAGGTCACTCACCCTTGACGCGCAGCGACCACCATTAAAAAGGGAGGGGGGAGGGAGGAGCAGCTGGGAGGCGGGAGGGAGCAGCGAATGGGGGCGCGAGAGGGGCGGGGCAGCAGCGGGGAAGCGGCTCAGAGAGAGCTGGCAAGGGGAGCGCACAAGGGGCAAAAGCAGGCAGAAAAAAATGGAAAAAGGCACAAAAGGAAAACAGATGAATAAACGGCACAATAAATCAAGGCACAGAAAAACAAGTCACAATAACGAAATGGCACAATGCACAAGTCTAGCGACGCTTACCAAGCCCACTAGACACCAAGAGTGATAGAAAGAAATAGGAGGTGCAGGGAACTGAAAGAATTAGGCATTAGGCATGGGGTGGTGTAAGAAATTGGCTTGTTGGTTGACTGGGGTGGGGGCCCTGTTCAAGCCCAAACCACAGTCCTTCTCAGAGTAAGGCACAAGCAAACCCCAAATTAACCTGTGCTCAACCCCCGGTAGCTTAGCACAGAACAGTCAGGCTTAACTTAGAGGCAATTTGTTATGAATTTGTGCAACATTTCAAACAGTAACACAGTGAAACACATCACAAAAGGAGCCCACAACAGAGTTAGAAAAATAGGATAGCTTTTAATAAAAAAAAACAAGACCAAAATGTCAAAAATCCAATTTGTGGAACTATATATTGAATTTGAACATTTTTAAAGAAACTAGCGTCAAGAGGTTTAAAGTGCCAACTGTAGCCATCTAGTTGCAACGGACCAGGACAAAGTCACAAGTTCAGGCCGACCATGATGGAGCGTGGGCTGGCTACTGGGACACTGTCAGGGCCACTGAACAAAAGTACCTTCAATCCTGGTTTGCAGAGCAGTGCATGGAACCGCGTTGAAGATGCGTCGCACAGTCGAGGTGTTGTGTCAGTTCTGAGATGCAGCAAGACTGTGGTATAAGGTCCCGGTGCGTCGACATTGAGGATCCTGTCGACATGGCTTGCGATGCGAAGTTTGGTGCAATGCGTTGGTTCTGAAGAGCTGCAAGGCTGTGATGCGGAGTCTGTCCTCAAGGATGCTGTCGGGGAGAGATACAAGATCCTGCGCCAAGAATATATCACACAGCAGTGGTTCAGAAGGTTAAGCAGGCTATGGGTGCCAATGTGAGACTTTGTGATGGGTCCAATCCATGCGGCAGTGGTGAAGCTTTGGTTCTGCTTGGGTTTGTGCCATGCAGCAGAGGAGAAGGTCAGTTTTGCTGAATTCCCAGGCTGGCAGAGCACCTAAGGCCCACTCCAGGGGTTCAGGACCTTTTGTGGCACTACTTGGTAGGGTAGACTCACAGATTACAGAGTCCAGGTGCAGATGCAAAAATTGTTGGAAGCCACTTGTGTCCCTGAGACTTCAGATTAGGAGGCCAGCCAACCAGCCCTTGGAGTCCTCTGGGTTCTGGGTTCAAAAGATACAGGTCCAGTCCTTCTCACCCAGTCAAGAGAGCAGCAGGTTAGCACAGCAAAGCAGAATGAAGTCCAGAAAAGTGTCATTCCTTCAGCAGCACAGCAGTCATTTTTCCTGGAAGAGTATCCACAGGCCCAGAAGTGTACTGACGTGGTGATGTTCGAGGCCCATCTTTTATACCCTATTGCCATGGTTCTGGAAGGTGGCAGAAGGAGATTCCAGAGACACCAAACATGAATCAATTATCTCTTCCCATTTGGAAATTCCACATCTAACGTATAATAAGGTAACTCCAATATTGTCCTATAGGAGGGACTGGCTTTGCAGTAGTGAAAACAAATTTAAGATTTATTCACTACCAGGACATGTAAAACTTAAATGTATATGTTCTCCTTCTTAAATAAATTGCACCCTGTCCTGTAGGCTGTCCAGGACCTATCCTAAGGGTGACTTATATGTATTAAAAAGGAGGGTTTGAGCCTGACAAAAGATTTAATTTGCTAGGTCGAAATGGTGGGTTAAAACTGCACACACAGGCTCTGCAATGGCAGGTCTGAGATATGTTTAAAGGGCTACTTATGTGGGTGGCACAATCAGTGCTGCAGACCCACTAGAAGCATTAAAATTACAGGCCCAAACACAGGCAGTTCCACCTTACTGGGGACTTATAAGTAAATTAAATATGCCAGTTGGGGATAGGCCAATATTACCATGTTTAATGGAGAGAATACAAGCCCTTTGCATTAGTTAGCAGTGATAAAGTATGCATAGTCCCAATACCAGCAAAAACAAGGTCAGAAAAAGTGGGGGAAGAAGGCTAAAGTTGGGAGGGAAGACCACCCTGAGTCTGACAGGTTTAACATGCCTCCCCCCCAGCTGAAAATGGGGAGATCTACCCAACCCCTTGGGAGTTCTCTTCACTAAGGGGGAGGAACCTTTATAAACCATCAGGACGGTGTTCCACCATAAAGTCGCTTCTCTATGGGGAGAAGGACCACTTTAACAGTTTGTGATTTTCACCTCTCATTTGAATGAGCTATCTGAGGGGCCTATGATCTGTCTGAACCCAGAAATGTGTCAAAAACATGAGTGGTCTGAGTTTCTTTAGTGCCCAGACTACAGCAAAGGGCTTCCTTTCAATAACACTCCACCTCTGTTTCTGTGGAAATAACCACCTGCTAATGAAGGCTGTCGGTTGGGCTAGGCTCTCCTGATTTAACTATGCTAACACCAGCCCTAAGCCATGCTCTGAAGTGTCTGTCTGTACCATGAACTCCATATATAAGTCAGGAGTCTTAAGGATGGGTGCTGTACACATGGCCTTCTTGAGGGTATCAAAGGCTTTCTGGCAGGTTTCTGTCCATATCACCTGTCTAGGCTGCTTCTTTGAAGTCAGCTCTGTTAAGAGGGCAATGATACCATATCTCTTAACAACACATGAATGGCCCGGATGGGCCCTCATCTCTCTCTGTTTTAGGAGTTTGCAAAGCCAGGAGTCTCAATCTTGGCCTAGAGGAGCTTCACCTTGGCTTCGCTCAACCTCTGACACAGATACACCATGGAACCCTGCCCTACCTGACACTTACTGGCCTTGATAGTCCGGTCAACCTGCTGAAGGGCCTGAAGCACCTCCTGGAGGTGGTACTGGTGATCATCCCAGATTTAGCTGTGGAGCTGTAGACAGCTATGTCATCCAGATAGGCAGCACAGAATGCCTCTGCCCAGCCAGGATCATATTTGCCAACCTCTGAAAGGTGGCAGGGGTGTTATTCAAGCCAAACTGCATCACCTGGAATTGGAAGTGTCCTCTGGAGCTGAGAATGCAGACTTCTCTTTTGCCCCTCAGTCAGCGCAATCTGCCAGTACCCAGAAGTCAAATCAAAAGTACTAAGAAATGTATCAGTGCCCAGCCTATCTTTGAGCTCATCAGCTCGGGGATAGAGTTTGTGTCAGTCTTTGTGATGGAATTGAGACCCTGGTAGTCCACGCAGAACCTAAGTTCTGAGGTAGCGCCTAGTGGGCAGTCTTGGGTACCAGTACCACAGGGCTGGATCAGGGACTGTTGGTGGTCTCAATTACGCCTAAAGCCAGCATCTAGGAGACCTCTTCCTTGACATTGGCTTTTACCCCGTCTGACAAACTGTACATTTTTATTTGTAAAAGGTGGATTGTCTACAGTGTCAATGTCATGGAAACACAGGTGCGTGAGTCCAGGAGTGAGGGAGAACAGCAACATGAACTGCCCCAAAAGCTGGTGGAAACTATTCTGCTGTTCTGAATACAGTGTGGGAGAGAGGTTGACACCCTCCACTGACTTATCATGTTCATGGGCAGACGGGAGGTCAAGAGAGGCTTGCTCTCTTCTTCTACTCATGCATCTGTCACAGAAGTATGTTTACGTTGGGCCTCTCAAAGTGCAGTTTGAGGTGGTTCACATATAGCACCAGTAAGGGATTCCTAGGGGTCTGGAAATCCACCAAGGTGGATTACCTCTTCTGCTTCTTCACCTCAGATGGGCCTGTTTAGTGATCCTGGACAGCTCTGGGCTTCCCAGTCTCCATGGCCCACACCTTCTGGCCAGGCTAAAACTCCACTTGAGTGACTCTCTGGTCATACCAGAGCTTCATAACTTCCTGACTGGCCTCAAGAGTACATTTTGCCTCTTTCCAGAAGCATCACACTGGTTGATGAGGGCCAGCATGTAGCTGACCACATACTGAGGAGATTTCCTGGGAGCTTTCCTCCACCCTCTCTCATAAGGCTAAGAGATTCTCTAACAGGGTGGCCAAAGAGAATTTCAATGGGGCTAAATCCACCCCCTTTTCTGTGGCACCTCCCAGTAGGCAAAAGGAAGCCATGGAAGGAGTACATCCTACTTATGCCTCATGAGCTGAGGTAGGCCAATTATCATGCCCTTCATGGTCTTGTTGAATCTCTCCACAAGACTGTTGGTTTGGGGATTGGGGAGTGGAGAACGTATACGTTACTGCACAGTAAACCCCCCTGGACTTCATGCACACTGACATAAAGTTAGTGCGTATGTCAGACACTACCTCTTTGGGAACCCCACATGGGTGGAGTTACCGACCTCAAAGCAGGTGCAGTCACCGACCTCAAAGAGATGGCCTCTGGGAAACGAGTGGCATGGTCCACCACGACCAGGGTGAACCTGTTGCTCAAAGCTGTCTTGGGGTCCAAAAGTCCAATAATGTCAATGCCTACCTTCACAAAGGGAGTGCCAATGACAGGTAATGTGTTCAGGTGAGCCTTGAGCTTTTTCCCAGACTTCTCAATCGCCTGACAGGTGGGACAGGACCTGCAGAATGTATCTGAGGCCGTCTTCATCCAGAGCCAATAGAAGAGGGCAACAAGCATGGTGAAGGTCTTGTCTTGTCTCGGATGTCCTGCCATGGGTATGTTATGAGCCAAACCCTAGTAGGAAGTCCTGTAACACTGAGGGACCAACAGCACATCGGTGGCCCAGATCCAGCAGCCTTAGGCTGGCTACATAGGAGGTAATTCTCCCAATAGATCAGGTGATCTGCCGAGGTGTCACCGGCTGCCTGGGCTTCAACTTGCCACCTCAAGTCCCTCAATAGTGGGGCACTCTTTCTGTGCCTAACAGAATTTATCCCTGGTGGACCCACCCTCAACTTACCAACCAGCAAGCTCAGGCAGGCTTTGTCCTCCCAAAATGGTTCGGGGGCATCTTCCTCAGGTGCCCTGTCAACCCCTACCATGGGAACGTCAGGGGGTGGTTTCTCATGCCCCTTGCCCCTCTCGTTCAACTATCTGGGTTATTGTTCCACGCTGCAGACACACAGAGACTCCCTTTCCAGGCAGCCATGAACCTTGTGGTCATACAGACCCATTCAGACAAACCTAACGTCTCCAAGTGTCACCTGAGCTCTACTTCCATCCAGATAGTGTGCTTCAGGTCGTTACCCAACAGACAACCTACAGGCCTGGTAGGGCTCAACTCTACTTTTAGAGAGCTTGAGACACCCCCCCACACTCAAAGGGAACTAGAGACTCCGATAGATGACTCTCACGATTGTCAACGGCTATGACTTGGTGGAATGTGTTAGGGAGGACCTGCTCTGAAGACTCCAGCTGACACCTCACAGTAGTCATGCTGGCTCCTGTGTCCCTCAGAGCCTCCACTTGTTACTCATTGATGGTGACACACTGTCTCTGCTTAGACGTATTGGGAGGCATATAGGTTTTGCACTATCTCCTTATCCCCCAAAGATTCTAGGGTCACATCTGCCTGTTCCCTAAAGCTAACTGGGACAACCTCCTGCTACACTCTCCAACCCAGATGTCTGCCCACCAGTGGGGGGCTGTGCCCACTTGGACATTTGGAGTCACCCTTGGAGTGCCCATACTTGTAGCCCTTGGTTCACTAGGGTGCAACCTTTCCTGTCTGTTTGTCAAATAACCCCTTCTTTTTAGGCTCTGAATGGGACTAGGTAACACTGTTCCCTTGTGAATGATTTGGGGGGCATTTAGAGAAATCCTTATTTTTAAGTCCCCCCCCCCCTTATTCTGGTGGGAACCCTAACCTCCCTTATGACAGTCCCCCAGACACCTTCTTTGACACTCTGTTGCTGGCCCAGAGGTCTGCCTCCTCAGCAGGCTTCCTGGGGTCAGTCAGCTTTCTGTCAACTAGGTGCTGGCACAACTCTGCAAAGTAAATACTGAGCATGTGCTCTCTCAAAATTAGATTGTTCAGTGAATTGTAGTCATTATCCATGCTGCACCACACCCAACCATTCAGTTACTTGCTGGAGTAATTGATAAAATCAACCCAGAATTGGTTGAGGAGCTTCTGGTTGTCCCTGAATGTTTGGCTGTATTTTTCATGGTTCAGCCCAAATTTAGCTATCAAGATGGCTTTCATTGGAGAGTACATGGTTTGGTCCCCAACCTCTAAAGTAGAAAAAGTGTGACCCACCCCACAATAGGCATACGTTTCCACATACCACCCCACCAGTGCTCTTCTGGGATCTTATGAACCATCACGGCTATCTCTTACCCAAAAAAACCCTTTTCAATGTCATCTCCCACCACATAATTGGGCACCAAATCCTTGGGGATGCAGACCTTTTTGTCTCCTTGCAACATTGCAGGCATGCTGCCACCAATGCTGCCGGGGTCTGCCTGCCTTGCTTTCAGTCCAGCTCCTCTCATAAGCCAAATGTCCCCATGCTAATTTCAACTCCATGACCAGTTTCTTCTCCTCCATCCTGAGCCTGTAAAGCTTTGCACTTGTATAGCGCACTACTCACCGTTAGGGTCTCAAGGCGCTGTATGCATACCGCTGGGGAACCCCTCCTGGCTTTTCCCTGTGAGGCACCCACTCGTGGACAGCCCCAGGGTGAAGCCAGGCATCCAAGCGCTGTGAGGGCCATTGTGGAGATTAAGCAAGCTATTGCCCAGAGTTACAGAGTGGGACCCATTAATTAGATTAGGCACAGAGGTGAGAATTATCTGGTCCAAGGGAATTGAGCCCAAGACCCGCTGAGGTGGTAATTGAACCCTGGTCCCAGGCCAGATCTCTGCATCAGGATCTGCTGCTCTAACCATTGTGCCACACTTCTCCACCAGCCTAGGCACCTCCAGCCTGAATTCTCTCCCTTCTCTCTGCCAGCTCCTGTGGGGACAGGCTGCAGGCAGATACACTGCTCCCTGTCCTTGCATGGAGCTCCATGTTAGAGGTCAAGTCCTCCCCTTCAGCAGGCTGTTAGCCCTCAGAACTGAGATCCAAATCCTCTCCTTGGCTAGCCATCTCATTTTCTTCAGTTGCTATGGTAAGTAACTTCTTGACTTTGACCCAGGCCATCAGCGCCTTTTTCAATTCCACCTTCCTGGTGGTGTTCTTGGCTGGAAGTCCCCTCCCTTCTTTTTAGAGAACTCTTTGAGCTGGGCCACAGTCTAGTCCTCCATCTTGGCCAGCTCACACTCCAAGCTCGAAGAGGTGGATTCAGGCACCACAGAAAGAGAGAACATTTTAGAAAATCAGTAAGGCCAATTATGAAGATTCATTCAAATTGGTCTTAGATTATTTATGTGGGGTGGTAGAGTAACCCCAAATGACTGTGTGCACTGCACGAACACAAGACTAATCTTCACCGCTGAACACTAGTGTAAGAAATTGGGTTGTTGGTTAATTGGGGTGTGGCCCCTGGTCAAGCAGCAACCACAATCCTTGTCAGGGTAAGGCACAAGCAAACCCCATATTTAACCAGTGCTCAACCCTGTGATAGCTTGGCATAGAGCAGCCAGGGTTTTCGTATAGGCAATGTGTAAAGTATTTGTGCAGCAGAAAGATTTGCTGGTTCTGCTGGATCCACCAGCTGGCAGAACTTCGTAGGCCCACTTCCAAGAGTTCAGGACTGGGGTGGCACCACTAGACAGGATAGACTCACAGATGGCAGAGTTTAGGTGCAAATGCAAGATTGTTGGAAGCCTGTTGATTCCTGAGGCTTCAAATCAGGAGGCCAACCATCCAGGCATTGGAGTCGTTCTGGGTTCAAGAGATGCAGGTCCAGACCTTCTTGCCTAGTCAACAGGGAAGCAGGTCAGCACAGCAAAGCAGAATGCAGTCCAGAAAAGTGGCAGTCTTTTAGCAGCACAGCAGTCATTCTTCCTGACAGAGGATCCACAGGTGCAGAAGTGTACTGAAGTGATGGTATTTGAGGCCCATCGTATTTACCCTGGTGGCCTGGTTCTGGAAGGTGGGAGAAGCTTCTACATAGTGGCTTTGAAGTGCAGGGAAGTCCCTGCCTCTCCTGCTCTGTCTGCAAGCTGGCTGAAGTGACATTGCGGAGCTATTAGGCCCTTTGTGTGTGGACAGGACACAGCCTATTTAGGTGTAAGGGAGGCTGTGTCCAGTTCCATCCTTCCATCCTGCCAGTGATGGCCCATCCAGTGACACCTAAGCTCCCATGGTATGTAGCTGTCAATAAGGAATACACAAAGCCCAGCTGCCAACTATACTTAGTCATGTGACCAGAGACAGGCTGCAGGCACCAAATGGAGAAGGCAAGAAAATGTCAACTTTCTAAAAGTGGCAGTTTCAGAATTGCAGTTTAAAATCCGACTTCATAATATGTTAGGATTTCAAATTGTGATTCCAGAGACACCAAATGTGAACTGTCTATCTCTTCCCATTGGGAAATTACACTTATAAAATGTAATAAGGCAACTCCAATGTTATCCTATGGCAGAGACAGGCCTGGCAGTAGTGAAAAACAAATGTAAGGGTTTTTCACCACCAGGGCACTTAAAAGTACATGTCCTATTTTTTAAATACATTGCACCCTGCCCTCTGGGCTGTCAAATGCAAAAAGGGCCTATCCTAGAGGTGATTTATAAGTACTAAAAAGGAAGGTTTGGGCCTTGCATAAAAGGCTTATTTTGCCACGTCGAAATAGTGGTTAAAACTGCACATACAGGCTCTGCAATGGCATACCTGAGATATGTTCAAAGGGCTACATAAGTGGGTGGCGCAATCAGTGCTGCAGACCCACTATCAGCATTTAAGTTATAGGACCTGGTCATAGGCAATGCCACTTTACTGAGCACTTATAAGCAAATTAAATATGTCAATTGGGGATAGGCCATTATTGCAATGTTTAAAGGAGAGAGTACAAGCACCTGTGCACTGGTTAGCAGTAGTAAAGTGCACAGAGTCCTAATTCCAGGAAAAATGGGGTCAGAAAAAGAGGAGGAGGATGGCAAAAAGTTGGGGGAAAGACCACCCTAAGGCTGACAAGCCTAACAGGTGGATTCAAAACAAGATATCCTTTTATTTGGCAAACCCTGCATTCAACAGTACGGCAACAGATACAAATGAAAAGCTTTGGGCCCCTACACTTGTTTTGTGTTTTTTTCTGACAAGTCAAGCACTGTGCCTAGAGACTAGAGAAGACTTGTACTTCTCTATATCCACATTATGTTCTGTATCTAAATAACAAGTTGGGTTGTAGAACTGCAGACCATCCTGTGGTGCTTTTTAGATTGAGCGTAGATGCGTTTTTTTACCTCTTATAAGTATTCTGTGGGCTTTTAACCACACCCATCACTTTCACGTGTTCGTGGGCATGCCTCTCAAAAATCCCTTGATGTCATTGGTAAATGTTTTACGTTTGTCCCGCCTTGGGGCGGTTTTGATACCGCCATGCAAACTGACCCTGTTGCGCGATTGCTGATACACTTCAGTGTGGGTGAACTATTTTTTCTTTTGTCTCTCCCCTTTGTACTCCATGGTGGCCATGGCGCTCACAGCACGGGGAACTCTATCAGCGGTATTGAAGCGTTGGTCACATTGTTCACACTATTACTTTATAAGAGTCATTTCTTTTGTCTCTCTCCTTCACCCTCCATAGTTTTCACAAAAACACTTGTGATTGATAAATGCTTTACGTAAAAAACACAGAAATCCTCAAAGCTTCTCTCCCTAAACAGCGGGAGAGACAATGCTAAAATATTCACTGCACTCTGGAAACTCGCCCCATAATGCTTTACAAGCCATTGCTTTTAGAAAAATGATTTGCTCATAACTCAGTCTGTGGTGGTCGTAGGACAATAGGACCACCACCAAGACATTCACAACAATGTACTCTTTCTCTCTACTTCATCTCAGGGTCCCCACACTAGGTTAGTGGAAACCCCAAAATAATAACCCATCCCATTATTCAGTGTCTTGTTAAGCTCTCTCATAGCTGGAATTTTTGTTTTACAGCTCGGAGTAGTTTGTGTTTTAAGGGCTTTGTTTGTAATATAATTGAAGTAGGCCTATTAGATCGGAAAATGTTTAAGGCATTACAACATTGGCGGTAAAAGCCAATACACAGCCGCGGACGCGGAAATCCACCACAGCTCTTATGACCCACATCTCGGAATCTGCCGAAATTCAGACACCCACACAAGTTCGCCACACCAAAGGTCAGTGATAAACTGGCGAAAACAAAACCTCCATCGTCACGCCAACAGAAACACGCTCATGCTATCATGACCCACGAATCCACGCGGCGGTCTTTCAACCGCGGTATTCCATTGGCGGTACACACCGCCGCGCTCAAAATACACACACATCTCCAAAACACCGCCACATTGGACAATTCGAAAGACACACACCTGATACACATACAAACACCACTCCCACACACCCATTACAATATAAAACACACACCCACTACAATATAAAACACACACCCACATCACACACAAACCCCTACGACCCAAAATTATTGACGAAGGCCAGAGAGAGAGCACAGAATAGACAACCCCACCACACAGAGGCACACAACACCATCACCCACACAACATCCACGCACAAAACACCACACACCACTACACATCACCACACTCATCACCACATACACCACCCCACACATCACCTACACCACCCCATGGCACGGCAAAGACACCCCAGGTTCTCCAAGGAGGAGCTCAGGGTCATGGTGGAGGAAATCGTACTGGTAGAGCCACAGCTATTTGGAGCACAGGTGTAGCACACCTCCATAGCTAGGAAGATGGAGCTATGGTGAAGAATAGTCGACAGGGTCAACACAGTGGGACAGCACCCAAGAAATCGGGACGACATCAGGAAGAGGTGGAACGACCTACGGGGGAAGGTGCGTTCCGTGGTATCCAGGCACAACATCGCGGTACAGCGGACTGGCGGCGGACCCCCACCTCCTCCTCCACAACTAACAACATGGGAGGAGCAGGTCTTGACCATTATGCATCCTGAGGGCCTCGGAGGAATCGGTGGAGGAATGGACACTGGTAAGTCAAATCTTAATTATCATATCCCCCACCCTACCTGCATGCTATCACACACCCCCACCCTCACCCCCTCCCCTATCACTCCAACTCCTCACTAATGTACTAATAACACAAACCACCCATCCCAACACCAAGCCCTGCATGACACAACAAAGCATGGACACCCATCACTAAAGCATGCCCACTGCACATACCCATAACACCCCCCCCCAACCATCATCACACAAGCCCCCACACAGGAATGCTAGCACTGGGGTACACACTCACCCACCCATTTCACACCATGACACACACACATGCAATAATCATACTTTTACACCCCTGCAGGACCACTACCTAACGTCACCAGACAGCAGGGTCCAGACATCTCTACCCCACCCACAGAAGAGGCCCACAGTGATGACAGCAGCTATGGCCAACTGGATCCAGATGACCAGCCTGGACCATCGTGGGCCTCGGGACAGTCGGTTCCCCTCGCACAGGCACAGCCCAACACAGACCTTCTACCCTCTGGAAACACCAGCGCAGCACCCACCCAGCGGGCCCATACCTCCGTACCCAGGACATGTCAATCAGCTGTGTGTCCACCACTATAGGGAACCCAGGATAACCCACCACCCCAACAACAACAGGGCCCTGGGGACAGTGGTAGTGGGCACACGGTCCAGGGGACGGAGGCCCAGGAACCCAGGGGATCTGGGAGGGCTGCCGTGCGACAGGGGGCGGACAGGCCAAGGGAACCCACTCTCCAAGAGGCCCTCTCCTCCATCATGGGAGCATACCACCACTCCCAGGAGACGATGGCTACGGTCCAGGCCAAGTTTCAGGAGACCCAGCGCCTGCAGGAGGACCAGTATTTTGGGTTCAGGGAGGAACTCAGAACCATCAGCTCCGCCCTAGGCACCATCGTAGGGGTGCTGAAGGACATACAGAACACTATGAGGGACACCGTGGCACTCCAAGGGGCCCCTGACACTAGCATGGACGATGAACTGCCCACCACCTCTGCCGGCGCTAATGGACAGGACGCCCCGCCACAGGACCACCACACCAGCACCCCACCCCCTGCAGACGGAGAACCACCCCGCAAGCGGTCCCTGAGATCCAGGAACAGGACAGAGCACGATGGCAAGACCCCCGCCAAGAAATGAGACCACCCTGATTGTCATCCCACTGTCCCACTTTGTAACCCTGTCCATATTGGAACTGCCCCAGCTCCACTTCCTATGCCCATATGGGCAGTGCACCTGTGAGACTAATAGACTGGACTCTGCCATGGACATTCCTCCACCATCACCCCTCACCATTTTACCACCCCCTCCAATATTTAGCACTTCAATAAACACCCTTGAACCACAAAACAATCGGGAGTCAGTCTGTGTTTGAGAAAATGTGTATTAGCTATGACAGTGACAAAATCCGTTCTCAATAGTAATGTCAACATACCTATGTCACACATCACAAGTCCATGAAGGATGCAAGCAGATGACACACATTGGTAACCACACCTGTGAAACCGTAATGGAAATGTACAACTCAGTTACCAAATACTGGTTGAAATTGACAGACAGGATAGAGGTAGAAGTGTGAAAGTACTTGTAGAAGTCAAGAAAGTGTTCTCACCTGTGTGTCACTGGAAATATTGCTGTATGACTGAGTCCCTGTTGTCAATGTCTTCTTCCTCTGCTTCCTCCTCATCACTGTCCACAGGCTCCACAGCTGCCACAACACCGTCATCTGGACCATCCTCCTGCAGAAAAGGCACCTGGCGTCGCAAAGCAAGATTGTGAAGCATACAGCAGGCGATGATGATCTGGCACACCTTCCTTGGTGAGTAGAATAGGGAACCACCTGTCATATGGAGGCACCTGAACCTGGCCTTCCGGAGGCCGAAGTTGCGTTCGATCACCCTCCTTGTCCACCCATGGGCCTCATTGTAGCGTTCCTCTGCCCTTGTCTTGGGATTCCTCACTGGGGTCAATAGCCATGACAGGTTGGGGTAACCAGAGTCCCCTAATAGCCACACCCGGTGCCTCTGGAGTTGACCCATCACATAAGGGATGCTGCTATTCCGCAGGATGTAGGCGTCATGCACAGAGCCAGGGAACATAGCATTTACCAGGGAGATGTACTGGTCTGCCAAACATACCATCTGTACATTCATCGAATGATAACTCTTCCGGTTCCTGTACACCTGTTCACTCCTGTGGGGGGGGACCAGAGCTACATGGGTCCCATCAATGGCACCTATGATGTTAGGGATATGTCCCAGGGCATAGAAGTCACCTTTAACAGTAGCCAAATCCTCCACCTGAGGGAAAAAGATGTAGCTCCTCATGTGTTTCAGCAGGGCAGACAACAAGTTGGAAAACATAGGCTGTGACATCCCTGATGCCATGGCCACTGTTGTTTGAAATGACCCACTTGCAAGGAAATGGAGCACTGATAGCACCTGCACTTGAGGGGGGATTCCTGTGGGATGGCGGATTGCTGACATCAGGTCTGGCTCCAACTGGGTACACAGTTCCTGGATTGTGGCACGGTCAAACCTGTAGGTGATGATTAAATATCGCTCCTCCATTGCCACCAGCGGTCGGTACACCGGAGGATTCTGCCATCTCCTCACACGTCCCAGCTGACGGTGCCTAGGAAGGACAAAAGCGACCACAGAGTCAAGCAACTCAGAGGTATGTACCCACAGCTACACAGAACACGAAACATAATCCAAAAAGTTGTCTGTAAGAGTGTTGAGTCCAGGCCTAGGTATGTGTGACGCAGTTGTAAATGAAGCCATGTGGGCCCCTGAAATGGCGGCTGCCTGACCTCTAAACTGGGACAATGGGATGTGAGGTAACTGCGCTGGCGTTGTACACCGTCGCGGTAGGCGGTCGAAGACCGCGGCGCAATGCTGCATTGGTTAACATTGGACCCTATGGGTCCCAGGAGCCAATGACGAAGTGCGCCGGCGGTGATGATACGCACCGCCGCGGACGTGACCGCCATTTTCTATCTGTTCAATCACTCGATACCTGATCTTCGACAGGAGAGGACCTATACTGCAAGTGCTGCTGTGAGCTCGGTTTGGAAGAGACAATGACACGTGCGTCTGGGGAAAAGGCCCCTGCCTTCACTGCACATGAGTTGGAGAAGCTCATGGACGGGGTCCTCCCCCAATACACGCTACTCTACGGTCCTCCAGACCAACAGGTGAGTACATAGGGTGCAAGTTGTATGGGCTATGTCTGGGTGGAGAGGGCTGGTCGTAAGAAGGAAGGGGGCAGAGTTCTGTGAGCATGAAGGACTGTGAATGCATGTGCCACATGGCAAGGGCAGGGATGTGGGCCACTCATTTCGACGGTGCAGTTGGTAATGACTTCTCTTCTTCCCCTGTCCATGTCATGTAGGTCAGCGCCCACCAGAAGAAGGATATTAGGCGTGCCATCGCCAAGGACGTCCGGACCCTGGGGGTCCACCAGAGACGGAGCACCCACTGCCGTAAAAGATGGGAGGACATTCGCCGCTGGAGCAAGAAGACGGCGGAGGCTCAGCTGGGGAAGGCCTCCCAACGTGGGAGGGGTGCCCGTCGCACCATGACCCCCCTGATGATCAGGATCCTGGCGGTGGCCTACCCTGAGTTGGATGGGCGCTTGAGGGCATCACAGCAGACACAAGGGGGTGAGTACACTCTCATTCAGCTGACTTTGCGCGCAGTGGAGGGATCTGGGTGGGGGAAGAGGGCTGTGGGTTTCCCTAGGCCAGGGCGAGTTCTGTAGGCTAGGCCCCTCCGTAATGCAGGCCATATGCCACTCAACCCTACCTCTGTAGAGTGCCAAGTACAGGTATACATGCCCCTGTGTCATCTATGTGTGCAGATGTCCACCATAGCCATGTAGGCCATATCCCAGGAACTGCATCTGTAGAGCCCAACAGCGCGGCGTAGTGCAGGGGGCTGCTGTGTCTGTATTGACCGCCAACGGTAGCGGAAAGCCATGCACTCAACCTGTCTTTCTTCTGTCGTCCTCCCCCCCATTTTTGTGCTGTCCCTGTTCTTTTGTGCATCAGCATCATCAGGTGGCGGTACAGTGGCACCGGAGCACGAGGCGGCTGCATCCCACATGGCCATGGAGGGCCACACCACGGACTCCAAATACACCAGTGGGACGGAGGTGGAGGGGAGCTTCACGGCGGTCACCGGATCAGCAACCAGCGACACGGACTCGTCCTCCGATGGGAGCTCCCTTGTGGTGGCGGCAACATCTGTGCCCCCCACTTCTACAGGTACAGCCGCCACCCCCCCTACCAGCACCGCCCTCCCAGCAGCCCCTCAGCCTTCGCCCCGTGCCCGCTCACCCAGGAGGGTGGGCATCACCTTCGCCCCAGGCACCTCAGCCCCTGCCCCTGTCACCTCTGCTGCCCTCAGTGAGGAGGCCATTGACCTCCTCAGGTCACTCACTGTTGGGCAGTCTACCATTGTGAATGCCATCCAGGGTGTAGAAAGGGAGTTGCAACACACTAATGCATTCCTGGAGGGCATTCATTCTGGTCAGGCTGCCCATCATTGAACCCTGCAATCTCTGGCCTCAGCACTGATGGCAGCCATTGTCCCTGTGTCTAGCCTCCCCCCTCCAACTTCCTCCACCCAGACCCAATCCCCTGTACCTCTGCCTATCCCAAGCACACCATCAGACCAGCCTGCACACACGTCAACACACAAGGGAAGCTCAGGCAAACATAGGCACCACACATCCCACAGGCACTCACACAAGCATCACCCACATACAGACACAGCAACATCCACTGCCTCCACTGTGTCTCCCTCCTCGTCGTCTCCCTCCCAGTTTCGTCAAAACTCTCACCTGCATGCACTACCACTACAGCCACTAGGACTCGCACCAGCACACCCACCACCACACCCCGCACACCTGCACTCACCACCCCCACTACCATTTACACGTCCCCTGTGTCCTCTCCCAGTGTGTCTGTGACGCCCCCTCCCAAAGTACACATACGCGGGCACACACACACCCAACATCCATCCACCTCACGACAGCCTCCAGAACATGCACCTGCACCCAAATCATCCAAAGTTACACCTCCTACAACCACCTCCTCTTCCTCCACTCCCAGACCCCCTCCAGCTACCCGTCCCAGTGTTCGTCAGAAACTTTTCCTGAGCAACGTTGACCTCTTTCCCACCACCCCCCCTCCAATTCATAGGTCCCATGCTAGCACCTCAGCCAAAAAATCTCCGGTACCAGTGGTGCCTGTTAGAGGTATGTGGAGTGCACCGGCCACCAGGGCAGCCAGTGTGGCACGGAGCCAAAGCACAGCCAGTCCCCCCCTGTGAAGCACCAGAAGTTGGACAGTGCCCGACGGGATAGGGGGAAGACTCCAGCCGGCAAACCCGCTCACAAGGGTCCCGGGGGGAGTGTTGACTCAGCTGAAAGGAAGGGGCAGAATAAAGCGCCAAAGTCTGGGAAGAGCAGCACGGCCGAGAAGGCCGCCATCATCCCCGCTGCCCAGGAGGCCTCCGCCAGCCCGATCGTCACTGGCCAGGACGCCACCGCCAGAGTCCGTGCCCAGGAGGGCAGTCCCATAGTCAGTGGTCAGGAGACCACCGCCAGAGTCAGTGCCCAGGAGGGCCCCGGCAGCCACTGCCCCGCTGGGCAATGAGGGACCGCCATGGCAAACACCGCTGCACAGGTCAGAGACAGCAAAGTCAAGCACCACTGAACAGGGCAAGCACCGCTGAACAGGGCAAAGACCGCCATGGCAAGCACCGCTGAACAGGTCAGAAACTGCAAAGTCAAGCACCGTTGAACAGGGCAAGCACCGCTGAACAGGGCAAAGACCGCCATGGCAAGCGCCGCTGAACAGGTCAGAAACTGCAAAGTCAAGGACCGCTGAACAGGGCAAAGACCGCCATGGCAAGCACCGCTGAACAGGGCAAGCACCGCTGAACAGGGCAAAGACCGCCACGGCAAGCACCGCTGAACAGGGCAAAGACCGCCATGGCAAGCACCGCTGAACAGGTCAGAAAATGCAAAGTCAAGCACCGCTGAACAGGGAAAAGACCGCCATGGCAAGCACCGCTGAACAGGGCAAGCACCGCCAACTCTAGCACCGCTAACCCATGTGCGGCACGGGCAGTGACGGAACTGGGACTGTCACGGGGACAGTGATGCACTCTGGGCACCAGTCCCCCTCCAGAACCAGTGGAGACATGCATCCATTCCGTCTGTCCTTAAGAGGATGAAGCACTCTGGGCACCAGTCCCCCTCCAGAACCAGTGGAGCCTGTTATCGACTTGAGAGACTGTGGCTTTGCACTCCCCAGGATAAAGCAGTGGGCAAACCACCCACTGGAGAGACTTGAGAGACTGTGGCTTTGCACTCCCCAGGATGGTACAGTGGGCAAACCACCCACTGAAAAGACTTGTGAGACTGTGGCTTTGCACTCCCCAGGATGGTACAGTGGGCAAACCACCCACTGGAGAGACTTGTGAGACTGTGGCTTTGCACTCCCCAGGATAAAGCAGTGGGCAAACCACCCACTATAGAGACTTGTGAGACTGTGGCTTTGCACTCCCCAGGATAAAGCAGTGGGCAAACCACCCACTATAGAGACTTGTGAGACTGTGGATTTGCACTCCCCAGGATGGTACAGTGGGCAAACCACCCACTGAAAAGACTTGTGAGAGTGTGGCTTTGCACTCCCCAGGATAGAGCAGTGGGCAAACCACCCACTGAAAAGACTTGTGAGACTGTGGCTTTGCACTCCCCAGGATAGAGCAGTGGGCAAACCACCCACTGAAAAGACTTGTGAGACTGTGGCTTTGCACTCCCCAGGATACATCAATGGGCATGGAGCCCCCTTGTGGATCTGGCGTGGTGCTGTCATCCAGCTGAGGTGTCCCCCCTACCCTTCCCCCTGAGGTGCCTGTTGTATTTCGATCTGATGCCCAAGCAGTGTTCTCTCCGTTTTGCTCAGGTATCTAGTGTGGGCCTCGCCCATGCGTTTTGGGGCCAGTGGTCCACGGTCATTGAATGGTGCATACCTGCACTACTAATCGTGATGTATATATTGTTGAATGTGTATATATATCTGTATATATTAGCTTACTGTATTTTTATACATTACAATGGTTGCACTCATTTCCTTTTGTCTTTGCATTCTTCCGGGGGGGTTGTTACTGTAATGTTTGGATATGCATTGGTGTGTGTGTTGTAGTGGGTGAGGGTCGGGGTGGGGGTGGGGGTGTTGTGTGTGTGTCCCTGACTTTTGCCTCCCCTATGTCGTAGGTGCACTACTCACCGTTGTCTTCGGCGCCGGCGTTGATGGTCATCGTACAGGAGCAGGAAGACTATCGCAGGGAGTATTTGGAGTTCCGGCTCCATGGTGCCCTCCTTCCTCGTGGAGTGTTTGAGGTGAGCGTGTTCCCTTTGAAATGGCTGTTTCCGCCGTGTTTTTATCCACGGTGAATCCGCCCCGGAAAAGGTGGTGGATTGGTAGGTTGTGATACTGTGGGCGGTACTTTGTCTCCCGCCTGTCTGTTGGCGGTGACTGCCACTCTGCTTGTCTGTACCGCCGTGGCGGTCGGAGTGTTAAAGTGGCTGTCTTTGTTGGCGGTTTCCGCCACGGTCATAATTCCCTTTTTTTTTCCGCCGGCCTGTTTGCGGTCTTACCGCCACTTTAACACCGTCCGCCAAGGTTGTAATGACCCCCTATATTCTCTAGGAGTTAAATATAGGATTACACTGTATTACTTTCTGCCATTTTCGTTTCCTGTGGTTATGTCTACTGGGGGCTAATTATGTGGTTACATGGCCATGGCCATGTTTCTTACAAATGCTATTTTTGTTGTGGTGTCCTCTAGTGTCTGTTCTAAGCATTGCGGTTGACATATCAACATACTACAATATTCACAGTACGGAAACTCACCCCATAATGCTTTGCAGGGCATTACTTTTACAAAATATATTTGCACATAACTCAGCCTGTGGTGGTCCTAGGACAATGGGACCAACTTCAAAACATTCACCATGACCTGCTCTTTCTGTCTACACCATCTCTTGGTCCCCACACTAGGTTAGTGGGGACCCCAAAATATTAACCCCTCCCACTATTTAGTGTCTTTTTAAGCATTCTCGTGGTTGTAAATTTTGTTTTCCAGCTTGGAATAGTTAATGTCTTAAAGGCCTTGTTTGTAATTTCATTACAATATGTCTGCTAATCCTAAAAATGTTTAGTGTGATCTGTTCTCAAGGGTATAAATATATGGTTACAGTGCATTACTTTCTGACATTTTCCTTTTATGTGGTTATGCCCTCCAGGGGGCTAACTATACGGTTAAATGACTTTGGCCCTCATTACAACATTGGCAGTAAAAGCCGCTTACCGCCGTGCAGAAGGCCGCCAACACACCGCCGCGGCCGCGGAAAACCGCTACAGCGATTATGACCCAAAGCACGGAATCCGACAAAATTCAGACACCCACACAAGTCCGCCACACCAAAGGTCAGTAATAAACTGGCGATAACAAAACCTCCACCGTCACGCCAACAGAAATACGCCCACACTATCACGACACACGAATCCCCTTCGCTGCCAGGCCTTTTCCCCCTCCTGTGCCGAGCCTTTTTTTGGCTATTTGGGACAGTTCGCGCTTAGGCCCTCATAACTTTTTGTTCACATAAGCTACCCACACCAAATTTGCATCCTTTTTTTTCCAACATCCTAGGGATTCTAGAGGTACCCAGACTTTGTGGGTTCCCCTGAAGGAGACCAAGAAATTAGCCAAAATACAGTGAAAATTATGTTTTTTTCCAAAAAATGGGGAAAAAGGGCTGCAGAAGGCAGCTCGTGGTTTTTCCCCTGAAAATGGCATCAACAAAGGGTTTGCGGTGGCAAGATCACCATCTTCCCAGCTTTCAGGAACAGGCAGACTTGAATTGGAAAACCCAATTTTCAATACAATTTTTTGTGCTTTCAGCCTCCTTCCAGTTAGTGACCAAAATGGGTGAGAAACCAATGCTGGATCGCAGAAAGCTAAAGATTTCCGAAAAGTAGACAAAATTCTGAATTCATCAAGGGGTCATTTGTGTACATCCTACAAGTGTTTCCTACAGAAAATAACAGCTGAAATGAAAAAATATTGAAATTGAGGTGAAAGAAACAGCCATTTTTCTCCACGTTTTACTCTGTAACTTTTTCCTGTGATGTCAGATTTTTGAATGCAATATACCGTTACGTCAGCTGGACACTTCTGGTTGCGGGGATATATAGGGCTTGTAGGCTCATCAAGAACTCTAGGTACCCAGAGCCAACAAATGAGCTGCACCTTGCAATGGGTTTTTATTCTATACCAGGTATACAGCAATTCATTTGCTGAAATATAAAAAGTGAAAAATTCCAAAATGTATTTCCAAAATGGCCACAAGATAAGGTGTTGAGAAGCAGTGGTTATTTCCACATCTCTGAATTCCGGGGTGCCCATACTAGCATGTGAATTACAGGGCATTTCTCAAATAGATGTCTTTTTTACACACTGCCTTACATTTGGAAGGAAAAAATGTAGAGAAAGACAAGGGGCAATAACACTTGTTTTGCTATTCTGTGTTCCCCCAAGTCTCCCGATAAAAATGGTACCTCACTTGTGTGGGTAGGCCTAACACCCATGAAAGGAAATGGCTCAAAGCACAACGTGGACACATCACATTTTTTCACAGAAAACAGAGGTGTTTTTTGCAAAGTGCCTACCTGTGGATTTTGGCCTCTAGCTCAGCCATCACCTGGGTAAACCTAGCAAACCAGCGCGTTTTTGAAAACTAGACACCTAGGGGAATCCAAGATAGGGTGACTTGTGGGGCTCTGACCAGGTTCTGTTACCCAGAATCCTTTGCAAACCTTAACATTTGCCCAAAAAAACACTTTTTCCTCTCATTTCGGTGACAGAAAGTTCTAGAATCTAAGAGGAGCCACAAATTTCCTTCCACGCAGCATTCTCCCAAGTCTCCCGATAAAAATGGTACCTCACTGGTGTGGGTAGGCCTAGCGCCCACAAAAGGAAATGGCCCAAAACACAACGTGGACACATCACATTTTTTCACAGAAAACAGATGTGTTTTTTACAAAGTGCCTACCTGTGGATTTTGTCCTCTAGCTCAGCCGGCACCTGGGGAAACCTAGCAAACAGCGCATTTTTTTAAACTAGACACCTAGGGGAATCCAAAATAAAATGGGGTGACTTGTGGGGCTCTGACTAGGTTCTGTTACCCAGAATCCTTTGCAAACCTCAAAACTTGGCCAAAAAAACACTTTTTCCTCTCATTTCGGTGACGGAAAGTTCTGGAATCTGAGAGGAGCCACAAATTTCCTTCCACCCAGCGTTCACCCAAGTCTCCCGATAAAAATGGTACCTCACTTGTGTGGGTAGGCCTAGCGCCCACGAAGGGAAATGGCCCAAAACGCAAAGTGGACACATCACATTTTTTCACAGAAAACAGAGGTGTTTTTTGCAAAGTGCCTACCTGGGGATTTTGGCCTCTAGCTCAGCCGGCCCTACGGGGTTGCTCCCCCTGCGTGACATTGGTGCAAAAAAAAAGATAATAACAATAGGCCGATCTGCCCCCAAGGGGGGCAGAAATGGCCTAAAATACATTTGCCCCCTATCCCCCCAGGGAGCGACCCTTGCCTATGGGGTCACTCCCCTTGCGTGACATTGGGGCAAAATAAAAGATCCCTGGTGCATAGTGGTTTCTGCCCCCCTTGGGGGCAGATTGATCTAAAATTGACTGATTTGCCCCCAAGGGGGGCAGAAATGGTCTAAATACAATTTGCCCCCCAGGGGAGCGACCCTTGCCTAATGGGTCGCTCCCCATCTCTAAAAAAAACAAACAAACAAAAAAAAACACAAAAAAAAAATTGCCCTGGCGCCTAGAGGTTTCTGCCCCCCCGGGGGCAGATCGGCCTAATAACAATAAATGGCCTAAAATAAATTTGACCCCCCGGGGAGCGACCCTTGCCTATGGGGTCGCTCCCCTTGCGTGACGTTGGCACAAAAAAAAAGATCCCTGGTGCCTAGTGGTTTCTGCCCCCCCTTGGGGCAGATTGACCTAAAATCGGCCGATCTGCCCCAAAAGGGGGCAGAAATGGCCTAAATACAATTTGCCCCTCCAGGGGAGCGACCCTTGCCTAAGGGGTCGCTCCCCATCTGTAAAACAACAACAAACAAAAAAAATCCCCAGTGCCTAGTGGTTTCTGCCCCCCTTGGGGGCAGATCGGCATAATTTAAATACGCTGATCTGCCCCCAAGGGGGGCAGAAATGGCTAAAATAAATTTGCCCCCCAGGGGAACAACCCTTGCCTAAGAGGTCGCTCCCCTTGCGTGAAATTCAAGAAAAAAACAAAACTCCCTGGTGTCTAGTGGTTTCTGTCCCCCTCGGGGGCAGATTGGCCTCATAAAAATAGGCCAATCTGCCCCCAAGCGGGGCAGAAATGGCCTAAATATAATTTGCCCCCTAGGGGGAGCGACCCTTGCCTAGGGGGTCGTTCCCCACCTCAAAAATACAAAAAAACACACACACAAAAAAAAAAGATCCCTGGTGCCTAGAGGTTTCTGCCCCCCCTGGGAGCGACCCTTGCCCAAGGGGTCACTCCCTCATGCCAATTTCATTAAAAATAAATCCCTGGTGTCTAGTGGGCGTTTTAGCAGCGGTTTGCTTGCAATCCGTCTGCTAAAACGCTCAGAGAGACTTCAAAGGGAAGGAAATTCCTTTCCTTCCCTTTGAAGCCTCTCCGGCCTCCTCCATGTGATCGGAAGAGAAATGCAGTCAGCTTCCAGCGCGATGGGAGGAGACCTTGTGACAATCAGTGCGCAATTGTGCGCTGACGTCACGGGGGGTGGAAGGGGAAGGGCCTCCCCTTCCATCCCTGCCTTGGAGGGGTGGGGGGAACCCCACAGAGGGAGCGCTAGCGCTCCCTCTGGGCTGTGTGCCCAGGACGTGATGGTTACGTCCTGGGCACAGAAGGGGCTATGGGAAATTTTTCAGAAAAGTGGTGCTGCACACAGTGCAGTGCCACTTTTCTTGCACCCCTTAGTGCCGCCCTAACACCAGCGTGTGTGCGTCATATTTCAAATATGGAGCACCATGGTGGTAGTTAGGAGACTAGCGTCCGAATTTTTTACGCTAGTCTGGCACTTTGCAGGATTAGCGTAAAAAATGTTGACCATAATCTTGCAAAGCACCCAGAGGCCCATTGTAACCAATGGAAGCCTCCTTTTAATGCCTACTCTGAGCGGGCGTTAAAAGTGCTAGAAAAAAATGACGCAAAGAAATCTGACAGATTTCTTTGCATCATTTTTTGGCCTCCCTAACGGGGGATGCCCCCTTTGCATACATTTTGCCTAGTCCAGGCATGCACAGCGTCACTTTGTAAATATGGCGCAGCGTTTTTGGCCTTCTAACTCCACATTAGCGTAAAAAAATGACACTTGACAAATTAAATTTGACAGATTTCTTTGCACCATTTTTTGTACCCCCCACCCCCAATGGTGAAAAGCCACCTTTGCATACATTATGTCTGGCGCAGGCATAATGTAACACAAAGGGATACAAAGTGGCGCAATGCATGCATTAAGTCACTTTGTAAATGTGGCACGGAGTTTTGGGCTTTCTAACACCACATTAGTGTCAATAAAATGTAGCTAATGTGGCGTTAGAATGGCGCTAGGGGCTCTTTAATATGCCCCTATATTTTATGTGGATAGCTGAGGGGATTAGTAAAGCCAGGCTTTACAAGTGCTTTAAAACACATGAATGTATGTGAAAGGGAAGCGATGGAGAGATGAGGGTCTCATTTGCCGGGTGGTAGTAAGTGAAAACGAAGAGGAGGTCATGGGGGGCGAAATAAACTGTTGCACAGGGCGCCACTAGTCCTAAAGCCGGCCCTGATTCCTATTAATAATGTTGCCAATGTTGCTTTTGGGATACTGTGTGGCGTGGCGCAACAGAACAGACATTATTTTTGTACAGGATGCAAAACTTGCAGTTGTAAATGATCAAATGAGCGTTCTTTCCATGACCAGGTCATGTAAAAGATTTGCAAATGTTGCTTGAGTCAGACGAAACGTGACTGGCACGTATGCCTGCTGCGCCTTTTCTTCCTCAACGGTTTAATGGCCGACGGAAGGAGAGTGGCATAGGTCCGGCACCCCTAGCAGCTTCTGTGATTACTGTGAGACAGTTCACCCTGCGGCAGCTATCAACCAGCAACGTAAATGGCGCTTTGGAAAATGTTACGCAACCCATCTGATAGCGCAGCTGCAGAAGTCCGAACACTGTTTTATCGTGGCCCTAAACCTGTTATAGGTCAATAAAATGTCGAGATTTAGAGTGGAATATGCAAGCACATGACTTACCTATGCTGTGGGAAAAAATAGCCGAAAAGTTAGTAGTTGACAATTGACTTCCAGTTAACCTTTAAAACAAAAAAAGGCTGTGTAACCTGTTTTGTTCTAGTTAAGTGCACGTACTCAGGTCAATTTTCATGCTGTTTAAGCATTTAACGTTCTATATAAAACATCTTCTGTTTGATCCTGTTCCCTGCTCTCATTCTCTTTTTATTTCTCCTTTACTCTATCTTTATATAATTTTGTGTTTTTGTTCTTAGTGTACTTTGTCATTCCTTTAGGAACTTCATTCAATTGATTATTATAAATGTGTCTTGTGAACCTTTTTCAGTACATTGCCTTATTTTGTTACTATGTCATCTGAAAACGTTATTAAGAGGTCCTCGCAGTGCTTAATTTGTGCTGCCGGTGCGGAGCACGGTACTTATTTTTGAGGGCCGGCAGTTATTTTTCTCCCTCAAGCATAAAGACTCATATGGAAAGACGAAGGAAGAGAAAATCGAAAAAGCATCACACAGAGAGAAAGGAGAAAGCAGCAAGAGTGAGCTCAAGAAGCAGAGAGTGGCTGTAAATAGATTAAAGAGGCCGAGATGGCTTCAGGGTTACGCTGCCTCAGTATTCCGAGCTCGCACACTTACTTGCAGCAGCCGCGTGTTTCAGAAGAGAGTTTAGGGCACCGGCCCGTTTTTATTTACAAATTAAGCACTGGGTCATTCAGACTTTCATGTTAGATGAGGACGGGTAAGTTGTATCGCATTCAGGCCCGTATTTATACTCCGTTTGCGCCGAATGTGCGTCGTTTTTTTCGACGCAAATTCGGCGCAAAATGAACGCCATATTTATACTTTGGCGTTAGACGCGTCTAGCGCCAAAGTATGGGCAAATAGCGTCATTTTTTTGCGTGAACGCCTTCCTTGCGTTAATGAGATGCAAGGAAGGCGTTCCCGTCTAAAAAAATGACGGCGACGCAAATGCGTCGTATTTATACTCCCGGGCAAAAATCACGCCCGGGAGTGGTCGGGTCAAAAAACCCCGCATTTGCGCCACTTTTTAACGCCTGGGTCAGGGTAGGCGTTAAGGGGCCTGTGGGCTCAAAATGAGCCCACAACTGCCCTCCCATGCCCCCAGGGACCCCCCCTGCCCCCCTTGCCCACCCCAGGAGGACACCCAAGGATGGAGGGACCCACCCCAGGGACATTCAGGTAAGTTCAGGTAAGTATAATTTTTTATTTTTTTTAATTTTTTTTGGTGGCATAGGGGGGCCTTATTTGTGCCCCCCTACATGCCACTATGCCCAATGACCATGCCCAGGGGACATAAGTCCCCTGGGCATGGCCATTGGGCAAGGGGGCATGACTCCTGTCTTTACTAAGACAGGAGTCATTTAAATGGCGTCTGGGCGTCGAAAAAAATGGCGCAAATCGGGTTGAGGCGATTTTTTTGCCTCAACCTGACTTGCCCCATTTTAAGACGCCCTAACGCCATTTTCCCCCTACGCCGGCGCTGCCTGGTCTATGTGGTTTTTTTCCACGCACACCAGGCAGCGCCGGTCTGCTAGCGCCGGCTAACGCCATTCCATAAATACGGCGCCCGCATGGCGCTTCAGAATGGCGTTAGACAGCGCTAAATTTTTTGACGCTAAACTGCGTTAGCGCAGTTTAGCGTCAAAAAGTATAAATATGGGCCTCAATGCATACGAAGTAATGGGCTCACCCCACTCTTTGGTACAGTGTCTAAAGCGCACTGAAATGGCAAATCTTTCGTCGAAACACGTGTGTACTTTATGAAGCTGCACTATCGTATGTACTAGTCCATAACTGTGGCACATTTGAAGGTGAGGTGATCATCCGGACCAAAGGTCAAGGCCTTTATCCATATATAAGTCATATATGCCTGCTACAGCAGGGTTATTTTTGAAGGATCCAAAGTTAATCAAGCATGTCAAATCCAATTGCTTTGGGATTTGGATCGTGGAAAACAGTTATTATGTGCGCTGTATAGAGTATGCAGAAAAGCAGTGGCAAAAACAACCACCACAATGATGTATACGAGTGCATACCTCCTCACACATGCGCATGTAAACACCATAATGCTACAGCAGATCCAGCATCGTTACATATATGTATGCATATGCCACTGCAGATTTTCCCACAAAGATTATGCCATTTTCTAAAATGAACCATTCCAGGGTGGCAGATGCTCATCTTGGAGTGGTAAATTATATAAAAATATATAATAGGAGAGGAAAACCGCATTTTCAGAAAGGAACAACCTGGTAGCAAATTGAAACTTTGGAAAGTTAAAAAAAATAATGTGTGTATATATATATATATATTTCATTCACTGGAATAGCCAAAGGTTAAAGTCAAATTATAGTTAGGTGAAATGTTCAATAATAATAATGTAACATTTTAAACTCTAAAAACCACAAAAATTCAGCAGTTATAGTTATGGTTATCTCTAGTAACTAAAACTTGCGCCCTAAGGTAGCTATAACTTGCGCCCCACCATGTGCAGTTTTCTCATCAATAATTTAATTGCAAATATTCCTGTGATATTGTCCATGATCTAATTGAAGATGTCATGATAGTAATATGTGGGGTAATTAGCAGTGCATGGTGAGGGCACGTTTACATAACGGGACTGGGGCTGTGAGGCCCCCCTCTCCGAGCCTTGTTAGGCCTTGAGGACCCCATCCAAGTTTAGTGGAGATTCATCAAACAGTGCTAAAGTTATTAGGAGCACAAGAAATGCTTCTCCTATGGGACAGCAGACTTAACTATAACTACCGAATGGTGACTGGGTATGTATATGGGGCTGAGAGGGGTGAGGGAGAAAAGGAGGTTGAGGGAATGGGTGAGATCAAGTAAATAGTGCCGACGACTAACGGGAGCAATGGAAGTGGGGTTAATTAAACAAAAAAAATATGCCATGCAGGTTAGGCGAAGGCAAAAGACCACCTGGGGGTGGGAGAGCAACAGAGCATGGAGAGGTGTGTGCGCGTAGACTAAAGCAGCAAGTAGGGGAGAGATTGGTACAGCCAAAAAAGTGCACTCCCATGGATTGCTAAAAGCGTTAGAAAATAAATTACTTCACTGAATGTAAGAAGCGGAGGAATACGAGCCATCCATTGAAAAGAATGGTAAAGAAGCTAAGCTCCAGGTGAGGGACAAACTCAAGAAAATGAAGGAAAATTATTGATTAAGAAGATAGTAAATGAGATTGATAAGAAAACAAAATAATTGATGATCAATTGGCTCACCCACAGCCCACAGAGTTTTTTGCTAAGAATACCTGTAGGCAAATCCTCAAAAAGACTCTGAAAACAACATATTCCACCTGGCCGAAGGCTGCCTCAACACTGTGACCTGGGCACGCCTCGCCATGATTAAGAAAGAAAGCTGATGGTAGGTTAGCCAGGCGCATCATTAAAAAATGCACGCTCTGAAAACAGTGTTGGTGCTGCTGATACCAAAATATGTACCACGGTTGAGTTTACGGGTAGCGGGGTAGATGTAGCCCTCTAATAAGCATCAGTTGATGTGTACTGTAGATGGCAACGTGACATCTATACACGTTTGCAGAAAATTTGAACAGGTAAAAAAGCCACTTAGTTGTTTTGGTACAGGGGCCCTCTGATGTCAAAATGTGCATTTAATATGGCAAAAAGGGCAATTTACATCGATTTTGCAAGTTTTCACTTACTCTGTATGAGATAAGTAGTCCTTGAAAAAAATTGCAAATGCGGCTACAAGTTGACAAAGGATATGTAATATTGAATTATTTTTAGGGAACAGAATTATTCGGCAAAATGGACCTAAATATGCGTCGGCATTCACTAAATTATGTAACAAGAAAAGGCAAAAGCAAATTATATGGCATCAGGCAGCACATTCTGTGGCCGATTTATTCTACTATTTGGAATTTTTAACACTCTTTCATTTATCTAATGTCCGTCTGCAAAATCGCATAATTATTATATGGAAAGTTAAAGAGACGAGGATGTAGAGAAATCAAGACTAAGCTCTTGTCAGGTTTAAAGATATGTCAACAGGTATTTATAGATGTCAATTGTGGATGATTTGTTAATTTTTTAGCAACGTGAAACGTACCTAATGGAGGTTGTGAAACGAAGAGACAGTTGATAAATGTTTAGACATAGTTTATTGTTAGTCCAAAAAGTTTTTAAAGTTGTTTACAAGCTATGGGCATTTTCTTACTTCGTGCAAACATTGCATTAACAGTAATGATTCTAAAATAACACTACACCATCATGTGTTTAATTAATTTTATTGTGTTCTTGTATACACTATCTTTTGGACTACAGTTGTTATTAACAAATCCGTCTCATTTTTATACTTTTCAATTAGAAAGAGAAACAAATTATTCTACAGTACAAAATAGCAAAATAAAACGAAATTCCAATTTTAAGGCTACGCCACATTTTTTGTGGTACCGTGAACAGCCCTGCCCACATTTCTTAAAACTGACACCTTTTTTTTTCAAACTGAACACCTTGAAAAGTGTCTACACACATAAATGTCCTGTTTTGAGGGTTAAGCGCAAAATCTCTGTGGGCTTTCAACCACTCCCACCGCACGCCCATCAGTTTTGTTGGTTTGTGGCTTGCCTTTTAAAAATCGCTTGATTTTATTAATTAAAGGCATTCATACGTCATGTCTTTTCTGGTATTTAGCCCTCCTCAAGCACACCGACCAACTACTGAAAACATATGAGGCTCTGTGTTTTCAGCATGATTTCTGGACTACTTTTTCTTTTTATTTCCTATGCAGCATGATCTCGCTGCCCATTTGCCAATACGTTTGACTGCGAGCAAACTTGTTTCATTTAGTGTGCTCCTTCACGCTCATGGCATGGTGCTTTAAATCGGCTTGCTTCTGTAAAACTATATTACTTTTCATTTTATGTGGCATTAAAAGTCAGGTTAGGACTTTACAACGCTAATAGCTCTAAGTCGAGCAAATGCTAGACCTATTCTATTGCATACATCTATTCTCAAATTCTCTTTTGTCAATGATTTATCAGCCAAATCTAAAGAATTTATTTCCACAGTCTGATTTACTCTATTAATCTCATAAACAGACACTCCCACAAACAACAATAAACATATTAACACACTCATTACCGCTAACCCAATTCCAAGTATTTTACAACAACTAATCCTACAGTTTTGGTCACGTGAGCTTCTCATTTTCTATTTTAGGAATAATAAAAAACAACATTTTCTAAAATGATCAAAAATCTCCAAAACCCCTCCTAATTTTTAAAAAATTTTTATAATGAATTAATTTACTCTTGGACAGATCCGTTGTCAAATTCGGTATAGCAGCTTGTCTAAGTTCAGTTTTTATTTGTCTTTTCCAGCAATTTTCAATATTTTTCTTTTCAGCATGAATTTGGTACTCAATTTTCTCACTTAACTTTAACCCAATGTCTCTTTTATAAATTCTTTTCACGTTCTGAAATCAGACTTTTCTAAGTCTCTGTCAAAACAATAGCTCTCAAAGGCTTCTTGCAAGTCACTCGAATTCAGATCTACCCATTCAGGTCCCGCATTTCTCTTACTTGCAACTCTTTCCCTTTTTGGTCGTCTTCCACTCTCACTATCTTCTCCACTCATTTGTTCTTCACCAGGCAACTCTCTCTCCCCTGGTATTGGTGATATCACACCAACTTTTCCCTTTGCTACAGTTTTCTCTGGCCAATTGTCTCCTTTCAATGTTCCTTTTGTCAGTAATCTCCTCAATATTGAGCCTTCACTTGCCTTTGGACCCTTCTCTTTAGACGTTCCCGCAATTGGTTCTGGAAGAGTATAATCCACTTGGGCGAGACAACTCTGGATTCCTTTCCCAACGGGGTCTGTCTCGTCTTCGGTTTGGTTGGACAAACCACCCACCTCTGAGGTTTCCCCCTCTGAGCAGATTTTTCTTTTGTCCTTTCCTCCTTTTCGTTCTCTCTCGAGGACACCCTCCTCTGATCAAAATCAGTCTGTCTTCCTTCGTCCTGGACTGATTCTTCTACTCCTTTTGCAGCTTGTTTTTCACAATTTTGTCTTCTGTCATCTGTTATAGGAGTAGGTACATCTCTGTCAATTTCGTTGCTTTGCTCACTGTTTTCTCCTTGGTTTACAGTATTGGCAACTGTTGGCAATCACAACAGCTCTTCTCATTCTGTTGGATCATGCACTTTTTTCATATGGCTTGCATGCACCCAGTTCAGTAAACCAGCACACTTTACTGCAGTTGTCGTTGTGAGCACAATTTGATACGAGCCCTTCCAACGTGATTCAAGGCAAGACTTTCACACATATTTCTTTATGAGCACCCAGTCTCCCGCTCTCAGACTATGTCCTTGGCCTTGTATTTGCTGGGCTGTTGCAACTTCCACCTGATGAGAAAAAGACCGAGCTACATCAGCCAGGCTTTTGCAGTAATCTAGCACCATATCATCTGTAATATTCACAAGTGCGTTTGCAGGTATTGCTGGTAGTCTCATTGCTCTCTCCATCAGTATCTCATGAGGATATAGCCCAGTCTTTTTGTCAGGTGTACTTCTCATTGACATTAACACTAGAGGTAGAGCATCTGGCCATTTTAGATTTGTTGATGCACACACTTTTGCCAATGGTGATTTCAGTGTCCCATTCATTTGTTCCACTAAACCTGAAGCTTCTGGGCAAGAACTACAGTGTAGTCTTTGCTGAATGTTTAATGCAGAGAAAAGCAATTTTATCACCACATTATTGAAATGTGTACCCCTGTCTGATTCAATCGAGACCTGAAAAACAAAACGTGGAATTAGTTCTTGCAAAAGCAACTTAGCCACAGTCAGACTGTCATTTCTTCGTGTCAGGTAAGCCTCAATATAATGACTGAAAATGCACACAATCACCAACACATATTTCAATCCAGCACATGAAGGCATCTCAATGAAGTCCATCTGCATTCTACTGAAAGGACCTCCTGCCATCCCTATGTGGCCCATGTTGACAATTGTTCCTTTGCCGACATTCATTTGCTGGCAGATTATGCACCTATGGCACACAAGTTCCGCCACTTGCCTGAATTTTGGATTGTACCAGTACTGTTTGAAACTCCTGATCATTGCATCCCTTCCAATGTGTGTTTGGCCTTGGTAGTATCTAGCCATTTGCATCAGTAGACTATTTGGCATGACTACTTTTCCTTCCATGGTCACCCAAATCTCATCCTCCCTTCGTATGCATTTATTTTTAATCCAATCCCCAATTTCTTCACTTGCAACACTGTTTTGTATTGCTTTCAATTCATCTAGTGTCTCCACTATCTGTACAGTAAAGTTTGCATAAATCTCTTCATTTTCAGATATCAATTCCAAATTTCCTTTGAATGATATTCCATTTAGAGCACAACATTTTGTAATCTGGTCTGCATAAGCATTTCACAATGTTACATAATCTTTCCCTCTCTGGTGTGCACTGCATTTGACCACGGCAATTTTCTCAGGTTTCTGCATTGCTTGCAGTAAGTCATGTATTTTTTCCCCATTCCTTACAGGTGATCCTGAGGAAGTCAGGAACCCTCTTTGTGACCAAATTTCCCCAAAATCATGCACAGTTCCAAATCCATATTGACTATCAGTGTAGATTGTGACTTTAATTTGTTCAGATAGCAGGCATGCTCTAGTAAGAGCCACCAGTTCTGAAACTTGAGCGGATATTACTCCTTTGAGCCATGAAGCCTCTGGTATGCCTGTGACTGTACACACCACATACCCCGCTCTCAATGTGCCCCTGTTGTCTCGTAAGTAGGATCCATCAACAAAAATAATTTGATAATTGTCTTCCAAACAAGTATCTTTATTGTCTTCCCTGGGTTTTGTGCAAAGTTCAGTCACCTCCAAACAATCATGTTCAACATCATCTATATTAGACAGATCTTCTCCCTCATTTGGTAATAACGTTGCTGGGTTAAGCACTGTGCACCTTTTTATTGTCACATTTGGTGACCCAAGAATAACTGTTTCATATTGCGTTAATCTGGCATTTGTCAAGTATTGTGTCTTTGATCTGGTTAGTAGAATTTCATTTGAATGAGCTACCATTACTGTCAGAGGATAACCCATCACAATATTTTCACTTTGAGTTATACTCTGTTCCACTGCTGCGACAGCTCGCAGACATCCATGAAGGGCTGCTGCAACGTTATCTTTAGTAGCTGAGAAATATGCTTCTGGGTGAATAACACCACCATGCTTTTGTGTTAAGACAGACAAAGAACAGCCATCTCTCTCGTGACAAAACAACAGGAAAGGTTTGGTGTAGTTAGGCATACCTAAAGCTGGTGCTTGACACAAACTTTCTCTCAGCTCAACAAAAGCTTTCACACACTCTTCATCCATCATTATTGGATTTGAAACATCCTTATGTGTCAACCTTTACAATGGCTTTGAAACTGCCGAAAAATCCGGGATCCACTGACAACAATAACCTACCATTCCCAAAAACATTCTCAACTCTTTGATTTTCATTATTGCCACCACTCTCTCTCTGGAAATTCTCCTCGACCCTTTCTCAATCAAATGTCCCAAATACTTCACCTCTTGCTGGCAGTATCGCAACTTAGCTGGAGAAACCTTATGACCTTTGTGTCCCAGGAAATTCAACAATGCAATCGTATCTTCCCTACAGCCTTCCTTTGTCTTTGACGCTATCAATTAATCATCTATGTACTGCACTAAGGTCGATTTGTAAGGCATCACCAGCATCTCCAGATTCTTTTTCAAAATCTGATTCAATCAATCAGTGATTTGTTAAGCGTGGTACTCACCTGGTAGGGTCTCAAGGTGCTGGGGTGGTGCTACTGCTCGAAGAGCCAGGTATTGAGGTGCTTCCTGAAGGTCAGGAGGTCCTGGGTCAGATGTAGGTTGACGGGGAGGGAGTTCCAGGTTTTGGGGGCAAGGTGGGAGAAGGATCTACCTCCGGATGTGGTGCGGTGAATGCGGGGGACGGTTGCAAGGGTGAGGTTGGCGGAGCGGATCTGGCGTGTAAGGATGTCGAAGTTGAGACGTTTGTTGAGATAGGCCGGTCTATCGTCGTAGAGAGCTTTGTGAACTTGGATCAGGAGCTTGAAGACAATCCTTTTGTTGACAGGGAACCAGTGGAGATCTCTGAGGTGGGTTGAGATGTGTTTGTCGCGAGGGAAGTTGAAGATGAGTCATGCTGAGGCGTACTGGATGCGCTGGAGTTTCTCCTGGAGCTTGTCCGGTGTTTCCACGTAGAGGGCGTTGCCGTAGTCCAGTCTACTGGTGAGGAAGGCATGTGTGACCGTTCTTCTGGTTTCCACAGGGATCCATCTGAAGGTCTTGTGGAGCATGCAAAGGGTGTTGTAGCATGAGGATGAAATGGCGTTGACTTGCTGGATCATGGAGAGAGACGAGTGTGAAGCCGAGGTTGCGTGCGTGGGTGGTGGGCTTTGGAGCCAACCCAAGGTGGCAGGCCACCAGGAGTCATCCCATGCCGAGTTTAGCTTGAGGCGGCTTTCTTTCATCCAGTTGGCGATGGCGTGGAGTCCGGTGTGGAGGATGTTCTTAGCGGTTGCGGGGTCCTTTGTGAGAGAGAGGATGAGCTGAGTGTCGTCTGCGAAGGAGATGATGTTGAGGCCGTGGGACCTGACGATGTTGGCGAGCGGAGCTATGTAGACATTAAAGAGGGTGGGGCTGAGTGAGGATCCCTGGGGAACTCCACAGATGGTCTTGGTGGCCTTGGACAGTAATGGGGAAGGCGGACTCTCTGGGTTCTTCCAGAGAGGAAGGAGGTGAGCCGGTCCAGGGCTCTGTGGCGAATTCCGGCGTTGGAGAGACGTGTGCGAAGGCTGTGGTGGCAGACGGTGTCGAAGGCTGCAGAAAGGTCAAGGAGCATGAGGGCGACGGTTTCTCCTTTGACGAGTCTGCTCCTGATGTCGTCGGTGCAGGCGAAAAGGGCGGTCTCGGTGCTGTGGTTCTTGCGGAATCCTGACTGGGAGACTTGAGTAGGCTGTTGTCCTCCAGGAAGCGGGATAGCTGGTTGTTGACTATCTTCTCGATGACCTTCGAGGGGAATGGGAGAAGGGAGATGGGTCGGTAGTTTTTTAGGTCTTCTGGGTCGGCTTTGGACTCTTTGAGCAGGGCGTTGACTTTGGCATGTTTCCAGCTCTCTGGGAAGACAGAGGTCTCAAAGGTGATGTTGATGATGGTCCGTAGCTGGGGAGCGATGATTTGGCTGGCTTTATTGAAGATGTGGTGAGGGCAGGGGTCAGCGGGAGAGCCGGAGTGGATGGTGCTCATGGTCTTAGTGGTTTCCTCATAGTTGGTGGGGGTCCAGGCGTTCAGGACGTTGGTGTGGCAGGGTGCGTTGTGGTCAATCTTGGCCGTGGTGGAGGTGGGGGCAGCGGTGTGAAACTTCCATGGATGTCGGTGATCTTTGTGTGAAAGAAGGTGGCGAGGGAGTCGCAGAGGTTTTGTGAGTGGGTGCGTCGGCAGAGCAGGACTTGGTGAGTTCCTTGATGATGCTAAAGAGCTCCTTGCTATTGTGTGCGTTGTTGTCAATTTGATCTTTGTAGAAAGATCTTTTGGTGGCTCAGATGAGATGGTGACATTTGCGCATGGCTAATTTGAGGGCAGTGTGGTTGTTTTCTGAATATTCTTGGCGCCAGATCTTCTCGGCTTTCCGGCATTCACATTTGGATGCCTGAAGGTCTGATGTGAACCAGGGAGCTTTCTTGTTGGTGTGGTTGTTGGTGGTTTTCTTGAGTGGGGCAAGGGTATTGTCAGAGTCATCGAGCCATTGTTTGAGGTTGAGGGCGGCGGTGTTGGGGTCGAAAATTGATGGAAATTGATTGAAATTGATGGAAGAAAATTGATGGAAATTGGTTGATGGAATTGATTGAAAATTGAGAGCGGCTCTGAAAACCCTTGAGGAATCCTGCACCAACAGTAGACTATAGTCAGGAATTTGAAACAAAAGAGATATCTGTGTCTTCATGAAGAGGCACTGAGAAAAATGCTTGGCACAAATCAATGATTGTAAACCATTCTGCATCACACGGAATCTGAAACATTATCATCGCTGGATTAGGTACCACTGGGCAACATTTCACCACAATCTCATTTATTTTCCTCAAGTCTTGAACCAAACGTATTTTCCCATTCGGCTTCTTCAAACCCATGATCGGTGAATTACACGGACTGCTCATCACCTCTTTTAAAACTTCTTGTTCCAAAAACTGCTCTATCAGTGGTCTTATTCCTTCAATGATCTCATTTGTCATCGGGTATTGAGCTGTTTTTGGAAGCACCACATTCTCTTTCACTGTTACCCTGACTCCTTCAACTCCCTTGATTAAGCCAATGTCCTCTCCTGTCAAATCCCAAACTTTTGGTTTAACCCTTTCCTGCAGATCACTTGGAAAGTCCTTCTTTTCAAACACTGGAAAGAAATTCATCAAGACTTCCAAATCATGTTCCTCATATGTCTCATCTTCATTCACTACCTGATCTTCTTCCACATTGAACAAGGCTAGTTCACAACCTCTCACTCCTTATCCCTCATTAACTGGCAACCCTTCTCCATCAATGCTAATAGTCTCCATGGTAATTCCCTTTCTCGAACATAGGATTGAACAATTTATTTTGCACAGCAAATCTCTTCCCAACAACAATACTGGACTGGAATCACAAACAACGAAACTATGGTAGTCTCTGAAATTTCCAATCTTCACAAAAACGGGGTCTGTAAGGGTATTAACCAACTGATTGTTTGTGACTCCTACTATCTGTACTGTCCTTTCAGATACAGGTATGTCTGGTACCTCAACTGTTCTTTTTGTCGAGCGTGTTGCCCCTGTGTCAACCAAAAAACTAACTTCATGGCCATGTACTTCACCCTGCACATAAGGACCTCTCTGATCAACATCTAATGATGCACCCATCATGATATCCAATTTCATCTGAACTACTCAACGGCCATTCATCATTTATTTCACTCTCACTCTGTAAGGGAAATTGTTCGACTGTGTTTATACCTTTGTTTTTACACTGTTTTGTGACCTCTTTTGAAAATATAACCTGCTGCTGCTCCATTGGGCTCTGTATTAATTGAACCTGCCTCTGTAATTATATTTGCTGTACAGGCACCATCTGCACCTGTGGCTGCATTTGTTGTATTTGTGGCATTTGCACCTGCTGTACTTGAGATTGCACATTTTGCGTTTTTTGCACTAGCTGTAAAGGTTGAAAACTCTGCATGTTATTCATATTAGTTTGAAAATTTCGATTTTGACCTCCCATCCTTGGTCCTCTCATGCCTTGAAATGAATTGACACCATTTGTTTGCTGAACCATTCCTCCTCCTTGATTCAACATCGGACATTGTCTTTTCCAATGTCCCAGCAATCTGCAAATGTGGCAAGGTAACACCTTTTGCCGCTTCTGTTCATCCTGCATCACCACTATGCTCAAGTCTACGTTTCTATTCACCACTGGAATCATCAATCCCCTTCCTCTACCACGACCTTGGCTCGGAAACAATCCATTTCCCTGTAGTAATTGCTGTAAATTGTCCTGCATCCCTGTCTGCGCTGCCTTAATCTGCATTACCACCGCCTTTTCTTTCAGCTTCTTCTGTTTCAACTCAATCTTGTCACTACAATATTTAGCATGTTGCAGGACCTCATCAATCGGCTTTGCTTGACAACATATCAAGTGATTCTTAATCATTTGACTCACCTCTGGTTTTAACCCATCAACAAACCTGAAACCCAAATGATTCATGTTTTCTTTTTCAATTGTCTCTACACCACTAAACTGCTTGAATGCCTTCAACAACCTCTCATAGTACGCATTAATTGATTCTTTCCTTTCTTGTGTTGTTCTGTCAATGCGTTGCCGATCAACACTTTTTGGTGAAACTCTTGTTTTCAGAAATTCAATGACATTATAGTAGTATTTCATTACCTCAGGTGACGGCGTACCACTTTTCAAATCTCTTTGCGGCTCACTTGTTGGCCAATCAACACTTCTTTTGCATTCATCCCACAAATCTGCCAGAACCACAGTGTCAAAAAGCATATTCAAGTCTTCCCAAAGACTTTGATAGTTTCACAAACCAATCTGTCTGCTGATACCACTCCATTGGCTTCTCTCTCAGTCTCGGATAATCATTTATAAAACTTATGATATCACTTCTACTACAAGGTACATGAATAAAATGACCTCCTGGTGTTTCTCTCTTTGGTAACATTTTTACTGCGTCTTCTGCCCCATCATCTTTCTTAGGTCTTTCTCTCTTTCTGTCCCATCTACTCTCCCATTTATCTAATGCCCTCCAGATCTGCACCTTCTCAAGTAATTCTCTGAGATGTGTTCCCATCCCTGCTGATCTCATGTGAGCAAAATCTTCTTCCTCTAAACTCAGTTGATAGCTCCTTTTTAATATTTTCATTTTTGTTAAATCAATATCGTATTCATCTGCAACATCTTGCAACTGTTGATAAACCCTGTTTGCTCCTTTCGTAATGACCTTACATAAGTATCTCAATTGCCCTTCAGTATAATACTCAAGTCTGTTCACTCCCATTGTTCCCTCCAGGGATTCACTCCCTTCCATGTTTAACCTCACTCTGTTTATCATCTCTTCTTCCTTTTCTTTTCTCTCTGGTTGTTGTGTTTGTTTTGAACTATTTAAGTCCTCCAACCAGTCTGTTATTTCCTGTGCAGTCAAACCTTTCAGAGATACTCTGCTAGTTTGTGCACCTGCTCCTCACCCATATCCTGAACTCGTGCTCGGTTGTTGAGCCATTGTTCCTGATGTCTCGACAGGTGACAAATCTATTAAAGAATTTGTCTCATTTAAACTTGGTCCTTGTCTATTCTGCACATTCAGTAATGGATTTTCTCCACTATTATCTACTCGAACATATAATGGAGTTACTGGACCCATCGTAATAGGTACAGAAATTGCGTCTAGATTCATCAGTGTTCCCGCTCCTAATGTTTGTTCTGCTCTCATGGTCTGCATTAGTGGAATCTGGATATGTACAGGCTCACGTAACCTTGTCCCTTGACAACCCTGTGACAAAACTATGTTTGTCCTCTTCACTGTCTGAGCTTCTGGCTGAACCTCAGGAATGCTCATGGTGATCTGTTGTCTATTGTTCAACGAGTCATTAAAACTACTCTGCATCTGTACTCTCTCATGACTCAGGTCACCCCTCGCCAATTCTGATGCCAATGGCGCAGTAGGAATTGTACTACTCATACCGCTCCCATTCGCTCCACTCATGTTCTGCTGTCTCATATTAGGTGGGAGATATGTCTCTACGACATGATTAAGCACCTCATCTTCCTCCGTGTCATCATCGTTAAACACCCCCATGTAATGTATCTAATCTCCACTCTCTCTGTTCCTCATCCCACAACGCTTCAGTCAGCGATTTCTCTACCCTTCTCATTCTCTTTTCACATTTTAAGGATTCCTGTTCCTTCGCTACCAGCTCCCATATAGCTAAACTTCATATTGCGCTGGCCTCGGTGGAGGTTTGAGACTACATCTTTGTTCTCAAGTTATCCAGGACCCTCAAATTGAACGTACCATGTTCCGAAAGGCTAAAAAACCCTCTTTCTTTGTGATTTTGACCCAATGCTTCAACCAAAGGCATGCCGCTGCACCTCACTCCACAAACACAATGTATGCCGGAGTATTTTCTGGTGGACAAATCTCACCTTCCAGTACCGGAATGTACTCATCGCCCCTCAACGCACATTTCAAGGCTTTGAAAAACTTCATTTTGATTCCATTTATCAGAATTTTTTTTACTTGAAAACAACTTAAGATTTAGTAAGTAAGTTTAAAGAAAGTACAACCAATGATGTGAAGTGACTATTATCCCACAATTCTCTTCTACCCCCTTGCCTTCCAATCGCGTGACGTTATTTTCGGACCGATTGACGAATCCGTGCGGCCTTTCTGTCAACTGACCAATCCCAGCGCGGCACCACTATGTCACGCTCAACACATTTGCTCAATACAGCACCCTCGCTGAGACACTGACAAAGTCTATCGTACTATCTCTTTCACAACTCACACATACTACAACCAACGCAATATTAATTTGCGAGCTAACTCAAAAATAAGGAAACAAATTTGCTCATTTACTACAGGTAGGATAACACAAATGCTTCAAAACCTTCCAAAGAAACCTTCAGCTTTCGCCTACTCCTTTTTCACAGTTCCCGCAATCGCGAGTAAACTTCGAACAGCAAATTTTACTACTCCACTGCTCCGACTATCGTTTAGGGCACTTAGTACTTACCAAGTCTTCAGTATATTTTCATTCACACTATTTCTCACAAACTCGAGTTACCAATCCTGATAGATCGGCCTACTAAATGAACGAATTGCAACAAATATCTAGGGGCATATTTATACTCCGTCTGCGGTGATTGTGCGTCAAAAATTTTGACGCACAATCAGCGCAAACATTGCCCCGTATTTAAACTTTGACGCCCGAGCCTGCGGACGACAAAATTCCGCTGTGTGCGTCATTTTTTGGATGCGGCAACCCACCTTGCGTTAATTATATGCAAGGTAGGCGTCCCCGTCCAAAAAATGGCTTAAAGGGCCGTGCGTTGTATTTATGCTTTCGGGCAAAAATGACGCACGGCCGGGAGGTGGAGCCAGAAAATGACGCACAGCCCGATTTGCGTAAAAAAACGCCTGGTTCAGGGCAGGCATTAAAATGGGGCAAACACACCTGTATTTAATCAGAACACACAGAACAAACAGCAGAGCAGCAGAGCAGCAACAGGGAGACATGGAGGTGATTCTAATCCAGCGTGCACGCAGACGCAGAGCCCAGCAACAACAACAGCAGCTACAACAACATCAGCAGGGACCCCAAAGGCTGCGCAGAAGGCAGGAGAGGATATTCTGCCCAAGAAGCACCCTGCAGGGCCTCAGGGAACACGACATCATACAGAGGTAACGGTTGAACTGGCAGGCCATTCAGCAGCTGCTGCGCAACATTGAACAGCAGTTGGCCCCCACTTTGGTGACACCCCACACCATCCCAACAGAAACAAAGCTGCTTGCCGTACTTCATATGCTGGCAAGTGGCTCTTTCCAAACAACTGGTGCCCTGGTTGGCGGAATATCACAACCATCATTCTCCGCCTTTTTGCCCAAAGTACTGGATGCCATCATTCGACTGACACCCCGCCACATCTGATTCCCTAACACACTGCAGAAGCAGCAGGAAACAAAACAGGGGTTCCACCTCATCAGTGGCTTCCCACACGTCCTTGGTGCAATCGACTGCACACATGTACGCCTTGTGCCACCTGCTGCAACTGAACACCTCTACCGCCACAGGAAGCACACACATTCCATCAACGTGCAGGCCATAGTCGATCACCAGGGATTGATCACCAACATCGTGGCTAAATATCCTGGGAGTGTACATGACTCATACATCTTCCGTCACTGCACCATCAATGAACACTTCCAGGATGGACGGTATGGCAATGAACTACTTGTTGGTAAGTACAGAAACCTACTTATATACACACTGCACAGCAACCCTCTAGGACACACAACACATACACCACAACAGCAACATGTCAACAGGAACATACTGAGGTCGTGACATCGCTAGCCATGTTTCTGAAGTCACCATTGAACCTGTCACACATCGGAAATTACTGTACAGCCTAATGTTAAGACGTTAATGTGTGTGGTTGCTTAAATGTCACCTTGCAAATTGTAAGTGTCCCAATGACCTTTACATTAATACATTGCATACGTTTCAAGGTATGGGATGTCCAGGGTACTTTGATATGAATGTGTTAACAACACTTTCAATTTTAACTTTGCATGGAACTATCATCTCACACCCAGTGAAGACACATGGACACCTGTATCACAAGTCACAATGCTAGGGAGGGCATACTGTACTGTAAATCCCAAAACATACTGCTGACAAACGGTCAGCAGGCAAACACTCGTTCAGCCAAGAAAACAACACAATGCAGATGGTACAGCCATACAAGCATAGGATGCCACATTAGTACACAAAAGAGTCACAGACAACACAAGACAACTACTGCCATGAAAGGTCTTTTCAATAGTGCCAGCTACATCAACATGATCCCATTCATTTTCTCTTGCAGCTGATCAGGGGTATGGCATCCAGCCATGGATTATGATATCTTTTGGCAACCCAAGTACTGCTGCAGAGCGTGCATACAACAACGCCCATAGGAGGACACGCAGCATTGTCGAGCGGACCGTCGGCATCCTCAAGTCAAGGTTCCGCTGCCTCGACATCACTGGTGGTAGCCTCCTATATTCCCCCAAGATGGTCTGCAGGATCATCCTCACATGTGCAATATTGCACAACATTTGTATCAAAAGAAACATTCCCCTCCTGGAACCAGAGCCACACATGCCTGAAGAGGAGGAAGAGGAGGATGCTGGCCTGCAACAGGAGGGGGAACTACAGAACACGGCCGCTGTTATACGCAGGCGGCAACAGATTGTAAATAATTTCTTCTGAATATGATCACCTTCACCACTTTAGTTAACTAATTTAAATAAACACCTGTTCTAATCACCATATCATGGTCTGGCTATTCCTTTTTGCACACCTTCATCTCTACTTATCAAAATAAGAGTGTTGCCTCATGGAGCATTGCTGAGATACTGAGTAGGACACTGAACATCCCAGAGCTAATGTGATGCCTAACATACAATGGTCACATACACACACACTCTTAATGACATATAGCATGTACATATCTCCTTTGAAGGCCAATAGCAGAGGACCACAACTATTTCACACATACATGTTGAAAGCAAGGTCCAACGCAGCATATGGCACACAACTAAGACACCATCACTCAATAAGGGGAAAACAAGCCTCATACATGAGGCTGTCAATGTGCTTTGGCATCAGTAACAGGAATGCCTGACCAGACCCTTGACAGCAGTTAGTCAAACTGCATCCAATATTAGCAAGGACTATCTGTGACTAGAGTTCCATAGAAGCAGAACATAGACAGCACAAGTGCCACACATATGATATGCATTGCGCACATGACATTCCATGTACATGTCAGCCCATTTCCTAACTCATTACAAACCCATGCACCTGGTCACAACCCACCTGTTGGAAGAGGTCCCTGGAATACTAAGATGTGTACCCTGATAATATCTCCTCTACACACACAGACCAACATTAGCAAACCAGTGTGCTACACCCTTTCCTATGGTATGCCATTGTCATAGAACATCTGACTGCAAGGACGTCAGGTCAATTTATACACTGTCTTCTAGTTTCAAAGCCCTGTTAGCATGTAGATTGCTTCCCCTTGTGAAAATGTCTGTTGGCCCTTAGAATGCAAGTCTCACCTACAGGACTGGTGAGAAACAGATGTAGCCCACACCTGTGATCACCTCCATGCACACCACGCATTACAAAAAGCACTGCCCCTGATGATGCCTGGAACAGCATAGGAGTTGCCATTATGTCAAATACACCGTCAACCATTGATACTAATTAAGCCGTGTAACACAGCCACTGGGTTCATTTGTCACCTTCAAAAACACAGGACGTACACAGTTTGGCATGTCAACTGTCTACTTTGTCCTCAAAACAGTCTCAGTCAGACCACTGATTACGTAACTTGTCAAGTAACTGGATCCTGAATCACCTTGCATTCTGTCAGCCTGACTGGCAACTGTCTGTGCGTCACACTAAAGTATCCCTGTGTCTACATATGTACCACACTTGCGTTAGCAAACCTGCCATTCATCAGGGGGTATTGGGCATGGGCTTCTTCCATGCATACCCAAATATCTTGTATAGCATCATCTACCTTTTAACTGTACCATTTGAGTTACATCCTCTTGGAAAAGCAAAATTCATGGCCCATCCCTTGTCTGGTTTGCATTTATGCATGAATGACAAAGTGTGACAGTGTCCCAGGGCCGTAGGCAGGGATTGGGTATGGGGCTTTCAGCACAACCAGCAACCTCTGATAATGTCCATGAATAATACACAAATGTCAGGACCATGACAGTTCACACACAGCATCACAGTGCGCACAACATAGTGATGGGCCATGTGTGGTGAATAGCTGCGAGAATAATCAGCACAGAGGCTATGATGTTCCCAGATGCAGTGGGAAGTGCAGAGGCCAACCTGTGTACAAATGTTGTAATGACACCTGCCGGAACATGACACCTGAGACATTATCTCACTCAGCACACCAAGGTTGCCCTGTTGACTGTCTCATTACACGTCTTTAGTGACAGGGTGGGACCATCCACATGTTGGTTCACATGTCCACATCTACTTTACTCACATTGATCAACCAAGGATACTCAGTAGTTACAGGAATAGCTGCCACTGACTCATGATGAGTCCTGGACCGAACTGTGACAAATTACAACCCCAAACAATCTACAGGATCATCATTGGACCACACACATGAACAAGACACCTATGTGCAATTGATCATTGGAAATATGTGGACACATGCTGTCGTGTATGTTGGTCCACCACAGCCACTTGATAGTTGGGGCTCACTTCTATGGCCTCAACTGCGGTGTCATCATACATATGAGATTCACCCTTGTCTGTCTGTGCAAACAACATGGCACCCACTTCCTCAATGCATGTGTATGACTCACTGTGGGATTCACCAACTAGTGCCTAGGAAGCTCTTACCAATACTCTAGGACATAGGATGTAGAAAATGTGGACCATTGACATGAACAAGCGTCTGCCATCCATCTGGTGCATGCTATGTCACATGTGGTGTCTACCCGACCCTAAAACTTGGAAGTACACTTTACGGGTGTTGTTACATGTGTGACTAACACATGCCCTTGCTCATTTTCAATTTGACTTGCATCTAAGGATTGGATACATGGACGTCACATTCATACAACCATATGTACAATTATGCTTCATGTGTTACACACACATTTGGTCAACCAACACATTAGTTGTCAAAGCACTCACTTTGAGCCAAAGGCATTTAGGTATTGTACATATGAGCGTCACATTGCTATCCTCTCGTTATGCCAAACATGCACAATTTGTGCAACACATATATGTAGGCCACACTTATGACCATCTATTGCGTCAGCCAACTGTAAAAATACTGTGAAGGGTGTAGTGGATGATGTTCCGCTGCAGTATGATGTCACACATGTGAACATGCACCATCAACACCATACTTTCTTCAATTAGCCAATCTCCGATGTGTTCCAAATGTAAAATAACCAAAAAATAAGTAAAAATGCCCCAAACCAGTTAATGCACTGTAATTTTGACGTCCCTAGAGGTGTGTGTCATTTTTTGTTTACCAAAACTGTATTTGCGTAATTTTTTTTGACGCACAGGAGTGAAATTTAGCCCGCATCCAGATATTTGTACAGTCCATGTATCATTATGTGGATGCGGGTTAATATTCACATCTGTGCGTCAAAATAAATGATGCAAATACAGTTTTGGTAAATGAAAAATGACGCATAACTCGAAAAAGGCGGGACTTTTCATACAGGAAGTGATGTAATAGGATATCCTGTTTACAGATCATGTACAGTGGGTGTACTTTCACTTTCACTTTGCAGTCTATGATCCTTCTAGACTGTGTGGCTGTGTAGAGAGTGTTGTCCTGAGATTTTGTGCTGTTTTTGTCCTGTGTGCTATCTGTAAAGTCCTTTTGTGAAATAAATATTGTTTGTGTATACTGTAGTACTGTGTTTTGTCTACATTTGTCCATTTATCTTGTGTTTTTCTTGTTTGTGGGAGTCTGTTGTGGGTAGTGATAGTTTGGGGATAGTTGGGCTCTTTTAGTGTTTAGGTTTACTTTTTTTCTGTCTTTTACCCCTACTTTCACCCTTTTCCCCTTTCTATTTCTTTTACCCCTATTCCTTATCGTCAATTATAAGTATGTCTGGTAGGCCACTTCTTGGCAGGATGGGGGAAGAGGAGTTGCGGGGCTTCATCTGGCTGGTGACACATTTCTTGCCGCTCATGATCCAGACAGGGGGCAGGGTCATACAGGGGTATCCGAGGCGCGTAGAATCCGGTGTGGAAAGGTGCTGCATCACCTGCAGCGTGTGTATGCCAGCCAGAGGAGTGACCACCGGCTGAAGCACCGGTGGGCTGACCTCATCACCAGGGAGCAGGATCTCTTGGACCACCTGGAAATCATGATATGTGGCACTGTTGGTGAGTATGACTTATGTTAATGTGCACGATTAAATGCTCTGTAGTGACATCAGGGGATTAATGCAATGTCTGCCAACTAACTTGCTGACTGTGTGTAATGCTGGGGAAATATAAGGGGATCATTGATGCACTATGGCAAGGATCACAATTGCTAACTGTCAGGTAGCACGTGCTCAGCAAACTTACAGGTTACTTTTCCATAAAGGAAATTGGTGCGGCCTTTTTGTCAGAACAGCTAACAAAATAGGAGCCAATCATGTCTATATAGGGTACTATTGACAGAGAAGTACACATGTACCAACATTTAGGCCAACTATGTTGATGCAATTGCTAGACTGACTTTAGAATCACTACATGATGCAGAAAATTAGTGCTGCCTTCACGTCAATTGATAATAGCAAAGTGGCTCAGACATATGTCTCATGTGAGTCTGGTGAGTGTGGAAGGAAAGCGTTCACAGAAGTACTGTGAATGTGTGGGATTATTGTATTTCTTGATCTTTTTGGATACATGTCAGTTCTTGATTTGAAAACATCGTGAAAAGGTGTAAGGTGCCTTCAGCTAACATCTTAAGATGTTTGTTGGAATTAGTTGAGCCACAATCCAAATATGGATGGCAGTCCAAGTGTATGCATATGGCTTCACATCTCCATGGTTGGTGCAAATCACCATAGCTGGGCCACATCAATTGACTATACTGTAACAACAGGATGGCTTACAAGAGTCCCTCACCCTCCCTCTGTACATTGGGCCTATGAGCAATAAATGTGTCATGGCCACAAGGCATGTTTGATTGGTAATACAGTCCTCAAGTAACCAGGCTTTGGATGTCTCTCTTGGATGCACATGATGAGACGATTACACTCCATATTTCTTAGTGCTCACCAATTATGGGGCATGTTTGCAACCACATGATAGTTAGGGCCAATGTATGTGTGCAGATATGTGTGTAACTGTCACAGGAGACCCATGCTATGTACAAGTTGGCCGTGATATATCAGATGCAGTACCATCATGTCTGAAAGGCTGCCATTTCCTTATTTAGCCTACACATTGTATATGTTTATGAAATTGTTGCACTGTGCACAGATTTTGAGCACATTTCTTCCTTCCATACCTTACAGGTGGACCGGCACCCTACACTGTGGGAGGTGGCGACATTTGAGGACCCCGACCACTCCAGTAAGTGTTGATATGTCTGTTATGTGTTGTGTTTGCTGGTTATGGACTCATGTGAGTTGGGCGCACAGCAAGGTGGGATGCGTTGGGCAAGCTTTTCACTTGTTCCATGAGTGGGAATGCAGTTCACACATGATTTGAGTTTGCCAATGCGTATCCAATGGTATCATGTAGGGATTGTAGGACATCCCTGTAGCCCCACTATGAGTACAGGGGATAGTCATGTGTATGACACTTGTATCACCAAGAGTCGCAATGGAAGTAAGCCCCAATTTAGTCAGCCTGTCAGACCCACATTCTCTAAGATTGGTAGAGCTAATAGCTTTCCAATAGACATCTGCTTCCCTATTTACCTACGTAAGTTTGAAACAGTAGGTAGAACCTCCTAGCAGCATGTACTTCCACATGTAGTGCATCAAGTCTGTGGAACCTGAGTGCAATGGCCTAGGTGTGCATGCAATTCATGATCATGGGTGTTCTAGCAACTCTGTGTCTGATGTAAGTCAGGCCTCACTGGAAGTATATGTTGTGTACTAAGTTCTGCATTTCCTGACATGTCGGACCCTATGAGTGCTCTAGGGTTTGCTGACTCCTAATTGTAGATAGACCTTACCAGTGGTGTGTCTGTAGAGACAAACATGTGTGGAGTTTCCTATACACTCCTCGGTGTACATGTTGTTGGCAAATTATAGTTGTGTATCCACCGCCCCCCCTCAAACACGGCCATGGGTTTGTGAATGGGGTACCTAGTACTGATGCTACCAGTATGTTACACATACATGTGAATAAGTGGCGGTTTGGTTGCATACTAGTATACACACTCAGGTTTGCACTTGGTACTATACTGGCAAGTCCAGTTACAACTTGTAGACCATGTGGCTTTAGTTTTGCTTTCCGTACACTGACATTTGTAGCCCAGCTCTTGGTGGAGGATATGCAGCATGATTCTTAGATGATAACTGTCAGAACTCAGATTGCAAGTCAAAGCCAGTTGTTACCCATCTTGTAGGTTATGGATGTGCTTTGTGTGATGTGACCTTTGTTGTCTGGCCTGCCATATACTTCCTCAGGGACATTCAATGCTCTGTATCGTGATATGAGCTGTTACAAGTACAGTAGATGTAATGTCTGATTAACTTGCTGTGCCGTTTCACACAATGCAGTTACTAATGTAGCACATCTGCATTTGTCTTCACAGCAGCTAACATGACTCCAGACCAGGTCCGTGAATTTCAGCGCCGGGCCATGCGATACCAGCACATCCTGCTGGTGGAGTCGGGGTTCCAGAGGATGGCCCGGTGACATCGCCATGAACGTGCCTCCGGGTCATGGCGAGCCTTCCCACAGGGTGGGCCTACTTTGCCCACCACAGCCACCACAAGCACAACCACCAATCAGAGCCAGGTGGCCCCACCCACAGCTGCCACTGTTGGTCCAACATCTGCAGGACTTCCTGGTCCCAGCATTGCCACCGGTGCAGGACAGCCCACACAGACCTCCTCCACCGGTACCCAGACTGCCACTGCTCCATCTGTTGACCCTTCAGCCTTCAACAGAATTGAACATAAGATGGACAAAGTGCTGCGCAAAGTGACCCACCTGAGCCGGGACGTGCAGCACATTAAACGGCGGGTCAAGGATATTAAGAGAACCCTCCAGAGGGCCAGCCTCTAGACACTTTATATGATGGACATGATACCCTCCCCTCCCTCCTCTTTCCTTGTTCTTATAGTTAGTGGGCTTAGGGGGCTTAGTGTTAGGTTAGTATAGGCTGTTAGTTTAGTTAGTGTTAGTGGGTGTGGGGTGGGAGGGCCTGCTTGTTTCTTTTTTTACTTATTACATGTGTGGGTGGGTGGGTGGGGGGCTATGTTGGGGTTCTTGTGTATAAAAAAAAAATATATATATATATATATATATATATTTGTTTAGGATAGTATAGTATGTGTTTCGGTTAGTATGTGTTGTCCTCCATGTGTCCCGTCTCATAAGGGGGCGGGGGGTAGATGTTTAGAACGTTTCGTTACATGTGATAAGTAAGTGTAGGTTAGGTTAGTTAGGGACAGTTGTGGGTAATGAGTTGTCAGGGTTGATTAGGGTAGGTAAGACTTTTCCCTCAGTTTCCTCTTCTGTGATTAGCATTTAATAAATATATAGTTAACCCTTAACAGTATGTGTTAAATGCTACTTGATCATGGGCTTGGAATTAGTGTACATGAATGTTGTTCTATTACATTTGTGTCCTATGCTACAAACAAATCCCAACTGAGCTGTAGGATTGGCAGCTACCCCAGAGCTACCTTGCAAAGTTTCCACCATTTGTTGCAACCCCCAATCACAGTTAATATGGATCCCAATGTGTTTTTGTCAATAAGTATGTTTTCTAAGTCACAAACAGTGCTTCCAGACTTGGTATTAGGGGAACAGTTTTAGGTCTGACTGCAGTGTGATGATCAAGGACATCCTTATAAGATGAGTTCTCGTAGGCACTCTTGTATTCTTGTCTTCATGACTCACATACGTCATTTGTGACACAGTTCAGCATGAGTACCTATTAGTATGTAAACTCAGACAGCGTCATTCATGCAGTTTTTGTAGTGTTTGCTTAGATTTGTGTGCACTGTTATATGTGTTAGTATTGCATGGTGACAACATTTTGCAGTCACTATTTGTTCCATGTCTTCTTCTTCTGATGTGTGTGTTGCCTGATTTGTCCTTGTTGTTGTTGGTTGTGAAGGGGCAACACACACCTCAGTGTTAGAAGACGTGGAGTCAGACATCCCGGTCGCTGCTCCCTGTGAATGTCTTAAGGGCAGTACTGCAGCAAGGAGGGCCTGCTGGTTCTTGAGAATAGCAGCCACATCACGATGGTAGGCAGTCAGGTCGGCCCTGAGGGGTTCAATGTTGCATTCGTGCACGTGTTGACAGGATTGCTGTTGTAGGTGTTGGGTCAACTGTATTACAACTGTGCTGATTTCCTTCTGGGTTTTCTGCAGTTCCTGCAAGATAGATGTTAGGGCTTGCATAGCTGCTGCCTGATCTGCAGATGACATCATGCACAAATGCACCCTCTCTAGGCTGGCTGCCATAGTTTGCATCCCCACCCGCACCTCCTTGGCCAGCTCCCGCTGTACTCCAACTACAGTTCTCTCAAAGCTGGTGCCAGTGTCATCTGAGTACTCAGCTGTATTGGAGCTGGCAGGTCTTACAATTGGGGTGGTGGGTGGTTCCTCTACGATGGCTGCTTGTTCTGTGCTCCTCCTTGTGACAGAAGGTGGGGTCTGGAGGGTTTCAAGGACCTTTTGGATGGTCTCCTGGGGAATGTTTATCGGCTCGTCATCCATGTCATCAGGGAAATCTGGGACAGGCATATCGGCAGGAGATCCATCTTCCTCTGCAATGAAACAGGGTACAATTAGTGTGTCTGTGTTGTGGTAATTTTGATGTGACGTGCCTGCCTTTTGATGAATTCACTTTGTGATCTTGTTTTGTGTTAATTTCTCCAGTCCTTCAGATGGGCATTCTTCCAGGCCTATGGCCCACCTGTGTGTCAAATGTATGTTATTGAGTTATCAGACTTGTCAGCCTCATCGCCTCTAGGGGTTGATTTTTGCCAAATAGAGAATTGCCACCTTCTTTTCCTACTCGACCCTCTGTGTACATCCATTCTCATGGTGAGACCTTTCACTGGCTGTGGGTGTACTGATGGCCCTGGCAGCACACTTAACAATCTGGACCTGCCCAAATCCCTGATCGTTCACATCGACTTAAATGTAATTGACATGTGGCATATGCTATGCATGGCAATGTTATGATCCGATATGGATGTTGACATTGTTAATGTGTCCTGCTGATGTTGGGGAATGTGTGTTACAATGGATTGCCCTGATAGTCGTATCAGTGTCCTATTTCCTCCTCTGACTGTGCAGGTGTATTTCAGTGACCAGTTACATGTGTCCCCTCCTCAATGCTGTTGTCTGAGCAGTATGACATTTGGGATGTTGCCTTGTTACCCAGTCACAGGATGGACCCTGACATATGCAGCATGGGTGTGTCCTTAGTGCTGTGTAGCTCCTATTGTTGTTTACATTGGCTGATGTTTGTGACAACAATGGGCATTGACATTTGAGAGTCCCGGGGCCTTTGTCTTATTTCTGGGGATTGTTGCAGTTGTCATCCTCACCCCCTAATTTAGGTGTGTATGATCCATGGGGAGGTTACTGCCATTGGCTACTTGAGCTGCACACAGAGCAGACGTGGTAGTGGCAACTGTTGTCTCAGTTACATTGCAGTTGTCGGTATGGCTAGAGGATTGCTAATAGGGCCCTTGTTAATGTAGGGGGTATGTTGGCTGACGTGTGCCAGGATGTCAGTTTGACGTAGTGGCCTTTCCTCCTGTCGTGGCTTTCCCTTTGCTCCATCGTTGGCATGACAGCATGCCCCCATGGGACTGTTGTTGGTGTAGTGTAATGGTGTGCCCCAGCTTCTGTCTGTGCAGGCCATGCCCCCATGCCGTGCCCCTTTACCCATGCCACTCCAGGTATATGAGGACTTACATGCAATGTGTAGTAGGTTTCCCCCCCCCCGGTTGCAGTTGACATAGGTGCATTATAATTCCCCATGCGACTCACCCTGCATGTGCTTTGTCTCCTGGTAGTCTGCGCTGTCCTGTCCTTGAATCCCTGTGACGATCTCCTCAGGGATGACGGCTGCGACCATCTCCTCCATGTGGTCCAGGGCCTCCTGGTGTGCTGGACTCCCACCTCCAGTCTGCAGTGCTGCCTTCCTGTTCCTGGCCATCTTTTCCTTTGTCCTGCACTTGCAGTCATGCCAACGTTTCTTGCACTCAATGACAGTTCTGCGTACTTCAGCCACATTGTTAATCTTGTCAACAATTTGTTGCCATATGGCCTCTCTCCTACTGATTGGCAACTTTGATGTGACAAACAGTTGGTGCTGGTGTTCCGTCATCTCTTTAACCAGAATTTCCTGTTCCTCTGCACTAAAGCGACACTTTCTTTTCTTCTTAAATGTGTCCTGGTTCTTGTGTGGGTCCTCCTGGCTGGTTCCTGGTCTGCTGTCATCTTCCTGAGGTCTGTAGTGTCATCTGGGATCCATTTTGGCTCTCCTCTGGTGAAATGGCTGTGTTCGCTGGTTTTTTTGATGCTATTGCGTGAAAAAAACGGTGCATATCCGGTTTGCGGTGCCGTAAATCGACCCACAGTCATTTCCGCCACGTTAACGTCGTTTTCCTTTATGGCTTGACACCGCGGTGTGCGTCAAAAATAATGACTCCCACCTGTTGTTTGCGCCGCCGTGCGTCAAAGTATAAATATGACGCCCGCACGGTGCACCAAAATGGCGTTAGCCGGCGGTAATATTTTTGATGCAAAACTGCACCGGTGCAGTTTTGCATCAAAAAGTATAAATACGGCCCCAAGTGTCTCTCTACACTTGTCAACATACTCCGGAGTCCCAGACCTCTCTCTCTTGGTCTGTCATCAACAACCAACCACGTGGATAATTTTCCCTGCAACAAGCGCCACACTCAAATGAAGAAAGCCGCTTCCCTACTCTCATACCCATAGGAGTATGCCCACTCCATATAATCACTAATTTGAGTATTTCTACTCCTCTAATCTCATATTTAACACAATCATCTGCAAATTAGCTAAAGCTGTGCAAGCGCAAACACTTTATACACCTCATTCAAATACTGTCAAACACTGCTGAGTACATACCCATCAACCTAGGGGGTTTCAAAGAACTGGGGAAAGTCACTTTAAGGCAACTAGCCACTCATTATGTCAATCTGCTCAACAACTTCGAAAAATAAGAAAGAAAGAAAGAACGGACCACTTTGACACAATCAAACCTCACAGTACCATTATGACATAATTGAAACAATTATGTAACCGTAATCTTGTTCCAAAAAAAACTGCGAGTGCATCACAAGATCCAAATTTTATTTCTATCATATAAAGGATCCTGCGCTAGAGGATGATGGACCAAAGCGGCATAGGTTTGAGGGGATGTCACCAATGGGAATTGTGAATACCAATAATCCAGCAATATTCAATATTAAAAAGCTTCAGTCAATAATCATACCAGTTTAGTAATAAGAATACATAAGTTTATTTCCCTATATTAACAATGCTAAGGTTACGAAGATAACTCTCAAACACAAATGATAAGCATAAAGAATCAATAGCGGCTCATTGAAACAACGTATGTATCTCAATTTGATTAATACAGTCAAACAAATAATCTCCAGTAGAATCACACTTATTAATATTACAAAAACTAGTAATGATGATACAGGAGTCATTAGCTCAGCATTAAAATTATTTCAAACAAGATCATAGGCTATAGAGGATTATTTCTCTGACTAACCACAAATTATCATTACACGTTGGGCTTCAAGTGAAAAAGAATTTAGAAACACAATTTTAGAAAACTCTTATCTCAATTATGTCAATTTATAAGAATTATAATCATTAATTGCAGTTGGTACCTGAAAAGCAAAAGAGACTCAATTCACATTTAATAACATACATTACCACAATAGTAGTAACAGCAAAAGATCAGCTTCCACTTGAGGACGCCATCAACAGCTTTGGGCCTTATGACAGCTAATCTCAGCACTTGACTGCTCTCAAGGAACAACAAATCCACGATCCTAGCATTCTACTCTCTCCGAGAACCACCAACCCCCCTAATTAGTCAACACAGATTATTATACTAAAATCCATTCAACTCCTGATTGGTCAGTCTATGGGGTGTATTCATTTCTGCCAATCAACAACTAATTTGATGACCTAAACTTGATAAACCTACGCTAACTATAACATTTTCTTTCAGTAGATATTCTCTCTTTCCGTCTCGTCTGTAACTCCATTGTCTCATCCGCCTCTTGCATATCTTGTTCGCAGGAAGAAACTCTCTCAGCAACATTTTACTTCCATCCTCGAGGAAAGACTAGATATTAGTAACATTCCCAAACAATAGGACATTCACCTTATGCAATGCTCGGTTAATATATGCCTTGTAGGACATGTCACCATAACCAAAAAGGGGTAGCTGTGGATACGTCTACACAAGCTTGAAACCACCTATTATTAAAACTTCGAATCATGGAAAATAACTACAGCATCTGAATATAGTTTTGCTCAGTTAAGTAAAAACGTTCTTGTTTACACGTTGATTAATCACTCATTATTAATACGAAAATCATTAATAAACATATTTGAAAATTCACACTCTCACAGTGTGAAGTATACAAGAAAGTGATGGATGAAATGCTTGAATTAATCTCATTCACTGGTCAGTACTTGGAGGGGTTGGGGGCTGGGCATTCCAGTTATTTTGCACACCATGCCACCTCATTTTGGGCCCAGCCATATACAAATCAGTCTTGACCTTGCTTTTTTACTTCAGTGTAATAGATTTGGCCAGCGTTTAGTCCGTTTCTAAGTGCTCTTCATTTTTGTCGACATGGTGACTGAGTGATTAACCAATGATAGCACAAGGTCGGCAGTGGAGGTAGTCTGCGTGCATGATTGACAGACATGTTTACGGGACCTGCCTGAGACGGACAATAGGTAGGCACAGGGCTAAGGGCTAGACTACAACACTATGGGCCAGATTTACACAGCCCTAGCGCCTGTTAGCGCCACACTAGCATCATATTTGTACGCTAATGTGGCGTTAAGAAGGTCATTCGCTATTGCCATATTTACAAAGTGGTGCAATGCTAGCATTGGGCCACTTTGTAACCCCTTGCACCACATTATACCTGCACCAGGAATAATGTATGTAAGGAGGGCAGTCCCACGCAGGGAGGCCTAAAAAATGGCTCAGTGAAAACTACAAGATTTCACTGCAACATTTTTCCCGTTATTTTTAACGCCTGCTCAGGGCAGGTGTTAAAGAGACGGGCCCATAACAGTCTATGGGCTCCCTAGTGCTTTGCTGCACTAGCTCCATAATTTATTTAGCTTATCCAGCAAAGCGTCACAATTGCGTTATAAATTATGACGCTATTGTGGATACAAGCGCCATGGTGCGCTGTATTGTAAATATGGCGCACTCATGGTGTCGTTAGGGGGCACAGAGGGGAGCACGAAAAGTGGCGCATCAAAGCTGATGCGTCACTTTCTCGTAAATCTGGCCCTATGGGGCAGTGGTGGAGATGGACAAAGTTGCGAAGCATAGGGGAGGAGACAGAGTATAAGCACTTTTGAGGCTGAGTGGGATATAGGCAGGGGAGAGGAAGATACGCTTCAGGCATTATGGGGCATGGTCATGTTGAGGCAACAGGAAGCAGGAGATGGGTGTAAAAGGCACAAACAGGAAATGTGAGGCAGCTAGCCAAATGGTGAGAAACATGGGGTCTGAATACTACCTCAACAGGTAGTAGAGGAAGACAGCCACTCTGTGCCATGTGGGCAACAATCCTCAAAGTGACTTCAAGGGACCAATGGAACTTAAGTGATGGGGTTGAGGAGAGTGATGGAGGCAGCAGGCACCTCATGGTTTGAATGACACACAGGTTGGGAACTAGGGGTAGGCATTGGGCACATTTGGGGTAGAAAGCCAGAATGTGACACAAGGGGAAGCACAGTCAGAGGCCAGCGAAGGGGGGAAGTGGGGCATGTAACAAGTAAGCTAGAAGGCTGAACTGGACAGAGGCAGGGTACAGGGTACAGGAGCTGAGAGATACCAGCCTAGCACTATGAGGCAAGAGGCCAGCAGGGACACAAGAAGGTGGTTATGTGACAATTGAAGGAGTTGGGGTGGGGAGAAGAAGGAGTACTCAGGAAGTAGAACAGAACAAAGGTGGGGATTGGAAGACAGGTGCATGACATCATGGGGTAAGATGGCAGTTTTGATAATGGACCACAGGCATAATGTAGTGGAGGAGTGTGCAGGTGGTGAGCTTCTTGGGAGGTAGAACAGGACACACACACAGGACAGGAGGAAGGAAGACAGGTGGCAGGTGCCATCAGCCAAAATAATAAAAAAACAGCCTGAGGAAGGGTCCTTATAAAGCCTAGTGAGTTTTAAGCCTGGGACGTAGAATAACACTAACATCTTACCTTTCTGGCTATGTTTGGTCATTGATAAATGTACGAAAGAGTCAAACAATTGAGTCAAGTGACAAATCTCAATACACGTTGTGTCAAAGTGCCTTTCCATGTATCTTTATAAATTCAACCAGTTATGAATTAATAACCAGATATTATATCCAATAACACAATATGAAAATGTATTTAATTCAATGTATCATGCTAAAATTATAAGAAAGAAGAAAAACTATCCCTAGTTAAAGAGTGTATTTGAACAGAATTGATGTTAATTACACTTCTGTATACACTTTTATTGTTATTAAATTATCCAATTAAACACATGGAAACAAAAAACAATCATTTTTCATTGATGTCGGTATAATGTCACTTAAAGTGTACCCATGGTTTTGCAATTGAGTGCAGAGATGTGGGAAGATTAAATTCCTTTAGGGCACACAAATGGCCTCATAGAAATGCAGTGTCCCCAGGGAAATATCCTCATGTTCCTTCATTCACTTTGGATGGAGATGTTGCAATGTTTTGACTCCTGTGGGTTTGTCTGTGGGGTGAGGGGGAGGGGAAGGTCTGGGCGGGGTTCCTCGGGATGGGCACCTGATGTTGTCTTCTTAACATTAAATGCTCTGGAAAATGTGATTCTGAAATTCCTATAGATGGGAGATCCTATAACAGAATCTTTTATTTTTTGTCCTCATTTTATAACAAAAGACATGAGGTATCCTGATTGTGTCCAGACTCTGGTTAGACCCCCAGCTAGGAGGTTGACACCTTAGAACTGGCCTCCATCAACAAAAGAAAAGGAGGTGGGAGGGTGAAAGAGAAGAAGCAGTTCCTTATCCTCACTTCATCTCTGTTGTGTCTTATTGTCTAATCATTGGACTCTTACATATTCAGTTATCAAAGCAAAATCATGTTATGTATCCCCCATGGGAATTAGTTGTATAGAAAGCTAAGAAGGATTCCCACATTCCCCGGAATTTGTCTGACCCGTTACCGGAATCCAGGTAAAAAATTATCTTCGCCAACAATAGCCAGCCTACATGGGTAGGGGGAAATTTAGATAGCCAATTAATACAGATTTCCCTATGGGCTATTAGCACCAAGTAAAAGATGAGATGTGCCTGAAGCTTTTCCAGCTTATCACATGAACTCATCCCAAACCCCTCTTGCAGACCAAATACGACCATTGATAGGCTTACCTCTCTTCGTCTGTTCATTATAGTTGAAACCGTCTTACCCACTTTTTGCCAGAAAGTTTAAATTTATGGACACTGCCACCAAAGATGTATGTCATCCACATCTTCCAGAGTGCACTTCGGGCAGTTACTCTTCCTGGTGACTCCAATTTTAGCTACCTTTCTAGGAGTCCAATAGGCCCTGTCTACAGTAAACAGATGCTTCCTCCTAAGAGGAGCAGATTTCACAACAGACCAAAGTGTTCACATTGATATTTGCCATTAATGTGAAAGGTTGAGGGCCTGCAAGTCCGATTTCCAGACATCTTCTGGTAGTGGGAGAGAGGCGTCTTCTGCTTGTATTAATGACCAGTACCATTTTGAAACCTCTTTCTTTAATTTCTGTGTATCTATTATTGCATTTTCCCAGTCTGTGATGAGCCCTACCTCAGGTTCTCCTTGTAGCCAACTTTTGATTTGTAGGTATTGAAACCTAGATAGTCTGGCATTTGTCACGCCTGATACAGAATCCCACGAAATCGCAGAACCCTCTGTGGCTATTTGTCCCCATCCTGTAATTCCTGCATCCATTAATGGGGTTGCCAGTGCATCTTGCAGACCTATCGGTGTGTCAGGCGAATTCCAGATTGGGGCCATCTCACTGTAGTACGGGATTCTTAATTTTCTTCTCACTTGAAACCATATCCTACAGGGTGTGTTAAGAACTTTTAATCTTACTTTATTTTAGTACTGTGGGTGACCATATTTATAAGGACCCTGCTCCCAGAAGCCTTCTGTTAAAGCCCGCAATCGGAAGGATGTGTATTCCTTAGACAATAGCAGTCTGATGTTTTTCAGATGAAAGGCCCAACAATATAACTGGAAGTCTGGGGGTGCGATTTACCTATCTAGCTTTTTTTTCCTCAGTTTCTTCCAAGCGATTCTTGGATTTTTATATGACCAAATAAAACTGATTATTCCCCCCTGACGTTTCTGTAGCCAGTCATCTTAAAAAAGTAGGGGCAAAGCATTAAAGATAAAGATACATTTAGGCAGAACCATCATTTTTATTAAGTTTGTTTTTCCTACAATGGTGAATTGTAAATGTGACCATTGCTGGAGAAGTCTCTTTGTTTCCCTCAAAAGATTTGAAAATTTTGACTGAGCCTTATGTGCCAGATTCTTTACCACCTTTACACCTAAATATCGAATTTCATCTTTCTCTAATGTATTGTCCTGTGGGCCATTCCAGGTCATCAGCTTTGATGTATCAGTACTGACTAAATAGCCAGACATTTTCCCAAAGCCTGTTATGATTTCTAGGACTGCTGGAAGGGACCTTTGAAAGTCCTTTGTATAAATCAGGAGATCATCTGCATATAGGGCTTCCTTCGTAATCCAACTTTGATACTGAGAGTATACTATTCTCTGATCTTGTCTAATTCTCCAAACCAACGGTTCAACATATACGTTAGAAAAAAGAACAGACCCTTTTTGATATTTCTTTGGTGCCAGCCATGTTCCTCCAGAACCGTCAGGGAAAGAAAAACTGTGTATTGCAGTGGGTCATGAGCTGATTTTGAGTGAGTTGCAAAAGTCAAAGCAATAAATAAAGATGCTTTTGAATTCTGTATTTATCTTCAAAGACAGAGGTCAAATGTCAGGCTATATCTTCAGACAAATGTCTGCCTATTTTGTTTAACATGAGGATTGATGTTGTCAAAATCCTCTCACTTTGCAGTCAGAGAAAGAAAAGTAAAGTGAAATGTGTGCTAATCTTCTTGGGGTTCAGTGAGTGTGAAAGGAAAGACGGTAGGATGTCTGTTTTTTGTAATGCACAACAAAATATAAATGCCTGTAAATGAACAGTGCACATTCAGCAATTAGGAAAGCACAAATGAAACAGTTTTTAACAATTCTGATGTGTGAGGGAAACATAATTTTTAATAGGATAAAAACAAATCAAAACACTTCACTTAGTGATGCACAAATTATAAATATTCACAGGATTCCCACACATGATAATGTGTGTGCAATATAGTTTTATCAGTAACACTGTATGTCTGTGCAAATTCAGTAGCCATTTTAGTGGAAAGTGTGCTGTCTGTAAATTACTTTGTGTTACCACACAATGCTTTCATTTCATCAAAAAATCTCCCATCTCATGGTCATTAAAGTTAGGTAGGTTGCGGAAGATTGTCGATCTAAAAATGTAGTCATGGTTCTTAAACGTTTGGGAAATACTGGATGTTGTGTGCGCTCTACTCTACGTCGGTGGTGTTCGCTCAAAAACAAATTTGGGTCTGGGCAAGTGATGAAGCACCAATGAATTAATTCATCCAAAGGTGACCAAAATAAGAGACGATTGGGGCTGGGAACGGGGATACATGCACTGGCACCATGGTAAAATAATGGCACCCAGTCAGGTGTGAGTCTGCAGGAAGACAGTGACATTGTGGCTATAAACGGGACATTTGGGCAGGCCGGATGACACAGATGGGGTCATGTAGCAAGCGCCCTGTAGACAGAACAAACACGGGTAGCGAGTGGGGAGGAAATACACTGGGCACTATGCTGTATTAAGAAGCCAGAGCGTGGCTTGGGGGGAGACACAGGAAAGTGTGTAGAGGCGAGTGAAAAGCAGCTGCAAACTCTACCGACTCATGCATTATTCTGATGTCAATGTATAGCATTGTTGAAACATGACACCAGCACGACATAGAGAAGAGTTGCTCCTGCATATCCTGTCTGATGATGGGCTGGCTCTTGGTACAAGATGGCCTAGCAGCCCTAAAAAGAATCAATACTTGACCATTGCACCAAATGGACACTTCACTGTCTAGGTCATGGAAACACTCTTTTGTTAAAGCATCAAGGCATTACTCTACTGAAGCACCACTTTACTAAGGAAGCTACCTGGGAGCACATCAATGCACTGCTAGTCAGTGGGTTGATGATTTACCTTTGTAGGGTTACACAAGCATCATTCTTCTGCAGGAGGGCAGGAAGTAACCAGAAAGAATACTGATATTCTTCTTCGTATCATTTCTGTGCTTTCAGCGCCCTCTGAATACACCACTACAAACCATTTCTTACATTTAACGGCATTCTCACAAGATATAAAAACATAGATGGAAGATCTTCATAGAACCATTCCGAAGCCATACAATAATTGCATTTTAAATAATCGATAGTAGTTATGAAAGTATTGTGGCCAGTTAAACCAAGGTTGAAGTATTTAAAAGAGATTTCTCCAGAGTAATCATAATTAACTACTCTTAGGCTGTAGATCTAATTACTGTACTGCAAAAATGAAATCATATTTTGGGTGTCAATTACTCCAATATAATCCAATCACAGTTTAAGAATGGGATTGGTTACCACAGGAAGGTTCCATAACAACGTTAGGATGAGGCAGTACCTCGGTCTTTGCTAGGGGTGCACAAGTTAGAGGTCTGCAAGGGATTAGGCATGTGAGATAAGCGTCTAGGTGAACATGGTGAGAGTATATGGAGAATGAGCATGGCATTGGTGTCTGGTTGAGTTCATGAACTCAGTGCATGTTTGAGACACACAAATCATTTCTTGGGAGCGCCAGCACGTGTGGGGAGTCTATCTTAACGAGCACAGGGAGGATGTATATACAGAATCATGTATATGACATCCCTGGTGAATGGCATCTGCACCTGTGGTAAGCAAAGTGCACAGGATATGTGTGTATTGTATAAGCCATGTGTGGATGGTTTGCGTAGTATGTGAGGTACAGAGAAGGAGAGAGCATGACTGACACCTGAGTACATGAGCAGGCACAGGAGAATGGAAGTCAAGCTGGGTGAGTGTTTAAGGTGGCAAGGTTCAAGGAGAGGGTGGAGAGCTCGGGTGAGCTGTGTGTAATAAGACTATAGTGTATGCAAGGCATATGCCTTCTTAGCATGCAGAGTGCCTGGAGTGCACACAGTGAATGTCCATAGTGCGCTAAGCAAGCAGGTCAGGGATTTAGGTCACATGAGGTTTTCAGGGTGGGTTCATGGGTCATGGGTCACCCAAGGCAGGTGCAGGTGCAGGCAGGTGCAGACAGTGACTGTGACATGCAATATGTGCAGCCATGTGTCTTCAGTTCATGTGCATGTGATGTGTGTATTGCATGCAGGGAAGTACTCTGTGGCATCCAAGGCAGATATCCAGATCGCCAAGTCGATACATTGGATAGTTGAGGCACAACTGACCTGAGGTGACTGTCTGCTACATGCGAGATGCACACAGTTAGCGTCCGGACTGCATGTGATATGTTGGAGAAGTGTTTGGAGTTCAAGAATGCCGAAGGTGAGTGTCTGGGGTCCAATAGGTGAGGGTGGCAAGAGTCTCTGGCACACAGACATGCAGGACAAGTGTGCCCCAAGCACACACCCGGCATTGCCATGCTAGATCACAACCTGGGAACATATACGTCTGAGGATTGGCTGATTTGCATGAGAACATGCAGTACTCAATGTAAAGAAGTGACATTGCTAACCTCTTGTGTATTGAGAAATCCCGACTGAACACCCATGTATGAAAGATGACCACTCACCACCAAAAAAGAGCCATGGACCAAGCGATAGAACTGAGTTAGTTACACACCCCTTCCTGTTTACTCAGGAGATTAAACTATATCACACCGAGTCCCTCTCTCAAGAATAATCATTCACCACCTGTGAATGATTATTCTTGAAGTATTTACATTTATGGGCATCACATTTAGCTTAAAGCATGCTCTCTGACAAGAACACGTAATGACGTGATGCTTGGTGCTCAAGACGCTTGTATATGACCTTGAATCCACATACTTAACAAATGTATATGGATTCATATGAATGGTACATATTGTCCTTATGCAACCACTGAATTGTCTGTTTGAGTCGGATATGTCCATTTCACATTGTCCAAGAGTCCCCACAATGCTAATTCATGTCACTCGTGCAACATTATGTCTATTGCCTTTTACAACATCTATTCATTAGATCTCCTCCATAAAAGTGCTGTTGAAATACGTTTTAACAGTGTGAATCCCCAACTGATTGGAAAACTAATAACTCATTTAACATGCCACTAGGGGAAATGTTAGAGTAGTTGAGCCACCAAAGGTGAAGCTTATTATGCGATGGATATATGTTGCTCTTAAATGATTGGTGCTTCTTAAGACGTATATGTTTCCCTTTCTTTTAATTGTTTCTTTTAGGATCATTTATTATTATCAGCACAATTAGCAAACCTCTTGCTCAGAGGGGCTTCAATGCTTATTATAAGCCTTAAAGCAGAGCGGCATCCCTGCATGTCGTGATGATGCTGTTCATATAATTTGTGAACTCCCAAAATGTTACTACTATTAACACTCAATAACTCTAATGTGCCAGTGCTAAAATACTGATTTACGTTTCTAATGAACACCGCTAACTGCAAAATCCTCATATTTAGACTATCCCAGGTGCCAGACTGGATCAATAAAATTCTCCCACCAATGCTTTGGTGAGTCCCCACAGTTGGTGGCATGTGGCTCTATGCCTATGGCGATCTTGTACTACAGTAGAAGTGACCGAGGTGGGGGAAATAAAGGGACCACCTCTACACACTGACATCAGTTCCTTCCTTTGTGCCTCCTTTGATGCGGATTTACAGCCCTGCTCCCTAATGTATCAGTTCTCTGACATCTTAAAAAAAAAGAATAAGCATTTTCAGACAGTGTGCTGAGGATGATGTCTTCTTGAAGATGTCAGGATTCAAGCCATGCTGCAACTGCAGAAAGCAGATGTCTCAATGCGTGCTTTTGGTTGTGGGCTCTGATTACAACTTGAAGTAATGTGAGAAATGTGCACCCGTTCACTCGAAGGCAATTTGAGAGCCAGAGGTGGAACTGTACCTTGCCGAGCATAAGGCCACATTAAGAAACATTGATCTGATTCATGCCCTAAGTCACAGGCTCACTCCTATTCACGGGGCCAGACCCATTCTTGTGTGAAGGCCTCAGGTGAGTCAGATTTCAAAACATGTTATAAGCATAAGGAAGCCACCAGGGACCAAACCTGCCGGTTCTGATCCCGACATCGGTCTCTGACCTCAAACTAATGTCAACCTGTTGCGGGCCTTTGACAGGCAAAGGGATCACCAAGGTGATACCAGTGGTCATTTTGACGTGGTGACGGGCGAATGATATTTTCCCCACAACAATAATGATGATGAAGAAGGAGACAATCTGCTCCCTCCTCATTACACCAATAAAGGATTTTACCTAGACCTGCAGAAGAACAATGGGCTAGACACTTTCACTGAGGCCAAGCTGGGCTCACTGCCTGGTCCACCTACTGAAGAAAGCACCTCCTTTGAGGTATGTGTGCAGAAAGGCAAGGTGAAAGATTTACAACTGCCTACGGTTGAAACCAAAGACAATTTATTGACTGAAATATTCCATCAGAGTCTCTGTTTCCATTTAACGTGGCACTTAGGGACACACTCAAGGCCACTGGTGAAAATTATGGATCGCTTTTCTGATCAATCGACCCGTGACCAGGCCAGTTAGACCATCCCGAGGCAACCCCGATTTTATGGCAAGACCAGACGCTCCTATTATGCGTTTCTTTTCTTACTTTAATAAACAGCAGCAGTCAAGAAACACTACATTTCCCAGAAGGCCAGGAACACTAGCCAATGGGAATAAAAACGTAGTTCAAACAGTATCAATCAATCGTATCACATACATATGCATTATGACATCACTTGACTGCAAACAGCCCTCTTTTCTTGCTGCTCGCAGTCAAGATAAGTACCCTTTTCTCTTGTCTTAAGCATATTTATATTAATAGACTTTATTTCTTCATGTATGTGCATATTTCATGTGAATTGCCTTTCAAATAGGTTTACGCGCGGTGCTCGCGTTTTTATCATGTTTTTTCCCTTAGTCAGCAAGTTGCCGCATTAGTGTGGCGCGCGGCACCTCGCGCGCTTCGTTCCCAACCGTTTGAAGTCTCTTCAGCGACGGTTGGTTCGGAGCGCTGGAGGACTCGTCTGCAGTGCTGCGCGTCGGCCCCTTTCAGCGCTCTCACCTCATTTATTCGTTTTTTTCCCAAGATAATAAAGCCTCTCTCACGGAACCTCCGACAGCACGTTCTCCGGCAAAACCGGGGATTCCGGCTCTCCTTCCCTCGGAGACGCCCAAAGGTGGGGCCTGCTGCTTATTTGAAGCCTTGGTTTTCTCATTTAACCCCTTAACTGCCAGTTTCTCCTGAATTATGAATCCTGATAAATCCCCCAGCTTACATGAAGTGGATGACATTAGGCAGGAACTCTCTGCCTTTATAAAGTCTTCCGTGCAGCAGGCTGTAAATTCTTCAATACAGAAAATGTCAACAAATTTAGAATTTTCTTTTACTGACATGCTTTCTCGCTCTATGTCGGCCCAGGCTGCGGGGGAATGCAGTCAGCGCCTCCCTTCCCCAAAGAATCCCAAAAAATCATGGAAAATGGCGCAAAAGAGAAGTGAGTCTACCTCACATGTGGCAGAGGACGCAGTTCCTCAAAAGGCTCCCTCCAAGGAGTATAAAAACCTGGACATTGGGAAATCAAATTTGAAGCACAGATCCAAATAAAAAAATATCATTGCCCTTTGATAATTTCGTCCTTCCCGGACGAGGACGATGATGTGTCGTATATGGGTTCTCTTTCCAGTACTTCGGATGATGGGGATGATTCTGCTGTCTCCCCTCCTCCTCCTAAGAAATCTAAATTGACCTCTCTTTCCCAAAAAAACCCTATTCCCCTCCTTGATCCTGAAGGTTTCCCGATGTTTGACCCTACAAATATCTTACACCCTAATTCTACGGAATGGGTCCCTGCTGACCACGTTGCACAATATGTTTCGGCCAAAATATTCTGTCCTTTAGACAAACAAACCAGAGCTAAATAGAAATCCGAGTGTCCCCGTCCTTCCTTATCCCACCAACTCTCAGTCACCCCCTCCATTGACCAACCCCTCCTGACATTTTTTACCAAAATGGGCAAGGATCCACGCAAGGGAGTGGATAAGGCGTGGGCCTCCTGCCAAGATAAATTACTAGACATTTTGGGGCCCTTAACACGAATTTTCGACATTGCAGAGGCAGCCAGAATTGATGGATCATTCATTGATCCTGAGGAACTCACTCGTTGGGTCCAGCGTACCTTCTGCCTCCTTGGTAATGTAAATTCCGCTATCACCCACGAGAGAAGGAAAGGGTTACTCCTGAAACTTGATCCGAAGTTGGTTCACCTTGCATCTGTCCAACCCAATACCCACAATGAAGGTGCATTATTTGGGGAATCCTTCATAAAAGATTTAAGCAAATACGTAGCGACATTTACATCTTTGGACAAGGCTCAGCAGTCGCTGAAAAAGATGTTTTCTCAACCGGTTTTTGCAAGGGCTGGCAGAGGAAGGAACCGCTTTGCCGGTCGCTCTTACCCCATCCAAGGTTCCAGAGGATACCATTATGCCTCCTATCAGGAGTATCGCCCACAGTTCTATCCTCAACAAGGCAGAGGTTTCCGCTCAAGAGGTTTCAGGAACGCCAGATCGTCCACTCAACCAATTAAGTCCTTTACCTCTTTCTATTCCCATAGGCGGGCGTCTCCGTTTTTTCCTAACAAAGTGGTAGGAAATTACGGCAGACCCCTGGGCTCTCAATACTTTTCAAGGTTACGCAATAGAGCTATATATAACCCCAGTCCAAACCTCCTCTCCTCCTCTTCCCCGTTTTTCCTCAGACATGACTCTTCTGATCTCGGCCGAAGTCCGGTCTCTATTGCAAAAACAAGCCATCTCCCCCACCTCTCCCGACCCATCAGGTTTCACCAGCTCTATTTTCTGGTTCAGAAGAAGAACAAAAAGATGTGTCCTGTAATAAACCTCAAGGGTTTCAATTATTTCGTAGTATATCATCATTTCAAAATGGAAACTATCCTCCACCTAAGAGACACTCTGCTCCAGCGAGACTGGATGGTCCTTTTGGACCTTCTGGATGCGTATCTAGTTGTTCCAATCCACCTACATTTCAGAAAGTTTCTTCAATTCCAGTGGGCAAACCAGTACTTTCATTTTACCTCTCTTCCCTTCGGGCTATCATCGGCTCCTTGGTGCTTCACCAAGCTCATGAAGCCGGTGATAGCCTTTCTCAGAGCTCAGGGGATCAGACTTATCATCTACCTCGATGACATTTTATTAATGAGCCAGTCCCCTCAGTCTCTCGCAACTCATCTATCTATAACATGTTCCCTTCTAACAGATCTAGGTTTCATCATAAACAGGGAAAAATCCATACTCATACCTACCCAAACCATAGAATTCTTAGGCTTTCAGATCAACTCAATTTCAGCCACTCTCATGCTTCCCTCGGCAAAGATAAAAACCATAAAGTCGGAGATTCTTCAAATCTCTCAGAACTTTAGCACAAATCGTCGGTCTCCTATCTTCATCAATTCAGGCCATTTTTCCCGGACCCCTTCATTACAGAGCTCTTCAGAGATTGAAGATTCAGCATTTACAGAGAGGCCTCTCTTATTCAGACATCATACCCTTGGACATAGACGCACGCACAGAATTCCAATGGTGGATAGACCATTTAGATGCTTGGAACGGAAGAACTATCTTCGCATCAGCCCCAGATCTAGTATTAGAATCAGATGCAAGCCAAACTGGTTGGGGGCCCGGTGTGGACCAATCTCGACTGGAGGCACATGGTTATCAGAGGAGTCCAAAATGCATATCAATTGTTTAGAGATGCTTGCCGGCTCCTTTGCGATCAGAAGCCTGGCAAAAAACAAAGTCCGTTGTGCCATTCTTCTCAGAATGGACAACATTTCAGCGGTCCGATATATCAATCACCTTGGAGGCACAAAATCCAAACCATTGGCGGAATTGGCCAAGGCCTTTTGGGAATACTGCCTTATAAACCACATTTCGGTTCATGCAGAGTATCTTCCGGGATCTCTCAATACGGTGGCAGATTGGCAGTCTCGACACCTTTGGGATTCAAGCGATTGGAAACTTCACCCTTCCATTTTTCAGAACCTTCAGAAGATTTGGGGTCCCCTAATAATCGATCTTTTCGCGTCTCGTCTCAACTCTCAACTTCCCCAATTTTACAGTTGGCGTCCAGACCCTCTGGCGTTAGCTACCGATGCCTTTTTACAGAACTGGTCGTTTTCCCTCAATTACGCCTTTCCTCCTTTCCTCATGATCAGCAGAGCATTGGCCCAAGTCAGACGCCAACAAGCTTCCCTAGTGCTCATAGCCCCCTTCTGGCAATCTCAAGCTTGGTTTCCAACCCTCTTAGAGCTGTCAGTAGACTTCCCTATGTTGATTCCTTCCTTCCCGTCTCTCCTGCTAGACCCTTTAGAACGTCCTCACCCTCTCGTTCTAGACAATATGTTGACACTCTCCGCATGGAAAGTCTCGGGCAATCCGGTTTATTCCCTTGCATTTCGACAGAAGCTTCACAATTCATCTCTCATCTTGGGCCCCAGGTACAAAGAAAGCTTACCAATCAGCCTGGTCCTTTTGGCACAGCTGGTGTCTGAGAAAACACATCCATCCCATTTCAGCTGATGTAATTTTTATAGTAAATTTCTTAGCGGCAGAAGCAAGTAAAGGTAAGGCTTTCCGTACTATCAATTTGTACAGGTCAGCTATTTCCTCCAATCACTCTTTCGTTAATGGAAATCCAGTTGGAGAACACCCTCTCATCTGCCGTCTATTAAAGGGAGTAAAGTTTTCCAATCCTCCTCTACCAAAATACAGTCAGTTATGGGATGTTAATATTGTTTTTAAATTTCTATTGTCATGACCTGATAATCTCATGCTTTCTCTAAAAATGTTATCTGCAAAATTAACCATGTTACTATGCCTGGTCTCGATTAAACGCCTTTCAGACGTTAAAGCGTTAGACATTTCCAACCGGCAATTTACTCCATCTGGAGTTTTGTTTACTGTGGTTCGACGAACCAAGACTAATTTATCCTCTGTGTTTTACCCATATTTTCCTGATCATCCCAGGTTATGTGTAGGTCAATGTTTTAAAGCGTATGAACAAAAAACTGCAGATTTGAGAACTCCTTCTCATTCCCAACTTCTAATTTCCTTCAGGAAGCCTCACAGACCGGTTTCGTCCGCAACCTTAGCCCGATGGGTCAAATGGCTTATGTCCTTGGCGGGCATAGATACTTCGATGTTTGGAGCTCATTCCTCCAGGGGTGCTATGGCTTCCAAAGCTTTTTGGGCGGGTTCCCGTTTAGAGGATATTCTCAAGTCTGCAGATTGGTCTAATGATAACACATTTAAAGTTTTTTACTGTAAGCCTGTCAATAATGTTTCATTAGATGTAATTAATATGCTTTAAACTCGCATAATAGGAGCCTCCGGTCTTGCCATAAAATGTAGATTTTCCTATTCCCATGACGGAAAGTCTTAATTTTATTAAAGACTCGGAGGCGAGTATTATCCCTCCACTTATTTTAACTCTGTTCATTTTTTCCCTCCCTTCTCTAGCACCATTGGCCATCACTCAACCTTCCACCTAGAACTTCAAATTGTTCTTCGGCCTCGGCTTGCCAAGACTTCAAGACTTCCTTTATCGCCTTCATTTGCTACGGATCAAACCTCCCAGGATCCTTCATGGCTATCTCGGATTTTGAACTTTTGTTCCGATGTTTTTTCGTTCCTTATGGCAATTCTTATTTTGTTTACCATATTTCCTTTGTTTAATAATTGACTCTCTCGCAAGAAAAGAGGGCTGTTCGCAGTCAAGTGATGTCATAATGCATATGTATGTGATATGATTGGTTGATACTGTTTGAACTACGTTTTTATTCCCATTGGCTAGTGTTCCTGGCCTTCTGGGAATTGTAGTGTTTCTTGACTGCTGCTGTTTATTAAAGTAAGAAAAGAAACGCATAATACTCGCCTCCGAGTCTTTAATAAAATTAAGACTTTCCGTCATGGGAATAGGAAAATCTACATTTTCTGAGAAAACACCCTGCACCTGAAAGCTTTGTGGTGCAAGCATCAGCAAGTAAGGAGAATTCAAATGCTTTCCCCTCAATCCTCCCTAAAACGGAATCAAAGCCTATCAATACATTTGGCAGCTAGCCTAGACCTATGCTCTTTGAATGTGATGTGGCTTCCTTGAAGGCACACTTATGCTTTGTGGGTCATGGCTGAGAAATCTTGCTGCCCATCCCAGAAGAACTCATCACGTCTCTTAACAAAGTAATTCTGGTAGGGTAGAATGCATCAAAATATTTGCTGGGTGCTTGCCTGGATACCACCAATTGCGTAGGTCGTGCTTTTGGTATTTGCTGGGTGCTTGCCTGGACACCACCAATGGCATACACTGTGCTATCAGCATCAGCATACTGCATAGATGACTCCCCTGGATGCAGGCATCTGGATTTTTTGGGAACATCCAGGCTTCCGTCATGGGCATGCCCTTTGACTTTAGACTTTTTGGACAAAATGCTGAATTGGCACTTTGGCAATTTAAGGATTTTTGCACTGATGCACTCTACCTGGAGGTTATTGTTGCCATCTCGACAATTCCACCTGCAGTACAGAAAATATAGGGTTTACTCCATAGGCCTAGCTTACTGGCAATGTCAGCTGTCGAAGCCAATTCAGAAACCAGCCGAGACATTTTGAGACACAGGACATGGAGGTAGCCAAACCTATTTAAGACACTAGGGGCAGCATTCATTTACTTCCTCCTCCTCTGCTGCAGCAGCAACCAAGCTCCATTGATTTGCCCTCACAATAACGTGGCCGTTAGGAGGCAAGATCTAATATTTCCTTCATGGCTAGACATCCATCTTATCAGGTCAAGAGGTTTTGCAGATTGTTCAAAGGGGCTACACTTTACCTTATTTTCTGCCTCACATCCTTCCAATATCAGGTCAGAGTTTGGCAGATTGCATATCAATTTTAATGCAGGAATACAGGAAGTCAACATTCTGCTGGCCGAGAGCACCAGTGAAAGAATGCTGGAGTTGGACCGGGGTGAGGGGTACTATTCACTCTACTTCCTTGTGTCAAAGAAGGACAAAGTACTCTCTCTAGCACAAATCCTCTCTGCTCTGGATCCTGAAGACAGACTGCTGTGATTGGAGTTGCTAGATACGGTATTTGCGTATACCCATCCTGCAGTCATTCAGAAGCTACTTGCATTTCACAATAGGGTCAGAACACTTCCAATTTGCAGCACAGCCCTTTGGCCTTACCCCGGCCCTTTGGGTATTCACAAAAATAATGGCAGTGGCCACAGCCTATCTCCAGAGGTTGGGAATACAAGTGACTGGCTGCTCAACACAATGTCGAAGACCAGCACTGGATGATAGCCTGTTTCTTGACCTCCTTAGGGTTTACCATTGTGAGCCAAAGGCCCACTAGAGCTCCGTGCATAGAAATCCCATCTTAGGAGTATCCTGGATATGGTGGTGTTCAAGGCCTTTCCGTCACAGCAACAAGTGCAGGACATTTGGGTTAAGATTCAGATGTTTCAAGCTGAAACTTGGTGAACATCATTCTGAGGCTTCTAGGGCATCTAACTCCCTGCATCCTCTATGTCCCGTAGGACACATGACATATGCGGGCCCTGCAGTGGGTCCAGCCACAAAGCTGTCTAACCAGTTGCACTCAGACCTCTGCATAAACACCTTGAGATCTTTCTTGGTGGCACACAGAAAATAATCTGACCTGCAGCAGGCCACCTCCCCAACCAAGCTTCATTGTTGTGACAGACACATTACTGGAGGGGTGGGTTCATCTGGAAGGGTGGAGACCAGAGTCCTCTAGTCACCAGGGGAACACTAGCACCAGATCAGTCTTTTGGAGCCTCTTGTAATCCAGCTGGTTTGAAAGCCTTCTTTCCAACATTCAAGAGTTAGGCTCGTGCAGGTCCTCACGGACTACACGATCGCCACATGATACTGAAAAACCTGTTTTGGAGGTTAGCCTGGATCCTGTGCCACAAGTCCTTGCATCTCTGGAGGTAGCAGCACCAGATCTTCATGGTTGCAAACAACCAGGCATCCCCTGGCTAACTCTGTTTGCCTATGCTAAGAAAGCATTGTGTGAAAATGTTTGTGGCTACAGTTCCCTCCAGGACTGTCATTTTTGAGATGCATTCCATTTACAATGGGACAGGAATCGCTAGTAAGCATTCCCTCAATTACCTCTCATGTCTTCAATTCTGAAGTAAACCAAGATGGACCAGGCCAAAGTCATCTTGATAGCCCCAGATTGGGCCAGGAGTGCGTGATACTCAGATCCACTGAATATCTGCCCTCTAATTCTGCTACCTCTTTTTAGAGAACCTCTTATCTCAGCAACAAGGGAGGGCCCTATACCTAGATCTCTCCATCCTACATCCTGCAAGGAGACTGAGCACCTACACCTGAATGTCTTTGATTTTTCTACCTGAGATAGAGGATGTTATCCTTCCAGCCACTCACCCTTCGGTGAATTGCATTTATGCAGGATGCCGGAAGAAAGCTGTGGTCTGGTGTGGGCCCCGCAACTTGATCCTTAGCCAGCCAAAGGTTTCTGATGTATTGTTGTTTGTTTTGTTATGGGCCCAGCAAGGTCTTGCAGTGGACATAGCTAAGGGTTACATGTCAGCCATTCTGACTTTTTTTATGTGTAAAGGGGTTGCAGACTTCAAGACTTTGAGACTTCTTCAAAGCTACGATCATTGACATTCAAAGGAATCTTTCCACCTCGATGGCAGAACCTCCATTGGCGAGGCCAGCTGAGAATGGCAGCATTCTCTTTTAATTCAAGGTGATTTCTCTTGAACTATCTGCTTTGCAAATTGCAAATTTGCAAATTGCAAATCTCCCCTGGATTCTTGTCTTCCCGTAATGATAGCATTGGCAGTTGAGGTGACCAGTGTTTGACACAGTATTAAACCTCTCATTTTTGTCCAGCACTGTGCCAGCCACGTGGAACAAGGCCAAGGTGGTTAGAAATTATAGGCCAATCTCCCTGGTGCCAACCTTCACCAAAATGTTGGAAAAATTGGTCAACACCCAACTATCCAGATACCTGAAACAGGGTAAGTTATTGCATCCCAGTCAAGGGTTCCAACCCTGCCATAGCACAAACACAATGCTATTAGAGATATCAGACCATATTAAGATATCCCTGGATCAAGGAAAATTGTGGTGGTGATTTTAATCGATCTTTCAGTGGCATTTGATACTGTCCCACATGTGATTAGTTCACAACAACTCAATAACCTGGGCGCTGGGTGTACAGTGTGGTACTGGGTAAAATCATTTCTTGATTTTAGAGGGCAGTTGGTCTCGATGGCACCCTTTACATTTATTGTTAAATCTGTTAAGTGCCATAGGGTTCCTCTTTAAGCCCTACTCTATTTAACGTTTTTATGGACCATTTATTTTGCTGATGGAATCTTTTGGATGAAAAATTATTTCTTACGCTGACAACACCCAACTGTTCTTTGCCTTTGGAGGGGCTCCCTCATTGGCAGAGAAGTTATTCAAAGATTGCATGCACACATATTTAACTGGATGCTTAGCAGCCAGTTGAAATATAATTTTGGTAAAACAGAAATTATCCTTTTTGGCGTTTATACAGCCAACTAGTGGGGAGTGGCTTAGCCTTACTCCCTGCCACCCCCTACTCCATACTCAATAAAAAATCTGATTTGATTGCCAAAAAATCTGTGATTCAAATATGATCATCAACTTTCTTTGCAACCACAGATTTTGGTAATGGTTAGCACCTGTACTCGAACGATTCAGACTCCCAAGAAATTTCTGTGCATGTTAACAACACAGTGCAGGAAGACAGTGGTTCACATTCTGGTTACTTCTCGGTTGGACTATGACAATGCACTCTCTCTGGGGAGTGGGGGGTAAGAAATTCTGCTACACTGGCTCCAGGTTGTCCAGAATGCTGCTGCTCGCCTTATCTTGAGACTTCCTAGTCTGACTTCGGTCTCCCCTTTTTTAAAATCTCTCCACTGGCTGACCATCAAGAAGCAGTTTCTTTTAAACTCTCTATCCTTGGTTTATCTGACACTTTTCCGAGCCAGCCAGGCTATCTTGTTGACAGATTTTCATCTTCCTGTCCTGCCAGATCTTTGCGGTCGGTGTTCAGCAGCTTTGGTGGTAGTTCCTTGAATTAATTATGTGAGGAGGGAAGTGAAGCATTTTACTTTCTTAGCCAAGACTTGCAACCAGCTTTCCTTGGAACTTCGGACCCTACTGTCGGAAGAAGTTTTTCACAGGAAAATGAACACTTGTCTCTTTTCTCTGATTAACAGTGAATATTTTGTTTAGGGGTTTTTGTTTCGGGGATGCACCAATAGTCCTTAGCACCAGGCCACTAAGTTGAGTAGCTGTGCGCGCCACAAATCCCACTCATTAATTTTTTCTTGTTTGCCAGATCAGTCTTTTCTTTTCACGTCCCTTGTTGCGATGCACTTACTGAAAGGTCTGACTCACATATCTTCTCCAAAACATTTGTCCTGCCATAGTGGGTTCTGAGACTTGGTTCTCATATTCCTCATATGAACACCATTTGATTTGAGTTGTCCACTATAGGTCCTGCCAAACAAAACTCTCTCCTTCATCACAATCACTTTAGCACTCCACAGGAGTGAGCAATATGCTCAGTCAGTGGACCTCTGTACACTTAGGGCCAGATGTAGGAAGGCATTAGCGCCTTGCAAACGGCGACAAAACGCCGGTTGCGAGGCGCTAATGCCCTCACGCGATGCAGAAACACATATTGCGAGTTGGTACCGACTCGCAAAATGTGTTTCAGACTCGCAAATAGGAAGGGATGTTCCCTTCCTATTTGCAAGTCGCACCGCGATGTAGAGTTGATTTGTGACCGCGAAAGCGGTCGCAAATCAATTCGCTGTTACCATCCACTTGAAGTGGATGGTAACTCATTCGCAAACGGGAAGGGGTCCCGATGGGACCCCTTCCCCTTTGTGAATGCTCACAATAATATTTTTGCCTTCTCTGACAAAAAGCGAAACTAAAAGGTTTCGGTATTTTTTCTATTTGTAGCTCGTTTTCCTTTAAGGAAAACGGGCTGCAAAGAGAAAAAAAAAACTGCTTTATTGAAAAGCAGTCACGGACATGGTGGTCTGCTGTCTCCAGCAGGCCACCATCCCCGTGAGTGCCTAGACTCGCTATGGGGTCGCAAACTGCGACCCACCTCATAAATATTTATGAGGTGGGTCTTTGCAACTCCATTGCGAGTCGCAGAAGGTGTCTGAGACACCTTTCTGCATTTCCTTTTGCGAGGTGCAAATTGCGAGTCGCTGGGACTCGCAATTTGCACCTCGCAAAAAGAAACCTACCTACATTTGGCCCCATATTCTTTCTAGACAAATTGATGCCGAGGTCTCAGGCTGCCTTACTGCCAAAAGTGTGTTGCCCTTTCATGTTAGATAAACAATTACTCTATCAGCCTTCTTCACTTGGCCACAACCCCTCTAAAGTGGAAAAGAGGTTTGACCCTAAATGAGCCTTGATGTTTTATTTTAAATGTATAAGGGACCACCTCGTAGATGACTGGTCTTTTCTTGTTTCGTTCTGCCTAAGAAAGACACAGCATTGCAGTAGACTGTGTCAAGGTTAGATTATCCTTTCTATTAAGATATGTTATACATTGGCTAATAAATGAGTTCCCTACAATCAATCCCACTAGGGGCAAAACCTAAAACAACTGTGCTAGCAAGTGAAGTCTCCGTTCTGCCAGGATGTCACATGGGTATTGGTGCATACCTTCATGAAGAGCTACTACTTTGACAACCACTTGTGTAGAGAAGGCCATTTCACTCAGTCACTTCTGCAAGACTTTTTGGTTTGAGTCCTCTGCTCAAGGTGGAAGGTACTGCTATGGTATCTATTCTGAAGGTGATGAATGTGAGGTTAGAAGTATCCATTAGAAGAACAAATGACCTTCCTTCGGTAATGCTGTTTCTGCTAGATATTCTCTCTTATGCACAATGGTATAAAGTACCAAGTAAGGTATTGGCACAATGCCACCACAAATTGATTACAATCATCTACATCTGAAGACATGCATGGAGAAAGATTACGAAATTGATGTCAACATGCAGGGGTGGTGCCTATATGTATTCATTTCCTGGGTGGCACAAAATTGCTGCATAGCCACACTGCACCACTGTTGGTGCACAGGAGTGATCCGTGGAAGAATTTTCCAGATCCAGTCTGGTACCTGGGATGTTTTAAAAGTGAGGAATCCACAGTTAGACAGAATATCTAGAGGAAAAAGCATTCTTGGAGATAAGTAACTTGCATCAATTCACTGTAACAGGTAGATGACAATTGTACTTAAAAGCGGAGTGAACTGTACTAATGTGCAACTCAGTCTTCCCATCAGCATCACTTTCTACAAATTCACGCAGTAGGCAAAGGGGAGAGGGTGGTAGAGAGTCTGTTTTCCCGCCATGCTGGACGCCTAGGGAATGGAGAAGGCAGATGTTGCCTTACGTGTGAGCACCGCAAAAATTCGACAAACGTGTGCCCTGCGTCAGAAGGATGATGCAAGTCCTTCTTGCACCAAGGCTTGATTCAAAAAGATGAATGGATGTGGTAACACCAATTTGTGCTGCCCTAGCTGGTGAGAACTGTTTGTAGCGCACATGAGCTCGTTATCTGCCTTGAGCCCATCGTGAATGGGATCAGCAGAATACAATTCTCAGTACTCGGGGTGGTGAGAACTGAGTTTAGCTTATTTATCTTATCATCTTTATTGAAAGTGCCCTGAGAAGCGAACAGTTTATTTTCAGACTTTGTGCATTTTCTACAATATATCAACATTTTAATGTTGTCCCTACCTCTTGGAAGCTGTGCCCGTCACCCGTTCCTGTGAATACCTAGGTGTTTCTTCTTTTGTTTTTTATAACAGGATAGTTTCAAATCATTGCGCTTCAAAATAAATCCTATTCTGCACAATTTCAGTGATAAATTGGAGAGCGGGTAACTACAGCTTTCTTTCAAATGGCCAATATGCTAAAAGCTCGAACATTTAACAACCCACCAAAAACATAGTTTTTACGCATTGGCAACTCTGCAGCACTGCCACTACTTTAACCAACAAACATCCATATGTATAAATCACTGCAATCATCCTTAACAGGATTAGGCTAGTCCTAGCTGGCCTCTATCTAGTAAATAAGCATAATTAAATAAACACTTACTTTTCTAACTAAGCAGAGTGAACCTGATTCACAAAACAATCCAGTTAGCAAACACAAATGGCAGGATCTACTACTGACCTTTAAACAAGCATTAGCAAATCCAGTAGGTCTTGCTGATGTGAGAGCTATTGGCTTTGCCGAAGTCTTTTAGCCATGTTGTACAGCAGCGTGGCGACTGTTCAGCATATCTAAATGTTGGCAGAGTAGAGTAGAGGGTAGTGACTCAGAGGAGAGTGGCTTAGAGGAGGTGGAGCAAAGTGGTGTAGAATAGAGTATGTAGCAAACTGGGCTTCTTTGCAGATGCCCCCACTTTTTGCTCCCATTTGAACTAATAGATGCTGTTGTTTTTGACCTGTCAGTGTACTGAGACCTGGCCCCATTACAAATACTCTTTCCCTTCAAACTGTATGCTGAATTGCATAGGCCACTTGAAAAGCACCTTCCCACTCCTGTAAGCCCCCAGTAAATGATACCCAGGGTAAGGGTGGGAAAGGGGGTATCAGACTGCCCACACCAGTAGGAGGTAGAGTCCCTGGTACTACCCATGAACAGGTCAGACACCCTTAAGGCAGGCACCCTCTAACCCAAGGGGCAGGGTGCTCTATTCCATGAGTGAGGAGCACATATGCCCTTGTGCTGGAATTTAAACTGCAATGCTAGCCCATGTAACTAGCAGTCCACTGGATAACATGGGCTGGCATCTGACCACTGCTCAGATGTCCAGCTCTCCAATGGCCTACCAATCCCATTAGTTTGGTATCAAATACTGTGCTTTTTAACCTTGAACATGATGCCCATGTTTAGGATTAAAAAGTAGATGCCCAGATGGCACCCTTAGAGGGTGCCTACCCAATACCCAAGTCCTGTAATGTTTTGGCAGGCTCTCCAGAGCCGCCACAGACAAGAGTCTGTCCTCCTGCCGGTGGTGCTAGCATCTTTGCAGGATGTAAGACAAAGAGCCTGGGCAGGAAAGAGATCACACCTCCTCCCTCCCAGGCTGGCTAGTGAGATTAGCATCAGAGCGGTAAGCCTCAAAGGCTTCCCCCACCTTTGATGTGCCGAAAGCTGTCTTCCCCCAGCGGAGGACAAAGGCCTTCCCACCATGCCCGGTTGGGGAGGTGGGAAATTAGCTATGCAGGAGGCGTGTACCTCCCTCAAACTAGCCACACCTTTGAGGTGGGCTAGGAGGTCTGCACTGCAAAGGAAGGTTTCTGCCATCTTGGCAGACCCTAAGAATAGTGTGTTCTGGGTAGTAGATGACGTGCTCCGGACAGGGAGTCTTCACTGCAGGAGCGGACTAGCCGTGGGGACAATATCTCATTGGTCATTATCCCTCACACCCTTAAACACCCCGTAAACCAGGATTTAAGGGGCTACCCTGATACCAGAACTCAGATCTTACCTGGAAAAGAAGAAAGAAGCACAAAGAGATGTCTGCACCAACAACAGGACCTGGAATCTAGCCCCAGTGCAAAGAAGAAGACACAGAGTGATCTAAGGAGACCAGTACTGGAACCGTGTGCCTGACATGTGCTGGAGGTGAAGACTCATTGGTCTCAACCAGAGAGACCCTCGTGGACACAGAAACTCCAAGTAAGACTCCCCTGACCTATGGTACCAGTCCCCTGAAAATTTCAGGAGTAAAGAAGAGCTGAGCTCGAAGAACTGCGACCTGACGGGCTCTGAGCACCTGAACCTAAACTTGGTGTCCAGCACCTAAGGAGTGGGAGCGAGGCCTGTGCCAAGTATGAAGCCTCTACTCCCTGCTAAATGACCAGCTGCCAAGAAGCCCCTGGACCCTCCTTGCAGCTACCAAGGCTTGTCTGTCGCCTACCCGGAAACCGACGGCCACACGACGTTCACTGACTCCAGTGCACCCCCTCAGCAAAGTGGGACCATGGTCGCCAACGACTCCCCTCTGGTGGGTTTGCAGCCTGAAGGAAGTAACTTCCACTGAAGCAGCAAAGCAGCTTTGGCACGACCAGTCTGGTGATTGACAGCTAGGTGCTACCTCTGCACCCGGAGCCACCAGACGAAATGGTGAAGATCCCAGTGTCAAATCCTAGTCTTGGCCTCCGAAAGACCTCTACACCCAAAGGGTAGAGTGTAAGTCTACCCTCAAGTCCAGTTTTGCACAAAGTGCAAAACACACCAGCCACTGCGGACCATTCAGCACCAAGGACAGCCAAGTCCCCTCTGCAACCGGACTCCCTGGGCAAGGTAATCAAATTAGAGTTGCAGAGAGTGGAACGGTGTAGAGTGAAGTATAGTCGTGTAGAATGTCATGCAGTGGAGAGGCCTAGAGTGTCATTGTGTGAGTGGAGTGGCATAGAGTGGAGTCAGGTGGAATGGTATGGTGTGGGGTGGAGTAGAGTAGCGTGGAATAGAATTACATGGAGTAGAGTGGTGTGGACTGAGTGGCATTGTATGCAGTGGGTGGCCTAGAGTAGAGTGGCATAGAGGAGAGTGGCAGCGTTGAATGGTATAGAGTACAGAGGAGTGGTGTATAGTAGAGTTGGGTGACATAAAATGGCATGGAGAGGATTAGAGTGGAGTAGAATGGAGTGGTTTCGGGTGGCGAACAGTAGAGTGACATAGTGAGGTCGGGTGGAGGAGAGTGACATGGGTTTGGGTGGCATGGAGTAGAGGAGGGTGGCGTGGAGTGTTGTAGAGTTGAGTGGCATAGAGTGAAGTGGCATAGAGTGCGATAGGGAGGCACTGACTGAACTGGGTTTGACTGAATAGTGTAAGGAAGGAGTGGTGTAGAGTGGCTTTGAGTGCAGCAGCATAGAGCAGAATGGCATAGAGTGGTGTAGGGTAGTGTGGGGTGGGGTGGAGTGGAATTGAGTGGAGTAGTATAGAATAGTGTCAAGTGGCATAGAGTGGAGTGGAGTTGGCATACATTAGAGTGTCACGGTCTGCACGACTCTTACCACCGTACGCTGAAGAACTTGAAGGAACAACCGGTCTTTTACTGGTTCTCGACTGGCCAAGATAGGGGCAACCCTTTTTAGTAGCCTCGGTGCTGTTGACTGGAAAAGACGCCAAGGCAGACCGTACCCTCTAGAAGGAGTCCCAGAGGAAAAAAACCAAAATTGAAAAAAAACTCTACCACAGGAACTCCTGAAAGAGAGGAAAAAACAATGAAAAAGGGAAAAAATAGAATATAATCTTGCAGGAAGAAGCAGGAACACGGAAAAAAAATGGAAAAGAGAAGCGAGGATCACCAACAAAACGGGGGTGTTTGCAAAGCAAGGAAGAAAGGAACTGCAGTGCTTATATACCAAAAAACAGGAAGTGACACAACAGGAAGAAATTACAACACCATCTTGGATTGGGAAGGACTTTATAGAAATGAATAGGAAAAAAGACCACATAGAAAAGGAAAAGGAAAAAGGCATGCTGGGAAGAAGAACACCAAAGAAGAAGGCAATATGAAGACCAAGAAGAAAGAAGAAACAAAGACAGAAGAAGAAGAAAAAGGAGTAAAGAAGAGGAAAGACCCAAGGAGGTGAGTAGAGGGAAAATCAGGGAGGCTGTCAAGGGCTGTGGCGCGATCCAGAGCACAAAATCTGCCTTCTGGGCTGCACCGCAGCAAAATGAACACAGAAAAATGGGCCACGGCGGTGCAGGCGTCCTGAAATGTGGACTGCTGGCTTGACTGCGGTTCAATAGAGAGACGCCGCAGTAGTGCATGTCGTCACATAGAGTGGCATGGAGTGACATTGAGTTGAATGGTGTAGAGTAGTGAGACATTGTCTGGATTAGCATAGAGTTGCTGCTGCATTTTCATTCTTCACAGGAATCGATGCTCATCAAGTTCAACAGATCTTTGGACCCTGCATAGAAAGTGGTAGAACCATACAACACATTTCCAATATAAACCAATACAATCACAAAGTATGACCAATGTGGCAATACAAGGAAAACTCAAGTCAGGAATAAAGTTAAGGAGTTTATTACAAATCTAAGCTCAGAGTCATGCAGACAATTCTCAAGACAAAGTTGTAAAGATACAGAATCACCAAAGGCTGACCAAGGCAATGAAATAAGTTCAGGCCAACTAACATTAAGAGATCTAGGCACTGGAGAAAGACAAAGCAAAACCTCAATAAGATAATTTGATGTATGGAAAATAAGTGTTGCTCAGTTTTAATAAGCACTAGGGCAGTTTAAATCTTCAAAGTTCAATTTTGGCTGGGCAAGGGGAAACCCTACAGTTTAGCAAATCAGGGAATAACGTGCTGGGAGGAACACATGTGGGCAAAAGACAATAAAACAAAAAGAACAAAACGAATTTGGAATAAGGCAAACTCGGGCAATAGGTTACTAAATAGTTGAAAGACAGGTAAAAAGGGGAAATGTCAGCATGTCAGACGCTCGGTCAAGAATCTTATGTGAGGGTATGGGATAAAATCTCATAAGTCTCAGCAAGACATTTTAAAGGGGCAAAGGCAGAGAGAAAGTTACCTATCCCAATGGCTCTGCATGTGGAGCAAAAGGTTCTCCTCGGGTCACCAAGTATGCTGAAAGTGTCACCTGGGATCTCTCTCAGGATACTGATCAAAGTCCAACAGAGTATTGACATATTAAAGTTCATACCGCAATCTGATTCGATGTTGAAGGGGCAACATCCAAGAGAAATTGATCATACTACTCCAAATTGAAACATTTTCATGGGTTCCCAGCTTTGTCATGAGAACAGTATCCAACTGTGTAGCTCCACGTTAGTTTGAAACAAATGTTTAAATTTCTAGTCCACAGTCTATGATGTCCTATATTCAAGGTCAGTTTCGAACAGCTCTCTATGTATAAAACAATAGGCATTGATTACCAAACTAGTCTTCTCATGGCAACGAAGTCTGAAAGAAAGATACATGTTAACAAGATGACTTGACATTTTCTGTACAACCACAAACTACAGGGCCCAGTAGGCCTCACTTATGTAAATGCAAGTGAATTAAAGAATCACATTAATGCATTCAAACGAAACACAATTTGATATGATATATTTTGCATTAATAACTTTTCATTAGTATTCATGTTACAGTAACTTTAAATTAAATTATTCTATTATTACATTTCAGTCAGGGTGACACACGACTGCTTTTCTCGATTTTTACACACATTTAAAAAAATACTAATTATAAGAAATGTAATATCAGTTCGATACAGACTATTAGTATAGATTCTAAACTATAACATTATGTCAGTTAAATTCTTCAAACATAATTTAATTTCAATGCCACCCATGTTTCTACTATTAGTCTAAATGAATGCACTAATAGCTTTTCAGTGTATCACTCTACAGTAATAGCAGTAGTGTAGAGTGAAGTGACAGAGTAGAGCGGCACAGAGTGGGGTGAAATAGAGTGGAGTGGCTTAGAGTAGAGTGTTGTAGAGTAGAATTGCATAGAGTGGAGTGGCACTGAGTGGAGTGGCATAGTGTAGGGTAGACTAGAATAGCGTGAAGTGGTGTAGAATGGAGTAGAGTGGAGTAGGCTGGCCAAGAGTGGAGGAGAATGGTGTAGAATGGAATCTAGCAGAGTAGAGTAGAGTGACGTACAGTGGCATAAATGTAAAGTGGGATACAGTGGAGTGGAGAAGAGGGGAATAAAGTGGCTTAGAGTGACATAGACTGGCATAGAGTTCCATTGAGTGGCTTAGAGCAGAGTAGCATTATGTGGAGTGGACTGGTGTTGAGTAGAGTCGGTTGGAATAGAGTGAAGTGGTGTAGACTAGAGTGGAATGGAGTGTCGTAAAGTGGCATGGAATGGATTGGTGTGGACCACAAAATTGTAGAGTAGAGTGGCATAGAGTAGTACAGTTGTGGTCGTAAGTAACAAAAGTGTCAATAAAGACAGCAGATAAGGTGAAAGCAACATAAATAAGAAGTTGCATGCCTGTATTAAAAGTAGGAAAGAACATTGCATGTCCAGGAATAATACTGAAACACTTATAAAATAAAAAAAATAGTGTGTTGCAAAAATATGAGGAAGAACAAAAACGAGGAAGAACACATGTACTTGGTCTATGCTCCAGAGAGAAACTAACAAAAGAAAGGAAGGCAAGCCTACTGGAGCTAAGCAAATGAAAGTAGCAATGAAAACAATACATCTCACATCACATGCGTAATTGTGACCTAAAAAGGCAACCAAGCATTGTAAATCATTTTCTCATGCATAACTTTAGGTTGCAACTGATAGAGCATACATTTTAGCTCTGTTCCCTGTGCTACTAAACTCAGCAGACTGTGACAAGTTTCAGTCACAAACTTAGAAGAGAGAACACTAACGTAGAAAGCTGCACTAACATGCATTTTAAATGTGCTCTTTGCTTGTATTTCACAGTTGGAGATAGGTGCCTTAGAAGGTTAAAGTTGATGTTAAAGTGTAACTTAGACTCTAAACTAACAGCCAATGTTGAAATAAATTTGATCTTCTTATGTTCTATGAAAGATTAATGCCTTTGAAAAAAATGTACAAGTGAGAAAAATGCACTTCTCTGTTAAACTTAATGGAATGCAATAACAGGTTTTTACAATTTTAAATTAAATGTTTTTAATGATGCATTTATAAGTCTGTATATTATGTGTGCTCTATTGCCAAGTGTTTTTTTCCAATGCATTTTATATTTTATTGTGTTAGCATAACTAAGGCATTCAAAACTGCATTCATGTAAACACACTGAGTTGTTTTATCATAATGTGAAACCCCCTTTCAGAATTCTTCCTCATGAGAAGCAAAGCCCCACTTGTAAAAAGCCTATTGTTTAACCATGGAAGAACTGTAGTTATTTGTCCTTGAATAAGAGATAATGCAGAAACATGGCACACATTTTTTTCAGGTTATCTGGAGTCACACGGAAAGAGGAGGTGTTCTCATGACAGACCTGGGAATATGTCGGACTGTTGCAACCTGAAGTTTGCTAATATTTTGTTTGGATATTTTCATAATATGAACTTATCTGGGAAAGCCAATTGGAACATTTTATGTGAATTAATATGCCATTGCTGATCAAACTTTGCTCAGAAAATGCTCAGATGCAGATGAAGAGCAGCTCTTGTCCCGTCTTTGCTTAAGACAGACACTTTCTAATACTGACCAGATTCTTTGCTAGTGAAGATTCCATGAATGCTGTATTCCTTGGAGAGGTATTTTCCTCCCTCCCATTTGCCCTTGCCCCTTGAAAAGCCTTTTTAGGTTAGACTCTCCACTATGCTAATTCTTCTTTTATTTTTCTTTGTTAGTGCTTTGCAACCCGAGTTATATCTTTTTCCAAATTATTTTTGTCCTTTTGGTATTTTTGTATTTTGCCTGCATGTGTTACTCACCACACATGTATGTACTTAATTTGGTTAGCTGTAGGGTTGACCTGTGCCCAGCCAATGATTATTGACTTGATTGATTTTGAATTGACTAACTGATTGTGCAATCTGAGCATTGAGGAATTTTTGTGTCTCTGATATTTTTGTTAACTTTCTGTGTTATTCTTCTTAAATGCTTAGTTTTGATAATGTTGATATGCCTGAACTTATTTCATTGCCTTGATCAACCCTTGGTGATTATGTATCTCTATAACTTGGTTTTTTGCATAGCATACATGACTTTGAGGTTGTGTCTGTAATAAAGCTTTGAACTATATTCCTGATTTGAGTTTTCCTTCTTTGGCTACATTGGTCATGGTGTCTAAATTACTGGGGTGATGTTGAAGTAATTGTTTATGGTTCCCCCCACATCTTACTGGGTCAAAAGGTTAAAAAATATTGTGCTGCAAAACTATAAGTGCAAAAAGGATTATAAACATTTTGTTTTTTAATTCTTTAATTAAACAACAAAATGTTTCTTTAAAGTGATCATGCAAATGCTTTAGAAAGCACACCTATTGACCAAAAGTAAAAATAATTAAAAAAACAGATTATTTTCAAAATTAATACTGATTACATAAATATCAAATTCAATTGCAAAAGTATTTAATCTTCAGATATCTCAGTTTCAGCTGCCCATTGTCATAGACAGTTTTTTTTTGTCACATTTCAAGGCTCGGGCTTTCAGTCTGCCCTAATTCAGCAATCAAAGCTGAAAGTCTTACTTAAAGGATGGTTTCAGATTTTGTCATCAGAAGCAGAAGCATTATTGAAAACGATCCAGGGACAGACAGAATGATAAGGTTGATGATTTGAGATGCTTGATCTTGATAGGGCATTATATGATGTTTTCATGTCTTATTCACAAGCGGTTGGGCCAGTTCCTTTTCTGTTAATTTGATAGTTACGCTAGAAGTGGAGATAGATGCCTATACCAGGCCTCTTCCTCAATGGCAAATCGATAAGTTACTTATCTCAGATCAGACCTGGAAGCAGGAAGCTAGATCATTGCTAAAATATTTTTTTCCCTATCAACATTAATTCTGCACAAAGCTTCTCAGTGCGGGAAGCACTTAAGGCAGATTTTAGAGGGTGGGTTATTGCTTACAAATCAAGACTACATTAAGAACTTTTAAGGAAAGTCCAATAATTACAAAAGGCTGTTGATTGTGCAGTTAAGCAATATAACAAGTAATGGGCAGTTCAAGATGACAAAATACTGTCCCAGGTGCGTCAATTTCTTTTTGATGAAGTGATATGTGTTGAAAAGATAAATAGTGATACTCACAAGAGTGTCTGATATCACCTATACTGTTCAAATTTTTTATTGAGACCCTGGCATCGTTTCTGCAACGATCCTTCTTTCCTGCCACCATTGGAGGAAATATCTACATTTAAATTGCTTGCAGATTATATTATTCTGTCATATATGGAATTCTACAATCCCTGTGTAAATGGCTGTCTCTAATTTCTTTATAATCGGTGACTTGTGCTGCACCCAGTCGCCAATTAGAAAGAAAAGACTCAGAACTCAATTATAATAAGTTATTACAGTCGAGTTCTGATGTCTCAATGCCGAGAAGAAAGGCAGGTTAGGTCACAGAGCATCTGTTTAAAGCAAAGAAAATGAAACATTGTTTTTCTTTCTTCTGCTTGATTTTTCTAGTTTACAGTGACAATCAGAAAGAACAGATTTATTTTTTGCACTCTTTGGATAATGATGGAAAAGTTAGAATGTTTTTGCATGTTTTTGCACTTTCTCAGCTATTTCAGCTTTTTATTTAAAAACTGACTTATCTTGAATTGTTTCTAATATTGTTTTGCAAGAAGCAGTTTACAGGTTTTCCATGTGTTTGAATTTGCACAAGAGGGTCTATTTTTATTCTTCATGTTTGCAAACATGCTTTATCTTTAATGTGAAAGAGCTATGCACCAAGCTTTTAAGTGGTTTTTAAGTGGTTTGTGGGAAAGGTGACGGTGTGCTCATATATTATATAGGATAAAATACCCTCTGCTTTTCATGATAAGGATAGTGCAAGTCACCTTCAGAGTTCCATAACTTTATAAAGGAACTCTGCCTTCGGCCTCATCCCTCTATCCGATTATGGAACTTCTCTGTGACTTTCAATATCCTGACAATGTACGACAGGTGGTACTTTATCCTTTATATATTTCAGAATAAAAAAAATATTCAATCAACTTTGAATAAAATACAAGAGTTAACTGTAGTGGGGACCATAAGATTAATAATTCAAAGTCAGAGATTTAATTATTTCATGCCTACAAAAGTGATAATCTGGAAATTTTAAGACAGCAGTTTGTTCCTCAACGACCAATGTACAGGGATGGTTTCCTTTACTGCTATTTTAGTGAGACATGTCCCCTTATCAAAATGTCAGTGTACCATTATTCTTATTTTATTTTACCTTTGTTCAAATTAAGATTAATTGTGCATATTTCCAAGAAATCAAGAAATTGATACACTATATCTACATATTTACATTTATTTGTAATATTAAGCATCCCTGGGTTCAAATTCAAATTTTTCGATTAAATAAGGATTTGGGTGTACTAGCTTTCCCCCATCTCAGACTTTATTATCAAGCAACTCTTTTAGACAACCTTGCTTTCATTAACCGTGAAGAAGAGTTTTACAATATTTTTTCTTATTAAGTGATTAGAGAATCGGAAAACTATGTACCAGCTTTTCTGAAATCAGAAAACCTCCCAAAAACACAAGATACAAATCTCTACATAGTATACCAATGAGGCTTAAGCAGCTTTTTAAATATAGTATTTCAAATCTTTATGTCACTAAAAGAGTGTATATACTTTGGACTGGATAAATCAAATAATGTAATAGAGTAGTGGATAAAGAAAACTGTTTTATCAAGTAGGGAATTTTGTTTCACATCAATTATGGAACATTTGGGTGGTGGTTGACCAGACTATTGATGAAACACTCTGGTTTAGTTTTTCTCAATTAAGTAGTTTTTCAAAAATATATATATTTTGGAATGGTGAATAAATTTGCTTATAAGATCATTAAATTATTAGGTAAGGAGGAAATAATTTTTGGGGTTTGTGAAGTGGTCTAAAGTTTTATGCCAAAATGTTAATCATTTGATTATTATTTTGGACAGAATTAGAAAAACTATAAATTCTTGTATAATGCCTGGAGAGTGGCAGGTGAGTAGCAGGTGATTTTGATTATGGGCCACCACGATTTGTGATAGCACATTTTTAAAACATGTCCTTTCTTTCACAATTTGTGGACATATTACACTCCAACAAGCATATTTACAAGCCCCTAGCTCTGCCAGTGCGTCAGTTTTTGTGATATATCTTCTTTGTGTGGGTTTTCATGGCCTCATAGATATGGTGTAAGGCAATGCAGCGCAAGTCACTGCATTGCCTTACACTGCACCAGAGGGTGTACCATGGGTGTTGTGGGTGTTGTGGTGGCAAAGAATAAGGAGTTATGGCAAGGATCATCGACAAGGTGAACTCAGTGGGAAGCCACCCACGCACAAAGGATGACATACGCAGGAGGTGGAATGACCTGAGGGGGAAGGTCCACTCCATGGCGTACGGACACCAAATCGCCCTCATGAAGACTGGCGGTGGGCCCCATTCACCTCCCCTGGAGCTCACATCAGAAGGTCTTGGTGATCCGGCACCCTGAGGGTCTCAGTGGAATCCCCAGAGGACTGGAAACTGGTAAGTCACAATAGTCCCCTTGTATGAAGTATGCCTGTAATACATGCATCCCCATCCCCTACATGCCCACCCTATCCCACTAACACCAATCCCAAGTCCACACTCCCAAATGTACCCAATGCATGTTCAGCCCCTGTAAAGTACATCAGGCAGATGTGATTAACAATCCCTGTCATCCACAGCTGCCACTGAGAATGTCGTCAGACAACCAATGCCACTTACAGCCAGTCCCCGACCTGATTAAGAACCCAGTGATGACAGCGACACAGGATGTCTGCAACAGGAAGACCTAACTGGCTTATCCGGGCTCTCTGAGCATTCCACCTCCACCAGCCTCACCCAGGACACCATTGAGTCCCCCACAACCTCTGCCACCACAACACCTGTCGTCCAGAGTCCCCACACCTGTGTCTCAAGGCCACATCAATCCATAGTGTGCCCACCTGTACAGGGACCTGAGTCAGCACCCCCCACACAAGATGATGAAGGCCCTGGTGTAAGTGGGAGTGGGCATACCGTGCCAGAGTCACAGGTACAGGGAGCTAGGACCAGTGGGAGTGCATCTAGGGGTCACAGAGCAGGGGCAACCCAGATGGACACCTGCTCATGACGCTATAGCACAAGTCCTGGGAGCATACAACCAATCCCAGGAGAAGATGGGCCAGATATTAGACCTGTTGGGGGAAAAACCTGAGCCAGCAGAGGGAATATCACCAGGAGGCCATGCAGGAGTGGCATGCCCTCAGTGCCATCAGGGCCTCCATGAAAGGCTTGATGCAGGAGCTTGTCACAGTCCTGGGTGAGTCCTCCACTCACCACCATGCCCCTGCCACTAGTCAACCGAATGAGCAGCCCTCCACATCTGCTGCAGCTAGTGGGATGATGGTCATGCCTGGGGACCCACAAGCCACCACTGAGCCATCTTCTGTTGCTGAGGAACCCTCACGCAAATGTGGTCACAGACCCAGACATCCTGCAGGGACAGAAGCCAAGACCATCCTCACTGCCAGGAAATGAGCCTCTTAAGAACTGTCTCCCTTGTGTGCCTCTGAGACACCTTGTTGACTTCCCACTGTCATAGCCCAATTTTCAAATGCCACTTGGATAGTGGACCTGTGCTACCAACTGCTGGGTCTGATAGACTGATGGAATCAATCACTATGGTCCCACTGCTTTGCACCCTACCCACCCTTTGGTATACATAATAAAATCACTTACACACTGGTTTTGGTGTTATGCGCTTACTCATTATAAAAGTGCAACAAATGTGTGTCATGTCACAGAAATTGAGTCATTAAACACAGTGAAGATATATATGTATCATGCTGTCATCCGGCTTCCTGCAGCAAAGTCAGTGTCCACACAACCCTGGGACCTTAGGTAGCAGACTGGGAAGAGTGGTGAAACATCATCCATAGTACATCTGCAATTGATAGCACAGAATGTAGATCACACTTTATATTCACTGTTGCCAAAAGTATGTACCTGCACATTATAATGGTTAAATTATTTACACTGTAGGTCCAAACACTGATAGACAATCCAACGCTATTGCACACATGACCACAGCCCTGTTCAGGTACAATGAGACAAGATAATCATTGCATCTAACAGTAATGACCTGAGTAATAGACACTCATTGTAGTTGTACTACTCAGCTCACACCCTTGGATGCAAAGTATTAACAGCACTTGAAGTCACAAGAAGCAGCAAGCTATGCCACTGAACATGTGATACCAGAATAGAAAAGTCACAAATGTGTGAAGTATTAGATAGGATGTCAGAACTTTATATAACAGATGGACTAGCTAACATCACAGTGGCACTGTAGATCTACTTGTCAGACCACTCCTGTATACACTCACCTGAAACCCAAAAGGGATCAACACCTACTGATATCAGGGATAGATAATGAAGTACACCCAATCTGTACACCAACATGTGCCATGTCAAGCATAGAGAAGTACCTACCAGAATCATAGCTAAAGTACTGCTGGATGAGATCTATCCTTGTGCCTACATCTTCCTCATCCCCATCTTCGTCACTCATGTTTCCTCCCTTATCTGCCACCGGATTGTCCCCTACTCCTACCTCCTCCAGCAATGGGATTTTCCTTCTTAGTGCCAGATTGTGGAGCATGCAGCAGGCCACCACAATCTGGCCCACTTTCTGTGGTGAGTACTGCAGGCAACCACTAGAGATGTGCAGACATCTGAACCTTGCCTTTAAGAGACTGAGGGGGTCATTCCAATATTGGCGGGGGCGGGCGCCGCCCCCCACACGGAAACCGCCAATTGGCCGCTCCGCGGTCAAAAGACCGCGGAGGCCATTCTGGCTTTCCCGCTGGGCCGGCGGGCGCCCGCCAAAGGAGCGCCCGCCGGACCAGCGGGAAAGGCCCTGCAACACAGAAGCCGGCTCCGAATGGAGCCGGCGGTGTTGCAGGGGTGCGACGGGTGCAGTTGCACCCGTCGCGATTTTCTCTGTCTGCTATGCAGACAGTGAAAATCATGCTGGGGCTCTGTTACCGCCAGAAACAAGCTGGCGGGAAGGGGGTCGGAATCCCCATGGCGGCGCTGCTTGCAGCGCCGCCATGGAGGATTCTCCCAGCCGGGGCTAATCCGGCGGGAAACCGCCGGACCTGGCTGGGCGACCGCGGCTTTACAGCCGCAGTCGGAATACCACATGAAGCACCGCCAGCCTGTTGGCAGTGCTTCCGTGGACAGCCACCCTGGCGGTCTATGACCGCCAGGGTTGGAATGAGGGGCCGAATGTCCTTTCAACCACTCTTCTTGTCCTTCCATGAGCCTCATGGTACTGTTCTTCAGCCCTGGTCCTTGGATTCCTCACTGGTGTCAGTAGCCAGGAGAGATTGGGATAACCTGAACACCTGTGGATAGGGTAAACCAACTTATATATTCCACTATGTCACATACAGACTGAGTAGTAAGGCTGGAATAACAGTAATTACATATACACTCATCATACTCACTGATGAGGTAGGCCCTCACTGTTGTAGAGGCGCCAACAATCATGGTACACTGCTATTCCTGAGCATGTACGAATCATGGACAGACCATGGAAAACTTGCAGTAAACTAGGAGATGTACTGGTCAGCTAAGCAGACCATCTCCATATTAATGAAGTGAAAGCCCTTACGGTTCCTGTACACTTGCTCATCAGCCCTCAGTGGTATTAATGTAATGTGGGTGGCATCTGTGACCCCAATCACATGAGGGTTATGTCCCATTGTATAGAAATCAGCCTTCCCACTGGCCAAATCTACATGTTTCGGAAATTGAATGTAGCTGTCCATATGTTTGACTAAGGTGGACATTCCTGAACACATTGCTGAACATAGGTTGAGACATGCCTGTTGCCATTCCCACTATTCCCTGGAATGAGCCAGTGGCCCAGAAATGGAGGACGGATTCCACCTGCACAGTTGGAGGAATAACTGTAGATTGTTGAATGGCTGGCAGCAGATTAGACTCCAACTGGGTATACAGCTCCCTGATTGTAGCACAGTTCAGTCAATAGTGGGAGATGATGTGGCATTCTTCCATCGTTGCCAAGTCAACCAGGGGCCGGTACAAAGGTGCATGCCTCACCCTCCACAGTGGTTGTCCATCTACACATGGCATGAATCACAAGTATGACAACGATTACTATTCATGTATCCTACTGCATGGTGACAAATGGTGAATCAACATCACATATACTTCCACTTGTAGTATGAAAAGCAGACTACAATGTGCTGAGGCATTGTAATTCCCATGTTAGTTGCACATACACCTGGAAGTTACAATGGATGAAAATAGTGAGATGCTTGTCTGCCACTGCTACTATACAGTCACCATCAATATGTAAGTTTATTCCCACACTGTCATGTTGTCAGTTCCAGAAAAAGTGCACACTCCAAGTTCATGCTGCCTGTAGTTTACACTGTCCCAGGGCGTAACTCATGACATGTCCATGATGGAAATATGTAGTGACACAATTAATTTATGAAGTCATTATAGTTTTCTATACAAAATGTCTGCTGTCTGTCCTGCATGCAGGGGACAGATGTCAGTGAGCTCATTCCACCGGTTTATGCTTGTCAGGAGATTACCCATTAAATCAAAATTCCACAGGAGCAGATCCCTTTTACTCGACTCCCTCCAACAGATGCGTGCTCAGACTTTACTGATTATCTGAACTCTGCACCCTCTGGGGGGGTAAGGGGAATGGGAATAGAAAAAGAGAGACTGCCTCCAAATCAAGTTCCAGCCTGTGTTCCCCACTTGAAGATAGGATATTCAATGTGTGCTTCTGTCACCTGCACCTTTCTTCTTATTGGGATTTCTTTAAAGGAAGGACCTGCAGTCGAGTGATAAGAGCATAGATAAGTACATTCCTACTGCACATTCAACTGTTCAACCATTCACATTCACCCAATTCTATTGTTCTCCTAACCTGGATCTTTTGAGAGACTAGCCTCTCTCTAAGAGAACAATGTTAAATTAATAAATTCTTTTCTCCAGGAGTCAGAGGTATCTAAGGTTCTCTGGAGAACTGTTCGAAGGTTCACAAATGTACAATCTACTAATGCCGTTTACAGGAAATGAAAACTCCTTCTCAAGGTTCAGTTTTCTCAATCAGAGTCTCTAGGAATTAGTCTGAGCACTGAGGTTTGTCTCTAAGCCTGGCAAGTCTATAAGGCGAAGCGTTTTTGAATATATATGTACATATGTGTATATATATATATATATATATATATATATACTGGCAAGTCTGGAAATCATACAAAAGGATTGCTTACTGCAGTTACTTGAAGATCTGTTAAGCCAAAACGAATTCTCCTCAGAAAGCTGATAGCCAGTTGTTGGAAGAAGGACGAAATTCAGCTTCTCAAGAAGGGAAAAAGTAGCTAGTGTGCACACCGTAACAAGAAAAATAATTAATTACTCAAAACTGGAAGAATTCTCTATGAAACGAAGCACCTCAGGAACACTGCCCATTCTCCTCAGAATGACAGTTGAAGTGCACAGCTCCCTGAGAGAAACAGCTGGAGGGAAGCATCAGCACGAGACTAAGGTAGAAACACTAGAGCGCCGACCTCACAAGGATTTGCGGCCACCATCTTGAGTGGCAGTTAAACCTGAAGAAGCTCTTTCTAAGAACAGCCTCCGCAAGAGCCACCCGCTGTGAGGACGCCGCTGCAACCAACGTGGGTACAAGGAAAAGGGGAATTGTTTTTGCTGAGGGAAGAACTTAACAACACTGGCAATAATTTTCCTGACAAAGCTGTCATGGCAGTAGGTGGTTGGAACCGCTGTGCAACTCCTCATTGGTTAACATTGATGTCTATGGCATTCAGGGATCAATGACAACTACCTCCTGCGGTGACGGTGCAGACCGCTGGAGCGGTGATCGCCATTTTCTACAGCGTATCCCACTTGACTCCTGACTCTCCAGCCAGCAAGACCTCCACTGAGTGTGCTGCTGTGTCATGTTCCTGGGAGCCATGATGGCGCGTGTTACTGGGGATAGGGATCCCGCTTTTGCCTCGGAAGAACTGGAGAAACTTGTTGATGGGGTCCTACCCCTGTACACAAAGCTGTATTGGGCTCCAGAACAGCAGGTAAGTCGCATTTTGGTCATGTATGTTGCTACATGAGCACGTAAGTGTGTTATATTACGTGTATGCAGGATGTTACAATGGAGGGTGAACCTACAGATATGACTGCTAGGAATGTTGTGGAAGTGTGAAGTTGTGTACAATGCTGATTTGTGTACTCTTGGTAGGCCTATGAATGACGCAGGTTGTTGGGTATACATTAATGTGCCTTTTCTTATATGTCTCCCATGCAGGTCAGCACCTATCAGAAGAGGGGATTGTGGAAAGCCATTGCCAAGGAAGTGAGTACCCTGGGGTCCATATCCGGCAGAGCATCCACTTCAGGAAGTGGTGGGAGGACTTGAGACGCTGGGCTCAGAAGACCGCAGAGGCCCAGCTGGGGTTGGCCTCCCAACGAGGAAGGGGTGCCCGTCGGACCCTGACCACCTTGATGGCCTGCAAACTAGCAGGTGCATGAGGGCCACACAGCAGCCACAAGGGGGTGAGTGACAGAGTACATGTCCTGTACAGTTTGCTATGGACTGGATGGGTGTGTTAGCCATGGGATTAAGGATTTCTACTATAGGTAAGACAGTTAACGTAGGTAGGATACAGCTGTGCTGTGAACAGAAGTAGGTGTGATAGGTGAGCATCTGAGTAACAGGTTGTCATGGCATTTTTACAGTGCAGGATCGTCAGTTGGTATCCATACCTACCTTGAGGGCATTCACAGTGCCTTGACTGGCCTACAGAGATAATTTCAGGCTCTGGCCTCTTCATTGATGGCAGCCAGTGTCCCCAGTACTTCTGTCCTCCCTCCTGCTACCTATGCCCCATCCCAAAGCCCTCTCCCCTCTCCCTGCCAAGACACGCATACAGAGAATCACTCCCCCAAATCGATAGACAAGGTAAGCAAAGACAAACACAGGCACCACAAATCACATCAAAAGCATGCACACCCTCAACACACAAAAGCAGACACAACATCAGCCACTACTTCCCCTGTCTTCCCCAGCCTCTCCTCCCTTGCTGTCACATCACTTCTCACACCTGCCAGCACTGCATCCTCACTCCCAGTTCCTGTCTCCATTTTGCCCTTAGTCACTACAGCAGATACTCATACATGCACCCCATGCACCACATCCACACTCACCACAACCACCATCACTCTCACATGCAGCACTCCTTCGAGGACACATAAACGCATGCACTCAGACACTCAACGTTCCTCCACCTCACACATGCATACATCTGCACCCATATCCAGCATGACCATGATGTCCTACGATCACTTCCTCTACCTCCACTCCCAAACCTGTTTCCCAATCCATCCCCCTTGTTCCTAAGAAGCTTTTCCTTGCCCAACTTGACCTGTTCCCTGACCCTGTCCCACCCCATGTTGCCCCTTCCTCTCATGGTTTACTCCCCAAGCCAAGTCCCTCTACCTCCAAGTCCTCTTGTGTCCCCCCTTCTTCCTCTGCTGCGCCTCCACCTGCAAAGAAGCAAGGCCAGTGCCTCTCTGTCCAGAGGAAGGCTGAAACCCCCCTCCCAAACCCAAACCTCCACCACCAGCCGCTTGAGGTGCCTGCCTGCCCCATTGATGCTCCTATCTTGTGGAGGCCATTAGGCTGTCAGGAGTCAAGCTGGGGCCTTTGACACGCACAGTTGTGCCAAATGGACTGGCCTACGGGCCTTGGTGCTTTATGTAGTTGTTTACCTTGCATTTGACATTAATATATATTTACAATACAGGATTCCTGTTGGTTTACTTCACATACAGTTGTCGAGTATTTTTGTTCTCTGGTGAGTTTCCATCCATCTATCATGTGTTGTTCAATGTGCATTTAGATTCACTGTTCTTTCTTGTATTTGGGCATTGTATGTTGTGTTGAGTCTTTTGTATTCGTTTATGTGTCTCTGCTTGTTGGTGCTATTGGTGTGGTTGTATAGTTGTGATCCGGGGTGTGTGTATGTGACATGTGTGTTTGGAGTGGCTGTGTTCTGTGTGTGTGTGTTTCTTGGTAAGGGTGTTGTGTTGCGTGTGTGAATGTGTGTGCTCTCTGGAGTCCGTGCATGCTGTGTCTGTTGTGTGTGGGTGTGTTACTCTCCCCTTACTCTGCATGTGTACTCACCAATGGCGTTGGCGGTCATAGCGGAAAAAGGCGAGGAAGAGCGCTAGGAAGATTTCAAGGTGGCGTTCCATGGCTTCCGCTGAGTCATCTGTGTCCCTGGAGGTGAGTCAGTCTTTTACTAGTTGCTCTTTCTGCCAGGCTTTGGGTGGTGGGCATCCCACCCTCGGAATTGCTATGGTTTGCAGTGTCGTATTAGGATGGGCGCAGCATTGGCTGCTGCCAGCCTGGGGATGGCAACCACCATTGGCGGTGGTCTGGCCGCACTGGTGGTACTATCGGCAAACTGGCTTGGCTTCAGTGGGTTGATCGCCGTGGTCGTAATATGGCGATCTGCAAAGCTGGCTTGGCGGTGGTCCAACTGCCATTGCCGGCGTGACAGAACCATTACCGCCAACGCCATAATGACTGCCTATATGCTTTGAGAAATAATAATTTAACAAAAGTGCATACTATTTGGCAAGTTATTGTTCAATGTTTAGGGTTCTTTTAATGTTTGTAGTTGAAAGATTGTCTGATTATAGAGTGCCTTATTATGTGCTTTTTATTATATCTTCGATTGTAGTGGTACGTTACTTTATTGCTGCCATGCTCTTTATCTTTACACGTTCTGCACTGTTTCTGATGTGGTATTTTAGTTGCTAGTGACTCCATTTCGTGTAATTAACGTTCCTATGTTTAATGAAATATTTGATCATTTTGATGCTTCTCAATAGATTAAAAAAAAAACAGAAATAGAAATAGACAACTGCAAACAACACACACAAATAATTACATTTGGGGACATGCATAAAATTCTAATTAGCATATACCTTAAAAGATAAAGCGATAGGGTGTTTAAAACTCAACTCTTAACCAGCGACAATTAACAATTTGAAACCCCCCAAAATAGTAATGGATCGAAACAGATTAGATGTCACACAATCAAACTGCTGAACAGCTGAAACATCAGAAAACTGATGAAGAAAACTAGAAAAATTATGTCAAACGTAGAAACGAAAAATGTGAGTATTGAAAATATCTTTTAAAAAGCATAAAGACAAATATTGTGTATTCTTTCATATATTTAACATATAACATTAAAATTACGTTTTCACATTCATATCATTCACAATTCCATAATGTTCAATATAGCAAACTACACAACTTCCTAAAAAAGTGAACCTTTGCTATCATGCAAGGGCTATACATATATTAAAGAAATCTTAACCAATAAGTGAAGCCATTGCATTGCAGATGTATGAAATATTATTTAGTTGGATTTACCAGCTATGCTACAACTGTAAATTACATCTTAGAAATTATTAAAAATCACAACCTTCCACGTAAAATGTCTGAAATAGGCATTCAATATACTGTATATGGTTTAAAGGAACCATCCACATGTACACAAAGGCAACGGATAAAGATCAAATAGCCCTCTGCAAGTAAATGGACAGATAACTTCTAAACTCACTTTAAAAAGGGCAATAAGCCATGCACAAGGAGATAAAAGACAATCCAAGCCTCAAAGATGTACAGATTTTTACATATGGATATTCCTTCCACCTTTATACTAACACATACAAAGAAAGGCTTTATTTTAAATTAATATTAAAAAAATGAGGAAGGAATAATAGTTTTCAGCATAACTTACAACCTACTTACTCCAAGTAGCATTTGGCTAATGGATGGTACATTAAAATCCTGCCTATTACCATGTAGCTAGATGTATTGCACTAATAGCCAATATGAACACAATAGCATTCCATTAATCTATGCACTTCTAACTAAGAAAAAATAACATGTATCACAAACTCCTATTTATGATACAGCAAAAAACTAGCAAGTATATTGGTAGAAAAACTGTAATGGACTTTGGAAAAGCAACAATTCACTTAATACTTAAAGTATACTCAGAAACAACAATGTAAACGTGTTATTTTCATGTTAATCAGAACCAATGAAGATATCTGCAAAACAGCACCCTAAGCATTGACTATTTGCTTCTGAAATCAAAACCTTAGTACCTACAAAAATCAAAAAATCAAACTGTATTACTCAATAATTTTGAAACTGTATGTTATAATTTATTTTTTCCGCTCCATAACTTATTCATTTGAATTACACATTGAAAGTGCAGTTGGCAGAATGAAATAAAATAAATTATTTACAAAATCCTACAATAATTTTTTGAAAAAACATAGGCCCTCATAATGAATATGGCGGGAAACACTGCCGACAACCGTGCTGACGGTAGACGGAGGACCGCCAATGGTGGTGGTAGGCACCCCACCATATAATGATGCAGATTTTAGCTGGGTGGTGTTGTACGATGGCCCATACACTCCAAGCAGCTGTGAATGCGGACCTGAAGATTGTGGGGCAGAAGAGCTCCAGGGGTGAGTGTAGGTGTCCCTGTGTGTGCCATGTGTGTCTGGGGTGTCTGGGAGGTCACATGGGGGCGGGGGGGCTGGGTTGCTTTTGGGGCTCACTACCACAAAAAAATATAAAAGTGTTATTTTGCTGTGAGAGTCTGTGGGGACACGCAGTTGGTGTTGGGGGCCAATATATGTGTCATGGGTGTATTGAAGGTGTGACTGGGAAGTACCTATGGTATTGCCTTCCTGTCCCCACCCTATACTTACAATGTGGGGCTCCATGTATTACCTGGCGGTGATGACCGCTGCGATAGACATGGCGGTCCATGCATCATTATACCAGCAGCAGTACAGGCCTGGAAATGGCCCTGAAATGGCCTACGGCAGTAGGTGGTGGGCCTCTCAAACTGGCGGTGAGTGGCTGGCTGTTTCTACTGTTCATCATTATATGGCGGTCTGGACCGCCAACCTGTTGGCAGTAATTACCGCCACCGCCGACGGTACAGTCTTTCCCGCCGGGTTCAGAATGAAGGCCATAATGACAGACACTGGAAACACAACACAGACAATAACAAAACATGCATGTAATAATTAATTTAAAAGATTAAAATAATCAATTCCGCTATACACAATTCCTACTAAAGCACAAAATTATTATTATTTTTTAATTCTGTTTATTGTTCTAGTCATCAAAACAGTACAACAAAGTTTTATCACGCCTGGTGGTAGAGCTTTCTGTAGTGCTTGGTGTATTTGCAGACAGCAATAAGTATTTGGTGGATACCAGCTGATATTCACTTTGTAGATCTGCAAAAGGGTAACCCTTCCCTGCACCCAGACGTCTCCTACCTTCGATAGGCCAATGTTATTCCACTTGACAAACCCTTGTTGTGTCCCCAGGGTACCTAAGCTTGCTGAATCCCAGAGGGGGATAGCCTACTTTATTTTATCCTTCTATCCCAGCGCTTGTAGAGCCTTGTACCAGACCTGCAAGGTCATAGCAGCAGGGTCCGCAAAAGCTGTGGGATGCCTTCTTCCATATATAGCCCTGAGGTAACCCCCTGGGTACATTGCTAATCTATTCATCTGGCAAGCTGGCTTGGTCATTGCAAGATGCAACCAATAGTGGACCGTCGTTAACTGCTCTGCCCAGTAGTATTTCTGAATGTCTGGTAGAGGAATGCGACACTCATACCAAGATCTTGTCAGCTTTCATGTGGTGATTTGTGGCAGGCCCCATTCTAAAGCAGCATTCCTACCTCACTCTCAATTTCCATAAAATAAGATTCTGGGACTGGATAGGGAGTATTTTGCAACGCATAGAGAAAGTGAGGTAGCACCATCATTCTGAATAGGGCTGCTCATCCAAGCATCGCGAGGGGTAGTGTCCTCCAGTGCTGATCATCCCACCATAGACGTACTCATATTACATATATACGAGGCATTAAGGTATTGACATAGAACCTATTACAGTCAATGGTAGCATATATTCCCAGATATTGGAATCCATCTCGTATCACTTTGATATCACAGTCTTGTGGCAGGCGTGGCATATCACCATGGAGGATATACATTAAGGACTTCTTCCAATTAATTGCACACTTCCATCCAGTGTCATAAATCAACAGAAGCAATGATCCGCTATCACATAATCATCTAAGACCTCTGTCTTTTCTTCCATTACCTGGCCATTGGTTCCCTGAGAAGCAAGTTGGTGAACAGATGAGAAATCAGTGCCTTTCCCAGCAAAGGATGTACAGGGGCTCCCTCTGTACTCATTCAATTTTCCCCATATCTTTGCCCACTTTCTGGAGCATCCCATCACTTCGTAGGTCACTTTTTTGGCAAGCATGCACCAATCCATGTCCTTTTCCCATCCTCCCATTTGTGGTGGCTGCTCCGCCCCCCCACCAACATGCAATGTTTTGCTTTGCGACCATAGTCCCCAGGGTAATCCAGGTTTGTTCCATTCTGGACAGGTCCGGGCGTTCCAGACATTAAGGAGGTACCATTTAGTCTCAAGTCCCATAGCTTGTCCACAAATGGCATTAATGCAAGTAAGTAGGGCCCACCAATATTGCTGCAGCATGGGGCAGCTCCATATAATGTGAAAGAATGTGCCTATTTGACCATGTTGTCTACAACATCTCTCGTCTATGGTCCTCCCCTTTTTTACCAGGGTAGTGTTCGAGTAATATGCCCTGTGCAGTGTGCATCCCATTTCAGTGTCACATCAATCCCGTACCAGCCAGGAGATGAGGATCCTCCATTGCACCCCAGGGTCGTACATCAGTGGTGCCCAGCACAGTTCTTCCAAGGTGCCCAGATTCACTGATATTCATGTGGAACCCCATGTGTGTTGTACACGACCTTCTCCATAGTCTCACAATAGTCCATGCTCCTCACTCACATACAGCTGTGGCACCTATTCATTTCTCCAGTGCCGAGCCAGGTCTCTCTTGGCCACCAGGTAGGCTGTGGTCATGAGGGCACATAGACCACAGGTCTCCCCCAAAGTGTCTATGATCGCCAGCAACATAATTTTGGGTTCAAGCTCTAGCTGGCAGCCAACTACCCACTCAGTTCTGCTGTTAATCTCTAGCCAGTATCCCCATATAACCAGGCAATCCCATAGCACATGAAAGAGGGAGCATGGAAAGTGGCAGCAACAAAGACATTTCGGCACTGGGGCACGTCCCAGTTGCCAAAGTCATGCAGGGAAGAAGCAGATCTGATGGAAATATTTGAATTGGATCAGGTGAAAGCGCATTGAGATGGCCAGCTCGCATGAGGCCATTTTCAGCTCTGCCCACTTGTCATCTTCCAGTGTATCCACGTCTTCCTCCCACTTAACTCCGAGGGCAATCACAGGGTCCAGTGTGTTAGTGACTAGGGGGCATATTTATACCCCATTTGCACCGAATTTTTTAATGCTAAGTCGGCGCAAATCTAACTTCAAATGTATACTTTGGCGCTAGACCCGTCTAGCGCCAAAGTTTTGGACTTAAATTAATTTTTGGCCTTAGGGAAACTAACTTGCGTCAATGGAATGCAAGGTAGGCATTCCTGGGTAAACAATGACGATATGGCCTTGGCTTCATCTCTATCTCCCATCCTAAAATCAAGCATGGCGGAAGGGGGCCTTAAATAATGGCACTAAGCTTGCTTAGCACCATTATTTAATGCCTGGGTCAAGGCAGGCGATAGGGGACCTGTGGACCTATTTCCATGGTCATAGACCATGGAATGGGCCCACAGGTGCCCTTCCCTAGCTGTGGGGACACTCTCACCCACACCAGAAGGATGCCAGTGGATGGGGGACCCCACCCTCTGGAGTGTAAGGTAAGTACAGGTAAGTATATATATATATATTTTTTAAGAAGTGCCATGGGGGACCTAACTTGGGCCCCCCTATATGGCACTGGGCTCAATGGCCATGCCCAGGGAACATATGTCCCCTGGTCATGCCCATTGGGATGGTGGGCATAACTCCTGTCTTTATCAAGACAGGAATCATGTCCCTGGGGGTTTTGCATCAAAGGATGACGCTAGTGTGGTTAGAGGCATTATTTATGCCTCTGCCCATACTAGCGTCATCCTTTGACGCACAACCTCCTGTTCCCCTTACGCCTCCCCCACCTGGCTAGCATCTTTTTTAATGAGGCTAGTCGGGCCTTACCGCCGGCTACCGTCGTACCATAAATATGATGCCCGGCTGGCATCTTGGGATGGCGCTAGCCGACGGTATACTTTTTAACGCGAAATGGCCTAATTCCTAGAGATGCTTGAGATACCATCTCTTCCTAAGTCATTGGTGAAATATTTATAGTCTAGGGAATTGAATCACGGGAGGACGTCCAGTCCCACCCTTTATTTGACAAGAGGATGATGCAGTTGGATGTACTTAAAAAAACCTAGAAGAGTGCAGACTCCCTGGCTAATTCCTGGAAGGAGTTAATGTGCCTCTCTGCCCAAACTTCCTTTAGCGTTGATTTGCAGATGAAATTCTAGTAGCGAAACCTGGCTAGTCTTGCCATTTTGAATAACCACGTCCTGTGCCACAGGGGAGTTGCACTCTTGATGGGGCAGTACTGTTACATGTGGCGAAGGCCGTAGTACCAGCGATGGATGAGGGCGGAGGTAATGGGCGGCAACAAGTTAAGCGGGTGACCTGCTGAACAGCAATGAGAGCACTCCATAGGGGCATAGCAGCTCCAGTCTGTGGGCAGGGCCATCCCCATCTGTTCTGAACCAGTCATTAGTGTTGACCAGTTGAGATGCCCAATAGTACAATTTAATGTCCGCCCAGCCCAACCACACCTCAAATGGGGAGAGCCCATACTTCACAGAGGAGACCCAGGGGGCCTTGCCCGCTCATAGGAAACTATTAATTTCAGCCTGAAGTTCTATGCGGAAGGTGGGCAGCAATGAAAGTGGATAGAGCTGCAGTATGTATAAGAAGTAGGGGAGGGCCACAATCTTGAAATGAGTCCCCTACCCACAATCAAAAGGGGCAATCTCGACCACTCTCCCATGTCCCACCATGCCCTGACCAACAGTCGGGCAATATTGAGGTACCAATAGCGCCGTTCAGATAGTGCCTGAAAGTTTTCTTTTTAATCAACTTGCATGGATATTTCATGGTTTCCTTGAATTAGCTAGGACACTTTGCAGTGCAGCTCCTTTTAAAGTAGGAATATAGTTGTGTGTTCCGGAGATCAGTAGGACACTTTCCCCCACTGTTCACAAGAAAATACAAATTTGAACAGCAGTTTCTTCACCAGGTATCAAGAGGAGTGAATTGAATGCACAAGGAGTGCTCAAGGTTCAACTGTGTTTTTTGGATAACCCATTTACTAAAACTAACTAATAAAATCACTAACTCTGAACTCAATAACCCACACTAAATTAAAACAAAAAAATCCACCTGACTTACTACCAATAGTTAAAAGTAGATATGTTAGTCTCCTTATCTGAAAGAGCAAATCCCCACAACTGCCAACCTCAAAAATCACTTCAAAATAACAAAGAAAAAAAGACTAAGCAATGAAGTTGATGCTAATTAAAAATGATGGCAAAATGGAGTTAAAAGAGACTTGCATTACATGTAGTTCAATGAGAACTTAGGAAATAAATGTTTATTAATTATTGCAGTGCATTGAAACTTGTTCATTATTTTTAAACGATTATGCAACACAATTTTGATTTATAAGTTAATGTTTGAAAATGTTTTGTAACTATTTACAAGAAAAATATTTTTTTCTATTACTTAGCTGCTGAAGCTTTTCCACTCTCAGTGATGAGCCATTGCTTGACGTTTGGGTCACTTTTGGGCATATTTACAAGCCACTTGCGCTGCCTTAGCGCTGCCATAGCATAATTGTTTTGATGCTATGGCGGCGCTAAGGTGCCCAGATTTACAAAGTGGTGCAATGCATGCATGCAACCCCTTCCACCACAATATTCCTGCACCATGCATAATGTATGCAAGGGGTGCGTTCCGGTGCAGGGAGTCCTGAAAAAATGGTGCAGTGAAATTTACCAAATTTCACTGCGCCATTTTTCCCATCATTTTTTTCACCTGCTTAAGCAGGTGTTAATCTGATGCGCCCATTAAAATCAATGGGCCTCCCTGTGCTTTTCTACACGAGCGGAAAACTTTTTGACACTAGTGCAGCAAACTGCCACAAAAGCATAAAAAATCTTGACGCTTTTGTGGTAACGACCGCCATCTTGTGCCGTATTGTAAATACGGTGCAACTATAATGTTGTTAGGTGGGGCAAGGACGATTCAAGAGAAGTGGCGCATCGGGACCAATACACCACTTTGTCATAAATATGCACCTTTATGTGTAGGCCTTTATAACTTTTTTTCACGAAAGGTATCCAAGCTAAATTTGCATTGATTTGTCCCAGACCTTACAATTTCAAAAGAAGCACAGGATTTGTGAATTCCATTGAGGGAACTGTGAAAAAAAACACTTTTGTGTTGAAAAATGGGGAAAAGTGCTGTGCATGGAAGTGTGTGTTTATCCCCTAAACCTGGTATTAGCAAAAGATTAGCTATGCTAAGGTTACCATCTTTCCACTTTTAGGAACATTCACAGTGTTTGTATCTTTCTAATTGGTAGTTAATTTTTATAGTTTTAATCTATCTTCAGCTTGTGGTGAAACCAGATGTGAATCCAAAAAGCTACATATTTATAGATATTAGACGTAATTCCAAATTCAGCAAAGGATCATTTGTGCAAATTGTTCATGCTTTTTCACAAGAAATTAACTGTTGAAATCAAACACTGGAAATAAGTAGGAAAATAGCAATTGGTGGCAATGTTTTCATATCTTTGTTTTTTATACGCAGATGACTGATTTAAAAAAGCAACATACAATTATAACCTCGTTGTTAAATGAACTCTGAGTGCTGAAATTTTATCTTTCTGGATAAATGAGGGGATCCAGTTGAAAGTGAAATAGATTCTAAAATTACCTCACAAATCACCTATTAGATGTAATAATGCTTTAATGAAGGTGTTTGTTGGTAAGATTAAAAAAACAATATGGGACAAACTTGAAAAGAATTATTCAAGGTGTCGTGCAAAAAATTGGGACCAACATGTTTCTGCCCTCTCCTAAAGCCGAAAACAGTCTGGGGCATTTTTCAGGGTCAAGGATCCCTAATGTATGAAGGGCTAGCTAGATATGCTAGATAGTGAGCAGATACATTAAAATGCACTTGGGCCTACCTTGTTAAACAGTTGAGGGGAGGCCTTATAGAATCGAGGCTACTAGCTTCAAGTCTGGGAACGTGGGGAGGGGAGTTGCCCCTTATTGTCACACTTCCTCCAAAGGAGGCATGTCATAAGTACACCTAAAGGGTTCTGCAGCTGCAAGGGTAGGGGAGATTGTGTGGGATCGATACACTCCCAACACTCTATTCTTGTGTTATAATAACAAATATACTACTATTCTGTATTCCTACACTTCCCCTGATAAAAACTGTTCCCCACTTGTGGGATCTAATATACGTGACACGATAGGCCCCAAAAATGTATCTAAGGAAAGTTTGTGATTTTTATCAAAACTTTGATGTCTGCAGGGCATTCTTGGTAAGAAACCATAGTAGCATCCATACAAGTCACATCACTGTGGGTGTTCAGTTTAAAAAAATGCTTGAGGCGTAGTATGTTTCCCTGAGTTACAAATGAGCCCAGGCCCAAATACTGAAGCTGCCCACATTACCACCACAGATTGAATTTAAAGGGAGAAAATGTAATTTGTCTGTGTTGTGTTTTGGGCCTTTTTTGTTGCTGCTGGGTGCTTGCCGCAGCTACACAAGTGGCATACTGTTTTTATCAGGAGAAATGTGAGAATGCTGGGTGGTAGGAATGTTGTGGATCCTGCAGATTTTGGAACTTCCCTCATATAAATATAAGGAATATGTTATAGAAACAAGAGTTTGAGGTCTACAGGGCACTGTAGGTTAGAAAATGTAGTAGGAGTCACACTGCCATTCCCCTTGGTGTCTCACTTTCAGAAATGTCTGGATTTGCCCTGGGTGGTGGCTGAGCCTGGGCCCCAGTACTGCAGCTACCTACATGGGCAGGGCACATGGAGACATTTTGATTATCCTTGTCTACTTTTGGGGCCTTTCGTGTTATGGGTGCTAGGCCCAGCCACAGAAGTAAACTTACCATTTTTTTATAACCAAATTTTATTGGCTTTAATGACAAAGTAGCAAAAACACCATGAACTTAAACACTGTGGGCCTCATCATGAGTCTGTTGGCCACTTGACTGCCTGACTCGCGGTGGAGTTCGGGCCACCACCAATGTGGTGGTCCGAGCACCATAAAATGACCACAGCTATTGTGGCGCGGTTGGGCCGCCCGCTCCGCCAGAATCAGAGATTGCAGCAGTCCTTGTTCTCCACCAGTGGAAAGGCTGGCAGGGAATGGGTGCAGGGGGCCTGTGCACTACCCATGTACTTGGCATGGGCAGTGCACGGGTACCACTGCCCAGCACCATTGCAGTGTTCAGCACCAATATGGCGGCAACCTCCCCATCAGAAGCTCAGCGGTGGCCTAAACTATCCACCAAACTCGTAATAAGGCCCTGTGTCCCGATCCATCCCTCACCTTCCCAGCCGCTTCCATTTACAGCCAGTCACACTTGTATTGCAACATTTCAAAGTTCAATTCCCATTGGGGAAGTCAAGCCATAAAATTCCCACCATTTGCCTCAAATTTTATTTTATTTTCTGCAGACAGTCCCAGGCAATATAAATTGGTTCCTCCTGTTTGGCACACCAGTCTCGTCCAAATCACCACAGATTCATACTAGGTGGTCGTGGTTTCCAGGAGCGTACAATGGGGCATATTTCTACTCTGTTTTCGCTGAATTAGTGTCAATGTTTTTGACGCTAATTCAGCAAACACTTAACCCCATATTTATCTTTTTTTGCTAGACATGTCTAGCGCCAAAATATTGGAGTGAACCTACCTTGCGTCAATGAGATGCAAGGTAGACGTTCCAGCCCAAAAAATGACTCTAAGGCCCTAGCGCCTTAGTTATCCTCCTGTGCAAAAATGGTGCACGGAAGGGAGGTTGGCCTAACTAATGGCGCTAAGCATGCTTAGTGCCATTATTTAACGCCTGGGTCAGGGCAGGCATTTGGGGACTTGTGGGCCCATTTTCATGGTGGAACACCATGGATTAAGTCCACAGGTGCCCTGCCCAGGCCCAGGGACACTCCCATCCACACCAAAGGGACAGCGAGGATGGGCGACCCCATCCCAGGTAAGTATAGTTAAGTGTTTTGTGTTATTTTTTTAAGTGTCATTGAGGGCCCTGAAATGGGCACCCTACATGGCACTGGGTGAAATGGCCATGCCCAGGGGACCATTGTCCCCTGTGCTGGCCATTGGGGTGGTGGGCATGACTCCTGTCTTTTATAAGACAGAAGTCATGTGGTATGGCAGGTTGTGCATCAAGAAATGACTCTAGGCAGATTAGAGACATTTTTCTTGACTCTAACCAGCCTAACATCATTTTTTGGTGCAAAATCCCTTCTCCCATACCACCACCCCATCCCAGCTAACATCAGTTTTTTTTACGCTAGCCCACTCTTTGTACCGGATTGCATCATTCCATTAAGATGGCGCCAGGCTGCGTCCTGGAATGTTGCATGCCAGCGCTATACTTTTTGACTCAAAATTGCGTTAGCGCAGTTTTGCGTCAAAAAGTATAAATCAGGGCCAATGTATTTTTTGGCTGTCAAGGCCGCTAACCCCACCAGCATCCTGGCCCCCCTGCTCCCTAACCAAACTCATCCATAAGACCTAGAAAGGTCATCTTCGGGGTCAGGGTGACTGGTTTATTTAAAATTGCCAAAAGGATGTCCCCTTTGTGTGACCTCTGGACATTGCCAGACCATGTGGAAAAAGTCAGCTGCAGGGGAGTGACAGCAGGCACATCTGTGGTCAGAGAGAATACCTACATGCCCAAGTCATTGGGGCGTCATGTAAGTTAGGTGTAGATACTATAATTAGATTACTGTGAGTCTTCCAAATATTTCTAGCTCCCTAGGAGCCATGCAAGCCTTGCACAATTCCCACTCCTCCATTTACCCCACTCAACTTTCCAATCTCCGCTTAAGTGAGTCAAGTGTCTTCGGTGCATCACAAATGAGGGCCTGATATAGCTGAAACATACGCCCTCAACTCAAACTCCCCATCAACAGAAGTATGGAGATTTAGGGTGGTAGGATTTTTGTGGATCACTGCACAGAACATTCCCTTACCGAAGCATTAAGGAAAATGTATGATTTGGTAAGAGTTTGAGATTTGCAGGGCATTGTGGGTATGTGGGTAAGAAAATGTAGTAAGATCCACTCAACTCACACCACCCTGAGCTTCCCTGGGTCTATAGTTTTCAGAAATAGCTGGGTCTGGTAGGTTTCTTTGGGTGGCAGCCAAGCCCAAATAATGTAACCATTCAGCATGACAAGTAAGAGGAAATTTGGATTTACTTCCAGTATGGTTTCCATGGTTTCCATATGTCAAAACCTCTCCCAAGGGAGAGGGCAAATTTGGAGTAAAGGGAATCAGTTCTGAGGTGGGCCAAAGCCATATCTCAGGGCATGCCAGACCACCCCTGCTATTTTCTGACCATTTTTCCTGGTATCTAATAGTCCTTATGTTGTCCCATGAGAGGCAGATATGGGATAACACCCACTGGCAATCTCAGTGGGAGGAGCAGAAAGACTATTGTGTCTTAGGATGGTAAGGAGCACAGGTCCATGCTCAGCGTGCATCTCCCCTGTAAACAGTACATAAAATATTCCCTGATGGTCTAGTAGGCTTTCTGTCACCGGAGGAGGAAGGCAGATTGGGGTAAACACCAAATGTCTGCCCCATGGGGACATAAATTCTATTGTGCTCAGGGGTGTAGGAGAGCATAGGTCCTTGCCCAGGGTGCCCTGTACACCCAAAAGAGTAAATAAAACATTTCCTGGTGTTCTAGTCTGCTTTCTACCTAGTCAAGTGGGGACTGAGACTAAACAACCCCTATTGCCTGACCACCCCTAGGGAGGCAAAATGATTGTTGTACCTCATGGTTGAGGGGAACACAGTCCCATGCCAAGGTGCTGCTCACTTCCAAAGATAGTGAATAAAATATTCCCTTCTCTTCTGTCCCCTGTGGTAGCAGATTGGGGGTAAACACTCCAAACTAACCCACAAGGGTGGTAGAAAGACCGCTGTATCGTGGTAGGCTACAGAAGAGCGCAGGCCACTGCCCAGGGTGCCCTCGCCCCCCAAAATAGTAAACTTAACAATTCCATTGTGCCTAGTTGGCTTTCTGCCCACCTGGGGCACATATTGGGGAAAAATACCCCATATCTTCTCCCTGGGGAGCAAAAATACTAATTTCCCAAAGCTAGGGGGAGCACTGGCCCAAGTTCAGGGGGGACATGCGCACTGAAAGTAAATATCCTTGTTTTCTACTAGGTGTATCCCTGGGGATCTCCAAGTAGGAATCCACTTGGGTGAGACAATGCTGCATATCCTATTCGGATCGGTGTTTGAGAGAGCAGAGTTATGCCACCCAGCACCATTCAAAAGGGAAAGAAGACCACAATAATAGGTGGCCTTCTTTCGGAAAAGCATGTTTATTTAGACCTTTAAAACAATCCAAAACACATTTTTGCATAAAATCTCCAATATACATTCTTAAACACCGGAACATAAAATGCAATAAAACACACCTCAGACAACATAAAACCTGTATTTACTAAAACATCGTTAAATATTAAGGATTAGCTCCCACTAATTGGTTAATTAATCTCAATTTGTCCTTAAAAATGTATCAATGGAAACAGAAAATCGCCCCATAGCACACATGTCATCTAAAAATCTCATATCCATCAATAGCTCAATTACTTTTCCCCTATCTCTAATACCATATTATAGAAAAATAGGCTTTAAAAACATCATCCGTTGATATAAAACCCACAAACAGTCTACAAGGACATGGATTGAATTCACTTTTACATTGAGACCACATTGGCAGATTTTCCCTTCATTTATCAGGATAACATGATTCCCTAACGTTAACACTTGATTTATTCTACACCGAAATCTCAATATACTTTGACGCATCTTATTATCAGGTATTCTCTCCAAATAGGGAAAAATGTCATAATTCTTCCAGGAATTTGATAAATATGAGACTGATCATTTATTCCTCAGGTAGTCGAGATCCTCATCCCTAGAGACCTGCTTTTATATTCTTTTAAACACCACCTTACTCCCATCACATCAATGCCCTTATACCCTTTATTTTTAATGCCCTGGCACATGTTTGAATCCTTTCTCTTACTCCCCGTGCCCAGGATAACTCACTTTGCAATATCTTCTTTATACATAATGGGGAGATTTTTGAAATTTCCACACAATATCTTCTTGCCCAGAATTTTAATATCTCTGTATATGCTAAGTGCGTCCACCCTTGTTATTCCGTTTTAACTCTAACTGCCTGCACCATGGTGGAGGATGGGAGAGAAAGTAGCTTTTTCAAGCACCTTCCTTGTTCCAGGTCCCTGCTCTTTCTACCCCTTTGCCAACCACCTCCCATACATGACCTGTGGTCTTATCATAGCCTGGTAAGCCCTCAGCACCAGCCGAAAAGAGAGGCCCCCATACTGTCTGTTGAATTTCCTTAGTCTCCCTGCTGACACAAGTGCCTTAGTTTGAGACGAGGTGATCTTCCAGTCTAGATTATGGGAAAACTATGTCCCTAAGTATTTATATTTATTGACTCTCTCTATTTTAACTTTATTCATTACCCAACTCATGCTATTCCTATGTTTAACTATTTGAAACACTTTAGTATTTTCCATATTTATTTTAAATTTTTCTTCTTACAATAGTCCCCAAATATATTCAATTTTCTTTGGAACCCAATTCCAGTCCGATTAAAAATCACTAAATCATCTGCATATAAGATACAACTGAAATGTGTGACGTTCATTTTTGGGCTAAACATATTAGGCAAGCTTAAGACCTTAGGAAGATTGTCCAAAAACAAGGAAAGTAATGTTGGAGTCAATACACAACCTTGCCTAAGGCCATTTCTTATATTGGTTTCCCTAGAAAGTGGACCCCCACTGTCCAGTTCAACTTGGGCCCAATTATTCCTATGAAGTTCCTGCAGAAATAAAAGCAGGTCTTTTGGAATTCCATAGTCCTTACATACTTCCCACAACAATACACGATCAACTGAGTCAAATGCAGAGCTAAATTCAACAAAACAACAGTAAAATACCCCGGCATGCTATAAGGATTTCTTTCCGATGGCCCACATACTAAAACAGTGGTCAATCGTTGAGTGGCATTCCTTAAAAACACCCTGTTCCTGGGCTATAATAGAGTTTACTTCTGCCCACTCCTTAATCATCTTGAAAGAATTTTGGAGAAAACCTTACCACCTACATCCAACAGGTTGATCTGCAGGTAGTTTCCAGCGAAGGCGTAGTCGCCTTTTTATGTAGATTTATGTAATGGTTTAATCGCTTCTCCTTTCCAACTATTCGGAAATCTTCCCTTTATCAGAATTCCCTGAAAGAGTTTATAAAACAAACTGGACCACCATGCAACATTCATTTTTAATACCACTGCTAGTAAATTATCTGGGCTAGCAGCCTTGGTGAGCTTCAACTTTTCAATCTTTTCCTTAAATATTGAATCAGAGAACCCCTTCTTTGACTCCTTCTCAATAAGGAATCTAGAGGGGCTCAGGTCGATCCTAACACCAGTCTTATAGTGCCACCACCACCCACCCGGCCTGATGACTGCATTGGGAACAACCTGCCCCACTCTATACCAGCCTCCAAAATTTCCTAACATTTTTGGACTCTATAGTCTTTCTCATCACTTCTCAACATTTTGCATTCAATTCCTGTTTCTTCAGAGGTGCCAAGTTTTAAAATTCTCTTTTTAAACTGAGGAGGCGCCATCCCCCTATTGTATTTCTTGAGCACCTTAGGTACCTTTCCAACTTTCAAATCTTAGTTTTAAATTTTCTGCATATTTTGTCGAACCAATTATTTATAGCATGCTTCCTAGATTTGTTTATATTTTGTAAAGCCGTATCTTCAATTTTAAGGCATGCAACCACCTTTTTTATTACTACATATTACCCGGCTAAGGGATCTAAGGAAAACTCAACACAATCTAGGCCACCGTAACTACACAGTACTGTTTCAGTAAATGTACATGCTTCTCTCATAGCCTTGTTTTTAGACATCTTGAGCAACCAACTTTTGAAGGTAAGTCCCTCAACTGTCTAGGTGCAATGTCCACTTTAAGGATTGTATGTAGGTGGTAATGATCACTTCCCTCCACTGGTTGGACCTCAGATTTCTCAATCAATTCAAAAGTCCATAGAGGTACAAACACATAATCAATTGGACAACTCTGATTGACTTGTTTAAAGGTTTTCCTAACCGTGGTGTCTGTGGGAACATGACCATTAAGATTCACAAGAACATTTGTTAAAAGAAAGTTCAAATAAAACAATACCTTTCCCTAATGCCACCTTAGATGGCATACAGATATATTGTATAATGAAAGCAGCTAAGCACTCCTCGTACTGTTCATCCACGAGTTCAGAGAGCAATCTGTGATTAAAATCTCCCATAATAATGATCAGGGTTTGGGGGTATAATACACCTATATTGAGCACATCTCCTTAAACAGTTTGATGTTACGGTTTCAATCGGAGGTACTACGAGCAGTCATATATACATTTAAAACAATAATACTTTTATTCCCCCCCTGCCTATATCTAACAATTGCATACCATTGGCTAACATCCAGTTACACTGTGTTTTAACCTACCACACACTTGAGGCAATTTGGATGGATACCAGAGTTAACAATCCCCACAAGGGTTGACCCACTGTATTTTTTACTGCCTCTTGATAAACCCCCAAATAAACATCAATCGGTGGGGGCTCTCTGCACAGCCAAGTCATCTGGAAATATAGGATAGAGTGCTGCTTTAAAATTCCACTAACCATCGGCAATTTCAGCACATTACTTAACCCATGTATATTCCAGGAGAACAAACTGATGCTGTACAGAGAAGCTCACCCCTAATTCACGTCGCTTACATTTTCCCATTCATCTACAGAGGATGTCCTCATATTCCTGAACATCCTCAAGGGAGACCATAACTTGAATCCATATCTGATGGAATCTTCCTGCTGTCACCAGTTTACTTGGTTTACTTTAAGGCCACCACAATAATTTAAAAAAGCCCTGATTTTGAATTATGGGCTTTTCCCCAGCTATTCACCTAGATATTTTAAGCCCCTGAAGCTGTAACTCACTTCCTGCTTTAAGGATGGTATCTCTCACCAATCCTGAGTACAGCAAGAGCTTTGTAACGTCCCTGCTATCTCTACCCAGCAGAAAGCCTATTTGTTTCAGGTCATTTGTTGAGAGTGACTTTAAACTGGGGCAACGTGAGAATATTTCAAGGAGCTGTGCACTATTTACGGGATTTAACTTCCTTACCGTTCTCCCTTGATGTCTACCTAATGCTGGCTCTAGATAAACCCATACAGTGTTTACCTTCTTTCCCTTACCTCTGGACCTGGTAAGAATGGAGCCACCCTCCCCGGGTGATCTCTTAAAACTTTGCTCCAGTGTATGTGCAAATCTTACCTTACAAGTACATACCTTGGCACCACCCCAAGTTTTACAGTCCTTACTCATTACCTCCTTCAGCCCCCACTGCCCATCTTTACACATTTCTTTCCCCTTATTTCCCCTTCTGACTTCTACCAGTCAAGTCTGCTTGCAATGCCCTGGGGGTGCAACTCTTTTCATTTTGCTTACCTACATGTGTCTTAACCTATTCCTGGTCCTTGGTAGGAAGTCTTCTTTTGGACTGCATACTACCTTTATCCTCAGCCTTGTCACTTACCAAACAATCCCCTGCAGATATGGGCTGATGACTAGCACCTTGGGGTTTCTTTGTCATTTCTCCGGTCAACCTCCTTGCACTCCTTTTTTTATTCTTTTATTCTTCCTTCAGGACCCCAAATAGGACAAGATCCCACATCTATCACAGCTGTCCCTTCTATTTATTAGCATCAGGTATTTGGATATATACACTGAGGGCTTCTTATTTGGTGCTGGGGCCCTACCCCTTGATCTAACTGAACCACTATCCTCACACCCAACTCCTGCCACTCCCCCCTGGTCCACTAGACCGTTCCACTCCTCGACTGGTCTCACCAAGTTGGGCATACAATTATTTATCTGCTTTAATTCCGAGGCTGTAGACTGCAGATAAACCTTATGTGACTTCATATCTGAACTCAATACCACTGCTTCCAAAATGCCCTGCAAGGTATTTTGCATTAAAATCATATTATTCAACTTTGATGCTGAGTAGCTAGGGCCAACCGCAAAGTCAGATGGAAACATGGGGTTGGAATTTTCATTTCCCTGGCATTTTGGACTCGGCAGACACTCTCCCACCTCGCCGTCTTGGCTGAGACCAGTGGTTTTCAGGGTTTTAGAAGGGGCTTCACTTCTGACGGATTCCGCAATATCCAAGTTTTCTAGACTCCACAACCCTTGAAGTGCATCTTGAGAGTGAACTATTCCAGACCTCCTCAGTTGCAGACAAGTTGACGAGGATCATCTTGGTTCCAATTGGAATATACTCTCTTCCATCAGGGTCTGAGACATAGATGTCTTTGTTCTTTTCTTGTCTGGTAACTGGGAGGAGGAGCTCTGTGGTGTGAAGGATATATTTTCCAACCCCCTTCTAGAAGGCACCCCTTTAAAATGCTTCCCCACAAACTCCCTAATTGATTTTGCCTATGGAGACGCATCATGTAGCCCAGCACTGTCCTCCTCCAGGATGTTCCCCAACCCTGAACAACCGTCCAATACACTCGCTTGCTTATCATTCCTTCTTCTTTTACTTTGTTTTGCTAGCTGTGGATGTACTGTCTTCACAGAAAAACAAAAGATAATCAAACTCAGAATTCAAGCGATGCACTGGATTTTCTAAAAGAAAATGTTTCTAGTGATTACACTAAAAAAAAATTCTATTTGAGTATGGAGGCAACCCTTTGACATCCTCTACACTACAAGGGTAGTGAAGAGTACATCAACAGGCCGTTTCCACACTTAAGGAGGGTAAGCTAACTACTGTATGCAAAGCTATCTGTGCAAAACTGTTATATTCTTGCATTCACTCTATGGATTGTAGTTTATTAGTAACATTAATATCATACTTGTTTTTAGTATTAAAAAAATGGGTTACAAAAATGTTAATAAAGTATTATAAAAAATAAGCGCAGTTTTTTTTATATGTTATTTTTTCTGTCATATAGTGCATCAAATGTAAAATATTTACAACATTTCAATATAATATTAAAATACATTAATAATTATATGTAAGGAAGAATAATAGATGGTTTAATGTTATAACTATTAGCTAAACCATATTTAATGTTAAATATTTTAACTAATTTGGAGGAAATTAAACACAATCCTACGAAGACTGTGGAGAGTGCATTGATAAAAGAGGGCCAGAAGTACTATTGTGACTCCTTCATTATTTAAAGCGTATATATTTGGACGGTGAGGGTCAATTTTATTATTCGAAGTCCAATCCCACTTATATTGGGGTAGGTGCACATATCTAGGGGATTGGGGAGTTGGATTTATTGTTACATCAGGGAAGCAGTGGTCTAATTCACTATTCTAACTTACATTTAAGAAAATGTACATATTTCCTGAGTAGAAAAATGTATAATACTAACAATAATTCCATTGACGTTGGGTAGGAGTATATATTTTGGGACGGGGTGGATTTACTGTCCTAAGCCCAATCACACTCACACTGGGGTAATGGTATGAATTAGTTGGGGAGGGCCAGGTTTACTATTTCAATTCTAAACCCACTTACTTTGGGGGATTCGAGATGGGGGCTATAGTAGGAAACATTATCGAGGAAGGTTGTTTAGGTTAGTAACTGAAAGACAAATATGGTTTGTTTGTTTAATCAACAGTCAAGCTACCACTATTGCCAATGCCCTAACCATAACCTACAAAGGTCTGTGGTGACAAGAGAATGACATTGTGAGAAAGTGGTTTCTGACCCATAGGTTTCTAGATCTCTGCTGTGAGTGACTGTTCCTAATGAAGGCTTGATCTGTGTCCGCCAGTGCTCACCTTTTAACATAGGTTCTGCTGTTGCAAGCACCTTGCATGAGTTGTACGTGAACACGGGTGCATATGTGCTCATGTGTATAGATTAACGAGGAAGGCTGTTAGACTCAGCCTTGTATCAGTGGATGGGTAGTCCTGTCACAGATGATACCCAGAATAGGTTATGGACTATTTCAGCACTGAAATGTAATCAGGAACCCGAAAACAAGTACCCCATTTTTTTGTCTGAAGTGTAAATATGTAGTGTTTTCCAAGTTTTTTCACCTTGGGTAAAAGTTGCCAAAAATACAAGTTTTGATCAGTATTTCATATGAAAACCATCGAACTGAATCTAGTATGTTTGGCTGAGTCTCAAACATATAGGCAGGGGCGCTCTATACTCTTGTTTATGTATTTTAAAATTAGAATGTTTCCCTGAGCCAGCCCTAATATGATTCAGGTTGATTACTACTCTGGCGAGCTTCAAAGCGCCCCCATGAGCAATAGGAAAAGTTCAGGAGATCACTAATGACTAGGACAGGAAGGCAGATCCTATGTCTTTCAGTCTCTTGGTGAACAGAAAGAGTAAGTAGCAGGGACAAAGGGCTAATAAAATCCTTTGAAACCACCAGGGGAAATCCATCCAAAATGTCAGTGATGAAGAGACTCTAACCAAGAACTCCTGCTGGATGAAGTAAGCCACAAGGAGCAAACTGGAAGTATCCCCATCAAAACTGACCCAATGGAGCCTGGGTTATAATAAGAAATATTTGCGGGTAGCGCTGTCACAGCCGGGAGGCCGGGAGGAGAGTCACGCAATAGGGCAGGAGCCCTTTAAATTATCTTCGCGCTCCCGCCGTCGCGGGTAGCGCTGTCACAGCCGGGAGGCCGGGAGGAGAGTCACGCAATAGGGCAGGAGCCCTTTAAATTATCTTCGCGCTCCCGCAGTCGCGGGTAGCGCTGTCACAGCCGGGAGGCCGGGAGGAGAGTCACGCAATAGGGCAGGAGCCCTTTAAATTATCTTCGCGCTCCCGCAGCGCGGGACGCGCGCGGGACGCGCCCGGGCGAAGCCCGTCAGAGACCGGAGGAGGCTGGGCTGGGCCCCATCTCTTTCACCTGTAGTAAGAGAATTACTTGTTATCTAAGAGTTGTTTAAGAGAGTACAGATTATAGCACCATCCTACTATTCCTAAATTGAGAAGCCTATTCTTCACTCAGCCCTTCCCCCATTAATTCCTCCTCTAAGCTACCCCATTGCGGGCATCTTCCCAATATGGGGAAAAGGAAGGCTATAGATTTACCAGCACAATCCAAGGGTACTAAAATCGCAAAAAAACGCCCAAGTAGACCTTTGAATCCAGCTATACCCAATGGGTTAAACCCATTGGATGAAATAGATCTCCTAGTTAAAGAAGTTGAGTCTATGTTAGGTACACAAACAACTCTAGGGGCAACTAATTTAAAGAGAGGCCCCCCTAACGATAGGAAAATCCCAGAGTTATTTAAAAAGAAGGGGTCAAGGGATCCTACAGATACTATAATAGGGGTAGATGGAGACGGGGGCCCGCATAATTGCAAGGGCCCCCTACCGTTACCCACTTATAACATAGCGAGTTCTCCAGTATCCCAGCTGGGTCTCCCACACGTACCACATACACCAACCCTTCTACCATTGACTCCGGTGATCAAGGTGGTCCCTAGCCTATTCTGTACTAATCGTTTTGAACCTCTATTGGTAATAGAGGACTCGCCCGTGCCCACGAGTGTGCCCAAGTGCAAGTCAGTAGTTGGAAAACCCAACCCTAGTGTTATTTCACCGATCCCCCAGCTCGAGCCAGAAGGCAAAGAACCAGCAGCTAGTAGAGACAACCTGGCTACAGTTCTCCAGAGAGTTGATGAAGTTAAGGGACTGGTTTTAGTATTAATAGATCTTATGAAGAGCAATCGTGCTTGTGCTGGACTTTGTAAAGTCTGTGGGGAGGTCAGGGGGGAAGAAGCCTTCCCATTATCTGCCCCACCAATGGGGACGGAGCTAAGGGACAATTGTTGTCTCCCCACTAGAAGGGGGACAGCTCTTCTAGGGAGGGAAGACTACCGTTGTGATCCCAATATCGACAACATGAGACCCAGGAGGTCTACAAATGTACCTAGGCACAGAGACCGTCAAGGTAGTTGGTCAAGTAATCTTACTAGTGACAGGGCCAGAGGTAGGACTAGCAAATCCGACCCACCGGAAACTGTCCAAGATTCCAGCCTTACACAACCCCCCAACAAGTCACATAAGACTCCCTCTAACAACATCACTCTCTCCCGATACAATACTGAGAGTATAGTTAATAAAGAACAGGACCTGTTTATAAGTCAGGGAACAAATAAAATCTATTTGACTAATGTTCCAAAACTATCGCCAGGGTTAGCTGAGAATCAAGCTTCCTTGATCAACAAAGTCATACATTGGATACGTTCCCGACGAAGTTGTCTCTCTGTTATTCGTTCTGACATAATATCGGCCAAGAGAAGCAGCATCACAGGGACCAATCTTGACATAATAACTATCTATTTTGAAGACAAGTATATGGTGACACAATTAATGGATTTTGATCGTCGTACCCACTTGGAATATGCAACAACCAGGGAGGGAATTAGACTCATGTTACACCCACAAAATACTGGACAAGCCATGGGACTGGCAGGATCTGATGGTTTAACTAATTCCCGCGGAGGTGCTGCACGAAAGGAAGTTAATCCCAGGCTGTTGCCCAATCCTGTATGACTGACTACTGAACTAGTAACTAATGTGACGGCCTGCTCCAAGGCCTTACATTTTACGGGGGATGACAAAACATTATCACCAAACACTTGTAGTACTGACTCGAGTGTGGTAGACGCTGGATGCACACCCGTGGTGACAAACCAAGATAAATGTACATTAGAACTTATGTCATGGAATGTTGCCGGCCTGGCAAAGAAACTAGATGATGGTGAATGGGCCTCTTTTATTAAAAAAACAGACATATGTTTGTTTCAGGAAACTTGGGCGGAGGATGCCACCAATATAGATGGATTTCTCTCATTTAGTGCACCTGCTATACCTCCAGAGAAGGGGAGGGGCCGGGCAAAAGGTGGGCTCTTATTACTTGTTAAGAAGAATTTGCAGTGTGACTACAAGCTTTTGGGAATTGATTCTGTAGATCTAAAAGCCATGTGTATTACGTTTAACAGAAGATTATCAATTGTTATTGTTAATGCTTATATACGATCGGTCCCAAATGGCTCCGAGTCCCATACCCTGGCTATTCTGTCTGAATTTGTAGGCAGCCTCCACCCCTCAACTATTCTAATCATAGCTGGAGATTTTAACTGTACCTTCGAGCCTTGTATTCTCACAAGTGGTTTAACTGATGAAGAAGATGAGCAGTGGGGGATCCCACAACTATCTATTACCCAGCCTTGCAAAAAATCTCGGGTGGCCATGCAATTAGCCACATTATGTTTAAATCATGGCCTTAGGGCCTGTAACGGTAGAACTCCATCTGATATGAACAGCGCACCTACTTTTAAAAGGGGCATGTCGACAAGCACTATTGATTACTTCTTGGTCGATGTTAGGTTGTGGCCCCAATTGGTAGATATGAAAATAGAAGTAAGATGTGACAGTGACCATTTCCCCTTGCTCCTTACTCTTTCTGGAGAAACGTTCAGGAGAACACTTAATAACCATGTCACAATCATTCCGCCATCTTGTTGGAATAACAAATTCACCAAGATTACATGGCCAAAAGTGGTGTCCAACCCTCATCATATCAGAGCAATATATCAGATTTTTTTAAATAATTTGGCAGAGTATGAAGACCAGGCAGTGGGGAATATTCCGATTCTCAAAATACATGACAACATGTACACCCAACTACGGTCTTTTTTTTATAAAACAAGGCGGTCAAAGACACATGAAGGGAAAGGGGCAAGCAAGGGATGGTTTGATGAGAGGTGCTCAAAGGCTAAGTCTGGGTTAAGAGTTGCAGTAATGTCTGGTTCCCAGGGGGAAATTAAACAAGCCAGGTCCCTATACAAAGCAACTTTGTCTAATGCTAAAAAGCAGTGGGAGGATTCCCTGTGGCAGGAATTATTAGATGCTTCCAGAGAGAAGAACAATAAGCGTTTCTGGGAGCTTCTGTCTAAAAGAGAAAATGGAGGTAGGAGTTGTCCCAGCAACCATATCCAACCAGAAAGCTGGGTAGAGCATTTTACTACTCTCTATGCCCTACCAGAGGGCCCAATGGACACCAATGTGGTCCACTCTCCAACAGAATTGTTGGAACCAAATTCCCGTATGGCCCCCCAAGTGGAGTCTCAGTGTGTCCCTGAGCGTTGCCTCATTTTTAAAATAGAAGAGACCCTTGAGGCTATAAATAGCCTAAAACCTGGCAAAGCACCTGGACCAGATAAGCTTCCTGGAGATCTTTATAGATCAGAACCACATATCTGGTCCTGGTATATAAATGCCATTTCAAATAGTATAGCGGCAGGGGGGCAAATTCCAGGTACATGGAAGGGGGCAGAGATCATACCCATTTATAAAAAAGGGAATGCTAATCTCCCAGCCAACTACAGGCCAATTAGCCTTATAGACAACCTACAAAAGATCTTTGCAAAACAAATTTTACAGAGGTTAATCAATTGGGTTGAGGAGTACCAAATCCTTTCCCATCTACAGGCAGGGTTTCGTGCAAAAACAAGCACGATAGACCAGGTTTTTCGATTGGCCATATTGCATTGGAAATATGTACTTGTGGCCAAACAATGCCTGTATGTGGTATTTATAGACCTGCGATCGGCTTTTGATTTGGTCCCAAGAGCCAAACTGTGGGAAGTGCTGGGTAGATTGGGAATCCCAGAGGATCTATTACTCCTGTTAAAACGTCTGCATGAGAACACTTATGCCCAAGTGAGGTGGGGTGAACAAGGCGAACTGACAGAACGGATTCCAATCAGAAGAGGAGTTCGCCAAGGTTGCGTGTTAGCCCCCCTACTGTTTACTATATTTATCAACGAAGTAGTAAAGGCTGTGTCCACAGGCCAGAATGATGCCCCTTCCCTGAATACACAAAAAATCCCTATCTTGCTCTTTGCCGATGATTCACTCCTCATTTCTAAGACACCAATGGGGTTGCAGACCCTTGTTGACCGGTTTAACCAATTCTGTAGCGATTATGGGTTGGAGGTTAACATTAACAAAACAAAATTGATGGTCTTATCCAAGGGACCTAGGAAAAGATGTTCCATCCACATTGAGGGAGTACCGCTGAAGGAAGTAAGCTCTATAGATTACTTGGGAGTTAGGTTAACCAGTAAACTACTATGGGAAGAGCAGATTACGAAAAGTGCAGGGCTCCTTCAACATAGAGCCTCATCCATATTGCGTTTTTATCAAAGCTCCTTTACAAAGGTTGTTTCCCCAGCAATAAAAATTTACAAGGCTAAGGCTCAAAGTGCAGCCCTGTACGGAGCGGAGGTATGGGGTTACGCCAACTGCAATAAGATCAGTGTGGGGGAAAACAACTTTGCAAGGGCTTTAATTGCATGTCCATGCACTACACCCTTGCTTCCATTATTTCTAGATCTGGGGTTAAGCCGAGTAGCAGATCTAGCTACTCTAAGACCTCTCCTTTATTGGATTAGATTATGGACAACCCCCGAACTAGATATATATAAGACCGCATTACTCGATTTACTGAAATGCCAAAATGCTAATACTCTTCCCTGGATTCGCCATGTGGCCCATTGGCTTAGGCTTTTGGGCTTGGGCGACTATTGGGAAAATCCCCACAAATTAGAGAGACGGCACAAAAATGTTTTAAAGTTAACCTATTGGTCTTATGTTAAGGACAACTACATAATCCATAAATCCCATGGTCGCTTAACTAATTCCTTTACTGATATTAAATGGTCCCCAAAGTTTGAATCCTATTTGGATGTGATACCGGACTTGCAAGGCAAGAGCTTATACGCAAGGTTTCGTTTTGGCTCACTGCCCCTGATGTCATTGATTCATAGGTGGGGGTCGATTAATCTTCCCGATACATGCCCTGCCTGTGGCAGTATCTTTGAAACCATTGAGCATTTTATGTTCTTCTGCCCAGCCTATGCGATTCCGCGAACAAAATGGATCCGCAAGATTTGCAGGGACATGGGATTCAAGAATTGCTCCTTGGCTCTACGGGTTCTAAAAAGCCATAATTCAGCTGACGTAATTCTTTCAGTAAGTAAGTATTTAGCAACAGCTTGGCGCATACGTTGCCATCTTCAAAAAGTTATTTAAGGTCTTATCTCTATATAGGTAAGATTTAGAGCCATATGTGCAAATCAAGTTATTGTTTTAATATTTTACACCTATTTACAGACATGTATTTATTTATTTACTTAAGAATTATTATATTCTGTTTTATGTGCTTTTATGGTCATTGATGAAGATGATCTGGATGAAGTGGGATGGATAGGGCTTGGAATAGATTTTTCAGACATTATGTAGGTAATCATTATGTGTTTCTGCCATTTTAACACTAGTTTTAGCCATAAAGAGCTATTTTTTATGCATCTGTCTGGTACTCGTGCCATTTTAACATGAATCCGATAACCATTTTAAGTTAATATATAAGCTTTTTTATCACACTGTGCTTGTGTCTTAACGACTTGACAGTGCTTAAATTTGCCAAATGATTGTGCCGGTAGTAGGCTCTCTTTGTTAAAGTATGCCATCTAAATTATTAAGGAATTATATTATTATGTAACATCAAATCAGCACTTTAAATTTTTACATCTTGGGTCGGATAGTTTGTATTTATCTTGATGATGATACCATCTGGGAAATATGTATTTTGAAATCACCCCATATTGTTTTAAGAGTTTTAAATATTTGTACTATTTTAACGTTATGAAGCAATTGTCTCAGAAACCCTGGTATCTAAATGTTAAGTTATGTATTGGGATCAATGGTGGATTATAGTAGGCCATTGCCTATAGAAGCTTTTCCTATTCTAAACCTTACTATTTTCAGCCAGTGTAAAAGTATAATGAAGAAAACGTACCTTTTTTGTACAATTTAATATGTAACTTTTATGACCTATGGTCGAATAAAGTATATGATGATGATGATGAAGAAATATTTGCTGCTCACACATGGTGTTGGATGAAATCGCAGTGCATGCCTGCAACACAGAAGCACCTGTTGCTGTATCTGACCCCAGGTCTAGTCTCTCTGTGACCCACGAAGGGCTTATCTCCAGTGAGGGCATAAGCAAGAACAAGAGCAGTCTCGTTTTTATTTATTTGTTTTAAAAAGAGAAGATCTTTTCCATTGGTGGTGGGAGAGACCACTGCAACACCAACTCTACTCAGGGAACCATTCCCCAACCACAAGCGTTTTGGCCCTGTGAGGAGGGGGAGGCAGGCAACAGGAGAGCCATCACATTTTCCTGTTGTCTGCTCCCTGATCAGCTGAGCAGAACAGACGTAGATCAGGGCCTTCCCAACCAGGCACCCAAGGCAGAGATGGGCCAGAGGGGAGGCAAAATACCACGCTGATGAAGATACTGTGCAGCATTGGTGCAAGGGGGACAACTGCACTCAAAGAAAAACCTACTTCAAAGAAACACGTATCTGAAACAAAAAGTAAAATCATTGCTTTGGGGTTAAGGAGCACTCCAGTAGTCTGTGGGGCTGAAAGAAAGGTGCACAATTTGTATGGTGCCCTAGAAGGGCTAAGATACCACCTTCATCTGGGGGCTGCCAAGAGAACAGCAGCTCCCCTCTCCACTAGTCATCGGGGAACATTGCCTCTCTAAGACTTCCAGGGTACAGAGACAGTGACCCTGGAAGTGGCTTTGGTTAGCTGTAAGGACACTCAGAGCTGGACTTTTCCTGGGAGGCTCTAGAGTACATGAACCTATTGCATATCTGAATTTTCTACGTATCCTGGTTATTGGTAGAAATAGGACTCTTGATAAAATGTTTGCTGTTCTTTAGAATTTACCTTTGCTGTATGACAATGCCTATAAGAATAGTGTGGTATTTGTAGAAGTCAATATAAGTCCATATTTGGTTCCATCCTGAAATATTACATATTGGTGATTTATTTATTATTAAGGAAGAGCTTATATTTTGTCATTGATTGCATGGTGACAGTCTTTGATGGTGCCAGGTGATTTGAAATTGTATTCATGAATAAGTATCTTTGGGAGTATTATTATTTGGGAGTATTCATTTTGGGGTTAGGGTCTGCAAAAGGGCAAGCCATCAAAGGTGCCTCCAGTACAGGGGGGGTCTACATTTAGGAGGCTATTTGACCAGTGTGATCTTTCCTTGTTGTGCACGCCCCGTAGTTTGAGAGGTCTTTAAAGAATGAATCTATTGGTATCTCTCCCTACCATATTGACTATATTTGTACTTTTGTGTGTAGTATTTAGTCTTGTATCTATCTGTTAAAATACTTTCTTGTTAGAAAAAGACTCTGACTGAGCATTGATTTATTAAGAAATGTTTGTTGGGTTCTGAGGCTTTAAGCTACAACCGCTTCCTTATTATACTTTGGACTGCTCTGTCCTAACAATCAAATGCTTGAAGGTGTACTTTGTTCTCGTTTTGGGATTCCATAGTAGTGTGGCCCAGGACAACATAAGCAAAAACCTTTATGCTTGTGTTTCTGTTGACTGCACTGGGCTTTTCCCATCTCATCTGCAATTGTGTTTTGACTGGTTGTTTGTAGTATCAGCGAGGAAACAATGTGGATGAATCAAAGCAAGCTATAACGTTACATTGCACAGGAAGGCAGGCCTTACATTTGCTTGATTATGTTGATAGGAATTTAGAACCACGACATGAAAGGATTTATACCAATTTGATGCTTCAACTCAAAGAGTATTTAGGATCAAAATTAATAGCCTGCAAGATTGTTGCAAGTTGTTCCCTAGAACACAAAAAACTAATGAAAGTGTGACAAACATGCAACAGTTTGATTTTGAAAAATAAAGCTCCTGTGGAGGATAGGCTTCCAACTGAATGTTATAAAACTTCATGCCTTTTTTATCATTGCTTCTTTTGGCAGTGAACAATGGGATGAGATGGCTCATAGATGCTTTCTTCCTGTTGTAGGTATAATTTCCGCCGCCCATACTGTCAAGATTCTTACATTTGAAACTTTAAGTCTTAAACATCAACTGGTATCAATTGACTTGATGTAGTAGGACTTCACATCATAGGTAAACATAAGGTATTATGGGATATGGTGGACAGTATGGTTGCAGTTAGGAATGGACTCATAGCTACATGGATTTCTTTAAAGGAATGACCGGATTATCTTGAGAGCACCTTGCTGCCTTCTGACCTACCTCCATCCCCAAAGTACATTTTGTATGAGAAGGTTTAGGAAGACACAGTGTGGACTATGCAACAAAGGTACATGTACAGCCCTAACTGGGTACCATCACACAGAGACTGGAAAGGATGTGATGTAAAGGACGCATGGTAAATTAAGTGCTGTGTGTTTGTAATGGATGGTGACATGTTTGGTTTTTGTCTGGTATATGTGGTGGTGGATCTAATAGGCAGGTGATGAATTAAGTCTTTTTAGGTTTGTTGGTGATTGTCAACACAGAGGACACTAGAATGTCTGGTGGTGGGACTATTAGGGCCAGTCCCCTTTAGGGACTTGGGTGGTAATTTTGAACCTGGTGGTAATGACTGCACCGCCGGCGGTGACAGTAACTACCGCCAACAGGCCGGTGGTGCAGACTGCCAAATAATGAAGCGTAGGAGAGCCAGCCAGTGGTCCATCGACCCACCACCATCTTGGAAGCACCGCCGACAACAGCTGAGGCCTTCTCCAGGCTGGCGGAAAGGCCCAACCTGACCAGCATATTATGAGCACCACACCGCCATCAGTTCCGGAGCGGTAACCACTGCTTCTCAAAGCCTGGTGGAAATGACCCATATAAAGGGAAACACTCACCGGAGGCCAACAGAACACGCTGACGCCGACATGGAACGAGAGTTGGAAATAGTGCCAGTGCTTCTCCTTGCCATATTCCTCCCGGACCGTGACCGCCAACAAAGACGATGAGGGTAAGTCCCCCAGCCTAGCACAGAAAGGAGGAAAGGGCACTATTACACACCCACCAACCCCACCCACACAGCAACACACACCCAACCCCTCCCACCACCCCAAGCCACACACACCCTAACACAATGTAGTTACCAGACACAAGGCAACAAATACCTGCACCAATGCACACACATGTGCACATACCCCCACCATGAAACGCTGCACAACGGCTCAATTTAGCACCAATAGGTCTGCTGAGCAGCAAATTTGAATTCCAAAAAACTATTTACAAAAGGCCATTGGCCAGTCCAAAGTCCTGGTAGGGCAAAGATAGCCCACACTTGACTCCCACGATGTAAAGTAACACTCCACTGAGAAGGGGCATCAATGGGCAGCAAGGCACCTCAGGGTTCAAGGGCAGGCGGTGGTGGGGGTGGGGACTCAGGTTTGGAAGGAGGTGTCTTGGGCGTAGGTTCTGGAAGTGGACAGGGTTTGGCCATGCCCTTGGGAGGAGGAGGAGTGGGCCTGGACCGGGGGTTGCCAAATGGCCCATGGGCAAAACGGCCTTCTTCTTCTCTGGGGAAAGGGCACAGAATGGGTAGGGCAGACTGGGGAGGACTTGGATGAGGAAAGTGTGGGTTTCTGGAGGCCAAGGGAACGTCTAGGGACAAGACGGGGTGAGCCAGTGGGTTCGAACAGGCCAACATGGGAGAGGGAAAGCTTACGAGGTGCAGCTGGAGGAGTTTTGGAAACAGGTTTGGGAGTGGAGGATGAGGGGGCGAGGTATGGGGTGTAGGTCTGCTGTGCTTGAATGCAGGTACCTGTACAGTATGCCCATGTTTGGTGTGTGTGTGTGTGTGGAGTGGATGTCTGGGAGCATTTCTGTGTCCTGGGATGAGGGGGGTGAACACAGTGGGGGAGGTGGATGTTGCTGTGTCTGCCTTTGAATGTTGGGAGTGTGCCTGCATGTGGGGGGATGTGTGGTGCTTGTGTTTGTCTGCATGCTTCTTGGGCGTTGATTTCGGTGCATGGCTGTCTGGATGTGTGCTTAGGATGGGAGAAGGGAGTGGGTAGGGTACAGGTTGTGGGAGGGAGGATGGAAAGACCAGGGACACTGGCTGCCATCAAAGAGGAGGCCAGAGCCTGAAAAGATCTCTGGAGGCCAGACATGGCACTGTGCTTTCCCGGAACACATTGCATTGCTGCATCTGGGATGCCAGCCCCTGGATGGCATTCATAATGGTTGGCTGACCAACAGAGATGCTTCTCAGGAGGTCAATAGCCTTGTCAGTGAGGGCAGCAGTGCTAACAGGGGCAGGAGATGAGGTGCCTGGGGCAAAGGAGAGGCCCACCCTCCTGGGTAAGCAGGTACGGGCTACACACTGGGGAGCTACTGGGAGGGCGGTGATGGTATGGGGTGGCAGAAGATGACAAGGAATGGCTCGGCCCAGTAGGCTCCACCACCACCAGGGAGCTGCCATTGGAGGAGGTGTCTGAGTCACTACCTCCAGTGGTAGTTACCTCCCCCGTGGTACTTCCCTCGTCCTCCAACCCACTGGTCCCCTTGGCATTGGTGGACACTGCTCCTGGGAACCGTGGGCTGCAGCATCCCCACTCCCCAGTGCCTCAGCTCCCTCGCCAGAAGATGCTAAAGCACACAAAGACACAAGAGCACTGGAGGGGGACAAAACAAGAAAGAAGTAGGTCAAATCTAGATCAAAAATACCTGTTGGCACACATACACCCCCACCCATCTCATGCACTAACCCCCAGCAGACAGAATAATTCACCTGAATGTACCCCTGACTGCTAGGCAACATCCCACAGTACACTACATGACCATGCTGGCCCTCTACTCCGAAATGCAATGGGACACAATGGGAGATGTTGGCAAGACAACAAATCTGCTAATCCATGAGGCTACATCTACACCAACAGCCCAAACAGGGGACCCCTTACAGGCCTACATTCCCAGCCATATCTACCTAAGGACACTAACCCACAGATGTAGAGGGGGCAGGACTGCATGGACACACCTGTCTATGGTCCTGCCACTAAACTGCCTACACTCCATGACACCTAACTACACTCTGCATAGTAGAATCACATTAGTGTAGGTACTCACCCCCTTGTGGCTGATATGCTACCTTCAAGCACCCATCCAAACCGGGATAGGCCAACACCAGTATGCGGGCCAGTAGGGATCAGGGTCCGACAGGCACCTCTCCCTTGTTGGGAGGCCGTCCCCAGCTGGGCCTCTCCAGTCTTCCTGGTCCAACTGCAGGTTCTCCCACCGCTTCCTGCAGGGGATGCTCCACCGGTTGTAGAACTCAAGGGTCTGCACTTCCTTGGCGATGACTTGCCACATTCCTTTCTTCTGATGGGCGCTGACCTGCATGGGACACACAGAGTAAAGAAACAGACGTCAGCGTGAGTGCCCCATACACAAATTCCATGCCAGTTCGACCTCACATGGCCCATGGAGACACACATATTGACAATAGGCAAGACGACATCTGCCAGACACATCACAGGGAAGCATCCACACAGTCAACAAAAATGCCTCCATGCATCCGCCACATTCACACACATTCAAGGAGGACTAATAGCAACTTACCTGAGCCTCTGCTCGCCCATACAGTTTCGTATACAGCCGTAGGACCCTGTCCACCAGCTTCTCAAGCTTCTCCGCGGTGAAGGTCGGGCCCTTTCCCCTGTGACATGTGCCATTCTAAGGACCAGAGTCAGGACACAGCAGCTCACGTAGTGGAGTTCTGTTCCTCTCGAGGTGCAGGAGTCAAGTGGCAAGGGCATAGCAAAATGGTGCTATTAACCGCGGAGGTGTACACCATCACCTCTGTCAGTGATCATGATTGGCCCTGCTTCCCAATAGACGCCAATGTTATCCAATGAAAGCGTGCACGGCAGTTAACACCACATACCACCATAACGACTAACGCCAGCGGAATATAGTCATTTCCTACACTACACTACCTGTAGGGCAGGTGGCTGCCATTTTGCATACACCACGCCTTCACAGTCTGTCCGGGGTCCTAATCCATGGCTCCATTCCTCTCCCCTTCGTTGAGCAATGGTATGATCAGTGATCCTCCTCATGGAATCATAGTGGGAAGTGTGTCTAAACTGTGATGCAATGCAGAATACACACCACACCAGACAATACCCAGACAGGATTACCAAGTTCTCTGTGTCTGTGTGAGGGGCAATAGTGTTGCATGTAAAAGTTGAATTGTGGAAAATTGTGACTGAAGTGTTTGTGGCAAATTAATATGTCTCTATTCCCCCTCATAGGTACATACCCATGTGGCGAGGGAGGGCCTCATCTGTTCACAGACCTCTGGTTGATTTGGCCACCATGGAAGAATGTCACATCACTTACTGCCTGAATCAAGCCACAATCCTAGAACTCTGCACAAATGGAGCCTGTTCTGATGTCAGCTAATCGTAATCCCCATGCCATACCTACAACTGTGCAGGTACTTTCTGTGCTACATTTTCTGCCAACTGGCTCATTTCAAGTGACAGTGGGCATGGCAGCCGGTGTATCTTAGCCAATGTTCAGCCACGTCCTGTCCACATTTCTGGATTCCTTCGTGGAACACCTGCAGAGTTATGCCCAGTTTCTCCAAAGGGCTGATTTCACCTCCATCAAATCTGAACTTTATGCTTTTGCAAATATTCCCCATGTGATCTGTGCCATTGATGGCACCCACATAGCCCTCATACCCCCAAGAGTAAATGAACAGGTGTTCAGGAATCATAAAAACTATCACTCCATTAATGTCGAATTGGTGTGTACCGCTGATCAGTCTATTACTCTTGTCTATGCAAGGTTCCCAAGAGTCCATGACTCCTTCATCCTGAGAAACAGCAGTGTGCAACACATGATGGGACAACTACAGGGGGACAGAGCTTGGCTCATAGGTGAGAGTGTATGAGACTGGATCAGTTACATAGCTGACAGGCAGGCTGTGTGTAAGTAGAATTTGTGTGTTTTAACCCTCTTTCGCCCACTTTTCCAGGGGATTCTGGCTACCCAAACATGCAATGGCTCCTGACACCTGTGAGGAATCCCAGGCCAGATGCAGACATCCATTATAATGAGGCACATGGTTGCACTAGGAGGGTTATTGAGAGAACCATAGGACTCCTGAAGGCAAGATGTCACTGCCTTCATCTCTCTGATGGTCCCTGTACTATGCCTCTGACAAGTGTGTCAGATAGTGGTGGCCTGCTGCATGCTGCACAACTTGGCTCTGAGGAAAGCTATTCCATTACTGGATGAGGTGGATGCTGTCCAACCACCCCTGCCACCTCAGAGGATGGATGGGAGTGATGGGGAAGAGGAGGGGGAAGACATCATCTCCAGGACCCAGCTAATCCGGCTATACTTCCAGTGACTCTCGGGTAGTGTTCTATGTTACCAATGTGTTTACTGCATTGTTTCAGGATGACTTATGTGCAAAGTGATGCGGTGTCCCTCACCAGTGTTGTGTAGACTTCATGTGTGAAAAAGGAGATGTGTGTTACAGCAATGGAATGTACAATGTGACATACTTTGAATAGTGCAGTCTGTTAGACCCCCTCATGCAATAAAACAGCATTATGATGGAAACTGGCTACTATATTCACATTTACATTTGTTTGCTCATATTAACGAAGGACAGATATTTTGAGTGCACGGGTGTATTTATTTAAGCAAAAAACATCCATAACTGATGGGACAGTGTAAGGGAGTGGGCACATGGTGAACAATAGACTCAGGTACATGTCTACAGCTGTTGGTTGCACAGGGGCATAGTCCATGGGGCCATTGGAAGATGGTGAACTGGCAGTGGCACGTCGACAAGGTAGCTCAGTGGCACACAGGGGAGACAGTTCAGGGCAGAGTCACTTCCTGGTGGTGGGCTTGGTCTTGGCTGGTGTTTCACAGAGATGTCTGGGTTTGAGGGCACATTTGCGAGGAGGAACTGGGCTACACTGGAAGGGGTGCTGGTGTCCTGTGCGTCCTCTGGCAGTGCCACCAGTCCACTAGCAGCTGCAGATGTGGATGGCAGGGCATTGCCCTGGCTAGTGTAAGGGGCCTACTGGTCGGTGGAGGACTCAGGCTGGCTATTGTATTGGTGCTGCAGCACCCCTACAAAGGTGGCCATGGTAGCATTGAGCTGTTTCCATTGCTCCATGGCCTCGTGATGGTGTGGTACCTGCAGCCTCTTATTCTCCTCCAGCATGGCCAGGATCTGGGTCATCCTGTCCTGGGAATGGTGGTATGCTCCCAGGACCTCAGCAATGGCCTCCCTGGTAGCAGCATCCCTCCTTGAGCCACCCCAGTGACCCACTGCTCCTGTCCCAATTGCCCTAGCCCCCTGTACCTGTGTCCCCTGCACAGGTCTGGCAGTCCCACTTGCACTGGGCCCATCATCATCCTGCCTGGTGGTGGGTGGAGACTCTGGACTCTGTACTTCTGGGCAGCCAGTCTGTGGCCTGGAGGCACTGTTGTGGGGGCGTTGGGTCAAAGCTGATGGTGGTGGCTGAGTGGTAAAGGTGTCAGTGGTGTCCTGGGTGTGGCTACTGGAGGGTCCAGGGCTGTGAGCTGGGTCAGGGTTCTCCTCTGTGTCCGGACATTCCTCTGCACTCTCCTGAGTGGGGCCTTTGTCTTCAGGTGGAGTATTGGCGTTCCTTGACATCTCTGTCCAGGTAGCATGGGTGGTGGTGCATGTGTGTGTGAGAATAGAGATGTGGGTGTCCTGCACTTTCATGTCCCTTACAGCACTACTTAGGAGTTATTGATGGTTCCATTCCTATGTGGTAGCATGCAGGGTCCCTTGGTGTTCTTTTGGATGCATTTGGTGAGGGGGGAATGGTGCATTCTGGGAGTTGTGGTGCTCCTGCCATTTCATGTATGGGTTGGTGATTGTGCACAGGAGGCTGGATAGTGATTTGTATGGGGGGTTGTGGGCTTGCAGGAGACATGGGTAGGAGTGTGTGGGAGACGTGGGCTGGGTAGGGGATGGGGGCATGGTGGTAGTGAGAGGGATGGGGTGATACGGGCATTGCACATGTAGTTGACTTACCCAAGTCCAGTCCTCCAGGGAGTGTGAAAGCAAAATAAAATTAACGTGAAATTGAACCATTGTCCAAGCATTTAGCAATTGCATTTAGGATACTGTTTAAAGGTTGCTTTCTTTAAACACGCATACATTCCTCTGTATGACCTCTTGAGCTAAAACGTGAGGTTTTCTCGTCTTCTGTTTTCTAATTATAAATGCAGACATGGTGTAGGGACAGTGTTGTCTCAGCTTTGTGCAGTCACAAGTCACTAAACCTTTGAAGACTTAGAGGAAGAATTGGTTATTTTGTAAATGGACCTTCTTAAGGATGTTTGAGAAAATAAAAGTGACGTGTTACAGAATTATAGCTTCTTACACTACGAAGATGGAATGTGACTTTTAGAGGGGTTAGGATGCTACACATGAAATGCAATGTGCCCTAGACAGGGACTTTGAAATTGAGACAAGGAGGCCCTCTTGGAGGCGCCATATCCTAAATTACTATTACCGATAAGTTTGTTTTCCCTTAAAGAATAATTACTTTTGCTGTTAATTGTATGTTTTTGCAGCTTTTCATAGCTTGTGAAATAGTGCTTGTAATGTAAACTAATGAGCGTTAAACCTTATAAAAAGCCTCTGATGACTTGATGATTTTTGAAGAGCTCCACAGTGTGTTACTGTGAGCAGAATCTTCTGCCTATAGGCTCTAGCAAATAAACTTTGCTATGATTTTCATACCATGCCTGTGAATTGACTGTTATTTCTCTTCCAGTCAAAATTTTGCTTTGACAATTTGCTGTTTCCACCCGGTCTAGACTGATACAGTTACAGATTGATAATTATGCCATGATCCGGGGGCCAGAGGAGTCCTGCTGTCTCAGGAAGCGCACTGCAACTATCAGGACTTTGTTCCTGTAGCCTCATACGAAGGACTCCCTGGAACCCCCCGAGATATGTAAACTTATCAGCTCTATTTGAACATTAAAAGGTTAATTGCCTGACAGTCACTCACAGTCATCATGGACAACGTAAGACCAAGGAAACTGGGTTTTACGGAAGGAGGGAAACAGGGTTTCCAGCTCCAGATAAAACATATAACTGGGATTCTGTGTGGGGTCTATGGTTGGACCATTAGACCGGAAAAGGCCTTATTATTGTTTAAAGAGACAGGGTCTCTGTATATGGTCAATTGGTGGTTTTATTTTTTTATTTAATAACCGTTTTTCGAAAATGATGAGTAATTTTTTTTATTGTGGATCTAAATGTAGAACATCTAAGACTCTGGATAAGACTCAACCAATACCAGAGCCTGGGACACCGGCTTGGTTTGTTGTAAAGAAAAATGGTTATCATATGGCAATGTTTTTAGACAAATGGCATCATATGACTCATAATGAGTTATTTAGGCAATGGCCTAAAGGAGGTATGTTTGAGAAAAGTAGAATAGATTATTGTACAAATCTGATATTCTTACATGTTGATAAGGTATGATATTAACCCCTTCGCTGCCAGGCCTTTTCCCCCTCCTGTGCCGAGCCTTTTTTTGGCTATTTGGAGCAGTTCGCGCTTAGGCCCTCATAACTTTTTGTTCACATAAGCTACCCATGCCAAATTTGCGTCCTTTTTTTCCAACATCCTAGGGATTCTAGAGGTACCCAGACTTTGTGGGTTCCCCAGAAGGAGGCCAAGAAATTAGCCAAAAAACAGTGAAAATTTCATTTTTTTAAAAAAATTTGGAAAAATGGACTGCAGAAGAAGGCTTGTGGTTTTTTCCCTGAAAAGGGCATCAACAAAGGGTTTGCGGTGATAAAATCACCAGCTTCCCAGCTTTCAGGAACAGGCAGACTTGAATCAGAAAACCCAATTTTTCAACCCAATTTTGGCATTTTACTGGACATACCCCATTTTTACGATTTTTTGTGCTTTCAGCCTCCTTCCAGTCAGTGACAGAAATGGGCATGAAACCAACGCTGGATCCCATAAACCGCAACATTTCTGAAAAGTAGACAAAATTCTGAATTCAGCAAGGGGTAATTTGTGTAGATCCTACAAGGGTTTCCTACAGAAAATAGCAACTGAAAAAGAAAAATATTGAAATTGAGGTGAAAAAAACATCAATTTTTCTCTAAGTTTTACTCTGTAACTTTTTCCTGCAATGTCAGATTTTCGAAAGCAATATACCGTTACGTCTGCTGGACTCTTCTGGTTGCGGGGATATATAGGGCTTGTAGGTTCATCAAGAACTCTAGGTACCCAGAGCCAATAAATGACCTGCACCCTGCAGTGGGTTTTCATTCTATGCCGGGTATACAGCAATTCATTTGCTGAAATATAAAGAGTAAAAAATAGCTATCAAGAAAACCTTTGTATTTCCAAAATGGGCACAAGATAAGGTGTTGAGAAGCAGTGGTTATTTGCACATCTCTGAATTCCGGGGTGCCCATACTAGCATGTGAATTACAGGGCATTTCTCAAATAGACGTCTTTTTTACACACTGTCTTACATTTGGAAGGGAAAAATGTAGAGAAAGACAAGGGGCAATAACACTTGTTTTGCTATTCTATGTTCCCCCAAGTCTCCCGATAAAAATGATACCTCACTTGTGTGGGTAGGCCTAGCGCCCGCGACAGGAAACGCCCCAAAGCGCAACGTGGACACATCACAGAAAACAGACCTGTTTTTAGCAAAGTGCCTACCTGTAGATTTTGGCCTCTAGCTCAGCCGCCACCTAGGGAAACCTACCAAACCTGTGCATTTCTGAAAACTAGAGACCTAGGGGAATCCAAGATGGGGTGATTTGTGTGGCTCGGACCAGGTTCTGTTACCCAGAATCCTTTGCACACCTCAAAATTTGGCTAAAAAAACACATGTTCCTCACATTTCTGTGGCAGAAAGTTCTGGAATCTGAGAGGAGCCACAAATTTCCTTCCACCCAGCGTTCCCCCACGTCTCCCGATAAAAATGATACCTCACTTGTGTGGGTAGGCCTAGCGCCCGCGACAGGAAACACCCCAAAGCGCAATGTGGACACATCACAGAAAACAGACCTGTTTTTAGCAAAGTGCCTACCTGTAGATTTTGGCCTCTAGCTCAGCCGCCACCTAGGGAAACCTACCAAACCTGTGCATTTCTGAAAACTAGAGACCTAGGGGAATCCAAGATGGGGTGATTTGTGTGGCTCGGACCAGGTTCTGTTACCCAGAATCCTTTGCAAAGCTCAAAAATTGGCTAAAAAAACACATGTTCCTCACATTTCTGTGGCAGAAAGTGCTGGAATCTGAGAGGAGCCACAAATGTCCTTCCTCCCAGCGTTCCCCCACGTCTCCCGATAAAAATGATACCTCACTTGTGTGGGTAGGCCTAGCGCCCGCGACAGGAAACGCCCCAAAGCGCAACGTGGACACATCACAGAAAACAGACCTGTTTTTAGCAAAGTGCCTACCTGTAGATTTTGGCCTCTAGCTCAGCCGCCACCTAGGGAAACCTACCAAACCTGTGCATTTCTGAAAACTAGAGACCTAGGGGAATCCAAGATGGGGTGATTTGTGTGGCTCGGACCAGGTTCTGTTACCCAGAATCCTTTGCAAAGCTCAAAAATAGGCTAAAAAAACACATGTTCCTCACATTTCTGTGGCAGAAAGTTCTGGAATCTGAGAGGAGCCACAAATTTCCTCCCACCCAGCGTTCCCCCACGTCTCCCGATAAAAATGATACCTCACTTGTGTGGGTAGGCCTAGCGCCCGCGACAGGAAACGCCCCAAAGCGCAACGTGGACACCACCAAAATTTTTGAAGAAAACAGAGGTGTTTTTTGCGAAGTGACTACCTGTAGATTTTGGCCTCTAGCTCAGCCGGCACCTAGGGAAACCTACCAAACCTGTACATTTCTGAAAACTAGAGACCTAGGGGAATCCAAGGAGGGGTGACTGGCGGGGCTCGGACCAGGTTCTGTTACCCAGAATCCTTTGCAAAGCTCAAAAATTGGCTAAAAAAACACATGTTCCTCACATTTCTGTGGCAGAAAGTGCTGGAATCTGAGAGGAGCCACAAATGTCCTTCCACCCAGCGTTCCCCCACGTCTCCCGATAAAAATGATACCTCACTTGTGTGGGTAGGCCTAGCGCCCGCGACAGGAAACGCCCCAAAGCGCAACGTGGACACATCACAGAAAACAGACCTGTTTTTAGCAAAGTGCCTACCTGTAGATTTTGGCCTCTAGCTCAGCCGCCACCTAGGGAAACCTACCAAACCTGTGCATTTCTGAAAACTAGAGACCTAGGGGAATCCAAGGAGGGGTGACTGGCGGGGCTCGGACCAGGTTCTGTTACCCAGAATCCTTTGCAAAGCTCAAAAATTGGCTAAAAAAACACATGTTCCTCACATTTCTGTGGCAGAAAGTTCTGGAATCTGGGAGGAGCCACAAATTTCCTTCCACCCAGCGTTCCCCCAAGTCTCCCGATAAAAATGATACCTCACTTGCGTGGGTAGGCCTAGCGCCCGCGACAGGAAACGCCCCAAAGCGCAACGTGGACACCACCAAAATTTTGGAAGAAAACAGAGGTGTTTTTTGCGAAGTGACTACCTGTAGATTTTGGCCTCTAGCTCAGCCGGCACCTAGGGAAACCTACCAAACCTGTACATTTCTGAAAACTAGAGACCTAGGGGAATCCAAGGAGGGGTGACTGGCGGGGCTCGGACCAGGTTCTGTTACCCAGAATCCTTTGCAAAGCTCAAAAATTGGCTAAAAAAACACATGTTCCTCACATTTCTGTGGCAGAAAGTTCTGGAATCCGAGAGGAGCCACAAATTTCCTTCCACCCAGCGTTCCCCCACGTCTCCCGATAAAAATGATACCTCACTTGTGTGGGTAGGCCTAGCGCCCGCGACAGGAAACGCCCCGAAGCGCAACGTGGACACATCACAGAAAACAGACCTGTTTTTAGCAAAGTGCCTACCTGTAGATTTTGGCCTCTAGCTCAGCCGCCACCTAGGGAAACCTACCAAACCTGTGCATTTCTGAAAACTAGAGACCTAGGGGAATCCAAGGAGGGGTGACTGGCGGGGCTCGGACCAGGTTCTGTTACCCAGAATCCTTTGCAAAGCTCAAAAATTGGCTAAAAAAACACATGTTCCTCTCATTTCTGTGGCAGAAAGTGCTGGAATCTGAGAGGAGCCACAAATGTCCTTCCACCCAGCGTTCCCCCACGTCTCCCGATAAAAATGATACCTCACTTGTGTGGGTAGGCCTAGCGCCCGCGACAGGAAACGCCCCAAAGCGCAACGTGGACACCACCAAAATTTTGGAAGAAAACAGAGGTGTTTTTTGCGAAGTGACTACCTGTAGATTTTGGCCTCTAGCTCAGCCGGCACCTAGGGAAACCTACCAAACCTGTACATTTCTGAAAACTAGAGACCGAGGGGAATCCAAGGAGGGGTGACTGGCGGGGCTCGGACCAGGTTCTGTTACCCAGAATCCTTTGCAAAGCTGAAAAATTGGCTAAAAAAACACATGTTCCTCACATTTCTGTGGCAGAAAGTTCTGGAATCCGAGAGGAGCCACAAATTTCCTTCCACCCAGCGTTCCCCCACGTCTCCCGATAAAAATGATACCTCACTTGTGTGGGTAGGCCTAGCGCCCGCGACAGGAAACGCCCCAAAGCGCAACGTGGACACATCACAGAAAACAGACCTGTTTTTAGCAAAGTGCCTACCTGTAGATTTTGGCCTCTAGCTCAGCCGCCACCTAGGGAAACCTACCAAACCTGTGCATTTCTGAAAACTAGAGACCTAGGGGAATCCAAGGAGGGGTGACTGGCGGGGCTCGGACCAGGTTCTGTTACCCAGAATCCCTTGCAAAGCTCAAAAATTGGCTAAAAAAACACATGTTCCTCACATTTCTGTGGCAGAAAGTTCTGGAATCTGGGAGGAGCCACAAATTTCCTTCCACCCAGCGTTCCCCCAAGTCTCCCGATAAAAATGATACCTCACTTGCGTGGGTAGGCCTAGCGCCCGCGACAGGAAACGCCCCAAAGCGCAACGTGGACACCACCAAAATTTTGGAAGAAAACAGAGGTGTTTTTTGCGAAGTGACTACCTGTAGATTTTGGCCTCTAGCTCAGCCGGCACCTAGGGAAACCTACCAAACCTGTACATTTCTGAAAACTAGAGACCTAGGGGAATCCAAGGAGGGGTGACTGGCGGGGCTCGGACCAGGTTCTGTTACCCAGAATCCTTTGCAAAGCTCAAAAATTGGCTAAAAAAACACATGTTCCTCACATTTCTGTGGCAGAAAGTTCTGGAATCCGAGAGGAGCCACAAATTTCCTTCCACCCAGCGTTCCCCCACGTCTCCCGATAAAAATGATACCTCACTTGTGTGGGTAGGCCTAGCGCCCGCGACAGGAAACGCCCCAAAGCGCAACGTGGACACATCACAGAAAACAGACCTGTTTTTAGCAAAGTGCCTACCTGTAGATTTTGGCCTCTAGCTCAGCCGCCACCTAGGGAAACCTACCAAACCTGTGCATTTCTGAAAACTAGAGACCTAGGGGAATCCAAGGAGGGGTGACTGGCGGGGCTCGGACCAGGTTCTGTTACCCAGAATCCTTTGCAAAGCTCAAAAATTGGCTAAAAAAACACATGTTCCTCTCATTTCTGTGGCAGAAAGTGCTGGAATCTGAGAGGAGCCACAAATGTCCTTCCACCCAGCGTTCCCCCACGTCTCCCGATAAAAATGATACCTCACTTGTGTGGGTAGGCCTAGCGCCCGCGACAGGAAACGCCCCAAAGCGCAACGTGGACACATCACAGAAAACAGACCTGTTTTTAGCAAAGTGCCTACCTGTAGATTTTGGCCTCTAGCTCAGCCGCCACCTAGGGAAACCTACCAAACCTGTGCATTTCTGAAAACTAGAGACCTAGGGGAATCCAAGGAGGGGTGACTGGCGGGGCTCGGACCAGGTTCTGTTACCCAGAATCCTTTGCAAAGCTCAAAAATTGGCTAAAAAAACACATGTTCCTCACATTTCTGTGGCAGAAAGTTCTGGAATCTGGGAGGAGCCACAAATTTCCTTCCACCCAGCGTTCCCCCAAGTCTCCCGATAAAAATGATACCTCACTTGCGTGGGTAGGCCTAGCGCCCGCGACAGGAAACGCCCCAAAGCGCAACGTGGACACCACCAAAATTTTGGAAGAAAACAGAGGTGTTTTTTGCGAAGTGACTACCTGTAGATTTTGGCCTCTAGCTCAGCCGGCACCTAGGGAAACCTACCAAACCTGTACATTTCTGAAAACTAGAGACCTAGGGGAATCCAAGGAGGGGTGACTGGTGGGGCTCGGACCAGGTTCTGTTACCCAGAATCCTTTGCAAAGCTCAAAAATTGGCTAAAAAAACACATGTTCCTCACATTTCTGTGGCAGAAAGTTCTGTAATCCGAGAGGAGCCACAAATTTCCTTCCACCCAGCGTTCCCCCACGTCTCCCGATAAAAATGATACCTCACTTGTGTGGGTAGGCCTAGCGCCCGCGACAGGAAACGCCCCAAAGCGCAACGTGGACACATCACAGAAAACAGACCTGTTTTTAGCAAAGTGCCTACCTGTAGATTTTGGCCTCTAGCTCAGCCGCCACTTAGGGAAACCTACCAAACCTGTGCATTTCTGAAAACTAGAGACCTAGGGGAATCCAAGGAGGGGTGACTGGCGGGGCTCGGACCAGGTTCTGTTACCCAGAATCCTTTGCAAAGCTCAAAAATTGGCTAAAAAAACACATGTTCCTCACATTTCTGTGGCAGAAAGTTCTGGAATCCGAGAGGAGCCACAAATGTCCTTCCACCCAGCGTTCCCCCACGTCTCCCGATAAAAATGATACCTCACTTGTGTGGGTAGGCCTAGCGCCCGCGACAGGAAACGCCCCAAAGCGCAACGTGGACACATCACAGAAAACAGACCTGTTTTTAGCAAAGTGCCTACCTGTAGATTTTGGCCTCTAGCTCAGCCGCCACCTAGGGAAACCTACCAAACCTGTGCATTTCTGAAAACTAGAGACCTAGGGGAATCCAAGGAGGGGTGACTGGCAGGGCTCGGACCAGGTTCTGTTACCCAGAATCCTTTGCAAAGTTCAAAAATTGGCTAAAAAAACACATGTTCCTCACATTTCTGTGGCAGAAAGTTCTGGAATCTGGGAGGAGCCACAAATTTCCTTCCACCCAGCGTTCCCCCAAGTCTCCCGATAAAAATGATACCTCACTTGCGTGGGTAGGCCTAGCGCCCGCGACAGGAAACGCCCCAAAGCGCAACGTGGACACATCACAGAAAACAGACCTGTTTTTAGCAAAGTGCCTACCTGTAGATTTTGGCCTCTAGCTCAGCCGCCACCTAGGGAAACCTACCAAACCTGTGCATTTCTGAAAACTAGAGACCTAGGGGAATCCAAGGAGGGGTGACTGGCGGGGCTCGGACCAGGTTCTGTTACCCAGAATCCTTTGCAAAGCTCAAAAATTGGCTAAAAAAACACATGTTCCTCACATTTCTGTGGCAGAAAGTTCTGGAATCTGGGAGGAGCCACAAATTTCCTTCCACCCAGCGTTCCCCCAAGTCTCCCGATAAAAATGATACCTCACTTGCGTGGGTAGGCCTAGCGCCCGCGACAGGAAACGCCCCAAAGCGCAACGTGGACACCACCAAAATTTTGGAAGAAAACAGAGGTGTTTTTTGCGAAGTGACTACCTGTAGATTTTGGCCTCTAGCTCAGCCGGCACCTAGGGAAACCTACCAAACCTGTACATTTCTGAAAACTAGAGACCTAGGGGAATCCAAGGAGGGGTGACTGGCGGGGCTCGGACCAGGTTCTGTTACCCAGAATCCTTTGCAAAGCTCAAAAATTGGCTAAAAAAACACATGTTCCTCACATTTCTGTGGCAGAAAGTTCTGGAATCCGAGAGGAGCCACAAATGTCCTTCCACCCAGCGTTCCCCCATGTCTCCCGATAAAAATGATACCTCACTTGTGTGGGTAGGCCTAGCGCCCGCGACAGGAAACGCCCCAAAGCGCAACGTGGACACATCACAGAAAACAGACCTGTTTTTAGCAAAGTGCCTACCTGTAGATTTTGGCCTCTAGCTCAGCCGCCACCTAGGGAAACCTACCAAACCTGTGCATTTCTGAAAACTAGAGACCTAGGGGAATCCAAGGAGGGGTGACTGGCAGGGCTCGGACCAGGTTCTGTTACCCAGAATCCTTTGCAAAGCTCAAAAATTGGCTAAAAAAACACATGTTCCTCACATTTCTGTGGCAGAAAGTTCTGGAATCTGGGAGGAGCCACAAATTTCCTTCCACCCAGCATTCCCCCAAGTCTCCCGATAAAAATGATACCTCACTTGCGTGGGTAGGCCTAGCGCCCGCGACAGGAAACGCCCCAAAGCGCAACGTGGACACCACCAAAATTTTGGAAGAAAACAGAGGTGTTTTTTGCGAAGTGACTACCTGTAGATTTTGGTCTCTAGCTCAGCCGGCACCTAGGGAAACCTACCAAACCTGTACATTTCTGAAAACTAGAGACCTAGGGGAATCCAAGGAGGGGTGACTGGCGGGGCTCGGACCAGGTTCTGTTACCCAGAATCCTTTGCAAAGCTGAAAAATTGGCTAAAAAAACACATGTTCCTCACATTTCTGTGGCAGAAAGTTCTGGAATCCGAGAGGAGCCACAAATTTCCTTCCACCCAGCGTTCCCCCACGTCTCCCGATAAAAATGATACCTCACTTGTGTGGGTAGGCCTAGCGCCCGCGACAGGAAACGCCCCAAAGCGCAACGTGGACACATCACAGAAAACAGACCTGTTTTTAGCAAAGTGCCTACCTGTAGATTTTGGCCTCTAGCTCAGCCGCCACCTAGGGAAACCTACCAAACCTGTGCATTTCTGAAAACTAGAGACCTAGGGGAATCCAAAGAGGGGTGACTGGCGGGGCTCGGACCAGGTTCTGTTACCCAGAATCCTTTGCAAAACTCAAAAATTGGCTAAAAAAACACATGTTCCTCACATTTCTGTGGCAGAAAGTTCTGGAATCTGGGAGGAGCCACAAATTTCCTTCCACACAGCGTTCCCCCAAGTCTCCCGATAAAAATGATACCTCACTTGCGTGGGTAGGCCTAGCGCCCGCGACAGGAAACGCCCCAAAGAGCAACGTGGACACCACCAAAATTTTGGAAGAAAACAGAGGTGTTTTTTGCGAAGTGACTACCTGTAGATTTTGGCCTCTAGCTCAGCCGGCACCTAGGGAAACCTACCAAACCTGTACATTTCTGAAAACTAGAGACCTAGGGGAATCCAAGGAGGGGTGACTGGCGGGGCTCGGACCAGGTTCTGTTACCCAGAATCCTTTGCAAAGCTCAAAAATTGGCTAAAAAAACACATGTTCCTCACATTTCTGTGGCAGAAAGTTCTGGAATCCGAGAGGAGCCACAAATTTCCTTCCACCCAGCGTTCCCCCACGTCTCCCGATAAAAATGATACCTCACTTGTGTGGGTAGGCCTAGCGCCCGCGACAGGAAACGCCCCAAAGCGCAACATGGACACATCACAGAAAAAAGACCTGTTTTTAGCAAAGTGCCTACCTGTAGATTTTGGCCTCTAGCTCAGCCGCCACCTAGGGAAACCTACCAAACCTGTGCATTTCTGAAAACTAGAGACCTCGGGGAATCCAAGGAGGGGTGACTGGCGGGGCTCGGACCAGGTTCTGTTACCCAGAATCCTTTGCAAAGCTCAAAAATTGGCTAAAAAAAACACATGTTCCTCACATTTCTGTGGCAGAAAGTTCTGGAATCTGGGAGGAGCCACAAATTTCCTTCCACCCAGCGTTCCCCCAAGTCTCCCGATAAAAATGATACCTCACTTGCGTGGGTAGGCCTAGCGCCCGCGACAGGAAACGCCCCAAAGCGCAACGTGGACACCACCAAAATTTTGGAAGAAAACAGAGGTGTTTTTTGCGAAGTGACTACCTGTAGATTTTGGCCTCTAGCTCAGCCGGCACCTAGGGAAACCTACCAAACCTGTACATTTCTGAAAACTAGAGACCTAGGGGAATCCAAGGAGGGGTGACTGGCGGGGCTCGGACCAGGTTCTGTTACCCAGAATCCTTTGCAAAGCTCAAAAATTGGCTAAAAAAACACATGTTCCTCACATTTCTGTGGCAGAAAGTTCTGGAATCCGAGAGGAGCCACAAATGTCCTTCCACCCAGCGTTCCCCCACGTCTCCCGATAAAAATGATACCTCACTTGTGTGGGTAGGCCTAGCGCCCGCGACAGGAAACGCCCCAAAGCGCAACGTGGACACATCACAGAAAACAGACCTGTTTTTAGCAAAGTGCCTACCTGTAGATTTTGGCCTCTAGCTCAGCCGCCACCTAGGGAAACCTACCAAACCTGTGCATTTCTGAAAACTAGAGACCTAGGGGAATCCAAGGAGGGGTGACTGGCAGGGCTCGGACCAGGTTCTGTTACCCAGAATCCTTTGCAAAGTTCAAAAATTGGCTAAAAAAACACATGTTCCTCACATTTCTGTGGCAGAAAGTTCTGGAATCTGGGAGGAGCCACAAATTTCCTTCCACCCAGCGTTCCCCCAAGTCTCCCGATAAAAATGATACCTCACTTGCGTGGGTAGGCCTAGCGCCCGCGACAGGAAACGCCCCAAAGCGCAACGTGGACACCACCAAAATTTTGGAAGAAAACAGAGGTGTTTTTTGCGAAGTGACTACCTGTAGATTTTGGCCTCTAGCTCAGCCGGCACCTAGGGAAACCTACCAAACCTGTACATTTCTGAAAACTAGAGACCGAGGGGAATCCAAGGAGGGGTGACTGGCGGGGCTCGGACCAGGTTCTGTTACCCAGAATCCTTTGCAAAGCTGAAAAATTGGCTAAAAAAACACATGTTCCTCACATTTCTGTGGCAGAAAGTTCTGGAATCCGAGAGGAGCCACAAATTTCCTTCCACCCAGCGTTCCCCCACGTCTCCCGATAAAAATGATACCTCACTTGTGTGGGTAGGCCTAGCGCCCGCGACAGGAAACGCCCCAAAGCGCAACATGGACACATCACAGAAAAAAGACCTGTTTTTAGCAAAGTGCCTACCTGTAGATTTTGGCCTCTAGCTCAGCCGCCACCTAGGGAAACCTACCAAACCTGTGCATTTCTGAAAACTAGAGACCTCGGGGAATCCAAGGAGGGGTGACTGGCGGGGCTCGGACCAGGTTCTGTTACCCAGAATCCTTTGCAAAGCTCAAAAATTGGCTAAAAAAACACATGTTCCTCACATTTCTGTGGCAGAAAGTTCTGGAATCTGGGAGGAGCCACAAATTTCCTTCCACCCAGCGTTCCCCCAAGTCTCCCGATAAAAATGATACCTCACTTGCGTGGGTAGGCCTAGCGCCCGCGACAGGAAACGCCCCAAGGCGCAACGTGGACACCACCAAAATTTTGGAAGAAAACAGAGGTGTTTTTTGCGAAGTGACTACCTGTAGATTTTGGCCTCTAGCTCAGCCGGCACCTAGGGAAACCTACCAAACCTGTACATTTCTGAAAACTAGAGACCTAGGGGAATCCAAGGAGGGGTGACTGGCGGGGCTCGGACCAGGTTCTGTTACCCAGAATCCTTTGCAAAGCTCAAAAATTGGCTAAAAAAACACATGTTCCTCACATTTCTGTGGCAGAAAGTTCTGGAATCCGAGAGGAGCCACAAATTTCCTTCCACCCAGCGTTCCCCCACGTCTCCCGATAAAAATGATACCTCACTTGTGTGGGTAGGCCTAGCGCCCGCGACAGGAAACGCCCCAAAGCGCAACGTGGACACATCACAGAAAACAGACCTGTTTTTAGCAAAGTGCCTACCTGTAGATTTTGGCCTCTAGCTCAGCCGCCACCTAGGGAAACCTACCAAACCTGTGCATTTCTGAAAACTAGAGACCTAGGGGAATCCAAGGAGGGGTGACTGGCGGGGCTCGGACCAGGTTCTGTTACCCAGAATCCTTTGCAAAGCTCAAAAATTGGCTAAAAAAACACATGTTCCTCACATTTCTGTGGCAGAAAGTTCTGGAATCTGGGAGGAGCCACAAATTTCCTTCCACACAGCGTTCCCCCAAGTCTCCCGATAAAAATGATACCTCACTTGCGTGGGTAGGCCTAGCGCCCGCGACAGGAAACGCCCCAAAGAGCAACGTGGACACCACCAAAATTTTGGAAGAAAACAGAGGTGTTTTTTGCGAAGTGACTACCTGTAGATTTTGGCCTCTAGCTCAGCCGGCACCTAGGGAAACCTACCAAACCTGTACATTTCTGAAAACTAGAGACCTAGGGGAATCCAAGGAGGGGTGACTGGCGGGGCTCGGACCAGGTTCTGTTACCCAGAATCCTTTGCAAAGCTCAAAAATTGGCTAAAAAAACACATGTTCCTCACATTTCTGTGGCAGAAAGTTCTGGAATCCGAGAGGAGCCACAAATTTCCTTCCACCCAGCGTTCCCCCACGTCTCCCGATAAAAATGATACCTCACTTGTGTGGGTAGGCCTAGCGCCCGCGACAGGAAACGCCCCAAAGCGCAACATGGACACATCACAGAAAAAAGACCTGTTTTTAGCAAAGTGCCTACCTGTAGATTTTGGCCTCTAGCTCAGCCGCCACCTAGGGAAACCTACCAAACCTGTGCATTTCTGAAAACTAGAGACCTCGGGGAATCCAAGGAGGGGTGACTGGCGGGGCTCGGACCAGGTTCTGTTACCCAGAATCCTTTGCAAAGCTCAAAAATTGGCTAAAAAAACACATGTTCCTCACATTTCTGTGGCAGAAAGTTCTGGAATCTGGGAGGAGCCACAAATTTCCTTCCACCCAGCGTTCCCCCAAGTCTCCCGATAAAAATGATACCTCACTTGCGTGGGTAGGCCTAGCGCCCGCGACAGGAAACGCCCCAAAGCGCAACGTGGACACCACCAAAATTTTGGAAGAAAACAGAGGTGTTTTTTGCGAAGTGACTACCTGTAGATTTTGGCCTCTAGCTCAGCCGGCACCTAGGGAAACCTACCAAACCTGTACATTTCTGAAAACTAGAGACCTAGGGGAATCCAAGGAGGGGTGACTGGCGGGGCTCGGACCAGGTTCTGTTACCCAGAATCCTTTGCAAAGCTCAAAAATTGGCTAAAAAAACATATGTTCCTCACATTTCTGTGGCAGAAAGTTCTGGAATCTGAGAGGAGCCACAAATTTCCTTCCACCCAGCGTTCCCCCACGTCTCCCGATAAAAATGATACCTCACTTGTGTGGGTAGGCCTAGCGCCCGCGACAGGAAACGCCCCAAAGCGCAACGTGGACACATCACAGAAAACAGACCTGTTTTTAGCAAAGTGCCTACCTGTAGATTTTGGCCTGTAGCTCAGCCGCCACCTAGGGAAACCTACCAAACCTGTGCATTTCTGAAAACTAGAGACCTAGGGGAATCCAAGATGGGGTGATTTGTGTGGCTCGGACCAGGTTCTGTTACCCAGAATCCTTTGCAAACCTCAAAATTTGGCTAAAAAAACACATGTTCCTCACATTTCTGTGGCAGAAAGTTCTGGAATCTGAGAGGGGCCACAAATTTCCTTCCACCCAGCGTTCCCCCACGTCTCCCGATAAAAATGATACCTCACTTGTGTGGGTAGGCCTAGCGCCCGCGACAGGAAACGCCCCAAAGCGCAGCGTGGACACATCACATTTTTTCATTGAAAACAGTGCCTACCTGTAGTTTTTGGCCTGTAGCTCAGCCAGCACCTAGGGAAACCTACCAAACCTGTGCATTTCTGAAAACTAGAGACCTAGGGGAATCCAAGATGGGGTGACTTGAGGGGCTCTGACCAGGTTCTGTTACCCAGAATCCTTTCCAAACCTCAAATATTGGCTAAAAAAACGCATTTTTCACACATTTCGGTGACAGAAAGTTCTGGAATCTGAGTGGAGCCACAAATTTCCTTCCACCCAGCGTTCCCCCAAGTCTCCCGATAAAAATGATACCTCAGTTGTGTGGGTGGGCCAGGTGCCTCCAACAGAATAAGGCCCAAAACTTGTAAAGATACAGGGGATAGTACTGCGAGTTTATAAGGACATATTCTTTTATACATCTTTAGACTGACTCTGCTTTGGGGACCCACATACGTGAGGTGTCATTTTATTTGGGAGACTGAGGGGAACACTGGGGAGTAGGAATTTTGTGCTGGAGTGGTGATCGTACGAAGAAAAGTCAGGAAAATATGCTTTTTTTAAGCACATTTTGAGGTTTACAGAGGAGTCTGGGTAAGAAAATGTTGGGGGATCCACGCAAGCCACTCCTCCCTAGACTCCTTGGGGTGTCTAGTTTTAAAAAATGTCTGGGTTTGGTAGGTTTCCCTAGATGAAGGCCGCACACAGGACCAAAAACATAGGTGCCCTCTCCCCCCCCAAACACAGGTAGTTTTGTAATATATCGTTTTGATGTGCCCACATACGTCCGTGATGTGCCAAACACTAAAATTTTGAAAAGAAACACACTTAGGTTATGTGAAAAAGACCCCTCACCCACCAACCAAGTTGGTGGCATGCTTCATCATCGGGGTCCCACCTGAGGCACCTAGCGTGTCATAGGTGTGCTGCGACGCCTGATTACAGCGGAGCAGGTTTGGTCATTTTTACCACACATACTGGTTGGATTTGGCACGAGGGTGAGTGATGGTTCAGTGGATCAAATTTTACTAACAAGAGCTTTCACAAAAATGAAAAGCACTGTTAGTAACTGAAAGGCAAAAAACTGAACCAATGACTCACAGCTCGTGAGCTGTAAAGCCGCGACAAGGCACCAACCGCTTTACAGTCCATTCACACAACTTTCATACATGACACACACAAGGCCATTCACACCGCCAGCCACGGGCCCAGCACATTACAACACTCACATCGACAGACAGCGCCACTCAAGGGCCCATCACTTACAAACGCCCACATGCCTGATACAACAATCACACCAGCTGATGGGAGTGTGTGGACTGGTGTTTGGCTGGCAGTGTGTTGCAGTAGCCAACATCAAGTCAATATGTACAGTCTCAGCCAAGCCCCACTCCACACACAATGGCATCATATTTTTTTTTTTTTTTTTAAACAGAGGAACCCCTAACTAAGTAGAAAGAATTACAAAACAACAAACACAAAAGCTCTAACTAACAACATGACAGAAATGCTAACCATGAAACTAAACACATGAAAATACAAAACAGACATGAGTTTACACTCATGGTTGTTCCCAGAAATTCTTCTGGGTGTGGTAATTCTTAAAACAAGCACCGACACACAGCCCAGGCTTTGAAGGACAATCTGGGCAGTACATTCGAGACTCCCTCCGGATACCTCTTCGAAAACACACTCTACATTTCTTAGCTGGAAAGTCTTTTTTGGGTGTGGGAGGAATGTGCTCAGCAAAGTGGCGATCTTTCAATCTAGCCACATCCTCCACCACTGCTTCTCTAGGAACTCTGGCCTGTTCCACCACAATAAGGCTCTCTATCACTGACTCCTGAAATTTCACAAATGTCATCTTTGAGTCTGGAGACCTATCCCTAAACACAATAAAAGCATTGAAGGTTGCTAAGTGGAAGAGATGAAGTGCTAACTTCTTATACCAAACATAAGACTTACGAATAGCAGTATAAGGTTCCAACCTCTGGTCAACTCTATCTACACCTCCCATGTGCTTATTATAATCTAAAATGCACACAGGTTTGCGCACTTCAGCAACCTGGCCCCAAACAGTCACAGGGGAAGTACTCTCATCATGGATGGTACTTAGCATGTAGACATCCCTCTTGTCTGAAAATTTCAAAGCTAGCAGCTCCTCGTTCCGCAAGGCACAGCACTGTCCCCTCTCAAGTTTTTTACAGACAAGCTCCCTTGGATAGCCTTTCCGGTTAGAACGGATTGTGCCACAAGCAACTGTGTCCACTCTAAACAATTCCTTGAACAACTGCACACCAGTGTAGAAGTTATCTACATACAAATGGTGACCTTTGTTGAACAGTCGTCTACCAAGATCCCACACTATTTTCTCAGTAACTCCAAAAGTGGGAGGACAACCAGGGGGGTCAATATTGGAATCCCTACCAGTGTACACACGGAAACTATACACATATCCTGTCCTACTTTCAGACAGCATATACAATTTAATTCCATATCGTGCCCTTTTGCTAGGAATGTACTGCCTAAAAACCAAACGACCCTTGAAGAGGACCAAAGACTCGTCCACACTTATCTCTTTGCCTGGAACATAGACCTCCGAAAACCGATCTACAAAATGATCAAGGACAGGCCTAATCTTAAAAAGACGGTCAGAATCTGGGTGATCTCGTGGCAAGGCTAATGCATTGTCAACAAAATGCAGCATCCTAAGAAGAAGCAAATACCGATTACGACTCATGGTAGCTGGAAATATAGCTGTTGCCATCAAGGGACTAGTAGACCAATAAGAAGCCAGTGACGGCTTCCTTATCAACCCCATCAAAAAAGTCAAACCCAAAAACTTTTTTAGCTCCTCCAAATTTGTGGGAATCCACTGGGCAGCTCTAGAGTGTGGCCTAAGTCTAGCAGCGTTGTCCCTCAAATGCTGCTCCGCATACAAATTAGTCTGCTCAACAATCTCTTCCAAAAACACATCATCCATGAATAACTCAAAGAAATTGATAGGCATAAAGTTCTCTGTATTGGCGTTACACCCCGGGAGACCAGTAAAGGCAGGCAACTCTGGCTGCTCCATGTTTGGGGCAACCCAGACATCAGGTCTTCTAACGGGAAACCTTTCAGCCCCAGGTTGCTGCACTATTGGCACATCAATGTCCTCCTCTAAAACAGAACCTTCATCTGCACTGAGTGTGGCTTCATCATCAGAAGATTCCCCTCCAACAGAAACATCACTGCCAGAATCTCTGACTTCCTCCTCTGCCTCAGATGCAGAGTCCGTCTCATAGTCATGATCAGACTGTGACTCAAAAAGCATACCAACCACCTGCTGAGCGGTCATCCTGCGGCTAGCCATGATCTCTCCTGCTAAAATTAACTGGACAAATTCACCACCAACAACCAGCACTGTGTAAGACAAGTAACAAAGTGTAGCTTTGTTAGTAAGAGTTACAAACTCAAAAACTATACCGCTCACTTGCCTGAAAAAGCTTGATTCACCAGCAACTACACAGCAATCACCAATGATATCCCACTAAAAAGAAAGAAAGAAAGGCAAATTAGAAATAAGACAAAACAAATATCATTGTGCACAAACCTAAGGACAATTTCACACACAATCCTGCATTTAGTACACCCCCTACAAACATGTCATTCATGCATGGCAACAATACTCCTTTGGAGTAAATTGTTTTTACTTACCTAAAACATGCAACTGTGCAAACTGCAGGTCAACCACCGCCAAAACCGCAAGGAGCCACAGCAAATAAAGCAAAAGCTTTGAACTAGAACAAAAAGGAGGAAAACATTTTTTATCACAAATGCAAAGACTTCTTCAGTTGACAAACACCCCACCATCAAACATTTTAGAAATTGGTGCCTAAGTGGATTCTGCCATAGGGGCAGATGGGCCTACTAAAAAAATAGGCCTGTCTGCCCCAAGGAAGCCAAAAAATACCTTTAGTACTGTGTCCCCATGGAGAGCGACCCTTGCCAAAGGGGACAGCCCTCAAACAAAAAAAACACACACAACACTATCCCTGGTGCCTAAGTGGCTTCTGCCCCCTTGGGGGCAGGTGGTTCTAGAAAAATAGGCCCATCTGCCCCCAGGGGGGGCAGAAATGGCCAACAGGTCAATGCCCCCCTTGGGGGGGCGCCCGTGCCCAAGGGGACGCCCCCACACAAAAATAAACACATAAAAAAAAATCCCTGGCGTTCTAGTGGTTTCTGCCCCCCTTGGGGGCAGATCAACCTAAAAATAATAGGCTGATCTGTCTCCAAGGGGTGCAGAAATGGCCTGGGTACATGTGCCCCCAAAGTGGGGGGCGACCCTTGCCCAAGCCCCCCCCCATCCACTAACACACACACACACACACACTATCCCTGGTGTCTACGTGGCTTCTGGCCCCCTTGGGGGTAGGTGGGTCTAGAAAAATAGGCCCATCTGCCCCCAGGGGGGGGCAGAAATGGCCAACAGGTCAATGCCCCCCTTGGGGGGGCGCCCGTGCACAAGGGGACGCCCCCACACAAAAATAAACACATAAAAAAAAATCCCTGGCGTTCTAGTGGTTTCTGCCCCCCTTGGGGGCAGATCAACCTAAAAATAATAGGCTGATCTGTCTCCAAGGGGTGCAGAAATGGCCTGGGTACATGTGCCCCCAAAGTGGGGGGCGACCCTTGCCCAAGCCCCCCCCCATCCACTAACACACACACACACACACACTATCCCTGGTGTCTACGTGGCTTCTGCCCCCCTTGGGGGCAGGTGGGTCTAGAAAAATAGGCCCATCTGCCCCCAGGGGGGGGCAGAAATGGCCAACAGGTCAATGCCCCCCTTGGGGGGGCGCCCGTGCACAAGGGGACGCCCCCACACAAAAATAAACACATAAAAAAAAATCCCTGGCGTTCTAGTGGTTTCTGCCCCCCTTGGGGGCAGATCAGCCTAAAAATAATAGGCTGATCTGTCTCCAAGGGGTGCAGAAATGGCCTGGGTACATGTGCCCCCAAAGTGGGGGGCGACCCTTGCCTAAGCCCCCCCCCATCCACTAACACACACACACACACACACTATCCCTGGTGTCTACGTGGCTTCTGCCCCCCTTGGGGGCACGTGGGTCTAGAAAAATAGGCCCATCTGCCCCCAGGGGGGGCAGAAATGGCCAACAGGTCAATGCCCCCCTTGGGGGGGCGCCCCGTGCCCAAGGGGACGCCCCCCCACAAAAATAAACACATAAAAAAACATCCCTGGCGTTCTAGTGGTTTCTGCCCCCCTTGGGGGCAGATCAGCCTAAAAATAATAGGCTGATCTGTCTCCAAGGGGTGCAGAAATGGCCTGGGTACATGTGCCCCCAAAGTGGGGGGCGACCCTTGCCCAAGCCCCCCCCCCATCCACTAACACACACACACACTATCCCTGGTGTCTACGTGGCTTCTGCCCCCCTTGGGGGCAGGTGGGTCTAGAAAAATAGGCCCATCTGCCCCCAGGGGGGGCAGAAATGGCCAACAGGTCAATGCCCCCCTTGGGGGGGCGCCCCGTGCCCAAGGGGACGCCCCCCCACAAAAATAAACACATAAAAAAACATCCCTGGCGTTCTAGTGGTTTCTGTCCCCCTTGGGGGCAGATCAGCCTAAAAATAATAGGCTGATCTGTCTCCAAGGGGTGCAGAAATGGCCTGGGTACATGTGCCCCCAAAGTGGGGGGCGACCCTTGCCCAAGCCCCCCCCCCATCCACTAACACACACACACACACACACTATCCCTGGTGTCTACGTGGCTTCTGCCCCCCTTGGGGGCAGGTGGGTCTAGAAAAATAGGCCCATCTGCCCCCAGGGGGGGCAGAAATGGCCAACAGGTCAATGCCCCCCTTGGGGGGGGCGCCCCGTGCCCAAGGGGACGCCCCCCCACAAAAATAAACACATAAAAAAACATCCCTGGCGTTCTAGTGGTTTCTGCCCCCCTTGGGGGCAGATCAGCCTAAAAATAATAGGCTGATCTGTCTCCAAGGGGTGCAGAAATGGCCTGGGTACATGTGCCCCCAAAGTGGGGGGTGACCCTTGCCCAAACCCCCCCCCCATCCACTAACACACACACACACACACACTATCCCTGGTGTCTACGTGGCTTCTGCCCCCCTTGGGGGCAGGTGGGTCTAGAAAAATAGGCCCATCTGCCCCCAGGGGGGGCAGAAATGGCCAACAGGTCAATGCCCCCCTTGGGGGGGCGCCCTGTGCCCAAGGGGACGCCCCCCCACAGAAATAAACACATAAAAAAACATCCCTGGCGTTCTAGTGGTTTCTGCCCCCCTTGGGGGCAGATCAGCCTAAAAATAATAGGCTGATCTGCCCTCAAGGGGGGCAGAAATGGCCCTAAAAGACATGCCCCCCAAAGGGGAGCGACCCTTGCCCAAGGGGGCGCCCCCCCATCCACTACACACACAATCTCTGGTGCCTAAGTGGCTTCTGCCCCCCTTGGGGGCAGATGGACCTAAAAAAAATAGGCCGATTTGCCCCCAAGGGGGGTAGAAAAGGCCAACAGTTCTCTGCCCCCTTGGGGGGGGGCGCCCCTTGCCCAAGGGGGCACCCCCCCTACATAAATACACATAAAAATAAAAAACCCTGGTGATCTAGTGTTTTCTGCCCCCCTTGGGGGCAGATCTGGCTAAAAAGTAGCCAATCTGCCCTCAAGGGGGGCAGAAATGGCCCTAAAGGACATGCCCCCCACAGGGGAGCGACCCTTGCCCAAGGGGGCGCCCCCCCATTCACTACACACACAATCCCTGGTGCCTAAGTGGCTTCTGGCCCCCTTGGGGGCAGATGGACCTAAAAAAAATAGGCCGATCTGCCCCCAAGGGGGGCAGGAAAGGCCAACAGTTCTCTGCCCCCTTGGGGGGGCGCCCCTTGCCCAAGGGGGCACCCCCCCCAACATAAATGCACAGAAAATAAAAATCCCTGGTGATCCAGTGGTTTCTGCCCCCCTTGGGGGCAGATCCGCCTAAAAAGTAGGCCAATCTGCCCCCAAGGGGGGCAGAAATGGCCGTAACAATTTGCCCCCACAAGGGGAGCGACCCTTGCCCAAGGGGCCGCTCCCCGCCAACAAGAAACAGAAAGTACAACAAAAAAAAAAAATCCCTGGTGTCTAGTGGGCATTCCTGCTGCCCGATCGCAATGCGATCGGGCAGCAGGAATGCTCAAAGAGACACCAGGGGAAAGGAAAAGCCTTTCCTTTCCCCCGGTGCCTCTTTAGCCCAAACCCCCCACCCACCGGGAAGAGGAACTCACCTCTTCTCCGTTCGCCGCACAGGAAGCAAATGGCTTCCTGTGCGGCGAAATCCCCATAATGAAGTCAGCGCGCGATCGCGCGCTGACGTCATTATGGGGGGGTGGGGGGGGCGGGGGTGGAAGGGGAAGGGCTTCCCCTTCCATCCCTGACTTTGGGGGGGTGGGGGGAAGCACACAGAGGGAGCGAGAGCGCTCCCTCTGGGCTGTGTGCCGAGGACGTAGTGGTTACGTCCTCGGCACAGCAGCACTGTGCCGCGGGACGTAACCACTACGTCCGCGGCACAGAAGGGGTTAATGAAGAAAGCAAATGTGTTTTGATCAGCACTATTAGCGAGTGCTGCATCACAGACACTATAAATTAATGATTTTTAAGTCACCTAAGACTAAAAGGCATTTCTTAATAGTATGTATATTCATTCAAACAAGTTGGTCCCTGTTTGGGAAACCTTCTGCCAAAAGGGAAGAGGTAACTGGGTGCAAAACGTATAAAATAAAATTTTGGTTGTACAAGCTCCAATAATGCAAAACAGATGCACGCATTTTAAGAATGACTGGCTACTATAAAAGATTGTGAATATATCTCTGTCACATTTGATGTACATGCAATATATGAATATGCAGTCACACTAATATCTCCTGTTGGAAGTGTACAGAAATACGTTGACAACGATAACTACATTTACAAAATTAAGATGCAGACAATGGGCAGAATGGATTTGCAAGGTGTGCTATTCATAATAATGAAGGGGAGTTATGTTATGAATGGATGAACTCATGATTGTTCATTTGAAAATGATGAAATAATTCTAATAGTGTGCACCAAGACCATATTTCTCAATTCATTAACAGGGTAAGCCTCAGGATAATGTGAAGATCCAGAATACTAAAGTAAAACCACTTGTTGTTCCAATCAGAATATATTACAGCTTGGGAATAGGAACTCAACTGAAATGACTATGTCACAGGGCTGACATAATAGAGTTGTGTTTGAGGAACATTTTGTACTATCTGACAACTACATAATGTATCACTTTTGTAGTTTTTTTTTGCTTCAATTATTTGCAGGAATTCGTAGGCAATGAAGCTTTGTTTCCATTGACATTTTCTACCTTGAAGCAATTGGGTATTTATGAGTTAAAAGTGTGAAGCAGTTAGTTTAGTTGGCATTTATTTTTTAAATCACAATTCCCTGAAAAAAATCCAAAGGTATGCTTCCTAATTTTGGATACATGGCGAATATGTTTTGCTTCCAAGCATTTAGCAATTACATTTAGGATAATGTTTAAAGGTTGCTTTCTTTAAACACGCATACATTCCTTTGTATGACCTCTTGAGCTAAAACGTGAGGGTTTCTCGTCTTCTGTTTTCTAATTATAAATACAGACATGGTGGAGGGACAGTGTTATCTCAGCTTTGTGCAGTTGCAAATCACTAAACCTTTGAAGACTTAGAGGAAGAATTGGTTATTTTGTAAATGGAACTTCTTAAGGATGTTTGAGAAAATAAAAATGACATGTTACAGAATTATAGCTTCTTACACTACGAAGCTGGAATGTGACTTTTAGAGGGGTTAGGATGCTACACATGAGATGCAATGTGCCCTAGACAGGGACTTTGAAATTGAGACAAGGAGGCTCTCTTGGAGGCGCCATATCCGAAATTACTATTACCGATAAGCTTGTTTTCCCTTAAAGAATAAATACTTTTACTGTTAATTGTATGTTTTTGCAGCTTTTCATAGCTTGTGAAATAGTGCTTGTAATGTAAACTAATGAGCGTTAAACCTTATAAAAAGCCTCTGATTACTCAATGTTTTTGAAGAGCTCCACAGTGTGTTACTGTGAGCAGAGTCTTCCGCCTATAGGCTCTAACAAATGTACTTTGCTATGATTTTCATACCATGACTGTGTATTGACTGTTATTTCTCTTCCAGACAACATTTTGCTTTGACAGGAGTCCAGTGAGACCCTCTGGGTGCAGGATAGCCATGACCCTCACCTCCCAGGCGGTGTATTCAGAGGGAGGAGGTGGGGGACCACTGCCAGCCTCCTGTACGGCGATGTTGTGTTGTGATGCCATGGAACTCACCTTCCCCCGCTGTTCGTTTCATCTCTTCCTGATGTCATCCCTTGTGCGTGGATGGATTCCTACTGTGTTGACCTTGTTGACTATCCTCTGCCATAGATCTGAACTTCCACCTAGAAAACAACAACAACACCACCAACCTGCTGGACTACCTCACCAACCTCGGCCTCAAACAACTCATCACTTCGCCCACCCACTCCGCAGGCCACACACTGGACCCCATCTCCTCAGCCAGCAGCCACGTCTCGTTCAACCACACCACCGAACTCAGCTGGACAGACCACCGCTGCATCCACTTCTCCTACCAGAAACCGTCACTCACCACCACCGCACACACCCCCCTGATGCAATTGGAGTAAAATTTCAACGGAACAACTGATCTCCACCCTCGCCCAGGCCCCACCCCCTGGGACCCCAGACCTCGACACAGCCGCCACCAACCTGCATCACTGCATATAAGACTGCGCCAACACCCTCACGCCGAAAAAAAAAAAAAAACACCCTCCACAGAACCAAGGCCAGCTGGTTCACCCCAGACCTACAGGAATCCAAACTGTTATGTCGCAGAATGGAGAAAACCTGGTGCCTCGAACCTACCGACTCCAACCACATCGCACTCAAGGATACCATACGCAAACATCACCAGCTGATCCGCACCACAAAAAGGACCCACTTCAAAAGCCGCATTGACACAAATGCTCACAACAGTAAAGAGCTCTTCGGAATCATCAAAGAGCTCTCCACCCCCAGGACCTGCTCCAATGAACCCCCGCCATCACAGGAGTTCTGCAACTCCCTCGCAACCCATTTCCGTCGAAAGATAGAAGAAATCCACAACAGCTTCAACCCCAGACCCACCAGCTGATTACAGACACCCACGAACCCAACGCCCCAAGCAACACCTACCTCCTCAACACCTGGAACCTCGTCAACAAAGAAGACACCACCAACACCATGGCCTCCATCCACTCCGGATCACCATCGGACCCCTGCAACACACCAAATCTTCAATAAAGCAAGCAACATCATCTCTTCCCACCTCTGCAACACCATCAACAGCTCCTTCGAGTCAGCCACCTTCTCAGAAAGCTGGAAACACGCAGAAGTCAACGCCCTGCTGAAGAAGCCCAAGGCAGACCCAGACGATCCCAAGAACTACCGGCCGATCTCCCTCCTCCAAGGTCATCGAAAAAATTGTGAACAGCCAATTATCTTGGTTCCTGGAAGACAGCAAGGCGCTCGACACCTCCCAGTCCAGATTCCGCAAAAATCACAGCACCGAGACCGCACTCATTACTGCCACAGACGACATCAGGACCATGCTCGACGAAGGAGAAACAGCAGCACTCATCCTCCTGGACCTCTCCGCAGCCTTTGACACGGTATGTCATCACACTCTCCACACACGCCTCAACAAAGCCGGAATCCGCGACAAGGCTCTCGACTGGATCTCGTCATTTTTCGCCGGCAGAACCCAGAGAGTACACCTTCCGCTGTTCCTGTCAGAAGCCTCCAATATCATCTGTGGCGTCCCTCAGGGATCATCTCTCAGCCCTACACTCTTCAAAGTTTACATGGCCCCGCTCGCCAACATCGCACAAACTCACCACTTCAAGTGGATTCCCGTCGAAACCAGGAAAACTGTCACCCACGCCCTGGTCAGCAGCCGATTGGACTACGGAAATGTTCTATATGCAGGAACAATGGCCAAACTCCAAACAAAGCTGCAAAGAATCCAGAACGCATCCGCCCGTCTCATTCTTGACGTCCTACGCCGCAACCATATCTCCTCCCTCCTCAGGGACCTACACTGGCTACCAGTATCGAAGAGGATCACCTTCAAACTCCTCACCCACGCACACAAAGCCCTCCACAACACAGGCCCAGCCTACCTCAATGACAGACTCACCTTCCTCTCCCCCACCCGCTATCTTCGCTCCGCCAGCCTCGCCCTCGCCTCCGTCCCCCGCATCCGCCGCACCACCGCCGGAGGAAGATCCTTTTTTCACCTAGCCGCCAAGGCCTGGAACTCCCTACCGCCCCACCTTCACCAGAGCCAGGACCTCCTGACATTCAGGAAACGCCTCAAGACATGGCTTTGCGACTAGTAGCTCTCCCCTCCTCCAGCGCATTGAGACCCTAACGGGTGAGTAGTGCGCTTTATGAATCCTCTGATTGATTGATTGATTGATAGCTCCATCTTCTTGACCAAGGGTGTCTGCTGCATCTGTGCCCCAAATAGCTGCGGCTGGACCTTGAGTATTTCATCCACCATGGTCCTCAGCTCCCTGTCGGTGAAGCGGGGTGCTTAGGGGGTGCCATGGTGTGTGTTGTGGGTGGTGTGTTGTGTGTGTGACTTGTGCAGTGGTTATTTGTATGTGTGTTGTGGTGTTGTTAGAAATGGGGTCTTTGGTTGGCAGTCAGGTAACCCCCTGTACAAGCAAGGACCCTCACTCTAGTCAGGGTAAGTCACACACAATCCAAATTATCCTGTGCCCACCCTCTGGTAGCTTGGCACTGATCAGTCAGGCTTAACTTAGAAGGCAATGTGTAAAGTATTTGTGCAATAAATCATACAACAATACAATATAGCACCGCAAAAATACACCACACAGTGCTTAGAAAAATATATAATATTTATCTGGATAAATGCAGGTCACAACGATTAAAATGCAATAAGTATATGTTGAGATATCACTGAAAAATGATATAAAGTGTCAAGTCTTTTTAAAGCAAACAAAGTTTCTTTCAAGCACAAAGTACCTGGTTTGCGTGAAAAATCTCTGCAAAGGACCGCAGAGGAGGAGATTCATGGAAACGAAGGGGTGTGCGTCGATTTCTCAGGCCACACACAGGGATGCGTTGTTTAGTTTTCACGCAGGGACGGCTGTGCGTTGATTTCCGGCGCTCGGTCACGGATCCTCTTTGTTTTGCGTGGTTTTCAGACACCCCGAGGACGATGTGTGGATTTCCAGTGCTGCTAGGACGAAGTCACAGGAGGTGCGTCGATCCGGTAGGCATTGCGTCAAATTTTCTACTACACGGCAGGCGCTGCGTCAATTCCTCTCTGGAAGTCGTTCCGGCTTGGCTGTGCGTCGATCTGGTGAGGCCGTGCGTCGAATTTCCGGTCGCTTTGCTGGCACTGCGTTGATTGTCTCATTGCAAAGTCAGGCTGCGTTGTTCCGGTCCGGGGTGCGGTGAAATTTTCACTGCGGGGCAGGCTGTGCGTTGTTTCTGGCAGGCTGTGCGTCGATTTACAGCGCACAAGGAGTCCTTCTTGTAGAGATGAAGTCTTTTTGGTCCTAAGACTTCAAGTTCTACCCAAGCCCTTGGAGAGCACTTCTTCACCACAGCCAGAGAACAGCAAAGCGGCAGGGCAACAGCAAGGCAGCAGTCCTTCACAGAAAGCAGACAGGTGAGTTCTTGGAGCAGCCAGGCAGGTCTTCTGGGCAGGATGCAGGTTATGGTTCAGGTTCTCTTCTCCAGGAAGTGTCTGAGTTGGTAGTGGCAGAGGCCCTGTTTATATACCCAAATGTGCCTTTGAAGTGGGGGAGACTTCAAAGAGTGGCTTAGAAGTGCACAAGGTCCCCTTTCAGTTCAATCCTGTCTGCTAGGGTCCCAGTAGGGGGAGTGGCAGTCCTTTGTGTGAAGGCAGGCGACTGTCCTTTGACATGCAAGTGTCAGGCCCTCCACCCTCCCAGCCCCGTAAGACCCATTCAAAATGCAGATGTATGCAAGTGAGGATGAGTATCCTGCATTTGGGTGGTGTCTGAGTGAATGCACAAGGGAGCTGTCAACTAAGCCAAGCCAGACGTGGATTGCAAAGCACAGAAAGATTTAGTGCAGAGAAATGCTTTCTTTCTAAAAGTGGCATTTCTAAAATAGTAATATTAAATCCAACTTCACCAGTCAGCAGGATTTTGTATTACCATTCTGGCCATACTAAATATGACCTTCCTGCTCCTTTCATATCAGCGCCACCACTCAAACAATGTATGAGGGTATCTCCAATTTTAGCCCATGAAGAGAGCAGGCCTCACAGAAGTGTAAAAATGAATTTAGGACATGTTGGAACTATGTTATTTTTTTATTTTATTTGTACCGCGCACAGCTGCCCCAGCAAAGGGGCGTCACGGCGCTTTGAGAAGGTAAACACAACACAGCACTAAAAGGGGGCAAAAGAAGACAAAACACAACAGATAAGCTTAGACAAATAAAAAGGTCTTAATAGCCCGCCTAAACTGAAGGAGCTCATCAATGGCCCGGATTTGTGGAGGAAGAGAATTCCACCAACTCGCTGCCAGGACTCGAAAAGAGCGGCCCCCAATTCTGCTCAGCTTAAAGCGCGGAACCACTGCTAAGTTCTGGCCTAACGATCTAAGAGTGCGAGAGGGAACATAAGGAATCAGCAATTTCTCCATGATTGGCGGGGAAGTACCCTTTAAGATTTTAAATGCAAAACAGAGAACCTTAAATCTAATCCTCTGCTGCACAGGGAGCCAGTGGAGAGAGCGCAGAGTATTGGACACCGAACATCGCCTGGGAGACCAGTCACCAGTCGGGCCGCAGCGTTTTGAACCCGCTGGAGCCGCCGAAATTCTGACTGGTTTATCCCTGCCAGTAGGGAGTTGGCATAGTCCAACCTAGACAGCACTGATGCTTGAACCACCAGCTGTCTTGTAGGTGCATCAAAGAATTTGAGGATAGGTCGAAGTCCTCTGATGATGCCATAGCAAGAAGCCGCCACCTTCTTGGTATGACAGATGAAACTCAGAGAAGAATCAAACCATACCCCCAAGTTTTTTATCTCTGCCGCTGGGAGGGGAGTCACACCCAACTCCGAAGGCCACCATTTATCATCCCACAAAACCACCTGTTTACCAACCACCATAATCTCCGTCTTTTTGGTGTTTAACTGGAGACAGTTGGATTTCATCCAGTTAGCCACTTCCCGCAGACCATCACAAAACCTGGGAGCCTCCAGGTCTGAGTCCCCACTCAGTGTGACCGCCAGCTGCGTATCATCTGCGTAGGATACCATGGTTAGGCCCCACCGCTTGACGACCGCAGCCAACGGTCTCACATACAGATTGAAAAGGGTGGGACTCAGTGAAGACCCCTGTGGGACTCCCTGGTCTAATGGGTAGAGTGACGACTTACCGGGCGGGATCGCCACCTGGAATGACCTATCCATAAGGAAGGAACGAAACCAGTGCAAGGCGGAGCCAGAAACGCCCACCTCCTCAAGACGCCGAATCAGAATTCCGTGCGAGACCGTGTCGAAGGCGGCACTAAGATCTAATAACAACAGTGCCGCCGTCCGACCGGAATCCATCACGGAGCGCAGATGCTCGACCATCGAGAGGAGGGCCGTCTCCGTACTATGACCCGCGCGGAACCCGTTCTGGGTAGGATCAAGAATGTTAAACCTACCAAGGTGGTCTGTAAGAGTGGCATTCACATGGGCCTCTGCTATTTTCGTGGCCCAAGGAAGAAGGGAGATAGGGCGGTAGCTTTCAGGTTTAAGGGGGTCAAGGGTCGCCTTCTTCAGAATTGGCGTAACTACTGCCTGCTTCCATCTAACGGGAACCACTCCAGAAGAAAGAGACAGGTTGATCAAGGACAGTACCGGGGAGCGGCAAACCGGTGCCAGAGTCTTAAGTTGGGCGGGTTTCAACGGGTCAGCCGGAGAGCCAGACTTAATTTTGGCGCTGAGATAGTCAAACATCTCCAGAGATAAGGGGGGTAAGATGGAAAGACATTCCCCCTCACCTAAGGTGCGACCAACCTGCTCTAGCATCAGGGAACCCGTTGGGAAAGTGCGATAGATGGCTTGCACTTTTTCATGAAAGAAAGAGGCCAAACCCTCACAATGTGAATCCGAGCATATTTCCCCTGCAATTACTCTCTTCGCCATCAGGTCCTTTAATACTTTAAAAATAAGTTTCGATGGATTGGTAGAATTCTGAAACTGTTGAGCATAAAAGGAGGCACGAGTTTGACACACTGCCCTGTGATAAATCTTGATTTTAGCAAGATAACATATTTTCAGATCAGAGTCATATGACTTCCTCCATAATCTTTCGGCCTGTCTACAGACCCTCTTAAGAGATGCCAAGGAAGTGTCATACCAAGGGCTCGGCTCCTTCCGGTGACACTTAGACCAACACATAGGAATCAGAGAATCGAGGGCACCAGAAATCCACTCACAGAAGGAGTTGTATCCACAATCGACCTCAGTGAGCGGACCTAAAGGAGCCTTCTCGAGCTGATGATAAAAATCCTCCAGACTTAATTTGTTCCAGTGTCGTTTAAGAACAAATCTATCCTGAGATACAAAAGGAGAGTCAGACAGAGAGCATGCCATTTTCACCAGCATGTGGTCTGTCCAGACCAACTGAGAGGAACCAAGAACTCTGAGACCTTCTAAATTTGTGAAGAACGGGTCAAGAATATGACCACCTTTATGTGTGGGGAAGGTAATCATCTGCGAGAGCTGTAAAGCCTCAAGATCCGCCAAAAAGCTCCTAATAGTAGGTAAGGAAGGACAGTCCAAATGGAGATTAAGATCTCCCACAACATTAAAATTTGCGCATCCTAGTGCCTCTATGCTAATATACTCAGGAAGAGTAGCCCTAAAAACAGAATCACAGCCCGGAGGCCGGTAAATTAATAACCCAGAGAAGGTAAACTGATGACTAAACGCTATTTTAAATAGGGCACCCTCACACCCCAAAAGTTCAGCGGCTTTCCACTGACAGGGATAACACCGTTTGGTGACCATCGCAATACCTCCACCTCTAGTCGTACGATTTAAAGTAAAAATAGCACATGTCCTGCCTTTTGCCTACACAGCGCCCTGCCCTAGGGGTTACCCAGGGCACACCTTAGAGGTGACTTTTATGTAGAAAAAGAGGAGTTTTAGGCTTGGCAAGTAATTTTAAATGCCAAGGCGAATTGGCAGTGAAACTGCACAAACAGGCCTTGCAATGGCAGGCCTGAGACAAGGTTAAGGGGCTACTGAAGTGGGTGGCACAATCAGTGCTGCAGGCCCACCAGTAGCATTTAATCTACAGGCCCTGCTCACTCTACTAGGGACTTATAAGTAAATCAAATAGCCCAATTGGGTATGATCCAATGTTACCATGTTTAAAGGGAGAGAGCATATGCACTTTAGCACTGGTTAGCAGTGGTAAAGTGCACAGAGTCTAAAAACCAGCAAAAACAGTATCTCAAAAGTGGAGGGAGGCAGGCAAAAAGTTAAGGGTGACCACCCTAAGGCTGTCAGCTCTAACAGGTGTTGTTTTATGTGGTGCTGTTGGCGTTGCAAAGGTTTATGGGTTGTGCGTGAGGGTGTTTTATAGTGGTGTGGATGTGTGTTGGCTGTGTGGTTTTCAAATTTGCCAATATGTGCTTCTGTTGTTGGCGGTTCCCATTTCTGAGCGCAGCGGTCATTACCACCGCGACATCCACTGTCTGCTGCGCTGATTTGTGCATCATTATTTAGTGGGTGGGGGGTTTGTAGGGATGGAGGGGAGGATGTCAATTTTTGGACGGATTGTGTTTTTGACATCATTATTCGGTGGTGTGCAGTCCACCGCTACTGACAGTCTTTTGTTCACGGTCAGCACAACGGTCGGCGGTGATTACCACCAAGTTCATAATGAGGGCCATGGTGTTGTAGGTACACACAAAGAACTTTCTAGTAGGTGCATTTCTCATGTAATATTATAGTTGTCTTTTATGATCTCATATAGTTCAAATGGTGTTTATATGTTGTAGGTCTGACTCCCCTTCTTCCTCAGTACATGGTGCAAGACTTTTTTATAGTATTGGTGTCGTGATGAAGATTGACAGCTGTGCACCGAAATGCACGTTCAAGTCGAAAAGTGAAACGAAAGGAGCGATAAAGATAAGAAATATGTTATCAAGAAAAACGAATATTTTGAAGGACTTTTTATGCCAAGGTTAAAAGAAAATAAGACACAATATATGGTTGTAGTTAGCCAAGATCTATGACTACTTATTTTACTTTAGACGTCTTTTGGCCTTGAGTTGTTTTTTGACTGTGTGGTATGCTTGTGGTTGAAAGCTGATGAATTATTGTATTGTTACATTTTATTATCTCTCTCGGGGAGTACATGGATGTCTCCATTTGAGTATATTTAACAAAATGAAATATGATTACAAAATTATTTTGTTCAGTAGATGCATGACAATGGAGTATATTTTGTATATTAACCAGTGCTTAATTTGTGCTTGTTGTTTCCGGTGCTGAGCACCGACACTTATTTTTGAGGGCCGAGGCTTATTCTTCTGCCTCATGCATTTGCTGCCAGCAAAAGACACATATGGGTAAGAAGGATGAAGGGAAAAACGAAAAAGCGTCACAAAGGGAGAAAGTAAAAAGCTGTAACAGTGAGCTGGAGGGGCAAGGAGTGGCTTTGTATGGATTAAAGAGGCCTGCGATGGCTCCAGGATTACACCGCCTCAGTATTCCGTGTTCACACATTTAATTGCAGCAGCTGCGTGTTTAAGAGGAGGGCGTTGAGCATCAGCACCTTTTAATTTACAAATTAAACACTGATATTAACTGTAAAATAATGAATGTGTTGTTCTTTTGGATGTTTTCATGCAATAAAATACGTTGATGAGGAATCATATGAGTTGATGACTGAATTTTCAGGCATAAGTATTGGGGACTATGTACCATTACGGAAAGAATTTAGGGTCAGCGGGTTCATTTGTTCTGAATTTGTTCTCTTTGGGGGTTATACACTGCTGATTGGTGCTGCATAGGGAAACTAATTTGTGCAGAAGGAACAATAATGTTTTATGTGCAAGAAAGAACAAGGAAGTTGATGGAAAGATGTTTGAGAAAATATTAGCAAAGCAATTTACTGCACTACTGACTAAGTTAGTGTCACTGGAAAAATATTGTACTGTTCTTGGCCAGAATTATACAAGGTCAACCGCATGTGATGTCCCTTACTCATGCTTAAACAGGTTTTGTGAAGGTCTGTTGGACAATGTCTTGCATATCATTTGGGAAGTTTTCAGTTCATTTGTCATTACAATAGTTTAAAATTCAATCAAGACAATAATTTGCCACCTCTCCTGTAGTATGCGCAAGCAGACGCACTCAGAGGCAATCAGTGTTGAGATATAAACGTTGTCACCAAAACGTTTGCTCTTTATTTTGCACCATTCAGCCTCATAATATAACATCTCACCATTTTGTATGGTAGAGGTTTCACATTCTTGTAGAAGTTGTATTTGCAGATATTATACCTGGAAACAATTCTGTTCCTGTGCTGGTGATCCCAGTGAAGAACAATGCAGCTGGATAGATAGGTCTTATATTTGTCAAGAGCGTTCAAGCTTCATATAAAACCAAGATGAATCTGACCGTGATCTTTTGCTTATTTTTCATTGAGTCTGTTAACCCGATAATAATAATTATGGTGTAGAAACTTGTTATAGCTTTTTTTAGTTACGCTGCGTTATATTCCGTCACACTACTTCAAAAAGTTATTAATCCATTTACAGAGAAAAATAAAAGGCTTTGTGAGTAAATACATGTCTTTGGTTATCAACAGGTGCACCAAATTAGCCCTCCCAGATCTGCATTGGTAAAAGTAGGCTGTAGCGGTAACTAAGGTCGAAGGGGCCCAAACTCAGCCTTTGGGTCGATTTCAAGAGAATTCATTATGGAAACAGTATTCCCCTCACACATATTTAAAAAATACATAAATAATACGTACACGACAAATCTTCTTCCATATTGAAATATATTTGCGGTGAGTTTATATCCTGTGACTCTTCTATCAGCCCCTAAAGCCGAATAATTCTCTAATTTCAACTGGGAGTACAGATTACAAAAGAAAATTTGTGGAAAGCGAAGTGAATTTACGAATTGGAATTACTGTTTAAACTTAACTGTTTTTCGACAGCTGAAGAGCTCCTTTTTCAGTTTGATTATCCTAACATTATTTTCTCATGTTTACTTAGGTCAGATCCAGTTTTCTCGCCTACTTTCCAGTTACTTTTCCAAAAATAGTAGTGATGCTAAGAGCACATATCCACATGTCAACATATTAAGGAGTTCTGTGCAATGCTTAATTTAAGACGGTGGTTGAAGGTGGGGCCCGCTGGCACTCATTCTTGGGGAATGGCACTTATTTTTCTTCGTCAGACTTTGACCCAGAGCAAGTGTGAGAAAAACACAAAAAAGGGAAAGAAGGGGGATGAGAAATTCCAAAAAGTGACAAAGGAAGCAGCAATGAAAAGTAACTTGAAAGAGTGTGATTAAGAGGCAGGGCGTTTCTGGTGGATGAAAGGGGCAGGAGGTGGAATCAAGACTATACATGCAAAACCTGCCAGGTTGTCCATACAACATTTTCAAACTATCTATTGGTTATATTATGCACCACCATGCATGTCCACACTGCCAAAAGAAATATAGTTTGTCGAACGTCATTGGAACCATTGACTACGACTGCTCTTCGTGGGATAGCTATGGTTGGTCAGATTTAAGGCTTTGTAATTGTATTAGTGATAGCTGCTTTGCTACGTGGGTCAATCTGGATAGATCCTCTACCTTCAACTGTTGATCACTGGTTTTATGAATTGCTGAACTTTAAAACAAACTATTTTAGGTGCTGTGTAGAGGAACACAGTTTTAACGAAATTACTTCCACTAATTAGTTATTTGCAAAAATCATTGCGTTTGACATATCTGTTTGTCCTTGAATGTGACGCCTTTTATATAGTTTGTTTAGGAAGCTTTACAAATCACACTAACTTCTATTTACATTGATATTCTGTTTATTATTTTTCTACAAATATTCTTGAATCTATTTTTTGAGTATTGTGTCTATTGTGGAGTTTCATTATTTTCTATCCATAAAATTACAGAACAAGTTAAAAACATGTGGCAGCTTTACACGCTTCTTGGTTTCTTCTAAATGTACACATGTAGAAGCAAAGTGTACCATCGGGTTATGAGGAAGATGAACAACTTCAGGCTTTAGAAAAGGTTGTGGTTGATGAACAATCCGTGCTACTCTTTGGGAAGCAGTGTTGAAATAATAAATGAATGCTAATAGCGGAAATAACCCAATGCTAAGAATAGAAGTGACAGGGCTACATCTGTGGATTCCACAAGTGGATGACCAAGAAGTAAAGTACATAAGAAAAAACAAGAAGACCAATACTGGTGGAGGAGCAATGCATTATATGTGGCAGAGGTGTTTGTTTTGTTGGAAAAGTGGCCACCATGCATGTGTTTGCAAAACGACTGGTGAATCAGATGATGATGATGACACCAAGACATTCATTTTACAGTTTTGGGTGAATAAATCTGAACATCAGTGCAGCAGAGTAGGATAGTAAGTTCAGGTAGACTCAGGTTCTCTATACGCAATGTTACCCTAAAATGTCCAAATTACCCCACCTTGCTGGGCACACTTTTACATCTAAGGGTAGCTGATTTTCGGTCACCATCTTCACTGACTCACTGCCTAGCTCTAGAATCTGTTAGCAGTCCAAACTCCACACAAAACAAAAGTATTCTTCAGGTGGAAGTTGGAACTCAAAGTTGTAGCTCAGACTTATGTAACCTCCTCCCAATCCGTCAAAAGAGGTCTACAGTCTTTAGAAAGATCTCTTCCGTGGTGGTGGTGACCTCCAGTTGTTTTATATATATATATATATATAATGAAAAAAACAAAGGTTACAGGGACGATCTAGTTAGGAAATAGAATTTAAAAAAACTTAAAAATTCACTTAAAAATCCAAAGGCTACAAAGATGTTATAGTTAGGTTAAAATGTTACATGCACAAAACCATAATTCAACAGTTAAACTTATCTCTCAAAATTGTAACTCGTGCCCTAAGGTAACTATAACTTGCACCACGCCATGTACAGTTATGCCATCACTAGTTTTATTGCAGTTGTTGCAGTTATATTATGAATGATGTTATACAAAATGTTATTACTGATGTAATATGTGGGGTAAGTAGCAATAAAACGGTCTTGGGAGGAGGGCTGCACAACCTTCTCCCTCCACCTTACTTATATTTGGCCTGCCCCGGGGAAGTGGTGGGCCCCTGGGCGAGATCGGCCAGTGGGAGGTGGGCCGCATACGCCCCCACCTCCTGAGCATAAATCTTACATTTTGTCCCTGGTAACTGGCCCACCCAGGGGCCGATGTTTAAACAAGCGTGGGAGACCACACTTGATTTTTGTAAACATTTTTGCTGGGATTTGCTGATCATCCATGATTTTCACAACAAATTTTTTTAAAACAATGCCTTTTGCCCTAGTGGGGTCCCTCTTGATCCTACAACCAGGCCTAGGTGGTCAGGGTATTCCTACTTTTTTTTGGAACTCAGCTGAGACTGAGCATCAAAATGGCTGACAATATTTCCTGGTTGAAGAGTTGGTAGCCAATCATATGTCAGCATGGGTTCTGTCAGATCTACAGAGGAACCGCATCCTTAAATATCTGTATTTCTTTTTCCTTTAATATTTCCAAAACTACCGAATGGATTTGCACCAACTCTAAAAAAGAAATCTTTCTGAACCAAGATCTAGCTTTCTGCCAAATTTGGTGTAATTCTTTTCAGTGGTTCGGCTATAGTCGTATTGAAAGTCCCTATGTGAAATTGCATGTGGAAAACACGTTTTGGGCCCCCCTTTTTTCAGTGCTCCACTAGATGAATAACTCTGAATCTTTCAATATAACAGCTGAAGTAATTGGCATATGAGTTTTGAAAATTTCATGAAGATTCGTCAAATGGCCCCAAAGTTATTGGTAAAAACAAAAAATGCTTTATCTGTGGGAATTAGGTCTTAAGTATATGTACTGGCGACTGGCAGTAGGTTTTATTTATATATATTACCTACTGGCAGTCACCAGTAGGTAGTTATAGTTAGAACCATGTTTCCATGGAAAAAGTGTTTCTTGATTTGCCTATATCTTTGGCACCGTTTGATGAATTTTCCCGAATGTTCTTTTTTTTAAGGTGCCCTGGTGATTCTTGTTGCACACAGAACATTTCGGAGTGATCGGTCAAGCAGTGGCTGAGACAAAGGGAGGGGGTCAAGTTGTGTTTCCCATGTTAATTCCCATAGGACCTTTGAACATGACTACAGCCCGAACCGCTGGACAGAATTACACCAAATTTGGCAGAAAGCTAGCTTTCGGTACACAGATTACGGTTTTTGCTATTTGATGGAAATACATTTAATAGTTTACAAGGAATGAAGGAAAATCCAAATGTGTATATCTCTAGCCACGGAAAAATTTCTAATATTCGCAAATTTTCACGAATGTACATGCGAATAGAAGTGATGTAATTGGCTGGCCACAACCTGACTATAAAGTTGCGGCCCCATTTTCATTATGGGAGAGGGTCCCCGGGGCTGAAAATAGAAATGCTAAGTGGTATAAGCGGTCAGGGTGGAGGTACCCTGACCCCAAGAGTGTGATATAGGGGTGTTTTAGGATCAAATGATGGGTTTAAAATGATTTTTCTTCACCATGTGCGATAACCGCAAATATCCTCGAATATTCAAGGATATTCTCGAATCTTCACAAATATGCAAAAAAATGTTTTAAAAAACATTCACAGACTCATTCATACACTCATTTATTCACTCATATATGCACTCAGAGACTCATGTGCCCACTATTACCAACTCATAGACTTACACACCCACTTTCAGACCCACTCAGACACTCACGCACTCACTCACAGATCCACTGACAGAGACAGGCCCTGTGGCTTGTAGCGGTGGTTATAAGGACTTGGCTGCAGGGCCAGACCCTGTGGCCAACCTCTGCGGCGGTGGTTGGATTAACATATAGTAATTACAAATTGCTTTACGGTAAGAGAACCATAGTAAATCACTGAAAAAACAAAGGCTACAGGGACATTACAGTTAGGCTCTGAATTTACTTGTACATATCCATAGAAATTCAGCAGTTATAGTTATTTCAAGTAATTATAATTTGCACCCTAAGGTAACTATAACTTGCGCCTTTGCCATGCACAGCTAATTGCTCAGCATATTGTATCATTGATGACATCTTTTATGCATCTTTGATAGTATCACTGCAACATTTGCAATCAAATTATTGATAAGAAAACTGTGCATGATGAGGGCACGAGTTACAGTTACCTTAGGTTGTGAGTTAAAGTTACTTAAAATAACTCAAACTGCTGAATTTGTATGGTTTTGTGCAAGTTAATTCAGAACCTAACTATAAAGGCCCTGTAACCTTTTTTTTCAGTGAAAAAAAATATATACATATATATATATATATATATATATATATATATATATATATATGTGTGTGTGTGTGTGTGTAGCAAACAGAACGCTGTTCAACAAGAGGTACTCCCCAAAAAATATTTTTATTGGAAAATCACCACTTTTTTTGAAGTGCCCTGTGCTGAACAACATTCTTCTTTTTGCTACATTAGATTTTCTCCAAGTTCACTCCTTTGGCTACTGTTCCTCTTCCCACAAGGTTGGGAGCCCCCTGTTCTGGGGGTACCTCTATGGTATATATAAATATATATATATATATATATATATATATATATATTTATATATATATATAGTTGAAAGTGATTGCAGCACACATAGAAAAAGGAAAGAACAAGGAGAAATAAAGGTATTTCTGCTTGTTGCGTCTCCCTTATGCCTCCCCTGGGGAAGCATATTGTTTTGATGCATTAACAGGTTTTCACAACCTTGGAAATCTGGGAATGTGTCAAATGCAATGGCTGTTACGCGGGAACACCCACCATAACACCCATGACATGCCTCCCTGTCACAGGGTAAGTCAACACAGCAACTTGTGCTGCATTGACTCAGTCCATATTTACAAGGCCATGAAAAGCCACCCAGGGTAGCTTTCTGTGGCCTTGTAAACATGACCCTGCAGTGTGCGCTGACAGACCGTCACTAAAAGTGACGTTCCAGCGGTGCACAGGGGCTTGTAAACAAGCCCCAGTGTATTCCTCTCAGACACTGGGACAAATGGGAATTAGGTATCGGCAGGATGAGGATGGGCCATCATGTCACGATACTTGGGGCAAAGCTGCTCCCTGCCCCACTTACATTTCAAAGGGCTGCCTCCAGCACACACAAAGGGAACCTAACACTAGGCTGTCACCCCATACTACCTGAAGCCTTGACAGGGACATAGAAGGACTTGCCAGAAACAGAGGTTGTGGTGGTACAGGGAGTCCCCACACTTCAAAGACCTGCATCAGGTATAAATATTAGTCCTCCTGAGCCAGGTATCAGATTACTTCTGGACCTGTGGAAGACTCAGAAGCTCTGCCTTGCATCATGCTGCCAGAAGGACTGCCTTGCTGTCTGAAGAAGAAAGCCTGGACCAGCTCCTTGAAAACAGGACCACCACATTTGATCCAAGTGCTAGCTGACTTGCCTTCTGCTCTGAGCTACAGAGACACAACAATCTTCCTGCAACTGCCCAGCTGACCTCCTGCAATAAACCTGCCTGGTCCCTGATCCCCAAGAGGTGCCCTCCCAGATCCTGGACCCGGAATCAGAGAGAACTCCTCCTTGTCTAATTGAAGTTTCCATCAAATCCAGCGCACAGCTGAGAGCTTAATTGGAATGGGTTCTGAGAGACGCAAATCACCGCAAAGTCTTCCTGCACTGCTGAAACCAAGATTTGTATGGTTCCAGTGACACAGTGTTCAAGGGACCCACATCTGGGCATTCCCTCCCCACTTAGGAAGACACACTGACTTATACATAAAGTGATGGATAGAATGCTTGAATTAATCTCAGCCACTAGTAATTACTTGGGGCCACACCATGCCACCTCAGTTTGGACCCACTATTTTGAGGTCAGTGCAAATCAGTCTTGACCATGCTCCAATGGGAACAGTCTAGGCGACCTTTCTGTAAAATAAGCCTGACTACTTTTGTGCCAAGCTACCAGAATGTTAAGTACAGGCTAATTTGGTGACTTTTTGTGGTTTACACTTACAGAGAATGTGGTCATTTCTTGAGAAGAGTTTCATTACCCTTAACCAATAGCACAATTTCTCAATATACTGCTGATGTGTTGTCCTTTATAAATGCACAACTTCTGTGTTTTCATACCTTCACAACTTGCCAAGCATAAATCCTGGTTAACATGGGCTTGAATGGCGTGTGGCCCACAGGCCTACACTCTCAAGAGATTTAGCTCAAGGTACTAGTGCATCAGCTCTAACGATCTGTACCTACTTTGAAGGTCACAGTTTCGAATGTAGATGGGACCCACTAATCTTTCATCCTTCTGAGGTTGACAAAAGCAGCGCATAATCATCTTTACTTATCAGCGCCTTGAGATCAGACCAGTTGAAGCGCCTTATCAGTGTAGTTACTACTACAGGCAACATCTTGCTTTATGCACGTTCATGTTCAATTTCGTGGTCCATAAAATTTCAAGCAAAATATGTTCATATTGTGTAATATAGAGTGAGGTATTCCCACACTACCTAAAATAGATATCATGCTGTAAAATATCAATGTATGCTTAGTTAAATTATCGCTGCACATGCACCTATATTGCATCCTGTCCATGAAGATATATTTGGCCAGTCTGTATACTACCGTTCTATATGTCCAGTGCAGGTCTTCACAATTTTGAACGGGTTGCTTAGCAACACTTTCTGTAATGCTATTATACCTAGGACAAGGACCAGTACACTTTAGTGTGTGAAGGACAATAAACTCGAGCAAGCAGAAGTTGCAGAATTGCTTTCTAAATGCTCCTCATTATGCAACAAACCGGAAGTGCCAATGTGCTGCTGTCGATGGTTCCTAATATCCTTTTAGCAGTCACGTGAGCATGCATGGTTTTCAGCTGCAGGTGGCATAATACGTACATAGCAAAAAGCAGAGCGTGTTTCTTCATGTTAGTTATTAAATCACTAACGGAAGGACAGAATGATTTCAACATTCATTAAACTCATTAGGAAACTCGTTTTAGCTGTGTGACGTTGACAGCTCTCAGAAGCCTGCACTCTAAATTAACTAAAGCAGCTTTCCCAGGTTCAAAGGGTACCGCTTGTTTACCCCATTGCATACATCGGCTTCCCTTTGAAATGCTTCAACCCTGTCTTTTGGTATATCACATATTTCTATGGGCTTATTTACAAGCCCTTGCGCCGCCAGTGCGTTATTTTTTATGAGGTCCGGTCGCGCAGCTTGCAGACTCATATCTTCAAAGCCACGCAAAGCCACCCTAGCACCATGGTGCAGCATATTGTGCGCTGCGCTGGCTGAAAGGACAGGAATGCCCCGTATCACATAAATACAGTGCATTTTTGCCTTATTCAAATTGGCCTAGGGCAACACAACAAATACTTGCAGTGCTGCCCTACGCCAATTCATTGTAAATATGCCCTCTAGTGTGTTGCATTACCGTATGGTCTATTACTGTGTGTTGTATTACCGTATGATCTATTACTAAAAACAGTCCACCTCCCAGTGCCATAAAAATGAGGCATTACTGCTCCTAGGAAATGGTATAAAATGAAGGGCCTGATTTAAGAGGCCCTAGTGCCACCTTAGCGCCGCCATAGCGTCAAAGCGGCGTTAAAGTGGCCTTTTACACGCTCCATATTTACAAAGTGGCACAATGCATGCATTGTGCCTCTTGGCAATCCCTTGTGCCACATAATGTTTGCGCCAGGTATAATGTATGCAAGGGGAGGTCCCTCATTAGGGGGGATGAAAAAACGGCACATGGAAATCTAAATCACTTGCAATAATGTCAATGTTGTAGTATTTTAGAAATGTTATCCTTTATAATCATTTTATATTCAACAAGTTAGACATTTAAAACATATTTGAACTAAAAGTATATTGGTCTTCATTTTAGTTGGTCGAAGTGAAGGCCACACTCTTTTTGTATGTTCTAATCTTCAACGTGAAGCTTGTTTTTCAAAGCTGCAAGTGCTGAAATTAACAAGGAGCTTGTTGTGCACGAGAGATAAAATGGTCTGAGAAAACGCCACCAGACGAAAGGAGTGTCCTGGCACTGTCAGCTATAGTTTTTGAGATTCCTGAATGCGAGGGTGAATCAAGGATGGGAGTTGAAGTCTTCGAAAGACTAAATTGTTAATTCTAACTGCCTTACAGTTTTGTTTTTCAAATGAGAGTTTTTGTCATGATGTCATCACACCCAGAAACCCAAGATTTAAGAATAGTTTAGCTGGAGAGGGATTCATACTCTCTCTGCCCCTTGTTCAGAGCGGACATTTTGGAGGTTTAGACCTCATACTTCCTATGTGGCTTGATGCCACTGCACCTCTCTTAAACAGAATCTTCTACTAAAGTTCTCTTTGCTAACCCTTCTCAGATATTCCTTTAGTATTAGAATAATTTAGGAGGTAGATTCTATAGTTAGGCAAGAGAACTTAGGGCCTGATTTATGAAAAGTTAGCACCGCCTTTGCATCATTTTTTGACGCAAAAGTGGCACAAACTTAGAAAATATAGCGGCCCTAACTTTCCATAAATCAAGCCCTTAATTTTAAAATCCAAACATCAAGTACTTTTCCTGATTTTCTGCACTGTTACTTTTGAAGTTTTGGTCTCTTATTGTTACTTTGAGTTAATATTGTGCAAAGTCTTAACTCTCCATTGGTGACTTTGTATCCATATACTATGGTTTTGAGTCTCTCCTATGTAACTTTGGCTTCAAGTTTGTAATAATTTAATTTGGATTCTGAGGTTTAATGTGTGACTATTGAGTTACACAGTAATCAATTTGAATTGTTTGATAAATTATCTCTTCTCCCTTCAGAACAGAGAAGAAAAGATGTATCAGAACCCAGATGAAAAGATAGGGCCCCCAGCTCCATCACTAGTAAGTGGACACATTGTAAAAGATTCAGAAGGAAAGTCAAAATAGAATGGAGTAGATGATTATAACAGCTGCAAGAGGAGAGAAAATAAATATATGTATCAGCAATTGCCATGGACTGGACTGCCTCAATTCAGAAGGAGCTGGAATATCATGACAAGAACATGTAAGTTGGGGTTTTGAAAAGGCAAGACAGTAGAATCAGACAGTTGCCATTTTGAAGATAGAGAGAATTGCTAGTCAGAAGACCTCAGGGTCTCAAGGCAGTAGAGACAAGTAGTTGCCATATTAGAGTAGTAAGCAATGATAGTATCAAAGTAATGTTAAAAAAAGATTGAAATAGAAATGAAGTAGGAGTGAAGGAAAGGGTTACGACGTCTGCTATATAAGAGATAAGGTGAGTATGAAACTAAATGACATGGTCAAGACACTTTAAGTCCTCGGGTGGCTGAGAACCATAAGTTGGAAATGTTATGGGAGGAGTCAAAGGAAACAAGTCCAAAATTGTTCAAACCATCAGTTTTGACTCACTGAACAAGAAATTGACCAATATCGGCGAGGATATTGGTTGTCATGTTCTAAGGGTGCACAGAAAGAATGGCATAAGTAGACCCATCGTGTTTAATCGAGGCAAGATTATAACTATGTTAAGATCTAAAGACATGGTTAAGGGGGGAGGTAGGTAAAGTGGGGTATCTGTGGCAAAGCCAGAGTATAGGGTAGCACATGACTTATTTGGAAAGTAAGAGGGATAAGTTCCCAACTGATGACAGAAGCAAGGACTCTTGTGATAGAGACCACAGTCAAAACTTCACTTGTCCTAACACAGATAAGAAGAAAAACGGTCAGTATGTACAGTTCAAATAAGTCCAGTTGACATATTCTTGTTAAGCTGGTCCCTTTACTAAGAAACAAAACAAAACAAAACAAAGAAAATGTCATGGACTACATTGAGGCCAGAAATGCATTTCGGAATCTTTTGTTGAGGCCCTTCTTGACCGTATGGTATTTGCATTCCCATCGACGTAGTCTTAGGGCCACATGTACAAATATCAGGTTTTATGACTCGCAAATTGCGAGTCGCGAAACCTGATGTAGAACAGTGCCAATGACACTGCTTGCAATTCCCAATGAGGTCGCAAATGGCCTACCTCATAAATATTCATGAGATAGGTAGCAATTTGCAATCCCATTGTGAATGGCAAAACTCACAGGGATGGTGGCCTGCTGGGGACAGCAGACCAAAATGTCTGTGACTGGTTTTAAATAAAGCAGTTCTATTTTTTTAAATGCAGCCCGTTTTCCTTAAAGGAAAATGGGATGCATTTCAAAAACAAAAATGAAAAGTTTTCTTTTCATTTTTTCAGAGCAGGCAGTGGTCCCTGGGACCACTGCCTGCTCTGAAAAAATATTTTCGCTACCATTTACAAAGGGGAACCATTTGCGAATGGATTAGCACCAATTTGAAATTGGTCCTAACTGCGATTGTTTTGTGACCGCATTCACTGACACAAAACAATCCAACATCGCACTGTGACTCGCAATCAGGAAGGGAACGCCCATTCCTAATTGTGACTCGCAAACCTATTTTGCCATTCAGTAAATAGATTACCGATTCGCTAAATAAGTCTGTACATACCAAAATGCTGCTTTTTTTGTTGCAAACTACCCGATTCTGTGAATATTTGCGACAAGAGAAAAGGTACCTACACCTGGCCCTTAGTTCGCAATTTTATCCACATGTAGATTGGATGATGGTTTTGATTGCAGCAAAGGTAAATGTTTGATTGTGTGGATGGGAATTATGAAAATGTTCGGTCAGCAGGTAGCTTGTACTGATTTTGTAGATGTTACAGTAATGCTCTTGGATCCTCACACGTAGAGGCCTTGTACTGCTGCAGATGTATGGCTTATTGCAAGCACACAGAATAATATAAATTACAAACTTGCTATTGCAGTCAATCCAGTTGTTGATCTTGACAGGAGGTCCAGTGTTTAGAGTCAATTCTTTAGTTTTGTGGAGACCCAGTTCACAAATATTACAGTTATGGCAGATGTGAAAGCCAGTCGGCTGCTCCAGGAAGGTAGTTTGAGTATTTCGCTGGTCAATGAATTCCGATTTACACAACATTTGTTTTAGACTGCATGCTTTTCGAAATTCCATTTCTGGAAAGTCCATGTTGCAATCAGAGAGGTACAGATTATTGAGTAGTAGGTGCCAATGTTGCTTGAGAATAGATCTGATCATGTAGTGGCCATTGTGGTAGTCAGTTATGAATGTAGTGATTCTCTATCCTCATTCTACATGGTGGTTTTAGTTTGGAGAATATCCATGTGATTGAGACCTGTAACCTTGCTCACTATTGCCTTACATTTTGTAGACTGATACCCCCAAGTGTTTTAATCTGTGCATTCATTTTGTTTCCTTCTGAAGAAAGACATCCTCTTCACTTCAATTATGTTTGATGTGTAGGAGGCCACCCTTGGGGAGATTGGAGAAGTTGCTTTTGAAGTGACAACTATCAGCACCCAAGATAGTTTTTATGGTAAGCCCTTCATCCTACCTAGACATGAGATTGTGTATGCAGATGCAGATCTCACCCCTAATTTTCCAGGTTCGAATTAGGTCAGAGCTAGCTCGGCGTTTATCCTTCCCAAAACGCTGCCACAGGGCTTCCTTGTTTCTCACAGATACTGTTGCCTTGAACAAGTTCTATATTTTGAGAAGCACAGCAATTTTTTTGACTATGCCTTTTGTGGAGTAGGAAGCACCACTGCACTTGAATTCATCGCTCAGTATCTGCACCACAGATTCTGCAAGTAAACAAGTGATTCTGAGGGTGAAACCAACAATTAGGGCACTGCAACAAGAGCAGTAAAAATGGAGGAGGGAGGGTGAGTGGGCATGTGCTGTTGCTAACGCAGAAGATTTTAATGAAAATTATTAATGAATATTAATGTATTTCAGTGTTGAATTTGCATAGAAAATGATATAATCTAGAGAAAAATAATGCACACATATGAAAGCATGACCACGTAAGTGGCTGCCAATATTCACGAAGTGTACTTATTAACGGCCTAGTAATATGAAATGATGAGCTTTTTCTTGATTAATGTGATAATATGGTATATTAAGGGTAATGCATTATGTATTAGCTTTATATATTGAAAGCCTTAACTTAGCAGAGGTCTTGGCCTAGTTACAAGGCCTCATGTCAAGCTATATTTCCTAAGTGTCTAATAAAATGTCTGTTTAGAGAATTCAATTGTGATTTTCCACTGTGCTGACTTAATGTGCTTGTAGCTAAAAGTCTTTCTCATGAGAACCACTTGCTAGAAGATACTGTTCTTGCAAATGCAACATTGTTAAATGTAATGTGTGTAAGACTGACCATACTGACTGTAGTATAAGCTGGAACAATATTTTTACCTGATAAGCTGGTTGATGAGAACAGTACAAAAGGAGTCAATCATCGACATGTGAACCGTGTACTAGTAGAAATGTAGATTTGAAGTTTTAGTTTTATTGGTCAAAGTGTGAACATGGGATCCCTTGACCAATAGGGACTTGGGAAGTAGTTTTAGGAAATCTAACTTAGCCGGACTGCACTGGAAGAAGCTAGCGCATTTGCCCATTTTCCGTCTTCAGACAAGACGTGCTTAACTTTACTGCTTAAAGACTTTGCCTTTTCTGAACTTTGATACTGAATCCTGATGCCTAGCTGACCGAACTGACATCCTGATGACGAAGACTGTCATCCAACTGAGGTATATTGATGATGATGTTGTTTGCTATGTCAATTTGTTTTTGTTCCTAGGTACCAACTGCGCTATTTTGACAGAGCCATAGAAAGATGTTTTTCCAAATTTGTGTTGACTAAACTGTTTTGCATGAAGCCCAACATGCTAATTCTACTCTGTTGGTAGTTGGGATCCTCACAAATGAAATTCAATACATGGAGTGACTTTTAATGTGTTTTCTTTGCTGAATTTAGATGTATGTAATATCGTTTGTGCAGTTATTCTTGCTATTAATGTGCACTCTAATATTAGAATGTATAGTAGCTCAAGCCTTGATTAGATTGCGTTTCTTTCGTCGCTTTTGACAGCCAGTGTGGTTTCTGTACTTTTATCAATTGATTTTGAGATTAACCTACATCAAATTAACTTTGTTAATATAGAGAAATACATATTTTAACTTTTACATAAAGGTGTGGTTATTCATGACTGCAAGGTCATGGTGTGTAACAATTATTGACACCTATTGATTACCAATCTTATTGATTATCGTCAAAGATTGATGTTAATTGACAATTGTTGATCGGTATTGGTACGTGGCCTATGTGGATGGGAACATCTTAAGCGTGGTCAAAAGGCCCATCGACCTATTAGCGTCCCCTTTAAAGTTTACTTAATAAGGTCTGACGCGCCAACACTGTGATACTCCTAGGACAGTGGTTCCCAACCTTTTGACTTCTGTGGACCCCCGCTATATCATTACTGGAACCCAGGACCCCCACTGAATCATTATTGGAATCCGGGGACCCCCCCATTAAGTCATTACTGAAAGCTGGGGACCTAATCTATTAATATTATTTAATTTGTAAGCAGTCACGGACCCCCTGAGGAGGCTTCACGGACCCCCAGGGGTCCCCAGACCACAGGTTGGGAACCACTGTCCTAGGAGGTTGCAGGTGCACTGCATACCGCTGGAGCAGAGAAGCTATGGGAAGTGTAGTTGTTTAATTGTTAGCTATGCAGTTCAGTAGATACAGCCTTTATGTGGGGTGATGCCCCTCATAGGTGGGTAGCCTCCAGCTTGGAACACCCTTAACAGAGGCTCAAAGAGGTGTGAACTATCTGCAACTGGCCATGAACAGCCACAAAGACAATGATCAGGAAAGAGAGAAAAGGCTGGTCTCACCTAAAGGACCCTTCTCACTATGAAGAACAGACTGCAGCCCTCTTCACTCCAACATGCACAACATACTCTTGGATGGGATTACGTGACAAAACACAGTATACATCAAATTGCTCATTGGCACACACTCTCAGCCCTTGCAAAAAAGTGAGAGAAAAAGCCTTCTATTTACAGAATAGTAATGGAAGATCTTTAAATGAGACCTTTTATTTTTCTGTGGAAAGTCCCACTGAGTAGCGTAAGGACCCTGCACAGTGGTTGGCAAACTCCAGACTATGCTTAAAAGGACTGTCCTAGGATTGGGACACAACACACTAAGGCCTTTAATATTTAAATGACTTATACACTTGGAATCTCATGTTTAAGCTTTCTGTCCCAGATATGGAGTCCTACGTATAATGCTGTTTCTTACATTTGCTGATTCCTTACTAACTAAGAAAGCCTTCTCCCACCATACTCCTAAAACCTACAAGAAAAATTGACCTTAACTTACTCTTGTTTGATTCCTCTTCATTCAGTCTTCAGAGTGAACCTCTTCTTACCTTCCATTCCCTGCATCCCTTCTATTCCTGAGAAGCGCCTCCTCTCCATCTTATGCCTGTCCCCTTCAATCCTTATAATTGCAGTTCTGCAATTAGGTGATACCTCATATCATAGATCAGAACCTCTCCTCTTTAAAACCCTATCACTGTAGTCTAACATTACCTAATCTCTGCCACCCTATCAATTTCACCCATCATTCACCTGAAATCACACCTACCTTGTATTAATATATCACAAAGAAAGTGGAGTGAATGCAAGGAGTTTTTCTTGAGAGCACATGACTAATCGCAAAAACATTAACCATTAGATTAACCACTAACCTTGGGTTTTGAAGTAGCATGCTACTCATTGTAAAGTGCTTCAATGTCTCGTCAGGGGTAGTAAGTTCTATATAAATCCAATTACAGGTGCTGCTGGATTATCACAAAATCACATACATCCAGTGGCCCTAGATGGAAGAACTCAACTGTCTATACAAACACTTGCAGTGGGTACTACAATTCAGGTATTTTTCTTCTCTCCTTAGATGAGTCTACTGCTCATCAGGCCCAGAAGTAAAGCACATAGTGCAAAGCCCAGTGGGAAATAGTTGCTTAGCTGTGGCTAGAAATGTATTCAAATGCGTTGGCCTTTCATGGATGGGGCATTTGGAGAGAAAGAGGAGACAACTGCTGCACCAGTAGTGACAACGTCCCATTCAGCTAATCTTCACAGCTGGTATAGGCAGCCAATCAACATCACTGCACACACTCTCAGCCACTACTTACAGCCTTCCTCCCCCCACACCCACAGAATACCCCTTGGTGCTGTAGGGCCTGGAGGACCATCAGGAACTGAGGAACTGAGGGACAGAATGGACAAATTATAGAGATATTTTTTATTACGGAGGGGAGTGGGTCTGTTGCAGGTTTTGTGAGTAGGACGTGCAAGAGGTAGTTTGCTGCTTTTTCAGTGTTTAGAGAGGGGACTAGGCCTGTTACAGGTGATATGGATGGCATGAGATTGGGATGGGGTGGTTTGATTATTTTAGGGGTTGGGAGTGTGTCTATTGCCAGCTGTGTGGGCGTTGTTGTTTTAAATAAATAGTTTTGTCTCATACATGTTGACATCTTCTTTCATTAATTTAGTGGTTTGATTTTGATTTATTGTTTGTTAACCAATAGCATTCCTGGTAAACCAGGAAAGGTCCATCTACATACCAACAGAGGCACAAACCTTGCCCATTGCAAGAGCTCTCGCTAAGTGAGCTCCCTTGGCAAGCCATCCCAATGCAGGTCACACTATCCCACAATCAGTGTCATAAATCTGACCATGCTCATGTTTCCCCTATTGTGACTTGTCTCGTAAGCCCATTTCCATTAGTAGTATCTGTGTACTGCCCTCCCTTCCAAAGTCACCCTAAGGAGTAGCATTCATAGAGTAGATGCCACAACCTGAACCCAAACCTCTCCCTCATCCTCCCCAACTGAGTAAAGATGGTGGTCAACTCCTTGAATACCTGTGAGTAGTTGTTGCACCAAGGGTTTTGGTTTGTCTAAGGACCTAACTAGCTCCTAAGCTGGTTTAAACAGGGAAGCTGGCACAAGAATTAGAGTTTTTTACTTCCAGTGGAGCAAGTGAATCAGAAAAAAGGAGTATTCTGCGGCATGAAAGAAGACAACGTCAGTAACAAATCCAAAACAAAGGGCAACATAAATTAACACTGTACTCCTAAAACAGAGAAATTTCGCACATAAAGTGTGCTTTATTTTTCTGAATACAAAATACAAAACTATGTTACATAATAGGCAAAGTATGCATTATTTATTAAACACCCGCAAACAAGTCTGGAAGTTTTGTCTGCAATAACATATTCTCTGTGGCATATATCATAAGAAGAATATTACCCACTACCTAGCATAAGCCCACCATTGAGTATTATTTTAAGCACTCCGATCCCCCATTGCAGAGTAGGAAGTTTGGTGTGAGTAAATTTGTATATTGCGACCCTCGTGAACAGGGTTTTAGTGTTGCTTACACCAAGGCCACACAATTCAAGCAACCTTTAGAAACTCACAGAATTCTAAGTTAGGTACTTAGGCTAGAATGCAAACACATACAGTGCAAAAATATTTTTAATAAGTAAATGTGATATTGTACAACAGCGGCTCCTTATCAGGAGCTAAGGGGTGTTAAGAGTTAACTGAACAACATTCATGAAAACATAAGTTTTCATGAAGCTGTCAGTGCAGCAGTTCAGCCCTCTAGGTCTCTTCTCTAGGCTCCTGATGAGGGGGGCGGGAGAGTGGCAGAGGGGATGAAGCACGATCCAGCTAGAGTGTTGTTTCAAAGTACAACACTCTGTAGCTGGATATCTGGCTTGCACATGTGAGGGGTGTAGTTCAAATAAGGTCCCCTCTCACAGGCACAATCCATTTTATTCAGCAGACATACTGTGCATCCTCAAGCAGCACAGTATATCTGCTGAAATGTGACTGTCAGGGCGCACTTCAGTGCAATTGTGAGGCCAATGAGGAGCCACACGCAGCAGCAAGGGCAGAATCCCAAACACTGTCCCAGCTTCTTAGAGGGCTTGAAGTGGGTCTTCCTCTTAAACCTGGACTTTCTGCTCTGTCAGACTCCTCGTTGGGACTCATGGCTTGCTGGTTCCAATGGCCAGGACCAGATTCCTGTTCTGCTGCTGCCGTGCAGCCTCTAAGCTGCCTTCTAAAGAATCAAGGTCAGTAATAAGAATGCTGTTTCTCTGTGGGAAGCCATTCATGTCAAAATTACAGCTCCTCATATAGGACAAAATGAATATGACACACACCAGAATGAATGTACTATGAGTCAAAAAGAATATGCTACCTGACAGAGTGAATCTGACTAGAACCAAAATAAATATGAAACCTTGCAGAGAGAATATGCTACTTAGTGATTAATATGAATAACTCACACTCCAAGTTGAATAAGAGATATACTGAAATATATATCAATCATTCTGAAATAAATATGACCCTCAGTGTCAGCAATAAAGCAATCACTGAAACAAATACAATATTCATAAAAAAGAATGGGACATTTCTTGAAATGACTGACATATGCCAAGAGGAATATGACATACATTCGAATTAATATGACAGACGGAAATGAATATAAGGTACTGAAATGAAAATGTATTATTCTGAAAAGAATATAATGTGCAATTAACATTATATTTATCAAAATGAATATGGTTTACATTGAAAGTAATTTGATACATATCGACATGATTATGATATGTGTTGCAATAGGTATAATTCATGTTAAAATTAATATTATATGTTAATATGATGAATATGACATGCACTGAAATTAATATAAGCCTCTTTGAACTTAATTCAACATGCCTTAAACTGAATATGGCCAATGCTGAAATTAAAATGAAACTTGTCAAAATCAATATGCTATGCTTTGAAATTATTATGACACACATCAACATGAATGATGCGTATATTGAAATGAATATGACCTATGTTGAAATGGATATCACCCATGTCACAATTATTATGCCAGGTGTTAATGTGAATATGGCATCCATTGAAATGAATATGACATTCATTGAAAGCAATATGACACATGTTAAGATCTATATGAACCACTTTCAAATGAATATGACATATGGTGAAGTTAATATGACCCATTTCAATATTAATATGACATTCATTAAAATGAATATGACACTTTTTGAAATGAATATAAAACTGTGAGATAAATGTAGCAATCTTTGAAATGAATAAAGCACATATCGAAATGAACACAAGGCATAATATTACAGATTCTGAAAGGATATGATATGAACAAAAATGAATTATCTAAAATTAATATATGTATTTGACTATGTGCTGCATTTTGTTTTTGCAGGCTTTAGGACTCTTAGCACTTTACCACTGCTGACCAGTGCTAAAGTGCAGGAGCTCTCTGTCTAAATTGTTTTGATGATTGGTTTCTCCATGATTGGCATATTTGTTTTAACGTAAGTCCCTAGTATAGTGCAATATGTGTGCCCAGGGCCTGTAAATCAAATGCTACTACGGGGCCTGCAGCACTGATTGTGCCAACCACATGTGTAGTGCTGTAAACAGGTCTCCGATCTGCCACAGCAGTGTCTGTGTGTGTAGCTTTCCATCGCCAATTCGACCTGGCAAGTGGGCACACTTGCCATGCCCAAACCTTCCCTTTCACTACATGTACGTCAGCCCTAAGGTAGGCCCAAGGTAGCCCCTTGGGCAGGGTACAGTGCATTTAAAAGGTAGGACATGTACTAGTGTGTTTTACATGTCATGATCGTGAAATACTGCTAAATTTGTTTTTCACTATTGCAAGGCCTATCCCTCCCATAAGGTAACATGGGGGTTGCCTTGAAATATCTTTTAAGTGTAATTTCCCATTGGGAGCAGATAGAGGTGTGGAGTTTGGGGTATCTGAACTCACAATTGAAAAATACATCTTTTGGTGAAGTTGGTTTTCAAATTGTAAGTTTGAAATTGCCACTTTTAGAAAGTGGGCATTTTATTGCTTAACCATTCTGTGTCTCTGCCTAACTGTGGAATATACGACTGGGTCAGGATGACTGTTGGGTTGTTTGTGAATTCACTCTAACCAGCCACATAAAAGGATCTGAGGTGTACCATGCATATCCTGATAGGTCTTCCTGAGCTAGAGTGGTGAGAGGAGCCGACACTTGCACCTGAATAGGGTTGTGCCTGTCCTTACACAAAGCAGTATCCAACCCCTTGGAGTGTGTCTGGGGCCACGGCAGAAAAGTCAGGGTCTTCTGCACTACAAAAGTACAATGCTATAGGAGGGATTGGCACTCTGCCTGTTGGTTGCTTTGCTGTGCTTGCCTGCTGCTTGCTGCTTTTATCCTGGGACTTTGCTTTCCACATCCTGTTTTTAAAGGTTCTCTAAGGGCTTGGACTGAGCTTGCCTCCTGCTAAGAAGTCTCAGGGACATCAAAGACTTCATCTGCCAGCAACTGGGATCTCCTGACGAGAGTCCTGACTTGCCAAGTGGTGCAAAATCCAGTTCCTGGGCCCTTGGGAGTGAGTTCTGGTGCAACCAAGAAGAAACCATGTACATCGACTTCAGAGCGACTTTGGAACAGGTGCCGCTGTCTGCCTTCGTGCAGCTGCCTAAGCCCGAGCCACAGTCCCCACTGAGTACAACAACCTAGACCGATGCCACAGGCCCGATGCCACTGCAGTGCCTGCAAAGTCCCGCCACAGTGTGTCCCGAGTACAGTGTCACTGACATCCATGACACCCAACTCCGACTTCACCGCAGTACCTGTGGCCCCATGGTGTGATTGCGACACCGTGAAGCCGACGCCTCCTGTCTTGACCTGCTGGATCCATTGACCCTACCTTGTCAAAAGGAACCAACGCCTCCCCACCAATGCCGCATCACCTCCCCTGCAACCGTAAGGAACAGATGCCTCACCTCCCCTGCCTAACAGTAAGGATCCAATGCCTCCTTTTCCCAGTAGCAGTAAGGAACCGATACCGCACTGACTTCAGTGACTTCCCTGACTTGGTGCAAAGTCTTTGTTTCCTCCTTTTCCAAGGTACTGTACCTGGGGTCTGTGCAACTGTATGACCAGCCCACACTCCCACGCGAGCTACTTCAAACTTTGGGGGATGACTCCGACTAGACGTCATGATAGCCCCAGTTGGAGCTATTGTGTTGCGAAGTGCTGATTCTAGGGCATGATTATGAGTTTGGTGGCCGAGCCATCAGACCTCCATGTTGGTGGTCCCAAAAAGACTGCCGCGCTGGCAGTCACCAGACCACTGCATTATGATTCATACAAGCAGGACTGCCATACGCCAACGAAAAAAAGGCAGAACACAGCAATAGCTGCTTGGATTTAGGTGGTCCGACCTCCAGTGCCATCAGCGCCATGGCCAAACACCAAGCCTATTACAAACACACAGTTGCTGAGGTAGTCAGCCAATGGCGATCGACCGTGTTCAGCAAAGCAAGAGACAAGTGCACACTGGATGAATTTAAAAGCAGCACAGCTGACACACATTGGCTAAGTGGACTCACCAGCAAAGGATGCTATAAAACACACCCATTCACAGACCACAATCCTTTGCATTTTCATTGTAGCACAGCAAGACAGACCACACATAATTGAATAAATTTTTTGTCAACTTCCAAAGTGCAACTGAACTGCACATCTCATCAGCTGCTTGAGTCAAATTGCATTGGCATGCTTCACTCGTCATGTCAGATCACCCAATGCCATGGTTACTTGGCACAATTGGATTACCTACAACTTAACTTTGCCCAAGGTCTCTTCTTACTGTGACACCAAAACCTTTGGAGGTAAATGTCACAATTCAACAAGTAACAATGTATGTTTTTCATCAACAGGTTGATCTGCCAGTGGGCACACTGAGGCCATAGAATAGACTATCACTACCTTTCTGGATGAAGCCCTCAGTGGCGACAACACTCCTGGACTTGTGGACGTGGGGAATGGCTTTGCCCATCTGGGCAACCTGGTCAGATGGCAACAGTGAGTCTCACTGTGCCCACAATGTCACCTCCCAACCCTGTTCCACCAACATCGCAGGAAAACATTTACCTCCCTCCCCACCTGTGTACCTAGCACAGTTTTCACCATCTTATGCCTCCCCAGTCCTGGATCCTGAGTTGCAGCACAACGCTTCGACAATGAGGGTCTATAAAAAAGTTAGAGAGGTCACCTTGTGGCAAGGGACAGGCCTGTGGGGGTATGGTGCGTGAAAGGTATGATGTGGACCAGTGGGCCCCACTGGGGCTGCTCCTGACCAGCGCACCTTCAGCCACGTCTTGGGGGTCTATCAGGAACCCCAAGGGGTGATGGGCCAGGTGTTGACCAAACTCTGGGAAATCAAGCAGCTACAGAGGAACATGCATAGGGACTTGCGTGAACAGATGGACGCCCACAATTCCGACATGGCCTCCTTAACAGGGGTGTTGAGGGACATACACAATCCTGAGTAGGGCTTTTCAAAACCAATATTCTTCTTCCTTTTGCTCATCAACAGTAGGCCCATCTTCATGGGCGGCAGCCACGGGAAGGGAGACCCTGCCAGAGGAACAACTAGCCACAGACACCCCTGCCTCTGTAGCAGCTGATCCCTTGCTGATTTTGCTTTCATATTTAGCCATGTAGGTATGTCAGATCATGTGAACCATACAATGATGATCCAAGGTACTCATTTAATTTGGACTATGTTGCATGTACACTGTTCCCAGCTCAGGATTACAACCATCCCTCACAAACTCGTACATACAAGTTTCTGGTCAAATTAAACAAAATATTACAGCGTTCAGCACATAGGCTGTCAATGTGTCTGAACTCTTGAAAATCATAAATGATTGACTCATTCTTTAATCTTCCTTTATGTGAAATGGCTTTGTATGTAGAGTTTTCCGTAATTGCAAGTTGCTCTAATAAATGCAGAAAGGGATAAACAATCTAAAAATCAACTTCACTAAAAGATGTATTTGAAATTGTAAGTCAATAGACCCCAAACTCTTTATTTCTATCTGCTCTAAAAAGTAAGCTGCACTTTAGGAATATTTAAAGGCAGCCCCATGTTAACCTATGGGAGAGATAGGCCTTGCAACATTGAAAACCGAATTAGCCAGTATGTCACTGTTAGGACATGTAAAACACACCAGTACATGTGCCACCTTTAACATAGACTGCACCCTGCCCATGGGGCTATTTAGGGCCTACCTTAGGGGTGCCTTACATGTAGTAAAAGGGAAGGTGTGGGCCTGTCAAGTGGGTACACTTACCAGGTCGAATTGGCAGTTTAAAACTACACACACAGACACTGCAGTGGCAGATCTGATACAAGTTCACAGGGCTACTCATGTGGGTGGCACAGGCCCACTAGTAGCATTTGATTTACAGGCCCTGGGCACCTCTAGTGCACTTTAATAGGGACCTACTAGTAAATCAACTATGTCAATCATGGATAAACCAATCACCAATACAATTTACATAGGGAGCACTTGCACTTTAGCACTGATTAGCAGTGGTAAGGTGTGCAGAGACAATAAGCCAGCAAAAACAGAGTCCAGTACACCATGGAAACAGGAGATCAGAAGGCAAAAAGACAGGGGAGACACACCAAAAGCTGCCAGGTCTAACACATTCCTTTGTCACATACACGTTAGAGGGAGATTCTAACCAGATGATCACGACTGCATGCTGAATGCTGATTACCTTTGCTCAGCTGCTTGCCGAATCCCTGGCCTCTATGGGGATGGTGTCTCTCTATACTAAAGGCTTCATTGCTCAGATATGAGGGATGATGTCTTCCCGGGGGGGAAACCTGAAGGACAGATTAGGGTTTATTATGCTGTGCTCTAACATAGCTTAAGTAGGAAAAATGTATATATCACTCCTAGTGGCAATACGGTGGGACTGTTTTTGTGTTTCACACTCTTTATCACCATTTTGCTTTTAGTGTGTTTTATCATCCTAGTTATTGCAATACATGTCATTTTATCTAAGATGCAGTTACTTCAATAAATCTTTATTGAGCTATATTCTACCTCTGTTGTCTTTGCCTGTGTGAGGCTAATGTAACCAAGAGAAAGGGGTGAGATCTGATCAACCACGATTCCCCTGAGGAGTCTTTCTGCTAGTTAGCCGGAAAACCCGGATTAGGCCAACAGGCATCACAAAGGCGGTCATTCTGACCGCGGCGGTCGCCGCCCGCCAAGCGGTTCCCGCCGAAAGACCGCTCCGCTGTCAAAAGACCGCGGCGGCCATTCCGGCTTTCCCACTGGGCCGGCGGGCGACCGCCAGAAGACCGCCGGCCGGCCCAGCAGGACAGCCCCTTCAACAATGAAGCCGCCTCAGAATGGAGCCGGCGGAGTTGAAGGGGTGCGACGGGTGCAGTGGCACCCGTCGCGATTTTCACTGTCTGCACAGCAGACAGTGAAAATCTTTGTGGGGCCCTGTTCGGGGGCCCCTGCACTGCCCATGCCAGTGGCGTGGGCAGTGCAGGGGCCCCCAGGGGCCCCACGGCACCCGTTCCCGCCATCCTGGTTCTGGCGGTGGACACTGCCAGAAACAGGCTGGCGGGAAGGGGGTCGGAATCCCCATGGCGGTGCTGCAAGCAGCGCCGCCATGGCGGGTTCCCTGGGCCAGCGGGAAACCGGCAGGAAACCGCCGGCTCCCCTTTTCCGCCCGCGGCTTTACCGCCGCGGTCAGAATCGCCCAGGAAGCACCGCCAGCCTGTTGGCGGTGCTTCTGCCGCACTCCGCCATGGCGGTCATGGACCGCCAAGGTCAGAATGACCCCCATAGTGTGGAATTGTACTTAGTACCCCACAATCTATGCGATTCTGCCACCAAATCCAGTAGCCTCATTAGGATAGTGAGAACCTATGCAACAAGGTAAACATCTATCAGAAGAAGGAGATTTAGAGAGCCAGCATCCAGAAGGGGCACACCCTGTGAGTCCATAGCTGGCAGAGTTCCCACTATTGCAAGAGGTGTGAGGACCTGAGATGCTGGGCCCGGAATATTGCGGAGGTCCAGCTGGGGCTGTCCTCCCAACATGGGTGGGGCACAGGTTAGAACATGACCCCCACCCCCAAAGGGCCTGCATGCAGTGGCATACCCGGACCTTGATGGGTGTTTGAAGGGAGCACAGCAGCCACAAGGGGATGAGTACAGGGCATACCCCTGCATGTCACATAGCCAAGTTAATGTGCTAGATTCTGACATCTCCTCCTGATGACTGGGAAGGGTAATGTGTGACACACAAGATGAGTAACTGTTTGCATAGACATGTAATTTAGCGCATACTGATGTGCCTTGCCTATTAGCCCAGGGACATAGGACACAACTTAGTACAATCCACACAAAAAATTGCTCTCCAGAGACAACACATGGCTGTGTACAGTTATCAATCAAGTAAGGTTTGTTGTTGTAGTGGGTCTAAATTCTACGCAACAGACCACTACTCCTCAGTGTTACAGCCCAAAGAAAAAGAAGTGATTGTTTTCAGTGTGTGACGAGTGCTGATGCCTCACTACTGTCTGTCACTTGAAGGTGGCCATAAGACATGTGACAGAGCATACATTTTTCTTTGGGTGCAGCTACAGATCAAAACCTCCCTTGGTAAGTGGGGAATGTCCATTGACATTATTTATAGCCCACCACTGTTGCCAAAATCCCTTGTGCCGACATTTTAGCATGTGTCCTGTTCTCTTTTGACAAAATGTGTTCTCTGCTGTTTCATGCATCGTCTACCTGTGTTCATGGGATGATTTCTGTATTCCCTCTCATATGTTTGCATGCCAACATGTCTTTGGAATTGGACATATGCAATGAGGCTAAATTTCATGTAGTACCCCAGACAGGCGTGTGTCACCATTGATTGTTGGCTCACACATACCCTCACCCTTCATTGCATGTCATTTGGCATGTACAACTACAGTAGCAATGAAGGACATGACAGGTAGGACTAGAGGTTTTACACAAAATGTCCATTTCCATGCCATTGAGGTGGCATTATTTGGCAAAGTGCACTGTACATGTGAAATAGAGAAGATTTATTACCTGCCTATGGCATGCATCATGTAGTGACTTGCAGTTATGTTGGAATCACGTGGTTGGGTACAACCATTCATCCATGGACTCTGGGTTTGCAGGACCAAAATGGAGTCAATGATGTAACTTCCCATCAGGCAACATGTTGAGGGTCTTCTCCAAGTACTTGCAAATCTCCAACATACAAAGGACTAATGGCTTCTACTGATGCAGTCAGGGTATGTCAGTACCATAAAGTAGTGATGATTTCTTTGGGGCTAGATAATTCATTGAGTTGTAGATTTTAGAGACATATCTCCCTTACAATTTGCACATTTTGTCTACAGTGTACATTTCCATGACAAATATGTTGTATATTTCAGCAACATTAGTACTACCTCCATGACTCCATTAAGACAAATTACACATGGTGAAGTGTGCATTGTTTCCAGGGTGACATGAGTATTTCCATGTCTCCTATTTCAGGATATTTTACTGTTGTCAGAAACATGGCAGGAGTTTGGAGCATTATTTCTTATTGTTGTGTTATTGTGTATGTTACAAATAGATATCTGCATGACCTTGTGTGGGATCTGTTGGAATGAACTTGGCATTGGCCTACTATTGTGTGACAACAGATATGCTCCATGAGGCAAAGCATTGAAGGTGATATGATCTCCTACTTGTTCTATGGTTACTGTGATTGCACAATTTCACCCATGCAATTGGAGTTGTCTGAGATCCTGATTTTCCAGTGAGCAGCTGTTGACAGTTCATGTAGCATAAATGGATATGGTATGGTACATGTAGGAGCCACCTTGATGTAGTTTGTTGCTAGGGCCTACTTGACGTCACGGTAATGTCTGCTAATCACAGCTGTTGTTCAAGTGTGATCAGGAACATATGGTGACCCATTTCCCCTTTGTATTTGCAGCATCATCCCAGGCAAGCAAAGGAGACAGGGCGCAACCAAGTGGGGAAGCATCTGGCCACAGTACCTCCAGTCATGACACCACTGACAAGGAGGGACCCAGTGGCCCTGACGGGGAAGGGAGTGCCACAGAGGACACAGGATCAACCTTGTCATCTTCAGATTCTACCTCCAGTGGCCACTCCCTAGTGGTGGGGGACCCATCATGACCTGCACCTGTACCATCCTTGTCTGCCACCCACAACTCTATCACCACCCTCCCAGTTGCTCCCCACCTAGTTGGCCATACCCTCTCACCCAAGAGGGTGGATGTCTCCTTTGCCCCAGGCACCTCAGCGCCAGCCCCTGTTACTCCTACTGCCCTGAGTGAAAAGGCTATTGATTTCATGAGGAGTATTTCTGTGGGACAGACTGCCATTGTGAATGCCATCCAGGGGTTGTCAAGCCAACTTCAGCATACAAATGCTTTCCTTGAAGGCATTCATAGTGACATGTCTGGCCTACAGAGATCTTTTCAGGTGCTGGCCTCCTCACCGATGGCAGCCATCTACCTCCAATCATCCCTCCCACCACCTTCTTCTTCCCAATCCAAATTCCCTAGTCCCCTACCTGTCCTAAGCACACAGACACATCCTTATGCACCCACCTCAACATACATTGACACAAACACCACAAGACACACTGGCATGCAGGCACTGCACATTCACCCACAGATACCACATCAGCAACCATTTCAACAGACACCCCCACAGACCCACACACCACATCCACCATACCTAAAAACACCCAAACAACAGCTCAGAACCCACACACCCACACGCCTCAGACACCATACTGCCAGATACCACCGCAACACCCACAGACACATCCACCACATCCAACATACCCACAGACACCACCCCAACACCCATACATATCCTCCACGTCCACCATACCCACACACACCACCCCAACACACACAGACACATCCACAACATCCACCAAACTCACAGACACCACCCCAACAGACACACACACATCCTCCACTCCCACATCACCCAGCACCTCCACCTCCCAGCCCCCCAAGACACACAAATACCCACACTCACACACACAACAGACACTACCGAAACACAGGCATACCTCACACATGCACATACCTAAGGCATCTATACCAACAGACAAGCCCACCACTCCCTCAACCTCCAAGTCCCCAACTCCATCTCCCTATCACCCTACCGGTTTTCCCAAGGAGAGTTTCCTTGCCCTTTGCCCTGTTACCTCCAAACCACCTCCCAAACCCTAGAGGGTCCCACCTCAGCCCAACAAATCCCTTCCACGTCCAAGTCCTCCCTCCCCTGTCACACCTGCCCCCCTGCAAGCACCCACACCCCTCCCCCACAAGAAGAAGCCCATCCCTCTGAAGACAAAGCCACCTCCCAAACCGAAAGCCACCCATCCCAAATCTGATCAAACCACACCTAAGGATGAGCTCTGAGGTGCCTGCCTGCCCACTTGATGCCCCTTCCTGTGGAGGTCCCCTGGCAGTAATTGGAGTCAAGGTTGGGCACAGTAATATGTATGGACTCATATGGACTGGCCAATGACCTTCACACTTCAGTATTTGAATTGAATAAACCCAAACTTGTTTTGTTGAGTACAAATTTGTCCTGCCATTACTTTTCTAGCTTTATGTTGTTCCTGAGTAACTTGTGTTGTATTCCTACACGTTCATCCTGATTTCTGATCCACTTGCTGTTGTTTGCAATATCTAACTTTGTGGGCAGTGCTGTTCATCCAAGACAAGGGCAGATGTTCACTGTATGGATATGTGGGTGTTGATCCAATTGGGGTGCCATTGCATTATGTTATTTTTGCTAGGGTAAGTATTTCATCTTGTATTGGCCAATGTCAGCATGTATGCTGTTAGATTTGTCCCCATGATATGAAGTGTACTTTTGTCTCATGTGTGAGAGCTAGAGTTTTTTTGTCCACAAATGGATGGTGTTCAATCGTGCTAACTTCCTTTGCATTTGACTGACCATGTGTCCATTTTGAAGTGTGTACCTTGTAGCTACTTCATCTAGATGTATGGCCCATTCTGTTCTGTTGTATGTGCTTTCTTGACTTGCACTTACACATTTGGCAGATAGGCTTGTCACTTGGCTCACATATTGTTTGTCTCCGAGATACATGAAGGGCCAGTGTTAGAAATGGGGTCTTTGGTTGGCAGTCAGGTTACCCCCTGTCCAAGCAAGGACACTCACTCTAGGCAGGGTAAAAGAGAATCACCCTCAGCCAACCCCCTCTGAACCCCTTGGTAGCTTGTCACGAGCAGTAGGCTTAACTTCAGAGTGCTAGGTGTAAAGTATTTATACCAAACACACAGTACTTCAATAAAAACACAAAAAAATGACACAACACAGGTTTAGAAAAATAGAAACATTTATCTAAACAAAACAAGTCCAAAACGGCAAAAATCCACAATACACATATCACTAAGAATTAAAAAAGAGTCTTCATGTAATTTTAAACACAATGCTAACGCTGTTAGAGTGAAAATGTACCTTGGGTGCGTCAAAAATAACCCCGCACGGGCGAGTGTGCGTCAAAAAGGGCTTGTGATGCATCGATTTCTCTCATGAGCGAGGCCTTGCGTCATTTCTCCTTTAGTCGGGTCGACGTGTGTCGTTTCATCTCTCCGCAGGAGAGTGATAAGTTGATCCATTCAGCACTCTCAGGTCCGGGCAGGCCTTGCGTCGTTTTTACATGCCCAGCTGTGTTTGCGTCAGAAATTTAGCCGCACGATGGTCCGAAAACCACGCAGGATGGGTTGCGATCTCACCAGCCTCCATCAGCGATGCTGTGCGTCGTTTCTCCAGCCGCGGACATTGATCTTCTGGTCGCGTTGCAGGTGAATGTCGATTTTCAGCCGCAAAGCCGGCTGCGCATTGATTTTTCAGCTGTGGATTGGAGTTGCGTCAATCTTTTCCCCGCAGGGCGGTCGGTGCTTGGAGTTCTCACACTTATCCTGCCAGCTTCTGCTTTCAGGGTCCCAGCAACTAGATGGGCACCACTTGGCAGAGTAGGAGTCTCCCTAGAGGCTCCAGGTGCTGGCAGAGAGAAATCTTTGCTGTCCCTGAGACTTCAAACAACAGGAGGCAAGCTCTAAATCAAGCCCTTGGAGATCTTCACAAGAAGTAAGGCAACACAAAGTCCAGTCTTTGTCTTCTAGCACAGGCAGAAACAGCAACTGCAGGATAGCTCAACAAAGCACAGTCACAGGCAGGGCAGCTCTTCTTCCTCAGCTTTTCAGCTCTTCTCCAGGCAGAGGTTCCTCTTGGTTTCCAGAAGTGTTCTAAAGTGGTTTTCTCTCTTGATTGTGAAGTCCTGCCTTGCCTAGGCCAGGCCCCAGACACACACCAGGGGGTTGGAGACTGCATTGTGTGAGGGCAGGCATAGCCCTTTCAGGTGTGAGTGACCACTCCTCCCCTCCTTTCAAGCACAGATGGCTAATCAAGAAATGCAGACTACACCCCAGCTCCCTTTGTGTCACTGTCTAGTGAGAGGTGCAACCAGCCCAACTGTCAAACTGATCCAGACAGGGAATCCACAAACAGGCAGAGTCACATAAATGATTTAAGCAAGAAAATGCTCACTTTCTAAATTTTGCATTGTCAAACACACAGTCTTAAAATCAACTTTACTAAAAGATGCATTTTTAAATTGTGATCTTAGAGACCCCATATTCCACATGTCTGTCAGCTCCCAAAGGGACTCTACACTTTAATCATATTTGAAGGTACCCCCCATGTTAACCTATGAGAGGCACAGGCCGTGCAACAGTGAAAAATGAATTTAGCAACATTTAACTGTCAGGACATGTAAAACTCATTACTATATGCCCTACCTTAACCATACACTGCACCCTGCCCTTGGGGCTACCTAGGGCATACCTTAGGGGTGCCTTATTTAGAAAAGGGAAGGTTTAGGCCTGGCAAGTGGGTACACTTGCCAAGTTGAATTTACAGTTAAAAACTGCACGCACGGACACTGCAGTGGCAGGTCTGAGACATGAATACAGAGCTACTTAGGTGGGTGGCACAACCAGTGCTGCAGGCCCACTAGTAGCATTTGGTTCACAGGCCCTAGGCACCTCTAGTGCACTTTACAAGGGACTTACTAGTAAATCAAATATGCCAATCATGGATAAACCAATTACATACACATTTTGTATAGGAGCACTTGCACTTTAGCACTGGTTAGCAGTGGTAAAGTGCCCAGAGTAACAAAAACAGCAAAAACAGAGTCCAGCACACATCAAAAACCTGGGGAACAGAGGCAAAACGTTAAAGGGGACCACACCAAGGATAAAAAGTCTAACAGCCAGCTCTTGTACAAATGCTGTTTTAGGGGCCTGTGCAAAGTGAAATGTGTCCCAGGGCAGCCTCCTTCCATAAATGCTCCTGATGCTGCTATCCCTATTGTGCAGGTATTGTTTGCATTGTGAGCTTTGGATATTTGTTTCACAACCTATTGTGCATCCCAGTAACCTTTCATTGTGTTGTAATGTAGGTGCTCTGTGGGTCCATCGATGAGGAGCATTTGCAGCAGAACGTGTGTGATGGGCTCCATGGTGGCACAGGATGTGTAAACCTGCCTGCAGGTGAGTTGCTTCCTTTATGCTCTCCATTTCCACTGGTTGGGATGTGGTGGTTGGACTGCCACTGTCACATTGGCGGTAGGCAACATCATAATGTTTCCGTCAGAAACACTGGCTCTGTCAGCCTGTTTGGCCTTCCTTGCCACAGCAGTGGTTTGTGCTACCTGGGGGTGCCGGCTGGGAAAGCAGCAGTCTTTCCTCCATGGGACTGCCAGCATTGTAATACCGTGGTCTGACCGCCAAGTAGATGGCAGTTGAACCACCGCCATGGCGGTGCAAGGACTGCCAAACTTGTACTGAAGCCCTTAATCTTGGAACATTTGTATCTTTGCTTGTGTATGTTGGATTTTTTGTTGTTTTGGTCTTGTTTTATTCAGATAAAAATTGACTAGTTGTCTAAACTGGTTTGGAGTACTTTTGTGGTGTTTTCACTGTGTTGCTGTGCTTATGTGTACAAATACTTTATACATGTCTCTGAGATGAGCCTGACTGCTCGCGCCAAGCTACCAACGCTGTAAGCAGGGGTTATCTTAGCTGTGGGACTCCCTTACCCTGACTAGAGTGAGGGTCCATACTTGGACAGGGTACAAGCCACTTGCAACTAACACCTCCCTTTACCTCTACGTGCACATGAAAAATTATGTTATTTACAAAAATTACTTACATGAGTGATAAAGTGCTCTGTGACAAATGCACAAATTCATTGCTGTAAATGGATGCATGTAATGGATTTATGGTAAAGGCTGGTTCCTTGTTTTATATTCTGTTAAATGTGTGGTATATTCATTTTAGCTAATTCATTTTAGTTCACATCATACCTTTTAATTTCAATATGTAGTATTAATTTTAAAGCAAATCAACATAAGTTCAGTGCAAGCCATATTCATTTAAATAGCGGTCATATTAATTTAAACATGGCTTGTGTTTATTTCGATATGTGCTTAATTCATTTCAAAGCATGCTACATTTATCTCACAGTTTTATATTCATTAAAAAAAATGTCATGCTCATGTTACAGAATGTCATATTAATTTTGATGTGGGCCATAATAATTTCACCAGGTGTCATATGCATTTCAAAGTGGCTCAGATTCATCTTAACATGTGTCATATTCCTTTCAATGGATGTCATTCATTTCAATGGATGTCATATTCACCTTAACACCTGTCATAATAATTTGAACAAAGGTCATATCCATTTCAGCATAGATTATATTTATTTCAATATATGCAATATTTATTTTGCTCTGCACCATATCAATTTCAAAGCATAAAATATTCATTTTGACAAGTTTCATTTTAATTTCAGCATTAGTCATATTCAGTCTAAGACATGTTGAATTCATACCAGTGGAGCTCATATTTGTTTCAAAGTATGTCATATTCATCTTAGCATCTGCCATATTCCTTTTAATGAATGCTTCATTCATATTAACACATCTTAATTTTAACATGAATCATATCCATCACAACATATTTCATAATCATGTCAATGTATATCATTCTACTTCAATGCAAGTCAAATTCATTGGGATAAATGTCATGATCATTTTAATGTTACTCGTATTCATTTTAAAACATGTCAAATTAATTTCAATGAAGGTCATATTAATTTCAATTGATGTCATATTCATATTAACATTTGTCATATTGATTTTAAGATGCAACTTATCAATTTTAACATACATCATATTCATTTGAATATGTGTCATATTAATTTCTAGGCGTGCCATATTCATTTTAACAAATGTCATGAGAATTTCAGCTTTGGTCATACTCATTTGAAGGCATGTCAACTTCAATTCAATGGGGTTACATTAATTTCAACATAGGCCATATTAATTTCAATCATCTCCTATACATTTCTATATGTCTCATCTTCATTGCCATCTGGGTAATATTCATTTCAGCGTACATTATATTATTTTCAAAACACATCATTTTCTTTTCAGAATATAATACATTAATTTTAGTACTTTGTATTCATTTCAATCTGTCGTATTCATTACAATGTACGTGACATTCCTCTTGGCATATGTCAACCTTTTCAAGAACTATCCCATTCTTTTTGATGAATAAGTTATTCGTTTCAGTGATTGCTATATTGTTTACAGTAAGGGCCATATTAATTTCAATATGATTGATATATATTTCAGTATATTTCTTATTCTATTCGGTGTGGGTGTTATTCATATTAATCACTAAGTAGCACATTTACTCTGCCAGGTTTCATATTTGTTTTGACAAATAGTACATTTATTCTGGTGTGTGTCATATTCATTTTGCAGCACACTATGCATTTTAGGAGGTGTCCTACATGGGGAGCTGTAATTTTGACATGAACGGCTTCCCATATTTCTCTGTGCATGAGTGTGTATGCGTGAGCGTATTTCGGAGTGAATGACAGGGACTAAGATTGAGTAAGTGTTTGTGAAAGTATTTGAGAGTGTCAATGAGAGTGAAAGTGAGTGGGAATCTGAGGTCAAAAGAATGTATTTATAAGTGTAAGTGCGAGGGAGTGGGTGAAGGAGTGTGAGAGAATTATAAGGAGTGGGTGATTGGACAATGTGAGAGGGCATGGAAACGCATTAGGTGTGATGTTATCAGTGGTGCAGCAGATGCAGTTGCATCAGGGCCTAGAGCCCTTGTGTGTGGAAGAGTGAGTGTGTGTGTTTGTGAGTGAGAGAGAGCCAGTGAGTAAGACTATGATTGTGTGTAACTGTCAGGGGGAGGGAATATGAGTGAGAGAATGTGAGTTACAATGAGAGAGTGGGAAGAGAGTGATCACGAGAGGGAGTAACTATGAGTGAGAGAGTGTGAGAGAGTAATAATGTGTTTGTGTGTTTATGATCATGAGTCTGCTGCTGACCATGACATACTCAATATAATTCTGGCCTCATAGGGCAATCAAGGTAACATGCTGCTGCTGGACTACAGAAGGTAGTTCATGCCATGCCATACGAAAGAGCACCATTGCAAATTCAGGCTGACATACTAAACGTAATTCTTTTCATTGTCCCTGTTGAAAAATGCTAGCGCTTGCATACTGGAGGAAATTCTTGTTTTAACTTGGACTGTGGAGGCAATAAGGAAGGGCACACAAGGCAAAATGTAGACCTGGGAATACTGAAAGAAATACTTGACATAAAGGGACACCTATGGCAACATGCTGGTGCTGACATACTCAAGACAATTCTCTTCTTTAGCGATGGCAGCCCTGGCAAATTGGGGATTAGTGTGGGGAAGCAAACTGTAATAACACTCTGCCTCTGAAATACTGGGCCAAATTTGTAATGCATGGGCCATCCATGATATTTGGGCAATACCCGTGGCAACTTTCTGGTACTGGGATATTGTATGTGATTATTGTTATAGGTGGTACCCATAGCAAAATGCGACATTTACACAATGAAGGAAATTCTTCATATATAGGTAACTCTCAAGGCAAATTTAGAAAAAACGAGGTCAGCTTTTGGCAAGTATTACTCCCCACCACTTTAAAGATCAGTAGCTTCCACTGATATTGCATGAAAATGTTGCAACTGAATTCGGACACTGTCGTTTTGGGAGCAGAGCTGAATGACTTAGTCAAAGTACAATAGGGGTTCATTGCAGAAGAGAAGACCTGTTGAATAAGAAAAGAAAAGGTTAATTTTTTTCAGAGTTATTTTAAATGGGATTATCGGGGTCTCAGGGTGAGGAGCATAACTCGTTGTAAATACTATTAAGTAAAGGCCAGTTTGGTACCACGCCTAGATAGCTAGCAGCATGTACCCTGATTGACTAATCACCGAAACATTTAAAAAAGTAACTTTTGGCATGCCCGTCTTGTCCGCCATATTAATCACTATGCATTTGGCATTCATCTCACTGTTCAGCAAAATCCAAATAAATCACCTGTTTCCCAGCCACAGCAAAGTGTCTCAGCCTTTTTCACATGGAAGCAGATTGCTACAGGAGGGTTCTTCTGCTGGATTTTGTTGACACTATGTGCAGATTTTCCTTTCTCTCAGTAAGAAGCAGACCTGTTAAACAAGAAAAGGAAAATGTAGGAAAGTACCATCTTGCTTGGCATGTTAACCCCATTTTTACATGTATGTGAGTTTGTTTTTGCCTGTCTCACTGGGATCCTGCTAGCCAGGACCCCAGTACTCATAGTTTGTGGCCTGAATGTGTGTAGTGACTAACTGTGTCACTGAGACTCTGCTAATCAGAACATCAGTGCTTATGCTCTCTCTGTCTTTAAAATTGTCACTATAGGCTAGTGACCATTTTTACCAATTCTAATTGGCACACTGGAACACCCTTATAATTCCCTAGTATATGGTACCTAGGTACCCAGGGTTTTGGGGTTCCAGGAGATCCCTATGGGCTGCAGCATTTCTTTTGCCACCCATAGGGACTGCCACTGCAGCATGAGTGAAATAACGCACACGTTATTTCACAGCCATTTTACACTGCACTTAAGTAATTTATAAGTCACCTATATGTCTAACCCTAATTTAGTGAAGGTTAGGTGCAAAGTTACTAAGTGTGAGGGCACCCTTGCACTAGCAAAGGTGCCCCCACATAGTTCAGGGCAATTTCCCCGAACTTTGTGAGTGTGGGTACACCATTCCACGCTTGCACTACATATGGGTAAATACCTATATGTAGCTTCACAATGGTAACTCCGAATATGGCCATGTAACATGTCTAAGATCATGGAATTGTCCCCCCATGCCAAATCTGGTTTTGGGGTGCCAATCCCATGTATCCCCGGGGCTCCACTATGGACCCCGGGTACTGCCAAGTCAGCTCTCTGGGGTTTTCTCTGCAGCTACCACTGCTGCCACCCCACAGACAGGGTTCAGCTCTCCTGGGGTCTGGGCAGCCCAGTCCCAGGAAAGCAGAACAAAGAATTTCCTCTTTCCCTTTGAAAATAGGTGTTAAGGGCTGGGGAAGAGTAGCCTCCCCCAGCCTCTGGAAATGCTTTGAAGGGCACAGATAGGGCCCTCCTTGCAGAAGCCAGTCTACACTGGTTCAGGGAACCCCCAGTCCCTGCTCTGGTGTGAAACTGGACAAAGGAAAGGGGAGTGATCACTCCCCGGTCCATTACCATCCCAGGGGTGGTGTCCAGAGCTCCTCCAGTGTGTCTCAGACCTCTGCCATCTTGAATCCAGAGGTGTGAAGGCATACTGGAGGCATGGCCAGTGCCAGCAGGTGATGTCAGAGAGCCCACCTGATAGGTGCTTACCTGGCTAGGTGGCCAATCCTCCTCTCAGGGCTATTTAGGGTTTCTCCAGTGGGCTTTTCCTCAGATAACGATATGCAAGAATTCACCAGAGTTCCTCTGCACCTCTCTCTTCGACTTCGGCCAAGGATCGACCACTGACTGCTCCAGGACGCCTGCAAAACTGCAACAAAGTAGCAAGAAGACTACCAGTGACATTGTAGCACCTAATCCTACCGGCTTTCTCAACTGTTTCCTGGTGGTGCATGCTTTGGGGGCTGCCTGCCTTCATCCCGCACTGGAAGCCATTAAGAAATCTTCCGTGGGTTGACGGAATCTTTCCCCTGCTCCAGCAGGCACCAAACTTCAGCATCACCGGTACTCTGGGACCCCTGTCATCCTGACGAGCGTGGCCCCTGGAACACAAGTGGTGGACCCAAGTAACCCAGACTGCCCAGTGGTCCAACTGTCCAAATTTGGAGGAGGTAAGTCCTTGCCTCCCCTCTCCAGACAGTAATCCTGTGTGCCGTGTGAACTGCAGCTCCTAGTGCTTCTGTGCCCTTTTGCAAGGATTCCTTCGTGCACAGCCCAGCCCAGGTCCCTAGCACTCCATCCTGAATTGCTCAACTCCCTGAGTTGACCTTCGGATTCGTGGGACCCTCTTTTGTAGTGTTGAGATGACCGCCAAGCTCAGTCTTCTTGAACCCGTGCTCAATGACTTCTGCGGGTGCTGCCTTCTTGTGCGTGGACTCTCTGTGTTTCTGAGGGCTCCCTTTGTCTCCTCTCCCAAGTGGTGACATCGTGGTCCTTCCTGGGCCCAGGCAGCACCCTTTTTCTTCAACCGCAACCTTTGCAGCTACCAAAGCTTGTTTGCAGTCTTTCTCCAAAAAACAACTCTGCATCCTCCAGCACTCCGTGGGACGTCTTATGCACAAAGGAGAAGTTCCTAGCACCTTTCGTTGTTGCAGAATCTTCAGCTTCTTCCATCCAGAGGCAGCCATTTTTCACCTTCATCCGGGGTTTAGTGGGCTCCTTTCATGACTCTTGGACTTGGCCCCCTTCCTTTGCAGGTCCTCAGATCCAGGAATCCGTCTTCAGTGCTTTGCAGTCTGTTGTGGTTTTTGCAGAATCCTCTATCATGAGGGAAGTAGTAGCACTTTACTCCTTCTTTTTCAGGGTCTTGTGGTGGGGTATCTTGGACACCCTTAGAGTTTCCTTACACTCCCAGCGACCCTCTGCACACTACACTAGCGTAGGGGTCCATTTGTGGTTCGCATTCCACTTCCTTAGTATATCCGGTTATATGGTTTGTGTTCCCCCTAGGCCTATTGCATCCTATTGTATTCTACAATGTTCCCACTACTTTCTGACTGTTTTACTTACCTGATTTTAGTTTGTGTGTATATTTTGTGTATTTCACTTACCCCCTAAGGGAGTATATCCTCTGAGATATTTTTGGCACATTGTCACTAAAATAAAGTACCTTTATTTTTTGGAAACCCTAAGTATTGTGTTTCTTGTGATATGGTACCTATATGATGTAAGTGGTATAGTAGGAGCTTTGCATGTCTCCTAGTTCAGCCTAAGCTGCTCTGCTATAGCTGCCTCTATCAGCCTAAGCTGCTAGAACACTACTAATCTACTAATAAGGGATAACTGGATAACTGGACTTGGCACAAGGTGGACGTACCATCAGGTACCCACTATAAGCCAGGCCAGCCTCCTACAGAAAAGAAACTGTCTGAAAAGAACCAAGATGCCCTGTGTGAAGTTAACACAAGCCAATCAAGTTACACTCCCAGAGAAAGGTAGAAGCCTGCAATCATAATGATTATCCAAGCATTAAAACTACCAAAGTAAGCTTAGGCCATCTCATGAGTCACATTAACCATTTGGCATTCACTAACTAAACACTCCAAGCCACCTGTTTCCAAATCAGTGTGGTATTTATGAATTTCCTTTTTCTTGAAAGCTGTCTAAATAAGCAGTGCAGTCCTCTCAATTTTCTGGCCTCAGTGGGAAGTCAGTTTAAGTCAACCAGAATAGTAGGAATGTGATTCAATTTCCTAGATGAAGAGAGAAGTCTGACTATTGCCAAAGGCACTTCCAAGAACAGCGTTGTCGAAGACCATATGCAATAGAATTGGGAACAAACCACTGTTTTCAAGTGAGTAGTATGTAGAAGCGGCTCATGGGGATTATGAATAAAGAAGTGTCCAATGTGATTGTGAGGGACAAGACAGTGTGTGAAAGAGAGGGAGAGCAATGTGCAGTTGCTTCAAAAGATCAGCATTAAATATATATTTTTTGTTTAGGAGAGAGCAGGATGAACTCGGCTTTTTGGGACTGAGAGTGAGGAAGTTCTCAGACACCAAGGTCTTGTAGTTCAGTAGATCTGTAAGTAGCATAGGAGTTTTCAGCTAAATGTGTCATTAATGTATTGCTGTATCGAGACACCTATTTCTTCACTATGGGCCTTATTACGACCTTGACGGAGGGGATTCCTCCATCACAAATGTGACGGATATCCCGTCCGCCATATTACAATCTCCATTGAATATATTGGGATCGTAATAGGGCAGATGGAATATCCGCCACATTTGTTATGGAGGAATACCCTCTGTCAAGGTCATAATAAGGCCCATACTTTTGTGATTGTTTTCAAGAAAAGAGAGTGCAGAGCCAAGATGGCACCATAGCAGTAGGTCTGGTGCAAAACTCCAAGATGGTGATGTTATAAAACCAGCCCAGAAACATCCCAAAGGCCAACAAATGGATCACTGGTGTCCTGGCAGTACTGAGAAGATGAGGGAGTCTGGGTCTGATTTGTGGATGAGGGTAGATTGCAGAGATGCAGTTATAGTGAATAATGAGGCCCACGTCAACAAGACTGTTGAAATGAGGAGATGAGAAGTAAAGGTTGGCATAGTCTGGGTGCGGGAGTCCTCTTTGAGTGGCATGTATGAGCTGCTGCTGGTTAAAGCCAGTGGCATGCCTAAAAGGACAATCCTTGGACAAAGGCAGCACTGGAACTCAGCCATGCACTGTAAGAGGGAGCTACAAAGGAGCTGGGAGAGGCGATAGCGGGGCACCTGAAAATGGTGATGCATGAGTCACCAAATTTTGCTTGGTGAGTAGGAAAGCTGCAACAAAGGAATCAAGAAGACCACTTAAAGGTACCAACCCCACAGATATGTCCCTGGCTGGAACACTATTTTCAACATTCTTTGAGGGAAAGGGAATGGCGTTGGCTACTCGACAACATATGAGAAAATCTGAACTAAGTGATGTGCTGCAACAATAGCTTGAACTAGATGAGCTAAGAAGAAAGACTTGTCAAATAACTTTTAGAAAAATGCAAAGACTTGGAAAATAGATCCAGGAGTGATAATATAAGGTTTAGAAATGTATCGAAAGGTAAAGAAGGAGATAACTTTGAAAGCTACATCTGTGCTCTCTTTTGGCAATTTGTCTTAAAAAGGGGTAGATTTCCAAGTCATCACAGACCCAGTGGGTGAAAAATCTGAGGGCTCGAAAACTAGACTAAGAGATAATTTTGTGAAACTGACATCTTTCTCTTTTAAAATGCTGATCTTGAAAATGTTCTAGCAACTAAGGCCCAATTTTTAAGACGGCCAAAAAAAGTTACAAATATTGATGGAAGATATGGGCCTGGTTGACACATGGAGACATATGCCTAGGACAGAGGACTATTTTTACTTTTTGACCACATACACAGGACAAACACTAGAACACATTACATCTTCTTGGATAAGAGGGAACTAGGGGTGGTGACGAAAATGGTGATAGGTGACATAACTTTGTCATAACATGCACATATAGTGATAAACTTGAATGCATGTCTGTTCAGTAGAAGAGTGAGTTGATGGCAACTCAAAGACTATTTTCTCAGGGATCTTGTAAATACAATGAAGTTATTGCATCAGATAAAGTAATTTACACACACACACAGATGATGTTTTCCCAGACTTTATACACTGGGGCACTAGTAAAGAATACATAACAGTAATACTAATGGCTTTGGGCACACAATATAACACAAATGCAATCTAGAGTATGACAAGGCAGTGGAAGAACTGAGAAATCAAGAACGTTCCATTAAAGAGCCACTACTGTAGGTAATGTGAGTGAGATTAACAGGCTCGAGAGACAACTGACAATTCTTGAAGCAAACAGAGCAGTGAGAATGCTTCTGAGATTGAAGAATAAATATCACATCAATTTGGGCAAGTAAAAAGAGAATATTGGAGACAGTGGTCTCACTTGATACTCAGATGGAATTTTTTGGAGATGACCATGCACACACTAGACTTTCGAGAAAAATGTAAAAGTCTGCATCTTGGTATTTGCCAGCTACAAGGTCCCAATAGCAAGAATGCTAGTAAATGATGATAGGTAGAGGGAAATTAGGTTGTAGAGAGGGACCTGACAAGTTTGCCCCCTGTCACATTTCTTTGTTCATTACATTGCACTGTTAGTGTCAACAATGTGAGGTGACTCAGATTTCCAAGGCTTAGTGTTTTGGGGCAGAGCAACATAAAATACATCTGATTGCTGATGATGTACACATCCTCACAGAAACAATGGAAGAACTCAGACATTTAGAAATCTTTGATAGAGAAGCTTGATTTAAATTTAACAAATCTGAAATAGTATTACCTTACCCCACAGAGAAAGGCAGGCTGTTACAAAGTGAATTCCCCTACGATGGATTGCAAGACAGTTCTGTTACTTGGGCTTAAATATTACCACATAGCTGTAAAAAAATGCTCTGGGTGAACTGGTCCCCTTTATCAATGGAAATGTTGACAGACCTGAATAAATAGACTGTGCTCCCTCTGTCTTTGCTAGGGAAAAAAGAATTGGTAAAAATTAATATGATTCTGTCTTTCCTGTAGATCTTTCAGGCATGCTAACCTTGATTGTGAAGGAATAAAGAATGGCTCTACAGAAAAAGATTGTGGCCTTTGTACATTGAGGTAAAAAGGCTAAAATTTCCAAAAAGCACATGTCAGCACCGTGGACATATATATACATATATATGGACGTACTCTTAAACTCACATCTGAAACTCCTTCAGGAGTCGACATCCCAAGAAACAGGCAAGAAATGGGTGCTCATGGGTGAGGCAGTGATTGACAGACCAATTTGGAATGTACTATGGCTCAGTTGATGCAGCCGGCATGAAAAGGCACCCATAAGTGACATTCTGAGTACCTTAAAGAAAACCTGGGATGAGGTGGGCACAAAACTAGGACTTAGCCATCCTCATGCACAAAAATTGCAAAATTTACCCCAGCCCAGAATTACAGGGACAGTGCCTTCAGAGATTGTTGAAGGAAGACTGTCTCATATTGAGCAATCTGTTTCACAAGAGGGAATCATGCCCTTTAAAAAAATGTAAGACTGAGTTTGCTATCACGCTAAATTATTAATATACACTTAAATATGAAAATGGGGCATGCACCAAGATGTGAACAAAGAGAGCCCACAGATTGAGGCTTTAATTAAGAAATGATCAGGCTCCAATATCCAACATGTATAGGCTGCTACAAGAAGGGGAATAGAAGGGTGAATTAACATTTTAGAGAATATGGTAAAACATATTATAGAGGCCCATGGATGACAAAGATAGGAACATGCTCTTGGGCAATGTTCTTGCCAATAACAAAATGTTTTACACTGAGAACAAGCTTATATATGAATCTACAATTGGTACCCCACTCCACAATACCAGAAAGAAATGTACCCTGTTTTAAGAGTACATTTTGGAGATGTGGGCATTTGGACGCAACAACTCTCTCTGGTGATCCTTAGCCAAACTGAGACATTACTGGAAGAATGTTCTACAAATAATCAAACAGATCTCGGGTTTTCAATACAGGATATCCCAGATGTGATTGCATTGAGTCTACAAGATATAAAGTCCATTCATATTTGTTATGCATGTAGGATATTTACTGAACATGTTTTGACTAATATGATACAAAGAAGTTCAATTAATTTTTTTAGCAGACCTTCTGTTGTTACTTATTAGTTTTCAGTCAAGTGTGCATAGTTCATTTCCATATTCAAAGATTTCTTCTGGTAGGATGGTGTCCCACCACACCCATGATGTCTCAGAAATTATTGTTATCCACTGTTGTGTCTTGTGGATCCTCATACATTTCAGGGAGGAAATTATTTGATCATTATGAGTCTCTCCACATTTTGAGGAGACAGACTGACCTTGAAACTGGCCTAGCAGCACTGAAAATGTTCTCTGTGGATACGCTGGCTACAGGACATGGCAGATGTTTTATTGCAAGCCTGCTGACTTCTAGCCACTGTTCCCTTTTCGTATGCCAATAGACTAATGAGTCTTGCTCTACGGGGAATCTTGTTTGGTCTTCCAAGTACTCCTATAACATCCTGTTATAGTTGACATTTGCTGCTGTTACGTTTCCTGCATCTGTGTGCTCAATCTAAGTCCTGGAACTCCTAAAAAACTTCAGTCCTTTGTCCTTGAAGTTGTGACATTTTTCTCTAAAGGCTCATTCTCTTCTAAGATTATATAATTCTTATAGTTGGAGAAATCCAGCACTGAAAAAGGAATGAAAGCAAAGAGCCCATGTTTGAACCGTGGATCCAGAATAGCAGAGCAGATGTTCTCTAAAGTGGGCACAATCTCTTGTTGTAGCCTGATATTTGTATTCCTGACAAAGGTTTAAGCTCTTGTCCAAACCAGCTGCTTCTTTATTAATAATGGTAAATTGGTTTTCCACTTTACAAAAATGATTTTGCAGCAAGTGTAACAACTGAATGGCTTGGCTGATGGTACAACAATACTTGGTGACATACTGTGTCAAAATCTCAAAGGGTGTAAGTATTTTGATAACTCTTTTAGTCTTTAACAGGTAGAACAAGTGGAATTCAAAAAGGTCAGATCCTCCTGTACTAGGGTTTTTGCAGGGACCTCGTTAGCACATTTGATGATCCCTGACACTTCCAGGCTTTAAAGAATTGATCAAATGTGTGCAAATCCTAAGACAGATGAACAGTAAGTTGTGGACTGTTTATTCCCTTTTAAGGAAATCCTGCATAATCAAGTTGATGCAAATGCTAAACAGAGCACTCTACAGTATCCTCCTTCTGCCATAGCTTTGACAATATTACTGCTATTATCAATGTGAAGTCAATTCATGGGACCCCAAGTTCAAGGCATTAATAGACCTTGGTGTGAAATAATTTCAGGATGTTGGCAGGGTTGTATGAGTTTCCATGGAGAACAATTGCAACTGCTACCTGGCAATGAATGCCTTTAAAAGCATCAGTACTTCTGGCACAGAGTAATTTCCTCTCCTTCACTGTGTTGAAGGAGGCACAGTGTGCAGTGGTGCACATCTACTCTATAGCTTGAGAACTAGTCTAGTGGGATGACTGCACTGCTCATTGCTTTCCACAACTGCTTTAGCAACAAGCCCCAGTGCACCATGGTGCAATTTTGGCAAAGTGACATTTGAAAAATAGGTCAGGTTGGAGCTTTCCATTGTGGAAAAATGGCCTTCACTAATTTCAGAATCCTCTCTTTATCCACCAAAGAAAATGGGAGGAGGTCAATCACCACCATTGTGTCCAATTTCCCATTGTGTAACTGGACCAAATGATAGGTCTATGGCATAGAGCATTCCTGGAAACAGAACCATGATATTATGATTATTATTGTTAGTCATTAACTGATGAAGACAATGATCCCACATCAAGTTATGTCTGTGAAGATAACCTGCTTGGCCACTTTGGCGTGGACATGATATTCTCTACTTGGTTTGTGATGCAAAGACATATTTACTAAAATTGTTAGACAGAGCTTTTCCCTTAATAATAATGCCTAATTGAGGGAGGCACTAAGTAGAAGAAACCTTTTAAATTCTCCTAACCTTTCACACATTACATGTATGCTGAACTGAACAGAGCACATCCAGTGTGTGAAAACATTAGCAATTTGTCTACCCACAACAGAGGCACAAAAAGGTGTGAACTATCTGCACCTGCCTATGAACAACCACAAAGAGAGTGATCAGGAAAAAGAGACAAAAGTCTGACCTCACCTAAAATACCCTTCTCACTCTGAACAACAGACTGCAGCCCCACCTTACACCCCACAATCTACCACGTGTCAGTGCTACAGGAAGACTGATTAGCATCCCCACTCATTAAAAGGGTCTGATGGAATTTTGACAGGAGCCCTGTCTCGTATGTCCTCACTTTAGTGCCTACGTCTCCGCCACTCTCCTTGCTCCTGGTACACTTTCACTGCCTGGGAAAACAACCTCATCCCCATCTTGTGCACAGGAACCGGGTGGGTGCTTCCAAAATGGAACCCACAGGCCTTTATTACTGTGCTTCACACAAACATACAACCCATATACCTCAATTGTCAAATTCACAAACACATAACATACACTTAGGATGTTAGAACCAGGTGCCTCTTGTATCAGCGATTGCTGTGCTGTCCATTAAAACAACCTAGGGATTAGGTAACACAACAAGGAATAAACTTGACTGCGCTTTGGTGAGATGCTCTCAGCCAGAGTCACATAATTTTTAGTGAGTGAGTGAAACAACCTTTAATACAGAATGATGTGGAAAAACCATTAATTGAGACTTTTCCCAAAGACTGCTTCTTCGCCACCCTACACTGTGCAGTGTACAGACCCTTAACCAAACTTGGTGTTCTTCAAACTATGTTTTAAAGTTGAGCCCTAGGATTGGCACACAACAGGCTCTGGCTTTTAATGTTTAAATGATGTGCACATTCGGACTTGCATGTTTAAACTGTCTTCTGTGGACTTGGAACATTATGTGTAATGTTGTTTTTTATACAGTTTACATCCACAGATTTCTGGTTATTTCAGAAAGACTTCTTCCACAATAATCATTAAACCCTTCATGAAAAATTTACCTTGACTTCTTTCCACTTGATTCCTGTCTTTTCTTTCTTAAGAGCGTCCCTCTTCTTACCTTCCATCCTCTGCATGCCTTCTCTCAGTCTCATGCCCGTCTGCCTTAATTTCTCTTGTAATTCTTCAAAAGGATGACCCCTAATTTCATAGATCACTACCTCTCATTCTTTAAAACCCTATCCCTGCAACCTAACACTGCCTAATCTCTGCCTGTCTCACCACCCATTCACCTGTAATAACATAGCCCCCATTAATGACCACACCTAATTGGTATTTATTTGTGATTTTTTAGAGCACATTACTAATCGAAGTAACCAACAATAAGCACTGGATTACCTACTAACCTTGGGTTCCAGAGTAGCATGCTACATATCATAAAGCGCTTCAATACCTTGTCGGGGGTAATAAGCACTATATACATGCTATTACAAATATAAATACTTGGGCCAAGCAAAGGTTGTCAATGTGCTGAATGTACTCAAAGCTGAAGATATCTTCTAATTCTTAATCACCTTTTTTTGGCACTTTTGGTTCTTCTGTCCAAGCAACTCAAATCTTTTTAGGTGGTGTTCGTATAGGGTTGGGTATTTCTTTTTCATATTGACAAATTGACCCCCTGTGTAAAGATTTACACCGGGCCTAGCACAAAGGACTAGTTTGCTTAAAATAGAAAAGGTGATGATGATGTGTCCAATGTAAGAGCATACTGCTTTTCTAGTGAGCTCAAAAGAAATGAATCATACAATTTAACAATAACACACTTGTATGAAGTAATTATTAGGACATACATTAGTTAGACAAAAATCAATGAAAAGCTAAAAAATCTTAAAAGGTTTTCAATACTAAAAAATACTTTGACATTGAAAATTCATACAATGAGTCTGACATAATACTACAATAGCAACAGCACTCATAGCATACTATGTGAAAGAGAAATAAACATACCTGGGTCTCCACCAGGGCCCACAGGTCACATATGAGACCAAAGAAATGGATGACGAAAATCAATTAATTGTGAATAAGAACCATGTCCCAGTGGCTCCATTTACCATGGCAGAAAGTATAAGAAGCAAATTCTAAAAAATGAGAATTAATATTTAGTGTCTCCACAGGACTCGTTTGACCCCTATGACAGCGAGGGGAGGCTCAAAAATATTGATTAAACTTATTGAAAATAATCATCATGGCCTAGTGGGCCCTATCACTATAGCAGAAAATATTTGTAAAACATTCTAAAAAAGGAACCCTAGGGCCTGATTTAAGTCTTGGAGGCAATAGTCCCACCATTCATTTTACGTTGGATTTCCCATCCGCCTACCAGGTGGTCCACCCGTTCTATTTAGATGTTGGCGTGTCCATAGACGAAAGACTTCTGACAAACTGCCACCACCGCCATGAATCTCGACCCCTGTTGACAGCGCCATAGGCAAAAGTCGCTGGTGGCAGGACTCCAGTCAGTTTTACCGCTGAGCCAATCACGATGTGCCTTCCCGCCGACACAACTGTGGCAGCTAAACCTCCACACCTGAGTTGGCAGATTGGGAGGAATAAAAATATGAAACTCACCTTTTTCTGAGTATCCTCATTTCCTGCTGCCATGAACCCGGTCATAAAAATCCTGCTGTTTCTGCTGTTCAGGGACCAAGATAAACATCAACCCCATTGTCTCCAGGCTAGAAGGCAAGTCACTGTATTACCTGCCATCTTCTGAATTGTCGGTGTAATGTAGCACAGGACTTTTGCATGTTTAACAAATACTTGGAAGCAATAGTACAATGATGTGCAATGTAAATGTCTGTAATGTCGTAGTTAGAAAAATGTTTAAAAACACACACCAGTCTGGTACTAACTGCTTTCATGACATTGGACACCTACATAAAAAGTCACATCAATCCCCACTTGAAATGTGTCCATACAGGTGTGTTCAATAATGTACCCTAAACTATCATTTTATATGCATAAACAGTACACCCAATAGGACCTACATAAATCCATGAAGCAATTGCAAAAAATGCTAAAAGTGTGCGCAAACAGAATTTACAACCAATATAACATTTAAACTGGAAATATGTCAGAGATGTATGAAGGTCACATGCCCCCTTGGTTTGTGAAATTCATGACAGCCATTAGATGTCATTTAACTTTGAGGTGCAAGGTTCCCTGTGTAATGCATATGTGTATATTAAAGACAAATTATGGTAAAATAAACACACATTCTCCACTCATAAAAACAGAAACACATATCATTTTGGCATAGGTGTCCAGTAACATGATGAATGCTTGCACCAAAATTAACATGTCAATCACAAGTGTACATCACTAATGTATTCATTCCAAAAATATCTAAAAAATTAAACCTGTGCTTCTCACTGTCACAAATGAAAGACGGTGCATGGCACACACATTAGCAGAAATAACAACATCATCAAACAATTAATACTACATGAGATACTTCTCTCAGTGTATTATATTTTTGTTATCAACAACTGATGTCCAAATTGTCCACAATTGGACACTTGGGCTTCAGGCCCTGAACTCGCTTCCTAATTTCCCTGCCAGGTACAACTTCTTCAGGAAGAGGCATCTATTTGGCAGAGAGCAGGCACTTCAATGATTTACTTGGGGGCGGTCCTTGGGTTTCAGTTTGGGAGGGTTGGGTTTGGTTTTGAGAGGGGTGGGTTTGGATTTGGCAAGAGTGGGTTTGGGTTTGAAGGGCTGGGCTGGGATGTGGGAGGGGTCGGTTGGGGTGTGGAAGGGATGGAAAGACGTTTTGGAGGGGTGGTGTGGGATGAGGAAGGGGTGGGCTGGGTTGTGGTAGCAGTCAGGGCCGGGGAAAATGAATGGATTCCAAGGGAAAATGGGTAGGGTGGTAGGCAGGGAGTTTGGGTTGGGAGTGGTAGTGTCTGATGTACTTGTGTCTGTTGATGTTGTCAGTGCCTGTGGGTCTGGTATATGTGGTGTACATGTTTGTGTCTCTTACTGGGTGTCTGTTGTATGAGTGAGTGTGGTATTTGTGTACAATGTGTGTAACATGCATTGTATGCGTGTGTATTGATGGGTGTGCTGTTAAGGTGATGTGTGTGGTTGTGGTGCCTGTGGATGTGCATGTGCTGGAGCTTGTGTATGCGGTGGTGGGTGTGTATGTTTGTGTTGTGGTGGTTGTTGTGTCTACATGTGTGGTGGTAGTGGGTGTGTATGTTTGTGTTGTGGTGGGTGTCGTGTTTGCAGGTGTAGTGGTGGTGGATGTAGATGTTTGTGTTATGGTGGGTGTTGTGTCTGCAGATGTGGTGGTGGTGGGTGCCGATGTTTGTGTCATGGTGGTGTGGAGTCTGTATGTGTGTTTCTGTGTTTCTTGCTCTGTTTGTGTGTGGATGTGCTGCTTGTGTGGTTTTGAGTTGGTGTGTGCAAGTGTGTGAGTGTGTTTTGGCTAGGGCTGGGAAGAGGGATTTGGGATGGGGAAGAAGTGGGAGTTGGGGCAGGAAGTTAGGATGGGTCGGGCAGCAGTCAATGAGGAGGTTAGACCATGAAATGACCTTTGTAGGCCAGATGTGACACTGTGACTGCCATCCAGGTATGCTAGTATCTGTCTCATCTGCCCACTAAGCCCTGGGATGACATTCAGTAGAGCAGTCAGCCTACAGAGATAGTCTGCAATAGGTCAATAGCCTCCTCATTGAGCGCAGCCATGGAGACAGGGACAGGGAGAGGTGCATGCAGCGAAGGTGACATCATCCCTTTTAGGGGGGCAGCTATGGCCTACTGGGGGGGCAAGAGGGAATGTTGAGATGGAAATGTGGGTGGTGGACAATGATGAATGCCAAATTGTTGCACTAGAGTCGACCACCACTAGGGACAGGCCTTCTACAAAGCCCTCCAAAGATGATGTGGAGTTGCTGGTGGCCTCTATGTCAATTACCTTGCCCTCGGTGGCACTGAGTCAGTGGTGTCTGCATTGATACCAAAGTGCCCAGCTTCTTCCCCGCTGCTGTCACCTTCTCTTGCCCAGACGATGCTAAAAACACAGATACAACAGTTTGAGTGTATCTTTGTAAATAGAATGAAACAGGAACTTTGCTCACAAAACATTTGCCAAGTCTCAATATTAAACCAGCTTCAAGGCTCCCAAACTGGCCTTCTTTATCGTCAGTATCATGCTTGGAAGGGAAAAGTCCACAAACCATTTGCTCCCAGTCTAGAAATTCCCCATAATAGCACCCACATCATGTATGCCTTTTATCTCTCATCCACTTTTATTTGTCTGCATGACAAATGGATTCAACAGCATGAGTAAATACATAGACCTCAATACATTCCTAACACACTTCAGTGCAGAGCAAAAACATGTCCACATTTCTAAAAGAGTCATGTTTTGGGCCTGGTATTCGAAATGGGATACTCCAACATCTATGTGATGTAACCTTCCATCTGCAAATGTAATTTTAAGCATCACTTTTCTCACCTTCAATGATTTTTCATCTGGTCATAACTAGGGCTACTTAAATGTCATTGGGGTACGTGTAACTCTGTCACCAATATACACATATTCCTATCTGTTTCTATCAATACAGATTGGCATACACATTTATGTTCGTTGACACAAACTGTCAGGGTTATCTTTCTGCAAGAGTGAAATGGACACAACAATAGTTCCCAGATTCCTTATGAACCAAAATGACTCCAAAAGAAGTCATGCCTGATCCACCAGGATGAAGGGATGAGCCTTGAGCAGGAACAGACCTTCCCAGTGCGACGTCTGGTGTTGTCCAGGCTATGTGTAAAAGGTAAAACAACCTTAGTTCTCAATACTTAAATAAGCCTTCTTTCCCAATTCTAAGTATACAAGTGAGATGTACCTAATGTCCCTTCTCCTTTTCTGTAGATGCTGGCTCCAGCTGAAGTGGTTATACAATACTTCTGAAATAGAGTCAAGGTAATTATTTCCACAGGTAATGATCACAAGCACATGTAGATATGTCATGGTTTGCACAAACACATACCTAATGGTATGAATAATGTGTTTAGATGATCAATATCAGTTCTTCACAGGAAAACTAGTTCCCTTTGGGTAATCTGCTTTCTTCTTTCTGTAAGTATAATATGCAATCAACTATCTATTTAACTAAAGAGTAAATAAAAATAATAGGTCTGTACATGTGCTAGCAATACCTTACTAGGACTCCTGGTTTACTTCTACACAAACGCTGCCACAATAATAATAATGTCTGTTCCTTTCAGGCAAAGAATTTGCAAAATAAATGGCTAGATTCACCAATTCTTAAAAACAGGTTTTAATCAGATAAGTAACTTCTTGTCTTTAGTACAACTAATTAATGATACTAATGTTCAGGTTGCTACTTTGCGATCATACCAATTGATTTATCTTTTTGCAGGATTTAAATTGAGGCAAATAACAGAAGCAGTCCTAGCAACAGAATCCAAATCGGATAAGTAACTTTTGTCTTTAATAACTGTACTTTACCAATCAATAGGATGCAGCCTGAAATAATGATTCATTATCGTATTGTTTCATTTGAAGGAGTCCAAGGGCGCAGAAAAGGAGCAGAAAACCCACAACTCCAAAAGAAGGGGAACCCATCGAAAGGATGCTGAGCGCTTGGCGAACGCTACATGAGGCAAAACATAGGTGAGTACTGAATTGAGAAACTGACTATGAGCAGTCATCAAGACACAGCACATAGCCTAAATGGGCTACGCGCTCCGTCTTAAAGGGCCCCCACATAAGCGTGCGGCGTCTACCACAAAATGCTTACATGCACATTTGTGAAGGACGAAGGCTTTTTGACAATCTGCTAATGTCTACATGAACACCACTTGAATCTGGATGTTGAAACATATTTCTAACATATTTCAGATAAGGAATGATGCCATTGTATAAATGTTACCAGTTCTTTTGGTTCAGATGCTCATGATCATATTGTCATTGTACCAACTTACCAATGTAAAGTCTGAAAAATCAACCGTATCATAAGTGCATGCAATGCCATATCAGCAGTAATAGGGCCTACATTACTTACTCATATTTGTGATGGAACATCACACCTGACCCAATCATCAAATGGGGGTTGTTTGGCACAAATATCCTCATAACATGGAGAAAATACAGGTACCCCTTTTTCGCATGCAGATGTTTCTGCTCAAGACTGTATTTGGCTTGTGATGCAGAACCTAGTGAAAATCTTTATCACAAAACAATACATCAAACACAACATCAGACACCGTCTGAAAACCCTAAACCTCCAGAAATCATTGTCTGCGTTGGATGTGTGTCAACCGTCATGTTGATTCGAAAGAACATTGCTGTAAATTTAAAAGATTAAACAACAAGAATAGCTACACCACCTTGATGCTGCTGTTGAGCCCTCAACTGCCCATCAAGCTACAGGTATGCCACTGTAAGGATGTGGGCCATTAGGGGACTCAGGGTGTGGCTCACGCTACCTCGTTTGGAGGCCTGGCCGAGCTGGACTTTGGCTGACTTTCTGGTCCAGCTTCGGGGGTCCTCCCACCTCTTCCTGCAATGAGGGCTGGGCTGCTTATGGACCCTAAGGTTCCACATCTTCTTTGCGATGGCCTTCCATATATTCCGCTTTTAATGGCCATTGATCTGTATGGATTAGAAAGAAAAAAAAAAGGTTTAGCATGATTTTGTTTGGCTGTAGTGGTGTGACACAATTCTATTGCATCTCTCACATGCATTCCCAATGTAGTCAGTACAGATTCATTTCAAACATTTAACATTTCCTAGGAAATACATTTAGAGGTAGCAAAAATGTTAAAAAATTATGGGAACATATATGACACAATAGGATCACTAATCTAACAAAGACATGAGATGTGCATTGATTGTGCAGGTCTTGTGTGACAATTCTCACTGATACTTTGTTTTCCTTACCTGCAGACATATGAACCAAGGGATGGGTAGAAGAAGGCATCCTCAAGTCTACAAGCCATTTCCAGACCACACCATGGAGGAAAGGGACATTATCAAGAGGTTCAGATTAAATAAGCAAACTATACTAGATTTGTGTCAGCAACTGGAGCCTGATCTCCAGCCTCACAATAAGAATAGAAACTTCAATAAGACTAATATTTAACTTCATGGCAATAATTAATTTTGTGGCCACTGGCTCTATTCAGTACACTGTGGCAGTATCTGGAGGCATGGCACAGCCAACTTTCAGTGATGTGCTACAAGACCTCCTTGCTTCAATGATGAGACTCATCAATAGCTTTGTCCAGTTTCCAAGAGCTCAGGATTTGGCCAATATGAAGGGAGAATTTTATGATTTAAGTGGCCTGCCACATGTGGTCGGAGCAACTGGTGGCCTTGGTGCCACCACACACCAGGGAATAGGTCATGTGCAAGTTGTCTGATTACTGGATGTTTACCTCTCAAGTGTGTGTGCCAGCTTTCCTGGGTCAACACATAATTGCTTTGTACTATGGAACAGCACCATACCCCTTCAATTGTCACAACTTGGACCTGGGAGGACATAGCTCATTGGTAAGTACAATATGACTTGAAGATCATTTGCTTTAATCTTAGTTTAGGAATGTACAATAGCTGATATGATTTTAATCTATTAATACATTGCTTCCATGTAGGACACTCCTCGATCATGGTTGTTAGCACCGCTGAGGAGTCCAACATTGCCAGGGGAAGCCCGCTTTAATAAGGCCTATAGAAGAACATGGAGGCCAGTGGAGCGGGCTTTTGGGGCTCCTGAAGGCCAGATGTATGTGTCTGGGCAAGACCGATGGAGCTCTCCTGTACTAACCCGATAATGGGAGAAATTTACAAGTGCCTCCTTGTGCCACATTAGTGTCCTTTTTTCACGCTAATGTGGCGCTATGAAGAAATTTTTGCTGTGCCAAATTCATAAAGTGGCTTAATGCATGCAGCAGGTATAATGTTTGCAAGGGGGTGTCCAGGTGTTAGGAGGCCTGCAAAAATGGCACAGTGTAATCTTCAAGATGCCACTATGCTATTTTTGGCATCATTTTTATGCCTGCTCAGAGCAGGTGTTAAAATGCCGCAACCATATTAATCTTTGGGCCTCATTGCACTTTGCAAAGCATCACAATAGCTTCAAAAAGTTTGAAACTATAGGCCTAACATGCGCCATGGTATGCCGTATTATAAATATGGTGTACCCCTGGTGTAGTTAGGTGGGGCAGGGGTGATGCAAGAAAACTGGTGCATCAGTGCTGATGCACCAGTTTCTTATACATCTGCCCTGAGGTGTGCCTGCTGCATACTACACAACCTCGCCCTGCGACGGAACATCTCAATCATCGCAGAGGTTGGAGACCGTGAAGAGCCACCGGGTGAGGGTGTTGAAATGTCCAATGAAGATGACAGTGGTGAAGAGTAAGGAATTGACCAACGCCAAGGTGTCATTGATCACTACTTCTCCTGAGTGTAAGTGTACCCTTACATATTGTGATAACCAATATCTGAACAACTTGTGACATACTAAACATATCAGTCTATGATGGTAATTTGGTAGGACTGGTCACTTCAGGAAAGTCCAAAGCAAAGATGTTTGTGGACCAACGTTTCCCTTCAATGACTACTGTGTTTGTTCACATAGATTAACTTTGCTTGTGCTAAGTATATTGTCGCGTGGGCTCTCATTATTCTAAATGAGACTACTGGATTTCTAGGCGGCAGGATCGATAACGGTGTGGGGGACTGAGTCTGACCCACGTGTAAAGAACTCTGTCACCCTAAATCCGGTTTTTGCTCCGGCTAACTAGCAGTGCCTCATTTTTCCCATGAGGAAGGAATGATTTGGCAGCCGAGCGCATGACATCTTTGGAACTTCTCAGGGAAGTCGTGGTCACTCAGATCCAAACCAACTCTCTTATTTCCAATATGATCTCATATACAAATGACAAAGACAGTATAAGTTTTATATAATATTTTTAATAAAACGACTGTATTTTAGATATTAAGGCGTGAGCCGCAATAACCAGAACGATACAACACAGTAGGATTGAAATAGTCACCAGGAGAGTAAAACATAAGAACAAAGCTATCATATTGTCTAACAGTTTCTACTCTCCCTCTGCTTGTTCTATTTAGAGCACAGCATGTTAAGCTTCTAGCTTGCCTGTCAGAATCACTGTGGAGACATCAGACCTCATACCTGAGCAAAGACCTGTGATCTTGGTTCAGCATCTGCAACGAGGCAGTCAGCGTCTAGTTGTGGTTCCCTGGTCGGAATCTCCCTCTTCTGTGTATTGGGACAAGGAAGTGATTTTATAACTAACATGTCATCGTGATCACAAAATGTCCCTACGCAGGAATGCCAAGTCTAAACTCCTACCACGTCTATCGGCAATGTACCAGACTGTTTCCTTGACTGAAGCACAGAGTAAATATGTTATGGAGAACTCCAGTGCTGAAGTAGGCAAAACAGTGTGATAGGAATAACAAAACAACACCGTAGAACTGGCTATTCGAAAAATAACAGTACGAAGCCTAATAAAAAGCATGTAGAGCAAAGTGCACAGAGGCTCTAAGCTGTCAGCAAATGAATAAAATATATTCAGGGCAAAGTGCACAAAGGCCTAAAGCCTGAAGCTAAAGCGCAACGAATACGTAAAACTGACCACACTACAATATGAATCTTCCTAACTTATCATTTAAGTCTAAGGGTGTCATTTTGACCTTGGCGGACGGCGGAGGCCGTCCGCCAAGGTACCGCCGCTGAATGACCGCACCGCGGTCAAAAGACCGCGGCGGCCATTCAGACATTTCCTCTGGGCCGGCGGGCGCTCTCCAAAAGAGCGCCCGCCGGCCCAGAGGAAATGCCCCTGCAACGAGGACGCCGGCTCAGAATTGAGCCGGCGTAGTTGCAGGGGTGCGACGGGTGCAGTTGCACCCGTCGCGTATTTCAGTGTCTGCTTAGCAGACACTGAAATACTTTGCGGGGCCCTCTTACGGGGGCCCCGCGGCACCCCCTTCCGCCATCCTGTTCCTGGCGGGAGACCCGCCAGGAACAGGATGGCGGTAGGGGGTGTCAGAATCCCCATGGCTGCGGAGCGTGCTCCGCAGCCATGGAGGATTCACAAGGGCAGTGGTAAACCGGCAGGAGACCGCCGGTTTACCCTTTCTGGCCGCGGCTGAACCGCCGCGGTCAGAATGCCCTCGGGAGCACCGCCAGCCTGTTGGCGGTGCTCCCGTGGACGGTGACCCTGGCGGTCACCGGCCGCCAGGGTCAGAATGACCCCCTAAGTGTATATGTGAAATCATTAATGTTCCCTTGTTATTCTGGTTTAGGGTCGTTTACCACGTCATGTTCATTTGGACAATCAGAATTGTGACATTTGTAGTGATGTGTTGCTGTTAGAAAGTACAAAGGAAACATGGGTTGATCCTGGGACAGGCACCCACTTTTAAATGGACTGATCGTGTACAGCGATAACTTGCACTGTAATTGAATGAAGGTTCCTGAGATTGTATCAGATCTGTTTTCTGTTGGATGTTGCCACCAAGGCAATTAGCGCTGCTTAACCCGCTCCAACCAAGTGTATTTCAAGCCATAGCATACTGGTCTCCCTACACAATGGCTAAATCTTCAGTTTGTGTCCAGTGTAGGAAGCTGTAAATGTGTCTCCTAATAGTTTAAAGAACTTTTTTTAGCACATCACTGAATGATGATTGTGACATTGCACCATACACTGACACAGTGTCCTGAAATGGTCATGTGTCCACACTTTTTATTACTGCCATGATGTAGACTATTGGTGTTATTGATGTAGGATTCCTAATGTAAGGGCACCAAGACTGGCTTCAGCTAAGGTCATGAAGCATTAATAGTTTGCCTATTTAAGTTGATTTGATGAAATATTCACTTTCTTCCATGGTGACAAGGTTCTGGAGTGTCAACTTCTAAATGGCACAGACTCTTTGGCTTCTGCATGGTTTGTGAAAAGAATATTTGATTGTGTCACAGACTTGTTACCTACAAATGTATGACATCAATACATTCAGATTTCGTTGTTTCTTTTTCCATATTTTGTTACATGGGAAACACATACCCAAGTTGGTATCTGTTATTTATTTTAGTAACATACTGTATGACAGATTAAAAAAATTATGTTGTACAGAAGACATAGAAAAGAAATTACCACAAGAAATTAAACAACATTCTTTGACTTTGTGTTAAGTGCATTTATTTAAAAAAATGAGTGAAATTGATTTGTAACCAGAATGAAAAAGACAAGAATAAAAAACTAAAGTCCATCATGGTGGATGGAACTATATTTGTTGAGCACAAATTGTTTGTAGTCCACTGTACAAAATACGACTCTCCTCAAAAAAGGTAAATGTGTCCATGAAATACTCCACAGAGTGAATTGTAGACACACACTGGAGGAAATTAGATTTAGGGTGTTTTGGAGTTCGTGGTGGAAGCCTTACATCCTCTGGTGGTGGTCCGGATGAACGTCCCCTCCTGGGGGAGGGAGCTACAGGTGCAGGGGCTGGGGTTGGTGGATCAATTTCCTATTGTGGCAGGGCCTTCCTCTCTGTGGCTGAGGAAAGTGTATTTTGTCTGAATGTTGAAGGCCAGCAGACAGGGGTTAATAGAACAGGAAATGCCCTTCACATGTGATGATAATTATCACACATCACCCCAATCAAGCAGTACAAATTGGAGTTGTGATTCTGCAGCTCAAGAGTGTGCTCCCTCTGCACCTGCTTCAATTCCCGGATCTCTGTTAGGACTTGGCCCGGCACATCTTGGGACTGTTGTATGACTCCCAAGACTTAGTCAATGGTGGTCTGGGTGACAATAATGCCAGTGGCCTCACTTTGCTGGCCCACTGATTCCGTCCCACGACCCCTACCTCCACTACCCTGTGCTCTTGAGTCAGTGTGGCCCATCCCATTGGGTCCTGGCACAACTGGAGGTAGTGGTGGTTGTTCAACAGCAGTCAGGTCTGGGGGGCACAAAATGGGAGTTGTGTTTCTCTGGACATAGGAAGTAGAGGTATCTATAGAATAGGTTGGTGAAGCTGCTGGGTGGGAGGTGTAGGTGTGGGCTCAGTGTGAGTCACTGGGGCTGTCTGCCCAGAAAAACTAGAAGGACCAGGCATCTCCTCATGATCCAAACTTGCTGTTGTGGTATCCTCACTGAAGGCTTGTTCCTGGCCTGGAGTGGAAGTGTTTTGAGTGCAGACAGTGGTCCACTGGCCCTCGGTGGTTGGTCCTAATATGAATTTCAAAACAAAAAAAATATATTAAAGGTCTGTATTGTACCTAAAATGTGTCTTTAGTTACAGATGAAGCAACCTAAACAAATTTGATTAATGGGATGTTTCGACTTTAGTGTGATTTTTCACTTTTTACTCATGCAGATCAATGTTCACAGATGCACACTTGAGTAACAATGATGGAGAGATGTCCTGAAATTTAAAATATTATTTTGAAAGTGTACATCACATGTACCAGACATGTTTCTCAACAAGGTAGAGAGGAGATTTGAGAACTGAGCAATTTCAAGGTGTAGCAGGCTCAAAAACAAACCATGGACAACTCATTGGATTAAATGGCATTATTCTTAATTATTTAAATTAATGTTTTTCCAGTCACGGCTTGATCACTTAGTGGTCCCACAAGGCGTAGATCGTAGATGGATACAAGATACTGTGGGCCTGATTTAGAACAGGAATATATATATATATATATATATATATATATATATATATATATATATATATATAGATGATCTTTTTATTATTTGGAATGGATCAAGGGATGAATTCATGCATTACTTTAATATTCTTAATGATAATGAAGTGGGTCTTAAATTTACTTGTGACACAAGTCAAACATCGATTAACTTCCTGGATATTACGGTCTATATTGATAATGGCAAAATTGAAACAACAGTATTTCGAAAAGAAACTGCATGTAACAGTATATTACATGGTAAGAGTTTTCACCCTAAATCTTTAATAAATAGCATTCCTTTGGGTGAATTTATAAGAATGAAAAGGAATTGTTCCAATGAAAAAGATTCTTTATCGAAATGCTATGAAAGTTATGAAAGATTCAAAACTCGAGGATATAATGAGAACACTCTTAAGAAAACATTAAATGTGATTCAGTCCAAAAATCGAGAGGACCTTTTGTTTCATAATAAACAAAAGAACTCAAAAGAAACAGTTTGAATGGTAATGCAATATACTAAGGAGAGTTCTTCCATAACTAATATCTTATTCAAACATTGGAAGATCATCAGTAGGGATCCAGATTTAGGACCCTTAGTTGGCTCTAAGCCACTAATTTCATACAAGAAAGCACCAAGCATAAAGGATATGATAGTAAAAAGTCATTTTGTTCTAGAAAAGAACCACAATTGGTTAGTGGAGAGACAAAAGGGTTTCTTCAAATGTAATCAATGTAAGGCCTGTAAAATATGGCAATCTTTGAAAAAGGTTACCTTTTCCAATGGACAGGAATTGACTATTAAGCATAAGATCACCTGTGAGACGAAATTTGTAGTATATGTTATTGAATGCCATTGTGGTCTCAAATACAATGGTAGCACAATTTGTGCTTTAAAGAAAATAATTCTAGAACATATTAGAGCAATAACTCATAAAGACTACACATATGCAACAGCTAGACATTTACACACACATATACAAAATGATTGGAGAACTTTGAGATATTATGGCATTGATCATATCCCGGAATATGAGAGAGGAGGGGACAGAGTCAAGAAATTAAGACGACTTGAATCCAGACGCATAATACAAATGAAAACAAGAGCCCCTTTTGGAATTAATAATGATGAGGAACTTTATGTTCATTTGTAGGTTGAGGACCTAAAGTTATACACAATACATACAATATTTGTGATATTTTCACTTTTCCTTACAGAGTGAATTTGATATACTTTTAATTGATTTATTATAATTTATTATGTTCTTTTTCTCCTGGAGATATAGTTACATAAGATAATCAATGCTTTTAGGTAGATTGGTTGATTTTTTGAAGTTGAAGTGGCAACATTACAAGTAGAATCGCGTATTTATATTAGAGAAATCATGATATGGAAGGAATATGAGTAAATTGTTACCAGCATTAATGATTTTGTTTGATTGATTTAGATAACTGATGTATGTAATTATTAATACTTTTTGTTTTGCCATACAGAAACTACGATTACCAGAATGCAATGTAATTAGTAATGAAGTGGCACTATAAATAGGATTCGCCATAGTAACAACATGTGAACTCGAAGAAGACCAGACGGTCGAAACGTGTTGTTCTTTTTGTTTTCAAGTCTTTAAAAGAGTAATAAAAATGAGAAACTTTCCCTTGATGGAGTGCACTGATAATTCTTGATATAAAATATATATATATATATATATTCCTGTTGTTCCGCCTGTGGGCTGGTTACATATATATATATATATATATATATATATATATATATATATATATAAAAATAAATAGATAGATAGATATTGAAAAATAAGCATAAATATCAAAGGACTCCAAAAAAGGGGCATAACATACAATACTGTAAACAGAATGTTTTTTATAAATACACTTATATTCCCAATATGACAGATGGGTACATGGCTTGGCAAGGTGTAAGGCACTGACATCAAAGACAAAATGGTCTCCTATCAGATTTACATTGGCTGCACTTCAAACGCATGCAGTGGTTTCACAAAATGGTGACAAGCACATAGCAAGGAAGGCAGGGAAACAAACACAAAATGGGCATTTATAGGAAGGAGGAGGAATGGACAAGACGGAGGAAATAGTGGCCCTTCTCTTCCCCACCAGCACCAAACACATTCAGCATTGCAAAGCTAGGGCCGCACAAATATATACTCATAATGTGCCATCCACAAGTCCACATAGCACCTGTAAAGAAACAGCAAGAATGAAAAAAATCAATTAAGATAACACAGCAAAATGGAAACTGGGAAAAAACTATTAAAATAAAATGCAAAAATGCCTCAAACATAAATAATCATAGGCAACACTCATCGAAAGACTTTTAAAAGTTAAACATTATCAACAATCTTTCACTTGCAAAATGTGGATAAACACACAGGCAAGAAGGTGTCTGTAAACAAATGGCTAACTGCCTGACTCCCCAACCGAATCCCTTTGATTTTCCTAAATGTACAAAAATTCCAAGGCTGAATGAGGCATCAGAAGTTGGAAGCAAAGAATAAGTGATGATTTCCTCTCAGAATCTAATACCAAACTGATCAAACATTCAACAACAATCAGGGAGGAGACTTCGGGGCAGGAATAGACAAGAAAATTGCTATTGTATATATAGTAGCATCACTCTCTAGGGTTCATTCCCCTACGTAAAATGGGGTTCACACTAAAAAAGGTGCTCAAATGATGCTTTTGGGTAAAAAATAAACTCAAAATCAATGTATCTCAATAAATGATGTCTGGCGACAAACAACAGTGACAAACAACAGTGCATACATAGACTGTTGTGTTCAACAAAACTTTCTAGGTTTATTACCTTGTTCTTGTCATAATTTACATCACATATCTTGGGCAATTCACAAGAATAATGCAAAATACCCAAAAGCTTGTAAAACTACGCCACAATAAAGGACGTTTCACCAGGGCTTATTTGACATTTATAAAGTGTCATTCTACATATTTGGACTAGTGTATCATCACTGTGAATAATATCCAAACGCTGTTTTCTCAGTGTAGGTGAAGTTTGATTTTCCATGAACAGGCCTTGGCGGAATTGAAATCTTTCCTTTTATGAAAATGCTTGAAAAATGATCTGGCTATTTTCCACTCAGTTTCAAAAAAACGTTTATAATGGTTATAGTAGCTATTGAATATCTTTAGTGGAGAATGAATGTTATAAAATTGCACTTTGTGCTGCCTTAGTCAACTCTGACTTAAATTTAGTTTTTCACTCTGACCCACTCAAGGGGTGCAATACATTCCTGGCTGACAGTTAATGGCCCTCCTGCCAAAGGACAATGGTTGGGTGTTAGAAATGGGGTCCTTGGTTGGCAGTCAGGTTACCCCCTGTCCAAGCAAGGACGCTCACTCTAGTCAAGGTAAGTCACACACAATCCAAATTATCCTGTGCCCACCCTCTGGTAGCTTGGCACTGAGCAGTCAGGCTTAACTCAGAAGGCAATATGTAAAGTATTTGTGCAATAAATTATGCAATAACACAGTAGAGCAGCACAAAAATACACCACACAGTATTTAGAAAAATATATAATATATAATATTTATCTAGTAAAATGCAGGTCAAAATGATCAAGATTAAAAAAGCATTAATTGAAATATCACTGTAAAAATGATATAAAGTGTCTTTAGTCTTTTAAAAAGCAACAAGTATCTCTTGCAAGCACAAAGTACCTGGTTTGTGTTCAAATTCCCTGCAAGGGACCGCAGAGGAGGAGGTGCATGTAAAACGGGGAGGTGTGCATACATTTTTGCTGGCGCATGCAGACAATGCGTTGGTGAGTTTTCAGGCAGGGCAGGCTTTGCGTCGATTTCCGGTGCATAGACTGGGATTCTCTTCGGGTTGCGGGGTTTTCGGACTCCCCGGGGACAATGCGTTGAAATCCTGGGCGTGCAGGACGAAGTCACAGGGGCCAACCGATCCGTGGGCGATGCATGGAAATTTCTGGCACACGCCCGGCGCTGCGTTGATTCCTCTCAGGAATTCGAGCTGCGTCATTCCGGCTTGGCTTTGAGTCAATCCAGTGGGTTGTGCGTTGAATTTCCGGTCGCAATGCTGGTGCTGCATCCTTCTCCTCTTCGGGAAATTAGGTTGCGTCGATCCGGTTTGGCATGCAGTGATTTTCTCACCGCGATGCAGGCTGTATGTCGTTTCTTGCAGGCTGTGCATTGATTTTCACCACACAAGGAGTTCTTTTGCAGGAATGAAGTCTTTTTGGTCCTGAGAGTTCAGGGAACAGGAGGCAAGCTCTATTCACGCCCTTGGATAGACCTTCTCAGCAGGTGAGTCCTTTGGGCAGCCAGGCAGTTCTTATTAGCAGGTCGCAGGTTCTGGTTCAGGGATTCTTCACAGGTGGTACCTTGTCCAAAAGTGTCTGTGAAATAGAAGTATCTACCTCAGAAGTGTCTGAGTTGGTAGGGTCCGAGACCCTGCTTAAATACCCTTTGTGTGAGGGCAGGCTACAGTCCTGTGATATGTAAGTGTCAGGCCCTTCACCCTCCCAGCCCAGGAAGACCCATTCAATATGCAGATGTGTGCAAGTGTGACTGAGCATCCTGTGTTTGGGGTTTGTCTGAGTGGAATACACAAGGGAGCTGTCAACTAACCCAGCCAGACGTGGATTGTAAGGCACAGAAGGATTTAAGTGCAGAGAAATTCTCACTTTCTAACAGTGGCATTTCCAAAATAGTAATATTAAATCAAACTTCACCAGTCAACAGGATTTTGTATTACCATTCTGGCATACTAAATTTGACCTTGTTACTCCTTTCAGATCAGGATCTATCACTCAAACAGTATATGAAGGTAGCCCCAATGTTAGCCTATGAAAGGAACAAGCCTCACAGCAGTGTAAAAATGAATTTAGGAGTTTTACACTACTAGGACATATAGGGGGTCATTCTGACTTTGGCGGGCGGCGGACGCTGCCTGCCAAAGTAACCCCGTCGAAAGACCGCTCCACGGTCAAAAGACCGCGGGGGTCATTTCGACTTTCCCGCTGGGCCGGCGGGCGACCGCCAAAAGGGTGCCCGCCGGCCCAGCGGGAAAGACCCTGCAACAATGAAGCCGGCTCCGAATGAAGCCGGCGGAGTTGCAGGGGTGCGACGGGTGCAGTTGCACCCGTCGCGATTTTCACTGTCTGCAAAGCAGACAGTGAAAATCTTTATGGGGCCCTGTTAGGGGGCCCCTGCACTGCCCATGCCTGTGGCATGGGCAGTGCAGGGGCCCCACGACACCCGTTCCCGCCATCCTGTTTCTGGCGGTGTAAACCGCCAGAAACAGGTTGGCGGGAAGGGGGTCGGAATCCCCATGGCGGCGCTGCAAGCAGCGCCGCCATGGAGGATTCTCCGGGCCAGGGGAAATCCGGCGGGAAACCGCCTGATCCCCTTTTCTGACTGCGGCTATACCGCCGCGGTCAGAATGGCCCTGGAAGTACCACGGTGCTTCCGTGTCCCTCCACCCTGGCGGTCCATGACCGCCAGGGTTGGAATGAGGGCCATAATCTGCACAGGTACATGTCCTGCCTTTTATCTACATACCACCCTGCCCTATGGGTTACCTAGGGCTCACCTTAGGGGTGACTTATATGTAGAAAAGGGGGAGTTTAAGGCTTGGCAACTACTTTTAAATGCCAACTCGAAGTGTCAGTGAAACTGCATACACAGGCCTTGCAATGGCAGGCCTGAAGCATGGTTAAGTGGCTACTTATGTGGGTGGCACAATCAGTAGTGCAGGCCCACTAGTAGCATTTAATCTACAGGCCCTGGGCACATGTAGTGCACTTTAATGGGGTCTTACAAGTAGATTAAATGAGCCAAATGGGTATGAACCAATGTCACCATGTTTTAAGGGAGAGAGCATATGCACTTTAGCACTGGATAGCAGTGGTAAAGTGCGCAGAGTCCTAAAACCAGCAAAAACAGTGGAGGGAGGCAGGCAAAAAGTTAGGGGTGGGCACCCTAAGGCTGTCAGGTCTAACACTGGGTCTCTGGATCGAGGAAGGCATGTGTGTTGTCAACAACTGGCAGCCTTCACACTTGCTCTTTTGCCAAATGGGGCTGGCAGTGTCTGCTCCCATTAATTCCTAGGCCCCCCTTAGACCTCCGGAATCCAGCCAAGCATGAGGGAGAGATAGTTTTTAGCCCTAACAGAGGGTAAATACAGCAGCAGAGAGAACCTGTTATTATCCCGGAGAGAGGGGAGCATACCTTATCTAAATGGGGGACTAGCTAAGGGAGAGCCAGAACCCCTCCAGATGACAGGGCTAACCATGTTTGCATTAGGGCTTCTGATAAATCCTACACTAAGGCTAAGAGGAAGTGCTGCAAAAGGAGGTGGTGGGCATAGGACAAGAAAGGACTGTTTGCAGGAAATTACTCAGTAAGTAGCTAGTGGGGATTAGAATGGCACCTGACCACCAGGTCCTCAGAAAATTCCTAGGAAAAGAACGCTTAAAGATCCTTCTTGAAGAAAAGGACCGAAGACTCATGACACCCTCAGGGCCCCAGGGACTGTACTGGGTGGAGCTGCTCACCAAGGGTCATGAGACTGCACTCCTGCTCCAGGAGCAAACACAAAAAGCAAAAGGGGTCTGAGGTCACAGATCTTCCCAATATATGACGATTTGGATTTAGATCTACTATTACAATGGAACAAGGAATTAACATCTAGCTCAATGAGACTCATTGATATTCTCATTGAAAATGTGGGCAGGAAGGTACTCAAATTACAAGCAGAGATAGCATTACTAGAACAAGAAATCAAAGATACAGGTTTAGTGGAAGCAATAGGGAAAAATTATGGAATATTGAATGACATTTTAACCCGACATCAAGAGGAAATTAAACCCAGGAAAGCAAGGAAGCTAAAAAGAGATGAGCGGGACTATTTGAATGGTAGAGTCTTCACCTTTGCTAGGAAATATGATCATCTAGCTAGGGAGACTAACATGAAGAGCTCTTCTAGCAATTCCTTGAGTTCTGTGTCATCCCCAGGGGGTAGTGAACTAATATGCGAGAGTGGTATTAACAGAGGTGCAGCAAGTACTAGTGTGGATTCTGGTAGCAGAAGCTCTTTTTGACAAGAAATGTGAAGAATAAAACAAGGGAACCGACAACAAAAAAGAGAGGCAATAGGAAAACCAGGAGGGGACATAGAGGGAGGAAACAACATACAGAGAAGAGGCATGAAAACAAGGTCTTGGGACAGGAAGACACAGGGACAGTGACGGGACAGCAAATTAATGTAACTAATCTATCGAGTAAGCATTTGTCCTGAGATGCGATCTCCTTGCTTAGCAAGGGTTTAGGCTTTTGCCCCACAAATAAGGGAGACCTTTGTAGACAGCAAATTGATTTCTACAAATATGTAAGACGTTTGAAACTTAAGAGATTCTTCTAAATGAACAAACAATTGGTGCGTCATTCTAGTTCCATAATAAAGGATACTAAATATAGTGAGTTAACAATGCAGGACATACATGACACAGCAACTATAATGTCAATTACCGATTATGAAGAAATACCTATGATTACTCAAAAATTATTGCATGATTTAAATATCTTTTCTGATCTACATGAAACTAGTGGCTTAAAGAAAAAAATCTAACTGGACACCTAGAATGGGTAATGACAGTAATATTGAAGTTTTCTATAGGTTGGTGACCAGAGATTTCAGACCATACATGCTTAAAACTAGGAACAGAAGAATGAGAAACAATCTTACCAATAGAGAGTGTCAGGCCCTGAAAGAATTACAAGAGGATGAGGACATAATTATTAGACAAGCCGATAAAGGTGGTAATATTGTTGTTATGAATAAGAAAGACTATGATGAGGAAATCTATAGTCAGTTGAATGATGGACAGTGTTATGAAACTCTGCCTTCTAACCCAATACGAAGCCTGACGAGTTTAATTAATAATTCATTGGGAGCATGGTACCAGCAAGGATTATTGGATGAAGAAGAATTTATGTACTTGCAAGTAGATGCACCCAGATATCCATGTTTTTATACTCTACCGAAGATACACAAGAATCTCCTATTTCTGCCTAGGAGACCAATTATCTCAGGAATTGGGGGACCTACGGAGAAAATTTCAGAGTTTGTTGACGTCTTTCCTCAACCATTGGTAGTCAATTTACCATCGTATATTAGAGATACCAAACATATTCTAGGAATATTGGGAGATATACAATGGGAGACGGACATTATGCTAGTAACCTTAGATGTGGTGTCATTGTATACCAGTATTCAACATGAGACAGGTCTAAATGCTTTGAGATACATGCTAAACTGTAGATTAGTTAGTCTTCTCAAACATACAGAAATGATTTTGATGATGGTTGATCTAATTTTAAACCACAATGTGTTTCTTCATATTGATCAGTGGTACAGACAGAAACAAGGAGTGGCGATGGAAGCCAGATTCTCCCCTTCCTTTGCCAATCTCTTTATGGGATGGTTTGAGGAGAGGTGGGTCAGGGGACTGGGGGCCAGAGAGTGGCAAGATTTTATTCTTTACTGGGGAAGATTCATTGACGATTGTTTCATGATTTGGACAGGAAACACAGCACAACTTATTAAATTTTGTGAATATTTGAATGACAATGATGTGAATATTAAATTTATTTACATATATAGTAAACAGAAAATAGAATTTCTAGACGTAGAGCTCTTTATTCATAAAGACCAGATCCACAGAAGATTATGTAGGAAACCAACTGCATGCAATGCAATACTTCATGCTTCCAGTGCACACCCCAAACATCAAATACAAGCAATACTGTTTGGGGAATAAGGGAGGGCAAGACGCAATTGTAGTAGGGCTGAAGATTTTGAGGAATGTGCACATAATATGATTTCTCACTTTGAACAATGGGGTTATAGCAGGAGCACAATCAAGACTGCACAATAAAGGATTGAAAGAATCAGCAGAACAGAGACTTTACTACCACGTTTGAAATCTAGGGAGGAAGATACCAATGAGTTACGATTGATTATGGACTTCAATGAGAGTGCATTTATTATGAAAAAGATGTTGAAACAACATTGGAGTATTTTGAAACAGGACAACATGCTGAACAACTTTACATCTAAGGTCCATTATTTACATATAGAAGAGGAAGATCTTTGAAGAATCTTTTGTGTCGGACCTACCCAAGACCCAAAAACAAAGAAAACTGGCTCACAGCTAACAACCTAGGTTTTTATAATTGTGGACATTGTGGTGTTTGTAAATGGGCTTGTCCTGGCATTACGGAATATGTAGATGGGGGTGGAAATAGTCACGATTAAGATCACATATGAATTGTGACACAAAATATGTTATTTACATTATCAAATGCAAATGTGAACGTATATATGTGGGCAGCACAATACACCCATTGAGAATAAGGATTGGTGAACATTTGAGGGTGTTGAAACAAATGGATGAGAGATATCAGTTAGTACAATATGTATTGTCTTGCACTAATCAGAGTACTCAAGCAAAAATCAAATTTTTTGGTTTAGAACATATTCCTGTGGACCCCAGGGGTGGTAATAGGGAACTCCAGTTGAGACGTAGGGAGTCCTTATGGATTATGAAATTACAGATGGTGGAGGTGGGTTTGAATACAGATCATGAGTTGGAATACTTTCTAGGAACATAAATCAGAATCTCTAGAAAACTTTGTAGAGTAGCAAGCAATCACACGTTATTTTTGAGTATACGTGTATTAATCTTGAAGCCTATCATGTATACATACACATAACTACCATTGAAAATGAGCCAATGAAACAACAGATATTTTACAAAGACATCAATATTGATAGATCGGTTGAAGAACTTTCGGGTGTTCTTACATTGTCTCACTGGCAGTATTTACACAGGAGATTGTTGAATTAATTTTCTTGGGATGTGAATCTCACATAGAAATTAGAGTAGAAATTCCATGGTATGTAAATTTGTATGCCCAGTTCTGTGTTACAGAATTACTTAAGACTGTTAATTACCTTACTCAAGTAACATTATTGTAGATATAGGAATTTATGTGATGAAACTAATTACGGTATTTATATATAAACGAGCTAAATATACCCAATACAGAGAGAGTAGACATGACGATTGAGTCCTATTTCTGTTTCTATTCGGGAGAAACAGACAGAGAGACTGAAGTAGGACTTAGCCAAACGGGACACCAAAACATGCGTGTTACGCGGTGACGCGGTTATTTAATTGCGGGTGCCTGTTGCGCCCAGTTGATGAGCGTAGTCGCATCAGACAGGATTAACTGGATTAACTGGATTAAATGGATTAAACACGTTAGCGTTTATATGAAGGTAAGTGGGAGTGGCTTGATATAAGCCCAGAATAACCTTGATGGTTTTGACGAGAACTGACATATTATTACACTGAGCAGTTCAAAGACTGCTTTCTTGTGAGTGGATACGCAAAGCGGCTCTAATTACCGTAACAGTGCCAATATCGGTCAAGTAATGAATTAATGACTAAGGGATGAGCATTAATGAGAATGGCAATACAGTTTGTGCTAACCATATTTAATCATGCATAGGGATAATATGACCACGTACCCCGGTCTTGATATCTGTAGCGATTCCGGTATACACAGTTATGGTGTTATGATTAGTCTGATTATTCCCAAGTGAATAAGTCTGTAAGTGTCTAGTTTGACTTATCATTAATTAGTGAGGTCGCTGAGACTATAGAAATAATCCACATGACTATTAAATCTAAATTCTTTGACACTTTAGACAGATGGTTTACAAACAATGGTGCACACTATGGGCCAATTATTTATGAACTAGTAACTTATGACAATCGGAGGAGCTTTACTTGGAAAAAAGCAATCATTTGATGTGTGCAGCCCTGATGAAGTCTAGTGGGAGATATCCCCGACAAACCACATGTTGGCTGGATTGAGTAATATCAAATTGTTACTATGGTGGAGATTTAATGTGGAGTCAATAGGATCTGGATTTGTACAAGCAACTAATGGAATCTGTTGGACTTTGTATGAACTCATAGGATCATAGTGGATGCCAATTGGGCACATATATGGATTGAAAAACAAGTATAATAAACACGGTATCAAGTGATGTAATATTGACTATTTACTGTGAAATTTACTAATTGTTAGTGACTAGTTGGATGAGTGCCTGGCAAATACAAAAAAGCAAAAGAACTCCTGCCCCTCAGGGGCCTCAGCTGAATATAAAGTACTGGACCCAGAGGAAAATTTGCCTGGAGATATACCTGGTACCTAGAGACCAGCCCTTACAACCCAAAAGCAATGTTTTAAGTAGTTGGAGAAAGTTGGGTAATTTTTCTACTATGGAAAAGTGGGACATGGTACAGAGGCTTGCCCAGGCAAGAAAACAAGATTTGTTCTGCTCTGAGCTTTTTGCTGCAAAGAAAACTCTTTCAGCTGGAACTCATGGTAAAGATATCCCTACTTATGGAGACCTGCCCATGAACAGTTTCCAGACTTGCTCTGCTGGTGGATTTTAACAACTAAAGATGATCACCTCTGCAGGTAAAATGTTGAATTGGGGTGAGCAGTGAATCTATCCCAGCAGTAAAATAACTGTGATGGCTTGAAAATTCAGCTTTGTCCAGCTCAGAGTTTTTAGCGACACAACTAATGGCTTTAGTAGGACTTTGACAAAAGTGGGTCTGACTTTGAGGGACTGTTGCCAGCTTCAGCCTTGGAAACTGATTTGCTGGAAGATTTTGACCTTAAAACGGAAAAGCATATACTACTCTTTGTGTAGCCACCTCCTCTCCATGGCAGTTGGCCTGAAATTGCACCAAGGACATGCTTAAACAGGAACTGAAATGTTATTCATTTATTCGAATTTGTGTTAAAAATTGAAAGATTCACATCTCAATTGCCCCTTGTTTGAGTTTGATTACTTTTATGTTTTTGTTGATTACATTTTTAGGTTGAGTGCCCAAGCGTTTTTTGACCTGTTGTAAGTATTCTGTGGGCTTTTAACAACGCCCATCTCACGCCCATCACTTTCACGCATTTGTGGGCTTGCCTTCCAAAAATCCCTGATGTCGTTGGCAGATGTTTTACGTTTGTCCTGCCTTGTGGCGGTTTTGTTACCGCCTTGCAGACTGACCCTGTTACATGATTTTAATGTAGGATTCACTTCAGCATTGGCAAACTATTTTTTTCTTTAGTCTCTCGTGCTCCATGGTAGCCATGGTGTTCACAGAGCAAACAGCGCAGAACAGTTCGAACTTCATCGGTGGTATTGAAGCGCTGGTCACTGTGTTCACACTGTTACCTAATCAGAGTCATTTCTTTGGGCTCTACCCTTCGCACTCCATAGCTTTCACAAAAACACTTGCAATTGATAAAGGCTTTCCATAAAAAACACAGAAAACGTCAAAGCGGCTCTCCCGGCACGGCGGGAGAGCCAATACTACGATATTTACTGCACTCAGAAAACTTGCCCTTTAATGCTTTGCAGGACATCACTTTTAGAAAGAAAACATTTTTGCTGATAACATAGCCTGTGGTGGTCCTAGGACAATGGGAACAACATCAAAACATTCAAGACAACGTGCTCTTTCAGTCTACATCATTTCTGGGTCTCCACACTAGGGTAGTGGGGACCCCAAAAATAATAACCTCTACTACCATTCAGTGTCTGTTATAGCTCTCTCATGGCTGGAAATTTTGTTTTACAGCTAGGAGTAGTTTGTGTTTTAAGGGCCTTGTTTGTTATATAATTTTAGTAGGACTGTTAGCCTTCAAAATGCATAATGCACTACACTCTCTAGGGGCTAAATATATGGTTACACTACATTACTTCTTCCATTCTATTTTGATGTGGTTATTCCTTCTAGGGGCTAACTCTTTGGTTACATGACTATGTTTATTACAAGTGCTATTTTTATTGTAGTGTCCTTTAGGGGCTGTTCTGAGCATTCCAGTCAACATACTACAATATTCACAGGTACAAAAACTCGCTCCATAATACTTTGCAGGGCATTACGTTTGCAAAACATTTTTGCTCAGCCTGTGGTGGTCCTAGGACAATGGGACCACCTTCAAAACATTCACCACAATGTGTTCTTTCTGTCTTTCATCTCTGGGTCCACATACTAGGTTAGTGGGGACTCCAAAATATTAACACCCCACCCAACCATTCAGTGTCTTTTTAAGCACTCTCATGGTTGTGACTTTTATTTTACAGTTGGGAGCAGTTTGTGTTTTAAAGTCCTTGTTTGTACTTTCATTACAGTATGCCTGCTAGCCCTAAAAATGTGTAATGTGCTATGCTCTCTAGGGGCTAACTATTTAGTTACATGACCATTATGAAAAGTTAGCACTGCCTTTGCGTCAATTTTTGACACAAAAGCGATGCAAATCTACAAAATATAATTACATTTTGTAAGTTTGCGCCGCTTTTGCGTCAAAAACTGATGCAAAAGTGATGCTAACTTTTAATAAATCAGGCCCCATGTTTCTTACAAATGCTATTTTCGTTGTGGTGTCCTCTAGGGGCTGTTCTGAGCATTATAGTCTTATGCCAAAAGTGTATTTCTGATAAAGAGTTTTATTGGGTTTACATTATAATTGTATATGTTTTTTTAATCTCTCCTTACTTCAGTTATGACCATGATCCGAGCCAACTTAACATCCATATGACACTATGGACCTCATTACAACCTTGGCGGGCGTGGCGACCAACTCCCGCCAAGGTTTAACCGATGTGCGGCCGCAAATGCCCCATTTCGACATCCCCGCTGGGCCGGCGGGCGGAAACAGGGATGTCGGTCCCAACATGGGAGCTGGCTCCTAATGGAGCCGGCGGTGTTGAAAAGCAGTGTGGGGCTGTGCTTGGGGCCCCTGCACTGCCCATGCCAAGTGCATGGGCAGTGCAGGGGCCCCGCGAGTCCCCTTCCCGCCAGCCTGTGCGCTCCGGTCGTAATCCGCAAGATTGTACCGCCAGCCTGTTGGCGGTACAATCTCCAAAACAGCCCTGGCGGTCTTGGACTGCCAGGGTTGTAATGAGGCCCTATGACTGTTTGTACAATCTTGATATGTTATGCTTCTACTTTATTTTTCTTGTTACTCCTCCTTGTGTCTTTTCTTTGGGAATTGTGTTGGCCAGCCAGCAACTCTGATGGTGGGGTGGTGAAAGTGGTATTCTATTGGAATTAGAATGGCAGATTTAAAGTAGGATGCTAAATGGCGACATTTTCATTTTTGGCTGCAGATAGAGGAAGAAGGCAAATTGAAGTGCTTTGTTAAATACAGGGCCACTGGAATTAGATGGCAAGAAACGACCAAATTATGAGACAGGGTTGACCAAGTTATGTCGCAAGAAACGTCTAGTTATGAATGTACAGCACCAATAGCTCTACCTGAAGCAAATGCGAGACCTAGTTCGTCTAAATTGGTTTTGGAATTTTATTATTTTGTTTTCTTTACTTTAGGTGTGCAGGTATTCTTTGAATTTAGCACATATTTATTTCAGGAATTACCTGCTGCTTGTGCCATCACCACCAGAGATCGAGCTAAGAATTTCTGAATACTGTGTTTTTGCCTACCTAGACTGTGTTCGTTTAGTTGCTAGGGGTTACACTCGCCCAAGTCAATAATCAAATTTCTGATGAGTACTATTGTCAGGTACCAGAGAAGGATTAAAAGGGCCTGCTTTAACTTAATTGGTCATAGCATGGAAGTTGATGCAGTTAAATAATTAAACTCTTTTGCATGTTGCCCCAGATGTTATTTGATTTCACTGACATAAATGCTGGTATTTTGAACCTAGGTCTATGGGAAGATGCTAGCCAACTTCTCCCTGCATGTGTATTTTGTCTGCAGCATGGTGACTGATTTTAGTGGAATATCGATGTTAAAAACATGTACTTTCTGCTGCCTGAGCCAAAACTGGCTTAAATCAGTTTTTCACTGGGTCCCATTCCAGAGGATAAATAGACATTCTTGGTCAAATTTAAGATAGGGATTCTTGCATCTCCTAATTTGTTCAATTATGCAACACACAGTTTTTTAAATTCATAAATGGATGCAGCAAAGTTGCTTATTGTATTAATGTATTACTATTTCGTTCATCAAAGTGCTACAGCCAACATATGTTTCGCCCCCTGTGGTGTGTAAACCTGGAGCTTTTTCAAAGCCGGTAGATAAATCCGTGTTGTTTAATTGAGGTATGGTTAGAATGCAGGGTCTGGAATTATATGCGTGTTTAAGATCATTTGTACATTTGTAATGTCCTGTCACAACATTCTGGTCTGATCCAGTTTCCATTAGGACTTACAAACAGAACAAGCAATTAGACTGTCATACAACATACCAGACGCCACTTTTCTCTCCCCTTACGTAACTGGGCATTAAAAAACGTATGCACGATCTCTACAGTGCGAAGGACTACAGACCCTGCATTCTGACCATACCTAATAGACACTGACAAAGCCAATAACCGTGGCATAGACTAAACCTATTGGCCTTGCTAGTGCTTGTTCTTGCTGAAGTTTGGTCTCAGTCTATAGTGAATAGGTGGTGGGAGTGCTTTCAAGCACACACATCAGCCTTAGACATTACCAAATACTCTGGGGGTAACTCTACAGAAGGTAGCTGAAGGTTTAATTCGTTGTTTATTTCACTTAGAAATAAAATTGCTTTCCTTTTTATTATCAGCAATAAGGAAGACTTTTGTGTTCATCGTGTCTTTTTTCTTCCTAAGCCCGTAGGGCAGCAGTAATGGAAAATAGAAGACAGCTCTGACTGGTAAATACAGGAACAACATGTTTATTTTTTAATGAATTGTCCTAACAGTAGCCCCCAAGAAAGCTCAGGTGACGCAATAGAGAAAACTGAAAAGAGCAGACCAGTTTATGATCTGATTTAGACTGCCACATTGACAAAGAGGGGGGCATGGTAATTATGCACTGCTGTAAAATGAGCAGGCTTTCTCCACGAGTTAATTACATTTTAGCAAGTTCTGTGTCTGGGAACAGACAGCGACGTGCATCATCAGGCTGAGAGCCGTGTGAGACAGGGCACAAGACCAGATCTGTGCTTTATGTATAACAGGGGTGGCTCCTCCGTGACGGTGGAGGAACGTCGCCTCCAACACCCCCCCCCGACAACAGCGACAGCTGCAAAACCTTTATAAGGAAATGAGAACAAACAGTGTTTGTTATTGTTTCCTTGTAAAGGGGCGGGCCACTGAGGTGACGTGTTCTGAAGGGGAATGCTGGGGAAGTGCTCAGCACTCCCTCTCAGAGCGCATGTGTGTTTGGCCAGCCGCCTCGGGGCTCTCTCCAGCCCAGCAACACTGTCGCTGGGCTAGAGAGAGCCAGCACAGGCTCCCAGTCTGCCTGGGAGTGCCCTGGCTGGGTGCTCTCAGCCATTCCTGCCGCTACTTTGAGCAGCGTCAGGATTGGCCACAGGGCAGACTGGGCGCCTGTGCCTGCCTTCAGTCAGCAGAGTAGCGGTTAGTGTCACTACCCTGTACTGCAACTGTATCATCATTCAAATAATAGCCCATGTGGAAACAAGCTGCACATTCCCCTAGTGCCACATCTACAAAGTCACAAAATGCATGCATTGATCCACATTCAACATCCTTACATCAACACATGCCTGTTGCTGATATCTTGTGTGCAAAGAAATGTTCCATATTTAGTTAGGGGCAATCTAATGAGGCAGACAATCCATAATGGTTGTACTGTTACCTCCAATTAGCACGTGTAGGGCCTGCTACAGGCAGTTGAAAATGTAACAAAAGCATTGCATGCAATGTACCTACCTGTGCTATGCTGCACTAGTTCCATTATTCATGGTTCCAATGCATCATTGCACCAAAAGAGTGACAGCACGCATTACACTACTGTGGTATTGTCCACCATGGTGAATAGGAAGTCTAATTACATGCCACCATTGTGTCAGTGGCTGTGACAAGGAGCCTGCAAGGAAGTAGGTGGTGTAGGATAAAATCACAAATGCCCAGATGTAATCGGAAATGATGGTGTGCCACACTACCCCAAATGTGGCAGAGTTGCAAAAGTCACTGGCCAGTACTCACTAGAATACGGGTCACCGCTGTATCACTCCCTGTGCTGGAGCTAAATTAGCTGACATGGGCCAACACAGCACAGATGGAAAAAGTTCACAATGAGGAACAAAAATGGCATTTAGCATCATTGCACCATGCCAATGCCACCCCTGGGGTGGTGTGGTATTTTGGCAAGGACTCTGGTTTACAAAAACACGTCAATCTGAGGCACTGTCAAAAAGCAATGGGTGTTGCTGTGGCACACTGACAGCAACACCCATTGCACATCCCCACCACACAAAGTGCTGCGTGTGAAGGGGCCCTTCTCACAAGATTGCCTTAAGCCACAATAAGTCACTTAGTGCCACATCGCAAAACCGTCACAGGGCATTGCGCCACCCAAGCGTGATGAAAAGAAATGCTCAGGTGGTGCTAGGGACACCTAAATATGCCCCAAAATACCTTGTGAGCTTAACCCATGTGTGATGCACAATGCTACACATAGGGGGTTATTATAACTTTGGAGGTGGTGTTAATCCATCCCAAATGTGACGGATATACCACCAGCCGTATTACGAGTTCCATAGGATATAATGGACTCGTAATACGGCTGGTGGTATATCCGTCACTTTACCGTCACTTTTGGGACGGATTAACACCTCCTCCAAAGTTGTAATAACCCCCATAATACACAACTACAACCTTGGGTTTGTAACATGTCACTGAGCATCCAGTAGCAAATAAATGATGTGCCTTGTCAACATCCACAACAATCTAAGATTGACCTTTCAATATCTCATTGCAGAGAATGATGGCTTACCTCCTGCCAACCTGCTGGTCCTGACTTTTACAGATAGCATGGATGACCAGCTGCCAACCATCAATGTAGAGACTCTTCAGGATGTGAATGGATGACAGTGTTAAAAATCAACTTGTTAGAGACTAGGACTGTCTTGTTAGGCTGAGTGAGCAAGTCAACCTAGTGGTAGTTCAGACCAACTGTCAAATATCTATTCCTCAACACAGATACACTTGCTCTGTGGTCCAAGGATACATGTGTTGGTGCAGGTTTCTGAGTAATGTGCCAATGCTGGTGCAGATGCAGGGCAGCCCTGTACTGTCAGTAAGATGCAGCAGGCCTGTGGTACAAAATCTGCACATGTGTGTGGGGTAATAGACAAAGTTTGAGGTGTATGTGATACACAATGTACAGGAAGAGGAAAGTGTTAGTAGTCTGGACCCAGTGCATAGTGAAGCTCCCTTAAATGGTGTCGGCCAATGACACAAAAGGGAAAATTGAAGAAAGTGGTACTGCACCAAGTGCATCACTACAGTCCTTGCGGCCCTTAGTGCACCCCTTTCCCCCGCCATGTGTGCACCTTATGAGAAATAAGGCACAGCATGGTGCAGGTAGGGTCCAACTGCATCTATTTATATGGAGGCAAATGATGGACCCAGCAGGAGTAGCACCAAAACAGATTATCACAACTTCTGCTGAGTACATAGAGGCCCCTCATATACAATTATATGCCCCCTTATAATACCTGCTCTGAGCAGCCGTTCAAAGTGCAGGAAATATGGCATTAGGTAATTTCTCATATTTCCCAGAGGCATGTACTTTAACCACCAAACAGATGTTGGGTCCCCCTCGCATACATGATGCCTGGAGCAGGCCTCATGTTGTGCGGGTCTAAACAGAGTGGAGCTATGCATGCATCACAACACTTTGTTATGATTGCGCAGGGAAGATGCACTTGTGCCCTGGCTCTGCTTCATAATTGTTTATTACAATGGCAGCCCTAAGGTGACACTAGGGCTCTAAATCCAGGCACAATACTACATGTCCAGATCCTTTGACAAAAAATGCTGCACTCAACGTTATCAGCACCTGTCATGCACATGCAAATAATGGTGTTGCTATGGAAACGGGACACTTACCAACTGCTCCACCAATTTCAATGCCCAGGTGATCCAGTAGATCTTGCCCCCTTGAGATCAGGTCAGCCCAACGGTGTTTGAGTTGGTGGTCATTGCGTCCGGTACAAAATATTCGTGTCAGGTGGTGGAGCACCTCACCCCACTGCAGCTTTCTGGCCTCTGTGGGGCAGCCCTGGATAAGACAGCCACCCAGTGCAAGCATCATTGGCAGGTTATTCTGCCCAAGCCAAATAAAGCTCCCCAGCTCATCTGCCAACATCTTGGACATTCTCCCTTTCCCTGACATCATGCAGTGTATATGTACTGCAAATGCAATTGCAGGAAAAAAATACAATATAAAACTACCCCAACTACCCAACAAATTATCCTATCCCTAGACAAACACCCCACAATACAGTGACATATACAGTACAAATACACTACGAAAGACTGATTAAAAGACAAAAAAGACACAACAGCTAAAGACATTGCACATAAATTCTCCAAAAACTCCAATCCATCAACACCAGCTCCACACACCCTCACACAATCACAAACAATAAAACTATGAAGTGAAAGTGAACTCACTGTACCATGTATGCAGGCAGGATGTCCTGTTTCATCACTTCTTGGGGCTGTGCATCACGTATTCAAAAATGCGTAATTTTTTTGACGCATGGCGGTCATGTGTCACTTTTGTCCCATTGTGCGTGACCAGGCCTGTGGACTTGCGATAGACGCTCAGGGTCCCGATGTCTTTTTGCTGCACAGAAAAATGTGAAGTTTAGGTGTTTGCATCTGCGTTTTTGACACATGACGGTCATGCATTGATTTTGTCCGATTGTGCGTGAAAAGGCCTGTGGACTTGCGATAGCTTCTCAGGGGCCAGGCGTCATTTTTCTGGTGTTGTGGAGTATGGAATTGAGCCGCTTCCATAAAAAAATACTGACGAATGACAGGAATGAGTGGAAATTTGCTATGAGAACTAGAGTGCACCTAGATTCACATACCATGTCACAGGGGCTATGCAATAATGTTCTCATTATGGTATGGCTACATGTGTGTGCCTATCCATTCATATCTTGACTGTGACATTGGTATGTTCTACCTATATGTTTGGGATGACTTATACCTTGTGCATATGTGCATGTGTAGCTACACTGTATCCACATACATGTTAGCGCATGTGTACTATGAGTGTACATCTGTGTTCTAACACATATTTGTGGGTGTAACACATTGTTATGCCTGATACACAAATGTACACATACCAACAACACAATAGATATGATGGGCTATGTCCAATACATGGTAAGGCATGTGACAGCCATGGCAATTTGTACTCAGAGGATGCAGTGGACTACGGCTGGGTTGAAATCCCTTTACCCCTGGCAATTTGCATGTGCATGTGTGTGTCTACTCTGTGGTGTGTTGTTGGTTAAGCCTTCATCTTCATGATGCTCTGCTACACGTGACATATAGTTCCCCATGCATCTTAGTTGCAGGAGATGGTATACAAATGTGTCAATAAAGGTTGCTATATGCCATGTGTGTTTAAAGATATGTGTAATGTCATTTCAGTAACATATGACCACAGTGGTGTGTTCATGTGATATGAAACCTCACATATCTATCTTCCTGCATGGACACATGTTGAACTTTGACAAATGCCTCTGTAGTCAAATCAGTTCCATCTATGTTTCTATGTGTCAGAACACATGTGAAAGTAATATATTTCTGTCAATGATCTTGTGATACATATGTACTTGTGGTAAGTTGCCTTTTGTTCAGACTCCAATACATATTACCAGGCCAGTGGCATTTTAGTTGGTACATGTGTGCTGAGTTATCTGGTATATGTGTGCATGCCACCAACTAGGCACTCATAATCGTTCACATCATGTTTGTTATGACTGTATGAATGAACAATGACATACCACTGTGTAGCAGTGTTGCAGTCTGGCAAAGACGGCAGCCTACTCTTCATCACTACTGTAGGAGTTTTTATTCCTACACAGATCCATGGTTGCATGTGAAGGTGCAGGATTATGGAGCTCCAGACTACTCAGTCCACTGTGCACGTGCATCAGGTCCCTGACAATGTCAAAAGTCTATGTAGCCAGAGCAGTTGTGTTAGGGTGTTTTGGGCAAGGATCTAGCATCTTCATGATTGCTAATCAGCAGAGAAATGCACAGTCCCCTGCAGACAGACACATGCACAATTGTGATCAAACAGACTGGGATATCAGTTTTTCCTCTGGGATACTTGATGTCAGCCTCCCCCTATCATGTACTGAGGACAGGCTACTTGCACGTGTAGGATATGTCGCATTACATGATGTCCTTAGTAATTTCCATGGGCAGCTTGGTTAGGGGTTGTATCTCTGTTGTGAATTCTATTTTGGGAACGTGCCAGGGGACAGATGTTTTATCTGTCACTGACTCATGTCATGTTGGCATGCGAGGGGCAACTACCAGGTTATAGTAGTGGCAAACATGACTGGGTTATGTACTGACCTAGCCACCCTCTCTGTATATATGTTGGGTGATCACATGTAGACATTGAAGTGTTGCACAGTCAGTATTGTCTATGAGTGTTCCTTCTCCACGTTTTACCACATTACTTGTAAGGAGAATATTTTTTGTCCTACATTGCTGCCATTCTTTAGGCTGCTTATACTTTGTACACATCTTCTACAGCAATATTGTCTGTCCATACATGGACAGGATGCAACATGTGACTTGTGAAAATTGTAGATGAACACGTCTTCCACTACTGGCTACATGATAGTTACCTTCCCATTGCCAGGCTTTGCAAATTTAATGAATGCCACAGACACATGATATTACACCTGACACAGCACTCCCATGTTGCATTTCCAACTATCTGTGGGTATCTCTCAGCTGTCCATCCACATCCTCTGTTGAACATGGCTATGCATTTATTCATGCATTTCAAAACCTATGTAACTCTTAACATGACGGTATGATGTTGCTGTGTGAAATCATCTCAGTGCTGCTTTTTTCATTAGCCAAACGCAACATATCTGTCTACTTCTACTCCCATTCATTTTTTTAATGGTCTCTGACATGTTTGGACATTGCTGGACATACTTGCATATCCCACACCTGATCAGCATGTTGGAAACCAAAACATATTTGGGAAATGTGTCACTGTTGGTACCTTGCTCTTGGCCTGGCATATAAGTGACCATGAGTGGTGTGTATTGCTATGTGATGTGTGATGTTGTTATATAGAGCATACAAGGTTACCATGCTGACACATGTCAACACACAGCGTGTGCACACTGGAAGAGGCCCAAGCAATATTAACCAAGGCCCTTAACCAAGAATCAAAACAAGGAAGAACTGCATGTGCTGAAACTTAACTCACCCAATTCATCGGCACCCTCCAGACTCCCAGCACGAAAGAAGAAGGGGAGAACAGCTGGGCCAACTGAACACGAGAGCTGGGGTGAAAGGGCAGCACTGCTCAGACAATTGAATCGCCAGGAGCATATTTCCGATGTGGATAATGACTGAGAGATACTACGGCAACACTGGACCAGTGACAGACCCATATGCGCACCGCTCCCCTGCCCTCCGAACGCTACCTGGGGGGATCGAGGGACCCGTCTCCTGTCTTTAGGATGACATAAGCCGGCGGCGGGGCCTTGGACGCTATAGAGGAGGACAGTGCTAGGACCAGGATGCCGTGCCATGGATCCCACCTTATTGTTTTGAAGCGGTACCGGGGAAGACCAAACTGGTGCTTATTTATGTTGACATGTTTGACCTTCTTTGCTACCTTCCTTTACCTTTCTTCCTATTTACTATGCAGTATGAGTTTTCATTGGTACAACCTAGCCAGACACGACACATTAGATGGCTAACCTCCAGCAACCAAGAGCATACCCCACAACCACACATTTGCGCTTAGGCTCCAAAATGATACACATTATTAGTTACAACATCAGGGGGCTCAACGCACCCGCAAAATGCCTAGCATTTTTATCCTCGATCCGAGAATCCAAATGTGATATGTGTCTAGTTCAAAAACGCACCTAGTGCAAGCTGATTGGCAACGCTAGTGTGGCCATCTTGGTAGCCACACTCTTTCCTGGAAAAGTCACCCAAGTTCAAGCTGACATCCCTGGCAGACTACTGTCACTTAACATCACATTAAACTAAAGGCCTTAGACAAAGTGATGGTCACAACAGATAAGGCTGTGCTCCTTGGACGGGACTTTAACTTGGTGTCCCACATGCTGCACTGATCTGGACAGATCAATGCCACATGTGGGACAGACAGGGGCATTTTTGAAGCAGAGCTTGGAGACATTAGCAGATAATGGGTTAACGGATGTCTAGCGGCACTACCATCCTACAGAGAGGGAATACACTTTTGAATCTGCAGGTCAAGAAACATATGCACGCATTGACCTTTACCTAGCTACACTGCAGTTTTGGCAGTTTGTCACACAAGTAGACATAGGTACAGCGGCATTATCGTATCATGGCCCGCTACATATGACTATATCCTCTCCTGTCCCAGACTCTCATCCACACTATTGGCGTCTTAACATCCGACTCCTCACCAGTGAAACACACATCTCCGAATTGGAAGCCACCATCACTGACTATCTAGAGCATCATGACTCCCCTGTCACACTCATAGCAGTGCTCTGGGATGCGCTAAAATCAGTCCTTCGGGCCGGCTGATAAAAACGATGCACGATGAAGCACACCACAGGAGGACATCTTGAAGCCACAGGGCGCATGGGCCGAGAAGGCTACAGGGGCCCCTCCCCCCCTCTGAGGCACACGTAGAGTGTGGAACGAACTGGCTTGAGGCTCACCCGAGGCCCATGATTGTGTGCCCGGTCACGGCATCAAACGAAGAGCACGAGAAAGAGTGGAGAATCAACGACGGATAGGTATTGCGGCTACACCCTGAACAAATGAAATAGAAGGTAAAACTACCTACCTACGAGTAGCACTGAGAGTGAAACAAAAATCTCTTTGAACTATCTACCTTGTAACATAGCACGGATGCTACGATCTGGAGAGGCATAACCTGAGGCACATAGCACCGAAGACATCACCACGTACAGAGCAATAATTAGAGGCCATCAATATACAACCTTATAATAGAACGCTAGGTGGCCACTACTAACGGGACCACCAACTTCCCACCCCCACCCCACCAATATTCCACCTCCTCTCCCAAGTGCCACCACCTACAGGATAGAGGAAGGACGACCGGCGAACTACGACCTCATCATACCCACACGACGACATCTATCACACAGAGCCTCCTACATCCCGGAAGTAATGCCCAATGGGAAGCCCTCAGGCAAGCCTTCCAGACAACTCTTGTTTTCAGAGGCTGTCACACAATCAAATCCCACGACAACACAAATGGCAACACCAGGGTCAATATCCACACCAACAGACCCCTCTGCCTTGGAAGCCACGGAACGTATATTACAGGATATTGCCTCGGTGGGACATCGTCTCGAAGCAATGGATCAGAAGATCACGGACTTAACCATAGCCTCTTCCTCCTTCCGTGCAGAGATAGCAGGTTTCAAAGACACAGCGGATGCCCTGGACCAACGCCTCACTACGGTGGAAGATCAAATGGCGACACTACCAGATCAAGAAATCGAATTACGATCCCTCCGAGCAAAGGTAACAGACTTGGAAGACCGGAGCCGTCGAGACAACATACGACTCTTCGGAATCCTAGAACGCAAAGAAGGATCTGACACCAAGGCTTTCCTACAATCACTCCTGCCCGACCTCTTCGATATTGAATTTTCACTGCCACTGGAATTCCAATTGGCGCATAGAATAGGACCTTCTCACAAGGCTACCTCCGACAAGCCACGGCCCATCATAGCATGTTTTCTAAGACATGATCAGGCTCGACAGGTCCTATCAGCAGCTAAAACACAAGGACCAGCCTCTTTGGACGGCCATGAGATCAGAGTTGCGGCCGACTTCTCCAGGCTGACGAATGAAAAGAGAAAAACGTTCCTAGCCTTCAGGCCGCAGATCAGGAGACTAGACATCAAATATGGCCTTTTTGAACCCGCAAGGAGGTGGATAACCTATTGTGATAAATCCAAAGACTTTACGGAACCGGAGGACCTTAGCTTATTTCTCAATGATCTTATCTCACACCCCATGGACGTTTCATCAGGACAAGAAGCCCCTGATACCTCCCAGACCGGGAATAACCCTCCTACTGCACTGTTATGAGCCCAGTTGCAAAGGTCTGCCTCACACAAGAGAGGCAGAATGTAGGACCGCCTTCCTAAGCCACAGGACAATTGGGACCAGGTGCTACAGGCAGTAATGGACCACACCCAGGACATGGGTAGGGACAAATCCCGCTCCCCACTGAAGCCATCACTGGACGATCACACAGACCATTGAACTCCGAGAATACTTAGAACACTGAAAGAACGGACCCTCATCTAGTAACCGACCTGCTTTTCGTCGGACAGATAAGTGGCATGCCCAACTGTTCTGAACTAAAGACGCACCATTGATGGGGAGGGAGTGGGGGGAGTCCGAGAGTTTAACATTACTCCCGCCTATTATATGTCAGCTTTTAAAGAGTAATGTCTGTCTATCAGCTGGGTCTTCCCTAATCAACCTCAGAAGTATAGCTGAGGCAAATACACAGATCTTTAGAGACAACAATGAAGGATGTCAAAACGGTTATAAACGCATCATTTCAAACCCTATACTCAGCTCTAAGCACACATGACCGGGTCTTCCTCAGCACCCCCCCCCCACGCTCATCTGCTTCTGAATTTGGACTCTCTTGTATTCAAACCCCAGTGATATTATTATCATTATCTATCTATACCCGCACCACGCAACACATAACACACTGAGGCTGACTACTAACCCCCCTCCAACATCATCAAAGAAACACTAAAATAACCCCCATCATATCTATATCTCATAATAATACTCCCTCGGCGCGCGGGCTCCACAGGTACGAACCCGTAGATTAACAGTCTAACTGATAGCAGGTTTCCTTTTTCCCTTCCTTTTGTTCTTTTTCCTAGGTCTTTCTCTCACTTCTTTATTCATTAGTGCATAAATTATTCTTCTCTCCGAGTTAGGAGCCTTTCAACATCACTTCTCTCATAACTCCTACTCATTACCCCTGGTGACCGAGGGACCTAGACACACCCTGTCTCTGTCCCCTATATTATATTATATTATATCACGCCATCCCCCCACTACGCGTCCCTGAATAGCTAGTATCTATATAATACTCCCCCTGTGGACCCCCTCTGACCACACATTACAGATACATTATACGGAATACACTTTATCCACATAGCATTCATGGGAACGACAACACCGCTCACAATCATCTCCTGGAATGTCCATGGTATGACCAACTATGTCAAACGACAGAAAGTACTATCCTATCTACGCTCTAAGCATGCAGATATAGCCCTGTTGCAGGAAACACACCTCGACTCTGCAGAATCTGAAAAACTTCGTAGAGACTGTGTCGGTAAAGTACTCTATAGCGGTAAACCGCCCGTATCTGATGGAACACAGGGTACTGGAAGGAAATGCGGGGTGGAAATCCTCATACATCGCTCACTGCAGTTCCGACTGCTTAAAACATGGCACGACCCAGAAGGCCGTTATGTCCTAGCCAAAATCAGGATAGGTCTTTCCACGATCTGCATAGGCTCAATATACGCCCCCATAGGCTCCAAGCACACTTTCTTCCTCTCTCTTAATCGACTGCTCACACAGATTGGCGCCTCTCAATATGTACTGGGTGGAGACTGGAACATTGTACAAGATGCTATCCTTGATCGCACAAGCGGCCTTGATGCAGGCAATAATTCAGATAGGGCCCTACTCCACGACGTCCTTTCCGACCACGGCTTGCCAGATTGCTGGTGCTTATTACACCCCTCAGACCGCCAATACACCTTTCTCTCTCCAGTACATGGAACCCAATCGCGACTAGACTACTTTATGATCAACCAGAGACTGATACAAGCAATAAAACTGACGGATATCCTTACGGCTGCACTATCGGACCACTCCCCGGTCCTACTAACGCTGGAACTAGGAGTGATCAATCCCGGCCGTAAACCATGGCGCCTTCCCAATTCCAGATATAGAACCCCAAAAGGAAAGGAACAGCTGAAAACCCACTTAGCTACCTACCTAAAAGATAACAAAGGCTCGGTAACCTCACCCCAACTCCTATGGGCGGCAGCAAAGGCAACTATTAGAGATCAACTAATGCGAGACGCTGCCATTGCCAACGCCCGGAAAAGAGAACAACAGGCCAACCTAGAGGACAGGATAGCCTATGCGACCAGAGAATATACGCGAACCCCCACTCCATCCAATCGCCGCCATCTTGAACAAGCTAAAATTGAACTCAACTCCCTATATACCTCGCGGGCAGAATATGCATTGCAAAGGCTAAAGGGCCGGCATTATGAACACGGCGAGAAAGCAGGCCGTCTACTAGCCGCCCAACTACACCAAAGAGAAATTACATTAGCCATACAAGCACTCACTGGCGGAAACAGCGACCTCCTCACGCACCCACAGGCAATTGCGAATGAATTCGGCAACTATTACCAAGCCCTATACACACCAGAAATGGTAGAAACAAATGACCGCCTGAACACCTTCCTACAAAGAGCAGATATACCCTGTCTTTCGACAGAAGGTAGGGCACTCCTAGAAGGTGATATTAGCAAGATAGAAATTCAACAGGCGATAGCGAATCTATCGTACCACAAAGCCCCCAGGGAAGATGGCTTGACGTCCGAATTCTATAAATGGTCTGGGACAGAGGCAGTGGAGACTCTATACGACGCTTTCCAGGGAGCGGACCGCATGGGATCCCTATATCCTATCCCCAACAAAGCCATTATCACAGTTATACCCAAACCAGGGAGAGACCCATTTCTCTGTGGGAGCTACCGCCCCATATCGCTACTTAATGGAGACACTAAAATCTTAGCAGAGATATTAGCAACCCGATTGAAAAAAGTAATCCGCTCTCTGATCCATCACACCCAGGTGGGCTTTGTGCCAGGCCGCTCATCAAAGAATCACCTCCGTACACTATTCCATACCATATGGACAGCGCAAGACTCACAGGAAGAAGCCCTTGCCCTCTCACTGGATGCAGAGAAGGCATTTGACCTTATAGAATGGTGGTATCTTTTTGAAATATTAAAACGCTTCGGACTAGGGACTAACTTCATTAATAAAATATGACTACTCTAGGACTCCCCAACAGCTCAGGTGAATTGTGGAGAGTTCCTATCTGACATTTTCCCGATCTCCAGAGGAATACGGCCGGGCTGTCCATTATCCCCACTATTATTCTTGCTAGCTGTCGAACCCCTTGCGGCGGTAATTAGGAACTCCAATGTAATATCAGGAATCCCAATCCCGGGTGGATGTTCCACCATCTATCTATACGCAGATGACATCCTACTCACACTCACCGACCTATCCAATTCCCTACCAGCTCTCAAACAGATACTGACAGAATTTGAACAGCTTTCGGGCTATAGGATAAACTGGGATAAAAGCGAGGCCCTACCTTTGTCCCCTATAACAACCTGCTCCTCCCTACAAGACCTGCCGGTTAAATGGAAACATGCACGGCTTCGTAACTTAGGTATTGATATAAATAGAGGCCTAGAAAACATAGTGACAGACAACTTAAACCCCCTAATCAATAACATGAAACAAGACTTTGAGAAATGGAAACAATTAGGATTCTCCATGTGGGGTAGAGTGCAGGCGGTGAGAATGGTAACCCTCCCAAGATTTTTATACGTGCTGGGTATGTTCCCATTATACATACCACTAACCCTCCTCCGAGAGATAGACTGTTGCATTCGCACCTTTGTATGAGGATTCATGCGCCCACGACTACCGAGAGCCACATTATTAGCACGACGTGAATTTGGAGGTTTAAATCTCCCTTCCATAGAACACTATTCTTCAGCATTACACCTATCACAGATGACCCTCCTACTCCCAAATGTACGGGACCCACCACTCTGGGTAACAGTGGAAAGGGCAGTTACAGGAGTTCCTCATGAATTACAGATACTATATAACACGGACATGCTCGGTCAACGAACTACTGATCCCATGATAGGGGCCACAGTGAGCATATACGTAAAGGACATTCCACACACATCTCGCCTCTGACTCCAATTATAAATAACACAGACTTCCCACCTGCATACCAGGGTTCTGGCTACCTGTAGTGGCAACAGGCAAACTGTAAGAGAACTGGGTATCTGTTTGACCAATCAGGCTTTCTTACCTTTGCCCAACTGCAACAACATTATGGTCTGTCAGAAACTGCCTGATGGCAGTATCTTTCCATTGGCCACTGGGATTCACAGGCTTCTGTCAAGCCCCATGCAAGCCGTCTCCTGCTCTGGTTTGAGAAATGGCTCCTAATTAGAAGTTCTGATAAATGCATTTTCTCTGACATATACACCTTCCTCAACAATTTACCACTTTCCTCAAAATAGTCGACACAAAACCGGTGGGAGAAGGAATGCGAACATTCCTTCACAACTGGGGACTGGTCAGATATTATTGAACGGGCTGCTGTACATTATTGGTATTACACACCAGCAAGAGTTTTCAAATGGAAGAGGGATGGGGAGGTATGCTGTTGGCAGGATGCACACAAGAGTGGACACTGATTCACCTCCTCTGGAAATGTCCAAAGCTACATCGCAATTGGACAGAGGTCCTGGATGCCCTTGATAAGATGTACAAGATACAGATACCTAGGTTTCTAAGCTATATTCTTATAAGCCTACCAGATGTCCTACACTACCCACTGAAATCATTGCAGGGTTGAGCCAATACACTCGCCCTATGTGCAGCCAAGCAGGTGTTATTAGCACAATGGGGCACAGATGATGTGCCCACACAGTTGGACTGGTGCACCGATTATGGGACCACTTGAGCATGGAAACATTAACAGCTACAGTTGAAAAAGACTCCCCCAATGTGAGAAAACAATGGCACCCTGTCTGTCATACCTTTCACAAGAATTTGTAGAACTTACATGCCCCACTTATCTACAGGTAGTCCGCCTCACTCCTATAAATCCAGTTTCACCTTAGCTCTACTTACATCAGAAGATGACCCTGGATGTATACATACTATGACACGAGCTAAGCCAAATTGTCCTAGATATCAGCTCTACAGCATAGACATCCTGTCCTCCACTTTTCTCTCTCTTACCAATGTTCGTATTCTCTCCTGTTCCTCACCGGCCTGCGGTTGTAGGTGACTGTTTTGTATTGTTATAGAATCTACAGAACATCTGTAAAAAAGATTTAAACCTAAAAAGATGGTAGGGTGATAATGACTATCAAACCTGATTTTTATTCTGCCAGAAGAACACCCCGAATAAATCAAATCGATTGGGTATCCATTCAAGACAGTTTTAACTGGCATCTGATCCCTAAGTTTAAATTCTTAATTCTCTATCTGAGCTCCACCGGTGTTATAGTTGCCTCAGGATGAAGCAAGCCACAGCAAGTGGGCAAGAGCATTTCTTAAACCAAGTGTGCAAGTGTGGGATCATATTAAATGGTGGAAAACTCATGATACCTCTTCAATCTTTTTAGGTTTTATGATTAGCTAGGGAGGCTGACTGATGTTCCTTCCTCTCTCCTCTTCTTTGTGGATATAAACTCCACTTATAGCAGTTGTTCAGTACACAGTCCCCTTTTTACTTCTGTTGCACCTAGCATACAGGCTATTCATGCACAAGCAACTTTGTAAACAATGTTTTGAGATGCTTGGCTGCTTGCCTCCAATATTGCTGAATTATTTTTTGTTGGCCTTAGGACTCTGTGTACGTAACCACTGCTAACCAGTGCTAAAGTGCTTGTGCTCATTCCCCTAAACAAGGTTTGATTGGTAGTAACCTAATTGGCATATTTAATTTACTTACAAGTCTCTTGTGAAGTGGACTAAATGTGCTGGGGGCCTGTAAATTAAATGCTACTAGTAGGAATGCAGCACTGGTTGTTCCACCCATTTAAGTAGCCCTTTAAACATGCCCCAGACTTGCCATCATAGCTTGAATGCAGTGTCACACTGTCATGTCGACTTGACATTTAAAACCCCTTGTCAAGCCTTAAACTCCCCTTTTATTACATTTATGTCATCCCTAAGGTAGGCCCTAGGAAGCCCATAGTGCAGCACTATGTAATTAAAAGGTTGGGCATGTGCCTTTCAGTTTTACATCTCCTGGTAGTGAAAAACTCCCATACTACTTTTTCACTACAGTGAGGTCTACCCTCTCATAGGAGAACACTGGGGATTCCTTATTACAATCAATAAACTGTAATTCCTTATTGAGAGGAGGTGTATCTGTCATGCTTAGTACCTATGGAATTGTAATGATAAATCCTCATTCATGGTAAAATCTGATTTATTGTTACAATTTTTAAAATGCCAATTGTAGAAAGTTGGCATTTTCCTGCTCTTAGACCTGTGTACCTGCTGCCTGTCTCTGACCACTTAGCTGGGGTGGGGACAACTGGGCTTTGTGTATTCCCTCTAGACAGCCACACACAATGGGTGATTAGGTGTGACTTGATGGGCCCTTATGGGCCATCCTGACAGGATGGGAGGGAGGAGCTGCCCACAGCCTCACACTTACACCGGAATAGGCTGTGTCCTGTCTTCACACAAATTGCTGCATTCCCCCGGTGGTGAGTCTTGAGCCAGGGCAGGAAGGGAGAACGTCTGTGCAGGTCAAAGACTACTTTGAAGTTTCCCCCACTTCAAAAGCACCACTGAGTATAAGAACAGGGCCTCAGGCGCTACCACTTCACTACACTTCTGGACCTGTGGATACCCTTCTCGGGAGAAGGACTGCTCTGCTGTTTAAAGGACTGCCACTCTGTTGGACTGCTACTCTGGAAGAACTGCTGCATGGCTGTGCTGACCTGCTGCCCTCCTTGTCTGGGTGAGAAGAACTGGACCTGCAACTCTCCATCCCAGAACCAGGAGTGACTCCAAGGGCCAACTGACTGGTGTCCTGATCAGAAGTCTCAGGGACATAACAGACTTCCAACCAGTCCAACACTGCAACTGGAGTCTGCCAGCTGTGAGCCTGATCTGCCAAGTGGCACCTCCCTAGTCCTGAGCCCTTGGAGGTAGATCTTCAGGGGTTGCTCCAGCAGAACCACTGCATTTCCACTGTTGCGGGAACAGAACAGGTGCATCCCTGCCATTGTGTGGATAAAAATGGTGCATCACATTTGGAACCAGCACTGAGCTGTTTCCCTCAGTGCAAGGTCCCTGCATCTCTGTCGACCACAGAATTGATGCCTACACCGAACTCGCACATCGCAGCCAGTGTACTCATTGGAATAAGCTCTTCCTCTTGACGTAGCCAGCATCCGCACCCAAGCTCCATCGCATCACAGCTCTGATGCATCACCATCGCTGTGTGGGGAACTTCGACGCATCTTCTTGACTTTGTGGACAAAATAAATGCATCTCCTTAACAGCATGGTTCGGAACCAACGCAGCGCTCCTACGCTGAGATTTAAAGTCCTTTGGTTCAGTGGGCCTAACGGAGTTCTTGTAACAGACTTGCACTCCATCACGGTCGGCTTGAACATTTGACTTCATACCGGTCTGGCGTGTCTATGTAGCTTTAGTTAGAGCATTTTGCTTCTAAGCACATTTCTACACTTTGGGCCAGATGTAGCAACCCTTTTGTGAGTCGCAAACTGCGAAAATCGCCGTTTGCGACTCGCAAACGTGGGTTTGCAATGCACAAATGCATATTGCGAGTCGTTACCGACTCGCAATATGCATTTGCGACTCGCAAATAGGAAGGGGTGTTCCCTTCCTATTTGCGAGTCGGAGTGGTATGCAACTCCATTTGCGACCGCGTACGCGGTCGCAAATGGAGTCGCAGTTACCATCCACTTGAAGTGGATGGTAACCCACTCGCAAACGGGAAGGGGTCCCCATGGGACCGCTTCCCCTTTGTGAATGGACCCCAAATTATTTTTTCAGGGCAAGGAGTGGTCCAAGGGACCACTCCCTGCCCTGAAAAAACCGAAACAAAAGGTTTCGGATGTTTTTGAAATGTAGCTCGTTTTCCTGTGAGGAAAACGGGCTGCACTTCAAAAAAAAAAAAAACCTTTATTTAAAAGGCAGGTCGCTAACATGGAGGCCTGCTGACGTCAGCAGGCCTCCATGTTAGCGAGTGCCTATACTCGCAATGGGGTCGCAAACTGCGACCCACCTCATAAATATTTATGAGGTGGGTCTTTGCGACCCCATTGCGAGTTGCAGAAGGTGTCTGAGACACCTTTCTGCATGTCAAATTGCGACTTGCAATTTGAGAGTCGCACAGACTCGCAAATTGCAAGTCGCAATTTGATTTTTTCCTACATCTGGCCCTTTATTCCTTAAAAATTCATACCTCAAGTTCTACTTATGAATATTTGTTGTTTTGGTCTTGCTTTATTTAATTAAGTTATATTTTTCTAACCAGGTGTGGAATCTTTTTGTGAGGTGTTTTGACTGTTTTACTGTTTGAAGTGTTGCACAAATACTTTACACTTTCCTGCTTAAGTTAAGCATGACTGCTCTGTACCAAGCTACCCGAGAGTGATAACAGGTTAATTTAGGGTGTGTTTGTGAATTACCCTGACTAGGATTGTGATTCCTGCTTGATCAGGGTGCCAACTAGAAACCCAATTTCTAAAACCCAGGTATAAAATGATGTTCAATTTCCTTAGGATCCTGTAGCATTCTGTTCCTCTAAGAGTGAATTTGCTAAGGTTTTACACATTGGGACCACAGTGTGATTCTTCATTATGACAACGTGTTCTTGCATAGTAAGTAACAACATTTGTACAAACTATTTAAGTGTCTGAAGAGTACCAGTATTAGGAACTACATTATGTGAATTTGTGTAATAATGTTGAGAATGTAAGCCCAGAAATTGCATTGTTATCTCTCTAATGTGATTGGTTCAAACATTGTGCCTTCTGCACAATTGTATTGAATGTATGACTATTGTAAAACGCATTGTAAAGCAAGCTTCTTTTGGGGTGGTTTTGTGCTCATTTTCCCTTGATGTTTAGGAGGCAGCACCATGTCAGTCTGCCGTCTGATTTAAAACTTTGATTTATTCTTTAGAGCTGAAATATATTTGTTCTGCTTATTCATTTAATCCATTTTAGTATGAGCTTCAAGCTATTACTTGATGTAAATGACTAAGGGGGTTATTCTAACTTTGGAGGAGGTGTTAATCCGTCCCAAAATTGACGGAAAAGTGACGGATTTACCACCAGCCGTATTACGAGTCCATTATATCCTATGGAACTCGTAATACGGCTGGTGGTATATCCGTCACTTTACCGTCACTTTTGGGACGGATTAACACTCCTCCAAAGTTAGAATAACCCCCTAAGTGACTGATTCAAACCATTTATTTCTGTAATGATTTGAACCCGTAATAAACTTTGTTTCCTTTACATTTTTGTCTTGTTTCATTGTTATGTCTAATGTGCCTTACACCTTCCATTATAAACTTAATGACCAGATCCAGTTGAGGAGCAACAAAAATCCTTGAGGGATTAACACCATTCCTGGTCCATCAGAAGCATATAAAAAAAAAAAAGTGGCATCATGGCCAAGCCTCCTTAGCTGAATGTAGCACACAAAAAAGTTACGGATGGAATACTTGAATTTGTCTGAGCCACTGGTAATTACATGAGCCGCATTTCAATCCATCATTATTTTGCACACCATGCCTCTTCAGTTTGAACCTGGTCATATGCAAATCAGTCTTTACTGTTTTCCAATAGGAACAGTCCAGCCTGAACTACCAGGCCAGGCCCTCCTCAGTCCAAAAGGCAACCAACCCAAGGCAAATTTTGCCCTGATTGGGCCTTTCAGTCAGGTGTAGCTTGGTGCCAGTGGCACAGTGAGCATTGGACACAAGCCTGAGTATACCCACTTAAGGTATTGCACTGAATTAGACAAAAAAGTGACATTTGAATGCTTGAATTAATCTCAGCCATCTCTGTTTACACCCAGCCATATGCAAATCAATCTTTATCCTGCTAAATTAGGATAGTCTAGTTCAAACTGCCAGGTCAGTTCCTCCCTGAATCAGAACACAAGCAACCCAATACCGGTTTCACCCTGCCAGTGGCTCTTCAGTCAGGTGTAGCTTGATTGTGGTGGTAGAGTGAGCATGGGACCCATGTCTTGGCATATCCATCACACTTAGGGTGTTACACTGAAGTATACAAACAAGTGATGGATGGGATGATTGAATTATTCTCAGCCACTGGTAAATACTCTGTGCCCCATTTCAATCCATTGTTATTTTGCACACCATGCTACCTAAGTTTGGACCAAGCCAAATGGAAATCAGTCGTGAACATGCACCAATAGGAATACATCCAGCCCGAACTGCCAGGCCATATCCTTTATGCATTCCATCCATCACTTTTTGAATACTTCAGTGTGATGGGTAAGCCCAGAAGTGGGTCCCTTGCTCACTGTGCCACTGGGTCCCAGCTGCTCATGACTGACGAGCCCAGACAGGGCAATACTGATCTTGGGTTGCTTGTGTTCTGGTTCAGGGAGACCCTGGCCTGGCAGTTCAGCTGGAATGTTCCTGTTGGAGCAGGGTTAAGGCTGATTTGTGTATAGCTGGGTCAAACCAGAGGTGGTATGGTATGCAAACTAATGATGGGTTTGAATGATTCCCCATGCAATTGCCAGTGGTTAGACTTATTATATGCATCCTCCCATCATTGTTTCTGTGTTTGATGTGATGCCCTATGTAGCCAGGGGTATGCCCAGGTTTAGGTCCCTTGCTCACTGTGCCACTCCGAGTGATAAACCCCAGTCAGGGCAAAAATGGTCTAGGGTAGCTTGTGTTCCAGTTCAGGGAGGATACAGCATGACAATTCTGGATAGACTTTTCCTATTGGAGCAGGATCAAGACTGATTTGCAAATGTTTACTTTTAAACTGAGGTGGCATATCGGACAACATAATGATGGGTTGGAATGTCACCCTGTGCAATTGACAGTGGGCATTCTTCCCATCACATTTTGCGTGTTTTTCCATAGCTGAATGTGGCATTTGCATTGTGAACACTGTGATCCACGATTCTGTGATGGCCACGTGATAGAGTTTAAGTTCAAAATAACTTATTGGGCACACTATAGTCCAGAAGTTTCTTCCAAATTATTATTAGTCATAACTAATTATTCAACAGGTCTTTTCACCTGCCAGTCTCAGTTTGCTGATCCTTTAAAACCATCCCCTAATACAAAGGACCTCATTCTTGATGTATGGATGATACGATTTATATAACACCTTTGAAGGTCTTTTGTGTTCTGCACAAGGCCAGACACAGGGGGTCATCTTGACCCCGGCGGGCGGCGGTCGCCGCCCGCCTGGAGGGAACCGCCATATGGCCGCTCTGCGGTCGAAAGACCGCGGAGGCCATTCTGGCTTTCCCGCTGGGCTGGCGGGCGACCGCCAGAAGGCCGCCCGCCAGCCCAGCGGGAAACCCCTCCCCACGAGGAAGCCGGCTCCGAATGGAGCCGGCGGAGTGGGCATGTGCGACGGGTGCAGTTTGCACCCGTCGCGTATTTCAGTGTCTGCTAGGCAGACACTGAAATACACAGTGGGGCCCTCTTACGGGGGCCCCTGCCGTGCCCATGCCTTTGGCATGGGCACGGCAGGGCCCCCTGGGGCCCAGCGGCACCCCCTACCGCCATCCTGTTCCTGGCGGTTCGGATGGCGTTAGGGGGTGTCAGAATCCCCCATGGCGGCGCAGCAAGCTGCGCCGCCATGGGGGATTCCAAGGGCAGCGGTAAACCGGCGGGAGACCGCCGGTTTACCCTTTCTGGCCACGGCAGAACCGCCGCGTTCAGAATGCCCTTTATAGCACCGCCGGTCTGTCGGCGGTGCTCCCGTGGCCGGTGACCCTGGCGGTCACCGGCCGCCAGGGTCTGAATCAGGCCCACAGTTCTTAGACCTCCGACTCTGCTCGCAACATCTGCGGTGACTGTGGCTCCAAACGCATAAACGTTTAATTAGTATGAAGGGGCACGTTACAATTTCCAAGATGATGTCAATGATACAATTAGTTACTTAATGTTAGCCTCATGCTCGCACTTTCCTACTCCCTTCCACGGTTATTTTCCAAGCATCATACGTACAACACATCAGCATGCAATGTAACTATCTTGATTCAACTTAGTTGTGTATTCAGTCTATCACCTACACAACACCTTGCATTAAGGCATCGATGTCCTCACCTAGGTATTTTTGCCGTAGTTCAGTTAAATTATACTCATGGGCTTGTGTCCAACTGCATTACATATAAATTAGTGTGCATTGTCCATTGGTGTTTATAGAACCCTCGACCACATTCCTTATTTTAAACAATTTCATGTCGATTAAAAAAAAAATTATAATTAACAATGTCATTGCAGCCAATAATACATACTACTGTTACAATATACTCAACAACGGTGTCACAGGCAAGTCTTTAAGTGGGCCGGGTACGTTGGGGTCTGAGCACTGACAGTAATTCAAAAGGGGGATTGAAAAGGGTACCATTAAAGGCTCTAGATTAATCCTCTGAATTAGTGAGCTGAAAAAACGGTAGCAGCTCTGGCAAACCAAGGCCCATATTAATGCTTTTTGATGCAAACCTGCGTTAGTGCAGGTTTGCATCAAAAAGTATAGCACCGGCTAGGGCCATTCCAAGATGCCAGCCGGGCGCCATATTTAAGGAATGACGCAAGCTGGCACTAAGGCCCGGTTAGCGTCAAAATAGGTGTAGGGAAAACTGGAGTTTGTGCGTGAAAGAATGGCGCAAGTCATGGTTAGAGTCAAAATAATGACTCTAACCTGACTAGCGCCATTGTTAGATGCACAACCCCCATGGACATGACTCCTGTTTAAGTAAAGACAGGAGTCATGCCCCCAGCCCAATGGCCATGCCCAAGGAACTTGTGTTCCCTGGGCATGGCCATTGGGCACAGTGCCATGTAGGGGTGGCCCCCCCATGGCACTTAAAAAAAAACACAAAATACTTACCTCTACCTACCTATACTTACCTGGGATGATGTCCCCCATCCTCCATTGTTCTTTTGGTGTCGGTGGGGGTGTCCCTGGGGCCTGAGGAGGGCACATGTGGGCTTATTCCATGGTTTTCCACCATGGAAATAGGCCCACAGGTCCTCTAACGTCTGCCTTGACCCAGGCGTTAAATAATGGCACTAAGCAGGCTTAGTGCCATTATTTAGGCCCGCCTCCCTCCGTGCACCATTTTTGCACAGAAGGATAAATAAGATGCTAGGGCCTAAAAGTCATTTTTTGCCCGGGAACGCCTACCTTGCATCTCATTGACGCAAGGCAAAAAATGACTTTAACTCCAATATTTTAGCGCTAGACATGTCTAGCGGCAAAATATAAACATGAAGTTACGTTTGCGCTGGATTGGCGTAAAAAAAGAAATTATACAAATCCGGTGCCAACAGAGTATAAATATGCCCCCAAAGGTTTGAACTTTCCCGAGCAATGCACCTGATCCATATTTATACTTTTTTTGCTCCCCATTTGCGTCTTTTTTTGAAGCAAAAGCAGTGCAAACTTACAAAATATAATTGTATTTTGTAAGTTTGCGCTGCTTTTGCATCAAAAAATTACGCAAATGCGGCTAAAAAAAAGTATAAATATGGGCCCTAGTGAGAACCGGTAGACCCTGTCTTCTGTTGTATTGCCTTTGTTTGGTTACACCACACCCGTAAATAAGGAGCCACGGACTTGTCCGCAATCAGACAGTTTTTTTGTTGTTGTTTGAAGCTGTGGGAGGCAGGCTAGCCTGTCCCGTTCTGGAGGCCCTCTATTGGGTGAGAACGAAAATAATTAATTTGTGAAAAATAAGGTTAGTCTTGTCATCAGATCAGCAGCTATTGGAGCAAAGGGATACTGCTGTAAATGAAGTCAGTGTAGCAGTGGCGGCTGGTGACGTTTAAGAGTGGTGGGGCTGGGCTGCACGCGGTGAGGGGACGGGTGGTGTTGGGGTTCACATTAAGGGGACACAGCATTTTTTGGGTGGCCATCTCCTGTGCAAATCTTTTTTTTTAAAAACAATGGGATAAAATGAAGCATTTTCCAGGATTTCTTCAAATAAAAAACAATGGCTTTCATAGGCTTTTGTACACAGGACACACTTCCAGGTGGAGGCCGATTTTTCTAATGCAATATTATGGTGGTATCTCTTGGAGTTAAATAAGATCACTGTTTCTCGCAAGCCAATACTGGAATGACTCACTGTAAGGCCCGCTCTTGGATGTCAACAAGTCTGATTTGCAGATCTGACTCAATCTGGACGAGTCACAGGACTGCTTCTGCCATACATACCCTTAGTGTAATGGGAAGAGGAAGGACTATTGCTAAGAGAGCCAAAAAGTGAACCCTTGTTGGTAGAATGATCCGAGAGGAAGGAGAAAATAACTGAGGAAAGAAAGATCCCCTTCACAAGTGCCACACCGCCAGGCCTACCTTGTAATGATAACACAGAGGGAAAAATAATTTGTAATTCCATATTTACAGTCCATACGTTATTCTTTGGTAATAAGTGTAAACGAGAGAAAAGTAAAGCAGTTAAAACAAAAAGAGCTGAGCCATGAGATGCAATTGTGTAGGAATCGCTGCTTCTACAGGATTCCCTGCTCCTCAGAGTATATAAAGCACTTAAAGAGAATGAGTTCAGTGTGGGAGCAATGAAGGAAGAAACTGCTTCAAGAACATTTAAAAGGCACAAACAGAATTAAAAGGGACATACTTTGTGCAGCAACAATTCTGCTGACACAGCACTGGAAGTCGCTCAGCAGCTGCACAGGAGCATACACAGCTCTTCTGCCCAGCCACTTAAACTGTTGCCACAGTCCTTAAAATGGTTCCGATGTACAATGGAATATGCAGCTTGGGCAGCAATTCTGTGCGAGAACACTTGACAAAATCTCAAGGGAAGGAGAAATGGGCAGCCTAGCAGCAGTCATGCGAGTGCACATAAGCACATGTATTGAAATGACTTGAAGGTGCTGTGCAGCACAACTATGGGAATGGGTCCAAGTTGTACACATGTAAGAATGACAAAGGTACACGAGTATGCAGGCCTGTCTGGAGCTCAATGAGGCCTGGGGGTGCACTGAAGTGCACAGCTCCGGTAGTAGCTCAGTGGGTGTGCGGAAGCCAGCAGGAAGCACAGCTATGAATATTATGACAGGACACACAAGTACACACAGCTCTAGAAGTGTGGTGTACGTGGAGCAATGTCCAGTGCTATGTTTCCAATCAAACAGGCAGCCCAATTTGGCCAGATGTTGTATGCCAGATGTCAGGCTACAAAATAATAGATAGAAAACTAAGGTTGTGAGCAATACATCTGCCAAGACACGCTAGATTCTTGCTGTGTCAGGTCAGCCACATATCTTGGTGATATATTTCTTCAACCACAGATGATGTTTTTAGCCTAAATTTAAACTGTAATATATCCCATTTTTTAGCATTCAATTAGTAAATCATGATGCATCCCGGTGCACCATGACCCCACAGACATGCAAATCTTCGTAATGACAATAAGCGCCCAGCTCGTTGAAAATCTAATCTGAAGACACTGAAATATGCCCACATTGGCATCATACACGTAGTCCTGAAGTGCCTGAAATAATTTTAAAAAGTGCAGCAAGAATCTGAAGTGTTATATTTTTCAGTGCTGTAATACAATGTGTTCATACATTTATTTAAGGCATGTTTGGATTTGGTGCAGCCTGCATATTTTCGTGCTTTAATAACCTGGTGTCCCTCGCCCTTGCAGGTCCGTCATCAAGACTTTAATTTTCTATAGTGACTTGATACAAGGGACCTTTCTTACTTCTAAGCTCCCTGGTTTAGAAAATAAAGTTGGATCCAGCCTTCTGCCAATTGAATCAAACTATAGGTCCAAATCTGACCCCAATGGTGGTGAGATCTTTTTAACCTCATAATGCACGGGTATGCGCGTTAGTCTGTGGTTTTCGAGATAAATGTTGTTTAAAATCTGAAATCAGTGCTGCTTCAACCCAAAGGCTGCTGCAACAGAGAGACACACGCTTTATGCACTCTCCTGAACCGTTGACACGCTGCTGTGGTCTCCTAGTTCTCCCAATGAGTTTTAGAATCTGTTTATTCCTTCATTATCTACAACCTGTGCAGTGAGATGTTGCACGCATTTACTGTACCTTTGCCTAAATTGGCAAGTTCCTAACTTTGAATGTCTCCCTATGTGCGTGTCTGAGTGAGTGGAGCTGTGTATGAACGTTTACCTGCACTGGTCAGAGCTCATAGGAATGAAAGATGGACACGAGCCATGACTCACCTACTGTAAACGGAGACAGCCCTGTCTTTTTCGGCGACGCAGCGTCTTCTTCTGCCCCCAGGGGCTCCTCTGGGTCCCGGCTACACTACCCACAAAAAAAGGAGTCGCGGTCGCGGAAGGCCGGGGGCAGGCAGGTGCCATCCTCATCCGTCCTCTGGGGGTGAGAGCAGAAAGGCGAGGGTGGCAGCGGTGCCGGCCCAGAGCACGGCCACGAGGCACCTGGAAGCAGTGCTGCTGCTGGTGTGGGCTGCTCAGGAGCAGGAGGCGCGGGAAACAAACACCTCGTGTTTGCTGACAGTGCATAAACTGCGCAGTGCGCAGACTCGATTTTGAGCTTGCCACTGCCTTCCTGCCTGAAGCCCCGCCCACCATTTCCCAACTTGTCACAGGGCTACACCCATCCTCCGTGACGAATTGGGAAAGGGTAGGGTGACCATCCTCCACTACACTGACTGACGTGAAGCCCCTAGCGCTACAGGGCTTCAACCTGAAGCGCCCGGGGCTAAGTTTATCTACACGTCATTAGGGGGTGGAGACTGGTCCTTTGAGCTATGTCTTTGCCGAGCTGATGACCTCACAGGCCTCAGGCTGTGAGCTTATCAGCCCGGCAACATAGACTCAGTCAGGGGAGGGCCTGGCCTGATCCTGCCAGTCTAATCTCACGTGACCCAGCCCCAAGCAAGAAAGAGGTGTGTGCATTTCTTTAAGCGAGGGACTGGGAGTTAGGGGAGTTTGTTTTCACCTTTTTTTTTTTTTTTTAGTAATGTTTACGAGGGCGGAACCCCGACGCCCTCGTGCAGAAACCGCCACTGCAGTGTAGGCTTCTTGTTTGTACAATTTCTTCTGCCACGCTTTCCAGCAGAACTGGTATCCAGAGGAAAGAACAAATGTCAATCTGCCTTTTTGCTCAAATGGACAAAGCGCCATTAATATGGCGCTTTAGGCCCATTTTATACTTTTTTTGCGCTGCATTTATGTCATTTTTTGATGCAAAATCGGCGCAGACTTACAAAATACAATTGTATTTTGGAAGTCTACTCTGCTTTTGCGTGAAATAAATGACGCAAATGCGGCGCTAAAAAAGTAAAAATATGGGCCTTAATACCTCTTGGAAAGGCGCTGAAATGTTCCCGCTTCTCTGTTGAAACGCTCGGGAACATCTGTTTATTCAAGGTCTTTTTCTCTTGGGCTTGCATGCTTATATGAATACATACCCAGAAACACTCAGTCAATGTCTACTTCCTGCAGCAGTGTGATGGGTTTGGTGAAAGGTCCTTACCATAAATAAATATGCCTTCATTAAAACACAGAACAGTATATTCACCCTCTAAAGTGTTTTACTGTGTATGATGAATAAATGTGCTGCTGCTGATTTCAGTTATTGTTTGTTGGGTAAGACTTGAACGAATTTGCAAGCAACAGGATTCTAGACTCACTTTATTTAGGCAACACTCCTATCTACATAAGCCCCGCCCCTGAAAAAGCAAATTACTCTTGTGATGCCTCTGTGTTCACATCCCTATCGAAGCCCACCTACTTGTTTCATCTGACTTAAAGCCCTGGTCACAGGGTCGAGACTAGTATATTATTTCACGAAAGACATACATAACAGCCGTACATCACACAAGGTGCAAAAGCAGGCATTATAGAAGCAGTTGGAGACACTAGTGCCCTGATTTATACTTTTTCGTGCAAAACTGCACTAAAGCAGTTGTGCACCAAAAGGTTTAGCACCAGCTTGCACCATTTCTAAGCACCAGCCAGGTAACATATTTATGGAATGGTGCAAGCCGGTGCAAAGGGTAGGCTAGCGTAAAAGAAATTGATGTAATCCGGGTGGGGTTGGCGGTATGGAAGAAGGGGGTTTTGCAGGTTAGAGTAAAAAAAAACATTACTTTAACCAGCCTAGCATCATTTTCTGACGCTAAACCATCCATACCACATGACTCCTGTCTTGGACAAGACAGGAGTCATGCCCACCACCCCAATGGCAAGCACAGGGGACCAAGGTCCCCTGGGCATGGCCATTGAACCCAGTGCCACGTAGGGGGGCCCAATTGAGGGCCCCCAATGGCACTTAAAAAATAAAATACTTACCTATACTTACCTGGGATGGGGTCCCCCGTCCTCCGCTGTCCCTCTCGTGTGGGTGTCCCTGGGGCGGGCACCTGTGGGCTTATTCCATGGTGTTCCACATTGGAAATAGGCCCACAGGTCCCCTAACGCCTGACCTGACCCAGGTGTTTAATTTGATCCCTACTCCCCCCCCTGCGTGATTTTTACGCAGGAGGACAAATCAGGCATTAGGGCCTTAGAGTAATTTTTTGCCCAGGAACGCCTACCTTGCATCTCATTGACACAAGGTCGTTTTCCAATGACTTTAACTCCAGTATTTTGGCGCTGGACGTATCTAGTGCCAAAATATAAATATGGAGTTAAATTTGCATCAGATTTGTGTAAAAAAACAAAAAAGACGCAAATCCAGTGCAAAGAGTATAAATATGCCCGATTTCTTCAGGGCCTCTGCACTTCTGGCGCCCATGTTTATCTGTCCTTGCTCCCCAAACACAGACATCACAAGGATTGTGGACAAACAGATCCCTGTACTCGCCCACATTCTCAACTAAAAAATTCCAGCACAATGTCTCAACATCAGAACGATCTTCATCTTACTAAAATGGCCACTGAGGACCACCTTGCCTACATGAAACCTCAGAAGGCCTACATCTTACCTTGGTTATTCCTATCTGGTAGAAAGCGGCTCTATTCGTCACTGTTCAAAGCACCAGATATTCATCACTGATTAAAAAAAAGTGTTGCGACGCCCCTTGTTGCTCTGTCTTCCCTCCTAAGCTTGAAGTATTTAGGCCCATATGTACACTTTTTTTGCACTGCATTTGCATCAGTTTTTGACGCAAAAGCGGCACAAACGTAGAAAATATTATTGCATTTTGTAAGTTTGTGCCACTTTTGCATCAAAAAGTCACGCAAATGCGGCACAAAAAAAGCATAAATATGGCCTAAATGCCTAATGCGAAGGCTCAACTTCACTTTCCTTCTCATCTTACATGACCAGCACTGAGAAAACAACAATCACTGGGATGATGGAACTGGTGGAGTCGGCTGCTGTTGCCTGTAGAGTTTCAGTTTATGGATGATTGCTCCCACCACTCTCAATGTGGTTGATGTTCATATGCAGTGCTTGAAATGAAAAAATAGTAGTGCAGGTACTCTGTCTCAGAGTACCTGTTTGTTTCTGAGAAGTGCTGGTCCTCTCCAATTAAAAATATTACATTTTTCTTGAGAAGAGCAGGTACTCTCCCTCTCAAAATAAAAAGTGCTGTACTCAGTACTGGACAGTGCCAGCCTGTTAGAAATGGGGTCTTTGGTTGGCAGTCAGGTTACCCCCTGTGAAAACAAGGACCCTCACTCTAGTCAGTGTAAAGGAGAATCACCCTCAGTTAAGCCCCGCTCACCCCCTTGGTAGCTTGGAACAAGCAGGCAGGCTTAACTTCAAAAGCAATGTGTAAAGTATGTGTACCATCACACACACAGTAACTCAGTAAAAACATTACAAAACAACACAACACAGGTTTAGAAAAATAGATAGTATTTAGCTCAACTAAACAAGACCAAAATGACAAAAATCCAACATACACAAGTCAAGTTATGAATTTAAAAAGCAAAAATAGTCTTAAATCCTTTTAAAAACAGTGAGAACTTTGTTAGCGTTCAAATGTACCTGGGTAGTGCCAGAATAACACTGCACGGGTGAGTGTGCATCAGAAAAGGCCAGCGATGCATTGATTTCTCACTCGCAAGCGAGACCGTGTGTTGTTCCTCCTCAGGTCGGGTCGGCGTGCGTCATTTTTCCTCTCTCAAAAGAGAGCAATGCGTTGATTCGGACAGGCACCTCAGGTCCGGGCAGGCTTTGTGTTGTTTTTCCACATCCAGCGATGTTGCGTTGAAAATCCGGTTGCACTGTATTACAAAACCGTGCTGCGTAGGGTTTGCATCATTATCAGCCTCCATTAGCAGGTGTTATGCGTCGTTTCCCTAGCCGTGTATCGTCGATCTTCCAGCCGCGATGCAGGTGGAGCGTAGAATTCAGCCGCGAAGCTGGTTGCCTTCGTTTCTCAGCTGCGTCACAGAAGGTGTTAATATATCCTAATGTAAACTACATGAGGTTTGCATAGTGCGCTGTCAAGTTTCATACTAGAATGAGGGTTATATGGTTTATACAAACTAAGATTAAAATGCTTAATACATCATATTACATTTACAGTGAGTAGACGTCTTTTACTCCGATGCATCATTAAACACATCTCAGGGAGCGTTTTCACTGTGCTAAGCGGACACAGACTTCTTTATGTGATAAGTACGTTCACAGACAAGGAATCAGGCAATAGCTTCACCTTCATATTCTTACCCAAACACATTCACCCAGACACACACACAAAGATGTGTGTATCTTATCTCTGTCATTTGTCGTGACAAAATGAGTCAAAATTAGTTTCAATACCTTTTGCAGCTTCTTGCTGCCTGTTGCAGCTGGCAAGTGTAGCTTGACAAAGAGATGCAAGTGTGGCAGGTGTTAGCCCGTCTAACCTTATTTGGCTTTTTATCTTTAATTTATAAGGGGACGCATTAGAGGTTCGATGGACCTTTTGACTGCGCTTAGATTAATTCCCACCATCGGACCCAATTTCAATACCAATCAATAACACGATCAATCAATATAATCAATAATCTTGGGAGTCAGTAATTTCCACTCACCATGACCCCTTTGGCCATGAATAACCACACCTTTTGTAAAAGTTAGAATGTTTTTTTCCCTATATTAACAATACTAATATCATGTAACTTAGCCCCTCATTATGAACTCAGCAGGAAAACCCGCCGAGTTCGGCGCTGGCGGTCTACAAAAGACCGCCAGCATGTTGAAGACCCCGACGGCCACATAATGATCATGGGCCGGTGGGTGGAAACAGTATTGGGCATGGCCTGTACATTGACGCCTGCTCCACATGGAGCCGACGGCAGTGTAGCAGTGTGGCGGGTGCAACCGCACCCTTCGCGCATGACCTGCACGACGGGGCTGTGCACGGGTCCCCTGCACTGCCCATGCCAAGTGAATGGGGAGTTGAGGGCCCCCCAGAGGGGCCTGGGGGAACCTATTCTGCCAGCCTTTCTTTGACAGGGTGAAACACCAGGGAAAGGCTGGTGGAATCAGGTACATTATCCGGCGGGCAGCGCTGCTTGCAGCGCTGCCCTGTCGGATTTGTAACTCCACCATTGCTAGGCTGCCTGGCGCAGTTATGCCAGTGGTGGTTGTGCCACATCCATTATATGACGGTCTGGGCCGCCATGCCGGTGGGGGTAATGATAGCCACCGCCGGCATGGCGGCCCAGACCGCCATGTTCAGAATGACCCCCTGAGTCTCAATTCAAATGATTAACATACAGAAACAACATTGGTTGACCAAATCTCTTAAAGAATCTCAATTTAATCAAAGCATGTATGATCATGCATTCTAGTATTACAGTGAAACTCAATAACAAGAATAACTGTGCAATAGAAATAGAATACATTTAGATTCAGCAAAGAAATTACATCAACTGTTGTTAATAATTAGTAAACATCTTCTGTAAGTTTCCTAGCTAACCGTCTGATTAGAATAGCATGTTTGGGCTTCATGCCAAACAATTTAGTCAACACAAATTTGAAAAAACAACTAGCTATGGCTCTTTCCAAATTAGCGGTTGGTACCTAGGGACAAAAGACAAATTACATCATGAACAATTACATTCTGATATACTTTTCCTTGGTATGGATCAGCAAGCTGCGATAGTCTTCGTCAAGTGGACATCTGGTCGGTCAGCATTAGCATCAGAACTTAGCAGTGAAGTTCAAGATAGGAGTTTCTCTAAGTAAAAGAATTAAGGTGAGTACTCATCAGTTAAGACGGAAAACAGGAAAAATGTCTCTCAAGGAACGGGGATAAAAGTAAAAGAGTAAGAAAAAGTGAGCTCTCTCCTCCCTGTACAGTCGGGCTAAGTTAAAGTTCTCTAGGACTCTTCCCACATTGCTATTGGTCCAAGAATCGTACATTTACTTTTAGTCCAATGTACGTATAACCTCAAATCTAAGACATAACTAAACTGTCTTCACATGCCGATGATTGGCTCCTCTTCTCCTGTTCCCATCGTCGGACTTGTCAGGTAACAATTTTGTATCTCTCTGTCATCAAGTCAGTGCATCCATTCTGAGCTCCTGGGAACATCACTCTCATACACACCAAAGTCTACAATGTATCGATAGCTGTTAGACCTGACAGCCTTAGGGTGATCAACTTGTTGCCTGCCTCCCTCCACTTTTTGGACACTGTTTTTGCTGTTTTTTAGACTCTGCGCACTTTACCGCTGCTAACCAGTGCTAAAGTGCATATGCTGTCTCCCTTTTAAACATGGTAACATTGGATCATACCCAATTGGACTATTTAATGTACTCATAAGTCCCTAGTACTGTGCACTATATGTGCCCAGGGCCTGTAGATTAAATGCTACTAGTGGGCCTGCAGCACTGGTTGTGCCACCCACTTAAGTTGCCCCTTAACCTTGTCTCAGGCCTGCCATTGCAAGGCCTGTGTGTGCAGTTTCACTGCCAATTCGACTTGGCATTTAAAAGTACTTGCCAAGCCTACAACTCCCCCTTTTCTACATATAAGACACCTCTAAGGTATGCCCTAGGTAACTCATTGGGCAGGGTGCTGTGTAGGCAAAAGGCCAAAAGGCAGGACATGTACCTATTTAGTTTACCTGTCCTGGTAGGGTAAAACTCCCAAATTCGTTTTTACAATGCTGTGAGCCCTGCTCCCTTCATAGGCTAACATTGGGGCTGTCCTCATATATTGTTTGAGTGGTAGCTGCTGATCTGAAAGTATGGAGTAGGAAGGTCATATTTAGTATGGCCAGAATGGTGATTTAAAATCCTGCTGACTGGTGAAGTTGGATTTAATATTACTATTTTAGAAATGTCACTTTTAGAAGGTGAGCATTTCTCTGCATTTCAATCTTTCTGTGCCTTACAATCCTCGTCTGGCTGGGTTTAGTTGACAGCTCCTTGTGCATTCACTCAGACACACCCTAAACACAGGATACTCAGCCTCACTTGCATACATCTGTATTTTGAATGGGTCTTTCTGGGCTGGGAGGGTGGAGGGCCTGCTCTCACACAAAGGACTGCCACACCCCCTACTGGGACCCTGGCAGACAGAATTGAACTAAAAAGGGACTTGGTGCACTTCTAAGCCACTCTTTGAAGTCTCCCCCACTTCAAAGGCACATTTGGGTATATAAACAGGGCCTCTGCCCCTTCCAACTCAGACACTTCCTGGAGAAGAAACTTGTAACCAGAACCTGCAGCCTGCCAAGAAGAACTACCTGGCTGCCCGAAGGACTCACCTGACTGCTTTCTGTGAAGGACTGCTGCCTTGCTGTTGCCCTGCTGCCTTGCTGCTCCCTGGCTGTGGTGAAGAAGTGCTCTCCAAGGGCTTGGATAGAGATTGCCTCCTGTTCCCTGAAGTCTCAGGACAAAAAAGACTTCTCTCTTGCAACTGGACTCCTTGTGCGGTGAAAATTCAACGCACAGCTTGCTAAACCCGCCGCACAACCTGCCCCGCGGTGAGAAATTCACTGCACGCCGAACCGGAACGACGCAGGCCCACTTCGCAAGGAGAGGATCGACGCAGCGCCTGCGTTGTGACCGGAACTTTGACGCACAACCCACCGGATCGACCTGGGACAATGCGGCCCGATGCAGCACCTGCCGTGCGGAAGAAATTTCCACGCAACGCCCACCGGAACGACGCAGCGCTTGTGACTCCACCCCACAAGCTCAGGATTCCACGCACAGACCCCGTGGCGTCTGAAAACCCCGCAACCCGAAGAGGATCCACGATGTGCGCCGGAAATCGACGCACATCCATCCCTGCATGGAAACAAAATGACGCATCACTGTGTGCGGCCCGAGAAATCAACACACATCCCCTTTGTTTCCACGCTTCTCCTCCTCTGCGGCCCATTGTGGAGATTTTTCACATGAACCAGGTACTTTGTGCTAAAAAGAGACTTTGGTGGTCATTACAACCCTGGCGGACGGTGTTAAAGCGGCGGTAAGACTGCCAACAGGCCGGCGGTAAAAAATGTGAAATTACGACTGAGGCGGAAACCGCCAACAAAGACAGCCACTTTAAAACTCCGACCGCCACGGCGGTACAAACAAACAGCGTGGTGGTCACCGCCAACAGACAGGCGGGAGACAATGTACCGCCCACAGTATCACAACCCACCAATCCGCCACCTTTTCCGGGGCGGATTTACCACAGATAAAAACATGGCGGAAACAGGAATTCCGAATGGAAAACGCTCACCTCTACACACCCCACGAGGAACGAGGACACCATGGACCCGGAACTCCAAATTCTACCTGCGATAGTCTTCCTGCTCCTCTACCAGGAGCACGAACGCCGGCGGCGCAGACCACGGTGAGTACTGCACCTATGACACAGGGGAGGAAAAAAACAGGGACACACACATGCAACACCCCCACCCTCACCCACTACAACACACACACTAATGCATATTAATACATCACAGTTACACCCCCCAAACCCCTAGGAAGAATGCAAAGACAATAGAAAATGAGTGTAACCATTGTAATATATGAAAAGCAAGTAGGCAAAATATATACATACACCATTTACAAAATATATACCAAGCATAGTACTCCAGGTAGTGCTACAATTAAGTCAGTGGAACACTGGGCCCACACTGTATGGGCGAGGCCCACACAAGATCCCCGACCATGACGGAGAGAACACTGCAGGGCATCAGAGAGCAACTAAACAGGCACCTCAGGGGGAGGGAAAGGGGGGGCACCTCAGCCGGTTGTGTGCATGACGCCAAATCCACGAGGGGGCCACATGCCCACTGTTCCATCCTGGGGAGTGCAAAGCCACAGTCTCTCAAGTCTCTACAGTGGGTGGGTTGCCCATTGTGCCATCCTGGGGAATGCAAAGCCACAGTCTCTCAAGTCTCTACAGTGGGTGGGTTGCCCACTGCTCCATCCTGGGGAGTGCAAAGCCACAGTCTCTCAAGTCTCTACAGTGGGTAGGTTGCCCACTGTGCAATCCTGGGGAGTGCAAAGCCACAGTCTCTCAAGTGGATAACAGTATCCACTGGTTCTGGAGGGGGCATGGTGCCCAGAGTGCTTCATCCTGCTAAGGACAGAGGTAGTGGATGACAGTCTCCACTGGTTCTGGAGGAGGCTTGGTGCCCAGAGTGCTTCATCCTGCTAAGGACAGAGGTAGTGGATGACAATCTCCACTGGTTCTAGAGGGGGCATGGTGCCCAGAGTGCTTCATCCTGCTAAGGACAGAGGTAGTGGATGGATATCTCCACTGGTTCTGGAGGGGGCTTTGTGCCCAGAGTGCTTCATCCTGCTAAGGACAGAGGTAGTGGATGGATCTCTCCACTGGTTCTGGAGGGGGCTTTGTGCCCAGAGTGCTTCATTCTGCTAAGGACAGAGGTAGTGGATGGATCTCTCCACTGGTTCTGGAGGGAGCATGGTGGCCAGAGTGCTTCATTCTGCCCGTGATGGACTCAGTTGCGTCAGTGCCCTTGGTGCTCATGGGCCAGCGGTGCTTGAGGTGGTGGTGCCCTGTTCAGCGGTGCTTGAGACGGCGGTGCCCTGTTCAGCGGTGCTTGATGCGGCGGTGCCCTGTTCAGCGGTGCTTGAGACGGCGGTGCCCTGTTCAGCAGTGCTTGAGACGGCGGTGCCCTGTTCAGCGGTGCTTGAGGCGGCGGTGCCCTGTTCCACGGTGCTTGAGAAGGCGGTGCCCTGTTCAGCGGTGCTTGAGACGGCGGTGCCCTGTTCAGAGGTGCTTGAGGCAGCGGTGCCCTGGTCAGCGGTGCTTGAGACGGCGGTATCCATTGCAGGGACTCATCTGCTGGCGGTCCTTCATGGCCCAGCGGGGCTTTTGCTGGCGGTCCTTCATGGCCCAGCGGGGCTGGTGCTGGCGGTCCTTCATGGCCCAGCGGGGCTTTTGCTGGCAGTCCTTCATGGCCCAGAGGGGCTTTTGCTGGAGGTCCTTCATGGCCCAGCGGGACTGGTGCTGGCGGTCCTTCATGGCACAGCGGGGCTGGTGCTGGCGGTGGCCTCCTGGGCAGCCAGGCTGGTGCTGGCGGTAACCTCCTGGGCAGCTGGGCTGGTGCTGGCGGTGGCCTCCTGGGCAGCTGGGCTGGTGCTGGCGGTGGCCTCCTGGGCAGCTTGGCTGGTGCTGGGGGTCCTCCTGGGCAGCTGGGCTGGTGCTGGTGGTCCTGTCCTGGGCAGCTGGGCTGGTGCTGGCGGTCCTGTCCTGGGCAGCTGGGCTCGTGCTGGCGGTCCTGTCCTGGGCAGCTGGGCTGGTGCTGGTGGTCCTGTCCTGGGCAGCTGGGCTGGTGCTGGTGGTCCTGTCCTGGGCAGCTGGGCTGGTGCTGGCGGTCCTGTCCTGGGCAGCTTGGCTGGTGCTGGCGGTGGCCTCCTGGGCAGCTGGGCTGGCGCTGGCGGTCCTGTCCTGGGCAGCTGGGCTGGTGCTGGCGGTCCTGTCCTGGGCAGCTGGGCTGGTGCTGGTGGTGGCCTCCTGGGCAGCTGGGCTGGTGCTGGTGGTGGCCTCCTGGGCAGCTGGGCTGGTGCTGGCGGTGGCCTCCTAGGCAGCGGGGATGATGGCGGTCTTCTCCGCCGTGCTGCTCTTCCCAGACTTGCCAGGTTTCTTGTGGCCCTTCCCCACCTTGGAAGGTGTCACAGCTGACTCCACATTCCCACCGGGACCCCTGGCAGCGGCTTTGGTGGCTGGAGTCTTCCCCCTCTCCCGCCGGGCACTGGCCAACTTCTGATGCTTCACAGGTGGGGGACTGTCTGTGCTGTGGCTCCGTGCCACACTGGCTGCCCTGGTGGCCGGTGCACTCCAGATTCCGGTGACTACAGGCACCACTGGTCTCAGAGATGTTGTGGCTGAGGTGCTAGTTCTGGACCTATGAGACGGTCAGGGTGCGGGTTGTGTGGGAAAGAGGTCAAGGTTGGACAGGAAAAGTTTTTTTGACACACTGGGATGGGTAGCTGGAGGGGGGTTGGGAGTGGAGGAAGAGGTTGTGGTTGTAGGAGGTGTTCGTTTGGTGACTGAGTGAAGGTGCATGCGCTGGAGGCTGTTGTGAGGTGGATGGCTGTTGGGTGGGTGTGTGCCTGCATTTATGTATCTTTGGAGGGGGCGTCACAGACACACTGGGAGAGGACACAGGGGACGTGTGAATGGTAGTGGGGGTGGTGACTGCACGTGAGCGGGGTGTGGTGGTGGGTGTGCTGGAGAGGGACGTAGTGGCTATAGAGGTAGTGCATGCAGGTGTGAGTGTAGACGAGACAGGAAGGAAGGAGGGAGACGAGGAGGAGGGGAACACAGTGAAGGCAGTGGATGTTGGTGTGTATGCATGTGTGTGATGCTTGCGTGAGTGCTTATGGGATGTGTGGTGCTTATGTTTGCCTGAGCTTCCCTTGTGTGTTGACGTGTGTGCATGCTGGTCTGTAGGTGTGCTTGGGATAGGCTGAGGTACAGGGGATTGGGTCGGGTGGAGGAAGTTGGAGGGGGGAGGCTAGACACAGGGACAATGGCTGCCATCAGTGCTGAGGCCAGAGTCTGAAAAGCTCGCTGAAGGGCCGCCTGACCAGAATGAATGCCCTCCAGGAATGCATTAGTTTATTGCAACTACCTTTCTACACACACTGGATGGCATTCAAAATGGTAGACTGCCCAACAGTGAGTGACCTGAGGAGGTCAATGGCCTCCTCACTGAGGGCAGCAGGGGTGACTGGGGCAGGGCCTGAGGTGCCTGGGGCGAAGGTGATGCCCACCCTCCCGGGTGAGCGGGCACGGGGCGATGGCTGAGGGGCTGCTGGGAGGGCAGTGCTGGAAGGGGGGGTGGTGGCTGTACCTGTAGATGGGGGTGACACCGATGTTGCCGCCACCACAAGGGAGCTCCCATCAGAGGACGAGTCCGTGTCACTGGTCTCAGCTCCTGTCCCACACGTGGAGCTCCCCTCGCCCTCCGCCCCACGGGGGAATTCCGAGTCCGTAGTGTGGCCCTCCTTGGCCATGTGGGATGCAGCCCCTTGGTGCTCCGGTGCCACTGCTCCTCCGCCTGATGATACTAATGCACACAAGAACAGGGAAACCACAAAAAGGGGGGGGGGAGGACAGAAGAAAGACATGTTGAGTGCATGCATTACCTCTACAGTTGGCGGACACAACAGACACAGAAGCCCCCTGCACTATGCCGCGCTCTTGGGCTCCACTGTTCATTTCCTGGGAAATGGCCTACAAGGCTATGGACGACATCTGCACACATAGATGACACAGGGGCATGACTAGGTGTAGTTGGCACTCTACAGAGGTGCGGTGGGGTGCCACATGGCCTGCCTTACGGAGGGACCTTGCCTATGGAACTCGCCCTGGCCTAGGGAAACCCACAGCCCACCTCCCCTACCCAGACACCTCCACTGCCCGCAAAATCAGCAGAATGCGAGTGTACTCACCCCCTTGTGTCTGCTGTGATGCTCTCAAGCGCCCATCCAACTCCGGGTACATCACCGCCAGGATCCTGAACATCAGGGGGGTCATAGTGCGACGGGCACCCCTCCCACATTGGGAGGCCATCCCCAGCTGAGCCTCCGCCGTCTTCTTGCTCCAGCGGCGAATGTCCTCCCATCTTTTCTGGCTGTGGGTGCTCCATCTGTGGTAGACCCCCAGGGTCCGGATGTCCTTGGCGATGGCACGCCAAATATGTTTTTTCTGGTGGGCGCTGACCTACATGATTTGTACAGGGGGAAGAGAAACTTATTACCAACTGCACCGTCAAAGTGATTGGCCCCCATCCCTACCCTTGCCATGTGGCACATGCACTGACCGTCGTTTCATGCACGCCGCACTCTCCCCCCTTCCTTCTTAAATCCACCCCTCTCCACACAGGCATAGCCCATACATCATGCTCCCAGTGTACTTACCTGTTTGTCTGGAGGACCGTAGAGTAGCGTGTACTGGGGTAGGACCCCGTCCACGAGTTTATCCAACTCCGCCGATGTGAAGGCAGGGGCGCTTTCACCAGACACTCGAGCCATTGTCTTTTCCAGACCGAGGTCACAGCAGCACTTGCAGTGTAGGTCCTCTCCTGTCGAAGATCAGGTATCGAGTGATTGAACAGAGAGAAAATGGCAGTCACGTCCGCGGCGCTGCGTACCGTCACCGCCAGCGTACATCGTCATTGGCTCCTGGGATCCATAGGGTCCAATGTTAACCAATGCAGCATTGCGCCGTGGTCTTCGACCGCCTACCGCAACGGTGTACAACGCCAGCGCAGTTACCTCACATCCCATTGTCCCACTTTAGAGGTCAGGCAGCCACCATTTCAGGGGCCCACATGGCTTCATTTTCAACTGCGTCACACATACCTAGGCCTAGACTCAACACACATACAGGCCACTTTTTGAGTATGAATGGTGTTCTGTGTAAGCTGTGGGTACGTACCTCTGTGTTGTTTGACTCTGTGCTCGCTGTTGTCCTTCATAGGCACCGTCCGCTGGGACATGTGAGGAGATGGCGGCATCCTCCGGTGTACCGACCGTTGGTTGACCTGTCGACAATGGAGGAAAGACATGTCATAATCACATACAGGCTAGACCGTGCCCCAATCGAGGAACTGTGTACCCAGTTGGAGCCAGACCTGATGTCAGCTATCTGCCATCCCACAGGAATCCCCCCTCTAGTGCAGGTGCTGTCAGTGCTCCGTTTCCTTGCAAGTGGGTAATTTCAAACAACAGTGGCCATAGCATCAGGGATGTCCCAGCCTATGTTTTCCAACGTGTTGTCCAGAGTGTTGTCTGCCCTGCTGAAACACATGCTGAGCTACATCGTTTTCCCTCAGGTGGAGGATTTGCCTACAGTGAAAGGTGATTTCTATGCCCTGGGACATATCCCCAACATCATAGGTGCCATTGATGGGACTCATGTGGCTTTGGTCCTCCCCACAGGAGTGAACAGGTGTACAGAAACCGGAAGAGTTATCATTCCATGAATGTACAGATGGTATGTTTGGCAGACCAATACATCTCCCATGTGAATGCCATGTTCCCTGGCTCAGTGCATGACGCTTACATCCTGTGGAATAGCAGCATCCCTTATGTGATGGGTCAACTCCAGAGGCACCGTGTGTGGCTATTAGGTGAGCACCTTGAAGGTAGTCAGTGGGAATGGTTGTCCGGGTCTGGGGATATCCCTCCAGGTTAGTGTGTGTCTAACAGTTGTCCCTCGCCATTTGCAGTGACTCTGGTTACCCCAACCTGTCATGGCTACTGACCCCAGTGAGGAATCCCAGGACAACGGGAGAGGAACGCTACAATGAGGCCCATGGGCGAACTAGGGGGGTGATCGAGCGGACCTTCGGCCTCCTGAAGGCCAGGTTCAGGTGCCTCCATATGACAGGTGGATCCCTATTCTACTCACCAAAGAAGGTGTGCCAGATCATCGTGGCCTGCTGTATGCTTCACAACTTGGCTTTGCGACGACAGGTGCCCTTTCTGCAGGAGGATGGTCCAGATGGCGGTGTTGTTGCAGCTGTGGAGCCTGTGGACAGTGAATACGAGGAAGCAGAGGAAGAAGACATGGACAACAGGGACTCAGTGATCCAGCAATATTTCCAGTGAGACACAGGTAAGAATACAAACCTGCCTACTACATGTACTTAAACACTACTACCTCTCTACTGTCTGTCATTTTCACTCAGTGTATGGTCACTGATTTGTCACTTTCCCTTATGATTTCACAGATGTGGGTCCCACTGTGTGACATCTGCTTTGTTTCCTCATGGCCTAGTGCTGTGTGACATAGGTATGTTGACATTACCAATTAAAAAGCTTTTTGCCACAGTTATTGCTAATACAGTATTCCGAAATCACAGACAGACTCCAGATTTGTTGGTGCTTTAAGGGTGTTTATTTAAGTGCTCAATATTGGAGGGGGTTGTAAAATGGTGAGGGGTGATGGCGGAGGAATGTCCATGGCAGAGTCCAGTCTATTAGTCTCACAGGTGCATTGCCCAAATGGGCATAGGAAGTGGAGCTAGGGCAGTATGAGGATGGACAGGGTGACAAAGTGGGACAGTAGGATGACAATCAGGGTGGTCTTATTTCTTGGCGGGGGTCTTGGCATCGTTCTCTGTCTTTTTCCTGGATCTCAGGGACCGTTTGCGAGGTGGTTCTCCCTCTGCAGGGGGTGGGGTGCTGGTGTGGTGGACCTGTGACGGTGCCTCCTGTCCACTAGCGCCGGCAGAGGTGGTGGGCAGTTCATCGTCCAGGCTGGTGCCAGGGGCCCCTTGTAGTGCCACAGTGTCCCTCCTGGTGTTGAGTACTTCGTTCAGCATCCCTATGATGGTGCCCAGGGTGGAGTTAATGGTTCTGAGTTCCTCCCTGAAGCCCATATACTGTTCCTCCTGCAGGCGCTGGGACTCCTGAAATTTGGCCAGTACCGTTGCCATCGTCTCCTGGGAGTGGTGGTAGGCTCTCATGATGGAGGAGAGGGCCTCGTGGAGAGTGGGTTCCCTGGACCTGTCCGCCCCCTGTCGCACAGCAGCCCTCCCAGTTCCCCTGTGTTCCTGGGCCTCCGTCCCCTGGACCGTGTGCCCACTACCACTGCCCCCAGGTCCCTGTTGTTGTTGGGGTGGTGGGTTAGCCTGGGTTCCCTGTAGTGGTGGACACACTGCTGATTGACGTGTCCTGGGGACGGAGGTATGGGCCCGCTGGGTGGGTGCTGGACTGGTGTTTCCAGAGAGGGGAAGGTCTGTAGTGGCCTGTGACTGGGTGTGGCGAACCGACTGTCCTGAGGTCCCCAATGGGCCAGGCTGGTCATCTAGATCCAGTTGGACAGAGGTGCTGTCATCACTGTGGGCCTCTTCTGTTGGTGGTGTGGACCCTCCTGTCCGGTGACGTTGGGTAGGGGTCCTGCAGGGGTACAAAGGCATGATTATTGCATCTGTGTGTGTCAAGGTGTGCAATGGGTGGGTGACTGTGTACCCAAGTGCTAACATTCCTGTGTGGGACCTTGTGTGATGATGGTTTAGGGGGGTGTATGGGTATGTGCAGTGGGCATGCTTTAGTGATGGGTGTCCATGCTTTGGTGTTGCATGCAGGGCTTGGTGTTGGGATGGGTGGTTTGTGATAGTGGGGCATTTGTGAGGAGTAGGAGTGATGGGGGTGAGTGTGAGGGTGGGGGCATGTGCTGACATGCAGGTAGGGTGGGGGATGTAATAGTAAAGCTTTGACTTACCAGAGTCCATTCCTCCACCTACTCCTGCGAGGCCCTCAGGATGCAGAATCGCCAAGACTTGCTCCTTCCATGTTGTTAGTTGTGGGGGAGGAGGTGGGGGTCTGCCTCCAGTCCGCTGAACCGCCAGGTGGGGTCTTGAGACCACGGAACGCACCTTCCCCCGTAGGTCGTTCCACCTCTTCCTGATGTCCTCCCGATTTCTTGGGTGTTGTCCCACTGCGTTTATCCTGTCCACTATTCTTAGCCATAGCTCCATCTTCCTTGCAATGGAGGTGTGCTGCACCTGTGATCCGAATAGCTGTGGCTCCACCCAGATGATTTCCTCCACCACGACCCTGAGCTCCTCCTCCGTGAACCTGGGGTGTCTTTGCCGTGCCATGGGGTGGCGTAGGTGATGTGTAGGGTGGTGTGTGGGGTGATAACTGTGCTGATATGTAGTGGGGTGTTGTGTGAGGGGCGTGGAAGTTCTGTGGGTGATGGTGTTGTGTGCCTGTGGATGCTAGTGTTGATGATGGTGGTGTCTCTCTCTGGCTTTCGTTCGTGATTTGTGGTCGGAAGGGTTGGTGGGTGATGTGTGTGTGTGTTTTATATTGTATTGGGTGTGTGGGAGTGGTGTGTGTATGTGTATCAGGTGTGTGTATTTCGAATTGTCCAATGTGGCTGTGTTTTGTAAATGTGTGTGTATTTTGAGCGCAGTGGTGTGTACCGCCAATGGAATACCGCGGTTGAAAGACTGCCACGTGGATTCGTGGGTCGTGATAGTGTGGGCGTATTTCTGTTGGCGTGACGGTGGAGGTTTTGTTATCGTCAGTTTATCACTGACCTTTGGTGTGGCGGACTTGTGTGGGTGTCTGAATTTTGGCGGATTCCGAACTGTGGGTCATAATAGCTGTGGCAGAATTCCGCGGCCGCGGCGGTGTGTTGGCGGTCTTCTGCACAGCGGTAAGCAGCTTTTACCGCCAATGTCATAATGACGGCCTTTGTTTGCTTTTAAAAGACTTAAGACACTTTATATCACTTTTCAGTGATATCTCTACATTTACTTATTGCATCTCTGATCGTTTTGACCTGCAAATATCCAGATAAATATTATATATTTTCCTAAACCCTGTGTAGTGTATTTTTGTGGTGCTATATTGTGTTATTGTATGATTTAGTGCACAAATACTTTACACATTGCCTTCTAAGTTAAGCCTGACTGCTCAGTGCCAAGCTACCATAGGGTGAGCACAGGATAATTTGGATTGTGTGTGACTTACCATGACTAGAGTGAGGGTCCTTGCTTGGACAGGGGGTAACCTGACTGCCAACCAAAGACCCCATTTCTAACAATAGCTAATACAGCGTATTCTAGCAAGCAGTTCTCATGGGAAAGAAAATAATTTACTAGCATTTGGTCAACACGATGGAAAAATATAATTATCAATTTCTCTACGCATCCATTTCATGTGATTTATTTAAGCAGATCAACTTTACATGAGGCGGTGCAACTAGGCCCAATACATTGCCAACTTAAGGCCTAAAATTAATAAAGCAAATGCATAATACGTAATTATTAATAAAACTTACTACTACATTATTCTACACATGAGCACAACATTTCATATTAATAAGCAATTAATATGCACACTTCGAGGTTACTGACGGACATTCAAGTAGGCACATTTTCAAAGTCATGCATTATTTGTCTATATTAATTCATTTTCTGTGCAGATTCAACATTCAGAATACATGAATATTTATTAGTAAAATTCAGCGTTAACACAGGTTACCTGGTCACATTTTTGATCAGAAGATCTAAGAGAAGGACCTCCTAGATGGGAGGATGTAAAGTCTCTTTCTGTTCCACATAGTTATGATGTTGGAATACTCACCAACCACCATCGTGGGCTTTTCACAACCCTACAGGTTGGGTCCTTGTGGAAGAAGGCTGTCCCTGGAGGTGCTTGCAGCCATGCATGGGCCTTGATTTACTCCCCACGTAGCATGGTGAGATGAAAATCTTGCACTGAGCTCCAGAAGATGCAAATAGAGCCTGTGAAAAAGACCCCTGGTGGCAGATTTGGAGAAGTTAAAGAGAGGAATCAGTGGCCTAAGAAACTTGAGGAAAATACATGAGGGGGGTCGACACAGTCAGGAGTTCCCAGGCCAGGTGCCCGCCACCTGTGCACTGTGTACTGTGCTGAGGGGGCCCCCTGGAGTTTGGATACCCCGCACCACAGGGGCTGAGGGGCTATTTTTATGCCACTGAGAGGTATAGGTGAGACAAAAGATGCTATTGCCTAAGTGACCTGGTAGTTAGAAAATATCTATCACAGTTGCTCAAATGTTCTATTTAACAAGTCTAAATCAGCCACAATGTCTTTTTGCAGAGACTGCTGCCCTCGGTTGACACCAGGGCACCTATTTACAGGGGAAAGGGACAGGAGAGGCCCCACAGGCAAAAGCATGTGAAGATAAGGTGCTCAAGAGCACAACAGCGAGGTTTGGTCAGGGGAACACAACTTACAGGCAGCAATGGATACAGTGAAATTGTTGTGTAAGGATCAGAGATGATAAGGGATGTTGGAAATTTGAATTTGTGAGTTGCAGAAAACAGAAAGAGTGACATGGCCTCTGCTATCACCCTTTTAGTTGCTGAACTTCAGCCATTTCTGCACATGCATGTGAATGTATTGTTCAGATGTTGCGGAATGCAATATGCAGGGACTTGGAAGGTAGGGGCAGCTATGTTGCAGAGAGAGAGGGCCAGATGTACTAAGCAGTTTGCACGTTGCTGTTTGCGACGTGCAAAATGCACTTTGCAATGCACAGACCTCGTTTTGCAATTCGGTAACCTGGTTACCGAATTGCAAAACAGGTTTGCAAGTCGCAATTAGGAAGGGGTGTTCCCTTACTAATTGTGAGTCGCAGTGCAATGCAGGATTGCTTTGTGACCGCGAACGCGGTCGCAAACCAATCGCAGTTTGCACCCATTGCACCAGTTGAGAGTGGCACTGCAAACATTTGAAAAAATTAAATGAAAACATTTCATTTTTCGTTTTTGTAATGCATCTTGTTTTCCTTTAAGGAAAACGGGCTGCATTACAAAAAAAAACAACTGCTTTATTAAAAAGCAGTCACAGACATGGTGGTCTGCTGTCAAGCAGCAGGCCACCATCCCTGTGAGGGCCGCCATTCGCAAGGGGGTCGCAAATTGCGACCCACCTCTTGAATATTCATGAGGTGGGCCTTTGCGACCCCCCTGCGAATCGCAGATGTTGTCAGGGACACCATCCAACATTCTGGATTGCGACTCGCAAATTGCGAGTCGGTCTGACTCGCAATTTGCAGGTCGCAATTCAGAATTTTGCTACATCTGGCCCATAATCTCTGGGCCTCCAAAGGTGATGCCATTCTGTAGGTCGCCATTCCATGAAGGAGTTTTGAATCACATCCTCTGTACAATATGCTCTGACCCTGACTCTAAATCCATTTTCCCAAAGGACTCCTACTAGTTTTAGATCGCAGTATTAATAGTGCTCAGAACATGTGACAATAAATCATAGAAGTAGGATGAGGGTTTATAGACAGGGATAGAAGGAAATCAGCAACAGGGGCGAAATACAGTGAAGAATGTTAGTGGACAATGGCCTGAAACCATTCAAGGATCTTTTTAGCAGAAAGATGATATATGCTGCTTGGGCTACCAAGGAAAGGGGCAATGGTCTCTATGACCTCCCTACATTACTTGGAAGCCTTAGAGTCCACTAGTGTTGCTTTTTAGGAAATTGATCATCTCTCATATCCATATCCTTCTTGAGTATTATCAGTGTACTACCGCCTAGTAACCCATCAGGGATATCTTTAATCTTCACTTCGCAACCTGTCCTTGTGTGCAAACCCCATATGATGGTGCACATCCCCTGATGTCTTACTTTTCTGAATCTTCATTTGTAATCCTGTACTAAGGACTAAAGCCATATTTTGTAGTGGATCAGATCATTATTTCACATACAACCAAACTGGTAAAAGGAGTGTGGTCTCGCACAGGTTGAACTAACTAGTGTGTGACTTGGGATATATTTTAATTAAACTTGCATAACTAAAGTATTAACTTGTCTTTCAGTCAGAAAACAACCGCCAAGTATTTTACAACTTATAAATTACCCAAGGAGAGAGCTTTTCACATTTTGGTCCAAAGCTTTGTCCAGCATTTTATGCTGCCACGGCCTGCACATTGTACCCAGAGGTCCTGCAGGGCAGTGTGTGATTTAACCCTAGTATTAAGCACATGATATATTGTCTCTTTGGTGGCAGTTCTGATCTTTATCATGTTTGTATTAATGTAAAAACCACTGAAACATAATTCACATATGTATATACTTTTTCCAAAGTTATTTTTTGTCAGAGATTAAAAACAAACAAATCCTAATTCTCTGACCGACAGACTATGGGCATGCTTATGACCTTGGCGGATGGGATACTCTGTCACAAATGTGACAGATAGCCCGCCTGCCGTTTTACAAGTTTCATAGGGTATAAAGGAACATGTAATACTGCGGGATATCCGTCACATTTGTGATGGAGTATCCCATCCACCAAGGTCGTAATCAGGCCCTATGGCCCTCATTATGACAACAGAAGTCTTTTGCCAAGACTGCTGTGCATAATGCTGCCACCTTACCACCAGTGACCACCGAATTAGGTGTCACCAATGGATTTCTGCTCATTCACAGGTGGAAATCCGACACTGTCGGCCTGATCGATGTTGGGTGAGAGGCTGTTCCGCTGCCAGCACTGCCACGTCGCAAGGACTCCGCCCCCCATATTAGGACACGTAGTATGGCATGGCGGACCCTGCAGGGAGGTGGAGGGCTGGCGGTGGAACAGCCGATACCATCTGCTCCCTGACAATCACCTCGCCCAGACAGATAGGTGGACCAAACCAAAAGGGGTGTGTGTGTGTGGTGTGTGCGTGTATGTGTGTGTGTGTGTAATGGAATGGGCATGCATGAAGGGGGTAGGGGTGTGTATGGATGCGGAGTGGTGCTAGGATGTGTATGGATGCAGAGTGGGGCTGGGATGTGTATGGATGTGTGGAGGGGTGGGGATGTGTCTGAATGCAGAGGGGTGTGGGTATGTATGAATGCGGAGGGGGAGTGTGTATATGAATACTGAGGGGCAGTATGTGTATGAATGTGGAGGAGGGTGTGTATGTGTGAGAATGAGTGGGGGTGTGTGAATGTCAGTGTGAGAGCGAGTGGGGGTGTTTGTATGTATGCATGTGGTCGGGTAGGGGGTGTCTGCAAGTGTGCTGTCAGGTGGGTGGTGTTTGCAAGTGTGTGGATGGGAGGGGGTGTTGTGTGTGTACGTGTATTTGTAGAAGTATGGATGTGCGTGAGTGTGTGTGTGTGTATGTATGTGTTCGTGGAGAGTGTGTGTGTCTGAATGGAAGCAAAGGGGAGGGGGATGTGTCGGGGTGTGAGTGAGTAGGTGTGTGTATCGGGATGCATGCAAGTAGGGATGTTTGTATGGGTGCGTGCAAGCAAGTAGGGATGTCAGTATGTATGTGTGCGGTTGGGTGGTGGTGCCTGGATGTATGCATGCAGTTGGTTGGGGGTGTCTGGATGTATGCGGTCTGGTGGGGGTGTGTGTCTGCATGTGTTAGAGGGGTGCCTGGAAGTGTGTGGACGTGTGGAGATCCGTGTGCCAGTGACAGGAATAGGGATTCCTGTCACCGGGTGTGTTACTGCCAGGGTTTTCATAGTGGGGCGACCGCTGCAAAAAGCCTGGCGGATTTCCACCTCGAAATACAACCGGACCAGCGGGACTGGTGTCGTCGTGGTGGTGGAAGTTTGGCTTTGGCCAAACTGCCAGACACGTAATACGGCGGTCTTTACCGCCGGGTCCACAGTGGTGAGACCGCTACCAGGAGTTTGGTGGCCTGAAGAACATGACACTCATAATGTGGGCCACAGTCTATAAATTAATGGACCTCCGTGAGTCAATTTGTGGGAAGACTCATCATGTGTGAACAGAACAGCTGCCGTTGTCAGTGGAAATTGTTCTAGTGAGAACAGGTAGTAGAATACTGCTATCAGGAGCTGTGATTTGTTGCCCTTATTCCTATGGCAGAGCAATTACCTTTTATCTAGAGCAGGGGAAAGAGAATCTTCACATGACTAAAGCCCAGAACCAGATTCTGTCCAGGAAGTGTAGATGGACAGTTTAGCAGTCAAAACCGATTCCATGAGAATTTGGAAAGTCTAGGATCAGTGCCCAATATTCTTTAAAATGAACCAATACTAATCTGCTTTTCCTTGTAAAACCGTTAGGCTATCACAACAAAACAATAAAACAGTACCTAATGTCGGCCTTTCCTTTACCTTTCTCCCTGGTCATGATCCAAAAGGGTTGGCTCTCACATGAAGTAGTGCCCCTCTGGACTGAAGAAACTGCCTCCCAGACCTTGGGATGTTCGTTTTCTGATTTGCCCCAATGCAGAAGCGTACAATGAAAGCTGTTTATGTACTTGTTCCCTCCTTTTAGGAACCATAGCTACCAATGAGCCTGAGTGCTGACAGCTGTAGACTCTTGTAGGACAGAGAGGGCTAAAAGGAGTTTTAAAGATAGCTTTTTGAAGTACAGATCATGTCTGCTCAAAGCGCGTACCTTGCTGGGTACAGCAGCACTGACATTGACACACAGGTGCTGGAAAAGGCTGAAATGTTGTGCTGAGTCTTTTTCATACAGTGATCAACCTTAGGATTTTCTTAGTGTGTGTACCTTCTGCACTACTGGCTCTGATTTGAGAGATCAGGTTCTTTAAATCCCAGTGTATGGTGTTTTGAGCTTTGCTGCTTTCAATCAGGCCCAGACTGATATAAAGGAAATAGGAACTTTGTTGACAATTGATGGCACCTTATCATTCCACAGTCTCGTCAACAGATACACAAAACAACATCACCAAAAATTCTGTTGACTGAAACTGTAAACTATAAACTGAATCTGATTCCCCAGTTCCCTGTTCGGCTTTAACCTAAAAAAAAGTCAAGCTACGTAAAACATGCAACAGAACAGCTGACCTACAGCCCAGGAAACACATGCCTCTCTGCAGTTGCTTTGAAACCTGAACGAGCATCAAGCCACACAACTAGCAATCCACCACATGGAAGTGAAGCTACATTTCACTGAGTAATGTTTTTCACCTGTTCACACGTGCCTCAAGATAAATCCTGCATATCTCAGTGCAAAATATTGAAGAATTGGCCAACGCGCCGACTCCTTGGCAGCTTCTGTAAGTTTGTTTATGGTAAACCCAGGACTCAGCACATCACCATATACCCTGGGGCCCCTTCTCGTCATGCTGATAGGAGCTCTCTTTTTGAGTACAGCACATCTGCTGGAACCTGGGTTCCTTGAGTATGAGATCTTTTGAGAGAAACCAGAAGCTTGCAGAAACAGGATCTTTGTCCTGGAGACAGACATATGACATGAGGCATACTAGGGTAGGTGGTATTGTATGGGCTGTACCAGGTGGGAGAGGATACTTATGTCTTCAGAAGAACCTGCTTTAATCTTCAAAATGTTTTATTGAGTTTTATGATTGTAGCAAGAAAACAGAGAAAAGACAACAGAAGGAAATCCATCCATATTAAAATCCATCCATAACAACAGTGGGTAAAATGCATATTTATAGTAACATTGTAATCAACCAGAACTCAATAAACATAATAATTTAAAAACATAGATAGTGCTGCCTATATAATATTATCTAATGCAGTCCTATTTTATTTAATAAATTAACTAGTATTCCTGAAATCATCAAGAGTCCTCCCAACTAATGATTAGAGAAAAGACAACTTATTATAAGAGACTTCAACTCCATTTTTCATGTATACTATCCAATCCCATCAGGCACGTGGTGATTAACCTTTAGCAGATTTCTAATTCATGGCAACAGAGCAGAAGAGATCAATAAATCAAACACTTTAGCATCCATAGATGTAAGTGGAAATCAAATAAATAAGGATTTACATGATGGAAATATCACAATGAAAAAGTTGAGAGAATTTATACCAAACATCAAACAAAATTTACAAGTAACCGGACAATCACAACAGGTGTTTCAACAATCCAGGTTCTGTATCACAATGGCAGCAATCTGGTTTGTCAATTAGGTTTGTCCTATGTAACCTAACAGGACTCCAAAAATAATTTGTCAGAATAAAATCATTGGTCTGACATGTAGCTGATGGAATCCTGTCGGAAATATTGAATAACCAGTTTTTTCCACATTTGCATAGAATAGTTATTATATAAGATGGGATTCCAAAATTCACTTATTTTTAACCAATTGAGAGATTTTGTGAAAATCAATGTTTTATACATTTTATAACCAATATATCCAAATAGTAAGCATAACAACAAATAATTCTATAATCCAACATTTAGGTTCTGGATTAGAACTATTAGAATGATTTAGAAACATATTACACAGTATAATTTATCTGTGATAGTCAATAGCAGGAATATGAAATTCATCTTGTAAATCAGAAAATTATTTAAATATTTTACTTTGGCAGATATCTGATATATTAAATATAACAGCATGGATCAATTTTTCACAACAAGAGATCAAGGTATTTAACTTACCTGCATCTAGATTTAATAGTTCATTTTTTTAGTACTAATAACTAAGGGAAATAAAACTTTGTTTTAAGATCCACAGTAGATATTGCCTGTAAGGGAAATGGCACCATAATAGTTTTCTCTGTCAAAACCCACGATGGTGAAAGGTAGGGCCAAAATAGGAAAACCAATAAAACACTTTATGCAGTTAAAAAGGAAAACTAGTGTTTATTATTATTATTATTATTATTATTATTATTTCAAATCAATTTAGAAAGGAGTTTATTTCAGTTGGTAAAGAAGTTAGGAGGGAAAAGAACCAGTGCCATTGATAATATACATAGCACATGTGGAATTATCATCTTTTGATTGCTTTAATTTTCTCATACCATGATAAATTAAGGGATGACTGTTTGTCCATTTTTTCCATAATTTTTATTAATAGTATTTTACAATTTAAATCATTCATTTTTAAGTTGGATTTAAATAAATAAACATCAACATATTTAAGACCAGCAGTATTAAAATAATGCCAGTGCCATGTAAAATATCCTCAGTACAAAACATGCTTAAAGGGAAAAAACAATGTTATTGATATTTAAGCTAGATCCTGAGTCTAATGCATGACCTTTTATAATATCTAATACCTCTGGGACTTTATGAGAAGTATCATCGATATATAACAGAACATCATCTGCAGAAGTCTTGACAACTGTATTATTGATAATAATGCATGTGTTATCCACAGTAGTACAAATAATGGCTAATGCTGGCTCAATAGCAATATAAAAAGTAAGGGGTATAAATGGAATCTCTGCCTAGTACCACTAGATAATTATTTCATTAACAAATATGACTACTGAGGTTGAACAGAACAGTTCTTTAACCATTGAGATAAATGTAGCACCTAAACAGTTTTTTAAAATTTCCAGTTGACTTCATTAAAAGCTTTTTCAGCATCCAACGCTAATAAATCTAAGGGACCTTTACATTTTTTTAGTGGTGATAGTACAACATTGTTGTCTAGTATTGTGTGAGGATAATTTACCTTTCAGGAAACTGAACTGATCAGGATTAATATTATGGGATAAAATTAGAGAAAGTCTAATGGTTTGAATTTTAGCATCAGTTTTGCAACCTTGATTAATGAATTGGATGCGTGATACTTAGGGACTGATGTAAGATATTTATCTGGTTTGGAAAGGACAACAAGTGTTACTTATTTAAAGGATTTCTCTACAGAAGCACCATTCATAAATTCCTGAAAGAGTGAGAACAAGAGCTGGAAAATTTGGGTCATAAAGATTTTATAAAATTCTGCTGGAATACCATTGTGAGCTGAGGATATTTTAGCATTTAAAGATTTAGGCCCTCATTACGACCCTGGTGGTCGGTGATAAAGTGGCAGTAATACCGCCAACAGGCTGTCGGTAACTACTGCCAAATTATGACCATGGCGGTGATATCTCCGATAGACAGCCAATGTTCCACACTGACCGCCAGGATAGAAACAACAGGCACCACGGCGGTAGCCACCTACAGCCAGGCGGAAGACAAAGTACCACCCACCATATTAAGACCCTGCAATCCGCCACCTTTTCTAGGGCCAACGCCATCAAAAGCCTGGCAGAAACAGAGCACAAAAGTCAAAGGACTCACCATTGGAGACACAGGGAAGAACCACGCCGCCATGGAACCAGAACTGCAAGTTTTCCTGATGATCTTCTATGTTATGCTCCACATGGAACACCAACACCGGCGAAGACGACTATGGTGAGTACAGCCGCCTAGCACACAAGGGGGGTAAAAGAGAGTGACACACACGCACAACACACACCCGACACACACACACACACACACACCATGCACACAACCATATGCATTACAAAAATAATTTGATCACACAAATCTGCAGAATAATGCGAAGGCAACAGGAATTTACGAAAATGAATGTAATCAGTCAATTTAACAATCTGATTTACACATTAAACAGATCTGTACACGTGTATAAGAAAGGGACATTGCCCAGTCCATAGTCCATAGTTCACAGGGCCCACATGGCCACAGGGCAAAGTCCAAGGCCCTACTCGAATCCTGCCCCAATACGGAGAGAACACTGCAGGGGCATCAGTTGGCCAATTGGCAGGCACCTCAGGGAGAGGGGGGGTGGCACCTCAGCCGGATGCGGAAACAAGCCCACTGGTTCTGTAGGGGGCAACATGCCCTGTGTTTGGCCCTGGGGAGTGCAAGGCCACAGTCTCTTGAGTGGGTGAATACCCCACTGGTTCTGGAGGGGACAACATGCCCTGTGCTTGGTCCTGGGGAGTGCAATGCCACAGTCTCTTGAGTGGGTGACTTGCCCACTGGTTCTGGAGGGGCAACATGCCCTGTGCTTGGTCCTGGGGAGTGCAAGTCCATAGTCTCTCGAGTGGGTGAATACCCCACTGGTTCTGGAGGGGACTGCAAGGCCACAGCCTCTCGAGTGGGTGACTTGCCCACTGGTTCTGGAGGGGGCAACATGACCTGTGCTTGGTCCTGGGAAGTGCAAGGCCACAGTCTCTAGAGAGGGTGAATACCCCACTGGTTCTGGAGGGGGAAACATGCCTTGTGCTTGGTCCTGGGGTGTGCAAGGCTACAGTCTCTCGAGTGGGTGAATACCCAACTGGTTCCAGAGGGGGCAGGCCGCACAGCAGCCCTCAGAGCTTGGACTAAATGGCGTCCGCTGGCGGTGATGGCTGCACTGTGGTGGTTATTGTGGTAGGCTCCTGCTCAGCCCCTGCACCCTCCGATGGCTGCACTGTGGTGGTGGTTGTGGGATGCTCCTGCTCAGCCCCTGCACCCTCCGATGGCTGCACTGTGGTGGTGGTTGTTGGAGGCTCCTGCTTAGCCCCTGCACCCTCTGATGGCTGCACTGTGGTAGTGGTTGTGGGAGGCTCCTGATCAGCCCCTGCACTCTCTGATGGCTGCACAACCACGACTGGCAGTGGGGGCTCCGTGATAGCTGCTGGTGTGGCTCCTTCCCCTTCTTTGCAGCTGTTGCAGACCCCTTCCCCTTCTTTGTGGCTGGTGCAAGCTCCTTCCCCTTCTTTGTGGCTGGTGCAGGCTCCTTCCCCTTCTATGTGACTGGTGCAGGCTCCTTCCCATTCAGTATTGTTGGCCTGGAATCCTTTCCACCACAAGTAGGTGCTGCTACCACTGGGCCCATGGACTGTTTGGCTGAGGTGCTTGGCTGGGTCCTTGCTACCCTGCCCATACGTGTAGGATGGGGGGGTGAAGAGGTCAATCTGGGAAAGGAAAAGCTTTATAGGGACATTGGGGTGGAAAGAGGGGGATTAATTTGAGTGGTTGTTGAAGGTGTTTGCTGGATTCGGGTGCAGGTGCATGGGCTGTATGCTGTTGTGAGGTAGATGGCTGTTGGGTGTCTAAGTGCTTGAGCTTGTGTACTTTAGGAGACTGGGGGACAGACACAGTGGGAGAGGACACAGGGGATGTGTGCATGGATGTTGTAGAGGTGTCTGCAGTGAGGTATGTGTTCTGCTTGGTATGGTGATGATGCTGGTAGTGGATGATGATGTAGTGCATGCAGGTGTGAGTGTGGACGTAACTGGGTGGGAGGCTGAGGAGGAAGACGGGGAGACAGTGGAAATAGTGTATCTTGTGTCTGCAAATCAATGGTGTTTGTGTGAGTGCCTGTGGGATGAAGTGTGGTGCTTGTGTTTGCCTGTGACACTCTTGGGTGTTGTCTTGTGTGCATGCTGGTCTGGCTGTGTGTTTGGGATGGGTTGGGGTTGAGAAGAATGGGACTGGGAAGTGGAAGTTGGAGGGGGGATGGTAGAAATAGGGACAATGGCTGCAATCAGAGAGGAGGCCAGAGCCTGAATCGATCTCTGTTGGACCACCAATCCACCGTGAATGCCCTCCAGAAATGCATTTGATTGCTGAATCTGGGCTGCCAGCCCCTGGATGGCATTCACAATGGTTGACTGCCCTACAGAGATGGATCTCAGGAGGTCAATAGCCTCCTCACTCAGGGCAACAGGGCTCACTGGGGCAGGGCCGGATGTGCCTGGGGTGAAGGAGATGCCCACCCTCCTGGGTGAGCGGGCACGGGCAATTCGCTGAGGGGCTACTGGGAGGGCGATGCTGGTACAGGGGTAGCGGCTGTACCTGCAGCTGGGGTGGTCACAAAGGTGTCCGCCACCACCAGGGAGCTCCCATTGGAGGAGGTATCAAAGTATGTGTTGTCCTTTCCAGTCCCCGCCATGGTGCTCCCCTCGCCCTCCGTCCCACTGGTGCCCTCAGCGTCGGTGGACTCTGCCTCCAGGGTCCTGTGGGATGCAGCTCCCTTTGTCAGTAGTGCCTCTCCTCCACCACCAGATGATGTTAATGCATATAAGGACAGGATGACAAAACAAGAAAAGGGGGGAGAGAGACAAATGATACACTGGGCCAATGACTGCACCAACACCCCCACTGGCATACACAGCACCCTTACACACAGGTAACAGGCCTACGCACTATGCATTGGACTACCAGTGAAATGGCTACTGAACAAGGAATGAGGAGGGTACACACCGCCAACTGCAGCACACCTGGGACCCACGCAGCCCTGATCAGTAGTGAATACTAACAAGCTAGGTAGGCAGTATTTCCCCTTCATACCCTTAGCCTCCAGAGGACCTACACTGCTGTGTCTGGCCTGGCCTAGGGGCGCCCACTGACACACAACCACCACCCAGATACCACCCCTCCATCAGTGAGCTTCAATGATGGCCACTGTACTCACCCCCTGGTGGCTGCTGGTATGCCCTCAAGCGCCCATCCAGATCAGAATAAGCCACTGCCAGTATGCAGGCCATGCGGGAGTCAGGGTCCGGCGGGCACCCCTTCCTTATTGGGAGGCCATCCCCAGCTGGGCTTCTGCAGTCTTCTGAGCCCAGCGTCTCAGGTCCAGGCACCGTTTGTGACAGTGGGTGCTCTGCCTTCTATGGACCCCCAGGGTCGGCACGTCTTTGGCGATGGCACGCCATATACCCTTCTTTTGATGGACACTGCGGAGGCAATACAGACAGGAGAACACCATTAGACAAACAGTCCAGCCAGTAACACAAATGGCCCACAATACCCGTTTCCATCGCCATTGGCACACACATAGCCCAGCACACAACGTGTACACCGCCAAGAGGACATCCATCCACCCCCTTTACAGGACGTCTTCACACACAACTTATTCATGCCACATGCATCGTGCCCACAGTGTACTCACCTGTTGGTCTGGAGGCCCATACAGCAGTTCGTACTGGGGTAGGACCCCATCCACCAGTAGCTCCAACTCTTCAGAAGTGAAGGCTGGGGCCCTTTTCCCTGTCACACGGGCCATGGTAGGCTCCAGACACAGGTCACAGCAGCACATGCAGTGTAGGTCCTCTCCTATGGAAGGTCAGGAAACAAGTGATGGATATGATAGAAAATGGCGGTCACATCCGCGGTGGTGCATACTGTCACCGCCAGCGTAGATCACCATTGGCCACTGTACCCCATAGGGCCCAATTATAAACAATGAGGAATTGCATGGCGGTTCCCGACCACCTACCGCCACAGCGCACAACGTCAGCGTCATTACCTCACTTCCACCTGTCCCTCTACATAGGACAGGCGGACGCCATTTCGGGGGGGGACAGGTCTATGGATTAATGCTGCGTCAGAGGATAAATAGGCACATACTTCACAAATTGCACTGTTCCATAACATGTTTATAGATTGAAGACGGCTCCATTGTTCAGTTTGTGACAGCCTCCTCACTCTTTTGTCCTTAGATATCTACTGCTGCAGATGAATAGGAGATGGAGACATACCCCCGTGTACAGACCCCTGGTGGACTTGGCTACACTGGACGACAGACACATTATCCTCACCTATAGACTGGACAGGGCCACATTCACAGAGCTGTGTGCCCAATTGGAGCCTGACCTGATATCTGCTATCAGTCACACCACTGGGATCCCCCATCTTGTGCAAGTGCTGTCAGTGCTCCATTTCCTGGCAACTGTTCTTTCCAAGTGACAGTGGGCTTGGTAGCAGGAATGTCACAGCCAATGTCCTCAATAGTGCTGACAAGAGTGTTGTCTGCCCTGATAAAACACATGTGCAGCTACATTGCATTTCCACAGGTTGAGGATTTGGCCACTGTGAATGCCGGATTCTATGTAATGGGACATATCCCCAATATAATTGGGATGATTGACGAAACAGATATTGCATTTGTACCCCTCCCCGCCAAAATGAACAGATGTTCAGGAATCGTAAGAGTTTCCACTCCATGAATGTGCAGATGGTGTGCTTGGTGGACCAGTAAATCTCCCACCTCAATGCTAAGTATCCCTCATCGGTGCATGATGCCTTTGTCCTGAGGAATAGCAGCATCCCAAATGTGATGTCCCAACTACAGAGGCACAGGGTGTGGCTAATTGGAGAGCCCTGGTTCCCACCCAGTATACGTTGGTGTATGCCTATGGTGTGGGCCATATAGGATAGTGTGTGGCTAAATGTTGTCCCACAATATTTGCAGGTGACTCTGGTTACCCAAACCTATCATGGCTGCTGACCCCTGTGAGGAATGCCAGGACAAGGGCTGAAGAACGTTATAATGAGGCACATGGGCGCACTAGAAGGATCATTGAAAGGACCCATGGGATCCTGAAGGCCAGGTTTTGGTGCCTCCATCTGAAAGGTGGGTCGCTGTGCTACTCACCCAAGAAGGTCTGCCAGATAGTAGTGGCAGGCTGCATGTTGCACAACCTGGCCCTCAGACGACCTTTTCTGCAGGAGGAGGAGACTGGAGATGCCCCTGTGGCAGCAGTGGACCCTGTGGACAGTGAGGATGAGGAGGCAGAGGATGAGGATGTGGACAATAGAACATCTGTGATCAGTCAGTACTTCCAATGACACACAGGTGAGACAGTGCAACTTTACATTTCAATGACTTTGGTTGTATTGTGTGTGGCATTGGCATGCTGGTATTTCCCACTTCTTTGCCCACTTACTGTTACCTCTGGATATTCATTTTGCAGATGTTGGTGATTTGACAAATACTCCTGGTGTGGTCACAACAGCCAGCTACAGGTAATTAATTATATGCTCATTCTATGTACAGTTCATTTGCAATGGTTGTAGCTGTTCCAATCAATCACTTCCAGGGTGAGCACGCCGACGGGTAGGTGTCTCAAATTGAAGACGCCGTTAGCAAAAAGCTATAGACTGGACCGTGCTACTCCCTAAGGGGCCCCCTACACGAAGAGGGCGGGGTGACCTTTTTTGTTTCAGACTACTGACGAGACAGTTCACATGAATGTAAGTGACTGCTATACACATAATTAGATAGTGTTTCTTTCTTTTTTTGGTATATAGCCAGGAGAAGTCTAGTTTGATGTAGGTCCTGATGAAGCGTTAGAGGATCTTTCACGACCAATATTACGCGAAACATGTTGACCAGATCCTAGGGGAAGGTGACAATTTCCCAATACTCTAGGCTTTTCTTAAGTGGTCGAGCATTATTCTCTGATTCCACTTAATAGTGTTTTTTAATCTTGATCGTAACCCCTCTGGATAGATATTAAACAGAATAAGTTTAGGGGTTTCTAATCAATCTTAAATTCCGTTCACTCTCCTGCCAGTTACAGTGTCTGACCTCCACAACTTCAACGGCAGCCACCACATACCAAAAAAGATCTCCGGCAAAGAGCCCCCGAAAGGGGAGCCCGTCAGACATTGCACCGGCCGGTCTGACGAGGAGCTTCCCGATGATGAAGCATGACACCCTCTTGGGTGTGTGAGGGTTCTAGCTCCTAAACTTTAATTGTTCACCCTACAGCCAGGAACAGTGTACCTTTTGTTGTTGATTACATGTATAGGGAGCATGTACACTGGACCTTTAATTCTCCCGATCCCTCTCTTTGTTGATGCTGTTCCAATCAATACATATTTGAAATACATGACATACTCAAAGTCGATTTTTATCAAATGGTGTTCATTGTAGTGCTAATATATAGAGGGGAAAGTGCAATGGGATGGGGTGATGATGGAGGAAAGTCCAGGGTATTGTTCCTGTCAGTTCGTAGCACAGGCACATTGTCCAAGGGGACATAGGAAGGGGAGCAATGGCAGTTCAAGGTGGACAAGGTAACTGAGTATGGCACAAGAGGAACAATCAGGAGAGTCTCATTTCCGGGCGGTGGTCTTGGCAAGTGTCTCTGGCTTCTGTATGGATCGCAGGGAACGTCTGAGGGGTGGGTCACCATCTGCAGGGGGAGGGGTGCAAGTGGCCTGTTGGTCCTGTGGCGGGGCCTCCTGGCCACTGGCGGCAGCGGAAGTGGGCCACCTGTTCTCCTGCACGTTGTCTAGGATCTGGCCCATCGTGTCCTGGGAATGTTGATAGGTTCCCATGATCTCGGAGAGCGCCACCTGAAGAGTTGGTTCCCTGCTCCTGTCCTCCCTCTGATGCACAGCATTCCTTCCAGTGTCCCTGGTGGCCTGTGCCTCTGTCCCCTGAACCGTGTGCACACTGCCACTGATCCCAGGTCCCTGATTGCCTTGTGTGTGAGGTGTAGCCTGGGATCCCTGTACAGGTGGGCACACTGCTGATTGATCCTGAAGACCAGAGTTAATGTCATCACTGTGGGCCTCTTCTGTTGGGGGACTGGATTGTGATGGCACTTCCTCTCCAGTGACATTGGCAGGGGTACCTGTGGGGATGTAAATGATGTATCATGCTTCATGTGTTTGACATATTGTACATCCCTGGCTTCCCCTCTATGGTTGGTTTTGCCCTGCCAGCTTTTACTTGTGTATGTTGGGATTCTTAGGTTCCCTATGCTGTGCATGCTTTAGCGATGAGTGTCCATGCAGGGCTGTGAGGAGTGACCATGCACTGGTACAGCATGCAGGGGATTAGTGCAATGTGATAGTGGAGTGTGTGGGATGGAGTGGAGTGATAGGAATGAGGGTGAGGGTATGTGATGGCATGCATGTATGGGGGTGATAATTATTGAAAGTTGACTTACCAGAGTCCAGTCCCCCTCCGACTCCGGCCAGGGCCTCAGGATGCAGTATTGCCTGCTCCTCCCATGCTGTGAATTGTGGGGGAGGAGGTGGGGTCTACCGCCAGTCCTCTGTATAGCGAGCTCACGTCTTGCTGCTATGGAATGTACCTTGCCCCGTAGGTCGTTCCACCTCTTCCTGATGGCGTCCCTTGTTCTGAGGTGCTGTCCCATGGCGTTGACCCTGTCCATGATTCTCCGCCATAGCTCCATCTTCCTAGCTATTGATATTTGCTGCACCTGTGCTCCAAATAGCTGTGGCTCTACCCTGATGATTGCCTCCACCATGACCCTTAACTCTTCCTCAGTGAAATGGGGTGCCTTCGTGGTGCCATGTGTGTTATGTGATGTGTGTTGGTGAGGGTGTGTTGGGTAATGTGTTGGGGTGTGTGATGTGGAGTGTGTAAGGGGTATATGGGTGTGAGTGGTGTGTGGGTCTAGTTGTCGCAGTGGTCTTGGTGTCGGTCTCATGCCAATGATTTGTATTCGTAAGGGGTTGTGGGTAATGTGGGTGGGTGTTTTATAGTGGTGTGGGTATGTGGGTATGGGGTGTGTATGGGTGTCAGGTGTGTGTTGTTTGAATTGCCCAATGTGGTGTTGTTTTCTATGTGGGTGTCCATTGTGAGCGTGGCGGTATGTACCGCCAATGGTTTACCACCGTTGAATGTCTGCCGTGGTGATTCATGGGTCATAATGTGATGGGCGTTTTTCTGTTGGCGTAACGGTGTGGGTTTTGGGACCGCCAGTTTATCATTGACCTTTGGCTTGGCGGATTTGTGTATGTGTCTGTATTCTGTCAGATTGGTGTGTGTGTGTCAGAATATGGTGAACGGATATCCGGCACCACATCGGTAAGTTGACTAGGGTCAGCGTGGAGGTAAGCGGGATGTACCACCAGTGTCATAATGAGGGCCTTAATAGCATTGCAAACCTATTTTATGGTGAAAAGAGCATCCACTATTCTTCTGTCAGAATTTGATTAGGACAGTAAGTTACAGTTGGGTAAAAATGTGTCTAGTATAATATCTTGAGCATCTTGGAGTCTACTATAACAGTTTGAGTAAAATCTCTGAAATTGTGCAGTTATTTCCATAGCAGAGAGTAGTAAATGGATTTTGTATAGCTCATATCTGTTTTTTATCTTTGTTGATTTGTAGGTAATTTGCGAAAATATGGCCAGATTTTTATCAAATTGGAAATTGATTTTTGTTTGGAAAGAAAAAGACCTGCTCTTTTACTAAAAAGAGCATTGCATTTATAGCTTACATTTTATAATTGATTTTTGACTTGAATGTCTGCAAATGACATAGCTTTTCAGTTTTTAATATTTGCTGTTTCAAACTATTGAGGTTTGAGTGGAATAGTTTATGTTCATGTGCCATGATGAAGATAGTAACTCTGCGAGTATAAGCTTTAAAAGCATCTCAATTCATATTTTAGAACTGTCATCTAGTTGATGTTTATATAAGTATTCAGATGCTAGGATATGTTAGGTCACTGAACCCAGGACAAACGTGTTTCACTGCTATTGCATTATTACTGGCTAAGCAACATATAGCTTTTTGCTGGGATAGCAGTAGAAACCCCACCATGGGTGATTGGTTGAAAGACTCAGGGCCTCATTACGACCTTGGCTGATGGGATACTCTGTCACAGATTTTAAGATTGTGTGTTTGAAAATGCCACTTTTTGAAAGTGAGCATTTTCTTGCTTGAACCATTTCTGTGACTTTGCCTGTTTGTGGATTCCCTGTCTGGGTCAGTTTGACAGCTGGACTGGTTGCACCTCACACTAGACAGTGACTCAAAGGGAGCTGGGGTGTATTTCCTGATGAGCCATCTGTGCTAGGAGGGAGGGGAGGAGCGGTCACTCACACCTGAAAGGGCTTTGCCTGCCCTTACACAATACAGTCTCCAACCCCCTTGTGTGTGTCTAGGGCCTTGCCTAGGCAAGGCAGGATTTCACAAACAAGAGAGACTTTCCTTTGAAGTAAGCCCACTTCAAAGGGCAAAATGAGTATAAGACCACAGACTTTAGAACACTTCTGGAAACCAAGAGGAACCTCTGCCTGGGGAAGAGCTGAAAATCTGAGGAAGAAGAGCTGCCCTTCCTGTGACTGTGCTTTGTGGAGCTATCCTGCAGTTGCTGCTTGTGCCTGTGCTAGAGGACAATGCCTGGACTTTATGTTGCCTTCCTTCTTGTGAAGATCTCTAAGGGCTTGATTTAGAGCGTGCCTCCTGTTGTTTGAAGTCTCAGGGACAGCAAAGACTTCTCTCTGCCAGCACCTGGAGCATCGGGAGAGACTCCTACACTGCCAAGTGGTGCCCATCCAGTTCCTGGGGCCCTGAGAAGAGAGGCTGGCAGCCTAAGAGTGAGAAATCCACGCACAGACCGCCGTGCAGGGAAAAGATTGACGCAACTCCGATCTGCGGCTGAAAAATCGATGCGCCACCAGCTTTGTGGCTGAAAATCGACAATCGTCTGCAAAGTGACCGAAAGATCGACGCCCGCGGTTGGAGAAACGACGTGCAGTATCGCTGACAGAGGGTGGTGAGATCGCAACCTGCGCTGTGTGGTTTTCGGACCATCGTGCGGCTGAATTTCTGACACAACCACCGCTGGGCATGTAAAAGCGACACAAGGCCTGTCCGGACCCGAGAGAAGAAACGCAAGGTCTAACTCGTGAGTAAAATCTACGCATCGCAAGCCCTTTTTGATGCACACTCGCCCGTGCGGGGTTATTTTTGATGCACCCAAGGTACATTTTCATGCTAACAGCGCTAACGTTGTGTTTTAAATTACATGAAGACTCTTTTTGCATTTTTAGTGATAACTTGACTTGTGTATTGTGGATTTTTGTTGTTTTGTTCTTGTTTTATTTAGATAAATATTCTCTATTTTTCTAAACCTGTGTTGTGTCATTTTGTAGTGTTTTCATTAGGTTACTGTGTGTGTTGGTACAAATACTTTACACCTAGTACTCTGAAGTTAAGCCTACTGCTTGTGCCAAGCTACCAAGGGGGTAAGCAGGGCTTAGCTGAGGGTGATTCTCTTTTACCCTGACTAGAGTGAGGGGTCCTTGCTTGGACAGGGGGTAACCTGACTGCCAACCAAAGACCCCATTTCTAACAACGGTATTCCCACCAACTTAGGTGGTCATTCTGACCCCGGCGGTAATTACCGCCATGGCGGAGGTCAGCGGTAGCACCGCCAACAGGCTGGCGGTGCACCGCTGGGCATTCTGACCGCGGCAGTTCAGCCGCGGCCAGAAACGGAAAGTCGGCGGTGTCCCGCCGACTTTCCGCTGCCCTTGAGAATCCTCCATGGCGGCGGAGCGCGCTCCGCCTCCATGGGGATTCTGACACCCCCTACCGCCATCCAGTTCCTGGCGGTTCTCCCGCCGGGAACAGGATGGCGGTAGGGGGTGCCGCGGGGCCCCTGGGGTCCCCTGCAGTGCCAATGGCATGGGCACTGCAGGGGCCCCCGTAAGAGGGCCCCAAAAAGAATTTCAGTGTCTGCCTAGCAGACACTGAAATTTGCGACGGGTGCAACTGCACCCGTCGCACCTTCCCACAATTCTGAGCCGGCGTCCTCGTGGGAAGGTTGTTTCCCGCTGGGCTGACTTTGAAGTTTAACATTTTTAAGGCAAAAACCATCAAGAAAAAATAAAGAAGCAACCAAATAATGTACAATTCCATGTTGACCATGAGGGAGCAGATGTCGCATACACCAAGAAGGTCATCAAGACCAACATGTTTTACATTCTGAAGTAATTGCAAGCAATTATGCAAGCTAAAATTCTCTAGAGAGTGAAGGCCCAAGGCTGTGACCAGCTAGTGTCCCTGGAACATGGAAATGTCCTAGCCCAGCTGAAGCTGATGCCCCAGATACAAAAACACATCAAATATATTTCGACAAGATCAGAGGACAACAAAGCAGAAAACAAATTTAAATTGGGAAGCATGTGACGGTAAAGCCAAATTTGATATAATGTCAATTAAAAAAAAAAAATCACATTCTTAGACAGAAGCCACGGAAAGCAGGAGATCCTCCACTTCGATAGATGTCAACATCGGAAAATCCACGCCAAAAATTATTATGGAGCAGGTGTGTTCCAAACAGGCACCAAAAGCACCAAGTAGAACAAACCTGGATTGCATAGCTATTTAGGTCGCTTTGCAGATTAGATAGATCTGCTGCCTCGCCCCTGTCCAAAGTTTTACGTTTGGGCTTAATCTCTATTTTGGAAGTCAAAATCCTCCAGCTGAGCAAGCCTAGAAGCTCTAGCTAGGCAGGGCTCTTCGAGGCCAGATACCTTTGCCATGAGGTCCCCTGAACCTGTTTTCAGTGCAGCAAAAGGTTCATAGTGAGACATGTCTGATTTTCTTGCCTGCCTTAGGAGCAACCTCCCTGAGTACACATCTGCACTTTGTCCTGGTTCTCTGAAAAAATGACTAAGTCCCAACTTTTTCACAGTTCTGGGAAAACTCCTCCTGGCCAGTTCTGCAGCCCCAAGCTCCTCAGGCACCAGGTCTTTCGACAGCCAGTTCTCCTGCAGGATCCAGCCCTTAATAACAAGCTGGGCACTTTTGGATTCAGAAATCCTTCTGCGTTTTGTGCTCTAGAGCAGAAAAACAGGGGACCAACTACTTGACCCTTGGAGAACAGTTTCAGCTTTGGGTGTTGGCAGAAGTTAGGAGTCTGCCAATTCCTGTCATGGATGTCATTTACGGGTTACAAGGGGTCACAGCTGCAACCCCTGGTTTGCCCTATGTTACCCCGGCACTGTTTTTGTGACCCCTGGCCCCAGAGGTGGCAGGTTCAGTGCCAGGAACACAGTGGCAACTTGTCTTTATGGGTGTCAGCTGGGGCCCCACTCTCTTTGTTTTCTGTCAATTTATTACTCTAATAGTGAATGATAAAATATTACTCACTATTAGTGTGATAAAAATGGAATACTATTAACTGGAATATCCCCGTCCATGACAGTGGAGGTAAGTAAAAAATGCTTTTAAATACATGCTTTGCATGTTTGTGGGTGAGAGAGTGTTTATGTAAGAGAGAGTGTATGTAAGTGTGAATTTATGTGTATGTAAAGGTATGTGTGTGTGTGAGTGAAAGTGACGGTGAAAGGGTGTGTGATGTCACTTCTGCTACCCCTTGTATTTTGTTGAATTGACGTCCATGATCCTTGTGTGAGCTATTGTCGTCCACCAGGAATCAGGGATCTTCTTCCAGCATGATTTTCTTCTTCAGATGGAGTCTCCCAGGTCTGGGAATGTTCTGAGAAGGTGGCAGTAGAGGTTCCAGATTTATCCTTTGTACTTGCTAGTGACTGGAGAAATTCTGTCACCCAGTCCCAACTATTTCCTCGCAGTATTCCACCGGCTTTTGCAGCACTTCCTCTTTGCTGTACTATAAAAGTACCCAAGGTTCCCTGTCCTGAGATAACAAAACCCACCTCTCCCCACGCAGGCCTGTCTTCAGCTCCTAAGCCACTTCTCTGATCATATGAACTATCTTTCCACCTGACAGGGTCAATTCTGGTTTTCCTCTGCTACTTTGACTGGAAGGAGGCTGTCTGGGAGAATCTGTGGAAAGAATAGGAGAAGTTTTTCTTGGCGTCTCTAAGCCAAAAGAGTTAGAGCCAGATGTACAAACCTTCTGAATTGCGGGAATTTGGTATTTACAATTCTGCATGTATGTATGGTGGCTGGGTGAAATTTGTGACTCGCAAATTAGTTTCTTCCTTACATACTGCATTTAGAGGTTATCTACCTAGTGAACTCAATTCGCAAACACGTTCGCAAATGTGCAAAAATGTGTCCTGGTTCAGGGTGATGACCCCACAAACAGGAAGCGTTGCACATGAAAAGCTAAGAAAGCAGGCAGACTAAGGGCAGAGAACTGCTGTACTAATAAAGTGACCTGAAGAGCACCAGACAACCACTTGTGACAATAGGAATGGCCAGCCAATAACCAGAGAAGGAGGCAGGGGAGAGAAAGCGCAAATTGACGTTCACAGAAAAGGAACTAGAAATATTGACAGAGGAGTGCTGCAACAACCATGACACCTTGTTTTGGTGGTCATTTATGGCTGTGGCTGAGACATAAAAGTGCAAATCTGGAAGGAGATACAGCAGAAAAAAAATGCTGTAGGGGTGGCACAGCTCTCCGTTGTAGAGATACGAAGAGGTGGTACAACCTCTGGTCTTGCACTAAAGAAAGGTTGCAACACACCTGAGTGGGTCTCGGGCAACAGGGCCTCAACTGTATCCCCACCCACTGCGCTGGAGGCAATGGTAGAGGCTACCCTGGAGTTGGTTTTTCCAACCTTGACACTTCTGCACCTGCATCATTGCAAAGTAAGTGTAAAAGTTTAGTAGTTAGAACATTTCTCAACCTAAAACAGTCTTCTACATGAATGTAAAAACTGAACTAATACAGCTATATCAGTATAGGATAATTACATAGCAAAAGTACCCCTTATGGTGCATTATGGGACTCATAGTCAACAAGAAACACACTGTAGTCAGTGTCAGACATTTATTAAATCAGTTATTACAACTAAAGAGAATTGCGTTCCCCATGTAATGAAATTAATAGTATGTCCATTATTCAAATAGCTATACCTGAGAAATACATTGATTGCCAATAGATGAGGGAGAAGAATGGGCACAAATGGTGGAGGAAGAACCAGTATTGTTAGAGAGTCAGCCAACAAAAAGCCACCAGCAGTTGAGGATGAGGATGCCATAAAGCTACACACTCCAATTCTGCAGCCAGTTGTCAGGTCCCAACAACAGTGTACCACAGTGTATGCTTGTAGGCTCTGTGATAGTTCACATGTAAACCAGCCTTCTGGGTGTCAGGCAACATCAGAACATCAAGGGGTGTTTGGTGGGCCTGAGGCATCCATGCTGCGAGTTCAGAGTCTTCAGCACAAACAAATTAAAATAGCAAATAGAAAATTACAGAACATGCAGCATTCCATTTCTGTGGGTTTCAACACAGTCTTCAATCAGTTGGCAGGCAATCAGTCTAGGATGGACACTAAAATGGGCAATCTAACAAGTGCCCTTGAGAAACTAGTCACACACATGGCAGAAAACACTAGCTATCAAAGGCAAAGAGAGGGAGCAGTGCTGTGCATATGGATGCCTTAACAATGTCTATTGTAAAGTTTCCAAATGCCACTTCTACCTTATCAGAGCGCCTGCCCCTAGCCAGATATATTTTTTGAGAGGGGCATGGCCCCCGGTAGTAACATGAAGGAAATGGCATCGGCTGGGTACACAGGGCAGTGAGTGTATATTACCAGAATATCATGACCTAAATATCATGTGCAACAATATATTATCCTAATTATTGTTTATGAAAATATCGCACCATTGAAGTTATTAATATAAACAAAAAGATGTCAATTTAGTAAGAGCTACTAACGAATGCGCAGGACATTGCGAACTACGATGACTGTCAGCATGTGATCAAAGATACACTTTTCCCCATATCCCAAAGTTCATAGTTCAACAGGTGTAAATGCAGTGCACTAATGGAAGTAATAAGCTTCTAGCTGTGGGCATATCATATAAAAAGTGAAACGTACTCTGGAAGGCTGTCTTCAGAACATCAGTGCAGGAACTGGTCCACTCCAACCCGGATGTAAGCAAAGCTCTTTTCAGGAGTTATTTCCATTCCATACTGTCATGTCTGATAGGCATTCTACTTTCTGGGGATATGATCAAATTCAAGCCCATCACCTGAACATTGAAGGAGCTTCACTGATTTCCCATTCTGGCCTGCATCTTTTTCTTAAGACTTCACCTTTCTGATAAGTTCATCAATATGAAGCACATACGACAAAGGTTTTCAGTGCAATCTACAGTGGAATACAGTAAGAACTGTGTTACAATTCCCAGGATGCACTTGGAATGCTCAGGGCAGATCTGCCAATGAGTGACCACCCTCTCCCCCAGAAAGCTGCATTATCCTTAAGACATGGTGCACCATCTAAAAGTCCACCAAAATCAAAAAACCTGGTGTACCTAGCAGAGAAGCCAGCCATCTTATAGGACAATGCCACACCAAGGACAAGGATGTTTCCAAATCTGAAACAAGAAAATGGAAGCAAAAGAGATCAGAAAGTACCAGATTGCAAACCTTCTGAATTGATGCACCTATTTGGATCAGAGTAACAGTCTCAGAATACCTACTCTTACCCTCCTGCGATTCAGGATGGAACTGAAGAACTCCCACTAGGTACTCTCCCTGGCAACTCATTTCTTTTCCTCACTTCAGCTTACCCAGCTTTTCTCTGCTTCCCTGTAAGTATGTTCAACAATCTACCTTGGCTCTTGCCCTTCTGTTCAGCGCTCCATTGATTCCCAGCAGCTTGTATTATATAATTACCCCAACAAACGTATACTGTTACAACAGGTGATCACTTAAAAAACAGAAATGATTGAATGGACTTGGAAACTGATATATTCCATCACCCAATAGAAATTTTTTAACTAAGAAAGGCCAAAGATTGATTAGGCATTAACATAAATCTTCCCTCTACCTCAAATTTGATTTTATCAGCAAAAGATCTAAGGATTATATGGACCTAAATGTATATCCATATATTTGTCCATCCTTTTTTCACCTGATTATTCCCTTGACCCCCTCTTCCCTTTGTATGCCTATTTGTGTACTGACTCACGTTTACCTATGTTGTGTGGGACAGTGATTGAGTGTTGACTCAGTCTTAGCTTTGGTGTCTTGCTTAGTAGACATGGTTACCTGGCTTGCCTTGGCATCTTTCTAACACTCTACCCTTTCTGAACATTTGTTGACCCATGATTCTCACACGATTAGCCACTCTGCATTGATTTATACATCCAACCCTATTTTACTCCCTCCTTCTGTCTCCTGCAGCCTCTTTTTTGCATCCTTCTTCCTCCCTCTATGACAAGCAGACACATACTATTGCTTATCAACCACTGCTCTATTCCATTTTGAGAAAGATCATGCCATTCAATAGCCTCCTTCCGTAATTCCTCACTCTTCTCCTTACACTCCCTTCTCCTGTCACATCTAGCACTTGTAAACAGCCTTACCACAGCACATCATGTGGTCTGTTTGTATGGATGATTGCATGTCAAGTAGTATGTGTGTATAGGTGCTTGTATGACTTTATGCATGAGTGCATGATTATCTGCTGGTCATGTGGAGGGATGTCTGTACGTTTTCTGTAATGTCTGTATATTTGCATGTATGTGCCATCTATGTCACTGAATGTGTGGATTGTTTGTGTGTATGCACTACATAAAAGCTAAACCTGTTGGTCTTGTCACTGCTTACACTGTGTAGTTAAATGCCTATTTTTGAAGGATAACCCAATCTTTAGGACTGATGCACTGGGACCCTCCTAACAAGGCCCCAGTCTATGTTGTCTGACCCCTAACTGCCATATTTACCTTACACATAAGTCACAGGTATCTGGTATAAAGTGTACCCGGGGTCTGTATGTTGTGTCACTAGTGGATAGCGGCACACATTGTGCCACTACTAGAGTGACAATGCAAAACCTGACTGCAGGTATACCACTGTAGCCTGTCTGTGCAGTTTTAAAACTGCAAATTCAATTTGCCAATATAATCCTATTTAACAGGTTTACACACTCCTTTTAAATATTAAGTCATCCCAAAGTAGGCCTAAAAAGCCCATTATACAGGGAGCATGGTATTTAAAAGTAGGACAAGTAAAGAGACAATTTTTAACATGTCCCCACAGTGACAAAGCCCTACTAAAAACTATTTTCACTGTAGCATGGTTAGCTATTCAATAAGTAAGAACTGAACTACATTATTCAAATTATAAAGTTATCTCAGCCTAGGAACCAGCGGAAAAGTTAATTAGTCAACTTTATAAATATTTATTACAAGACCAATCCATTGTAAAGTTAGAATTGTACTAAATATTACAGTAAATATTACACAAAAGTACTTTTAAAAAGTCAAATTTTTCCTGCCTAAGGTCTCTTGAAGCCCATTTGCATGAGCTTCCAAATATCACCCAGAATCTGAGTAGCACCTTTGAAGAGCTGAGACAAAGACCTTGGCTGTGGTGGGTGGTCTGTTCCTCTGACAAGATGACCATCTGGGCAGTGTAAAAGAAACTAACCTTAAAGAGGTCTACCCTGTCACAGGCAGCTGTAGCTAACACCTTGCCCCTGCCCCTTCTTTTGCTACTCTATTCATCAATGCACAGATCTCAGTGGAAAAAGACCAGTCCCAGAAAAGGTTTTGAGTGACCACAGAGGAAGGGTTGCTCATTTCCGCACACCTCAAGTGTGGGCATAGGAAATATGCACAGGGGAAGGAAGAGGAAGGCTCTGCCATGTTGGATTTAGGTAGTGAGGGACACAGTGGAATTGTTTGCAGAAGTGCATCAGAAACTGCTGTACAAGTATGTAAGGGTACCCCTTATAATGTTTTCCCTTTTGGTTAGAAAGGATCCAGGAGTCACACCCACACCCACTGGCTGGTGTCGGCACCCCTGAACACACCTCTAGAGAACACTAATGAACCTTTGGAAGTCTGCAGGAAGGCTGCAACTGCCATTGACACCTATGAGGAGCACTCTAAGGGTTGGGCTTGCACGAACTTCTACCCAGGACAAACAAGTGGAGCCTAAAGGTCAGTTGCTTGCCCGCCTACTAAGCTACAGGGACATAAAAGCTGTAAGAAGCCCACTTTCCAGGAAGAGCCCAACTGAACAGTTTCAAATGGACCTGTCCAGGGCCCCACTGGTAGCTCCTAGGGAGTAGGTCCTTACCCCCAAATGTTGTTTCTGGGTCAATCAAACAATCAATCAGTATTTGTAAAGCGCGGCTACTCACCCGTGAGGTTCTCAAAGTGCTGGGGGAGGGGACGGGCCTCATCCGAAGAGCTACGTCTTGAGGTTCTTCCTGAAGATGGTGAGCAATGGAAACAAAAACATGCCAATTTAGTAAGAGCTACTAACGAATGCGCAGGACATTGCGAACTGCGATGACTGTCAGCATGTGATCAAAGATACACTTTTCCCCATATCCCAAATTTCATAGTTCAACAGGTGTAAATGCAGTGCACTAATGGAAGTAATAAGCTTCTAGCTGTGGGCATATCATATAAAAAGTGAAACGTACTCTGGAAGGCTGTCTTCAGAACATCAGTGCAGGAACTGGTCCACTCCAACCCGGATGTAAGCAAAGCTCTTTTCAGGAGTTATTTCCATTCCATACTGTCATGTCTGATAGGCATCCTACTTTCTGGGGATATGATCAAATTCAAGCCCATCACCTGAACATTGAAGGAGCTTCACTGATTTCCCATTCTGGCCTGCATCTTTTTCTTAAGACTTCACCTTTCTGATAAGTTCATCAATATGAAGCACATACGACAAAGGCTTTCAGTGCAATCTACAGTGGAATACAGTAACAACTGTGTTACAATTCCCAGGATGCACTTGGAATGCTCAGGGCAGATCTGTTAGCCAATGAGTGACCACCCTCTCCCCCAGAAAGCGGCATTATCCTTAAGACATGGTGCACCATCTAAAAGTCCACCAAAATCAAAAAACCTGGTGCACCTAGCAGAGAAGCCAGCCATCTTATAGGACAATGCCACACCAAGGACAAGGATGTTTCCAAATCTGAAACAAGAAAATGGAAGCAAAAGAGATCAGAAAGTACCAGAATGCAAACCTTCTGAATTGATGCACCTATTTGGATCAGAGTAACAGTCTCAGAATACCTACTCTTACCCTCCTGCGATTCAGGATGGAACTGAAGAACTCCCACTAGGTACTCTCCCTGGCTACTCATTTCTTTTCCTCACTTCAGCTTACCCAGCTTTTCTCTGCTTCCCTGTAAGTATGTTCAACAATCTACCTTGGCTCTTGCCCTTCTGTTCAGCGCTCCATTGATTCCCAGCAGCTTGTATTATATAATTACCCCAACAAACGTATACTGTTACAACAGGTGATCACTTAAAAAACAGAAATGATTGAATGGACTTGGAAACTGATATATTCCATCACCCAATAGAAATTTTTTAACTAAGAAAGGCCAAAGATTTATTAGGCATTAACATAAATCTTCCCTCTACCTCAAATTTGATTTTATCAGCAAAAGATCTAAGGATTATATGGACCTAAATGTATATCCATATATTTGTCCATCCTTTTTTCACCTGATTATTCTCCTTGACCCCCTCTTCCCTTTGTATGCCTATTTGTGTACTGACTCACGTTTACCTATGTTGCGTGGGACAGTGATTGAGTGTTGACTCAGTCTTAGCTTTGGTGTCTTGCTTAGTAGACATGGTTACCTGGCTTGCCTTGGCATCTTTCTAACACTCTACCCTTTCTGAACATATGTTGACCCATGATTCTCACACGATTAGCCACTCTGCATTGATTTATACATCCAACCCTATTTTACTCCCTCCTTCTGTCTCCTGCAGCCTCTTTTTTGCATCCTTCTTCCTCCCTCTATGACAAGCAGACACATACTATTGCTTATCAACCACTGCTCTTTTCCATTTTGAGGAAGATCGTGCCATTCAATAGCCTCCTTCTGTAATTCCTCACTCTTCTCCTTACACTCCCTTCTCCTGTCACATCTAGCACTTGTAAACAGCCTTACCACAGCACAAAGCGCTATACAAGAAGCCATCATAACACATCATGTGGTCTGTTTGTATGGATGATTGCATGTCAAGTAGTATGTGTGTATAGGTGCTTGTATGACTTTATGCATGAGTGCATGATTATCTGCTGGTCATGTGGAGGGATGTCTGTACGTTTTCTGTAATGTCTGTATATTTGCATGTATGTGCCATCTATGTCACTGAATGTGTGGATTGTTTGTGTGTATGCACTACATAAAAGCTAAACCTGTTGGTCTTGTCACTGCTTACACTGTGTAGTTAAATGCCTCTTTTTGAAGGATAACCCAATCTTTAGGACTGATGCACTGGGACCCTCCTAACAAGGCCCCAGTCTATGTTGTCTGACCCCTAACTGCCATATTTACCTTACACATAAGTCACAAGTATCTGGTATAAAGTGTACCCGGGGTCTGTATGTTGTGTCACTAGTGGATAGCGGCACACATTGTGCCACTACTAGAGTGACAATGCAAAACCTGACTGCAGGTATACCACTGTAGCCTGTCTGTGCAGTTTTAAAACTGCAAATTTGACTTGCCAATATAATCCTATTTAACAGGTTTACACACTCCTTTTAAATATTAAGTCACCCCAAAGTAGGCCTAAAAAGCCCATTATACAGGGAGCATGGTATTTAAAAGTAGGACAAGTAAAGAGACAATTTTTAACATGTCCCCACAGTGACAAAGCCCTACTAAAAACTATTTTCACTGTAGCATGGTTAGCTATTCAATAAGTAAGCACTGAACTACATTATTCAAATTATAAAGTTATCTCAGCCTAGGAACCAGCTGAAAAGTTAATTATTCAACTTTATAAATATTTATTACAAGACCAATCCATTGGTAAAGTTAGAATTGTACTAAATATTACAGTAAATATTACACAAAAGTACTTTTAAAAAGTCAATTTTTTCCTGCCTAAAGTCTCTTGAAGCCCATTTGCATGAGCTTCCAAATATCACCCAGAATCTGAGTAGCACCTTTGAAGAGCTGAGACAAAGACCTTGGCTGTGGTGGGTGGTCTGTTCCTCTGACAAGATGACCATCTGGGCAGTGTAAAAGAAACTAACCTTACAGAGGTCTACCCTGTCACAGGCAGCTGTAGCTAACACCTTGCCCCTGCCCCTTCTTTTGCTACTCTATTCATCAATGTACAGATCTCAGTGGAAAAAGACCAGTCCCAGAAAAGGTTTTGAGTGACCACAGAGGAAGGGTTGCTCATTTCCGCACACATCAAGTGTGGGCATAGAAAATATGCACAGGGGGAGGAAGAGGAAGGCTCTGCCATGTTGGATTTAGGTAGTGAGGGACACAGTGGAATTGTTTGCAGAAGTTCATCAGAAACTGCTGTACAAGTATGTAAGGGTACCCCTTATAATGTTTTCCCTTTTGGTTAGAAAGGATCCAGGAGTCACACCCACACCCACTGGCTGGTGTCGGCACCCCTGAACACACCTCTAGAGAACACTAATGAACCTTTGGAAGTCTGCAGGAAGGCTGCAACTGCCATTGAGACCTATGAGGAGAACTCTAAGGGTTGGGCTTACACGAACTTCTACCCAGGACAAACAAGTGGAGCCTAAAGGTCAGTTGCTTGCCCGCCTACTAAGCTACAGGGACATAAAGGCTGTAAGAAGCCCACTTTCCAGGAAGAGCCCAACTGAACAGTTTCAAATGGACCTGTCCAGGGCCCCACTGGTAGCTCCTAGAGAGTAGGTCCTTACCCCCAAATGTTGTTTCTGGGTCAATCAAACAATCAATCAGTATTTGTAAAGCGCGGCTACTCACCCGTGAGGTTCTCAAAGTGCTGGGGGAGGGGACGGGCCTCATCCGAAGAGCTACGTCTTGAGGTTCTTCCTGAAGATGGTGAGCAATGGAAACAAAAAGATGCCAATTTAGTAAGAGCTACTAACGAATGCGCAGGACATTGCGAACTGCGATGACTGTCAGCATGTGATCAAAGATACACTTTTCCCCATATCCCAAAGTTCATAGTTCAACAGGTGTAAATGCAGTGCACTAATGGAAGTAATAAGCTTCTAGCTGTGGGCATATCATATAAAAAGTGAAACGTACTCTGGAAGGCTGTCTTCAGAACATCAGTGCAGGAACTGGTCCACTCCAACCCGGATGTAAGCAAAGCTCTTTTCAGGAGTTATTTCCATTCCATACTGTCATGTCTGATAGGCATCCTACTTTCTGGGGATATGATCAAATTCAAGCCCATCACCTGAACATTGAAGGAGCTTCACTGATTTCCCATTCTGGCCTGCATCTTTTTCTTAAGACTTCACCTTTCTGATAAGTTCATCAATATGAAGCACATACGACAAAGGCTTTCAGTGCAATCTACAGTGGAATACAGTAAGAACTGTGTTACAATTCCCAGGATGCACTTGGAATGCTCAGGGCAGATCTGTTAGCCAATGAGTGACCACCCTCTCCCCCAGAAAGCTGCATTATCCTTAAGACATGGTGCACCATCTAAAAGTCCACCAAAATCAAAAAACCTTGTGTACCTAGCAGAGAAGCCAGTCATCTTATAGGACAATGCCACACCAAGGACAAGGATGTTTCCAAATCTGAAACAAGAAAATGGAAGCAAAAGAGATCAGAAAGTACCAGAATGCAAACCTTCTGAATTGATGCACCTATTTGGATCAGAGTAACAGTCTCAGAATACCTACTGTTACCCTCCTGCGATTCAGGATGGAACTGAAGAACTCCCACTAGGTACTCTCCCTGGCAACTCATTTCTTTTCCTCACTTCAGCTTACCCAGCTTTTCTCTGCTTCCCTGTAAGTATGTTCAACAATCTACCTTGGCTCTTGCCCTTCTGTTCAGCGCTCCATTGATTCCCAGCAGCTTGTATTATATAATTACCCCAACAAACGTATACTGTTACAACAGGTGATCACTTAAAAAACAGAAATGATTGAATGGACTTGGAAACTGATATATTCCATCACCCAATAGAAATTTTTTAACTAAGAAAGGCCAAAGATTGATTAGGCATTAACATAAATCTTCCCTCTACCTCAAATTTGATTTTATCAGCAAAAGATCTAAGGATTATATGGACCTAAATGTATATCCATATATTTGTCCATCCTTTTTTCACCTCATTATTCTCCTTGACCCCCTCTTCCCTTTGTATGCCTATTTGTGTACTGACTCACGTTTACCTATGTTGCGTGGGACAGTGATTGAGTGTTGACTCAGTCTTAGCTTTGGTGTCTTGCTTAGTAGACATGGTTACCTGGCTTGCCTTGGCATCTTTCTAACACTCTACCCTTTCTGAACATATGTTGACCCATGATTCTCACACGATTAGCCACTCTGCATTGATTTATACATCCAACCCTATTTTACTCCCTCCTTCTGTCTCCTGCAGCCTCTTTTTTGCATCCTTCTTCCTCCCTCTATGACAAGCAGACACATACTATTGCTTATCAACCACTGCTCTTTTCCATTTTGAGGAAGATCGTGCCATTCAATAGCCTCCTTCTGTAATTCCTCACTCTTCTCCTTACACTCCCTTCTCCTGTCACATCTAGCACTTGTAAACAGCCTTACCACAGCACAAAGCGCTATACAAGAAGCCATCATAACACATCATGTGGTCTGTTTGTATGGATGATTGCATGTCAAGTAGTATGTGTGTATAGGTGCTTGTATGACTTTATGCATGAGTGCATGATTATCTGCTGGTCATGTGGAGGGATGTCTGTACGTTTTCTGTAATGTCTGTATATTTGCATGTATGTGCCATCTATGTCACTGAATGTGTGGATTGTTTGTGTGTATGCACTACATAAAAGCTAAACCTGTTGGTCTTGTCACTGCTTACACTGTGTAGTTAAATGCCTATTTTTGAAGGATAACCCAATCTTTAGGACTGATGCACTGGGACCCTCCTAACAAGGCCCCAGTCTATGTTGTCTGACCCCTAACTGCCATATTTACCTTACACATAAGTCACAAGTATCTGGTATAAAGTGTACCCGGGGTCTGTATGTTGTGTCACTAGTGGATAGCGGCACACATTGTGCCACTACTAGAGTGACAATGCAAAACCTGACTGCAGGTATACCACTGTAGCCTGTCTGTGCAGTTTTAAAACTGCAAATTCGATTTGCCAATATAATCCTATTTAACAGGTTTACACACTCCTTTTAAATATTAAGTCACCCCAAAGTAGGCCTAAAAAGCCCATTATACAGGGAGCATGGTATTTAAAAGTAGGACAAGTAAAGAGACAATTTTTAACATGTCCCCACAGTGACAAAGCCCTACTAAAAACTATTTTCACTGTAGCATGGTTAGCTATTCAATAAGTAAGCACTGAACTACATTATTCAAATTATAAAGTTATCTCAGCCTAGGAACCAGCTGAAAAGTTAATTATTCAACTTTATAAATATTTATTACAAGACCAATCCATTGGTAAAGTTAGAATTGTACTAAATATTACAGTAAATATTACACAAAAGTACTTTTAAAAAGTCAAATTTTTCCTGCCTAAAGTCTCTTGAAGCCCATTTGCATGAGCTTCCAAATATCACCCAGAATCTGAGTAGCACCTTTGAAGAGCTGAGACAAAGACCTTGGCTGTGGTGGGTGGTCTGTTCCTCTGACAAGATGACCATCTGGGCAGTGTAAAAGAAACTAACCTTAAAGAGGTCTACCCTGTCACAGGCAGCTGTAGCTAACACCTTGCCCCTGCCCCTTCTTTTGCTACTCTATTCATCAATGTACAGATCTCAGTGGAAAAAGACCAGTCCCAGAAAAGGTTTTGAGTGACCACAGAGGAAGGGTTGCTCATTTCCGCACACCTCAAGTGTGGGCATAGGAAATATGCACAGGGGAAGGAAGAGGAAGGCTCTGCCATGTTGGATTTAGGTAGTGAGGGACACAGTGGAATTGTTTGCAGAAGTGCATCAGAAACTGCTGTACAAGTATGTAAGGGTACCCCTTATAATGTTTTCCCTTTTGGTTAGAAAGGATCCAGGAGTCACACCCACACCCACTGGCTGGTGTCGGCACCCCTGAACACACCTCTAGAGAACACTAATGAACCTTTGGAAGTCTGCAGGAAGGCTGCAACTGCCATTGAGACCTATGAGGAGAACTCTAAGGGTTGGGCTTACACAAACTTCTACCCAGGACAAACAAGTGGAGCCTAAAGGTCAGTTGCTTGCCCGCCTACTAAGCTACAGGGACATAAAGGCTGTAAGAAGCCCACTTTCCAGGAAGAGCCCAACTGAACAGTTTCAAATGGACCTGTCCAGGGCCCCACTGGTAGCTCCTAGAGAGTAGGTCCTTACCCCCAAATGTTGTTTCTGGGTCAATCAAACAATCAATCAGTATTTGTAAAGCGCGGCTACTCACCCGTGAGGTTCTCAAAGTGCTGGGGGAGGGGACGGGCCTCATCCGAAGAGCTACGTCTTGAGGTTCTTCCTGAAGATGGTGAGCAATGGAAACAAAAAGATGCCAATTTAGTAAGAGCTACTAACGAATGCGCAGGACATTGCGAACTGCGATGACTGTCAGCATGTGATCAAAGATACACTTTTCTCCATATCCCAAAGTTCATAGTTCAACAGGTGTAAATGCAGTGCACTAATGGAAGTAATAAGCTTCTAGCTGTGGGCATATCATATAAAAAGTGAAACGTACTCTGGAAGGCTGTCTTCAGAACATCAGTGCAGGAACTGGTCCACTCCAACCCGGATGTAAGCAAAGCTCTTTTCAGGAGTTATTTCCATTCCATACTGTCATGTCTGATAGGCATCCTACTTTCTGGGGATATAATCAAATTCAAGCCCATCACCTGAACATTGAAGGAGCTTCACTGATTTCCCATTCTGGCCTGCATCTTTTTCTTAAGACTTCACCTTTCTGATAAGTTCATCAATATGAAGCACATACGACAAAGGCTTTCAGTGCAATCTACAGTGGAATACAGTAAGAACTGTGTTACAATTCCCAGGATGCACTTGGAATGCTCAGGGCAGATCTGGTAGCCAATGAGTGACCACCCTCTCCCCCAGAAAGCTGCATTATCCTTAAGACATGGTGCACCATCTAAAAGTCTACCAAAATCAAAAAACCTTGTGTACCTAGCAGAGAAGCCAGCCATCTTATAGGACAATGCCACACCAAGGACAAGGATGTTTCCAAATCTGAAACAAGAAAATGGAAGCAAAAGAGATCAGAAAGTACCAGAATGCAAACCTTCTGAATTGATGCACCTATTTGGATCAGAGTAACAGTCTCAGAATACCTACTCTTACCCTCCTGCGATTCAGGATGGAACTGAAGAACTCCCACTAGGTACTCTCCCTGGCAACTCATTTCTTTTCCTCACTTCAGCTTACCCAGCTTTTCTCTGCTTCCCTGTAAGTATGTTCAACAATCTACCTTGGCTCTTGCCCTTCTGTTCAGCGCTCCATTGATTCCCAGCAGCTTGTATTATATAATTACCCCAACAAACGTATACTGTTACAACAGGTGATCACTTAAAAAACAGAAATGATTGAATGGACTTGGAAACTGATATATTCCATCACCCAATAGAAATTTTTTAACTAAGAAAGGCCAAAGATTGATTAGGCATTAACATAAATCTTCCCTCTACCTCAAATTTGATTTTATCAGCAAAAGATCTAAGGATTATATGGACCTAAATGTATATCCATATATTTGTCCATCCTTTTTTCACCTGATTATTCTCCTTGACCCCCTCTTCCCTTTGTATGCCTATTTGTGTACTGACTCACGTTTACCTATGTTGTGTGGGACAGTGATTGAGTGTTGACTCAGTCTTAGCTTTGGTGTCTTGCTTAGTAGACATGGTTACCTGGCTTGCCTTGGCATCTTTCTAACACTCTACCCTTTCTGAACATATGTTGACCCATGATTCTCACACGATTAGCCACTCTGCATTGATTTATACATCCAACCCTATTTTACTCCCTCCTTCTGTCTCCTGCAGCCTCTTTTTTGCATCCTTCTTCCTCCCTCTATGACAAGCAGACACATACTATTGCTTATCAACCACTGCTCTTTTCCATTTTGAGGAAGATCGTGCCATTCAATAGCCTCCTTCTGTAATTCCTCACTCTTCTCCTTACACTCCCTTCTCCTGTCACATCTAGCACTTGTAAACAGCCTTACCACAGCACAAAGCGCTATACAAGAAGCCATCATAACACATCATGTGGTCTGTTTGTATGGATGATTGCATGTCAAGTAGTATGTGTGTATAGGTGCTTGTATGACTTTATGCATGAGTGCATGATTATCTGCTGGTCATGTGGAGGGATGTCTGTACGTTTTCTGTAATGTCTGTATATTTGCATGTATGTGCCATCTATGTCACTGAATGTGTGGATTGTTTGTGTGTATGCACTACATAAAAGCTAAACCTGTTGGTCTTGTCACTGCTTACACTGTGTAGTTAAATGCCTCTTTTTGAAGGATAACCCAATCTTTAGGACTGATGCACTGGGACCCTCCTAACAAGGCCCCAGTCTATGTTGTCTGACCCCTAACTGCCATATTTACCTTACACATAAGTCACAAGTATCTGGTATAAAGTGTACCCGGGGTCTGTATGTTGTGTCACTAGTGGATAGCGGCACACATTGTGCCACTACTAGAGTGACAATGCAAAACCTGACTGCAGGTATACCACTGAAGCCTGTCTGTGCAGTTTTAAAACTGCAAATTCGACTTGCCAATATAATCCTATTTAACAGGTTTACACACTCCTTTTAATTATTAAGTCACCCCAAAGTAGGCCTAAAAAGCCCATTATACAGGGAGCATGGTATTTAAAAGTAGGACAAGTAAAGAGACAATTTTTAACATGTCCCCACAGTGACAAAGCCCTACTAAAAACTATTTTCACTGTAGCATGGTTAGCTATTCAATAAGTAAGCACTGAACTACATTATTCAAATTATAAAGTTATCTCAGCCTAGGAACCAGCTGAAAAGTTAATTATTCAACTTTATAAATATTTATTACAAGACCAATCCATTGGTAAAGTTAGAATTGTACTAAATATTACAGTAAATATTGCACAAAAGTACTTTTAAAAAGTCAAATTTTTCCTGCCTAAAGTCTCTTGAAGCCCATTTGCATGAGCTTCCAAATATCACCCAGAATCTGAGTAGCACCTTTGAAGAGCTGAGACAAAGACCTTGGCTGTGGTGGGTGGTCTGTTCCTCTGACAAGATGACCATCTGGGCAGTGTAAAAGAAACTAACCTTAAAGAGGTCTACCCTGTCACAGGCAGCTGTAGCTAACACCTTGCCCCTGCCCCTTCTTTTGCTACTCTATTCATCAATGCACAGATCTCAGTGGAAAAAGACCAGTCCCAGAAAAGGTTTTGAGTGACCACAGAGGAAGGGTTGCTCATTTCCGCACACCTCAAGTGTGGGCATAGGAAATATGCACAGGGGAAGGAAGAGGAAGGCTCTGCCATGTTGGATTTAGGTAGTGAGGGACACAGTGGAATTGTTTGCAGAAGTGCATTAGAAACTGCTGTACAAGTATGTAAGGGTACCCCTTATAATGTTTTCCCTTTTGGTTAGAAAGGATCCAGGAGTCACACCCACACCCACTGGCTGGTGTCGGCACCCCTGAACACACCTCTAGAGAACACTAATGAACCTTTGGAAGTCTGCAGGAAGGCTGCAACTGCCATTGAGACCTATGAGGAGAACTCTAAGGGTTGGGCTTACACGAACTTCTACCCAGGACAAACAAGTGGAGCCTAAAGGTCAGTTGCTTGCCCGCCTACTAAGCTACAGGGACATAAAGGCTGTAAGAAGCCCACTTTCCAGGAAGAGCCCAACTGAACAGTTTCAAATGGACCTGTCCAGGGCCCCACTGGTAGCTCCTAGAGAGTAGGTCCTTACCCCCAAATGTTGTTTCTGGGTCAATCAAACAATCAATCAGTATTTGTAAAGCGCGGCTACTCACCCGTGAGGTTCTCAAAGTGCTGGGGGAGGGGACGGGCCTCATCCGAAGAGCTACGTCTTGAGGTTCTTCCTGAAGATGGTGAGCAATGGAAACAAAAAGATGCCAATTTAGTAAGAGCTACTAACGAATGCGCAGGACATTGCGAACTGCGATGACTGTCAGCATGTGATCAAAGATACACTTTTCACCATATCCCAAAGTTCATAGTTCAACAGGTGTAAATGCAGTGCACTAATGGAAGTAATAAGCTTCTAGCTGTGGGCATATCATATAAAAAGTGAAACGTACTCTGGAAGGCTGTCTTCAGAACATCAGTGCAGGAACTGGTCCACTCCAACCCGGATGTAAGCAAAGCTCTTTTCAGGAGTTATTTCCATTCCATACTGTCATGTCTGATAGGCATCCTACTTTCTGGGGATATGATCAAATTCAAGCCCATCACCTGAACATTGAAGGAGCTTCACTGATTTCCCATTCTGGCCTGCATCTTTTTCTTAAGACTTCACCTTTCTGATAAGTTCATCAATATGAAGCACATACGACAAAGGCTTTCAGTGCAATCTACAGTGGAATACAGTAAGAACTGTGTTACAATTCCCAGGATGCACTTGGAATGCTCAGGGCAGATCTGGTAGCCAATGAGTGACCACCCTCTCCCCCAGAAAGCTGCATTATCCTTAAGACATGGTGCACCATCTAAAAGTCTACCAAAATCAAAAAACCTTGTGTACCTAGCAGAGAAGCCAGCCATCTTATAGGACAATGCCACACCAAGGACAAGGATGTTTCCAAATCTGAAACAAGAAAATGGAAGCAAAAGAGATCAGAAAGTACCAGAATGCAAACCTTCTGAATTGATGCACCTATTTGGATCAGAGTAACAGTCTCAGAATACCTACTCTTACCCTCCTGCGATTCAGGATGGAACTGAAGAACTCCCACTAGGTACTCTCCCTGGCAACTCATTTCTTTTCCTCACTTCAGCTTACCCAGCTTTTCTCTGCTTCCCTGTAAGTATGTTCAACAATCTACCTTGGCTCTTGCCCTTCTGTTCAGCGCTCCATTGATTCCCAGCAGCTTGTATTATATAATTACCCCAACAAACGTATACTGTTACAACAGGTGATCACTTAAAAAACAGAAATGATTGAATGGACTTGGAAACTGATATATTCCATCACCCAATAGAAATTTTTTAACTAAGAAAGGCCAAAGATTGATTAGGCATTAACATAAATCTTCCCTCTACCTCAAATTTGATTTTATCAGCAAAAGATCTAAGGATTATATGGACCTAAATGTATATCCATATATTTGTCCATCCTTTTTTCACCTGATTATTCTCCTTGACCCCCTCTTCCCTTTGTATGCCTATTTGTGTACTGACTCACGTTTACCTATGTTGTGTGGGACAGTGATTGAGTGTTGACTCAGTCTTAGCTTTGGTGTCTTGCTTAGTAGACATGGTTACCTGGCTTGCCTTGGCATCTTTCTAACACTCTACCCTTTCTGAACATATGTTGACCCATGATTCTCACACGATTAGCCACTCTGCATTGATTTATACATCCAACCCTATTTTACTCCCTCCTTCTGTCTCCTGCAGCCTCTTTTTTGCATCCTTCTTCCTCCCTCTATGACAAGCAGACACATACTATTGCTTATCAACCACTGCTCTTTTCCATTTTGAGGAAGATCGTGCCATTCAATAGCCTCCTTCTGTAATTCCTCACTCTTCTCCTTACACTCCCTTCTCCTGTCACATCTAGCACTTGTAAACAGCCTTACCACAGCACAAAGCGCTATACAAGAAGCCATCATAACACATCATGTGGTCTGTTTGTATGGATGATTGCATGTCAAGTAGTATGTGTGTATAGGTGCTTGTATGACTTTATGCATGAGTGCATGATTATCTGCTGGTCATGTGGAGGGATGTCTGTACGTTTTCTGTAATGTCTGTATATTTGCATGTATGTGCCATCTATGTCACTGAATGTGTGGATTGTTTGTGTGTATGCACTACATAAAAGCTAAACCTGTTGGTCTTGTCACTGCTTACACTGTGTAGTTAAATGCCTCTTTTTGAAGGATAACCCAATCTTTAGGACTGATGCACTGGGACCCTCCTAACAAGGCCCCAGTCTATGTTGTCTGACCCCTAACTGCCATATTTACCTTACACATAAGTCACAAGTATCTGGTATAAAGTGTACCCGGGGTCTGTATGTTGTGTCACTAGTGGATAGCGGCACACATTGTGCCACTACTAGAGTGACAATGCAAAACCTGACTGCAGGTATACCACTGAAGCCTGTCTGTGCAGTTTTAAAACTGCAAATTCGACTTGCCAATATAATCCTATTTAACAGGTTTACACACTCCTTTTAATTATTAAGTCACCCCAAAGTAGGCCTAAAAAGCCCATTATACAGGGAGCATGGTATTTAAAAGTAGGACAAGTAAAGAGACAATTTTTAACATGTCCCCACAGTGACAAAGCCCTACTAAAAACTATTTTCACTGTAGCATGGTTAGCTATTCAATAAGTAAGCACTGAACTACATTATTCAAATTATAAAGTTATCTCAGCCTAGGAACCAGCTGAAAAGTTAATTATTCAACTTTATAAATATTTATTACAAGACCAATCCATTGGTAAAGTTAGAATTGTACTAAATATTACAGTAAATATTGCACAAAAGTACTTTTAAAAAGTCAAATTTTTCCTGCCTAAAGTCTCTTGAAGCCCATTTGCATGAGCTTCCAAATATCACCCAGAATCTGAGTAGCACCTTTGAAGAGCTGAGACAAAGACCTTGGCTGTGGTGGGTGGTCTGTTCCTCTGACAAGATGACCATCTGGGCAGTGTAAAAGAAACTAACCTTAAAGAGGTCTACCCTGTCACAGGCAGCTGTAGCTAACACCTTGCCCCTGCCCCTTCTTTTGCTACTCTATTCATCAATGCACAGATCTCAGTGGAAAAAGACCAGTCCCAGAAAAGGTTTTGAGTGACCACAGAGGAAGGGTTGCTCATTTCCGCACACCTCAAGTGTGGGCATAGGAAATATGCACAGGGGAAGGAAGAGGAAGGCTCTGCCATGTTGGATTTAGGTAGTGAGGGACACAGTGGAATTGTTTGCAGAAGTGCATTAGAAACTGCTGTACAAGTATGTAAGGGTACCCCTTATAATGTTTTCCCTTTTGGTTAGAAAGGATCCAGGAGTCACACCCACACCCACTGGCTGGTGTCGGCACCCCTGAACACACCTCTAGAGAACACTAATGAACCTTTGGAAGTCTGCAGGAAGGCTGCAACTGCCATTGAGACCTATGAGGAGAACTCTAAGGGTTGGGCTTACACGAACTTCTACCCAGGACAAACAAGTGGAGCCTAAAGGTCAGTTGCTTGCCCGCCTACTAAGCTACAGGGACATAAAGGCTGTAAGAAGCCCACTTTCCAGGAAGAGCCCAACTGAACAGTTTCAAATGGACCTGTCCAGGGCCCCACTGGTAGCTCCTAGAGAGTAGGTCCTTACCCCCAAATGTTGTTTCTGGGTCAATCAAACAATCAATCAGTATTTGTAAAGCGCGGCTACTCACCCGTGAGGTTCTCAAAGTGCTGGGGGAGGGGACGGGCCTCATCCGAAGAGCTACGTCTTGAGGTTCTTCCTGAAGATGGTGAGCAATGGAAACAAAAAGATGCCAATTTAGTAAGAGCTACTAACGAATGCGCAGGACATTGCGAACTGCGATGACTGTCAGCATGTGATCAAAGATACACTTTTCACCATATCCCAAAGTTCATAGTTCAACAGGTGTAAATGCAGTGCACTAATGGAAGTAATAAGCTTCTAGCTGTGGGCATATCATATAAAAAGTGAAACGTACTCTGGAAGGCTGTCTTCAGAACATCAGTGCAGGAACTGGTCCACTCCAACCCGGATGTAAGCAAAGCTCTTTTCAGGAGTTATTTCCATTCCATACTGTCATGTCTGATAGGCATCCTACTTTCTGGGGATATGATCAAATTCAAGCCCATCACCTGAACATTGAAGGACCTTCACTGATTTCCCATTCTGGCCTGCATCTTTTTCTTAAGACTTCACCTTTCTGATAAGTTCATCAATATGAAGCACATACGACAAAGGCTTTCAGTGCAATCTACAGTGGAATACAGTAAGAACTGTGTTACAATTCCCAGGATGCACTTGGAATGCTCAGGGCAGATCTGTTAGCCAATGAGTGACCACCCTCTCCCCCAGAAAGCTGCATTATCCTTAAGACATGGTGCACCATCTAAAAGTCCACCAAAATCAAAAAACCTTGTGTACCTAGCAGAGAAGCCAGCCATCTTATAGGACAATGCCACACCAAGGACAAGGATGTTTCCAAATCTGAAACAAGAAAATGGAAGCAAAAGAGATCAGAAAGTACCAGAATGCAAACCTTCTGAATTGATGCACCTATTTGGATCAGAGTAACAGTCTCAGAATACCTACTCTTACCCTCCTGCGATTCAGGATGGAACTGAAGAACTCCCACTAGGTACTCTCCCTGGCAACTCATTTCTTTTCCTCACTTCAGCTTACCCAGCTTTTCTCTGCTTCCCTGTAAGTATGTTCAACAATCTACCTTGGCTCTTGCCCTTCTGTTCAGCGCTCCATTGATTCCCAGCAGCTTGTATTATATAATTACCCCAACAAACGTATACTGTTACAACAGGTGATCACTTAAAAAACAGAAATGATTGAATGGACTTGGAAACTGATATATTCCATCACCCAATAGAAATTTTTTAACTAAGAAAGGCCAAAGATTGATTAGGCATTAACATAAATCTTCCCTCTACCTCAAATTTGATTTTATCAGCAAAAGATCAAGGATTATATGGACCTAAATGTATATCCATATATTTGTCCATCCTTTTTTCACCTGATTATTCTCCTTGACCCCCTCTTCCCTTTGTATGCCTATTTGTGTACTGACTCACGTTTACCTATGTTGTGTGGGACAGTGATTGAGTGTTGACTCAGTCTTAGCTTTGGTGTCTTGCTTAGTAGACATGGTTACCTGGCTTGCCTTGGCATCTTTCTAACACTCTACCCTTTCTGAACATATGTTGACCCATGATTCTCACACGATTAGCCACTCTGCATTGATTTATACATCCAACCCTATTTTACTCCCTCCTTCTGTCTCCTGCAGCCTCTTTTTTGCATCCTTCTTCCTCCCTCTATGACAAGCAGACACATACTATTGCTTATCAACCACTGCTCTATTCCATTTTGAGAAAGATCATGCCATTCAATAGCCTCCTTCCGTAATTCCTCACTCTTCTCCTTACACTCCCTTCTCCTGTCACATCTAGCACTTGTAAACAGCCTTACCACAGCACAAAGCGCTATACAAGAAGCCATCATAACACATCATGTGGTCTGTTTGTATGGATGATTGCATGTCAAGTAGTATGTGTGTATAGGTGCTTGTATGACTTTATGCATGAGTGCATGATTATCTGCTGGTCATGTGGAGGACTGTCTGTACGTTTTCTGTAATGTCTGTATATTTGCATGTATGTGCCATCTATGTCACTGAATGTGTGGATTGTTTGTGTGTATGCACTACATAAAAGCTAAACCTGTTGGTCTTGTCACTGCTTACACTGTGTAGTTAAATGCCTCTTTTTGAAGGATAACCCAATCTTTAGGACTGATGCACTGGGACCCTCCTAACAAGGCCCCAGTCTATGTTGTCTGACCCCTAACTGCCATATTTACCTTACACATAAGTCACAAGTATCTGGTATAAAGTGTACCCGGGGTCTGTATGTTGTGTCACTAGTGGATAGCGGCACACATTGTGCCACTACTAGAGTGACAATGCAAAACCTGACTGCAGGTATACCACTGTAGCCTGTCTGTGCAGTTTTAAAACTGCAAATTCGACTTGCCAATATAATCCTATTTAACAGGTTTACACACTCCTTTTAAATATTAAGTCACCCCAAAGTAGGCCTAAAAAGCCCATTGTACAGGGAGCATGGTATTTAAAAGTAGGACAAGTAAAGAGACAATTTTTAACATGTCCCCACAGTGACAAAGCCCTACTAAAAACTATTTTCACTGTAGCATGGTTAGCTATTCAATAAGTAAGCACTGAACTACATTATTCAAATTATAAAGTTATCTCAGCCTAGGAACCAGCTGAAAAGTTAATTATTCAACTTTATAGATATTTATTACAAGACCAATCCATTGGTAAAGTTAGAATTGTACTAAATATTACAGTAAATATTACACAAAAGTACTTTTAAAAAGTCAAATTTTTCCTGCCTAAAGTCTCTTGAAGCCCATTTGCATGAGCTTCCAAATATCACCCAGAATCTGAGTAGCACCTTTGAAGAGCTGAGACAAAGACCTTGGCTGTGGTGGGTGGTCTGTTCCTCTGACAAGATGACCATCTGGGCAGTGTAAAAGAAACTAACCTTAAAGAGGTGTACCCTGTCACAGGCAGCTGTAGCTAACACCTTGCCCCTGCCCCTTCTTTTGCTACTCTATTCATCAATGCACAGATCTCAGTGGAAAAAGACCAGTCCCAGAAAAGGTTTTGAGTGACCACAGAGGAAGGGTTGCTCATTTCCGCACACCTCAAGTGTGGGCATAGGAAATATGCACAGGGGAAGGAAGAGGAAGGCTCTGCCATGTTGGATTTAGGTAGTGAGGGACACAGTGGAATTGTTTGCAGAAGTGCATCAGAAACTGCTGTACAAGTATGTAAGGGTACCCCTTATAATGTTTTCCCTTTTGGTTAGAAAGGATCCAGGAGTCACACCCACACCCACTGGCTGGTGTCGGCACCCCTGAACACACCTCTAGAGAACACTTATGAACCTTTGGAAGTCTGCAGGAAGGCTGCAACTGCCATTGAGACCTATGAGGAGAACTCTAAGGGTTGGGCTTGCACGAACTTCTACCCAGGACAAACAAGTGGAGCCTAAAGGTCAGTTGCTTGCCCGCCTACTAAGCTACAGGGACATAAAAGCTGTAAGAAGCCCACTTTCCAGGAAGAGCCCAACTGAACAGTTTCAAATGGACCTGTCCAGGGCCCCACTGGTAGCTCCTAGAGAGTAGGTCCTTACCCCCAAATGTTGTTTCTGGGTCAATCAAACAATCAATCAGTATTTGTAAAGCGCGGCTACTCACCCGTGAGGTTCTCAAAGTGCTGGGGGAGGGGACGGGCCTCATCCGAAGAGCTACGTCTTGAGGTTCTTCCTGAAGATGGTGAGCAATGGAAACAAAAAGATGCCAATTTAGTAAGAGCTACTAACGAATGCGCAGGACATTGCGAACTGCGATGACTGTCAGCATGTGATCAAAGATACACTTTTCCCCATATCCCAAAGTTCATAGTTCAACAGGTGTAAATGCAGTGCACTAATGGAAGTAATAAGCTTCTAGCTGTGGGCATATCATATAAAAAGTGAAACGTACTCTGGAAGGCTGTCTTCAGAACATCAGTGCAGGAACTGGTCCACTCCAACCCGGATGTAAGCAAAGCTCTTTTCAGGAGTTATTCCCATTCCATACTGTCATGTCTGATAGGCATCCTACTTTCTGGGGATATGATCAAATTCAAGCCCATCACCTGAACATTGAAGGAGCTTCACTGATTTCCCATTCTGGCCTGCATCTTTTTCTTAAGACTTCACCTTTCTGATAAGTTCATCAATATGAAGCACATACGACAAAGGCTTTCAGTGCAATCTACAGTGGAATACAGTAAGAACTGTGTTACAATTCCCAGGATGCACTTGGAATGCTCAGGGCAGATCTGTTAGCCAATGAGTGACCACCCTTTCCCCCAGAAAGCTGCATTATCCTTAAGACATGGTGCACCATCTAAAAGTCCACCAAAATCAAAAAACCTTGTGTACCTAGCAGAGAAGCCAGCCATCTTATAGGACAATGCCACACCAAGGACAAGGATGTTTCCAAATCTGAAACAAGAAAATGGAAGCAAAAGAGATCAGAAAGTACCAGAATGCAAACCTTCTGAATTGATGCACCTATTTGGATCAGAGTAACAGTCTCAGAATACCTACTCTTACCCTCCTGCGATTCAGGATGGAACTGAAGAACTCCCACTAGGTACTCTCCCTGGCAACTCATTTCTTTTCCTCACTTCAGCTTACCCAGCTTTTCTCTGCTTCCCTGTAAGTATGTTCAACAATCTACCTTGGCTCTTGCCCTTCTGTTCAGCGCTCCATTGATTCCCAGCAGCTTGTATTATATAATTACCCCAACAAACGTATACTGTTACAACAGGTGATCACTTAAAAAACAGAAATGATTGAATGGACTTGGAAACTGATATATTCCATCACCCAATAGAAATTTTTTAACTAAGAAAGGCCAAAGATTGATTAGGCATTAACATAAATCTTCCCTCTACCTCAAATTTGATTTTATCAGCAAAAGATCTAAGGATTATATGGACCTAAATGTATATCCATATATTTGTCCATCCTTTTTTCACCTGATTATTCTCCTTGACCCCCTCTTCCCTTTGTATGCCTATTTGTGTACTGACTCACGTTTACCTATGTTGTGTGGGACAGTGATTGAGTGTTGACTCAGTCTTAGCTTTGGTGTCTTGCTTAGAAGACATGGTTACCTGGCTTGCCTTGGCATCTTTCTAACACTCTACCCTTTCTGAACATATGTTGACCCATGATTCTCACACGATTAGCCACTCTGCATTGATTTATACATCCAACCCTATTTTACTCCCTCCTTCTGTCTCCTGCAGCCTCTTTTTTGCATCCTTCTTCCTCCCTCTATGACAAGCAGACACATACTATTGCTTATCAACCACTGCTCTTTTCCATTTTGAGGAAGATCGTGCCATTCAATAGCCTCCTTCCGTAATTCCTCACTCTTCTCCTTACACTCCCTTCTCCTGTCACATCTAGCACTTGTAAACAGCCTTACCACAGCACAAAGCGCTATACAAGAAGCCATCATAACACATCATGTGGTCTGTTTGTATGGATGATTGCATGTCAAGTAGTATGTGTGTATAGGTGCTTGTATGACTTTATGCATGAGTGCATGATTATCTGCTGGTCATGTGGAGGGATGTCTGTACATTTTCTGTAATATCTGTATATTTGCATGTATGTGCCATCTATGTCACTGAATGTGTGGATTGTTTGTGTGTATGCACTACATAAAAGCTAAACCTGTTGGTCTTGTCACTTCTTACACTGTGTAGTTAAATGCCTCTTTTTGAAGGATAACCCAATCTTTAAGACTGATGCACTGGGACCCTCCTAACAAGGCCCCAGTCTATGTTGTCTGACCCCTAACTGCCATATTTACCTTACACATAAGTCACAAGTATCTGGTATAAAGTGTACCCGGGGTCTGTATGTTGTGTCACTAGTGGATAGCGGCACACATTGTGCCACTACTAGAGTGACAATGCAAAACCTGACTGCAGGTATACCACTGTAGCCTGTCTGTGCAGTTTTAAAACTGCAAATTCGACTTGCCAATATATTCCTATTTAACAGGTTTACACACTCCTTTTAAATATTAAGTCACCCCAAAGTAGGCCTAAAAAGCCCATTATACAGGGAGCATGGTATTTAAAAGTAGGACAAGTAAAGAGACAATTTTTAACATGTCCCCACAGTGACAAAGCCCTACTAAAAACTATTTTCACTGTAGCATGGTTAGCTATTCAATAAGTAAGCACTGAACTACATTATTCAAAGTATAAAGTTATCTCAGCCTAGGAACCAGCTGAAAAGTTAATTATTCAACTTTATAAATATTTATTACAAGACCAATCCATTGGTAAAGTTAGAATTGTACTAAATATTACAGTAAATATTACACAAAAGTACTTTTAAAAAGTCAAATTTTTCCTGCCTAAAGTCTCTTGAAGCCCATTTGCATGAGCTTCCAAATATCACACAGAATCTGAGTAGCACCTTTGAAGAGCTGAGACAAAGACCTTGGCTGTGGTGGGTGGTCTGTTCCTCTGACAAGATGACCATCTGGGCAGTGTAAAAGAAACTAACCTTAAAGATGTCTACCCTGTCACAGGCAGCTGTAGCTAACACCTTGCCCCTGCCCATTCTTTTGCTACTCTATTCATCAATGCACAGATCTCAGTGGAAAAAGACCAGTCCCAGAAAAGGTTTTGAGTGACCACAGAGGAAGGGTTGTTCATTTCCGCACACCTCAAGTGTGGGCATAGGAAATATGCACAGGGGAAGGAAGAGGAAGGCTCTGCCATGTTGGATTTAGGTAGTGAGGGACACAGTGGAATTGTTTGCAGAAGTGCATCAGAAACTGCTGTACAAGTATGTAAGGGTACCCCTTATAATGTTTTCCCTTTTGGTTAGAAAGGATCTAGGAGTCACACCCACACCCACTGGCTGGTGTCGGCACCCCTGAACACACCTCTAGAGAACACTAGTGAACCTGTGGAAGGCTGCAGGAAGGCTGCAACTGCCATTGAGACCTATGAGGAGAACTCTAAGGGTTGGGCTTGCACGAACTTCTACCCAGGACAAACAAGTGGAGCCTAAAGGTCAGTTGCTTGCCCGCCTACTAAGCTACAGGGACATAAACGCTGTAAGAAGTCCACTTTCCAGGAAGAGCCCAACTGAACAGTTTCAAATGGACCTGTCCAGGGCCCCACTGGTAGCTCCTAGAGAGTAGGTCCTTACCCCCAAATGCTGTTTCTGGGTCATTCAAACAATCAATCAGTATTTGTAAAGAGCGGCTACTCACCCGTGAGGTTCTCAAAGTGCTGGGGGAGGGGACGGGCCTCATCCGAAGAGCTACGTCTTGAGGTTCTTCCTGAAGATGGTGAGCAACGGACTTTGTTTGAGGTGCAGGGGGAGGTTGTTCCAGGTCTTTGCTGCAATGTAGGTGAAGGATCTTTCTCCAGCGGTGGTTTTGCAGATGCGAGGGATGGTGGCCAGGGCCATCTGGGTGGAGCGGAAGGATCAGGCGGGTGTGGAAGGAGGCGCGGTGGTTCAGGTAGGCTGGTCCTGCATTGTGCATGGCCTTGTATGTGTGGGTGAGTTGCCTCTAGGTGATTTTCTTCTCAACTGACAGCCAGTGGAGGGTCCTCAGGTGTTGGGAGATGCGTTCTCAGCAAGGGAGGTCCAGAATGAGTCTGGCAGCAGCATTCTGGATGAGTTGTGTGTTTTTTTATGTTTCTAGTAGAGGTGCCGGCATAGAGGGCGTTGCCGTAGTCGACCCTAATAGTGACTAAGGCGTGGGTGACTGCCCTGCGACAGTCTGCTGGGATACAGCTGAAGAGCTTCAGAAGTTTGCAGTGTGTGTAGCAGCAGGAGGAGGCGACTGAGTTTCCCTGGTGGGTCATGGATAGGGAGGAGTCGAGGATGATTCCTAGGTTGTGGGCGTGGTCAGTCAGTGCAGGGTGGCGCAGAGGAATGTGGGCCACCAGGAGTCATCCCAAGCTGAGGTGGCGTTTCCGAAGATGATGAGCTCAGTCTTATCGGAGTTGAGCTTTCTCTCATCCAGGTGGTGATGGCTCCCATTCCTGCGAGGAAGTTCCTTTTGGCCGTGTCCGGGTCTTCGGTGAGGGAAATGATGTTTATACCGTGGCTTCTGACATTGGCAGCGAGAGGGCCCATGTATACGTTGAACAGTGTGGGACTCAGTTGGGATCCTTGTAGGAGACCGCAGTTGATTCCTGTGGGTCCGGAAGTGTAGGGCGGGAGTCTGACCCTCTGCGTGCTCCCAGAGAGGAAGGAGTGGATCCATTCCAGGGCTCTTCTGCAGATTACTATGCCGTGCAGTCTGGTGCTCAGAGTGCTGTGGGAGACCATGTCGAAAGCTGCTGAGAGGTTGAGGAGTATGAGTGCTGCGGTGTGGCCATGGTCTGGGAGTAATAGGATGGCTGCAAGGAAGGCTGTCTCTGTGCTGTGGTTGCTGCGGAAGCCAGACTGGGAGCTCCCCAGGGAGTTGTTGGCCTCAATGAAATTCCGTAGTTGTACGTTGATTGCTTTCTCCAGTACTTTTGCAAGGTAGGGTAGCAGCGAGAGGGGGTGGAAATTCTTTAGTTCTGATGTGTCGGCCGAAAGTTTCTTCAGGAGAGGGCATATTTCAGCATGTTTCCAGTACTCGGGGAAGGTGCCAGTGTTGATGGAGCAGTTGTGTTCCAGAGCTCAGAGGCAATGGATGCACTGGCTCTGATGTATATGTGGCATGGGCAGGGGTAAGTGAGGGCTCCGGAGTGGGTACCATTTATGATGCTGGACGTTTCCTCTGTGGTAAGCGTGGACCAGCTGTGAATGGTCTGGGTGAGTTCTTGGGGGGGGGGACGATCACAGGTTCCGGTGCCAGGACTTTACAGGAGGAAGCTGTTGTAGATGTCCTGAATCTTGTGTAGAAAAAGGTAGTGAGTTTGTTGCAGAGGTCCTGTGACTGGGGGATGCTGGTGGCTTCGGAGTGGGGGGGAATCTATGAACTCCTGTAACCCTTGGCTGGTGTCAGATTGTACTGCTCCTGCTTAACACTAAAACATGGGGACTAAGAAAATGTATTGATAATTTTCTCCTGGAGAACCTTTGAGGGACCGAGGCCAACCTGCCAGCCAATCCACCAAGGGTGCATCGCTGGTGGGTCGCACGTCCCTACAGCTCCCACTACGCTCTCCTGTTGATGCTGAAATCTGTTGATGCTAAGGCCTCCTCGGTTCCCAACACCAGATTTATGTGCGCTGTTGTTGAAGGAGTCCTGATCGACACTGAAGGCCACTGGGGAGTGAAAAGTTGAACTTCTCCTGCCGGAGGTTTCCCTGCATAAACCAACAGTTTCACCAAGGCTACAGCTTGACTCCGGAATCTGTTGAGGTCGAGGCCCTTCTCTCAGTGCCAATCCACTTCCTGCTTTCACTGAAGACTGTTTCCATAGGGACAAACCAGGTCACTGTGGCCCTCATTCTGACCCTGGCGGTTTGAAACCGCCAGGGCAGAGGGCCGCGGAAGCACCGCCAACAGGCTGGCGGTGCTTCATGGGCAATTCTGACCGCAGCGGTAAAGCCGCGGTCAGAAAAGGGCAACCGGCGGTTTCCCGCCGGTTTACCCCTGGCCCAGGGAATCCTCCATGGCGGCGCTGCAAGGGATTCCGACCCCCTTCCCGCCAGCCTGTTCCTGGAGGTTTACACCGCCAGGAAGAGGCTGGCGGGAACGGGTGTCGTGGGGCCCCTGGGGGCCCCTGCACTGCCCATGCCACTGGCATGGGCAGTGCAGAGGCCCCCTAACAGGGCCCCATAATGATTTTCAGTGTCTGCTTTGCAGACACTGAAAATCGCAACAGGTGCAACTGCACCCGTCGCACCCCTGCAAATCCGCCGGCTCCATTCGGAGCCGGCTTCCTCTTTGCAGGGGCTTTCCCGCTGGGCCGGCGGGCGATCTTCTTGAGATCGCCCGCCGGCCCAGCGGGAAAGTTAGAATCACCGCGGCGGTCATTTGACTGCGGTGTTTGGGCGGTTCCCGTCCGGCGGGCGGCGCCCACCGCCCGCCGGGGTCGGAATGACCCCCTGTATCTGACCCGCATTGTATCATAGGCAGTCTGAAAATATATGCATCTCTGTCTAGCACAACCAGTTGCTCACGGTTGGTGCTTTGCACTTTTTGATGCTATTTATATTTAAAACTTTAAAAACTCATAACTCTGGTTTCCTTTAATGGATGTTTGCCATTTCAGTGTCATTTTGTTTATTAAATTATTCTTTATGATTATAAATCTGAGTGGGGATTTTTATTGTGTTGTGTTTTCAACGTTTTACCCATTTTGGTACTTCCTCATCCTTTACACATTTTTCTTAAGTTAAGCCTGTCTGCTCTCTGCCATAGCTACAAAGGATTTAGGTCAGGTTTAAATTACTGAAACCTTTACTGGGCCTAACAAAAATAATGAAATTATTACTTGTGGTGGACTACCACCCTCCCCAACTAATAATCCACTTTCTAACACACCTTACACTGCAGTTTTGTAGTTTTAAATCCATAATGTTGTAAATATCTGATGTTATTTTTCCCAATTTAATTATACCTAAATGATTATCCTTAAAGAGATACATTTCTGAGTGTGCCCTGCGAGGAATTCAACCGAGGAAAATTCAGCTAAGAGACTGGATACATTAGGGTGGTTTGCTGAAATATAACATGAATGACGAATGGTTCCTGGTACAGAGTGTCTAGAGTTTCATAGGTTTGTAATAATGAATTTGAACTTTTGCACCACAACAGTGAACTCTCCAAATGACCAAAGAGAGTAGAGTGTAAAGCAGATGGATCTGCATTTCAATGAATATTGTGTGTCATGATACCTAGTTCACAATCAATCCCACTCAAGCACCCCACCTTCACATGATCGCTCATGTGAATGATGATCTATTTCTATGGCTCACAACCTTCAAGACAAATTATGGTAAACACAACAAGATCACGAGGACCATCCTACTCTTAAAGCCTTGCAATAATAAAAAAAAAATTATTAAATCAGACAACGACCAAACACACAGTAATAGTCCATAAACATGATAGAGAAAAACACATACAGAGGGCTTAGAAACTGATGAAGAGAAACCTGTAAATAAAATGGCATTTCAGATAAAGCTACTAAATACTTAGCAGTGCATGAAAACAAAAGGACGACTATAGTTGAGAAAGCTGTGATCCCGCAAAACAAAACTTTGGCAGACTAAAATAAAATGCATGGAACCAGCAGTCTCTATTTATTCCTCTTTCTGTCTCCTGTGCTGTATTTGTAATGCGTTGCTCTTCATATTACCCCAGTCATTCTACTGCCTGAGTATTTTTTGGTTGCCTTGTGGTGACTCCCCTGTTTGACCCTGTTAGGTCCAGAAATGGCTTTGGACCAAACAGGGTCAAGCTACACCTTATCCTAAAAGAAACCTAAGAGTCCGAATTTCGAGGTCCCATAGAAAATAATCCACTTTGGCTCACTTGAAAGTCAATAATGTACAACAACTTTTAACAAGATTCATATCTGTGCTATTTCTTTACATTTGTTTTTTCTATCTTTGTTTCATCTTCTCTCTTTTTATGTGGTTCTTTGTTTTTTCCACCTATATTTCCCTTTTCTCCTTTGTTGGTTCTTTCTCTGCCATTTTTGTCCCATTCCACACTCTTTTTGCCTTGTTCTCTGTCTCTCTTAGTTTCTGTCTCTCTCCATTTCTTTGTCTTTTTCGAACTACAGGAGTCCTTCCTCTAGTGTTGTCTGGGACATACCCCCTCTCTTCTAGCTTCACCCCTTCCACCCTTTGCTTTCCTCCAACTATTTGATCCTTTTCCATACGAGGGCTCCAGCCAAGGCATACGAGTGAGGGTGGAATGTTGAGGGCATCCTTCTGTGGTGCCTCCCCTGTTTGGATCTATTAGGGGCAGGAAGGGTGTGGGAAATAACTCCTTTCTCATCTTCTCTTCTTCTCTCTTGTCCTTCCTTCACTCAGTCTCCATGTAATCATGTGTGAACACCATACATAATTGCTTTGTTGGTTTAACAGTACTCTAAATAAATATGTTGATCCTCATTTGTCCCTAGCTATACTCCATTTAATGGTCGTCCTAGGGGTTTAAGAGTCTGTAATGGGTCACACTCCTGTAGTATTTTTACAGTCTCCATATAACAATACCTAATGTTCTAAAAATGCCTCTAATAGGTTGTTTTTCTCTACTCCTAGGTAGATTCCTTATACCCCTGATAAATAACTGTGTCTCAGGCTGTTTGATTTCTGTGATGTTGTCGAGTAGAAGTGCCATTTAAAGAGTGTCTCCAATGTGTTTCTTTCTTGTTGCTCCATTTAATACTGCTTGGTAGTGTACCAGTGCTATCGATAGTTCATTTTCTTTGGCACTACTGAGTGATGAGTGATTCCCATACACCACAATGAACCTTCATTGATCCACATATCTGTCATTCCCAGGCTTATGCACAGCAACACCCCACTTCATCCAACCTTGCACACCTCATTGATATATCCTACATAGATCTAAATGCAAACAAGCCCCTTACAACCATGCACTCCAAAGGGTGTTCAGGAACCCAATGCAAATCAAAACGCTTGATGATCTCACCTGGGGTATGAAGTGCTACATAAATAATGCAACTAGCTCTTGTGTACATTAGGGGCCAGATGTAGCAAGAGACGAATTTGTGAATCGGAAATTGCGAGTTGGTGTGATTCGCAATTTCCGATTCGCAAATTCGCATGCAGAATGGTGTCTCAGACACCTTCTGCGAATCGCAAGGGGGTTGCAAAGACCCACCTCATTAATATTAATGAGGTTCGTCGCAATTTGAGACCCCCTTGCGATTCCCTGCACTCACAGGGATGGTGGCCTGCTGGAGACAGCAGGCCTCCATGTCTGTGACTGCTTTTTCAATCAAGCAGTTTTTTTTTGTATTGCAGCCCGTTTTCCTTAAAGGAAAACGAGTTGCAATACAAAAAAAAAAAATGAAACCATTTGGTTTCGTTTTTTCAGAGTAGGCAGTGGTCCATTGTGCGACATACAGAAAGGGGGAGGGGTCCCATGGGGACCCCTTCCCTTTTATGAGTGCTAACTGCTTTCGCGGTCACAAAGCAATTCTGCATCGTGGTGCGAGTTGCATTCCCATTTTGCGAGTCGGTACCGGGAATGTGCATCACGATGACCGTTTTGCATGGCGCAAACTGCGATTTTCGCAGTTTGCGCCATGCAAAACGGTTCGTACATCTGGCCCTAGGTCTCCCAATGGGTATTGAAAGCATGATATAAGTAACCAATCTAACCTTTGGTAATGACGTATATCCTAAAGTTATGCAACTAAAAATAATGCTGAATTGCAAACTTCCATACAGTATTAATGTAAGCCTGGATGAAGTCAGGATTAGAGATAGGCAAGATGGAAAATTAACAGGGACATTTGAGCCAAGCTATGACCAGGGGTCTGACTTTTATTCAAGTGCTAAAGCACTTTTGTTGTGTAATTTGTTATGTAAATTATGCAACAAACATGTAAAACATGGTAAAGTCTTACAATTCTAAACATGTTTTTCTTAAAAAGTTAAAAGGGTTGCAGTGTAGCAATTAGTTTACATCACTGCATTTAGTGACATTTATTACAAATTAAGGCAACTAAGTATGTACATTTATGAACTGCTTCCTCTGCCCACCATCTGTTACCACCATAAAATGATGCCACAAGCAAGTTAAGAGACATCTCAGATGGTATGCACCCCCTCCATATGGCCTATATTGTTATGATCGATGAGCAAGATTATAGTCATTAAAACATATACAAGAGAAGATTTTGTATTAGTCACACAGTGAAGTAACATGACTTCTCTACGATCCCACAACTTGGTAAATGCGAGAAGCAGGAATTTAGCACCAAGAATTTCTGGTTACACAATGTTCTATTTAGTTATTGGATTGATTTCTTCTTCCATGTTGCCTTTCACTTCAAAGGACAGCGATTTTCTATAAATCTACCAGGAGTGAAATAGTGCACTGTGTTAAATAAATATACTGGTCACAAGGTGAACTAATTCAGGCACTGATACCACCCTCACTGCACATGTGATGTTGGTGGTCAGAGGACTGTTGAAGTGCCTGTGAAATGATGGATGGTGGAAGGCACAAGCACTTTCTGGTTGCCCAAGCTAGGAAGGCAGGCAGTGGTACATGATGCAAGCGTGGAGCTCAGATGGGTGCATTAGAAGCTGGACTACCTGCTTGACCACTCTGCATTTTGACACTATCAGAGCTGTTTAGTAATTTGACTAAAATCACACTATTTAGTCAAGGCTGAAACCGGATTTGAGCCTCATATTTTCTAGGTACAGATTGTACACCGAAGGATCATACTTCTCACAGGAGCTAAATAGTACACCATGCAGCCTTGCCACGTTTCCCTGGAGTGGAACAGGATATCACCGATGGACCTGGGAAACGTGGCAGCTATGCACCATGTTAATTCAATCCAGTGCTTAGTTTGAGCTGTTGGTTTCTGGTTGGGGGCACCAGCACCTAATTTTAAGGGCCGACACTTATTTTTCTGCATCTGGCAATTACTGTGAGCAAAAGACCTATATGGGAAAGAAGGAGCAAAGAAAGACGGAAAAGCAGCTCAAAGGGCGAAAGCAGAAAGCTGAAAGAGTGAGCTGAAGGGGTAGGAAGTGGCTGTAAATGAATAAGAGAGGCCCAACATGACTTTAGGATTATGCTGCCTCAGTATTCTGTGCCCGCACATTTAAATGCAGCAGCCGCATGTTTCAGAGGAGATCTTTGAGCACTGGCACGTTTTTATTTACAAATTAACCACTGAGTAAATGTTGTGATGACGTGCAAAATTAATCTGACCCAAGTCAGCTTTCTTAATAAAATAAAAAAACAAGTATGCACTTAAGGAAGGGAATTCAAAAGTCTGTACCAGTTGGGATATCTTTGCGCTGGTAATGCCAACAGCCTGGCAGAGCTTTGAAGGAAGGCGAATACATGAGCTGCAATTAAAATGTGGGGCCCAGCTGCTTGCATTTGAAACAGCACCATGACAATCCTGCATGTTGACAATGCTAGGGACTCACAGGAATGGAAGCTGTGGCCTTGCACAGCAGATGTACTTGCACAGACTATGTGGCACCGCTCCAAAGTGGGCAGAGGAAGTAGCAGCTTGCCAGCTACTGAAGGTGTTTATGTCATCACAAGGAAACACAAGAATGGGTGCACACAGAATCAACAACTTCAGCCCCTCACTTTCACATTCGCTTTCAGAGCTGACAGAGTTTGGAAATACTGCCTCATAATCCCCTCCCACTGAGCCCTTGGACCATACATGACATGCCCCAGCAGGCTCTACTCTGTTGGCTGCTGAACAGGTGGGCCAGGATCTTCACCCTCTAAATCTAATTCCTACACTGCAATGTGTAGGCCTCTCCTGCAGGCACTATTGTGTAGGATGGCACATGTTGCTACTATTACTATCCTACATTCAATTTCTGGTATATATTTGAAGGTACCCCACTCGTATGAAGGCAGCAAAAATGTGATTTCAGTAGGCCAAATGCCCGCTAAATCACAGTATCACCTTTCATTTTTGGTGGTAGGAGAAAGGTAGGGTGTGAGAAACCAGGGACGTGGGGCACATTCACTGTCACCTGAAAATCATATCTTAGTGTGAGACAAACATTGTGTGAGGGTCGGACAATAAGATATATGTATTTACATTTCTTTTCAGTACCTTATAAATATCCATCATCAAACTTCCCTCTTTTCAGTCGTCTGTATATTCCGCTGTGCCTAAACATGAAGGAGTCATGGGTGCTTTTTGGATATTGTGACACAATATCAGTTATTATATGGTGGGCATTACACACCATTTGCATATTGAGGTTATGCGCAATTTTCCTTTTCTTAAAAAGGTATTCAAGATGGTATGGAGGACACACATGTGTCCCATCTATACACCCTATGACATTGGGAAATTTGGCAGTCCTGTAAAATTGCAATTTTGCACTTTGCATTTCCTGAACATTCCTGGGCAGGTCTATGTAGTGGTGGATGCAGAGAAGCACGACATCTAAGAATGACCAGAAGAAACGTAAAAGCACACTTTGAGACACCCTTTCTGCAACAGCTATCATATCCTGGTAACTGCCTGAGGTTAATAGGTGTAACAAGAACAACACCTGAACATGAATGGGGATGGAATTGCTGCGCAGAGTGCTGCTTTCTAGATGTGGCTTTAAAAGGGCTATTATCTCCAAAATGACATTGCTACTTAGCCTGTATTTGTCATATATTCCCTCCTCAGTGTGTTGAAAAATGGTCAGCCTGAGTATTATTGACTTTGCCTCTTCCTCTGCTGAGCAGTAGTATGTGCATCCTCCTTGCAATCAAGTACAGGGCAGCCATTGTGGAAAGCCCTGATGTATCTCGGGCTTGCTTTTATACTTTGCACCCAATTACCACTTGGTTTGAATTGGTGGTAAATTGCATATGCAAACAGGTCATTTAGCGACTGCCTCCAACATCCCATTTGCAAATCGCTATTAGGGATTTCTACACAGTGACTTGCTATTTTAGGTTGCAAAAAATACCGACTTGCAAACCAGTTGCATCGCTATTTTGGTTTGCAAATGACTTTCGTACATTGAGAAAAGCCTTTTTTTATTCGCAAACCACTTTGGGGCAAATTTGCGAGTCGCTATTTTTTTATACATCTAGGCCATAGTGCTAAGTGTTCTTCCTTCTGTCAAAAGTTCCAGTCAACAGCCAGATATCAAATCCCTGCTAAATGGTCAACAGTTAACATTCATTGACCCTTTCTGGACTTCGAGGTAGTCCATTGTCCTCTGAGCCAGAGTTGTTAACCCTCCCAGCCAAGGATGTGCATTTCAGCTTGGGAGGTGTCATGAGTGGCAAACCTGGTTTTAAGTCAGTTATGTCTCAGTCAACCCCAAGTACATTTTTATAAAGTTGTGTTTCTGCTTAAGCTATCAAACTATGTTTTGGCCATTTGTATCCGATTTTAGAAACTAAGAAGGAAATAACTTTGAAACATTTTGTGGCGTTTTCCTAAGTGAAGATAGGAGTTGAGATTGTATTCTCGCCTATACTTACTTAGGGAAAAGCCTCACAAAATAGCTTTTGAGATTTATTTCACTGTTAGGGAACACCGACCATAATATGTAGTATGCCATATTTTTATATCTCACCCCCTTCCCATCTGATCAGAAGGCATACTTTTATGGTGCCTTAAGAACATTAAAATAGACTTTTACTGTAAGGCAAAGGTATTTATCTCTTCCACGTGCCACTGCAGTCCATTTAAATTGCAGCCTAGCCGGAGCACAGTGGTGCTGCTGGCATACGTTTTTCTCTTATATGTGGGTGCTGTAAGTTCAAACTGCAGCCCCACATGCGACATTCAACTTTCCATTCCATAGGCACACTGTAGGCACAACTTACAAAGGACCTATAAGGCTGTTAAATATATCATATAAGGGACTGATTCAATGGCAATACAGTATACATGCCACCAAGATAAAAGACAACCTACCAGTTTCCCATTCCAAGGGGAGCATTTTCTTTTTTCTTTTAAAAAATAAAATCCTGTGGGATTTTCTTTTTGAAAAAGAAAAAGGAAACAGTTTGGTGTAGGGCTCCCACATGTTGGTAGAGCCCTGCACCACATTGTAACGAGGATTGACAGAAACTGACGCAACAAGGGTTCCTGCCAATGCTTTAGAAATGACATCCAGGTTGGTGGTGATTTATAAATTTGGTTGACGAAGTAGTCTCACACAGGGTGGATGTTAAGTCCTCTGCCAGCCCAACTGAGATTACTCCATCTACCAAAGTATAAATTGTGCCCTTATTCGAGATTTTCTATACCTAACTCTACATATATGTAGCTTGGCGAAATATCGATCTCGAATGTAAGTAGATGGTAAGTTAAGAATTGTAAATCTATATTTCCCTGTAGGCACTTACCTTTCGATATTTTGTTCCTCCATATTCTCTTCTTGATATTCTTGTGCCACAATATTCTGGCGATCCCTATACAGTAGCACAACCAGTGAAAATGTGTGTTAATCAACAAAACTGCATTTCGGGAGTCTTTATCTAAATTCTTTATATTCTGGCAGATGCCATTGCTTGGGTAATACACATGAAAACACATAACTCTGATTAGAAATGCATATATCGCTCGAAGGGAAAATCAAGTAATTTCACTCACTCTCAATTAAAAGTTCAGTATCATTTCAACAACGAGTTCGGCTTCCATAAATTTTTAGGGCAAAAAGACCAAACAAGAACTTATAATTTTTTGTACATTTTGTATGTTGTACAGTGATCATATAGTGCATACTGAGTCATTTTAAACAACTATGTGGGAGCATAGACAAGCAAATTGAATAATTACTCAAAATGAGAGGCGTTAAGGTGGGAACTTCTTGATAAGCCAGCTTGTCAGTGCAAAGGCATTTCACAGGTTTAGAATGTAACCCACATGAGATGAAAACTATAACTTCCAGTAAAATTATTTGATGTCCTTCTACTCAAGAAAGCCATTTACTTATGTAGGTGAAGGTGTAATTATTACCTTTCTTGGATTGACAAGATGTGCCTGACACATCGCATGTAAGAAAACTGCAGTAAGTAATGTGGTTGAACGAAACGCATAATTTTATGTACTATGTCTACTTTTCAGACATCATTCTAAATGTTCTAGTAATTAACTATTCATTTCTTTGTCACATATCCCAGATTTCTTTAACTGCATGCATCTTTTTTGGCAGTCAACATAACATAAGGGCACTAGCTTCTGTCTACCTCCTGATCAGGTGAAAGCACCCCATACCTGAAGTACGACTTGCTGACATTTTCACTGTATAGAAAGCACTGCTGGTGGTAGTCACGTCCTCATTAACTCAAAAGCATTCCCACAAAGATGAAGTCCAAGCCCCTTAGTCACTGATGACATTAGCATCATGTTGCCTACTGCCACAGGACACACTCTGTTCAAAGTAAAAAAAGCATTTTGCTTGCATGATTTTGGAGGGCGTTGGACCTGGCACTTTCTGCAGGTTCACCCCAGATTTTTGCCTTCCTTTGATAGACCCATTTTTGTTCACTTTTAAGACCCTGTGCACTTTTTCCCTGTGCTTGTAGTCTCCCACTAAAACATAGTAAAATTGGTCCCCACATGATTGGCACCTTCAATTTACTGGTAAGTCCCAAGTATATGATACTGCATGTAACCAGGGCCTGTAAATTAAATGCTTCTAGTAAGCTGCAGCATTCATTGTACCACCCACTAAACTAGCCTTTTAAAACATGACTCCTGCCTGTCACTGCAGCCTGTAGTGCAGTTTTAAAATGCCATTTCGGTCTGGAAAAGAAACCTTACCTAAACCTAAAATTGATAGGGCCAGATGTATGATAATTAAAAACTAGGACAAGTGAACTTATGTTTTACATGTCCCGGCACTGAAAAACTCCTAAAGTCATTTTTCACTGCTGTAAGGCTATCTCTCCCATAGACAAGTGCTGTGTTACCTTATTACACTTAGTAAGTGCTAACTTCAGTTTGGGACTACATGAAGATATGCTGTTACTCTCAAATGAATTGCAATTTTAAATCCTCTTTATTGGTGAAGTCCAATTGTAGGTTACTTTTACAGCAGTCAGTCTTCCCCTGAAATTTTTGCCTCTTCCCCTCCATTTTGCTGGCCCTATTTTTGTTGACCTTAGGACTCTGAGCACTTTACCACTGCTAACCAGTGAGAAAGTGCATGTGCTCACTCCTTAGAACATGGTAATCCTGGCTTATCCCCTAATTGGCATATTTAATTTACTTTTGAGTCACAACTAAAGAGCACTATGTGTGCCCAGGGACTGTAAATTAAATGCTACTATTGGGCCTGCAGCAATGATTGTGCCACCTGTTTAAGTAGCCCTTTAAACATGTCTCAGGCCTGCCGTTGCAGAGCCTCTGTGTGTAGTTTAAACTGCCATGTTGATCTGTCAAAATAAACCTTTTGCCAGGTCCAAGTCTTCCTTTTTAATACATAGAAGTCATCCCTAGAGTAGACCCTGGACAGACCAGAGGGCAGGGTGCAATGCATTCAAAGAGTAGGACATGTACTTTATAGTTTTGCAAGTCCTGGTAATGAGAAACCCTTAAATTAGTGTTCCACTACCGCAAGGCCTAGCTCTCTCACAGGATAGCATTGGAGTTGCTGTATTACATTTTATAAATGTAACTTCCAAATGGAAAGATGTGACCCTGTCATGTTTGGTGTCTCAGGAATCACAATTTATAATCCTAACTTATGGTGAAGTTGGGTTTTAATTTGCAACTTGGAAAATGCCCCTTTTAGGGAGTTGGCATTTTCTTGCCTTAGCCATTTGGTGCCTGCAGCCTGTCTCTGGTCACATCACTAGGTGTAGTTAGCAGTTGGCCTTTGTATATTCCTCCTAGACAGCCACACAAAATGGGAGCTTAGGTGTGACTTAAGGGTAATGCAGGGCAGGATGGAAAAGAGGAGTAGGACACAGCCTCACTTACACCTGAATAGGCTCAGTCCTGTCCACACACAAAGGGCTTAAAAACCCTGTATTGTCATTGCAGCCAGCTTGGAGCCAGGACAGGGGAGGAAGGGAATTGCTTGCACTTCAAAGCCACTGTCTAGATGCTTCTCCGACCTTCCAGAGCTAGGGCTCCAAAGTATAAATACTGGACTTCCGACACCATCACTTCAGTACACGTCTGGACCTGTGGATACCCTGCCAGAAGTTGGGCTGCTGTGCTGCTGAAGGACTGCCGCTCTGATGGACTGCTGTTTTGCTGGAATTTTGCTTTGCTGTGCTGACCTGTGCCGGTTGCCCTCTTGTCTGGGAGTGAGAAGGACTGGACTTGCATCTCTCCAACCCAGAACCCAGAGTGACTCCAAGGGCTAGTTGGCTGGCCTTCTGACCTGAAGTCTCAGGAACATAAAAGACTTCCAACCACCCTGCTTCTGCACAAGGACTCTTCCATAAGCAAGGCTGTCCTGCCAACCCCCAGTTCTGGACCCTTGGAAGTGGACCTGAGGTGTTTGCTCCAGCGGAACTGACATATCCTCTGCTGCAGGAGCAGAACTGATCCATTGCAGCTGTTGCCTGAATCAGAACCAAAGCATTCTCATTTGTGTGGGTCGGAACTGTTGCAACAGACTTGCATCACCTTCGGAACCGCCACAGCGTAACACTTTCCCCGGCATAAGGTCCTTTCATCCTATTAAAAAAAAAAAAATGTGGATCAAGGTGAATTGAAACCGCACCTTCTTCCTTTATTTCATATATGCAATTTATGGCACTTTTCGGTGCACGGGTCGTGAGGGCCAACCCCCTAGACCTCAAATAGCCATGGGCTCATAACATTGAAAAGGAGACCCAGCACATCGAAGTGTCCATTGATATCCACAAAATTATCACATTTCTTCAAAAATCACATAATTCAATAGAGTTCTTAAGAAACTTTTTGTTCTTTATTTATCCACAATGACAATATCTAATCCATCATAGCCAACGCGTTTCGTCCAAACGGACTTCTTCAGGGCTATAAAAAATATACAAATACATAAAATATCAATCAATATAATATTCTATATACATCCTCCACCCATATTAAATATAAAATGCTGTGAAAAAATTAAAATCATCAATAATCACCATCATGGTAATGTTTAATTTTATTAAAGAAATTAAACTAATGACTTAACTTATAGAAAAATATAAATAGAGGGAAATAGGCTAAATTATTTTTTTAAATTTTAATTTTTTAATTATTTGCAATAATTTCCAACATTGTCAGTTTTTTATTTATTTCTTCATTTCCTTCACTTCCTCCAAAACTACCTATGTCATCTCATTATGTATTTTATTTTAAACTCTTCATTTTTATATTTTTTTATTAAAAAATATATATATATCAAATGTTGTAAACAAAATGTGTTTCTTAATATAGTAATTGCATATGTTACTTCCTACCAAGTGACAAACTTTATCCTCCACATTTAACTTTATTTTGGTTATCAATTAGTTTTAATTACAAACAATTACAAACAACTCCAAATTTCAAAGATTTATTTTGTATTCTTCTGATTCTCATCTTTCAATCTTAACAACACTATTCCATTTCCATTAGAAGTAAGGCTACATATCAATTTTTTATTGTCAATTGATCATCTACTAGGACAAAATAAAGATAGTACACACTTTTACAGAAGAAACATCAACCAATACCTCATAATTGCAGTATGTAATGCGCTCCACGGCATAACGCCATCCGATCTCCTGACAATGAAACCGATTGTGTTCTCCTTTCATCCTTTGCCGAACCTCTGCATCGCCACTCCTGTGTGGATCTAATCCAACGCATCACCTCGACTGCATCACACATCCTCAATACCAGTATTCATATCGCAAGTCCCGTCAACAGAGTCCTCAAACGTTGACCCATCAGGACCTCACAATGCAGCATCCCTGCATCTTCGGTGGTGTGATACATCTCTGTTTTGGATCCTTGCAAGGCTCCGCAACCAGTATTTAAAGTACTTTGGTTCAGCGGGCCTAACTGGGTCCCTAAAACCGACCTGTGCTCCATCGTGGCCGGCTTGAACTTTTAACTTTGTCCTCATCCAGTGTGTGCAGATATCCTTGTTTGTTGTTTTTGTCTGATAACCACTATTTTGAAATCTGTTCTTTAAAAAATCATAACTCAAGTTCTACCTACTGGATTTTTGTTTTTTTTGTCTTGTTTTATGTTTAAAATTGAATTATATTTTTCTACCGTGGTGTGTGATCCTTTTTGTTTGGTGTTTTAACTATTTTACTACTTTGTTGCACAAATACTTTACACATTGCCTTCAAGTTAATTCTGACTACTCCTTGCCAAGCTACCAGGGGGTTGAGCACAGGTTAATTTGTGATTGTGTGTGCCTTACCTTGACTAAGATTGTGGATGCTGCTTGACCAGGTCGCACACCCCAGTCGAACAACAACCACATTTTTAACAGTTACTATTTTGTTAATGCCACACCGCATTTTTCTGCCCTAAACCTAATGTGCCTTTCTGCCTGTGTCCAAGTTCACATGAGTGGGAATGGCTCTTCTGTTGGGGGTTGTGTATGGTTTCAGACCTTGAAACAAAAGAGTCATATATGCGGAGGGAGAGGGGCGTCCTGACTGGATTGCTGTGGAGTAACTGTGCCATTCCCTGATTATAGGACCCTGCCTGAACCACACACAAAGGGAACTGACACCAGCTTGATCTCCCCTTTGTCAACCTAGACAGTCTAGAGCTAGGACCACTGGTGTCAGGATTCCCCAAGGTGCCTTCTGCTTTATCTGCCAGCATCCCCAGGGATTAGGGTTAAATCATATCTCTGTTCTTGGTTAAACCTTCATGTTTCTAAATAAACTTAATGTGTTGTGTTACACAATTGGTTTTATCAATGCTTGTTTTACCAATGCTTGTTTGCTAATGTGAGCAGGTGTAGACATGTGCTCATAATTGGGTGTGGTGACTCATCCACATGTGGAAACTCAACTGCTTTCCTGATTGTCTATAAATAGCAGAATGAAACATGCCTCCCTGCTTGGCTTTGTTTTGCTTCCTGATCTCAGCATCTGATTTGGCAGTGCAGCCCCTGCTGTCATCCTCGTATTCAGGACTTTGAGGCAATTATTTTCTTCGTTCCTGTACCAGCTGACACCAGGCATTCCTCTAGCACTCCGGAAAAGACTGTAGCTAAGTGACTAGTATTCTCCAGGGAATTTGTTCTTTGAGCGCCGCGCTTTCCTAGAACAGCTGGTGTATTTAAGACCTCGTATTTTGAAGAGACAAATGCATTTCTGCACATTCTACATTATTATTGTAGTTACTTGCCTAAATGTTCTTCAGGAAATCTGCTTGAGCTCAAGTATTGCAAAAAGTGACAGTGCAATTTTAAAAGAGCATTTACGTGACTTTTCATTCTCTAATACATAACTCTTGGATTTAAATTATGTCATTCATGCCTGTGTTTCAGGTTTGAGGAATTTTCTTTTGAAGGGTTTTTCACACACACAGTGAAACCAAATCAAACTGTGCCACCCTAACTGTTTAAACCCAGAGTGGACATTTGTATTTCTCTGATTGTTTTTGTTCCTTTTAGTTTAACACTATGCATGCAGGAAAGTTATACGTGATATAATGAATGCCCTTGTTTGTCTTTCTTGTGCATGATAAGTGCAACAACAGTTCTAATTGTAGTGTGCAACAGTGAATCTATGTGGGGCCAGCCCTAGTGTCGCAGTACTTATTGTTATGGTGCTCAGTTTGGGTTTTTGGTAATGTAGTGTTAGTAATTGTGCCAACAGTTATTATTATCCAAGAAAAGTGCTGGAGCATCCCGGTGTTCTTCTACCACTCCCGTGCCCATAACAGAAAGAGAGATTCAGTTTCAAGGAAGTTGAGTGCACTAACTCTACTATCACTCTGTCAACAACGACCTGCCCCCCTGAAGATACAGGGTGCCTGGCTGGACCGGCAAGATGTGGCAGTGTTTTGTCTCTTTCTCTTCCACTCTCCCTTTCTTTTTGGGACACCTACCGGGGTTTCTGTGTCCACCAGGAAGTGCTGAGAGGTGTTCCAGGAGGTCTGGTGCTGGCCTCTGCTGATCCCCAAGGGGTGCCTCCTTGGTGGCTCAGAGTGTACTCCTCCTGACTCAAAACCAAGTTAAAGGAAAGAGTTGAGATATTTTGTGCTCCACGCGACTGCAAGAGAACTCCTTGCGTCAAGAAATAACTGTCTGTGACTCCCACCAACACTAGGTTCCAGCAATGAACTGCTCTTCACATCAGCTATAACTGTCTGTATCAGCAATGACTGCCAAGCCTCCTGCCAATGTGAAGCTTCAGTGGCGACCTGCTCCTCACAATAACAATGGACTCTTTGCAGTCCCTGGCAATGCAAACCTCCAGCTGAGGCTCCCCCACCTGGACTTGAACTGTGAGAAGGCACACTCTTCAAACTTGGTCCCTAATCCAACCTGCCCTCCATTGTGGTTGGCCTGAATTTGTGATTTTGATCTAGTCCAAAATGCTCCTACTGCCCCACGTTTTGTCTGCCCTAGGCCTATACTACTGGATGATAGCCTTGGACCTTCAGAAGATGTCATTTCATGTGTCTGTCTTAAAGTCCAGCAGTAGTTACCTGAGGATCACGGCTGGCCAAGAGCATTTTCAGTTGGGCGTGTATGCCTTCAGTCTTACAGCACACTTTGGGAGTTCATGAAAGTGATGGCAGTGGACACTACATATCTTCACAGGCTAGGGAAAACAGTTTTTTTCTACCTTGACTGACAGTCGAATTTGGGCTCACCATAATCAGTTACATAGAAAATCCAGATGACGGTGAACCCCCATACATAACTCTAATTCTCGATAAATGAGCTAAAGACACACCTGGCTCTTTCACAAAGAGTCCCTTTTATAGGAGCTGTCACAGATGTTCTGCAGTTCAGGGTCTTCCTTCCCCTGCAATGAGTCCAGAACGTTCAGATTATGATTATGTTTCATCCTCAGCTCTGGAACTTGGTGAGAGCAGCCCTGAGACTTTTTGGCTAGTTGGTCTTGTGCACCGTGCTAGTCCACTTTGTCAGGTGGCACACACGGGATCTGCAATTAGATGTAAGTATCAGTGAGCCCAGTCCCAAAGGAACCCGGCAGACATCATCCAGGTTTCGGAGGATAATGCACAAGATCTTCAGTTGTGGCTGCTTGACCAGAATCTGAACAGCAGCAGACACCTATCTCTTCCCCACCCTGAGTTGACTGGTGTGTCACTGCTGGGTTAAGAAAACCATCTGGGAAAGATGGGGATCAGAGAGCTCTAGTCTCTGTTAGAAACCTGGATTGACATAAATCTGTTGGAGCTGTTGGCCATCAGCCTAGTGTTGAAAGCATTTCTGCTGTCCATCAAGGGAAGGCTGGTGCAAGTTCTCATGGATTACAACACCGCCATGTGGTACTGCAACAAGCAGAGTGGAATGGGGTCCTGGATCCTGTGCCAAAATGTGCTGTGCCTCTAGAGTTGGCTGAATCATCAGAGCATCTCCCTGATCGTGAACTATTTAGTGGATTCCTTAAACACCAGGTGAACAAGCTCAGGCCGCAACGCCTGGTGGATCACAAATGGTGATTGCACCCCAAGGTGGCGCCAGGCATTTCTGACTGTGGAGAGAATTGTGGTTGGTTCTTTCCGCGTGTTGAGAATGCACAGTGTCAAAATGTTTGTGCGTTGGAGTTCCCAAGAATCACCTGCAGTGTCAAAAGTTTTGTGAGTTGGATTTTTTGAAAAAACTGTTGTTAGGTGATAAGTTCTTGCTAGAACGGAGCACAGGCCATGGCTGTTAGCAGGCATGCAGAGTTTCTGTTCTTGACATCTGCCTGGCTGTGACATGGGCGCCAATGCACACATTCACAAAGTCTATTGTCTTCACAGCAAGGTTCACTGGGTAGGCTATTTTGCCCATTCAGTCCTGCAGGACTTTTTATTACTCCACTCCACAGACACTCCAACTTAGGGAGGTAATACTTTGGTATCTGTACTGCAGGTGAGAATTCTTAAGTTGGAAGTATTCATCATAGGAAGGTGGTACGTATCTTTGGTAATGCTCCTTCTGGTTTGTACTCTACCATACCAAAGATTTCTCACCACCTTCCCATCTCCCTTGTTTGTGGGGTGTATTTTCTTACCATCTAAAACGGCCCCAAATCAGAGCATTGCACAGTGGCACCTCCTGTTGTTTTGTGCTCTGCGCCAAGGGTTTGGAAATAGTCAAGCAAGAAACTTCGTTGGTGCACAGGCACTTATAGTGGGCTTTGCTCTGTCAGTTCTGGGTTGAAAAAAGGCCAACATACATCTGTACGGAGCCACATAATGGCACGCAGGAGCACTGATGTGAAAATTTCTGGATCAAGTGTGGCACATGGGGAATATTCCAGAGGTAGGAATCAGCAGCTAGATAGAGTACCCATCAGAAAGAGATATTACCAAAGGTAAGTAACTTATTATTTAAAAACTTGACAATTTAGGTCATTTAACAAGGTTACCTGTGGAGACAGAGTCATGTGTCAAGCATATCTGGAAATACCTTTCTATTTCTTCATAGAAAGCTCTGATAAATCTGCAGTTCCACACTGTAGGGTGGGGCAAAAACCCCCTTCCTCAATAAAGTATTTAAGACATGAAGGGTAAGAATCTCTATTTGCATGCCCTAACCACTGTAGGAATGTTGAATTAGTGATCTCCCTAGTTGCCATGAGGGCATCTTGGCAATCTACATCTTCTAAATGACCTTGTTCTGACTCACAGAGATGCCTAAGGATGTGAAGGGTGTCAGGATTATGAAATTAATGGTTTGGAAACCTTAGCAATGCTTTTTCCCTCAGAGCTCTGCGGTCTCCTCTAAAGGGTTGAAGTCTGGCGTTATGTCTCTTAACTGGGTGGGGGAGAGGGCATGCCTGAGCACCAGGAATCTCAGCAATTGGGTTTGGAAGAGTCCGAACTCTTTCTAGAGCTTGGTGAAAGGTTTCATTTTACCTTTGGAGATTACCTCCCCAAGAGTGGACATCCCTCTATCTATCCAGATAATGCATAGTAGGTCTGTCTCTGAGGGCACCCAGCTCTGTTTCATATGCGAGGTCTGCATCAGAGCCATTTAACTAGTTGTTTATCACCGTCAAGTGTGCTTCTTGGTAGTATGAAGCAAAGTTTGCCATGTCTAGTCCCCATTCAAAGGACGAATTACAACATTTCTTTGACTGAAACTCTTGGAACTCTTTTCTGCCGCCAACATTTATGCAGTACGGAGGAAATGTGTTCAAAGAATAATGCAGGAACAATACAATGGTAGGTTTATGTCATAGAGAAACTTGGATGGTTCCACAATTGGTTGCAGTGTATCAGGTCTGTCTTCAAGTCCTCGAGTATAGAGAAAATGTTTAGGTCCAAACTTGTACTCCTTCTTTCTTTGGGCCTTCTTTCTTTGTGTATCTCAAGGCATTTAAAAGTGTAGGGTGCCATCTTGATTCTGGAGATGGTGGTCCGTTCTTCAACCTCAGCCTCCCTGTATAAGACAAATGTTTGATTTTTCGTACTTCACTCTGAGCCCAGCATAACTACCAAAGGTATTTAAAATTTACTCCACTCTTGGGCTTGACTGATCAAGATGGTCAAGATAAATAGGAAGGTCATCAGCATATAACAACACTTTGGGCCTGATTTAGAACTCAGCAGATGGGTTGCTCTGTTACAACGGTGATGCGTGTCCCGTCCGCCAAAATATAAATCCCATTCTATTCTATGGGATTTCGATTTTGGAAGACAGGATATCCATCACCATTGTGTCGGAGTAACCTTCCCACTGAGTTCTAAATCAGGCCCTTTATCTTCAATTTCCAAAGTTCACTGAAAACCCTTTCCATGTTGACAGATGGCCTGAATTAGATCTTGACGGTATCAGTGCCAATCTGCTGCGGCGGTGGGCCTGAGTACGCCATCAAGCAGATGGCATTCCGACAGTTGTATTTAGATGTGTTGCAGCTGAGCCACTGACGGCCCCACGGAGTGCTCTTCTCAGCTGCCAGGTTTCCCACCGCCCATATTTAGATGTTACAGTCTTGCAGGCAGTGTACTGGCAGTGGATTGCTGACTGAGGTAGGACATCGAAGGATCCCATGGACATTGAACAATGCCAATGGCTATGGACTAGAGTTAAGTCGCACAAAGGGTCTTAGCCATATGTCTTCCCCTGCACAACACACTACATAACACACTACACAGCACACCACATAAACACTTGTAGCCATAGCCATTGCATTACAACACAACACATGCTAGAACCACACATTGCCAAACATACATGGCACAACATACACTGATTATTGACACAACACCCACACACAACACAACCATGACAACCAACACAACTACACACTGATCTACACAATCACACACGCAAGATCACAACTTCACACATCATGACAATGACACCACACTTCACTTGAAAGTCACACACAGCAACACAACTCAACACATAACCAAACATATACAACAACAGCAGACGCACATGCAAGTGGTGCACAATGTGACACAACCACATCACCCATTACACCTTCATCTACCTCACCCAGCTAATCCAATTGCAAACACACACACACACATATATGTACTGACTCACATACACAACTGATAGCACAACAGTACAGGTACATGTCCCCCTTCAATGTGAACTCGTATACATAGTTGACAAGTGTGATTGTGACGTTATTGTGGTGCCATGCATTCATTTGGCAATGAATACTGACACCATAATGGCCGTTGTGTATGTGTGCAATATGTGTATTGTACTAGTGTGTCCCCATCCATGTCTGACACAATTGTGTTCCCGACATATTCATGTCACAGTAATTTTGAAAAATCACTGTGACATGTATCTGACTGCAGTGGTCCCGAGCCTATGTGCTGTGACTCCACAATGTACACAGGCATTGTGGGCTCCTTACCTTCGAGACGGCGATGGGGTTGTGTTTTCTCTGTGGTGGTCTGTGGCAGCAACGATGGAAGGTCTTGTCCAGTCATGTCCAGTGGAAAAAGGAAATTGATTTGGTAAAATCCCGCTGCCAGACACTATTTGCAATGGCACGGTCACGGTGGATGAAGATTCCTGGAGGAGACAGGGGGACATGGGCGGTCTGTTGCCTATGGGACCACCAACATCTAAATCGGGCAGGTGGATCGCCAAGTCTGCAGACAGGTTTTCTGTCAAAAAGCTAACTGCAGGACCATTGCCACCAAGCTCTAAATCAGGACCAGGGTCCTGGTGCAGGCATTGGGCATTAATCCAAGTTCCAGTGGCAGCAGTGGCCTACCCATGGAAATGGACTAACAGCACCCCGTTCATTCACACCCTCGCTGTGGGTTCCTTGTATAACCGGAAGACATATGAGATGAATTTCAGCTAAAAGCCATTCTTAGAAAGAGATTGAAAAAAGTGTCTAATTTCAGGTTATTAAATGTGTTCTCAAAATCAATCTGAAGAACTGCCTGAGGGTTTCTGATTTGCTGCATGCAACAGGCACCTTATATTGTGATGGGGGTATGGTGTGACATGAATCTACTTTGATCTTTGTGAACTAAATTTCATATCAGTGCAAAGAGATGATTTGCAAGTGCCTTGGCTAGCACCTTGGCCCCTATATTAATTAACAATATAGACCAGTAGAGGGCAGGATGCGCTGCTGGGTGATGTGGTTTTGAAAGCACTATGAAGCATTCTTTACACATCTCTCTGGGCAGCACTTCAATATCATGTGAGGAGGATAACATTGCATGCAACGGTTAGGCAAGTGCATCTGAGAAGCCCTTGAGAAACTCTTGCAGGATCCATTTGCGGCATGGGTCTTTCCACACACAAGTTTGGAAATAGCTTCTGATATTTCATCAATTGTGAGGTCATTGTTCAAAGACCCCACTCCCTCGTTCAGAAACCAATGACAATGAGTCCAGAAATGTAGTTCTGGGGGAGTGGGCACTGAAAGACCCTATAACATTCTGTAGTATGTGGCAGCTTTCTTAGCTATTGCTGTTGGGCCAGCTACAAGGCTCCCCTCAGTACTTATCGCCCTCCTCCCCAAACATGTCTATTCTCCACATCCCCAAACATGTCTATTCTCCACATAACCATGGGTTAGCTAGAGAAAGAGTTTCCCTGTTTTGTTGTCATGTTTGGGAGTCCCGATCTGGGAGGCCACCCTGATCCCCATGGCTTGATCTAAAAGGTACTGTTGATATAGGAGATTGTGAGCTTCTACTCATGAAGATTTCCTTTTGAGGTACGGTCCTCATACTATTCCTCAAGGTCATACGTGGTTTCTTTTAGGTGCGTGGTTTCTTCAGAGGCTCTATGCTTAAGATATGAAATGTATCCAGGCCATTTCCCCTCACTCAGGGGCATACCTACCAGTGGTGCTGCTGGTGCAGTGGCACCTGGGACCAGATGGTATTGGGGCTCAGTCAGCCATGCAGCGGCTGTAGGTATTTATCTAGCTGCCCTCTCACATTTATTTGAAGTTCTTGCCTGATTCCGTTTCACTGTTTACTGTAGAAAGAGGGGGCGGAGAGTGTTTAAGAAGATGATAACTGCCTGTGTTATCCAAATACAAAACAGTCTGGTAAAGGAACTGAGGCTGCCATTTGCATAGTGCAGTTGGTTTGACTGGGTGGCCACTCCTGTAGGATCGGCTCCATTTGAGAGAGCCCACCTATTTCATGTGACTGGTGTTGAGAGGTCAGATAGCCTTTGGCGTGTGGAACGAATGGTCAATTATGCACACCGTGCATCAGTACCACTACCATTAGTATGAGAGAGTATCCATATTTCTGTGTTGCATCATAAGAAATGCTGTCTCAAAGACCCGTCCAGCCTCTGGGTTACAAACTTGTCCAGGTCACATGTCTCTGACTGTCACCTCCTGCCTTGAGAATCGCAGTGGGTCCTGAGGCTGAATCCCTGGCTCTACTTTCTTCTATTCCCCCATGACCTTTTGAGTGCAAATAGATTTAACCACCTAAGTCTTTCACCTGCTAGTGTGTTTATGTTGCTCATATGTAATAGTACTAAGTCTGTTGCTGTATTTAAATTTCTGTTAGAAATGGGGTTTCTGGTTGGCTAGGGAATGCGCTTAAGCCAGGCAGAGCCCACCCACTCTTGTTAGGGCAAGGGAGTTACACGTCCAAGATAACCACTGCTCACCCCATTGGTAGCATTGCACGAGCAGTCAGGCCGAACTCTGAGGCAATGTGTAAAGCATTTGCACAACACACACAATACAAATGACGCAATATATACTCCACAAAGTAAACACAACACTGAGCTATGTAAAAATAAACTGTATTGCACAAAACATAATTAGACCAAACATTACATGTCAGACATACCCTGCTACCTTAGCAGTTGTCAGAACGTTACACAGGTTACTAATACTCTGCAAGAATAAGCAGTAGTCACATTAGAAAACATAAGTACTCAGGATTCTGCAACATAAGCAATAGTCAGGAATCACATTACTACACAAACGCACTTGTCACAGAAATATCATAAATGCCCATATCAGGAACATTATAAAACATATGGCAAGTCAGGAAGATATGTTAGCACCTTATGCCCATAAGAGGAACATCAACATACATATATATATAGTACATCATAAAATACACAGGTTACATCCCAGGCATATAACGCCCATAGCAGGAACATTAGAAAAGGATAGGTAGTCTCTGAAAAGTACCTGGTTTAGTATGCAAGGCACCTCCTGTGCCACTAAGATCAATAAGGGGGGCCCCGGTGCTCCTATGCGCAGAACTGGGCCCACATGTTGATCTTGGGGAGGGAGGGCGGTATGCGCCCCCCTCTGGGTTTGTGGTTTCGGGGCACCTCCTGGGGCCCACACCTACAGGCGCTGACATGGTCTGGGAACCCCCCACGGGTCGCGACTGGCCCTTCTTAGTGGGGGGGACTGAGGTGAGGCCTAACAATAGTGGGGGCCTCTTTGCCCCTGAGGCAGAGGCTGGGGGGAGAGGGACTCCTTCTCCTCCCTGCGACCTGCGTTCCTAGAGGTAGCCGCCCTCGTCCTCGGTGCGGCTGCCGTAGGAAAGGGGGAGAGGCTGGCACCACTCCCGGATGACTATGCTCCTCCTGCAGTAGAGCATGAGCCCTCTGGGGGCTCCAACAAGGGACGGCCACCCCCATGGCCCTAAGGAGTCATTGGGCAGCGCGTCCCCCAAATGGGGCGAGACGTGCTTCTACTTGATCCGGGGCTGTGGCAGTGATCCTTGCAGAAGGAAGGGCCGGGGTGCCCCGGGGGCACTCTCCCAATACTCCTGTACCTCAGGGGTATTTAACACAGCGCTTTTCAGGTGCACTGGGTAATCTCCAGATGCCCAGGTTGTAGCAGTGATTTCTGCACAGCAACGTGCTCTTCGAAGCGCGGTGACACGTTAATGAGCCCCGGGTAGCAGGGGTGAATCTCCAGCACGGCAATGAGCATAGAAGCACAGGGGGGCACAAAGGAAAGAGTTCTCTCTAGGCGTTTTATGAGGATATGCAGCACTCCTCGTGCTGTGGATGGTTGCAGGGGTCAGGGGTCACAGCATCCTGCCCCTGGAAACTGAAGAGGGGGGTAATCACAGGGCTAGCAGGCCCAAACAACAGGCCGTCACAAAGGATGCAGATAGTGGCAGTTCCTCTTAGTGAACTAGTAGGTCACAGGTCAGCACAACAGCAGCAGTCCAAGTTCCAGTTCCAGAAGAGTCTCCTGAGTCCCAAGAATGTCTCTTCATGTCTAAATTGTGGGGAAGAATCCCCTGTACTTATGTTCAGTTTACAGCGTGTTTCACAAAGAGAGGGGAAAGGAGGTTACAACCAGTTACAACTGGTTCTGGGAGTGCCCCCTCTCTCCTCCAGCAGAGGCTCCAAACAACAGTTGGGGGTAAACTACCCTTTTGTGTGAGGCCAGGGCACAGCCTTTACAAATGCATGAGCTCCCCACCTCTCCCTTCTCTCAGCCCAGGAAGACTATTCAGTATGTAGATGCACCTCTGTGACACCTCCACCCTCCCTGTGTACAGGCTATCTGAAAAGTATGCACAAAGCCCAACTGTCACTCTGCCCAGATGTGGATTGGAGGCAAGCTACAAAACACCAGAGTTATAAGCACAGAGAAATGCTCGCTTTCTAGAAGTGGCATTTCAGCAATGATAATAAAAAATCCACCTACACCAGTAAGCTGCATTTCTCACTACCATTACAACCATACTAAACATGCCTATGCTACCCCTCATAAATCAGTCAATACCCCTACACACAAGGCAGGGCATTTCCAATGCAATCCCATGAGAAGGCAGCACTCACAGCAGTGAGAAACCAAATAGGCTGTTTGTCACTACCAGGACAGGCTACGCTACTAGGCACATGTCCTGCCTTCTACATAGACGGCACCCTGCCCAAAGGGCTAACCAGGGCCAACCTTAGGGGTGACTTATATGTAGTGAAGGGACTTCTGGGCCTGGCAAGTAAATTTAGATGTCATGTCCCTGTGGCAGAAACTGAGCAAACAGGCCCTGCGCTAGCAGGCCTGAGATAAGTTTGAAAGGCTATTTCAGTTGGTGGTGCAAGCAGCGCTGCAAGCCCACTAGTAGCATTTAATTTACAGGTCCTGGGTATAGAGATACCACTTTACAAGGGACTTACATGTAAATTAAATATACCAATTAGGTATAAGCCAATCATACTAAGTTTACTAGGGAGAGCACATGTAGTCAGTCAGTCAGTCAAAATAACTTTATTCGGCGTGTTGCCATAAAAGTACACATGCATACATAAAAATCATCATAAAATACAGTACTTATTACATAATTCGAAGGCAAATCTATAAGATCTAAGCTTACCGCCTAAGCTTACTAAATCAGTATAAAATAATAAATACTTATAAAATCGTATATAACAATAAGACGATATCTAGTTTCTCTTAATAAATAATCACATTACCAATTCATATCGGTTTCTAATGGTAATAGCGGATTTAATAAAACTAAGAATAGAACTGCACATTTGTTTGGATGAAAGGCTTTGAATGCCAATCAATCCTTCTTTATAAGAAAAAGTGTGCAAATTACGCAAAATAGGTAATAGAAAGGTTTTCCTAGGAGCTGAGTAAAGTGTACAAAATAAAATAAAGTGGCAAGTACTTTGTTTTGAAGAGTTATCACAAGGGCATGGCGGTAATGTTTTTTACCACATGCATTTTGTCAGAAACGCCACTCTAAAATGGATCATGTTAAATCTAAAAAGTACGAGTAAAGAATATAGAGAAGGGATCGGGAACCAAACAAAATAAGGTTCTAACAAGTCCGATGATGGAATTTGTACATATGAATTGAAAGAACTCAATTTCTCTGCCACTTGATATCTAAGGTTCATAACATGCTCTTTGTGTCGGAGTTTAACAATTTCTTTCGCATTGGCGGGCAAAAGCTCTGGTTTGAAATACATAAACTCCAAGTCCAAGTTTCGATAACCATTGTGAACAAAATTTAGCCATGGAATTTTGTTGCAATTTGTTAATGAAATACAATATTTTACACAATCATGTGTTAAAGTAGCCGCCGGATTTGACCATACTTTTATCCATAACAGAAGGGGGGCAATATCTATCAAATCTGTAATGTAGCGGATTCCAAGCTCCTCATGGCATAAAATATTCGCTACGTTCTTGGGTACCATAAGTAACCGATGAAGGAATTTATTCTCTGCCAGTTGTAAAATGCTTGGACTGGTATATCCCCAGAGGCCACCCCCATAAATCACCGCCGAGACACATTTAGAATTGTAGAGCGTGATGATCTGGTGGACCGGTCTATGCCCTAATCTACGGGCAAAGCAGAAGATTGCCTCAACATTTCTTTCCAATTGTTGGAACTTAAAATTCAAATGGGATTTCCATGACAGAGTGGAACTTAGATACAGACCTAGATAGCAAAAGTCTTTTACCTTTGTTAAGGTGTTCCCCCCCATTGTAAAACATTTGGTGTGTGTGTTTTAGGACCGCAAGTCATGACGTGTGACTTTTTAAAGTTGACTTTCAAATCAAGCTCTCGTGTATGTGTTAAAAAAATATCCAAAAGGGACTGTAGACCATTGGCCGTGCGGGCAATTAAAACGGCGTCATCGGCATATAATAAAATTGGCAATTGTCTAAAACTCATCCTTGGGAAATCCTTACCATTTTGGGCTAAATAACTATGCAAGCCATTTATGTACAGCAGAAATAAAAAAAGGTGCCAGAGTGCAGCCCTTTCGAACACCCCGATTGGATGCAAGGGGATGAGACCTTTCGCCATGTTGTCAAAACGGAATTATAATAGAAAGGTCAGAGTATAAGCGTTTAATCAAATCCAACAAATCTTGCTCAATCCCCATTGTATCCATTATATCCCACAGTTTTGCTCTATTCACCATATCAAATGCACTGGAGAGATCTATGAAGGCTAAGTGGATAGGTTCCCTTTTTGCAATAACATATTTTCTAAGAATAAGATGTAAATTTAGGGCCTGATCCACTGTGCCTAATCCAGGCCTAAACCCATATTGAATTGGCGATAGAATGTTTGTCCTTACAACCCAATCCTCGAGCCGGGTCAAAATGACACTCCCCAGAATCTTTGCCGTGGAGTCAATGAGAGAGATGGGTCTATAGCAAAAGGGGTCAAGCCTATTACCCTTTTTGAATATCGGGACGACTGTTGCTGTTAACCATGAAGAGGGGATAGCACTTTGAATAGCACTGTTCAGAACATTTGTGATTAGTGGAACCCACAAATCAGGTAAAGATTTGGATAAGTCCACCGGTACCCAGTCGGTGCAAGGGGCTTTCCTTAGTTTCATTTTAGTTATAGCTGCACTGATCTCGTATGCCTCAAGTGAAATGCCGCTCTTGATTGGAATAGGAGTAGCCGAACGTAGGAGACCACGTGCCTCCCCTCCATAATTGGGATTATTTGCGGACTGAAATACAGATGAAAAATGGTCTACCCAAACCCCCTCTGGTATCAGACAGTCATCGTCCCTATTTACCTTTCCTGAGAAAGATGGTTGATTAACCACCTTCCAAAATTGAGAGGAATCCCGTAATTCCGTGGCTGCCATGAGATCTTCCCATGCGCTAGTGCGTATTTCATTCTTTCTTTCTTCAAGGACTGACTTGTATCGGCCCCTGGCCTGTTTAACTAAATCACGACTGAATGGAATAGTTTTAATGGCTGTCTTTAAATCTCTGTGGGCAGCCGTGCAGGCCGAATTAAACCATCGTAGAGGTTTTACGCCTTTGGGATATTGGGCACACGTCAGTGCCTCAGAAATAGCACAGCTTAAAGACTCAAAAGCAGTTATAAGGTGGACGCAAGTGGATTGCAGGGACAAACAAGTATTGATGTGGACCTTATTTTGAGTTATAAGGTTCGCATGGAAAGTGTTAGGGTTTACTCTCTCCCATCTCATGCGGGGCCAGAATTTCTTTTAGAAACCTCTTTCCCTTTATGTACAATCCTAGGTAAAATTACCCTAGTTTTGAAAGATAATTTTATGCTCAAGGGATTATGGTCACTGGCACAGTGAGATTTAATTTTAAAATCCACTATTGAACATGAAAGTGAAGAACTGATAAGAATAAAGTCAATAATGCTACCATTCGTACTCCCTGTATAGGTGGGTATTTCCCTTATCCAACTGTTTGCCATATCCCTTGCAAACACAAGATCTAATTTATAAATAAGGGTATTCAAGGCATTTCCTAAATTACAGTGGATAAAATGAGTAAGTGACTCTCTGCCTTCTGTTGCAGCACCACATAAGTGAGGTAATTCATACTTCCATAACTGAACATTAAAATCTCAAACCCAGATCATATCGAATTCCCTGTCCTGGAGTTTCCCAGCAGAGTCTGTGAGCTCTTCGAGGCTTCCTGGCAGGGCGGCACTTGGAATGTTATTATAAAAATTTAAGAGTAGGATATCTTTCCGTCCGGTTATTGATAATAAAACTACCAAGAAGAAAGCAGAAGACCAAATCAATGAAACCTCAATTTTTGGAAGTAATAATGACACACGTACCAGGAGACCACCACTTGCTCTGCCTGCTCTGGATGGAATAGCTGGCTGAGACACGGAATAGAAGCCATCTAAATAAAAGGGTGCTTTATGCAAAGTTTCTTGAAAACAAATGATATCAAATGTAGATATGAACTCCAACCATTCTAAATTTTCAGCTTGAGAACGAAGCCCAGCAATATTCCAACTAATTAAAGATAAAAATGCATTACTTTGCTGGGGCGTTATCCCAGACTCCTTAATTATGGCCGTATCTGTTATAATGTATTAGAAGCTAATTGGCTCATCAGACCCTGTGGGTGATTCCAAAGGTGTATGCCCACCCATCAACTCGATTTCCTGTAAACAATCATTTGGGAGCCCCAAACCCTCCAATTGTCATTCAATTGCATCAAGGGAGGAGTGATTTTGGATGCCCTCAAGGTCAAGGGTGGGGTTCCGTAAAAGTGCCTTTGTTGAAACAATATTTTGTCCATGGGAAGCCTTCATAGAAGGAAGTGATAGAGTGGGCGGCCCGTAGAAAAAGCTTAATGAATAGACTTTGATCCCACCGTCCCATTTTGCACACAATGGTAGAGACGCCAACAAGTAATTAACAAAATGAGAATTTGCAAAGTTGATCACTATACAATCACCTTCGTATACTTTTTTAGACAAACCTACCCACTTCACCCTTCTTGCCATAATTATTCTATTATTTAGATCATCTTGGTATCTAAGTTTTTGTCTCATCCAATGTGCACATTTCCTTATTAGCGCGTAAGTATCTTCCTTCTGAGTACAATCAAGAGGGGGTACGTTTGCTAAAACTAAAACATATGGCAGACTATCCGGTGGAAGCTGTAAAACCTCCTTTGTACTGGTAGAGGATCTAAGTTTAAGAGCAGTTTCAGGCTTCAATAAGGCAGTCGCACCACCAGCCAAAGTAGGCAGAGAATCGATTAATGAATCATCATAGGAATCGCGAGTGGGTATGCGATGGGACGAAAGTTGATTATAATTCGTTAAACAATTAGCCTGCTGAGAGGCTTTGGGATCAGACACCAATTTCTGAATGGAAGAAGTGGAATTTGTACTAGTTTTTATAGTGGACTGCTGAGGCCAATATTTAAAAACAGTTTCTTGTAGCTGCTCAAATTTAGAATTAATTAGTAGTGTTAGTTTCTCCTCTAACGCCGAAAAAAGGGGTTTGAGGATCGAGTCCAAATTAGTCAAATGATTGTCTCTTAAAATCCTGCAATCTGAGCCTAGTTCGCCAAATGATAGACTTGTCTTAGGAAAAGGATCGGCCGGGGCATCCAATGGTGTAGAAATAAATTCCTTGGCCTTCGTCGGTTGTTTAATTAGCTTAATACACTTGCGATGCCATCCAGCTTTCCTTTTTTTTGAAGGAGGGGGAGTGTCAACTAAATGTTCAGTGTTAGCTGCGTTAGAGGGCTGTAAGGAGTGCAAAGCATTAATGTCGTCTTCTGGCAGAGGTGGATCGGAATTATGGGGGGCAATTGAAGAGTCTACAGACTGTATGAGAGTCGTAGGTTCTAGAAAGGTTCTTTGAGTCAAATTATTAGCCAACCCAATCCTTTCTTCTACTTGGACAATTTCAGTTTCAATGGCCCCAATAACTGAAGATAAATAGCTAGTTATTGATGATTGAACAGGCACGGCATGTACTCCTTCAGCGCCAAGTGTGGTATTCTTCCTTTTACCCATCGCCTTACAAATGATAACGGGGCAAAACACCAATCCAAACCAGTATGAGTAATGCACAGGGAAACTATGGCAGTATGAAGTAAATAAATGAATGAATAAAACTGCTCAGTTAGCAAATCTTACTTGGATGCCAGTTACTTGGGACCTCCTGAGCCGTGAAACCCAGAGGGGGGCTAAGGAGAAACAATCACAAGGATTCACGACAGAAAAATTCAGTACCTGTTAGAAGTCCTAGGAACCTGATCCTGAGATCACGAAGAAATTCCCAGGGGGCTGGCCCAGCCCAGCCTCTGCCGGCCGCTGACGGGCGCAGGATGGGCCCGCCCTTGGCCCGGGCTTCGCCCGTGCGCCGCCAGCACGCGTCCTACGCGGCGGGAGCGCTTTTAAAAATGTAAAGGGCTCCTGCCCCTTAACAAGATGCCGGTGTGCGCGTCCCGCGCGGCGGGAGCGCTTTTCAAAGATTAAAGGGCTCCTGCCCCTTGACAAGATGCTGGTGCCTTCCCCCGGGTGCCTGGGTGCCTGGAGTGCTCGCGGCGGGAGCGCTTTCAAAAATGTTAAGGGCTCCTGCCCCTTAGCAAGATGCCGGAGTGCGCGTCCCGCGCGGCGGGAGCGCTTTTCAAAGATTAAAGGGCTCCTGCCCCTTTACAAGATGCCGGTGCCTTCCCCCGGGTGCCTGAGAGCACATGTATTTTAGCACTGATTAGCAGATTCATAACGTCAACCAAAAAGGGTCAGAAATATAAGGAGGAAAAGGCAAAACATTTTGAGGAATAACCTGTAAAAGGGCCAGGTCCAACAATTTCTAAAAGTATGTTCTGTCTGTTTTTTCTGTTGTGGTGTAAGATGTGCAGATTTTGAAGCAACTGTCATGGAGCAGTTGGCAATTCTAGATTAATCTATGCAGCTGAAGTCAGAGCGGCCACACAATGAACCAACCTTCCTCTCGAATATTCAGACCCTCTTAGGTTCCGCCATCGCACGCTTCTGAAATACATGTAAATCCCACTTATTTCCTTAAAAAATTTTTGAAGGACTTGTTTTCGGTCTTAGAAAATGTTTAGACGGCAGGTATGCCATCTGTGCTTGTGAGACACGGGTGTTTTTCATTAACTACTGAGTGATTGACCTCTTTTAAAGGGGAGGTGAATGGGTTACAGAAGACTACTGGAAATGGGTAAAATTACATACTAACCCTTAAGTGGGCCTCTTCCAATGCCAGAATTCGTGTTTAACCTTAGAAAATTATCTGTAGGTCATACGTGAATTTTAATTTCTTCACCACCCCTTTCTTTTTTCGTTTCTAACGGTTGTTTCTTCCTCCTACCAATCTCTGTCCCAATTGTTTTCTTTACATCTTTCGTTTGTTTTGCTTTTTTTTACCTTTCCCTCTTACAACCTCATTCTTATGCTATCCTTCTTTCTTACCACCCTTACTTTTTTCCCTTCTTTTCCCTTCTTTTCCTCCATTCTACTTTCTTCCTCTTCTCAAGAAACTAGGTTTAACCATTTTGTCCCATTTCCGTTCTTCATGTCTAATTAGACTTCTGAAAGTCTGCAGTGCACTGTGCATGTTTTTGTGTTTTAGGAGGGCATGAAGCATCCTTCCGATAAAAAAGGCCCAGCTTCCCATTGACGAAACGCTGGTGTGCAGCGGGAGTACTACATGCATGCATGCACTTCTTTAAAGCAGTTTCACACTACGCTATCCCATTTGGGATGCTTTGGATGCAAGGCATAAAACACGCGCCTAGCGATCAGGAGAGCTGGCACAAACCCGAGTGAGTTCTTAGAATGTTGAGACCCACGTGTAAAGCTGACAAATACTGAATGAATTCAATCCTCCGATGTTTTTTGCATTTTTAGATCACGTATCAGGCTTGTCCTTCCCTTTTCACATCCCTTCTGCAGCCGAGGGGCTTCCAAGCCCTCACACTCAATCTGAGTAGTGATGAAGCAGAAATGAAGGTTCTACATTTATTAACGCTTAAACGTAGTGTGAAATAATCATGTGTGAATTTAAACGAACTAATAAAGATTGTACGGGGACAAAACGTGCCCTCAGGGTAGTTTGCCAACATTTATAAGCGTGCTTTATATAACGTGCTGTATTAGAATTGCACTAATCCGACCTAATCGTAAACGTGTGCTATGATTTGCTTGTTCGAAATGTTTTAGCTTAGCATTACTTTAGTGCAGGCTTCGGCCTAGTTGCCTGGTCTCACGATTTAGATGCTCGTATTTTTCCAATGTGCTATTAAACGTGTATTTTTGCTTGAAGCTGTACTTTTCCACTGAGATCGTTCACATGCTTATCTTAAGGTTTCGTGCCAGCCTGGCATATTTTCTCTTTACTCCAAGGTCGATCTGCAGGTGCGGACAATGGAGGCTCTGAAAGTGAGTTAATTGGTATAAAATGTTGCAACTTGCGTACCCGTCTCCAAGGATAATGTATGCTTAAGTAAAAGCTTGAGAACTGTTGTTTTTGATTGGACAATTTGAAGCTAACCTATGAACCCTCCAATGGAAGACCCTACTGGATTTGAACTGTTGTCTATTTAAACCAGGTGCACGAGAAGAAAGTAGCCATTATTGGACATCGCCCATACCCGCCATTTTGCAGGACATTGCAGCTATTATGGCCCACTTTGCTGCGACGCCATTTTGAGAGACTTTGATGCTTTCTCTAATCGAGAGAAAGAGACTTAAATGATTCTTACCCTAGAGACTTTAACTTTGATTTGTCCCTTTGCATGAAGTAGTAGTTTATCTTGCCGCCGTGAGGCAATTGACCCGTCCACCCCTGCCCCTTTGCCCCGTCCCATGCTGATCGAGAAACTGTACCTGCGAGACGAAGACTTCCTTGAATGCTGATTGAAATTGGTAAATATGAAAGGAAATTGTACAATTGCATTGTGTTTCTTTTAGGTAACCAACTGCTGATTTTGATAAGAGCCCTAGTTAGGAGTTTTCTAAATTAATGTTGCCAAATTGTTTTTGCATGAAGTCCCACATGCCGATGCTAATTTGAGGTTAGATGAGGATTCCTTTTGTCGCACGATGCAATTTGAGACCTTGTTATGCTGACTAAATGTATGCAATTAGCTCATTACAGATTATAGTTCTGGTGATTTGCATTGCCATTATCGAATGCCTTGTTATTCAAATGCTGCATAGATTGCACTTGTTTCGCCGTTATGGACAGCTATTAATGTTCATTTATGTTTATCATTTGGTGTTGAGACACATCTATATTGTGCTAGCTTTGTTAATATAGGGAAATAAATTCACTAACTTTGAATAAACTGGTGTGGTTATTCCTGACTGAAAGGTCAGGGTTCGCCGAAAATGTATTCTGGATTAATTGTTAAGTGTTATGTTGATCAGGGGATTGCTTATGTTCGTTATTGATTATTGGTTTGATTAAATTGACTGATTAAGGGTGTCGAGGGTCCCACTTAGCCAAAAGATTCATCGGCCTAAAGAGCGTCTAAATACAGGTAAACTATTAGTACGGAACGCTCTATCAGTAGATGGTAGCAGAGGACGGTTTCGCCTTTTGGGACCCCATACTCTTAAAGTACATGGTGTTGAATTAACGGTTACGCCCTTTGAGACCCCACTCGAGAAGTTGAATTAGATTTTTCTTGGATAAAACTGATTGAGAAAATGATGATGGGCTAGGTCCACCGCGACTTTCCCGGGATCTCGGAGCTTGCGAATGGAGAGAACGGAGGTGTGGAATCAGCGTTGGCGGTACTAGTGATGGTATGAGTGAAGTTAGGGTTTTGCGCTTGCACAGCTTATTGCCGCAGATTGTGTGAGAAGGTTGCGAGGATTTTAGAGGATAGCGGAGGTGCGACTCCGAGTGTAGAAGTAGGGAAGTCGTCGAACTTCATAGAAATAGCGGAGGTGCGACTCCGAGTGTGAGAGTAGGGAAGTCGTCGAACTTCATGTGCATGTGGCACTTCGTGCATAAAAAGGTCCACGTGGTTGTTGTTGTTGAGACGGGCCCTGCGAGGTCAAGAGACTCCGGAGTATGTTGTTTTATGTTGTGGTCTGGGCGGTTTAGTAGGTTGATCGGGCGTGGTCAACAAGTCGGTACGTGTGTTAAGGGAGTGAAAGAAACTTCGACTTCGGGCTTTGACAAAATTCTAAGTGCACTAGAATAGATCATTGACAAGTTGAGAGTAGGTCTGCGGGTCAGATTTGCTTGCGAACGTGGGGACCGAGAAAGATGGAATAACTGCCGAGGCTAGTGAAAAATCCCTAAGGTCCTGAAGCGGTTGTGTTACCCTTCCTGTAGTAAACCGACAGATCTGTTTTATATTTTTGGTAGCTCGCGATACATGCAAGAAGTTGTTACGAAAAGAGCTGAGTGAAGGAGGACTAGCCGCGAGGCTTTGTCAGCCGCAGTGTGTGTGAGTGTGACGTCACTAGGAGCCGCGCTGGGATAGGTTGGTTGTAGAGGAGGGTCGCGCACGGATTGGACGCAGTCCGTGGGGCTCGATTGGAAGGGGAAAGGCAAGCGAAGAGTATTCCGGGAATTAAAGTCACCTATTGATTACAAACTTTGTGAAATAAAAGACGAGAAAATGAAATGTTTTTAAAGCACTTAGGAGCGCGATGAAGGGGGAGTCTTACATTAAAGCGAGCGTAGGGGAGGAGACGCCGCCCGTAGGTACCCCAGCTTACATTGTAATGGAGGAGAAGGGGGTAGCTCCGTGTCTTTGGCTAAAACAATGGCACAAATTGACAGAGAAACATGGGAGCGTAGCGTTCCCGATACATGGGACATTCAATATAAGGATCCTAGAGAATTTGAGATTCACGATGTACGACATGAAGGTACCTCCAAGGCCAGCACAGTTTGAGGCTCTAGCGATTTGGGAACTGATGGCTAGACAGAAACAGCAAAATAAGTTCGAGACCAGGATAAGGAAGGTAGAAAAGACACTAGCGGACGCTAGGTGGGATAATGCACAGAAGGTGTGGAGGTCAGATGTATTGCAGGGGATAAAATTGTTTCCCGCAATTACTAAGGAAGAAGAGGAGACAGGTAACAAAGCTACCTGTAAGACAAACAGGGGGTGTTCCAAAGATAGAGAGGACGAGGAAAAGTTGAGAAGAGAAGAGGAGTTAGAGGATGAGGAGCTAATAATGCAATTGCTGAACGACCGTCCACCACCTTATGCAGAGAGTGGACAAGGACCAAGTACCAGTTCTGCCCCTCCGGCACCGGTACAGAACAGTGAAAGTCAGAGTTCAGGAGCATCATCGGGATCTAAGGACCCGAGTCTACTGTTCACCCCGCAGATACCGCAGGTTAGGAGAATATACCCAGATGTGCCCATGTTGAAACCAGCAGAGAATTATCAGCCGCAGATCCCAAGGTACTACAGCAGTGACAGTAGTACGGGAATGGTTCTAGATCCAACTGTAATAGGAGGACAGAATGGTCACAACCCGACACTGGCACAAGCTGAATCAACCCAGTTTTTGATGCCTCAGAAGCAGATGCAGGGGGGAACAGCACATGCTCAGATGACGGGGAGTCAGATGGGCATGCCGGCAATGATGACCCATAGTGTGGGAATGAACATGTCTCAGAACATGGGAAATGGACAGAACCCAGACGCGATATCGCTACCCATTACTGTAGGTCCACCGGTACCTTTGTACAGTCAGCCTAACTTAGGAATGAGCGGTCAGGGATCAATGCTGCAGAGTGGGACAGAAAGGAGGTGCATAGAAAATACTCCAGGGATAACTCCGATAGCGGCTCAGCCAACCGGATCTGGGTCTTTGATGGAGTTTAGTCCCATATGTGCTCAGTCAACACTGGTGAGATCGAGTCCCCCACTGATAATACCTCTAACATCGAACACTGAAAAGTTGCCGCAACCATCAATGGCAGTCGATGTGAATGCTACACTGATGGGGTTGAATGCGCAAAAGCTGACGCAGTGGTTCAACAGTCTGAATTCCACACAAAGCTCAGCCAGTGGGAAGGGAGAAGATTATATGAATAGGATGAGGTTGAACATGGAGGCACAAGAATTGGTGGAAGGGACTATGGGTGTGAATAGGTTAGAGTCCTACTCGGAAGAAGAGCTGAGATACCTATGTCCAAGGATTACGAAAGAAGTGAATAAGGTACATAAAAGCTTGCAGGAAATAGCTGACAAAAACGGGGTCGATATAGACAAGATGAAACACTTGAGCAGGAGCTACAGATTGGATTTTGGGACCACAGACTTTGAACACATGAGGTCAGCAGGCATGAAGGCGCACCTTAGAGAACTGCTACAGAGTGCACAAGTGTGGAGGTGCTTAGACAAGTGGGAAAGCAGGTGGGTAAAGAGAAAGGAAAAGAGGAGGGACAGTGCTACAGAGCTCAACGAGAAAAGACCACAGAGTAGCGAGGCAGTAACCATGTTACCAATGAGGGAGACAGCAGAGGGAAAATTAATACATGTACCATGGCACAGAAGCGACATTCAGTCTTTTACGGATGATTTTCCCAAATTGAGAGAGAAACCGATTGAATGGTATCAACAAACTGACAGGTTTGTGAAGCTTGCAAAATGTCTCTGGGAAGACTTGAACACTCTCTTTGAGATTGTGGTTCCGGCAGATTTGTGGGAGGATTGCAAAAGAGCTGTAGGTTGGCCGACAAGTGAACCAGAAAGAGACAGGGATACGGGTGCACCATCACTTATGGTAATGAGCCTGTACTATAAGGTGATTGAGCATTTGAAGACGAAGGTTGCCGCGAAGAATGTGGATTGGCAGAATATAGATCGAACTTCCCAAGAGGCTAAAGAGTCGATTCACAGTTACTATGAGAGGTTGTTGAAGGCATTCAAGAACTACAGTGGCACGGAAACAATAGAGGCGAAGGACATGCTTCATTTTGTGTTTAGATTTGTGGAAGGGCTGAGACCAGAGATAAGTCAGATGATAAAGTCGCATTTGATTTGCTGGCAGTCGAAACCGATTGACGAAGTATTGAATTATGCGAAATACTGTAGCGACGAAATTGAAGTGAAACAGAAAAGGTTGAAGGAGAAAGTGATGATGATGCAGCTTAAGGCAGCTCAGACAGGGTTGCAAGGTCTGCAAGGTTTGCAAGGGATGCAAGGGTTACAACAACAGGTACCGCAACAGCAGCCGCAGTTGCAGGGAAACATGGCGTTTCAGCCACAGGCGAGAGGCAGAGGCAGAGGAGGTTTTGTGAATAATGGTCCGGATTTGAACACTGTTGTGAATGGTGTGCAGGCAATGAAGAAGGTGATGCCGTGTCACGTGTGCGGAATTGTCGGTCATTGGAAACGCGAGTGCCCGATGGTGGTGCAGGAAGGTGCAGGTGTTGGTCAGCAAAACAACGATGTCAATGCATTTCAGACAATAAGGGGACCGAAAATGAGAGGTCCAACCCCAAATTTTCAGACCGTAAATCAGTTGCAGGGGTTACAGCCCATGCAGCCGCAGCAAATGCAGATGCCTCGTATGCAGATGACGCAAATGCAGCCAATGCAACAGCAGTTACCCATGGTACCTAATCAGCAAATACCTTTGGCACCAATGAGTCAACAGCAAGTGATGGTTCCTCCACAGGTCTCGGGTCAGGTAATGAGTACAAATGGCACCGTACAACAGTTCCCATTACGCAGTGAGAGTGGAATAAACAATGTATGGGAGAGTGAAAGTTCAGTAGAGGAAGGAGATTGTGTGCTTGCAGCATCCTTGGAAGTTGATCAAAAGGGTCCGTACGTGGAGGGAAGAGTAATGGGTCATCGTGTCTCATTCTTGGTTGACACTGGAGCCACACGTTCAACTGTTAAGAGCAGTGAAGTACCAAATTTGCCACTCTCAGGAAGGACAGTTCAAGTGGTGGGAGTAGCAAACAGGCACCTGACAAACCCGATTACAGATCCGGTACCAGTCAGCATTGGTAACTATCAAGGGTTACACCAATTTGTGGTATGTGACTCAAGCCCGATAGCACTGTTAGGGAGAGACCTATTGTGCAAATTGGGTTGTTCGATTATGTGTTCGAACGAGGGAATCAAAATTCAGACGAGCAGCGATGGGGAAGAAGAGGACAGTGTAGAGGGGGATGAGATGGAAACTGTCGATGAAGATTATCCTCTGATTTGTCTCTTCCCGATGATAACTGAAGAAGATATTCCAGCTGAATTACGGGAAACAGTAGGAAAGGAAGTGTGGGATATGACAGGGAAAGAGGTGGGATTGATGAAAGGAGTGAACCAGTGAAAGTGACTGTAAAGCCCATTGCAATCTTTCCCCAGACCCCACAATACCACATGGCACAAGACACCCTCATGAAAGTTGCCCAACTCATTGACGAATTTGTAAAACAGGGAGTACTGAAAGAAGTGTTGAGCAGTCCATGTAATTCACCAATCATGGGACTAATAAAGCCGAGTGGAAAGGTCCGACTCGTGCAGGACTTGAGGAAAATAAATGACATCATAGTCAAATGCTGCCCTGTAGTACCGAATCCAGCTGTGATTATGTTCCAGGTCCCTTGTGATGCCGAGTGGTTCTCGGTCATCGACTTGTCACAAGCGTTCTTCTCGGTGCCTCTTCATGAGGACAGCCAATTTCTCTTTTGTTTCAAATTCTTAGACAGAGTGTACAGTTGGTGTCGAATTCCTCAAGGGTTTTCTGAGTCACCGTCGATATTCAATCAGATTCTAAAGAAAGACTTGGAAGCATTAGAATTGCCATTCGAGTCAACTCTAGTACAGTACATTGATGACTTACTGATTGCATCAAAGACAGAAAGTGGCTGCACAGCTGATACCATTGCTCTGTTGAACCATTTGGGAAGGAATGGACATAAGGTGTCCCCTTCCAAATTGCAGTTCTGTCAGAAGAAAGTGAAATACTTGGGTCACCAGATAGAGAAAGGGTCAAGGAGAATTATGAAGGAAAGAATAACGAGTGTACTTCAGATGAGTCCACCAAAGACAAGGAGGGAGGTGAGGAAGTTTTTGGGAATGGTGGGCTACTGTCGACAGTGGATTCCCAACTTCTCAACTCTAGCAAAGCCTTTACTGAAGCTGACCCAGAAGGATGCCTTGGATCAAATTGAGCTGAAAGGAGATGAGATGGATGCCTTTGTTGAATTGAAAGAATGCATGTGCAGGGCTCCAGCTTTAGGTATGCCTGATTACACAAAGCCTTTCACATTGTTTTGTCATGAACGTGATGCATGTTCTTTGTCTGTCTTGACTCAAGCCCATGGTGGCATAAACAGACCAGTAGCGTATTTTTCAGCTACCTTGGATCCGGTCGCAGCAGCACTTCCAGGGTGTTTGCGCGCCGTAGCAGCAGTTGGTATCAGCCTCACTCAGAGTGAAGGAATAGTGATGGGACACCCAGTAACAGTCATGGTCCCTCACTCAGTTGAGATACTTTTGACCCGCTCCCGAACGCAACACATGACTGGAGCAAGACTCACAAGGTATGAAACGATAATTCTGGGCTCACCGAATGTGCAGCTGAAAAGGTGCACTACGTTGAATCCAGCAACCTTGCTCCCTGGAGAAATTGCTGAAATTGAGGACGCTGAAGACGTCAAGCATGACTGCCTTCAGGTGACTGAATTTTGCACAAAACCTCGACCTGATATTAAGGATACTAAGCTTGATGAAAATGACCAAATTGTTTTCGTTGATGGTTCATGTCTAAGAGATGGGATGGGAATATTGAAAGCAGGATATGCTGTATGTACTGTAACAGGTGTCTTGGAAGCGGGCTGGCTTCAAGGAGTCTATTCTGCACAAGTAGCAGAACTTGTAGCCCTTACAAGAGCATGTCAACTGTCGGCATTGATGAAAGTCACCATTTACACTGATAGTCAGTACGGGTTTGGGATTGTGCACGACTTTGGACAACTTATGGTCACAGAGAGGGTTCCTGACTTCTTCAGGATCCCCAGTGAAAAACGGGGAGAGAATAAGGGAATTGTTACACGCCATTCAAATGCCAGCCGAAGTTGCAGTGGTAAAGTGTAGTGCACATACAAAAGGACAGGACTATGTCTCTCTGGGAAATGAATATGCGGATCAGGTTGCAAGATTTTGTGCCTTGAATTGTATATTACTCAGAGATGAATGGAATTCGATTAGTGAACCAGAACTCGAACCAGCTGAAGCATTCGCCTTGAAGGTCGTAGATACAATAGATGAACTAAAAGCATTACAGAATGATGTGAGGGAGGATGAAAGAGATTCCTGGATTAAATCACAATGTATAAAAAGACCAGATGAGTTATGGGTTTCAAATGAGGGAAAATTTGTTTTGCCAAATAGTCTCTTATCACAGCTTGCGCGGTTCTATCATGGGCAAGCTCACCTAGGGAGAGATGCCATGATAAGATTGTTCAAAACTGATTGGTTTAACCCCAGATTTCGTCAAGCTGCAGAAGCAGTTTGCCATCGATGTGTCACTTGCCAGCAGATGAACCCAGGAAAGGGAACAGTTGTGAACGCGAGCCACATTGGCAGGGCCAGTGGCCCATTTAGTAGGATGCAGATGGACTTCATTGAGATGCCTGTGCATGGAGGTCTGAAGTATGTGTTGGTGATTGTGTGCATTTTTAGTCACTGGATTGAGGCATACCCCACACATAGAAATGACAGCCTTACAGTTGCAAAGCTGTTGTTGAGAGAGTTGATACCACGTTTCGGATTCCCGATCTCTTTAGAATCAGATAGGGGAAGTCACTTCAATAACGAGGTGATAAAGTTACTTTGCGAAGCGCTGAATATTGAGCAAAAACTGCATTGTAGCTATCGCCCTGAAGCATCAGGACTGGTGGAACAAATGAATGGTACACTGAAATCAAGAATGGCGAAAATATGTGCATCGACAAATTTGAAATGGCCTGACGCATTGCCCTTGGTGCTAATGTCAATGAGAAACACCCCTGATAGAAAGACTGGATTGTCTCCGCACAAAATTCTTATGGGCAGGGCTATGAGACTGCCTGCAGTTCCCGCAAACGCGCTTTTGAATATTACAGATGATATGGTGTTAGACTACTGCAAAGGTCTGGCTGACGTGGTTCGCTCTTTCTCTCACCAGGTGGAAGCAACCACCTTGCCACCGATCCAAGGTCCAGGACACGCACTGAAAGCAGGTGACTGGGTCGTGGTAAAGAAGCACGTGAGAAAGTCGTGTCTGGAACCCTGTTGGAAAGGTCCTTTCCAAGTGATCTTGACGACAACTACCGCTGTGAAGTGTGCGGGAGTTCCCAACTGGATTCACGCCAGTCACACAAAGAAAGTGTTGTGTCCCACAGATGAGGAAGTTGAAGCGCTGAAACTACCAGTGCCTGATAAAACAGTGCTGAGTGCTGAGGCAGAGCAAAACCGAACTGAAAACGAACAGGCACAAACGGAAGAGAGAGAGATATTCTCTGAGGACGAAGAGACCAACTCACTTGGGGGAGCCCAAGGAGAAAGTTCAGACAGCGACGAAGCAGCTGAAGGTGACAAAGAGCCTGAAGCAGCTGAGGGTAGCAAAGAGCCTGAAGCAGCTGAAGGTGACAAGGAACCTGAAGCAGCTGAAAGTGATAAAGAGCCTGAAGAAAGTAACGGTGACGAAGGGCTCGAAAAAGGTGAAAAGGCAGGAGAGCCTGATCAGAGGAGGGCTCTCCCAGAAGCAGACGATACAGAAAAAGAAAAGGAGAACGTGATTGATTCCCTAGAAGGAGGGGACAAGGCAGAACAGGACGAAAAAGTTCAAGCTTCTACAGGAAAGATCGCAGGTCCATCAAATGGACTTGGTGCAAAGAGGAGACTAAGTATATCGCCAATAAAACAAAGGACTAAAGAAAGTTTGAACGACGGAGACAGGCCAAAAGTGAAAGAGAAAAGAAAGGAAGTGACTGTCGTGGTACCATCCTCAAGTGAAGGAAAAGACTTGGCCAAAGAGGAAAGTACCAGTGAGGCAGAATCGAAAAGAGAGGCGAAATTGAAAAGGAAAAGGATACCAAACAGGAGATATTCCGGTCCAGAATGGGCATATGCAGTCAATGACGATTGGACTGACGAGTTTGTATCTCTAAGCCTCGAGAACGAAGAAGAAGAGTTACCAATAGAAAAGAAAAGTTTTATGGACAGTGTTGATTGAAAGGGTAATAAAAGATATTGCTTGCTACAATCTAACGTGATACAAAGAACCAGTTGAGACATTGCCAAACCGGATGAGACACTTGCTGAACTGATAAAAGACTGAGTTATTGCCGAATTGAGACAAATGCTGCTAACCGATAAGTGACTGGCCTCTTGAAGAAGACGGTGTGAACATTGCGCTCGCTCAGCTTTGTAACTGAATTGCTAAATAGTTTCTTTTACAGGTGCTTCTAGCTCTCTGATTCTATACAGATCATGACGCAAAATAGTAGAAAGAAATATTGTAAATATGCGTGTATAGGCTTGATAATTGCATGTGTACTAATAATAATGGCAATAGTGCTTGGAATGCATGGAAAGGGTGAGAATGAGAAAATTGATGCTTCTACTTTTGCTCCTGTTACTGTCACTGAACTAACCGCATTGAAAAGACTAGAATTAGATGAGAGACTCTTGCATGATAAGAAAGAACTTTCGTATAACGTTTTCTATCGCTTGCTGACAGAATATGTTGAGACTATGGATGCGAAAGATTGTTACGTGTGTACACAGATACCGACATCAGTAAAGGAAGGGGTGACCTATCACCACATGCCTCTTACATACGGGATTACATGTAGTATAGTAATGTCTAGGTTTTATGGTCAAACTAACATACAGTATTTTTATTCGAATTATGATGTTACCTTTGCATATGTTCCTATAATAGCGCAGCTAAGCCAGATTGCTAAAGATTGGGATGCTAAAATAATGAGGGAATTTTTCGAGCCAATGCAACCTTTTGAAACGGCTCATAGGGAAAACCTTACCTGCTCGCTCTCTGCAGTAGAAATAAGCTTTTTAGACCGCACAGATGATAGAAGGGCACAAATGAATGCGAAATTAGAAAAAGAGCTACATAAGAGGACTTCAGTAGATAATTATGATTTTGCCGCAATAAAAACACAAGGGAGAATAGCTTTAGATGCTTGGCATGTAGGGAAATTTTGTATATATCGAGGTGAATTCTATTATGACAATATCTTTGTAGGAGCGAGTGAGTGTAAACATACGTTTATCTTTAAGGCCAAATGGACATTCATGATGAACGGACTTGACCCTGTCATTCCAGGTGTATATTACATTTGTGGGTATAATGCCTATTATCGTCTTCCAAAGGGATGGTGGGGGAGATGTTATTTGGGTATAGTGTTCCCAAAGGTTTATCAACTGGGTGACCTATTGATGATTCAAAAGACATCTGGATCCCATCGTATCCAGAAAAGAGAGACCGCAGCTGCTGTGGTAGGAGATATATTTGGAGCCATGATTCCTTCATTGGGAGTCGTGCTGAATTCCATCAAAATAAGAAAGTTGTCTACTATAGTGGATAACATGTTGACAAAGTTTTCAGGTGCTATAATCCTGATAGATGCTGAACTTGCAGCGGAAAGAGCTATGACTCTTCAAAATAGGCTTGCTTTAGACATTCTTTTAGCAAAGGATGGCGGTGTTTGCAAAATGCTTGGTGCACGACACTGTTGTACGTATATTCCAGACAATAGTGTGAAGATTAAAACAATGCTTGCTAATCTAACAAAAGAAAGCGCAGACTTGAAGGAATTGAAAGAACCAGGAGTGTGGGAGAAGGTTGGGAAAGGACTTGCTTCAGTAGGAAATTGGATTGGGGGAATTTGGAATGGAATATTGCTAAAAATAATACAGGGAATTTTAATAGTTCTAATTTGCATATTTGGAATTTGGGGAATAAAAAGGGGAATAATAATGATCATGGAAAGAATTAAGAGAAGAAAGGAAGAGAAAATGATGAAAAGAATGGCAGAAGAATACAAAGCGAAAACTAGGGGAATTAAAAGGAAAAGAGAACTGACAGAATTTTAATGGAATAAAATTTGTGGGCATGATTTAGTGTGATGACAAGTAGTCATCAGAGGAGGGATTGATGAAGCAGAAATGAAGGTTCTACATTTATTAACGCTTAAACGTAGTGTGAAATAATCATGTGTGACTTTAAACGAACTAATAAAGATTGTACGGGGACAAAATGTGCCCTCAGGGTAGTTTGCCAACATTTATAAGCGTGCTTTATATAACGTGCTGTATTAGAATTGCACTAATCCGACCTAATCGTAAACGTGTGCTATGATTTGCTTGTTCGAAATGTTTTAGCTTAGCATTACTTTAGTGCAGGCTTCGGCCTAGTTGCCTGGTCTCACGATTTAGATGCTCGTATTTTTCCAATGTGCTATTAAACGTGTGTTTTTGCTTGAAGCTGTACTTTTCCACTGAGATCGTTCACATGCTTATCTTAAGGTTTCGTGCCAGCCTGGCATATTTTCTCTTTACTCCAAGGTCGATCTGCAGGTGCGGACAATGGAGGCTCTGAAAGTGAGTTAATTGGTATAAAATGTTGCAACTTGCGTACCCGTCTCCAAGGATAATGTATGCTTAAGTAAAAGCTTGAGAACTGTTGTTTTTGATTGGACAATTTGAAGCTAACCTATGAACCCTCCAATGGAAGACCCTACTGGATTTGAACTGTTGTCTATTTAAACCAGGTGCACGAGAAGAAAGTAGCCATTATTGGACATCGCCCATACCCGCCATTTTGCAGGACATTGCAGCTATTATGGCCCACTTTGCTGCGACGCCATTTTGAGAGACTTTGATGCTTTCTCTAATCGAGAGAAAGAGACTTAAATGATTCTTACCCTAGAGACTTTAACTTTGATTTGTCCCTTTGCATGAAGTAGTAGTTTATCTTGCCGCCGTGAGGCAATTGCCCCGTCCACCCCTGCCCCTTTGCCCCGTCCCATGCTGATCGAGAAACGGTACCTGCGAGACGAAGACTTCCTTGAATGCTGATTGAAATTGGTAAATATGAAAGGAAATTGTACAATTGCATTGTGTTTCTTTTAGGTAACCAACTGCTGATTTTGATAAGAGCCCTAGTTAGGAGTTTTCTAAATTAATGTTGCCAAATTGTTTTTGCATGAAGTCCCACATGCCGATGCTAATTTGAGGTTAGATGAGGATTCCTTTTGTCGCACGATGCAATTTGAGACCTTGTTATGCTGACTAAATGTATGCAATTAGCTCATTACAGATTATAGTTCTGGTGATTTGCATTGCCATTATCGAATGCCTTGTTATTCAAATGCTGCATAGATTGCACTTGTTTCGCCGTTATGGACAGCTATTAATGTTCATTTATGTTTATCATTTGGTGTTGAGACACATCTATATTGTGCTAGCTTTGTTAATATAGGGAAATAAATTCACTAACTTTGAATAAACTGGTGTGGTTATTCCTGACTGAAAGGTCAGGGTTCGCCGAAAATGTATTCTGGATTAATTGTTAAGTGTTATGTTGATCAGGGGATTGCTTATGTTCGTTATTGATTATTGGTTTGATTAAATTGACTGATTAAGGGTGTCGAGGGTCCCACTTAGCCAAAAGATTCATCGGCCTAAAGAGCGTCCAAATACAGGTAAACTATTAGTACGGAACGCTCTATCAGTAGTCCAGTCCTGCGCCAGGGCAGGGTACATATAAAGCCATGCCATCACATTCGTAAGGGAAACGTCTTCCCCGTGTGCAACTTTTTTTCCGTCTCACATATACTGATGACATTTAAATATCGACCTGACCTGGAATCTTAACTTGAAAAGAAATATTTTCTTCCAAAGGCCTCCCCAGCCACGGCCTCGTAGGGACTGGAAGGCCTGAGAGGGTTACCGACCGATTGGGCCATATTCACACTCCTTTAAATAAAAAATGAAAAGTAACTAATACGGTAGTGTCCGAAAAACACCAAGTGTCACAAGGACACACCTCACAGTCGTCCCCAGAACTGTGCAAAGAAGTCCTGTCAAATGGTAGCCTTTCACTTGTGTTTCAGTTTTGCATCTTGGTTAATGAAGGCAATGACCCTGGAGAACCGTTTCCTAAATGCCTGTTACTAGAGACTCTACCTTACCAGGCATTCCAGGTGACTTTCACTGTCCATTTTGTTTGTTTCTAGTAGGAACAGTGCTGATTGCTGTTGACGTGGATGTTTTAACAAGAAATATTAATGCAAAAGTTAACATATTTTGTGTCAAAACTGCATAGACAAGTGTGTTTAACGTAGAGAAAAATGTATGCATGCATCTGAAATGTGCCCACGGGGAGTGGTCACCAATGTATACGAAGACTAATGAAAATGCTTATTAATGTTGAAATGTTATGCATTATAGATACATTTTGTAGTAATATGTCATAATTAAGGTTAGATGTTAAGAGTTTTGCTTTCTAGTAATGTAGGCCTAATTTTGCAGGGCTTTGGCCTAGCTGCCTAGCCCCATGTTTGAATTGCATTTTTAACTGGTTTAATGCTGTGTTTGTCCTGAAGGACGCAAAGCTGTACTTTTCCAGAAGCTATGTGTGTGTGTGTAACCGTAGTAGAATTCTTTCTCAAGAGAATTGGCTTGTTAGAAGGCGATGTTCTTGCTAACTGCAACAGTGTAATTCGCAACAGGTACAAGGTTAACCGTACTAGGAGAAGACAATGGAGACACTGACAGAGACTTGAAATGTAATAACTGCTACCTGACATTCCAACCGTTGAAAGCATCAATAAAATGGACCAATCCATGACATGGGAACTGTGAATTGTCGAAGATTCTAGTGAATTCTAAATGAAATAATTGGATAAAGATAACGCCTCACCAAATATTGTCCAATAGGTAATTAGGGGATAGTTGGACAGTTTCAACTTAATGACCGTGCACAAGGAGGAAACTGTCATTCTTTCCTTTGAGGAATTTCGTGTTCATCTTCTGAACCATTCTTTGAGCTGTTCCACTTTGAGCCATTCTTGTTCATCCTTTGAGCCCTTCTACTTTAGCAGTTTGAAGCCTCCTACCTGAGCTACTCTTTGGGACACTTTTGTTGTTCTGAAGATTTAAAACCATCCTCTACCCCATTCCTGCCTGATGCTAACTTCTTCTCTATCTGAGGAAAGTGGTCATTCCTTAGCTATGCTATCTTATGCGTCTTGAAAGAGACTCTTACTTTCCTTAATGCTTAAGAATTTGCTCCGTTCGAACTCTGCTGATGGTGAATCGACTGATATCCTGAGGACGAAGACTGACGCTGCTTGCTGATCTGTTGGATTGGTAACTATCCAATGCAAATTGTAATTGTTTTGCTTTTCCTTTCTAGGTACCAACTGCTATTTTGATAGAGACCTTAGTTCAGATGTTTTCTAAATTTGTGTTGCTAAATTGTTTTGCATGAAGCCCAACATGCTGATGCTAATTCGTGGTTAGTTGAGGTGTTCACTATATCCGATGCAAATAGACAAATGACTGAGTTCTTGCTTTGTTTAGTCATGTACTAACGAGACTTTGCTATATTGATTCATGTTATTGTTGCACATTATAATTTGGACGTATATAATCTATGCTTTGATTTTGATGTGTTCATTACTAATGAGTTTAATCCACTTGAGATTAGATTGTTAACAATAGGGAAATAAATGTTCTAACTCCAATTAAACTAGTGTGGTTATTCATGACTGAAAGGTCATGGTGTGTCCAATTGCTAATTCTTATTGATTGTTTATTGATTATTGATTAGTTACTGTTAACATTATTGATTTATTGATTAATGGTGATAAGAGGGCATTTTGTACTGGGAAGTCTCCAAACGCGGTCCAAAGGTTCATTGACCTGTTCGCGTCTCCTTGTAAGTATACTTATTAAGGTTCTGACGCGCCTTCTTTGCCTTCTATAGATCATTCACGATTCATCACTTATGTATGCCACAGCTGTGAATTACTTGCCGAACGAGTTCAGAGTCCAGCTGCACAGTAACACTGTCTCTCAGCTTTCAGTAAAATATATTTTACCTTCAAGAGATTACTAGCTCAGTATTATATTTTGTTCATCAGATTAAGCAGGTAGATTGTATTATGTTTGGCTCAATACTATGATATCTTCTTCGTCAGGTTTAGTTCTCGACCAAACAAGCAGAAGTGATTGGATTTATGCACTGCTGGGTATCCACATTCACTGTTACATCCCTGAATACTCGAGTACCGCATCAACTCGCAAGCGCCTCATCCTAAATGCGATCAACAGAGGCATGTATAGCTAATCTATGTTCGCCCTAAACATCGACTCAAAATATCCCTTGACCATAACATCATGCGCAAAATATTGTGACTACAAAAATATTGAAGGTAAGGAAATCACTTTAAAAAAAATAGTATTACAGTTTAATATATAATCTACTATAATATTGTTCTTTCCTATGTTGTTTTGCAGCATCATATTTTTTTTAATCTTTGTATTTGCATTTGATATAATAACATGTTGGTTGTATTTTTTGTCCAGCATAGTAATATGATATAGGTATATCATCTGTCTTGGATTCCACCATCACCATCGTTACATTGGTATTACTCAAGTCATACATATTACAACGCCATTAATAAATGTTGACTTACTCTTCCAAAGATTAAAGAGTATATAGGTTCACAACCACTTGCATCTTATTGATGCGTTACATTGCACCATGTTGCATGAAAACCAAATGAACAAGTAACAATTATGGGGCGACTATTCTCTCACTTCAAGGACTCGTTTCCCTATGTCTAGAAGCGCATATCGCTCAGTACATAATTTGATTGTCAGGTAATGTGGTATCGCCCCTCTAAGCTTACGGGGAGTGCGATAGAGTGTATTCCAAAATACATTCCCATTCTTTCCCTTGAAAATCACACCCCATCTCCCCCTCCCATTCACTCTTAACTGGTGTCAGGAAGAATGTGGTCATGAACAACGTAGACATTTAGAGCTAGGATATTAATTTACTCCCACCACCATATTTTAGAGGAATCTGGAGAAATTTGTGTTTGCTTATCACCCCATGAACAGCCCATTGATCTTATTAGGGCTGCATGTGTCACAAACTGATATTCAGCTAGCCTATTTTTGTTTATCACACTTCTCCATGCCCTTTCTTCAAAACAAGCACCCATTATCAGCAGCCCTGCAGTGGACTACTATTCCTGTCTGCTTGCAGTGAAAAATCCTTCACCAGGGGTGAGCACATCTACCACTGGTAAAGTGGGGGCATACACCACGTGCTGCAGTGCCTTTTCACCAGTTTTGTCCCGCTTCACAAGGAATCTATGGCTAATAGCTTGGGTAATTTCACTGCTGCAAGCACATTCCCACCAAAAGAGCAAACAGTGTTCCCTCCTGGTGTGGTCCGCCAACATACCCCTTCTCTTTGCATTATATGTCTTCCAGCCCTTTTGCCACCCACCATAGTTGGCCCGCCATCTGATATAAATCAAAGTCAGGGTCCATCAGACCCCCCCTTCCTTGTCGTGCGTTGGGCAACCTGCAGCAAAACTTGTTGTTGCCCATCATCCCAGATTAAGTAACACAGTAGCATGTTCATATTTTAACCCACATTTGGGGTATTCATACCAAGAGATTTGTAAATATTTATAATACTCTGGGACGCATAATCATTTTGGTTAGTGCTACTTGAGCTACTATGGAAAATTTCAGCTTGCTTCAAATCCTTCAGGGATCCCTGTGTGTTTAAGTTACCCTTCATGGTGTCTTCATCTCTAGGGTATATTGTGATTCCCAAATATTTAAACTTCCATGACTCCCAGTGCATATACCACCTCCCGACTAGATCAGGGATGTGTTGGGGGTCAAACAAGACATATTCTTAATACATTTCTTCTCCAATTAGTATGAAGACCAGATGTACCTCTCAACAGTTTCAACATTTGAGTGCTCCATTCTATTCCAGAAGCAGCACCTCATTAGAATAGGTGAATACATCACATTTTTCCGCTCAAAACTGACTATTTTTTACAAAGTGGGTAGCTGTGGATTTTGGGCCATAGCTCAGCCGACACCTAGGGAACCCTAGAAAACTTGCATGTGTTAGAAAACTAGACACCAGAGGGAATCTAAAGTGGGGTGACTTGTGCAGCTCTCACCAGGATTCTTTTACCCAGAATCCCTTGCAAACCTCAAATGTTGACTGGGGGATTCTAGGGTGGGGTGAGTTGAGTGACTCTCACCAGGTGTAGGTAGTAGGAATTGTGTGGCTTCCTGCGAATTCTGGAATTTTCCATCACAGAAATATAAGGACAATAAAAGATTTCCAGCAAAGCTTGAGGTTCTGAGGGCATTGTGGGTAAAGGAACTGTGTGGGATCAATGCAAGGCACACCACCCTAGAATCTCCTGGCTTTCTAGTTTTCAAAAATGTCTATGGTTTGTAGGTTTGCATGGCTGGCGCTACAGCATGGCTCAAGTAATGCAGCTATCGCTATTTCTTATCTATCAATGTAGCACTTTAGGGCTTTTGTGTTCTTACCAGCTGGCATTTGGGAACGTGGGGTGGCTGCCCACAGATTCCAGAACTTTCTGTCACGGAAATATGAGGAAGAAGTGTGTTTTTAGTCAAAGTTTGGCCCTCGCAAAATTGTTTCCGCACCAGTACTGCAATTATATCCGTCATTTATTTTAAACCCCCAGCCCAGATTTTATCTCACTAGGTTTTTATTGGGCACTGTGCATTTTTAGTGGCATTTCCCGCACAAGGGAGATGGGTGGACAATCTTCCTCCTTGTCCTTGTGACAATGCCTTGAAACAATCAGCTGCCCATTTTTTTATTATTTTGTGCACTTTATCATTTTCCAAGACGGGCCTTTTTGCTCCCACTATTATTTCCAATATGGCTTTAGGCTCTTGAATTCACTGGAGTCCCAAGAAGTTTGCCTTTCAATTCTTAATTTTATAAAGGGGGCTCTTTCCATTAGGAGACAATATAGTTAATGGTCATTCAGAGCTTTGAGAATTAATCATGTGAGATGTTGATGAGAAGAAATTTTAGATAATATTTTTTTTTGGTACATTTTCTTTTAGCTAGTAACCAGTGTTCCCTTCAAGATCATCTTTGTGCTGTTTATTATTACTTGCCCAGGTTCATTTTGACATTGTTGTTCTGAATGTTTCTTCTGTGCTTCTATGATTTACTAAAATTGAATAAAGTTTTCATGACTGACTGGGTTTGCAGGGCATTGTGGGTAAGACAATGTTGTGTGCTCCATGCAAAGCATACCACCCTGGACTCCCCCGGATGTCTAGTTTTCAGAACTGTCTGGGTCTGGTAAGTTTTCCCAGGTGGGAGCCTATCCAAATCCAAAAAGTGCAGTCATGCACCATTGAAAGTGGGACGATATTGGGAGTTAGCCACGCGCTCCTGGCCCATATTTAAAAGCAACACCCAAAAGAAGCAAATGTCCTCTCACTTAATATTGGGATGGGATATTTTAGTCCACATGGGAGCAGATACACTGCTGAGCCTTTAGAGGTGAGAGTGGACTTAAAGTTAGGATGAGCCACACCCACTTCATTATTTTATTAAAAATATATATTCCAGCCATTAAGTGGGCTTTCTTCCCCCCCAAGGGAACACTGTGGACAAACCTCCTGCTTGCCCCAGGGGGATAGGAGGGGAGTCAGAAAAACGGTTCTGCGGTATTAGGGGTGGGGGTGTGACTAATGCCAGAGTGCAACACCCGCACCACTTTCTTTTGCCTTCAAAGTGCATTTCTGGTGTCATGTGGACTATGCCTCACCTGGGGGCAGATGTTGGGCATACTCTCCAATTGGGACAAACCTCCTATCTGCCTCCACGGGGTTAGAAAGGTACTATTGGCTCTTCTGGGGAAGGTTTATGGCTCGATGCCAGGGTAGGCTGCATGCCGACCACACACCAGAGAATTCAAAATGTTGCCAAAACAAAAAAAAAAGGGTTCGTCCTACCCTAGCATCAAGCCACACTCCCACCACAGAAGAGTCAATAATGCCTTTCTCCCTCCTGGGGGCAGAAAGAATGTTTGTCCCAATTGAGGAGATTGCCCCAAACTGACCCCCAGGGTGTATAGAAAATGCACTTGACTTACCTTTGAGGTAAAAAATAAAAGCGATGTAATTCCTGCTGTTAAATAGACTTTCTTCCCTTCCCAAAGCGCATATTTGGGAGAACCTTCCCAAATGGTACAAACCTCCTACCTGCCCCCATGGGGCAGAAATACACTATTGCCCCTTCTGTGGTGGGTATGTCTCAATGCCAGGACAGGCTGCCCCCTCCTTTTGTTTGTTTTGGCTTAATTTTTCAATCCCTGGTGTTTAGTTGACTTTCTGCATAACCATGGATGTAGATTGATGGTGAATATCTCTGTTCCCCCAACCCGGCAGAGGCAGAAAGCCTTTTGGGCTGTGGGGTGGGGAAAGCACGGGCCCATGCCAAGTGGGGCACTCCTTTAAAAAACACTGCATAAATGTATTGTCTGGTGTCTAGTGGGCTTTCAGATTCCGGAAGGCAAACCGGGAGCAATTTCTCCCATTCACCCCTAGAGGGGCAGAAAGATTGGCTGTGACATTTGCGGGGGGGACATGGTCACGCCCATGGTGGAAAGCCCTTGCCCCTGTACATTTTGTTCCAAAATTTCACTGGCATCTAGTTGGATTTCTGATTTCTTAAGGGGGCAGATGGGGGCAGTTACCCCATCTACCCCGGGAGGGGCATAAAGACTGAAGTCACATTGTTTCAGGTGGGAGCATGGCCGTGCCATGGTCAGCCCCCTCCCCTACATATTCTTGCTTTTAAAATTTCCCTGGTGTCTAATGGGCTTTCTGCCTGTCCAGAGGGGAGTTTAAGGATAATTACTCCTTTCTCCCCACAGAGGTGCAGAAAGACTGTTGTTGCTTATTTTAAGCTGGGGCATGTCCATGTATCTAGTTGGCTGTCTGTCCCAAGGGGGATGATTAGGGATACTTATCTCCCATCTCCAGGGTGTGCAGAAAGATTGATGCTGTATTTTGGGCGGGGAGGCATGGCATTGCCCATGGTGGGCTGCCCCCACCCTTACATTTTCTGTTTTTCCCTGGTGTCTAGTGGGCTTTCTTCCCTCCTCCTGGGGTGAGGGGAGGCTCATCAGGGGTAATCACCCCTATCTACTCCTCAGGGGGGCAGAAAGATTGAAATAATTGGGAGTGGTGGGGAACACAAGCCCTTGCCTAAGGCACCGCTCCCCCATGTCCCTGGGGCCTAGTGGTTGGATCCCTGCTTGAGGAGTGATTTCCTGTAGTGAACCCCAAGCAGGGATCCAAGGGGCAGAGATATCATTGGAAATGAAAGATTCACTGCTTTCATATGATACCTCTGCCAAAGCAATCACTTCTCAGGGGTGCTGACATATACCCCCTGAGCACTGATGCAGTGAAAGTAAAACAAACCCATCGGCCCATTTTACTTTCACTTTGCTGTAATGACGTCAGCGCGTCCTGTGCTCTGATCCTCATCACACCAAAGAAAACAAAAACACTCATGCTGCTTGGGAAGCTCTTGCCGAGCAACCCAAGTAAAAAATAAAATAAAGGGACCCCTTTGGTGCAGAACATCAGAAGGCCCTTTATATGACTCCCTAGTGTCGGTCAATGGCAGACAGATGCATTGGGGAGGTAGTGCGGGTGTCGGCCAACATCCAGACTAAAGGGATTAATTTTAGAGGCTGTGTGTGTTGCTTGACTTACTTCAAGACGGGGCTTGAGTACATTTACTTCCATTTTGTGGACTTTTGGGATCTACTAACTTTAGAAGTGTAGTTGATGAATAGCAAGGGTCTCACTCTTTCATACCTGCCAATTAAAACAATAATTTTATTGTGTAAGAATGGGGTGGAGCCGCGTGTCAAGAAGTGTCTTTGAGTCACTTTTGCCCTTGCCCAGCCCCCAAGTCCCCTTCTCAAAAAAGAAGAAAACAAGCTTACTGAGGCTGGTGCAAATGTCCGGGGGTGTTTTCACACTGCGTAATAGATGTCTACAATTCAAAACCTCCAAAATGAACAGGAAAAACACTATTTACTGTGGTTTTCAGCTGGCTTTCCCTGCCACTATGTGATATTGGCTCCTTACTTGGTGACCGTGTACCACACAATGGCACAGTGTGACTTGCAGACCTGCTCTTTTGTGGGTAGGTGTCTTAATTAACACCGATTATATTTTGGAGTACGTATTTCCCATTTTTCATTTACACCCCCCGGTTCCTCTCACATTTACTGCAGAAACGTATGCCTACATGTTCAGAGATTTATGACATGTTGGCATAGATCTACACATAGAAAAGGTAGGCGAGGTGGATGTGTCTGCATGTAGGTTTGGAAATAGCATTTTGTAGTGCATTAATACTACTGTTGTGCTTCTTCAGCTATTACAAAATGTAGTTGGTGAATAGAACCCAAATTCTTTTCTGTTCAGTTAAACTTATTTTATAAAAAACATAGATCCTCTAGAGTTGATAGGCATGTCTTCATCTCACACCTTTCTTACCTGTCCTAAGAACTCAAATCAACAACACTTGTTCTTACATACAAATGCATACTTGTGATAATCACCCATATTTGATGCACGGTTTGAAGAACCATGGAAGAACACCATTTGTTTGCTTGGCCTGGGTGGCCCGCCTTCAGAAGTACTGCCAGCAATAAATCTTACTTTTGCCAAAGATTTCAAATGTGTCCCTCAAGTCTATATGTCCTTAAAAAGAATAAGGCTTTTTTTACATGAAGCTAAAGCGATACTTTCTTAGCATATTACTTAAGATAACTCCATTTGGATATCTCACTCAACACCTGGGTGCATCGTCCAGTGGATGCTTGGAGAGTGATAGTAGCCAGCCTCTTTATTCATATATTATTACATGAATGGAGAAGCCCATAGCTTTAGAGAGCTTCTAGGTATTCTGCCATATACTCTAACTAGCTTTATCTTATTCATTTATGATTGTTTGGGCTTTATTTCAGGACCTGCATTTATGCACTGCTTTTCTCATTTCAAGGACACTTATTGAAAAGGATTCAGGCTCGATCCTCCATCCAGGAATCTCTTTTGTGTGTTGGGGGAGGGGAGGAATGGGGGAACAGCTGTTATTTCTGTTGGAAATCCTTTATCATGTTTGGTGAAACTGCTTTTGCCCCTCCCTTTGTTTATGACCTGAAAGTTGCCTTTGGCTATAGATGCACTGGTTTTCAACACATTTTTTTATTTTAGGACCAAGTGGACTGGGATGCACATCGAGTGTGGTGGAATGACTTTTTGTTAGAAATTAGGTTTGTGGTTGGCTAGGGTATGCACCTGAGCCAGTCAGAAACCACCACTCTAGTCAGGGTAAGTAAGTTACACACCAAAAATAACCTGTGCTCACCCCCTGGTAGCTTGGCACAGAGCAGTCAGGCTTATCTCCAGAGGCAATGAGTAAAGCATCTGTGCAACACACTCACACAAGTGACATAATAAATACACAACAAAAGACACTCCACACATGACTATATAAAAATATATTGTATATATTTATAAGATAGAGCAACACCACAATATTCATAACTACTGTCCACACTATGCAGATCATGAGTCAGTACTCATTATCTTGGCTATGCAAGAACCAAAATGTTATACATGATAGAGTCAGGGCATGAGATGCAGTAGTAACACATGTAAACAACATATTTCACAAATGATACATGATCACCAAAGTAACATAACTGGGTTTAGAGCCCAGACTCCTAGTCGTACCCCCAATTGCCAAACACCAACAGTGAATGTCTAGGGGATGAAATACATGTTCACTCCAGAAAGGTACATATGAATTACCATAAATCACCACAACGACATCCCCCCTGCATGTCATCATAAAATTGGGTAGAAAAATCTAATATATGAGAGGCACTTCTGCAGAAAACTTTCCTAGCGATTTTAGGCATTATGCGAGTAGCTTGGAAACAACAGTGTGAAAAGAAAGTAAAAGAAAAGTAACCTTAGGTACGGCACCTTCATTGTGGAGATGATGACACGAAAGTAGGAGTACCTGTGCTTATAGTAGTGGTTCGATGGTAATTTCTTCAAGGGTCCCCACCGGGACTAGGCCAATGGTGGTGGGGACTCTGTGGCCACACAAAGGGCAGGGTCCTCATCCAGGTGCTACACGGTTGGCATTGGCGTGGAGCAAGTGACCTTTCCATGGGGACAGTCTTGCACCCCGCTCCAAGTAGAACTAGGCCATCCGTGAAGGTGTGTGGGACAGCTTCAGCTGGCCCTCGAAGGTCCCCGGTAATGGTTTGTGGCTGATGTATCGGGGTCACATGTGGGCCATGCTGGGCTTCTCCCCACATGTTTGGGGCAGCCTCTGCTGCCCCCTAGCCAGCCCACAGCCTTGTTAGAACGCTCCCTGTTCCTGCCAGGGATTCCCAATGCTAACCTATGTGAGGAGCAGCCCTCAGATTAGTAAAAAACAAAATAGGCTGTTTGTCACTACTAGAACGCGCAAAAACATAATAGTACTTGTCCTATCTTTTACTTACACAGCACTCTGCCCATAGGGCTATCTAGAGCCTACCGTAGGAGTGACTTAGGTGTAGTAAAAAGGGGGTTTGGGCCTTGGCAAATAGTCTGACTTGGCAAGTGAATGTAGCAGTAAACTGCACACAAAGGCACTGCAGTGACAGGCCTGAGAGAAGTTTGAAAGCTTACTTCTGTAGGTGGCGCAATCAGCGCTAAAGGCCCACTAGTAGCATTTAATTCACAGGCCCTGGGTATATGGTACAGCTCTTTACAAGGGGCTTACAGATAAATTAAATATGCCAAACAGGTGTAAGCCAATCATACCAAGCTTTAGGGGAGAGAGAACATGCACTTTAGTGAGTTTGTGCCAGTATTCCAAAGCCCTAACTTAGCCACCCAAAGGTATTGATGGGTTACCGAAATACCCAAAAACTGTATATAGCTAACCAAAGGAAATAAATATTCAATGTAAATGTTGAGAGAATGTAATATTTTTATTGGGTTCATAAAGTGAAAGTATGTTTGGGCCAGATGTACAAAGAATGTAATTGGTAAAAGGGGTCACAAATAACACATCAACTTCTACTGAATCCTTTCAGTTTTTGCAAACCGACTGATGACCTAATAGGTCAGTTCACAAAAACCTGATTCGTGGCAGATGCAGGTCAACCTATCTCATGAATGTTAATGAGGTAGGTCACAAATTGAGACCCACTATGAATAGCAGCCATCACAGGAATGGTGGCCTGCTGAAGTCAGCAGACCACCATGTCGGTGATTGGTTTTAAATAAAGCAATCATTTTTAAAAATATTTATTTTAAAGGCAAACAGGCTACATTAAACAAAAATGAAAAATGTAACTAACATTTTTAAGAGTAGGCAGTTGTTCATGGGACAACTGTCTACTCTTAAGATTTTTTTTTCAACATTCTCAAAGGAGAAGACATTTCTTGGTACCCCTTCCCATTTTTGAATTGCTTACCATTACATGTTAGTAGTCGGTGGTTGGAACAACCCTAAGGGGCCAAGTCTAATAGTATGGCACAAAGAGCGGGAAAGGAGGGCAGACTGTGAGAGCACGCTTCTGCTGAGGGAAGCACAGAGGGGGATTGGCCGGATGGGAACAGCCCAGGTATGGGGTGCAGTTGTTGAAAGTCTGAAGACTCCTGAGCCTCAGTCACACGAGACAACACCCACGGCCTCTCCTAGATGAGTGTCCTTTAAACTTCCCACAATTGTCACTGGGTCTGCCCTGCTCTAGTTGGTCAATATATATATAGATCACAACATAGGTCAGTGAGAAGCTATATTGATACCGGGGATCCATGTACCAGGACCGACTGGACTCAGCGAAAACTACTACACCGACTCAGGGGGTGCAGGAAGGAGGGCTATGGGGGCTAGGATATTGGGAGTATGACATAATCTGCCTAATGTGGACGATCCGTGATCCTCCTGCTATTATGTAACATCTTCCCATTACAAAAAACAAATGTTAGTAGTCAGTAAATTGTTAATGTTTAGCTGTCAGATTTCGGTCCCAAAACATTAATACGTACCATTCTGATTCAGCATTTGAAGGGGTGCCCTAATCACGCTGAACCGGTATTTGGTTGCAAACCCAAATTGTGATTCAGTATCGTGTTACCAAATGTAAATCAGAGTTTTGTTCATACGGCCTGATTTCGATAACCAGATCATTTGTGATTTCAAAAGTCTTTATACAACTGGCCCTTAATGTCACACTTACTGTCTAGTTTTAGCATTTGTTTTGGGTGCACTATTCATGTCATCACTACTGAGAGGTAGTGGAACTAATCTACTTCTTACTGCTTTTAAGTAGAGTGCTGGACTGGGAAGAAAAGGTTGAAACTCTATCCCAGGAGGAAAACACCCTGATTCTGTACTGCACAATCAGCAAAATGTCATTGTGATAAATTCAACCGAAAACTTATTTCACCAAGGTATAGCAATGACCAACTCAAAAAGAGACATAGAGCTGCAGACTGTAATTTGCTCCTGCAGGTTTTGTCAGTCATTATTCCAAGATAATATCACCAAAGAAATATATTGCAATAACGTGCATAGACCCAATTCGCTAGCTGGGTCTACTCGTTTCAGTTAGTCCATGTAAAAGGGGATAGGGAATGGCTATCCCTCTCACCAGTAGAAAGCCAGTAGTGATGGAGCAGTGTCCAATATATCACCTCCCGACACGTTGTTAGCATTGCACCACCAAATCCTACTCAAAGTCCACAGACTATGAAATGGGGAAAGAGGGCAAGGCATTTGGGTTATTTGCCTAGGAGGAAGGGGACAGTCTCTCCCAACCTACAAACTCCTACCTGCTGTAATTCTTGCCCTGCCCACTACCAACGCCTACTGAGGGATCCATGAGCTCCTCTCTCCTGCCAGATTATTTTTAGAATGATCTAATTCACCTCTCTCATTGACTACTGCTTTATGCTGCTATATCCCACATGACTAATAGTCAATCTTGCCCCCTCCCTCACAACCTACTGTATTGGGCCCATTGGTAGGGAACCATGGCTTGACTGACAATAAAATGGGGCTGGTTGGGAAGGGCATGTGGGAGCTGAACCCCAATGTTTTATGCACGCAGATTTTTACCTTAGGATGATCAGCTCCGGGATGTCTCATTGATCTAGTGGTACCCTACCAATCAATGAACCATCTTTCTAGCAGAGTGAAAGCAAGAATCGAAACTTGAAGCATTTAATAATTGAGTTCTAGATCAAAATGGAAGACATTGATTTATTACAGAATTGTAAATAATATTGATACAGGGGAATGCATAAATCTGTCATAAAGACTCAAATACAGAAATACAAAATCGTAAATCATAGTAAAATCCCTATTTAGGCAAATAAATCTTGAGAGATTTTAAGTGTCAAACGCCTAAAGAGTATTGACAGCATCCTAAGGGAGAAAGGGAAAGTCTCAAAATAATCACTAAGGGCCAGATGTAGGAAGGGAAAATTTTGCGACTTGCAATTTGCGAGTCATAGCGACTCGCAACTTGCAACTCGCAAAAGTGCATGCAGAAAGGTGTATCAGACACCTTCTGCGACTCGCTATGGGGTCGCAAAAAGACCCACCTCATGAATATTTTTGAGGTGGGTCGCAAATTGCGACCCCATAGCGAGTCCATGCACTCACAGGGATGTGGCCTGCTGGAGACAGCAGACCTCCATGTCTGTGACTGCTTTGTTTAATAAAGCAGTTTTTTTTTGGAATTGCAGCCCGTTTTCCTTAAAGGAAAACGAGTTGCAATTCAAAAAAATAATGAAACCATTGGTTTCATTTTTTCAGAGACCACTGCCTGCTCTGAAAAAATATTTTCTGCGACATTCACAGAGGGGAAGGGGTCCCCTGGGGACCCCTTCCCGTTTGCGAATTCGTTACCATCCACTTCAAGTGGGTGGTAACTGCGAGTTGGTTTGCGACCGCTTTCGCTGTCACAAAGCAACTCAGCATCCCTTCCTATTTGCGAGTCGGAATCACAGACTCACAAAATGTGACTCTGCATCGCGATGGCCGTTTTGCATGTCGCAAACTGCGTTTTTCGCAGTTTGCGACATGCAGAACGGTTGCTACATCTGGCCCTTAGTATAGAGAGGAAAATGAAAAGTCTTCCCTGAATCTTCAAAACCACAAGTTTTTATATGCAATTCATGTATAATAATGAATAGAAATTGCAGATTCAACATGGTATGATCATAATTATGCTGCCCTGGCCAATGAAAAACAACTATGTATGTTTCTTCACACTAACCCATTTCTTATGGGAAGAGAAATCTTCTGCTTGCTTCCTCAGCGAGTGTACTTGGAGATATACAATGTAATATGAAACATACACATACCTGCATCAGAACTTCCTTAGTAAATTGTTCAAAATGATACATTAAGGACATGATGGAGAGTTTCATTCACAATACATGCTTTCTAATACAATCACCCCCTTTGCATCATGACACTCTGTGCTTTGCGGAAACTGTGGGGAGAAATGACTGGCAGCGGGTGGCTGGTTGATAGAGGGGAGTGAAAGGAGCAAGATAAGTGGAACAACAGAAACTGCTGATTGTAAACAAATGGTGTCTCACATAAGCAGATGAAGCGAAAGGGCTTGGATTTTTAGTAATTTAGTAATAATGCAACATTTTCCAAGCACACAACAAAGAAAATGGCAATGTGATTTTAAGCACTGTCTTGCAAAACTGTTTCAACTATCTAAATTTTGTAATTATTAAAAAATAAAAAGAAATTTCTGGGAAGGGATTTTTTATGTGTACCCTTTAGTTGCTTATCTTAAAGTGCAGATCTGTATTTTTGCTTGAGAAGTGTTTATTTATTGTGATCTTTTTGATGATTTGGCAAGTATTTCCCTGTGTGTAGCAACCCCTCATTTCTTTGCCCTACATTCTGTGGCAGGCCCTCCACCACAACAAACATTTCTGATAGCAATGTGATTCTTCCAGACCATGATGAAGGAATCCTGAGAAGCCTGTCTGGTGATACCTTCCATAATATACTGGATCAGAGCACCTTATATGCTGTTAAAAGTGGCCAGATCAGACAGTGGCCTTTGGAATGCTTCTCACAGCCTGCCAACTGTAGCCTTAAAGCAACAGTAGGATTTTATGAACTGGCTGTTAAGCAATTTGAATGAGGTAAAATTTGAATTCTGTGTTCAGCAATGCTGTTTGATTGTGCTTTGAGCTTTATTTCTGGATGCCAGCCAGCATTTTACAGCTGAGAACCTGGGCAAGTAAAGGTTGGTTCACCTTCACACAGTGAATCAATCTACAAATGAATCTCAGTATTGCTGGGAGCCAAGCACATACCAGGGGAAATGTCTGTGGCTTACACAGTAATCTAGAGCATTCTCAAGAAACTGTTAATTATTGTTCAGAGCTCATTGTTTACTGGAGATTTTCAAGAAACCCAGTAAAACAGGCTGATTGTGCAGGTGCACTGCATTGCAATTACATTGCAGAGATAGTGCTTTAAATAATAGGATTGGACCCCGAGTGAGAGATCACTTGATCTTTCAAATATTTCTCCAGAAATGTACATATCATAAACTAGAGCATCCACTTGTGGCATGTTGCCTTCTTTCGAAGCCAACATGCAGTGGTAGATATGAGAAGTTACCTTCTGGCAGACCCATCTATCATGATGTGTGATTCAAAACATCGCTTTTGTTAGGCAGAAAGTCCTTAATATCAAATGTATATTTTCCAGGGAAGACCAACTTCAAAATATGCAATGGTTCACCCCACATGCACAAGTTTTCAGCCCCAGCTTCAACCTGATTCAACATTCAGAGGAGAAATCAGCACTGTACAGTGCAGTGTTTGGGATGAAAGAACAAACTGCAGCACGTTTTCCAAATATTGAATAAGATTCATCCTAAAATTCATTTGGGGCCCAACATATATTATTCCAACTGTAACTTCTCGAGTTATAGGCCCGAGCCACAGGGCCTGAAGCAGAAGGGCTATAAGTCTATTAGACCATTCCACCCACTGAGGTAATAAATTAAAAAGACAAAGATTGGAATGTTGGAGCAGAAGATTTATACCAGCCATTAGAAGGCCTGAGCTACTCCATTGTCTTCAATGGAGCTTTAAACATTCCAGTGTTCTAATGTGGACTATTTTGGTCTATTGATTGTTAACATATATTTAAAGTGTACAGTTTTGTTCTACTCCAAGTAATTTTCTAAACCAAAAGTAGCCAAGTAGGTTATGAGTATTTTCATTATTTCCCTATTTTATGTGGTTTATCTTGTGTATCCTGGAAGTTACAACTTTGGCCTTACATGAAGAACTCAATCAGTATTTGGGTCTAGTACCTGTCATGGAAAATGGCTAATAACTACAAATAAACCTTTATATCCAAGTTTTTATAAAATGGAACATTTGTATTTATCATTACTAAAAAACTGTGCTTCAGTGCTGTCACAAGCCTAGATTAGTTGAAACTGCATAGCATGCATTGTAAAGGCCACCTTGCTGTGGCTGACAGCCGTTACTCTGTTCCTGTGATAGGGGTGGCATCCACTAAATTTAGAAATTACTACCAAGATGACGATCATTTCTATAGCATTGTCAGGAACTGCTGTCATTGTGGTTCCTGTCAGTGCTATTTAGAGTTTGGTGAAGGGCTCTGTTAAGATGATGGTGCTCTGCACCAAACTTGTATTTTTCTAATTTCAAAACAAAATCCTGAAGCAGGGTTTTCTTTTTTTAAATAAAAAATAAAATGCTACCCTTGCCATGGGACTCATCTTTCATGGTGAGGGGAGCTTTCTTCATTTTTCTCTGCCCCTTACCGCTAGGGTTTTCCTGGGGGCGATGTGAGGTGAAAACTGAGCTTTAATTGCACCAATCTACATTAGGTGAGTGGGATTAGCAGTCTATCTCTGATGGCCCTTACTCCATATGGCCATCAGATTAATTTAATCACAGCAGACAAAGAGCAGCCTATTGATTAAACCTAAGATGAACCTGCATATAAATTTGAAGGGCGGACCATTATTTTGGCCGTTTAGGTACTCCATTGCCGTTGTGACAGGGTACCTGTATTGGCAAGATATCAATCGTCCACTTAGTCCACAGTTGTTTACTCTGTTGTTGTGGAAAAGTGGATAGAACAAATACGTTATTCCCTTTGGTTATTACTGGCCTTTTTGTTAGGGTGGCTATAGCCAGGATGTTATCAATTGTAGAGCATGCATGCCTGAAACTTGGTAGGTGGAACTGTATTATGTTCTTTTCCTTTGTACAGTCAGCCAGGAACCTTAGAAGATATTTGCCATAAATATTCCATTTTGTGACATTTAGACTATTGGGTTTATCTCGTCCATGTTGTGTTTTGGCATTAAAACTGATCCTTTTCCTAATTGTAAGATGTGTTTATTAAAGATCATAAGATAATATAGAGTTGTCAACAGGTGACCCCACTTTGCACTATCCTCTTTTAGGACTTCTGTGGGAATTCCTTTTTGGGCCAGGTGAGCAAGATGCCTTACAACTATTTATTAGTGTCACTGTTTTCTCATAAGAAATGTAATAATTGTCTGGTGTTTTATGGTGTGTACTTTGTTGGGGGTGGTGACCTCTTCTCATTAAAATTCAGAGTTAAATTCTTCCCAACTCCAGTGTGTAATGAGGTTCTTTATAGATTTGTGTACCATGGTTTGCTAAAGACCAGATTGTGTGCATATTTTTACTTCTGATAGCTTTCAAGAGTAAGAGTTCTAGGCACTTTCCTTGCTCGTCTTTTCTTCTGTAGGCATTCATTTAAAAAAAAAAAATATACCATTATATTTGATTAATTTCTTGAACTCTTTATATTGATCTTGGAAGTTTCGAAATTGCTCTTAATTCCCACGTGACTGTTTTTTAGTATATGTATAATTTTTCCAAATACTGGACCAGTAAATGCCTCTTTCTTTTGATACTAGACAATTAATTTCCCATATGTATATCCCATCGTTAACTGAAATGCTTTGATCATATTTTAGATTGGTTATAAAAACTTGCCCCCACAGTTTCTGAATCTTATTATTAATTTTACAGTACAATGTTATTTTCGTATTTGTAGTTTTCACAGTTGATTCTGCTTCAAATGTGTTTGCTGAGTTTAGCCAAAAATGTGACTTTTCTAGGCTTACGTGTTGAGGCTGATGATCCCTCTCTGGTCATTACACTATTGTGTGTTCACTTGAAATAATAATACATTCTGACACAAAAAGAAAAGTGTAGTTGATAAGTGATTTCCTTCAAGTTCCGAAAAATGTGTAGTTAGCAGGGCTATCATCTTTGAATCTTCATGAAAGTTGCCGAATCAAAGATGTTAAAGCATGATTCAAATGTGTTTGTCCATAGCTTTATGTCTCTTTTTTTCATAAAGTGGACATAGAAGGAATATTAATTATCTACCACATCTTCTGAATTCCTGCACTTATATAGTAAATTAACATTAATTCTCACTCTTTATTAATATAGTTGATAAGTAGTTTTCTTTTATTAGTGCCTTCAGTTCACTTAGTAGTGAAGTAAATCCTATTTTCTTTTTATTAATTTGAGCAGGAAAATAAATATTTATTATTGCTCAGAGTGTCCTATCTGTAAATTGTAGGCTCCTAGCCAGAATGTTTCTTGAATATGTTAGTTGATCATTCCACGAAGGTCTAGTTTATCATTTATTAAAGTTAAAACGCCTCCAATTGGTCTTCATTTTAGGCTGGAGTTTCGAGTGCTGTGCAATTTTGGAAATAGATACTTTTTGCATGCCAGGATTCCTGAAAACATGCTATTTGATAGTGCTTAATTCTGTGTCGCATAGTTTTAATTGTCTTTGTAGACCCACTATTATCAAGAGAAGGATCTGAACATTGTCACGACATCTATGGTTCTGGGAAGTATTTTTTATCAGGGTCACTGTTGCCAACTATTGTTTTTGCTTCTGGTTGCTCCGTGTTGCTCAAGAGTTTTTGGCCACTGTTTGGTACTTCAGATACTGAAAAATATATTTGTCTTAAAATTTCCGAGTAGTTTATTACCATGAGTTCTAAGTTATTGACTTAATTTATAGCAAGTGCATCCATCTCAAAGTGTTTGCCCCCATGAATATTCCAACGAGTATTGCTATTAAAATTATGATTTTTTTAAAGATGTATGGCTGTTTCTTTTTTACTACTTGTTGGAAATGGCCCTTTCTGCTGGGTTACCCCCAAGCTTTTTGCCTTCCCCCACCCCACTTTTTGTTGGGTCTTTTTGTTGGGCTTGGGAATCTGAGCACTTTACCACTGCTGACCAGTGCTAACGTGCAAGTGCTTGTCCCCCTAAACATGGTAAAATTGGTGTATCCACAATTGGCATATTTAATTTACTTTTAAGTCTTTTGTAAAGTGGTAAACCATATACCCGCGGTCCGTAAAGTAAATACTACTAGTGGACCTGCACCACTGATTGTGGCAGCCGCACAAATATTCTGTGCAACCTGTCTCAGGCCTGCCATTGCAGAGGATGTGTGTGCAGTTTCACTGGCACTTCAACTTGCCATTTAAAAACTCTTGCCAAGCCTTAAACTCCCCTTTTTACGTATGTCACCCTCGAGGCAGGCCATAGGTAACCCATAGGTCAGGGTGGAATGCACGTAAGGCAGGACATGTACTTTTAAGTTTTACATTTCCTGGTGGTGAAAAACTCCCAATGTTTTTTTTCACTACTGTGAGGCATACTCCTCTCATAGGGTAGCATTGGAAATTCCTTAATATACTTTTAAACCGTAATTCCTGATGAGAAAGGAGTAGCTACTTCATGTTTTATTTTATTGGAATGGTAACGATAAATCCTATTTACTGATAAAGTTGGATTTAACATTAGTATTTTAGAAATGCCTCTTTTAGAAAGTGGGCATTTCTCTGTTTTTACTGTTCAATGTGCCTGACAGCCTATCTCCAATACACATCTGGACTGGGCTTGGTGACAGCTACTTTTATGCATTCCCTCCAGACAGCCACGGCACAGGACACGTAAATGCACCTGCATTCGCTTGCATACTGATGGGTCTTCCTGGGCAGGGGGGATGGGAGAGGTCCAAACTTACACTTCAAAGGTTAGTGGCCTGATCCCACACAAAGGGCTGATTACCCCCCCACAAATAACCTGGCGGATAGGGCTGGGTTGAAAGGGATCAATGTGCACTTCAGAGAGTTCCTTTTAAGCCATCCCCTATATCAAAGGCACTTTTAGGTATAAGTGCTGAAGCTCTGACCCTACCAAATCAGTACACTACTGGACGTGGGAAGAACTCTGCTTGAGTAAAGGCTGCTGTGCTGTAGGGATTGCCACCTTTCTTTGACTTACTGTTCTGAGGAACTGCTTCTCTGCTTTGGTGAGCTGCCATGCTGCCTGCTGATCTCTTCCCTGCTGAGGCCAAGGATTGAACCCGGAGTGACTCCAAGGGCATGCTGGCTTGCCCTCTGTTCAAGATATCTCAGGGCCATCAAAGATTTTGACTTTTTGCCACTCCCATAAAACTCTGTCAGTCGTGAGTCCAGCAGTTGGCTGTTGACAAGTATCAGAGCATGTCTGATCGCCAGGCCCAATGTGAGCAGAACAATGTGCTTTTCACCTACGGCAGAACAAGTGCTTTACAATGCGTAGAGTCAGCGCTTCACTGTGGACTTGCGCTGCACCCGAGATGGAGTTCTGCAATCACTGGCTTTCCCTGATGCCAGACTAGTGCCTTCCTGTGCCGCATTGCAGTGGTGATTAGAGGCATCGCCCCAACACAAGGCTTATCAGCCGTCTACGCCAATAGGAGCCATAAGAACGTCCGTGAGCGTGTCCCAGGGAAAAGAAGCATCAGTGACACAGGCCCTGCCTAGAAGGTCTGCCAATCTTCTCTCAGCCACCATCTCCATGCCGCAGTACCGGTGCATTGACAACCCCGCCATCAAGGTGTGGTGTACAGTGGGCCCGAAGAGCCGACTGTAGCTCGCCCGTGTGCACTTGAGAGAGGCTGAAGTGAGCTGAGTAGACCAGTCCCGAGGGACCTCACACTTCCTTCCATTCTTTTTACTAACCGTGTGAGCCCTTCTTTCCTGATCCCCGATGGGGATCCTATGTGAGTTAGTCCTGTATAGCGTGACGCTACATAGCTGCTAGATGCCAGTGCACTGCCAACACTGTGTTTTCTTCTAACTGGGAACTCACATATCTTGCACAGTGTGCTTTTGATTCTGGTTGTTTTGGAATGAGCCCTCTAAACGAAAGCATACACTGTACTTTTGTGTCGTTTCTCGCCAGTTTGAACATAACCTGATGATTGTAAGTGCTGCTTAGCACTTTGCTTACTTGAACACCTATACAATGCATATCACATGAACTACTTATTCGATTTTTGTTGTTTTGGTCTTATTTTAATCAGATAAATTCTCTAGTTTTCTAAACCACTCGGAGCCAAGCTGCCAGAGGGTGAGCACAGGTTATCTGTATATCTAGCTTACCCTGACAAGGATTGTGGTCCCGACTTGGACAGGGTGCATGCCTCTGCCAACTAGAGACCCAGTTTCTAACATTTCTGTTTTAAATGAATTCAGTAGTTTACCAACTCTTCTTTCCTGGCCCAAATTTTCTTTTCCTATACATTAGATAGCCACAGTGTCTATGTGATGTGCTTTCCTGTGCTGTTGTTTGGAATAACCTCTGCAGTAACTAGGTTGTGCCATTTCATCTTGTAAAATTGCTCGAAAGAGTAGTTCACTTTCCAAATATTCTTTTCATTTAGGATGTCTTAGTAGCCCTCAGATTGGTAGATAGGGAGTTGTTTTTCAGATATATAGTATAAATAAATGAGGATGCACGGAGGTTAACATGCTATTTATTACCATTGTTGAGTGTGAGGAGGGACAATGATATCCCCTCTAATTCTTCACAATTGTAATAAGCAGCATATTGGATTTAACAGATCTATATGTATGGTTTATGTCACACTATTTTATTGTGTGCAATAGTTTTGAATAAAAATGTGTAACCATAATCAGAACTCAAGGGGTTAAGTCCCTGCAGTTAGAAATGAGATAAATTCACACTAACCAGACCTTCAGTATGGCCCCAAATCTTTTCACTTGCAAAGTGTTTTCACAAGTCAGGTAGGTTATACCATGGTAAACATACCATAACATTTCTAAAATATATATATAGAGAAAATCTGCATGTCTGCTTTGAGCCAGGTTCTGAGTAGGATATGGCACCTGTGATACACAAGATGGGGGCTTTTTATGGTCCAGTGTCCAGCCTCTCTCTGTAGTATAAAGTTTTAGGACAAGAGATCACTGTTCCAATGTTTTGGACTCCATACTACCAACTGGTGGAAGGTTCACTAGGTCACCAAATGCATTACTTTGTTGAGAACAAACACCCTCACTCACCAATAGGTGACATGCTTCATCATCGGACATTGCTTCTCATTCAGGCCGGAGCTGCAATGCCTGAAAGCTCCACAAGATGGCTCTTTGCCAGAGGTCTTTTGTCCACAGATGCAGAGGAAATGTAAAGTATGTGGAGGACTGGAAAGAGTGATGTTAAAATTGACTATAGGTGCCAAAGGGGTCAGAATCCACTTAGTGCCAGGGATTGGTGTGTGTGTGCTTTGTGTGGGGGGGGTGGCCCCTTAGGCAAAGGTCGCCCCCCAAAGGGGGCAATATATTTTATGCCATGTCTGCCCCCCTTGGGGCAGATCGGCCCATTTTCTTCAGGCCCATCTGCCCCCAGGGGGCAGAAGCCACCAATACACCAGGGATATTGTTTGTTTCCTATGTTTTTTTGTGTTGGGGGGCACCCCCTTTGGCAAGGGACACCCCCTAAAGGGGTCAATGTACTGTTCGGCAGTTCTGCCCCTCTTGGGGGCAGATCAGACTATTTTGTTTTAGGGCCCTCTCTCTAGCCAGGGTAAGTCACACACAGTCCAAATTATCCTGTGCCCACCCTCTGGTAGCTTGGCACTGAGCAGTCAGGCTTAACCTAGAAGGCAATGTGTAAAGGTTTTGTGCAATATATCATGCAATAACACAGTATAAACACCACAATAAATACACCACACATGTTTAGAAAAATATAAAGTATTTATCTGGTTAAAATAAGGTCAAAACGATCAAGATTTGAGAAGGACAAGTTGAAATATCACTTAGTAATGATAAATGGAGTCTTTAGTTTTTAAAAAGCAATAAGTGTCTCTTGCAAGCACAAAGTACCTGGTTTGTGTTGAAATTATCCACACGGGACCGCAGAGGAGGAGATGGTGAAAACGGGGAAGTGTGCGTCAGTCTCTCTAGGTATACACAGACACATACATCAGTGATTTTCAACGCAACAAGGGCTTGGCGTCAATTTCCAGGGCGCAGACTTGGAAACTCTTTGGGTTGCAGCATATTTGGACCCCCCGGGGACAATGCGGGGAAATCCTGGGGGTGCAGGACGAAGTCACAGGAGCTGTGTCGATCCGGTGGGTTTCTGTTGCACAGCACGCGCTGTGTTGATTCTTCTCGCAGGACGTTGGGCTGCGTCATTCCGGCTCGGCTATGTTTCGATGCAGTGGGCCCTGCGTCGAAGTTCCAGTCGCAATGCTGGTGCTGCGACGATCACAACTCGGGGAGCCGGGCTGGGCAATTCCAGTTTGGCGTACGGTGATTTTCTCACCGCGATACAGGCTGTGCGTCGATTCTGGCAGGCTCTGCGTTGGTTTTTCGCTGCACAAGGAGTTCTTTGCAGAGACAAAGGCCCTCATTCTGACCTTGGCGGGCGGCGGAGGCCGCCCGCCAAAGTCCCGCCGTCAGGTTACCGTTCCGCGGTCGAAAGACCGCGGCGGTAATTCTGACTTTCCCGCTGGGCTGGCGGGCGGTCTCGTTCAGACCGCCAGCCAGCCCAGCGGGAAAGAGGCTTCCACGATGAAGCCGGCTCGGAATCGAGCCGGCGGAGTGGAAGCTGTGCGACGGGTGCAGTTGCACCCGTCGCGTATTTCACTGTCTGCGCAGCAGACAGTGAAATACATGTAGGGGCCCTCTTACGGGGGCCCCTGCAATGCCCATGCCAGTGGCATGGGCACTGCAGGGGCCCCCAGGGGCCCCGCCACCCCCCCTACCGCCATCCGGATCTCGGCGGTCCGACCGCCGGGATCTGGATGGCGGTAGGGGGGGTCAGAATCCCCGCGGCGGTGCAGCAAGCTGCGCCGCCGCGGAGGATTCAATGGGGCCGCGGTACACTGGCGGGACCCCGCCAGTGGTGCCGGTCCGACCGCGGCTTTACCGCTGCGGTCGGAATCCCCATTGAAGCACCGCCGGCTTGTCGGCGGTGCTCCCGCGGTCCTCCGCCCTGGCGGTCAAAGACCGCCAGGGTCAGAATGAGGGCCAAAGTCTTTTTGGCCCTTAGACTTCAGAAAACAGGAGGCAAGCTCAATCCAAGCCCTCAAGCCCTTGGAGAGCACTTCTCAGCAGAGCCAGAGAGCAGCGAGGTAGCAGGGCAACAGCAAGGTAGCAGGGCAACAGCAAGGCAGCAGGCCTTTACAGCAAAGCAGTCAGGTGAGTCCTATGGTCAGCCAGGCAGCTTCTCTTAGCAGGTTGCAGGTTCTGGTTAGAGTTCCTTTCCCAGTAGGTATCTTGTCAAGAAGTGTCTGAGTTGGTAGAGCCAGAGACCCGGTTTAAATACCCAAATGTGCCTTTGAAGTGGGAGACTTCAAAAAGTGGCTTTGAATTGCACAAGGTCCCTTTTCAGTTCCATCCTGTCTGTCAGGGTCCCAGTAGGGAGTTTGGCAGTCCATTGTGTGAGGGCAGGCCACTGTCATTTGACATGTAAGCTTCAGGCCCTCCACCCTCCCAGCCTAGGAAGACCCATTCAGTATGCAGATGTGTGCAGGTGTGACTGTGCATCCTGTGTTTGGGTTGTCTGAGCGAAATGCACAAGGGAGCTGCCACCTAACCCAGCCAGACGTGGATTGGAAGGCAAAGAAGGATATACGTGTGGAGAAATGCTCACTTTCTAAAAGTGGCATTTCTAGAATAGTAATATTAAATCCAACTTCACCAATAAGCAGGATTTTCTATTACCATTCTAATATGACATACTAAATATGACCTGGTTACTCCTTTCAGGTCGGAATCTACCTCTCAAACAGTATATGAGGGTATCCCTAATGCTATCCTGTGAAAGGAGCAGGCCTCACAGCAGTGTAAAATGAATTTAGGAGTTTTACACTACCAGGACATATAGAACACATATGTTCATGTCCTGCTTTTACCTACATAGCACCCTGCCCTATGGGAGACCTAGGGCCTACCGTAGGGCTGACTTATATGTAGAAAAAGGGGAGTTTAAGGCTTGGCAATTACTTTTAAATGCCAAGTCGAAGTAGCAGTGAAACTGCACACACAGGCCTTGCAGTGACAGGCCTGAGACATGGTTAAGGGCTACTTATGTGGGTGACACAACCAGTACTGCAGGACCACTAGTAGTATTTAGTTTACAGGCCCTGGGCACATGTAGTGCACTTTACTAGGGACTTATATGTACATTAAATAAACCAGTTGGTATATGGGTATGAGCCAATGTCACCATGTTTTAAGGAGAGAGCATTTGCACTTTAGCACTGATTTGCAGTGGTAAAGTGTGCAGAGTCCGAAAGCAAGCAAAAATGAGGTAAGAAAAAGAGAACGAGGAAGGCAAAAAGTTTGGGGGAGACCCTACAGAAAGGCCATTTCCAACAACTGATGATTGCTGTTTATGTGCAGGGTAGTTGCTGGTGAGTCTAGCTTTTTCCGGCAAGTGAGTGGTATAGTTTTTGAGTACATAACTCTTTGTTATAAAGACACACTTTGTTGATTACTTATTCTAGACAGTGCTGGTTGTTGTTTGCGCATTTGTCAAGTTACACTTCTTAGAAAGGATCATGGCTAGCTGCAGAGTGATCGCTCAGCAGGTTGTTGACATGCTTTTTGTGTCGTCTTCAGACCATGATTATGAGACTGACTCTGCATCTGAGGAGGAAGTGAGAGATACTAGCAGTGAGTTTTCTGTCAGAGAGGAATCTTCTGATGAGGAAGCCACTCTCAGTGCAGATGAAGGGCCTATTTTAGAGGAGGACACTGATGTGCCAATAGTGCAGCAGCCTTGGGCTGAAAGGTTTCCTATTGGAAGACCTGACACCTGGGTTGCCCCAAACATGGACCAGCCACAGTTGCCTGCCTTTACTGGTCTCCTAGGGTGTAGAGTGAATACGGAAAACCTGTTGCCTGTCAATTTCTTTGAGTTGTTTATGGACGATGTATTTTTGGAAGAGATTGTTGAGCAGACTTATTTGTATGCTGAACAGTATTTGAGGGACAACGCTGCCAGACTTAGGCCTCAGTCTAGAGCTGCCCAGTGGATTACCACAAATTTGGAAGAGATGAAAAAGTTCTTGGGTTTGACTTTTTTTGATGGGGTTGATAAGAAAGCCGTCACTGGCTTCTTATTGGTCTACTAGTCCCTTGATGGCAACAGCTATATTTCCTGCAACCTTGACACATAATCGGTAATTGCTTCTTCTTCGGCTGCTGCATTTTGTTGACAATGCTTTAGCCTTGCCACCAGATCACACTCATTGTGACCCTCTTTTTAAGATTAGGCCTATCCTTGATCACTTTGTAGATCAGTTTTCGGAGGTGTATGTTCAAAGCAAAGAAATAAGTGTGGACAAGTCTTTGGTCCTGTTCAAGGGTGGTTTGGTTTTTAGGCAGTATAGGCCAGATGTAGCATTATTGCAAATTGCGACTTGCAATTTTCGAGTCGGAGCAACTCGCAAATTGCAAGTCGCAATTTGCAATGCAGAACGGTGTCTCAGACACCGTCTGCGAGTCGCTATGGGGTCGCAAAGACCCACCTCATTAATATTAATGAGGTGGGTCGCAAATTGCGGCCCCATAGCGACTATAGGCACTCGCAAACATGGAGGCCTGCTGTAGTCAGCAGACCTCCATGTTCGTGGCTGCTTTTAAATAAAGCAGTTTTTTTTTTTAAGTGTAGCCCGTTTTCCTTAAAGGAAAACGAGCTGCACTTAAAAAAAAAAACGAAACCTTTAGTTTCGGTATTTTTTCAGGGCAGGTAGTGGTCCTTTGGACCACTACCTGCCCTGAAAAAATAGTTTTGGGTCCATTCACAAAGGGGAAGGGGTCTCATGGGGACCCCTTCCCGTTTGCGAGTGGGTTACCATCCTCTTCAAGTGGATGGTAACTGCGACTCCATTTGCGACCGAATATGCGGTCGCAAATGGAATTGCATTCCACTGCGAATCGCAAATAGGAAGGGAACACTCCTTCCTATTTGCGATTCGGAAATGCATTTTGCGAGTCGGTCCCGACTCGCAAAATGCATTTCTGCATGGGAAACACGCATTTGCGAGTCGCAAACGGCAAATTTTGCCGTTTGCGAGTCGCAAAGTGTTTCCTGCATCTGGCCCTATATTCCTAGCAAGAGGGCACAGTATGGAATTAAATTATATTTCTGAAAGTAGTCTAGGATATGTTTATAATTTCTGGGTCTACACTAGTAGGGATTCCAGTATTGACCCCTCTGGTTGTCCGCCCACTTTTGGAGTTGGTGAGAACATTGTGTGGGAACTTGGTAGATGACTGTTTAACAAAAGTCACCATTTGAATGTAGATAACATCTACACTGGATTGTAGTTGTTCAAGGAATTCTTCAGAGTGGACACTGTTGCTTGTGGCACAATCCACTCTAAATGGAAAGGCTGTCCAAGGGAGCTCGTCTGTAAACAACTTGAGAGGGGACAGGGCAGTGCCTTGCGGAATGATAGGCTGCTAGATTTGAATTTTGCAGACAGGAGATATGTCTACATGCTAACTACCATTCATGATAAGAGCACTTCACCTGTGGCTGTTTGGGGTCAAGTGGCTGAAGTGCGCAAAACTGTGTGCATTTTAGACTACAATAAGCACAAGGGTGGTGTTGATAGAGTAGATCAGAGGTTGGAACCTTACACTGCTGTTTGTAAGTCTTACGTTTGGTATAAAAAGTTGGCGATTCATTTGTTTAATCTAGCAACTTTTAATGCTTTTATTGTGTTCAAGGATTGTTCCCCTGAGTCAAGGATGAAATTTGTTAAATTTCAGGAGTCAGTGATAGAGAGCTTTGTTGTGGTGGATCATACAAGAGTTCCTAGAGTAGCAGTGGTGGAGGATGTGGCTTGATTGAAAGATCGCCACTTTCCTGATCAGAACCCTCCCACTCCCAAAAAAGACTTTCTCGCTAAGAAATGCAGAGTCTGTGCCCGAAGAGGTATCTGGAGGGAGAGCCGGATGTACTGCCCGGACTGTCCTTCAAAGCCTGGCTGTGTGTGGCCAGCTGTTTCAGGAGGTACCACACAAAACAAAAAATTCTGGGAAATACCGTGAGCATAAACTGCCTGTTTTATATTTTCATATGTTCAGTTTCATGGTTGGCATTACTGTCATGTATTTAGTTAGAGCTTTTCTTTGTAGTCCTGTACTTACATATAATTAGTTAGTGGTTTCTTTGTTGTTTAAAAAAAAAACGATGGCGGAGTGCATGGAGTGGCGCTTGGCTGGCGGTGTGAGTGGAGTAGAGCTTCGATGGCGGTGTAAATAGTGACTTGCTGTTGGCCACTGCAACACACTGCTAGTCAAATGCCAGTCCGCACACCCCCATCAGTTGGTCTGATTGCTGTATCAGGCATGTGGCCGTGTGAAAGTGATGGGCCCTTCAATGGTGCTGTCTATTGATGCGACTGTTGTAATGTGCTGGGTCCACGCCTTGTGGCATGATTGGTCTTGTGTATGTCATGTATGAAAGATGTGTGAATGGACTGTAAAGCTGTTGGTGCCGTGTCGTGGCTCTACAGCTCACAGCTCACGAGTTGTGAATCATTGGTTCAGTTTTTTGGCCTTTCAGTTATTAACAGTGCTTTTCTTTTTTGTGAAATCTCTTGTTAATAAAATTTGATCTACTGAACCATTAGTCACCCTCGTGCAAAATCCAACCAGTATGTGTGGTAAAAATGAAAAAACCTGCTCTGCTGTAATCAGGTGTGGCAGCACACCTGTGACATGCTTGGTGTCTCGGGTGGGACCGATGATGAAGCATGCCACCAACTTGTTTGGTGGGTGAGGGATCTTTTTACCATAAGCTAAGTGTGTTTCTTTTCATTGTTTGGAACATCACTGAAGGACGTGGACACATCAAAATTATCTATTACAAAACTACCTGTTTTTCGGGAGGGGGGGCACCTGCGTTTTTTAGTCCCAGGAGCAGCCTTCATCCACGGAAACCTACCAAACCCCGACATTTTTTAAAACTAGACACCTGGAGGAGTCCAGGGAGGTGTGGCTTGCATGGATCCCCCAACATTTTCTTACCCGTCAGTAAAATGATACCTCACTTGTGTGGGTCCCCAAAGCAGAGTCAGCCTAAAAGTGTATGAAAGAAAAAATTGTGCTTATCAACTCACTGTGCTATCTCTCAATTTCTACATGTTTGTGGCCTTTTCCTGTTGCAGGCACCTGGGCCACACACACAAGTGAAGCATTGTTTTTATTGGCAAACCAAGGGGAATATTGGGTGGTAGGAAATGTGTATTGGCACAGTGAGCCTACAAATAAAAGTGTGGAAAATGTGATTTTTTTTTAGCTATATTTGAGGTTTGCAGAGGAGTCTGGGTAAGAAAAAGTTGGGGGATCCCCACAAGCCACACCTTTCTGGAGTCCTCCGGGTGTCTAGTTTTAAAAAATGTGTGGGTTTGGTAGGGTTCCCTAGATGAACACCGCACCTGGGACCAAAAACGCAGGTGCCCCCACCTTGCAAAAACAGATAGTTTTGTAATAGATCATTTTGATGTGTCCACGTTGTGTTTTGTGGCATTTCCTGTCGTGAACACTAGGCCTACCCACATACCATTTTTATCAGGAGGCTTGACGGAATGCTGGGTGGAAGGACGTTTGTGGCTCCTCTCAGTTTCCAGAACTTTCTGTCATGTGAGGAAAAAGTGAGCAAATTTAGAGGTTTGCAAAGGAGTTTGGGTAACAGAACCTGGCAGGAGCCCCACAAGTCACCCAATTCTGGATTTCCTTAGGTGTCTAGTTTTTAGAAATGTCCAGGTTTGCTAAGTTTTCCTAGGTGCCGGCTGAGTTAGAGGCCAAAATCCACAGCTAGGCACTTTGCAAAAAACAGGTCAGATTCTTTAGGAAAATGTGTGTGATGTGTCCACCTTGTGTTTTGGGGCATTCCCTGTCACGGCCACTAGTCCTACCCACACATGTGAGGTAGCATTTTTATTGGAAGGCTTGGAGGAATGCTGGGTGGAAGGAAATTTGTGGCTCCTCTTAGATTCCATAACTTTCCATCACCGAAATGTGAGGAAAAAGTTTTTTTGCCAAATTTTGAGGTTTGCAAAGGATTCTGGGTACCAGAACCTGCTGAGAGCCCCAGAAGTCACCCCATTCTGAATTTCCCTAGGTGTCTAGTTTTTAGAAATGTCCAGGTTTGCTATGTTTTCCTAGGTGCCAGCTGAACTAGAGGCCATATATATATACCTGTGAGCAAGGTCCGGTGTGACCGAAACGCGTCAGGAGATTCCTGCTTGTTTGTTTTGTTAAGATTTCACTAATGGAATTAAAATCGAATGATTTATGGCACAACGATGGAGTGCGGTTCTTCTCTTTTTGAATTCAAAGAGAATCCTTTCTTTACAATATGGTATGTCCTGCCCAAAACCTGCACCAAAACCTGCACCACCGGAAAAACAAGTGCGCCGAAAACACGCTGTTCAGGACAACCTTCATTTTGTATATATATATATATATGTATAACCTACTGTTGGTTGTGACTAGGTAGTTATGGTTAGGAACTAGTTACTATATAAAAATCTTTTTTTACTTGCCTCCATCTTTGGCGCCACTTGACTAATCTTCCAAAAAAGTGTGCCAGTCACGTCAGCTACTGTCTGTGAAGTTTCAGGGTGATCCGTCCATGGGGTGCTGAAACAAAGGGGGGGGTCCCAAAACACGTTTTCACCATTCATTTTTTTATAGGGATTATTAACAGTGATAGCGCCAAAACCACTGGGCGGAATTACACCAAATTTGGCAGAAAGGTAGGCCCTGGTCCAGAAAGTGACCTTTTTTTGCTTTGGTGTAATTTCGTTCAGTAGTTTTTGAGAAATTAAGGGGAAAATTAATTTGTATATGTAGGGCTGCGAAGGATTCGGGATCCCTTGCAATCACATGCTGAGATCTGATTGGTCAATAAAACTTTAACAACAGAAGCCTTTAAAGTGTTGTTAGCCATCTTGGGACTCGGCTGAAGCCAAGTCCCAGAACAAAATTAGAAAATAAAGAAAAAGGACCAGGGTACGAACACCCCGACTCCTTAGCTCTGGTGGTGGGGTCCCTCTGCAGCTGAAGCCAAGCCACAACAAACACTTTGAGTTTTGACATGGGACCTGTCAAGCAGGTCAGGCTGTCAAAATCCAAAGCTTTCATCTCTGTCGCCTGCACGCATGCAGAGAACAGGGATGGAATGCTACAGCAAGCAGGGAGTTGCTGTTAAAGCAGCTCCCTGCTAGCTGAAGCAATGGCACAGCGAGGGAAGGCTTAAGGCTTCCCCCATGGTGCCAGATAGCCCTTAAAAATAATTCCAAAAAAGAAACCTATAGTTCAGTATGAAGGTTGCAGACCTTCACACTGAGCCCTCAGGGCTCAAGTTCAGGCGGACTCACTTCCATCTTTTTTTAAAAAAAACAGTGCAAATTATTTTTATTTAAAAAAAAAGATACATTCTTCATTTAAAATTGAACAGAAATATCTAATTCTAAGTATATCACACATTTCGTCCACTCACACACCCACTCAGACACTTACGCACCCACTCATGGACCCACTCAGACACTCATGCACCCACTCACAGTTCCACTCAGAGCCTCATGCACCCACCCACAGCTCCAGCCAGACCCTCACGCACCCAATCACATACCCACCTAGACACCCACTCACAAACCCACTCAGACTTTCACACACCCACTCACAGACCCACTGAGTGTCATGCACCCACTCACAGACCCACGCACACACTGATGCACCCACTAGAACTCTGATGTACACCCTCTCACACCCAGACAGACACTTTTACAGACACTTTCACACCCAGATGCACCCTCTCACACCAGTTCTGGCACAGAGAGAGGCCACGGGCAACTTCTGCCGTGCACCACCAAAGGCCATGCTCGGAATGGAGTTGGGTGGTTAGGGGGGTTGGCCGCATGGTCTAGCTGCAGGTCAGGTCCTGCGGGCAACCTCTGCTGCACATGGCCGAAGGCAGTGCAGTGCACAGTGCAAGGTTGGGTGCTTTTAGGGGGTTGGCCTCAGGGCCAAGCCGCAGGCCAGGCCCTGTGGTCAACCACCACCGTGCACTACCAAGGGTCATGCACAGCCATGGTTGGAATAACATATAATAATATACATTAATATATGTTAAGCAAAATAGAAATTAACTGAAAAAAACAAAGGTTACAGGGATGTTATAGTTAGGAAATAGAATAAAAAAATTATAGAAATTCACTTAAAAAACAAAGGTTACAGGGATGTTATAGTTAGGCTCAGAATTTAAAAGTACAAAACCTTAGAAATTCACCAGTTATAATTAGAGGTACCTCAAGTAACTATAACTTGTCCCCTAGGGTAACTATAACTCGCGCCCTCGCCATGCACTGCTAATGACCCCACAAATTACGGCACTCATAACATCTTTGATAACCTCATTGATACATCAATGTAATATTAGCAGTAACATTTTTCAAGAAAAAAATGTGCATGGTGAGGGCACGAGTAATAGTTACTGAAGTTAACTCTAACTATAACTGGTGAATTTCTATGGCTTTGTGCATTTAAAATGTGAGCATAACTATAAAGTCCCAGTAAAGTTTGTTTTATCATTGTATTTCATATAAAAGTGTCCCATGAAAGAACAGCATTTGGAAAAAGGGAACCCTTAGAGATTAGAGCTTTGAGGGGCCTCAGATCATTCGCTATCACTCTCCCTCCAGACAACATATTTACTGGTTCAGCTGACTCCCTTAGATGCCTGTTCCTTTCTGCAATTTGTATATTACACTGCTAGATATTTTTTGACTCAGATGATTTTCTATTGCTGAGCCTTGAATGCTTTTCGAGATACCTTTTCTGACTTAGAATTATAGAATAGCTATCAGATGTTTGGGACAAACTTTATGCTATGTTCTGTAACGTATGCTTGATTAATAAAGAAAATGATCTAAGAACTGATGATTAGTAAAACCTTTAAACATTTAACTAGAATACTCATTATTGACACCTGAGAATTTATGAATTTGTATTGATGTTTGTATTGCAGTTTCCTACGTCTCTCGCTTATTTCAAAGATCCCCTCCTGAGTATTTTAAGAATTGTGGAGATTTAATCACATTTAGGAAGCTCCATGCTTCTAAAAATGTAGTAGCTAATGTTCAAATGGCGAGGGGAAAGAAGCTTCCATAATTAAAAAGTGCCCAAAAATTTGATAAAGCCCAGTTACATAGAGCCTGATTGCAAAGGCTGTTTCTGAAGCAGTTGAGGATTGCGGTTGAAGAAACTGGTGAAAGCGACATGTTTGAGTATCAGTAGGGAGATGCGTCGAAATGGTGATGATTTGTGGATGTGATTTGTGTGGAAGATTTCTGATGCTGTGTTGAAGTTTATTGCTATTTGTCTCCATATTATATATGTGCTTTGTTGAAGTAGATAAGAGGTAATCAATCTAAGAAGTAGTCTAGGATCCTGCGATAGATACATAAGAGATAGAGATTTTTTTGTCTGCCAAGAGAAGTGTAAGTTGTGAGATGTTGTCAACTACACAAATAAATAGGGATGTAATAAATTGCTGTGGTTGTACTAACTCTTGATTGGTGCTTGTGAAATCTGATGCACAAAGGTGACACAAGACTAATTAGATGATTTTCCCGCAGATCTAGAACTCATCATCGTGCGTGGAGGATACCTTTTAATTTAGAATCGGAAGGTGCAAAACCTAATTCTGATTGTTGATTGTACTATTCGTTTTTCTTTAGAAGAAGCAGGCATGGATTGATGTTATTTAAATTTGCTTTGCCTTTGGGTTGGAAGGAGAAATTGTAAAGGAGAGTGAGCCACTGCAAAAAGCAAGTTGTGTCATACTGTGTAGCGCTGGTATTGATCGGTTGGTGTAATGTTGCACTGTGTTTTGTTGAATTTCCACAAAGTTTGCAAAGTCAATGGTTGGTTAAATTACAGAACTGGTTTGTGATGTGATAAAAGGGGTTCTAAGGTTTGATGTATACGGAACAATTTCAAAACAATTAAGATGCTGCAATTTGTGATTGTTGAATTGTTGAAATAAAATTAAAATCATGACATTTTTCAAAGCTTTGAGGAATCTAATGAAAGATGATGTAATGGTTCCAGTAAGGGAGGATGATGAAGCACCTCCTGCAAATACTCCAGCATACCTTATGATGATTGATGAATGGTTACATACATGTGTTTAGCTTCATCAGTGGTGCAATATCCCTGCAAAAGAAGGTGCATTGAGTGTTCCTAGATGGGGTACATTTCATTTAAGAATTCTAGACAAATTGAGAGAAAATGTTCATGGTATTAAGCCACCTCCCAGACCTACACAATATGAAGCACTTAGTGATTGTGAGAAAATGGCTCAAAATAAAGAGTGAGGAAGGTACCAAAAATGAACTAAGTGAGAAATGAGAAATGATGCAGATTCAATGTGGGCTAATCAAGCTCAGTGATGGAGAGGGTGCTTACAAATGAGAAAAATACAAATGCTGGACATCCTGAAAAACCTAAAAGGAAAAAGATTAAAGGATATAAAGAAATGGAAAGTTAATCAAAATCTGATACTGTTATTGATTTGGGTGATAATATTTTAGATGAACTTTTGACTACAGGTCCTCCACCATACATGGGTCTTGTACCGAATGATGGAGTTCAGTTAGCAAATAATGTGACCATAGCTATGGCTCCTATAGATCCAGCTGTTAAACAAGTTACTAGTCCGATGCAAGTAATACAGTCTGTGAATGTACAACCCACATTGACTCTGCTGATTTTGCCACAGCCTTTAATAACTCAACCAATTGTTGCACAGCCTGTTGCTACACAGCCTATAACTCAGCAACCAGTTGCATGTGCTCCAGCACTAGTGAGTACTGCTACGTCAGTAATGCTTACAGATGCTACAGCTTCTGTGATTATGACTCCAGCACAAATTACTACAACACAGACAGTGCCTGGGAGGCTGCTCGTATGCTAGCTACAATAGTTCAGGGAGAAACTGGGGGTATACCAGTAATTGGGTTTATCCCAACATTGCAAATTTCACAGATTTAGTGTGGACACCTCCCAAACCATTCAAGCACTAGGAGAATGAAGATTATTTGCCTTCACAAACAAACCAAGTCAGATGAAAGTAATTTGTTAGACGATGGTATATGTCCTCCTTGTTTTAAAGGGCTTCCAGAAATTGTGTGAAAGTTGAAGATGAAGAAATGTGTCTCATTGAATTAATAATAAAATGTGTACTGAAATGGAGTGAATTTGACAAATTTAAAAGTAAATGGTCACAAAAACAAGAAAAGAAAATAAAACAGGCCAAAGAGGCTGAGGAGAAAAGAAAGCAAGCCGCACATGCAGGAAAGAAAAGGACAACTACTATCTATTCTTTAAGAGAGATACCAAGTGGAGGGTATGCACATGCCCCTTTGAGTAGGGGAGACCTTGCATCATTTACAAACAATTTTCAAAAGTGAGAAGTCCAATGTGGTGGTGCACAAAAGTTGAAAGATTTGTCAAACCTTCAAATGTGTTAATTGATTTGAATACATGTTTTGATATTGTGGGTCTGAGTGATTTGTGGGCAGAATATAGGATTGCTGCTCACTGGCTAGATGCAGAACCAGCAAGAGATCCTATCACAAATGCATCATTGCCTCTAGTAATGACTAAATATAATGAGGTGATAAAATTTTTGAAGGGCAGAGTTCCTTCTAAGGATTTGGATTACTTGAAATTTAATCAAATTCAGCAGGAAGTTAAGGGGTCTGTACATGAATACTTTGAGAGATTGATAAAGGTATTTCAAAAGCACACTAGACAGACACATCTTGATCTAGCAGATAAGGGATTTTTCATTTCAGTTTGTGCTTGGTCTGAGATCTGAGATTTGTCAGTACATACAATAGAATGGGATTTGCTGGTAGACAACATCTTTGGATCAGATTTTTAAATATGCACAGTATTGCAGTGATGGGTAGTAGATGAAACAGCAGAAACTTAAAGAGAAGTTTATGTTGGCTCATACAAATTTTGCACAAAGAGGTTTTCAGAAACAGTTATTTGTTGGAAATGGTGTTGCAGTTCAGAATGTGAACGGTTTGAATGAAATACAAATAGGTGATTTTCAAGCAGGTATGCAAGGTGTTCAAGGAGGGATGATGGTGTTTCAAGGTAGAGGAACTGGTGCTACAATTGATCCGAGTACGGTTGTTGATGTTGCAACGCTAAAGAAAAGTACACCTTGTCATCTTTGTAGCAGGGTTGGGAAGTGCGAGTGTAGGCTCAATCCAGATAGAATTAACAGTAATCAGTTACAGGGAGGAAATCAAATAATGCAGAATGCTCCTGTGCAACAGGTACCAGTACCATTGCAAAATCTGAATCAAATGGTACCTGTGCCTCAGGCACCTAGGGTTTAATCAAATGTAAATTATGCAATATTTAATCAGAATCAGTTGCCAAAACTGAATCAAAATGTGATGCAAACGCAAAATCAGAATGCACTTCAACATTTTCCTATATATGATGGCATTGAAGGGTCAGACTCAGGTACGTCACAATGATGGTGAGTCTTAGAGGTAGACTAGAGTGGACTCTTTCTGGAAGGTGAGGTGAATGGCCACCAAGTATCATTTGTTATTGAAACTGGAGCTACCCGTTCTGCTGTGAGAACAACAGAAGTACTAATTCTACCCCTCTTGGGAAAAGAGATCTAAATTGTAGGAGTTGCAAATAGACAAATTACAAATCCAATTGTGAAAGAAGTTCCTATAAAAATAATACCATTTGAAGAAAATCATCAGTTTGTGGTGTGTGATTCAAGTCTTGTAAACCTACTAGGGAAAGATTTATGGTGCAAGTTAAATTGCAACAGCTATTGCACACCACAAAGAGTAGAATTTCAAACCCATGATGAGGATGTGGATTTTAAAATTGCTCAACAAGAAATAGTAGGGATCTATCCAATGTTCACAACAAAATTCTTACCTGTAGATTTCAAAGATACAGTTAATCCAGAAAAGTGGGATTTCACAGGGAAGGATATTGGCTTAATCAAAGGAGTAGAACCTGTCATAATAAACATAAAACCATATGCAGTCTTTCCCAGAACACCACCTTATCACATGACACCTGAAGTGATGGAAGGAATAATCCTGATCATCAACAACAGACTAGAAGAGGGCATGTTGAGGGAAATAATTGGGGGTCCAAGTAACTCACCAATTATGGGATAGTGAAAGCCCAACAGGAAAGTTAGTATGGGTCAGGATTTGAGGAAGGTGAATGATATTGTGATTCCATGGTGTCCAGTGGTACAGAATCATGCTGCAATGCTCTATCAAATGCCATGTACAGCTGAGTGGTTTACTGTGACTGATCTCTGTCAGGCTTTCTTCTCACTTAAGAATAGAATTAGTATTTTTTCTCTTTCGTGTTTCAAGAGAAAGTGGGTATAGCATTGTGGGACACCACACTACGCTAATAGAGTCCATCAATTTTTAACCAGATCTTGAAAAAGAATCTGGAATCATTGATTGTGCCCCAAAGTTTATTCCTGGTGCAGTACATAGATGATCTTCTTGTAGCAATAGAGACAGAGAAATCTTACATAACTGACACTATCGCATCATTGAATCATTTGGCAGAGAATTTTCATAATGGGCCTGATTTGTGAAAAGTTAGCGCCATCTTTGCATCATTTTTTGCCGCAAAAGTGGCACAAACTTACTAAATTTAATTATATTTTGTAAGTTTGCTCTGCTTTTGCATCAAAAAATGAAGCAAAGGCGGCGCTAACTTTTCACAAATCAGGCCCAAAGTGTCTCCAAACAAACTGCAATATTGACCAAAAGAGGTTCCAATATTTAGGACACATCATTGAAAAAGGAACGTGGAAAGTGTCAAGAGAGAGTTTTAAAGTCATTTTGAGAATGAATCCTCCTAAAACACAGAGAGAAGTCAGGATGTTCAAGGGAATGGTTGGCTAATGTAGACAGTGGATACCCAACTTTTCCTTGATGGCAAAACCTTGACTGAGGTTAATGCATAAAGATATACCAGATCCAATCCTATGGGACTACAAATGCATCAAAGCATTCCTATAGCTGAGAGAAAGTCTTGGTCATGTCATGCCACTGGCAATACCGGATTACTCAAAAGATTTCATATTTCTTTGCAGTGAGAGGGAGGGGTGCACTCTCTCAGTGCTAACAGAAATACATGGGGATGTCAAAAAGCTGGTTGCATATTTTTCTTTGACCCTTGATCCTGTAACCACTGACTTACCTGGCTACCTCAAAGCCGTAGCTGCAGTAAGTGTGAGTCTTGAAAAATATAGTGATGGGACACTCATTAACAGTTATGTTCCCTCACTCGGTTGAAGTTTTGGTTACTAGAACAAAGACTCAGCACCTTACCAATTCTCAATTAACTAAGAATGAGTAGCAGATTTTGGTAGGAAATAACGTGCTGAGAAATGTCAGGTACTGAATCCTAGCACATTGTTACCCATTCCTGAAGGAGATTAATCTGATTATTTTGAACATGATTGCCTTGATGTCACGGACTTATGCACAAAACCCAGACCAGACATAAAAGATGAGCCATTAAATAAGTACAGATGGGGGACGTATTAAGAAGTTATTGAAAACTCTACAAATCCCAAATGAAATTGCCGAGGTGAAATGTGCAGCACACAGGAACGACAATCCTTATGTCACAGTTGTCATCAGGTATGCTGATGAAGTGGCACACTAATGTGTGATTGTCGCCTTTACATCCAATGGATCTTTTACAAATGAATCTCAAGGAGAACATTTCTTTTCCATGATGATAAGAATTCATGACACTTGGGACAAAGTGAGACAAATGCACCAGACACAGAGAAACAGGGATGGATAGGAGCAGGTTGTGGGATAGATGAATATAATGTTTGGGTTTCAGTGGATGGGAGACCAGCACTGCCAGACAGTTTACTATTTCCAATGACAAGACATTTCCAAGGACCAACTCATTTAGGAAGGGATGCCATAGTACAAACCTTTAAGTAATATTAGTTGTATCCCAGGTTCGGAGCCCAAGTAGAAAAATTGTGTAATCGATGTGTAACACGTCAACAGACAAATGTAGACATTGAGTCACATAGGGAGATCAGGTGGCCCTTTCAACAGAATGTGGATGGACTCTCATTGTACCAATGAGGCTGCTGGATTTGGGTGGAAGCATCACCTGAATTGTGGAGAACTGGGTTCGATCCCATGCCATGTGACAACAGTCACCCTAATCCGTTTCAGGACAGCTAGCAGTACCCCACCTATTCCTAAGAGTAGGGGTGATTTGTGACAGTGGGACACATGACATTGTGATCTCCCAGGAAAATCATAGAGGATCAGATCTTATCCCTTTCTCCCAGTTACCTTCGCCTCACACATGCAAAGACAAACAGAAAATGGTCCTATAAGTTTTATTGAATCAGTTGTGTTCTAAATAAAAAGATATGGACTGCAATAATTAGGATGATAAAACATACTAAAAAGAGAATGGCGACAAAAAAAGCGAAACACAAAAAGTCCCACCATAGTATGACTATGCAAGATGTATGATTCTGACCTACGCCACTAATGTTCTATGTTAGAGCACAGCAGGATAAGCCCTAATCCGCCCTTTACAACCCCCCCGGGAAGACATCATCCCCCATACCTGAGTATGGCAGTAGTGAAGAAGCCTGTGGTCTATTGAGATACCTTCCCTATAAAGGCCAGGGAACCGATAGTCTCAACAAGCAGGGTGTCGCAAAGTCAAACAGCATGCAGTGGTAGTCATCTGGCTGGAACCTCCTTCTAACATACATGGGTCAGAGATATTTTTTGTAATAAAACAGCTAGTGTTCTGAGACATGTGTCCCCATGTAAAAATATGTATGTTTCTGTGAAATGTTAGAGATGTGATGTACCACTTTGTGCCGGCAACCCTATCTTGTTGCAGCCTTGAACAAAGCACAGAGTAAAAATGGTGTGCTAAGAAATGTCATTGCATTCCTAGGTGGAAGGACAGTAAGATAGAGGAAAATAAAACATCACCACGAATGTGATAGTTTCTAAAAGAATAAAATGGAATAAAATGAAATGTAACTGGGTAAAGGGCACAAGCAGCAGGCCTATTTGCTAAAATACCATGCCCAAAAACACAACTAAAATGGCTTCACTACAGACTTCATTGAAATGCCTATTTGTAATGGACTGAGGTATGTCCTGGTGATTGTTTGCATTTTCTGTTAAAATGGCTTCACTACAGATTTCATTGAAATGCCTATTTGTGATGGGCTGGGGTATGTCCTGGTGATTGTTTGCATTTTCTGCAGATGGGTAGAAGCCTACAAAACAAAGAGAAATTACAGTCTTACTATAGCAAAGTTGATGTGGAGGGAGTTATTTCCAAGGTACGGTGTACGAGTTTCTCTAGACTCACATCGAGGCACTCACTTTAATAGTGAGATTATAAAGATGTTGTGTGCAGCATTACAAGTTGAACAGAAGCTACATTCCAGTGGATAGTGGATCAGCTTAATGGGACGATTAAATCGAGATTGGCAAATGTTTGTGCTTCCACTTCACTGAAACGGCCTGATGCTTTGCCTCTAGTGCTGATAAGTCTACGAAGTACACCTGACAGAAAAACTGGTTTATCTCCACATGAAGTCTTAATGGGCAGAGCTATGGGATTACCTGCAGATCCAGCAAATGCACTTGTGGGTATTATAGGAATATTATAGATGACATGGCACTCGATTACTGTAATGGATTGACGGATGTGGTACATTCTGTCTCTCGACAAGTGGAAGCTGTCACTGCAAATCCATACCAGGATCAGTGCCGTGGCCTTAGTTCTGGAGACTGGGACTTAGTTAAGAAACATGTGAGAAAGTCCTATCTAGAGCCACATTGGAGAGACCCCTATCAAATAATTCTGATCACGAATAAATTAGTTAAGTGTGCTGGAATTCTGAACGGGTACATGCTTTACATGCCTACACAACAAGAGATCCATAAAAGGAAATAGTGTTCTATGAGTCAGAACCAAGAACACAGGAGAACGTATCACCGCAAGTTGTACAAAACCAGGTATAAAGGACAAAAGACTGTGATCAGAGACAGCAGGAAGAAGCAATGAGTGAAGAATCTCTGACAGGTGAAGAGGTCCAATTGCCGGATATTTCAAAAAGTGGCATTAGAGCTCTTAGACTGGAAAATAACAAAGGAACAAAGTTGAAGAAGTGACTTCTGGATTAGTCACAGGACAAGCAGAAAAGCTTGGGGATCCTGGAGAAGGATGAGTTCTGGAATTGAGACAAAAAGATATCCACATGACGCACTGCGGCCTGATGGCCAAAAGCTTACAATTGAAAGAAATTAAGATTGAGTGTGATAGTTGGATCCATACCACTGACAATCAAGGAAGAAGCAGAATCAATTGGTATTTGTGACACAGAAGAAGAACAAAACGCACTTAGGAGTTCAAAAAAATCTAGAGTACCTTGTCGAAGATATTCATCACCTGAATGGACATACTATGTCAGTCAAATTCTGAATGTTCCAATTTCATTTGTAGATTACATGAATGAAAATCAATCAATGCATGTGTGTTCTAGATTAGTACAAGAATATACTAAAGCTATTGACGTTAAGGATTGCTATGTGTGTGCACACATGCCATCTTCAGCTAATGAACAAGATTCATATCACAATATTCCACTTTCATATGCTATCTCATGTAGTATACTCCTTAGTTTAGTATATGAGCAAAGACATTTTGAATATTAGTACTCACATTTTGACATGGTCCTTTCAAACGTTCCACTAATGAAGATTATGAGTTTACACCCACAAGCTAGAGAGATGGAGACTGCATGGCATTAATTTAGACCATTTATTCCTGTCAACACTGTTAAGGCACATGAGCAAAATCTATAATGTTTAATGAACTCACAATAGAAAGCTTTTGCTTTGATGCTAGAAGTGAGAAATAAACAATTTGCAAAATGTGCTTATAAAAAGCAAGATGTACAAAAGAATATATGGAGAAAAGAGAAAAGTTTAGAAGAAAGATGTCTGTCCCTAAGCTTAAATTAGATGAAAGGCACAAAGGGAAAGTGTGCCTGTTTAAGAGTAGAATCAGTGGGGAAAAGATATCAGCGGGAAATTGCAATTGTGATCATGCGTTTGAATTGTTTGGAGATTCATGGCAGCTATTACAAGAAGATGATCCTTCAACAGCTGGGGTATGATTCATATATGGAGAGAATGCATACGTTAGATTGCCAGCTCAGTTTGAGGGTATGTGATACTTAGGACTGCTTTTTCCATAGATGTACTATGTACAGAGCTTAAATGCATTAACACTGATACCTGCACACAGAAATACCCATAGTGTGAATGAGGTAACACTATTAAGGGGGAGAGATATTTGGAACAATTCTACCTGCTGTAGGAGTGGTGCTGAATGGTGAGAAAATTGGGAAGCTTTCAACAGTAATTGACAGAATGACAATCCGTACTTCTGGGGCTTTATTAGTAGAAAATACTGAGCTTGTAGCAATTAAATCTATGATTTTGCAGAATCACCATGCCTTAGATGTCCTACTTGCAGAGCAAGGTGGAGCTTGCAAGATGCTGAAGGTTGAAAATTATTGTGCGTACATCCCTGAGAGTAGGAAGATAGTAGATTATGCAAAAAACAATGATCTGAAGCTTGATCTTGTACATTTAGAAACTAAAAGTATAGTTCAAAGCTTTGCAAAAGAGTTTTCCTCAATAGTTAATTGGTTTATGGCAATAGAAGGCAGGATCCTTAAATTTTTTTAGTTCCTGTATGGATAATCGTAGCTTGTTTTTTCTACATTAGCAATATATAAGGCAATAACTACAATATTAACAAAGAAGTGAGCAAGCGATTTTAACAAAAGAATGAAGAAATATTTAGGGCCTCATTACGAGTTTGGCAGTTTTTTGCAAGACCCCCGTGGTGGCGGTTACGAAAAGACCACCATGTTGGCGGTAATCCGACCGCAGTAATACGACTCACATAGTGAAGACTGCAAAAAACAGCCAAAAATCTGAAACCGCAAGGACACAGGAGGACAGAAAAGAAGTAGTCCCATTACCGGCACCACCAGTCTGACAAAAATCCACCCACCAGATTATGAGCCACAAATCATCACAGCAGTTCTTCCATGGTGGAAAACCATTAACGGGGCATACCACGGTGGTCACAACACACTACAGTCAGAACACCACACCACATTGGATAGTTTGAATACCCCACACCTGACACACATCCACACAACCAAAACACCTTCTCACTGCACTATATAACACACCCCAACACAACCCACAATCCTTTGCAAACAGAACGACATTCAGATACTCCAAGAAGACAAAAATATAGATTTAGCTCATTTACACTATAAGCACACGTACACATCTCACTCAGCACACACCACACATCAGCACAATTATCACAATACACACATCACTAGCACACACAATCCGCAATGACCGTCTCTAACTCACATCGCAGCACCCATACCTCACCAATTACCTAACACTGCACCCTTACACTCACAACATCCCAACATACCATCTACACAACTACTACCATGTCCCCACAAAAACACCCACGTTTCACTGATGACGAGTTGAGGGTCATGTTGGATGAAATTGTCAGGGTAGAGCCACACCTGGTTGGAGCACACATCCAACAAACGTCCAACAAACATCCATTGCCAGGAAAATGGAGTTGTGCCAAAGGATAGTTGACAGGGTCAATTCTGTAGCCAGTCATCCACAGATAAGGGACAACATCAGGAAGAGGTGGAATGACCTCAGGGGGAAGGTGCATTCCATGCATCCAGGCATCAGATAGCCATTCAGAAGACTGGCGATGGGCCCCCACCACCGCCCCCACAATTCACATTATGGGAGGAGAAGGTCTTGGAGATACTGCATCCTGAGGGCCTGTCATGAATACCTGGGGGACTGAAGTCTAGTAAAAACCCACAACATTCATGTCACACAATTGACTAGTCCTGCATGCTTCCTCACCATCCAAATCCTCCCTATTTAACTATTTTAGCCACTACACTTTTCACCTAATCACCTAAAGCCTCTCCCTGGCATGCCACCCCTCCCCTCAGCCCAACTGCCCTTATAGCCCTGGGAAATGGCACGTTAACTCCAGGCTGATCAGATCACTACGACTCCCAAAATGCACTAACCCATCATTGTGAAAACCTGGGTTGTGCACATTACATCACGTTATGCATGTACAACTGAAGTACTAGCTACACCATCTAGATTGTTCTAGTGAGGACCAGTACATGGCAATGACAGCAATGCAATGGAACACTCACAATAGCAGCCAAAGCAAAACACAGCTACAGCTTAGTGACCATTCCCAATGGCCACAGATAAAATATCCCAAACCAGAAATAGGCAGACCTTGGTTGGAATGTAAGATTGCAGACTTGATGCACATGCACAATATCTAGTTACAGGACAGTTTCCCCTGCATACTCACATACCATGTTCCCCCCTAGGACACTATGGTGCATTGTGCAGCTTTAATGTGTGACATATAGCAAGCATGACTATTCACCAGGTAACAGTGCTGAACAGTCATGATATATATTAGACATAATGAGATTGCATCTGGACAAAATTCCGTACACAATTAGTATGACATCTGTCAACATGGAGTAAGGAAACCAAGCCACAGAGTTGTATGTACAACTAAGCTATGCTGTGCTGCATCTGTCAATGTCATTGCAGAGAATCATGTTAAGCCACTGTCTGCCTCTCAAAAAAAAGCAACCAAACATACATTCTAACCTGAACTCTTTGTCTCACTCCCTCCACAGGTAACCTTGCCATTTCCACCATGGAGAATGCCCCAGTGAGGAAAACACGCTTGGATGTCTGAACACTGACGAACAACCTGGCCCATATGGGACATCTGGTCAGTCAATGACTCTCAGCCTCACCCTGCCCACATCAACTCCTCCCAATACTGTAATATCCACATCACAGGCAACCATTCACCCCAAACCTGTGTACCCAGGACTGTTCAATCTATTGTGTGCCTCACAGTACAGGGACCTGAATCTAACCTTGATATCTCTGATAATGATGGAGCTCCAACCATTGTGAGTGGGCACACTATGCCAGGGGCACGGGCACAGGTATGTGATTAGTTTCTCCACACAACAGCAGGCCCCTTCCACCAGCAATGTTACATCTGCACCTTCTACTTCTGTGGCATCTATTGGAATGGAGGCCCTGCCAGGGGAAGGACATGCTTCAGGCACGCCCCCTCTGTAGCTGAAGAACCGCCTTTCAAATGCAGACGTCCACCCAGACATCCAGCTGGGGCAGATGCCAAGACCAAACCCACTGCCAGGAAGTGAACCTCTCCTGATTTGTCACCCTTGTGTGCCGCACAAACACACTGTTGACTGTTCAGAAACCTAACTCCATTTTCCCATGGTACAAAGATACTGGACTTGTGTAACCAACTGGTGTGCCCTGATGAACACATCAACCATGACTTCACGCATCACTTTTATTTTCATTTTTGCACTTTAGTTGTAACTGATCGTATTGTGATATGCACAAAAAATCACAATTAAACACAGCTATTGTGTCTGTGTCCTTTTGTTACTACTCGGTCATCCCATCTCTAGGGGGTGCTATAAGGGGACTGTCGGAAGCCTGGGAATCACCTTGAACACTTATCCAGAGTCCCTTGCTGACTCCTGTTTGTTTCTCTTTTCGCCATGGTATGCTTTTGTAGTATTACATTTGCTTCCTGGGACTGCAAATCCCATAATGCACAGCCTGGTAGTCAGGAAAGCCTGGATTCTGTTTCCCATTATTTTCTATGGGAGAAGTTCAGTTGCTCCTTTTCACCAGATCCTCTTCTCCTGGACTTGTGAGTGTCTGAAACTACACACACCTGAGACCTCTCCTGTGCAGCCCAGTCATGTGATTCCACCTGAGGTTTTCTGCAGCTTGGAACTGTTTATAAGCAGCCATTTCCTCAAGATCCCCGTTGGTCATTGGAGTTCGATTCCTTTGTGTTACAGACCCTTTATCGGATGGTGTTCCAGTCTTGTACCTGTTCTGTTCCAGCTTGAGCCTGTTTCCTGTTCCTCTGCCCTGTTCCTGATTGTTCCAGCCAGAGTCTGCTTCCTATCTCTTAGCCTTGTACCTGTGTGTTTCTTCCAGAGTCTGCTCCCTGTTTCTCTGTCCTGCTCCTGCCTTGTTTCAGCCTAAACCTGTTCTCTGTTTCCCAGTCCTGTTTACTGCTTATTCCTACTCCTTCTATTCCAGCCCTGTCCTTGCTTGTTCCAGCCAGAGTCTGCTCTCTGTTTCCCAGTCCTGTCTCTGTTTGTTCCAGCCAGACGTTTGCACCCTGTTTTCCAGTCCTAGTCCTGCCTTTGCTTCAGCCTGAGCTTGTTCACAGTTCCTGCCTCTGTCTCTTAGTTTGTCCCTTCTGTTTCCTTTTGGTATTTGTGTCTGGTAAGTGTTCTTTCAGTCTTCGCCAGTATATAAGTGTCCTCCTTTGTACTGGGGTTGGCTCCTGGTTTCCAAGAGGTAATTCCAGCCCCCATCCTTGTCTAGTGTTATACGCTGTCTTTCATGCCTAACAGTGACAGTATGCTATTGCTGTTTCTCCAGGAATCGCCACTGTGTTTCTAGCTGTACCCACATGAGCTTGTCTTGTGTATGTAAGTTCTATCCTTGTTTGTGCTCTAGGGTCCAGAGACAGAATCGTTTCTTCTGCCTCCTTTCTATGGGGCTTGTGGGGTGACTATCTGTAAGAGCAAACAGCACAGAGGCATTGACACTCCCTGTCACTATGGGAGGTTCTGCGCCCTACTCTGTGTACAACCCCAGCGTGTTTGTCCATTAGTAATCCGTTTCCTGTTTGTTCACACAAAGGCTGCTCTGCTTTTACTTTCCTGTTTCCTGTGCCTGTCCATAGCTTGCCTTTCTGTGTATGCCTTTAGCTGGTCTTCTGCCCCAGTGCACTACCTCTTTAGAATATATGGTGACCTCAAGGGGTGTCCCAACCAGAGTCCTGATCAGACCCGCCCGAATCCGTGACAGAATGCAGAACCCAAATATTTCAAGCTACCCAGGCAGCAAAGGCACACACAGACCTAAAATGTTTTCCTGTCATGTTAAGACACCCCTTTCTAACCTATACATTCTCTGAAGACCTCTAATAAAAAGGCCTTAGTGTAAAGGATAGACTTGTTAAAGAAAACCATAACTTGCAAGTTCAGTACTACACCGAATAGCTTGCTAATCCTTCAATGATAGACTATTATGGTATGTGTGGCTATGACCCCCAGTCCCTGTCTGTAGAAGTATTACAAGGACGCAATGAGTTTCTGCAGTACCGATTAGCTAAAGCCAGTAAGAATGTTCATTACAGTGGTAGTGCTCTTGATACCTCTGCACAAGGCACTTACTCTCAAGAAAAACTGGTTAATTCCTTGCCTCATGCTAGTGCTTCCCAATTTCATTTCTAGGACTTTGCTAAACCAAGGAATCCTGACACTGTCCAAGAAGCCACCCTAGGGATCCCCTTGTTTTCTGATGCGTGCTTCGGCCCATCTTGGTCAGTTTCTTAGAATTCAAAGTGCAGTGCTGATTCTTATAAAGACCTACCAGTCATTCAGAGCTTTCAAATCAGCAGGCTAGACCCTGTATCTAAGGGATCAGTAAAGACTGTGGGATTCCTTAGTTCAACTCAAATGGCTCGTGCTCTTCCCAAATTGGATGACAGTACATCAGTCTCAATTCCTAAGTGCTGTGCTCACTCTTGTAAAGACTTACCAATCCCTCAGAGCTTTCAAGTCAGCAGGCTAGGCACTGTATCTAAGGGATCAATAAAGACTGTGGGATTCCTTAGTTCCACTCAAGAGGCTTGTGCTCTTTCCAAACTGAATGATAATACACTAGTCTCAATCCCTGAAAGCTCTGCTAAACCCTTTTCTATTGTGAGTGGGTTTGATAACAATATGGACATACACACACGAAAAGAGCCGTTTTGGCAGATTAAAAGGCAGGTATTGGACTTGTATGATGAATATGTTGTAACATACACTAGAAATCTTACACGTGGACTGTTTTCATTGATGCATATTTCACTGTTGCCAGAACCAGACATTCTGTTTATCTGTAAGGTAGAAGAAGTAACAGAGCAGCAGATGGAAACTACTGCAAGGCAATTTGAAAACCTGAAAAAAGAAAATGATCACCAGCTTTGGCTTAAAGAACAGTATGCTACTGCATGTGCCTTTCTACTACTATAGAGCAGATTTTCCCTGCTATGAAGGAATGTCAAAAGACTGCTCCATTTATAAATATATCAGCCTCTTCTTCAGACTCTCTCTCAGCTGGTAGTTCTCCAGAGAATACCCCGGTACAGTTGACTGAATCTCTGACATTTCTGAGAGATTTGATGCCTCTTGATTCAAAGGATGAATCAGAGTCTTCACAAGCAAGTGTCCCAGCCCCTCTATCAGAACAAATAAAGCCAAGGGAAGAAGACAGTTCTGATGCAGACTCCAATAGCCGCACCAAAAGAAACCAAGATATGACTTTACTGGAGATTAAGGGCAAGTTGTGCAACAGTGTTGAAGAATCTGAATCTATTGATGACAGTGGTTCCTGCCCTGCGGTAAACAAACCTTCAGATAGTGTTGTTCAAATGACACACACACCAGAATTTTCAGCTTGTGGGGATTTTCCTGCCCTTTCAAATGATATCATAGAATTTTCAGATAATGTAGAGACAGTTCCTGTTCCAAGTGAATTAATGGATGTTTCTGACCGTGAAAAAATACCTGCAGTTACTAAGAGTGTAATGGACTTCTCAAAGTCTAAAAATCTCTTCTGTGTCAAAGCAAACCGTGGAGATTTCAGACAAGGAAGAAAGGCAGCAATCTGAAACTAAACAGCATGTCATAAGAAATGATAGCCTTCTCCTAGAACTGGACACAGTTGCAGCCTCAACCACTGATCCTGACTTGCTGTTCCCTGCCACTATGTATCCTGTTTCCAGCTCAACCGTTAGTGAAGAACAGACCACTGATCTGCCGGTATCTGATCTTGATGTAAAACCAGCCACACCAATGCCACCTGCTGTGTCTCTGAAATTATAGACTCCTGAAAACCAGCACTCTGAAACAGAAGTATTGAAGAAAGTAAAGTCTCCCACCAAAATTAAAGACATTAACTTGAATCTTGTATTCGAAGATCTGATGATGAGTACTGTACTTAGGGCCTGATTATGACCCTGGCGGACGGCGGAGGCCGTCCGCCAAGGTACCGCCGCTGAATGACCGCACCGCGGTCAAAAGACCGCGGCGGCCATTTAGACATTTCCTCTGGGCCGGCGGGCGCTCTCCAAAAGAGCGCCCGCCGGCCCAGAGGAAATGCCCCTGCAACGAGGACGGCGGCTCAGAATTGAGCCGGCGGAGTTGCAGGGGTGCGACGGGTGCAGTTGCACCCGTCGCGTATTTCAGTGTCTGCTTAGCAGACACTGAAATACTTTGCGGGGCCCTCTTACGGGGGCCCCTGCCGTGCCCATGCCATTGGCATGGGCACGGCAGGGGCCCCCAGGGGTCCCGCGGCACCCCCTACTGCCATCCTGTTCCTGGCGGGCGAACCGCCAGGAACAGGATGGCGGTAGGGGGTGTCAGAATCCCCCATGGCGGCGCAGCAAGCTGCGCCGCCATGGGGGATTCTAAGGGCAGCGGTAAACCGGCGGGAGACCGCCGGTTTGCCTCTTCTGACCGCGGCCGAACCGCCGCGGTCAGAATGCCCTGCGGAGCACCGCCGGCCTGTGGGCGGTGCTCCCGCCGAAGACCGGGGTCAGAATGACCCCCTTAGTGTTTTATTGCAAGAAACCATCATTAATTCAAAGTCAAGAGCTGAACATTTAGATAACAATGCAAAGGCGATTTCTGAAGAGACTCCAGTTCTATTTCTTTCCAAAGAACAGCCTTTCAGTGGTAACAGAGTTGAAGATCAACTACCTGTAGTAGAAACGCTTTGCAAAGAAACCATTTCTGATACCACGAATACACCATAGAGCACTTGCAATGAAGAAATCTCAGTTTTGTCTTAAGATCACCCTAAAGAATTAGCTTGTGGGACTTCTACATTTTCAGATGTTAATCCAGTTTCTAAAGACTTAAAAACTCTTGTTGCTCCTGAATTTGATACTCCGAAGTCATCCAAAACTAAAGAAAATTCGGACTTTTTCATGTTTACCTTGAACACCAGTTACCCATGTCTCCATGCTTTGCAAGCCTCAGATCACAATCAATACAAATACTGCTGCAGAAACAGACATATCCTACTTGTCTGAAGGTGTTACAGACCTGACAGTTACTAATACGCCAACTATCTCCTCCAAAGAAGAAAGTACTGAACAGGAAACTAATGTCCTAAAAAATACCGCCCACAATGCCATTCCAGATCTCCTTGCTCCTGAATCCACTTCACCAGAAACCAACTCCATGTACTCCAAGCAATAAAGAGGAAAGACATCAGAGCCCATATGGGTATTAATGCATGCTTTGCTCATTGGAAGATTCACCCATGGCAGGACTGTAAACTTATCCACCAAGGTTGGTGTTGGATTTTCTTGCGGTGGCTTTTCCTCGTCAACTTTTTTCAGCCAAAGGATTGCTTTCTCTTCTTGAGCAGACTGGTGGGGGGGGTGGGAGTATGCTCTTATGACTCGGTCGTCCCATCTCTTGGGGGCGCTGCAAGGGGAAGCCTGGGAATCACCTTGAACACTTATCTAGAGTCCCTTGCTGAGTCCCGTTTGTTTCTCTTTTCGCCATGGTATGCTTTTGTAGTATTACATTTGCTTCCTGGGACTGCAAATCCCATAATGTACAGCCTGGTAGTCAGGAAAGCCACCCTGGATTCTTTTTCCCATTGTTTTCTATGGGAGAAGTCCAGTTGCTCCTTTTCACTGGATGCTCTGCTTGAGGACTTGCGAGTGTCTGAAACTACACAAACCTGAGACCTCTCCTGTGCAGCCCAGTCATGCGATTCCACCTGGGGTTTTCTGTAGCTTGGAACTTCTTATAAGCAGCCACTTCCTCAAGATCCCTGTCGTGCATTGGAGTTTGATTCCTTTGTGTTACAGACCCTTTATCGGATGGTGTTCCAGTCTTGTTCCTGTTCTGTTCCAGCTTGAGCCTTTTTCATGTTTCTCTGCCCTGTTCCTGATTGTTCCAGCCAGAGTCTGCTCCCTATCTCTTAGCCTTGTACCTGTTTGTTTCTTCCAGAGCCTGCTCCCTGTTTCTCTATCCTGCTCCTGCTTTGTTTCAGCCTAAACCTGTTCTCTGTTTCCCAGTCCTGTTTACTGCTTATTCCTACTCCTTTTATTCCAGCCCTGTCCTTGCTTGTTCCAGCCGGAGCCTGCTCTCTGTTTCCCAGTGCTGTCTCTGTTTATTCCAGCCAGAAGTTTGCGCCCTGTTTTCCAGTCCTAGTCCTGCCTTTGCTTCAGCCTGAGCCTGTTCACAGTTCCTGCCTCTGTCTCTTAGTTCGTCCCTTCTATTTCCTCTCGGTATTTGTGTCTGGTAAGTGTTCTTTCAGTCTTCACCAGTGTATAAGTGTCCTCCTTTGCACTGGGGGTGTCTCCTGGGTTCCAGGAGGCAATTCCAGCCCCCATCCTTGTCTAGTGTTATACGTTGTCTTTTGTGCCTAACAGTGACAGTGTGCTATTGCTGTTTTTCCAGGAATCTCCACTGTGTTTCCAGCTGGACCTACATGAGCTTGTCTTGTGTATGTTAGTACTATCCTTGTTTGTGCTCTAGGTTCCAGAGACAGAATAACTTCTGCTGCCTCCTTTCTATGTGGCTTGTGGGGTGACAATCTGTAAGAGCAAACTGCACAGAGGTATTGACATTCCCTGTTTCTGTGGGAGGTTCTGTACCCTACTCTGAGTACAACCCCGGCATGTTTGTCCATTAGTAATCCGTTTCCTGTTTGTTCACACAAGGGTTGCTCTGCTTTTACTTTCCTGTTTCCTGTGCCTGTCCATAGCTTTCCTTTCTGTGTATGCCTTTAGCTGCTCTTCTGCCCCAGTACACTACCTCTTTAGGATATTTGGTGACATAAAGGGGTGTCCCAACCAGAGTCCTGATCAGACCCACCTGAATCCGTGACACCTTTATAATACATGTGCAATAGTCATGCTTGCCAAATGTTGCCTGGTCATGCACCACTGTATCAAGCAGCCAGTGTAATGGTTATCAGATGGAGGCTCCCTCAGCAGGAGGCACATTTGTACAGAAATGTCACAGGACTGATGTCAGAGAGGTTGAAATCCAGGTCAACACAATTGTTTAGTCAGTATTCCAATCTGCAAATCGAGCATGACAGGGAGTACCATCAGGATGTAAGCCATGGTGTCATACAATGCTCATACACTGATTATAGAAGACAGGCTCATGGAAATCTACCTACAAAGCAGGTGCACACAGATAGGTCCTCTATATCACCAGGTAGAGGCTCTTCACATACCCATATCATAGCTGCAAAATCACATATCCCATGGAACACACACCGAACATGACAGAGGAACTCAGTACTTAAAACATACACTAACATAGGCCCCATACCTCTAGGATTGTCACTCACCTCTGTCAGTATACAGTTACATGCACTTTGGACAGCAAAGTTAGAACACAAACACAGCTAGTTCCCATGGCCATCACAAAGTACTACACCCATTATGAAATGAGAGGCCATGATCCAACCTTCACACATGTGCCACAAACTTCACCTGACATGTTATACACCATTTTACATCCTCCTCAACCCACAGGTAAAAGAAAAGGACTAAGCATTTATCACCCCACATGTATGAAGGATATACTTTCAAGGTACCACCCACTGAAACGAATCTCATTTTACCAGATATCTGTCAGGTACAACTCTCCTGTCTGTCAGCATTAACCATTGACTACTGACACTGAATACCTGAAGCTTAGGTTGTGGAGCCAAACAGGATATAGCTAAATCAGTGAATGGAAGGAAAATTGCACGACATAGCTCAAACCTAAGAAGTCTTTACCAGAAGTGTATGTTAGCATCAGCTGTTACAATACATGAAAAAGCAGACCATTCTGTCTTGTACGCATTATAATTTATCAGTCTGCATCCACAACTCACACATAGGCATTGGAGCTCATTACACCCCCACTGATGGAGCAAGAAAGGAGGTGTAATGGCATTCATCTTCTATAAGTTGTACTCATTCATCACAGCAAAAGGTCTACTTGACATACCTGCATGTCAGTTGAAGTACTGATTGATGAGATCTGCTCTAGAGTCACCTGCTCCTTCTTCCTCTGGTTCTTCATCACTTGCCATATCATAATTTCTAGTCACTGGTCCAGCTGCCTCTCCCTCATCTGCTATCAATGGTATCTGACGTCTCAGGGCTAGATTGTGGAGCATGAAGAAGGCAACGATTATTTGGCATACCTTGTGGGGCGAGTAGAGGAAGGCTCCTCCAGATGGGTCAGGCACCTAGATCCTACCTTAATGTACGCTCTATTACACGCCTTGTCCTCTTGTGGGCCTCATTGTAACAGAGTTCCACTAGCACATTTGGGTACCTCACTGGTGTGAACAGCCAAGGACTGTTTGGAGAGCCTGAGTCACCTGTGAACACAGTGGTTAAACAACTCAAAAATGTATGTGCGACTGGCTATATTGTGCTGACAGGAGACATAACTCATTTACACACACTACAACGGATACTTACCAACCAGCCAGGCCCTCTCAGTGTGGCGTCGTGCCATTAGCTGTGTAACATTGCTGTTCCGCATGATGTAGGAATAATGCAGAGATCCTGGATACTTGCCTGTGACTTGTGAGATGTACTGGTCTGCCAGACACACCACCTGAACATTGATTGAGTGGTAGTTCTTCCTGTTCCTGTACACCTGTGCATTGGCATTAGGAGGGACCAAGGCTACATGGGTGCCATCAATGGCTCCTACCACATGAGTAATGTGTCCCATCGCATAAGCTCGGTGGGGAAACCTGATGTAATTGTCCAGGTGTCTCAACAATGCACACAGTACATCCTTCAAAACCAGACTGAACATGGGCTTAGACATCCCTGCTGTTAAAGTCACTGTATTCTGAAAGGAGCCTGTGGCCAGGAAGTGTAGCACTGACAAGACTTGAACAATGGGAGGTATGCCATAGGGGTTGCGAATGGCAGGCATCAGATCTGGCTCAAACTGAGTACATAGATCCATGATGGTATTACGACTAAGACGATATGTCTGGTTGACACGCCCTACCTTCATGTTGTCCAGGTCTACTAATGGTGGTTGTCTCACTCTCCTCATTGCAGGTTCACTTTGTTGAGATAAGTGAAAATACTATGATTTATGCAGTATCCACACATCATGTACACTTTGTTTATTACCCCACACCTAACATCTGTAGAGGACGCCAAGCACATCTGACATTTACATTACAGCCCATAGGTAGGCACCGATTTCACCCTCCTTTGTGCACATTGGCAACCATGATAATGGGATTGTACATATGATGCAACTGTTAGAGTATATGTGTGTAGAACTTAGCTGCCCTGCACTAATCACACATATGTTTTGGTAACAATCAATGTCTTTCCATGGACTAAGCACTTCTGAGTAGCTGTACATGGTTATCACCATATGTACTCACTCAACACAGCTTTTACTTCCCGTTTGCACATTATGCTACACAAACATGATGGCACTACATACAGATATACAGCATTGTTTGGGATTAAGTGAATGACGCAGATTAGTATACATTTCCATCTGCGAAATGTGCCCAAAATGGCAGGCACCTGACCTACTGGACTGGACAGGTGGAAGCAACCTTAGTCTGCCAGTGGAAGTCGTCATGGTGGTAGGTGGTCGCAACCACAGTGTAAATTGCCATTGTAAAACATTGGTGGGTTTGGCCGACTTGGGCCACTGGCAATGTCCACCTGCAGTGATGGTCATGTACATAGCGGCTGTGACCGCCATCTTCTGCACCATTGCTCACTTGACTCCTGACAGTATTGCCAGCAAGACCTCCACGACGTGAGCTGCTGTGTACTGCCTCTGGGAGCCATCATCCCACGTCCTGCAGGTGATAGGGCCCCTGCTTTCACCGCGGAAGAGCTTGAGAGGCTAGTGGAGGAGGTCCTACTCCTGCATGGCAGCTATATGGGGCACTAGAGGAGCAGGTGAGTCCAATGTCCTAGCTATGTGTGATAGGTGTTCTATGTGACCTTATATAGGGCATGTGAACTTGAGTGTGTTGATGCATGCAGATTGCAGAATGTTGAGGTGTGTGTGCAGAGACGATTGGTATGTATGCCTACTTGCTGTGACTGATGTGTACTAACAACTCCTATTGGTATTGTGCAAGTGTACATGACCTTCTTCTTTTGTTTGTGTCATCCATGCAGGTCAACGCCCATCAAAAGAAGGGGATTTGGTGTGCCATTGTCAAGCAAGTGTGGACCCTGGAGGTCCACAGTCGGCCAAGCACCCATTGCAGAAAGCAGTGGGAGGACCTGAGACGATGGGCCCGGAAGACTGCTGAGGCCCAGCTGGAGATGTCCTTCCAATGAGGTAGGGGAGCACGTCAGACCCTGACCCCCCCCTAATGGCCCACATTTTGGTGGTGGCCTACCCTGAGGTGGATGGGCATTTGAGGGCAGCACAGCAGCCACAAGAGGGTAAGTACTGACTGAGTCCTTGTACTTTACTCTGGTGGTTAAGTGTTTGCTGTCACACTTTAGCAGGTGTGACACTGTAGTAGGTGCTACATGTATGTTGACAACTAGGAATACATAGGACTCAAGTTGCCTGACTAAGAGTTGGAGATCTGGCCTTAGGGTTGCACATGTGGATGCTTAGATCACCTGTGTCAAGGAAAATCTATGACTGCATGTGAAGATGCACAATTGACAGTGCCACATTTGTGACTCTACCCGGCCATATACGTATGTAAACTGCTGTATAATCCTACCCATCTAGTATTTCCAGGTCCATTAATCTAATTATATGATTATGTAGCTCTAATGTGTCAGAACACTCCCATCTGTAAAGATCAGCTGTATGTGCTACATAGCGCCTGTCAAATTTGGTACAGGGCCTAGGTACCTTGTGTCCTGGTGCATGTGAGGCTGGAATCTCATTCAGTCACTAGATATGGCCAGTATTGGACTATTCATATGGGTTTGTGCAGGTGTCTCCATTATCCCTTCATATGCATACTATGGGGTATGTGAAGGTTGTAACAGAAGGATATCCAACTATGGTTGTCTAATTTTGTCTATTTGCCCTTACCAAGCATTTCTTTGAAATGTGGGCCAAACACTTTTATCCCACTGCCTTTATTTTATAGGAGGTAAATGGGTAGGCTGTCCTCCCCTTTGACAATGTGCAATGTCCATGTTATATGCGCCAATGCCCTACCAATAAGAGTGCAACATATGGTATTAGCTGCCTATATCCTGTTTCAATGGTTAATTTCAAGATGTCGTGGTTTAGCTGTTCTACTGTTTCTCATACAGGTGTTGTTGTGAGATATGTTGTACAATGACAGTCATGTAGGTCCATGTGTACATCATATGTACATGTCTTTTTAGTGAGATATGTGTGTTGTCTGGCCTTAGCTACTGGAAATCTTATGTCAGGAATGGTGTGAGTGATGTTGGTGTACTCATGTTGTAATTTCTTGGCTCTGTATCTGCATGTCCGGTGGAATGTAATGTGCGCTATTAGGAATTAGTAGGCTGTCCTTTGTTTAGTTGTCATAACTATGCTCTCTGTGATTGTCAGTGGATGTCTCATGTGTGCTAGGTAGGCCAATGTAGCTGTACGTGCATTTATGGTGTGAGTGTGATGTGGAATATCTGTGAATAGTGACTGCAGCTATTCCTCTAAGATTTGGTCCATGTAGTGACATGGCTGCTCTACAGACATGGAAATTAAAAATGAGATGGCAACTGTATGGGAGTGCCACATGTTGTGTCATCATCAGAGATTGTTGCCATTGTGTATGAAATGTACAGAGGGATCAGCTAGGCAGGTGATTGGAACGGCAGGTGCTGTGTCGTTTGTGAAGAGAGTTGTCTTTACTTGCCTGGAACATGACCTTTGGTCATGGACTGGTTAGGTGTAGATTCGGAATATGTTGATATGGTGTTATCATCCTACTGTATTTCCTAAAGGTGATAAGATTATGGAGAATTGTGACCTGGATTAGGATGATATATCAGTTTTAGCCAGGGCATGATGAGCATGCTGACATAGATTTACAGGTGATTTGATGGGATACTCCGGTTGTGCTACGTTACATGGATTATGATGTTGGTGAGAGAGATGATAAATGGGGTAGATAGAAGTAACATGTTTTGACATGATATAGGATTTGTGGGTTTCAACATGGGATTACCTTGCCAGCATATGTATACCTACAGTTGTGCATGTTGTGATGTGTGTATGTGAAGAACATACACACTCTCTCTCTGTTTGTGTTGATCAGCATCTGCATGGGAAGGAGACAGGGGACAGGCAAGTGGGGATGCTGCCAGCCACTGGACCTGGAGGGCTGATACCACTGACAGCCAGGGACCCAGTGGTCCGGAGGGCAAGGGGAGTGCCACAGGGGAGACTGGATCCCCCTTTCTACCACAGGGAGTGCCCTGTAGCTCCCAACCCAGTTGTCCATGCCCACTTACCCAAGAAGGGGGGCATCTCCTTTGCTGCAGACACCTCTGCCCCTGTCAGCCCTGCTGCCCTCAGTGAGGAGGCTACTGATCTCCTGAGGTCGATCTCTGTGGGTCAGTTGACCATTGTGGATGCCACCCAGGGACTTGCAACTCAGATACAACCTAGTAATGAATTCCTGGAGGGCATTCACAGTGCACTGGCTGGCCTACAGAGATCCTTTCAGGCTCTGGCCTCCACACCGACGGCAGCCAATCACTCTTTGTCTTCCATCCCCCCTCACCTTCCTCTTACTCTTCCCAATCCCAAAACCCTCTTCCCCAACTCAACCACAGGACACAAACAGAAAGGCATGCATCTACCTCAACATCCAAGGGTAGTGCTGACAAACACAAGCACCACAAGACCCACCACAGGCATGCATACAAGCAACATACACCTGCAGACACATCAACAGCAACTATCTGCTCTGACAGCCCCACCAACCCCAGTATCACATACATAACACCTTACAAACCTGCAATCATCACACTCACTTTTACTGATACAGCCACACCACTGACACCCCCACCACCCCCAGTATCACATACATAACACCCGAGAAACCGGCAGTCATCACACTAACTTTTACTGATACAGTTACACCACCTATCCTGCCCACAATCAGCACAATAGCAGACCCTCAGACATCTACTGCAGTCACCACTTCCGCAGACACCACAACCACAGACACGCTTACATGCAGCACATCCACCATGCTTGTAGTCACTACCCCAACAGGCAGTCACCCTTCCATCACGGCATCTACCAGCACCCCCACGCCCCTCCTCCCAAGACACATAAACGCCCACACTCACCCACACAACAGACACCCAACACCCACAAGCATACCTCGCACACACATTCACCCAATACATCCACCAAACCACCTCAGAAAACCACTCCCTCTCCCTCCACACCCACACCCTTTTGCCATGACCATACCCGTGTGTCAAGGAAAGCTTTCCTCTTGGAATTAAACCTTTTCCCTACTCCTCCCCACCCTGTGTGACCCCAAAATGCCCTGTGTACCTCCCCATGTCCAGCCCTTCCACCTCCACCACATCCCTTGCATGTACCCATGTGTCTCCTCCCACCAAAATGTCTATCCCTCCCAAGAGTTCCCACCCTCCCCTAAGCCTTGACTTACGCCCCCCTCCCAAACCCAAGCCGAAAGATCCCCCTCCCAACACTAAGCCCTAACCCCCCCCAAACCCTGAATGTCCCTGCCGCCCCCTTGATGCTCCTACCTGTGGAGATTACATGGCAGTCAGGAGTCAAGTTAGGGGCTGATACAAGGGCCATATGTGCAAGTTGCACTTGTCTGATTTGGACTGTCCTATGGCCTTTTTTACCACTTATGTATTTTACGACCAACCTGTTGTAGGTTCAAAGGTTACATTTTTGTCCTGCTACTATTTACTTAGGAAAGTTTTTGTCTTGGCTGATTTTGTTTGTGTGTGAGTATGTTTTATGTGAGTGGTGATTGTGCTACCAGTTGTGTCTGTGCAGCATGTGTGGTTGTGTGCATTGCATTTGTCCCCAGTGATGGATGTGTATTGTGTGATGGGCAAGTGTATGTTGAGGACATGTTGTTGTGTTGGTATTGTGTGGTGTAGACGTGTTATTTTCAGTGTTGCTTGCCTTTGTGTGGTTGGACTGTGTGTGTGAGTGGAGATTGGTATGTCAGATCTGTTGTCATGTGCGTTTGCGGGGCATGACATATGCCTCGTTGTTTGGATGTGTGATTTGTGTGTTTATTCTCTGGTATTGGTACGTTGTGTTGTCTGTATGATTTTTCAAATGGTGGTGTGTATTGTGGGTGCTTGACGATGCTTTGGTGGTGTAGTTGTGTCTTTTGGTGGTGTTGTATGTGAATGTGTGTGCCTGTGCTGGTGCTGTGTATCTGGGGGTTAGTGTGTGTTTCAGCTGTGTGTGTGTGTTGGCCATAGTGTGAGTACTATGTATGTGCATGTGGGTGTGTGTCTGTGTGTGAGTGTGCGTGTCAGTGTGAGGTTACATGTATGTGTCACCCTCGTCACACGTCCCCGATTGCTCTATTGTGTGTGCATAGGTACATTTGCAATTTACAACAATGACAGGTAAGCATGTGTACTCACGGATGCTGTTATCGTTGTTGTCGCTGGTCCCAAATTCGTTGAGCGTGCAGGAGCAGTGGAAAGATGTGTAGTTCCGCTTCCATGGCAGCTCCAGTCGGGTAGAGCTTCCTGAAGGTGAGTATCTCCTTCTATACTATTGGTTTCCACCCGGGTTTCCGTGGTGGTGTGACCGCGGCAGAAACCTTGGTGGTGTGGAGCCATGTAACATGTCCGACAGGAACATGGTCTCTGCTGGCCTGCAGGTGGCTACCATCGACCATGGTGGCCTGACCGCACGGACAGTGCTGGCTGTGGTTTGGTTGTATTCTGTTGGGAATATGGTCATAATTTGGGAGTCTTCGCCGCCAACCTGTTGGTGGCTCGACTGCCACCGCCAACTTGGTGGTCCTGAGTTTGCCAAACTCGTAATGACCCCCTTAGAGTTGAATGACAGACTGAATGAAGAATATAAGAGATTAAATTAAAGAGAACATGTAAAACGGAATGGACGAGATACTGAAGAAGAAGATGAAAGTGAACTCTAACAATACATTTGTGAATGATTTTTTTCTGATGGTTCCAAGCCAACAGATGAGTGAAGTTGCTAGAGATTTAAATAAAAATAAATTCCATTTAATTAATTACCCATATGAGTGAATTGTAGGCCGAACAAAATGCTGCATTTTAAATATGCATTTGTCTTTCTGAACTCTGCATGATAGGCACTTGCTTGACTTGCTCGATTTGCTAACATTAACGAATTCCAAACTATTGTGACTTTTGCATGGCTTCACATGACGCAAACGTCCTATGCTAATAAAGAAATGTATATTCTTCTATCCTTTTTAACCACTTGACCTGCACTGGAATCTTGAAACTTGCTAGTCTTAAATTTGGTCCTCTATGAATAGGCTTCTAGTGGAAAGGAGATAACTTAATATGATCACACATAAAACTTTCACAGCAGTCCTTTAAACATGGGTGTATGAGAAGATTTCTAATTGTTGCAGAGTATTTGCATTTTGTAATTTGTACAAAATGTATCTTGTATTTAGAACTCTCTTTGTTTAAACTTGCTGTCTGGATGGAAACCATTCCATTTGTTATACTGTTGTATCATTGTATTTCATGTAAAGTGTCCCATGGAAAGAACAGTGTGTGGACAAAGGTGACCCTAAGAGATTAGAGCCTTCAGAAGCCTCAGATCATTCTCTATCTATCAGACATACATACTGGCTAGACTGACTCTCAGACACTTATTACTTTAGCTATTTTATATTACATTGCTTGATATTGTCTGGCTCAGATGATTTTCCGTTTCTGAGCCTTAAATGCTCTTCTACAGGAAACTCTTCAGGAGTTCTTTGACTTAAATATACTTTTCTGATTTGGAATTATAGAATAGGGATCAAAATAATGGGACACGCTTTATGCTATATTTTGTAACTTATGCTTGATTAATAAAGAAAACGATCTAGGAAGTAATGATTAATAAAACCTTTAAAAATGTAAGCACAACTCTCATTATTGGCTCCTGAGAATTTATTAATTTGTTTTGATGTTTGAATTGTAGTTTCCTATTGCCCCTGCTTATTTCAAAGGGCCCCTACTGGGAATTCCACGAGTTGCAAAGATTCAATAACATTTAGGAAACTCCGCACTACCATAGGTGAGCGCTAGATGGCAGGTGTTCAGCTCTTCACTGCCTATCAAGGAATTTCACGAGGAAGATGATAGCCTAATTTCTAGCTCCATGGTGACATTCACAAAGAGGGAAGAGCTAATAATGGCCACCACAAATAACTTTCATGTCCAAGCCATGAGTATAAATGAGAGAATGACCATGCTTGAAGGTACCATGGATGAAATCAAAGGCTGCAATAAGGTAGCAGAGAAGTAAATATGCTTCCTTAATCAGTAAATGGCTTCTACAGAAATAATAGTGGCTACCCAGGAATTAACCAAGTGTCTCCTACACACATGAAGCCTGTAGGAGAGATACAATTGCACTGTTAAACCACTTAGGAGAAAACAGATCTACATTTTCCCCAGCAAAGTTGCAGTATTGTCAAAATGAAATAAAATACTTAGATCACCAGAGAAGGGTGCAAGGAAGGTGTCCCAGGAGAGAAGTTCAGTAATCATGCAGAAGAACCCCCCAGTAATGCAAAGGAATGTCAGAATGTTCTTGTGAACGGTTGGCTACTGTCGCCAGTTGATTCAGAATTTTTCCCCTTTTGTCCAAGCCTCTATTAAAGTTGACACACAGGGAGGTGTCTTGTTAGTACCATTTGATGACACATGCATGAAAGCCTTCTTTGAGCTGAGAGGAAGCCTTTGCCGAGCCGCAGCTCTGGGAATGCCTGGTGACAACAAATGTTTTTCTTTGTTTTGTTGTGAAAAAGAAGGTTGCGTCCTTTCTGTTTTGACACAGATATATGGAGGTGCCAACAGGTCCGTGGCATATTTTTCCTCCACACTTGATCCTGTAGCTGCTGCATTGCCCAGCTGTTTAAAAGCTGTGGCAGCTGTGAGTGTTGCTATCAGTCAGTGCAACAGCATTGTCATGGCCCACCCCATGAATGATTGTGGGCCCTATTCTGTTGAAGTCCTTTTGAACCAAACCTAGACCCAGCACTTAACCAATGCTAATTTGACCCGTTATGAGCAAGTTATTTTGGTATCCCAAAATGTTAATATTAAAAGATGTAGGGGGTCATTACAACATTGGCTGTAAAAGCTGCTCACCGCCGTGCAGAAGACCGCCAACACACCGCAGCGGCCGCGGAATTCCGCTACGGTCATTATGACCCACAGCTCGGAATCCGCCAAAATCCAGACACCCACACAAGTCCGCCACACCAAACGTCAGTGATAAACTGGCGATAACAAAACCTCCACGTCACGCCAACAGGAATATGTCCACACTATCACGACCCACGAATCCACGCAGTGGTCTTTCAACCGCGGTATTCCATTGGCGGTACACACCGCCGCGCTCAAAATACACACACATTTACAAAACACATCCACATTGGACAATTCAAAATGCACACATTTGATGCACATACACACACCACTCCCACACATCCAATACAATATAAAACACACACCCATATCACCCACAAACCCTTACGTCAACAATTGCGACAGAAGGCCAGAGAGAGACACCACCCGAACGAACAATAGCATCCACAGGCACCCTACACCATCACTCACACAACATCCAAGCACCTCACACAATACACCTCTAAATATCACCCTACACATCACAACATACACCACCCCACACATCACCCACACCCCCCATGGCCCCGCAAAGACACCCCAGGTTCTCTGAGGAGGAGCTCAGGGTCATGGTGGAGGAAATCATCTAGGTAGAGCCACAGCTATTCGGATCACAGGTGCAGCACACCACCATAACTAGGAAGATGGAGCTATGGCGAAGAATCGTGGACAGGGTCAACGCAGTGGGACAGCACCCAAGAACACGGGATGACACTAGGAAGAGGTGGAACGACCTACGGGGGAAGGTGCGTTCCGTGGCCTCAAGACACCACCTTGCAGTTCAGAGGACTGGCGGCAGACCCCCGCCTCCTCCCCCAGAACTCACTACATGGGAGGAGCAGGTCTTGGCTATACTGCATCCTGAGGGCCTCGCAGGAGTAGCTGGAGGAATGGACTCTGGTAAGGCAAATCTTTCACTACTTCATCCCCCACCCACCTGCATGCTATCACATACCCCCACCCTCGCCCTCACCCCCATCACTCCAACTCATCACGTATGTCCCAATATCACAAACTACACATCCCAAACCCAAGCCCTGCATGTAACACCAAAGCATGGACACCCATCACCAAAGCATGTCCACTGCACATACCCATTCACCCCCCTAAACCATTATCACACAAGGTCCTACACAGGAATGCAAGCACTGGGGTACAGGGTCACCCACCCATTGCACACCATGGCACACACAGATGCAATAATCATGCCTTTACACCCCTGCAGGACCCCTACCCAACGTCACCGGACAGGACGGTCCAGACATGTCCACTCCACCCACAGAAGAGGCCCACAGTGATGACAGCAGCTCTGTCCAACTGGATCAAGATGACCAGCCCGGCCCATCTGGGACCTTGGGACAGTCGGTTCCTCTCACACTGGCACAAGCCACTACAGAGCTACCCCCATCTGGAAACACCAGCACAGCACCCACCCAGCGGGCCATCCTTCTGTCCCCAGGACCCGTCAATCAGCAGTGTATCCACCTCTACAGGGACCCCAGGCTAACCTACTTCGCCAACAACACCAGGGACCTGGGGGCAGTGGCAGTGGGCACACGGTTCAGGGGACAGAGGCCCAGGAACACAGAGGAACTGGGAGGGCTGCTGTGCGACAGTGGGAGGACAGGCCCAGGGAACCCACTCTCCACGAGGCCCTCTCCAACATCATGTGAGCCTACCACCATTCCCAGGAGACGATGGCAACTGAACTGGCCAAGTTTCAGGAGACCCAGCGGCTGCAGGAGGAACAGTATCTGGGCTTCAGGGAGGAACTAAAATCCATCAATTCCACCCTGGGCACCATTGTAGGGGTGCTGAAGGAACTCGTCAACACCAGGAGTGACACTGTGGCACAACAAGGGGCCCCTGACACTAGCCTGGACGATGAACTGCCCACCACCTCTGCTGGCGCTAGTGGACAGGAGGCACCACCACTGGACCACAACACCAGCACACCGCCCCCTGCAGATGGAGAACCACCCCGCAAGCGGTCCCTGAGATCCAGGACAAAGACAGAGAACAATTCCAAGACCCCCCGCAATGAAATGAGACCACCCTGAATGTCATCCTTCTGTCCCACTTTGTCACCATGTCCATACTTAAACTGCCCCAGCTCCACTTCCTATGCCCCTTTGGACAATGCACCTGTGAGACTAATAGACTGGACTCTGACATGGACATTCCTCCGCCATCACCCCTGACCATTTTACAACCCCCTCCACTATTTAGCACTTAAATAAACACTCTTAAATCACAAAGCAATCTGGAGTCAGTCTGTGCTTTCACAATTCTGTATTTGCAATAACTGAGGGAAATAGCAATGTCCATTGTATTGTCAACATGCCTATGTCACACAGCTCTAGTCCATGCAGAAACAAAGCAGATGTCACACTGTGGGACCCACATCTGTGAAATCGTAAGGGAAAGTGACAACTCAGTGACCACACACTGGGTGAAAATGACAAACAGATGAGAGGTAGTAGAATTAAATCAGAAGTAGCAGACAGTGTTGTCTACTTACCTGTGTCCCACTGGAAGTATTGGTGGATCACCTTGTTCCTGTTGTCTATGTCATCTTCTTCTGCTTCCTCGTCTTCACTGTCCACAGGCTCCACAGCTGCCACAGCACCTCCATCTGGACCATCCTCCTGCAGAAAAGGCACATGTCATCGCAAAGCCAAGTAGTGAAGCATACAGCAGGCCACGATAATCTGGCATACCTTCTTTGGTGAGTAGAATAGGGAACCACCTGTCATATGGAGGCACCGGAACCTGGGCTTCAGGAGGCCGAAGGTCCTCTCTATAATCCTCCTAGTTCACCCATGGGCCTCATTGTACCGTTCCTCTGTCCTTGTCCTGGGATTCCTCACAGGGGTCAGTAGCCATGACAGGTTGGGGTAACCAGAGTCACCTGCAAATAGCGAGGAACAACTGTTAGACACACACTAACTCATAGGGACATCCCCAGACCCAGACACCTATTCACACTGTATAAGGTCCATGTCTTCACCTAATAGCCACACACGGTGCCTCTGGAGTTGCCCCATCACATAAGGGATGCTGCTATTCCTCAGAATGTAAGGGTCATGCACTGAGCCAGGAAGTTTGGCATTCACATGGGAGATGTACTGGTCGGCCAAACACACCATCTGCACATTCATCGAATGGTAACTCTTCCGGTTTCTGTATACCTGTTCACTCCTGCATGGGGGGACCAAGGCCACATGTGTCCCATCAATGGCACCTATGATGTTGGGGATATGTCCTAGGGCATAGAAGTCACCTTTTACTGTAGGCAAATCCTCCACCTGAGGGAAAACAATGTAGCTCTGCATGTGTTTCAGCAGGGCAGATAACACTCTGGACAACACGTTGGAAAACATAGGCTGGGACATCCCTGATGCTATGGCCACTGTTGTTTGAAAAGACCCACTTGCACTAGAGGGGGGATTCCTGTGGGATGGCGGATAGCTGACATCAGGTCTGGCTCCAACTGGGTACACAGTTCCAGGATTGTGGTACGATCAAGTCTGTAGGTGATGATCACATGTCGCTCCTCCATTGTTGACAGGTCCACCAGCGGTCTGTAGACCGGAGGATGCTGCCGTCTCCTCACCTGCCCCAGCGGACGGTGCCTATGGAGAAGAACAGCGAGCAGAGAGTCAACCAACTCTGAGGTACGTAAACACAACCTAATCGGAAAATGTCTGCAAATCGACATATGGCTGTATTAGTGTTTAAGCAAGGCCTAGATATGTGTGACGCAGTCCAAAATAATGCATTGTGGGCCCCTGAAATGGCGGCTGCCTGACCTGTAAAGTGGGACAAGGGGATATGAGGTAACTGCGCTGGCGTTGTACACCGTCCTGGTAGGCGGTCGAAGACCGCGACGCAATCCTGCATTGGTTAACATTGGACCCTATGGGTCCCAGGAGCCAATGACGATGTATTCCGGCGGGGATGGTACGCACCGCCGCGGACGTGCCCGCCATTTTCTCTCTGTTCAATCACTTGATACCTGATCTTCGACAGGAGAGGACCTACGCTGCAAGTGCTGCTGTGACCTCAGTCTGGAAGAGACAATGGCTCGTGTGTCTGGGGAAAGGGCCCCTCCCTTCAGCACAGTGGAGTTGGAGAAACTAGTGGATGAGGTCCTCCCCCAGTACACGCTACTCTACGGTCCTCCAGACAAACAGGTGAGTACACTGTGAGCATGCTGTATGGGCAATGGCTGTGTGGAGTGGTGTGGATGAAAGATGGGGGGGAATGAGGCGTGCATGAAACAACGGTGAGTGCATGTGCGTCATGGCAAGGGTAGGGATGCGGGCCAATGACTGTGATGGTGCGGACAGTTATATCTTCTCCTTTTCCCTGTTCTATTCCTGTAGGTCAGCGCCCACCAGAAGAAGGATATTTGGCGTGCCATCACCAAGGAAGTCCGGACCCTGGGGGTCTACCACAGATGGAGCACCCACTGCCAGAAAAGATGGGAGGACATTCGCCGCCGGAGCAAGAAGACGGCGGAGGCCCAGCTGGGGATGGGCTCCCAACGTGAGAGGGCTGCCCGTCGCACCATGACCCCCCTGATGTTCCGGATCCTGGCGGTGGTGTACCCGAAGTTGGATGTGTGCTTGAGGGCATCACAGCAGCCACAAGGGGGTGAGTACACTCTCATTCAGCTGATTCAGCACTCATTGTAGGTGTCTGGGTGGGGGAGGTGGGCTGTGGGTTCCCCTAAGCCAGGGCAAGTTTAGTAGGCAAGGTCCCTTCTGAAGGCAGGCCCTGTGGCACCCCACCCCACCTTGTGACATCCATGTGTGCAGAAATCGGGCATAGCCTTGTAACCCATGTCCCTGTGATTGATTAGGGAACTCCAAGTGCACGGCGTAGTGCAGGGGGCTTCTGTGTCTGTAGTGTCCGCCAATGGTAGCGGTATTGCATGCACTCAACATGTCTTTCTTCTTTCCCCCCCCCCCCTTTGTGGTCTCCCTGTTCTTGTGTGCATTAGCATCATCAGGAGGAGGAGCAGTGGCACCGGAGCAGGAGGGAGCTGCATCCCACATGGCCCTGGAGGGCAACACAACGGAGTCTGAATTCACCAGTTGGACGGATGGTGAGGGGAGCTCCACGGAGGGGACAGGAGTTGAGACCAGCGATACGGACTCCTCCTCTGATGGGAGCTCCCTTGAGGTGGTGGGCCCATCTGTGCCACTCGCATCTACAGGTACAGCCGTCACCCCCCTACCAGCACCGCCCTCCCAGCAGCCCCTCAGCGTTTGCCCCGTGGCCCCTCATCCAGGAGGATGGGCATCTCCTTCGCCCCAGGCACCTCAGCCCCTGCCCCTGCCCCTGTCACCCCTGCTGCCCTCAGTGAGGAGGCCATTGACCTCCTCAGGTTCCTCACTGTTGGGCAGTCTACCATTTTGAATGCCACCCAGGGTGTAGAGAGGCAGTTGCAACAAACCAACGCATACCTGGAGGGCATTCATTCTGGTCAGGCAGCCCAACAGCTAGCTTTTCAGACTCTGGCCTCAGCACTGATGGCAGCCATTGTCCCTGTCTCTAGCCTCCCCCCTCCAACTTTCCACCCATACACAAACCCCTGTACCTCAGCCCATCCCAAGCACACCATCAGACCAGCATGCACACACCTCAACACACAAGGGAAGCTCAGGTAAACAAGCACCACACATCCCACAGGCACTCACGCAGGCATCATACACATGCAGACATACCAACATCCACTGCGTCCCCCTCCTCCTCGTCTCCCTCCTCCCTCCCTGTCTCATCTCCACTCACACCTGCATGCACTACATCGTCAGCCACTACCTCCATCACAAGCACACCCACCAGCACACCCCGCTCACGTGTACTCACCACCCCCACTACCATTCACACATCCCCTGTGTCCTCTCCCAGTGTGTATGTGAGCCCACCTCCCAAGGTACACAAACGCAGCCACATACCCACCCAACAGCCATCCACCTCACGACAGCCTCCAGCCCATGCACCTTCACCCAAAGTCAGCAAACGCACACCTCCTACAACCACTACCTCTTCCTCCGCTCACAACCCCCTCCATCTACCTGTCCCAGTGTGCCCAAAAAACTTTTCCTGTCCAACCTTGACCTCTTTCCCTCACCTCCCCCACCCCTTCAGTCTCCTAGGTCCCGAACTAGCACCTCAGCCACAACATCTCCGGGACCAGTGATGCCTGTAGTCACCGGAATCTGGAGTGCACCGGCCACCAGGGCAGCCAGTGTGGCACGGAGCCACAGCACAGACAGTCCCCCACCTGTGAAGCATCAGAAGTTGGCCAGTGCCCGGCGGGAGAGGGGGAAGACTCCAGCCACCAAAGCCGCTCCCAGGGGTCCCGGTGGGAGTGTGGAGTCATCTGTGACACCTTCCAAGGTGGGGAAGGGCCACAAGAAACCCGGCAAGTCTGGGAAAAGCAGCACGGCGGAGAAGACCGCCATCATCCCCGATGCCCCGGAGCCCACCTCCAGCACAAGCCCAGATGCCCAGGACAGGACCGCCAGCACCAGCCCACCTACCCAGGAGGCCAGCACCAGCCCACCTGCCCAGGAGGCCAGCACCAGCCCACCTGCCCAGGAGGCCAGCACCAGCCCACCTGCCCAGGTGGCCACCGCCAGCACTAGCCCAGCTGGGCCATGAAGGACCGCCACCAAAAGCCCCGCTGGGCCATGAAGGACCGCCAGCACAAGCCCCGCTGGGCTATGAAGGACCGCCAGAAAAAGCCACGCTGGGCCATGAAGGACCGCCAGCAGGTGAGACCCTGCTCTGGAGACCGCCATCTCAAGCACCGCTGAACAGGGTCCCGCCAACTCAAGCACCGCTGAACAGGGCACCGCCATCTCAAGCACCGCTGAACAGGGCACTGCCAACTCAAGCACCGCTGCACAGGGCACCGCCAACTCAAGCACCGCTGAACAGGGCACCGCCAACTCAAGCACCACTGAACAGGGCACCGCCATCTCAAGCACCGCTGAACAGGGCACCACCATCTCAAGCAATGCTGAACAGGGCACCGCTGAACAGGGCACCGCCATCTCAAGCACCGCTGGCCCATGAGCGGCAAGGGCACTGACGCAACTGAGTCCGTCACAGGGTGAATGATGCACTCTGGGCACCATGCCCCCTCCAGAACCAGTGGAGACTGTCATCCACAACCTCTGTCCTTAGCAGGATGAAGCACTCTGGGCACCATGCCCCCTCCAGAACCAGTGGAGACTGTCATCCACTACCTCTGTCCTTAGCAGGATGAAGCACTCTGGGCACCATATCCCCCCCAGAACCAGTGGAGACTGTCATCCACAACCTCTGTCTTTAGCAGGATGAAGCACTCTGGGCACCATGCCCGCTCCAGAACCAGTGGAGACTGTTATCCACTTGTGAGACTGTGGCTTTGCACTCCCCAGGATATAGCAGTGGGCAACCCACCCACTGTAGAGACTTGTGAGACTGTGGCTTTGCACTCCCCAGGATATGGCAGTGGGCAACCCACCCACTGTAGAGACTTGAGACACTGTGGCTTTGAACTCCCCAGGATTGAACAGTGGGCAACCCACCCACTGTAGAGACTTGAGAGACTGTGGCTTTGCACTCCCCAGGATTGAACAGTCGGCAAACCACCCACTGTAGAGACTTGAGAGACTGTGGCTTTACACTCCCCAGGACTGAACAGTGGGCATGTGGCCCCCTCCTGGATTTGGCGTCATGCACTCAAGCGGCTGAGGTGCCCCCCCTTTCCCTCCCCCTGAGGTGCCTGTTTAGTTGCTCTCTGATGCCCCTGCAGTGTTCTCTCCATCATGATCGGGGATCTTGTGTGGGCCTCGCCCATACCGTGTGGTCCCAGTGTTCCACAGACTTTCTTAGAGCACTACCTGGACTACTATGCTTGGTATATATTATGTACATGGTGTATATATATATTTCTGCCTACTTTCTTTTAATATATTCCAATGGTTACACTAATTTTCTATTGTCTTTGCATTCTTCCAGGAGGTTTGGGGGGTGTAACTGTGATGTATTGATATGCATTAGTGTGTGTGTTGTAGTTGGTGAGGGTGGGGGTGTTGCGTGTGTGTGTCCCTGTTTTTTGCCTCCCCCCTCCCCTGTGTCATAAGTGCAGTACTCACCGTGGTCTTCGCCACTGGCGTTCGGGCTCCTGGTAGAGGAGCAGGAAGACTATTGCAGGTAGAATTTGGAGTTCCGGGTCCATGGCGTCCTCTTTCCTCGTGGGGTGTGTGGAGGTGAGCGTTTTTCCTTCGGGATTCCTGTTTCCGCCGTGTTTTTATCCGCGGTGAATCCGCCCCGGAAAAGGTGGTGGATTGGCCTGTCATAATAGTGTGAGAGGTACATTGTCTCCCGCCTGTCTGCTGGTGGTGACCGCCGCGCTGTTTGTTTGTACCGCCTTGGCGGTCGGAGTGTTAAAGTGGCTGTCTTTGTTGGCGGTTTCCGCCAAGGTCGTAATTGCAAATTTTGTACCCCCGGCCTGTTGGCGGTCTTACCGCCGCTTTAACACCGACCGCCAGGGTTGTAATGACCACCCATGTCTACTCACTTGAATTCCAGGTTCCGCATGAGCGAAGAGACTAAAACCCTCACCCCTAAACACTATTCTCTTGTATCTGAAATGAACAGGGAATGATCAAATAGCCTCCGGGGGAAAGGGATAGGGAACAGGGATTTGGGAAGGGAAGAGAAACAAAACACTGGTTCACGAAGGAACATCACCGTTGTTCTAAGAAAGTTGCCTCAGAGCATGGTGCAGGAATTCTAAGACTAAAAACAAATAAAAAACAAAAGAACTACAAATATCACAGAGTCCTACAGCAAAATAACAATAATTATTATCATTCAATTGGGCAATCACCTAGCCTTTCAGCAAAGTCACAATAATTATTACCTCTCAATTGCTCAACTATTCAACACGCTTATTTAGCTCACAACAAAATTGTTATAAAACCAAACTAAAGAATTTGTCTTGTTATTCGTTTTCACACAATACACCTGCTCCAAAACAATCAGAATAAACATTTAAGTTTGCATAGATATCGAGCAATGCTTTCAGGAGTTCACAACACTTAACTTCAATGTTGCTTTTAAAAATACTTCTCAAGCTGTCTTTGGAAAATAGTCTTGTATCACAGGTTTCTCAGCATCAACAAATGACTTTCATAATGCCCCAAAAGGTCAATAACCTCAAAAAGGCTGAAAACAGGGAGACGAGAGGGGAATTACTCACAAACCGACTTCTCCTGCAATGTTTTGATATTTGAGGAAGATGGAACACTGCTCGTAAATTATCCAGCTGCTGTGAAAGTAATCGGCTCCAGAGAGGGAAGCTCCAATGATGCCACGACTGAAAAGACGACTCCTGAAAGAATCACGGAACTCCAGCTGAACCGAGAACACCTTTGAGCGAAAGAAGACTCAAAGCCAAGCACAGGAAACACTTTGGCAGTTCTATTTATAGACTGGTGGTGAATCATCAGACACATGCTGGTGATGAGTCATCAATCACTTCTGATGATTCATATGAAGGATTTCTATGTCTTCATAGACCACTTGGCACACAGTTCACAAATGGAACAACACTTGCTTTTGTCAATATAAACAATCATGCAATATAGTGTTCCTCACAAGTTACAGGGAAGTGCTGTGCTGCAAACGCATTCAAGACATGTTTCATTGTTCTTCATATATGCCGATTTATTTTGTGAGGGTGCAGCAAGAAGTGTGCATGTGTGAGTGCGAGTGCTAACAGTAATGTACAATGTAGTGAACTGTAATGAACTGCATGATCATGTGTAAATGTCCAGTGATATGTTGATTCATCCTACAAATGTGTCTCAGCAGACTGTACACATAACAGCATTACACTGTTGTAACCACATCAACATCTGCAATAAGCGAAGGCATAGGTGACAGTCAGGTGGGATTCAAAGGTAATGACTGGCACTATGCTACAGCCATGCATCAAAACTTTGAAATGGAGAAATGTTTAGTTCAACAGTCTTACCTGAGTGTCATTGGAAGTACTGCTGGATCATATGTGTCCTGTTGTCCACATCCTCCTCTTCCTCCTCCTCACTGTCCTCAGTATCCACTGCTGCCAGACCTGCAGTTTCACCCCCCTCCTGCTGAAGATAGGGCACATGCCATCTGAGGGCCAAATTGTGCAGCACACAACAACAATCCTGCAGACGTTCACAAGGGAGTAGCATAGGGATCCACCTGTCAGATGGAGGCACCTGAATCTAGCCTTCAGAAGCCTGAAGGTCCTTTCAACAATCCTCCTGGTGCACCCATGAGCATCATTGTACCTATTCTCAGCCCCTGTTCTCAGATTCCTAACAAGGGTCAGGAGCCAGGACAGGTTTGGGAGCCAGAATCACCTGTAAGTAGTGAGGGACACACATTACTCCTGCGCAATGGCATGGGGTATGACTCCTGAAGGCATACACTGACATACATTGGGTGGGGACTCAGGCTCACCTATAAGTCACACTCTGTGCCTCTGTAGTTGTGCCATCAGCTGTCAGACACTGCTATTTCGCAAGACAAAGACATCATGCACCGACCCAGGATACTTGGCAGTGACTATCTGGACGGGCCACTGGCCTGAAAAGCAGGATGTCTGCAGGGGAGATGGTTTGCCCCCCGACCTCCTCGAACACCTCTCGAAACTTCCTGGTGGACGCAGTAACCCCGGTAGGTGTTCCAAAAGGAAAGGGGGAGTGGAAGAGAAAGAGACAAAACACTGCTGCGTCTTGCCGGTGCAGCCAGGCACCCTGTATCTTCAGGGAGGCAGGTCGTTGTTGACAGAGTGGTAGTAGAGTTAGTGCACTCAACTTACTTGAAACTGAATCTCTCTTTCTGATATGGGCACGGGAGAGGTAGAAGAACACCGGGATGCTCCAGCACTTTTCTTGGATAATAATAACTGTTGACACAATTACTAACACTGCATTACCAAAAACCCAAACTGAGCACCATAACAATAAGTACTACGACACTAGGGCTGGCTTCACAGAGATTCATTGTTGCACACTACAATTAGAACTGTGGTTGTACTTATCATGCACAAGAAAGACAAACCAGGGCATTAATTATATCACATATAACTTTCCTGAATGCAGAGGGTTAAACTAAAAGTAACAAAAACAATCCAAAAAATACAAATGTCCACTCTGGGTTTAAACAGTTATGGTGGCACAGTTTGGTTTGGTTTCACTGTGTGTGAGAAAAACCTTTCAAAAGCAAATTCCTCAAACCTGAAGCACAGGCATGAATGACACAATTTAAATCCAAGAGTTATGCTAATAGAGAAAGAAAAGTCACGTAAATGCTCTTTAAAATTGCACTGTCACTTTTTGTAGTACTTGAGCTCAAGCAGATTTCCTGAAGCACATTTAGGCAAGAAACTACAATAATAATGTAGAATGTTCAGAAATGCATTTGCCTATTCAAGATAAGCACTCTGCCAAAATACGAGGTCTGAAATACACCAGCTGTTCTAGGTAAGCGCAGCGCTCAAAGAACAGACTCCCTGGGGAATACTAGTCACTTAGCTGCAGTCTTTTCCGGAGAGCTGGAGGAATGCCTGGTGCCAGCTGGTACAGGAATGAAGTAAATAATTGCCTCAAAAGTCCTGAAAACGAGGATGACAGCAGGGGCTGGACTACCAAATCAGATGCTGAGATCAGGAAGCAAAACAAAGCCAAGCAGGGAGGCATGCTTCACTCTGCTATTTATAGCCAATCAGGAAAGCAGTTGAGTTTCCACATGTGGATGAGTCACCACACCCAATTAGAAGCACATGTCTACACCACAACCAATTAGAAGCACATGTCTACACCTGCTCACATTAGTAAACAAGCATTGGTGAAACAAGCATTGATAAAACCAATTGTGTAACACAGAACATTATGTTTACTTAGAAATATGAAGGTTTAACCAAGAACAGAGATATTATTTAACCCTAATCCCTGGGGATGCTGACAGATAATGCAGGAGGCACCTTGGGGACTCCTGACAGTGATGTGGGAGATGTACTGGTCAGCAACGCACACCAACCGGACATTGAGTGAGTGGAAACTCTTCCTATTCCTGATCACCTGTTCATTGGCCCTGGGGGGGGGACTAAGGCAATATGGGTCCCATCAGTGGCCCCAATAACATGTGGTATATGTCCCATTGCATAGAATCCAGCCTTCACAGTGGGTAAATCATCTACTTAGGTGAATGCAATATAGCTGCGCATGTGTTTGAGCAAGGCTGCCAAAACCCTTGCAAGCACAATAGAGAACATTGGCTGTGACATTCCTGCAGCCAAACCCATTGTCACCCGGAAAGAGCCAGTTGCCAGGAAATGGAGCACTGAGAGTTCCTGCACAAGACGGGGTATTACTGTGGTGCAACTGATATCAGTTAGCAGATCAGGCTCTAATTGTGCACACATCTCTGTGATAGTGGCCCTGTCCAGACGATAGGTGAGTATGATGTGCATGTCCACCAGTGTAGTCAAGTCCACAAGGGGTCTGTACACAGGTGCTTGTCTCCTTCTCCTATTCCTCCACAGTGGTTGGTACCTAAGGGACACAAAAGTAGGAAGGGAGTGACAACAGGAGCCATGAACACACCACAGCAGTGTACACAGAGCATGCTTGTGTGTTGGACATTGGAATTGTCTAGGTGTGTACATTTAACTACAATGACACACTTGTTAATCTGTACATATGTACTAGCATTAGAAAATAGTAACCGCCTGTCCTGTATGCGGGGACAGGTGGAAGTGACCTCACTCCACCGGCGTTTGTGTCATGGCAGGAGGTGGCCTGCACCGCCGTGCAATTCCTCATTGGCTAACATGGCCCTCTATAAAGTATGGGAACTAATGATGATCACCGCCGGCGGTGACGGTGTTCACCGCTGTGGACGTGACCGCAATGTTATTTCTATCACTTCACTTCCTGGCTTTCCACAAGGAGACATCTCCACTGCGTGTGGTCCAGTGACCAGTGTCTGAAACCTGCCATGGCACGTGAAACCCTCACCCATCCCACACACACATTCAGACAAGCTTTCACACAAAACATCACACAAGACTCGCACAGACAAACACAGGCAGCACACTTCAGTCCACAAGCACTCACACAGCAAACACCCAGATGCACACACAACATCATCCACTGCCTCCAGTGTCTCCCCCTCCTCTTCCTCCCTCACAGTCACATTCACACTCACACCTGCATGCACAGCATCAACAGTCCATGAACCTGCCACCTGCACAGCCTTGCCCACAGTCACCACAAAAGCAGACCCATAGACATGCACCCCACACACCTCATGCGCAGTCACCACCACCACCATCACCACATCGTGCAGCCCACCCACCTATCTTTCAGACACCACCACAACATCCATCCACATGTCCTTTTGACCTCCCCATCCTGTCTTCCCCCAACCCTCCAAAGACACACAGACGCTTGCACTCAGACCGCCAACAGCCATCCACCTCACACACACACACACTGTCAATGCAGCTGCACCCAAGTCCAGCACACCTCCTCCTCCTACAAGTTCTCCCTCTACCTCCACTCCCATCCCTCCTCCCACATACCACCCCATTGGCCCTAAGAAGCTTTTCCTTGCCTGCCTTGACCTCTTCCCTCCCCGCCCCCCTCTTGCCTGTAAGAGGAAGGTTTCACCCCCCCAGCCCAGTACCTCAAGTACCCAGTCTGATACTGTTCCACCCCAAAGTCTCCAGCTGCCAGTAAAGGGCACATGAGCGTGACACTGGCACCCCGCCCCAAGGACACTCCTCGGCCACCAAAATGGAGGGCTAAAGTGCCACCCCCTCCCAAACAGACAACCAAGACCATGGAGCCACATCCAAAACCTAGGGCCACAAGACCTCTCTCAAGACAAAGGACAAGGAGACCCCTCCCAAGAGAAAGGCCAATGAGGCCCATCACAAAACTGAGGCCATCAAGCCCCACCCCGACCAGTGGGCAAGGTGCCCCCTCCAGATCAAGTGGGCAAGGTGCCCCCTCCAGAACAAGTGGGAAAGGTTCCCCCTCCATCACCAGAGGGCAAGGAGCTCCCTCCAGAACCAGTGGGCAAGGAGCCCCCTCCCAATGAGAGCCCACCACCCCCTGAGGTACATACCCATTTCCAACATGATGCCCCTGAACAGTGGAGTCCTGACATTGTCAGGAGTCAAGTGGGGGCTTGGACTTTGCCCTGTGGGCATTAGAGACTTTAGACTGGCCTTTGGGCCTGTATGTAAATATGCAGTTATGTATGTTTTTGGATTTGGGATTTTCATTCAACCTGATTACAGTGGTTGGAACAGAGGTATGTGTCCTGGTTTTCTTTGCTCCTGGGTACTGTTACCGTCGATTTATTCTACAGCTGGTTCTGGGTGTGTGGTGTTTGTGGATGGTGTGTGTTGTGCATGTGTGTGTCACTCTCCCCTCCCTCCTTTGTGTGTTAGGCGGCTGTACTCACCGTCGTCGTTGGCGTTGGTGCTCCAGGATGGCCATGTTGTGGTACAACATCAGCAAGACTTGCAGTTTAGGCTCCTTTCATATGATGTGTTTCTGCCAGGCTTTTGGTGTCGTTGTTACCGCCCCGGAAATCCTGGCGGTGTGCTATGTCATAATATGGTGGGCAGATTCTTATTTTCCGCCTGCTTGTAAGTGGCTATCGCCGTGTTCAGTGGTCGTACCGTGCTGGCGGTTGGTGTGGTACATTGGCTGTCTATGGGAGGGATCACCGCCATAGTCATTATTTGGCGGTCATTAATGCCGGCCTGGCGTGGCATTCACCTGACCACCAAGGTCCTAATCACCACCTATGTCATGTTCGTTGATGGCTCCTATTTAAGAGATACTAATGGAACTCTGAGATCTGGTTATGCAGTTTGCACAGTCTCAGGAGTGGTAGAAGCTTCATTGCTTCAAGGAGTCTTTTCTGGTAAAGTAGCCAAATTGATTGCTCTTTCCAAACCATGCCGTGCTTTTGAACAGCTTAAAGTGACCATTTTTACTGCTAACCAGTATGGTTTTGGTATTGTTCATGATTTTGGACTGTTATGGTCCCAGAGAGGTTTTATGACCTCTTTTTGATCACCTATCCGAAACGATGACAGGGTTTATCAATTATTGAAAGCATTACAGTTAACTGTTAAAACTGAAGTTGTTACATATGCAGCACATCAAAAGTCAAATGATTACATCTAGTTAGCTGTGCGGACCAGGTGGCACGTCATTGTGCTCTCCGTTGCACATCCTTTAATGAGGAATAAAGCGATGGAAGCAGCACCAGTGAGACAAATCAAAACTTCTTTATGGCAGGAATTAATACTTGGGAAGAAGTCAAAGGATTGCAGGAAGAAGTGCCAGAAGAAGAACAAAGAGTGTGAAGTAAAGTAGGTTGTTTTCAAAGAGATGAGGATGACTTTGGGTTTCCAGTGAGGGAAAAGCCGTGTTGCCCATAAAGTTGGCAAGATATTACCATGGACAGGCTATTACAGGCAGAGAAGCAATGATTAGAACTTTCAGATAAACATGGTACAACTCACGATTCAGATTGGTTGCAGAAGCAGTGTGTCATGGGTGCATCGCATGTCAATAAATGAATTTAGGGAAATGCACTGTGGTTAACCTGAGCCACAAAGGTAGATCAGAAGGTCCTTTAAACAGAATGTAACTTGATTTTATTAAAATACTTGTGTGCAAGGGACTGTGGCATGTTTTGGTGGCGGTATGTGTTTTCTGACATTGGGTTCAGACTTACTCAACTCGCAGGAATGATAGCCTTACAGTTGCAAAGCTGCTTTTGAGGGAATTGATACCTCGATTTGTTTTTCTGACTCCTCAGGAATCAGACCAAGGAACTCATTTCAAGAATGAGATCATAAAATTGTATGGGGGTTTACAAATTAAGCAAAGATTACAATGCAGTTACAGACCAGAAGATTCAGGATTAGTCAAGCAAATGAATGGAATGTTGAAGTCTCGACTGGCAAAAGGGTGTGCCTTTATAAGGTTGAAATGGCCGGATGCATTGCTTCTTGTCCTGATAAGAATTCACAACACACCTGACAGAAGTACAGAATTGTCGCCTCATGAAATAATTATGGGACGTGCTATGAGATTGCCAGCTGTGCCCACAAATGCACTTGTGAACATTACAGATGACTTAGTACTGAAATATTACAAAGGACTAGCTGATGTGATTTGCTCTTTGTCTCGCCAGGTTGAAGAAGCAACTGCTCAACCACCAAAAGAACAGTGCCGTGACCTGAATCCTGGGTTCTGGTGAAGAAGCATGTCAGAAAGTCATGCTTAGAGCTGGAAAGGGCCTTTTCAGGTTTTCTTGGTGACTACAACTGCTGTGAAGAGTGCTGGTTTACCGAAGTGAGTTAATGTGAGCCACAAGGGCAATGTTCAAAGCCCTCTTGATGATAGAGTGCCTGTTCCTCTAGGGTCAGATACAGTGAGAGAAGGGTTCCGGATTAGCCAAACCATGAGGACTAGACAAGTGGCTATGATAGAGCATGCACAGTCTGGTGAAGGTTTGAGTGAGTCAAAGGCAATCGAAGGTGCAGAAGGGTTGAGTCAGAGTCAGTTGACTCCTGCTAGCTCAGAAAACATTGAAGTCCCAGTTGTGCCTGGGAAAAGAATTGTGGTTGGAGACCAGTGGCTCGGGAAAAGTCCAGACCCAGTGATAAATGTGCCTCCTGCTATTGCTGAAGTGTCTGAAGAACCAGCCCAAAGTGACTGTTATTTTGAATGTCGTACTGAAGGAGGCCACAAAGAGAGTGCCCAGTCAAAAATATTCAGCTCCTGAATATACGTATTGTGCAGCTGATGATCGAGAGAAGGAGTTTGTTACCTTTTGTGCTGACAATTCTAATCCAGCTGAACATTTTGGAGATTGAAATTGCTTTAGAATTGAACATTGAAATCTCTTTGTCGCTTGATGAACACAGACATTATTTTGCTGGAAGGGCTAAACAGATGGTTTATTACCAGACACACTTGAACTTTTAATAGTGACTTTTGAACATTCGCAAGTGGAGACAAATCTGGATGAACTTTCTAAAAGATCGTGAACTTTGTAAATAAGTGCCACAATTTGAGAAGATACATTTTTGATCTATGGTTTTTGCTTTGCTCACATAAAGAAAAGAAAAGACACTGTAAATTAATTGTGAGCCGCTTTTACATTTTTGATTTTTTACTTTTATTTTTTCGATTTCATGTATTTTTGGTCTGAGTCTATGCCAGCCATAAAACCTGACCAAGGTAAAAGGAGTAAATACAAGTATGTGTGTGTAGGATTAGCACCAGTATGTGTGGTTGTGAGCATTTTATTGATAGTTGGATTGAGTCTGCCAGTTGAAGAAGAGGCTGAGAGCACAATTTCACCAATGCTAGGAGAGTCACATACAGAACAGGATCCCCCGAATGAGGATGAGAGATTGTTATACACTAATGGATCTAAGGGAGGTTTGTCTTCTAATGGATATTACAGGCTATGGTATGCATATATTGAAACAATGGAAGTGTGTGATTGTTATGTTTGTACACAGATCCCTTCATCGGTTCAGGAAGGAGTCACTTATAAAAGCTTGCCACTAACATATGGAATATTTTGCAGTCTGTTACTAACTTGGTTGAATAACCAGGAGTATCTACAATATTTCTATTCCCACTAAGACCTTGTGTTTTCTTTCGTGCCTATAAATCAACACTTAAGTAGTCTTGCTAAAGTGAAAAACATTGACATTGTGGGAGGTTTCTTTGAACAAACCCTGACTTTGGGGACTGCATATGGACACAAGAACAATTTAACATGCATTCTCACACAAGTAGAAGAATAGTTAATTGATCAAGTAGCTGACAGAAGAAAAGCAATGACATCCAAAATAGAAAAAGGAGTAGTTTGACAAGATTGGCAGGAAGACTCTGCACAAATTACAGGCAGTGATATGCAAGGATATTTAGCTTTAGACTGGGAAATTATGTATATATTGACCTACGTCAAAGATAGGCACACATTTTGTAGGTAGTAGTGAATGTAGACTTTTTTTGCTTAAAAGTGTTTGGACTTTTATGTTAAATGGACAGGATCCTGTCATACCAGTTGTTCATTTAATTTGTGGGAAAAATGTCTATTACAAAATGCTGAAAGGCTGGTATTGTACATGTTACCTCGGAGTGGTATTTCCGAAAATGTATCATGTGGACACATTTGACAACTGTTAGAACTGGGGTCTCTAGATGGCAGTCAGTTTACACCTTGTACAAGTAAGGAACCTCACTCCAGTTAGGGTAAGGGAGATACACAGCTCAGGTAATCCCTGCTCACCCCCTTGGTAGCTTGGCACAAGCATTCAGGCTTATCTCAGAGGCAATGTGTAAAGTACTTGCACAAACACATACAGTAACACCGTGACAACACCATAAACGGACTCTACACCACTTTGGGAAAATAGCCAATATTTATCTAAATCAAACAAGTCCAAAATTACAAAAAGATCCAAAATACACAAAAAAGACACACATTTTTAAAGTAAAAGGAGTCTTAATCCATTAGAATCAATGGATGCGTTATTTTAGCACAAGGGACAATGCGTGGAAAATCTGCACGCATGGCAACAATGAATTTGTGTTGTGCTGTCACTGCGTAGATTTCACAGCCGGGACGTGGGTGCTGTGTCCCTTTTTCTGCAGCTGGACTCTGATGCATTGATTTTCACCCAGGTTCTGCCAGCCTCTCCTTCCAGGGGCCCAGGGACTGGATGTGGCACCACTTGGCATGTCGGGGGCCTCAGCAAGAGAGCCCAGGTACTGGCAGGTGAAGTCTTTGATGTCCCTGAAACTTTTTAACAGGAGGCAAGCTCAGTTCAAGCCGATGAAGAAACTTCACAAGCAGGACACACAGCAAAGTTCAGTCTACGCCCTCTCTAAGGCAGAAGCAGCAATGCACGCCAACCCAGCAAAGAACACACAGCAAAGGGGCAGTACTTCTCTTGACAGATCTTCAGCTCTTCTCCTTGGCAGAGGTTCCTCTTGATCCAGAACTATTCTAAAGATGTGGGGTCAGCAGTCCAATACTTATACTAATTTCTGCCTTTGAATTAGGCAAACTTCAAAGGAAAGTCTTTGTAGCGCGCAACACCCTACCTCTTCCTTGCCATGCCCCAGCCACACCCTAGGGTGTTGGAGACTGTATTGTAAGGGGTCAGGCACAGCCCTTTAAAGTGCAGGTGTCAGTTACTCTCTCCCACTCTAGCCCAGGAAGACTCATCAGGATATACTGGACACATCTCAGCTCCCTTTCTGTCACTGTCTAGAGTGAATTTCCAAACAGCCCAACTGTCAGTCTGACCCAGACGTGAATTCAGCAGCAAAGCAGGGGCACATAATGATTAAGCAAGAAAATGCCCACTTTCTAAAAGTGGCATTGCCCAACGGACAATCTAAAAACCAACTTTACCAAAAGATGTATTTTTATACTGTGAGTTCAATGACCCCAAACTCCATACATCTATTTACTCCCAGTAGGAAACGGCACTGAAAAGATATTTAAAGGCAACCCCCATGTTAACCTATGGGAGAGATAGGCCTTGCAATAGTGAAAACTGAATTTTGCAGTATTTCAATATCAGGACATGTAAAACACACCAGTACATGTCCTAACTTTTAAATACACTGCACCCTGCCACTGAGGCTACCTAGGGCCTACCTTAGGGGTGCCTTACATGTATGAAAAGGGAAGATGTGGGCCTGGCAAATAGGTGCACTTGCCAGGTCGACATGGCAATTTTAAAACTGCATACACAGACACTGCAGTGGAAGGTCTGAGAAATGTTTACAGTACTGCTCATGTGGGTGGCACAATCAGTGATGCAGGTCCACTAGTAGCATTTGATTGACAAGCCCAGGGCACCTCTGGTGCATTTTACTAGGGACTTGCCAGTAAATCAAATATGCCAATCACGGATAACCAATCACCAATACAATTTAGACAGAGAGCATATGCACTTTAGCATAGGCTAGCAGTTGTAAAGTGCCCCGAGTCCTAAAGCCAACAAAAACAGGCCAGAAAAAATAGGAGAAAGGGGGCAAAAAGTATGGAGATGACGCTGCAAAAAGGGCCAGATCCAACAGCAACCAAGTCTGGAAAGAGAAACTGAATTCCAGAGTTAAAAAAAGGAGTTAGTGTAGCAGAAATTACAGCAGTTCTATTTGGTACCATCATTCCATCAGTTGGTGTGATCTTGAATAATATTAAGATTAAGAAGTTGTCAACCACAGTAGACAAAATGTCTACTGGCTATGCTGGAGCTATGCTTTTAATGGACACGGAGATGACTGCTGTGAGATCAATGGTTTTGAAAAATCGTCTTGCATTAGACATCCTATTGGCAAAGGAAGGCAGAGTCAGTGGAGTTTTGCATGTGCAGCATTGCTGCACTTTCATACCTGACAATAGTTTGGAGATTAGGAAGTTGTAGGAAGTTGGCTCTGTATATACTATTTCACAGTAAGAAATAGTGTGCACAGAGTCCAAGGGCTCCCCTTAGAGGTAAGATAGTGCAAAATTAGATAATTCTAATGCTCTATTTTGTGTTAGTGTGGTCGAGCAGTAGGCTTATCAGAGGGTAGTGTTAAGCATTTGTTGGACACACACAAGCAATAAATGAGGAACACGCACTCAGAGACTTACTCCAGGCCTATAGGTTTTTATACTGAAAAATATATTTTCTCAGTTTAGTTTAAGAACCACAGGTTCAAGATTTCCATCAAACACTTTAAATGTAAGGTACCTCACTTAGATACTTTAGGAACTTTGAATGAAAACAATATAATGTACAGTCCTTGTAAAAATGGCAGTAAGCTATTTTCAAAGTGGACACAGTGCAAAAATCAACAGTTCCTGGGGGAGGTAAGTAAAGGTTAGATTAGGAGGTAAGTAAAACACTTACAAGTCTCAGTTCTGGGGCATAGGCAGCCCACCATTGAGGGTTCAAGGCAACCCCAAAGTCACAACACCTGCAGCTCAGGGCCGGTCAGGTTCAGAGGTCAAATAGGTGCCCAAAACACATAGGCGCCTAGGAAAAAAAGGGGTGCTCCGGTTCCAGTCTGCCAGCAGGTAAGTACCTGCGTCCTCGGGGGACAGACCATGGGGGTTTTGTAGAGCACCGGGGGGGACACAAGTAGGCACACAAAATACACCCTCAGCGGCACAGGGGCGGCCGGGTGCAGTGTGCCAAGCAGGTGTCGGATTTTCTGAAGGTTTCAATGGAGGGACCCGGGGGGGCACTCTAGCGGTGCAGGCAGGCACAGGGGGGGCCTCTCGGGACAGCCACCACCCGGGCAAGGCAGAGGGTCACCTGGGGGTCACTCCTGCATCAAAGTTTGGTTCCTTCGGGTCCTGGGGGCTGTGGGTGCAGTCTTGGTTCCAGGTGTCGGGTCCCTTGTTACAGGCTGTTGTGGTCAGGGGGAGCCTCTGGATTCTCTCTGCAGGCGTCGCTGTGGGGGCACAGGGGGGTCATGTCTGGTTACTCACGGGCTCGCAGTCACCGGGGAGTCCTCCCTGAGGTGTTGGTTTTCTGCAGGTCGAGGCAGGGGCATCAGGTGCAGAGTGTAGAGTCTCACGCTTCCAGTGGGAAACGTGAAGTCCTTGGAAGTTGCTTCTTTGTTGTAAAGAAGTAGCTGGTTTTGAACAGGGCAGCTGTTCACGGGGTTTGTTGGTCCTGTAGTCCAGGGCAGTCCTCTGAGGCATCAGAGGTCGCTGGTCCCTGTCGGATGCGTCGCTGGAGCAGGTTTCGAAGTTGGAGACAGGCCGGTAGGGCTGGGGCCAAAGCAGTTGTCGTCTTCCTCCTTATCTGCAGGCTTGTAGGTCAGCAGTCCTTCTTCTTTCTTCAGGTTGCAGGAATCTGATTTCCTGGGCTCTGGGGTGCTCCTAAATACTAAATTTAGGGGTGTGTTTAGGTCTGGGGGGCAGTAGCCAATGGCTACTGTCCTTGAAGGTGGCTACTCCCTCCTTGTAAACACACAAATGGAGTGCAGGGTTCTTCTATTGCAACGAGGGGTAGACATCTGGTGCACCAATTGTGCCCCAGGGTCCTCGTGGTCCTCTAATGGAGGAGGGGGGTCAGTGTGAAGTGGGAAAGCAGTGGGTCTGGAGAAAAAAGGGGGGAATTTCCTTTACGGACGAGGTGGGCTCACACACTATATAGTGTCATTCTTCATCATATGACCACCTAGCCCCACCCAGGTAGGACAGTGCCACCTGGGCGGACTCAACCTCGCTGTTAAAAGAACAGGAGGGAGTGCGTAAATCAATACTAGGTCTGGAAAGATCGGGATCCAGCTAATCTAGGGAATAAAAACACCTAAACAGATACCTGTGTATTAATTTTTAATAGTAGGGTCTGTTTGGTGTGGTTAAAAACATAGATTGGGACACCTCTGTTAGATCAAGGACTCACAGGGTCACCTATCTAAAGAGTGATAGCCGACATGTTTCTGCCCTCAGTGGTGTGCCTAGGAAGGTCTCGGGGCATTCATCAGGTCAAAGGATCCCTAAGACTCACACTAGGAGTATAAGAAAACACTGTCCGATGGGTAACAGTTCTAGAAAAGGAAATAAAATGGCCTACCTTACTAAGGAACTACCTGGAGGAGGCCTGTAGGGTATGAAACAGATAGACAATGAAGGCAACATTGTGACACAGCACTACACAGCAAACTACCAGCACACGTGAAGCAAATACTCATGCATGGAACAATTACACTAAATAAGGGCAATAACCATTCACATGTAACATCGTAGATAATAATGCTATGAGGGTTAAGTGGACAAAGTTCTTACCCTATCCCTAGAGGCTATTGGCCTCTGGTGTCCAGGAGGGAGAGAGTCCCCTTATAGTCAGACACTAAGGTTCAAAAGAAGGGTAGATAAAGAGGGGCATAAAAAGAAGATACACAGTAAAATATCGAGAAGCCTCTAGAATCCAAAGGCGAGGGCTGGTTGCAAAATGTCAACCTGAAATTGGTACAGTTAGTAATTGCATGTTAGCTAGGGTGCATAACACGGGGGGAAGAAAGGGAAAAAGAAAAGACAAGAAGAAAAGAAGAAAAGGCGCGCAGAAGAATCTTATCTGTGTGTCCAGGGCGTTGCTGAATCACTCACTGCATCAAAGAGGGCGCTCGCTGTGCACCTATACCGTCCTCTCCCTGAACCGCTTGGATAAAGTGGTCAGGGAGCGACGGGTTTATATGGTAGGAAGCCGCCTCAATCAAGCGGTCAGGTGTGGTAAATCACCGCCGCGGCCCGGGGTCTCCACGTCAGTCGGACGTGGGGGCCGGAAGTGGAGTTTCCGTGTTAGAGGCGGCACAGCCGACTCGTCATAATGGTGCTTCTGGGGCAGCCCGAGGTGGGAGGCTCTTGCTGCACCCCGGAGCGTCAGAAAAAGATGTGTGATCCCCGTGGTCGCTGGGAAATGTAGTTCCCCGCGGCCTGAAGGAAGAGAAACGGGGACAAAAGAAAAAATAAAATAAAAATAAAAATAAAATAGCGGGGGTGTGGGGTGGCGGAGGGTGGGGGGGTGGGGAAAAGCAGGTGGGGAAGGGGGGGAAAAAGAAAAAGAAAGGGGGGATAAAAAGAAAAAAGAAGAACAAAAGGAGAGAAAGAAAAAAGAATAAGGAAAGAGGAGAGGGAAGGAGGGAGTAAACCGAGGGGTTAGAAGGAAGAAAAGGGAAAGAGAAGGGAGGGAGGGGAAGAAAAACGGGACCACGGCTATAGGGAGGAGAGAAAAAAACAGGGGAGGATGGGGAAAAAAATGAGAAAAAAAGGGGAACAAGGAAAAAAGGAAAAAAGGACACTCGAGGGAGGGACGAGACAGAACAGGGAAAAAGGGAATAGAGGAAGGGGAAAGAAAGGCAAGGAAGGGTAGGAGAAGTGCTGGGGAAAGGAAGGGAAAAGGGAAGGAATAAAAGCAAAGGAAAGAGAAGAAGAAGGAGATAAGGGGGGAAGGAAGGAGCGAGGGGAAATAGGAGAAAGGCTGTGGAAGAAAGGAAAAAGGGAAGAAAGAAAAGAAGGGGAAGGAAGAGGGGAGGGGAGGGGGGGTTATGAGGTGGATGGGGAGGGAAGAAAGGTGGAGAGGGCGGGGAGCGACCCGGCAGGTGGGAAAGGGAAGAGGAAGGCGACAAGGATACAACGGGAAGACCGGAGTGGTCAAGCAGGCAAGTTGCAGAGGGCCTATTTATAAAGTGAGAACCAGGGTATCTCATCTTTCAGGCCAACTGTGTCTGTACGAAACCTCTACACCCAGCGTTGTTCAGTCCGAAACAGTTTCTGTGAGATGTTGAGAGTTGTGGGGGGGTAGTTGCTCTAGGACCGTCCAGGAAAGATCATCCGGGGAATAGTTCTTCAAGAGGAAGTGATTGGTCAGTTTAGTGGCATCGCGTTTACACCGGATCGTGCTCCTGTGTTCGCAAATCCTTGTGCTGACCTTTCTGGTGGTCATACCCACGTATTTGAGTTGGCAAGGGCATCTGATCAGGTAAATCACATTCTTACTATTGCAGTTGGTGAGAGATTTTTGCAGCCATGGGTTTTTAAGGTCTAGGTTGATCGTAGTGGATTTGTGGGTTAGACGACATACACTGCAATTGCCACAAGGATAGTGTCCTGCTGGGGGTGGTAGGTGCCAGAGTGTAGTCTGTCTGGGATGGGATCTTTCTTTAGGTCTTGTGTGTACCACCATATCACGTATGTTGGATGCTCTCTTATAGGCATGTAATGGCTGCCGGAACGGTAAGCCACCTGACGTGGAGATCTTCCAATCATCTTTGATGATCTTCTGGATCCTGTTGGATAGAGGGCTAAAGGTCGTGACACACACGATCAGGTCTATGTCTGGTTTCACTGCCCTGGGCTGCAGCAACTGGTCCCTGTTGTTATTGCGTGCTCTTTTGCGGGCCCTATTGACCAGGTGTGTTGGGTAATCCTTTGCTTGTAATTTAGTTGCTAGTTTGTCAGCATGCTTACGGTAGTCGGCTATAGTCGAGCAGTTCCGTCGTAGTCGTAGGAACTGTCCTACTGGGAGGTTATCCTTCAGTGCCCGTGGGTGAAAACTCTGGAATTGTAGCAAGTTGTTACGGTCCGTTGGTTTGTAGTATAGTCATGGTGAAGTTTAGGAAAGGGTTAGCCCCATTGAGCCAGATAGAGAAGGAGAGAACCTCTTCTTTAGTTCCCGTCCAGACCAGGAGGATGTCGTCTATATACCGCTTCCAGAGTTTAATCTGCTTTCGGTGCGGGTTGTCTTCGTGGAGGACCACATGTCTCTCAAAGTTGTCAACATAGAGGCATGCCAGACTAGGGGCAAAAGTGCTCCCCATTGATGTGCCTTGTGTTTGTAAGAAGAAACTTTCTTCAAATTTGAAGTAGTTCCTAGTGAGTGCTAAATGCGCGAGGCCCAGTATGAATTCAGGGGGTGGTTTGTGACTCTCCCCTATTGGCTTCGAGCAGATTACTGATCACTTCCAGCGTGGCCTCCTGGGGGATGTTAGTATATAGGGATTCCACGTCTAGTGTGATCAAGAGTTCTTTGGTCTTATCAAAAGATACCGATTCAAGCAGTAGCAGAACATCGGTGGTGTCCTTGAGGTAGGTTGGAATTCTTTTCACTAGTGGTTGTAGGAAGAAGTCTACAAACTTAGACAGGGACTCTAATACTGAGCCGATCCCAGATACTATGGGTCTGCCTGGAGGAGGGATCCTTTCTTTATGCATCTTAGGCATGATGTAGAAATAAGGGATCTTTGACGAGGAAACCGCGGGCCGCGGCGGTGATTTACCACACCTGACCGTTTGATTGAGGCGGCTTCCTACCATATAAACACATCTCTCCCTGACCACTTTATCCAAGCGGTCCAAGGAGAGGACGGTATAGGCGCACATCGAGCACCCTCTTTGATGCAGTGAGTGATTCAGCAACGCCCTGGACACACAGATAAGATTCTTCTGCGCTCCTTTTCTTCTTTTCTTCTTGTCTTTTCCTTTTCTTTTTCCCTTTCTTCCCCCGTGTTATGCACCCTAGCTAACGCGCTATTACTAACTGTACCAATTTCAGGTTGACATTTTGCAACCAGACCTCGCCTTTGGATTCTAGAGGCTTCTCGATATTTTACTGTGTATCTTCTTTTTATGCCCCTCTTTTTCTACCCTTCTTTTGAACCTTAGTGTCTGACTATAAGGGGACACTCCCCTCCTGGACACCAGAGGCCAATAGCCTCTAGGGATAGGGTAAGAACGTTTTCCACTTACCCCTCATAGCATTGTTATCTATGATGTTACATGTGAATGGTTATTGCCCTTATTTAGTGTAATTGTTCCATGCAGGAGTATTTGCTTCACGTGTGCTGTTGGTTTGTTGTGTAGTGCTGTGTCACAATGTTGCCTTCATTGTCTATCTGTTTCATACCCTACAGGCCTCCTCCAGGTAGTTCCTTAGTAAGGTAGGCCGTTTTGTTTCCTTTTCTAGAACTGTTACCCATCAGACAGTGTTTTCTTATACTCCTAGTGTGAGTCTTAGGGATCCTTTGCCCTGATGAATGCCCGAGACCTTCCTAGGCTCACCACTGAGGGCAGAAACATGTCGGCTATCACTCTTTAGATAGGTGACCCTGTGAGTCCTTGCTCTCACAGATGTGTCCCAATCTATGTTTTTAACCACACCAAGCCGACCCTACTATTAGAAATTCACACATGTATCTGTTTAGGTGTTTTTATTCCCTAGATTAGCTGGTTCCCGATCTTTCCATACCTAGTATTGATTTACGAACTCCCTCCTGTTCTTTTAACAGCGAGGTTGAGTCCGCCCAGGTGGCACCGTCCTACCTGGGTGGGGCTAGGTGGTCATATGATGAAGCATGACACTACATAGTGTGTGAGACCACCTCGTCCGTAAAGGAAATTCCCCCCTTTTTTCTCCAGACCCACTGCTTTCCCACTTCACACTAACCCCCCTCCTCCATTAGAGGACCATGAGGAACCTGGGGCACAATTGGTGCTCCAGATGTCTACCCCTTGTTGCAATAGAAGAACCCCGTACTCCATTTGTGTGTTTTCAGTTATATAGGGAGTCGAGTACGGTTGTGTTCCCTTTAAAATCCCTTTCTCCCACATACTCTCTCGATGTGTACTGATAATCCCTCCTTGTGCCTCCTCCCTGAGGGGAGGGGGGCACATCCCTATTCCTATTGGGGGAATCCTCCAAAATCCAGATGAAGGGTTTCTAAAGGCAGGGGTTACCTCAGCGCAGGATACCTTGGGGGCTGTCCTGACTGGTGGGTGACTCCTCCTTGTTTTTCTCATTATCTCCCCTGGACTTGCTGCCAAAAGTGGGGGCTGAGTCCAGGGGACGGGCATCTCCGCTAGCTGAAGTGCCCTGGGGCATTGTAACACGAAGCCTGAGCCTTTGAGGCTCACTGCTTGGTGTTACAGTACCTGCAGGGGTGGGTGTTAAGCACCTCCACCCAGTGCAGGCTTTGTTTCTGACCACAGAGTGCACGAAGGCTCTCACCCCAGGGGGTCAGAAACTCATCTCTCGGCAGCAGGCTGGCACAGACCAGTCAGTCCTGCACTGAAGGATTGGGTAAAATACAGGGGGCATCTCTAAGGTGCCCTCTGTGTGCAGTTTTTAAATAAATCCAACACTAGCATCAGTGTGGGTTTATTATTCTGAGAAGTTTGATACCAAACTTCCCAGTATTCAGTGAAGCCATTATGGAGCTGTGGAGTTAGTTTTTGACAAACTCCCAGACCATATACTTAATATGGCCACACTTTACTTACAATGTCTAAGAATAGACTTAGACACTGTAGGGGCATATTGCTCATGCAGCTATGCCCTCACCTGTGGTATAGTGCACCCTGCCTTAGGGCTGTAAGGCCTGCTAGAGGGGTGACTTAACTATGCCACATGCAGTATTTTGTGGGCATGGCATCCTGAGGGGGATGCCATGTTGACTTTGCCTTTTTCTCCCCACCAACACACACAATCTACAATGGCAGCATGCATGTGTTAGGTGAGGGGTCCTTTAGGGTGGCACAACATATGCTGCAGCCCTTAGGGACCTTCCCTGGTCACAGGGCACTTGGTACCACTGGTACCTTTTACAAGTGACTTATCTGTGTGCCAGGGGTGTACCAATTGTGGAAACAATGGTACATTTTAGGTGAGAGAACACTGGTGCTGGGTCCTGGTTAGCAGGGTTCCTGCACACTTCTCAGTCAAGTCAGCATCAGTATCAGGCAAACAGTGGGGGGTAACTGCAATAGGGAGACATTTTCCTACAAAAGTTTATCTCTAATATCACAAGTCTGAAAAATTACCTGAAAGGATTGACAGCCACCGGTGCATAGGAAGGTAATGTTTTTTCAACCATTGGAAAGTGGTCTGGAAACCTGGGGAAGGAAGTAGTAGGGATGATCGTGAGACGTGTTGATTAAGGCTTTGTGTACCTTAGTTGCACTTGGATTATACAAACTATACAAATCGTGGAAAAAGAAGAGAGCTAAGAGTAGACAGAGGGGGGAAGAGATAGAAATGGGGAAGATGAGAAGCATTTATTATGCTAATCTCAAGAAAATTGAGTTTCAGCAGACCTTAACAGAAAAAGACATCGAACATTTCAGTGGTCTCATTGAAATGAAAGTGTGTCCTTTTGTGATGGCATAGACTGCCATCAGAGGAGGGACTGTTGCAGCGTAAATTTTAGTAATTCTTTCAGTGACCCAGACATCAGCAGAAGGTGACCAATTACGTTTTATGTTAACAGTTTAACATAGAAAGCTGAACTGGCATGTATTTTGAAAGTGATCATGTGTTCATTTGTGGTGGTCACAATTGTGCCTACCAGACTTAACAATGTGCTAATAAGATTTAAAACTTTCTGAAGTATATTTTAGACTCTATATTAATTCCTCGTATCGAAACACATTTTGGGGGTCATTTCAGCCCTGGCGGTACAGTACTGCCAGGGCTGAAATGACGGAAGCACCGCCAACAGGCTAGCGGTGCTTCCAAGGTCATTACGACCGCGGCGGAAGCGCCGCGGTCACACTGCCGGGGCCGGCGGTTTCCTGCCACAATGGCCCCGGGCAGCTTTTTCCTGGCGGTTTGAACCGCGAGGAAAAGGCTGGCGGTACGGGGAGTCGCGGGGCCCCTGACAGGCCCCATGCGGCTTTTCACTGTCTGCTCTGCAGACAGTGAAAAGCCCGACGGTTGCAACTGCACCCGTCGCACGGCCGCAACACCGCCTGCTCCATTTGGAGCCGGCTCCCATGTTGTGGCCCACATCCCCGCTGGGCTGGCGGGCGGAAACTTTGTTTCTGCCCGCCGGCCCAGCGGGGATGTCAGAATGGGCACCGCGGGAGTGCGGCCGCATTGGCGGCCGCACAGCGGTTACAACTTGTTTGGCGGCGGTTGCTGCCCGCCAATGTTGTAATGGGGGCCTTTGTTCTCTAATGAGTAATGTGTGAATTATTAGTTTATTTTGTGCTGCTATTCCTTATTGCAGTATCACAATACATTATAAGGGAGAAACATTGGGGAATGAATATGAGACATCAGGGGAGCATTAACTAAACCAGTACATGTCCATAATGTACATTGATCATATTGCAATTGTGAAACATAGTTCCATACAAATAAGAAGATTAGGTCTAAATCATAAACTGAAGCTCAAGTCCCTGAGGGGCCTTAGTGACGTTGGATCGGTGTTAGAGGAAGGGTCACTCCGGGTGTGCAAAGTCATGCGGAGGCATAGGTACAGAGGTGGGGGGATTCAATGAACAGTTCTGGGTATCCGCATGCATCTTCACAAGTGGGCAAATGAGGGGGGTGGGAGATGAGGATGGGAAAAAGGGAAGGTGGGGGAGAGAAAGGGAATAAGAGAACAGAAGTGGGGGTGGAGGGGGTCGTGGTGGTGGGAATGTTATGTTTGGCAGTCAAATGAATCAGAATGATAAGTGTATGGATAGATGAAGGAGGGGGATCTAGGGTTGGGGCACACTGTCATGGAGGAAGGGTGCCCAGGTTTGAAGGAAAGGCTTCAGTCCCGTCCTGCAGGTTATAGATAATTTGCTCATGAGGGGATGTCTGGTACATTGCTGTGAGCCATTCATCATGAGAGGGGGAAGTGGAGGAACACCAGTGTCTGAGAATGTATATCTTGACTGTGACGAGTGCCTTGTGGAGAAGGCGGGTCGATCTGTGATCCATCTATGATGTGCACATAAAATTAAATGTACTTCTCTGTCATACCTAATGTGATGCACTTTATAATGAAATGTTTTACTTATTCTGATGATATACTATTAATGATTGAATTTACAAGTTTGCATATTAAGTATGTTTTATTAACACATATATTGAAGCATTTATATATCTTGTGTTAGCATAACTAGGGCAGCAGAGCTTGTATTTGGTACTCATGTAAAAGTGGTGAATCATTGTTCTTTCTAACCTCAATGTTTTCACTAAGTTTAATTCTCATGAATAGGAATAAGCTCTTTACTCAATTACACAGAGAATTGTGGTCAAATGAGCATGGGTCTGGAAAATTTAGGCCTGCAGACTTAACATGAAATAAATTGTTTCAAACGACATGTGAATTCACATGGGATGAAGACAATTCATTGTACACCCTGGGAAGAGACTGGATTGTTACAAGCAAAAAAAAATGTTACTGAACTACTTGGATTCACACGGAGAGGGGAGATGGTCCCACACCAAACCTGAGAAAATACCGGACGGTTGCAACGTGACATTTTATTGATTTTTGATTGGATGATGCCTCCTTTGCTTAATGTGAGGCCACTGAACTGACAATTTAGAGTAATTTGTGTGCTTTTGAATAGAGATGGACTTGGTACGTTTTAGGCAGTCCTTTCTGGGCTCTTGACCAAGCTGTTCTCTGTACAGCTTGTGTTCTGCACTCTGCTGATGGTGCTTCTAATGGACTTTGCTGATGATCTACATGCTTTGCTGATGAAGAATCATTGAATGCTGACCCTAAGAGAAGTATATCTCCCTGCTGATTGCCATTTTCCTTGACATGTTTTCTTTTTTCTAGAATAGAAGCTAGCATGCTGACACTCTCTTTTTGTTTTTCTAGTTAGTAATCTGTATCCTTAGATATATATTATTTCCAAATAATTTTTGTCTTCTTTTGTATTTTGCCCGCATGCGTTAGGCCATCCCCACACATCCATGTCCTAATTTGGTTAGCTGTAGGGACAACCTATGCTCAACAGAAATTTGCATTTCTGTTTAATGAGCTTGATTTATGTTGATGCGGTCCTACCTGAGATATGTTTCTGTGCTCTAAATCAATTTCTTAAGGATATGTTTTGTTTTTCTTGAATGCTTAATTGTGTTATTGCTAATTTGATTATGTTTGTTTCGCTGCTTTGGACAGCCAATGGTGTTGATATAGCCTTCTAATTTGATTTTGCCACAGTCTTCATGACACTAGCTTTGTGGTTATAAAATAAAGCTTCAAAACTTTAAATTGATTGATTGATTGCAGCCTCCTTCAGTGGCTACATTGGGCATGGTGTCTAAAGTGTTTGGGTGGTGTTTATGTAAATTTGTGTATGGTTCACCACACTCTTTCTGGGTCAAAAGGTCAGTTGACCTCGGTGAAGCGTTTGAGTCCTGTGAAGGATGAAAAATGCGCTCTCACCTTTGTTCTTGAAGCATTGTCAAATGCGAAAAGATAAACACAGAATTAAAATGCATATTTATTTATTGCTTGGACATTGCTGACCCACCAAAAATTGGCTTGCGACCCACAGTTTGGGAAATGCTGGATTTTACATCACTAATTCACTCTCCACACCACTGTAAGCCATAGTGGTTATGCCTATAACATGAGACCTTCATCAGCGCTTTTTTGGTGTCAACAGTGACACAGAAACAGAGTTTTCTATGTTGCTGTTGTCATCATTGGTTCTCTCCATGTTCTGAGTAGTGCTTTAAAATTATATCGACTGATTACAATACACATGTGAGATGGTTCAACACAGTAGTTTTATCTTACCTGCTATGCTGACTAATTAGGATTTATCTTCCATTTTATAGGATGGATGGGGTTTGCAAGATTTTGCAATCCACCACAGAGCTTCTCCTAACCTCTAATTAGAAGCTATACCTAACATACAGCCTTATTTAAAGTTTAGTGGAGAGAGCACTCAGTAACAAAGGAAATGGAGTACTGTCTTGTGAGAGGACAGTTCTGACTACCTGGTCCGCCCAGATTTCTTTTACTTTTTGATCACCTAGTTTTGACCTTTTACTGTGAAGGAGCATCATAGTTTAGGGCTCACCCACAGTAAACTCACTGTAAAATGTAATGCTCGTGCGTACTGCTGGAGCTGCCTTATTATCAACACAGAAAAGCGGTATGTAATAGGGGAAAATATTGCTGTCATTGTAACATCAGTGAATACATGAATTAATCACTGGTAATCAGAAAAAAACATTTCTACATACATATTTATTATGATTCCTAAAAAATACACAGTAGTCTTATGCTCAATATACTTAGCACCTAAAATATGAAACAAACATACAACATAGATTGCCACAATCGACTAAAGACAAAAGTCTCCAAACACAAAGTTCAGTTCATTCTGGTCTTCCTCATAATTCGGATTAGTGTGGCTGTAATGCTTATTTTATGAATCAGTCCACCTAGAAAGTAGGTGGAATGGAGAGCACATCAATAGGGTACTCCTGCAAACTTTTTGTTAAAAGATGTGTTCCCCAGGTTCATTTAAATAGCATCACAGTTTTGTCAGGTGTGCCAAGTACTGGATAGCTGGATTACTCAGGAGCAGAAGCTAGTCCCAAAACCCCTCCACTTATATCCACAATGACCTTCTGACTATTATGAGTGTGAAATATCAACGGGGGGAAGGGGAAGTGGATAGAGAAATAAGAGAGACTGACTTGCACCAAACCAATAGTAAATAGAAAGTCTCTGATCTATGTCAGAGCCAGTGGGAAGGTCAAACATATTAAGAGAAGCAGATGTGCCAAAAACCAACAAATTGTGACTGAACTCCAAAGGTATGTACAAGAGGCAAGAGTCAGACATTACCTCTAATCAAACTGTAGAAAGATCACCAAAAAAACCAAAAGGGTACTGCGGGAGCCTCAGAAGAATACATCTTGTTTAAATCTTGCTTAAAGGCCCATGAAGTGACACATATCTGTGGCCACTTCTATTGCTAGTCTAACTAGATCAGACAGGGCTGCAAAAGAACAGAAGACACACACCCCATCAAAAGGTGAGCAACCAAATCTGGGGTATAGTGCTGACTATGAGTGTATTAGCGGTTTGAAGGATGAAAGTACTGGAAACTTGTTTGAGAAGCACTTACTCATAGGAGTGACAATGAGCTTAGAGTGTGTACAAGTTGAGACAGTCTCCAATCAGGAATCCGCCAGGATCAAAGTACAGAAACTGCTATCCTGCAAATAGTAGATGACTCGCTTAGAATCCTGAACCTTGGCAACTCCTGCCTCCTGGTCCTCCTGGATTTATCCATTACATTCGACACTGTCAACCATCATGACCTTCTTCGAAATCACGAACGAGGCATGGGATGTGGAGGCTCTGTCCTCAACTGGTTTTCCTCTTACCTATCCAACCATTCCCAAATTGTGAGAATGGGCAATTGATTCTCGAATCCAGTTAAAGTTCACCAAGGTGTCCCCCAAGGTTCTTTTCTCTCACCAACCCTCTTCAACCTCTATCTAGAACCACTTTGTGTAATTCTTAGAAACTCTGGGATTCTCTTCCACCTCTACACCGATGATACCCAAATATACTTGAAAATCTCATCCCTGGAGAACGTTGCCTTGCTTTTAAATACACTCTTAAAGATTCAAAACTGGATGTCCAACCAACATTTAAAATTAAACCCAACTCAAAATGTCCAGACTGAATGGAGTGCTTAAACAAACGGAAAGGGGACACGGCCTTAAATAACTAGTAAGAAATGAAACACTACGAGGTGCCAACCGTAAAAGTAGAGACTTAGGTTTAAATAAATCACAGAAATCAGAAATTGTGCATCAAAAACAAAACACTATGTATACAGATATTTAACAAAATTACCCAGACCTACACATAACATATATTATTTCAAATCGATTATGCCATATGCAACGAGTAAAGCATTAGAAGCAAAAAACTGTATGTACAGGTTATCAAGGTTCACAACAAAAGTACATTTTCCAAAGTAAATGCAATTTTATATCTAGCAGAGTACAAAAAGGGAAAGAGAGAGCAACTTTCACGAACACTGTTCACCATAATGACATCTGTGTAAAATGTTTTTTTATATATATATATATATATACATATATATATATATATAAATACATATATATGCGGTTATATGTCAGGATGGTGCAAAATCTTGTAAAAGGTATGACCTTCCTTAAATCTTTATAATGTTATGAACACCAAAGAATGCATAAAAATGTGAGTCAAAGGTAAACTCTCTTTTTTTTAGTCTAATGGGAAGCCAAGCCAAAATGACCAGGAATGAGACATAAGGCATATTATCTCAGGTACCAAAACCAAGAGGTCTTAAATCAAGGACCACATTTCATCCATATCATTGAGACCATGGCATGCTGTCCGATACTTTTCAATTAGTCTAACCTCCATTGTCTCTAGGGTAACAGAGACCGATGGACCGCTATCGATTTCCTGTATTACATAAAGAATTTACCACCATATATCATCTGCTGTATGATTAAGTACCATAAAATGTTTTACTAGGAAATGGCCACGCACTGAGCATCTAATTCTTGACCGATGTTGAAGTATGCAGGACTTCACTGGCTGTGACGTTTGTCCTATCTATATTACTCCACAAGGGCATCTGACACAGTATACTACATTTTTAGGGTTACAATTTGAAAATACCGATTGGCAATGTATTTCCCATTTAGGCTAACTGATTTGGTTTCACTAGTGAATCGAAAAGCTCTACAATTATTACATTTGTAATGCCCACTCAATGGGGGTAAATCAAACGTTGCTCTAAGATACTCTTTCATTTCAGTGGGGAAGGCAGCCTTGACTAGATGATCTCACAGATTGTGGCCCTTCTTAAATGCAAACAATGGTTTCTGAATACCTAGCAGGGTCAATATTTTCCAATTCCTTTCACTAATTGTTCTAACCTTGTTAGCCTTGGGATTATATGTTATGACACATGTCAGGGGAGTTTCTTTAGAATGATTCTTAGGAAACCACACTGTTTCCTTAGGTGTAAACCATGCCCTTTTAGAGGATGCTTTTCCAAGTTTTGAGGGTATCCTCTGCTGACCAATTTGTTGATTAGCTTAGTGGCATTATCAGAATAGTCATCCCTGTTGGTTCAATTCCTCCTAATGCAGAGGAATTGTCCATGGGGCAGATTTTCTTTCAAAGTCCTAGGGTGAACACTTGAAAAATGCAATAAAGTGTTACGATCTGTGGGTTTGTGTATAGACTGCTGGGGGAGCTGCTGGAGGCGGGCAGCCTCCCCCCAAAGAAGCTATCAAATGTCCACCCTCAGTTTCAGGGGACATGGAAAGAATAACCCCTCAAAGGTTCCAACGTGTTTTCAAGCTTAGTACCAGCTGGAACTTTTGTTCAAGGTGGTGGCACTGCACTCTCTAGGGGTGAAGATCATGGTTGCAGTCCTTGTGGTCTGAATGGTGATAACAAGGGATTGTTATAATAGTGAACACCCTCTAGGGGTGAAAGGCTGTAACTACATGTGTTTTTACAGAAATGGAATTCTTTAGCGACAGACTAAAGTGCAGCATCTGGTGCTGAAGGTGATAAAAAATTTATGGCTGCAGCATTGTGTCCAATGATGTGACATGTGTAGGATCATATAAAAAGGCACACTTTAGGGGTGAAAGATGGTATTACACAACTTTTATTAACCAAGTGAGGTCCTTTAGGGACTTTGTCAACTGTGCAGCATTCTTATATTGACTGTTTCCATTTGAAATATGATTAACCTTCACCAACACCCTTTAGGGGTGTGATTAGACTGCACAGATCATGCTGAGAATAATTGTAACAGCAAACATCATGTCTGAACTCATTTCTTGTTAATGCCACTAGTGATCAAAGTAGATATAGTATATTGCCAGTATTTGGTGCTCTCACTCAAAGCTACAGTCATATATTGCATTGGAATACAAGTGAATGTTTTGCCATCTGGGTTGTTGGTTTATATCTCCCTTTGGCAGAGACAAGAATGATTACATGTCATCCAAATGTAATTCCATCAGCTTGTGTAGATTTGTAAATTGTTGCATTGTATTGAGTAGTATGTGAGTAAAACAAATGTTCTTTTCCTTTATCAAAAGAAAAAGCACAGACTGGACAATCATTTATTGAGTGTTATTCTTGTGTGCTTGTGAATGGTGATTACTAGCCCACCCTCCAAACCTGTTGAGTAAGCCTTGGACTGCTCTGCAACACTACCCTATGAGAGTGAAGCGCTACAATGGGGGGGTTTGGTTCCCAGTGGTAGTCGAGTGCGGACCCATTACTTTGCAGGCCACACAACTAGTGACCCACCCTCCAATACCTCTCCACCAAACTGTAGTTCTGCTTGTCGCATTTAGAATCAAGTGGAACTGAAGTATGTCAGTCTCCCCTGCTGACATACGCCTCCAGCGGCCCGACAGAGCAAGGGCCATCAATGGCTTTGCCTTTTATTGCCTGCCTTATTTAGAGTGGGCGGTCAAAGGGGCAGTTTTCATTGTCTGTCCCCTCCAGGTAAAACCTGCCAGTGAGAGGCAGGGAAAACTTGTAAACGATCCACACGCCATGGAAGTCTCTCATAGTGAGGGGTGGCTTTGTTTTTTTGTTTTTTTTAAATGGAAGTTTTTTTTGGGATTTTGTTTTTGAAAATAAGAAAATTAAGAAGTTTTGCCATATAGTTTCATCATTTTGACGGAGCCATCCATTAATCTTTTACCACTTTGGCAGGGACCGCAGTGATAGTGCTTCCTGCCTATGCAGGAGATGTCTGCTGGGCTGGTGACATCTCTAAATTGGGTGGGTGGAGTACACTTAACATTGAGGTAGTAAGGTACACTGGTATGCCGACGGTACATACTCCGTTGCCAAAGTTCTAAATAAGGCACATAATTTTAATGTAACATCAAACGAGGTATTAATATATTGTGCGAGAAAGATGTGATGTGAGCATGTACAGTATGTGACAGTGACTTCAGCCTGCTATAGTTACAACGGGAGATGCAGGTGGGGAAATCGGAATGCGGTAAAAGAGGAAAGTGAATTGTGCTCCATTGGTAGACCATGGCCAATAGATCAAGACACTTCATGTAACATTAAGAGCAGACGAGAGCATCGTGAGGTCAAAAAAGTATTTACTTGGCACAGACACTTAGCTAAAAAATGAAGATAATATAAGTGCAGAAGGCGTATAAATCATGTCGCTGCGTACGTAGTAGACAGAGTCCTTGGTTGCCAAGGCTCATAGAAGATGAAGCAAAGGAAGTACTGAAGGTAAAGGAGCACTTAAAATGCAACCCACAGAAAAATAATCAGTGATGGCAGAGCGGAAAAGAACCTCCGACTGCCTTATTTCAATATGAAAAATTAAATGAGGCACCGAAGGGGCTCAACTAACACGCAAAACAAGAGGTACCTATACAGTGGGCTGCATCCTTGGTTGTCAAGGTTACGGATGTCAAAGCAATGGGAGACTGATTTAAAGTCGGAAGACAATGGAAAATCGTTCAGTATTTGGACAGAATGCTCATTCTGGAGGAGAATTAATTAGCAGAATTTCCCCCACAATAGAGGTGGCATGATATAGCTGATTTAGCACCAGCACTGCACGGTCCTCTAGCTTTAGCATTCCGTCCAAAAATCTGACGGTTTTCCATTACCAATCAGGTCAAAATCAGTCACCGAGGGGTAAGGAGATGCATGGAATGGCCGCATGACGTGAACTGACATTCCATTTGTGCACTTATGACTCACAATTCGGAAACTGACACAGCAGAAATAACTCAAGAAACCAAAGAACACTGACATTCACTCACAACTAAATGATGTTTTAGATGACAATGGTTCAAAACAGGATAAATACGATGAAGTGATAGTGAATATAAAGGAAAAAGTGCACACGAGTAGCCCTTACCATCAATATAACACCGTAAATAAAAAAACTAGGATAGGGTATGGAGATCTAGATTGACTTAAGAACTTTGGGCCAGATGCAAAAAGCTATTTAACTGTCACACACTGCTAAATTTGCCGTTTGCGACCACTAAACAGCCTTTTACCATTTACCAACTCTTCTGTGCGGGTTGGTAACCTGTAACCGACTCGCAAAATAGGGTTTGCCACTCACTATTAGGAAGGGGCATGCCAAGGGCGTCCCTTCCTAATAGCTAGTTGCAGGGGGATGTACGATTGTTCTGCGACCGGGAATGCGGTCGCGAAAGAATCCCAGTTACCACCAACTTGAAGTTAGTGGTAAGCCACTCACAAACTGGAAGGGGTCCCCAAGGGACTCCTTCCTCTTCATGAATGGGTCGGCAACATTTTTTCCCACGGATCACTGCCTACTGGGAAAAAAATGAAAAAGGAAACTTTCATTTTTTTAAAAAATGCATCCCATCTTCCTTCAAAGAAAACGGGCTGCATTTAAAAAAAATCTTTATTTAAAAAGCAGTCACAGAAATGATGGTCTGCTGTCCCAGGCTGGTCACGAACCCTGTTAGTGCTGGCTATTCCTAATGGGGCGCAAATTGCGACCTGCCTCATGAAATATAGGGCCAGATGTAGGAAGCATTTTTCTAGTCGCAAAGGGGCGGATTCAAAGAATCGGCCCGTTTACTACTAGAAAAATGCTTTTTGGAATGTACAAAGCCCAAACTGCAATTCAGTAACTTGTTACCGAATCACAGTTTGGGTTTTGCGATTCAGTATTAGGAAGGGGCATGTCAAAGGCGTCCCTTCCTAATACCGAATCTAAATAATATGTATGATTGTTTTGTGACCACGAATGTGGTTGCAAAACAATCGCAGTTAGCACCAATTTCAAATTGGTGCTAACCCATTCGCAAAAGGAAAGGGGTCCCTGTGGGGCATCTGTTGGAGTTGAGCTGGGCTCTCCCTGCAGCTCTGGACCCAAGGCTAGGTCCTCAACCTCCATATCATTCTCATGGAGCAGTCCCTCCTCTGCATCGTCCTCCTCTGTGGTGGTCTGCTATCTCTGACCTTCCTTGAAGGTTCTGAGGGCTACCTGGAGAACCGGTTTGGTAGCCCTCCTGCCTGCCTTCAGCCCCTTCTCCTTACAGAGCTTTAGCAGCTCAGCCCTGCTGAGGGTGTAGAGGTTGATCAGATTTATCATGATGGTGCAAAAAGGAAAATTTAGAAGAGGGAGAAAACAGCCAGTAGAAAATTAAGAAGAAGTTTAAAAGAGGTCAGCTCTCATGTTAAATTATTTATTTGAGGTTTTGTGTAACACAAATCACTGTTTGGCACTGCAGAAATACAAGTCCTGAGCCACACCACTGGAAATCTGGTTGTTGGTTGAAGAGTGGGGGTGACACCTTTTCAAGCAACAGCCACATTCCTCACCAGGGTGAGCCACCAAAAAAATCCTAAACTGACCTGTGCTTGGCAAAAAGGTAGTCAGGCTTCACTTAGAAGCAATGTGTAAAATATTTATGTAGCACACAAATAAACAGCAATAATGTGATAACAAATTACAAAAAAATTCCCACACCAATTTAGAAAAAAAAGGAAATTTGAAAAAATTGACACCTAAACAACACAAATCCAATCAGTAGTACAGGAGTTACGAATTTTCTGAAGTTTTTAGTAATACCTAGCACCTAAAAGATCAAAGTGCCAACCGCAGACATCTAGGCTCCAGAGACTGGGTCAAAGTTGAAAAATATGGGTCACCAGGACAGAGCGCAGGACAGAGCGCAGGTCAGAGACAAGAAATGGATTGGGTCCGGTCGACACTTACCTTTGATCTTAGAAAACATTTTTAAGAAAATGATTTGAGAAGGCAAGGTTCAGCGGGGCAAAACTGCAGGGAATGTCAGAGGAGGGAACATTATCATCATGGAGCTGCTGGACAAAGTTGCAGTCAAGATTTATATGTTTTGAAGTAGTCACTTTTTTGGAAATTGAAAATCTTATAAAGGACGAGTCAGGAGGCTGTAGCCGACAAGAGTTCCATGAGGCTGGATACCCCTATAGTGAAGGACTTCTGAACAGGATTTTTTGCTGTGGATAAGAACAACTCACACATACCCACCAGCACCTGAGAAGTCTGTCAGCATAGACCATAATACAATGGAGCTCAAAAGTAGTTCATATATGAATACTTAGGAAACAACAATGTCAGGTGCATGCAGCCCAGTAGGAGGGGGCCTCTTGAATGCAATCCTCTACCTTGTGGCACCAGCTATTTTGATATTGGCCATGGGGGTTGACCTTGTAACTGCGAATGCCGCTATTTTAGAATGTGGGTGTTTAATGAGGGGGTAATGTTGCCCAATGCCCCCAGGAAGGCTCCCTTGGGGCCCCCAGGAATGGCAAGCTCAATCCCAACTCCAGGTAGGGGATCATGAAGCGCCCCTAAACGATTGTATTTCATCATGCAGGGAGCACCTATTGTGTGTCCTTGTGGCGGGGCGTGGCCTGATGCTGAACATGGCAGACGCGACTCCAGAGCTCTTACGTCCACCTTCATCCTGCCTGTTTTCTGCAACCCTGTACACAACACACACCAGGTGGACAGAGCGGAGCCACCGGGAGCCAGTGGGACCCCCTAAAGTGAGGCACCAGAAAGCCTTTCCCCTGTACAGGGAGAGGAGGGCTTGCAGCGCCCACCAGCGCAGGCCACTTCATTGGGCCGATGGCAGGGGGCAAGTGTTCCTGGACAGAGGAGGCTGCGGCTGGTGGATGCTGTACAGTGAGGCTCCCTGGACAAGCTGGCGTGAGCCTGGCCCTGTCTGCTTAGTGGCCTAAAGCGGCTTCCGCATTGAGTGGCAGAGCTGTGATGGACTGTGAACCGACCAGGCCTGGGGTCGAGGGCCTCGAGGCCCCATCATCAGAAAGGCCACAGCCTGGTGTGCGCTGTGGATGACGGGGACACGAATCACCGGAATGAGTGGGGGCGCATCTGAGTTTCTCCCGAAGCCTGTGGCACCTCATCAAGCCTCTGTGTGCACCCACCCTGGGGTTTATTACCCTCGTCGGGGTGTTGGACCCAAGTTGAAGACTATTGGGAGTGACTCCCCGACAGCGGGCTGTGACGCGGCTGTGACTAGGGGGCTATAGATGATCTGCCTGCGCACAGGAGCTTTCCCTCTACCCTGCAGGCCCCTTTTCACGGCTGGTGACAGAGCTGGAGAGTATATTGAGGAGAGGTGCAAAACAGCCCAACTGTCAAACAGACCCAGACAGAGAATCCACAAACAAGCAGAGTCACAGAATGGTTTAAGCAAGAAAATGCCTACTTTCTAAAAGTGGCATTTTCAAACACACAATCCAAAAACCAACTTCACTAAAAGATGTTTTTTTAAATTGTGAGTTCAGAGACCCCAAACTCCAAATGTCTATCTGCTCCCAAAGGGAATCTACACTTTAATCATATTAAAAGGCAGCCCCTATGTTAACCTATGAGAGAGATAGGCCTTGCAACAGTGAAAACCAAATTTGGCAGTATTTCACTGTCAGGACAGATAAAATACATTAGTATATGTCCTACCTTAAACATACACTGCACCGTGCCCATGGGGGGTATCCAGGGCCTACCTTAGGGGTGTCTTACATGTAAAAAAGGGGAAGGTTTAACCTGGCAAGTGGGTACACTTAGATATGTAAGTAGAAATAGTACACTGTTCCAATACATGTGCATGCAGGGAGAGGGAGTGTCAGTATTATCAGGAGAGCCCTCAAGCATCCACTAGGATGCTAAGCATCATCACTGGGCAATCTCCTCGTCAGACCGGTACTGCAATGTCTGGCGGACCACCCCACACAAGGTGGTGGCACTCAACCGAAAATTATATAGCAGAAATAATGAGGTCTGCAGAAAGTACTGACAATCAGAAAAAAATTGGGAGAGACAAACGTATTAAAATTGACTTTGAGCCTTTGGCATCATGATTTAATAACTCAGAAAAAAGATCAGGCCAAGATTAAAAAAGGAAACAAGAGGAGTTAATACGGGAAATAATGTCCCACTGTACTCCATGGAAAGGAAAAAAGGTGGTGTACCTAGTCCTAACACAGTGTGGTCAAAATGTTTTGCGCCTCTGCGGTAAAAAAATAAGTGCTGGAAAGTCACTTACTGAACGAAGACTACTTGTCACCGACAATTGGTCAGTAGGTCGCCCATCCCATAGTAGAGAAAAGGCATCCTAGGAATGTGCAAGCCTCAAACCAAAGGGAATATGTTCAAGTCTTCCTCTGGTCCATCGGTAAACCTACCCTGAGTCGCGTGCCGTTTTCAGGCAGGAAGACTTGAAATATATTCCCTTTGGTTTGAGGCTTGCACGTTCCTAGGATGCCTTTTCTCTACTATGGGATGGGCGACCTACTGCAGATTCTTGGAGATTCTTCACCAGTGGGAAGTCACACAAAAGTCAGTCTTTGTCCTCTCTCAGGTAGAAGCAGCTACTGCAGGCCAACCCAGCAAAGCACAGTGACAGGCAAAGGGGCTTTACTCCTCCTCCAGCTTCTCCAGCTCTTCTTCCTGGCAGAGGTTTCTCTTTGTTTCAGAAGTGATCTAATTTCCAGGTGTTTGGGTGCTCTTCTTCTACCCATTTCAGCCTTTAAAGTAGGCCTACTTCAAAGAGAAGTCTCTGTTGTTTTCAAGATCCTGCCTTGCCCAGTCCAGGCCCCAGACACACACCAGGGGGTGGAGACTGCATTGTGTGAGGGCAGGCGCAGCCCTTTCAGGTGTAAGTGACCACTCCTCCTCTCCCCTCAGCCAAGATGGCTCATCAGGATATGCAGGGTACACCTCAGATCCCTTTGTGTCACTGTCTAGAGGAGAGGTGCAAAACAGTTCAACTGTCAAACTGACCCAGACAGGGATTCCACAAACAAGCAGAGTCACAGAATTGTTTAAACAAGAAAATTCCTACTTTCTAAAAGTGGCATTTTCAAACACACAATCCAAAAATCAACTCAAATAAAAGATGTATTTTTAAATTGTGAGTTCAGAGACCCCAAACTCCATATTTCTATCTGCTCCCCAAGGGAATCTACACTTTAATCATATTTAAAGGCAGCCCTCTTGTTAACCTATGAGAGAGACAGGCCTTGCAACAGTGAAAAATGAATTTGGTAGTACTTCACGGTCAGGACATATCAAACACTACCTTAAACATACACTACACACTGCCCATGGGGCTACCCAAGGCCTACCTTAGGGGTTTCTTACTTGTAAAAAAAGGGACAGTTTAGACCTGGCAAGTGAGTACACTTGCCAAGTCGAATTGGCAGTTAAAATTGCACTCACAGACACTGTAGTGGCAGATCTGAACCATGTTTATAGAGCTACTACTGTGGGGGGCACAACCAGTGCTGCGGGCCCACTAGTAGCATTTGATTTACAGGCCCTTGGCACCTCTAATGCACTTCACTAGGGACCTACTAGTAAATCAAATATGCCAATCATGGATAAGCCAATGCACACATATAATTTACCCAGGGAACACTTACACTTTAGCACTGGTCAGCAGTGGTAAAGTGTACAGAGCAAACAAAACAGCAAAAACAGAGTCCAGCACTCAGAAACAACCTGGGAAGTAGAGGCAAAAAGTTAGGGGAGACCATGCCAATGATGCCAAGTCTAACACTAAGCCTTTGCACAAGCTGACACACAAGGAGGTCACTGATCCTATATATATATATATATATATATATATATATATATATATATATATATATATATATATATATATATATATATATATGTATATATATATATATATATATAGTCCCTCATTACAACCCTGATGGTCGGTGATAAAGTGGCGTTAATACCACCAATAGGCCAGCGGTAATACATGCGGAATTATGACCACAGCTCATACAGACAGCCACTTTAGCACACCGACCACTGGTGCGGAATCAACAGGCACCACCTCGGTAACTGCCTACAGCCAGGCGGAAGACAATGTTCCGCCCACTGCATAATGACACACCAATCCACCACCTTTTCCAGAGCGGAACCAATGACATCAAAAGCCTGGCAGAAACACTGCACAGAAGGAAAAAGACTCAACTGTGGAGACTCAGGGAACAACCACGCCGCCATGGAGCCCGAGTTGCATGTCTTCCCAATGTTGTTTTACGTCCTGCTCCACTACGAACACCAACAACAGCTAAGACGACCACAGTGTGTACTGCTGCCTAGCACACAGGGGAGGGGGGGAGTAAAAAGAGAGTGACACCACCGAACTCCATTCGACTGACCCCCACTGCATCCACTTCTCCTTCCTAAAGCCCACCATCAACAACATCCTATCCCTTACCGCAAGTGGAACAAGATCTCCAAAGAACAACTGATCTCCAACCTCGTCCAAGCTACACCACCCATTGCCAACGACCCCAACACCACCGCCCTCAACCTCACACGATGGCTCGACGTATGCGCTAACTCCCTCGCCCCGCTCAAAAAAACACCCGCATCAACAAGACAGCTCCCTGGTTCACTGCAGAACTTCAGACCTCCAAATGAGAATGCCGGAAAATTGAGAAAGCCTGGCGCTAAGAACCATCAATGAGCAACTACATTGCCCTCAGATCAGCCATTCACAAACACTACCAGCTCATCCGGACCACCAAACGATCGTTCTACAAAGAACACATAGACAACAACGCAGAGAACAGCAAGGAACTTTTCACCATCATTAAAGAACTCACCAAACCCAAATCCTGCGCCATCGACCCTCCGCACTCTCAAGACCTCTGCAACTCCCTCTCCAGCTACTTCCACCGCAATATCGCAGACATACATGAAAACTTCATATCGTCGCCACCCACCATCACCACCACTGACGCAGCCAACCCCACAGCACCCTGCTGCACCAACGTGCTGAACACCTGAACACCTGGACCCCCACCAATGATGAAAAAACCAGCAAAACCATGAGCTCCATCCACTCAGGCTCCCCAACAGACCCATGCCCCCACCATGTCTTCAACAAGGCCAGCCAAATAATCGCTCCCTGGCTTTGGGCCGTCATCAACAGTTCCTTCGAGACCGCACCCTTCCCAGATATTTGGAAACACGCCGAAGTCAACGCCCTGCTCAAAAAACCCAAAGCAGACCACAAAGACCTCACAAACTACAGACTTATCTCTCTACTCCCCTTCCCCGCGAAGGTCATAGAGAAGATAGTAAACAAACAACTGTCCCGCTTCCTGGAGGACAACAACATACTCAACATCTCCCAGTCTGGTTTCCACAAAACCACAGCACCGAGACCGCCCTCATCGCCTGCACAGATGACATCAGGACCAGACTGGACAAGAGTGAAACCGTCGCCTTCATCCTTCTAGACCTCTCTGCAGCATTCAACAACGTATGCCACCAAACCCTTTGCACACACCCTCTTCGACGCAGGAATTTGCCACAAAGCCCTGGACTGGCTCACCTCCTTCCTCTCCAAAAGAACCCAAAGAGTTTGCCTCCCTCCATTCTGGTCTAAAGCTACCAAGACCATTTGTGGAGTCCCCCAAGGATCCTCACTGAGCCCCACCCTCTTCAATATCTACATGACTCCGCTTGCCAGCATTGTCCGCCCCCTCGGCCTCAACATAATTTCATACGCCGACGGCACCCATCTCATCCTCTCCCTCACGAGGAACCCATCTACCACTAAGAACAACCTACACGCCAGACTCCTTGCCATCACTCGATGGATGACAGCAAGCCACCTCAAACTGAACTCAGGAAAAACCGAGATCATCATCTTTGGACCCAACAAGACAGTATGGAATGACTCTTGGTGGCCTGCCACCAAAGGACCACCCCGACACCACCACCCATGCACGCAATCTTGGTATCATACTAGACTCGTCTCTCTCCATGACTCAGCAAATCTACGCCATATCATCCTCCTGCTTCAACATCCTATGCATGCTACGCAAGACCTTCAAGTGGATTCCAATAGAAACCAGAAAAACTGTCACCCACGCCCTCACCAGCAGCAGACTGGATTATGGCAACACCCTCTACGCAGGGACCACAGCCAAGCTTCAGAGAAAACTCCAGTGCATCCAGAACGCCACTGCATGTCTCATCCTCAACCTCCCTCGCCACGAGGCACATCTCCGCCCGCCTCAGATCCCTACACTGGGTGCCCATCAACAAAAGGATCGTCTTCAAAATCCTAATCCACACTCACAAAGCCCTCCACAACACCGGACCGGCCTACCTCAACGAACTAATCAACTTCCACATCCCGACCCGCCAGCTCCACTCCGGCGACCTCGCAACAGTCACCCGCATCCAATGCACCACCTCCGGCAGCAGATCCTTCTCCCACCTCACCGCCAAAACCTGGAACTCCCTCCCCACCAACCTACGCAAGATCCAGGACCTCCTAACTTTCAGAAAGCACCTCAAAACATGGCTCTTCGAGCAGTAACACCCCCACCCCCAGCGTCTTGAGACCCTACCGGGTGAGTAGCGCACTTAAGAGATTTGATTGATTGATTGATTGACATACACACGCAACACCGCCACCCCCAAAACCATACACATAAGCAGATGCAGTAACATAACAGATTCACCCCATACCACTCAGGAATAATGCAAGGACAACTACTATAGAGTAAAAAGAGTGTAATAAGATAAAGTAGTAGCAAGAAGTGCATCCAAATCAAAAAGTATATACATATTTACAATTCAAGGGATACTGCTCAGTCCTCAATGTCCGTGGTCCACAGGGCCACATCACAAAGTCCAAGGCCCCACCTCACTCTTGCAACAACATAGAGAGAACACTGCAAGGGCATCAGGTCGAAAATAGCCAGGCACCTCAGGGGGATGGGGAACTGGGGGGGCACCTCAGCCGGATGATGGTACAACCCCACTGGTCCTGGAGGGGGCAACATGCCCTGTGCGCTGTCCTGGGGAGTGCAAGGCCACAGTCTCTCAAGTGGGTAATTTACCCACTGGCTCTGGAGGGGAAAACATGCACTGTGCTTGGTCCTGGGGCGTGCAAGGCCACAGTCTATCAAGTGGGTGACTTGCCCACATGATCTGGAGGGGGCAACATGCCCATTACTCTGTCCTGGGGAGTGCAAGGCCACTGTCTCTTAAGTGGGTGACTTGCCCCCGGTTCTGGAGGGGACAACATGCCCATTACTCTGACCTGGGGAGTGCAAGGCCACAGTCTCTCAAGTGGGTGACTTGCCCACATGCTCTGGAGGGGACATCATGCCCTGTGATCTTCATCCAGGGGAGGATGGGATGCGTGGGTGGCTTCTCCACTGGTTCTGGGGGGGCATTGCATTCAGTGAGCTTCATCCTGGGGAGGATGGGGTGAGTGGAAGGCTTCTCCACTGGTTCTGGAGGGGGCATTGTGTCCTGTGATGCAGATCTTGGGGAATGCAAGGTCACAGTCTCTCAGCTGGGTGTCATACCCACAGGATTTGCAGGGGCCAGGCCGCACAACAGCCCATGGATGCAGGACTAAACACTGTCTGCCGGCAGAGGCGGCTGCACAGAGGTGGCAGTGGTGGTGCTGCTGGTGGAGCTGGCAGTGGTGGGGGGAGGCTCCAGCCCATCCCCTGCAGCCTCGGACGGCTGCCCACTGGGGCTGCTGCTACTGGCGGTGCTGGCAGTGGTGGAGGGAGGCTCCAGCCCATCCCCTGCAGCCTCGGACGGCTGCCCACTGGGGCTGCTGCTGCTGGTGGCGGTGCTGGTGGTGGTGCTGGCAGTGGTGGGGGGAGGGTCTAGCCTATCCCCTGCAGCCTCGGACGGCAGCCCACTGGGCTGCTGCTGCTGGTGGCAGTGCTGGTGGTGGTGCTGGTAGTGGTGCTGCTGGTGGTGAGGGTGGGAGGAGGCTCCAGCCCATCCCCTGCAGCCCCAGACGGCTGCACACCCATGGTTGGTGGTGTGGGCTCCGACTGAGTCCCAGCACCAGGCTTCTTGTCCTTTCTGCCTGCTGTTGCAGGCCCCTTGACCTTCCTTTCAGCTTCTGGGGGTAGCATCTTTCCCTTCAGTTTAGCAGCTGGGGGTGGCACCTTTCCCTTCAATTCAGCTGCTGGGGTGGCACCTTTCCCTTCCTTGCAGCAGCTGGGGGTGGCATCTTTCCCTTCCATTCAGCAGCGGGGAGTGGCACCTTTCCCTTCCTTGCAACAGCTGGGGATGGCTCCTTGCCCTTCCTGGCAGCACTTGGGGCAGGTACCCTTTCCGTGTGGCTGCCTGGTGCCCGGGATCCTTTCCCACCAGGAGTTGCTGTGGACACTACTGGGCAAGTGGACTAGGTGGCTGAGGTGCTTGCCTTGGTTTTAGCCACCCTGGCCAGACTGAAGGACGGGGGGAGGAGGGGTAGGGAAGAGGTCAATGGTGGAGAGGAAAAGCTTCTTAGGGACATTGGGGCGGGAAGAGGGAGAAGGTTTGGGAGTGGAGTAAGAGGGAGTGGTTGTAGGAGGTGTCTGTCTGCTGTGTTTGGGTGCATGGGCTGGATGCTGTTGTGAGGTGGATTGTTGTTGGGTGTCTGAGTGCTTGTGTTTGTGGCCTTTGGGAGGAGGGGGCACAGACACAATGGGAGAGGGCACTGGGGATGAGTGCATGGATGTGGGGGTGGTGACTGCCTGTGAGGTGTGATAGGTTTGCTGGTGATAGTGGTAGTGGATGAGGATGTAGTGCATGCAGGTGTGAGTGGAGACGCAAATGAGAGGGAGGTGGACGAGGAGGAGGGGGACACAGTGGAGTCTGTGGATGTTGGTATGTCTGCATCTGGATCGTGTTTGTGTGAGTTACCTGTAGGATGAAGTGTGGTGCTTGTGTTTGCCATGTCCACTCTTGTGTGTTGTCCTGGGTGCCTGCTCATCTGCCTGTGTGCTTGGGATAGGTTGGGGTTGAGGGGAATGGGATTGGGTGGAGGAGGTTGGAGGGGGAGGGGGGAACAGGGACAATGGCTGCCATCAGAGAGGAGGCCAGAGCCTGGATTGATCTCTGTTGGGCCGCCAAGCCAATGTGAATGCCCTCCAGAAATGCATTTGTCTGTTGCATTTGGGCTGCCAGCCCCTGGATGACATTCACAATGGTTGACTGCCCAACAGAAATTGATCGCAGGAGGTCAATGGCCTCCTCACTCAGAGCAGCAGGTCTAACTGAGGCAGGGCCTGAGGTGCTTGGGGCGAATGAGATGCCCACCCTCCTGGGTGAGAGGGCACAGGTAGCGGCTGTACCTGAAGCTGGGGTAGGCACAGAGGTGTCCACCACCACCAGGTAGCTTCCATCGAAGGAGGTATCTGTGTCCGAACTGTCCCTCCAGTCTCTGCCGCGATGCTCCCCTCGCCCTCCGTCCCGCCGGTGCCCTCACTGTTGGTTGATTTGGCCTCCTGGGTCCTGCGGGATGCAGCTCCCTCTGTCGCCAGTGCCTCTGCTCCTCCGCCAGATGATGCTAATGCACAGAAGGACAGGGTGACAAAACAAAAAGGGGGGGAAGAGACAAAGGATACACTTGGTCAATGGCGGCACCAACACCACCGTTGGCGTACACACCACCCTCATACACAGGGAACAGCCCTACGCATTAGGCAATGCACTACCAGTCACAATGCTAGTCACCAGCCCATGGATAGGGACACCTAACGCAAATTGCAGCATACCTGAGACCCACTGAACCCTGCCCATAGTGGATACCTACTAGCTTGGTTGGAGGACTTTCACAAAGAACCCTGCCCAACATGGGACCTATTCTGCAATGTCAGGCCTGGCCTAGGGGCACCCACAAGGCCTACACCCCCCTACCCAGATACCACCCCATCAGGCGTAAGATGTAATGAAGGGCACTCTACTCACCCTCTTGTTGCTGCTGTGATGGCCTCAAGTGCCCATCGAGCTCCGGATAGGCCACCGCCACTATGCGGGCCATCAGGGGGGTCAGGGTTTGACGGGCACCCCTTCTTCATTGGGAGGCCATCCCTAGCTGGGCCTCTGCCATCTTCCATGTCCAGCGCCTCAGGTCCTCCCACCGTTTCCGACAGTGGGTGCTCCACCTGCTGTAGACTCCCAGCGTCCGTACATCCTTGGCGATGGCACACCATATTTCCTTCTTTTGATGGGCGCTGACCTTCAGGAAAATACACACAGGGAACGGTATTAGTCCGTTCGTCCTGCCTGTTACACTTATGGCCCACCATGCCCCATCCCATCAGCACAGACATGGCCCAGCATACATGCTGCATGCTTCCCAGAGCCTATCCACCCACACCCCCCTACATGAGGCCTTCAAAACAGCACTCCATGCATTCACGCCTCATGCATCGTACTCACGGTGTACTCACCTGTTCGTCTGGAGGCCCATACAGCAGTCAGTACTGGGATAGGACCCCATCCACCAGTCGCTCCAACTCCACCGAGGTGAAGGCAGGGGTCCTTTCCCCAGTCACATGAGCCATGGTCGGTTCCAGACACAGGTCACAGTAGCACATGCAGCATGGATCCTCTCCTTTTGAAGGTCAGGTAGCAAGTGAGTGAACAGATAGAAAATGGCGGTCACGTCCGTGGCGGTGCATACCGTCACCGCCAGCGTACATCACCATTGGCCACTGTACCCCATAGGGCCCAGTGATAACCAATGAGGAGTTGCACTGCGGTTCTCGACCGCCTCCCGCAATGGTGCACAACGTCAGCGGAATTACTTCATTTCCACCTGTCCCTCCATACAGGACAAGAGGACGGCATTTCGGGGGGGGGGGGGGCAGGTCATGGATTCTTACTGCAACACAGTACACAAATTCACATTATGGACATAGCCCACCACAATATTGCAACAATCACAATATGCATTGCACTGTAGTGGTTACAATGTACAGATTTCTGTATCTGTACATTGTAACCACTACAGTGCAATGCATATTGTGATTGTTGCAATATTGTGGTGGGCTATGTCCATAATGACCAGCTGCTCACTCTTTTGTCCCATAGATTGCAACTACTGCTGATGAATAGGAGATGGAGACATCCCACCGTGTACAGACCTCTTGTGGACCTGGCAGCAATGGAGGACAGGCACATTATCCTCACCTACAGACTTGACAGGGCCACAATCACAGAGCAGTGTGCACAATTGGAGCCTGACCTGATATCTGCTATCCGTCACCCCAGTGCGATCCCCCTTCTTGTGTAAGTGCTATCTGTGCTCCATTTTTTGGCAACTGGTTCTTTCCAAGTGACAGTGGGCTTGGCAGCAGGAATGTCACAGTCAATGTTCTCATTAGTGCTGACCAGAGTGTTGTCTGCCCTGATTAAACACATGTGCAGGTACATTGTTTTCCCTCAGGTGGAGGATTTGGCTACAGTGAAAGCTGAACATATCCCCAACAACATTGGGGCAATAGATGGAACACATATTGCATTTGTCCCCCACCAGAGAAATGAATGAATGTTCAGAAATCGAAAAAGTTTTCACTCCATGAATGTCCAGATGGTGTGCCTGGCGGACCAGTACATCTCCCACGTCAATGCTAAGTATTCTGGGTCTGTGCATGATGCCTTTATCCTGAGGAATAGCAGCACCCCAAATTTGATGGCCCAACTCCAGAGGCACCGGGTGTGGCTAATAGATGAGCCCTGGCTCCCACCCAGTGGATGTTGGTGTATGGGTATGGTGTGGGCCCTGAGGGTGAATGTGTGGCTAACAGTTGTCCCTTGATATTTGCAGGTGACTCTGGTTACCCCAACCTCTTATGGCTACTGACCCCTGTGAAGACTGCCAGGACGAGGGCTGAGGAACGTTACAATGATGCACATGGGCAAACAAAAAGGATAATCGAAAGGACCTTTGGCCTCCTGAAGGCCAGGTTTCGGTGCCTCCATCTAACTGGTGGATCCCTGTGCTACTCACCCAAGAAGGTCTGCCAGACCATCGTGAGATGCTGTATGTTGCACAACCTTGCCTTGCACCGCCATGTGCCTTTTCTGCAGAAGGAGGAGGCTGGAGATGGCCGTGTGGCAGCAGTGGACCCTGTGGACAGTGAAGATGGGGATGTAGAGGATGAGGATTAATTCAACAGAAGTGCTGTCATTTGTCAATACTTCCAATGAGACACAGGTAAGACAGTGTTATTTAGCATATCATAGACAGTTTGATGTGTGACATTGTCACTGACAGGCTGTGGATTCGTACTTCTACCCACACACTGTACTCTTTGGCATCTCTTTTTGCAGATGCTGGTGCCCCACTATAGCTCCTGGTGTATTCAGTGCAGCCAACTACAGGTCTTTCCTATGTAAATATTACTGTACAGTTGAATTGCAATGTTTGAACCTTGTTAAATTAATACATTTTTAAATCATTTGACATACATCATACTTATTTTATCAAAGTGTATTTATTGCAGTGCTCTGAAGAAAAGGGGGTAGTGCAATGGGCTGGGTGATGATGGAGGAAAGCCCAAGTTAAAGTCCAGTCTATTTGAAACACATGTGCAGTGTCCAAGGGGGCATAGGAAGGGGAGCAATGGCAGTTCAAGGTGGAAAGGGTGACAGAGTGCGACACAAGGGTGACATTCAGGAGAGTCTTATTTCCTGGCAGGGGTCTTTGAAATAGTCTCTGGCTTCTGCCTGGATCGCAGGGAACGTTTGCAGGGTGGTTCTTTTTCTGCAGGGGGAGGGGTTCTGGTGGTCTGTTGTTCCTGTGGTGGGCCTCCTGTCTACTTGCAGCAGTGGAGGTGGAGGGCTGTTCAGTAGTGTGGCTAGTGTCAAGGGCCCGCTGTTGTGCCACTGCCTCCCTCATACTATTGGCCATGTCTGCCAGCACCCCTGCAATGGAGACCAGGGTGGTGTTAATGGCCTTCAAGACCTCCCTGATCCCCCAGTACTGTCCCTTCTGCAGCCGCATGTTCTTCTGCATCTTGTCCATGATCTGGCCCAGTGTATCCTGGGAATGTTGATATGCTCCCAGGATTGGGGTGATTGCCTCCTGGAGGGTTGGTTCCCAGGGCCTGTCCTTCCCTGTCGCACAGCAGTCCTCCCAGCTTCCCTGTTGTCCTGTTGTCCTGTGCCTCTGTCCCTTGAACTGTGTGCCCACTGCCACTGACCCCAGGTCCCTTGTTGTCTTGGGTTTGTGGTGTGCCCTGGGGTCCCTGTAGTGGTGGACAAACTGCTGATTGACGTGTCCTGGGAACAGATGTATGGGCCCGCTGGGTGGGTGCTGTGGTGGTGTTTCCTGAAGGGGGAGACTCTGTGGTGGTGTGAGAGTGTGCCTGGGTAATCGACTGTCCGGAGGTCCCAGATGGGCCAGGTTGGTTATCCAGATCGAGGCGAACCAGAGCTGCTGTCATCACTGTGGGCCTCTTCTGGGGGGGGACTGGATGTCGGTGGAACCTCTTTGCCTGTGACATTGGCTGGGTTACCTGTGGGGATGTAAATGCATTGTTATTGTTTCTGCATGTGACATCGTGTGCATGGGTGGGTTGCCCTCTATGTTTGTTATTGCCCTGGCAGCTTTGCCTTGTGTGAGTTGTTACTTGGTGGGCTAGCTTTTTCCCTCTAGTGTGCATGCTTTAGTGATAGGTGTCCGTGCAGGTCTGTGAGTGGTGTCCATGCATTGGTGGTGCATGCAGGGCTTGGCATTGGGATGAGTGTGTTGTGATGGTGGGGTGTGTGGGAAGTGGTGGAGTGATGGGAATGAGGGTGAGGGTGGGGGTATGTGATGGCATGCAGGCAGGGGGTGAAAGTAGTAAATAGTTGACTTACCAGAGTCCAGTCCTCCTCCTACTCCTGCCAGGCCCCTCAGGATGCATGATCCCATGTTGTTAGTTGTGGGGGAGGAGGTAGGGGTCCACCACCAGTCCTCTGTACAGCGAGTTGGCGTCTTGCTGCAATGGAAAGCACCTTCCCCCGTAGGTCGTTCCATCTCTTCCTGATGTCGTCCCTTGTTCTGGGGTGCTGTCCCATGGTGTTGACCCTTTCCACGATCCTCCGCCATAGCTCCATCTTCCCTGCAATGGATATCTGCTGCATCTGTGCTCCAAATAGCTGTGGCTCTTCCTGGATGATTTCCTCCACCATGACCCTTGGCTCCTCCTCAGAGAACCTGGGGTGTCATTGTGGTGCCATGAGTGTAGTGTGAGTGGTGTGGGTGAGGGTGTGTAGGGTGAGGTCTTGTCTGTGGTCGTGGTGTCAGTCTTGTGCCAATGGTTTGCAGTTGTAAGGGGTTGTGGGTGATGTGGGTGTGTGTTTTATAGTGGTGTGTGGGTGTGGGTTTGGTGTGTGTATGGATGTCAGGTGTGTGTAGTTTGAAGTGTCCAATGTGATGTTGATTTTTTAGTGCGTGTGTATTTTGAGAACAGCGGTATGTACCGCCAATGGTTTACCGCCATTGAATCTCCGCCGTGGTGATTTGTGGGTCATAATGTTTGGGCTTAGTTGGTTGGCGTAATGGTGTGGGTTTTGATAGCACCAGTTTATCACTGACCTTTGGGCTGGTGGACTTTTGTGTGTGGCTGAATTGTGACGGATTAGTTTGAGTGTGTCATAATATGGGTAGCACATATCCACTGCGGTGGCGGTATGTTGGTGCCAGTCGGCATAGTGGTAAGTGGGATTTACCACCAATGTCATAATGAGGGCCATAGTGTTAGACCAGGCTTGCATGAAAGCGTTTTCTGAATTGAGAGAGAGTCTGTGCAAAGCTCCGGCTTTGGGTATGCCTGACTACACGAAGGCTTTGACATTGTTTTGTCATGAGCGTGATGCATGCTCTTCGTCTGTCTAGACGCAGGTCCATAGAGGTGTAAATCGCCCAGTAACATATTTTTCAGCTACTTTGGACCCAGTCGCAGCAACCTTACCAGGTTGTTTGTGTGCAGTTGCAGTGGTTGGACAAAGCCTCACACAGCGTGAGGGCATTGTGATGGGACACCCTTTAACTATTATGTTGCCTCACTCTATTGAAATCTTACTCACAAAGACGAAGACCCAAGACCTAACAGGTGCAAGGTTGACCAGATATGAGACGAGTATTTTAGAGTCCTCAAATGTGTCTTTGAAAAGATGTACAGTGCTGAACCCGACAACCTTAATTCTGAATGAAAAGGTTGAAAGTGAAAAATTGGAAGACATTGAGCATGATTGTCTTGAAGTAACTGATTTGTGCACAAAACCAAGACCTGATATTAGAGACATTCAATTATTTTGTTGATGGCTCGTGTCTGAGAGACAATACGGGAACACTGAGAGCAGGATATGCTGTGTGCACAATTTCTGGTATCCTGGAAGTGTCTTGGCTTCGAGGAGGGTATTCTGCACAAGTAGCAGAATTGGTAGTCCTTACTAGAGCTTGCATTGTATATGCTCAGCTAAAAGTTATCAGCATGGATTTGGAATTGTCCATGATTTTGGCCCGTTGTGGTCACAGAGAGGTTTCATGACCTCTTCTAGTTCACCAGTGAGAAATGGTGAGAGAATTAAAGAATTGTTGCATGCTATCCAAATGCTTGTAAAGATTGCAGCGGTAAAATGCAGTGCACATCTGAAATCGCAAGACTTTGGGGGTGATTCTAACCCTGGCGGTCGGTGATAAAGCGGCGGCCAACCCGCCAACAGGCCGGCGGTCCAAAAAATGGAATTCTGACCCTGGCGGGAACCGCCAACACAGCCCGCCACATTAACACTCCGACCGCCACGGCGGGACCGACAAACAGCGCGGCGGTCACCGCCAACAGCCAGGCGGCAGACAATGTACCGCCCACACTATCATGACCGACCAATCGGCCACCTTTTCCGGGGCGGGAGCACCGCCGATAAAAACACGGCGGAAACAGATTACGAACGGGAAAACGCGCACCTCTACGCACTCCACGAGGAAGGAGGACAGCATGGAACCCGAATTAAACATCCTACCTGCTCTCATCTACCTGCTCATCTACCACGAGTACGAACGCCGGCGCAGACGACAATGGTGAGTACTGCACCTACGACACAGGGGAGGGGGGAGGACGAAAGGTTACGTGCACACACATACGCGATACACCCACCCCCCCAAACCATGTACACACCAATGCAGAGCAACAAGTCACAGTGAAACCACCCAAACCCCCGTAAAGAAAACAAGGACATAATTAAATATTGACTCGAAATTTATGGGAAATAAAAACCACTGATAAGTCACGGTCAAATAGCAATAACAAATCAAAAATCCAAATTCAATATCCAGTGCATACGAAAAACCGAGGCAATAAGTCCTGCACATCTAACGAGATTCAAAGTGTCCGTGGGCCACAGTGTAGCAACACAAGGGCAAAGCCCACACAGGAGACCTGAGTCCTTTGGAGAGAACACAGCAGGGGCATCTGATGAAAAAACCACAGGCACCTCAGGGGGAAGGGAAGGGTGGGGGGCACCACAGCCACATGATTCCACGACGCCAGATCCACGAAGGGGCCACCATGCCCACTCGGCCATCCTGGGGAGTGCAAAGCCACAGTCTCTCAAGTCTCTACAGTGGGTGGCTTGGCCACTCGGCCATCCTGGGGAGTGCAAAGCCACAGTCTCTCAAGTCTCGACAGTGGGTGGGTTGCCCACTCGGCCATCCTGGGGAGTGCAAAGCCACAGTCTCTCAAGTCTCTACAGTGGGTGGGTTGGCCACTCGGCCATCCTGGGGATTGCGAAGCCACAGTCCATCAGGTGGATAACAGTCTCCACCGGTCAAGGAGGAGGCATGGTGGGCACAGTGAACCGTGACCAGTAGCTCGAGACAGATCCGGCACTGTCATTGTGCCAGTGGTGCTTGAGATGGCGGTGCCCAGCGGAGCGGTGCTTGAGACGGCGGGGCCCAGCGGAGCAGTGCTTGAGACGGCGGGGCCCAGCGGAGCGGTGCTTGAGATGAAGTGCCCAGTGGAGCGGTGCTTGAGATGGCGGTGCCCAGCGGAGCGGTGCTTGAGACGGCGGGGCCCAGCGGAGCGGTGCATGAGACGGCGGGGCCCAGCGGAGCGGTGCTTGAGACGGCGGGGCCCAGCGGAGCGGTGCTTGAGATGAAGGGCCCAGCGGAGCGGTGCTTGAGATGAAGGGCCCAGCGGAGCGGTGCTTGAGATGGCGGTGCCCAGCGGAGCGGTGCTTGAGACGGCAGGGCCCAGCGGAGCGGTGCTTGAGATGAAGGGCCAAGCGGAGCGGTGCTTGAGATGGTGGTGCCCAGCGGAGCAGTGCTTGAGATGGCGGGGCCCAGCGGAGCGGTGCTTGAGACGGCGGGGCCCAGCGGAGCGGTGCTTGAGATGAAGTGCCCAGCGGAGCGGTGCTTGAGATGGCGGTGCCCAGCGGAGCGGTGCTTGAGACGGCAGGGCCCAGCGGAGCGGTGCTTGAGACGGCGGGGCCCAGCGGAGCGGTGCATGAGACGGCGGGGCCCAGCGGAGCGGTGCTTGAGACGGCGGGGCCCAGCGGAGCGGTGCTTGAGATGAAGGGCCCAGCGGAGCGGTGCTTGAGATGAAGGGCCCAGCGCAGCGGTGCTTGAGATGGCGGTGCCCAGCAGAGCGGTGCTTGAGACGGCGGGGCCCAGCGGAGCGGTGCTTGAGACGGCGGTGCCCAGCGGAGCGGTGCTTGAGATGAAGGGCCCAGCGGAGCGGTGCTTGAGATGGCGGTGCCCAGCGGAGCGGTGCTTGAGACTGCGGGGCCCAGCGGAGCGGTGCTTGAGACGGCGGGGCCCAGCGGAGCGGTGCTTGAGATGAAGTGCCCAGCGGAGCGGTGCATGACACGGCGGGGCCCAGCGGAGCGGTGCATGAGACGGCGGGGCCCAGCGGAGCGGTGCTTGAGACGGCGGGGCCCAGCGGAGCGGTGCTTGAGATGAAGTGCCCAGCGGAGCGGTGGTTGAGATGAAGGGCCCAGCGGAGCGGTGCTTGAGACGGCGGGGCCCAGCGGAGCGGTGCATGAGACGGCGGGGCCCAGCGGAGCGGTGCTTGAGACGGCGGGGCCCAGCGGAGCGGTGCTTGAGATGAAGGGCCCAGCGGAGCGGTGCTTGAGATGAAGGGCCCAGCGGAGCGGTGCTTGAGATGGCGGTGCCCAGTGGAGCGGTGCTTGAGACGGCGGGGCCCAGCGGAGCGGTGCTTGAGATGAAGGGCCCAGCGGAGCGGTGCTTGAGATGGCGGTGCCCAGCGGAGCGGTGCTTGAGACGGCGGGGCCCAGCGGAGCGGTGCTTGAGACGGCGGTGCCCAGCAGAGCGGTGCTTGAGATGAAGGGGCAAGCGGAGCGGTGCTTGAGATGGCGGTGCCCAGCGGAGCGGTGCTTGAGATGGCGGGGCCCAGCGGAGCGGTGCTTGAGACGGCGGGGCCCAGCGGAGCGGTGCTTGAGATGAAGTGCCCAGCGGAGCGGTGCTTGAGATGGCGGTGCCCAGCGGAGCGGTGCTTGAGACGGCAGGGCCCAGCGGAGCGTTGCTTGAGACGGCGGGGCCCAGCGGAGCGGTGCATGAGACGGCGGGGCCCAGCGGAGCGGTGCTTGAGACGGCGGGGCCCAGCGGAGCGGTGCTTGAGATGAAGGGCCCAGCGGAGCGGTACTTGAGATGAAGGGCCCAGCGCAGCGGTGCTTGAGATGGCGGTGCCCAGCAGAGCGGTGCTTGAGACGGCGGGGCCCAGCGGAGTGGTGCTTGAGACGGCGGTGCCCAGCGGAGCGGTGCTTGAGATGAAGGGCCCAGCGGAGCGGTGCTTGAGATGGCGGTGCCCAGCGGAGCGGTGCTTGAGACGGCGGGGCCCAGCGGAGCGGTGCTTGAGATGAAGTGCCCAGCGGAGCGGTGCATGACACGGCGGGGCCCAGCGGAGCGGTGCATGAGACGGCGGGGCCCAGCGGAGCGGTGCTTGAGATGGTGGGGCCCAGCAGAGCGGTGCTTGAGATGAAGGGCCCAGCGGAGCGGTGCTTGAGATGAAGGGCCCAGCGGAGCGGTGCTTGAGATGGCGGTGCCCAGCGGAGCGGTGCTTGAGACGGCAGGGCCCAGCGGAGCGGTGCATGAGACGGCGGGGCCCAGCGGAGCGGTGCTTGAGACGGCGGTGCCCAGCGGAGCGGTGCTTGAGATGAAGGGCCCAGCGGAGCGGTGCTTGAGATGAAGTGCCCAGCGGAGCGGTGCTTGAGATGGCGGTGCCCAGCGGAGCGGTGCTTGAGACGGCGGGGCCCAGTGGAGCGGTGCTTGAGATGAAGGGCCCAGCGGAGCGGTGCTTGAGATGAAGGGCCCAGCGGAGCGGTGCTTGAGACGGCGCGGCCCTCTTCAGCGGTGCTCTTCTGCACGGCGGGGCCCTGTTCAGCGGTGCTCTTCTGCACGGTGGGGCCCTGTTCAGCAGTGCTCCTCGCCACGGCGGGGCCCTGTTCAGCGGTGCTCTTCTGCACGGCGGGCCCTGTTCAGCGGTGCTCTTCTGCATGGCGGGGCCCTGTTCAGCGGTGCTCTTCTCCACGGCGGGGCCCTGTTCAGCGGTGCTCTTCTGCACGGCGGGGCCCTGTTCAGCGGTGCTCCTCGCCACAGCGGGGCCCTGTTCAGCGGTGCTCTTCTGCACGGCGGGGCCCTGTTCAGCGGTGCTCTTCTGCACGGCGGGGCCCTGTTCAGCGGTGCTCTTCTCCACGGCGGGGCCCTGTTCAGCGGTGCTCTTCTGCACTGCGGGGCCCTGTTCAGCGGTGCTCTTCTGCACGGCGGGGCCCTATTCAGCGGTGCTCTTCTGCACGGCGGGGCCCTGTTCAGCGGTGCTCTTCTCCACGGCAGGGCCCTGTTCAGCGGTGCTCTTCTCCACAGCGGGGCCCTGTTCAGCGGTGCTCTTCTGCACGGCTGGGCACTGTTCAGCGGTGCTCCTCGCCACGGCGGGGCCCTGTTCAGCGGTGCTCTTCTGCACGGCGGGGCCCTGTTCAGCGGTGCTCTTCTGCACGGCGGGGCCCTGTTCAGCAGTGCTCTTCTGCACGGCGGGGCCCTGTTCAGCGGTGCTCCTCGCCACGGCGGGGCCCTGTTCAGCGGTGCTCGTCCAGTAGGTCAAGGGAGCCAGACCTGGCCTGGACTCCCTGCTCAGTCGCCCTCCGACCGTGCTGTTGCTGGACCCTTCGGTGATGGAGTCCTGGGCCCTTTGGTGTCCTTCCTAACACCCGGGATGGGGCTTGTGGGCCCCTCCTGCTCCGCGCTCCTGCTGGCTGTCTTTTCCGCCCTGCTGCCCTTTCGCTCCTTAGATGGGGCTCTCGGGCCCTTGCCTCCCTTAGATGTTGTGGCTGGTGAAGTGGGCGAACTTTGCTCCTTGGGGGCAGCCGTGTCAGTCCTCTCACGGCGGCCCTTTAGCTTCCTGGTCTTCTTGCCTGGTGGGGGGCTGGCTGTCCCCTTGCTGCTGATTGAAGTGTCACTGCTGGCAAAGGGTGGGCTTCAGAACCCATGCACCACAGTGACACTCGAAGCTGGGCTGGTGGTGGCTGAGGTGCTCTTGGGACTCTTTGCAGATGGAGGGGGTGGGTCAGTGGAGGGAAAGAGGTCAAGATTAGCAAGGAAAACTTTCTTAGGACCAAGGTAAAAGGTAGGAGAAGTGGTGATGGAAGTGGAGGAAGAGGATGTGGTTGTAGGAGAGTCAGGTGTGCTGTCTTTGGGTGCAGGTGCATGTGCTGGAGGCTGTCGTGAGGTGGATGGCTGTTGGGTGGGTGTCTGCCTGCGTTTGTGTGTCTTGGAAGAGGGGGTGACAGACACAGTGGGAGAGGACACAGGGGACGTGTAAATGGTAGTGGGGGTGGTGACTGCACGTGTGCGGACTGGACTGGAGGGTGTGCTGGTGATGGAAGCACTGGCTGATGGTGGTGTGCATGCAGGTGTGAGTGTAGACGTCACAGGGAGGGAGGAGGGAGACGAGGAGGAGGGGGACACAGAGGTGGTAGTGACTGTTGGAATGTCTGCATCTGGGTGTTGCTTGCGTGAATGCTTGTGGGTTCTGTGGTGCTTGTGTCTGGATGAGCTGCCCTTGGGTGTTGAGGTGTGTGCAGGCTGGTCTGATGGTGTGGATGGGATAGGCTGAGGAACAGGAGACAGGCTGGAGGCAGTCAGAAGAAGGAGGCTGGAGACAGGGACAATGGCTGCCATCAGTGCTGAGGCCAGAGCATTGAACGATCGTTGATGGGCAGCCTGACCCGAATGAATGCCCTCCAGGTAGGCATTGCTCCGATGCACCTCCCTTTCTACCCCCTGGATGGCATTCAAAAGGGTAGTCTGCCCAACAATGATGGTCCGCAGGAGGTCAATGACCTCCTCACTGAGGGCAGCAGGGGTAACAGGGGCAGGGGCTGAGGTGCCTGGGGCGAAGGAGACGCCCGCCTTCCTGGGCGAGCGGGCACGGAGCGTGGGCTGAGGTGCTGCTGGGAGGGCGGGGCTGGTGCGCTGGGTGGCGGCTGTACCTGTAGAGGCGGGGGGCCCGGATGTTGCCGCCACCGCTAGGGAGCTCCCATCCGAGGACGTGTCGCTGTCGCTGGTGTCACCACCGGTCCCCGTTGTGGTGCTCCCCTCGCCCTCCGGATCACTGGTGCCCTTGGTGTCTGTTCCTGGTCCCACCGGGGCCTTGTGACTTGCAGCTCCCTCGTGCTCCGATACCAATTCTCCTCCGCCTGATGATGCTAATGCACAGATGCACAAGAAGACGAAGAAGAAGGGTGGGGGGAGAAAAACGAAGACCAGGTTGAGTGCATGCAATGTCAACACCGTTGGCGGAGAGGACAGACACAGGAGCCTCATGCACTAAGCCGCGCATTCGGGGTACACTACTCAGTACTTCTGACTAGGACAACAGGTCTAGAGACGACAAAGGCGCACATCTGTGATGCTGGACCATCGATAGCTGTACTTGTCACCCTACAGAGGTGGGGGCCGGGAGCACAGGGCCATGCCTAAAGGAGAGGACTACACTACAGAAAGCGCCCTGGCCTAATGTCACCCCCAACCCTCCTCCCCCACCCAGACGCCTCCACTGCGCAGAGAGATAGCAGAATGTGCTGATACTCACCCCCTTGTGTCTGCTGTGATGTCCTCAAGCGCCCATCCAAATCAGGGTAGGCCACCGCCAGGATCCGGGACATCAGGGGGGTCAGGGTACGACTGGCACCCCTCCTAGGTTGGGAGGCCATCCCCAGCAGTGACTCGCCGGTCTTCCTGGTCCCGCGGAGGATGTCCTCCCACCTCTTGCGGCAGTGGGTGCCCCGTCTGATGTGGACCCCCAGGGCCCGGACTTCCTTGGCGATGGCACGCCATATGTCCACTTTCTGATGGGCGCTGACCTATTTGACATGTACAGGGTGGGAAGGAGAAATCATCATATTTCTGCATGTTAGATGCGATTGGCCCCCCCTCCCCAACCTTGCCATATGGCACATGCTCTCATCTGTCGTGCGTTGCACTCCTCATTCGCCCCCCACCCCACCAACTTAGCATCTTCCCCACTCCACACAGGCATAGCCCATTCAATGTGCACCCAGTGTACTTACCTGTTGGTCTGGAGGACCGTAGAGTAACGCATACTGGGGGAGGACCCCTTCCACAAGTTTGTCCAACTCCTCAGACGTGAAGGCAGGGGCCCTTTCCCCAGTCGCAGCAGCCATTGTCACTTCCAGACCGAGGTCACAGCAGCACTTGCAGTATAGGTCCTCTCCTGTGGATGATCAGGTCTCGAGTGATTAAGCAGATAGAAAATGGCGGTCACGCCCGCGGCGGTGCGTACCGCGGCGGTGCGTACTGCGACCGCCGGCGCACCTCGTCATTGGCTCCTGAAACCCATAGGCCTCAATGTTAGCCAATGCGGCTTCATATAGCGGTCTTCGACCGCCTACCGCCACGGTGTGCCACGCCAGCGCATTGACCTCACATCCCATTGTCCCTCTTCACAGGTCAGGCAGCCGCCATTTCAAGGGCCCACATGGCATTATTTGTACTGCGTCACACAGGCCTAGGCCTTGCATTGCCACACATACACGCCTTTCAATACATAGATAATCGTGTGCTATGCATGCAGTGGTGAACGTACCTGTGACTTGCTTGACTCTGTGCTCCATGTTGTCCTTCCTAGGAACCGTCCGCTGGGACTTGCGAGGAGAAGGATGAATCCTCGAGTGTACCGACCGCTGGTGGACCTGTCGACAATGGAAGAACGCCACATCATACTACGATACCGACTTGACCGAGCCACTATACATGAACTGTGTGCCCAGCTGGAGCCAGCCCTGATGTCCCCCATCCGCCAACCCACAGGAATTCCCCCTCTAGTGCAGGTTCTGTCAGTCCTCCATTTTCTGGCAAGTGGCTCATTCCAGACAACAGTGGCCATGTCATCTGGAATGTCTCAGCCTATGTTTTCAAAAATCTTGTCTAGAGTGTTGTCTGCCCTGACGAAACACATGCAGCGCTACATTGTATTCCTTGAGGAGGTTGATTTGGCCACTGTGAAGGGTGATTTTTATGCCCTTGGACATATCCCCAACATAATTGGTGCCATTGATGGGACCCATGTGGCTTTAGTACCCCCAAAAGACGATGAGCAGGTGTACAGAAACAGGAAAAGTTATCATTCGATGAACGTTCAGGTGGTCTGTTTGGCTGACCAGTACATCTCCCATGTGAATGCCATGTTCCCTGGGTCAGTGCATGACGCGTATGTGATGCGAAATAGCAGCATCCCTTATGTGATGGAACAGCTACAGAGACAACGTGTGTGGCTAATTGGTGACTCTGGTTACCCCAACCTGCCTTGGCTATTGACCCCACTGAGGAATCCCCGGACCAGGGCAGAGGAATGGTACAATGAGGCCCATGGGCGAACTAGGAGGATCATAGAAAGAACCTTTGGCCTCCTGAAGGCCAGGTTTAGGTGCCTACATATGACAGGGGGATCCCTGATGTACTCACCAAAGAAGGTGTGCCAGATCATCGTGGCCTGCTGTATGCTTCACAATCTGGCATTGCGACGTCAGGTGCTCTTCCTGCAGGAGGATGGTCCAGATGGTGGTGTTGAAGCAGCTGTGGAGCCTGCGGAGAGTGAAGAGGAGGAAGACGAAGAGGACGACCCAGACAACAGGGACAGAGTTATCCAACAGTATTTTCAGTAGCACACAGGTAGGAATCTCCCACGCCATTTAACATTTACTGAATGCCCCCTGCATCTTTACTTTGTGTATTTCCCCCCAGTTCTTTTAAACTGAAGTTTACTTTTCCCTTCCCTTTTCAGTGCTGTATGACCCACTGCGTGACTTCTGCTTGGTTAGCCCATGGACTAATGCTTATTGACATCGGTATGTTGTCCACACATAAATAACAGAACATTATTGATAAGTAATGTGTTATACATTTGTAATTAATACAGGCTGACTCCAGAATGATTTCAGTGCAATGAGTGATTTATTTTTAGTGCTATATATTGGTACATGATATTAAAACGGTGATGGGTGAGGGTGGAGTTATGTCCATGGCAGAGTCCAGTTCTCGGTCGCACAGGTGCATTGTTCATATGGCTGTGGAAGGATGGAGCAGGGGCAGTTCAAGGTTGGACAGGGTGACACTGTGGGACAGTGGAATGACATCCGGGGGGATATTAGGCTGGCGGGGCTCTTGGCATCCTACTCTGTCTTCCTTTGAGATCTCAGGTTCCTCTTGCAGGGTGGTTGTTCTTCAGCAGGAGGTGGGGTTCTGGTGGCCCGTCGTTCTGTGGGGGCCTCCTGACCACTAGCGCCGGCGGAGGTGGTAGGCTGTTCCTGGCTAGTGACAGGGGCCCTTTGCGGTGCCACATGGTCCCGCAATGTGGTTTCTATCCGGTTGAGGGCCTGGACTATGGTCCCCATAGCGGTAGCGATGTCCCGGAGTTCATTGCTGAACCCCATGTACTGTTCCTCCTGCTGTGCCTGGATCTCGGTGAACCTGGCCAGTACCGTCGCCATCGTCTCCTGGGAGTGATGATATGCTCCCATGATGGTGGTGAGGGCCTCTTGGAGAGTCGGTTCCCTGGGCCTGTCCTCCCCCCCCTGTCGCACAGCAGCCCTCCCAGTTGCCCTGTTTCCCCGGGCCTCTGTCCCCTGGACGGTGTGCCCACTACCACTGCCCCCAGGTCCCTGTTGTTGTTGGGGTGTTGGGTCAGCCTGGGTGCCCTGTAGTGGCGGACACACCGCTGATTGACGCGTCCGCGAGACAGAGGCATGGGCCCGCTGGGTGGGAGCTGTGCTGGTGTTCCCAGAGGGGTTTGGGTCTGCTGTGGCCTGTGTCTGTGTGTGGGGAACCGACTGTCCAGAGGTCCCCGATGGTCCGGGCTTGTCGTCAGGTTCTAGGTCGACAGATCTGCTGTCCTCGCTGGGGGCCTGTTCTGGGGGTGGGATGGACAAATCTGGACCCTCCGTGGCGGTGTGTTGGCGTTCGGGCCCTGCAGGGGTAAAGGAGTATGGTTATTGTTTCTGTGTGTGCCATGGCATGCATTTTGAGTGCCCTTGTCCCCCAGTGCTGGCATTCCCTTGTGGGAGGTGTTGTGAGGGTTTGGGGGGGGGGGTGTATGGGTATGTGCAATGGTCATGCTTTGGTGGTGGCTGTCTATGGTTTGTGTTGGCATTCAGGGGTTGGTGTTGTTTAGGGTGGGTTGTGCTGGTGAGACATTGGCAGGGAGGTTATGTGCTGGGGGGTGATATTGGGGGTGAGGGGGGGGGTTGGCATGCTGGTGGTTGGGGGGGGTGAAGTAGTTGAGATTCGACTTACCAGAGTCCATTCCTCCGTGTACTCCAGCGAGGCCATCAGGATGCAGGATGTTTACCACCTCTTGCTCCCATGCTGTGAATTGGGGTGGGGTGGGTGGGGGTCCGCCGCCAGTCTTCTGCACAGCGATGTTGTGCCTGGAGATCATTGAGCGCACCTTCACCCGTAGGTCGTTCCATCGCTTTCTGATATCTTCCCGATTTCTGGGATGCTGTCTCACAGCGTTGACCCTGTCTACGATCCTTTGCCATAGCTCAGCCTTCCTTGCTATGGTGGTGTGCTGCTCCTGTGTGCCGAAGAGCTGGGGCTCAACCCTCATGATTTCCTCCACCATGACCCGGAGTTCTTGGTCCGAAAACCTTGGGTGTCTTTGGGGTGCCATGGGGTGGTGTGGATGAGGTGTGGGGTGGTGTTTGTGGTGATGTGCGTGGTGATGTGTGGTGATGTGTGCGTAGATGTGGTGTGGGTGATGAAGTTGGGTTCCTGTGTGTGTTGGGGTTTTCTATTGCTGTGCTCGCTATCTCTATCTCTCTCGCTCTCGCCTTCGCTCCGATTTCCAACTAGTGGGGGTTTGTGGGTGATGTGGGTGTGTGTTTTATAGTTGATTGGATTTGTGGGAGTGTTGTTTGTATGTGTCTCAGGTGTGCGTATTTCAAAACGTCCAATGTGGCAGTGTTTTGGAGCTGGGTGTGTATTTTGAGCGCGGCGGTGTGTACCGCCAATGGAATACCGTGGTTGAAAGACCGCCGCGTGGATTCGTGGGTCAGAATGGCATGGCCGTGTTTGTGTTGGCGTGACGGTGGAGGTTTGGTCATCTCCAGTTTTCCGCGGCCCGCTGATGTGGCGGCCTTCCTTGGATGTCGGATTTTTGGCGATTTCACAGTTGGTGGTCAGAATGACCGTGGCGGTTTACCGCGGCTGCGGCGGTAGAATGGCGGACTTCTGACCGGCGGTAAGGGCCTTTTACCGCCGAGGTCAGAATGACCCCCTTTGTGTCAATGGGGAATGGATATGCAGATCAAGTAGCAAGGTTTTGCGCATTGAACTGTACATCGTTCACAGATAAGTGGGAATTGTTACCTGAAGAAGATGAAACAAGTCCAAGTTATGCATTGAAAGTAATATATACATTAGAAGAATTAAAACATTGCAGAATAATGTTGACAGGGAGGAAAAACATTAATGAGCAAAATGAAATGTGTACAGCGACAGGCTGTGGGTTTCAGAAGAGGGTCAACAGGTAATGCCAAATAGTCTGTTGTCGCAAATGGCTAGGTATTATCATGGTCAAGCACATGTTCAGAGGGATGGCATGATTTGTTTGCTTAAGCACAATTGGTTCAATCCAAGGTTTGGACAGGTTGCTGAAGCAGTTTGCCATCATTGCATCACTTGCCAGCAAATGAACGTGGGGAAAGGAACAGTGGTTAATTTGAGCCACATTGGAAGAGTAGGAGGTCCATTCAGCAGAATACAAATGGATTTTATTGAGATGCCTGTGTGTGGAGGTTAGAGGTATGTGTTGGTGATTGTCTGCATTTTTAGTCACTGGATTGAAGTGTACCCTACACAAAGAAATGACAGCCTCACAGTAGAGAAACTACTGCTTAGGGAACTGATACCACATTTTTGGTTTCTGATCTCTTTAGAATCAGATAGGGAAATTCACTTCAACAATGAAGTAATTAAATTACTGTGTGCAGCATTGAACATTGAGCAGAAGTTACATTGTAGTTACCACACTGAAGCATCAGGACTAGTGGAACAGATGAATGATACCTTGAAGTCAAGAGTTGCAAAGATGTGTTCGTCCACAAATCTGAAGTGGCCTGACGCGCTGCCTTTAGTTCTGATGACAATGAGAAACATACCGGACAGGAAGACAAGATTGTCATTGCATGAGATCCTTATGGGCCGAGCCATGAGTTTGCCAGTGGTGCCTTGTGCTTGTCAACATTACAGATAATATAGTGTTGGACTACTGCAAGGGTCTGGCTGATGTGGTTCGCTCTTTATCTCAGCAGGTGGAAACCACCACACTGCCACTGATCCATGAACCAGGGCACAACCTGGGAGCTGGTGACTGGGTTGTGGTCTGGAAACACGTGAGGAAAACATGTTTGGAGCCTTGCTGGGAGGACTGTTCCTGATACTTCTGACTACTACCACAGGTGTGAAGAGCACTGGAATTCCAAACTGGATCCACGCAAGCCACACAAAGAAAGTGGCATGTCCTTTGGACAATGAAGAAGAGTTGTTGAGAGTACCAACAATAACCAAATAAGCCTCAGAGCCAGAAAGAGAAGAAAGAGGAACTGAGGCCAGATCTGAACCCATTGAGAACGGTTCAGTCACTACTGTGAGAGACAAAGGAGAAGACCTCCAGGAGTGTGACAGTGAGACAATCTCAATTGAGGCAGCAGGAGAGCCTAGTCAGAGCAGGTCTTTACCAAAAGCAGACAATTTTGAAAGAGCAGTTGCCAGACTCCGAGGGGGAAGGAGTTTAGGTGAATCAAAGCCATTGTGATCTAACTCCTCCTGAACCAGTTGCAGGTCCGTCAAGAGAAAACACCGCAGATCAAGAAGAAATTTCAAGTTCAACACTGAAAAGAGCGTTGGCCAAGGGTTCACTGAAAGGAGAACAAGTGGCAGGAGTCGCAAGCAAAGAGAAAGGAAGCAATTGTGGAAACAACAATCGAGGAAGCAGTAGAAACAAGGAGAGAAGATCTGAGTGAAGGAGAGTTGCAGGGTGATCGAAGGTTGAAAAGAAAGAGAATAGCAAGTCAAAGGTATGTAGGTCCTGAATGGGCATATGCAACTACAAGTGAATGGTAGAAATAATTTTTGTCTTGATCGAGTCATTCCAGGCCAATATTTTGGCACTTGAAGGAAGCTAATGAACTGAACTGTTGAGATAAATCTGAGAAAGTGCCAAGAGAAAAAAGACTGTTGAAAGTAACCCAAAAAGACTTTGATAACCTTATTTGACTTTTGAAAACCTGATTTTGACAAGCTGCTAAGCCGATTTTTGACAAATGATCCTGGAACTGAGACTGAAAGCTGTAATTAACTGCTGAAAGAAGATTTTTATTTTTATTTTTTATTGTTGCTGCATTTTTCAAAATGTTCTCTTCTGCTTTCTGATTCTTTACAGACCATGGGTAATATTAGCCTGCAGGATAGGAAGAACAGGTGCTGTAAATACATGAGAACTGATTTGGCAATTGTGCGTGGGATATTGTTTGAGATATTGATTGTGGGTATGACTGTTCTTGACAAGAGGGAAATCAACCATACTGCAGCTTTAGAGACAACTACTGCATTAACAGCAATAGGGAAATTTAGGTTAGACGAGAAGTATCTGCATGTAGGTAGTAATGCCCCAGGGGAACTTTCTTCTAATGTCTTCCATTGCTTATTGAGTGAGTATGTTGAGACGATGGATACGAATAATTTTTTGTGTATACGCAGATTCTTTCATCAGTCGAAGAAGGAGTTACTTATCATAGTTAGCCTTTTACTTATGGGATAAGTTGTAGTCTGTTACTAACAAGATTCTATAACCAGGAGTACAATCACTACTTTATTCCAACCACGATGTGGTGTTTTCGTTTGTCCCCATAATTAGGTACCTGAGTAGAGCAGCTAAGGATAATGACATAGTATTAGTTAGAGGTTTGTTTGAGCCTACATTAACTTTTGGCACAGCTTTCTTACACCTTTAGAAAAGAGCTTCTTAGAGTGTGATGACAGAAGAAAGGCAGTGAAGGAGAAATTCAAAAAAGGCTTAGAGAAAAAGCCTGACGCAAATAATTATGCTTATAGTGCAATAAAACACAGGGTAAATTAGCTTTAGATGTGCAACATATAGGGAAGCTTTAAGTATATAGGCCTAAATCGCACACTGACACTTTATTCCTGGGAACGAGTGAATGTAGACATGTGTTGACGATTTAAAGAGATTACTGAAATTGACTGAATTACATCACAGTAGAAAGAGGAGAGAGTTTCCTTCTAGTATAGTGGGAGATATATTTGGAGCAATGATTCCTTCAGTGGGAGTTGTTCTGAATTCCATAAAGATTCAAAAATTGTCTACTATTTTGGGTAACATGCTGACAAATTTTTCAGGAGCCATGATCCTGATAAATACTGAATTAGCTGCTGAAAGAGATTTGACTCTTCATAACCTCCTTGCGTTAGACATTCTTTTAGCAAAGGATGGTGGAGTTTACAAAATGCTTTATTGTAGGCATTGCTGTTCCTTCAATCCTGACAACAGTAAAGAAATTAGAAGCCTACTTACTAATCTGACTTATAAGAGTGCTGATTTGGAACAATTGAAGGAACCAGGGGCCAGATGTATCATCCCGGCCCTTTGCGATTCGGTAATAGCGATTTCTTAAAAATCGCAAATGCTATTACCAAATCGCAAATTGCGATACTGGCCCCATTCGCAGCTATGGGCCTGTTGGCCCATAGCTGCGAATATTTTGCATTTCCAAAATTGCGATTTCTGAACCAGAAATCGCAATTTTGGAAATGCAAAAGGCTAGGGTGCTGGGGGCCTAAGGCCCCCTCTGCTGCACCCCAAAATCATTATTAGCAACATGGAAGGTAAACACATGCCAAAAGGGCATGTGTGCTTTACATGTTCAATTTAAAAATGCAGTTAAACTGCATTTTTAAATTTTGCACCAGGTTACCACCTGGTTGCAGATCATGGTATTTTGCATGTGCAAAATGCCATTCTGCGAAAAATCGCAATTTGCGATTTTTTGCAGCATTTTAGCGATTTCTACTTTGTGGTCTGCGAATGCCTTTCATGCATTGCAGACCACTATTTTGCACTCGCAAACGGCCGAATTTACCGATTCGCACCGTTTGCGAGTGCAAAATATTTTCATACATCTGGCCCCAGGTGTTTTGGAAAAATTGTCCTGGGATTTGCTTCAGTGGGAAATTTGCTCAGCAACATTGGGAAAGGAATATTATTGAAAATAACACAAGGGATATTGATTATTGTGATTTGCTTAATTGGAATATGGGGAATATGCAAATTGTGTAAAAGGATCAAATTGAAGAAATTGAAAAATGATCAGTGGAGGGAAGAGAAGAAAAGGGAAACTTTGTTTATAAGAAATTTGAAAAGGGAACAAAACTTTGAAGGGGTAGAGATGACAATTTTAGTAGAAGGAAAAAGTTGTGAAAGAAGGTTTGGTGTGATGACACATTTAGTCATCAGAGGAGGGATTGTTAACACAGCAGTTTTATTGAAATTACTAATGAATATAGAGTGTTGAATTTGCGTGTAAAATGTATTAACTTAGAGGAAAATAATAAACGCATTTGAAAGTGTGACCATATGAGTGGCCACCAGTGTTCACGAAGTGTACTTAATAATGGCTTATTAATATGCAATGTTGAGCTTATGTTTGATTAATGTAGTAATATGTCATATTTAGGGTTATGCATTATGTATTAGCTTTGTTAATTGAAAGCCTTAACTTACTGGAGGTCTTGGCCTAGTTGCATGGCCTCATGTCAAGCTGTATTTCTTAGGCGTTTATTAAAATGTCTGCTTAGAGAATTAAATTGTAATTTTCCACAGTGCTGCCCTAATGTGCTTGTAGCTTAAAGTCTTTCTCATGGGAACTGCTTACTAGAAGATGCTGTACTAGATAATGCAACATTGTTTTATGTAATGTGTGTGAGACTGACTTTCTCAGGAGAAAACAATGAAGACACTGACTGGAGTTTAAGCTGCAACAATATTGTTACCTGATGAGCCGGATGAATGAGAACAGTAGGAAAGGAGCCAATCATCAACATGTGAACCATGTACTAGCAGAATGTAGTTTTTAAGTTTTTGTTTTATTGGCTAAAGTGTGAACATGTGATCCCTTGGCCAATAGGGGCTTGGGATGTAGTTTTAGGGAAAATAACTTAGCCAGACTGTACTGAGAGGAAGACACTGTTTGCCATTAGCCATTCTCCCCATTCTTACTGAGAGTTTAGACCCTTTTTGTCCATTTTCTGTCTTGAGAAGAGACGTGCTTAACTTTATTGCTTAAAGACTTTGCCTTTTCTGAACTTTAATGCTGAATCCTGATGCCTTGCCGGCCAGAGTGATGTCCTGAGGACAAAGACTGTCACAGCTTGCTGATTCAAACTGAGGATAGGTATATTGACTATGATATTGTTTGCTATGTCTATTTGCTTTTGTTTCTAGGTACAAGCCGTGCTATTTTGATAGAGCCATAGTTAGATGTTTTTGCAAATTTGTGTTGACTACATTGTTTTGCATGAAACCCAACATGCTAATTCTAATCTGATGTTAGTTATGGTCCTCACTAATGAAGTTCGCTCTATGCAACAACAGCTGATGTCTTTTCTTTGCTTTATCTAAATGTATGTAAGATTGTTTGTGCAGTTATTCCTGTTATTAATTTTCACTGTTATTTTAGAATGTGTAGTAGCTCCAGCCTTGATTAGATTGCGATTCTTTTATCGATTTGCACAGCCAGTGTTGTTTCTGTATGTTTATCAGTTGATTTTGAGATTAACATATATCACGTTAGCATTGTTAATAAAGAGAAATAAATATTCTAACTTTTACATAAAGGTGTGATTATTCATGAAGGTCAAGGTGTGTGATAATTGCTGACTCCTAATGATTACTAATGTTATTGTTTGTTGTTAATGATTGATCTGCACTTGCTGGATAAATGGTGGGAACATCTTAAGCGCAGTCAAAAGGTTCATCGACCTATTCGCGTCCCCTTGTAAGTTTACTTATTAAGGTCAGATGCGCCAACAGCTCTGCTGTTATTGGCATCGATGGAGGCTCGGCCAATACAATCACCCTCGCGCTCTTCCACCGCATCCCACTCTGACTTGTAATCAATTGTTAGCCTGCTGGTCTATCCCATAGTAATGCTGCAAATGGCAGACAACCTTATTTAACCGTCACATAAATATGTCACAATCTTGCTGGGGTCAACTATTATGTACTAATATGAAACCAAGATGCTACATTATCTTTAACGATCAAATTGCCTCCGGTTCTGTAACTCTACTACCTGCTTTATGAGCAGCAGTCGCACATACTTAACCAGTGCTCAAACATGCCCTGTGTTTGCTGGGGCTAAATGTTACATGTTAATAATAATTGCTTAATCTACATTGTCTATGACTATTGAGATGCATCCAGGTCTGTTGTCCTAATGCCTGCCTGCCTTTTATTTCTTCTGATGGTTACATTACTAGAAACGTAGATGTTGATGTTAGAGCAACTGAAACTATGCAAAAAATTGTCTAATGTTACATTTTTGCCTAATTGTGCTGGTCTTTCTGGCCCCTGGACACTATAGCCATTTGTGGCCCACTTATTAATGGGGTTCTCGGGGAGTGTGCAGGGTGGACCGGAGGGCTGTGTCCTCATCAGTACACCTCGGTTCTTCCACTTACTCTATGGCTGTTACGGTCCCCCCTCAATAGCAATTTCACACACTATTTGTTACCAGTTTTGAATGAGAAATGTTTGAAATTTTTGTTTGGTCGACAGGTGTTTAATGTTGGGCCAAATAGTTGGGTTTTATCTTTGGTATCTTTGTTGGCACCAATTGCCTACTGCAGCCATACAGACCACTTGGAGGTTGATGGGCTATACCGAGTCCTATTCCCCTCTATACCTAAGATTATGGCAACAGTATTAAATCAATACAAGATGCTGATGTGGAACATCAGAGACTGGGTTCCCCCCACTAAAGACATAGGGGATCATTATGACCCTGGCGGTCCTGCCTAGCTACGCCGGTGGTGGCGGCCAGACTGCTGACAGCGTGGCAGTGCATGACCGCCAAATTATGACAAGGGTAGTGAACAGGCTGCATTGCAGCCATTTCACCCCCTGTACCACCAGGGGGATAGGACCGCCTGGCCAAAGGTTTTCCACCTTCGACCCGGTGGTCCACCGAACACTGCCCGCTGTATTTTGAGTATCCTTACCGCTAAGGATTCAGTGGCGGCAGACCCACCATGAAATCCCTGGCGGTAAGGATACTGGCGACAGGAATACCCATTCCTGTCGCCACTACATGACTCCCCAAACCCCCTCACCCCCAACCCCATCAGAAGCCCCCCACATCCCTTAAGCAGTGACACCTCTCTCCCCATCCCTGCACTGTACCCGCATCCCCCTTCAGCGCACGCACACACCACATATACATACATCCACGCACACATCCACGCTCACTCATTCACACAGACATGCACACATGGCCACAACACCCCCCCTTCCCCCTGCATACACGCACACATACTCCCCCCACCCCTGCATACATGCATAAATACTCGCTCCACCCCCGCATACACGCAGTCACACAGGCACACAGACACTTGCACACACACGCACACAAACACACACCACCACACCCCTCCATTCACACACACACATCCCCATTCACGCACACAACACTCAACACTCAACACCCCACCTCACTTGTCGGTTGAGCACCTTAGCTGTTGGTCATCCAAGAGAGAACGGGGTCCTTGGAGCCTGCTCCGCAGCCAGCGCCCCACCAACACAACACCGTCATGCCATCTACAATGTAGTAATACGGCGGGCGATGTTGTGGTGACATGGCAGTGGCGACGGAGCAGGCTTCAATAGACCACCGACCACCAGTATGGATGCTGGCAGCTTCCCCACCACATAATGGCAGAGAGCAGCCAGCAGCCATAAGATGGCAGTCTGAAGACTGCCAACACTGGTGGTCATGTGGCTGGCGTGACTTCAGCGGTCTTCGAAAAAGACCGCCAAAGTCATAATGAGGGCCAAAGAGTACTAGCAAAACTACATTGCCGGAAGGCCTCCATGAACCTCCAGGAAACACCTCTCCACACCTTAAGCGGTCAGGTTAAAAGCAAAATGAAGGGGCCTAATAATTGCCACAACATATTCAGGGTTTGCCAGGGGCGTGGCTGTATGAATCCATGCTGGGGTCCCTTCCGAGATACTAGATACCAACATTGACAACTTGGGTCGCTACACTTTCGCACTGGATCATCTAGAGGTAACACAAGTGGTCTTGGATAGCATATACAGGCCTAGCACTGAGCAAGATCGTTTTCTACAGAGCATCTACCATGGTTCATGGATGGAGATTTTAACAGGGTGCTGGATCTTAACCTAGATCGCTCCTATCCGCCTCTGCCCCACACAAATGCGACCAGGCAAGCCCATGGTCTCTCAAGCTGGATCTCGCATTGGAACCTGGTGGATGTATGGAGAACACACAACACAGGGAAAAGGGAATATTCCGTTATCTCCCCTCCACACAGCCTTCACACCTGCCTAGAACGTATCATTTGCCCGACCCATATGGCTGGATTCTTCACTGACACAACTTTTTGGGCCAAAACCTTTTCAGATCATAATTCCTTAGAAACAACACTAAAATAGGGCCGAGTCCCAGCACCTATCCTAACGTGGCGTATGCAACCCTCCCTTCTGGAAGATGCAGTCTATAGAAACAAAATTGGCACTAACATTGATGACTATTTCTCTATTAATGAAGGAACAGCCTCATCTTCGCTGCTGGAATGGGAGGTTTTTAATGTAGTAATCAGTGGAGTGTCAACTAACGTGGCAAAGGGGACCAGGCGCAAGCTACTACATGACCTTGTCCATATGGAAATTTGCATGGGTAAATTAGAACAAAAAGTAATTGATGATCCCAATCAACTTCAGGACTTGCAAGGGCATAAGTTACAACACGCTGAAACACTGGAATAATTATGAGTATTTGACCTCAGCACCTACACACACCACCTACACGCCGAGGGGGACAGAGCTAGCACTCTTCTTGCACTCATGGTACAGCCTCCCACATCCCCCACTCTGATCCTAAATGTGCTCTCTCACACAGGCCAATGTTATTCCACACAACTGTCAGTAAACCAGGCATTTCAAGAATATTCCACAGTTTATACAAAGCTGGCCCTCCCTATGAATCCACCAAGGTTTCCTGATGACCCTTCAGCTCCCCCGATTAGATCGAGAGGCCCATGCACGACTGGTGGAGGCAATTACAGAGGAGGAATTCCGCACAGCGATACAGGAGATGCCTCGCAAAAAGACCCCCAGGGTGGATGGGCTGCCCGTTGAATTCTACATGTCATTTGCTACACGGGTCACACCTCGATTAGCTAAATTATATAACGCAGCATATAACACAAGTACACTTCCAACAACAAGAAATCAGGCCCTTGTCACCTCGTTATTGAAACCAGGCCATCCACCTAATGCCTTGTCCTCATATCGGCTATTATCAATCTTAACCACAGACTATAAGATCCTCTGTAGGATATTGGCGCAGAGACTACTTACCCTGCTTCCACAGTTGATCAACGCGGATCAATGCAGATTCATACCCAGCAAAAGCACATCTCTGAACATCAGACGTATTTATCAGGTAATGGAAGCAGCCCGTTCTACCTTCCAGAGTATGGGTTGCTATTCCTTAGACTTACAACAGGCATTTGATTTGCTGGAATAGGAATACCTGTTTTTGGTACTCCGGAAATTCCTCATCCCACTGCATTTATAAAATGGGTCAAACTGTTGTACACTTACCCAACACCCAGGGCCAAAATCGATGGAACTATCTCGCCACCCTACCCGATATCCTGGGGCACATGCCAGAGCTGCCCTTTGTCCTCCATGCTATTTGTCCTAGCAATGGAGCCATTGACACAAAAGCTGAGGCAGAAGGGAGAGTCCTGGGGCATAAGGGATGAACACCAACTACTCACTGTTTCACTATATGCAGATAACATACTCATCTACGTAAAGGACATGGACAAGTATCATGTGCAGATAGGGGGATACCCTCCACCAATTTGGGACTATTTCCGGGCTGCGAGTAAACACTACCAAATGACTGGCATTCTCTTTCTGTGACAAGCTATCTCACACTGCTACGGTCCAAAGGGGGACAAACGTGATCCTGGTCAATCAACACACTTTTAAATACTTAGGAATTAATATATACTAATCCTACACTGATCTTCTAGACTGCAATCTGTATAAGGCAATAACATCGCGAAGAGCCCCGGTAAATTTCTGGATCATGCTCCTGTAACGGTAGCTGGCTGCTTAGTATTGGGCAAAATGGTTATGGTACCCAGATTATTGTACTACTTTGTGAATCTCCCCATACTCATCCTACAGAGTGTCTTTTGGGCACTGAACCCAATGAAGACAAAACTGATCTGGGCTACGGGCCACCGCCATATGGGCCTCCAAAAAATGCAGATGCCCCCAATCGAAGGCAGGATAGAAGCCCCAGACGTTTGGTCCTATTGTCTAGCGGCACAGCTGCAATGGCTTTCCCATTGGCTGGTGGGCATTAACCTCCAGGAAATTAACTTTATGCATGCCCACCTATGTAGCAGCGAACTGCATGAGTTGTTCCCACCTAGGGCACATGCCCGCCCACGGAAACTGCTGCTATTGCTACATAATGCGATATGGTACTGGCATGCAACCATCTGCCAGACCAAAATCATATGCGCCAAGCATACCCGTATATGGTATTCCCACCCCAGTGGGAACATTGTACAGATTCACCACTGTGAAGTCCAAGGTATCTCCACCTTGGGAGACTTGTTTGAGGAGGGTGTGCTGATCCCACATCGAAAGTTCATGACCCAATTCTCACTGCCTTGGACTCTTTTTCTTACTCAGGCTAACATACTGCAATATATACGTCAGCTTTGGACTAACACCAGGGAAGAACCTCAGACACACACACTGATACAATCACTCTACAACATGGGGTCAGGTAGACACTTGGTGAGATAGCTATACAGTGCCCAATGAACATACTTACACATATGGAACCACTGCGAGAAAAGTGGGATTCAGACCGCCTCTGCACCCTCCATGGCAAAGAATGGAAATTTATCACGGAATATGCAACCCATATCCCATACAACTCACGGTTCAAGTTTATATAGCAGAAATATTCCATAGAGCATATTTAATCTCACGTAAGGTACATGCTCTCTTTTCTTTTTGCAGCATCCACCTGCCCTCGCTGCCATGTGGAGGATGCATATCTTCTATGCATATTGTGGATATGACCCTCCCTGAGAACTTTTTGGGAAAAAGTCAGCGCAGCACTGTGGACAGTAATGGAATTACCACACTGGGACCCAGCTGAACACTGCATATTTGGGTTATATCTGAGATCCTAGCGTAGCGGCGGGATTTGCAGACCTGTCCTTGGTTCTAGCCAAGCATCGGTTAACTAGCTGTGGGAAATGGGCAACTGTTGTATTTAGGTTGTTTAATTGTTGGGGGATCTCTTTAAGGAATTGTTGTGTAGGAATTTAGAATGCTGGGGGAAATGGAAGGCGGAGGGGGAACCAGGACGGGTAGTCAACGGAGGGTGAAGACGAGGGCTAGACCTGTCACGTACTGCGGAAATAAACATTAATATCATTCCTGGTCCCTGCGTGAATTATACAACAGCAAGCCCTCCAGCAGAATCCTTGTGGGAGGCAGAGGTGATCTGGTGGGGCAGAAAGCGCAGCATTGCACTGTAAAGAATATAGAGGATGACAGAAATGCCCCATTTCTGCAGCCTGAGATTTGATGTTAGAGCAATTTCAATGATGAGGCCCCGAGGCCAAATAGCCCAAAGATCCACAGACTGGGCTGCCCCTCCTACGTGGGATACGCGACCCGACCAGTATTACAACCTAAACAACTCCCCTACGTCCTGTAACTGGCTATTGATCTGTGCATTACTCACAATCAGGTGTGCCCTGCCTCGTCAATCCTCTTTAATCCTAAAATGTATTTGGGTTGCACATGGGCATGGTGCTTGTTGCGAGGGTGGGGAGTTGTTCAGTTTTCTATGTGTTCTAATAGTTACTTACAGTAGAGACAGGGCACTCACATACGACATCAGACAAATCTTCTCTGTATCAATAGTAATGCAATTTGTGTGTCTGTTGTCCCAATTACAATAACACCAAATAACATCAAATCTGTGTGTACTGTCTAATACAATGTCATTTGCTGTGACTTGTCTGCTGTAAACATGTATATCCTTAAAAAACCCAATAAAATCTGTTTTTAAACAATTGTGTGTCCTTGGGGCAAGAATAATGCAACTGTAGGCCACCCACTCCCCCCACACCTTGGGATGTTTCTGAGGGCAACCTTGGGCATGTCATAGACTCGGCCCTCTGGATGCATGAATTGATCCGGCCCTTCATGCCAGGACACTACCGAGGGTGCCTGAGTGTCATTCCAGTGACGGGTAATGTCACATTTTGCACAGATTAAGGCTACCCCCCACAGATTCATATTACATCAACTATCCAAGTTGATATAAATATGCAGTAGCACCACCTTGGAAGCTCCCACCTTGGAAGCCCCAGGCTTCACAGAACCCACTCCCAAAAAGGCTGAAGCACCCCATAGTACCAAACCATGTAAAGTAGTGTCCCTTCTGCTGGGCCTCAGCGTAGATACACTAGGGGTGCTATCAAGCCTCTCTTCCAGAACTTTGATCTAGTAAAGTACCTCCGATGTAGGTACTGGAGATGGCTAAGGTGGTATTGTGATGCAATAGCTGCAGTTCTGGGCACCACTAGCGTGATCCGCCAGTCTGCATCCTCTAAAGGTTCCACATCTGTTTCCCACGCACCCCAGGGAACAGCTCAGGTGTCAGGGGTATTCACCACTAGGAATTTGTAAATCCAGGATATTTTATGATCCAGCAGTTCTTCCACTAGCAGGTTCACCTCAAGTAGACTATTACTCGAGAAGGTTCTCGAGGTTGCTCACATAGGGCAACAAGGCATGCCGCAACTGCACATAGCGGAACAATTTAGTACGATGTAGGTCAAATTCCGACAGAAATCTGCGAAGGACTTCATTCATATGCTGTCCATCCAGAAGGGTGGCCCCCCATCCAATCCACCTTTTAGTGTTCCGTCATAAGATAAGGATTACCTTGGTAACCAGAGGAAGGACAGCACTCATCAAACCCTCATTTAACAGGTGGAGCAACAAGGTCTCCCACATCACCCACTTTTCCAGTGCCTAAGTCAGGTCACATTTAGGATCGAACCACACCTCATTGACCACCACCAGATAGGCTGTGCAGTAGTAATTGTAAATAACCGGGGTAGCAATACCCCCATCATACTTGGATTTACTATAGTTCTGTAGGGAAATGCGAACTACTCCTCCGTCTCACATGAAATAGTGCAGCACTGCTGACTTTCTGGAAAAAGGATTTAGGAACAGATAAAGGGAAATTCTGCAGGTTATAAAGTAGCCAGGGTAATGTCCCCATTTTGAATATCACTGATCTACCCAGCAGGGATAATGGGAGGGCCAACCAGGCTTTCATGTCAGTTGTCACTCTATCTATTTGAGGCTTAGCATTCATTGTCCACACCCTGTTTGGATGTCAAGTGACAAAGACGCCCTATAGGGACACCCATCGAGAACGACATGCTTATCCCTGTACTATGTGTCATCTGTTGGGGACATGCCCACGAAGAAGAGAGTAGATTTACGTTCAATGTGGTGGAGAGACGAAAAGTGTCTAGGGGCCAGATGTAGGTAGCATTTTGCATGGCGCAAACTGCGAAAATCGCAGTTTGCGCCATGCAAAATGCGCATCGCGATGCTCATTCCCATTTTGCAAGTCGGTACCGACTCGCAAAATGGGAATGCGACTCGCAAATAGGAAGGGATGTCCCCTTCCTATTTGCGACTCGCACCGCAATGCTAAATTGCTTTGTGACCGCGAACGCGGTCGCAAAGCAATTCGCAGTTACCACCAGTGTCACCCTAGTGGTAACCCATTCGCAAAAGGGAAGGGGTCCCAATGGGACCCCTTCCCCTTTGTGAATGTTGCCAGAAATGTTTTTTCAGAGTAGGCAGTGGTCCAATGGACCACTGCCTACTCTGAAAAACGAAACCAAATGATTTTGGTATTTTTTTGTATTGCAACGCGTTTTCCTTTAAGGAAAACGGGCTGCAATACAAAAAAAAAACTGCTTTATTTAAAAAGCAGTCACAGACATGGAGGTCTGCTGTCTCCAGCAGGCCACCATCCCTGTGAGTGCAGGGAATCGCTATGGGGTCGCAAAATGTGACCCACCTCATTAATGTTAATGAGGTGGGTCTTTGCGACCCCATAGCGATTTGCAGACGGTGTCTGAGACACCGTTCTGCATCCGATTTTAGGACTCGGAAGTTGCGAGTCGCACCGACTCCCAATTTCCGATTCGCAAAATCGGACATTGCTACATCTGGCCCTAGAAGTACTAAGGGTCTGTTTAAACCGTGGTTCCGACTCAGCAAGATCACTGAGATAAATTAAAACGTCATTTGCATATGAGTAAATGCAGTCTTCTAGGTCCGGTGCCAAAGTGTATCCCATCATCTGCACATCAATTTTGATCCATTTGGCAAATGGCTCAATGGCAAGAACAAATACAAGGAGAGACAGGGGCCATCCTTGCATTGTCCGTTGACGTACAGGAAAGGGCTTGGTGACCAACCCTTCAAGACAAACCCGAGACTGTAAGGTCGACATACAGTCGACATACAGTTACTGAGCATGGCGGCAGAAGCAGACACCAAATTTTGAAGTGCTCTACTAGTAGGAACATATAAGATCAGCTCACGAAATCAAACGCCTTTTTTAAGTCAGCTAGTAGAAGGGCCTGAAGTCCCGGCAACCTGTCTGCCAACACCAGGACATTAAACACTCTAGGAATATTGGCGGTCATTCCGACCTTGGCGGTCATGGACCGCCAGGGCCGGGGACCGCGGGAGCACCGCCAACAGGCTGGCGGTGCTCCCAAGGGCATTCTGACCCCGGCGGTACAGCCGTGGTCAGAAACGGAAAACCGGCGGTGTTCCGCCGGTTTTCCGCTGCCCTGGGGAATCCTCCATGGCGGCACAGCTTGCTGCGCCGCCATGGGGATTCCGACCCCCACACCGCCATCCTGTTCCTGGCGGCTTTGGCCGCCAGGAACAGGATGGCTGTATGGGGTGTCATGGGGCCCCTGGGGGCCCCTGGGGGCCCCTGCAGTGCCCATGCCAATGGCATGGGCACTGCAGGGGCCCCCGTAACAGGGCCCCACTGAGAATTTCAGTGTCTGCATAGCAGACACTGAAATTCGCGACGGGTGCTACTGCACCCGTCGCACCCTTTCCACTCCGCCGGCTCCATTCGGAGCCGGCATCCTCGTGGAAAGGGGTTTCCCGCTGGGCGGGCAGCCTTCTGGCGGTCGCCCGCCCGCCCAGCGGGAAACACAGAATAACCGCGGCGGTCTTCTGACCGCGCAGCGGTATTCTGGCGGCTCCCGCCGGCACCGCGGTTACCGCGGCCGGCGGGAGTCAGAATGACCCCCATTATGTCTAGTGGCCCTTTATGCTTGAAACCAGATTAGTCTCTGGTCACCACTGAGGCAATGACTGCCATTAACAGATTGGCCAGAACCTTTGTGAAATTCTTGGTCTCCAAGTACAATTAACACATCGGGCAATAGGAGGAACAACACTCAGGAGGTCTCCCAGGTTTATGAACCACCACAACCCCTTCCATAAAGACATCCAATGGCAAACACCTTTTATTCATTGCTTCAAAAAGCATGGAATGTAACAGACCAAAAAACTTTGAGGGGATAGCCTTAAAAAATTATCCTGGAAAACCAATAGGACTTAAGGCCTAGCCCATTTGAAGCTGGGTCAGGCTTGCTAAAAATTTCTCCTTCCCAAGCTTGGCTTTGAGCGAGTCTCTCTCCACATCCACAGCCGGATATCTAGTGTTGTGAGTATATTAGTGTGCAATAATTTTTCTCTGGGTCATGTGAATCTCAAACTCTGTCTCAAGAGGTGCTTTATTTGATGTGGGTTCCATGTTCTTTGTTCCTCAGGAGGATTGTGTACTCAATAGGCTCCTTGGGTAGTTGCTGAACGTCAAAGGATTGCAAGACGTGGATCTCACCTTTTGCTTCAATAAACCTGCAAAAGCTACTACTGTGTTGTGCAGTTCTTCTTTTTCACACCTGGGCAAATATAGCCTCATACGCACACACATACATATGGGCCTGTAAACACACACAAGCAGCAAGCAAATCCAGTGTTTTAAAACTTAATTATTTTGTGTGATACGAAAAATGGATGGCACACAAAGCCATTACCTTTCTTAAAACATACAAGCATGTTATTATATTACTCAGCGACAGCACATTGACAGCTGCAATTGAGACACCTGTATGTGTCTTTATTGCAAGCTTTAATCCTGCTAATCACTATTACTTGTCTTTAAGAAACAGACACCCTTGCAATAAAGTAATTTTGCTGGCATGAAAAGGGTTTCTTTGAAGAAAGGATTTTGCAACCATGTCTACAGTTACCTGAGGCAAGCGTCTGGTTATACCAGATTAGAGTGTCTGCACTGCACACACCATTCCTCCATTACACAGCCCTTTTGACTCAGTTGCGCCAGGAAATATTTGGGAGGAATGTCTAGACCCAGATTTATTAAGGACTTGCGTTGTCCTTGAGTGATGCGAGTCCTTCAATGGGATTTACAAAGCCACACAAGGGCTATTTGTGCTGAATTGCATGACATTGTAAAGAAATGTAATGCAACACAAGTAGTAAACCTGGGATTGCACACAAATTGTGTGCCTACCATAGAGAGGCAAAACTAGGAGAAATATGTGTATTTCTTCTTGTTACTTCCTCTTACCATGCATGATGCATTCTGCATTCCTTGTTACCGCCTCTTTCTATACACGATGCATTCTGCATCATGCACAGAAAGAGGACATTACCTCTTAGGATGGTTTTTGTGCAAGAAAAAGTTATTTCCTGCAAAAAACAGTCCTACCTGTAACGCAGGCACCCTTGCAGCTGTGTTAGCACTAGGCAGCCTCATGCAATGGCTCAGGCAGAGAGCTGAAGAGTGCCATAACAAAGTATATATGGTGCTGTTCAGCTCTGTCCTGTTTATGTAACGCAGTGCAGCAACTGTGCTTGCTGCCCTGCGTTGCATGAATGTTTAGTAAATATGCTCCTTAGTCCTCATCCAGGCCCTGCCCTCAGCACCCCACCCAAGAGCCTACTCCATATGTGACTATACCAACACAATCTGGACACTGCAACAGGTCTTTAGCCAAATCATGCACATCACGTCTCTTCCTCCAGAGCCTTCTGGTCCTGGTCTTTGGCCATGCCTCTGCACCATAGCCCATTCAGCACAGTCTTTAGCCTTTCAACATTTAAAAGGCTTTCACAAGTGTGGATTCAGAAATAGGTCTTATTTACACTGCTTGTCAAAAGATGAGCAAAAGAGCAATGATTTGCAGCTTTTCATAACGTCATTCATGACGTCAATGGTAATGTGAAATGTGACATCACCAGTGATATCAATGAGGATGCAGATTCTGACGTCATCTCTGCTATATTGTATGAGGTCAGGAGTAGTGCATTTCAGTGATAGATATGTTTAGGTAGCTCACTATGACTAGCAACATTCAACTGCTGTATTTTAGTTAAACTGCATTTGCACATTTTAATAGCATATCATATTGTTTTCGAAGGGCATCATTATGAATGCTTGGTTAATCACAATATGTGTGGTAAGTCTTCTTACGATACAGATTTCAAATAGGACTTTGCTGGCTAACACTGCACTCCTGCATTTTTCCAAAATACCTTTCAGGAAGTCAAATCTGCTGAAATTTACCAGGTAAAAAAGCTTGATGTTGGAAATGATCATGTTTTGTGTTGCACCATGTAGTGTAGTTTAAAACTGCCATTGTGAAATGTCAAAATTAACTTTTAGCCAGGCCTAAACCTTCCTTTTTAATACTTACAAGTCACCTCTAGGGTAGGCTTTAAAAGTCCATAGGGCAGGGTGCATGGTATTTAAAAAGTAGGACATGTCCTGGCACTGAAAAACTATCAAAATTGTTTTTAAATGTGGTATGGCTGACTCTCCCATAGAAAAACATTGGGTTACATTATAACTCCTTATAATTCATAACTTCAGTTTGAGACTAGCTAGAAAAATGATTTGGTGATTCAGTGAATACAATTTTAAAACCCAAAATAAAGTCAGATTTTAAATTACTATTTTGAAAATGCTACTTTTAGAAAGTTATCATAGATGGAATGCCGAACAATGTCGAACCTTCACCCCAGTCAGAGATCAGAGCCTTAATCCATTGTTTTTTTGCCCACCATGGCACCCAAGTTTGGACCCAACCATATGCAAACCAGTTTTGACATTGCACCCCATGGGAACAGTCCAGCCCGAACTGTCATGCCTTGTCCTCCCTGGACTGGAAAGAAGCATTCTGGGACCGGTTTTGGGACATCACTCTTCATCAGCCAGGGTAACTTGAAATCAGTGGCACAATGTCCCAGGATCCACGTCTGGGCATTTCCAAGGCACTTAGGACGACAAATGCAAAAATGAACAGATGATGGATAGAATGCTGAAAAATGTGAAACATTACCCCCCAGTCAGATTGTTCCCATGGGAAGCAAGGTCAAGACGGATTTGCATATGGCTGGGAGCAAACTGGAATGGAGTGGCAAGCAAAAAACAATGAATTCAGGCTCAAATTGGTGATTGGGGGTGAATGTTTGACATTGTTCAGCATTCCATCCATCATATGTTCTTTTTGCATTTGCCGCCCTAAGTGGGAAGGGTGTGCCCAGACTTGGGTCCGGTGGTCACTATGCCACCGGATTCAAGCTAAACCTGGCTGATGAGGAGTGATGCCCTGAAACCAGACTCAGGATGCTTGCCTCAGGTTCAGGGAGGCCCTAGCCTGGCAGTTCGGGCAGGACTGTTCCCAGGGGTAGCAGGGTCAAGACTGATTTGCATGTGGCTGGTTGCAAACAGGGATCATGTGGTGAACAAAAAAACTATGGGTTTAGGCCCAGATCTGTGACTGGGGATGAATGTTTGACATTGTCCAGTATTCTGTCCATCATCTGTTCTTTTCACATTTGTCACAATAAATGGGAAGGGTATGCCCAGACGTGGGTCCTTTGCTAGCTAAGCCACCAAATTCAAGCTAGCCTGGCTGATGAGGGGTGATAACCTGAAACCAGTCCTGGATGCTCGTATCTGGTCCAGGAAGGACCCTGCCTGGCAGTTTGGGCTGGACTGTTCCCATGGGGGGAGGGTCAAGACTAATTTGATATGGCTGGGTGCAAACTGGAATGGCGTGGCACGCAATAAAACAATTGATTTAGGCCCAGATCGTTGACTGGGGTGAACGTTTGACATTGTTCAGCATTACGGCCATCATCTGTTCTGTTCTGCCCAAGTCAAATGTGCCTTTCTGCCAGTGTCTTGATCACTTGACTGTTTATGGTTCTCCTGTTGTGTGATGTTTATTCCACCCAGACAGGTGCCACAGGGCCTAAGTGTAGGTGAGGGTTTCCTAACAGAATAGCTGGTGAGGAGCTGTGCACCTGCTCTGATTGCACTTCAAACTATGACCTGGGAGCTGTACGGAGCCCTTCCTGACTTCAGAAGAAGCCTACCCAGACGCTGGCAGATTCAGCACACAACTGGGCTTGTTTGCCCTTTTTTTCAGTACTCTGACTGGAGACAAACCCACGGCAAATGGAAACACTGATATGAACCAGTTTCAGAGTTGGATAAATTAATGTCCTTCAACCACAGGTTGACACTAGGCATAAAAGTGGCATCCCCAGAATAAAAAATGAGAATGTTCCTGTACCTGTGAATACTCAGAAGAAGGACTGCCCTGCTGTATGAAGCCTGTAGGAAGGCTGGACCTGCTTGCCTTGAGCTCCAGAACCCAGAAGTGACTCCAAGAGTCAGTTAGCTGACCTCCTGTATGAACTACAGGAATACAAGAAGTTCCAGAGACCTTTCCTGCTTCCCAGCTGACCTGGCCCACCTAGACCTAGGTTGGTTTCTACTTCTGGCCTCTGTGGGAGTTAGTCCTGATCCCTAAGTGCAGTCCTCAGGGTCCAGGACCCTTGGAAGGAGTAGGAGTGCACTTCTCCCTGCCTAACTGAAGGCTTCACAGGATCTGACTCTGAGCTTCGTAGAGTCTCGCCGAGCCACACAGCTCCGAATTGGAAGCCTCCCCAGAGCAAACACAGTGGAACACAGAACCCGCAAAACTGCACCACACAGCTGTTCACTGAAGGCTCCACCAAATCGAGTGCTCTGAGATGCAGAGTCCCACAGATCTATGCAGTTCCCGACTGAAAGCCCTATAAGACCCTGTTGAGCCGCACAATACAGTCCTTGCATGGAAGCAGAAAGTAAAACATCCAGTGGGGTGAACCTTGTCCTGAATCCAGCCCATGCTCCATCTCCTGAACTCATGCCTTGTGTGCTATTTTTATCTAAGGACCTGATTTAGAGTTTGGCAGAGGGGTTACTCCGTCACAACGGTAATGATATCCCGTCTGCCGAAATGTAAATCCCATAGCTGTAATGGGATTTATATTTTGGCCGATGGGATATCCATCACGGTTGAGACGGAGTAACCCCGCTGCCAAACTCTAAATCAGGCCCTAAGACTTTAAAATTCCATAACTCCAGCCCTACTAATTGGATTGTTGACATTATGTTGACATTTTATTAATGAAACATTACTCTATTCTTCTAAATAGGTTTGGATTTTTTCTTGTGTTGTGTTTCACTTTCTTACAGTTTCAGTGCTGCATAAATACTTTACACATTGACTCTAAGTTAAGGATGGCTTATTTTTTTTGTGCCAAGCTGCCAGAGGGTTAAGTGCAGGTTTATTTAGTGACTTCTGTTATTTACACTGACAAGGATTAGGATTATTATTTGAAGAGAGCTCTCACCCCGTTTAATCAGTGATCTAGTTTCTTACACAGTATTAAGGTAGGCACACAGAGTTTGGTTTATTAATCACCAAAATCTGCATTTTATTCCTCCTGTTTAAGGGCCAAATTGCTAACTGGGCATATGTTATTGGAGCTCATAAATTCTGACAGAGTGGAGTCTGATTTTTTCGGGTCTGATAAATATCTATCCAAATACCAGGCCATTCATAAGGAGGGTTTACTTAAGTACCTCTAAGTTCCTTTTAACAAAGCTTGTTTCATTTACTTTGCTTTTATTTTACTACGACTGCTGCTTCAAGTATCGATAAAGCACCATTTGTGGACATGAGCAGAACGTGCTCTTTGGAGATTGTGACCTTCTGTGCCTAGTTCCCTGTTGCCGCACACTACTGGACATTGTCTTTGGTATTCGCTAGCATTTTAAGGGCACATGACATGACCTTTAGTCATGGATTCCACCCATAACGACAGAGCCCACAGGGTGTGCCCTGATTAACATTGAGTGTGGTCTTTGAACATATTCTGCAGCCAGTCGCCCTATGCTATGTGCCCTGGCCTCTAGACCTTGCAGTGCTTTGTAGTGGGTTCTGTGCAGTATGCAGGACTTGAACTTTGACCATGTGTTGGCCCACTCAGTATCCAGGGGGCTCACCCTTTAAGCTAGTACAATGGGTACAGGTAGCAGGACATCACCTTTAAACTTGCCCATTTTCCTTTCTTCTCATTTGAGTATCCACTATGCGTGACCTTTGACTGTGCCCAGTGGCACTGGCCACAGGATGTGGCCTTTGCCAGTGTGTTAAAGGTTTTCTCCATTGTCTTTATGCAACAAATTTTATCACCCATTTAACTAGCTTGCACTCAACTTTCCAACATTATGCTGCAGTAGTATACTACTTTCTGTATTCACAAACTCCGAGTTTAAAGCTACTACAAATGTGTGAGTCACATGACTCCACCCCCAGAGTAATGCAATTGGCTTACTCTTGTGTGGGTGTGTAAAGTCTCTCCCTAAACCACTGCTTGACCCTCTCTAAACCCCTCTTACTCCTCACTAATCCAATCCCCTTGAGTAGTAAGTCTGCCCCTTTGCCCACTGTCTCCTCTATGTCCCGCCTACATTTACAACTCAAATCTATACTTAAATGTACAGTCGGGCGGAGAAATCTGAACTATTTAGTGTAGATAAAACTTACATTTTGTAGCATGTTTTGTAGTACTACAAAACGTACCACAAAGTGACATTTGAGAATAAGGACCATTATATTTCAGGAAAGTTGTGTGCAGATGTGTCAAAAGGTTCAAAGTTATAAGCAATTAAAAATATGTTTTCTACGACTACATGCAATATTAGTATGTACCAGAACCACCTTGCAGTGGGAACAACTCAGTCCTGTGAGATTTGCACACTGGTCCATGTGCAGAGTGTGTTCTAGAGCTAGGATTGGGTTAAATTGTGGAGGGACATTAATGTCTTCTCATCTTACATTTGCTTTGGGCAAAATATTGCATATTCCATATTGTCCGAGATGTGCCCTCATATCCCATGGAATTGGGGTGTCCCACTTAAACCCCTAAAGATCCCCTAAGATTTTTTTAACATACATATTAGAGATTACTGCTCATGGCTTTTGAGCCACTCCGTTTGAATAATGTTGTTTGGAGTAAAGAATGTGTCCTATATAGTTCAACAAGAAAAACATGTGCAAAACGGTAGCCTCTGTCAGAATGTCAAAAGTGGTACCATTAATGTTCGATATGATTAAGTTATGCTAATTTCACCTTTCCAAACCCAACATCTAAGATTCCCAACTTGAACAATTTGCACAAAGCATTCCAACATTGAACTTACATACATGCATTTATTTTTAAATGAATAACACAGATTTGTAAAACCTGGTCAAGATTTGAAATGATTCAGATAAATTTACAAACCTGGCCAAAGCTATCAGCGATCCAAAAATGTTTTGAATTCTTGTTTCACACAATAGATGAATTTCCTATTGCAGATGCTGAAATTATCTATCTATCTATCTATCTATCTATCTATCTATCTATCTATCTATCTATCTATCTATCTATCTATCTATCTATCTATCTATCTATCTATCTATCTCATATGGGCCATTATGGATGATGACAATCGTGCATGAACTCCTCCCTCATAAATGTAGCCAAAATCCTATGGGAGCTTAGCTTGCAGATGAATCCTTAGCAGTCATGTCTGAGCTGCTTTTAATGGACACTTAACGTTTGGAATACTAATATATCATAAAAGTAGCCTGACTTTTTAATGCAACGGACGGTAGTTATTGCTGCATTGATGCTAGGTGTTTGTCTTCTTTCGTGCAGATCTTGTAATTGTTGAACACTGACTTTGAATGCTAGCAATTATTTGTTATTGATAAAACATGGTCTGCTGGATCAGCTTATTCACATCATTATCAGCTAGATGCAGTTATCCTGAGACTTTGTGCGAAAGTAGAACTGTCCCCAGCACTAAGTGAGGCATTTCCTTTTTGACAAAGAAACCACTGATTATTGTTTGTGACCTTCAGTTTCCTAACTGTTACAGACCTCATCATCATAAACATTGCAGAGTCCAAGGGCAGGAAAGACTACTCATATAACTTTCCATTAGTTATCACCTTCTCTTGCCATGCCACAAGCTTGGAGAGAGAAGCAAATACATGTTTATTACAATCCAGATGTTTTGAGTACTAACCAATACTGCAGTGAAAGGTAACAACCATTGATTTTGTTTGAATCTGAACTTATTGAGGTGTTTGTAATCAATGCAAGTTCATAATGTTCTGTTCCCCCTGGGAACAGAAAATAACTGAAAGACCCTAGGTCTTTGAGAGTATGAATAAACCCAGTAGCTAATTATCCTGAATGTATTTTAAGTGTGTGTTTCCCTTAAAGGAAGGAAATAGATCGGACAGGGGTGGTTCAAGTATTATTGCTGGTTAAAGAAATAATTAAAATAGAAATGTGGGTGATGGCTAACAGCTTGCCTCTCTCATCAAATATATCAGCAAAGCCATGGTACTGTGGAATTATGTCAAGGTCTTGTCTTCCTACCTGATGCCAGCCAAAGTATGCTAGAAGGTAAGACCTTGCACAAGAGAACTTTCCTCTACTAAAACAGCCAAGCTTACGTAATTCATGTTTAAAAAATTATTTATATTAATCATGCCTGTTAATTGTATTTTGTGAAACATGATTAGATCATATACTATTTCAGCAAATAGAAAAATAAGTACAAAACGAATAGATGCTCATGCATGATAATAGCAAAAAGAATTGTGTGTTGTCCTTGAGTCTTTTGTCATCCAAATCACTACCCAAAACATGCCACCTTTATGGTCTGGAACAAGAATGTATTCTGCATGTGTACATATTCGTCTTCAACCTTTAGCGAAGATGAGTTTTACCTGGAGCAAATGTTTAAAATGGTTGGTGTCTGCACATTTAATTATGCCTTTCTTACTTGTTTAAGAAAGAACAACAAGGCAGTATGTGCCAGATTATTCAAGCCTATGTTCCATATAACCTGAACAATATTTCAAGACAACCTATTGAATTGATTAACTTGATTTTAGCTTCTGTATTTTTTAGGTCACAAAGGTACTGATTTAGGTATTGCCAGACAGGTTACTCAGTCACAACGATGACAGATATCCTGTCTGCCAAAATCTAAATCTCATAGGACATTATGGGATTCAGATTTTGGCAGATGGGATATCCGTTACCCTTGTGATGGAGTAACTCATCCACCAATACCTAAATCAGGCCCATAGGTTTTTTATGTCTCCACATTTAGACATTGGCTGCAGGTTTTGTGATTATTTTTTCATTTTATGAAGATTCTTTTCAGGGTTTTGCTATAGGTTTCCTTGTACCAAATCACAATAAAAATGTACTGATTTACTAGTAACACATCTCCATCTGGTCTCAAAGTGATACAATCTGATACATTTTACAGAGGGTGGGATTCATCTGCAATGGTTCTCTGGAAAGAAAGGGGGGTTGCACAAGTGAAATGCAAGGCCAGTTTCCTTATGGGTATGCAATTACAAATCCAGCACGTGGAGAACAACTGCGCTCTACCAAACAAACTTTCATGCATTCACATCATACCCTAATATTTGTGTGTTGATTGTTTGAAATACTTCCAATTAACACAGTAACGAGTACACAGAATTTGTAGATATAAGTAAGAAATGCACACATTTTATTTTAAGAGCCAAGGCATCTTGGAACTGAAGTGCAAGTTGCATTGCTCGTTATAGAAGATGCAACATGCAAATGGAATCAGGAGAGGCCTATGCCTGCCACTTCCTTACCCACATGTTGCTAGTCTTTCATTTCTTCTCATGCATTGGGCAATGAATGCTGCCTAGTGAGTGAGATGCTTATGGCTCTCCACATAACGGGTTTCGCTCACCAACCAATGTGGGAAAAATCAGCATGACCTGCCACAGATTGGATAACTTGTAATGGCCACCCACTGCTCTTATAGATATGTTACACGCCAGGATGTATTAGTTACCCACAATGATGCTCTGGAACGTGTGCGTAATGGTTTAGAGGATTTAATTGTTCTATTTTAGAGTATCAAGGGTGGAGGCATGTACAACGTGAAGTAACTGATAGGTTGGTGACTTAATATTTTTACAGTTGTCGTTTGAGTTTTGGCATAGATAGCCATATAATGAGAACATGAAGGTGTGATGTTGTATTAATGATGTTTAGTTCATAATGTTGATTATATGCAACTATGGAAATGTGGGGATTGAATTTTATTCCTTAGGATACATACTCATGCCACACTCTTGGTGGGTGGTTTAACAAATAATTGAAGACCTTGAAGAAACTTTACATTGGATTTCAGTCATGACATGACATACTTGTAGGAGGTGATAGTGCATCAGAACCTTGATAAGTAAACTTACAAGGGGACACGCCTAGGCCGAGGAACCTTTTGACCACCTTCGAGGACATCCCAGCACGAGATATCTTTCTTGCATCACAATCAATATCTCAATAACCCAATCAATCTCTTAATAACTAATCAACAAGATAATCAATAACATTCAACACAAATCAATAAAGTGAACACACCATGACCTTTCAGTCACGAATAACCACACCAATTTAGCTAAGAGTTAGAATATTTATTTCCCTATTTATTACAATCTAATAATCATCTCCGTTAATCTCATTAGCAATCAATCTCATTAGTAACTCTTCAAACTTGTAATTAAAACACAATTATTTAAAGTATAGAGCATATACGTCCAGCATTAACATGTCATTTGTAAGAAACAGTTTAGCAAGTTGCAATGATACGTAATTCAACAAAGCAAGAATTTCAGTCATTTGTCTATTTGCCTCAGATTTTGGTGAACACCCTAACTAACCTCGAATTAGCATCAGCATGTTGCGCTTCATGCAAAACAATTTAGCAAACACACATTTGGAAAACATCTAACTATGGCCTCTATCAAAAGAGCAGTTGGTACCTAGAAAGAAAAGGCAAACAGACAATTACAATTTTCATCAGTTTCACCCCTCCAACTAATCAGCAATCAGCACAGTCTTCGTCCTCAGGACATCAGTCGATTCAGCATCAGCAACAACAGGACAGGGCAAAGTCTCCGTATGGCATAGTTAAGAATAAGGCTTTTTCCCTCATAAGGAGGAGAAGCAAGTATCAGGTAAGGAATGGGATGAGGATGGTTAAAGTATCAGAACAGCAAAGTCTCAAAGAATAATGGCAAAGTATGGCTTAATGCAGAATGTCAGAATAATGGCAAAATGTCACAATAATGTCTGAGTATGGCTAATAATGGCCGATTTCTTCTCGAGTCCTGCGGTTTTATCAAAACAGTCAAACTAGCCCTTATTTCCCTATTGGATCAATTTTGGTGCAGCATTATCTCTGTCCAATAATTCTCCACGCACCTTACTAGAATTTTCCACAAAACACAGTTCTCATGCAGTTGATTGGCTCCGTTAATTGACGTCTTCATCGGTTGGAATGTCAGGTAAGAAAAGTTACACTTTACGCTCCAGTCAGTAGTCCCATTGTCTTCCCCTAGTCTAGGCAACCTTGCACCTGTTACAAATTACACTGTTGCATTCGGCAAGAATGTCGCCTTGAGCCAGTCGGGTCCCATGAGAAAGAATTTACTACGGCTACACACACATATCTAGCTTCTGGAAAAGTACAGCTTCGTGTCCTTCAGGAAAGAAGCACATTGCACGCTAGTAAAACACAGTTTAATATGAGACCAGGCAGCTAGGCCCAGACCCTTGCTAACTAAGGCCTAGTAATTTAGTTTAGCAAAACCCCTAATACATAGCTCTAATTATGATATGCTAATACAAATTCATACATTAGTACATTATTAATTCATCATTAATAAGTTTCATTAGTCTTCGTATACATTGTTGGCCACTCCCCGTGGGCACATTTCAAACGTGTACATTATTTTCTATGTTAACACAATTTCTATGCAGCTTCCTTACACAATATATTGCAAGCTTTTCATGTTAATATTAATTTTGAAGGTCACACTCCAACAGAGTCGCATTCAAGTTATAGGTAACATCTATTGTCCATGTTAGTGTGTAAAAATGATATGAAAACTATGTATAGGAGTTAGGTGCGGTTGCCGGAACATTTTAGGAATATTGATGATTCACATTTATCTGTATATGTAACTCATAGGATATATATCATCTGGGAATTAGGTTGGAAGCTTGTCATGAATTTATATATATTGGATTTTTTTAAATATGAATATTCTAGTTCTCAGAAGGGTCTGTTTGATGAACGACATATATCAATATATGTTTGCATATGACATAAAGGGCATTTGATTGAACACATTGATTAGTAGTATGATCTTAAAAATGATATAAAATACACTTAATTTTATGATACTATAATTTTTGTCACTGTCCCTTATTAGGTTGGATAATGGAATGGTGTACTAAATTATTGTTTTTAAAGGTGTTAATTATAGTGGTGGGTTTTGGTATTCTATTATACATATTTTTGGCATTTGTAATGTGGTTTTCATATATATGTTTTTCGGTAGCCCTAAAGAAGCCCTTGAATTGGACGAAATGCGTTGGCTTTTTATTGGAGAGATTTGGGGATCACAAATAAATAATTTTCATAAATAAAAGTGGAGACTTTTCTGAAGACTTCTTATGTACAAACATTGACTGAGCTGATTATGGATAGACATGAGAACTGAATGTGGAGGACTTTCTCTTGAGTTTATTTACTTAATCTGAATGATTAAATGTAATTTGCTTGATGTGTTTGGTGCTTGAGTTTTTGTTACATTGTAAAGTGAGGACATTTGTCTGAATAGAGGGGTGAAGAAGACTGAGCCCTTTCCCAGTGCAGCCATAGTAAATAACTAATTCCCCTAGAGTGATAGGTGCAGTGAGATTTTTTCCCCAGTGCTTTGTAAATCATTTGTGATAGTTCATGGTTGACTAGGACTTAGGTGAAATATCTTGATTGAGCAAAGTTTAGATGCACAATGTAGGCCACCTCAGTCGAAAGTCAGTTGAAGTCAGATATGTCAACTTCAAGCTGCTACTGAAGCTGCTGGTTATGGCAGCAACAGTTCTGAGCAGGACAGATCTGGGGACCATAATTACAAGAAAATGACACTGTGTGGTACCTCAAGCCAGCTTGCTGCGCCGCACCATGTGGAAAGTGCAGGGATGCAATACGATGCATCCCTGTACTTTCCTTGGTGCTGGTGCACAATTGTTTGCCTACCACCAACACAGGCACCCTTGCACTATGGTGCAACAGTGCTTCTGTTGCAGGGATGATTTTTTATTTGCAGGAAGGGACTCTTTATATGTGTGCAGCAGAATGCAGCACAGATAGAAAGAGCGAAAAATTAGAAAATATCAAAGTATTTCTCCTTGTTGCATCACTTTTAGGGCACCCCCTAGGGATGCCGTAGGAATCTGATGCATTCCTAGGTTTATGAATCCTTGTAAATCTGGGAATGCATCAGATTCCATGGGTGTTGCAAGGGAGCACCCACAGCAACACCAATGGAACGCTCCTTTCACACAGAGTTATACGTGAAAGGGGGACATATTTACAAGACCATGAAAAGCCACGCAATGTGGCTTTACGTGGCCTTGTAAATAAGTGCAGGCACACTGTACCGCTAGAGCATCAGAAAAGTGATGCTCCGGCTGCGTTATCATGCAGCAGCGGTGATGTTAATTTGCACCTGGGTTTGTAGGCACCGACGTTGCTTCATTGCTGGTATAGATTTGTGCCACTTCTCGATTGAAGGCCACACCTGGGGATTAAGGCCCTCATTATGAACTTGGTGGTCGAGACTGCCATGCCGCCGGCGGCAGAAATTTCTGCCATCAGCATGGTGGTCAGGACCGCCACATAATGAAAACAGTGGGGACCGCCACAGGCAGCCTGACGATGGTGAAATTCTTCATCCGACAGGGCAGCGCTGAACCCTTGTTCTGCCAGCCATTCCCTTGAGGGTTCACCCACCACAGAGAGGCTGGAGGAAGGGGTGCTCCGGGGCCTCCCTGGGGGCCCCTGCACTGCCCATGCAATTGGCATGGCCAGTGCAGGGGCCCCCGTGCAGTGCCCCGTCGCGCAGGTCACTGCCCAATTTACGAGCAGTGATCTGCGAGATGGGTGCTGCTGCACCCGCCGCACAGCGACATTGACGACGGCTCCATGTGGAGCCATTGGCCATGTCTCGGCCCAGCAGAATGTTTATTTTTCGCCCGGCGGGGCCGCCAGGGGTCTGGCAGTCTGTGATAGGACCGCCAGCATGAACATGGCGGGGATTCCCGCCGTGTTCATAATGACCCCCTAAGTCTCCTTTTTGGTTTGCAAAATCCTTCAGACTGGAAGGTGAAGCTGGTCAGAGTTCCACATGTCTGAATAGTTTTCCTGCAAAGTCCACTGAACTTTACTTTCTGTTTTCTAGTTGAGAGAGTGAAAAGCTCTGAGCAGGTGAATCTGGTTTTCTTGCCCGCCTTAGGTGTAGCCTTCCTTAGTAATCATCAGCACCTTATCCTGGTTCTGCAGAGGTGGGAAAAATTGCTAAGTGCCACTTTTCTTTAACTGCTGGGAAAGTCCTGGAGCCCTTGGGTCCTTATGGCAGACATCAAGACACCATTGCTCTCTTCAGCCAGGGCTCCTCTAAGATGGAGACATCTATTACCAGCAGAGCTCTTTAGGAAATCAGTAGTCCTTTTGCTTTTGGTGACCTTGGAGCAGGCAATGGGAAGTCTGCAACCTGACCATTGTAGAGCTGAAGCGGCATCTCAGTACAAACATATCAGGGGTCCTTGAGTCTTCTTTTTTCGAGCAAGGCCTTCTTCTTCAAGTGTAATTCTCCACGGTCCAGATATGGCCTGACATGATGGTGTTAAGGTGTCAGTCTTATCCTGTGCACTAGCCACTGTTTTGAGAATTTTTCTGACCTAGTTCTGCCTGCCTTCTCACCCTATGCCTACCTCCCTTCTTTGCACTTCCTCTTTACTTTTCTGTGAAAAATCTCAAAAGGTGAAACCCTTCTTCCACCAGGAGGGTTCCTGGCTCTCCTGTAACCAATTTCCAGTAACCGTTTTTCAGGGCCCAGCCTACTTATTGTTCTTGCTGGAGTTGATGCCAGGAAGTCTAGGAGGGCTCTGGGAATGAATGGTAGCTTCCCTACTTGGCCTCTAAATGGTCCATCATCGGGAGCAAAATATGTTTAGGGGACCATAGCCTCTAGTGATATCAAACGCTTAAGACAATAAATATAAAGGTTCATGGGTAATGTTTATTGTGGTCATGAGCTTGGGGTCTTCAACTTGCAGGATGCTTTTGACAATACTTCCAAGTGTTGTTGGGCTTAGGACACAAACAGAGCAGTTTCTACTGTATTGTTTGATGATGGATTTTTTCTGTCATGGAGATCTTTATGATCATATGTGGCTAGCTAAAGCATACTGGACATATATTCATGTAGCAAAACTCATGAAGTGCCCCTGGCATCTCTTGTACTCTGCAGCTCATTAGTTTAAATACCAGCAAGACCTTCCATCCTTCCATTCTATCTTCCCAAATTTGATAAACTGAGTACAATTGAATTAGGTAATAGTAACATCTGATTTTTACAGCACTTAGACGCCTCAGAAATGTAGTAGGAAACACTATATAAAAATAAGCTATTACATTATGATGAATGATGTGATTGTAATTAGGTGTCAGATACTCCATCTGCCAGGGTGGTGGAGGACTTTACCTCCGCCATCCTGATGGACTACCATCTGTCAAATTTAGAAATGACTGCTGGCCAAAATTAATCTCTGTACATTAAAAGAAATCTCAAATCAGCTTTGTCACCATCTCATGCTTTCATACCATGCAGATGCTGAGGAAGAATTCCAAATGGCTTCCAATCAGCGCCAGGAAAACCATCACGCATGCTCTTGTCACATGCCACTACTGGAGCATCCTGTATACCGGTTTCAGGAAACTACTCATTAGAAGGGTGCAGACCATTCAGAACTCAGCAGGCAGAATCACTTTCAACCTCCCCAGCTGGTGCCACATCACACCACACCTGAATAAGTTGCACTGGCTCATCATACACAAACAAACACGATACAAACTCCTCAGCCATATTTGTAAGGCACTACATAACAGTGACCCAGGATTCCTCAAGAATCGGATCTGCTTTCACAAACCTTCCAGACCACATTAAGTGGTCAACCCATCTCCTAGATTGCTCCTAAGTATGGAATGACCTACCACTACACATAAGGGCCTCCTCCTCACTTCGTGTATCCCACATGAAGGTAAATACCTGGCTTTTTGAGTAGTCCCACTAGGCCCTAGGCCTAGGTTTGGCAGTACTCATACCGGCTCTGCAACAGGATACCCTCCTAGGTGATAGTGCACTCTACAAATCTCCATAATAACAGTATACCTTTGGACTTACTGTTCACTATGATAGGATAGAGATTGACTACAACATTTGAATATGATGGCCCTAATTTAGAGTTTGGTTAAACAAAACAATAGCTCTTGTATGTGTCACTTACAATAACCAATACATTATTTGAATGGCTGGATAGCCAATTGCAGTTAATGCTGTCACAATGTAATCACACTTCAGACCACCATAATCATTTTTGAAAGCATTTATCTTATGCTAAGGGGAAGAACTCACAACAAAAAGCTGGTGAAGGCTGTAACAATCTGCCAACTTTTTATGTAGTCACCCTCGTGAAATGTCCCCCTGTTGTTTGAGCCCATGTGGAAGATCCCTGGGGCTCCAACAGTTCCAGGCAGCAGCAAGGACGCCGGAGGTGAGCCTGTTACTCCATGAAGAACAGTGGCTGTTATCATGTGTTCAAACCTTCACCAGCTTCTGGTTGTAAGATGTTCCCCATATTATTTATGTTCCTGATGAGAGCTGGTCATTTTATCCTGAGTCATCAACAACTATAAAAAACAATGTGATGCCTGCTGAACGCAAATTGACTACTATTGAGGATTTAATATGGTTGTTTGTTATGAGAAACACACATGCACTTGTGTTATTGTAAATGAATGTGTTCAATTTCTCTTTTCTGTGGTTCTGTTTTACTGGGGACACTTTGCTCATGATTTCACTAAGATCAGTGGATGTAATTGTTTAATTCGTTTGTGTTGTGCATAATAATTAATATGATAAATGTTTTCAGAAATCATTATAGTGGTCTGAAGCATGATTCCATGGGGTCAGCCTTAACTGCAAAGTGTTATCTAGCCATTCAAATAATTCATTGATTTTCTTAAGTGATACCTATGAGTGCCATTGTTTTGTTTAATTCCCAGGCCTCATGGGTTTTTGGGTAGGGCTTGTAACCTAATCTGATTTAGAGTTTGGTGGATAGCTAACTACATCATAGATATGATGGACAGCCCTTCCACCTTATTACTAGTGCATCATATCCTTTGGCATTTGTAATAAAACGGACATATATCCTTCAGCTTTGTGATGGAGTACTCGTCCACCAAAATCAAAATCCGTGCCTTTATTTTGATTGGGGCTTGAGGAACTCAGATTTGTGTTAGAGCCTTTTGGTACATTATATCAAAGTAGATCAATCCTTGGGGTGCTCTGAATTAATATAGGACAGAGGCTTGTTGCATTCCATACCTTATGACTCTTGTCACTTTATGTAACAGGAAATACTAGTTAGGTATAAGTAACCTTGCATATAGTGCTGAAACTACCTGTGTATTCTTGATGTGCAAAAGTTTCACAAAGGTCTCCACTGAGTGCCGAACTCTATGATATGGATTGGGTTTGTAGGTTTGTGATTGGATTTCGCTGCTAGTTGCTGAAGAGGGTCACATAAATTCAGCCCATCAACACTTCATACCAACTCCATGAACACATTCAGAAAGGTCTCACAATAAATCTCAGTTACAGAAGTTTAAATTTTGAAGTTAAAAGTGAGAAACTTACAAACTATGGAATTGCCATTTAGTTTGAATATTGTATAGATAGAATTATTTTTCCATTTTTAAAAGGTGGATTTGATTTTTCTTGTTACGTGAACTCTCCCATTTTCTGAACTTTTAATCTTTTCTTGGAATTACCACTGCAGATGAAAGATGGCAGGCCCCATCTTAAATCACCTTGTCTGCTTCTTCTTACCCGTGTCCTCCCTAATTCTAGCTAATCCAGCTAAGAATGAGACATTTTCTCATCTTTCTTCTCATGTGTTCTAATGATAATTTTCCAGAATGCCAAACATGATAGAAAAATAAGCACACTTTTCTAAAGTAAAGCAGACCTGTTTCAAAGTTGTCCTTTACCTTTAGTACTTTAAGATATTTTCATCTTCATTTATTTTAACCTACTTAAATTGAATATCAGTAATACAATTTTAATTGGTTCTAACTCTTTTCATTCTCAAGTATTTTTTTCCAAGTTATGCATTTAAAGATTTTCAAACGTAGGTTTCATATATAATATATTTCAAACTATTTGTTTTGAACTGTTCATGTAACATCCGCAGTGACTGTCAGCGAAAGGGACAAAGCTCCAAACTATTCTCTCCAAAATGAGATTTTTTTCATAATACCAGAAGGAGAACCAACAGATAGGCTGCACAGAATTTTACAGAAAATAACCTGCAGATATTTCTTTGCTGCTATTGCCTCATAAAACACCTTCACAGTACCCTTATCAAGAACTTAAAGTCTAGCTGCTTGTAATAGAATGGGCTGTCCTTGTACAGCTTTAACAGATGAAATTAACATCTGGACTTCCTTCTGTTTTGAGGTTTTGTATGTCATCTTGGGGAAGACCTGAAAACTAAACTCATTATCTGACTTAAAGGATTTGTGTTTGATTGCTTGAGAGAGAATCTTTTCTCAAATTCTCTAGTCCCCAAAGTTCACTAACTTTGCTTGAGGGCGCGTACTGTTAGGATACTCTGAAAACAGAACTTGGTGTGCTTATATTATGGTTTAGTCCTCTTCAGATCTTACCAGAACTTGAGTTTGAATCATATTTTGCATGAACTTTACAGGTGCTTCTTCTTAGATATACAAACTAGTCTAAGATTTGATCACCTGAATTGATTCTCCTGGTCCTCCAGTTGCAACCTAATGCTTATGAGATTGCTTGTGTGTGATGAACTCAGTTTTGAAAGCCCCCCTAGAGAATCCTCAAGGTCAGAGACTCTGACTTTGACCTATTTGAGCTGATCGGAATAAGAATCAGTCTTTTTTCCAGTTACCAATATCTTCTTGTTTAAAAAGGAAGCACAGAGATATTGCTAGATTTAATATCATGTCTAGTATAGTCAGACCCCCAGGATGTTGTGATTTCGCGATTTGCAAAACAATCAAGAAATATGCACTTTTGAAAAAGAAAACTGGGTGTTGATCCTCTCTTTACTGTCTCTGTGGTGCCACTAAGCCCGTAAGGGGAGGGTGAGCAACAGGCTAGCAGGCAGCAGATGTGTTAACTTCCTCTGTGGCCTGCCTTTGAAATGCACAGAGCCCCTTCTGTGCGATTAGCCTGCAGCCTGCTGTAACTCCTTTCCATGTGCCCCCTGTGAACTCCACAGGCCCATGGAAGGCACTACTGCCCCCCCATCCTCCACTGAACCCTTCTCACTTGGGGTGGCTGTCTCCTGTTAATCCCCTAACCTCCCCCACATTTCTTCTCTTTTTTTGGGCATTTATCATAAGCCACCTCTGCTGCTGCCCCCACAGTCCCTGGTGCTCTGCACAGAAAAGGTTCTGATGCCAAAAGACCAGGTTTTGAACTGAATTGCGCTCTCTTTGGCTTCAGACACCCTCCAGTTCGAGGCACTGTGCTTCTGGAGACTCTAGAATGTTACACATCATGACATTGCATAGTCTCCAGCAATGTCAACGCACAGACCTTACAGTATTTTTGAGGCAGGAACATTCTTTGCACACTGAAAAAATACTGTGAATTTTCAGGTTTTGGGATGCAAATTCTGCTTTATTTGGCCACAATATTACTGCCCTACATACCTACCTACCCCAAAACCCTAAAAAAATCCTTACCACACAATACCCTACCCATCTCTAAACCCTAAAATCACCCTTATCACCCTGTACCTCTACCAACCCCTAAACCCTAAAAATGCCCTTACTACCCTCTTCCCTTACCTACTCATAAACCAAAAAAACCTTACCACACACTACCCCTACCCATCCCGAAACCCTAAAAACACCCTTACCACCCTATACCTCTACCCACCCTAAACCCTAAAAATGCTCTTTTAACCATATTTCCCTACCCCCCCATAAACCCTAAAAACACTCTTACCACCCTATTCCATTCCCCAACTCAAAAACACTCTTACCAACAATACCCTTACCCAACCCAAGTCCTACAACCACCCTTAAACCCTATACGTCTACTGCCCACAAACCCTAAAAATACCCTTACTACCCTATACCCTTATGCACCCCTAAACTCTAACAACACTCTTATGACCCACTATCACTTATATCCCTAAACCCTAAAAATGCCCTTGCTACCCTACACCCTTACTCACCCATTAACCCTGAAAACACCTTAACCGCCCTATAGCGCCACCCACTCTTAAACCCTAAAAATACCCTTGCTACCTTATACCCTTAACCACCCCTAAACCCTAAAACACCCTCTCCACTCCCCAATCTTACCCACTCCTAAACCCTAATTGATAAATATATATATATATATATATATATATATATATATATATATATATATATATATATGTATATATATATTAATAATATACTTACCATAAATACACTTACCTTGCATTATAAAGGCATGCGTAGTAAAGGTATCTGAGTGGTAAAGGCATGCATGGTAAATAAATTCAGTTGTAAATGCAATACATGGTAAATGATGCATGGTAAAGGCCTTGCATGGTAATTTCTGTGTTGTAAAGGTTGTCTCCTGATTTTGGTCCTTCAATCAGAAACCAGTATTTTTTATAATCACTTTGATATTTTTTTGTTTTTCAGCCTTTAGAGGGTATAGGGTTAATATCTCTCAAATAGAAATCCTACTTTTCAATTCCAATGTTAAATCACTACCCCAATATTTACAGTCACTGTATTACACTCTAATCCCGAAATACATTATTTAGGGATTAGAGTGTCCTATAGCTATGGTGACTCATATAAACTGAATTACACCCTTCTTATATAAAATATTAATGCTATGCTAAATAGGTGGGATTGATTGCTTAGCTCCATCATAGGACATAGTACATCGTGGCCCTTCTAACATCAAATGCTAGGGTCTATGGTATAGTCGCTCTAAGGTATTTGATAATATATTTTTAGTAGTGATGAAAGGTGGAAACATTTCTTATCCAGAACCTTCCATTTTCCAAATTGGAAATCCAAAATTGGTGGGATACCACACTCTCCCCACTTTTATGCAAAAAGAAATACAGCTTTGGCAATTCTTCAAGATCTTTGCAGTCTGTGCAGCAACTCATGCCCTCAAGCCCTGTGAGAAGAGATAAGAAGGTGGGAAAGGGGAGAACGGCCAAAATGGCGGCCGGGATGGACGCCTGAACGAGCGCTCCGTCCAGGGCCCGCCTGTAAATATCCTTTAGGGCGCCCCCCGGGATCCCACACCCGGACTGTGCGGGGCGGACCGCTCCGGGAACATCGAGGCATCCTGCGGGGGCACCGCGCTGGCCGCAAGTAGGCTGCAGCGCCAGCACCAAATTGCGAGCAAGGAGGCCGCGATGTGGAGACCATTGCCCGGCCGGGGCTGCGAAGAGGCGGTGCTGCGCCGGCTGCACCGGGCGCGCCGAATCTTGGAGGCGCACCTCCGTGCCTGTTGTTTCGCCCCTTTTCCTGGTCGCCTGAGCGCGCCGGGGTGTGGGCTTCCGCCCGTAGTTCGTCTGCCGGGACTCGCCGCACGGCCGCCGAGACCTAGGAGCAGCGCTCAGCGCTCCCGAATCAAGAGAGGTGCCGGCACGACAGAATATCGGGGGCCCAGTCGGGGCCCGAGGCGCAGGGCCGATCCGAGCAGCGACAAAGGAGCAACACGTGAGCCAGCAGCCAGACAGCGCTGCCCGTGGGTGGATGATCCACGCTGCGGTGTTCGATCTGAGGGGGAGCCCAGGCAAGGGACTCAGGCTACCACCGAGCATTGAAGAGGTGAGGGGAAGAGTTATTGGGCGAGTCATTGCTTAAGTGGGGGGGACTGTTAACTCCCCCTCACTTACCCCCTCCTTCTTCATACTACTTCGGCTGCCGCTGCGCGGCTTCAAAATGGCGCTGGAAGCCGCCTGAAACAAGGGGATACCCCGGATCCGACGACCAAAGCAAAGACACAACTGCCAACACCCTGAAAGGCTGATTTACCTCAGAGGAGGGACCGCGCCAAGGGCAGAGGACACCTACCTGGGCCCACAAGGCATAACTCTACAAAGTGTGTACAGCTGTCTCTTGCTCTTTTAGAGCATTGCTAGCGACTACAAAGGGGTACCCGGAACCCGCCCAGAGGCCAAACATTTGCTTTTTCCCTTGTGGTTCGCCCGGCCCTGCATCCCGTTTCTTGCTGCACCCATCCCCCCCACATAATAATATTCCACTAGTCTACCCCTAATCAGTCATAAAGGCTGGCAGAGCTAAGTCATCCAAGAACTTGGACCGCAGTACTCTCGGAACATCACCCAATGACCAGCAGACAAACCTGTCCCTACAGTCCTTGGAGAATACCCTTACATCACACTCAGCACAGTTTGAGAAAGTCTTACAGGCGATCATGTACACTAAGTCCTCATTGGAAAATAGGATAGATGCAGTCTCACAAGACTTGAATCTCCTACGAGTGGATCATCGCAGCCTAGTGGAGAGAGTGAAAACCACTGAGGAAGGGCTATCCGATCTAACCCCCATGGCTCAAGAGAACCAAAAGCAAATCCAGCGCATGGACGCAGAATTGAGAGTGCCCTGGAGGAAATCGGAGGAGATGGAGAGCAGAGCGCGTCCCAACAACGTGCGTTTTCTAGGGTTCCCAGAAACCATGCGACAACCCGACTCAGATATTGCTCTGGAACAATGGCTCATCAAAGAGGTGTTGAATGGAACCCCAACCAAGTTTTTCTCTGTAGAGAGGGCGTATAGGGTACCGGGCAGACCCCCGCCCCAGGCCAATCACCTAGACCTTTAATCGCCAGATTTCTAAATTACAGGGATCGAGACGCAATATTACAACAGTTCCACAACAAAGGCCCATATAAATACAAGGATTCGACTATTAATGCCTACCCTGACTTCACACAGGCGGTGCAGAACCAACGGAACTCATTTGTCAAAATTAAACTACGCCTATGGGAACACAATATAAAGTACGCCTTGCTATTCCCTGCGAAACTAAGGGTGATATCGGAGGACCGCACCCATATTTTCACCACACCTGAGGACGCTTGGACCTGGCTGCATGCCAAGGGCCTTGCCCGCCCATGGGAAGACGTGGAAGGGGATGAGGAATGGCAAACATCTACCTCGAGAAAGCGGACCAAGAGGCGCGCAAGAGGTCAACCTAACGTCCAACAAGTAGCAGAAGAAAGAGCAAGAGTACTGAAAGAGACTCCCCTACTCATGCAGAGCAATTTCGCGCTGGCTAGGAAGATCCCTGAGATGGGCACGGAATCGGACACAGCCAGCTCCGTATCCACAATAACGGGCGAGCTAGGTGGGCCGAAGATCACCCCCAGAGCTGCGGACGAACTTTAATCGAACTCACCTGCTCCCATGGACCGATGCCACTAATATTGGCAGATAAATGGAGATACAGGGGACCCTGAGGCGGTGGCAGGAGTTTAGGCGAATGCACCACCAGCAAAGGGTATCCTTGGTGCAAATGAACAATTAACCATGGTGGGGCAGCCCGGGGGGCGACATGTGGGGGGAGGGGGCGGGGCTTGGAGCGCACATAATACCGGGGGGCGCCCAAACAGCATTGGCAGACTCAGTCTGCGGAAAGATGTGAGCCCTGTAAAAGAGCCACATCTGGTAGATATGATTACTACACCATCGAAATTCAACCGGATACGTTTTTTTTTGCACACTTATAGTTTTAGTAGTTGCGCACTAGTTGTTAGTGGGGTTGGGGATCCACTTGGGGGGGCTGGGGTTAGTAGATTAGAAAATTCACACACGCCGGAATCACTCAAAGCACAGAGGAAATTACTGCACATGCCCCATCTAACAAATAGCTATGCCAAAGGGGCAATGACCAAGTGGGCCAAAATTAGGGACCGGGACCCATGCACAGTAGGACACCCCAAATACTCTAATGGCGCCACACGGGAGGAATAATGTAGATCAGTTTACCATAGTGTCATGGAATGTGAGGGGACTGGGTACACTGAGTAAACGGACCAGAGTACATGCACGCCTCAGGCGTATAGGAGCACACATTGCCATCCTGCAAGAAACACACATAGTAGAGGCGGACCTCCGGGAGCTGCGCGCGAGATGGGGTGGCCAGATTATGGGCACTACATACTCGGCCTTCGCGAGGGGGGTGCTGATCTGGATCGCAGCTTTGGTCCCATTTTTCCTGTCAGCCCACAAGATAGACCAAGGAGGTAGATACGTGATAGTGGAAGGCCGAATGGATGGCAGACAGCTGGCTGTAGTCGGAGTATACGCTCCAAACACTGGGATCACAGGATTTCTGGGCTCTCTCACACCTACACTATTGACAAACCCTATGGCTCCGGCCCTCTGGGGCAGAGACTTTAATAGCACCCCAATTGCAACGCAAGATAGATCTCACGCTCAAACGGGCTCAGGGGTAAATAGGAAAACCCCAGGCCCACTGCAGGAATGGGCAGGCGCTATGAGATTATATGATTTATGGTGCCTGGGGCATCCGCAACAGAGGGAATATTCGTTCTACTCAGTCCCACACAAAACCCACACCAGAATAGACATAATATGGGGCACCCAGGATATAGGAGCACTGCTCGGCGAGTCAGAATACTTAGCGAAAACACTGTCTAATCATGCACCACTGAGAGTAACATTGAACTGGGGCAGGACGCGACAGACGGTTCCTACTTGGCGCTTGCAGGTGGAAGCTTTGCGAGACCAAGCATTTGCAGATACACTGAAATCCACACTAAGTCAGTATTGGGAGGCAAATGCCATGACCGCAACGACGCGAGCTATTGAGTGGGATGCACACAAGGTAGTGATTCGTGGTTTATACATATCCTCCACATGGGGAGAAACGACGCACTCTACAGACGGAAATTAGCAAACTAGAAAAGGAGCTCAGGGCGGCGAAGACTGCAGTAGCGCGAGGAGAAATCCCCCACGCAGTCCTAAAAGAAAGGCGCACAAAATACAACGACGCGGATAGCAAACTCCGCTGCCATGATTATAACTATCATTTAATGCGCCTGCAAACAGAAGGAGACAGATCGAGTAGAATGCTGGCGTGGTTGTTGCGCGAGGATAGACAGCAGTCCCCAATTGGGGCCATCCGAACTGACGCACATGGCATGGTCACCACACAGGCGGAGATAAACGGAACATTCAGAGAATATTACTCAAATTTATACACCAAACGCACCTCATGCACTCCCACGCAACTCAAGTCTTTTCTCTCGGAATCCCTCCTACCACAGCTTGCACAGATCGATAGGGAAGCAATAGAAGCCCCCCTGACAATGGGGGAAATAGAATTAGCTCTAGCACAGATGCCCAGGAATAAAGCGCCTGGCTCAGATGGCCTTCTAGTAGAGTATTACACTGCATACTCGGCCTGCCTAGGACCCCATCTCCTGAAGGTGTTCGAAGAAGCGTGGGCTAACGAATGCCTACCCACATCACAGAGAGAAGCAATGATAGTGGTGCTCCCCAAACAGGGCCGCAATCCCACAGATGTCAAATCCTATAGACCACTATCGCTCCTAAACTTAGATTGCAAAATACTGGCAAAAGTCTGGCAAATAGACTAGCCCCTGTCATGCACACCATAATACATGATGATCAAAACGGCTTTATACCAAGGCGTAACACCTTCTTAAATATTCGTAGATTACTGTGCATAATGGGGGAAATGTACTCTCGCTGGATATTGAAAAGACGTTTGATACGCTTGAGTGGGACTATCTGTTCTCTACAATGAACCGATTAGGGATAGGCCCCAACTACATACGCTGGGTCCGGACATTGTATTCTGGCCCACAAGCCAGGGTGAAGACAGAGGGGTGATCTCCGACATTTTTTTATTTCTAGGGGCACGAGACAGGGATGCCCACTATCCCCGCTATTGTTTGCAATAGCAATGTAGCCATTAGCGGCAAGAGTGCGCTCCATGGAACACAGCTGGGGAATAGTCAGGGGAGGGGTCCATCATACAATTTCACTTTATGCAGATGATGCATTAATATATATCCAGAAAGGCCACGTGCTTGTCCCATCAGTAATATCTCTTCTGGCTGAATTTGGTGCCCTGTCGGGCTTGGTGGTGAATTGGGAAAAGTCATGTGCGTTCTCGCTTGTAAAACGGACACTTGAACGACAAGGGGCCCCTTCGATGGGGCGCCTGAAATGGTGCTTTGAAACATTTAAGTACCTCGGGATAAACATATACCACAACACAGAGGATCTCAGAGATGGGAACCTGGGCAGGGCGTTGGCCACTATAAAAGGCTCGCTGCAGTTCTGGAATAAGCTGCCACTCTCTCCGCCAGGGAAGGTGGCAATTGCGAACATGCTGATTTTGCCCAGGCTGTTATACTACTTCGCGGCTTTGGCGATCAATATCCCCAAAAGCTTCTTCGGCAACTTGAACACAGCACTCCTGCAGCTCATCTGGGGCGGGGGCAGAGCTCGGGTGGCTCTGGCCATGCTGCAGTGGCCGGTAGACATGGGCGGCATGGGGGCCCCTTACTTTGAATACTACTATGCAGCAGCACAGTTACAGTGGGTTCAGAATTGGATCCACAGACAGGCCCTGGAGGGAAGCCATGCAGCTGAGGACCTGGTTAAAAGGAACCCCCCTGTTAATGTGGCTGTCATCTAAGCACTCTAAGGCAGATATCGTTGTACCGCTGCTGGCAGTGGCGCATGCCTGCTGGGTCAAATATGTGCAGGGCAGGAGCTTCAAGCTCCCCTACACCCCATACATACCGCTGGATCACCTACCGGGGTGGACTGGGGTGCACACGCAGGTATTGGCGGTGTGGACGGAAGCAGGGGTGCAGACAGTGGGCGATTGCTTTGAGGACGGTAAACTAATGTCATTCGAGGCCTTACAGGCCCTATCCGACATAAATCCTGGTCAATTCCTGACATATCACGCCATATGCCACGCAATTAAAAAAGCATGGGAGACAGGCACCAGAGAACCAGAATCTTCCCCTGTAATTCACCATATATTACAATATGACGCCCAATCAAAAGTAATATCAAACCTATGCAAAATCCTAAATAAACCCCCCGAGCCGCACGCGGAGAAAGCCAGGGAGAGATGGAACGCCGTTCTCCCTGTCCCGATCGCACTAGCCGAGTGGCCGAATGCTCTGCAACACTTCCGTGGAGTGTCAAGGAATCCCAGATTCAGGTACACCCAGTTTAACTACACGCATCAAACATACTTGTCACCTGCTAGGATAAAACGCATGTTCCCAGACTCCGACCCGGTTTGCCCTAGATGTAAAACGCCGCTAGCACACTTCTATCACATGGTCTGGGAGTGCCCTAACATACAAAAATCTTGGATGGAGGTGGTACAGGAGATCTCTGAACTAACGGGGCTGGCACTGGCGGTAGAACCCAAATCCTGCTTGCTGGGGCTTAGGTCAAGATCTAAAAAACTAAGACACTTGCACAAATTTGCAGACTTAGCCTGCTTAATGTACAAAAGATTAATAGCTATGCATTGGAAGGCACCCACAGCACCCGCCCGGAAATCTTGGAGCACCCTAACATTACGCTGGGCCCGTACGGAATACCAGGTATTAAAGAAGTTGGCGCGGGAGGGACAACAGCACACAGGGTGTACCGCTTGGGAAACACTGGTAGCCAAACTTGAGGCAAAAAATGATGATAAACCCCCATGAACTGGGGAATGCAGGGACTGAATAACCAGCTCATATCCCTCAGTGCACCCATCACAGGAGCACAACCCAACTCGCAGCACATCAGCATTAATTAGGCTTGCACACTCCCTCACAGGTACACTGACAGTACACCAACCCACTGGCACATGCACAATTATAATACACAGGGCCAACACCTAATCTCCATTAGTATCTATACTTGCAGGGCCCATAGAGAGCCCATAATAGGCGACAGGCAACACAGTTCCAGACGCAAGAGGGCTCACACCAATCATATGCGCGATCCCTTAGCAGTTACTGAGTAGGCGCTAAAGAACTCAGTTAATGCAGCATATAAAGATTCTGAAGGATAAATAGTGATCCGAGATGTGTTTGTCGTGTGAGGTTTGGGGTTATTAGATGTTTTTCTTTTAAGCAGTTAAGTGGAATCCTGTGGATGCTAATTGTATTGCATGCAATGTGTTTCGGATATATAAAATCAAAAAATCAATAAAAATAAATGAAAAAAGAAGGTGGGAAAGGGTTAATCTTGTGGAATTAGGGTGTTGGTTAATGAATAATGAATTATTTCCTTGGGAAGCTTTCCAAGTTAAACTCATGTTGACACCGGTTCAGAATAGACTCTGCAGCACTTGGCATAAATAATTATCCAAATTGAATCCACATGGGAAACAGTCAAGGTTTTACTTAATCCACTCACTGTCTGCAGAAAGATTGGTCAATGGGCACATTGGTACTGAGTCTCCAAGAATGATTTTGAAACTCTTGTGAGCCATACTGAACAAATGGGTAAAGGAAACAGGCAAACATTTAATACAGGAAGAATGAACACAAGCTTGTCAATTTAACCATAGAGGATTAAGAGGACTCAATTTTAGGGAGATCTTTGCTCAGTGGTTGATATACTATACACCAACATTACTGCATAGCTGGAATTTTAATAGTCCCAATCACTGTCTTAGATGTCTTGAACTCCGAGCGTGGGTCTTTAAGATTTGGGGATGTCATAGGTAAGGAGAATTTTCTGCAAAGGTTTTTGTCAAGCACACAGGTCTCATTTGGAGTTGAGGTAAACTTTGTTATAAGTTCCATTCTTTTTACTAGTTAGTGGCAATTGAGGGGTAAATCAAGATGTGCTGTACCTAGTGGTTTATATCTGTGTTCATAGCATGCTCTGTGCATACTACTTATGGAGATCAAGTGAACCCTCAGAATTTCAAATGTGGCTTACTACTTTGACCAAGGTATATATAAAATAATATATGTGCCAGAAGGGTGGAAAGGAGGGAAGTTCTTTAGGATCTGGAAATATGTTGCACACTTCATAAATTAATGATGTAATCTGCATATTTTTGGGGTTGGGCCAAAATCGCGGAGTTTCGCTCTGCAGAAACCTGCAGAGTTACACTAAAAGACTGCAAGATTCTGTGGATTTCTGCGAAATGGTGGAAAAAAGCATGTCGCACTGCTGATTTTTAGAGTCAAGAGCTCATTCCACATCGAAGAAATCAACACAAATGGCACCACATGAAATGCCAGAGGGCACTGCTTCTTGAGTTGATTTTGCTGCCCCTCGAGGAGCTTTTCTACTCAAACAAAAGATTTTTGCTCTCAAACGGTCACAACTGCCCTCGTTGGGGAATTCTCACTGTGTACCTTCCTGGCGACCAATAATTACTCTAAGGGATGCCAAATCTCACTTGCACTTGCCAACTTACTGTTGGTAAATGCATGTGAAAAAAAGACTCCACCAAACGTCGGTTGGCAAAATTTGTCCAGAACTCTGTGTTACAAGTGTGATGTGGAGTGACCAAAATTCTACCAACTCCACCGGCGGTGCAGAATTTATCACCCACCCCTATATATTAAGTTCTATATATCACCTTAGTGAGCTTCTGTTTGTTCTTTATAACTAAGATGTATTCCCAGTATCTCATGAATGCAATGTTTATTATAATATGTCTGTGCAATAATCTCATCTAGTATGAAGTATTTACATCTCTGTTCTTCTAAACTGGAAGCCACTTTGCTATAAGTATCAATCAGGTAACCTAATTAAAAACAAAACAAACAAAAAAAAAACTTACCACCGGGAAGGTCTATTCATCTGAATATTAATTTTAATATACCCCTACGTCTCTCTTATTTCACTGTGTATCTTCCACAGTACAATGTTTCAGTGCCTCTTTGCCATGTTTGCACTATGTAAATACCAAATACATAAATACATACATACCATCATACACACACCAGCCATGGTCGCAATACATCCTCCTAGTCATCTTGGGTCATAGAGCAAAGATGTATCACCCATACCTATATTAGATATGGACTGACATCTGCTTTCAAAGATTTCATGTGCTTCTTGGTTCATATGCACTGATTAATAAACTTTATCCATATATGCCACTTTTCAAATATTGAACAATAGTACTGTTAGAAAGTGGTTTATTAGTTAGGATGGATTGGTTCCCTGCAAGTAATACAGTCTAGTCATAGGTTTCAGTAAGTTAAACCTAAGCTCAACACTGGGTAGCTTTGGTACAGAGCTGACAGGCTTGTTGTGTAGCTCATGCTTTACTATCTAAGATGCATTTGCTTCATTAAAAACATTTACTGCCTTTGTTTGTCATTGTATATATGAGACTAATGTAACTGAGAGAAACGGATGAGACCTGAGTGACCACGACTTCCATGAGAGACCAATTATGTCATGCGCTCAGCTGCCCAGTCATCCCTGCCCCTGGGTAGAGATGAGGCACTACTAGTTAGCAGGAGCAAAACCCCGATTGGAGCAACAGGTGTCACCTGCAGTGAGTTAGACTGAGGGGGTCATTACAACATTGGCGGTAAAAGGCGCTTACCGCCGTGAAGAAGACCGCCAATACACCGCTGCGCTCGCGGAATTCCGCCACAGCTATTATGACACACATTTCGGAATCCGCCGAAATTCAGTCACCCACACAAGTCCGCCACACCAAAGGTCAGTGTTAAAATGGCGAAAACAAAACCTCCACCTCCACGCCAACAGAAACACGCCCATGCTATCACGACCCACTAATCCACGCGGCGGTCTTTCAACTGCGGTATTCCATTGGCGGTACACACCGCCTCGCTCAAAATACACACACATCTCCAAAACACCGCCACACTGGACAATTACAAATACACACACCTGATACACATACAAACACCACTCCGACACACCCAACACAATATAAAACACACACCCACATCACCCACAAACCCCTACGACAACAATTCTGAAAGAAGGCCAGAGAGACAGCACTGATTAGACAATCCCACCACACAGAGGCACACAACACCATCACCCACACAACATCCACGCACAAAACACCACACACCACTATACATCACTACACTCATCACCACATACACCAGCTCACACATCACACACACCACCCCATGGCACGCCAAAGACACCCCCGCTTTTCCGAGGAGGAGCTCAGGGTCATGGTGGAGGAAATCGTACGGGTAGAGCCACAGCTATTTGGCTCACAGGTGCAGCACACCTCCATAGCCAGGAAGATGGAGCTATGGTGAAGAATAGTCGACAGGGTCAACGCAGTGGGACAACACCCAAGAAATCGGGAGGACATCAGGAAGAGGTGGAACGACCTACGGGGAAAGGTGCGTTCAGCAGTCTCCAGGCACAATATCGCGGTACAGAGGACTGGCGGCGGACCCCCACCTCCTCCCCCACAACTAACAACATGGGAGGAGCAAGTCTTGACCATCATGCATCCAGAGGGCCTCGGAGGAGTCGGTGGAGGAATGGACACTGGTAAGTCAAATCTTAACTATCATATCCCCCACCCTACCGGCATGCTATCACACACCCCCACCCTCACACCCTCACCCATCACTCAAACTCCTCACTGATGTACTAAGAACACAAACCACACATCCCAACACCAAGCCCTGCATGACACAACTAAGCATGGTCACCACTCCCCAAAGCATTCTCACTGCACATACCCAGAACAACCCCCTAACCATCATCACACAAGCCCCCACACAGGAAAGCTTGCACTGGGGTACACAAAACCCACCCATTGCACACCATGACACACACACATGCAATAATCATGCTCTTATGCCCCTGCAGGATCACGAAGGACCGTCACCACACCGGAGGGTCCAGACATCTCCACTCCACCCACAGAAGAGGCCCACAGTGACGATAGCAGCTCTGCCCTACTGGAGCCTGATGACCAGCCCGGACCATCGTGGGCCTCGGGACAGTCGGTTCCCCTTGCACATGCACAGCCCAACACTGACCTACCACCCTCTGGTAACACCAGCACAGCACCTACCCAGCGGGCCCAAACTCCCTACCCAGGACAGGTCAATCAGCTGTGTGTCCACCTCTACAGGGAACCCAGGATAACCCACCACCCCAACAACAACAGGGAGCTGGGGGCAGTGGTAGTGGGCACATGGTCCAGGGGACGGAGGCACAGGAACACAGGGGAACTGGGAGGGCTGCTGTGCGACAGGGGGCGGACAGGCCAAGGGAACCCACTCTCCACGAGGCCTTCTCCTCCATCATGGGAGCATACCACCACTCCCAGGAGACGATGGCGACAGTCCTGGTCAAATTTCGGGAGACCCAGCGCCTGCAGGAGGAACAGTATTTGGTGTTCAGGGAGGAGCTCAGGACCATCAGCTCCGCCTTGGGCACCATCGTAGGGGTGCTGAAGGACATACAGCAGACCTTGAGGGACACCGTGGCACTCCAAGGGACCCCTGACACTAGCCAGGACGATGAACTGCCCACCACCTCCACCGGCGCTAGTGGACAGGACACCCCGCCACAGGACCACCACACCAGCACCCCACCCCCTGCAGACGGACAACCACCACGCAAGCGGTCCCTGAGATCCAGGAACAGGACAGAGCAAGATGGCAAGACCCCCGCCAGGAAATGAGACCACCCTGATTGTCCCCCCACCATCCCACTTTGTTACCCTGTCCATACTTTAACTGCCCCAGCTACACTTCCTATGCCCAGATGGGCAGTGCACCTGTGAGACTAATAGACTGGTCTCTGCCATGGACATTCCTCCACCATCACCCATCACCATTTAACTACCCCCCTCCATTTTTGAGCACTTAAATAAACACCCTTGAACCACAAAACATTCTGGTGTCAGTCTATGATTTTGTAAAATGTATAATCAATGACAGTGTCTAAATGCTTTTTTAGTTGTTAAGGCAACATACCAATGTCACACATCACAAGTCCTTGAAGGATGCATGCAGATGACACACGTTGGTAACCACACCTGTGAAACCGTAATGGAAAGGAACAACTCAGTTACCAAATAATCTCAGTAAATTACACACAGGATAGAGTAAGACGTGTGACAGTGAATGTAATGTTATAAATGAAAATGTTCTCACCTGTGTGTCACTGGAAATATTGCTGTATGACTGACTCCCTGTTGTCGTTGTCTTCTTCCTCAGCTTCCTCCTCATCACTGTCCACAGGCTCCACGGGCTCCACAGCTGCCACAACACCGTCATCTGGACCATCCTCCTGCAGAAAAGGCACCTGGCGTCTCAAAGCAAGATTGTGAAGCATCGAGCAGGCGATGATGATCTGGCACACCTTGTTCGGTGAGTAGAATAGGGAACCATCTGTCATATGGAGGCACCTGAACCTGGCCATCAGGTGCGTTTGATCACCCTCCTAGTCCGCCCATGGGCCTCATTGTAGTGTTCCTCTGCCCTGCTCCTGGGATTCCTCACTGGGGTCAATAGCCAGGACAGGTTGGGGTAACCAGAGTCCCCTAATAGCCACACACAGTGCCTCTGGAGTTGACTCATCATATCAGGGATGCTGCTATTCCGCAGGATGTAGGCGTCATGCACTGAGCCAGGGAACATAGCATTTACCTGCGAGATGTACTGGTCTGCCAAACAGACCATCTGTACATTCATGGAATGATAACTCTTACGGTTCCTGTACACCTGTTCACTCCTGTGGGGGGGGGGACCAGAGCTACATGGGTCCCATCAATAGCACCTATGATGTTCGGGATATGTCCAAGGGCATAGAAGTCACCTTTCACTGTAGCCAAATCTTCAACCTCAGGGAAAATGATGTATCTCCTTACGTGTTTCAGCAGGGCACACAACACTCTGGACAGCACGTTGGAAAACATAGGCTGGGACATCCCTGATGCCATGGCCACTGTTGTCTGAAAAGACCCATTAGCAAGGAAATGGAGCACTGACAGCACCTGCACGTCAGGGGGGATTCCAGTGGGATGGCAGATTGGTGACATCAGGTCTGGCTCCAACTGGGTACATAGTTCCTGGATTGTGGCACGGTCAAACCTGTAGGTGACGATTAAATGTCGCTCTTCCATTGTCAACAGGTCCACCAGCGGTTGGTACACCGGAGGATTCCACCATCTTCTCAAATGTCCCAGCTGACGGCACCTAGGATGGACAACAGCGAGGATCGAGTCATCTATTTTCCAGGTATGTATCCACAGTTACACAGAACACGACACCAAATGCAAAACCCTTCCTGTATGTGTGTTGAGTGTAGGCCTAGCTATGTGTGACGCAGAAGTAAATGGAGACATGTGGGCCCCTGAAATGGCGGCGGCCTGACCTCTAAACTGGGACAATGGGATTGTGGGGTAATTGCGTTGGAGTTGCACACCGTCGCGGTAGGCGATTGTAGACCTCGGCGCAGTGCTGCATTGGTTAACATTGCACCCTATGGGTCCCAGGAGCCAATGAGGAAGTGCGCCGGCGGTGATGATACGCACCGCCGCGGACGTCACCGCCATTTTCTATCTGTTCAATCACTAGGTACCTGATCTTCGACAGGAGAGGAGCTACACTGCAAGTGCTGCTGTGACCTCGGTCTGGAAGCGACGATGGCTGCTGCGTCTGGGGAAAGGGCCCCTGCCTTCACTGCTCAGGAGTTGGAGAAACTGGTAGACGGGGTCCTCCCCCAGTACACACTACTCTACGGTCCTCCAGACCAGCAGGTTAGTACACAGGGAGCACGTTGTATGGGCTAGGCCTGGGTGGAGAGGGCTGGTTGGAAGAGGGAAGGGGGCAGAGTTCAGGCAACATTAATGCATGTGAATGTATGTGCCACATGGCTAAGGTAGGGAGGGGGGCCTCGCACATTGACGGTGCGGTTGTTAATGACTTCTCTTCTTCCCTTGTGCATGTCATGTAGGTCAGCGCCCACCAGAAGAAGGACATTTGGCGTGCCATCTCCAAGGACGTCCGGACCCTGGGGGTCCACCAGAGACGGGGCACCCACTGCCGTAAATGATGGGAGGAAATTTGCCGCTGGAGCAAGAAGACGGCGGGGGCTCAGCTGGGGATGGCCTCCCAACGTGGGAGGGGTGTCCGTCGCCCCATGACCCCCCTGATGTTCAGGATCCTGGTGGTGGCCTACCCGGAGTTGGATGGGCGCTTGAGGGCATCACAGCAGACACAAGGGGGTGAGTACAACTTCATTCTGCGGACTTTGCGCGCAGTGGAGGGCTCTGCGTGGGGGAGGAGGCATGTGGGTGTACCTAGGCCAGGCAGAAATAGTTAGACTAGGCCCCTCCGTAATGCAGGCCATGTGGCACCCTACCCCACCTCAGTAGAGTGCCAAGTACAGGTATAGATGCCCCTGTGGCATCCATGTGTGCAGATGTCCACCATAGCCATGTAGGCCAGATCCCAGGAATTGCATCTGTAGAGGCCAGGAGCACAGCGTAGTGCAGGGGGCTGCTGTGTGTGTATTGTCCGCCAACGGTCGCGGTATGCCATGCACTCAACCTGTCTTTCTTCTGTCTCCCCCCCCCCTTTTTATACTCTCCCTGTTCTTTTGTTCATCAGCATCGTCAGGCGGAGGTACAGTGGCACCGGAGCATGAGGGAGCTGCATCCCACATGGCCATGGAGGGCCACACCACGGACTCAGAATGCACCAGTGGGACGGAGGGCGAGGGGAGCTTCACGTCGGCCACCGGATCACCAAGCAGCGACATAGACGCGTCCGCCGATGGGAGCTCCCTTGTGGTGGCGGCACCATCTGTGCACCCCACTTCTACAGGTACAGCCGCCACCTCCCCTACCAGCACCGCCCTCCCAGCAGCCCCTCAGCATTCGCCCCGTGCCCGCTCACTCAGGAGGGTGGGCATCACCTTCACCCCAGGCACCTCAGGCCCTGCCCTAGTCACCCCTGCTGCCCTCAGTGAGGAGGCCATTGACCTCCTCAGGTTACTCACTGTTGGGCAGTCTACCATTGTGAATGCCATCCAGGGTGTAGAAAGGGAGTTGCAACACGGTAATGCATTCCTGGAGGGCATTCATTCTGGTCAGGCTGTCCTTCAGCGAACCCTGCAATCTCTGGCCTCAGCACTGATGGCAGCCATTGTCCCTGTGTCTAGCCTCCCCCTTCCAACTTCCTCCACCCAGACACAATCCCCTGTACCCCAGCCTATCCCAAGCACACCATCAGACAAGCATGCACACACCCCAACACACAAAAGTAGCTCAGGCAAACATAAGCACCACACATCCCACAGGCACTCACACAAGCACCATACCCATGCAGACACACCAACATCCACTGCCTCCACTGTGTCCCCCTCCTCGTCGTCTCCCTCCTCCCTCCCAGTGTCGTCTACACTCTCACCTGCATGCACTACATCTACAGGCACTAGGACTCGCAGCAGTACACCCAGCACCACACCCCGCTCAACTGCACTCACCGCCTCCACTCCCATTTACACGTCCCCTGTGTCCTCTCCCAGTGTGTCTGTGACGCCCCCTCCCAAAGTACACAAAAGCGGGCACCCACACACCCAACATCCATCCACCTCACGACAGCCTCCAGTACCTGCACCTGCACCTGCTCCCAAAACACCTAAAGTGACACCTCCTACAACCACCTCCTCTTCCTCCACTCCCAGACCCCCTCCAACTACCCACCCCAGTGTTCGTCAGAAACTGTCCCTGTGTAAAGTTGACCTCTTTGCCCCCCTCTCCAATTCATCAGTCCCGTCGTAGCGCCTCAGCCAAAAAGCCTCCAATACCAGTGGTGCCTGTTCAAGGTGTGTGGAGTGCACCGGCCACCAGGGCAGGCAGTGTGACCCGGAGCCAAGGCACTGGCAGCCCACCCCCTGTAAAGGCTCTGAAATTGGAAACTGGCCGACGGGACCCTGTGAAGACTCCTGGAGGCAAAACAACTCACAGGGGTCCCAGGGGGATTGCAGAGTCAGCTGTGACTCCTCCAAAGGTGGGGAAGGGCCAGAGGAAGTCTGCACAGCCTAGTGTGAGCAGCACGGCGGAGAAGGGCGGCATCCTTCCCGGCGGTCGGGACGCCACCGCCAGCACCGTCGTCACTGGTCAGGAGACCACCGCCAGAGTCAGTGCCCAGGTGGGCCCAAGTATCGTCACTGGTCAGAAGACCACCGCCAGAGTCATTGCCCAGGAGGGCCCAAGTATCGTCACTGGTCAGGAGACCACCGCCAGAGTCATTGCCCAGGAGGGCCCAAGTATCGTCACTGGTCAGGAGACCACCGCCAGAGTCATTGCCCAGGAGGGCCCAAGTATCGTCACTGGTCAGGAGACCACCGCCAGAGTCAGTGCCCAGGAGGGCCCAAGTATCGTCACTGGTCAGGAGACCACCGCCAGAGTCAGTGCCCAGGAGGGCCCCGGCTGCAACAGCCCCGCTGGGCAATGAGGGAACGTCATGCCACACACCAATGCCCAGTCCAGAGAACGTCATGCCACACACCAATGCCCAGTCCAGAACCGCCATGTCAAAGCACCGCTGAACAGTCCAGAACCGCCATGGCAAAGCACCGCTGAACAGGGCATGCACTGCCATGGCAAAGCACAGCTGAACAGTCCAGAGACCGCCATGGCAAAGCACTGCTGAACAGTCCAGAAACGCCATGGCAAAGCACTGCTGAACAGGGCATGCACCGCCATGGCAAAGCACTGCTGAACAGTCCAGAGACCGCTATGGGAAAGCACCGCTGAACAGGGCATGCACCGCCATGGCAAAGCACCGCTGAACAGTCCAGAGACCGCCATGGCAAAGCACCGCTGAACAGGGCATGCACCGCCATGGCAAAGCACCGCTGAACAGGGCATGCACCGCCATGGCAAAGCACCGCTGAACAGTCCAGAGACCGCCATGGCAAAGCACCGCTGAACAGTCCAGAACCGCCATGGCAAAGCACCGCTGAACAGGGCATGCACCGCCATGGCAAAGCACCGCTGAACAGTCCAGAGACCGCAATGGGAAAGCACCGCTGAACAGGGCATGCACCGCCATGGCAAAGCACCGCTGAACAGGGCATGCACCGCCATGGCAAAGCACTGCTGAACAGTCCAGAGACTGCCATGGCAAAGCACTGCTGAACAGTCCAGAACCGCCATGGCAAAGCACCGCTGAACAGGGCATGCACCGCCATGGCAAAGCACTGCTGAATAGTCCAGAGACCGCCATGGCAAAGCACTGCTGAACAGGGCATGCACGCCATGGCAAAGCACCGCTGAACAGTCCAGAGACCGCCATGGCAAAGCACCGCTGAACAGGGCATGCACCGCCATGGCAAAGCACAGCTGAACAGGGCATGCACTGCCATGGCAAAGCACTGCTGAACACTCCAGAGACCGCCATGGCAAAGCACTGCTGAACAGTCCAGAACCGCCAGGGCATGCACCGCCATGGAAAAGCACTGCTGAACAGTCCAGTGACCACCATGGCAAAGCACCACTGAACAGGGCATGCACCGCCATGGCAAAGCACGTATGTACTGAACTAACAGCGACATAAAGACAATTAGGACAGTTTGTGATGCAAACATTAAATACAAAACCAGCGCGTGCTGCTACACCACAACCACATGCAGAGACGCCAGGTATAAACCCTGCGACTGTACATTCGATCATGGGTAAAGTACCCACCAAACGAGAGGAAACTCTGTTTTGGTTAGCACAAAAAATAAATGCGCTGGAAGCAGTATTTCCCCATACGGGACCTCAGGATAAACATAGAATTCTAACGATGTGCTTGCCATTTGGGATGGTCCCTACAGTAGATAACTGTAATACCTGGGGCACGGTATTTGCCGCGCTCTATACAACCGCGCATGGTACACCAACACTTGCCAATTTACCGGAAGTGTTAAAGCAAATTCAAGAAGCATACAGGGCTGCCCCGGCCCTGGACTTGGGGATGCAATTGATGGGTAATTTTGCCATGGTATCCTCAATAATTTTAAGTAATCTCAAAGAGGAAGCAATCGCACTAGCAGTGCTCATGGGGATCTGTGATGTTCCTCAACAGGATCAGGAACTAGAGCTGCCTAAAATTATTGCAGAGACCTATTCTAGTATTGGTTGAGATAGTCTAGGGGCCAGACCAACTAAAGCACAATTTCAGGGCAAATCTAATGATTTTTTTTCCAAGCAAGCTCCTGAGGTTAATAAGAAACAATGGGATAAAAAACAACAAACCCCTAAAAAAGAAAGGGGAGAATCTCCAGGTATGGCGACCCCACAGAATAGATATATTCTCAGAAATAGAGATAATATAAAAACACCTGACAGATATCAATATACTGATACACGCCAATCTTGTTCCTTTCAGGAGTCATCAGAAAAATGCAGTGAGAGAGGTGGGCGATCAGAGCGAAGAACAGAGTATGTGAAACCGAGACAGGAATCACAACGCTCATCAGAGATTTCTATTAAAAAGTAAGGGAAACCTCCCCATCAGAAACCCAAATTTAAAAAGAAAAAAATGGCAGCAGTCGCGGTACGACATGCCACTCAAGAAGAGGGTCCTCTTGAAGAACAGGAAGTGGGCACTAGCACTGCTAGACAGCGCAGCAGAGGTCACAATAGTTCGCCGGAGTCTTCTAGAGCATCTGGAGGAGAAAGCAACTGATGACTTTCTACAAGTAGAAACTGCAGACATGCATCTCTCCATGACTGATAGGGTGAATAAAGTAACGCTACAGTTAGAAGTGGACATTGAATGCATAATAGATGCAATCTTTTGGGATCATGTAGTAAATATATATGATGTCTTGTTGGCTGAACAAGATTGGCCACCTGAATTTTCCGTACCTGCCCATCTTCATTCCCGCCCCTTGTTCTGGAGGAACTCACTAAATCCTATGCCATTGATTGGGCAATGGCACGGGCATCTGCAATGTATCGCAATCATGTAGGATGGGATAAAGAATCCCCCTTCCATGTAATTCCCATTAAAAATGAACCTCAACCCCAACCTCAATACCCAATAAAACATGAAGCGAAAGCACCTATGAGAGAAATACTCACACAACTAGAGTACCAGGGCGTAATTGAACTCTGTTTCTCCCCAATGAATAATCCTTTATTTCCAGTAGCCAAACCAGACCATTCATACAGAATAGTTTTAGACTACAGACACTTAAATGGTCATACACGCACATATGCTATGCAAAACTCACATAGCACAGCACTGATGAACAACATAGTGGGTAAAAAATACAAAACAACACTGGATATTTCCAATGGTTTTTTCTGCCAGAATATAGCGCTTGAGAGTAGAGACTTAACAAGTTTCAGCGCACTAGGCTTCTAGAAAAAATTCGGTAGTTTACCTTAGGGGTACAAGAACAGCCCAGGACTGTTTGCAGCTCGTGTGACTGCAATCTTGCACGACATTGATCCTGAAGCATTGTCCTATGTAGATGATATCAATCTTACAGATGATGAATTGCTACAACATTTAAGACGGGTAGCCTGCATTGTTGTGGGATTTTCTGAATTTGGCTACAAATTAAACTTAAAAAAACCAAAAATATCCTTCCTTAGCGTCTTGTTTCTGGGATATGAGCTATCAAGTGAAGGAAAGAGCCTAGCGCCACATTTCTTAGAAAAATGCACAACAGTACAACCTCCAAACACGCTAAAAAAACTCCAATCTCTATTGGGTTTTCTAAATTTTGGCAGAACTTACATTCCAGATTTTCTTCACGCATTAAACCTTTATATGACTTAATACATCCTGACTTTTCAAGTAAATTTTGGACAGTCAAACACACACGAATACTTAGGGAACTGCAGACAGACATGCTTGCACCACAACACCTACACACAAGGGACAACAAAACACACTTGGTCATCAGAGTAATTGCTGGGAGCATTGGTTTCACTTATGTAACCTTTAATGAGGGTGAGCCAATCCCGATAGCTTACAAATCACATTTGTACTCAGTAGCAGAACAACGCTTTGCTCCCACTGAGATAATTCTCACTGCTGTTCAGATGGCTGTCATTAAAGAAAGACCTCTAGCCCAGGGCAAACACATTATTGTTGTTTCTCCAATTCCAGCCCTAGAGGCTGTCACAAAAGCAAGCATCCCTAATGCTAAAGCATTACATCCACGTTGGATACAGTGGGCCACGTCTTTGACAGCCACTGATGTAGACTACATCTTTGACCCAAAGTTACAAACTCAAGAATTTCTGCAATACGAGCTGGAATATCCAATTCCAGCAAACACATTGCCTATTTCACTGGGTCATGTACACTGATGGCTCAGCACAACCTGCAATTGGCACAAAGCATCAATACTCTGCTGCTTGCGCAGTTGTAAGCGGCTATATGGAGGACAATAAATTCTCTCCACTCCATACATTTACGCAAGCCCTAGGGGATTGCACAGGACAATTAACAGAGCTCAAAGCTCTGGTGATAGCATTGGAACATACGGATCCTGCACAGTATACAATGATTGTTTGTGATTCGTATTATTGTGTCCAGTCCTTCAATGAATACCTGCATTATTGGTGCCAGAATGGGTTCAGAGATTCTAAAGGCAATACCATTAAACACAGACTTCTGTGGGGGAAAGTAGCGGATCTAAAGGAAACGCTACCAATTGTCCATGTTGTACACACACTTGGGCACCAGCGCTTTGGAATACACATTGCTGGGAATACATTGGCTGATGAAGCAGCAAAGTCAGCAGTGGCTGTAGCTGCTGTTGCTGCAGTAACTCGCTTGAGTTCGAAACCGGACGCAGACATATATGGGCTGCCGTGAAAGCTATGGCTGATGGTAAATCCTATCCAAAAGCATTTCCTGACAAATATTCCTACCAAATGTGAGGTTTCCTGCACGCTGAAGTTAAGATACCAGGTGTAGGGGTGCGAGATATTCCCAACAAAAATGTAAGACCACAATTGATTAAAGCAGCGCACTAAGGGGTAGCATCTGCCCATGCTGGTGTGACGGCTACAATATCAATCTTACGAGCCCGCTATTGGTGACCAGGCCTCTACAAAGAGACCAAGCAGTATGTCCTTTGTTGTGACATCTGCCAACAAATTAAAGTTTCTACTGCCAAACGCTGCCTGCAGACACCCCTCTTGATTTCTAATAAAACTTTACAATGCGTGTACTTGGACCACTGCGGTCCCCTTAACCTTTCCTCCATGAATTCCTCTCATACACAAATAATGTGATGCAGTCTGTACATTTGTCTCTACACTGACTTCTCTTTGGCTAATCTGCTGTGTGTTTGTGGGTTTCTATCGAGGAATTACCGTCTTCGTTGATGGTCATTGCGGTGTGTTGTTCGGAAAGGTGGTTTCTAAGTAGTTTTTTATGGATTATACATGTGCCTTATTATTGCCGTGGTGACGTGTTTTAGAATGATATCGTGGTAAATGAACATGACACGCATCATTCAAAATCTTCATTTTGACACAAAGCAAGGAACAGCAAGACCGTGTCACTTAAAAAAAACACGAATTACCTTTTTCACACAGATGTGCTTTTTCGTTCACACTAATCTGTGTATTTCACTGCGCTGAACTTGTGCCTGCACTGTCACCTAGTATTTCTAGGCCCTAATATGTACAAGCCTTCCCTTTATGGAACTGCTGCTCCGAAAGGTACACCACAACATTCCTCACGTAGGGACCACTTCTATGTGCCCACTGACCGCCGCCACAGAATGAGATAGATGTCTGGCAACTCTAAGCGTGTTCATTTTAATGAAGAAGCACGCTGTACCCATGCGTTCATTTATTATTATCAAGTACCTTGAAAAGCTTTCTTGACACCCTGAATTTTTAGCATCAGTTTTCCCAGTTGCTTATATCATGAACATTTTGGACGCGGAAGAGGTTTGGAGCATACATAGATTGAAAAGAAACAGAACATGCCTTTGCAGTTTTGCTTGAATCTTTTTATCTATCCTTCTTACTTGATGTAGTATTGGATTACTTAAGGTCCCCCTTTTTTAGGATGAACTTTCAGTGTGGCTGAGGATACATGCACATTAGGAACTTAGATAAGTATTCTTTTAAGAAAAGTACTCTACTCTTCATATGCCCTCGTAAAAACACACAATGACTGCAAACGTCATCACGTTAAACGTTGGCTATACTGTTAAAGCTTTTAGTTGATATACACCCCATGATGTAAAAAAGGCCACGACCTCTTGTTTCCAAAAGCTCATAGCATACCCCAGTGATATTAGTACTCTGGTGGAAAACGTTTACTATAGAAAGAATCAATGGAGGAGTGCTGGTGAGAAGCATATTTCTCTAATTGTGATTACGAAAACAACAAACGTGCACCAAAAGTGGCCGTGGCCTTGATGGTATGAAAAACTGCCAGGCGAATACAGAACACAAAACAAGTACCATTCTTCTACCAGTGACCATCGTGCCTTGTATGGTTTTCGATGTTTGCAAGTAGAGCTCCAGGCAAAGCCTTCATCTTCTGGTTACTGCTAGCGTGGCACCTCTAAAACTGCACGCTAAACACTTTACTAATCTTTTTTGTGCTTTCGTCCTCTAAAATTAGACCAATTTACTCTGTGTCCAGGGGAATACAAAGTGTTTTCCCTTGAGCTCAACAGATGGTTGCAGTTTACGACATCACCGCAGGACCAGACTCACAGTGAATTTAATCAGTGTTCTCTACATGCGCTTATCCCTGCCACGGACGTCACGGCCACTCAGCTGCTAGAGTCTGGGCTAATGGCAGTTCTAGGAGACAAAAACATTTTTGCGGTGCAAGGACAGCAAGTTTTATGCAAAGTTGTTAATCGTTTGCATGCTGTAGAAAAATATTGTTTTAAAAGTAGGCATGCGGGACAGTGAAATTGAATGGCGTGTCTCGATAAATAAGTATGATCTAACAGTTCTTTTGGTGCATATTATCTATGAAGCTTCATGACAACATCGCTAAGGAAAAAACTTCATGCACACCTCGTTTAATGCAGGTTCTACCGCTGCAATAACGACTAATTTATTGGTATCCTTGTCCTTTCACTCTTGCCCGTCTCCCGTGCACAATCTTCTAAAATCTTCCTCCTTCGTCCAACTGATGGCTCAAATAACCAAAACAACTTCCTGTAAAACCTTATTCCTTCCAACCTACCCGTAATAAACACAGGTGACAAACCTCTCTCAATCAACAACATAACACAGTCAACTGCTACTCTGCGCATGCCATCTCCACATTCCAGCTTCCGCCTCTTCGCTCCCGAGGCCCAAACCTCTCCCTCGTCTAGTGACTTTCTAATGACTTTCTAGTGAACAGAGCCAAAGAACATTCCATTAACTTAATCATTATTTCCCACCTATGTTTCATTATTCCATAACTCCTCTGGTACTGGCATCTTTCATCAGTTCTGGTTCCTTCTCAAGATCACAGAATTTCTTCCACTGCAAACAAGACAACACATCCGAAATACCATTGTCACTCCTGTCATGTACCTTAGTGTGAATGTAATATAGTAACTCAAGCAACCAAGCACAAAAGCTCTCAGTGATTGCATTATTTTAGCACTTTTGCTGTTTGTTTATTTACAATGCTCAATACTGAGATGTTATTCACATTAAAAGGTATTCCTATGTTCCTGAAACAATCTCCTCCTATCACCAAAGCTACCCCCAATGCGAAAAATTCAAAGAAAGCAATGCTCTGTCTCCCTTCTTTCAAAGCATTTGGCAACTCATCAACACTATACAAAAAGTGATTGATAGAATACTAATATTCTATATACTAGAGCACTAATTTCAGCCATTGGTAATTACTCAGGCCGCATCCCAATCCATTGCTATTTTGTACACCATGTCACCTCAGTTTGGACCCAGCTATGTGCAAAGCAGTCTCAGCCCTGCTCCAATAGGAACAACCCACCCCAAACTGCCAAGCCAGCTCGTCCCTGAACTGGAACACAAGCAACCCAGAACCAGTTTCACCCAAGTTATGGGCTCAACAGCCGGGTACATCATGGCTCCATTGACACAGTGTGCACAGGACCTACGTCCAGGCATACCCTTCTCACTTAGAGCCACACTAAAGTATACTAAATAGTGATGTATGGGATACTTGAATTAATCTCATCCACTAGCAGTTACTCAGGCAGCATCCCAATTCATTGTTATTTTGCAAACCATGTCTCCTCAGTTTTGACCCAGCTATGTGCAAATCAGTCTCAACCTTGCTCCATTCGGACCAGTCCAATCCAAACTGCCAAGCCTAGTCCTCCCTGAAACGGAACACAAGCAAACCAGGACTGGCTTTGCACCAGTTTTGGGCTCATCAGCCTGGCACAGCTTGATTCCAGTGACACAGTGTGAACAGGACTCACGCCTGGGCATACCAGTCCCACTTAGGGCGACACACTTAAGTATGCAAAAAAGTGATGGATGGAATGCTTGAATTATTCTCAGCCATTTAAGAATCCCATCCATCACTTTTTTGTGTACTTAGTGTGTCGCCCAGATGCGGGTCCCCTGCACACTGTATCACTGGTATCAAGCTGTACCCAGCTGAGGATCTCTCACCTCTATCCTCAGCTTATTCCAAATCATTTAAGATTATTCTTTGGCTGATTGTAGGTTCTCTGCCCAGTGTTCTGTCTGCAGATGTTTGTAACCGAACCTGAAACTAAAATTAAAAACCTCTAATAACCAAATTGTATCCTCTGTCCTATCATACTATTACAACCAATACCTCAGCTTCTGCTGCCTAATTGGCAAAAGAGCCTTCTTCTCACCTGCTACTGACCCTTTCTGCCACCTCTTTGTTGATGTTGAGCCTGGCATGACCCCCCTTTATGGTCCCTGCCCTATTCCTACTGTACTGTTACAATGTGTAGTGTCTTGCATGATTTAGAATGGAACATTTCTTTCTCCCAGCAGACTCCGTATCATCACTAGAACAGAATGGAATGATAGCTTGGATTAGAATATTAAAGTTCACAGAACATGCAGAGGAATTAAGATGTGTGATTTACAGCTCTGTGTTTGGCCTAGCCATTTGCGGCACCTAGGCTGGGAAAGGCGCCACAACTGGTGGTGAGACAGGAGATAAGTAATCCAAAGAAGAAAGTGCTTTTCTGGAAAGTTTGCTGTGGTCCAAGCAAACTCCTCATGTGTGCCACATGTGCCTTCGTTGAAGTGCTGAGTAAACAGTTGGCGTATGTGGAGTCATAGTGCAGCTCCAGCTGGTGTGAAGCATGTGAATGGAAAGCGCATCACTAAGAAGGCTATGCATTGTTGGTCAAGAAGCTACGACTAAGATCATACAAAAAGGTACAGCACTGCCACTCAAAATAAAGTTTTACATTGTATGGACTGTTAGTGCTTAAGGAGGATTCAAACAGGTTAAAAAAAAATTAAAGACAATTATCGGATACCAAAAAGTGCTGCAAACCGGAGTTCAACCAGCTGTAAAAAAAGGTCATCACAATAGGATCAATCAAATACATAAAAGGGGCATTTTCTTACCTGATCCAGTTAGACAGAGTCATCACAGTGGACGGTGGCCCCAAGAGCAGTGCCCGGGGTTGTGTTTACGGAGTGGTCCATATTCACAGCAGCTAGAAACTTGGCAGAAAGCTGTTCTGCGGATGGAGCCCATCAAGGACAACCCTAAGGCCGGCCCATTGTGGTGCCAGGGTAAGGGCATGAATGGAATTGATCCTGGGTTCTGGCCAGAGGGGCCAGGGAGAGCTCAGATCCCGACATCAGTAAGTTCCACACTGGTCTACAATGCTGCTTCCTTCCTAAAACCACCACCACCTTTCGATACTGACAAAAAGCAACATATTGTTGATAGATGGACTGCCTGGATAGAGGCATTTGAAGATTTCATTGATTCACTCGAAGAGACTAATAACAGAAAGTTTATCAAAGATTTAAAAATCTTGCTGGTGATGGTGTGAAAGAAGTCATAAAGAAAATGCTGAGAACTGACAACGAAGTCACATACTGTCAGATTAAGAATGCACTGAATCTCAAATTCAATCCAGTACCAAAAGTTGATTATGAAAGATATGTTTTCAGTCAAGAACGTCAAAGAGTTGGTGAATAAACAGATGAATTTGTGGAAAGACGCCACACACTCATCAGACACTGTAAGTTCAATGACTTTAATGATGAAGAAGCCATGTGGCTTAGAGTTATTGATGAATGCTTGTCCGATTCATTCAGACAACCAATGCTGAGAGAAACACTTAGGGCCTCATTACTAGGTTGGCAGGCCGACCGCCAGCCTGCCAGCCCCTTGGAGAGGAAACCACCCTATTACAAGGTTTCCATTGGGCTGACCAGTGGAAACATCTGAAACCTGAGGTTTCCACCAGTCAGCCCAGTGGAAAACTTGCAGCAGCATTGGCCTCGGCTTCTCATGGAGCCAAGGCCAATCTTGTCGCACAGAGGGTGCTCCCAGCACCCTCGTAATACACACTGTCTGCAAAAGCAGACAGTGTGCATTCCGTGGGTACTGAGTATGGGGTCCACTGCACTGCCCATGCCATTGACATGGGCAGTGCAGGGACCCCCTATGTGACCCCCATCATTGGCTTTCTGCCAGCCTTTTCATGGCAGGGTCCCCGCAATTAAAAAAGACTGGTGGAAAGAGGACTCGTGATCAGCACTGTGGCGCTGAACTCAGCACCGTCGTGACTGACTACGACTCCGACCACCACCACCCCGTTGGGAACAATGTTCCTTGCTGTGGTGGCGGTCCACTGGTGGTCCAACAACCAGGGTCCTAATTTGGTGGTTGGACCACCAGGAGTGCGGTGATCCGGCTACCATTGTGAGTCTGACAGTCTGAAGACTGTCAGACTCATAATGAGGTCCCAAGTCTGTACCAAGTGTTAACGGCTGCCAAAGCTGAGGAACATGTTGAGAAACAAGTTGCTGACATGGAGGCCAGAGGTGAGTCTGGCATGATTGTGAAAAGTGATCTGAAGCAAAAGACTGAAGGACACAAATTGATGTCTATATGTAAAAATAAGTTGTGTTTCAGTTGTGGATTTTTGTTTCCACATGAAGGAAAGTGTCTTGCCTTTGGACAGATATGCAAAGCCTGTGGTAAAGAGAACCATCTTGTGATGATGTATAAAGCAAAGGAAAAAGTAAGTGTGTCACAGCGTGAAGACAAAATGACCCCAGAACGTTCCAGAAGCAACGTTTGTCCTCGCCCACAAGGCCAAACGACATCAGTTGAGGCAAATAGATACTAAATGAAGTTGATTGTCATCTAAATCATCATCAAACAGTTCTTCCGCCTCAATAACAAGTGAAAGTGAAGAAGGTGATTGTGCCATGCCCATGTTTGCCCCATAGAAACATGCACATATTTGACTGGTCGCACATGAAAAAAAATGTAAATCATAGAAAAGTTGACATGCCAAAGCAACAAAATCACACAAACTCTAAAGAGTCAAGGTTCATTCATAGCAATAGTCAAACATAAGAATACACACGTACAAGCACCAGTCAATGTGCTTTAAGGTACACCAGCAGGTGTCTGTTTGCTCAGTTTCAACACGGATGCTGACACAGGACTGATTTCTGTGAATTTCAACATGAATGCTCATCACGAAAAAGTAAGTCAATTCCCTTAGTTTTTCATGGTTAAGGGAATCTAAATACTATGAAAGTAAAGCTACATATCAATGAGGATGTCTTTCCTGTTACTCAGAAACATAGGGCCTGATTTAGATCTTGATGGACAAGTTACTCCGTCACAGCAGTGTTGGATTTCTCGTCCACCGAAATATGAATCCCATTATATCGTATGGTATCTATATTTAAGCGGACGGGATGTCCATCACTGTTGTGACAGAGTAACTTGTCCGCTAAGATCTAAGTCAGGCCCATACTTAAGCATGATGTTATTGAGCGTTCACTGGTCCAATACCTTGGGTTTCTCTCATAGTAGTAGTGCCCAAAACTAGGAAGTGAAGGAGCTGTACACACATGCGTTGACATGCATCACGCAAACAAAGCAACTGAGCAATAACTACATCCGGAGCTGCACATTGCTGGCATGATAATGCAATTTAACGGTGCCAAGGTCTTTTCTCGACTTGATTTAAATAAAGGTTGTCATCAGTTGGAACTTGAGGAAAGCTACATGTGTATTACAACCTTTTCTACACATATTGGTTTGTTTAGATATAAGAAACTTAGGGAATGATTTAGAGTTTGGCGGACGGGTTACTCCATTACAAACGTGACACACACTGCCTCATAACTCCACCTAATAAAGTATGGGAAAAAGTGTATTTAACTAAAAAATAAACATTACAAATATTTCTTCATTAAATGTTAATGTAAATTAAGTTGATATATGTATTGTAAATATAAAACACAGTACAAAATGCAACAGCACTATTAACTTAAACATGAAATAAATCTTTATCTAATGGAAATATATTACCTTTTCTGAAGTGGAAATTAAAAAACTATGGTGGTCATGACAACATTGGTGGTAAAAGCCGCTTACCGCCGTGCAGAACACTGACAACATACCGCTGCGGCCGCGGAATTCCGCCACAGCTATTATGACCCACATCTCGGAATCCGCCAAAAGTCAAACACCCACACAAGTCCGCCACACCAAAGGTCAGTGATAAACTGGCGAAAACAAAACCTCCACCGTCACGCCAACAGAAATACGCCCACACTATCACGACACACGAATCCACGCAGCGGTCTTCCAACCGCGGTATTCCATTGGCTGTACACACCGCCGCGCTCAAAATACACACACTTCTACAAAACACTGCCACATTGGACAATTCGAAATACACACACCTGAGACACATACACACACCACTCCCACACACCCATTACAATATAAAACACACACCCACATCACCCACAAACCCCTACGACCAAAAATTCAGAAAGAAGGCCAGAGAGAGACACCACCATCCACAAACTAGCATCCACAGGCACTCAACACCATCACCCACACAACTTCCACGCACAAAACACCACACATCACTACATATCACCACACTTATCACCACACACACCACCCCACACATCACCTACACCACCCCATGGCACGGCAAAGACACCCCAGGTTCTCGGAGGAGGAGCTCAGGGTCATGGTGGAGGAAATCGTCCGGGTAGAGCCACAGCTATTTGGAGCACAGGTGCAGCACACCTCAATTGCAAGGAAGATGGAGCTATGGAGAAGAATAGTCGACAGGGTCAACGCAGTGGGACAACACCCAAGAAATCGGGACGACATCAGGAAGAGGTGGAACGACCTACGGGGGAAGGTGCGTTCCGTGGTCTCAAGACACCACTTGGCGGTTCAGCAGACTGGCGGCGGACCCCCACCTCCTCCCCCACAACTAACAATTTGGGAGGAGCAGGTCTTGGCGATTCTGCATCCTGAGGGCCTCGCAGGAGTAGGTGGAGGAATGGACTCTGGTAAGTCAAACCTTTACTAATATATCCCCCACCCTTCCTGCATGCCATCACAAACTCCTACCTGTACCCTCACCCTCAGCACTCCACCAACTCACATATACCCCACTATCACAAACCACCCATCCCAACACCAAGCCCTGCATGCAACCCCAACGCATGGACACCCATCACTAAAGCATGCCCACTGCACATACCCATACAACCCCCTAAACCATCATCACACAAGTCCCCACATAGGAATGCAAGCACTGGGGTACACCGATCACCCACCCATTGCCCACCATGACACACACAGATGCAATAATTAAGCTTTTACACCCCTGCAGGACCACTACCCAACGTCACCAGACAGATGACCAGCCTGGACTATCGTGTGCCTCGGGACAGTCGGTTCCCCTCGCACAGGCACAGGCCACCACATACCTTCCACCCTCTGGTAACACCAGCACAGCACCCACCCAGTGGGCCCATACCTCCGTACCCAGGACATGTCAATCAGCTGTGTGTCCACCACTACAGGGAACCCAGGATAACCCACCACCCCAACAACAACAGGAACCTGGGTACAGTGGCAGTGGGCACACGGTCCAGTGGACGGAGGCCCAGGAACACAGGGGAACTGGGAGGGCTGCTGTGCGACAGGGGGCAGACATGCCAAGGGAACCCACTCTCCACGAGGCCCTCTCCTCCATCATGGGAGCATACCACCACTCCCAGGAAATGATGCCAACGGTCCTGGCCAAGTTTCAGGAGATCCAGCACATGCAGGAGGAACAGTATCTGGGGTTCAGGGAGGAACTCAGAACCATCAGCTCCGCCCTAGGCACCATCGTAGGGGTGCTAAAGGAAATACTAAACACCAGGAGGGACACTGTGGCACTCCAAGGGGCCCCTGACACTTGCATGGACGATGAACTGCCCACCACCTCTGCCGGTGCTAATGGACAGGAGGCACCGCCACAGGACCACCACACCAGCACCCCACCCCCTGCAGATGGAGAGCCACCCCGCAAGTGGTCCCTGAGATCCAGGAACAAGACAGAGCACAATGCCAAGACCCCCGCCAAGAAATGAGACCACCCTGATTGTCAACCCACTGTCCCACTTTGTCACCCTGTCCATATTGGAACTGCCCCAGCTCCACTTCCTATGCCCATATGGGCAATGCACCTATGAGACAAATAGACTGGACTCTGCCATGGACACTCCTCCGCCATCACCCCTCACCATTTAACTTCCCCCTCCAATATATTGCTTTTAAATAAACACACCTAAAGCACCAAGATCCGGAGTCTGTCTGTGATTTTGAAATAGTGTATTTGCAATTACAGTGACAAAATTTCCAGGAAATAGTAATGTCAACATATCTATGTCACACAGCTCTAGTCCATGGGGAATCTAAGCAGATGACACACGTTGGGACCCACACCTGTGAAACCGTAAGGGAAAGTGACAACTCAGTGACCATACACTGGGTGAAATCGACAGACAGGATAGAGGTAGAAGTGTAAAAGTACTTGTAGTAGGCAGGAATGTATTCTCACCTTTGTTTCACTGGAAATATTGCTGGATGACTGAGTCCCTGTTATCAAAGTCTTCTTCCTCTGCCTCCTCTTCATCACTGTCCACAGGCTCCACAGCTGCCACAACACCGCCATCTGGACCATCCTCCTGCAGAAAAGGCACCTGTCGTCGCAAAGCCAAATTATGAAGCATACAACAGGCCACGATGATCTGACACACCTTTTTTGGTGAGTAGAATAGGGATCAACCTGTCATATGGAGGCACCTAAACCTGGCCTTCAGGAGGCCGAAGGTGCGTTTGATGACCCTCCTAGTCCGCCCGTGGGCCTCATTGTAGCGTTCCTCTGCCCTGGTCCTGGGATTCCTCACTGGGGTCAGTAGCCATTACAGGTTGGGGTAACCAGAGTCCCCTAATAGCCACACCCGGTGCCTCTGTAGTTGACCCATCACCTAAGGGATGCTGCTATTTCGCAGGATATAGGCGTCATGCACTGAGCCAGGGAACATGGCATTCACATGGGAGATGTACTGGTCTGCCAAACATACCATCTGTACATTCATGGAATGATAACTCTTCCGGTTCCTGTACACCTGTTCACTCCTGTGGGGGGTGGCCAAAGCCACATGGGTCCCATCAATGGCACCTATGGTGTTGGGGATATGTCCAAGGGCATAGAAGTCACCTTTCACTGTAGGCAAGTCTTCCACCTGAGGGAAAACGATGTAGCTCCGCATGTGTTTCAGCAGGGCAGACAACACTCTGGACAACACGTTGGAAAACATTGGCTGGGACATCCCTGATGCTATGGCCACAGTTGTTTGAAAAGACCCACTTGCAAGGAAATGGAGCACTGATAGCACCTGCACTTGAGGGGGGATTCCTGTGGGATGGCGGATTGCTAACATCAGGTCTGGCTCCAACTGGCTACACAGTTCCTGGATTGTGGCACGGTCAAACCTGTAGGTGATGATCAAATGTCTTTCCTCCATTGTCGACAGGTCCACCAGCGGTCGGTACACCGGAGGATTCCGCCATCTCCTCACATGTTCCAGCGGAAGGTGCCTATGAAGGACAACAGCGAGAAAAGAGTCAAACAACTCAGAGGTATGTACCCACAGTATGCACAGAACACCAATTCCGTAGGATAGGTCCATTCATAAGGCATGGCCCTGTGTCCCCCCCAGCCCACCTCTGTGGAGTGGCAAGTACAGCTATTCATGCCCCAGTGTCATCTATGTGTGCAGATGTCGTCCATAGCCCTGTAGGCCATTTCCCAGGAATTGCACTGTAGAGCCCAACAGCGCGATGTAGTGCAGGGGGCTTCTGTGTCTGTATTGTCCGCCAACAGTAGCGGTAAGCCATGCACTCAACCTGTCTTTCTTCTGTTTCCTCGCCCCCTGTTTTTGCGGTCTCCCTGTTCTTGTGTGCATTGGCATCATCAGGCGGAGGTACAGTGGCACCGGAGCACGAGGGAGCTGCATCCCACATGGGCATGGAGGCCCACACTACGGACTCAGAATACACCAGTGGGACGGGGGTGAGGGGAGCACCACAGCGGTCACAGGATCTGCAACCAGCGCCACGGACTCCTCCGATGGGAGCTCCCTTGTGGTGGCGGCAACCTCTGGGCCCCCCACTTCAACAGGTACAGCCGCCACCCCCCCTACCAGCATCGCCCTGCCAGCAGCCCCTCAGCGTGTGCCCCGTGCCCGCTCACCCAGGAGGGTGGGCATCACCTTCGCCCCAGGCACCTCAGCCCCTGCCCCTGTCACCTCTGCTGCCCTCAGTGAGGAGGCCATTGACCTCCTCAGGTCCCTCACTGTTGGGCAGTCTACCATTTTGAATGCCATCCAGGGTGTAGAAAGGGAGTTGCAACACACAAATGCATTCCTGGAGGGCATTCATTCTGGTCAGGCTGCCCTTCATCGAACCCTTCAAACTCTGGCCTCAGCACTGATGGCAGCCATTGTCCCTTGTGTCTAGCCTCCCCCCTCCAACTTCCTCCACCCAGACCCAATCCCCTGTACCTCTGCCTATCCCAAGCACACCATCAGACCAGCCTGCACACACCTCACCACACAAGGGAAGCTCAGGCAAACATAAGCACCACACATTCCACAGGCACTCACTCAAGCATCACACACATGCAGACACACCAACATCCACTGCCTCCACTGTTTCCCCCTCCTCGTCGTCTCCCTCCTCCCTCCCAGTCTCGTCTACACTCACACCTGCATGCACTACCTCTACAGCCACTACGTCCCTCTCCAGCACACCCACCACCACACCTCGCTCAAGTGCAGTCACCACCCCCACTGCCATTCACACGTCCCCTGTGTCCACTCCCAGTGTGTCAGTGACGCTCCCTCCCAAGATACACAAACGCAGGCACACATCCACCCAACAGCCATCCACCTCACGACAGCCTCCAGTGCATGCACCTTCACCCAAATCCACAAAAGTTACACCTCCTACAACCACCACCTCTTCCTCCACTCCCAAACCCCCTCCAGCTACCCGTCCCAGTGTGTCCGAACAACTTTTCCTGTCCCCCCTTAACCTATTTCCCCCCCCCTCCAACTCATAGGTCCCGTACTAGCACCTCAGCCAAAAAATCTCCGGGACCAGTGGTGCCTGTTGTTACAGGTATGTGGAGTGCACCGGCCACCAGGCCAGCCAATCTGTCACGGAGCCATAGCACAGCCAGTCCCCCCCCCTGTGAAGCACCAGAAGTTGGACAGTGCCCGGTGGGAGAGGGGGAAGACTCCAGCCAGCCAAGCCGCTCACAGGGGTCCCGGGGGGAGTGTGGACTCGGCAGTGACTCCTCCCAAGGTGGGGAAGGGGCAGAAGAAACCTGCAAAGACAGTGAGGAGCAGCACGGCGGAGAAGACCGCCATCATCCCAGCTGGCCAGGAGGGCCCCGCCAGCCCCATCGTCGCTGCCCAGGAGGCCACCGCCAGCCCCATCATCGCTGCCCAGGTGGGCCCCGCAAGCCACAGCCCAGCTTCTCAGGAGGGCCCCGCAAGCCACAGCCCAGCTGCCCAGGAGGGCCCCGCAAGCCACAGCCCAGCTGCCCAGGAGGGCCCCGCAAGCCACAGCCCAGCTGCCCAAGCCACAGCCCAGCTGCCCAGGAGGGCTTCACAAGCCACAGCCCAGCTGCCCAGGAGGGCCCCACAAGCCACAGCCCAGCTGACCCATGAAGGACCGCCAGCCACAGCCCAGCTGGGCAATGACGGACCGCCAGGGCAAGGATCGCTGAACAGGGCAAGCACCGCTGAACAGGGCAAGCACCGCTGAACAGGGTAAGGACCGCTGAACAGGGCAAGCACCGCCATGGCAAGCACCGCTGAACAGGGCAAGGACCACCATGGCAAGCACCGCTGAACAGGGCAAGCACCGCTGAACAGGGCAAAGACCGCCATGTCAAGCACCGCTGAACAGGGCAAGCACCGCTGAACAGGGCAAAGACCGCCAAGTCAAGCACCGCTGAACAGGGCAAGCACCGCTGAACAGGGCAAGGACCGCCAAGTCAAGCACCGCTGAACAGGGCAAGCACCACTGAACAGGGCAAGCACCGCTGAACAGGGCAGAGACTGCCAACTCAAGCACCACTGAACAGGACAAAGACCGCCATGGCAAGCACCGCTGAACAGGGCAAGCACCGCTGAACAGGGCAAAGACCGCCAAGTCAAGCACCGCTGAACAGGGCAAGCACCGCTGAACAGGGCAAGGACCGCCAAGTCAAGCACCGCTGAACAGGGCAAGCACCACTGAACAGGGCAAGCACCGCTGAACAGGGCAGAGACTGCCAACTCAAGCACCACTGAACAGGACAAAGACCGCCATGGCAAGCACCGCTAGCCCATTAGCGGCAGGGGCAGTGACGCAACTGGGACCGTCACGGGGTGAGTGCTGCACTCTGGGCATCAGTCCCCCTCCAGAACCAGTGGAGACATGCATCCACTCCGTCTGTCCTGCACAGGATGAAGCACTCTGGGCACCAGTCCCCCTCCAGAACCAATGGAGACATGCATCCACTACCTCTGTCCTTCACAGGATGAAGCACTCTGGGCACAAAGCCCCCTCCAGAACCAGTGGAGAAAGTTATCCACTTGAGAGACTGTTGCTTTGCACTCCCCAGGATGGTACAGTGGGCAACCCACCCACTGGAGAGACTTGAGAGACTGTGGCTTTGCACTCCCCAGGATAAAGCAGTGGGCAAACCACCCACTGGAGAGACTTGAGAGACTTTGGCTTTGCACTCCCCAGGATAAAGCAGTGGGCAAACCACCACTGTAGAGACTTGAGAGACTGCGGCTTCGCACTCCCCAGGATAAAGCAGTGGGCAAACCACCCACTGTAGAGACTTGAGAGACTGTGGCTTTGCACTCCCCAGGATGGTACAGTGGGCAACCCACCCACTGGAGAGACTTGAGAGACTGTGGCTTTGCATTCCCCAGGATTGATCGTGGATCTGGCGTCATGCACTCATCCGGCTGAGGTGCCTGTTGTATTTCTATCTGATGCCCCTGCAGTGTTCTCTACGTCATGTTCGGGTATCTTGTGTGAGCCTCGCCCATGCATTTTGGGCCCAGTGGTCCACGGACTATGAATGATGCAAAACCTGGACTACTAATCGTGGTATAAATTTTGTTTATAGTGTATATATATATATATATATATATATATATATATGTATATTTTTGCTTACTCAATTTTGATATATTACAATAGTTACACTAATTTCCTTTTGGCTTTGCATTCTTCCTGGTGGGGTTGGGGGGGGTGTTACTGTAATGTATTGATAAGCATTGGTGTGTGTGTTGTAGTGGTTGAGGGTCGGGTGGGGTTTGGGGTGTTGAGTGTGTGTGTCCCTGTTTTTTGCCTCCCCATTGTCGTAGGTGCAGTACTCACCGTGGTCTTCGGCGCCGGCATTGGTGATCCTGGGAGAAGAGCAGGAAGACTAGAGCTGGGAGAATATGAAATTCCGGCTCCATGCTGTCCTCCTTCCTCGTGGAGTGTGTAGAGGTGAGCGTTTTCCATTCGAAATGCCTGTTTCCGCCGTGTTTTTATCCGCGTTGTATCTGCCCTGGAAAAGGTGGCGGATTGGCCAGTCATAATAGTGTGTGCGTTACATTGTCTCCCGCCTGTCTGTTGGCGGTGACCACCAAGCTGTTTGTCTGTACCGCCGTGGCGGTCTGAGTGTTAAAGTGGCTGTCTTTGTTGCCGGTTTCCGCCACGGTGGTAATTGCAAAATATTTACCGCCGGCCTGTTGGCGGTCTTACCGCCACTTTAACACCGTCCGCCAGGGTTGTAATGACCCCCTATATTCCTACCTAAAGAGAATGTCTTAGTTATTATGCAGTAAATTTAGTAAAAGTGATGTGTAGAATTAACTTAAATTAATTTAGTTATATCTTAGTAAAAATAATTATTAGGATTTTAGTAAAAATTATTGTTATATTAATTTTTAAATTCAAAATATGTTGTTGATTTCTTATAATGTAATAATAAACATGTACTATTTTTATTTATATTTTTACTTTAAATTATATTTATTTATATGTGTAACTGTGTTAAATAATTTGGTTTAAGTTAACATTATGTCCTATGGGGTTTTATTTTAATTCCCTACATCCATTGTTTTCTACGAGAAGGTATTGCAGTTACCGTGGTTAGCCTTGTATGGTGCTGGACTTATTACTGGGTTTTTTTGTTGTAATAATTCAGATTTTCTGACTAAGAAAAAAAATTGTAAACTGATGTAAATATTTGTGATTCAGGTTCTTTGTGTTTCAACACTAAACTGCCTCATACTAACTATTGACACTTTAAGAAAAAAACTCTTCTTTAGAACCATTAGGAGCTCCTTTGGCAAATCGATTGCATTTACTGAAACCCATGTACAAAGACTAATAAGAAAACATAAATGGAAAGTTGGAAAAAGTCAAGGTACATTTGAGATGACTAATCACTGCAGCAGGAAATAAATTGAGTAGAAAAAAAGCTACACCGAATGGTACTGTAGAGTACTGTAAGTAATGTATCAGAGAGAGAGCATGGGTGGTGTGGTGAGAAGATAAGGAATTCAAGCAAGTAAGAGGCATCATGTTGAGCAGGGAATGTGGTATGTAATGTTCACTATTTGACGATTTCTATGTCTCCTTTTACCCCACCACCTTAAACGTTGCACTTTTCAACACAATCATTTTTTTCATATCAGGATCCTTCAATTAAAAAAATCTTTTGTGTCTCTTGTTAAGTTCTGAGGAGCAGCAACATGTAGGCAACAATGGAGTTGTATAGCCTTTGTACGCTGTGGAGTGTGTATCCCATGAGCGGTAACGGAGTCTAACCTTGGGATGTGCTAAGAAAGCACTATGCAGCTCAGCTGTCCAGAGGGATAGGCACCCCCGTGCAGCACAGAAACACTGGCTTCTACGCCAGTTTAGAAAAAGTCAATTCAAACTGTAATTCCGATGCGTCTGGTGATAGGTTGTACTGCAAGACGGCCAATGTCTTGGTCACAAGAGATGTCACTTCTGGGATTTGGGGGGTCCTCCCCTTTCTTGGGCTCCTTTGGAGCCCAATATAGCCCAATCCATTTATAAAGGATACTTTGTTTGGACTTACTGAACCATCTTAGTTTTTGGTGACCTGGCAGGGAACCCTGGAAATGTTTTTTCAAAATATTTAAAGTGTGATAGGGCTTATAATGGCATCTAATGCCGATAAAAGTTGAGGAGAGTATGTGACTGCTGCGCGAAGAAGGTCCCTTGGATTTACCGGTGGCCGAGGAAGAAGCCACTGGCCCAGTGAGGTCAACGCGGTGGGCCTCCGACCACTTGATTGCTAGCATCATCACCTGTTGCTGCCCTGCAAGATGCAGGAGGCATCAATTGGGACAAGGGCACAAGGCTGCTCTGTGCCCACTGGGGAGCCGTGTGCAGAGTTTGGGCTAGTGCTGCTCCTCTGCGGCAGGGCCCAAAAAAGAAGGTAGATGCCCCAGAGCCTTTGTGGCCTGCATCAGTGCCGTGTCAGGGAAGGGTTGGCCTGGGCAAAGTGTAAGCTTCGTGGGAGGCGTCCACACTGGTCGAAGCAGTGCCTCCGTCTGAGGAATTGAATGTGGTCCATCCACGCCCCAGATGCATGTGCTGGACCAGAAAAGGAATGCGGTAAGGAGGCCACTGCAGTGCCTACCCCCACACCGTGGGCACAGAATGAGCAGGCGGCATTGGATGAGCCTCCTGCTCCAAGTAAACAGAGCGGAGAATGGGAGGCCTCTGCAGCACCTCCCACTATATATTGCAGGCCCTGGATAGGAGGATGCCAATGGGGGTAGAGTAAGAGCCCCTGCATTTTTCTGGGGCCTCATCTACATTGAGTCCCCAACTAGCAGAGGCAGGACTGGAAGGTGTTGGAGTTCCCAGGGATGGAGGACGACCCCTGGCTGGGCCGGTGGCACTGGCTGCAAAAGGTTCCCCAAAACCTCCAAGAACACTGGGCAGAGGATGGGACTTGGGGGGCCGGGGTGGCCAAGGCCTGCTAGGGGGGAGGGCCCCCCGTTAATTCAGGGGACTGCTTTTGTGGAATCCAGACTGTAATGGAGTGGGTAAGACGAAGGAGCAGAGTTTGGTGACCAGGGGGCGTAAGGAACAGGTGGGGCAAGGGTTTGGGGTGGGGAGGTGGGGAACAGATTGGAGTGCCCACAGGGTGGCACAGATGACAGAGTAAGCATGACCAGTGGTCCTGGGCACCAGAGGTAGAGGCGGGCAGAAAAAGTCAGTATGAGCCTTTTTTTCTGGGTGGTGGTGGCCTGGAAAGTTTTCCAGGAGGTTACAGAGATTTTAGTGGAGTTGCCATCACTGGGAAGGGAGGGTAGGCAGGAAGTTTAGGGTTCAGAAGTTTATTTGCTTAGAGTTTAATGTCTGCAGTCTTAGGCTGTAGGGGTAAGGTAACGTTGAACATGTTCAAATACACTTTACTAATAATTAGATACTTGAGTGGTGGGGTATTGTGGGTGGGACAGTACGGGTGTGGGTAGGACATTGGTTAGTTTATTGGATGTTTAGGGAGGTGGTAGTTTTGTAAGGTGGTTTACCCAGAATTAAAATGTTAATGTGCACCTGTCTCAATAAAGCAGCCTTTTACACACTTTACAGAATGGTCAGGGAATTGTCTGCTCCTCTAATTCCCGCAGAGGATTTGGGGGGCAGCTGACCACATGGTAGTACTCTCCCTGGAGGTCTTTGGGAGTGGGTGCAGTCATAAGACAGCTGACCGCATGGAGGTATGCTCCCTGGAGGTCTTTGGAAGCGGGTGAAGTCATAATTGACTGCCCTTCCCTTTCTTGGGCTTGGGCTCCATCAGAGCTCAATTAACCTATAATGGAGGCTTCTTTTGGGCTCCCTACCACCATCTTGGTTTTTGGTGACCTGGTAGCATGGAATCCCAGAAGTCTTTTTCCCCAACCCTCCCATTCCCTATCTGTAATGTTTCTTTGGTTTTGCCAAATTACGGCATTTTATATTTCTCTGGGTCTCGTTGTTGGAACAGGTGCACAGTGGGAAGTCAAGATTGTAAATGTTTTCACTTGAGGCAGATGTGTAGTGGTGGGCTGGAAATATTTGTAGGAGGTTGCAGAAGTTGGAATAATGTTGCCATTGGTGAAACATGGGTAAATGGAGGGTAGACAGGAAGGTCAAGGTTCAGAAGTTTAGTTGCTTAGAGTTTAATACTTGCAGTCTTAGGCTGTAGGGGTAAGTTATAGTTGAACATGTTCAGATGCACTTTAAAAGTAAAGAAATACTTGAGGGGTGGGGTATTGTGGGTGCAACAGTAGGGGTGGGGGCAGGACGTTGGTTAGTAATTGGATATTTAGCGAGGTGGTAGTTTTGTAAGGTGGTTTGCCAAAGTTAAAATGTTAATGTGCACCTGTCTCAAGAAAGCAACATTTTCACACTTTACCAAATGGTCAGTGATTTGTCTGCTCCCCTAAATCCCAGTGTATCTTTGGTACAGCCTATTAATGATTAGGATAGGAAGAGTTTAACCTCAGGAAATGGGAGGTGATAGCTATTCCCAGGAACTCACTAGGCAGCTGCCTCCTGGTGATGCAAACCAGGAAAGCCTGTGCTACTAGTGAGTAGGAAAAGGTGCAGGCTAGAGTGAGAACATTGTTGTCAGTAGGTGGACACAGGGCAACTGGCAGCACAGTAAATGCTCCTGCGCCAGTGAGAAGAGTATTCGCGATGGGAACAGCCAGACAACCATGACTTAGTGCTTCCCCCAATTACACGCCCTGTGTGGTATGTCACGAAGATCCTTCGCTCTTTTATGTGCTGCACACTCGTAGCTCAAAGCCCTACCCACTCGAGCACAGTGCTCCATACAGCGAGTGGCTAGACCCGTCCTTCCAATTTTACTGCCACGCAAACACCAGGCCTGCTGTTTCACCACCAACCAGGAACTTCTTAAGTATTGTGAATATTTTTTTACTTGAATATGTTTGTATTTAAATTTTAACGAGGGAATGGGAGATGGTGACAGGAAAATAAACTAGGGATATATATACCTAAAGTACAAGCAGGAAGCACGTGAAAATCAGAGGATATGGACAATGAGCAGCAGGCACAGGGGAAAGAAGTGAGGGGAGAAGTAGACTACACCAAAGAAGGGGTAGAGCACTATAACACCGGAACTACTTTATATTGCTCTTCACCAAAACCGCAGTGAGCGCTCAATGGCGAAATCTATTAATTCCCAAAATTCTGTGTGCTGAATTGACAGGATGTCCAAGCAAGCATTATCACAGAAAACAGGAGGGAAGCTGATGGTTAAAGGGGGGTGTCTCAAAGGACACATTCTCTCTATACCACAACTTATTGCCCCTACACAAGTTCACCAGATACTAAACCCAATTAAAGCTAGACCAAAGCACAGCAGGAGAGTAAGCATCCTTGTGCACCCCCCTGCATCGAAAAAACACGGTTTCTGGTAGTTCTGTTTTCATTATGAAAACCTCAATGCTTTGTACTGTGATGTTTTCACATTATTTTTTTTTAGTCCATTGAAAAACAACATTGATCCTCAGAACGCATGCCATTGTGTTTATTTTTAGATAGCACTTTAGTGGAATGCTCCATTAGCTGCTAAGTGGTTATTATAATGTGTGGCAGATTCAGTCCTGAGTTCTTAGAGAACAGCACCCTGTTTTATGTTTATGATTTTAACCTTTTCGCTATATCATATGAGGGGATCCCCCCCGGGAGGTTTGTGGAAGGTGGTACGGCCCACGGGCGCCGTTTTGGGCGCTATTTGGGCAGGGGGGCTGCTATATATAGGGGGCCTTTTTGTAGAAGGCCACCATTTTAAGGAAGGTGACACGGTGGCCGGTTGAGCTGGACATTTTTTAGATTTTGTAGTTGCAGCGTAGTGTTTTGGTGTAGCGTTTGGAGCGTGTTGGTTGCGAGTCATAAGTAAAACTAGTGGAGACTCTGCAGTGCGTGCTAGTGAGGGCAGGTTTCTAGAAGTCACCTACCTGTAGGGCAGGCAGGCTGCGAGACGTGGTCCGGTTGGCGGCTCACTATGGATGAACGTGTGGCAATGATGCTCTGGTTGCTTAAGGAGGCCAGGCACCTCAATTTTCTGTGTGAAGGTGTGGTTGGGCACCCTCGCCCAGCAAGAAGAGTGGCGAGAGAGGTGACGGCGGCCATTGCGGCCTGCTCGCCCCCACGTAAATCAAGAACCGCTGAAAGGCAGGTAAGGCTGGGGTCGAGGGGGCATGGGCGGAGGAGGGCGTTTCCTGGGCCTCACAAAGGCAGAGTGCAAGCACGCCAGCCCTCAACAATTACGGGCCGGCCGTGAGCACACTGCGTACTGCTGCGGGTGGGGGGAAGAGCAGCAATGGACCACGGGTCGACAGGACAGGTGGAAAGCCGGTGCTTGGTGTAGGGGGGAGGAAGGAGGGACCAGGTGAGCCAGGTCTGGGCACAGGGGGGCGGCGAGTCGAGGATCACATTGGAAGGGGAGGGAGTGCATGGAAGCAGTGAGCTTGGGAGGGGTGGTTCAGGAGGGGGGGGTGGCAGGGATGTGGGAAAGGGCAGAGAGGGAGAGAGCAGTTAGACATGAGGGAAAGAGCAGGGCTTGAGGGCTAGGACAGGATTTGGCTGAGGTGGAGGAGGAAGGGGATTTGGTGGAGGGGAGAAGATCACCTAAGCGGGCAGGGGGGAGCACAGTTGCAGCGCGGGGGTTGGGGGCATTATTGGAATGGAGTGAGGATGAGGAAGAAGGGGAACAGGAGTTTGAAGACAACGGAATCACATTGAAGTTGTGCCCTCCACGGTGAACATATGCCAGGCGTGGGGCACTTGAGGTAAGAAATGCATGGTAGGCAAATGCAATATGGCGATCCAGGAAGAGGATTTTCAGCAGCGGGGTGGGAGGATGTCGAGGATGAGGAATGGGTGGAGGCACAGTAGCAGGAGTGCGGTCAGGATCTAGGGTTAAGGCTCACCGGCACATCGGACCTTCTTTGGCAGGGTGAGACACACGTGAGCCACCGTGACTCAGGTGGGTTTGATGAGGCCCGGGGACCCTGGGATGAAGTGAAAGCGGAGACCAGCGCGGCCGGCTGGATATCGTCAATGCAGATGTAGGGATGCAAAAAGTCAGCGGCTAAGGTTGGCTTGAGGGGGCCGCATGGCGGGAAGGGTGTTGCGCCCTCTGGCACCGCGGCGCCTGACAGTCAGCGGCCTGGCCCAACGGAACGGCTCGGAGGGCTGCGGACAACCTCCAGGTGGTCATCGCTTCAAGCAGATTATGCAGTGGCATGTGAAAAGAAGGCTAGGGTTTTAGAAAGTGCCCTGCTAGGTGAGTGTGGTGGAGGTGTCAGCGATGAGTTTCTGGACTATGACGAAGACAGTGTAGAGGAGGGAGAGTTGCGAGAGGTGGGGGTGATGCGCCCAGGCGTTGTCTCTGTGGCGATTGAGGTGAATGCAGACAGTTCTGGGGAGCGCTTGCATAAAGGGGTGTATGTCTTAGATGTTGAGGTGGGCCCGGACAATGGAGGAGAGGCATTGGGGGCAGGGGCGGCAGAGGAGTCAGGTAAGTTAAATGAAGTACAGAGCGTGGAGAAGGTAGGTGGGAAGATGAAGTGCATGCCCTATATGGGTACGGCAAAGCCCATGGGGCCCATCTTATGCGGCCACGAAGGAGATGATATGGAAAGGGGAATATGTTGAAATGCTTAAACTGTTACATAGGGAAGTAAGGTCAAAAGAGAATTCTAATGAGGAGGAATATGAATTGGCTAAGCACCCCAGATCCCAGTGACAGTTGAGAATTGGACTGCGGCATTTTTGATTTTTGCAAGTGTGCACTGCAAGCGTTTTCTGGAAAGGTCCTTTGTGCTTTTCAAGTACGTGGACGTTATTCAGAAGGCGCCACTAAATTACGAGGGCTATGCTTGGGTACAATATGATGAGGAGTTTCGGGCCCGCATGGCAGAAAATTCGGAGCTGCAATGGGGAGTATTGTAAATTTAGGCATGAGTGCTCCAGATGCACAGGTAGGCATGCGCTTCTCAACTGCTACGATGAGGGCAACGCGGGGAACCAGGCCCCTGGACAGGGACAGTCCTATGCGGGGGCTGCCCAAGGGGGTCAGGGTCCTGCCCGGACAAGAGGGGGACAGGGTCTTTTGGGAAAAAGCTCTTACTCAGTTAGGATTGACAGGCTTAGTCTTTGGCTGGAGCGCTATGACGACAGACAAGCAGGACAGGTATTGTTAAGAGGCTTTCTTCACGGTCTTGAATTGGGATACACAGGGCCTAGGCAGCGACGTTGGGCTGAAAACTTGCAGTCGGTCTAGGGAAAGGAGGAGCTGGTGCAGCTCAAATTGGCGAAAGAGGTGGCCGAGGGGTGCATGGAGGGTCATTTTTCAGACTGGCCCTCACAAAACCTCATTGTTTCCCCCATTGGAGTTGTTCCCAAGGAGGAACCAGGGCAATATAGCTTCATCCACCACTTATCCTGGCCAGATTGTTCTTCCGGAGGAAATCACTAAGGTGTCGTATGCGTCTGTTGATGTGGCCATGGTTATGGTGGAGACGCTGGGCTCTGGTGCCTTAATGTCCATCGTCCTTTTGTGTTGCTATAGTTGCCTTAATGGCAAAGACAGATATCAAATTGGCCTTTAGGTTGCTGCCAGTGAATCCTCTTGATTTTGAGCTGTTGGGCATCCAGTTTCAAGGCAGTTGGTACGTGGACAAAGCGCTCCCTATGGGCTGCCCAATTTCTTGTTCTCTCTTTGAGTGTTTTAGCACATTTTTGCAGTGGACCCTTGTAAGAGTAACCGGACACAAGGAAGTCACACATTACTTGGATGACTTTTTCTTTGCAGGACCTAAGGGTTCCGACTGTTGTACGGTGGTGCACCACCAATTTCAGGAAATCTTGGGGGACCTGGGCGTACCCCTAGTGCCAGAGAAAACAGTGGGGTCCTGTACGGTCTTGGCTTTTTTAGGCATTGAAATGGATACGGAGGCCATGATGGCCCGATTACCAGCAGATAAACAGACAGCTATGTTTGAGACGGTACGAGACATGGTGCGACGGAATAAGGTGACAGTCAGGGACATTCAGGTACTGCTTGGGCACCTTAACTTTGCATGTAGGGTTGATAGAGCAGGAAGGACATTTTGTAGGAGACTGGGCATGGCTCTGTCAGGGTACAGTCTACCACATCACCATGTGGGGGTGAAAGAGGACTTGAGGATGTGATGTGTATTTTTGGAATCGTTCAATGGTATACCAATACAGACATGGCCGGTGTGCGAATGGGACGTGCACATTTTCACAGATGCGTCGGGTGCCGGGGTTTGGGCTGTACTGGCAGGGGAAATTCTGTGCAGAGGAATGGCCTGCGGCGTTGCGGGACGGGGGTCGCAGCATCGCGTTCTTGGAATTGTTCCCACTGGTGGTGGTGGTGCGCGTTTGGGGTCACCTCCTGTTGCATAAAAAAGTGTTGTTCAGGGTTGACAACCTAACAGTTGTACAGGTGGTCAATCGCCAGTCGGCTAGTGACCTACAGGTTTTGCAACTGCTGCGCGCCTTTGTTTTGGAGTGCTTGCGCCGCAACATCTCTTTCAGGGCGCGACATGTCCCGGGCATCAACAGTGACATTGCGGATGCGTTGTCTCGTTCACAGTGGGAGAGATTTCATGGGTTAGTTGCGGACGAGGCCCTGTGCAGGACGAACATGCCAGAAGCTCTGTGGACCATAGGAGACTGTGGATGTTGAGGCTGTTGGTGAATTCCTTGGCGCATTCCACTCAACAATCGTATGTCAGGGTGTGGCATGAGTTTTTGAGGTCTGGGGCTCGGAAACGGGAATTTGACAAGGTCAGATTGGAGGACGTAGTGAAGTTTTGTATGGATATGGTGGGGAGGTGTTTGTTCAGAATCACTATTGCAGGGAAGTTAGCAGGAATTGCGTTTATTGGTAAACTGTTGTGGGGTTACATGCCGTCTGTGGGTGAGTTGGGGCACAGGATCCTTGAGGGTTGGGCTAAAGAAGAGAGGTTGACAGGAAGGGTGAGGCGGCCTATAGCGCTGTGCCTTTTTAAAGAGGTTATGCAGGTTTTGGGGGTGTTGTGTTTCCATGAGGGAAAATGCCTATTGTTTAGCACCCTAATGTCTTGGATGTTTTTCGGGGGATTCCGGGTTTCGGAATTGTTGGGGTCAAAAAAGACACTGGGTATTCTGTGGAGTGATGTTTGTATCGGGGCACTGGGTGTAGTGCTGTGCATAGGAAAATCAAAAATGGATCAGCGGGGGAGGGGCATGCAGTTGGTTCTCGCTGCTTACCCAGCTTCTAAGATATGCCCTGTTTCGCTTGGCTTCAGACTAAAGGCCACAGTTAAGGAGGGTAAGGGAGGAGTTTTTTGCCATCTAGATGGTCAGGGCGTCTTGGCATATCAGCTCTTAACGGTTTTGAGGGCAGCATTGAAGGTGTTGGGGCAGGATGCCTCCCAATTTGGGACCCATTTCTTTCAGATAGGGATGGCAACAGAGGCAGGGTTTAGAGGATGGAAGACAATGGATTTGATGGAACTGGGAAAGTGGAAGTCGAATGCATATAAGAAATATGTGAGGAAAGGGGTTACAGGAATATGACTTGAACATATTTTTTTCCTGCTGCAGGTTCAGTGCCCGGACCAGCGGTGCGTTTCCTGTCCATCTGGGTCCTAGGCCATTCATTTGTCAAATGGGCCCTGAAACAAGCACGGAGTACGGCTTCTGGGGACAATTTGGATTTAGACAGGGACCTGTACCATGTACGATGGGAAGATAAAGGGGGGGGGTGCGTTGCCAAGAGTTACTAAGTACATTACAGAACGTTCGGGGAAAGGGTTTTGTCCGGACGTGTTACTGATCCATTTGGGAGAAAATTATTTGGTCCAAAGGACAGGTCTGGGTATAATGAGGCAAATGAAAAAGGACTTACAAGAGATTCAACAACAATTGCACGGTTGCCATGTGATATAGATAGCAGGCAGAAAAATTAATAAAGAGATGCACACGTTTTGTAGGGAAAAAGGGGTCACGTAATTGGAGCACAGCGATTTACGTTTTGAGGACAAGGAGTTTTTTAGGGGAGACGGAGTACACCTGCCCTTCATGGGCATGGAGTTGTACCTGCTCCAGTTGAAGGAAGCATTGAAAGTGTTGTTCAAGGAACCATAACAACGACTATATAACTAATAACACTAAAGGGGCATTAGTAGGTCAGGCGGTGACTGATTAGTGATGGATGGGGGGAGAGAAAAAGGGGAGGTAGCCCCCCTTTTTCTGGTGGCGGAGACAGAGACTGTTCACATGACAACAACGGATGGACAGCAAATCTGCCAAGACACTTTCAGATTGGAAGGGGGTGGACAGCAGCAGGACAACAAAGTCAGGAAACTTGGCATTAGGGGTTGGAGACTTGCAGGTTCAATGGGTAGGTGGCAGCAAGAGACTATTAAGGTGACAAAATGGATTCAACAAAGAAAGCGTTACAAAAAGGAAGACTGTATTAACAAACTGCAAGGTTAAGGAAAAGGGAGGGGGGTAAGGGAGGTGAGGAGGGAGCATTTTGGTTAGGTAAATTGGATGTATAGTGAGGCAGTTAGTTTTGTGAGGCATGAGGCCAGGGTATTGTTTTTGTGAGTGCACCTGTTTCCAATAGAGCGGCCTTTTACACAAAAAGGGTGCAGTGGTGCTGTTTCCCTCTTCCACAATCTCCCAGCAAGCAAAGTGCGGGTGGCTGGCTAAAAGCCAGGAGTGACTGACGGTGCAACACATGACTTAGGGCACTTGACAGTTTAGAACAAGGCTAGTGGCCTTTCCCCTTTAAGGCAGGGGAGCAACATGAGTTAGACACCGACATGGTGCACTGGGGCACGGCAGCAATTTCTGCGCCAGTGCAGACGGAGAGGACAGAAATGCGCTGTATCTTGTAGATATGGTGCGTTTTTGCACTTTCCCGGTGGAGCAGAGCAGCACAGCAAGTCACTTGCTCTGCCACCCTGCGCCACGTGGCCTTATAAATATGTCCATTAGCGTTTTACATTGACCAACGTCATTCTCTGCACAGTAGCCTGGGAAGGAGTCTCTTACCGGATGGATGAATTCTTTGAAATAGTGGTAGGTTTCTCAGGAGTGGGGAGAGGGGTTTCAGGTTTTCACACTACAAAGCTTTCTCTTTATGCAAATGGAAATTAATAACACATTAAGCTTCTGAGCCAACAGTCTTGATGATCATTCATATTGGAAATAATGTGTGTTTTGAATTAACCACTATCAGATGCTGTACTGCTATGGTTATGCTGACTCTTTATACTGACTCCATATACATATATCTATGTAATTCATTTGAATTGCATGAGAAGGTGGGTGACTGATATTTGAAAATATTAATATATACCAGGGTGGCCCTTTCTGAAGGGTCATCCCCAAACATTTTCCCTTCACCCTCCTGTCTTCTGAACTCTTTTTTGTTGTCTTACAGGACTCTGTGCACTTTACCACTATTAACCATTTCCTAAAGTGCTTGTCCTCTGTTTTTTAAACATGGTAAAATGGGTTTACACCCAATTAACCCATTTAATTTGCTTGTGAGCTCCTAGTAAAGTGGTACTACATGTACCTAGGGCCTGGAAATTAAATGCTGCTAGTGGGTCTGAAGCACTGATTGTGCCACCCTCTTAAACATGCCTTAAGCCTGCCATTGCCACCTGTGTATGCAGTTGTGAACTGTCATATTGACTAGGCCTGGGTAGAACTCGCAGAGTTTTGCTCTGTGGAATTCCGCAGGTTTACAAGAAAACTCAGCAAGATTCTGAAAAATAATGGCAATGGGTGGAATAATGCTTGTCTGGCAATTCGCATTGCTTTTTTAGGCCAGTAGCGGGTTCCACCCTGGAAAATCAGTACAAACTGCACCATGCAGTGCGCAAGGGCATTTTGTTTTGCCTGCTTCTGTTCTTCTTTACTTGCTGGCTTCCTTTTTCCTCTCTGCAACCCAATCCAACCCCATATGCTCTTCCCTATTCCCAGTCCCATCTTTTTTGTACTTATTTTGTTTTTGTCTCATTTTCCCTGTGTTTATTTTTGTGTTTATTTCACGTTTTGGTGACGATTTGGTACTTTGCTTTTTGTTTTCCTTTCCTGGTCAGTCCTCTGTCTGTCCTCCTTCTGTTTCTCTTACTTTACCTTCCGACTCCAGTCCCATTCCTCACGCTGGCAGAAGCAGGCAGCACAAGCGCCACCTGCACCCCATAAAGGTGATGCAGACCGTCAGGGGTGCGCCTCTACCCAATCTTCAGAAAGGTGGATGTGGTTACACTCATTTTGTGGTTGCTGCACCACCTCCCCCGCATGCGGCAGCATCAGGTGCTCTGGGGCGAGTGCAGCAGTGTGTGTGCTGCTGCACTAAGATCGCTCGCACCCAGCTGCAACTGACACACCACTGGGCAGACGTCATTGACCAGGAATAGGACCTGCTCGACCTGCTGGGCTCGCTGAGTAAATAATATTTTTGCTTTCTGAAAATTATATTTTTTATTTGCAAGCAGCAGGATCACAGATAAGGTATGTTTACTTGATGGTATATATATATATATATATATATAGATATACACATATATATGCATACACACACACATATATATATATATATATATATATATATATATATATATATATATATATATATATATATATATATATATATGTATATATACACACCCACATATATCCAAAACAGTCCCAAAAATTGAGAACACGCGTTCTTGGTGTCTTCAAAATAGTTTATTTACCAAAATCCAGCCCCTGCGATGCGTTTCAACATACCAGCCTTGCTCACGCACGTTGTGGCTGTGCATCGCATACCACATACATTCTTTGTGAACGTAAACAATAAAATAAGACTAAGGAATACAACTCCACAGATGTTACAAAGATCTGCCGTCTTGAAAGGATGCAATATTGTGCTTAAAAGGACCATGTTTTCACATAGTATCACAGCATTGATTTTATATTATTAAGTAAAATTCCAAAAGTTTAAAAATAATGATATATTAGTCCCGTAAGTGAATAGTACATCCCCTATGGTTGCTCACATGCTCACCCCCAACATGTTATTCAATATGTGGGTAGTTGGCATTGCATTGTAATTACTGTAAGTAACTGAAAACGGCACTGTTTCAACAATCTAACTTTGTGTTTGGGCCCTAAAGTAATATAAATTCCAAAATAATTCACACACGTGTCCTAGTGCTCCACTTGTTAAACAGTACATACAGTAATGTGAGGGTCAGATAATGCTCAAGTGGGCAAAACCACATGTAAAGGACTGCAAGCTTCAACTATTTGCGCAAAAATTATCCGAGCAAAATTATACAGGCCAAAAAATTCTCGAATATAGCCCGAGTGGGCAAAAGTATGAAACTAATGCATTAATATATAATTTTAACAATGTTCTCATTACATGAAGTCCAGAAAAGAAAAGAAAGTTTCCACAATAATAAATGGGAATCAAAATCACATCCAAAGTTCTATTGATACAATTAGTCCATATTAAAAATGCAACATAAAAAAGTTTGAATATCACCCAAGTGCTCCACGTGCTCAGAAGAAAAGAGTAGGGTGCCCCAGCCGGATCCTTTTCAGGAACCCAGCTCACTAGGTGAGAGTCCCATCCTCTTCATCCTGAAAAAAATATAAAAGGTTACACACATTAGTGATGGGGTGTGACAATATAAATACCATTTGTATCACATAACAAGTAATGGAGATTATGAAACCTTTAAAAAACTGTAAAGATCATAAAGATGATGAAGATTTAAAATGAATCTAAATGTACATGTAAATCCTCATTTTAATTTAATCCATGTGGAACCTTAGTATTGAGCTCAATAACCCATCTTGTTTCCTTTTTCTGCAAAATGCTAATACGATCACCACCCGAGGGCTTGCTGGAATATGATCAAGGCCCATGTTTCTAAGTTGGTTCCTATCACTGAAATGATGCGTTGCAAAATGTCTAGCAACCGGGTAGTGTTCATCCTGTTTAGCAGTAGCTCTAGCATGCTCCAATAGTATTTTTGTACCGGATGTCTGGTGCTGCCTACATACCTAAGGCCACAAGGACATTCCAAAACATATATCACAGAATGATGATAAATTTAGTGATAAATTTGATCTTGTTATCAGGAACCAATTTCACTGCACTTAGAAGAATGCTCACATGCTCTCCATGTGTCTGAAACATATAACCCACACAGTGGTCTGCCCAATACATCTTGCCTTTTGGCCTCTGTGCAAATATCAATTTTTTCCAACATATCTCTGAGAGATCTTGTTCTGCTATAAGTTATTTTATGCCTTTCTCCCGTGGTATCACTTACTATTGGATCACATCATAGGAGATCCCAATTCTTATTTAGGATCTAAGGTATGTTCCCTGATCTTGCATTGCACATAGTCATAATTCTTGTTTCTCTCACTTCTCTTGTGGGATCACTATTCCTGTCTTGCCTGTTGGGGCCAAAAAGGATCTCAGTTCTAGTATGTGCTTCCACTCTTTGGACTGTCTTATCCAGTACCCATTTGTGATAACCTCATTGGGTAAAACGTTCAATCATAAAAGCCTTTTCTACCTCAAAGGTGTGCTCATCACTGCAGTTTCTTTTAGCCTGTGTCAACTCCCCCATGCGGAATGCTCCACTTGAGCTGAGTGAGGTGGCTACTTTGGGCATGAAGTAGGCTGCTGCCTGCTGTGGATTTGCTGTGTAGTTTTTAGGTAATCCTGTCGCCCACTACTACCTCTTCTACATCCAAGAAGGCTATGGTGGTCATTATGAACATGGCGGGATGCCACAGCCACCAAATGTGCCGGCGGTCAATGGAAGTTTGCCAGCGGCGGTGGTCGGCATCCCGCCAAATAATGACGCCTGGAGCATCACCGCCGCCACCAGGCACCATGCGGGCGGTCGGTGGCGGGGGTGGATGCTGCTCCACTCTCATTGCCACATCAGTCCAGACACCGCCATGCCTATAATGATGCATTCATAGGCGTGGAGGTGTATGGCGAGACGGCGATGGTGGTGGAGAAGCTTCCAGGAAGCCTGTTTCCTCCCGGACCAGCGCGACGGAAGAGGTAAGTGCTGTCCGAGATGGTGAAGATCTGGTTTAATTATTCCTTGCAGTCAGTGCTACGATTGATTACCTAGCTATGATGTGATGTATGGGTGGAAAAAGCTTGTCCCAGGCTGTGTGACTATATCATCCATCATCACATACAAATTAAATTCTAATGGTCCTAGGGAAAGAGCAAGGTTCTGCTACTGTACTGTACCACTATAGATAATATAAACAAGTGTTTGAGCTCAGCATCACAATTCCTGTTTTTGTATTTTGTTTTTCTTACTTTATTGATATAGCTACTCCTGGTGCTGGAGCTGGTGACAGCCTCCAGTTGGTGCCAGAGCCAACACAGCAAGAAATAGCTGCTTGGCTGCGGAAGCAGAAGTTGGAGTCAATGGCTATGGAGGATCTCTGGCTGGTGGTCGTGGAGAAAAAAGAGGAGGAGGCACAGGCCTCAAGTTCCATGGGCCGCTAGTTAGGCCACCTCCAACTCAACCATGCCACTACCTCCATCAACTGCAGTCGGGGTCCACTAGCCCCCATCTCTTTGGACTTAACAACACGCCTCTTCCACCGCATTCTACAAGAGCTAGTACTCCTCAAGCAGAACTTGGCCAGGGAAATGGATGACCTCAAGACCCTTTTTATTGTTTTGTTGTTTTGGTGGGAGGGCATGTTGTGGGTGGAGAGAGTGGGAAGGGCAGAAAGTTGGGGTATGGGTTCTGGACACAGGAATTTTATCTTACATTACATTTTTGGCTTAGGGAGGGGCATGGGCCTACTGTGGGAGGAGAGGGTAGGTCCTACTAAAAATAAATGGGCTTTACCTTTTTTGTTTGTCATCATTATTATCTGTCTTTCCATTGCTAGTTGGCGTAGTGTAGCATTTTTTTGAGTGCATTATACATCCACTTTTCCCCCTAGACTTTCCCTAGCTGAGTTCCTTGCCATGTATTTATTCTTCAGTAGGTTACTTACTTCTTGTTATACTCCAGTATTTAGTTATACCCCATCTCCAAAGTGGCACTGTGTAGGAACTGAATAGTGGTTAATTTAATTCTGTTTAACTTGATGAGGGTTTGCAGCAACATCCCACCAATCTATTGTACAATATAGTAGTTAGTTTAGTAATTGTCCTTGTGCTATCCTCAGTAACTATTTACCCAGTAACGGATCTTCCAACATATACAAAAATGTAGTATTTATTATCTCTCCCTCCAAAGGACAATTTCATTACTAAGTCCCTCATTACGACTTCGGCAGTCTTTTCTAAAGACTGCCGAAGCCACTCCAGCCGTCAGACCACCAGTGCTAGCAGTCTGCCATATTAGGAGTTTTGAATGGACTTCCGCCGATTCCTGGGCGGAAGTCCCACTCCATCAGCCTGGCCAACGGAGGAGCAGAGGCGGGTGCACCAACAGCACTGCCACAGCAGCAAGACTCCGCCCGCCGTATTGTGATACGTAATACGGCTCGTGGAAATCTTGCTGGCATAGTGACGATAGCGGTGCAACACCGCCAGGACCCATCCGCTTTCGGACGACCACCTCACCGGAAAAGGTAAGTGGATTGTCCACAACAGGGCCTGGGGTGTGTGGTGTGTGCGTGTATGTCTGTGAATGGGGGTGTATGTGTGCGTGTATTTCTGTGAATGGGGGTGCTTTTGTATGCGTGCAGGTGTGGGAATGTATGTGAATATTTGTGTGCATGTGAATAATGGGGAGGTGCATATGCGTGTTTGAATGTGTATGCCTGAGTGCGTGTAAGTGCATGTATGCATGTTCCAGTGTGCATGTTTGTGTGAGTGTGTACGAGTGATTGGGGGTGTATGTAGCGAGTGCACGGTTGAGTGGGGTGCGTGTCTGTATGTGGTGTGTGGGTGCATGTGTGAATGTGTGTGAACATGTTGGTGTGCTTGTGCTGGCAACAGGAATTGGGATTCCTGTCACCGGGTGCGTGACCGTCAAGGTTTTCATGGTGGTTTGACTGCCACAGAAAGCCTGACGATGTGCAATCTCGTAATCCGGACTATGGCCTGAGGCCTGCCGCTGGATTGAAGGTGGTCACCACTGGCCACAGCTGTGCGACCGTACCGGCCGGCCAGGTGGAGTTGTGGAAGTTTGGCTTCAGCCAAACCCCACAACGCGTAATACGGTGAGATCACCACAGTGAGTCTGGCGGTCTGATAACTGCCAGACTCGTAATGAGGGCCCTAAGTCATCAACTGGTTTTTCAAGTTCTTATCTGAACTGATTCAGCGATGATGCCTCTCACAATCTTACCAAGCCTAATTGCAGGGTTTCGCAAAAGTGCTTTCTTATCAGTGGTTATAGTGTTAGTGTTCTTGTGCTAACAGGTAAGATATCACAAAATACCACATTCCCACCTATTCCAAATGAGGTGAACTCAAACTGTTGGATTATTCAGAAAGATTTATCACAGGCAACTAGACTGAAAGAACACACAGAGTTGGGTGGTTATCAAAGACTGAAACCAGACCACCATGAGAATAAAACTCTTATTAAAAAAACTAGTATTAGTAACTCCTAAGCAATCTGGGGTCTAATTTATAAAAAAGAATAAAACTAAACTTACTAAATTCTCAAGTCAAGAAGAGAAAGTTTGGTTACTCCATGTTGCATAGATTTTGTAAGTAGCACAGGGAGGGCCTGATTCACAAAGTTAAAGTTACACTTTTGATGTCACTCTACTGACTTTTGCAGTGTACGTTTATCACTAGTAACTTTTCCATCAATAACTGTATGAGTTATAGTTATAACTTTGTGAGTAGTAAGAAAATCGTGCCGTAAGTTGGTGTCACTTTCACCACATCTGCCCCACCAAGTGTGTGATCTATTTATGGTGTACATTCGTAAGTCACACCTCAATATTTCACACAGCCTGGGGAAAGAGGTGTAGGGGTTGAATGGATGGGAACTGGGAGTTGGGGAAAGGTGTGACAACAGCAATATTCATCAGGTTGATGAGTAGCACATCATCATCATTGTCAAATCTGTTGCAGAAGAAAGTGAAGGAGTGACACAGTTCAGTTAAATGGATTGCAAACAGTCCTTCAGCCCCAGAGACCCAAGTTATTATCTAGTTGTTCAGTCACATAGATTTGAAAAATATAAAACATAGAGGAATGAACCCACATAGTTCTACAAATTATGATTTTTACAAGAAAAATTATGTTGTACATAAATGCCAAATTAGGCAGTGTATCTGTATTCTGCTTTGAATGTCCATCTTGGGTGCATAGCTGAACCGGTCTGGTAAGGTAAGCAGAAATGTTGGAGCTTTTGTGCATAAAAAGAGAAGTCCTGTAGATTGTAAAACGGTACATGTTGCTATTGTAGAGTCAAGGAGAAGGAAGATAAGCTTCTTAAGGAGTGGAAGATCCAAACTAAAAGGCAGAGCAAGAGCATACAATGCTGCAATCAGGAGATGACTTCTGTGTGATTAACTGCTCAGTGAAAACAATTGTACAATGAACCCCAGACAACTAGCTGCATGTACCTAGCTGATCAAGCTCACAATTGTCATAAAAGTTAGCCAGGTGGATCTATCATGTGACAGGTCTGTCTCCATCCAGTTGCAACCCCCCGACCACAACCACATAATTAGAGGAGTTTGACATTTGAGCCAGCACATTGCTCAGCATTTTCCAAATTAACACACCTCTCTCCAGTTCATGGGGCTGAATAGATCTCTTTGAATCATGTTGGTTTCTCTTTCAAGTAGATAACTTCCTTCTTCTGGCAGTTGTGGTAGTCCCGCCCTGAGTCCTGTGTCTGACTCTGAGTCCCGGCTCCGTCTCTCGAATCCTCCTGACCCAAATGATATTGAGAGCAATAGACCTGTAATGTGCTGCTGTAGATGAACAAGAAGCACAAAAGAATTTGAGCATTTTGTATAGATTGTATTTGTTAACTAAACTGACTGGACTTGTCTCTGGAGAACCCAAAAGAAAAAGTACAGCAAGGAGTAGACCATGCAAGTACATTTAGCTAAGTGTGAAAGGGCCATTCACCTTCAGGCAGAATCACCCAGTAGCCCCCAAACATTGTAAACTGCCTAAACCGAGTTTACAAATATTAGTTGAGCAACACTCTCACTGTCTGCCGCCACATCAATCATCATCACTCACACTCACTCAATAAAACACTCATTGGTGCGATAGTTACATGCTCCAATCAAAGCATGGTTGTACACATTTGTCTAATGTGTCTCCTCTTTTTCCATGGAAGCAACACAATGGCAGTCTTCTAAATTAATGATCTTTAATGGGGCAGCCCAGCTAGGAAATGAGAAAAAGAGGATAAAGCTAGGATGGAGGCAGGCATTGTTGTTATGTCCTTTAACCCCTTCGCTGCCAGGCCTTTTCCCCCTCCTGTGCCGATCCTTTTTTTGGCTATTTGGGGCAGTTCGCGCTTAGGCCCTCTTAACCTTTTGTCCACATAAGCTAGCCAAGCCAAATTTGCGTCCTTTTTTTCCAACATCCTAGGGATTCTAGAGGTACCCAGACTTTGTGGGTTTCCTTGAAGGAGGCCAAGAAATTAGCCAAAATACAGTGAACATTTTTTTTTTTTTTTAAAAAGGGGAAAAAGGGGCTGCAGAAGAAGGCTTGCGGTTTTTCCCCTGAAAATGGCATCAACAAAGGGTTTGCGGTGCTAAAATCACCTGCTTCCCAGCTTTCAGGAACAGGCAGACTTGAATCAGAAAACCCAATTTTTCAACACAAATTTGGCATTTTACTGGGACATAACCCATTTTTACAATTTTTTGTGCGTTCAGCCTCCTTCCAGTCAGTGACAGAAATGGGCGTGAAACCAATGCTGGATCCCAGAAACCTAAACATTTCTGAAAAGTAGACAAAATTCTGAATTCAGCAAGGGGTCATTTGTGTAGATCCTACAAGGGTTTCCTACAGAAAATAACAACCGAAAAAGAAAAATATTGAAATTGAAGTGAAAAAACATCACTTTTTCTCTACGTTCTACTCTGTAACTTTTTCCTGCAATGTTAGATTTTCGAAAGCAATATACCGTTACGTCTGCTGGACTCCTCTGGTTGCGGGGATATATAGGGCTTGTAGGTTCATCAAGAACCCTAGGTACCCAGAGCCAATAAATGAGCTGCACCCTGCAGCGCGTTTTCACTCTATACCGGGTATACAGCAATTCATTTGCTGAAATATAAAGAGTGAAAAATAGCTATCAAGAAAACCTTTGTATTTCCAAAAAGGGCACAAGATAAGGTGTTGAGGAGCAGTGGTTATTTGCACATCTCTGAATTCTGGGGTGACCATACTAGCATGTGAATTACAGGGCATTTCTCAAATAGATGTCTTTTTTACACACTCTCTTATGTTTGGAAGGAAAAAATGTAGAGAAAGACAAGGGGCAATAACACTTGTTTTGCTAATCTATGTTCCCCCAAGTCTCCTGAGAAATATGATACCTCACTTGTGTGGGTAGGCCTAGCGCTCGCGACAGGAAACGCCCCAAAACACAACGTGGACACATCAAATTTTTTTAAAGAAAACAGAGGTGTTTTTTGCAAAGTGCCTACCTCTAGATTTTGGCCTCTAGCTCAGCCGGCACCTAGGGAAACCTACCAAACCTGTGCATTTTTGAAAACTAGAGACCTAGGGGAATCCAAGATGGGGTGACTTATGGGGCTCTGACCAGGTTCTGTTACCCAGAATCCTTTGCAAACCTCAAAATTTGGCTAAAAAGACAGTTTTCCTCACATTTTGGTGACAGAAAGTTCTGGAATCAGAGAGGAGCCACAAATTTCCTTCCACCCAGCGTTCCCCCAAGTCGCCCGATTAAAATGATACCTCACTTGTGTGGGTAGGCCTAGCGCCCGCGACAGGAAATGGCCCAAAACACAACGTGGACACATCACATTTTTTCATAGAAAACATTGCCTACCTGTGGATTTTGGCCTCTAGCTCAGCCGGCCCCAGGGGGGGCAGAAATGGCCTAAAATAAATTTGTCCCCCATCCCCTCAACCCACTCCCCCCCCCTGGAGCGACCCTTGCCTACGGGGTCGCTCCCCCTGGGAGACAATGGGAGGACCTTTGACGCTGGAGCAAGAAGACGGTGGAGGCCCAGCTGGGGATGGCCTCCCAACGTGGGAGGGGTGCCCGTCGCACCATGACCCCCATGATGTTCCGGATCCTGGCGGTGGCGTAGCCGGAGTTGGATGGGCACTTGAGGGCATCACAGCAGCCACAAAGGGGTGAGTACACTATCATTCTGCTGACTTTGCGCGCATTACAAAGTGTCTGGGCGGGAGAGGTGTGCAGTGGGTTCCCCTAGGCCATGGCGAGCTTTGTAGGCAAGGTCCCTTGTGAGGCAGGCTCTGTGGCACCCCAACCCCACTAGTGGTTAGTGCCATCTACACATAGTCAGGCTCCTGTGACTTCCAGGTGTGCAGCAATCGGGCTTAGGCCTTGTACCCCATGGGCATGTAATAAATCCAGGAACTATAAGTGCATGGCGTAGTGCAGAGGGCTGCTGTGTCTGTGGTGTCCGCCAACGGTAGTGGTGTTGCATGCACTGAACATGTCTTTCTTCTGTCTTCCCCCCCCTTTTTGTGGTCTCCCTGTTCTTGTGTGCAATATCATCATCAGGCGGAGGAGCAGTGGCACCGGAACAGGAGGGAGCTGCATCCCACTTGGCCGTGGAGTGTGAAAAAACGGAGTCTGAAGCCACCAGTGGGACGGAGGGCGAGGGGAGCTCCACGGCGGGGACAGGAGCAGACAGCAATGACAGCGACTCCTCTTCTGATCGGAGCTCCCTTGTGGTGGTGCACTCCTCTGTGCCCCCCGCATCAACCGGTACAGCCGCCACCCCCCTTACCTGCACTGCCCTCCCAGCAGCCCCTCAGCATGTGTCCTGTGCCCGCTCACCCAGGAGGGTGGGCATCTCCTTCACCCCAGGCACCTCAGGCCCTGTCCCAGTCAGCCCTGCTGCCCTCAGTGAGGAGGCTCTTGACCTCCTGAGATCCCTCATTGTTGGGCAGTCTACCATTCTGAATGCCATCCAGGGTGTTGAGAGGCATTTGCAACAAACAAATGCATACCTGGAGGGCATTCATTCTGGGCAGTCAGCCCAACAGAGAGTATTTCAGGCTCTGGCCTCAGCACTGATGGCAGCCATTGTCCCTGTGTCCAGCCTCCCCCCTCCAACTTCCTCCACCCAGACCCAATCCCCTGTACCTCAGCCTATCCCAAGCACACCATCAGACCAGCATGCACACACATCAACACACAAGGGTGGCTCAGGCAAACATAAGCACAACACATCCCACAGGCACTTACACAAGAATCATATCCATGCAAACATACCAACATCCACTGCCTCCACTGTGTCCCCTTCCAAAACATCTCCCTCCTCCCTTCCAGTCTCGTCTCCACTCACACCTGCATGCACTACATCCTCTGCCACAACATCCATCACCAGCACGCCCATCACCACACACCGCTCATGTGCACTCACCACCCCCACTACCATTCACACATCCCCAGTGTCCTCTACCAGTGTGTCTGTGAGCCCTCCTCCGAAAGTACACAAACCCAGGCACACACCCACCCAACAGCCATCCACCTCACAACAGCCTCCAGCCCATGCACCTTCACCCAAATTCAGCAGACGTACACCTCCTACAACCACTACCTCTACCTCCACTCCCAAACCCCCTCCATCTACCTGTCCCAGTGTGTCTAAAAAACTTTTCCTGGATAATATTGACCTCTTCCCTACACCTCCTCCCCCCGTCCTCCTCTAGGGCCAGGCTTTCCAGGTCCCAGCCCAGCACCTCAGCCACCACATCCCCAGGCACAGTGGTGCTAGCATCTGCGGGGTCATGGAGTGCGCCAACCATCAGTGCTGCCAGTGTGCCACGGAGAGAGGGCAAGGACATTCCACCACCTGCCAAGGTGAAAAAGGTGCCCACATCCCGGAGGGAGAAGCCGAAAACACTTGCCGCCAAGAGGGCAGGGAAAACGAAAGGGGATAGTGGCAAGACAGCTGCGCCACCATCAAAGGTGGGGAAGGGCCAGAAACTGAAGGGCAGGTCAGGAGAGGGCATGGTGGCACCGACTGAGGGACCAGTGCCACACCTTCTGTCCACGTCGACGCCAACCTGTACGGTGGAGAAGACCGCCACCTGCACCGCCACAGAGCCCGCTGCCAGCACCGTTGCCACAGAGCCCTCATCCAGGACAGCCGCCACAGACCACGCAGCCAGCACCGCCGCCACAGACCCCGCAGCCAGCACAGCCGCCACAGAGCCCGCCGCCACAGAGCCCGCTGCCACAGAGCCCGCCGCAAGCACCGCCGCCACCGAGCCCACAGCCAGCACCGCCGCCACAGACCCAACAGCCAGCACAGCTGCCACAGACCCCGCAGCCAGCACAGCCGCCACAGACCCCGCCGCCAGCACAGCCGTCACAGAGCACGCCGCAAGCACCGCTGCCACAGAGCCCGCCGCAAGCACCGCCAGCGGCCCCGCGACATCCTGAGCCAGTGGCACCACCGCAGACACGGCTGCCATCCCCAGTGGTCAGTCGTCCAAGGCTGGTGGTGAGTTACAGGAGCCTGGGCAGCTTCCATGAAGCATCACTGTCATCACAGTTGTCACCTGCATATGGAATGCGAAGCGGCAGCAGTGTGGGGTATGTCTCTGCCTCCATGGCGTATCAACCTACCTGTACCTTGGCAACCTCATGGCACACATACCCAGGCAAGTGTATTGTTGCGGCCACAATGCACGTGGAGCACTCAGGGCACAAAGCTCCCCCCAGAACCAGTGGAGTATCACATCCACTACCTCAGTCCTTGGCAGGATGAAGCACTTTAGGCACCAAGCCCCCTCCAGAACCAGTGGAGTATCACATCCACTACCTCAGTCCTTGGCAGGATGAAGCACTCTGGGCACCAAGCCCCCTCCAGAACCAGTGGAGACTGTTATCCACTTGAGAGACTGTGGCTTTGCACTCCCCAGGATAAAGCAGTGAGCAAACCACCCACTGGAAAGACTTGAGAGACTGTGGCTTTGCACTCCCCAGGATAAAGCAGTTGGCAAACCACCCACTGTAAAGACTTGAGAGACTGTGGCTTTGCACTCCCCAGGATAAAGCAGTGGGCAAACCACCCACTTGTGAGACTTGAGGAACTGTGGCTTTGCACTCCCCAGGATACATCAATGGGCATGGAGCCCCCTTGTGGAGCAGTGGCGTCGTGCGTTCATCAGGCTGAGGTGCCCCCCTCCCCCTGAGGTGCCTGTATATTTTCTATGTGATGCCCCTCCAGTGTTCTCTCCGTTTGGAGTCAGATATCTAGTGTGGGCCTCGCCCATGCATTTTGGGCCCAGTGGTCCACGGACAATGATTGGTGCAATATCCGGACTTGTGTAGTTGGTGTACATAATTGTATATACTGGATTTTGAGTTTTGACTTATGGATTTTTATTGATTACAATCGTTACAATCATTTCCTTTTGTCCTTGCATTATTCAAGGGAGGGCGGGGTGTATATGTAATGTTGCTGCATGTATTTGTGTGCATGGTGTTGTGGGTGAGGGTGGGGGTGGGGGTGTTGCGTGTGTGTGTCACTCTCTATTCCCTCCCCCTCCCCTGTGTTGTAGGTGCAGTACTCACTGTGGTCGTCGCCGCCATCGTTGGAGCTCCTGATAGAGGAGCAGGAAGACCATCGCCGGCAGGATGTGCAGTTCGGGCTCCATGGCGTCCTGGTTCCTCGTGGGGTGTGGAGAGGTGAGTGTTTTCCCTTCTGTGTACTGTTTCCGCCATGTTTTAATCCACGTTGGTTCTGTCCGTGAAAAGGTGGCGGATAGCCTTGTTGTGATAGGGTGGGCGGTACATTGTCTTCTGCCTGTCTGTTGGTGGTGTCCGCCGCACTGTTTGTTTGCACCGCCGTGGCGGTCGGAGTGTTAAAGTGGCTGTCTATGTTGGCGGTTTCCGCCACGGTCGTAATCCCATTTTCTTTTCCGCCGGCCTGTTTGCGGTATTACCGCCGCTTTACCACCGACCGCCAGGGTTGTAAAGAGTGCCATAGTTATCAGTCTGTACTGCACAAATAGACACTGCAACAAGAAGGTCAAGTTGCAGCGTTTTGTCACTTCCTGTATGAGTGCAGATTCTTCTACAGGTGGCCAGTATGTTGCTGATTATGTCTTCTTTTTTAAGAAAGTCCTGCACAATTAGGTTGATGCAATGCTCCAAACACAGGACCCGGAAATTTCCACCATCTACCAAGGCCTTGACTATATTACTTCTGGCAATAAAAAAACAATTCTGAGACATCTGGGTTACAGCCAACCAAACATCTTGAGGTCTCTCAAGATGTTTGCAGCTGTATGGGCTTTCTCCATAACAAACCTCACTACTGTTGCACGTCTCTGAACGCCCTTAAAAATGAAGGGCCTGATTTAGATCTTGGCAGAGGGAATACTCTGTCACAAACATGACGTCCGGCGTATTATGATCCCCCTAGGATATAATGGGATTGCAATACGGCAGACAGGATTTCTGTCATGTTTGTGACAGAGTATTCCCCTCTGTTAAGATCTAAATCAAGCCCTAAGAACCTGATTTAGAGTTTGGTGGACATGCTACTCCATCATAACGGGGACGGATATCCTGTCCACCGAAATATAAATCACATTATATCCAATGGAATTTATATTTCGGCAGATGTGATATCCGTCCCCATTGTGATGGATTAACCCGTGCGTTGAACTCTAAATCAGACCTTAAGTTTCTTCAATGCTGAGAGTTGCAGATAGCTGTTTCCTAACTCCCCCAAAAGAGATCCAATGTGCAGTGATACACATGTAATCAGTTGCTTGACAACTGCTACACATTTCTGTCGTTAGGTGGAAGGTGTAAACAGTACTCTGCTGCAAAGTTTGTCCAACCAATTACAACACATTGTAAAGAAGTGGGAAAACAGGTCCTGCTGGGAACCTTCAATTTCAGGCAGAAAGCCATCACAAATTCAAAAAATCTCACTCCTTTCACAAAAGAAAAAAAGAGGAGGTCCAGCACTGACATTTTAGCCAGCTTCCTGTTGTACAAACATTCTGTTGGGTGGTTGTGTTCATAGGGCCCCCCCTGCCTAAACATGCCCATAATTGTAACTTCGATTGTGTTCTTTTGTGGGGTCACTGATGCAGGGGACTTCTGGAGGGAGCCAGCAGGTGGTAGACTTAATGTGCATCTTAGTGGAATCATGACTGTATAGGTTGGTGTACGCATCTAAGTCATGTGTCATTTAGAGGTGGCTGATGTGGGTATAGATATTCTATAACAAAAAAGATGGTCCATATGGGGGAAGTGTAGCTCTTGACTTAGCAGTGATCAATAGATTTAAAACCCTCCACATTGATAAGGTTTGGTAAGTATGCTATTTAACAACAATATTTTGAATTTTCCAATTCAAGACAACACTCAATTTTAAATTTTAGGTGCTCCTCATACTTGATGGCGCAGTGGTGGTAAATAAACTGAAACGGAAGGGCACCAGTGTTATTTACAAAATCAAATGTACAAGTGTGGCTAAAAAATCATATGATCTTCCATACAACATCCCAAATCTAGGTGCCCAGAGACCACTAACAATTTTAAAGTCAGTCCACATCCATTTTTGTTAACATTTTGACCCAAAATTCATTCACACCGGGTCATCATCAGGATGAGATTTTGTTGTTGGAAGCACCAATCTGTGAATTATGAATCCACTAATGTATCTTATCCTTAAATATCAAAGGTGCCTGCAGTCACCCTGAAGACTCAATGTGGCACTGGAAATTAATCCAATGGATTCCATCTGTCTGCGGCCAAACCGCGCTCACAAAAGTGTATTACTAGAACGTCCACTTTAATCATGCAAATCTCTCTTTTTCCAATAAATACAAGGGTTGATCACTCCCTTTTTGTCTTATATGGCCCATCAATGTGGTCTAAATTACCGTGATGATGGGGAACAGCCGGTGTAAATCATGCGGGTGATGATGACACACTACTTGGGCTGCTTTGTTTAAAGCTGTCATCCTCTTCTTCCTCACCACCTCCTATCACCATCATCGTAGCTGATTACCCTCTCTCAGCACCATCACCACCCCCAGCTATTTTTAAGGTGCTCCTCCCACCGGATTCCGTGATGTTTTTTCATATTGGTCATTTGGCATCCAGTACTATAATGTGAAATGGGCTTACGTCAATGAACACTATTGTGGCAAATGGAGTATCTTGCAATGTGATTCTCCTGCTTGCGAATTGTAAAGAAATGCGAGCCTGGGGAGGAGAACATTTTTATTGTGCCACTGTCAATGCCTAAAGAACTGGAGGTACGTGGGTGTGTCGGTTGCCTCTTTGCAGTGTGTACTTTGACTGAGGTAGTGGTGAATGCAGATCTCTGGGGTGGCCTTGCAAAAATGGAAGCTAGCGGTGGTGGTTGAAGAACCAATGTCACATCCCTCAGAGCAGGTTGAATAGGGGGGGTATTCTCGGTAGCCTCTGAGCCGCCTTCCATACTGACAATCATAGGCTCATCCTCATCACTGTCCTTTTCCAGAATTCTAAGACTTTCAGGAACTTTCCTTTTCCCTTGGTCCATGTGGCTGGTCTCGGATTCGTCGGGGCCCCAGTCCATGTCCAGATCATCAGAAGTGGCAGGGTTTGGAGAAGATGGTGGAATACCCTTTCTTTTTCTTGCTGGAGATCGGGAAGTCAATGGTTGACGTGCTAAATCTTGCTCAGCAGGAAACTCATTCTCCTGTTCTGATCCTACTTCAGGAACAACTGTTCCTGGCTACAGCCCCTGTTGTCCAGTTTGCTCAGTTTCATGTGACTATTGGGTACTTTGTGGCTGAGACAAATCCAATTCAGACTCACTGCTTTTAGCCATAATTGAAATAGCTGCTTTACTGAGGGACATGGCCTTAGGCTTAGGCTGTGGTGCTGTGCACTCCCCCCTGTCCCTATCACGCCCATGCCCCCCCCTTCTATATTAAAAACATAATAAACAAAGTCCTACCTCGGTGCCAAGACCTGGAACTCCCTCCCCATCACCTATGACAGGCCCAGGACCTCCTGACCTTCAGGAAACGCCTCAAGACCTGACTGTTCGAGCAGTAGCACTTCTCCCTTCACACACCCCCAGCACCTTGAAACCCTAGCGGCTGAGTAGTGCGCTTAACAAATGATTGATCGATTGATTGATTGACCATTGGCCCAAGACCGCCAAAGGCAGCAATGTGTACCAATGGCAATGTCCACTGCAGTAGTATCCGCCTAACCCCATCAAGACTTCTTCTGGCAGACGTAGGTCATTTCCTAATGTCCAGTACAGTAGGTCAGGCAGCTGCCATTTTAATATCCTTAGATGGTCGGAAATGTTTATTTAAAGATGCAGCACGAGGTCAGAAATATATCAACGCCAACGTTTTCTGTGCTGACTTTGAACAACCATGGCTAAAAATCCAAATTCATAGACATGCTGCAATATTGATGATTTGTGAGTAATGTATCATTAGTAGTCTGCACCCTTATGGCAATTGGATAGATGGTATTTGTACCTATAATATGTGAAACGTGGTAAGCATGTCATTATCACAGAGACTTTCAGTGACATACTTATCCATTTCCAAGTCATAATTGCCTTAAGGGTGTGACATTGCAGCAAGAAGCCATTATTTCCCTAGGTATGTCCTCTGTACCATGTTTAAACTTATTGATATGGCATGCCCAAGCATTATGTGTGACATCTGTATTTCCACAATTACAATGGGCACAATGACTCATAGACATACCATCTTAACCTCCTTCATCTACTTACCCTGGAATGAGAAGGGTCAGCCAACCTCCAGTGTACCATCCACTAACAGACCTGCAGTCCACGGATGATCGACATGTCATCCAGATCTACCGCCTGGATAGATAGATAATCATGGATCTCTGTCATCAGCTGGAAAAAGATCTGATGCCTGCCATTCCTCATCCCAATAGCATTCCACCCATTGTACAAGTCATGTCAGTTCTGTACTTCCTGGCCACAGGATTCAAAATACCATGGCTCTAACTGCAGGGATGTCACAGCCTATGTCACAGGGGTGTCACACCCTATGTTCAGTTAGGTCTTGAAAGATGTCCTCTCAACCTGGACAGCTACATCTGATGTCCACAACATGAAGATTTGGCCCATGTGAAGGCAGATTTTTGGCACACATACCACATGTGGTGGTACCCATGTAGCAATGATTCCCCCAAATGGCAATGAACAGGTGTATCAGAACAGGAAGAACTTTAACTCCTTAAATGTCCAAGTAGTCTGTTTGGCGGACCTCTATATTTCCCAAGTAGGTGCAAAGTACCCAGCGTCAGTTCACAATGCCTTCATCATGCAGAACAGCAATATCCCACGGCTGATGACACAACAGTACACAGAGAGGGCCTGGCAGGTTGGTAAGTCATATATGTGATGTTTATCAGTATCTTATGTCTGCTGCAAAATGTAAGGATGTCCAAGATTAATGTTTGCAGACATGTAACGTTTCCTTATAGGGGATTCTGGTTACCCAAACCATCCCTGGTTTTTGACACCTGTGAGGTACCCAACCACGTCGGGGGACGTTCGCTTCAATGAGGCCCACAGAAGGACAATGAATGTTGGGGAGTGGGTGTTTGGGCTCATAAAGGCTAGATTTTATTGCATTAATAAGTCTGTGGAGCCCTCCTCTACTCACCCGCCAAAGTGGGTCAAATCATCGTTGCCTGGTGCATGTTCCACAACCTTGCCCTGAGATGTCAGATCCCATATATACCAGATGAGAGGGAGCCAGCAGTTCCATCGGGTGAGAATGCAGAAATGCCATGTGAAGATGACTGTGATGAGGAGGAAGGTGGAGAGATCTGGGCAGATCCCATAAATCAGTACTTCAAATGACTGTTGGTATGTGTTGTTCTGTAAACAATGACTCAGTGGGCTATTGGGGGGGCTTAAAGATATTTGAGAAGGGTCTTTGTATGACCATTAGACAGCTCATCAGTTGCTTAGCAGGACACAGCGCAGGTGTGCATGCAAAATTGTACATGAAGTTGTGACTATCATGATGATTTCCTTTGTTAATATTTGTTACACTGCACAATCAGTGTTACTATTGCATTTACGACATGTCTTTATAGGTCTTCATTACCATTACCTGCCTTTACCTTTTGTATTACATTTTTACTTTGCAGATTTCTTCATAAGGTCATCCTCATGTGGTCAATTCTGAAGTGAGTCACAGACAGGTGGGATTTGCAGGTCTAACATGTGAAGTGAACATGGAGAGATCCAGGTACTGTATTGCATAATTTTTGAGGTGTCTGAGTTCCATGCCCAGACTGTCAGGACAGTGGGATGGGATGGGCTGTTCCACACAATAGACCTGTGTGCCATGTTATCTGGGTCCAATGGTGTCATGTTTGTGATCTTGTGTCTCTGACACGTCATCCTGTGCAATCCATAATCTCAACCTTCTCATTGGTTTGATAATGATACTATTTAACTGGTATGCAGCTGTCACTGTGTTTCCTCATTGCAGGCCACTGTGCATGTGTGTCAAGACTGATATAGGTGAGTTGCATGCCTACAGATACTTGACCATGGTAAGTGGAAGGTTCCATGACTGGGGACAGTAGTACTGATCTCTGTCTGTATTATGGTCGATGGTTATTTTGGAGGTATGGTAATGTGATAAGGCTTTAGCTGATGACATGTTGAACCAATCTGTTTGCCTACTTGGATGGACAAAGACTGGCATGTCTCTTACTTCATTAGTCTGTGGGTTGCTTCTTATTAACACCTATGCTGAAACATTAAATTGTGAAGCTGTACTGCACTGTGTGATCTTTGGCATGTTGTCAACTTCTGTGCAGAAAAGTGCAATAAATGGGTATAACAGTGTGTCCATTTGTATCATTGTTCATAAAGCTAACCTAGATTCTACAGTACATGTAAAATGGGATTTAACGGAATTGGTACATATGTGAATATCACGTGTAAGCAACTAATTCCAGAGTTAACTGTTCAATGAAGCTGAAAATGTATTCCATAAATAATATGTGGTGTATTTGTGTTTATTTACAAGTGCACAGGAAAATATTAGGGTTGGGATCAAATCATACAGTGCAAACAGTGAAGAGTTCAGTCATGGTGGATGTAATCATCAGAGTAGCTGCTACAACATTTGGAGTCTCAAGTCCAGTGTCCTTGTACCAATGGAAATGGAGAGTGGTTGTGACACAAAAGTGGAACCAATGAGTAGAGGATCACTTCCTGGCAGTGGTTGAAGTCTTGGCATCTGCTCCTCCTGGATGTTTTAGTGTACATCCAAGTTTGTAGTGGATTCTTCAGGTACAGAGGCTGGGGTGTCCTTCCCCTTGCAGAGTCTCCATTCCACTGGGTGCCACCGATGTAGAAGGAGCTGATGTTACATGCCCAATAGAAGGGGGCTGCTGTTGTGGACAGAACCTACTCAGGGTGGTATTAATGTCACTCAGCACCCCAGTTAGGAAGGCCATGTTGGCATTGTGAGCGTCCCACTTTTGCATGACTTCCTGGTGGTTGTCCCTCTGCAGCTTCTTTATCTCCCCCATCATGGCAATTACCTAGCCCATCACTCCTTGGGACTGTTGGTAGGCTCCCAAGACTTGGGAGCTGGTGTCCTGGCCAGTTATATCTCTAGCAGCCTCAATCCGTTAGCCCAGACCATCCCTCCCACACACCCTACTTTCATGTGCCTGTGCCTTTGGCACAGTTTGCCCACTCACACTGGTGTTAGATCCTTCATTGTCCGGGCTCTCTATTGGTGACTCCGGTACCTGTACTGGGGGGCACATGATACTTCTAACTGTCCTTGGAACACAGGTTTGGGGGTGAATGGTTGCTTGGTATGTAAATGCAACAGGGCTGGGAGGAGTCGAATGACCAGGTGTTCCAGGAGGCCCAGAGTCTTCCTCAATGTCTTCACATTTAGGGATGTTCTCATCACTAAGGGCTTCATCCAGAGGGGACATGGCTGTCTCAGGGGCCCTCCTCATGGTCACAATGGGTAGGTGAACTCTTGAAGAAGTAGAACAGACAGTTACAGATTGTAATGCAACATGTGGTATCAAACTTTAACAGGTAGATATGCTTTGAGCCATGTATAGAGAGGCCTTGCTTGATCCCCTGATATGACAGTGACAGCTGCTTTCAGATCTGTGGTACAGTGATATGGGATACAGAGATTTCCTATATCATACGGCTTGCTACAAGATATCAGATTAGCTTGGCAGTTGGATGTCTGTTGATAGGCTCATATCTTGTCTGCTGTGTAGCTTTACATGGTTCATGTTACCTTCCAGTTAGCAGTAGTTCAGTATTGAGCCAGCGGCAGCTGTAGAATGTAAAGTGGAAACTGACCTGTTCATCAGCTCAGGAGTGACTATTCTACCTGGCCATATATATCAGGTTACACCTAGTGCATCACACTACAGATGTGTTTCCCCCCCGGTAAGTGTATTTCAGTGGGTGATGGGGGGTAAAAGGGCCATTTTAGCAGAGGACTCAGCCATAGCTGTGTGTTGATGGTATTGTACCAGCTGTACAATTGAGGATCATGCAAGTGGGTCTAGTTGATTGTGTAGTTGACATGCAAGGCTATATTCATTATGGTACAATGGTCTGGTTTTCTTAATGGTAGAATAGTGCCTGCTGGGAGTTGCAGTACTGTCAGTCCCTGTACTATCCACACCATTCCAGACACTGTGTCCCAGGTGATATTAGTTGACATGTGGAATGCCAGAGAGGGGTATTTGGACAGTTGGACACAGGGGTGGTGAGTGTGTTGAGTATTAAGATGTCAAAAGGTGATCAGTGAGCCTGCAAGACAGAACTTTAGGGTGACATTTTCAGTGTTATGACTTACCCGACTCGACTCCCCCAGGTATTCCTGTCAGGCCCTCAGGATGCAGGATGTCCAAGACCTTCTCCTCCCATGATATGAACGTTGGGGGAAGAGGTAGGGGCCCACCTCCAGACTTGAGGGCTACCAGCTGGTGCCTGGTGGCCATAGATCGGACCTTCCCCCTGAGGTTATTTAACATCTTCCTGATGTGCTCCCTTGTGCGTGGATAGCTACCTACAGAATTCACCATGTTGATTATTCTTTGCCACATGTCCATTTTCCTGGCAATAGAGGTTTGTTGGACTTGGGCTCAAATAGGTATGTCTCTACTCTAATGATTTTATCCATCATGACCCTCAACTCATCATTTGTGAAGTGGGGAGGTTTTTGTGGGGACAAGGTAGAGGGGGACGACACAAAAAGGTTAAAAAAAAACAGGTGATGAGGGGGGTGCTGTGTTGTGAGTGGTTGATCGGTGGTGTCTGATGTGTAGTGAACAAATTGTGTGATGTGTATGATGTGCAGATGTGGGATGAGTGGTATTTTAAATGTGGAGGGGTGCCTATTCTATGGTTCTGTATTTTGAAATAGTGCTCTGTCTTCTGTGTGTGGCGTTCTGGTTGCAAAGGATTGTGGTTTGTTAAGTGGTGTGTTTATAGTGCAGTTTGTTGGTGTATCAGGTGTGTGTGTCATGTATGTGGAATCCAAACTATCCAATGTGATGTATTACTGTTCTGACTGCTGCGGTTTGAACGCCATTGGTTTTCTGCCATGGAAAAACCGCTATTGTGATTTGTGGATCCCTATAGGTTCAAAGGATCTTTGGCGTGCTGGCGGAGCTGGTGGTGGAACCATCTTTCCGCCCTCCTGAGACCTGGCAGTGCCGGTGATTTTGACTGGATTTTGGCTGTCCTGGCTGTGTGCCTCGTAATACGGCGGTCTGTATGACTGCCAACGTGGCGGTCTGTATGACTGCCAACGTGGCAGTCTTTTGGAAGCCGCCACCACAGTGGTCTTGTCAAAAAAACACCAAACTTGTAATAAGGCCCATAGTTGCTTCAAAACAAGCTAAAACTAAGAAGTATTACGATAAAATAAACAAGGTTAAAGAAAAGAATTTGCAAGTTGGTGAATGGGTTTTAATAAGGAAATCTTTTCTTGTCCCTAAAGGTGATTCTAAATTTCATGTACCTCAATTAGTGACAAAATTTGGAATAAAATCAGTTTTTTTCGAAAGGCAAAGGTTGGTTGGATTTGAACAAATCTGTTCCCATTCCGAGAGTAGAAGCATAAATTGTAAACAAAACTTAAAACAAAGGACATTGAGTTACACATTTCTTTAGCATGATTCTTTTGAATATGTTTCAAATCAAGATTTACGTAGCATGTTGTTACGTTGGTATGGTGTCTGATTATTATGACTTAGGTTTTGAATGTGAAGCAAATGAAAAGAGCCTGAAACTCAAAATGATCATTATGATCAAGAAACAATAAATGGAAATCAAGTAAATGTTTGTGAAATGAAAGGATTTTTCAGATACCTGCAACGTATAATGACTTCATTATGCATTACTTTTTCTTTATATTAATGTTTTTTTATTTTAGGAAAGGAGGTGTCATATCCCATATTACATTATGTTGTACTCTGCTTTATTTTGTAGTGATTGCTTACATTAAACCCTGTATTGTTCACCTGTGGCAGCAGTTTTCCATACTCTCATGTCTGAGGTCTTAGAATGTTACGAAACCTAGTTTTAGGATAGACAGTTGAATAAGTGGTTGGAGATGGTCGTGTGTATTGGCTGTGAAGTGGGCTCTTGGTTCTACTAATAAACGTGGAAATGATTGAATCTGCCAATCAAATAATTTTACTTAAAGAATAGATAAAAGACGTCAAGAGTGACTGCCTAAAGATTTAATAACAATGGTTCCAGGATGCCAGAATACACCATGTGTGAGATTTCGATTTGTTGAGATCATAGCAGAGGTAGTAAATGTTGCAAAAATGATTCAATCTGGATATGTGGGTCTGATTACAAATCCTTATTGACTCAGAATAGGCTGTGGGGAATCCCCGGAGGATAGATTGCTCCACAATCTGGCCCTTACCCTTCCCTTGAATGTCACTGTAAAATTATTGAAACATGCACATACGATCATTGAGAGTTCCAGAATATTGTCAGAAGACCCACAACTTTCCTGAGAGAAAGATGTCAGCTTTTACTTCCCTGCCCAAATCTCAATTTCTTACAAGAATTCTATCAAAAAGCTTAGCTGCTATGGCAAAGATTACTGATAAATGAGTATTAGAGTTCTGCTAAAAAATTCTACATTTACTTTGATTGCCCCCCCTTTGATTTCCTTGTAATCGGAGGTTCTTGTCTCCTCCTCCCTTTTGTTTGCATATGTTATTTTAAATCAGAGGAGCTCTTTTGTGCGTTTTATTTTATTAACTACATTATTGTGCCATGATTTTGTCCACACTTATTGTATTTGATTTCATTTTTAACTCACAGTAGCTGAAGTAGTGTTTTCAACACATTACGATCGACAGACACTTCAGTTAGTCTTTTTCTGTTGTCACCTCTGCTTTTTGTTTATTCAGGTGAGCGTTTGAAGCATGGTTGCTTGGCAATCTGTGCTGATGCTACCTGCTGCTTCCCTCCCTTCGTATGGCAAACTATTTCAGAGTGGGGCCCAAGCAGCTGTTTCAAGTTATTGGTGTGATTTGACACCTTTTGCTTCCTTTTCATTTAGTTTATTTTGATTCAGAAGTGTTTGTCAGCACTTTAAAAAAATATTTGAAGTCGTTTCATTTTCCTTGATATAGTTAACAATGTTATTTTATTTCATTTTTGATTCCCAGCTGAAGTAGTGTCAGAGCACCCTATTCTTAAGAGGAGGGCCTATGCACCAGTTCATCTTTTTTCAGTGGGTACCCTCATTTTTAGATCCTGCATAAGTCAGCACATGTTCTGTCTCTTGTGAGACATATTGTTTTCTATTAGTGGGATTGGAGGCCTCCTGTTGCTTACCATTGGCTGCCATCATTGTCACTCTCATTTGCTTGCTTTTATTGGTCAACTGCTGTGGGCTTCTTTCCTCTTTCTGTGTTTCCCCTTCCACTAGACCATGGATGCATTACTTGTGCCCTTCAACTGCTCATTTTTTAGGTGCTACTATTTTCTTTGTATTTAAGTGCTCTACTAGAGCACCTCTTTTTCATCTGGCCCCCTCATGTATTTCTCTGCCCTCCATGTTCCTACCACCGGCCCTCTTTCCCTTGCATTGTCAATGAGGTTGTCCCCTTACCACCCTGTGCTCCCTTTCTCTTCCAATCTATTGTACATGGTAGTGTTCCCTCCCACCCACTCACCCAACTTCCTGTCCATTCCATTGTCCATGGCGTTGCACCATCCCACAAACCAGCCCTCCCTTCCTTCTGCCCTCTGTCTTCCTTCCCTTCTGTTCCATTGACCGGGGTGTTGCATCCTACCACACACCCATCCTCATTTCTTTCCCTTTCTTTCTCTTCCATTCAATTGTTCCTGTTGTTGCTCCCTTGCACCCTCCTACCCTTCTTCTCTTCCATTCCGTATCTATGGTGTTGTCTCATAACACTCACCCACCTTCCTTCCTTTCAGTTTCATTGCTCATGGTGTTCAATCTCCCCCTTCCCTACTGTTGTCCATGCTGTTGTCCTCTCACTCTCCTTCTCTTCTGTTGCTTTCACTTCCATTCTCTGTGTTGTCCCTCCCTCCCTTCATTGTGCTGGCCACATCATAGCATTTTTTCCCAAACATGCCTTCTCACCCTCTGTGTTGCTTCCCACCCAGCCCTACCTCCGGTCAACAATAGAAAAAAGTGACATGACACCGCCATGGCTGGCCATGCCATAGTACTTCTTTTTAAACTTTCAGACATGCTGCACAGCAGCCGTGCTGCGGTTCAACATGATTAAAACATTGACAAGGCCACAACATTGCATAGGCGAGATCTGGTGACTTTGCTAATGATTGTTTCTATTTCAAGTCCAACCTTTGGTGCAGTGTTGGCGTGCAAGTTGTGCTGATACTGACTACAACTTCCCACTCTCTTAATGGCTGAGAATTTCAGATCATTGCCCAAATGACTGCACTTTCAGCACACTAAGGCCCATATTTACAAAAAACTACACAGCGTGGTGCTGCAAGCCAGCGTGCTGCGCCACGCTGTGTCATTAGGAAAGTGCAGGGATGCACTGTATATACAGCAATATGATGCATCCCTGTACTGTCCTTTGCGCTGACACGCAATGGGCTGCCTAGCACCAACACAGGCACCCTTGCAACATTGTGCAAGGGTGCCTGTGTTGTATGGATGATTGCTTATTTGCGGGAAGGGGACCCTTCCTGTACATATACAGTCATTAATGGTGTTTTCCTCCTTATATGTCTGCCGCAGAATGCAGCACACATAGAAAGAGCAAAAAACGAGGAGGCATGAGTTATTTCCCCTTGTTGAGCCACTTTTACGCCACATGTGGGATGCCATAAGAATCTGACGCATTTCCCAGCCTTATAAATCTAGAAATGCATCAGATTCCATGGGTGTTGTCGGGAACATCCACAACAACACCCATGGAATGATCCTTTCATGCAGAGTTGTGTGTGCAAAAGGGCCATATTTATAAGGCCATAAAAAGCCATGCAAGGTGGCTTTACATGGCCTTTTTAAATATGTGTGGGCACACTGCACCGCTGGAGCGTCATAAATGGGACATTCTGGCGGCATTATTGTGCTATAGGGGCATTGCTAGTACGCCTCTAAATGTTTGCAGAATTGTGCACGAGGGAAGCCCTTTTTCTGCTACCCATGGCCCTTTTATGGCCACGACCACTGGAAAAATATCTCCAGACACTTCTATAGGAATTACACATACCAACTCCCTACTTCCAAGTTTATGTACAAATACCACTATTACCTCTTTAAGTTATCCAGTGCTTTTTTTCAGCCAGTAGTTGTAGGCGGGCCCACAGCTGTCAATTCTGTGGACTCACACTTATTTTTCCTAGCAGACTATGACCCTTAGCAAAAGAGAGAAAAGCTCACAAGGGAGATAGAAGGAGGAAGGGAAAGTCATACAACTGTGACAAATGAAGAAAGCAGGCACCTGCAAGAGTGAGATAAAGGGACAGGAAGTGTTTGGTATGGATGAAAGAGGCATGATGTAGAATCAAGATTACGCAGCCTTGGTTTTTGGCACTCTGACCTTTGACAGCGCCAACTGAGACCTTTGGAACAAAACTTTGTGCCCAGGCACATAGGGCCCAGGCACATAGGGCCTAGTTACGAGGCTGGCGGCCTAACTTCAGGTGGTCCAACAACACACTGCAATTTCAGCGGGCGAGACCACGAAAGAGCATCATCTCCTCCATGGTTCCCAACAGGCTAATGGCAGTCATACTCATGGTCAGCCACGGTGGCGCTGAAGTCAGTGCCACTGTGCAGATCACGACTCTATTTTCTGCCAGCCTTTCCATGGCGGTCTCACTGCCATGGAAAGGCTGGCAGAAAGCCAGTGCTGGGGGCCACATGGGGGCCCCTACACTGCCCCTGAACTTAGGCCCCCAGCCCATGGCATGGGCAGTGTAGGGGCCCCCTGCCCAGCACCCTCGGATTGCACAGTGTCTGCTTTTCAGACAGTCTCATGCTGAGGATGCTGGTGTGCTATGGTATTGGTGTCGGCTCCCTTAAGGGAGCCGACACCAATACCGTAGTTCTGTTCCTGCCGGGCTGACTAGCAGGAATATCGTAATATGATGTTGCCACCGGTCAGCCCGGTGCAAACATTGTAATACGACTTGAGGGGACGCCACCTGTATGACGGCAGCGTCATCCCCGCGGCTTTGGTGGTTCCACCTTGGGACAGCCAAAGTCATAATAAGGCTCTAAGGGCCTAATTATGAGTGTGCCGGTCCTCGGACAAGCCACACTTGCAGTGGCTGTTTGACCGCCGCAGTTGTGGTGCTCTGATAGCTACATTATGTGGTGCTGATGGCGGGTGCAGGTTGCAATCAGCCAGGGCAGTGCTTAACGCAGCACCACCCTTCTCATTGCAGCCTTGTCCTCCGCTAGCCTTTTCATGGAGAAAAACAGCTGCAGGGGATCACAGGAGGGCCCCTCCCCCGCAGCCTTGTAATGCGCACTGTCTGCTGTACTGGTGCCCCCTGTGGGTAGCAGCATTGCAGCCGGCTCGATTGCGAGCTGGTGACAATGCTGCTGCCACTTTCTCACTGGGCTGACCGGCAGCGACCTTGGTTTATGCCAGTCAGCCCAGCGGGAAAGTCTTAATGAGGTCGGAGGGGAAGTAGCCAGCACAGTGGCAACCACCCCGTTGGGAGTTTGGTGGATGCCAAACTCCTAATCTGGCCCAAAGACTTTTACAAATTTAGCACTGAACTCATCTGATTTGCATTCGTCATGACCAATCAAGTTTTTCTTATCTCTAGGTATGCCTCTAAGTCTGCTGCTGCTGTTGCTAAGAGAAGTATCCCAACTGCCACTCACTGCTTCAAAGAAATGTTGTGCCTATCCCTTTAACCCTAGCAATGACGGGTGTATTTCTCATCTTCTTTCCCTTTCGGAGAAAGTCCCAGCTATGTTAGGGAATCATCAAATCTCTAGATTCACACATAACAACACTTTACTTGACTTGTTTCATATTGGGTTCCTGCCTTGCCATGCATCTGGGGTTTCTTTGATCTCAATCATGAACGAACTCAGATGCATACAAGATGCTGATGGTTTTGCTGCTCTCATTCTGCTCACTCAGTTAGCTGCTTTGATACCATGCATCATGCGATACTTTCATGAAAACAATGGGCCTGATTTAGGTCTTGGCGAAGGTAATACTCTGTCACAAACGTGATGGATATCTCGTCATCCGTATTACGATCCCCATAGGAGATAATGGGATCGTAATATGGTGGACGGGATATCCGTCATGTTTGTGACATAGTATTTCTCTCTGCCAAGACCTAAATCAGGCCCAATGTGAGGCCAGTATCAGTAGCAAAGCCTTTGTCTGGCTTACATCCTGTTTTGAAGGCTGATCTCACGTAGTCATACTCCTACCTTATTAATCAATGTTCATATCACTTGCTGGTGGTGTTCCCCATGGCTCCTCTACTGTTCTTTTCACACTCTGTGTTGTCCCACTTACCAAACGTATTTGATTTTGCAGTTAACAGCAATCAGGTCGCTGTAAAGAACAATTTTCATAACTGTACAACTACAATCCAAATAGATGAATGATACTTTTCTTAAATTTTTCTTTGGTAAGATGTAGGTCTTGTTCATTGGTGGTTAATTTGCTTGATTCAGTCACTGGTGACCAGCTTGACTGGATCTTGCTTAGACTATGGTAATGCTTTATATTTAGATCTACTCAAATACCAGGGTCAGCTCCCTCAAATCGTTCAAAATATCACATTTCATCTCCTCCTCGCCATTCCCCATCCTGCTCCCATTTCTCATCATCTTCGGCAGTTGCCCTGGCTTGCTCTTTGTTTAAAACACTCTGACAAAAGGCACTCTTTGATCACATCCTTGAGTTTATAAAATCTCTTTTCACTCTTCATCAACCAGTCCTTTCTCTTTGCTTTGCCTCTTCCTCTTTTCTGGGGTTCCAAAAATTCTCTGTATCTGGAATGGAGGCTGCTTTCCCGCATACATCACAGCCACAATTTGGAATTCTTTACTGATCTTAATCCATAAGATACCAACCAACCAGTCTTATGAGGTCTTGATTATGTGCTTCTTTATGTCATTCTACACTTTCCCCTAGTAATCCTTAACATCAGGACACTCTTTGGGTATTTGAACTCTTACAAAAGTGTTAAATAAATATATAATTAATGTTCAAAGGTGATAGCTGGAAATTGCAGTGAGGTAAACCTCAGAGAGAAGCAGATGGAAAAAGTTGCTCTTCCAAGATACTGGTGTTATCACAGATTGCAGAGAGGGAAAATAGTCTGATGGATTTCAAACCCTGAAATATGAGAAAACTGCTAGATAGACACACATGCATAATCTAGTAGTGATCTGGAATGTATGCAAGCAATGAGCTTCTCTGTTACAAATCTTGTATTCATTGAATGGGAGCCTAAACTATGAAGCGAATCAAGGAGGGCCTGGCCCATTTATCCATGATTGAATCTGAATGGAAATTTATGGAAAGTGCTATTGCATGTTACCCACTCAGATCAATCCTCACCTGAGTTAATCAAGGTTAGATTGAAATTAAAATCACTAAAAACATAGCATCATGATACCCCTGTCTCAATAGCATTAGGGATTTAACAAACTACTCAATAGCTTTTATTGCCATTCGTGATAGCAGAGTAGATTCAGGATTACATTCCTGAAATGGTACGCCTTGTAAAAATATAGAATCTCTCTAGCTATACAACACCTAGCTGCTTTCTGAAACTGGAACGGGCAGCTTTGGTCACAGCCTAAGGGCCTCACTATGAGTTTGGGGGTTGGATTTACAGGAAGGACGCTGCCATAGCCAGCGACGTCCCCCGTCATATTACAATGTTGGCGGGAACATTGTATCATGACATTCCCGTTGGGCTGACTGCCAAGAACAGTGCAAAGCCGCGGCCAATAACGTAGCACACCAGCACCCTCAGAATGCTTTGTGCTTTCTGAGGGTGCTGGGTAGGGGTGACCGCGCACTGGCTTTCCATCAGCCTTTTCATGACAGGGTCCCCGCCATGAAAAGGCTGGTGAAAAGTTGAGTTGCAATCAGCATGGCGGCACTGAGTGCAGTGTTGCCGTGGCTGACCACAACCCAGACTGCCATCAGTCTCTCGGGGGACGGCTGTCCCCTGGTGGTCCGACCACCATGGTCGTAATGTGGCAGTCAGACCGTCTGGAAGGAGGAGGTCCGACTGTCACCGCGAGGCTGGCAGTCTCATGACCGCCAGCCTCAGAATGAGCCCCTAAGTTTCTTCAAGGGGCTATTATGTCAGAGGTCAGAAGCAAGGGCATCCCCATTCCCAACAATTTTCTCTAATTCCCCACATTCCCACCTTCATCACAGGGGATTTTCTGCTACAAATGAATATTGTTGACTGGAAATAGAGCTGAAGCTAGCCACCCACAATCATTAACTATACATTTTTTGACGCATAAGCAGCGCAAATTTACAAAATACAATTGTATTTTGTAAGTTTGCGCTGCTTTTGCATTAAAAAGCAGCTCAAATGCAGCGCTAAACAAGTATAAATACAGGCCTATATGGCTCAAATCATGATGGGCTTGGAGCAGGCATGAAATGTTCACCTTGTTTATAACATGGACGTTCACCCCAAATGGTGTATTGTGAGTGAAGAGTCAACATCAAAGGTACTTTCAGTCAATCTAGAAGATTGGATACCACCATTTGGTGTAGGGTTTCAGTACTCATTCATTGTTGCAGCAGGTGGCTTCGGGGAGGGACATGCATGCACAGGCATCCTTTTCACTTCCCTATTCCAAATAGGTGAGATAGATAGAGATGGAAATATTGGCAACAAAAATATCATCTACAAAATTATTGCCCAAAAATTTTTGAAAACACAAATATCATATTTGCTTTGTATGTAAAGCCATGAATAAAGTCAATATTCACAACAAAAATAAAGTAAACGATAATATTGTCAGAAAATGGGTATGTTACATTTTTACTATTATACATTATATTAACTTTAAAAATGTATGAACTTTAAAAATATTACTACATTAAAAAATATATATACTCATCATATAAAAATATATCAAAAATGCGTACCATACAAATATAAAGTAAAACTATATAACTTAAATTTTTTTTAAAAGCATGATATTGGTAAAATATTATTTAAATGTTAATAAAATCTATTGACAATATTTATAATATCACAAACTACATAATAAAAAAATTTAAAAGGCGTTCAATAACAATATAAAAAATAATTTAATAACAATAGATTAACACATTATATTAATTAATTTACATGAAACAAAGTTTTAGAATTAAAACAAAAAACTATTAAAACTACTTCAAAAAGGCAAATAAAAAAAAAGAATTTGGAGAGGTAAAATTCACTACTCCCACTCCAACCTGAGCAACACTAGGAAAAGTGTTAGGCTTTAAAGGGCTGAGATATACTACTCCTATTCCAATCTGAACAATAGTAGGAAATGCGTTAGGCTTTCAAGGGGCCAATTTAGTATTCACACTCCAATGTAAACAAAAGGTGGGTCATTTTTGGACTTTGACAGGGGTTAAATTTACTAATCCCACACATACATTTTTTGGATGGAACATTTAAATATAAATGAAACAAATCTATAACGTATTAAAAAAATTGCTAATTAATAATAAAACTAATAATAGAAAAACTAAAAAAATCAAATGTTATATTATCAATAAAATATACAATATTTAAAAAATTACATTAACAAATCCAATATCTCACTACTAAAGTAATAATTTCTCATTACATTAAAACATATCAAAACTATACTAAAATAAATTAAACACAAATATTATTGTATTATTTATCAGCTATAATTCTACAATAGCTAGTACTTATTAAACCTATTAAAATATTTTATACAACTCCATTAAATAAAGTGTTGTATGCAATTATATTTTAAAAACATATTAAATATATCTAAAAAGAAGATATTCTTGCCTTCTATAATCTGTTTGATGATATTTTTGACATTACAATATTTTTGACATTCTACTTGTGCCCCACAATAGTTTCTTTTTGCAATATTTTGTCAGACTAGTGTCCTGAGAGTGGATACATGCCTACTTTTCCTGTTTATCAACACTTTGGTGGATGACATTTGCTGTATAAGTGACCTCCTACTCACACACAGTAAAAATTATTTGTTGGTGCACTACAGTATTTTTTCTGGCTGATTCGAAGTATTTTCATCAATAGCTTTCTTGTTTAGCCAATATCATATATTTTTACAATTATTCTTTGAAAGGACTGTCTCAAAGTTTTCAGCAGATGCAAGACTAGCTACCTTCTCTGTAAGTGGGTTTTTGGCCAGGACAATCTGACATTCTTTATCGTCTCTTCAGCTAAACTCCTCTCCTTATGAACCCATCCGAATGGTCTCTTCTGCCCTTTTAGAAACCTGACGTGCAAAATTAGATTGTTGGTTGACTGGGGTGTGAGCCCTGGTCAAGCAACAGCCACAATCCCTTTTAGATCGAAATGCAAAAAGTTACTAAATTAGCTGTACTGAACCCTGGGTAGCATGGCACAAAAAATCCACCAGGCTTAACTTAGAGGCCATGTGTAAAGCATTTATGCCTCATACATGAAGTAATAAAGTGAAAACGCAACACAAGAAAAATCCAGAACCAAGCTAAAAAAAAGAGTGTAAATTATAATAATGTATTTGACAATGAAATGACAAACATCCAATCAGTAGAACTGGAGTTATGAATGTTAAAGATTTTACTGAAAATAGCACCAAAAAGCAGAAAGCACTAACTATGGATATCTGGTCGTGCTGAACCGGGTCAAAGTCACAAGTTCAGGATGACCATGATGGAGCGCAGGTCAGCTACTGTCAGAAGTTAAGGCCAGCTGAAGTATTACCTTCTCAAATCCATGCCATGAGACAAGCAGGGAGAGCATCGCTGTAGGCTGTTGCTGTAATGCGATGAACAGGCCAGGCATCGTAGACAGGTCTTGCTGGATCTTCACGTTGGACGGTCCCCGTGAGCGGTCGATGTTGTAGCACGAAGAGGTGGCTGCCGGAGCTTGGTGCTGAATTGTGGTGGGAGCAGCAACGTCTTCATGTGAATGAGACCATTCATGGTCGTGAAGAGCGCAAAAGCTTAATTACACAGCTCTCTGAGCCACAACAAGGGCCCAGGACCTGAGCGGCACCACTTGGGAGGCAGGAACTCGCTTCAGTTGGGCCCAGGGGCTGGTGGCGTATGTTGGAGAGCCTTTTATGTTCCTGAGGCTCAGGTCAGGAGGCCAGCAGGCTGGACATTGGTATCACTTTGGTGTCCTGGATGCAAGGGTGAAGCTGGCGGTCCAGTTCTCTTCTCACCCAGGCAAGAAGTCAGCATGGAGCAAATCAGCACAGCAGTGCAGGTACTTCAGAACAGTGGTCCAGCAGAGTGGCAGTCCTTTCAGCAGCACAGCTGTCCTTCTGCCTGGCCGTGTATCCACAGGCCCAGAAGTGTACTGAATAATTTTTGTCTGCGGTCCCTTTTTATGATGCCCTAGTTTTAAAAGGTGGAGGAAGCTTCTAGACAGTGACTTTGAAGTGCATGGGATTTCCTGCCACCCCTGCAGTTGTTCCACGCTGGTTGTAGTGACAATGTGTGGTCATTAGGCCCTTTGTGTGAAGGCCTGGGACATGTTTTAAGGTGCTACATAAGTGTGTGGCACAATAAGCACTGCAAGCTGTTGGGCAGCATTCAATTTACAGGCACTGGAGAGATGATATACCACTCTGCAAGAGTCTTACAAGTAAATTAAACATGTCAATTGGGTATAAGCTAATTGTACTATGTTTAAAGGTGAGACTACAAGCACGTTAATACTGGTTAGCAGTGGTAAAGTGCACAGAGTCCTAAGGCCAACAAAAACAAATTCAGCAAAATAGAAGGAAGGCAAAACGTCTAGGGGTGGCCCTTCAGAAAGGGCCAGGGCTAACACCTGAGTTCAATAAAAAGTGCTGCCTTAAGCTTTACAGATGCCCCATTTATATTTCCCACAACAGTTGAAAGAATAGTGGGTAGAGCTTATTGAGGGGAACCCAGTAGGTGGGCTATTACCAGGACAGAGAGGCTGACCTGAGGGATACCTCTGACATTTCAAGGAGTGACCTCCTATTGGCACAGGTGGAAGGTAACTTGCTGTAATAAATAGTGGCATTCTTGAGGCACTGGAGTTCGCAGAAAATACCCTCCCTCAAGAAGTGGGTGTCTGAACTTCGTTGCATAACCTTCTATGAAATCAAAAAATCTTGATCTTTATCAGCCATATTGCCTCTTTATTATACTCTGTAAATAGGAATTATTTGGAATGAGCAACTGGCATCTCAAGAAATAATACATTTTTGTCAGGGTGAACCCACAAAGTCACTAAATTAGCCTGAGCTCAGCCCACTGGGATCTATAGCACACACCAGATAGGCTTGGATAGACAATGTGTAAAGAAATGATGTGGTACCAAAACATTCATAAAGCCAAAACACCACACAACACAAATTCCAAACAAAATTAGAAAAGTAGAGAAAATGTAATAAAAAAATGACCAATACAACATAAATCCAAAAAGGGGAACCATAGATATATTCTCTTAAAGCTTCAAGTAGAAATAGTGCCAAAGAGTGCAAAACATCAGTGGTATTCAATGGTTGCAGTAGACCGGGACCTAGGTGTGATTTGAGGCTGGCAACGATGGAGCTCTGGTTGGATACAAGTGGATTAGTTCCGCTGAAAAGTATGGCAGTCAAAGTTTGAAAAAAAGTCCTAATTCAAAATGGGACTTTGTCACTTTTTCTAGTTGAAAATCCTCTCTGCACAGGTCAAAGCTGAGTGTATGCACCTCTGGTGAACAGCAGTTTGGATACTGTAAGCAGGTTGGTCCCGATTACACTGCAGCTGTGGGTTGAAAAATCTTCCAAACTCAGAAGGTGCTTGTCCTGCTTCAACAGACTGCTGCTTCAGACCTCTTCTTCATCTCCTTTTGCCCCAGCCATCTCCTGTTCTGCCTATGTGGAAGGGATCTTCACCTAGACTAACACCTTCAATGGAGTAGTCCAGCCGCTGAGGTCCAGGCAAAAGGAAGGCTACAACCCTCCCATCCAAAACCAACAAGGATGACCCTTTGTTTTCTGTAACCCCCAAACCAGCAGGGTAACAGGGCCAGAGCACCAACTCCAAAGGCCCCACTAATCCCCCTTTGACCATTAAAAGCTGACCAATGAAGACTGACCTAAACCCTTCTGCCTTGGTTCTTCTTTGATTTCAGTGATAAGCAGAGTTCAGGCCATAGCTGTAGGGAGAGAGTATCTCACATTACTGTGCAAAGCTTTGAGGCTGGAAATTAAGTATTCAGGGGCAGATTTAAGAAAAGTGGTACAGCACATAGTGCAGCGCAACTGCCACCATGTATGCGCCGTATTTAAAATATGGTGCGCCATAGCACAGGTAGAGGTCAACAGCGTAATTGTTTTTCATGCTATTGATGTACTCTGCAGGAGTAGCACCAGAATTTTAGCCCTACTCCTGCAGACTACATAAGGGCCCATTATAAATAATGGTATGCCCCCTTTTAGTTAAAAGTGCCTAAAAAATGGCGCAAGGAAATTTCCTAGATTTCCTTGCGCCATTTTTCGGGCCCAAAACGGGGAAATGCCCCCCTTGCACACATTATGCCTGGTGCAGGCATAATGTGGCGCAAGGGTTAGCAAAGTGGCGCAATGCATGCATGCATTGCGCCACTTTGTAAATATGGCGCTGGGAAAATGACACTTTAGCGCCACCTTAGCATCAAATAAATTACTCAAAGGCTGTGCTAAGGTAGCACTAGGGGCTCTTAGATCTGCCCCTCAGTTTTCAACGGTGTTGTGTTTCTAGTCTTGGCCAATGAAACCGACCGCTACAAGTTTTAAAATTCTGGATTTACCACACTTTTCAAAAAAATAAGTCCCCTGATAGTAATCTAACAATGTTTTATGAAAGGGTGCGATCCAAACAGGTGGGCCATTGGTTTTGGGGTGCCTGGACCTTATTTTGATCTCAGTCCCACCCTGCTTGTTACCCTACCACTCTCTTCTCTGTCTCCTTACCAAAGTTGTCACTATGTTGTGCCATCTCAGCTTTCTCTTTCCTCGCCAATTGCCTTCACAGTTTCACATGTGCAATATGCCTTGCCTACCTTCGTCAGTTTAAAACCAACATAATTATTCCCTCTCCCTAATCTTCATTTGCAGCTGCGAGAGGCCTTTAACTTTACTGTGTGTTCCTGACATGCACACAGTTGGTGGAATGGTAGTTTTGATTTGTTCTCTAGTGCCGGAAACCCGTGGTCATAATTAGCAGTGTGCACTGCCAATAATTTTACAATGGGTTTAGGAGATTTTTTTCTCTCTAGTTTGATTGTTCGTTCTACTTTCTCACATTCTGTGGTCACCGGATTTGGTTTAGACAATCGTCATTTACATTTTGGCAGGAGGCATTTCAGAGTGCATCCTCAGTAAAGGCTCCTTAAGACAATCACCACCCTCTGGGTTCTGTCCTCAGCTGCCAAGTCATCTGTTCATGGGAGACAATGTTTTATCGGATTTATTGTGTGGGCACGTCCTACCTTATATTTGTTTTGATATGGGGACACGTAAGCGTAAACAACCGTCTACCCTCATGAGGTCGAATGAACCTTTGGACTCGTATAGGTGTGAGTGTTCGGCTCAAAACAAACGAAGTCAACAATAAACAAAACCAAACAATATCGTCATTAATCAACATCAGAGTCAGTAATTTAAACACACCAGGACCTATTTGGCCATGAATCAACGCACCAGTTTAGTGAAGTTCGAACATTTATTGTCCTTTAGATTAACAATGTTAAGATCAAGTAAATCAAACGCAAAACCAAATTATAAAGATACATGAATAACACAGGCTTGCCAAACCTTCTAAAGAATCTCAGCTTTGACAGAATATGAATCATTAGGCACTCAATAATCACCATACAGAATAGCAGCAATATCAGATGCACAGTTGAGATTGAATACATTGAGTCAACACAAATGTATTATTCACAATCAGTTATTTTGTGCAGCCAAGTTCAGAATGTGACATTCTAACTACTACCCTAATTAGAATAAACATGTTGGACTTCATGCAAAAAGCAAAACAAGACAAAAATTAATTTTGAAAACATCTGTCTATGGCGCTAGCAAAAATAGCGGTTGGATTCCTCAAAGAGAAAAACATCTAAACCTGCATGAAAGACAAATGCAAACTATGTTATACCTCTCCTTAATGGGTTCAACAGGCAGCGAAGTCTTCTTCAGTGGAGCATCTTCTGGTCATCGTCAGTGGACAGTGACATATATGGGAACAATTCAGTAATGTTTGGCCTCAATGCATCTGAACTATAAGTGACACACAGCACATAGCACATTATTTCACTAGCAAAAATAAAAGCACATCTGAACACAGCCAGGAACATGGAAGAACTGCACTCTAATCATCAGGGAAGAATTCTGCATAAGACTGATCACAGCAAAGGACAAAGCAAAATCTCCCCAAAGTCTGAGTTTACATTACATTACTGAAGTCCCAAAAAGTAACTAGATACTCTGCCATTGGTTAGACTATAGGGTGTTTTTGGACAGAACCAATTAGAGCTAAAGCACGTTTCTTCATGTTGCACTTCTTGTGTTCTTTTCTCCCTCATTGGTTCAGCTCCTTTCACTGCCATCACCAGTTTCTGTCACAGAAATAAAATGTTTCAAACTACATAAAACTACTGAAAGCCATTGTTTTCTGTGGAACACTATCTGGCAGGAACTAAACAAATGTTTCAAAATACAGCAGGAGAACATTTCTCTCAGACATTAGATCATGAAGAGGATGTTTCAGAAAGAACAGAAATCATCACATTTATTTCATTCTGAATTAGCTTAACATAGGTCTGTTTAAAAATGCAGGAAAATGTGCTGTGTACAACATTTCATAAAATTCTAACTATTTATTTTCTGGAAATGTAATTATTATTTTTTCATTACTCTCAGTTAGTGAAACATAAAATACATTTAACTAAACAGTGATTTATTTTCATTTTTGAAATATCTTGTCAATTATCAGTGTAAGCCTCATTTTCATTTCAGCCTTGCCCTTTTAAACACATGTTTTTCTTTCAGTTAATCACACAGTTTTATTAGTAATTTTCACACTCTAACATTGTGTAAATGTTTCATACTGTATGGAAAATCCTAGCGACCACTTAAAATTTATCAAAGAGCTGGAGAAATGTATTATTATTTAATACGTTTTTTCAGCGCTTAGAAACTATGGAAGCAAGGTATACAGTTACCTGTGCATTTAACTAGTACAGTGGGCTGCTGGAAAAACCAGTTCCAATATATGCAGTGTTTTGGGAAAGGGTATAGATATTTTTTAGGTGCTGTATGCCTCTGTTTATACTGTTTGCAGGAAATCATTTACAACCTACACAGTGTTTTGGAAATTATTTAGATGGTTTAGGAGTCATAAGCTACCTTGTGTTTTTTATACATTGTCAATGGCAGCACCCGTTTTTTTGTGCTGTTGTTTGCAAAACTGTGCTATCTGTGTTAAATTTTGCCTCTCATCTTCCCAAAATAACCACGCTTGCTCAATCCTGCACAGATCAATTTATATCCATGCGTTTTGTTTTCCTAACCTGCCAAAATGTGGTCGCACCTCTGAACAAGCTGATCACCAGTGCTAAGTGCTATGTAAACAACCTTACGTCTTTTCTCCTATGGTTTTCTCGTTAAAACAGTTGTTTGTTTCAATTGACCATAAGTAGAGAGATGTAGGTTGAATTAGGTTTCGATTTCAAATATGATTAAAAGCAGCGTGGTTCTTTCTTACCATTCATGGTTGAATCATTTCATCATCCTTGAAATGATGAAAGCCTGAGCTGCACAGGTGGTGGCTTGACCTGCCTAGCTATGATTGGGATTTGTAGGTTACATCCATATGTCTGCAGAAGTCTCGTTGACTGTCCTGTCCATCATAGACACTAGTGTTTACAAAAGTTTGTTTGGTTGCTTCCAGACATGAAGGGTCTATATGCTTGAAAGCACGCTTGGCTTTTTTTTGTCAGTCACATGGACTTTGAATTTGATTAAGTTTAAGTTTGCTCATTTTTCGGCCAACTCCTGACAGGTCTTGAAAGTTAATTACAAAATATATAGTTCTTCCTGGCACAGCTGCTAAACCTGCGTATCCTAATTACGTTGTACATAACTGGCAGCACTGAAGTTCCACCTCAAAGGCTTTCTGTTTATCACAGTGGTGGATGAAAAGTATAGTCAGTCCCACCAGGATTGATATTAGTAACCTGCAGGCAATGCACAGCAGCACTCAATTAACATCAGAGCTAACTTGTGGGTGGCCTGTCTTCGAGTACGAACAGATTCACATTTCTTGGGGCAGTACTGCTGAAAACGTGGCATAAGTTTTTCTGCTTTAAGGACTTCATGTGGGACCTCTGGAATCGAACACAGCACAATTTTGAAGGCTTTGGGCCAGGCCTTCTTTTCCTGTTCATGGTCTATGTAGTGTATTCAGAATACAGAACTGGTTTGAGGTGGTTCTTCTGTCAAGTGTCCTTTCCTGTCTGGTCTCCACACACAGCCTTTGTGTTGAGTGATGCTCCTCACAGCAGTGTAGTCTCCGGCCTGGAGCACCCAAAACAGACACAAAGAGACATGAGGTGTCTGCACCTGGATCTCAACTGAAAGTGTAATCACCGGAAATAAAAAAGCTTCAGCTAAAGGGTTCCCTTCACCGGGCACAACAAAACCTGAATTTCCACCCCTTTCCCCTACAATTTCCCAATGGGCATTGCTTCAGTCTAATCAGCAGTCCCCTGCTAACAAAATCTTCACAGAATTTCTAAAGGAAGTCTTGTCACCATCTTTCTCACTTCCGTGTCTGGATCTCATCCTTCTATCTACTGGAATTCAGGCAGTGTATTTCCACATGTACGGGTAAGCTGTCCTCCCATTCCATCTTGTGCCATACAAATCCAGAAGATCCAAAATGGATCCCACTTTGTTTTGTAATTATTACTGTAAGCCAAACTTCAGAATGAATATATGAAAACATTCACAGAATCTCCTTTCAATGTTTGGATCCAACCATTACTTTACTCTTTCGACCCCTGAGCTGATCAGCTTTCCTTGCCAAAGAGGTGGTCTAGTGGTAGCCTAGAAGTGGACTAACAGCTTTCCCGATTCTAGTGCCTACCAAATGTATCAATTATTGGGCTATCATTGCATACAAACAATATTGTTACTTTGTACAGCCCTGAATCCTCAAAATTGTATAGTACCTCAGATAGCACCCTCTACATTCTTAACGCATGAAAACCTGACCTTTACTTTTAATTTCTGATTGTATCCTCTCTTTTTTTCATTCAAACTGTGCTCTGCTACCATTCAATCCACCACATACCTCCTCATTGAGTACAACCTTCTCAAGGTCACCCACATTTTTCCTTAATCTCTATTAATGTATTTCTACAATTTGTCATAACTCATTTCAAAGTTTACAATGTGTCCTTTTTGAGGCATACCCCTACAACCTAAAAATTCCTAATTTCCTCTGTCACATCTATCAGCCCCACCAGCATTTCCTGGAACTAGCATACCCCACCCTCTTCACTATTGTACACCCAGCTCCTATTAGTGTAATCTACCACAAAGAAACTTGACTGAATGCATGGAATGATGTGTTTAAGAGTGCAAGACTAATCCCAGTAACCAACAATAACCAATAACACTCAACTAACCACTAACCCTGGGTTCTATTGCAGTACGATGTGCAGCGTAAAACATTCCAGTACCTTGACAGGGGTAGTAATCCCATGCAAGTGCAATTACATTGCATAACATGAAATCAATGAGCAACAGTTCAATGTCAGAATGACTCATGTCTGTTTGGATTGTGTGTTTCTTTCAAAGGGTTCTCAGCCAATGGGACTGCAACTTGTCAAGCACGCCTCAGCCTGCTGAACAGCCTCATCATTCCAGACTCACTGCATTGAATTACTCACAAAGTAACACTTCATGCTTCATGGGGTTTATCTTTTTTGTGCTAGACTACTGGGTAGGTGCATTCAGTTGTGAGGTTCCAACTGTACTCCATAAATATCTAACCACTCACAGACAGGACACACCTTCCTTGGGCCCAGAAATAAATATATTAAGGAGTGAAGCATTATGTAGCTGGTTTCGATGGAGAAGAAAACAACAGCCCTTTGTACCTCCCCAAATCGAAGCCCATTGAAAGAGTGGGTTTCGCTTACCAAACAATTTCGATGATTGTGCAGGTCCAGCCCAGAGTCGGATTACTCTTTTTTTGCCCACTTTTCTTTCCATATTTCCTTCCTTCTTTTTTGTCTTCTTTCCTTTTTCTTTCCTGTTTTCTTCTTTTCTTTCCTTTTTGGCATCTTTATTTGTTGCCTTCTTTACTTTTTCCTTCTTTCTTTCCATCTTTCCTTCTTTTTGCCTTTTTTGACTTCCTTTGTGTTTACCTTCTTTCTTTTTATTTTTACCTTCTTTCTTTTTTGCCCGTTTCCTTTCCTTCTTTTTTTTAATTTCTTTCCTTCTTTCTTTTTGTGTTCAGAAACATAGACATTAAGATGGAAAATGTCTCATTCTTCTAAATTTCCAATGTAACTCCAGTTAAGTGTCGTATTTCATTGTTACCAAAGTAGATAACCATAAAGTGTGGATGGTCACATTTACTAACAGAGAAAAATAGAGGGAGTAACTGATTCCATTTCAAATCCTTTTCACCAATCCATGTTATTTCAAATTCTTTCAAACCTAATCATTTTAAACACCTGCTTCCTTGGCATGTTGCCTGGCCCCAAAAATGAAATTGTGCACAACAAGCCAAATATTAATCATCGTGCAAATCCACTCACATACAAGAATGAGCAACACAAAGGCAGACAAACCAATATATAAAGAGCTAGATAATTAGCCATAAGGAAAGTACATGATATCAACAATTCAATTTTGAAAAGAGGAAAATCATTACATTTTAATACAATTTGGACTAGTAATGTAGCACAATGTCACCAAAAAACAAAATGAGCTATGAAAATAAACTAGTCTGCAGCGATTAAGTTTAACAAGGATCACACAGGCATTTCCAACACACCTTTCTGGTAACATGACATGAAAGCCAGATAATAAGTAACATTAAGAAGTAAAGCGTTATATGATTGGCTTTTGACACAAAGTAGGCTATTAACACAGCCCAATACTACTAACTAACATCAGCAACCATAGAGAATCTGCAGACAATTAGAAAGCAATACGGCTGTATTTCTTCTTCAAAGACATAACAGAGAAATTGAAAACTATGCCAAATCACCTCTTCTATATATTTCATGTGTCATAGTACATATTTGCCCACATTAACCACAATGTCCACAAAACAATATCTGGAGAAGCAAAATGGAAATTGTACAACAGAGAGAGGAGAAAAATCAACTGACCAGAGAAAAGGGGTACGTCTACCGGAAGACAACAGTTTTGGTAAGACAACTAACACTTTTTAAAATGTTTCTACACACCCTAACCTTAGTAGTAAAAATGTAATAGGAAGCAATCAACCAAAAGATCACCATTAACAGTTAGGAAAATTATGGGTATTCAATTAAAATGTACACTTTCACAAGAAGAGATGAGATTAGGAATATAACTGCAAAGCATTATAACATGTGTCCTCAAAAACATGTTCCTTTCCTTTCGTAACCAGAAAGATGGAGAAACTCATACAAAAACAATATGTTCAACGTAATGTTGACAAAAGCATTTAATGTGAAAAGAAAACTCTTCATTTTTATGATGAAGCACGTCAAAACCCTTGGCATTTAATTTCAACCTGTAAAATTCCTAAAATTGTAAGAAACAGCTAACAAGACTAAACTTCTGTAATATTCTTTAGGGGACTAGGAGAAATACGTCAAGCACTGAACCATACTTTAATAAAGAGAGTTAGCATCAACCGTATAACTCTATGCTTTCAGTCACACATCAGGGCGGGTGTTATGAAGTCTTACATGGAAATGTAGCAGGAAAAAAACAAGTCAAAGAAAATCAATATCTAGAGAAGATTTGCAATAAAAAAAGCATCCTGTATATAAATTAAATAGAATTTCACTTCTATTTGTAATATCAGGGGCACATCCATTCTAAAGCTAAGTACAATTCTAATGACATATAAAATGTCACCACTACTTTAAAAGTCAAACTTCTACAAAACTTAGACATCTGCTCATTTCAGACCATTACTAATCTCCAAGGACATATTTGAGAAATGACTTGTGACACCACATTCCATCATATCAAAATGCTCTCCAAACATCATTCAACATATGAAAACTTGTGTGGACATTATACTTTGTTAAAACACCATCATTGCAATTGGAAGAACTACATTATGCTCTACCTCACTCTAATCAAGCACTGGTCAACCCTATTATGAATTATATCCAATCGAAATACTTTGATGCACGCTCTGAGAACAATAATTGTCCAGACATTGCCTTTATTCAGAATTAATATAACAATCAATTAATGGACTTAGCCAATTACAGCATTGATATTCATGAATTTGAAGAAACAATTTATGAAGTCACCCAATCAGATTTGCATTTGGTGCCAAAGAACACACACATTATAAGAAGCAAGTAAGAATGATTGATCTCTTTGAAAAAAACAGAAAACGAGGATACATTGTAATAAAGAACTCTAACTTTCTTTCTATCTGCAGAAGAAAGATATGAACTCTGCGAATAATATATAATCTACAGTTGCTGCCTTTCCAAACTATAGCATAGCTTCATGCCTTTGTGTGAAATTCATAACAATTTGGAAATATATCTAGTCCCTTTAGAACTACAGCAACTGAATTTATATGAAAGCATTTTAATTCAAACAGTGTATTCTTTTCAAACTGTAGTTAGAATGCAGCCCAAATCTGGAAAATGTAAAACACATGAATTAGTACGTGCACAGAAAGTAAAAGTTGTTTTTCTCTCATTAGATTTCAACAAAAATGTAACCACTCTTGGAATTGAATGCCATATAGAGGAATGTTTAGTGGTATTAGTCAATGGAGTACTTACAAAAGAGAAAAAAACACAAGAATTAATTAGCATAGACACAGTTCAGTAAGCACTACATTACCTTCATAAAGGCAATATACACTATAAAGATTTTGACATTGCAAACTACATCTCATCTGCATACTTATCATTTGGAAAAGCAAATCAAAGAGGACAATTTGAACAGATTACTGAAGAACAAGCTGAACAAGTATATGGACATTATAGAATACACCCACTGCACTCAAGAGACATGATGGGTGATGCTTTAGAACTCTGTCATATGAAGGAAGCTAAAGGAGAGCCTATTAGTGTTTAGGAAAAACACTAGAAGCAAAATGTCCTAATTTATTCCCCACTGAAAAAGGTGGAAAATATGATGATCACCCAGTTCAAATTTCAGCATCTTAGTACTGAGCTACAACAATATATTCAGAAGATTGTTGCTTTCAACAAGATATTCCTTATATTTTTGCACTACTATATGAAAGTTAACTTTCTCTCACTTCTTATGCTGCTGCACATGTTATGGTAACTGGAACAGTCTTTACTAATATAACAGCACACAATTGTTTTTAAAAGACACACAAAAAAGATGAAAATCTAGAATATAACTTAATCAACATTATGGCATGTCAATGAGGGACAAATGAATATTGGTTTCAGTTATTCAATATTCATTTGTCCTTTATTCTTTCAAATATTGGACAGAGAATTCATATGTATGCTTAGAAATTTAGGACCACCTACTTGGTTCATTACTTTAAGCTGTGCTGAGTACGTATGGGGCAATTTGCATCAATTTCTTCGCTAAGCTAATGCTAATATTGTGGACAATAACTACAAAACACCCACAGAAATATATGCTTTGGATCCTGTCAATGTTTGCTGATATTTCAATCAGAGATTTCAAACTATACTTCACCACTTAACCAACAAATAGAAAAATCTCATTGGAGAAGCCCTTGATTACGTTTGGCAAAAAGAGTACCAGGCAAGAAGTGCACCACACATTATATGCTTTTCTGGATCAAACATGCACCTAACTTTGAATACGACTCTGATGAGTCAGTTCTAGATCGAACATGCACCTTGGTTTGGATATGACTCTGATGACTCAGTTTTAAATTTTTCGAACGTTATGTGACTTGTGACATCCCAAAAAAGGGGAACAACAAGAAATTATATGAGCAGGTTTTATGCTTTTAGTCTCATAAATGCAGTAAATACTGCTTATGAAAATAGCAAACAAAACCTAAATAATATTTGTAAAGTTGTTTTGGATTCCCAAGACCAATTCTGCAGAAAGAAAGAGTCAACAATTTAATGTCATCTGTAAGACATGCGGTTATTGGCAAGTCACCAGAAAACACTTGGGGGCATATTTATATTCTGTTTGCGGCGAATGTGCGTCAAAACGTTTGACGCACAATCGGCGCAAACCCTGCCTCATATTTATACTTTGACGTCCGACCCCGCGGGCGTCAAAATTCCACCATGTGCGTCATTTTTTGGAAGGGGGAACCAGCCTTGTGTTAATTATATGCAAGGTAGGCGTTCCCTTCCAAAAAATGACTTTAAGGCCTGTGCCCCATATTTATACTCTGACGTCATTTTGACGCACAGGAGGGGGTGGGCCTTAAAAAACGACGCACAGCCTGATGGGCGCCGTTTTTAACGCCTGGGTCAGGGCAGGCGTTAAGGGACCTGTGGGCTCTGAAGGAGCCCAGAGGTGCTCTCCCCTGCCCCCAGGGACACCCCCTGACACCCTTGCCCACCCCAGGAGTATACCCAAGGATGGAGGGACCCATCCCAGGGAAGTAAAGGTAAGTTTGGGTAAGTATTTTTTTCAGATTTTGTTTGTGGCATAGGGGGGCCTGATTTGGGCCCCCCTACATGCCACTATGCCCAATGGCCATGCCCAGGGGACATAAGTCCCCTGGGCATGGCCATTGGGCAATGGGGCATGACTCCTGTCTTTGCTAAGACAGGAGTCATGTCAATGGAGGTTGGGCGTAAAAAAAAATGGCGCAAATCCGGTTTGAGGCCTGAATTTTGCCTCAGACCTGACCTGACCTGCCCCATTTTTTGACGCACAACCCCCATTTTCCCATACGCCGGCGCTGCCTGGTGTGAGTCATTTTTTTTACGCACACCAGTCCGCAGCGCCTGCTAACGTCATTCCATAAATAAGGCGCCCGCACAGCGCGTTGGAATGGCGTTAGCCGGCGGTAAAATTTTTGACGCACAACTGCGTTGGCGCAGTTGTGCGTCAAAAAGTATAAATATGGGCCCTACAATCTTAGAAGACCACAATCATCACAACGGATCAATGACTACAACCCTTGAATTCTACATATGTGGGATGCTAGCTTTGATATACAATTTGTTGCAGAAAACTCAACAGTGATTAGTTACTTCCTCCATTACAAAGGCAGAAAAAATAGATAGAAAGAAAGTATGAGAAGAGATATCTGCCAAGCAATTCAGTAAAAGATAACACATGGTATCTCACTATGAAGTTAGCAGCTAGGAAACATGTGACCGCTGAAGTTCCTCAAGCTTATATGGTAAATCAAAGGCAAACAGATAGTTTAGTTTAGGCTTGTCATGATAATGTCAAAGAGGTCTGAAAAGCCTACCTAAAACATGCTACCCAAAGAGAAGCGATTGTTAGAAACACTATGCCTCTATGAAGTTACTCAGTTCTATATATATAGAAATAATGTGACAGAAGATATCAATACTGGTAAATTCCGAGTGGAAGGTACCATGGTTGTTTCATATGTCATAGTAAACCTACTCTTATTAATCATCATAAATTAAGTTATGACACAGGGGGAAAATAGATGTTTCCTATTTAGCACTTCTTCAACTATTTAAATCATGGTTCAAAGAACTTATAGGTCCCTTTAAATATTATCAAGAAGCATTTAATGATTCTAAAAATGACATTGCATTGCCTAACTTGCAGACATACCTACAAATGTTCAATGAAGAAATAGAAGAGGAAAACAATATTAATGCAGAAATTGAAAGGAATGTCTCATCTACTAATAATACTTCTGTTTCCAGGACTGCTGACCCTCTTGGACAACCATTTAATGATTCTGAAGCCACGGTTGCCATGGATGAGGTTAAATATACAATGGACCATGTCAAAAAGAATGTACACAATTTAGATAACTTAGGGCCTCAATACGAGGCTGGTGAGCCAACCATTGGCCCACCAGCCCTGTGGAAATGAGACTACCACGGAGCTTGCAGGCTCCCCTCTGGCCCCATTGCACTGATTCCACTGAGTTGACTGGCGGAAATCTCTGAAATCTGAGAAGTTGAAAAGAAGACTGGGAAAGGTTGGAATTAGATTTGGGAAATCGGTTGACAATTCCAGAACAGATGGCAACCAAGGATGGGTTTACTAAAAGGGCCTTGCTAGAACCAGTGAAGCACGCTGATGGCAAACGTGAGACAAAACCCTGGTTATCATCACAAATTGAGGAAAGGCATAGTTGACGTTACAAGACCAAATTTGGAGAAAAGTGACAGTTTCTGGAGCCTGAGGATTTAGTCTCCAATTGTAAAATCTGGGAAGGTGCGAATTCAAACGAGAGGTAAATTAGTCTACTGGCATTCTGCTTAATTTCAAAGAAAGGCTTTTGAATACTGGAGAATGAAGACGCCATCACTGTCGTCTTTGAGGTGTCTACAGCACCAAGCTGCTGTGGTGTTCAGTTTCCCAAGGAAGATATTGAGCTTGGACCAACAGTTTCCGTTGTAAACAGAATTCCCAAAAGCTTTTGGATAGATCTGCTAATGGTTTTGATTTCGTAGCTCCAAGATGATTGATGTATTTTACTGTGGAAAGATCGTCCATTATCAAAAAAACTGAACAACTTACCTTGTCTTTCACAAGTGTCTGAAGCGCACATGATCCTGCAAGCATCTCTAAACACTTTATATATTTACAAAATATATCGTGCAGTGAGGACTCCTTCTCTGACCATATGCCTCCAGCTGAGATGTTGCTACAGCTTGCGCCCTAACCTATCCGACTTGCATCAGATTTTAATACTAGATCTGGGGCCGAGAGAAAATAGCTCTCCCATTCCAGGTGTCCAACTGATCTAGCCACCATTGGAATTCTGCTCTTGATTCCTGGTCTAAATGGATCACCTCTGAGTAAAGAGGTCCTCTGCAAAGATGTTGAATCTTTAGTCTTTATAGGGCTCTATAATGTACAGGACCCAGAAAGATAGCTTGGATAGAGGAGGCTAAAAGGTTCAAAATCCTTGTGAGGGACCGGGGAGATAATTGAAAGGTTGAATACTTGCTGAAGTTCATGTTTTATTTGATTGACTTTTTGTTGAGGGAGAAACAAAGAGGATTTTGTTGGGTCTATAAGGAAACCCAGAAATTTGGTCTGAGTTGACTGAACAAGAGAAGATTTTTCCATGTTGACTAGGAAACCTAGAGAATTCAAAGGGTGAAGACATGTCTCCAAATGATGCAGAAGGAGATCTTTGTTCTTGGCCATAATAAGAAAATCTTCTAAATAAATGATCAGTGTTATTTATTAGGGTCTTAGATGAGCCACTACCGGTTTCATTATCTCTGTGAAGCACCAAGGTGCCGAAGAGGCTCAGAAGGAAAGAGCTGTGATTTGGAATATTGAACCTTCCCATTGAAATTGTAGGAATTTCCGGTAAAAGGGATGAACAGGTATAATGAAATATGCGGCTTGGAGATCTAATCAGACCATCCAATCACTTTCTAATAAGGTGTCCCTGAGATTAAGAATAGTCTCCATATTGAAATGATTGTACATTATCTAATTGTTGAACATTCTTAGGTTTATCACAGGATGAATTTTTTTGTTCAAGAAAAAATGTACTGAGAAATCCTGTTGGATGAAAACGGATCTTCTCTATAACATTCTTTGAGATTAGAGAATGAATTTCCATGTTGATCAAACAGGTTTGTTCTTGGGAGAATTTTAATGGGGATGACAAATTAGTTTGACAGGGGGTTTGGTAAAGGTCTGTGCAATAACCTGAGCCACTTGAACCCATGGATCTTCGGTAATCTTGTACCAATTTGGAAGAAAGAATGCCAAATGACCTCCTGCAGGAAGAGGGCCAGAACTGAAATTTCTTACCTGCAACTTGGCCTCCTCTTTGACGGAAACCTCTGCTCCTGAATTATTAATTGTACATCCCCCGGTGAGGAGAGATTTAGAAGGCCACACGGTTTCCCTGTGCAGTCCGCTTTCACTTGTTGCGGCCATGCATGCGCACAGACGTGTAGGACTCTCTGCGAGCGTGATTCATTGAGTGAAGACGGTTTTCACCTTCAGCTCAGCGCGCTTTCTGAATTACGCTCGGAGGGGCTGTAACAATATGTTGCAATCCCAGAGGACCTCACAAAGGAGGACAATACAACCAAAACCCCACTCAAACACTTCTTCTTGCTGGGGAAGTAATTTTGGGGGGGGGGCAGAGTGAGTACACAATTGGTCTCTGATCACGCAAGATGTTTGGGTGTTACAAACAGCAAAGGGATACCATCTAGAATTTTATTCAAGCCCCGAACAATCTTCCATTCCCCCACCTCTCCGTTTTTCCCAGCAAGAGAGTTCATTTATAGATCAGGAGGTCGAAGCTCTGCTTCAGAAAGGAGCTATTGTTCCTTCTCTATCTCATCCCAGAGGGTTCATCAGCACAATATTTTTGGTCCAAAAGAAGGGAGGGGGTTCTCATTTAGTGCTTAACCTTCGCCTCTTCAACTCATGGATTGTGTATCGGCATTTAAAAATGGAGGGCATCCATCTCCTTTGCGATCTGTTGTTGGAAGGAGTCTGGATGGTCCGATTAATCTCAAGAATGCCTACCTGAAGAAGTGTTACGAGTTTTCAGCTCTTCCCTTTGGACTGTCCTCGGCCCCTTGGTGCCAAGGTTATGCGTCCAGTTATGCAGTAGCTCAGGGAAAAGGGTGTTCATCTTCTAGTTTATCTCGACAACATTCTTATCATGGCGCAAGAGAAAAGTCTGGTTCTCCTTCATCTTTCCTGGACAATTCAGCTGCTCCAATATCTGGGTTTTATCATAAATGCAGAGAAATCCCAGTTGGTTCCCTCCGAACAGATAGATTTTTGGGGGGGGGTTCAAGATAGACTCTATTTCAACTCAACTGAAACTTCACTTGACCAAGAGACTAGCCATCAAGAAGGAATTGAGGAAAGCATTGTCTGTTCCATCGATTTCCATAAGGGTTCTTACCCGTTTGGTGCGCCTCCTTCATCTATTCAGGCCATCCTTCCAGGGCCCCTTGTCGGACTCTTCAGAGATTGAAGATCTTGCATATTCACAATGGTCTTTCATATTCAGAACAGGTGATTCTGTCACAGGGAGCTCGGACAGAGCTTCAATGGTGGTTGACTCATATGGACGCCTGGAACAGCTGAGCAATCTTTGCCTCAGTTCCAGAGATTGTCATTGAGTTAGATGCCAGCAGATGGGGCTGAGGAGCCAGATGTGGACAGATGAAGACGGGGGTACGGTGGTCCCCAGAGGAACTTTGAATGCACATCAATTGTCTAGAACTTCTAGCAGGATCTTTTGCAGTGAAGACTGTCCTCAGTCAAGGCAGAATGTTATATCCTCTTGAAAATGGACAACATTTCAGCTGTCAGGTGCATAAATAAACTGGGGGGTACTCGATCCAGAATTTCGAAATGTACAAATTTGAATTCTACATGTATTTCTCACCCAGGTTTTAGAGACAACTCTAAATTATGTGTGGTTAAATGTCTAAAGGTGTATAAGGATGTCACTCTTCCGTAGGAATCAAGCTGGACAATTATTGATTTATTTGCAGAAACCCTTTGGGCCTATGTCTTCGGCAACTTTGGCCAGGTGGGTTAGGTGGTTATTTCAAGAAGCAGGAATTTAAGTTCCAGTCTTTGGGGCTCATTCTGTTAGAGGGGCTATGGCCTCAAATGCCTTAAACTCAGGGTCCAGATTAGAAGATATTATGCTGGCAGCAGATTGGTATTCAGATTCCACCTTTAAATTATTCTATCATACCCCTTTTGTAGATGTAGCTTCTGTGGTTGTGGATCAGCTTTAAACTAGCATAATCCAAAGCCTCCGGTTCTGACATAGAATCAAACATTTTCTAGCTTACGTGACAAGAATTTTCAACCCTACTAAGGACACGGAGGTGAAGATTATCCCACCCGTGATATGTGTAACTTAAGAGTTAATGTATGACATGATGTATTATTATATAAAAGTGTCCCTCCTAATGTATTACGAGGTATTATGATGTTTTTTTCTCAGCTGGAGATATTATGTCATTATTTTCTTTTACAGATGAGAAAACTACTTGAGCGTTTTTGAGAGAGTTGTTCCTAATGTTCTTCTTGGACGTATGTTGCACCGGTTGTGCTGTTCCTTCGACCAGAAGAGGCCATGGTTGGAGTTTGACATCGTTGGATGTTTTAAGTTCTCTAGATGAGCAAAGAAAGAGGACAGACTTTGAGGATTATGTTATATATACGTGATGGTAGGCCCTGATTGGATTCATGGGAAATGTAGTTTGATTTTGTATTGACTGCTGTGTGTTGACAGTAAAGAAAGAGATAGCATAATCCTCACCTCCGTGTCCTTAATAGAACTGAAAATTCTTGCTGCCTAAGCTAGAACATTTTTGATCCTTCGTTTGCTGCGTCATGTAACTCGCTGGAAAAGGATTTCTCCTCAGACTGCTATTAGGTCAGGAGAGGTTATGCGATGTACTTAAAGCTCACAAAATCAAAGTTTCAGAGTGCAGGTTTATCACTGGCAAGGTGCGAGTTAGTGCACTGCGTAAGCGCAAATGCTTCTTTACACACTTACACGTGGAATGGTGGCTAGTGGTTAGTTGCATCAACAAAATGTGAGTTACATATTTTAGTCTGGAAAGATTCTCACATGAGGCGTTTCAGCTGGAAGACCCTAATTACGTTTTTATTTAAATAGCAAAGCGCATATTTTAATTGACGTTACTGATCAGACTCTATTTAGATATAAGACACAGCCGTTACTGGACAAGTATTGGAAATCCACACATACTAGCTTAATAGTTTTTCCATACTAAGAAGTTCAGTTTGCATCTTAAGGATTTGACAAAGTCAAAATTTGTGCCCGCACCAACCATTGGATCATGAGTATAGCTGATGCTTTCTTCAAACAGCTGTAAAGTGGGATCCCTCCTGTGGGCATTAAGTGAAGAACTAACTTATTCTGCAAAATGGTGTTTTATGTATTCCAAAGATATTAAATACATATTACAGGAAGGAACCTGACAATGTTAGTTCAAGTCCTCGCCAAATCAAAATTAAACATTCCAGTTGGCATTACCAGATTCCAAAACACTTTAAGCAACATAAGATATAACAACCATGACGAACATTGAAGGGGAACTAGCGCATCCATTGTCTTAACAGATAAGGATTTGTTAGAGAGTAGGACGCCACTTAGTGACATTACTCCCTGTGAAAGTAATGTGACCTCCATGCGAATTGCTAATGCTAGTTAGTCCTCCCACTATAAAGCTGCAGTATATAAATATGCACATAGGTTTTTAAATGTAATCCCAGCTTCTCACACACACCTTTACAGACACCCGAAGCAGCACTCACTTTAATCCTCAGTCTTTTCATCACTTCCTCTACCTATCCATCAGTATAGATACCCTCACTTTATCAGTTGGGCAGCTCTCTTTCGTCTCTCCTCGGGAAATCTCCCAAAGGTTATCGTCTTAAAATGCATTCACCAAACGTCAACATTAATTAAATAGCAAAAGCTTTATTGATGTATCTGGTTTTCTTTACAAGTGCTTGTGTACCTTAGTTAGTGCTTTCTTGCATTCATTCTCTTAGTAGCCCGTTGATTGGATTCCTGACCTGCAGTACTCTGCCTATTGTACCCCTTATGAAAAATCTATTTTTTTTCATTGGTCATTCGCCTTGTATTAAAACGCTCGCATAATTGAACGAGGTATTGAGTGACCTTTCTCTGTACTGTATGCAGCCATTGATTGTAAAATGTATATTGTGTCAACAAGGATAAAACCGTAAGTGAAGGAACACAAGGGGTAACAGTAGCTATTTGTCACCAATTACTTTAGCCCTCATTCTGAATTAGGAGGGAATACCAATGTGGTGTAGCTGTACCTGGAGTCAGTGGCGAAACTAGGTTGCTATGGGCCTCAGTGCAAAAAATAATTGGGCCCCCTCACTAGGGTGACATCTCAGTCTCTCAGCTGCCATTGACAGCCTCAGCCTCCTTCAACAGAGTCTGCATCTGCCGTAGCAAAACTCACTACCATTCTCTTGCACACACTATTGTATTTTCACTCTCTGCTCTGTATTTATGCAAGGTAGAGCCACATCTTGGCCCTTGTAAAGTTCATCCACACAAAGACACAACATGCAGGGGCCTACATTCACACTGCTACACTCACATAAGAAAATGCTAATCCTGCATTCTCACAGGTACACCCCAAACAATGAACTCTCTAAACATGGCAGCTATCCTGTACTCCCACAACTACACTGCTCACAAAGAAGTACACCACTCACTAGGAGGAAGCAGAATTTGGATAGATGGTGGCATAGGAGGCATAGGTTGAATTATCTAGTGCATCTGGCCACCAGTACAATTCAAAACTGTTGAGCTGAACTACAACAAAGCCTGAATGTCCACTGAGGTTATCTAATCTCCCATTAGCCACACGGACCAGCACTGCAAACTATGTGAATCAGATCCTTGTGAGCGTATGAGAGAGTCTTGGCATTAAAAACAAGCAAATTGTTTTCTATTTAGCACACGTATATGCTAAAATATGATAAAATAAAGGCAGAAAAACAAAAAAAATGCCACCTAAATGTGGAGGACATGTGCTTCATTACAAATATAAAAAGCAAAACTTCACACTTGTCTGCCATCTTAGAACAGTAAAAAATGTATGAAGGCTCTGCAGGATACAGTTTCAAGATGGTAGCATAGTTTTGAAGTTTGAAGCAGGGACGCCTGGTGCTCTGCATAAGAAAGTTGTGGTCAATAATCAATGACAGCGCAGCTGCTGGCACTCTCATTACTCAATTAGCACTGTTCTGCATTTGCATGAGGTGCTGGGGGATGAATTCAAAGGAAATATCTCCACAGGTTGAACTCATCTGAATGCAGAGTAACACAGAGTACGTAGGCAAAATATATTTAGGCTGCCTAATATCCTAAATACCTGGGGTTGTCTACTAGGTAGGCACAAACACTGGCAACAAAGCCAATGCTGATCCACTGCCCAGTTGTATGTCTGCTGTTCTGAAGAGCTGAACTAATATGTGAATGACACCCTGACTGATGATTAACTGATGTGAGCTTACCCAAAGTCCAATTTTATATAAAAAAAGATGATATATTCTTTGTGCAAAAATATGCGGCTGGTGAGATAACTTAAACAGTCTTTTGGTCAGAACAAACACACACAAAAACAGATAGAGCACAGGGAGCAGGAGCACAGTGGGTCATTGACTCAAATACATAATACATACAGCACTGGTCAAGTGCGTCACAATCTTCCTTGAAAGGTACTGAACAAGTGTGGTACTACATGACGAGTGCGAGTTTCCTTCAAAGACATAAAAGAATTGTGCTAGATCAGTACCAGCTGGTGCAAGCTTCCTTCAAAGGCATTGAAACAAGTATGCTGCAGCTGGGCCAGTCAGTGCAAGCTTCCTTTAAAGAGACAGAACAAACGTGGTACTGAAGGACCAGTCCCAGCTTCATTCAAAGACATGGAAGAAGTGTGGCACTGCAGGGTCAATGTAGTTTTGCTTCATAGACATGGACCAAGTTTGGTATTCAGAGACAGTGCAATGTTCCTTCAAAGACATGGAACAAGTGTGGTACCAAAGGGGCAGCCAGTGCAAGTGCCCTTCATAGACACAGAAAAAGTGTGGCATTGCAGGGCCACTGCAATCTTCCTTCTAAGACATGGAACAAGTGTGGAACTGTGCTTCACTTAGATACCACACACAAGGAGGATTTCAGATTTGGTACAAGTGTAATGAACAGCACTGGGGTGCATGAGCGCAAACGTGACCCACAAGCATTGCAAGATTTCATCAAAAATTTTATATCGATCAATGTGCATATAACTATCACTTGTCACAAATTACAATCCGTTCGCTGAATATCCAGCCTCACCTGGCATCTGCAGCTTTTCTGTTTGATGCCAGTATGACAAATCTGAGATGGGACGATGCCATAACATCTGACATTCTCAAAAGCTGTGCTGTATACATGCAGAACAATTCAGACTTGAAGAACCCTATTGACAGCCGGTCAGACCTCATACGATAAATCACATCATGGTGTATAACAATGGCCGTGCCCTGACTATCCCAATAAAGCAGTGGGAATCATTAAAAAGATCATAAATAAGTTAATGAGGCAGTTATAAGCAACTTCATAATGCCCCTATTAAGGGCGGCAGTAGCAGGAAAGAGGAACAAACTTAAGAAGGAGCTTTGGGAAATTAAAAAGGCAAAGTATGATAACTAGTGGGCATAACTTGTTTGTGCAAGTAAGGATAAGAATGCCGCAAATTTCTGGAGCATGATCAACAAAAAGGAGCAGGGGTCATGGAAAGCTGATAATGCAAACATCAGTGAACAGGCCTGGATAACTCATTTAACAAATCATTTTTCAGTCCTTGATGATCAGCTTGGGAATATAAGCCAAGTAAGCTCAAATAGAAAGTACTCCTATGAAAGAATTTATGTTGCCACCAGAATTGCACAAGGACACACTGCAGTTAGTGTAACAACCCATAGTAGCCAACCTGCTGTATACTTGACACCTCAAAATGGCATATGTTTCACACCTCAAAATGATGTCAGACACTTTAAGCTTTCCAGTGAAGACGTAGGGCCTGATTATGAGTTTGGCGGTCTCACCGCCGTACCGCCGTGGTAGCTGTCTTCCTCCGATCATATTACTATGCATGCAGCCTGAATCGCCTACCACGTCGACAGAGTGGTTCCCGCCAGTGGTCCGGCGGCCTGCAATTTTGGCGGTGTGTACTCCATCATCGTCAGGGCAGCGGCTTCCCGCCGAGCCAATAACAGAAACACAGTTGTACTGGCAATCCCTTTACAGTGATTCCCAGACAGGGATAGGCCGGTGTGGTATGCTCTCAGAAAAGCATCAGAACAATGCCCATTGGATGGATTAAAAAACAACACAGTTGATGTATATTGGCCAAGTGGACACACCTGCAAATCACACTATAAAACACACCCCATCCCAGATCCATCCTTTGCCTCTCCAATGCAGCACTGCAAGACAGAAACCAGAATTTTATTTGTTGAGTTAAGGCAGCCCTTTTTCCCTTTTACATTTAACACTTTCCACTCACTTTTGTTGCTTTTTCCAAATAACGCATGATTTTTTAATTCATTGTCACCCTCTAAAAATTATGTGACGTCAAAAAAATCCATGTTTTTCAGAGGCTGATTTGACAGTCATGGTGGATAAAATAATAAGAGTTATTCCTCTTCCACTTATTCCTCGCAGTAGGAAAATGGAAATGCGGGAAAGGATAGTTGACAGAGTGAGTGCGTATGCACCACCTTGCGCACAAAGGAGGAAATTAGGAAGTGGTGGAACGACCTGAGGGGATGGTGCATTCCCTGGCCTCCAAGCAGCACCTTGAGGTCCAGAAGACTGACAGTGGTCCTACCAGCACCCCATTACAACTCTTTTCCTGTGAGGAGAAGGTCTTGGCCATTCTGCATACCGAGGGCTTGACAAGAATAGCTAGGAGAGCGGAGTCCGATAAGTTACAACTCACTAAGGTGGTCATTATGACTTTGGCAGTCAGACCGCCGACAGCGTGGCGGGGCAGGACCGCCAAATTATGACCGCGGCAGTGAACTGGCTGCATCACAGCCAGTTCACCGCCTGTACCGCCAGGGTGGTAGGACCGCTTGGCCGAAGGTTGACCACCTTCGACCTGTCACCACCTGTGGTATTATGAGTATCCTCTCCGCCAAGAATTCCGTGGCGGCAGCCCTGCCACGGAATCCCTGGCAGTAAGGATACTGGGGACAGGAATACTGATTCCTGTTGCCACAACAGGAATCCCCAACACCCCCCCATGTAGGAGGCCCCCAACCTCCCCCAAGCAGTGAAGCCTCTCCTCCCACCGGTCCCCGTACTGACCCCCTCTCCCCAATTCCGTACTTACCCCCGCCCCATTCCTGTACTTACCCTCCCACCCCAATCCACGCACACACACCACACTTATATACATACACGCTCACATCCACGCTCACTCATTCACACACACGCCCACAACACCCCCACCCCCGCATACAGGCATTCACACAAGCACACAGACACTTGCACACGCACGCATACACACACACACAACACTCCCCACCCCTCTCCCCTGTCAGACGATCATCTTACCTGGTGGTCGCGGTGGTCATCCGGGAGGGAACGGGGTCCATGATGCTTGTTCCGCCTCCAGCGCCCCAGCAACACAACACCGCCACGTTTACAATGTTGTAATATGGCAGGTGGTGTTGTGGTGATTTGGCAGTGGCGGCAGAGCAAGCTCCACTAGACCGCCGACCTCCAGTATGGCTGCTGGCGGCTTCCCTGCAAAATAGTGGTGGAGATCAGCCAGCAGTCATAATATGGCGGTCTTCAGACCGTGAACATTGGCGTTTATATGGCAGCGGCGACTTTGGCGGTCACTGGAACAGACCGCCAAAGCCATAATGAGGGCCTCACTGTCACAGCACTTTAGTGTCCTGCACGCTCTCAACTCAGCTTTAACTGTTGTGCTATCTATAAGCTTTTCTAACATGCAATACTCAAGGTATCAGAGATGTTTGATTGTTAGTGTCAATGTATATTGTTGCATATTAGATCACATGTATCAATCTCCATTGCATTCCACACATTGGGATGGGGTCTGTAAGTGTATTATTAGTAAATTATCATCCCAGGACCCATGATATGTGTCAATATGTAAATGTATAGTCCAGGTCAACTGTATTTTGTCAACAGGTATGTAAGACTAACCATTTGTCAAGTGTTGGGAAGTGGAGAGTGTCCTGTTTCTGTAACAGAAAACAATATAAAAATCTCAATTTGCCCATTTTCAGTTGTCTGAAATCTTACAACTGATGTTCACTTCTCTTGTACTGAGCAATGTACATATACTGCTCAACTCAGAGACATGTCTGCCTACTTAGCTCGATGATGCCCTGGTCTCCTCAACTTTAACTATTAATGGCATGAGTGACACCTTACCAAGTGTGTACATCAAATATTTGTAAGGTATTAATCTAAGTCAGCTGATTGGAAGTGGCAGGTGACCCACTGACTGTGCAGCTCACATGATGACTAATGCTACATATACAACCAAGTTGTGTGTCCACCTGTATCATAAACAACTAGGCCTTGGAATAGTCAAATACACATGTTACTTCTCCACTCCATTGGCTTAAATATTTGTGAGATATTTGTGAGATATCATGTTCATACATTCATCTAAAATGCAACATATCAGCACATCTATTGAGCTGCTCAATTCTAAAACATGTTTTCAACGTCTCAAAATGTCTTGTTAACACATTCAATACCATGGAAATATATCACAATAGTAATCCCTACCTATTTTGTTTTTCCTAGGTCTCTACTTACTGTGACACAAAACATTTGGATGTAGATACAGAGGCCCAGATTCTGAGAGGTGACAGGCGAAGCAGCACAGCATCCACGGTTGCTGTGCTGTCTTGGGTGACAGAGAGGGAGCAGGAGAGCACCAAATTCACATAGAAATGGCACTATTCTCCCCATTCCCTAGCGACGGCTCTGATTTCAGCTCCCTTGCGCCATGCACACACCTTAGTGCCAAAGTACTAGGGTGTGTGCGTGAGTCTAGTATAGGTTTGTAAAGGAAGGTTATCCTTCCTGCACAAAATACTATGCCTAGACAAGTGGAAGTGCTTTTCCCACTTTGTATGTGTGCTGTACAGTGCAGCACACTTGCAAAGTGTGAAAAAGACAGAAAAATAAAAACATTTATCCGTTTAATGCCTGCTTTTCAGCAATGTTAAGTTTTGCCACAAAAATCTTTCTACTGATTTTTGACAATAAGGCTTAGTGTCAAGAATGGGTGGTAGCATGAGTTCGCCCATATACCGCCTATGTAACTCCCCATTATTGCAAAGTAATGCAAAGCAGCCTTTCGCACTGCTTTGCGTTATCCCCCAAAAAGTTTACCGTTGGTTTAGCTTTCAAAAGTTACGCTAACCTGAAGCTAAACCTTTGAGAATCTGGGCCCACACTTCCATCAATAACAATGTTCACTGTTTGATGACAGGTCGATGAGGCACAGCACCTGGGCAGTGGTATCCACCGAACAGACTCCCACTCCACTCCTGGATGAAACCCTCAGTGTTGACAACTCTCCTGAACATGTGAATGTGGATGACGGACCAGGCACATCTGGTTAGCCTGGGCAGACAGCAATAGTGGGTCTCACTGTGCCCACACCATCACCTCCCACCCCAGCTGCAACAATACCTCAGCCAACCCCAGGCACCCCAACCTGTGTACCTAGCACAGTTAGTCCCATTTTGTGCCTCCAATCCTGGATTCTGAGATGAGAATCACCAGCACTGTCACGGAGGAACCAGGACCCCAGGTGAGAGTTCACCCTGGGTCAAAGGCACAGGCTTGTGGGGGTTAATGTTCATGACAGGGCAACTGTGGGCCAGCAGAGTGAAGCCACTGGGGCCACTTACACCGAGGACACCATCAGCTAAGTCTTGGCTATGTATCAGAAATCCCAAGGCATGATGGTCCAGATACTTTCTGAACTGCGGGAGATGAAGCAGCTGCAAAAGGACATACACCAACTTATGGAGGCCCATAACTCCAACATGGGCTCCTTAATAGGGGTGCTGATGGACAGCCATACAATCCTGAGCAGGGCTTTTCCACCACCATCTACTTCTTCCTGTGGTACAACTACATCTAGCCCATCTACATCTGCGGCAGCCACAGAAAGGGGGGCTCTGGCAGGTGAAGAAATACCTATAGACACCTCTGCAGCAGCGGAGCCCCCCACCCTCGCAAGCGGGGACCCCCATGCAAAAATCCAGGCACCCACTACCACCAGCAAGAAACCTCAACCTTAATTTCCTCCTTTGTGTGTCTCACATTCGCTCTGTGGACTAATTCTGGACACTTTTCTTTTTCTGATGGGAGTAGTATTCTGGACTTTGGATTTCTGATGATTTGGCATCTACAACTATGGTTTCATTCACCATGACTGACTACTTCACTTTTCTTTTATGTTTGTTTTTGCACAAAGTATTTCTTCACTTTTACTACTTTAATAAATTCACAAGTCACAAACTCATTGTCTGCCATAGTAAATCTTACATCTAGCAATGTAGAAATGTAATACCTTGTGAACTTTACAATGTAAAAAGAAGATACTTGTGTAAGCATGGATATGTTGCATGTACACAATGTTTAGCTCAGGATCACAACCATGTCACACAAACACATACAAACAAGAGTCTTGTCTTCTAACATCTTTATTCCATTGTTCCAATCCTAGGCTGGAATGATGTCAGAAATATAGCAAATCATACATGACTCAGTTACACTGTGTAATTGATCCCATTTAAAGGTTTAGACCTTAACAACATGGAAGGAGAGGATACATCAGATATTGTCCTATAGAATAGGCAAAAATAAAATTGGTCTATGTCATCAGCTAGTGCCATATCGCATACCTCACAAAAGGAATCCTACATCATTGAAAGCAAGACTCAGACAGATGGCAGTAGAACAGTATCTGATCACAAGGTCATTACAATCCAGTGTTTCTGCATCTGGTGGAATGTCACAAACAAATATCAGTGATGTGCCACAAGTACTTTGACCTTCAATGGTGAGACACATCAACAAGGTCATACAAAATGAGTATTTAGCCAATGTGAAGGGAAGGTAACATGATTTGGGCCTACCACAACATGTTGTTTGACCACATGATGACACACACAATGCATTATAGCCACCACACGACTAGTGGCAAGTCCAATGGATTCTTCTCAACCTCCATCCTATCACTGTGCAAGGTGTCTTGATAAAGGTTTTCTACACCTAACGTCTGTGACAGACATTCCCAGGAACAATAAATGTCCACTTCATATGTCCCAACAGCATCATATACCTACTAAAGTCACAACTTGAAAGTGTCCAAATGAAGAAGCCATGGTTAAGGCACCTAAAACACACCAAAACAAAGGGATTAGCTATCAAACCATATATATGACACAATTCAGATAGCAAACTTCTGGAGAAAGCAGTCCATTACAGAAATCTAAGCTAAACAAAGCAGCACTAACAAAGTGAGCATGTCTCAAAACCTTCCTCCACAAACACCTTTCGCCGGAATTTGCCAGAGTTTTAGCTTCCTACCATTTTTCCTTAACATACTCCTCACATCATCACAACAAGAGTTGTTTTAACAGTCAAGGTCATGACATCTCACAACATACTTTTATTCATGAGAAGAAGGTGTTGAGATCTTGGCACAAGTCAGCTCCTTCCTCTTCACCACTATCATCATCATTTGGTATTTCAGAATCTTCAACCGGTGGCCCCTCAGACTCTCCATCCCCTGCGATATAAGGGATGTTCCATTGCAGGGGGGTGTTGTGGGGCATGCAGCAGGCCAGGATGAAATGACACACCTTCCCAGGTGAGTAGAGGAGGGCTCCCTCAGACTTGTCTAGAAATCTGAATCTGTCCTTCAGAAGCCCAAAGCCCGCTCCACTGACTCCTGTGTTCTTCCATGGGCCTCATTGAATCAGACTTCCCCTGCAGTAGCCCGATTCCTCAGTGGGTCAACAACCAAGGATGGTTGGGATATGCTGAGTCTCCTGTTTTGAAGAAAGACAAAAGTGCTACAATAAGTCACACACTTTCTGATTATAGTACCTGACATTACAGGACAGAGCATACTTACCAACAAGCCAGGCCCTTTCCTTCAGTAGTTGTGACATCAGCTGGAGTATGGTGCTGTTCTGGAGTATGAAGAAATCATAGGCTGAACCTGGAAACCAGGTACAGAAATTTGAGATATACAAATATGGCAGGCAAACTACTTGCATACTAATAGAAGGGAAGTTCTTCCTGTTCCAATAAACCTGTTCACTGGTTTGTGGTGGTACTAGGGCAATATGGGTGCCATCAATGACTCCATCAATGTGTGGGAGGCAACCAAATCCATGGAGGTTAACCTTCACATTGGCTAAATCCTCATGTCTGGGGAACCTGATATAGCTGTCAATATGTTTCATCATTGCTGAAAGCACATCTTGTAATACACCACTGCACATTAGCTGTGACATACCACCAAATATAGCTACTGTATATTGAACGGATCTTGTGGTCAGAAAATGCAATACTGTCATAAGTCTCACAATTGGTGGGATACATGTAGGATTAGTGTTTTGAGGCAAGAGATCAGGCTCCAACTGAAGACATAAATCCTGTATTGTTTGCCTATTCAAACAAAACGTCTTGATTACATCCATTTCTTCCATGGTCTAAAGGTCTGGAAATGGGCGGTACACAAGAAGCTCTCGTCTCCTCCCTCTCCCAGGGTACCTACATGTGAATTGAAAACAGTATATTAACAGTGGCCCCAATGTCCACAGTAACATATTTAAAGAATCACCCAAAAGTAATGTGACAACACATAACTGGTTAAGAAACCAAAACACATTATCCATATATTAATTGCATACTGTCCAACATTCAACAATAATCCCCATTGTGCCCTTCACATGTGCCTGTAACATAAAAGTGATAATGTATTATTTGCACAAATAATGTTAATGTTGGATATTTAATGTGAAAAAACGTCAACCGTGATGTACAGTGCACAGCGCACATTTTGCCTTTATGCACAGTAATGCACTACACAGATGATTTGTGTCATGGAAGTCAAATGGTAATGGAGTAGTACATATGTAAACATGTTAGGCCTCATTTGGAGGGGTTGTGACACACTAAACAGTCACCAATACTATAGTTCCAACTGCTAACTTTGCAGATGCCTGACCTTGCAAACTGGACATTTAGAACCTGCTAGAGCTGGCGGACGTCGACTGCGGTGTTGGCGGTTTCATCCAGGACAGACAAAGCCACAGGCTAACATTGTTGATTGTGGAGGTAGAGGGGCAATGGCTGTGTCCATCTACACTGATGACTGTGTACGTGGCGTACAAGTAGGCTGTGTTTTGACAAATAACTCACTTGCCTCCTGACACTGCTTCTATCAGCACCTCCTCCACTTTAGGTGCTCTCTGTTCCCTCTGGGAGCAATCATGCCAGGCCAAGCAGGTGCATGGGCCCCTGCCTTCTCTCAAGAGGAGCTGGAGAAACTGGTTGACAAGTCTTTCCCCTGTTTGGCCAGCTCTATGGCTCACTGGAAGAGCAGGTAACTATCTTTGATGGATTCTTTATTCCGTTTAACTCCATCCTATCCATTCCTATAGGCTACAATATGCCCCTGAATCCCAGAATGAATCCTGCTTACACTTGCGACATTTGTATGGCCACAAGATGTACTTTTATGTTTTGAAGTGGTGAATATTTGATGTTCATGCGGGAACTGTATGCTCAGACTGCAGAGAGCAAGGCCTGACAATAAGTTTTGCCTATTATATGCAATGTCCCAGGTGGGTGCAGCGTTACTATGGCCATTCAACTGATGGTGATGTTCCCAAAATGGGTTTTCTGAACCAATAGTAGCCAATATTGCTTTTACATGGACTACATTTGAAATGGTGAAAGAGGTAACCTCCCTGAACTGATACTTCTTTCCATTGACCCTCATTGTAAATGTGTGTCATTTACTTATGACAGGCCCCTTACTCCCACAGGTCTATTTTCACTTTTCCATAAGTCATACTTGCACTGTACAGGTCTACTCTACATGTGACACAATAACAGTGCAGATAGTTGGTTACTTCTGAAGGGAATCTGATATGTGACTCACCAGCTTAGTTATGTTAAATTAAAAAAACAATTATCACAATGGTATGTTGATATCATCTCTGTAAAAGTGCCATATATGGCAAATGGTGTGTCTAGTGATGACAAGACACACCACACAATCTCAATCAGATGTAGAATGTTATTCCATTAAGTAGTCCACATGTCCACACATCACTAGAGTCAAAGCTCTTTGTGACACTCACATGCCAGCCCTTTTTTGTGACCTAAGGCTTAGGATGTAGTGTATACTATGGTACCAGGCTTCATGGATATTGTGCATTGGCTCAATGGGCCTGGCTGTAAAGGTGTCTATAGAACCATGCAAAAGTGGTTTACCCTTCAAAAGGTCACAATAGTGTGTTGTGTTTCAGAGTAGCTCACATCACAGTACACGTAGGAAGGCCCGGAGCTACATGATTTTAGTGAGATGGCCTAGTGTAGGAAATGGCCAGGGTTGAGGATAGTAAGGAGATGACTCCAAAAGTGTGTATTCATGCTTTTGTACTGCTCAGAGAACTACACATATAGGGCCCGATGTAGCAAAGGTTTTTACCCATTCTGTGTCTATGGAAAAAAGTGTTCGTACATATGGCCCATAGTGTATTGACTATTTAATTGGACTTGTGCTAAATGTAAATAAAATGTGTCTCAACGAAATAGATATCCAATAACTTGCAGATATAATCTGTGCATTCATCTATTGTATCTATACAGGTCAACACCCATCAGAAGCAAGCCATTTGGAAAGCCATTGCCTGGTAGGTGTGGACCCTGGGAGACTCTCACAAGCATAGCCTCCATTGCCGGAAGGGGTGGAAGGACCTCCCTCAGACATGGAGCTGAAAGGTCACGGAGGTCCAGCTGGGGATGTCCACCCAACGTGGACAGGATGCACGTTGGACCCTGACCTCCCTAATGACCTGTATACTGGTGGTGCCTACCCAGATCTTGATGGGCAGTTGAAGGCCCGACAGCAATAACAAGAGAGTGAGTCATGGCCAGTCATACATGTTACATTGCCAACTTTGAGTGTTACAGGCAGGCATTTCATAATCATTATTGTTGGTGGCCCATGTGCGATGCACAAGAAGAGTTACTGTTTCAGTAGTTCTGGTAGTTGATGCATGCTGATGTGCTGTGCCTATTGTCTTTATTACCAGGAACGCAGCAGAGGCCAGTCCCCTACCAATTTAATGTTTTGAGCAGACACATGGCTGAGTGAACTGATAAATCATCTCATGTCCTTTGATGTTCTGGATGACAATTGTACCAAACAGGCCACTTGTCTTCCTGGTGTAGGGAGTAGTGTTCCCTCACTACTGCCTCTCATGTGATGGCGGCCCTATTACATGTAACATGGTATACAGTGCAGTCTTTATGCAGTGACTGTACAACACTTCCCATTGGTAAGTTGGGACTCAAAAGTAACATGAGTGTGCAAACATCACTGGTGCCATCTGCATTAGTGCCTACATGTTGCCCAGTTTACCTTTTCCTGTTGTTAGTTCTTTTGGAATAGTATTTCAAGATTAATTCACTTACTGTGACATGCATCAGGGAGTGAGATGTAGAAATGTAGAGATCATTTGTGAGTGTCTATACTCATCTTTACAAAGCAATTTGTGTTTGCTATACTAAATAGTGCGGTGATGTGCCATACTATTTGGACTATAGTGATTCCACTTGATCATGTCATAGATATTCACTGACAAACAACAAACTTCTAAGATGTATCGGCTTATAGCAATGCAATCTATGAATGGTGTAGTCACCTGTAGTAAGCAGGATTGGTGATGTTCATATCGCTATAAGAAGTCTGGTGCTGTGTGCATTTTGAGTATCCATCTCTAAAAACGTTGGCCCTCAATCTCTCCAGGCTATTTTTTCTATGCTATATTGATACCTAGGTAAACTACTTCAGTACAGCTTCCATGAGACTTTTTTTTTAAAGTGGACATATGATGAAGTTTCTAGACTAAAGTGTTAAATCATTGTGCATTGAGCATTTGCATGTGACATGATTTCGGCTACAGCACATATTTATGGTACATTGGTCTTTGACTTGACCTTCATGACATCATGATGTGTTGTAAACTAAATGAACATTTTGTGAAATCTGAGTCTTGTCTGAACATTGTGGAAATTTATATTTTATAGCCATCCTATTTGGTAACATAATTTAATTATGGTATACTACAAGTGCCAAAGTATACAAGGTGATTAACTAACCTAGTTTGGACATAATGATGGGCTGTAAACAAGTACCTCATTTACATCTGGAGCTGTCTGGGGTTATGACATAAGTAGAACCAACAGTTTCCAAGTTATTTAGCATGCATGCATGTGTTCTTGCTAATCTTGAAACCTATAAAATGAACCAAAGGGTTGGCGTGATATCTGCACCTCATAAATGTTTTCTGTTGATATGTGATGGTCCAATTTTACATGTTATTTTAGATTCATTCAGGGTGAGCAAAGGAGAAGGGGCCAAAGTCATTGGGGACACAGCTGGTCAAAGTGGCTCAGGACCCTACAGTTCAGAAACAGAAGGACCCAGTGACTAGGAAGGTGTGGGGAATGCCACAGAGGACACAAGCTCAAGTACTTCAGACACCGAGACACCCTCCGGTGGATTCTCCTGAGTGATTGCAGACCCAACAGGATTAGTTCCGCCTTCTTCCTTGTCCACCACACCCTGTTCCATCGCCACCCTCTCTGTTGTTCCCCAAACAGTTGACTTGTCCCACTCCCCTGAGAGGGGAGCCATCTCCTTTGCTCCAGGCACCTCAGCCCCTGCCTCTGTCTCCCCCTCTGTGCTGAGTGAGGAGGCTATTGACCTCCTGAGAAACATTTCTGTTGGTCAAACTGCACTCTTGAATGCCATCCAGGGGCAAGGCGCCCATCTGCAGCAGATGGTGGCCTACCTGGAAGGCATTCACAGTGCCATGCCTGGCTTACAGAGATTTTCAGGCTCTGTCCTCCTCACTCATTGCAGCCTCCCATCCACCGAACCTTGTGGTCTTCCCCCTGGCCCGTACCCATACAAATACCCTATTACCAAACTTTTCCAAAGCACCCACACACATTGCCACGCACCCATCCATACAAACCCAAGCAGCAAACACACACACAAGCACTCACACCACAAAAATAAATTACATGCATCCAAACACAGAGACATCAAACCCACGACAGACAACACCACACCCACATACTCACACCACTCCCATCACATTTAAACACAGCACAGAAGACGGCACACACACATGGGCACACAACACCCCCAACACCACATCCACACCCAGGAAGCACACCTTCACACCCACAGTCACCATCACATCAATGCAGACAACATAGACATCCACACCCACAGTCACCATCACATTAGCAGTCACAGCACACACACCCTATGCTTCCACTGCACCAACATCCACAGACAAATCACTCACACTATAACCACCTAAGGAACTCAGACTGAAACAATCATGCACTCAACAGACACCAGAGTAACAACACACACCCATACGTGTAGCACATACACCTAACATACACAAGCACCTGCAACAGTCCCTACCACATCAGACATTGACATTCCCTCTGCCTCCAAGTCCCCATTCACTCCCAAAGCCCTTCCCAAGTTCCCCACTGAGGATCCTACATTTTACCTGGCCATCTGCCCTCTCAAACCACCTACAACCCTTCCCACAAAGATTCCAACACCTGCCACACCTGAACCCACCCCTTCCACCTCCAAATCCTCCCCTTGTCCAGACCCATTGTCAGAGTCACCAGTTCCTCTGGGTCTGTGCACGTTTCCAACACGTCCACCACTGAACAGCTCCAAGACTCTGATAGATAAATCACAGAGACTGAGAGAGTCCAAGAGGGGAAGAAGGGATTAGGAAGGGAAGGAGACCTGTAGTAAGAAAAAGGTTAGAACACACAATATGAAAATTATATCTCCTGAAATCAATACTAGACTAAGATTCTAAGCCTAGTCACTCTGAAAACATGAACAATCTAAGAGTTAAGTTTAAAATTACTAAGTTTCAAGATGGCTGCATACCTGTAGGGGAATCAAGATGAATTAAATTAAAACTTTCTTATTCAAGTACTTTCCTTTATATGAGAATCAGAAAAAACATTCTGACTAAATTTTAAACCAGTCATATAAATCCTGTTTTGAGAATGTATACTAGGACTATACAATATTGCATCTAGAAACTCTGGCCTTCTGTGTATTCTTAAAATGTTTCCACACAAATTGCGCATATTGCAGATATATATATATATAAATATAGTAAACACCTTAAAAGGATTGTGCACCATGAATAACACAATATGGATTCAGGAAACAAATCACATAACTTGTCAACTCGAATATTACATAATAAATATCTTAGAATAGTAGCATACAATAAACAACATGAATTAAACTCGAGGAGAGAATCGTGCGTCTTGCAGATTCGAGTGTTACCATGTAAAATACCAAGAAATGGTAGCACGCAATGAATATCAAAGTCAAATCATCATTAATCGAATCGCGCGTCTTGCCGATTCGTAAAACACGATGTAAATGTCAGGGAAATAACAGCTCACAATAAATAACAAGATCAAAGTACAATGAAACGAATCGCGCTTCTTTTGCCGATTCTTAAGCCACCATGTAAAATGTCAAGAAATGCTAGCGCGCAATGAACAACAAAGTTAAATGCTCATGAAACGAGTTGTGCGTCTTGCCAATTCGTAAAACATCATGTAAAATGTCAAGAAATAGCAGCGCGCAATGGACAACAATGTTTAAACACCATAAAACGAATCGTGCGCCTTGCCGATTCTTAAGCCACCATGTAAATGTCAAGAAATGGTAGCGCGCAATGAATAACAAAGTCAAACCTTTATGAAATAAATCACACGTCTTGCCTATTTGAAAACTACCATTTAAATGTCACGAAATGGTAGCGCGCAAGTAATCTGTTACTCATTTAAGAATTTAAACCAAGAATATGAAAATTCTAAATAATGGTGTCGGGACAGTCCAACCACCGTCTTACCGCCTGGAACAATGATCACCAATGAAGGATTAGGGCAGAAGACTGGAAGATCCAAATAGGCCGCCGGGACAGGAGCTCAGGAAGAAGCTGCTGCTCTGCACCGGGACCTCTGAATAGTGAGCACTGGGAGTTGGGCTGGCTCTCTTTTATAGAGTCTTGGCCCAGCCCAGAACCACGCCCAGGCATGTTGCAGGGAAAGTCTCTGGAAGGCCCTGGAAAGGGGCCACACCCTAACACACTCTGAAAACCTGCAGCAATACATTGCAAAGGAACAGTATTTGTAAGCATATTAAAATACGTTTTCAGGATTGAACTCTGCAATGCAAAAGGTTAAACCACAACATATCAGCACAATGCATAAATTACTTTGTTTTGAGAGTGCTGGGTTTTTGCATTTTTTTCGCCAATAGAGCGCGTATTGCTCTGGTGTTGACACCCATCCACCACTTCCACTAGCAAAATTCCCCCATCCAAACAAAGATCGAGTCCTCTGTGTAGTTAGAGAGAGAATTTAGCAACCTCTGTGGGCCCATCAGGTGCAGCTCAGCAGGACCAGATCATCTGCATTAAGCACATGAGTTAATGGCTTTGTCTTGAGGATCAAGGAGTGCAAATTGACCTTGTTTAGCTCTCCTGTGAGGTCTGAGATAAAGAGGTTGAAGGGCAAAGGGGCCAAGCCACACCCCTGTTTTAGGCCATATGTAGTGGAGATTTTCCTCGACAGGGCGCCATCATCTCCCAATTTCATCTGCAGTTACGGTCCTCTTTATAACAGCTGTAATTTAAAATCTCCTCCAGCACACCCCAGGCTTTTAACTTCTTCCACAGTCTGTTTCTGAAAACTTGATCAAAAGCTCAAAAAGTCAGTAAAACATGTATAAAGGGCTGAGCTTGTCTGAGACGCTTGATCCATTAATATGGAGATTGCCATTAAGTTAGAAAGGCAGGCATCATTTTAGTGGAATTGCGTTCTGAGGGATGAGTTGATTGTTGTTGACCCAATGTTCAAGATCTTTTAACAATAATGTTGCAAAGTATTTGGGTTTAATGTCAATCAGAGCAATTAAATGCACATTTTTCGGTTTTGTTCAGTGCCTGTTTTTATAAATTGGGTGAATTAGTGAACCCCTCTAGACCTCTGGAATTTCTTCAGCCTGCATAGTGTGTTTACATAGCATGATGAGCCTATTGGCCCATAACTTGGGTTTCTTTTTTAAACAGGGCCTGAAATAGCTCCTTTGGGACAGATGACAGTTTGTGCTTGCATTAGTAGTGTCTTTCACTATGGGTCTGATTACAAGTTTGGCGGTCTTCGTACCACAGTGGTGGTGGCGTAAGAATCACTGCCGCACAGTTTGCAGTCCACCCGCCCTATTACGATGCACGCTGTTACATAGATGTAAAACTGCTGCGGTCCCGTCTCGACCACAGCGGTGGGATAGACCAATCCGTCTGTCGGAGGGTGGACCGCCAGTGTTAGCGCCAACCACCACATCTGAGCTGGCAGAAAGGGGGGGATATAAGGCTGAAACTCATCTGTACTCAGTTTCACACATCCACTGCCTCCATTAAGCTGATCGTACAAGTCTTGCTGCTGCTATTCCTGCTTGATAATGTCCAAAATAGACACCATCGTGGACACAACCATAGGTAAGCTTAACTGTTACCCTTTTCCATCAACAGCAAATAAATGCCTGCCAAAGACCAGGCAAGGGGTATGTGGTCCCAGGGCCAAACATATTTTGTGGGCCCCTGTTCAGAATTGTTCTCAATGTATAAACCATATGATGCCTTCTTTGGCCAGGTCACTGACATTGCACAGGCACACTCTAAAAAAGTTGACATGTGTTCAAATCTCATAATCAGGGATAGTAATGTGTGCATTAAATTGTGTCACACAACAGCACCACCTCATCAATTACACACCTCACATTGCCCACATGATAGGTCCTGTTGTAATATCAAAGACAGATCTGTATGGATGTGTCATAAAACTGAAACACAACTTCTCTGCTAAATCTCTGTAATGGACTCTCACACATCACCCAATTTGAAGGTAATGTTAGGTGAATGGGTTTCAAAATAATCAGTGTGAGAAACACTTGAAGGTCACAATGTAAAGACTCTCTACCGAATAGGTATGCCTCTACCAGTTGGGCTCCTGGAAAGCATGGTCCTTGGGCCACAATCCACTTTGCACATGCCTCAAAACATCTATGTGCACAGGACCTGTGGCTTTAAGTATATCTGGGACAACCAGTAGCATAACCAAGTGCCACGCATATGTGGGAACTGTGTAGGTGCATGTCATGAAAGAAAACACAGCAGTAACAGTAATTGCTTCACATTAATATAACGTGTAAGGTACACTCATAAAAATGGACACCTGTCAACTAAAATTCCTAATAAAGTACAGCAATTTAACATCCTCCATCTGTGGATCGACAAATTAACTTGCACACATCAAACACATATCCGACCTACATCATAGGGAGAAATGCAACCTAGATGATTTTGACATTGGCCAAGCCAAGATGAAATACTTACCATATGAAATTCCACACAATACAATGGCCGTCTCAATTGGATTTCATCCCACACATCCATCCATTAAACATTTCCACTTGTCCTGTGTAACTCCAGCACTGCTTCCAAGGTCAGATCATATTAACCACTTCAAATGAATCAGCAATTAGGAATGAAACAAACACAACTGTAGTCACACATCACAAAGTATCCAATAACATCAAATTGTTAGAAAAGTAATGGCAGAACCTTAGTTTTGCATAAACAGATTGAAGAAACCAAAGGACAATTGCCAGTTCATATCAACAATGTGCGGCCATGCACATTGTTGTGCCACAGCACTTGCCCAATAAACTGGAGATACATTTAAAAAAAACTAAAACTATTATCTTCAGGAGAAGACAAAACAAACCTGGTGTATGCATATGGGCGGAATTAACAGAGAGAAGATACCGGAATAAAAATATCTTGGGGTCCGGTTAGATGCAAAAGAATCTTTTAGGAAACAGAAGGCATCAATACAAGTAAAGGAACATGCACTCCAGGTTGCTCTATCAACCCTAGTAGAAAAAACTGCGCGGTCCCAGAATGAACCCAATACTGCAGGTTACAAAGGCAAAGATCTGTCTTATGGCAGTAAAATCATGATACGTAAAGAGACTAAACAGCTAGATGCACTGATAACAAAACTTTACCAAGGACTCTACAACCTTCCAAAGTCAGTGTCACCAGTTCAGGTCCTCCTAGAGTTTGGACTTCCGGATCAATCATCCTTCAGAAAAAGTAGATTCCACAAGCTGTGTCAAAAGATCAGGTCAACCCCACCAGATACACTCAATAGTTTAATATGGAGCGAATTAAACCTGCTAGAGGTGAAGTCAACCATGCTCAATATATGAAAGCATGTCTGGAGAATCTTCGACTCAGTGAGGTATGGAACTTGGGTGTAATCCTGAACAAATTCAGGAAAGTGGCGAACATAAGTCCCTGGGTGCACCGTAGATAATGACATCTTGTCCCGGCATTCTCACTATTGGATGGTTTTCTAGCAATATAATCTTCGAGGAAAACAGCCCCATTCAGAAGCAAATTACCAAATCTACATAAAAAATAGATTTCTAGCAGCAAAATAAAATATTGGACTTGTCAAGTTTATGGCAATATTCTGTTATTTAATAAAGGCCACAGAATAGTGAAGATGAAGTGTACCCATTTAAAACTGGGTAGTGATTGCAAAACTCAAGATCAGAGTTTTTAGAAATAAATGCATTGCTTTCACAATGTCTTTCTATTTTATTTCATGGCTTAACAGTTCCTGTTTGTGCAAATCTATGACAATAGCACTATCACTTTATGATATCAGCACACTTTGGATAACCCTCAGTTTTAGTCAGAAAATCTTTTTTTAATTTTTCTGTGTATCTTCTCTGATTTATCCACGCCTTCTTCATGCCATTGATTTTACTATTTTTTAATACACATATATCAAATTGGAAAGATTTTTATTAATCATGAAATAAAAAATATTAGTATTATTCCATTACAAGATTTCCACACACAAAACAGCTTCAGTACTGGGCAGGAGTGCACACTTCCCTCACACCCATAGAATACATACCTATCTGGTCAGAGGCATTGCAAGCTTCCCTTGTATGCACAAAGCATGGACAACATCTGCAGTAGCAGTCCAAGCCTGTGTGTAAACACGCACTCACACACACACAATGTGGAGTCTTTGACAGCATTGTAAGGTTCCCTCACATGCAGAACGGGTACAAGATGGTCATCGGAAGTGGGAGCTAGAATATCCTCACATATATACCAGGTATTACACTAGCAGCAGCATCTAATCTTATTTCAGATATGGAATACCCGCAGTAAAGTACAGAGGTGGGTCAGCCACTGAAGACTCACGCCAGATTCTAGTCACTGCATCAGCCATAGATTCTTATGAGCCTCCAAGCCCAAAGTGCTCTCAACATTCTTGTAGCTTCTGCTGCTATCCAACACTCTAACCCCATGCACCAAGAATGAAAGACAGACTATTAAACTTTAATATCAAACAAGAGCAAGAAAGGGACATATAGTGGCTGAATTACACAGCGTGAAACCAGAAAACATGGGATAGATCCTGGCTTGGCTTCATGATCAAATTGTGTGGTCCTAAGCAATTTTATTTTATTGTGCCTCCTATTTATTTGCATTACTGCATATTAGAAAACTTTGACAAACCTGAGTATGTATGCTGTAAAAAAATCTCACTTGTGTGACCTAACAGACTATACTGTTGCTTCATGTAAAATAAGAATCAAGCCCACATAAAGGGTGCATATGACAATTGACTTTTAGTTCACTAATGAATTTGTCATTGGAGTGAGGGATGGGGGCATGAATGTTTTAAAGTTAATGTTTACAAACTACCCCTTTTAGTAAATGCCTCTCAATGCAATGAGATAAACTAATGCCATGTGGTGAAATGCTTGTCAAAGAAATATACATTTTTTAATTTTGAAGACACTTTATCATATTTTTATATAATATCTATTGCCTGATTTCCATGCCAAATGTTCCTATCGCTCAGCTGCAACATTGGCTGTTAAAGCCAAGACACCCTTGGCTCAGCTCTCCCTATTAATTTCCCTGCTCACATATTTCTGCTACAGTACTGTGTATAACAGTGACTGTAGTTACCCCTCCCTCAGTATCTCTCAGTATCTCGCTCTGGTTAGCAACATCTCATTTTCTGAGATTTTGACAGGTTTCCACAGGTCTCAGAAGGATAACTATTCCTAAATCTGTTTTTAATAAGAAGAAATGTGTATTAGCAACACCTAGAAGTTGCTTTAAAGTTACCGCTCAAATAATTCCATTTCCCAGTTCCAGCACTCTACCTTAAATAAGTCTGTGTTCTTTTACTAATTGCCATTGCTTTCCCTCCACCTGTCTGGCAAAACTCAGTGATTACTGTGATTATCTTGTTTTCAGAAGCCACCCAGCGGCATGGGCATAACTTCTTCATCTTTGACCTCAGGTGCCAGGTAGCGAGTGCCGAAAGGCAAACTCTGCATTTACAAAAGTGAGCATGTGTACTGCTCGGCCATTCAGCATGCGAACAAGGAGGCTTTTGTAGTGCCCCTAGAGGTGCTTCAGTCGATTCTGCTGCCGGGAGCCAGTCTCCTTCAGCTAAGAGAATCGGCTGGAGCTAACATGAAGCTCCCATTGCAGGAAGAGCTCATGTGGTCCTAGTAGGAAGGGGATTGATAGGGATTCCGAAACATCCAAGCATCACACAAAGAACTATTGTCATAAATGTGCAATGCCCATTTAGCAAGAGAGGAGCATCTGTGTAGTATGTAGCTCGTGTTGCATTTAGAAGCATACTGTTACAAATATTACTAAAGCATGTGGTAGCCATTGTCATTAACAGACAGCAGATTTCCCATTGAAATGACCACTAAATGTGCACAGACACAGATTTACTGATAATTATCATTTGTGCTTCACCATTTGTCCATCACCCCGTAAAGTGTCTTGATGGGTTTTGATTCTATTAAAATCTTTTTTTCCACCTCACTTCAGAATTAGTAAAAAAAGAACTTATTTTGCACTTTTCTAAATGTTCGTTTATTTTGAAATATTTGTCCTGTTCCTTTATAGGTATTTAAATGTTGCTGTGTTAGAAGAACATAACATCATACAGCCTTTCCTTTCACACCAGCAAGCTTCTCACACAGTTCACTTTGGAAAATGCTCAAACTTTGCGAGGCTCGTGTAAAAGAATAAGCAACAATTTGTCACAGGACTAGACTGACATTTGACCTCTGTTTTTGAATGCATAGCAAATGTGGCAGGATGAAAAAATCTTCTTTAATGCATGTTCACCTCTGAGACTCCTGCATGATTATTTACGTGCCGTCTAAGGGTTCATGGGGGCTACTGTAGTTGGGCCCCCTCACAGCTGTAGGCCCCGGTGCAGAGCACTGACTGCACCACTGGTAGCTACGCCCTTGCCTGTTATTCGGCAGGGCTCTGTACTTCGAGGTTGAAGTGGCCATTAAAATGGGAAATTGCCTTAGGAATCAAATCATCAGCACCCATTCGTGTAGAGTTTTCTTGATTTATGGGCCTTATTTCCATTCATACAAATTATGATATTTTTTTCTGGCGAAATGTTGGGTGGAAATGGGAGTGTAGTGTTCTCAGGGCTCACTAAATCCTTATTCGTCTTATAAATTCTCTGCATTAGGATTATCTCTCCTCTCAGAATTGGCCCCCATATTATAGCATTTTCATGAAGCCTGCAAACATCAAGAACCTAGACAATATTTGGTCAGAATGTATAAATTCTGCCCACTACTCCATGCTGCAGAGCCATGAACTGTTTTCATCCACTAACACTAACAATGCTAGAACATGCACTTCTAGTTTTCCTTTTGTGTGCATCTCCAAGGGCCAGAAGTACATAGCTTGACATTTGTGATTTCCTAATAGCAGATTTTTACAATTCGCTATTAGGAAATCGCAAACAGCTATATACAACAGTGTGTATCACACTGCTTACGATTCCCAAATGGGTCACAAGAGACCTGCCTCATTAATATTCATGAGGCGGTTCGCAATTTACTACCCATTTGGGAATGGCCACAATCACAAGGATGGTGGCCTGCTAGGGTCAGCAGACCACCATGTCTGTGATTGCTTTTTAAATAAAGCAATCTTTTTTTGTAATGCATCCTGTTATCTTTAGAGACAAACAGGATGCAGTACAAAAAGAAAACTGAAAAGTTTTCTTTTCATTTTTTAAGAGTAGCCAATGGTCCGTGGGACCACTGCCTGCTCTTAAAAAATGTTTTCACCCAGATTCAAAAAGTGAAAGGGGTCCCAGGGGACCCCTTCCAGTTTGCAAATGGTTTATCACCAACTTGAAGGTAATCTGCGAATGTGTTGCAACTGTATTTCTAGTTGCAAAACATTCCTGCATGCCAGTGACTCGCTAATAGGAATCAATGCCCTTGGCACACCTCTTCCTAATAGCAAGTCGCAAACCCTATTTTGCGAGTCAGTAATAGGTTACAGACTAGCAAAACAGGGTTGGGTCTATACATACCAAAAGGCATTTTACCGGTCGTAAAAGGCCCGAGGGGACATATGTGACCTATAAAAGGATTCCTACATTTGGCCCCAAATCTTGGAATGCTTGGAATGCTTAGTGCTATTGGAATGGAGTGAGTGCACTAAGTGCACATGTCAGTTTGGATGGCCGTCTTAGAAACTGGACAGACTCCAGTGCACTGCCTGAGCGGCAGACCAAGCCACTCAGACCAATCCTGATGCTGCTCTCATGCTACTTATAGCATGAGAGCAGCACCAGGATTGCATGGGTAGCCTGTGCTGGTGTCCCAGCGACTGCTGGGTCACCAACACCATCGGAAGATGAGCGAGATGGCCAGCAGCAGCAGGAACATGTAAGGGTTTTTAAAGAAAAATATTTTTTATTTCCCCCATTCCACCCTACGCCCTGCCCGCCCCTCCCCTTGTGATTTGCAGCAGCCGCTGCTGGCCAAAAGGAGAAAAATGATTTGCAGTATTAAAAAAACACCTGGATGATTAATTTACTCAAAATGATAACATGGGCTAAAGAATACACACGAAAGCAATCAAAGCCAGAAATGAAGTGAGGGAAAAAACAGGAGTTGGTCCCAGAGGCAAAGAGTTCGACACAGGAACATATGAACAAAATTAGTAACAAATAGGTCATGAACGTGATTAAAAAATTCTTACCCAATGCATTGTGACACATTTCTCTCAAGTTCAGACCTCATATATACCAAAAAGTGATCTCAAAATAGGCAAGAGGGGAAATCTTAAATTGAAAACCCCTAATGGACTACAGAGAATGGTTCCATATTGGAGTGGGATAAAATATACTGATGCTTCTGTTGACGCTATGTTATCAGATATTCTAAAGATAAATTGCCTACAGAGAATCGAGGGCGGTTGCCCTCAAGAATATCTGAGGTAGTGTGCCCCTTAATAGATAAGGATTCACAAACAAAATAAAAAACATAATCAATTAAATTTGCCTTCTTGAGTCAAATATAAGTTGCAAACCATAAAGGTTCATTTAAAGTTTCAGATCTTTACAGAAGACAAAACAAATGATTAATCAGTCAAATACTCTCTTATACAGGAAATTAGCATACATGCAAAAAGCAATAGCTATATTCAGATATAGTCTAGCACAATGCTAAAGTAAGCAGTAATGGTCTGACATTAGCCTTGCCTCAAGAGAAATGTCACAACTGTTCTAAGTACGACTGGCATGGGTCTGCTCTCTAACAATCTCCAAAAGACTGGCTCACCTTCAAAATTAGCCTTTTTTATAGCTAAAACACAGTGACATCAAAAAGACAGCTATGAGCCAAAGATACATAGACTCAGCAAAGAATAATAGAGAATACATTTTTACAAAACCTAATACCACCCCTTAATTGAATAGTATTTGGTGCTCATTTGCCCTAAGGTAATCAGATGTAACAGTACAAACCATGCTGCCGGCCGCTGGAGGGGGGGGCTGCGACATAAGTGGGCATGCCCTCGATGCCAGTTGATTGACGCTGACTTTTGTCACATGACCTGGGAATGCCTGACATTAAGACACTATTAGGGGGAAGTCCTTGCACAGCTCAACAGTAAATTAGACAGGCAACTGGATAATGGGCCAGCTGTATGTTTATTAGGGCTCTTTGATAGGCCCCCTCGAAAAAAGGTGGGGAACAGGTTCGCTGACCTAGCATTGGGGTTAGCACGCAGAAGAGTGGCGATGGCCTGGAAAAATAAAAAACAGCCTAGACTGGACACATGGGCAGCGGATGTCACACACTGGGTGAGGGCAGAGGAAAGGGCACTACAGAGGGAAGAGATGAGAGGATTGAGACACAGACCGATAGCCTCCCTGTGGGCAGAATTGGTGGATGCCTGGGAAACCCTAGTCACGGCCATAGATGAGGACCCTGACGGACCTCTAATCCATGAGGGTTAGAGGTAGTACAAACACACATTTTCAATTCCCCCCTGTAGATTCACATACCTGTGATGGACCTTCTGAATGAACCCCCCCTTGCGTCTCCCCCTTCCCGCCTCAGTTGGTTCCACACTGTCACAGACGAGTGGGGGGGCTGTGCTGAGGAACACGCGGTGCTGTGTCTTGGCAATTGCACCCACACAGCATGCAATCAAGTTTGGCTTTTCTGGGCAAGTTACATGGTTGGATTGTTACTTGTACTAGGGGAGAGCTGTTATACGGGTTCAAAGAGTTGTAATTGGTGGAAGCTGACTCCCCGTCTCACAAGCATGCCACCCCTACTTTGTGGCTCTTAAGACACCTGCACCATGGACTACTGTGTTTGAATATAGAATTGTACAACAAAAGGTCATTCTGAATTGGTGGTATTATAATGTATTAAATAGTCACCCAATGACGGCATGGAATGGTGTACAGTATGGCCGTGTAATCCGCTATGGCATTGTGAATAATAATATGTATCATTTGGCTTACCAATAAATAAAAGCGTTAAAAAAACAGTACAAATCTTGCTACATATAAAACAATACGAGATTTACGAAATGAATAGGCTCACTGAGCTTCAAGCAGACAGATCAAGAAGAACCTTGATCATTAACATTTTGAGAGCATAGCTTCCTCTAAAGTTTAAAGAGGATATTGTGAAAGGAAATGACAGAATCACAGCACATTCATTCAAGTTTAATGGCACATTTTGCTGGGTCTGGAGAATGATTGTTTTGGTTTCAAAATAAAGTTAGGGCCTAGACTGGCCAATTTAAGAAAACTTGGTTTTGTTGAGTGCAGAATATTAATTTCAAATTCATATTATTCATGCCTCTAAATAGTCTTTATCTGTTAATTAGAAATCTGATGTAACACTTCATCAGGTTGTCATCATCCCTCATAGACAACCTCACCAACCTCGGACTCAAACAACTAGTCACTGCACCCACTCACTCAGCAGGACACATGCTTGACGCAATTTGCACCTCAAGCCAACACATAGCCTACACCCACACCACCAAACTCCTCTGGACTGACCACCACTACGTCCACTTCTCCTTCACCAAACCCCCCACACACCACCATCAACACACCCCACCGCATGTGGGACAAGATCCCCACAGAACACCTGAACTCCCAACTGGCTCACAACCCCCCCCTCCACACCAACGACCCCAACGCAGGAGCCCACAACCTCTCAAAATGGATCACCACCTGCGCAGACACACTAGCCCCCCTGAGAAAACAGATCGCCACCCGCAACAGCAAGAACGCCCCATGGTTCACCCCCCGAACTCCAAGACTCCAAGCACAAATGCCGCCTAGCGGAGAAAATATGGCGACAAGAACCCTCCACAACCAAGTTCTCCACCCTCAAAGCCACCATTCACACCCATCACCAACTCATACGCACCCCCAAAAGAGACCACTACAAGACACACCTTGACAACAACTCTCAAAACAGCAAAGCACTCTTCACAATCATTAATGAACTAGCCAAACCCAAAGCCAGCAACATAGACCCTTCACACACACAGCCCCTATGCAACGCCCTCTCCAACCACTTCCACCACAAAATCCTGGACATCCACAACAGCTTCATACCACACACACCCACCACACACACCCCTCACTCACCCAACACAACCCCCACTCATGATCCCCCCACCACACTCACCACCTGGGCCCCCACCACACACGAAGAAACCGAAAAAACCATGAACTCCATCCGCTCCGGATCCCCCTCTTACCCCTGCCCACATCGCATCTACAACAAAGCCAGCCCAACCATCGCCCCCATACTCCGCGACATAATCATCTCCTCCTTCGACGCCGCCACCTACCCAGACCCCTGGAAGCACATGGAAATCGCCGCTCTCCTAAAAAACAAAGCCGACCCAGAGATCCTCTCCAACTATCGCCACATCTCCCTCCTCCCCTTCCCCGCCAAGGTCGCCGAGAAACTAGTCAACACCCGCCTATCCTCAAAGAAAACAACACTCTTGACCGCTCACAATCCAGGTTCCGCAAGAACCACAGCACGGAAACCGCCCTCATCGCATGCACTGTCGACATTAGGACCAAAGTCGACAAAGGCGAGACCGTCGCACTCATCCTTCTAGACCTCTCCGCACCCTTTGACACTGTCTGCCACCACACCCTCCACACACGCCTCCACAACATAGGAATTCGCCACAAAGCCTTAGACTGGCTCACCTCCTTCCTCACTGACCGGACCCAGAGAGTCCGCCTCCCACCTTTCCACTCCACCACCACCAAGATCATCTGCGGAGTCCCCCAAGGGTCCTCTCTCAGCCCCACACTCTTCAACATTTACAGGATCCCCCTAGCCAACATCCTCCGACCTCACGGAATCACTGTCCTCTCCTACGCAGATGACACCCAACTCATCCTCTCCCTCACCCCCAACCTCACCACCGCCAAAACCAACCTACTCGCAGCTCTCCTCGACACCGCCAACTGGATGACACCTAACCACCTCAAGCTTAACTCCAACAAAACCGAGATCATCATCTTCGGCCCCAACAAAACCATATGGGACGACTCCTGGTGGCCCACCGCCCTATGACCCGCACCCACCCCCGCAAACCACGCACGCAACCTCGGCATCATCCTGGACCCCTCCCTCTCCATGATACAGCAAATCAATACCTCCTCCTGCTTCCTCACACTCCGCACTCTAAAAAAATCCTTCAAATGGATTCCCCCAGAGACCAGGAAGACAGTCACCCATGCACTCCCTCCCCACCAACCTCTGCAAAACGAAAGACCTCCTCCTCTGCAGCAAGGGCCTCAAGACATGGCTGTTCGAACAGTGACCCTCCTGCCCCCCCACCCTCCAGCGCCTTGAGATGGGTGAGTAGCGCTATGTACATTTTTTGATTGATTGATTAATTCAATCAACTTCTGCAGAATTCAGAACTTAAACAATTCCTGGTATCTCCTAGAAAAAAAGTTTCTACTTTTTGCTTTGAAATATTGTAGTTCTGGGTGAGAAAAGCAGGACATCCTTGACTCTCAAAAGAGAGATTGTGAGCTGCAGAAACCTCTGCCTCGACCGATGTGAAACATGGGACTGCAGTGAGGGCACAACCAGCCACCTCAAAGTTTGACAAATCCAGCATTCATGCTGTTTCGGGATCTTCACCTGCATGGTCAGCATAAATGTCATTGGTACACCCAACTCCCTGTTAGCTGCCCAAATGAGCAATGGCGGCTGGTGACCTTTAAAACTAGTGGGGCGCAATCTTTGACTCGAATTCTTGTGAGCAAGCCAGACTTCTCAGCAGATTCGGGGGTGGCTCACTCAGTCCCACTCTGACTCACTCTCACTCAGTTTCATTCTCACTTTGACACACTCACTAAGTCTCACTAATTCTCAGTCAGTCTAACTCGGTCTCATTCAAACTCATTCATTCCCACTCAACCCCACTCATTCTCATTCAATCAAAATTACTCAGACTCATCTATCACTCATTCTCACTGACTCCTCTAGCCTCACTCAATCTCACTCGTTTCTACTTAGTCCCACTCATTCTGACTCACTCTGTCTCACTCATTCTCTGACTCACTCAGACTCACTCATGCTCTGAATTAGACAGTCTCAGTAATTTTCTGGCTCACTCAGACTTACTATGTTTCATTCATTTTAATTGACACATCTAGTCTTAATCATTCTCACTCATTCCTACTTAGTCCTACTCATTCAGACTCACTCAGACAAAAGCAGTTTCACTGATTCTCACTCTGTCTCACTGATTCTGACTCATTCAAACTGTAACCCACTCCGTCTTACACACAGCAACATTCACTGTCATTCTCCCTCACAGTTACACTCACTGTCATTTTCCCTCACTCCCTATCATTCATTTGTGCTCATAGTCACTCTTCCTATTGCTCATTATCACTCACTGCCTCCCTTCACTGATTCTCTCACATACACACACACACATAAACAAACAAACACACCATACACATGCTGTGTCTCACAGACACACTCTTACCCACAGACACATACTCATACCCATAGGCACAACACAACACATTTAAAAGCTTGAAACCTTTTTTTTCTACTTACCTTGCTGCAGGCCCCGTTTGGACTCTTGCTCCTTTCAGCTTCTGGTGCTGGGGCAGGAAACAGAAACCTGCTTAGTTGCAGGGACCAGGTTTCAGTGTCTGTGTTTTCACCCTATCCTTTCCTGACTGTGTGACAAGTTGGGCAGAGGTGGGGTGACATGCTGATTGGCGTGTGGCCATCGATACTGCAGGACTTAAACCTGCAGCACCCATGCCTATCTTTAGCTTTGATGCTTAGCATGTCACAAATGGGGGAGGCACAGAGGCGTGCCAGGGCCCTCAGGCCAAGGATGGGATTTCAGCAGCCCCAGATAATCTCTCTCTGAAGGCTGCGCAAACCATCAGACAGAGACTCTTGCTGGTCATCATTGTTATTATACCAAAAGTGAATAATAGATTATTATTCATTCTTGGCATAGTAAAAACAAATGGGCAAGAAAACTAGAGGGAGGGCGCAGCCCCTGTACCCATTAAGAGGAGCCGCCACTGCTGTGGTGGCCTTAATTCTCCTGCCTGGGGGGATTACACCGTGGTCTGTCTCATCCCTGCAAGTGAGTGTAACATTAATTTGTCATTGTCCTATAAACATTACCGGAGTACATGTAGACGAATTAGCATATCAAAGGAGTAACACATAAGGATAAGAAGAATATATTGCTAGTGTGTGCTGATGTCACCTTGATTTTTATTAGCCCTCCCCTAACATCAATCCCTGTTTTATAGAATGTCTTTGAGTGCCTTGATTTTCTTTGATGTATAAGATAAAAAATAAAAAAAAAGGGAAATTACTGGAATTTCTATCAGAATGCATTTTTTAACTGATAACCAAGAATATAAATTGACTCACAAGCATATGGATACCAAAGAAAATGGAGGAAGTGCACAGCCAGACTGGGACCCCAAAGCAGCCCTGGCAACTTTTTCTGACCAGCCACTAGGGAAGGTGAGGTATACTTTTGCGCACACAGTGAGGCCTTAAAACTGTGCATGCAACGGTAGCATGCACAGTTTTAAGACCTCGTAGGGGGTGTGCAACCGCAAGCTTGCTGCTATTTTGGGGGCAGAGTTTGCAGCACTGCTGCAAAACCCTCCCCCAGTCACAAAACCGGCCCCCATCGCTCCAAAACCAGCCCCCACCCTTCCAGCCCACCGGGAAAACACCCAGTGCCCGCAACAGCCAGTCCGGCCTTGTGGAAGTGCTTTGAGTGAACATCACTGTTCTCCTTGACTCAGTGGTTGAAGGCTGCCATTGGGAATGGTGACTTAAATTGTCCCTCCTAGCTGGATTACTGAACTACTTAAAAATTGGGTCCCTCCCTAGTTTCCAGATAAAGAAAATGTTGTGGTGATCAAATCTTCACAGCAGGCTTTCAAGAAGGCTTGTGTGCAATATCAGTTTTTGGAATAGCAATAAGGCAGCCAATGCTGAGGAATACACTGTAGGGCTGTGATTGGATGCTTCACTTTTAGAGGGATTTGTTTGACAGGCTGGATGTGAATGTGCAGATTATTGGCAAGGTCATGTGATGTAACTAATATGGGAAACATCAGCCTTTGCACAAAATGTGAGAATGTTAGAGAACTGTTTCTAAATTGGAAGGATTTAGGGCCTCATTACGAGTCTGGCCTCAGCTTGCTTAAGGGAGCCAAGCCCAATTCTGTGGCACTGTTACCGCTGGTCTGACTGGTGGAAATGTTGTAATATGATGTTTCCGTCAGTCAGCCCGGTGGAATCATCATAATATGACTGGGGGTGAGGCCACCAGTATGACGGCACCCTCCTCTCCGTGCCTTTGGCGGTCAGAAAATTACGACCGCCAAAGCCATAATGAGGCCCTTAGTCTTGAAATCTGTTTGATAGCACAACCATTAATCAGAAGAAAATAGGATTACCTAACCTAAGCGTAACATTTCCCTCTGGATGAGAAGCATGAGAAGACAAGCATTGACAGAAAGGTGTGCCATTGAATATTGAAACCACAATATCTACGGGGAATAACATCAAGGAAAGAATATAGAAAATAAAGTAACAATTGGTAAGTATGTCTAGATTTTATACACCTAACTTGACATGTATGTACATAAGTGGTACATATAGTTTCAAGGTACGTAGATGTAAAATTATGAATAGTAAATTAATTCTTCCCTATCTGCACTTATTTTGTCTCTCAATATTCTGTCCTCGATATTTTTGTACTGTGATATTTTTCAGAATCACTTACATTTAAAATGAGGGCAGCTCTGCTCATTATGACTAGATTTGAGCTAAATGTCTGGAACTCTGCTGCTAGCAGGTAAGCTGAGCTGTTGGTATATCTGTAGGAGTAGATATATACCTGATGTGATCTTTTAAAAGTAATGATAACACTGTATTTTGACATAATTTATATTGTAGCTATGTTAGGCATTGTGGCTTTGTCATTTGTTTGTGTTTAATGTGTGTATGTTTGTAAAAATTCAATTATGTATGGAATCTGTCAGAAACACTTGAAAGACTAATAAAATGCTAATATAAAAATAACTTGCCTCTTTCTCTTAAAGAAATCACTCAAATGATATTTTCTCAACACTGCACTTCAGTACAGATGAAAATGCCCTGCTCTTGTTGATATCCTTGCGTAATTTATAAGCTCTCATATTCCTTGGTTAATGTTCTCCTTGCATTCACTGCCATAATTGCCTCTTTATTGGATTCACGTCTTGTAGCACTCCGCCTATTGTACGAATTATAAAACATTTGTAAACTAGTTTGTGTTAAGTGCTATATAAAAAAAGCTGCTGTAAATGCACGAATGAGGTATTGACCTTCCACTGTTCAACCATCGATTGTGACATTTAAATTAAGAGTTCAAGAACGTTAGATGGAAAAGTATGGGAAGCCGTTCATGTCAAAATTACAGCTCCCCGTATTGGACACCTCCTGTAATGCATAGCGTGCTGCAAAATAAATATGACACACACACCAGACTGAATGTACTATGTTTCAAAATAATTATGATACCTGGCAGAGTGAATTGGAATTGAACCAAAACAAATATGAAACCTGACAGAGTGAATATGTTACTTAGTGATTAATATGAATAACACACACACCAAATTGAATAAGAAATATACTGAAATATATATAAATCATACTGAAATTAATATGGCCCTCACTGAAAACAATAAAGCAATCACTGAAACAAATAGAATATTCACCAAAAAGAATGGGACATTTCTTGAAATGATTGACTTATGCCAAGAGAAATATGACATACATTGAAATTAATATGGCAGATTGCAAATAATATAAAGTACTTAAATGAATATATTATATTCTGAAAAGAAAACAATGCACATTGAAACTAATACAATGTACACTGAAATGAACATTAAACATGTTGCAATGAATTTGAATTGTGTTGAAATGAATATTACCGAGATGGGAATTAATATGAGACACTCAGAAATGAATAGGAGATGATTGAAAATTAATATGGCTTTTGTTGAAATTAATGTAATCCCATTGAATTGAAGTTGACATGTCTTCAAATGAGTATGACCACATCTGAAATTCACATGACATTTGTTAAAATGAATATGGCACAGCTTGAAATGAATATGACTGTTATTCAAATTAATATGATATATGCTAAAATTGCTAAGTTGCATCTTAAAATTAATATAAGTGTTAATATGAATATGACATCCATTGAAATAAATGTAACCTTGATTGAAAAGAATATAACACATGTCAAAATGAACATGCCATGAGTTGAAATGAATATGACCTTCTTTGAAATGAATTTGCCATGTTTTTAAATTAATACGAGTACTGTTAAAATGATCATGACATTCATCACAATGAATATGGCTTGCATTGAAAGTGATATGATTTACATTGACATGATTATGATATATGTTACAATGGATATAATTCATGTTAAAATTAAGATGTGTTAATATGAATGAAGCATCCATTGAAAGGAATATGACACATGCTAAGATGAATATGACATGCATTGAAACAAATATGAGCTCCACTGAAATTAATTCAACATGTCTTAAACTGAATATGACCAATGCTGAAATTAAAATGAAACTTGTCAAAAAGAATATGTTATGCTTTGAAATTGATGTGATACACAGCAAAATAAATACTGCAAATATTGAAATTAATATGACCTATGTTGAAATGGATATTACCTGTGTTAAAATTAATATGACAGTTGTTAAGGTGAATATGACATCAATTGAAATGAATGGCATTCATAGAAAGGAATATGACACGTTAAGATGAAAATGAGCCACTTTAAAATGAATATGACACCTGGTGAAATTAATATGGCCTTCATCAAAAGTAATATCACATTCTGTAACATGAATATGACACTTTTTAAAATGAATATGAAACTGTGAGATAAATGTAGCATGCTTTGAAACGAATTAAGCAAATATCAAAATGAACACAAGCCGTATTTAAATGAATATGGCTTGCTCTTAACTTATGTTGATTTGCTTTAAAATTAATATTACATATTGAAATTAGTGTTACATATTCTCAAAGAGGCGCATTACGAGTTTGGCGGTTTGTGCACCACCATGGTGGCAGCCTGGCCGCCATCTGCTTGGCGGTCGGACCACAGTATTACGATGTTGGCAGTCCCATAGGGAAAGACTGCCGCAGTTCCGTCAGCACCACCAGGCAGCGCAGACCACTGCGGTGGCGAGGTAGGCCAAACTGGCAGACGGAGCCAGTTTTTCGGATGCAAACATTATGATGTTGCCTACCTCCAGCGTGACCGTGGCAGTCAAACCACCACATCCCAGCAGTTGGAAAAGGAAAGCATAAAGGAAGCAACTCACCTGCAGGCACTGTTACATGACCTGTGTCGCCATGGAGTCCATCACACACACGTTCTGCCGCAGGTGCTGCTCATTGATGGACCCACATTGCAACACAATGAAAGGTCAATGGGATACACAATAGGTTGTGAAACAAATATCCAAAGGTCACAATGCAAACAAAACCTGCACAATAGTGATGGTGGCATCAGGAGCATTCATGGACACATTTCACTTTGCACATGCCCCTAAAACAGTATTTGCATAGGAACTGTCCCTTCATGTATCTCAGCGACAAACAATATTTGAGCCAAATGATATGCCTAGCTGCCAAATGTGTAAGTGCAAGTCAAGAAAGCACATACAACGGCAACAGCAAGGTCCAGACATCTAGATGATGTCGCTGTAAGGTACACACATCAAAATGGACACATGGTCAGTCAAATGCAAGGGAAGCTACCACAATTGAACACCCTCCATGTGTGGACAAACAACACTCTAGCTCTCGCACACGAGACAAAAGTACAATCCATATCAGGGTACAAGTCTACACCAATACATGCTGACACTGGCCAACACAAGATGAAATACTTACCCTAGCAAGCATAACACAATGCAATAACACCCCAATTAGATCAACACCCACATATCCATACAGTGAACATCAACCCTTGTCTTGGGTGATCAACACTTCCCACAAAGTCAGATATTGGAAACAACAGCAGATGTGGTGGATGTGTCTGTGGGTGTTGTGGTGGTGTCTGGGGGTATGGTGTCTGAGGTGTGTGGGGCTGTGGGTTGTGACCTGTTGTCTGGGTGTATGGTGGGTGTGATGGATGTGTCACTGGGTGTTGTGGTGGTGTCCGTGGGTATGGTGGATGTGGTGTGTGGGTCGACTGGGCTGTCTGTTGAAATGGTGGCTGATGTGGTGTCTGTGGGAAAATGTTGAGTGCCTGCATGCCGATGTGGCTGCTAGAGTTTGTGTCGCTGTGTGCTGCTTGTGTGTGTTGAGGTTGGTGCATGCGGAAGTGTCTGTATGCTTAGGACAAGTAGGGGAATAGGGAATTTGGACAGGGAAGAGAGAGGTGGTGGGAGGGAGTAATGGGGATGGATTGCTGTCATCAGTGAGGAGGCCAGAGCCTGAAAAGATCTCTGTAGGCCAGACTTGTCACTATGAATGTCGTCCGGGAAAGAATTTGTCTGAAGTTGGCTTACCAACCCCTGAATGGCATTCACAATGGCAGTCTGCCCCACAGAAGGCTATTGACCTCCTGATACTCCTCAGGAGGTCAGTAGCCTTCTCACTCAGAGCAGCAGGAGTAACAGAGGCTGGCATTGAGGCATCTAGGGCAAAGGAGACACCCACCCTCTTAGGTAAGTGGGCATGGCCAACTGGGTGGGGAGCAACAGGAAGGGTGGTGCTAGTACTGGGGGTGGTGGACAAGGATGGTACAGGAATAGGTCCTGATGGTGGCCACTGGAGGTAGAAACTAAAGATGACAAGGTTGATCCTGTGTCCTCTGTGGCACTCCCCTCACCTTCCAGGCCACTGGGTCCCTCTGTGCTGTGGTGTCATGCCTGGAGGTACCGTGGTCAGATGCTTCCCCCCTTGGTTTTGCCCTGTCTCCTTCGCTTGCCTGGGATGATGCTGCAAATACAAAGGGGAAAAGGGTCTCCACATGTTCCTGATCACACTTGAACAAAAGCTGTGGTTTACAAACAGTACCATGATGTCAAGTAGGCCCCAGCAACAAACTACTTCAATGTGGCTCCTACAGGAACCATATCATATGCATGCATGCTACATGAACTGTCAACAGTTGCCCACAGGAAAATAAGGTCTCAGATCTCCAATTGCATGGGTGAAGTTGTGCAATCACAATAACCATTGAACAAGTAGGAGACCATATTACCTTCAATGCTTTGCCTAATGGAGCATACCTGTTACCTGTTGAAATATAATAGTAGTCCAATGACAATAGTAGTCCAATGCCAAGTTCATTCCAACAGATCCCACACAATGTCATGCATACATCTGTTTGTCACATATGCAATAACACAACAATAAGACATGGTGCTCCAAATCCTGCCATGTCACTGACAGCATTACAGTATCCTGAAGAAGGTGACATGGAAATACTCATGTCACACTGGAAACATGTCAACTTTGCACATGTCACCATGTGTAAATTGTCCTAATTGAGTCTTGGAGGTAGTACTAATGTTGCTCAGATATAGTACATATTTGGCATGGAAATGCACACTGTATTCAAAATGTGAAAATTGACTGTCACTAAAATATATAACACAATCAAACAGCTAGCCCCAGGAAAATCATCACTACTATATGGCACCCCTTACAATGACAAACTCTGATTGCATCAGTAGAAGCCATTAGTCCTTTGTATATTGGAGAGGCCCAGGGATTTACAAGAACTTGTAGAAGGCCCTAGACCTGTTGCCCAAAGGGAAGCCACATCACTGTCTCCATTTTGGTCCTGCAAACCCAGATGTCTGTGGATGAATGGTTCTACCCACCCACATGTGATTCCAACATAACTGCAGGTCACTCCATGATGTGTGCCAACAGTCAGGTAACAAATATTTCCCATTTCATATGTGGGGTGCACTTTGCCACTTGATGCCACATCAATGGCATGGACATGGACATTGTGTTTAAAAACTCTAGTCCTACCTGTCATGTCTCTCATTACTACTGCAGTTGCACATGCCAAATGACATGCAATGAGGGTGAGGGTATGTGTGAGTCAACAATCAATGGTGACACACTCCTGTCTGTGGCACCACACAAAATGTAGCCCCATTGCATATGTCCAATTCCAAGGACAGGTTGGCATGCAACTATATCTGAGGGAATACAGAAATCTTCCTGTGAACACAGGTAGACGAAGCATGAAACAGCAGTGTACACATTTTGTTAAAAGAGAATGGGACACATGCTAACATGTCAGCCCAAGGAATTTTGGCAACAGTGAAGGGCCCTAAATCATGTCAATGGACATTCCCCACTTACCAAGGAAAAGTTTTCATCTGTAGCTGCAAGAACAATGTATGCTTTGTAACATGTGTGATGCCACCTTCACATGTCAGACAGCAGTGAGGCACCAGCACTCATCACACATTGAAAATAAGTGGCCTCTGGGGAGCAGATGCCAATTTACTCTCTTGGCCAGACACATGGCTGAGGACAGTGATCCATCACTTCTTTTTCTTTGGACTGTAACATTGAGGAGTAGTTGTCTGTTGTGTAGAATTTAGACCCACTACAACAACAAACCTTCCATGACTGATCACTGTACAAAGCAATGTGTTGTCCCTGAAGAGCAATTGTTTTGTGGATTGTACTCAGTTGTGTCCTAGATCCCTGGGCTACTAGGCAAGGTACATCAATATGCACCAAATTACGGCCCATATTTATACTTTTTTTGTGCTGCATTTGCATCATTGTTTGATGCAAAAGCGGCGCAAACTTACAAAATAAAATTATATTTTGTAAGTTTGTGCCTCTTTTGCGTCAAAAAATGACGCAAATGCAGAGCAAAAAAAGCATAAATATGGGCCTACATTTCTACACAAACTGTTACTCATCTTGTGTGTCATACATGGTCCATCCCCAGTCATCAGGAGGAGATGTCAGAACCTAACACATCAACCTGGCTGTGTGACAGGCAGTAATATGTCCTGTACTCACCCCTTTGTGGCTGCTGTGCTCCCTGCAAACGCCCATCAAGGTCTGGGTATGATACAGCCAGAATGCGGGCCCATAGGGGGGTCATGCTTCAAGGTGTGTCCGCCCACGTTGGGAGGACAGCCCCAGCTGAATCTCTGAGATCTTCTGGCCCAGCACCTCAGGTCCTTCCACCTCTTGTAACAGTGAGCACTTTGCCGGCTATGGATCCCCAGGGTCTGCACCTCCTGGGCGATGGCTCTCCAAATCTTCTTTTGATGGGTGTTTACCTATATGGATGCAAGAGACAAATCAAGCAATTACAAACACAAGGTTTTGCTCAAATGGTTGTGTCACACATGTCAGAAACACAAAGCATAAAATGGGCAATTTGTCAACACACCACAAGTGTGAAGCACATGCCAATAAGTACAGGGACATGACTTCACACTTTTGGATTCATCTGCAGAGTAACCCACTACCCTGCTCAAGGCCTACAATGACTAAGGAAGCCTAATGACATCAGGTATTCGATGCTCCAGCAACAATATACTGTGATGTGAGCTTTAATGAAACACCACACAGCAATGTGGTTTCTGAAGAGTAAACTCCTTAGGCCTGACTGGACAAACGCATTTACACTCTGCAACATTGACTCAATGCATACAGTCCCTACAGGCAACTATCATAATACAGACCTCACCCTTACACTTGAGTGACAATGAAAGGGCTGGAAGGTACGGAATGTGTCTTCCCTGTGAATATGTGGACATGTGGCCTACCAAATACAGACTCATGTCACCTTAGAGTACGTTTCGGTGGTATGTACCTGTACCACAAAACACTCCTTTAAACATATGTTTCTAACCTACAGAGATGGAATCCAACATACAGAGGTATGAATTGTACAATTTCTGCTATGTAACCAAGCTATTGAGTCACATGTCATAGCCCCCAAAGTAATCTACACACTGTCTGCACTGTGGGTCTGACATTTGTACAATAAGCCTGTACAGGACAAATATGACTTCCGTGAAGGTAACAGCAGAGCTGTGGTAGTAAGGGGCCTGTCATGAGTCACAGACACACATTGACAATGATGCAAAATTCACATATGGGCTAGTTCAGGGATTTACCTCAGTACCCATTCCTAATCTAGTCAATGGACTGAGTCATTCAGGGCAAGTGTTTCCACTTGAGCCTCATATTGGCCACCTGCCAGGATCTGCATGTCTACAGGAAGTGGGCACAGTGCCACGGTTGCATTGCCACAGTGACTCTCCCACAGCCTGGACTATCTCTCATATTGGGAGATACATTTGACAGGCCCTGATCTCTGCAGGCTGAGTATACAGAACCTACATGACACTCACATTTCCATCACTTCCATGCATGACAGTACATCATGTGGCCATCAGCAATGTGGCTTGTGGGGCAACCTGAAGGGCACAGTGAGTCATAATATGCTTTCCAGACAACGGTTTGGCAAGGCCAGATGTGGGGTGAAAGATCTGTGGCACAATACACATTGCTTGCAATATCCTCAATGACTCAGACAAGATGCATACATGGCTCATGCTGTCATGCACATACATATTGTTTAACATTTATAGCCATCATAAACCAAAAATAGTCACTGGATGGCAGTAAAGTCTGCTTGCCTACCTATGTGTATCTAACACAAGGAGGATCTAGGGCTCCAAAAAAACATCACACAACACAATGAGAATGAGTACAACATATAGTACTGGTCTCCAATACCGGCACTATTTACATCCCATTGGTGCCACACAGACTGCCACAACAGGCACACAAGAAGTCTAACTGGCACACAGGGGCACTTTGTACCCTGTGAGGAGGGAAAGGAAGGTGTTGAACAGAGTCAATTATGAGGTACTTACCTACTCCTCTGGTGAGCAGTAGAGCGGACACTACAAGGGAAGAACCTTGCTCACAAGTCTCTCAAGCTCCCATGGAGAGAAAGCAGTGGTCCTTTCATCTGCTGGACGTGGCATGATTAGTCCCGGAGGCGGCACACAGCAGCTGAAGTGGTGGAGGTGTTGCTGGCAGCAGTGTCAGGAGTCAAGTGGTTTATTTTGCACAACATGCCACATACGCGGTCATCACCGTCGACGGACATAGCCATTGGGCAGCTACCACCACAGGCAACAATGCTAGCCTATGACTGTGTCTACCACTGTTTGAAACCACCTACCGCACAGATGACTTCCTCCGCCGGCCGTGGGCGGTTCCTGATGTCCAGGCATCCGCCATTTTTGCAGCTTGAAAAGCTGTATATGGCCCTGTTATATGCATCACAAAAACAAAATAAGTATTTTCAACCTCCTGTCTACCGTCCATTGCCAGACCTTCAGACCATGGAGGAATGCCAAGTCATCCAGCTCTGCCGCCTGAATGAGCAAACAATAGTGGATTTATGCAATCAGTTGGAGCCAGAACTGATGCCAGCTAACAGTAATCCATACTGCATACCACCCATTGTACAAGTCCTGTCAGTATTGCACTTCCTGGAAATAGGGGCCTTCCAACATACAGTGGCCCTACCTGTTGGTATGTCCCAACCTATGTTCAGTCTGGTGTTGAAAGATTTCCAATCAGCAGTGTTGAAACATATAGACAGCTATGTCATGTTCCCTTTACGTGAGGATTTAAGCAATGTGAAGGCTGACCTCTAAGGTTTTGTCTGCATCCCACAAGTGGGGGCGGCCATTGATGGCACACATGTTGGCCTGGTGCCACCATAAGCCATGGAACAAGTCTATTGCAACAGAAAAAATGTCCATTCCATCAATGTGCAAGTTGTCTGTTTGGCGGATCTCTACATCTAAAATGTGTATGCCTGTTATCCTGGATAATCCCATGATTCCTTGGTAATGCAGAACAGCGCCATACACCAGCTGATGTCACAACTGCAACCAGAGAGAGCCTGGCTGGTTGGTAAGTCACATATGTACTGATTGTGTGTGAGCAATGTCAGGTGCTACAATCATGAAGTGAGTGACTCACTGTTCCACTTTTGTCCCCTTCCTTAACAGGAGACTTATCATATCCAAACCGTCCTTGGTTATGTTCCGTCATCTGAACAGGACTGGTGGAGCCCTCATCTAGTCACCCGGGAAAGTGTATCAGATCACTGTTGCATGCTGAGTGCTCCACAACATCGCCCCTGAGGAGAAATATCCCGTACCTCCCAGAGGAGGGGAGTCTGCAGTGCCACCAGGTGAGAATCCTGAAATGCCAAATGAAGATGACAGTGGTAGTTAGAAGGAGATGACTTGCGAGAAGATCTCATCCACAGCTACTTTTTGTGAGTGTAAGTATGTCATGTAATATATTGACTGTGACTGTAAAATTAACGGTAGTTGTGGGAATGTGTGGAGTTTAGTGTTTTTGAAACAGTGAGAGAGCTGTTACTTTGTTTGTGTCAGTTTATTTGCAATGTAACTTGTTTTCCAGATGCTTGCTGTGTGACTTGTGACATTTGTATGGTTTTAAGCCTATACTCCTTAATTTGTTCTTTGCACAGGCACCTTCATCATGACATCTTCATGGGGACATTTCAGAGTTGTGACATTGGCAGGTATGTGATGCTGTTCTGACATGCAAAGTGGGCATGGATTGATCCAGGTAATGTAGGTCGCAGAATTTGGGTGCATGAGACCTGTACCAAGACAGTTTGCACAGCGTTTGGATGGAGGTTCAGAAGTACCCATTGCATTTCTTTTGTGTCCTGTGGTCAGCATGATGCATCTTGTATGTCCTCATGTCGTCATCAAATATGTAGTCCTAGCTTACGACCAAGTCATTGTTCCCTCACATTGACTAAACACTTTTTGTATGACCCCGTATGTAGCTATAGATGTGTTCCATCATTGTAGGCCACAGTGCCTGTGACAAAACGCTGACATATGTTTGTGTCATATCACCAGATGCATGAGCGTTGGATTATAAAGGCCCTGTGATCCGGAACTGTTGTACTGCCATCTGTCTGAATCTTGGATTATGTGATGTTGGATTAGTTTGGTGTGGTATGTGATAAGGCTCAAGCTGGTGACATCAACCACTTCATGCTTGCCTATTCTACAGGACGATGTCTGACAAATCCCTTCCTATTGTGTTCTGGAGGGCTGTATATGTAAATATGTTCATTTGCTTAGTATGAGACAATCATTTATGATTTACAAGAGTTCAGACATATTGACAGCCTATGTGCTGAACACTGAAATATATTTTTTAGTTTGACCAGACACTTGTATGTAAGTGTTTGTATGGGATGGTTGTAATCCTGAGCTGGAAACTGTGTACATGCAATATAGCCCATATTAAACAAGCACCTTGGATCATCACTGTATGGTTAACATGATCTGACATAGCTACATGGCTAAATATCAAAGCAAAATCAGCGGGGGATCAGCTGCTACAGAGGCAGGCCTGGCTTCGTTGTTCCTCTGGCAGGGCATCCCTTCCTGTTGTGCCACCGATGTTGATGGGTGCGTTGTTGATGAGCCAAAGGCAGGAGGAGATTGGTTTTGAAAAGCGCTACTTGGGGTTGTGTGCATGTCCCTCATCACCCCTATTAGGGAGGCCATGTTGGAATTGTGGGCATCCATCTGTTCATGCACATCCCTATGCACATCCCTCTGTAGCTGCTTGATCTCCCAGAGTTCGGTCAACACATGGCCCATCACTCTTTGGGACTCCTAATAGACCCCCAAGACATAGCTGAAGTTGTCCGGGCCAAGAACAGTCCTAGTGGCCTCACCCCACTGACCCAGAGCATCCCTCCCATGTACCCTAACCCCAAGGGCATGTGCCCTTGCCACAGGGTGACCTCTCCAACTTGTTAACGGACCGTCATTGTCCAAAATGTTATGCTGCAACTCAGGATCTAGGATTGAGAGGGGCACAAGATGCTGAAAACTGTGCTAGCTACACAGGTTTGTGGGGGGGACAAATTGTTTCCTGTGATGTTGAAGGAACAGGACTAGGAGGTGACGTTGTGGGCACAGCGAGACTCACTGTTGCTGTCTGACCGGGTTGCCCAGATGGACCAGAACCGTCCTCCACGTCCACAAGTCCAGGAGTGTTGGCATCACTCAGGGCTTCATCTAGGGGAGGTATTAGTCTGCTCTGTGTTCCTCAGTATGCCTACCGGCAGATCCACCGGTTGATGAAAAACATACCTTGTTACTTGTTGAATTATGACATTTACCTCCAAAGGTTTTGTGTTACAGTAAGCAGAGACCTTGGACAAAGTTAAGTTGTAGGTAATCCAATCCTGCCAAGTAATCATGGTATTGGGTGATTTGGAATGACATGTATGAAGCATGGCAACGCAATTTGACTCAAGCAGCTGATGAGATTTGCAGATCACTTGCACTTTGGAAGATGGCCTGAAAATGACATTTTCCCACCAGTGCAGCCAATACAGTGGAGAGGCAAGATATGGCTTTGACCATTTTGAGGCCTAGTTGAGTGAGATGCAAGCACACCCAGGACTTTGTTGTATATGTGACTGGAGTCATTGTGTACACAGTGCTATGTCAATCTGTCTGCTGCCAATACCAATCTGGTGATGCATCTTGAGGCCTTAGGAATACTTGTTGTACACACTGGGTAAAGTGTCATTCCTGCCCGCAATAGTTTAATCTTGGGTTAGCATGTCAAGATGGAGCTAGGTAGACACACACTTCTTTGATTTGAGCATGATCTGTTGATAACTCCTAGGTGAGTACACTTCAACTGAGAGTTCATAAATGAGCATATTTGGACAAGTGATCACTGGACTGGTGTTTGGAGTTACTGGAACAGGGCCTATTGTGCTTTGGAGTCAGATCACTCTTGTTACTAAAATAGTGACTCCTGGGAGTTGCAGTCAGGTCACTCCCTCTACCACACACATTTGACAGATGGTATCATCCCAGGTTAGTACACTTCAATTGAGAGTTCACAAGCAGGGGTAGTTGGACAAGTAAATACTGGGCTAATGTTTGGAGTTACTGAAACAGTGCCTCCTGGGAGTTGCAGTCCGGTCACTCCCCCTACTATACAAACTTGACAGATGTTATACTCACAGGTGAGTACACTTTAATTGAGAGTTTACAAACTACTATATTTGGACAAGTGACCACTGGGCTGGTGTTTGGAGTTAGTGGAACAGGACCGCCTGGAAGTTGTAGTGCGGTCACTCCCTCTACTACACACACTTATACAGACTGCCAATGTTACAACTCAGATACTCTGGGCATTGAATTGTGTTGAGGTATATGAACAAGACAGTGGCAACAGCTCAGCTGCGAGCATGCATGGCATTGCAGTTTTGTGACATTATTTGTGTGTGACTTACCAGACTCCACTCCCCCAGTTATTCCTGTCAAGCCCTGAGGATGGCCTCCCAGGGAAAGAGTATTAGAAGGGCAATGGGATGGCCACTAGTAGTCTTCTTGGCCTCTACCTGGAGACCATTGAACTGACCTTGCCTCTGAGGTCATTCAACCTCTTCCTAATCTCCTCCTTTGTGTGCAGAGTGGTGTCTACAGCATTCACTCTGTCAACTATCCTGTCCCATATTTTCATTTCCTTACTGAGAGGAGTGTGCTGCACTTGGGCCCCTATCATTTGTGGCTCTACTATAATGATTTCATCCACCATGACTCTCAACACATCCTCTGAAAAACATGGGTTTTTGGCCCGTGACATGCCTGGAAATTAAAGAGAGTGACAGTTACTAACTGAACAAGACAAGTGAATATGGGGGAAAAAAGACGATGTGCGTGAAAGGTGTAAAATGGGATGGGGGAAAAAGGGCTGCCTTATGACAAAAAATGGATGAAATGATGTGTGGTCTGTCTTGCTATGCTGCAGTGGAAATGCAAAAGATTGTGTTCTGTGAAGGGGTGTGTTTTATAGCGTCCTTTGCAGGTGTATACACTTAGCCAATGTGCATCAGCTGTGTCGTTTCTGAATTCATCCAGAGTGCACTTGTCTGTTACTTTGCTGAAGCCAGACCGCGGTGGTCGACCACCACTGGCTGACTGCTGCGGGAACTGTGTGTTTCTAATAGGCTTGGTGTTTTGCTGCTGCACTGATTGCACTGTAGGTCAGACCACCTAAATCCAAGCAGCCGCGCTGCTGGCAGTCTGCCTTTTTTGCTTGGCGGATGGCGGTCCTGCCTGTATGAAACATAATATGGTGGTCTGGGAACCGCAAGTGTGGCGATCTTTTTGGGACTGCCAACATGGTGGTCTGGTGGCCTGACGCCGAACTTGTAATCAGGCCCTAAATCTTAGTATAGCAGTTAGAAACACAATAGCTCCAACTTGGGCTACCACGGCATCTTGACAGAGTCATTCGCAACAGTCCGACGCCACTTGCGTGGGAGTGTGGCTGGCCACGGAGTCGCATGAACCCCAGGTACAGTACCTTGGAAAATGAGGAAACAAAGACTTTGCATAGAGTCACAGAGGTGAGGCGTCACAGGAGTCAGTGCGGTGTTGGTTCCTTACTGCTACCGTGGAAGGGAGGCATTGGTTCCTTATTGCTAGGCAGGGGAGGTGAGGCATCGGTTCCTTACGGTTGCAGGGGAGGTGACGTGCCCTCAGTGGCAAGGCATAGCTTCCTTTTGACAAGGTGGGGTCAATGAATCCAGCAGGTCAAGACACGAGGCGTCGACTTCATGGTGTTGCAATCACACCATGGGGCCAATGGTACTGCGGTGGAATCGGGGTTGGGTGTTACAGGTGTCCGTGACACTGCACTCGGGACTCATCATTGCCCTCAGTAGGGACCACAGCTCGGGTCTCGACAGCTGAGCGGAGTCAGACAGAGGTACCTGTTCCAAAGTCGCTCTGCAGTCAATGTACATGGTTTCATCTTGGTTGCATCAGAACTCACTCCCAAGGGTCCAGGAACTGGATTTGGCACCACTTAGCTAGTCATGACTCTCAGTAAGAGAGCCCAGGAGCTGGCAGATGAAGTCTTTGATATCCCTGAGACTTCCTAACAGGAGGAGAACTCCAAGTCCCTACAGAACCTTTGGAAGCAGGATGTAGAAAGCAAAGTCCAGTTCTTTCAATCCTAGGACAGAAGCAGAAAGCAGTGGTCCAGCACAGCAAAGCAACGGGTAGAGTGGCAGTGCCTGCTACAGCATCCAGCTCTTCTTCCTGGCAGAGTGTTCTCAGTCCAGAAGGATTCTAAATTTGTGGGGTCAGAGGTCCAGTCCTCTTACCCATTTCTGCCTTTGAAGTAGGAAAACTTCAGAGAGAAGTGTTTGTAGTGCACAAGACCCTGTCTTTCTTGCCCTTGCTCCAGACACACTTCAGGGGGCTGGAGACTGCTTTGTATAAGGACAGGCACAGCCCTATTCAGGTGCATGTGTCAGCTCCTCCCACCACTCTAGCTGACGAAGTCCCATCAGGATATACATGGCACACCTCTGATCCCTTTATGTGGCTGTTTAGGGTGAATTCACAAACAGCCCAACTGTCATCCTGGCCCAGACATGTATTCCACAGCCAGTCAGAGACAAAGAATGGTAAAGTAATAAAGGGCCAGAAGTATCAAAGGGTTTTACCCACTCTGTGCCTATGATAAAATGTGTTCATTCATATGGCCCGAAATGCTCACTTTCTAAAAGTGGCATTTTAAAAACTACAGTTTGAAAACCGACTCCACCAAAATATGTATTTTTTAAATTGTGAGTTCAGAGACCCCAAACTCCACATCTCTATCTGCTTTAAAGGGGAAATGACAGTTAAAAGATATTTCAAGGCAATACCCATGTTACCCTATGGGAAAGATAGGCCTTGCAATAGTGAAAAACGATTTTAACAGTATTTCATTATCAGGACATGTAAAATACCCAAGTATATGTCCTACCTTTTAAATACACTGCACCATGCCCATGGGGCTGGCTTGGGCCTACCTTTGGGGTGCCTTACGTGTAGTAAAAGGGAAGGTTTGGGCCTGGCAAGTGGGTGCACTGGCCAGGTTAAAATGGCAGTTGAAAATTGCCCACACAGACACTGCAGTAGCAGGTCTGAAACATATTTACAGCGCTACTCATGTAGGTGGCACAATCAGTGCTGCAGGCCCAATAGTAGCATTTGATTTACAGGTCCTGGGAACACATGTTGCACTATACTTGGGACTTACTGGTAAAACAAATATGCCAATCATGGATAAACCAATCATCAGTACAAATTAGACAGAGAATACTTGCACTTTAGCACTGGTCAGCAGTGGTCAACAGTGGTAAAGTGCTGAGTCCGAAACCGGCAAAAACTAAATGTAGCACTTAGTCGAAAACATATATTTATTTTAGTTAATTAATTTTTCTTCATATCATATACTTTGAGAATAGGTAATATTAATTTCAATGTGTAATGTAAATTTTAAAGCAAATCAACATTGATTCAAGGCATGCCATATTTTATTAAACAGGCTTGTGTTCATTTCGATGTTTGCTTTATTCATTTCAAAGCATGCTATATTTATTTCCCATAGTTTCATATCCATTTCAATAAGTGTCATATTAATTTTAATGAATTTCATATTAATTTTGATATGGGTCATATCAAGTTCATCAGATGTCATTCATTTGAGAGTGGTTCATATTAATCTTAACATGTGTCATATTGCTTTTAATGAATAGCATATCATTGTCAATGGATGTCATATTCATCTTCACACCTGACATATAATTTTAACATGGGTCATATACATTTCAACATAGGTCAAATTCATTTCAATGTATGCAATAGTCATGTCGATGTGTATCATATTGATTTCAAAGCATAACATTCATTTTGACAAGGTTCATTTTAATTTCAGCATTGGTCATATTCAGTTTAAGGCATGTTGAATTAATTTCAAAGGGGCTCATATTCATTTCAATGCATGTCATATTCATCTTAGCATGTGTCATATTCCTTTCAATAGATGTCTCATTCATATTAACGCATGATATTGATTTTAACATGACTCACACCAATTGCAACACATACCATATTCATGTCAATGTTTATTATATTACTTTCAATGAAAACTATAATCATTTTTTTTCTAAATGTAATGTTCCTTGCACATTATACTCCTTTCAGAATAATGCATTTTCATTTCAGTACCTTATATTCATTTCAATCTGTCATATTCATTCTAATGTATGTCATATTCCTTTTGGCATGTGTCAGTCATTTCAAGAAATGTCTCATTCTTTTTTATGAATATTATATGTGTTTCAGTGATTGCTTTATTATTTACAGTGAGGGTCATATTTATTTCAGTATGATTGATATATATTTCAGTGTATCTCTTATTCAATTCTGAGTGTGAGTTATTCATATTAATCACTAAGTAGCATATTCACTTTGCCTGGTTTCATATTTGTTTTGGTTCAAGTCAGATTCACTCTGCCTGGTAAGATATTTATTTTGACACATAGTACACTCATTCTGGTGTGTGTCATATTCATTTTGCAGCACGCTCTGCATTTCAGGAGGTATCCTATATAGGGAGCTGTAATTTTGACATGAACGGCTTCCCATACCCTCCACTATACGTATATATGGTCTTGAGCTATGAAGCTAAGTTAGAATGCAGTATTGTCATGCACCAGAATCAAACTCAACATGTCAGCAACGACTTTTGCAAGCTAGACAGGTAAAGTGAAACCATTTTGTGTTGCGTGCGTAATCAGAAAATATGTGCACGGTTAGAAAATATTAGAAAAAATTTGCTTTTCTATTGTTTTGTAATTATTCTTAAATGAGGAATAAATCACTCTCCTTGTTCGGCGAGAATTTGTTCTAAACATTCGATATGTAATGCTTCTTTCACATAGCTTTACAGCAAAACCATTATGGACATATTGGCCCTTTGAACGAGTGGCCAGTTATTGCCTGGAGTTACATTTTTGGTGAAATATAAATACCGCAGGATTATGTTTTCCTGGTGCAGTTTGAGGGGTATCTTGATATCCATAGGGTCATTGTAAACTTTGTAGACTACTTGCAATTCCAATTCAGGTACAAACTCCGTACCTGAATCAGGATTACCAGGGTACTCAAATGACAGGCACTTCCTATGGGCTGATACACAAAAACAATTTTAAATGCAGGAAGTACTCCTTTACGTACTCTTACATACCCTTGTGATTCTGCAACGAAACGTTCAACAACCTATTAGTACAAAAGCAAAGAGGACACAATCCTTTCTATTTATTCTAATTTTATATGACTATTGCCCTTTTGTTCCCATTTTTTAGATGTTGTGGTGGGGTCAATTCACTAAGGTTTGTGAGAGTATGTAAAAGAGTACTGGTAGAGTACTACCTTATGTGCTTTCTAGCACCTTTCTGAATAGGCCCCCTCTCTTCTATATCCCAAAAAGCAGCTTGTTGAGAATATACCATGAATCTATGAATTTTTCAATGTTTTCACACTTGCAAAATATACATTTCTGTTCTGTTTATGATCTTGCATAGCTTAGCCTTCTTGTTACTTCTATTTTTTATTCTTTTTAACAACATTGAAAAATTGAAATAGCATTATTGTGATGTTCTGTAAAATGTTTATGATTTTTAATAATTGGAATAAACTTAGAATGTTTCTTATCTTGCTTTATTTCCCTCAATCAAAGTAAGGTACACTGTGCAAATAATAGGCTTAAGTGCTTGTAGAGACCTCCACTAAATGGAAAAAAACCCGTGTCTGTGATGTCATAAGTGAATGCAAGTAAAGAGAAAGCCAGGAAACAAGCTATTCTTTTCCTTCACAATAACCCTCTGGAACAAAAAGGGATGATTATCACAGAATGCAAGGATAAATGCTACTTCTCTACTCCTACAATGTATGTATTTAGTAATCCTATGAATGTATGACAACTCTTGCTAAAGCTCAAACTATGATGTTTTATTTGCACACTAGTGGAAATTTCCACCATGTAGCTGTAACTCGCTCATTACAGCTTGCAATTCCATGCTCTATTTATAACACCTCGCTGCAGTTTGGAGCTTTTTCCATCCTATATAAATACCTCCAATAAAGTGTCGAAAATAAATAAAACTAGCGGAGGAACAAGTTAGATGGGTTATTGGACTAGGTCCTGAAATATCCACTATGGTGACCTTTTGGAAGTTGCACAAATGGAGAAAGATTAACAGAATGTTTGAGAGGGAGCAGTGCTTAAGAACGCTTGATGAAAGTCATATTCCCTGTTTACACCTTTAGTGACATAACTGCCTCAGTTAATGCATCCTTGGATGTAAATTTTCCACCATTAAACACATTTGTCTCTGCTAGTGACTTGAGCTGATGCCACCAGATATGGTGGAGAAATAGCTGCCCATTCTAGTGATTCATTGCCATGTCTAGTGGTATTAACTCCATTTCCAGGGTGCTAAACTTCAGAAAAAGATATGTCATTTGTATAGTGCATTCCACGTACTGTATTATATATATCTCCTCAGTTTGCTCGAAAAATCTCTGTGTGGACATACACAGTGCTCCAACTTTCCCACAATTTTACTCCACAATGTTTCACCATCAAATCGGCCACTCCCATCATGTGGTGCCATCTTTGTGGAAAAGCAAGCCTTTGCTAGCCTGGTGGACATCCCAGAATATGGCATATTTTGAACATTTCCTTAGTGGATGGGTGGAAATTTCAAAGACATATTGCTAAATCAGGCCGTAAGTCTAGACAGTGATGCAAGTAGTTTGCATTGCAGGCCTGTCTGTATACCTTAGGCATGATACATTTAGTAGAGCTGATACCTCGCAAAAGGTTATGAGTATTTCCATTGTGGAGTAGCATTAATTTGTCTGCATGTAAGTGAAAGATTGTTACAAACGATAGTGGCTACATTGCGTCTTGTTTACTCTTACAATGAGATGAGATGAATTTATATCTATCAGGAATGAGTAAGTCAACTTAAGGCCCTGAGGCCTCATTGACACAAGTTAAGGATGGGGTCTCTCAAGGACATTGCCAGAATGAGAATGTGTATAGTTGGTGCTTGTTACATGATTCGCTAGTTAATGATCACAGTCCTTCATCTGGGCTGTAACTCTCTTATAGTAGGCATTTATTATCTTTGTGATTCATTAGGGAACACAGTGTAGACCACTTTTTGGGTTTGTAGTTTCTGAATTTAAATCTTCTCTTTCTATTATCTCGTTAGTGTGTACTTCATGTTACCTATCCATGTGCCTCATTTAACCATGTGGTTTCAATGCCTCCAAAATGCCTACCAACTAGCATTTACTGGTTAATAGAATTGCTGCTGTTGACTGTTGAAGTTGAAGGGATTTAAACTATTTTACACATTTGAAATCTTAGCTGTACATTATTGTGAAATATTTGACACAGGCTTTCGCCGAATTTGGCTGATAATTTTTGACACAAATATTTGATTTGTGTTTGTTAATGTTTATTTTTAACTTCCAATACCAAATTTATTGAGATGCTGTTGTAAAGTATCTTTGAATGCCTTTCACTGATCAAGTGATTTTAGAAGGGGAACCTTAGATAACACTTTTACGTTTACTGCACACCCTGAGCATGAGCAAAGCCCGACTTTTGCAATTGCTAAATGTTCATGCTTCAAATCTTTATTACAGCCTTGACTTCCAGCTTGTACTAACATATCTCAATGTTTTTTCTTCAGTATTTACTCAGCTAATGGTTTTTTATTTCAAGTTCGTCTTTGAGTCTCACATTTTGAAGAATATTTCAATGTCTAGTCACTGGTCTTTGTGATGCTATATGCCTGTCAACTGAAGGGACAATAATCTTACTGCAATCCTCCTTGTTTTCATTAATGTTTCTTTTTAACGTTGAATGCTTGTACAGTGTAACCTCATGTCTCTAATTTCTTGAAAATGCCTTCCTAACATGCTTGATATATATATATCCATTCCTCTGAAACGTTGACTATTGGTGTTAGTGACTGTGGCCTTGGATGGTTTATTCTCACTCTCAGAGTTACTGATTTGTGGTACCTGTGATTCCTGTGGTATGGAAAAGACATCAATTACAAATTAGCCCCTGAGGCTCCCCTAACAAATGGGACATATAACGAGGTACTTGGTAATTCTGGGTCACATTCTGGAAATAATCCCTAATTTTGGCCTAGACATTCACGTAGAAATTTCTGCTGCCTTTCACAGTTTCAATATCCATGTGAATGTGAACAGATCCGTGGTATTCCTGCAGAGCTCATAACTCAAATGGGGTCGGTAATTGAAGCTACCAGCCTCGTCAGAATTAAGTAGACACTCGTAATGTTGGCCTATGTTTACCCCTCAGAAGTTGGTCAAACGGAAAATCATCAATTACTGCCTTTGGATGGAATCTTAAGGCCTAAAGGAGATTCGTTATGCCCAGATACTCGATAAAACAGTCAGCAATCACATGTGTTTCTTGCAATAAGAAAGTAGTTTTCAAAAAGGTCACTCATTGGTTCTCTCTCACTAGGATAACTTCATTGAATATTGTTTGTTTGAAAAGTGGATAATGCACTCCTCCACCTTGCTTTTAGAGCAGATCTTATGCCAAAAATATCATCTAATAGCCACGGCCAAACTGAGTTTTGATTTCTATTGTGCTTTCCATACTTTGAGTTCATTCTCATAGCTTTGCATGAGAATATCTGCACATCTGGCCCCATGTTGTTGCCATTTGCTGTTCCGATAGTTTGAAGATCATCCTTCAATACATAAAATAATCATGAACCAAAATTAAATTAATGTCTTTCAGTAAGAACCTTGAACTCCTATAGAAAATTATGCTGTTTTAGTATTTCTTCAGATGCTTCACAACTTCAAAGTAAGCCATGGTCCCTGAAAGGTACACTATGTTGGATGTGCATAAAATGGTGTTTTGGACAAAATATTTATGTAAAAATATTGGGAGACAGAAATATCTGAATTTAAATATCATGATACTCAAATATTGTGATGCACAGATATGGTTGACAAGAATAGTGTTTTTTGACTTAAATAATATTGTAGTAAGTAATAGCAAAATGCTAATATTGTTTTCACTATCATAGTGTTTAGAAATATTGGGGGTCATTACGAACCTGGAAGCCGGCGGTACAATGGTGGTAACACCGCCAACAGGCTGGCGGTGTTCCGCCAGTGTATTATGACCGTGGCGCATTAGCCACGGCCATACCGCCGGCCCCTCCACTTGACTGCCAGGCTTCCACCAGGCGGTCATAATCCCCAACCGCCAGCCTGTCCATGGCAGTAAACACCGACATGGAAAGGCTGGCGGTAAGGGGGACTCGGTTGCCCAGCGGAAATGTCAAAATAGGGAGCCATCAATACCGCCAGCAGTGGCGGTATTGTGGCGCCAGCGGCTTCGGCGGTCTTTTTGCAAGACCGCCGAAGTCATAATGAGGGCCATTGTTTTTAAGTTATCTTAACTTAGGCAAAGGGGAGAATCTCCCCTTTCGAATGGTACCCTTCCCTAGTGGATTCCCAGGTATCATTGGGAAGGGGAGAATATACCCTTTCCAATTGCACCCTTTCCTGGTGGATCCCTGCAGGAGGGCGATCCCCAAGCACAGTTCCACTCACTAGGCACCAGGGAGGGGGCCCTTTGGGAAAGACTTTTGCTCCTCCGCACATTTCCTGATTCATTCAGTCTTTCTGTCCCCCCCAGGGGGCAGATGAAGCAATGGCCCCCAATAGCCCATCGAAGAGGCAGGAAGCTCACTAGGCACCAGGGATTTCTTTAAAAAAATGTTTATTACACAGGGTAGGGACTGCCCAAAATGGCCATGCGATTGCCCCCACCCCTCCCAAACAATAAGAACAGTCTTTTACCCCCATATGCCTCCCAGGTCAGCAGAAATCAGGGATTTTTATCTTTATAAAAGAGAGGTAGGGGCTGCCCAAAATGGGCATGCTAATGCCTCCACCTCTAAGACACACATAAGAACAGTCTTTCTGCCATCCTGTGAGGCAGATGGGGTTATTACCCCTGATCTGCTCCCCAGGGTGGACAGAAAGCCAGCTAGACACAAGGGATGTTGTTTTTTTATAAAAGATGGGTTGTTGGCTACCCACAATGTGCATGTTAATGCCCCCACCTGCCCCCAGACACACATGGAAACAGTCTTTCTGCCCTTTCTGGGGAGCAGATGGGGGCAATTACCCCATCTGCCCCCCTTTGAGGGGTAGAAAGCCCACTGGACAACAGGGATGACTTTTTATCAAATTTGTATCGGTGGAGGCTGCAAAGCATAGGCATGGCCATGCCCTCCCCAAAAAAGAGGTAGAGAGTCTTTATGCCCCAAAGGGCACTGGACACCAGAGATTACTTTTTTTTTTATTTGTATCTGTGAGGGCTGGCCAACATGGACATATCCATGCCCCCGTCCCAAAAGGGAACAGTCTTTCTGCGTCCCGGAGGGGCAGATGGGGGCAATCAGTCCATCTGCCGCTCCCGTGGGGCACAAAGCTCACTAGACACCAAGGATGACTTTTTTTTGTAGAAGTGGGGGCTGCCCAGCATGGACATGGCGATACCCCCACCCGTAACCCCTAAAAAATTGCGAAACGGTCTTTCTGCTCCCCTGTGGACTAAAGCATTTCACCCCAATGGCAAGCAGGAGGATATTTGATTTTGTTGGGTGTTATTTTTACAAATTGGGCCAGGAGAGATTGGCTAACTCCCAGTATCATCCCACTTGTAATGGTAAAGAGCTGTACTTTTGGGCTTGGGTAGGTTGCCACCTGGAAAAATCTACCAGACAGTTCTGCATCATTTTTATCAGCACAAGTGTGTCAATGCTTGGTGGTAGGAATTTTGTGGATTCCTGTGATTGTGGAAGTTTCCATCACAGAAATGTAAGGCAAATGTATGATTTCAGGCAACATTTGAGGTTTGCAGGGCATTGTGGATAATAAAAACCTCATGGGATCCATGCAAGTCACCCCACCCTGGATTTCCCTAGGTGTCTAGTTTTCAAAAATGCTAGGTTTCCCTCGGTGCTGGCTGAGCTAGGGCCTAAATACTGCAGCTACCCACTTTGCAAAAAACTGGTCAGTTTTGGGCGGAAAAAAATTGATGCATTCATGTTCCATTTTGGCCTGTATCCTGTTGCGGGCACTAGGCCTACCCACACAAATGAGGTACCATATTTGATAGAAGATGCAGTAGAATGCTGGAAGGAAGGACATTTGTGGCTCTCTACAGATTCCAGAACTTTCCATCACATAAATATAAGGAAAATATGTTTTTGTAGTCAAAGTTTGAGGTTTGCAATTGATTATGGGTAACACAGCCTGGAGTGAGCCAAACAAGTCACCCCATCCTGGATTAACCTAGATGTCTAGTTGTCAAAATTGTATAGGTTTGATAGGTTTCCCTAGGTGCCAGCTGAAGTAGGTCCCAAAAACTATAGCCACCCACTTTGCAAAAAACAGGTCAGTTTTGCATAGACAAATCTGATGTATCCATGTTGCGTTTTGTGCCATTTCCTGTGGCTAGCAGTAGGCCTACCCACACAAGTGAGATACCATTATCATCAGAAGACATAGGATAATGCTGGGTGGAAGGAAGTTTGTGGCTTTGTGCAGATTCCAGAACATTCCATCACAGAAATGTGAGGAAAATGTGTTTTTAGTCATAGTTTGAGGTTTGCAAGGGATTCTGGGTCAAACAACATGGTGGGAGCCACACAGGCCACCTCACCCTAGATTCCTGTTTCCCTAGATGCCACCTGAGGTTAGGCTCAAAAACCACAGCAACCCACTTTGCAAAAAACAGGTCAGTTTTGCGTGGAAAGATTTGATGTATCAATGTTGCATTTTGGGTCGTTTCCTGTTGAGGGCCCCAGGTCTTCTCACACAAGTGAGGTAACTTTTTTATTGAGAAACTTATGGGAACACAGGAGAGTAGAACATGTGTTTTTATGAATTGTATTTCTCTGCATTTGCACTTTCCAAATGTAAAACAGTGTGTAAGAAAGCAGTAATTTTGAGAAATACACTCCAATTCACATGTTACTATGGGTACCCACAAATCCAGAGGTGGGCAAATAACCCCTGCTTCTAAACTCCATATCTTGTGCCCATTTCGAAATTACATTGGTTTCCTTGGTACCTACTTTTCACAATTTATATTTTACCACATGAATTGCTGTATACCTGATACACAATGAAAAACCACTGCAAGATGCAGCTCAGTTATTGGCTCTGAGTACCTCGGGTTCTTGGTGAACCTACTATCCCTATATATCCCTACAACCTGAAGGGTCCAGCAGACATAATGGTATATTGCTTTCAAAACTCTGACATAGTTAGAAAAAGTTACAGATGAAAATGTAGACACAAATGGCTGTTTTTTCAACTAAATTTCAATATTGTTTAATTTCAATTGTTACTTTCTACAGGAAAACCTTGAAGGATCTACACAAATGACCCCTTGCTGAATTCAGACTTTTGTCTACTCTTCAGAAATGTATAGCTTTCTGGGATACAACATTGGTTCCCCACTCATTTCTGCCACAAGCTGGAAGGAGGTCCCATTAGAATGCCAAAACTGTGCTGAAAAATGTGTTTTTCTGATTTAAGTCTGCCTGTTCCTTATAGCTGGAAAGATGGTGATTTTAGCACCGCAAATCCTTTGGTGTTGCCATTTTCAGGGAAAAAAACAGATGCTTTCTTCTGCAGCACTTTTTTGCATTTCCCCCCAAAACTGAACATTTTTCTTTCTTTTGCCCATTTTCTCGGTCCCCTCTAAGAGAATACCCAAACCCTGGGTACCTTTAGAATCACCAGGATGTTGGAAACAAGGACATACATTTGGCTTGGATAGCTTATGTGGACAAAAAGGTATGGGAGCCTAAGAGGGTACTACCCCAAATTTCCAAAAAAAGGCTTAGCACAGGAGGGGGGACAAAACTAGCAGGGAAGGGGTTAAACCTATATGTTACTGTTATTTATATAAATGTTAATATTTGTTTTTAAAACATAGCTTGTAATTTTAAGTGATTTAAAATGTTATTTTTGTTTTTAATAGTAAGTTATACTGTCATAGCAGGTTGTTGCATTGTAAGGGGATAGAGTGGGAAGCTGAATTGGTAATAATTCTCTAAAAATTATTGAATACATTTTATTTAATTATATAATTGATATTTTTTATGCAATTCTTGTAATATTTACTTTTGTTATGTTTTATTAATGGTCTGTTAGATTTGCAAGGGTGTAGGGTGGGAAGGTAATTAAGTAAAATTTAATTAGCAATCAATTAATAATTGATAATTCATTCTTTTATTATTTTAAATCATGTAATTTATTGAATACCTACTAATTTTTACTTACAGTTTAGTTATCTTTTAATTCCGGTGTTGAGGGTCATCATATAGATAAGCTGCACTAAACTACTCCAGCCCAGACAAGACTCTGATCATTAACCTTTATAAAGGTGGCAGGTGCATTCTTTAAACCAAAGGGCATCACTTTAAACTGGTAGTGCCCCTCTGGTGTGCAGAATGCTGACCTCTCCTTTGCTCATTCACGTAGGGCAATCTGCCAGTAGCCTGAATTCAAATCCAATGTACTGAGGTACTTAGCAGCCCTTAACCTGTCAATTAGCTTATCAGCTGTAGCTATAGGGTGAGCATCAGTCTTTGTGACTGCATTCAGTCCTCTATAGTCCACACAGAACCTCAACTCCTTCTTTTCCCGTGGGGATTAGGTTTGGGTTCCAGCACCACTGGACTGACCCATGGACTATCAGAAGGCTCAGTTACCTCCAATTCCAGCATCTTAGCTACCTCAGCTTTGATACTGGCTCTGACCTGGTCAGACAACCAGTACAGCTTACTTTTGACAGGTAGGCTGTCACCGGTGTCAATGTCCTGGATACACCAAGTAGTGAGTCCAGGGGTCAAGGAGAACAGACCAGCAAACTGCCAAAGCACCTGCTTACAGTCCCTGTGTAGTTGTTCTGTCAGTTTGGGAGAGAGTGCAACTCCCTCTACTGACCCCTCCTGCACATTGATGGGGAGGAGGTCTGGCAAAGGCTCGGTCTCCTCTTCTCCTCCTTCATCGGTGACTGTCAACATGGTCATGTCTGCCATGTCTTGGTGGGGTTTTAACCTGTTAACGTGCAGGACCCTGTGAGGGTTCCTGGGTTTGTTAAAGTCTACCAGATAAGTAACTTCACCCTTCTTTTCTAGGATTGAATAGGGTCAAGTCCACTTGTCCTGGAGGGCTCTAGGAGCCACAGGCTCCAAAACCGACACCAACTTGTCGTAGTTTGGACCCTTCCTCTGGGCAAGACTGCTGGTTTAATGATGAAAGTACTTTTGTTTGTAGGTGACTACGCCTTTCCTACAACAAGTCGCAACTGTTGTCCCAACCTTGCCAGCTCACTAACAGCACCTCACCTGAAACACAATAGTAAAAGGTGATTTGTGGCAGCCTTTACGCATGGACTCAAAAATAAGACATCTCAGGGAGTGTCGTGGTTAAACGAAGATTACCCCTTTCTCACAGATATATCATGTCTCATACAAACACAGGCAATGACAAAGGTGCAGTGAAGTTTCAATAGTTTATATTTAACATAACTGCAATTTGCAATAAGTTGCATGGGATGCAATGATTAGGATAATGAATAATGCAAGAAACAGAATTGTGAAGACGAAAGTCATTATTACAAAGACCCCCACCATCCTGCAATGCATAGAAAAGACATATGAGATGTACTATGCCCTAATACCCTAATGTGAAAGGCCTAACCTCCTACCTAAAGGAAACCTAATCTGCCAATGCCATGTCCATGAGAGGAGCCCCCAACCCTCGTTACCTTGGAATGAGGTCTCTATCTCAGACTCCGCAGGGACACGAAGACTGGTCAGCATCAAGACGACTGCAGCATCGATATCAGCGATGGTGGCGATGCCCTCTGGTCGGAATCCCTGATTATCTGTCTAAAGTGCGATATATTTATACAGATCTACAAGGACCCCTGATGTAGGTGTGTTCCCAAACAATAGATAACAGACATGCTTGGGGCGGCAATTAATATAAACAATCCCTCAAAAGTATAGAGAGGGAAAATCCCTAAGTGTGAACACCTACTGTTTGTTTGTCTTTGTTGCTTGACCTTGACGCCTTAGCGTGGTGACACTGATAATGTAACTCATAACAAGTGGCCTAACTATCAACAAGGCAGCCATCTTAGAAGAATTAAATAATTAAATGGGCAAAGACAGAGCAAGCTAAGTAGGTTAAAAGTCACTAGGTGACGGGGGCACGAGTCTGCAAGCCAAAGGCTAAGCTAAATCCTGTTATCTCATTAAAACAAACTAGGATTCATCACACCCTCCCCATTGCCGTAACAGGTATGACGAAAGTACAGGAACCCAAATGCTAAAATTGCTCTGAACTAAAAGCTAAAAGCATAAAAACAAGCTAAAGAAATATTTAAAATGTGTTAAAAAGATATTAAAAACAAATCTGCTAAAACATATACAGAGATGATAATGTCAACCATGACAAGCACAGCGTGCCAAAGCAAGTTAATATAAATGCATAATTTTGAATCGGGAATGGCAAGTCAATTCATCAAATTATTTGCTGTATGCATGATCTTGAAGAGTGTCATTAAAGCCACCAACCCAGGACCTCAAAAATGAGTCAACATCATCTGATGTCAAATCGAGTGATGGGCGGACAAACTGATCCACAGAGCAGTAGTGAGCAGTATTTCCTGGTGTACCCTTATCCGTTGCAGTGTCCTCATCCGCGGTAGATCTCAAAACGGAAGGCTCATAGGTGGCCTCGCAGAGCAACCTCAGTCTCAAGGGGCATGACCGTGTATGAACCCTCATCGGGGACATCAGCAGTTTGTGGGCCACAGGAGATGTCGGTGCAACAGCAAGACAGACCATAGGCAGATGTTCAAAGAGACACCATATGCAGCGGAAGACTGGTTGTACGCACCAGAGAAGGGGCCGAAATGACAACGACCAGTCATGCTCCAATTCCACCAGCAAGGGTGCATTGAAGATCCGAACCATGCGCTCACGGCACAGTGGAGTTGGTGGGAGCGGCTCCATTGCTCTGTGTAGCTGGAAAGAAACAACCACTGCGAATCAGAAGAAATAGCAGTAGTAGTCTGCCGATCAAAACCAAAATAATTGGAAAGCCACCAAACACACTTGAAAAGAGCGAATGGATGGCTGACAGGATGACTCCGAAGACAGTCTGGAAGATGGATACGAAACCAGACCCAACAGCCTTAAAGAAGTGAATAATCGCAGTGGTGCTCGAAGCATTGAATATTCTGGATACCAGTTCTCCAAAGTGCTTGGGGAAGTTGGTATTTAATATGGATTGTATCTCGGCTGATGATCTCACAATCTGCGGCTAACGTGTTGGTCTGTAACCATTGCTGGCACAGCTTACCCACACTGTATGTCGTAACTATACCTGCATGTTGACCCGATACAAAGCGAGGGTCTGGCCTGTTAATTGAGAAACCCCCTGAAGAGTTCAAAAAACGCGCCTGACACTAATTAGTGTCAGTGGGCCAGATTAACTACCCGCTGGGACTAGAAAGTGAAGAATTGTAGGTACCAGCCTTGACCATTGCATCTAGCTTGTCCTCGGTAATATTAAGGAAGTATTGCCAATCTTTAAACCTTGCCAGAGTGGGGATACTGGGCATGTTCAAGTCTTTAATTTTTGCTAACCCCAGACAGGATGTCTGTTGAATAGTGTCATTTAAGTAAATCATTTGCACAGGAATCAGACATGCTTGAAATAAAGCCTCCCTACCCTGTTTCTGCCAATCTTGTGTTCCCCATACACTTTTCAAATCAATAGTGCTCTTCCAGTATTCGTAACCTTCAACTGCGAGCAGGGAAACAAAGGGATCTGAAAAAATCTGTTTTGTATCAGTTAGCAAAATTTTCCTAATTTGTGCCTGAGGTATTTTAAAATAATACGACTCTGCTTTTCTTGGTTCATGCCCAGAAAAGTATGTAAATTTATCACTATAGTACTTTGGGCTCCCCACCGGTGGTGTAGAACAGTGTTCCCACTGTGTGTAGTTTAATACTGGCCTGTATCTAGTGGCACAGTGTAGGTAGTAATGTCCCCAATTGTTATAGCAGAACATTTCCCCATAATTCATTGTATGTTCATATACATCATCACTTTCAAAAGCGGAATAGTCCTTCATTTCAGTTAGCATGGAATCAACCATTTGGACATCCCAATCATCAGAGACAACATCAGGTGTAATTACATTAGTCATTGAAATTTTGAACACGTATGGTATTTGAATAATTTCAGTAGGCCCATATATATCGAATGGAACTTTGTCCCACACAATCCCATCAGAAATCGGTATTGCTGTATATTTACAGGGGACAAATCTCTTCGGACCTTATGTGAAGAATGATGTGGAGTTAAAACTTCATCAACAGGCTCCAGAGAGGAGCGATCAGGAATATAGTGACCGTTTATAAGCAATAAGAAAACAGTCACAAAACCAATCCAAAACAAATTATGCAAAAAATGTCAAACAGAACCATAAATAGTTCCATGGGTATCTCAAATCGTTCTTTTTAAGCCATTGATTCAACTTACTTATTTTTTAAACAGTGTCAATCACAGTAGTGGATGAATCCGAAGAAAAATCATCAATGTCAATGAAATAGCCAGAGGCAGTCTCTGCAAACACGGGAGCCGTTGCACCATCCGTACTTTGGTCCACTTCACATGGGGGCTCTTGGTAGACAGTGTCATTTGTCTGTGATATGTTTGTGTAAAAAACAGCTAGATCTTGAACCGGGGTGGTCACTGAAGTAGTGACTGGAACCAGCAAGAGTTCATTTTTCGACCCTCCCCATGGTCAAGGAGGTGTCTGGAACAGCAGTTGACATTGTTGCATAGTCTGCAGTAGTGATGTTCATCCTACTATGTAGATATATGTCCTGTTGGGTAGTGAGAGGGGATCGATAACCACCCAAGGGACATCTTGGTCTACTGTGAAGGATCGGCCACATGGTGTAGTTAGATGTCATCAATGAAGATGAATCTGTTCGTCTTAGAACCAGACAGTGGTGGTAAGATGACAGTCCTGGTGCCTTGAATTCCCAAGACTGATACAGCTGCTCTGTATGATGGACCGAACTCCTTCTTCACTGCGATCTTCTCATGAACCAGATCCCCAACTTTAGGAATCAAGCCAGTCAAAGTTTTCACTAAATCCCTTATTCCTAAGGTGGCAGCACTTGCAGATGATTTATCATCATGAAATTGCTGAAGCGCCTGTAAAACAGTGAGACGTTCATTTATGTCAAATGGTGTTTCTGCTGCCACCATACCAGGGGCATCAAGATCTGGGACATACATACGTATCCCAAAGAGAACCTCATATGGAGTGCGTCCCCCCAAGGACCGTTTTGGCAGATTATTCAGTGCTCTCTGGACCCCATATAGGTGATGTAACCAACTGCGGCCTGAACCTAATACTCGAGCTGTTAAGGACTGCTTTAGATCATGATTCCGCCTCTCCACAACCAAATTTCCCTCGGGATGGTATGGTGAGGAGTAGTGGAGTTCAACATCCATCGTCCCCATGGTGTCCCTGAATGCCTTAGAGGCAAATGCAGGGCCCTGGTCCGAATGGAATGCTGCAACCGTATATGTACTGATAAAGATCAGCAAGTCTTTTATAACAGTCCGGGTGTCAGCCGACCGCTGTGGCCATACCCACAGGAATCTAGAACAAGAATCTACAGCAACTAAAATGTATTTGTATGCACCATCAGGCTGTAAGGGACCACAATGGTCCAGGTACACACACTGTAGTGGCCTGTTGGACACTAAGAGGGATGTCTGCGGTGGGCGTTTGATATTAGAGCCCTTGATCTGCTGGCAAATGTCACAGCAAAGGACATACTGCTTTGTTCGTCTGCATAGACCAGGCCACCAGAAGCGTTTCTGTGCAGAAGTGACACCCTCATGCGCTGCTTTAATTAGATCTAATCTCTGGTCTTCATTGGGGATCACTCGATCTCCAACCCCAGGAATTGTTGTGTAAGCAACATTCTGCGTACTGATATGGTAAGTATAGTTTGTAGGGTATCCTTTTGGAAGGGGCTTGCCTGCAGCCAAAGCTTTAACGGCAATCAATATTTCATTATCCAATCTCGTCTGAGAACGAGTCACTGCAGCCACAGAAGCCGTAGCTACTGTGGGTTTGGCCGTTTCATCAGCCAATGTATTACCGGTAACGTGTACTCCTACACGTTGGTGTCCCAATGTATGGACTACATGGACACACAGCAGCTTATCCTAAAAATCAGCCACCCTCCCCCATAGTATTTTGGCGGTCATTCCAACCTCGGCGGTAAAAGCCGCTTACCGCCAGTCAGAAGACCGCCATAACACCGCCGCGGTCACGGTAAACCGCCACGGTCATTCTGACACACAACAGGCAAATCGCCAAAATTCCGACATCCACAAAAGTCCGCCACAGCAAAGGTCAGCGATAAACTGGCGATGACCAAACCTCCACCGTCACGCCAACAGAAATACGCCCATGCCATTACGACCCACGAATCCACGCGGCGGTCTTTCAACCGCGGTATTCTATTGGCGGTACACACCGCTGCGGTCGAAATACACATACTCGTACAAAACACAACCACATTGGACTATTCGAAATACACACACCTGATACACATACACACACCACTCCCACACACCCAATACAATATAAAACACACACCCACATCACCCATAAACCCCTACGACCAGAAATTCAGAGAGAAGGCGAGAGAGAGACACCACAGTCAACTACCAAGCATCCACAGGCACACAATACCAATACCCACAGAACTTCCACGCACCTCACACAACACACCACTAAATAGCACCCCACCTATCACTACACACTCCATCCCACACACCATCCACACCAACCCATGGCACCTCAAAGACACCCCAGGTTCTCAGATGCTGAACTCAGGGTCATGGTGGAGGAAATCGTACGAGTAGAGCCCCAGCTGTTCGGGACACAGGTGCAGCACACCACAATTGCCAGGAAGATGGAGCTATGGAGCAGAATAGTGGACAGGGTCAACGCTGTGGGACAGCACCCGAGAAATAGGGACGACATCAGGAAGCGGTGGAACGACCTACGGGGTAAGGTGCGTTCCATGGTATCAAGGCACAACATCGCTGTACAGCGGACTGGCGGCGGACCCCCACCTCCTCTCCCAGATTTTACAACATGGGAGGAGCAAGTCTTGAACATCCTGCATCCTGAGGGCCTCGCAGGAGTCGGTGGAGGAATGGACTCTGGTAAGTCTCATCTTCACTACTTCAATCCCCCACCCCACCTGCATGCCACCTCATACCCCCACCCTCACCCTTACCCCCATCACAACTACCCCTTGCAAATGTCTCACCATCACAACCCACCCATCCCAACACTTAGCCCTGCATGCGGCCCCAAAGCATGGACACCCATCACCAAGGCATGCCCAATGCACATACCCATCACCCCCCCCCCAAAAAATACCGTCACAACAGCCCCCACAAAGGAATGCCAGCACTGGGGTACACGGGCACCCACCCATTGCACGCCATTGGCACACACAGAAGCAATAACCATACTTTTATACCCCTGCAGGACCTGAACGCCAGGTCACAGCGCAGGAGGGTCCACAAATGTCCCCTCCACCCCCAGAAGAGGCCCACAGTGATGACAGCAGCTCTGTCTCCCTGGATCTAGATGACCAGCCCGGTCCATTGGGGACCTCAGGACAGTCGGTTCCCCTCAGACAGGCACAGGCCACAGCAGACCTTCCCCCCTCTGGGAACACCAGCACAGCACCCACCCAGCGGGCCCATACCTCTGTCCCCAGGACACGTCAATCAGCGGTGTGTCCACCACTACAGGGAACCCAGGCTAACCCACTACCCCAACAACAACAGGGACCTGGGGGCAGTGGTAGTGGGCACACGGTCCAGGGGACGGAGGCCCAAGGAAACAGGGGAACTGGGAGGGCAGCTGTGCGACAGGGGGGGACAGGCCAAGGGAACCCACTCTCCACGAGGCCCTCTCCTCCATCATGGGAGCATACCACCGCTCCCAGGAGACGATGGCGACGGTCCTGGCCAGGTTTCAGGAAATCCAGCTTCTGCAGGAACAACAGTATATGGGGTTCAGGGAGGAACTGAGAAACATCAGTACCGCCATGGGTACCATCGTAGTGGCCCTGAATGACTTAATCTCCACATTGCGGACCACTGTGGCACCTCAAAGGGCCCCTGACACTAGCATGGACCAAGAACAGGCTACCACCTCCGTCGGCGCTAGTGGACAGGAGGCCCCGACAGAAGACCAACAGGCCACCAGAACCCCACCCCTTGCAGAAGGAGAACCACCCCGCAAGCGGGCCCTGAGATCTAGGAAGAAGACAGAGTAACATGTCAAGACCCCCGCCAGCAAAGGATACCGCCCTGATTGTCATCCCACTGTCCCACATTGTCACCCTGTCCAACCTTAAACTGCCCCTGCTCCACTTCCCACAGGCATTTGGACAATGCACCTGTGAACCTGATAGTCTGGACTCTGCCATGGACAATCCTCCGCCATCACCCCTCACCGATTTGCAACCACCCATCCAAATTAGAGCACTTGAATAAACACACTTATTGCACATAAACAATCTGGAGTCTATTATTCACATTGTGATCCCAACAAACCGCTGTCACACAGCTGTAGTCCATGGGGTAACAAAGCAGATGTCACGCAGTGGGGCCCACAGCTCTGAAAACGGAAGGGAAAGTCACAACACAGTTACCATACACTGGGGGAAAAAGTCAGACAGTAGAGAGGTAGGAGTTTTTAAGTAAATGTAATATGCTGGTGTGTACTCTTACCTGTGTGTCACTGAAAATATTGCTCTATTACTGTGTTTCTGTTGTCTATGTCGTCCTCTCCGGCTTCCTCTTCTTCACTCTCCACAGGCTCCACAGCTGCTACAACACCACCATCTGGACCATCCTCCTGCAGAAAAGGCACCTGGCGGCGCAAAGCCAGGTTGTGAAGCATACAGCAGGCCACGATGATCTGGCACACCTTCTTTGGTGAGTACATTAGGGATCCACCTGTCATATGGAGGCACCTGAACCTGGCCTTCAGGAGGCCAAAGGTTCGCTCGATCACCCTCCTAGTCCGCCCATGGGCCTCATTGTAGCGTTCCTCTGCCCTGGTCCTGGGATTCCTCACTGGGGTCAGTAGCCAGGACAGGTTGGGGTAACCAGAGTCCCCTAATAGCCACACCCGGTGCCTCTGGAGTTGACCCATCACAAACGGGATGCTGCTATTCCGCAGGATGTAGGCCTCATGCACTGACCCAGGGAACTTGGCATTAACATGGGAGATGTACTGGTCAGCCAAACACACCATCTGTACATTCATCGAATGATAACTTTTCCTGTTCCTGTACACCTGTTCACTCCTGCTGGGGGGTACCAAAGCCACATGTGTCCCATCAGTGGCACCTATGATGTTGGGGATATGTCCAAGGGCATAGAAATCACCCTTCACTGTAGTCAAATCCCCCACCTCAGGGAAAATGATGTAGCGCCTCATGTGTTTCAGCAGGGCAGACAACACTCTGGACAACACCTTGGAAAACATAGGTTGAGACATCCCTGATGATATGGCCAATGTTGTTTGAAATGACCCACTTGCTAAGAAATGGAGCACTGACAGCACCTGCACTAGAGGGGGGATCCCTGTGGGTTGGCGGATGGGTGACATCAGGTCTGCCTCCAGCTGGGCACACAGTTCCTGTATAGTGGCTCGGTCAAGCCTGTATGTCAGTATGACATGTCTTTCCTCCATTGTCGACAGGTCCACCAGCGGTCTGTACACGGGAAGATTCCTCCATCTCCTCGCATTGCCCAGCGGATGGTGCCTAGGAAGGACAACAGCGAGCACAGAGTCAATCAACCCACAGGTACGTTCCCACAGCCTGCACACAACACGATTCACTATGCATTGAATGGTTTGTATGAGTGTTGAGGAAAGGCCTAGGTATGTGTGATGCAGTAGAAATTAAGCCATGTGGGCCCTTGAAATGGCGGCTGCCTGACCTGTGAAGTGTGACAATGGGATGTGAGGTCAATGCGCTGGCGTGGCACACCGTGGCGGTAGGCGGTCGAAGACCGCGGCGCAAAGCCGCTTTGGTTAACATAGAATCCAATGCCGCGGGCGTGTCCGCCATTTTCTATCCACTTAATCACTCGATACCTGATCTTCCACAGGAGAGGACCTACACTGCAAGTGCTGCTGTGACCTCGGTCTGGAAGAGACAATGGCTGCTGCGACTGGGGAAAGGGCCCCTGCCTTCACTTCTGAAGAATTGGAGAAACTCGTGGATGGGGTCCTCCCCCAGTATGCGCTACTGTACGGTCCTCCAGACCAACAGGTACGTACACTGGGAGCATGCTTTGTGGGCAATGCCTGGGTTGAGTCGGGTGGATGAAAGATGGTGGGGAGGGGAGCGATTGAAGCATGCATCAGACGACAGATGAGAGCATGTGCCACATGGCAAGGGTGGGGATGGGGGGCCACTCACATCAAGCATGCAGAAGGTGATGATTTTTTTTCTCCCCCTGTACATGTCACATAGGTCAGCGCCCACCAGAAAATCGCTATTTGGCGTGCCATCGCCAAGGACGTCCGGACCCTGGGGGTCCACAACAGACGGGGCACCCACTGCCGGAAGAGGTGGGAGGACATCCGACGCGGGAGCAGGAAGACGGCAGAGGCTCTGCTGGGGATGGCCTCCCAACGTAGGCGGGGTGCCAGTCGTCAATTGACCCCCCTGATCCTGGCAGTGGCCTACCCCGATTTGGATGGGCACGTGAGGACATCACAGCAGACACAAGGGGGTGAGTACACTCTCATTTTGGTGACTTTGCGTGCAGTGGAGGTGTCTGGGTGGGGGAGGTGGGCTGTGGGTATCTCTAGGCCAGGGCGATTTCTGTAGGCTAGGCCCCTCCGTAAGGCATGGCCCTGTGCCCCGCCCCTCACCTCTGTAGGGTGCCAAGTACAGCTATTCATGGCCCTGTGTCATCTATGTGTGCAGTCGTCGTCCATAGGCTTGTAGTCCATGTCCCACGGATTGCGTAGTGGACCCCAAGTGCGCAGCGTAGTGCAGGGGGCTTCTGTGTCTGTCCTCTCCGCCAACGGTAGCGGTAATCCATGCACTCAACATGTCTTTATTTCTCCCCCCCCACCTTTTTTGTGGTCTTCCTGTTCATGTGTGCATTAGCATCATCAGGCGGAGGAGAAATGGCATCAGAGCACGAGGGAGCTGCATCTCACATGGCCATGGCGGGCCATGCAACTGACTCGGATTTCACCAGTGAGACGGAGGGCGAGGGGAGCTCCACAGCGGGGACTCGTGCTGATGTCAGTGGCAGCAACTCGTCCTCTGAAGGGAGCTCCCTTGTGGTGGCAGCAACATCCGTGCCCCCCGCAACAACAGGTACAGACACCACCCAGCGCACCAGCACCGCCTTCCCAGTAGCCCCTCAGCGTTTGCCCCGTGCCCGCTCACCCAGGAAGGTGGGCATCTCCTTCGCTCCAGGCACCTCAGGCCCTGCCCCTGTCACCCCTGCTGCCCTCAGTGAGGAGGTCATTGACCTCATTGTTGGGCAGTCTACCCTTTTGAATGCCATCCAGGGTGTAGAAAGGGAGATGCACCGGAGTAATGCATACCTGGTGGGCATTCATTCGGTCAGGCTGCCCATCAGCGATCGTTCAATGCTCTGGCCTCAGCACTGACGCCAGCAATTGTCCCTGTCTCTAGCCTCCCCCCTCCAACTTCCTCCACCCAGACCCAATCCCCTGTACCTCTGGCTATCCCAGACACACCTACAGACCAGCCTGCACACACCTCAACACCTAAGGGAAGCTCATCCAGACATAAGCACCACACTTCACACAAGCATTCACACAAGCAACATCCACATGCAGACACACCAACACCCACTGCCTCCACTGTGTCCCCCTCCTCCTCGTCTCCCTCCTCCCTCCCTGTGATGTCTCCACTCACACTTGCATGCACAACATCTTCAGCCACTACGTCCATCACCAGCACACCCACCAGAACACTCCGCACACGTGCAGTCACCACCCCCACTACCATTTACACGTCCCCTGTGTCCTCTCCCAGTGTGTCTGTCACCCCCTCTTCCAAACCACACAAACGCAGCCATCCACCTCACGACAGCCTCCAGCCCAAGCACCTGCACCCAAAGACACCAGACTTCACACTCCTACAACCACATCCTCTTCCTCCACTCCCGTACCCACTACACCTAGCCGTCCCTCTCTTTCCAAATTGATTTTCTTTTCCAAACTTGACCTCTTTCCAACAACTCCCCCACCCCGTCCATCGAATAAGACTGCAATCAGCACCTCAGCCACCACCAAACCAGGACCTATCAGGACTGTTGTCCAAGGACTGTGGAGTCCCCCACCCTCAAGGGCAACTAGTTCTGGTAGGAGCCAAGGCACGGCCAGCCCACCCCCGGATAAACACCCAAAGATCACCAGTGCCCGGCGCGAGAGGCCAAGGACACCAGGGACCAAAATCCCTACCCTGGCTCCGCCTGGAAGTGGGGTGCCACCTGGCACACCGCCAAAAGTGGGAAAGGGCCACAGACGACCAGGGAAGGGTGGGAAGGGCAGCACGCCCGACAAGTCCGGCAGCAGGCCAGCTGCCCAGGAGGGCCCCACCAGCCCCATCCCAGCTGCCCAGGAGGGCCCCACCAGCCACAGCCCAGCTGCCCAGGAGGGCCCCGCCAGCCACAGCCCAGCTGCCCAGGAGGGCCCCGCCAGCCACAGCCCAGCTGGGCAATGAAGGAGCGCCAGCCACAGCCCAGCTGGGCAATGAAGGAGCGCCAACTCAAGCACCGCTGAACAGGGCAAGTACCGCCAAGGCAAGCACCGCTGAACAGGGCAAGGACTGCTGAACAGGGCAAGGACCGCCAAGGCAAGCACCCCTGAACTGGGCAAGCACCGCCAAGGCAAGCACCGCTGAACAGGGCAAGGACCGCTGAACAGGGCAAGGACCGCCAAGGCAAGCACCGCTGAACTGAGCAAGCACCGCCAAGGCAAGCACCGCTGAACAGGGCAAGGACCGCTGAACAGGGCAAGGACCGCCAAGGCAAGCACCGCTGAACTGGGCCCTTTATCTCAAGCACCGCTGCACTGGGCCCTTCATCTCAAGCACCGCTCCGCTGGGCCCTTCATCTCAAGCACCGCTCCGCTGGGCACCGCCGTCTCAAGCACCGCTGAACTGGGCCCTTCATCTCAAGCACCGCTGCACTGGGCCCTTCATCTCAAGCACCGCTCCGCTGGGCCCATCATCTCAAGCACCGCTGAACTGGGCCCTTCATCTCTAGCACCGCTGCACTGGGCCCTTCATCTCAAGCACCGCTGAACTGGGCCCTTTATCTCAAGCACCGCTGCACTGGGCCCTTCATCTCAAGCACCGCTCCGCTGGGCCCCTCATCTCAAGCACCGCTCCGCTGGGCACCGCCGTCTCAAGCACCGCTGCACTGGGCCCTTCATCTCAAGCACCGCTGAAATGGGCCCTTCATCTCAAGCACTGCTGCACTGGGCCCTTCATCTCAAGCACCGCTCCGCTGGGCCCTTCATCTCAAGCACCGCTGAACTGGGCCCTTCATCTCAAGCACCGCTGAACTGGGCCCTTCATCTCAAGCACCGCTGCACTGGGCCATTCATCTCAAGCACCGCTGCACTGGGCCCTTCATCTCAAGCACCGCTCTGCTGGGTCCTTCTTCTCAATCACCGCTGAACTAGGCCCTTCATCTCAAGCACCGCTGCACTGGGCCCTTCATTTCAAGCACCGCTGAACTGGGCCCTTCATCTCAAGCACCGCTGCACTGGGCCCTTCATCTCAAGCACCGCTGAACTGGGCCCTTCATCTCAAGCACCGCCACGCTGGGCACCACCATCTCAAGCACCGCTGCACTGGGCCCTTCATCTCAAGCACAGCTGGCCCATTGGCGGAAGGGGCAGTGCTGCATCTGTGTCGGGCAGGGCTGCACGAAGCACTCTGGGCACTAGTCCCCCTCCAGAACCAGTGGACACTGTCATCCACTTGAGAGACTGTGGCTTTGTACTCCCCAGGATGGTACAGTGGGCAAGCCACCCACTGTATGGACTTGAGAGACTGTGGCTTTGCACTCCCCAGGATGGTACAGTGGGCAAACCACCCACTGTAGAGACTTGAGAGACTGTCGCTTGCACTCCCCAGGATGGTACAGTGGGCAAGCCACCCACTGTATGGACTTGAGAGACTGTGGCTTTGCACTCCCCAGGATGGTACAGTGGGCAAGCCACCCACTGTATGGACTTGAGAGACTGTGGCTTTGCACTCCCCAGGATGGGACAGTGGCCATGGAGGCCCCTCGTGGATCTGGCATTGTGTACTCATGTGGCTGAGGTGCCCCCCCTTACATTCCCCCTGAGGTGCCTGTAGTTTTTCTATCTGATGCCCCTGCAGTGTTCTCTCCGTTGGTGTCAGGTATCCTGTGTGGGCCTTGCCCATGTGATTTGGGCCCAGTGGTCCACGGACAATGACAGCTAAAATTATCGGACTTTTAATATTTATGTATATATTAGTTTTAAATGTGTGATATTTTTATATGCCGATAATACAATATATTCGACTGTTTATGATCATTTCATTTTGTCTTTGCATTCTTCCGGGGGGTTTGGGGGTTGTAACAGTGATGTATTGCTATGCATTGATGTGTGTGTTGTAGTGGGTGAGGGTGGTGGTGGGTGTGTAGCGTATGTGTGCCCGTAATATTTTCTCCTCCCCTGTGTCGTAGGTGCAGTACTCACCGTAGTCTTCTGCGCCGGCGTTCGTGCTCCTGGTAGAGGAGCAGGAATACAATGGCTGGTAGGATGTGTAGTTCGAGTTCCATGCTGTCCAGATTCCTCGTGGGGTGTATGGAGGTGAGCGTATTCCGTTTGAAATGTCTGTTTCCGCCGTGTTTTTATCGGCGGGGCTACCGCCCCGGAAAAGGTGGCGGATTGGTGGGTTGTGATAGGGTGGGCGGTACATTGTCTCCCGCCTGTCTGTTGGCGGTGACCGCCGCGCTGTTTGTTTGTCCCGCTGTGGCGGTCGGAGTGTTAAAGTGGCGGTCTCTGTTGGCGGATTCCGCCAGGGTCAGAATTCCATTTTTTGCACCGCAAGCCTGTTGGCGGGTTAGCCGCCGCTTTAACACCGACCGCCAGGGTTGGAATGACCCCCTTTGTGTTTAATGGTGTTCCCTTTAGAATCTCTAAACCCGTTCAGTTTCCAATGATTGAGATAGTCATTGTATGACTGGACGCAGTAATAAGAGTCACAAACTATTAAAGTCTGGCATCCTGGCTCAGTATGTTCGAGCGCTAGAATAAGAGCTTTAAGCTCAGCCAACTGGGCTGTGCTGTCCCCTAAGGTCTGCGTGTAGGTATTGTGAGGGTGGAAAACTCCATCTTCCATCACTCCGCTCACGGCTGCGCAAGCTGCCGAGTATTGATGTTTAGTACCAGCCGGTTGTGCTGAACCATCAGTGTATATGACAGTATGGTAGTTGTCAAGTGGCAAGATATTTAGAGGAGGGGGGTACTCTTGTTCGTACTGGAGAAACTCTTGTGTCTGAAGTTTTTGATCAAAAATGTAATCGACATCAGTGGCGGTTAGAGACGTTGCCCATTGAATCCAACGTGGATTTAATGCTTTAGCGTTAGGAACGCTTGCTTTGGTGACAGCCTCTAAGGCCGACACCGGGGAGACAACAATAATACATTTCCCCTGGGCAAGTGGCTTCTCTTTTATGACGGCCATCTGAACTGCCATCAGAATCTTTTCTGTAGGTGCAAAACGCTGTTCAGCATTGGAGTATAAATGTGATTTATACGCTATTGGTACCGTGTCACCCTCATTGAAGGTGACATAAGTAAAGCCATTGGCACCAGCAATTATTCTGATGACCAAATTTGTTTTATTGTCACGTGTGTGCAAGTGTTTAGCTTCTAGCATGTCCTGTTGCATTTCCCTAAGGATGCGTGTGTGTTCAGTTGTCCAGTGTCTGCTAGAAAAATTGGGCTGAACTAAGTCATAAAGTGGCTTAATGCATTGTGCATAATTTGGAATGTACGTCCTGCCAAAATTAAAGAAACCTAGTAATGACTGGAGATTCTTAAGTGTGTTCGGAGTGTGCAGTTGAGCACATTTTTCTAGAAAGTGCGGGGCCAGGCTCTTCCCCTCGTTTGATAGCTCATATCCCAGGAATAATACTCTAAGAAAGGCTATCTTGCTTTTCTTGAAAATGAATTTGTAACCAAGGTCTGCAAATTCCAAAATGATCCGATCGACCCTCGCAAGATGAATGTTGAGGATGTCGTCTGCGAGATATATGTCATCCACATAGGATAACGCCTCGGAATCAATATCGTGTAATATTGATGTTACCTAGGCTGAAAATAGCCGTGGACTATTATTATAGCCTTGAGGTAAACGACAAAAGGGTTTCTGAGAGCCAAATGAGAATGCACTCAGGTCCCGCCTTTCATGTGCTAAATTCTGGCAGAAGAATCCATTAGAAATGTCTAATGTTGTTTTATATTTTTTACGCACTATATTGTTTATTAGTGCCGTGCTGTGTGAATTTTGTATAGTATGTGTACGTGTATGACTATTTAAGTGTCTATAATCAATGACTATTCTATATGAATGGTCCGGCTTTGCAACAGGGTATAATAGATTATTCATTGCAGATGTACAGGGCTCAATCACTCCCTGGTGTACTCAAATTGTGCGAGGATCTCCCTCACCGGAGCTTTTGCTTCATGTTTAACTGGATATTGTGGCTGCGGTTGGGGTGTAGACCTAACGGGAATAACATGACAAGGAATCTCCTTGTCCCAACCTACATGATTGAGGTATAACGCAGGTGCCTGCGCTAAAGCCAATTCAGAAGCATAGGCTTCTTTTTCTGCTTCCGGAACAAGATCGGAGAAAGAAGGCAAAATGACATCTTCCCAACGTGGAAGCTTGCGGACGTGCTCAGGTGGCCAGTCTCGTTCGGCCAATAGGATATCACTAGTAAGTTCATCCCAAAATATCACATTAATACTGCGTTCCACGTATCCCTCTATCTGAATCTTTAAATCATAAACCCTATCGGGGGAAGAACGCAACCGTCCGCTGTTTCAACTGTGATGAAATCACTAGTTGCTGTCTCATCTAGATGATCTTTCAGACTCTGGCGACATATCGTGACCTCAACAGCGTTCTCAAGTATACTGGCATTTTTAGCTGTCAGTGCTGCCACCTTCTTCTTTTAAAACTGTGGCTTTTGCTGAGGAGTCTTTTCTTCCTTTTTAATGGTAGACTGCGGCGCGTCTTTCTTTTCTTTCACGTACTCAGGACGTCAATCTTGACGGCCCCCTCTCTCGCTACGTCTATCCGGTGCGTCCTGAAAGGAACGAGAGGGATGTGAATCAGTATACCTGTCTGGAGTTCTAATATTCTCCCTATTTCTGAGATTATATCTCCTTTCGGAGTTCTCCGAGTGTGGAAAATCAGCTCTCTTATTTCTTCTTTCTTTGAAATCTTTTTGTTTGTCCCAGCACTTCTTAGAGCCCTCTTGTGCCTGCTTTGTACCCTCTGTATGGGCGGTCCCTTGTAACTCCAATTTCTTTGGTTTGGCTCCCAAACTATCCCGTCCTACACTACTGTAGGCATCGGAAATAATTTTCAGTAGCTATCTCTCTTGTTCATGGTGTGGAGTTTCCCGGAGACGCTGGCGTATTGCCAGTGCTACCGCTTCCCCTTTAATGTCACTGAGTATTATTGAGGATATGGCGTAAAAGTTATGCATTAATTTAATCCTCAAATCCAGGGCTGGTGCAGCCCCATGCTCATTTTGTATTTGTTTTAACACTTCCGGTAAATTGTCAAGTGTCGGGGTACCATGTGTGGTAGTATATATGGCAGCGAAGACTGTACCCCATGTGGCACAGTCATCCACCAAGGGAACCATCCCAAAAGGCAAGCACGTAGTGAGCAGTCTATTTTTTTCCTGTGGTCCCGTATGGGGAAACACAGCTTCCAGCTGATTAGTTTTCTGGACAATCCAGAATGGTATTTTTTCCCATTCCGCGGGCACTTTACCCATAATAGTATGTACTGTTTGTGGATTAATCCCAGTAGCCAATTGATAACCACCAGGTGCTAGAAGTGCTGGACGCGCCGGTGTTGTGTTCAATGTTCGCATTACGAACTGAACTAATCGTCTATATAATGTCACCACTTCATTATATAAATCTCTCAGAGCCGCTATTTGCATATTCTGTATACCTGGGTGAGGTGTGTAGGTGGCAAACATAGGCCATCTTGGTCTGTCATTACTTAATGGACCTAACTTCACTCTTTGTAGTACATGTGGTAGGGCGCCTTCGAACCAGTTACGATGCTCTTGGTATGTGAGCGATATTTAATGATACTGGTATGCTCGGTACCGTGGAGGTACGTTTGCAATTTCATACGTGTGGAACGTTTGTGTTCTCTGGTCCACCTCAGGAAAGGTGACCCAGCAGTAAAATGTTTCTGTTTGGTATGCTTCATTAGCTTCTATTATAAGAGTAAGATCCCCACCCTCATCTGTAAGGCCATGCATTAATAAATGTTGTATTAGTGCATGTCTAGCATTTTCAGGAATTTCAATGGTGTTAGCCATATTTGTTTAGAAAAACGGAACACCAAAAATGGGGAGTATAGACCTCTTATGAGTTCGAGCTCGAACAACCTATAGCTTAATCAGGTGTTGCCTTTTCGGCGGAGGAGGATTTTCCCAAAGACCACAGACGTCTCCGTATAATGGTACTTAGGGTACCTGTTGTCAGTGAGACAGTGATAGTCGGGGTATCCGTAAATTAGTGCCTAAACACCATCGTTGGTGGCGCCATGTCGTAGTTTGGACCCTTGCTCTGGGCAAGACTGCCGGTTTAAGAATGACAGTACTTTCGTTTGTAGGCGACTACGCCTTTCCTACAACAAGTCGCAACTGTTGTCCCAACCTTACCGACTCATTGGCAGCACCTCACGAGAAACACAATAGTAAAAGGTGATTTGTGGCAGCCTTTACGCATGGACTCGAAAATAAGACATCTCAGGGAGTGTCGTGGTTAAACGGAGATTACCCCTTTTTCACAGATATATCATGTCTCATACAAACACAGGCAATGACAAAGGTCAGTGAAGTTTCAATAGTTTTTATTTAACATAACTGCAATTTGCGATAAGTTGCATGGGCTGCAATGATTAGGATAATGAATAATGCAAGAAACAGAATTGTGAAGACGAGTCATTATTACAAAGACCCCCACCATCTTGCAATGCATAGAAAAGACATATGAGATGTACTATGCCCTAATACCCTAATGTGAAATGCCTAACCTCCTACCTAAGGGAGAGCTGGGTTTTCTAAACCTAATCTGCCAATGCCATGTCCATGAGAGGAGCCCCCAACCGTTGTTACCTTGGAATGAGGTCTCTATCTCAGACTCCGCAGGGACACAAAGACTGGGTCAGCATCAAGACGACTGCAGCATCGATATCAGCGATGGGGGCGATGCCCTCTGGTCGGAATCCCTGATTATCTGTCTAAAGTGCAATATATTTATACAGATCTACAAGGACCCCTGATGTAGGTGTGTTCCCAAACAATAGATAACAGACATGCTTGGGGCGGCAATTAATATAAACAATCCCTCAAAAGTATAGAGAGGGAAAATCCCTAAGTGTGAACACCTACTGTTTGTTTGTCTTTGTTGCTTGATCTTGACGCCTTAGCGCGGTGACACTGATGATGTAACTCATAGCAAGTGGCCCAACTATCAACAAGGCAGCCATCTTAGAAGAATTAAATAATTAAATGGGCTAGGACAGAGCAAGCTAAGTAGGTTCAAAGTCACAAGGTGACGGGAGCACGAGTCTGCAAGCCAGAGGCCAAGCTAACTCCTGTTATCCCATTAAAACGAACTAGGATTCACTACAAACTCACCTGGTTTGTATTCACATTTGTCTGGTCATACCAGAGCTTCATGTGCTCTTGGCTGGCCTCCAAGGTCCTGCTTGTTTTGTACATGTACACTGCCATGTGAGATCTCAGTCTTGTACATAGTCCATTGAACTAGTGCATAGTCCAGCACATTGTCCTTGGCTTCTTTGAGAGGTTTTTCTCAAGACCCTATCACCAGGCCAAATGCCATTTTTGCAGGGTGCCCAAACAACATTTCAAAGGGACTGAAGCCAACCTCTTTTTGTGGAGCCTCCCTGTATGCAACCAATAGACATGGTAGGAGAACATTGTATCTCCTTCTGATCTTTTCAGACAAACCGTTGATCCTACCCTTCAGGGACCTTTCCACCGGACCATTAGTCTGAGGGTAATATGCGGTGATGAACTTGAAGGTAACACCACACTCTTCCCACATCACTTTCAGATAGCTGCTTAGGGCCTGTCACACTCCACCAGTCCAAACTCACCATTGCCATGGGATGGAGTTTGGTTCTGCTCTCAGCATAGGTTACCTGGTGGTACACACCAGGTATAATCTGCTCTACAGAAACCAGCTTCTCTGTGGCCATAGTCATACTGGCCCCTGTGACTCTTAGAGCCTCAACCTCAGTCCCATTGATTTTAGGCTTTTGCCTGTACCTCTCCATGCTGGGAGGCAAGTTGGCCAGGGTTGCAGTTTCTACCCCACCCATGGACACTAAGGTTGCCTCTGTTAGCCCATCCCCCTGCTCTGAGACAATCTCCACCCCCACACCTACACTAGCAATCCCCGAGGACTGCCCACCAGTAGGAGGCTTCATTGTACAGACAGCATCTCCTCTTTTGTGACCTGGCAGGTGACAGTCCAAACACCGTCCTGCATTCATTAGGTCACAAAACTTTCCTGCCTTTGTACGATCGAAATTCTTCCCCAAGTACCCCTTCTTCTTGAAAGTTGCATGGCTCGGGGTCCCACCCTCTTCTCTGGGTTTTTGGGAACCTTATGGGACTTCTTCTGTTTTTGGCCTTCCACCTCCCGGGCTTTCCTGTGCGAGGGGGTCTGTCCTCCTTTCTTTCGACCACCTCCCTGGTGTTGATTAGATACCCTGGTTCTCGTCCACTCATCAGCTCTCTACCCCAGCTTTCTGGGACCAGACTACTTTGATTCCACAAGATACTGGTGTAACTTCTCCTGTACACAATGAGTCAGGATGTGCTCTTTAATTAGTACATTGTGCAGCCCCTTATATGTACTCACTTGGTTACCCCTAATCCAGCCTGCTAATGCCTTCCCTGAGACAACTACTGCATGTTCACATTCTGGGTGTCCCTGAACTTCACCCTGTACTGTTCTGGGGTCAAACCAAATTTCTTGACTAAGCATTGTTTCATGTGTGAGTAGGGTTTTGCCTCATCTCCTCTAGGGTCAGGAGCCTATCCCTCCCAGTTACTGGAATCAGTTCCCACAGGAGTGATCCCCAATACTTTAAGTGGCCCTCTTGCATCTCAAGGGGCCTCTCAAATGCAGACAACCATTTGTCAATGTCGCCCCCTCAGTGCACATTGGTATTATTTCCTTGGGGAGCCTAGGGCAACTCCTACCCCCTGGGTATCTCAGCACTTTCTTCACTGTCACTGCCACCACTCCCGTTCTTCTTCCCTTTCCCACCTCTTCTTCTCCAGCTCTGATTTCTCCATTTCTATTGCTAAGGCTTCCAACTGAGCCTAAAGCTGTCTCTCTGCAAGAGATAGTGTTGGTTCCCCTAGGGGCGAGCCTTCCCTACCTCCCTTAGATGGGATCATTAACTTAGTGCTGGAAGTAGTGGACAGGGCATTATCCTCCTCCTCCTGATGGAGGTCGTTGGAGGGGTTGCTTCCACCCTCCCCTTCATTCTCTGGAGCTGTCAGTGCCAAGGACTTAAGGGACCTTATCAATTCTGCTCTCCTAAGCTTGTTGTTATTAGGTAGCCCGTGGACCTACACTGAACCGTAAGCTCACCCACCTTGAGTTTGTCCAGTTTAGCCAGCTCCATGGTATCCCTAGTTTTGGCGCACACAAACTGCGCCATCAGAAACAAAACTAATTTGGAAAAATCAAAAAAATGGAGTCCACTCCTGAGTCCTTTTTGAAGCAAGGCAAAGTCCTTTGGGGTGGGTTCCGGTGTGCAACAGGCACAGACCTTAAGTGTGCAGGCCTTTGGGTTGCAAACCGGGGTTTCAGCAGGACAGTCCTTCTTCTTGTGGTTTCAGACAGCAGATCTGAATTCCAATGCAGATCAGCCACTTTTATTCATTGATCTTGGGGGACAGTCAGTGGGCATCCTTGTCTAATGAGCTGCAGGGGGGTGCCACCCAGAAGTATGACAACTTCCTCCAAAGTCTGGCATCTTCTTGTCCTAAATGCACTGCACTTTAACATTCCAAGATTTATGATTTTCCTCCAGAGGAGTAAGATCTGGCTAAACCAACACTCTGGTGCAGCTCATTCCCATTACCTCCCCCACTGGACATCTGCAAATTGCTTTCCTAAGCCCACCATCTACCTGTGGGGTACAGGGGTGAGAGGGCAGACCTGGCTGCATACCTTTCTGATTGGTATCCTTTTGAAGCCTCAGCTTGATTCTCCCAGCTCCCTCCGGTCTTGGCTTCCCCATCTGCCTACCTCCCCATCAGATAACCTTTGCTCAGTGCACTTATCGCCTCATCAAAGCAGCCTGGCTAATCCTGTTAGGGCTGACAAATCAGGAGAGATCACTAGCAGGCTAGAATTTGGCCTCCAGTAAAGAAAGTCTCATTACCTCTTTTTTGTTTGTTATGATAAATTCAACAATTGAAAATTGTTGTATTTATCATGACCATTCATTTGAGTCCTCTTGTGGCATGTTTATCTTTTTCCTAGCAATATTTAGGCTTCTAGCCTATGGAGCCAACTTTCTACAATGGGGGAAAGTAAAGGCTGCAATTTTTCCACCACCAGGGCATATAAACAATTTTTATAATGTCCCTGCTTATCGTTACATTTTACATTTTAAAGACAGTCTGCAAGGCAGGGCTGCCTTTAAAAATGATAGCAGGCACACAGCAGTGCATCTTCAAGTGCAGGAACTTTAATGGGCTTTAAACGTTCCTACCTATTTTTTAGTAGGGACTTCTAGGTAGTTTCAATCCACCTTGCCCTATTATCTACTAGGGACGTACACGGTCTGTCACTGTCAATTGGAATTATAACTTTTGGCCATTTGACTATATACCTTTTATTCAGAGCACCAGCCCTGGGCCTGTTAAGCAGAGCACAGGGCATAGTCAGGGTCAGTTACCATCAGTATCAGTCAGAAACATTGGGGATGAACATGCTAAAAGGGGGACTTTCTCACATCCGTGCTGCTAGGGTTTGTAGGGGTGTAAGGCGGGAAGTTAATTAAGTAATAATTATTTATTAATTGGTATTAAATAATTCTTTATTTTTTTGAGAAATCACCAATATAATATAAATGCAGGCTTCCGATACCAGATAATAAAGACAAATACACTGAAAGATAATACAGTAAGCATACCCCCAAATCAATACAAGGAAAACAGTTGAGATAGGTGTTACTATAGGACTAATAGAATTACATTCCAAGTAATCAGACCCAGGAACAATCATGCACATTAAAGAGATACCCATTTTGAGCTCAACAGGTGCCCCCTTAAAAATCTAAATCATTGTTTCTACACCCAAATTTCATAATTCATTTTAGATTGATGATGATCGGGGAGAGATAGATATCAACCCAATTCATTCCATTTGAGTGAATGACTCCTCTTCCAACCAGTTTTGCAATGAATCCCAAATCTGTTTTTCCCCTTTTCCTTGCCCGATTACCTTTCTGAGCATATACGCTGTGCTCAAGATTATACATAGCCAAGGTGCGAGCAAACCATTGATTAAATATAAGCGGGCAGGGATCCAGCCAGGTTGCTGCTATGCATATGCGAACCTTCACCATACCAACAAATGTAAAGAACTGTCCAACTACTGGCACAGCCCCATCATGAACCCCAAGCACCATTAGCTGAGGGGTCAATGAAATCTCTAAGGAAAGAGCTGTATTCATAAAGCCAGCTATCCCTCTCTTAAATGGGTCTAAAACAGGGCAGGTACTTAACGTGTGTACCAAATTTGCCGCTGAACTGAACTTTAACACCTGGGACAACAGAGGCCAGTGTGCCCTCCCCGCTTAGTGACCCGCTTAGTGACCTTAGCTGGGCTAAAATACAAATACAAATTTTGCACCTGAAGATCAGACGAAAAAAATAATGTATGCCTCAGGTCAAATGACGAATAGAAGCCACAATCATTGGTACCAACAAGCTTTCTTTGCCATTTAACATCATATCTGTTCAAGTCATCCGGTAAGCCAGTAATTAAAAACTCATAGATAGCACTGATTGTGCAACTAGATGTCTTAGCTACAGTATCCATCAAAGGTTGGGTTCTAATCTCACCAAGACCCTTTCCTGTTTTTAAAAGAAAATCTTGAATTGGCAAATATTGATAGAAACTGTGACTATCCAGCCCATGCTCCTGCTACAAGTCATCAAATGTACAAATAGTGAGCCCATCATAAAAATCCCCCAGCTTTTGTAGGCCCGAGCATCCCAGCCATGACAGCAAAGATCTCTGTGTAAAAAAGGAAGTGCCTTGTTACCCCATATAAGGGTATAATAAATAATTTTCCTAAGCCCAATTTTCCTCCTTATGATCCACCAAATCTTAAAGGCTGCCATCAGAGTCTTAAATTTGATCTTTTTAAAATAGTTTAGCTTATAAATTTTCAAAAGGCCATTCCTGGCATCCTCCCAGATGAGCAATTTGTAAATGGCAGAAATATAGACTACCCCTTGATGTCATCCTTCCGATCTGCCAATAAGAAACCTCATATATTGTAGGGCTGCAGCCCATTGATAGTATTTAAGATTAAGGACAGCCCATCAAACTCTCTCTAGGGAGAATCAGAAATTTCAGGGATCTAGCTTTTGTGTAGGACCAGATACAGCTAGAAGCTAAATCCACTGGTTCCCCAGAGATCACCCGGAATATGTAAAGCACCTTAGGTAGAAGCAGCATCTTTATAACATTACATCCTCTTATATTGGACAAATGCAAATTATTCATCCTCAGATCTGCTTTAGCTTTGGATAATACCAGGAGGTGATTACACCCAACTAGATGATCAAGATCTGCTGTAATATTAATACCAAAATAGACTGCTTCTACCACTGTTAAGTCCCGCACATCCTGAGCAAAATGAATGGGCACTATCTGCGTTTTACCAGAATTCAGGGAATAAATGGAAAACCTGCCTAAGGTGTCTGCCTTGTTTACAATCTGCTGTGTAGCAGAAGTTGGATCAGGGGTTACTATTGCCAGATTATCGCCATATGCCGGAACTTTAGAACTTATACCAGAGAAGGACATGGGGCTAATCAAAGGATTAGATCCCAATCACCTAGTCTGCGGGTCAAAATAAAGTGCAAACTGTAAATGGGAGCACGGACAGCCCTGTCTAGTCCCTCTCCAAATCTTAATAAGATCTGATTCTCCCCCCCCATTATTTGAAGCCGAGCTGTAGGGTTCTTATAGGTCACTGGATGGCAGAAATAAACCATGTCACAAATCCAACCACTTCATCAGAACACATAAGTAATTGCAGGCAACACAATAAAAAGCTTTTTTGGTGTCTAACAGCACCAGGGCCTTAGGCTGTTCTGAGATCCTTGCTGCGTTAAACAACATAATTACTTAATCGACATGCTCCATAGTTCCTCTTGCTGGGATAAACCCATGTTGCCACGGAGAAAACAGTTTTTCAATCATACCACTCGGCCTTGCTGCTAGAACCTTGGCATAGAGTTTAGTATCAACATCAATAAAAGTAATAGGGCAATAAGACCCCGGATTTTGTGGGGGCTTACCCTTCTTAAGAAATACCATATTTATCAAGGCCCAAGATTCGGGGACATATTTCCCTCTTTACACCTGAAGAAATAGATCTGTCATTACATTACCCAAAATCTCAAAGAATATTTTATAAAACTCTATCAGATTCTTGTTTGGCCCTGTGGCCTTACCTGATGATAATGCTCTAAGTGCTGCTTACATCTTATCCAGACTTATGGGAGCATCAAGAAACTGTTTATCCTTGAGCACAAACTTGCTACAGGGAATCGAATCGAGATATTTCTGTCTCCAGAACTAAAATATCTGCGCTAGCGTCTTCCACCTAGTAAAATACATCATAATAATCCCAAAAACCTCACAAACCCCATCAAGATCCCCACCAAATGTCCACCCCCATCTGCAATTTCATTTATGCCTTCCGGTGAGCTCTTCTGCCGAGTATTAAGGGTAAGCAGATGTCCTACCCTCTTGCTGTATTCACAGCATTCTTTCCTGCAGGCCAATAATTTTTCCGTTGCCCTATTTATCCCCACATGGTTAACATTAGCTTTGGCAATCACCAGCTTATGCGGTCTTGGGCCACGATTGTCTCCCGAGAATGCTTCCAATAAGATGGGCTTCAGCCTTCTCCAATTCTCCATAAAACTTTCCCAAAAGTTGTCTCTCATTCTTCTGTCACTTCATACTAAAATGTATTGTTTTCCCTAGATTAATTATTGAATTGACTTTTAATTATGTGAAATATTGCATACTGATTTAATTACCTCATATTTTAGTTGCAGGATGCCAGGTTCGTAGGTACATAGGGTGGAACGTTAAATAAGTAATAATTTATTACCTATTATTATTTGTAAATTATTCATTTAATTGAAGTTTATATATTTAAAATGTGGAAAATGCGACCTGTCCAACTCCCTCCCAGCCCTCAGACAGATCCTAACGGAATTTGAACATCTTTCGGGCTATCAGAATAACTGGGATAAGAGTGAAGTGCTACCATTATCTCCTGTAACAGTCAGCGCTTCAGTCCAGGGACTCCCGGTCAAATGGAAACAGTCACGTCTTCGTTACCTGGGCATTGACATTAATAAATGTTTGGATAAAATGGTGAAGGACAATTTGGACCCTTTGCTTTGCAGCATGAAACAGGATTTTGAGAAATTGACCCATTTGAGCCTTTCTATGTGGGGCAGAGTGCAGGCGGTACGAATGGTGACCTTGCCGAGATTTCCATACGTTTTAGGCATACTGCCCTTGCAAAAACCCTTATCTCTCCTCTGAGAAATAGACCGTTGCATCTGAGCTTTCGTCTGGGGGTCTGTATGTCCACAGCTACCTAGATCCGCACCGACGCGAGTTTGGGGGTCTGAGTCTTCCCTCAGTCTAACACTACGCCTCCACATTGCATCTCTCACAAATTATCTTCTTAGTCCCGGGAGTAAGGGACCCGCCGTTCTGGGTGGAAGTAGAACGGACACTTTCGGGTTCCTCATCAGGCCTCCAAATACTTTACGATGTAGGTCCGGTATATCAGCGAACCACCAATCCTATGATCGGAACCATGCGAAAAGCATGGCGGCAGGTACACCGATTATTAAAAGTGGACCCCCACATACATGACAGGGCCCCAATATGGGTCAATAAAAGTTTTCAGATTGGGGGAAAGACTATTTTTTGGAGGGAGTGGTGTTTGAAAGGTCTCACACGGGTGGATCAGCTCATAACGGGGGACAGATGGAAGTCGTTCTCAGAGCTCAGGGAAGAATTTGATCTTCCTGAACATTATTCGTGGCGCTTCATACAGCTCAGACATTGCCTGTCGAGGCATCTAGGGAACCCCTCCCGGTGACTTATGCAATCCCCGGCACTCCAATATCTGGAAACCTGGGGTCAATTGAAGGGGGCTGTATCTGGACTACAGGCATTGTTAAACCGACATCTCTTCTCACTCCCCCTCCTTAATTCCCTCAAGAATAAGTGGCAGGCACGTTTACAGATCGACTATGACCTAGAGGGTTGGGCAGACTTAATTGAGGCCAGAGACCGTGGTGCTCAGGAAGCCCCCTTGAAATTCTGTCTTTTTACAACATTACATGATTAGTACTAGACTCCCCAGATACTGTTTACTGCAGGATTACTGTCTCACACATCCTGCTGGAGATGCCCGCACGCCCGTTGTGATTTGCCCCAAATTTTACATGATTGCCCGGCCATTCAGCCTTTTTGGCAGTCAGTGGGGGACACTCTTAGAGAAGCATTACCCTTGCCGTCTCCCCGCACCCCTTCCCTTCTACTGCTGCATGAAACTGGAGGGCTCTATGATCTCTCCCGACCACAATGTCGTTTATTGCACACCACAGTGGCCACAGCAAAACTATGTATTCTCAGGCATTGGCGTGCAGCAGCCGCCCCTTCTCATGAGGAATGGATCACTGCAGTGTACCAGGCAGCCTCCCATGACCGACTCATATATGACTTACAGGATAGAGCAAACGTGTTTTTACAAACGTGGTCGCCCTTTCTCTCTGAGTCAGTGAGCCGAGTACTTCCTATGAGAGGTCGCAATATACCTGCCCGGACGGGCTCCGCTTCTCTGATCCATTTGCTATTACTCGTCAGTTTGTTCTCCCCCTTTCAGTTCTGTGTCAGCCTCCGTTGAATGCAAGCCCGCACTCTATCAAGAGTGTACAGATCATCTATTCCTTTCTTTTTCCTTCCCCTTCCCCTCTTTATTCCTTCATCCCCTATGTTATCCTCGCTAATTTCATTATTTATTTTTTTCCATGTCCTCATTGTTTCTCCTATTCTATGTCCATTGTTCTGCCCCCTTTCCCCATCTGTGTAGTTCTTCCCCCCCTCGGTCACTACCACTACCACTACCATTACTATTATCATTATCAATTTCTTTCTCATACACATTTTCACTTTCGTCTTTGCCCTCTTTCTTCTTATTCTCACTCTCTCTCCCATCCTATTTTTTCCCATTCCTCCCCTTGGCACGTTTTTCTTCACCACACCTTTGTTGTTTTCTTTTCTTTTTTATTGAATAACCATAGTTACACCCCTCTCTCTCTGTTATTCTGGTTTGTGTATTCCTTCTCCTTCAGATAACCCCCCATTTGTTTATGACCCTTCCATATCCGGCTTCGTCATCACTCGGCACGAGAGCTCAACATACCTTACACTCGGACTTACCAAGGTCCTCCTAAGTGTACGCACAGAAGCTTTACTTTGGACGAGACCTCTTCCCTTTAAACACTTGATTACTATTGATGTGTAACACTTTGGATGGTTTCTTCAGGTTACACCATACTTACACAGGTACCATCGACACCTGTGTCTCATGGATACTCAACTTACCTACTAGCCATATAGCCTTGACAAAGTCACGGATGTGACGAAACACGCGTTGGCTGTGCCTGTTTGACTGCATTTCTACTTTTACGAAAATCTGTGCCAATAAATGACTTTCTGGAACACCAAGAGGAATACTGATCATTTACGTTCACAGTTTCTACATGCAATCTCTTACCTGTATTCTCTTCAATCGATACATTGTATGTGAGTGCTGTGGTCTCCACTGTTCTTTAGACCCTTCCATATTAGTCTCCTCTAGCATCCAGGGATGTCTATTTTTAATGCCCGTATTACTCTCGCTGTGGAGATTTTACACTTCTGTTCTCCCTCCTTTCTCATGTAGATCCCCTTTCAGGTTTCTCCCGCCCCATTCCAAGGGAAGTATATTGTTCTTTCGTGCAATATACCTGGGACGCTGTTCTTTTCCCTTAGCTGAAATCTTCTGGCTGGTGGTCTCCCAGAGTTACCTTTTCTCCATAATTCGTCATCCTCCCATACCATCCTAATGCTTCACGTCACTGTCGATTACCCAGTGAAGGGATGACTAGAGAGGACAGGTTTGTTAGATTCTTTGGGAACACCTACGTCCCGGTCCTCTATTGGGGCCAGGGGCAGATCAGACAGAGAATGTTATTATGTTATTATGCTAGAATTACGGTACTGTACCAGTGTTATGCCATTGTGTTAATGTGTTCTTGCTTTATTGTTTTATTGTATCAGGGTAAAGTATTAGTGTATTCTTGTACTATTGTACTATGATTATTTTCTATACGCTATGTTAACACTAATTGTATGCCTTGGACGTAGATATTTTCCTAATTTGCATGTTATCTTTATTTGTGTGGTTACGTCAGACTTTCAGATGTATAAGGTACACAAGTCTTGAAGACGTGTGGTTTGCTTTTTGTATACTGTTTTGGACTATGAAAATAAAAAAAATGCAACACAAAAAAAATGTGGAAAATGTGTTTATTTTCATTTTATATTTGTTGTGGAATGCTAGGTCTATAGGGTTGGGAAGTTATTTAAGTAATAGTTAATTAAAAATTAATTATTATTGTTAAACAACTATTTAATTAATTTTGAAAATAGAAGTTATGGACTAGTTATTTTTGCAGTTATATATTAGATTTAGCTGTGAGGTTTTTGGGGTACAGGGTGGGAAGTTACCTAATTGATAACTGAATAGCAATTATTTATTAGTTGATCATTATTTTTTTATTCAATATTTTTTAGTTATATTTTACTTTTGGGTTGCTAGGTTTGTTGGGGTACAGGGTGCGACATTACTTAATTTATAACTGAATTACAATTATTTATTATTAATTAATAACTATTTTTTATTAAATAGTAGTTGATTAATTGATTGTTGTTACAACATATATAAATGTATCTTTTTAATGTATTTATTTTTTTAAATAATAGTTTAATCGTTTTTTCTAATTTCATGAGATTAGTCATATACTTAATGTGTTTGAGGTGAAGTATTTTCCCTACTCTTGCTTAGACTGCAGTAGGAATAGTAAAACAAACCTCTTTGCCGTTCAACACTTTCTCTAATATTGCACTGTTTAGGGTGGGAATATTAAATTTCCCCCCTTCAAAACCCAATGCTTTTCCTACTGGGGCAGAGACTAAAGTGGGAATAGTAAAGTGTACCCCTCTAAAGTCCAACACTTTCTCTACTGCTGTACGGAGGGGAATAGCAAATTTCACCCCTCCAAAATCCAACGCTTTCCCTGCTCTTGCACAGACTGGAGTGGGAACAGTAAGTTTTACCTGTCCAAAGTCCAACACCTTCCCTACTGATGCACTGACTTGAGTGGGAATAGTACATTTTACCCTCTGTAGTCTAAAGCTTTCTCTAATGTTGCACAGACTGGAGTGGGAATAGTAAATCTGACCTCGCCAAAGTCCATCACTTTCCCTACTGTTGCACTGTTTCGACTGGGAATAGTACATTTTACAGCTCCAAAATCCAACACTTTCCCTACTCTTGCCCAGTTTGGAATGGGAATAGTGCATTTAGCCCTTCCAAAGTCCAACACTTTCTCTACTGTTGTGTAGACTGGAGTAGGAATTGTAAATTTGACCCCTCCCAATTCCAATACTTTCTCTACTGTTGCTTGGACTGGAGTGGGAATAATACATTTTAGTCCTCCGAAGACCAATGCTTTCCTTATTGTATATATACAAAAAAGCAACAAAAAAACAACACACCAGGCCATCACTCACAAGTAGGGTTAATGCTCATTTACTCAAACGAGTTAAAGAAGAGATGCGTTTCAGCAAGCGCCTTCGTCAGCGTTAGCATTCCATGCTGTGAGGCTCAGTTAAATACAAAACCAAATAAACCATACAGGGCACTTACATTTTACACAACTTCATGTGGTTTCCCTATGTGTGGTGCTACCAATTGGAAATGTGTGAATAATTTTTATGGCATTAATACGATTGCATGTTGGGGGTTGTGTGCCTTTGTTTTTACCACTTCATGTCAGAATATTTGAGATATCAATCAACACATTGCTTTGGTATACATATGAAAGGTAATTTATTCTGTGTAATACTCTTTAGAGTGCAATGAATAAGATTTTTCATTTTAAGATGGCGACTGCTTTAAGATAGTTTTTGTTATGTATTTGATGGTAGTCCTTCTTTGTTTGCTATTTGAGACTTTCAACCAATGAATGGTTTTGTATTTAATTGGACCTCACGGTGTGGAATGCTAACAGTGACAAAGGAGCTTGCTAAAACATGTCTGTTCTTTAACTCATTTGAATAAACAAGCATAAACCCTTACCGTGAGTGCTGGCCTGGTGTTTTTGCTGAAGCATTGATTTATGACCATAAGTCCACTCTCATGAGGTCTGGCACATGCCCATGAAACATTTATATTACCTAGTGGCAGTCGCCACTAGTAGTTATAGTTAGGACCATGTTTCCAAATAAAAAGTGTTTTTGACTTACCTATATCTCTGACACCATTTGATGAATCTTTCATAAATTTTCCCAAAAAAAGTGTGCTGGTGATTTGTGTTGCACAGAAAGTTTCGGGGTGATCTATCAAGCGGGGGGCGAGAAAAAGGGGGGTAAAAGTGTTGCATTTCCCATGTTAATTCCCATAGGACCTTTAGACATGACTACAGCCCGAATCACTGGACGGAATTACCTTAGATTTGGCAGAAAGTTAGCTTTCGGTGCGCAGATTATGCTTTCACATATTTGGTGGAAATCCATTGAGTACTTTTGGAGATAATAAAGGGAAAATAAATTTGTATAGTTCTGGCCATGACGACTTAGCGAATAATGACGAGTTTGTGCAGGAAATGTACAGCTCTGATTGGCTGCCAACACTTCAAACCAGGAAGTGTTGGAGGCCATCTTGGGCCTCGGCTTCAGCCAAGTCCCAGAAAAAAAACAAAAAGAAAAAAAAAACAGGGGGCCAGGGTGTAGTCACCCTGACCCCTTAGCTCTGGTGCTTGGGTCCCAGAGGGACCCTTCTCCTAGAGCTAAAAAGCATTTTAAAACTTTTTTCTGCTGTGATTCACGGCTGATCCAGTGAAAATTTAAAAAAAGAATCTGTGCTTCTTTATTCAGAAGCCCTAGGAGTGGTCAAGTCCTGGGGCATTGCTAATTTATTGCTGGGGGCTGCCTGGCTACCCCGCAGTCCCATGGACTGCCTCCTCCCCAGGGCTTTACACAAATATTATGCGGGCCCCATGAACCCACCCTGCAACCCCAGAGACCACCACCTCCCCAGGGCCTTAGAGAAATATGGTGCGGGGGTGCACCCTGCATCCCCGGGCCCTCCACCTCACCCAGGGCTTTAGAGAAATATGGTGTGGGGGGCACGTGCCCCCCTTGCAGCGCCGGGCACCATTATCCCCCTGGGGCTTTAGAGAAATATGGTGCCTGTAGGCCGCATGCCCCACCTCCCCGCAGCCCCCAGGACACCACCTCCCCAGAAATTTAGAGATATATGATGTGGGGGCCACCCGAGCAGTCCTGGGGACCCACCTCCCTGGGGATTTACACAATTATTATGCTTGGGTCACGGCCTCTGCACAGCCCCTGGGACCACCATTTTCCCAGGGCTTTAAAAAAAAGAAGGAAGGCGGTCCATTTCAGATCCCCGCAGCCCAGGGGACCACCACCTTTCCAGGGCTGTGTAACATTGGAAGGGATCTGTGCGGCCCCCTCGAGGAGCCAATGATGTCTTGGGACTGTCAACCCCAGGGCCTGTTCCTGCTATGCCGGGGGTGCCCACGCCCAGGACATAGCTGTTTGCTTTTGCTTGGTGAGAGCTCACAGCCCACACCAAGCAAAAGCAAATATGTCTGCTTTCTGTCAAACAGGTCCGGCTGTCAGAAAGCCGAGTTTTCATCTGTCTTCCCTGCATGCAAATATGGTTGCAGGGAAGACAGGTAAAAACATTTCTCCCAGAAGCAGGGAGCTGCTTTTAATAGCAGCTCCCTCTTCCCTCCTGCAGGATGTGGGGAACCGGCTAGGACTGCTAGGGCCTTGAGGCTCCCCCCACGGTTCTGTCTCTCTCTCTTCCATCCCTTAATGGGATGAGAGAGAGAGAGAGACAGAGTGCTTGTCATTGCATGGTCTCTCCATGCAATGATTTCAAAGAGCTAGACTAGCAAGATGTGTAGTTTGAATGTTATAGTTATGTTTTGATGCAAAGCAGAACAGAGTCTCTTCTGACTTACTGGTAAAGCTCTTGGACTCACAGACCCACTCAGACACTCACAGACCCACTCAGACCCTCGTCCACCCAGTCACAGCCCCACTCAGATCCCCACGCACCGACTCACAGACTCACTCAGACCCTCATGCACCCATTTGCAGACCTACTCAGACTCTCACACACTCACTCACAGACCCACTGGCACCCTCATGCCCCCACTCGCAGACCTGCACAGACACTGATGCACCCACTAAGGCACTGATGCATGCACTCTCACACTCAGACAGAAACTCTCACAGCCACTCTCATCCCGAGATACACCCTCTCACACCTATTATCACACCCAGAGAGACAGGTGGGGCCAACTCCCTCCGTGCACAGCCAAAGGGCTCTGAGCAGTGTAGGGTTGGGTGGTTAGGGGGTTGGCCGCAAGGACTGGCTGGAGGTCAGGCCTTGCGGACAACCCCTGCCACTCGCAGATGAAGGCAATGCACGGTGCAAGGTTGGGTGCTTATAGAGGGTTGGCCTCAGGCGGCCAGGCCCTGTGGCCAACTGCCACCGCACATGGCCTTTGACTGGGCATGGCGATTGTCTGAGTAATGTATAGTAAAGAAAATTTCTTTACGTTAAAAAAGAAAGTCACTGAAAAAAATAAAGGTTACAGGGACGTTATCGTTAGGAAGTAGAATGAAAAAAAACATAGAAATTCCCTGAAAACACCAAAGGTTATCGGGAGGTTATAGCTAGGCTCACATTTTAAACATACAAAACCATAAACATTCACCTGTTATAGTTAAAGTTCAAGTGGAATTACACTTCACCTGCCGACCTGTCAGAGTCACCAGATCCTCAGGGTCCGTGCACGTTTCCAACACTTCCACCACAAGACAGCTCCAATACTCTGATTAGATTTATCACAGAGTCTAAGAGAGTCCAAGTGGGGAAAAGGGGATTAGGACGGGAACAGCTGGGAAGGAGACCTGTAGGAAGCAAAAGGTTAAAACACAACATCACAATTACATCTCATGAAATCAGTACCATGCTACAACTCTAAGCTTCGTCTTTTCCGAAAAACATGAACAACCCTAGAATAATCCTAAAACTGACTAGGCTTTAGATGACCGAATACCTGAGGAGGAAACAGGAAAAGTTAAATAGGACTTTCAGATTCAAGTACTTTCTTTAGCATGAGAATCAGGAAACAGTCTGAGCAATTTCTAAACAACCATATGAATCTCCTTTTAGGAATACATATCAGGAACACACAGAATTACCTCTAGAACTCTGGTATTGTGTTGTGTTCATCTCAGAAAAAACATTGGGAAGTAAATTGCGCACACTGAAGATTTTTATATGAGTATTAAACACCATAAAGGTTTGTGCACCATGAAATCACACAACGTAGATTCAAGGAATAAATCACGCGACGTGTCAACTTGAAATGCTACCAAGAAAATGTCTTAGAATGGTAGCGCACAGTAACTTACATTATTTATACACGAGGAAAGAATTGCGCGTCTTGCCGATTCAAATGCCACCATACAAAAGCCAAGAAATGGTAGCGCACAATGAATAACATGAAAAAACACTCAAGGAAAGAATCGCGCGTGTTGCCGATTCGAATGCCACCATGTAAATGCCAGAAAATGGTAGCGCACAATGAACAGCATGAATTACACACGAGAAGTGAATTGCGCGTTTCGCGGATTTGAATGCCACCATGGAAATGTCCAGAAAAGGTAGCGCGCAATGAACAACAAAGTTAAATGCTCATGAAACGAGTTGCACGTCTTGCCAACTCGTAAAAACACCATGTAAATGTCAAGAAATATCAGCGCGCAATGAACAATAATGTAATAACGAAGTCAAATCTTTATGGAATAAATTGCGCGTCCTCCCTATTTGCAAACCACCATACAAATGTCAAAAAATGGCGGCGCACAAGTAATCTGTTATTCATTTAAGAATTAAAATCAAGAATATGAAGATTCTCAATTACGGTGTTGGGAAATGTCCAAACACCGTCTTACCGCCTGGAAACAGTGATCACCAATGAGAGATGAGTGCAGAAGACTGGAAAATCCAAATAGGCCGCCGGGACAGGAGCTCAGGAAGAAGCTGCTGCTCTGCACCGGGACCTCTGAATAGTGAGCACTGGAAGTTGGGCTGACTCTCTTTTATAGAGTCTTGGCCCAGCCTAGAACCACGCCTAGGCATGTTGCAGGGAAAGTCTCCAGAAGGCCCTGGAAAGGGAGCACACCCTAACACACTCTGAATGTCTGCAGCAACACATTGTAAATGTACAGTATTTATAAGCACCTTAAAAATAAATCTTTTGGATGGAATTCTGCAATGCAAAAGGTTAAACAATAACATATCATCACAATGCAAAAATTACTTTATCTTGCGAGTGTTGGGTTTTTGCATTCTTGATGCCCGTAGAGCGCGCACTGTCCTGGTGTTGACAGTACTCCCCTCTCCCAGGCGCGCTCTAGGGCCTGGTTTATCTGGATTGAGACGATGAAAGCGTCTCACAAGTACTGGAGCATGAACATCAGATGCGGAAACCCATGAATTACTTTCAGGGCCATAACCTTTTCATGAGATTAAGTACCATAGGTTACGCCCTCTCAGTTTAGAGTCCAACACTTTCTTGACTTCATATTCTTCTTCCCCCTGTACTAGAACAGGAGCTGGATGAGGGTGGACCTTTTGGACTGCCTTTTTTAAGAGGGAAGTATGGAACACTGGATGAATCCGTAATGATTTTGGCAATTGTAGTTTATAGGTCACAGGATTGATTTGCTGAAGAACAGTGTAAGGACCTATAAATTTGGGGTTGAACATGTGCTTCGTCTTGAAGTCTATATGTTTTGTGGAAAGCCACACTTTCTCACCAGGTTGATACTGCGGTCCCTCACAATGTTTCTTGTCATAATGCTTTTTGTATTTTTGTTTGGCTTTTTCTAAATGTTGTTGAATCGATTTCTGAGTTTGATGCAAATGTTGAATGATTTCTGACACAGCTGGAGTGAGAGAGCTTTCTTGAGGAATTGTGATGGGCAAGGTGTCAGGATGATAGTCAAACAAACCAAAGAAGGGTGTAACGCCAGTAGAAGTGTGGAAGGAGTTGTTGTAGGCTAACTAAGCTAACCTTGAGCATTGATGTCCATGAATTAAGTGCTTTTTCAGCGTAAGCACGTAGGTATTGCTTCAAAGTCTGATTTAGGCTCTCCGTTTGACCATCTGTTTGAGGATGGTGGCTAGTAGATAGGGTAGATGTCACTTGGAGTGTTTTACACCATGTCTTCCAGAAGTTGGAGGCAAATTGCGATCCCCGATCGGAGAGGATCACTTTTGGCAGTCCATGATAACGAACCACTCTATTCAGTAAGATAGTTGCCAGTTCACTAGAGGTGGGTAATTTCTTACAGGCAATGAAATGTCCATATTTCGTGAGACTATCTACTACCACCAGAATTACTGAATGCTGTTGTACCACTGGCAGACCTGTAATAAAGTGTAAAGAGATGTGTTCCCACGGATGACTTGGGTTTGGGAGTGGGTGTAACAACCCTTTCGGTTTTGAATGACTTGTTTTAGTGCGAGCACAGACTTCGCAGTTGTTTACCATTGTTTTTACATCCTTTGTTAAGGTAGGCCACCAAAAATAGCGTTGGATTAATTCAAGAGTTTTAGGAGTACCAGGGTGACCTGCTGTAGGTATAACATGCAACCAATGAAACACTATCTTGCGAAGTTTGGTAGTGGGCACAAACAAACGAGCATCGTAAAAGGGTAATCCTTGCTTGATTGATCTTTTCAGATCTGCTTGGGCCCACGCCTGCCATTTTTCAACAGTGAATGAATTGCGGATGTCTTCAACAAAATCTTCTGTTTTTATGATACATAGGACCTTGTCAGGAGCAATGATAGCTCTGGAGGTTTGAACTGCAGGCAATGTGGTAGACTCTTGGCGGGACAAGGCATCAGCTTTGCAATTATCTTTACCAGGCCGGAAGGTTACCACAAAATCAAACTCGGCAAAAAACAGCATCCAGCGTAATTGCCGAGGAGTCAAAAGTCTGGCAGAACTCATGAATTGAAGATTGCGGTGATCAGTATATACTGTGACAGTATATTTAGCTCCCAACAAATGATGTCTCCATTCTTTAAAGGCGTCACGAATCGCCAGAAGCTCTTTTTCAGCAATGACATAGTTCTGTTCGGCTTCGTTCAACTTCCGAGACATGTAAGCTACAGGATGACGCTGACCAGTGTCTTTGTTTTGTTGTGACAAGACTGCTCCTATCGCCACATCTGAAGCATCAGCTTCCACTATGAAAGGTCGATCCGCATCTGGATGAGTCAAGACTGGGGCAGTGGAGAAAGCTTCTTTCAAAGTTGAAAAGGATTGGTCTGCTTCTGGGGACCATACACATTTTTCTTTCTTTCTTAATAACTTAGTAATTGGAGCCACTGTCTGGGAGAAATGATTGATGAACCTCCGGTAAAAATTTGCAAAGCCCAGGAAACATTGTACATCACGAACAGACTTTGGGATGGGCCATTCAGATCCGGCTTTTACTTTCCTTTCTTCCATCACCATACCTTGAGGGGTAAGGATAACCCCTAAAAACTCAACTGTGTTAACATGAAACTCACACTTGGTAAGCTTGCAATATAAATGGTGTTTACGAAGGGCTGCCAAAATTTTCTTGACATGTTGAACATGTTCATTCTCATTGTCTGAGTAGATCAAAATGTCATCAATGTAAACTATGGCAAAGATTTCAAGGTACTCTCTAAGAACGTCATTTAAGAAAAATTGAAATGCTGCTGGAGCATTGCACAGACCAAAAGGCATGACGGTGTATTCAAAAAGGCCATATCTTGTTTTGAATGCCGTTTTCCATTCGTCACCCTCTCTCATTCTGACCAAATGGTAAGCACCTCGAAGATCAAGCTTCGTGTAGATTTTTGCTTTCTTTACTTGTTCCAGTAAGACCGGAATTAGAGGCAAAGGATATTTGTTCTTGATGGTGATTTTATTGAAGCTCCTATAGTCGATACAAGTTCGAAGCTCTCCGTTCGCTTTTGGAACAAAAAACAAAGGAGAAGATGTGGGAGACTTAGAGGGGCGAATGAAACCATTCTCTAAGAATTTATCCAAGTATTTTCTTAAATGTTGATTTTCATGTTCTGACAGGGCATACACACGACAGTTGGGAAGTATTCCCCCTGGGACTAGATCAATTTGACAGTCATAAGATCTATGAGGAGGTAAGTTCTCTGCTTCCTTCTCATCAAATACATCTTCATAAGACGAATACTGTTTGGGCAACTGAACTTCTTTCTCTGCGGCGGTAGCTATGTAAGAAGGGCGAACTTCCGATTCTTGAGTCCTTTGGAGACAATGTTCTTTACATAGCACTGATGAGAACACGATCTTTCGTTCAGCCCAATTAATCTCTGAATTGTGATGAGTTAACCATGGCAAGCCAAGGATGATCCCATACTGGGGAGCATGGATCACGTCAAGGATGAGTTCCTCTTTATGTTTCTTTCTTTAATTTTTACCTTCACAAATTATTGTCAAGGGGACAGTCTGAAGAGTTATCGGACCTCCAGTCAAGAGTTTTCCATCAACTGCCTGGATGGTTTCTGGAGTCTTCTTTTCAATACATGAGATCCCCCATGCACGAACCAATTGGGCGTCAACAAAGTTTCCGGTAGCCCCAGAGTCAAGTAGAGCCTTCTTGAAATAGGTCTTTTTCTTGACCTGAACTCTTATTCCCAATTTTAGATGTTTGGATTGTGAAGGATCCACGGTGACACCCAAGAGCAACCCTTCTCTGCAACTTGGGTGCTTTAGATTTTCCGACTCGACTGATGCATTGGTTGCAACTTTCTGAACTGGGCCTCGCTTGCTCTTTGTTTTGATTGGACAATCTTTGGCGAAATGACCTTTCCGCCCACAATAGAGACATTGCCCATTTTTTCTGCGTAGATCCTTTTCGTCTTTGGTCAATGGTCTCCTGATGGTTCCAATTTCCATCAGTTCCGGAGTTCTTTCTCTCGGAGTTCTTGAGTCTTTGTTATCATGAGCATGCCAAGAATGTTTTTCAGTCTATTTATGTGTTCCTTTTCGTTCATTTAAACGATGATCAAGCCTCAAGACAAGGTTTATTAAATCTTGACAGTTTGCAGGTTGTGGGTCAATTCGCGCTAAGATGTCTTTTAGCTCCTCTTTGAGTCCCCTGTAAAACAAGGCTGCTTGTTTTTCTTCAGGCCAGGATGTCTCAGTGACCAGCCGATTAAAGTTGGCTAAATATGACACTAAGTCCTGATTCCCTTGGCGTAAGTCTAATAATTCACGATCTGCAGACTGTGTTACAGTTCTACGATCGAAAACTCTCTCAAATTCACAGGGGACTATTTTTACGCACAAGAGGAATAGCCCAGGTAGCTGCATCTCCAGACAGATATGACAACAAGAAAGCTACTTTAGACTGGGCATCGGGAAAGTATGTGTCTGCAGGTGAAGTGAAGTTCCACTTGAACCAGAAAAGATTGCGCTTTCAAGGGATCACCTGAGAAGCGTTCTGGGGGAGCTAAAGGAATGGCTGAAGGAACATTGAGGGAAATGTTAGTCGGACTACCTCCAGAAGTCTGAGAAGAAGTACCTGGCCGAGACACACCTGTGGGACTTTGTTCTTTCTTCTCAACCTTATTCTGTAACTGACTCACCCTCTCAGCTAGACTATTTGTCAAATCCTTTGATGATACCACTTCTGACTGGAGCTGGGTGATAGCCTTGACTAGCTCGTCCAGTGTGGCCATGCTGAGAACATACACAAACCAGGAGGATAATAATTTGTGGGCTCACTATTCTGTCAGAGTCACCAGATCCTCGGGGTCCGTGCACGTTCCCAACACTTCCACCACAAGACAGCTCCAATACTCTGATTAGATTTATCACAGAGTCTAAGAGAGTCCAAGTGGGGAAAAGGGGATTAGGACGGGAACAGCTGGGAAGGAGACCTGTAAGAAGCAAAAGGTTAAAACACAACATCAAAATTACATCTCATGAAATCAGTACCATGCTACAACTCTAAGCTTCGTCTTTTCTGAAAAACATGAACAACCCTAGAATAATCCTAAAACTGACTAGGCTTTAGATGACCGAATACATGAGGAGGAAACAGGAAAAGTTAAATAGGACTTTCAGATTCAAGTACTTTCTTTAGCATGAGAATCAGGAAACAGTCTGAGCAATTTCTAAACAACCATATGAATCTCCTTTTAGGAATACATATCAGGAACACACAGAATTACCTCTAGAACTCTGGTATTGTGTTGTGTTCATCTCAGAAAAAACATTGGGAAGTAAATTGCGCACACTGAAGATTTTTATATGAGTATTAAACACCATAAAGGTTTGTGCACCATGAAATCACACAACGTAGATTCAAGGAATAAATCACGCGACGTGTCAACTTGAAATGCTACCAAGAAAATGTCTTAGAATGGTAGCGCACAGTAACTTACATTATTTATACACGAGGAAAGAATTGCGCATCTTGCCGATTCAAATGCCACCATACAAAAGCCAAGAAATGGTAGCGCACAATGAATAACATGAAAAAACACTCAAGGAAAGAATCGCGCGTGTTGCCGATTCGAATGCCACCATGTAAATGCCAGAAAATGGTAGCGCACAATGAACAGCATGAATTACACACGAGAAGTGAATTGCGCGTTTTGCCGACTCGAATGCCACCATGTAAATGTCAAGAAAATGTAGCGCGCAATGAACAACAAAGTTAAATGCTCATGAAATGAGTTGCACGTCTTGCCAACTCGTAAAACATCATGTAAATGTCAAGAAATATCAGCGCGCAATGAACAATAATGTAATAACGAAGTCAAATCTTTATGGAATATATTGCGCGTCCTCCCTATTTGCAAACCACCATACAAATGTCAAAAAATGGCAGCACACAAGTAATCTGTTATTCATTTAAGAATTAAAATCAAGAATATGAAGATTCTCAATTACGGTGTTGGGAAATGTCCAAACACCGTCTTACCGCCTGGAAACAGTGATCACCAATGAGAGATGAGTGCAGAAGACTGGAAAATCCAAATAGGCCGCCGGGACAGGAGCTCAGGAAGAAGCTGCTGCTCTGCACCGGGACCTCTGAATAGTGAGCACTGGAAGTTGGGCTGACTCTCTTTTATAGAGTCTTGGCCCAGCCTAGAACCACGCCCAGGCATGTTGCAGGGAAAGTCTCCAGAAGGCCCTGGAAAGGGAGCACACCCCAACACACTCTGAATGTCTGCAGCAACACATTGTAAATGTACAGTATTTATAAGCACCTTAAAAATGAATCTTTTGGATGGACTTCTGCAATGCAAAAGGTTAAACAATAACATATCTTCACAATGCATAAATTACTTTATCTTGCGAGTGTTGGGTTTTTGCATTCTAGATGCCCGTAGAGCGCGCACTGTCCTGGTGTTGACACGACCACATACTTTCCCCGATGCCCAGTCAAAAGTGGCTTTCTTGTTACATCAGTGTTTAACTGTTATAGAGTTATCTCAAGTAACTATAACTCGTGACCTAAGGTAACTATAACTCGCGTCCCCACCGTGCACGGTTTAATCCCAAAAAGTTTACTACAAATATAACATTGATATCAGTGATGTTATCAAAGATGTCATGGGTGCTGTAATTTATGGGGTAATTATCAGTGCATGGTGAGGGCGTGAGTTGTAGTTACCATAGGGCATGAGTTATAGTTACTTGAGATAACTCTATAACAGGTGAATTTCAGTGGTTTTGTACGTTTAAAATGTGAGCCTATCTATACCGTCCCTGTAACCTTTGTTTTTTTCAGTGAATATATGCATATATTCACTGAAAAAAACCAAAGGTTACTGGTAACCCTGTAATCTTTGTCTTTTTCAGTGAATATATATGTATATATAAAAAAAACAAGGGTTGCAAGGACGGTATAGTCGGTTCTGAATTTACATGCACAAAGCTATAGAAATTCAGTTGTTAGAGTTATTTCAAGTAACTAAAACTCATGCCCTACCGTAACTATAACTTGTGCTGTTGCCGTGCACAGCTAATTACCTCATATATTAGATCAGTTATTACATCTGCTATGGCATCATTGATATTATCACTGTAACATTTGCAATACAATTATTGATGAGAAAACCGGGCATGGTGGGGACCAGAACCTAACTATAAAGTCCCTATCTTTCTATCTATCTATCTATCTATCTATCTATCTATCTATCTATCTATCTATATATATAATTTTTTTTCACTAAAAAAACCAAAGGTTACAGGGACGTTATAGTTAGGTTCTGAATTTACTCATACACTATCATATAAATTCAACCGTTAGAGTTCTTTCAAGTAATGAAAACACACACCATTAGGTAACTACAACTCGCACCTTCACCATGCACCAATACTTTTAATGCAAATGTTGCAGTGAGAAAATGAAAGATGGCATAGAATATTTCATCAATTATGTAATATGTGGAGTAATTAGCTGTACATGGAGAATGCATGAGTTATAATTACCTTATGGTGCGAGTTTTCGTTACTTGAAAGAACTTTCTATTTCTATGTTTTTTATAGAGTATAATCATTTTAATTGCTATACGTGAATCCAACCACCATTGCCAATGGCCTTCAGCTGTGCACGGCAGCAGTTGACCACAGGGCCTGGCCTGTGGCCAGGCCTTGAGGCCAGCCCCCAATAAACACCCAACCTTGCATGGCCTTCTCCTGTGCGCAATAGTGGTTGCATGCAAAGGCTGGCCTGCAGCCAGTCCCTGCAGCCAACCCCCCCTAACCACCTAACCTGATGTTGTGCTCGGCCCTTTGCCTATGCACAGTGGAAGTTGGTCGCGGCCTCTCAGGGTGTGAGAATAGGTGTGAGAGGCTGTATCTGGGGGTAAGAGTGGCTGTCAGAGTGTCTGTTTGAGAGTGCGTACATCAGTGTTTAGCGGGTGCATCAGTATGTGCACAGGTTTGTGAGTGGATGCATCAGGGTGTCAGTGGGTCTGAGAGTGGGTGTGTGATGGATGAGTGGGTGTGTGAGTGAGTGCATAACTGTCTGAGTGGGTCTGAGTGGGTGCGTGAGGGTCTCACTGAGGCTGTGAGTGAGTGTATGAGAGTCTGAGTGGATCTGTGAGTGGGTGCATGAGTGTCTGAGTGGGTCTCTGAGTGGGTGCATGAATGTCTGAGTGGGTCTGTGAGTGGGTGTGCAAGTGTCTGAGTAGGACTGTGAGTGGGTGCATATGTGTCTGAGTGGGTGTCTGAGAGGGAGAATTGATTTAAAGACAGGCAGAGAGAGAGAAAGAAAGTGAAAGGGAGAGAGAGAGTTTTTTAGGCGGGGATGTCTGATATACTTAGAATTAGTTATTTGTCTCCAATTTGAAATAAAAAATGTATTTGTTTTTTAAGAAATATAATCTATTTTTTTATTAAAAAAAGAAAAGAAAAGAAAATGAGTCCAGCTGGACCTGCAGCCTGAGCTATGGGGTTTATTAATTAATTTATTTTTTTAGCCCTTTGTGGGCTTTCAGGGACCATGAGGGAGCCCTCAAGGGCTCCCCACAGTCCCTAATCATTTATTTATTTTAAAAAAAAAAAAGCCCTCAGGAGGTGGTAGTCCCCAGCGGAGCAGGGGGCCGCGCCCCCCTTGTATATTTTTAAATGGATGATCCAGGGAGGTGGTGGTCGCAATATAGTAATGCCCCCTGCACCTGGCCCACCTGGGGGCCTATAAAAAACATTAGCGCGGGAGGCTGCACTTGTTTTTTTACATTGTTTTGCTGCAAATTTGTGAATTTTGCCCCAAATTTGCTTAAAAATAGTCTTTTGCTCTCAGGTTCCGTTCTAGACCCCCCACCAATGGTAAGGGGTCAGGATGTCTCTACCCTGGCCCCTTTTATCTTTTTTTTAAAACTTTTTTACTGGTACTCGGCTGAAGCTGAGTCCCAAGATGGCTGCCAACACTTCCTGGTTTGAAGTGTTGACAACCAATCAGAGCTGTTCATTTCCCTGCACAAGCTTGTCTTTGTTCGCAAACACTTTGTGGCCAGAGATATGCAAATTTGAATTTCCCTAAATTTCTCAAAAACTATTGAACCATCTTGCACCATCTGCGGCCATGCGCAGCGGGAGTTGGCTGCAGGGTCTGGACTGTGGCCAGTCCCTGGGGCCAACCTGCCTAACCACCCAACCTCATGCTGCACACAGCATTTGGCCATGTGTGGCAGGAGTTGACCACAGGGCTTGTCTCTCTGGGTATGAGTATAGGTGTGAGAGTGGCTGTGAGAGTGTCTGTCTCCCCTGGCCAATTTCTACTTTGGAGACCCCATCTCCCAGGCCTACTACAATTCAATAGGGGTGCTCTCCCCTGGCTGATTTTGACCCCAGACACCATGTCCCCTGGGACCTGGGGTTACAAAATAGTTTTTTTAGGAGGGGGCTGCACGGCCCCCCTCCATGGCAAATATCAGCCCTGGGGATCCCATCCCTTGGGGCAAGGCCTTAACATTTATTTTTTGGGGAGGAGTGCCGGGCAGCCCCTCTCCCTGCTCTGATCTCAGCCCCAGGGACCTCATCCCCCAGCCTTAACATTGCTTATTTTTTAGGGATGGGGCCACATGGCCCCCCTCCCTAGGCCAAGCTCGGCCCTGGGGACCCCATTCCCTGGGGCCCGGGCTTATAAAATTGTTTTTTGGGGGATGGGGTGGCGCCCCCCCCTCCCCGTCAAATCTTGGCCCTGGGGACCCCATCCCCCCGGGCCTAGCTTTAACATTTATTATTTGGGGGAATGGCGCTGGGCAACCACCATCCCTAGACCAATCTCAGCTCCAGGCACCCCGTCCCCCAGGGCCTGGCCTTAACATTGTTCATTTTTTTGAGGAGAGAACTGCATGGCTCTCGGCCCTGGGAACCCCATCCCTGGGGCCAGGCCTTCACTAAACGAAGGAGGTGTCAACATCAGGGCAGTGCCGGCTCAACGGGCGACTAGAATGCAAAAACCCAGCACTTTCAAGATAACGTAATTTATACATTGTGCTGATATGCTGTTTAACCTTTTGCAATGCAGAGTTTTATCCTGAAGACTTATGTTCAAGGTACTTATAAATGCTGTTCATTTGCAATGTATTTCTGCAGGCTTTCAGAGTGTGTCAGGGTGTGGTTCCTTTCCAGGGCCTTCTAGAAGCTTTCCCTGCAGCATGCCTGGGTGTGGTTTGTGGGCTGGGCCAAGACTCTATATAAGGGAGCCAGCCCAGCTCCACGTGCTCACTATTCAGAGGTCCCGGTGCAGAGCAGCAGCAACTTCCAGAGCTCCTGTTCCGGAGGCCTACTTTCAGGCCTTGCCTTTTCACTTTTTTGGTGATTCTTGATCAGGGCGGTAAGACGGAGGTCGGGCTGGGTCCCCGATCCCATTCTTGAAGGCTTTCGAGTTCTTGGGCCTAATTTGCATGATAAAACAATTTTGCTCTTGTGCGTGTAAATGTGCACTTGGTGTTTCATGGCATTTACATAATAAGTCCCTTAAGTACAATTCCTATGGTGTTATAGAATTCATTCAGATTATTTTCTTGTCCTCATGCAAAAGACTATGCTTGAATTTGAAACGTAATTCTAGAAGGTTCTGATGTTTCTAGTCCAGGTGTAACTTTTCATTGAGAGGTTCATTGAAAAGTTGTATTAATCCTTCTTGATTCCTTCACAGGTAACCAGACGTCTTGAGGTCTAGTTATTTAGTCCATGCTTAAGTTATCCAGGGTTACAGTATGACAATGCTTAGAATCATAGTCTAGTAATGATTAATATGATAGAATCTTGATATTGTGTGTTTTAACCTTTTTGCTTCCTACAGGTCTTCTTCCCAGCTGTTCCCTACCTAATCCCCTTTTCCCCACTTGGACTCTCTTAAACTCTGTGACATTTTAATCAGAGTATTGGGGCTGTCTTGTGGTGGACGTGTTGGGAACGTGCGCAGACCCCGAGGCTCTGGTGACTCTGAAAGGACGGGGTCACGCGGCCTCTCCCTGGGCTGATTTTGACCCCAGGGACCCCATCAACCGGGGCCCAGCCGTCTCTCCTGGGTGCCCTCCAAGGCATCCAGTGGGTGGTGGAACCGCAGTAGCAAACCTGAATGGCCCTGCGGTCCTTGCCAGCTCCCCCCCTCCTGCTGGAGCCAACATTGCTGCCAAAGACAGGGAGCTGCTAAACATGCAGCTCCCTGTCTGTGAGAGCAATAGTTTCTCCTGTTTCCCTACCTGCATGTCTGGCAGGAAACCGCTGCTCTTAGTTTGACAGCTCTCACTTACTGGAAACAAAGTGTTAGCTCTGACTTGGCTGGAGCTGTCAGATCCCACAAGTCAGTGCAGACAGCTATGTCCCGGGGGTGGGCATCCTGGGACATAACAGGAGCCAGCCCTCGGACGTGGCGGTCACCAGGGCCATCTATGGCACCTCGAGGGGGCGCATCCTCCCTCAAACACTGTATTTGCCCCGTCGAGGCAGTAGCCCCTAGAGCTGCGGGGGGAGGGTTGTGCATCCCTACCCACATGTAATCAAAACAGCTCTGGGACGGTGGCTGTGCCCTGTGCTGTGACGGGGGCACACACACACCCCGCTAACCATTAAGCTAAAGCCCCGGGGAGGTAGCAGTCCCCAGAGCATATATAAGCCCATGAGTGGGGGTTCGTACATCCCTCCTTTATTTTTACATGCCCTGGGTATCTGTCGCACCCAATGGCTTTATTAAAACAGGTGTGGGTGACAGTGCTTGATTATTTTTTTTTTTAATTGCTGTGGATTTACAATCCTGTCACTTGCTGCAAAAACATGTTTTTAATATTTTTTCCCCTGGGGTCCTTCTGGGACCCCAGCACCAGAGCTAAGGGGTCAGAGTGTCCCTACTCTGGCTACTTGTCTTATTTTTATCTTTTTTCCTGACGCATTTCAACAAAATGCCTTGATCACAGGTGAGTGATTTAAAGTATACACGCCACAGGTGCTTATCAATCAAGTATCAGGTGACCCTATCGTAGAAGCATACATCTCCCATGATGCACCAATAGTGTTTTCTCAATGATTCTTTAGACTGTAGTATAATATTATTTGATTCTGCTTAATAGTGTCCAAACTACCACAATCACATTTCATGTTTATAACAGTGCATATAGTTTGTAGAAAATAAAGTGGCCACGTGCTTCTCAACAAAATTCAACCTCTCATGTGATTAGCTTTAGAAAACATCACTTGTTGTTGCTGCTGCCAAAATTATCTTTTCAATGCAAGGAAGTCTGTAAACTGCAGAGAAAGTGGAAAACCTCTCTCTCAGCTCTGTATCCACATCCCTTCTGGTTAAGTATCTTGTGTTGTATGGAGGCATGTGGGTAATTTGAATTACTATTTGTTAATTCAACCACCGCTTTGCACGGCCTTTGGCTGTGCACAACAGAGGTTAATTGCAGGGCCTGGCCTGCAGTTAGTCCCTACAGCCATACCCCTATAAGCACCTGTTAGACCTGACAGCCTTAGGGTGGTCGCCCAAAGCTTTTTGCCTGCCTCCCTCCACTTTTTGGACACTGTTTTTTCTGGTTTTTAGACTCTGCGCACTTTACCACTGCTAACCAGTGCTAAAGTGCATATTCTCTCTCCCTTTAAACATGGTAACATTGGATCATGCCAAATTGGACTATTTAATTTACTTATAAATCCCTAGTACTGTGCACTATATGTGCCCAGGGCCTGTAGATTAAATACTACTAGTGGGCCTGCAGCACTGGTTGTACCACCCACTTAAGTAGCCCCTTGACCTTGTCTCAGGCCTGCCCTTGCAAGGCCAGTGTGTGCAGTTTCACTGCCAATTCAACTTGGCATTTAAAAGTACTTGCCAAGCCTAAAACTCCCCTTTTTCTACATATAAGACACCCCAAAGGTATGCCCTAGGTAACCCCTAGAGCAGGGTGCTGTGTGGGTAAAAGGCAGGACATGTACCTATGCACTTTACATGTCTTGGTAGTGTATAACTCCCAAATTCGTTTTACACTGCTGTGAGGCCTGCTCCCTTCATAGGCTAACATTGGGGCTGTCCTCATATATTGTTTGAGTGGTAGCCGCTGATCTGAAAGGAGTAGGAAGGTCATATTTAGTATGGCCAAAATGGTGATATAAAATCCTGCTGACTGGTGAAGTTGGATTTAATATTATTATTTTAGAAATGTCACTTTTAGAAAGTGAGCATTTCTCTGCACTTAAATCTTTCTGTGCCTTACAATCCACGTCCGGCTGGGTTTAGTTGACAGCTCCTTGTGCATTCACTCAGACACACCCCAAACACAGGATACTCAGTCTCACTTGCATACATCTGCATTTTGAATGGGTCTTCCTGCGCTGGGAGGGTGGAGGGCCTTTTCTCACACAAAGGACTGCCACACCCCCTCCTGGAACCCAGGCAGACAGAATTAAACTGAAAGGGCACCTGGTGCACTTCTAAGCCACTCTTTGAAGTCTCCCCCACTTCAAAGACACATTTGGGTATATAAACAGGGCCTCTGCCCCTTACAACTCAGACACTTCCTGGAGAAGAAAGTTGTAACCAGAACCTGCATCCTGCTAAGAAAAACTGCCTGGCTGCCCAAAGGACTCACCTGACTGCTTTCTGTGAAGGATTGCTGCCTTGCTGTTGCCCTGCTGCCATGCTGCTCCCTGGCTGTGGTGAAGAAGTGCTCTCCAAAGGCTTGGATAGAGCTTGCCTCCTGTTCCCTGAAGTCTCAGGACCAAAAAGACTTCTCTCTTGCAACTGGACTCCTTGTATGGCAAAGATTTGACACACAGCTTGCTAAAAACGACGCACAGCCTGCCCCGCGGTGAGAAATTCACCGCACGGCGAACCGAAATGACGCAGCCCGACTTCGCAAGGAGAAGATCGAAGCGGTGCCTGAGTTGCGACCGGAACTTCGACTCACGGACCACCAGATCGATGCACAGCTGACCTGGTACGACGCGGCCCGACTTCCAGAGGGGAAATCGATGTAGCGCCTGCCGTGTGGAAGAAATTTCCACGCAACGCCCACCGGAACGACGCAGCACTTGTGACTCCGCTCCACAAGCCCAGGATTCCAAGCCAGACCCCGGGCATCTGAAGACCCCGCAACCCGAAGAGGATCCACGACCGAGCGCCGGAAATTGACGCACAGCCGTCCCTGCGTGGAAAGTAAATAATGCATCACTGTGTGCGGCCCAAGAAATCGATGCACACCCCCTTTGTTTCCACGATTCTCCTCCTCTGCGGCCCATTGCAGAGATTTTTCACGCGAACCAGGTACTTTGTGCTAAAAAGAGACTTTGCTTTTAAAAAGACTTAAGACACTTTATATCACTTTTCAGTGATATCTCTACATTTACATATTGCTTTGATTGTTTTGACCTGCAAATATCCAGATAAATATTATATATTCTTCTAAACACTGTGTGGTGTATTTTTGTGGTGCTATATTGTGTTATTGTATGATTTATTGCACAAATACTTTACAGATGTCCTTCAAAGTTATGCCTGACTGCACAGTGCCAAGCTACCAGAGGGTGGGCACAGGCTAATTTGGATTGTGTGTGACTTACCCTGTCTAGAGCAAGGGTCCTTGCTTGGACAGGAGGTAACCTGACTGCCAACCAAAGACCCCATTTCCAACACCACCCAATCATGTGTGGCACATGGCCTTTGGCCATTTGCAGCAAGGGGTAGCCACAAGGCCTGGGCTGCAGCCAGGTCCTGCAGCCAACACCTATGATGTTGTGTAGTGGAGGGTAGATAAGGGGAAGGTGTCTAGTCACATCTCACTCTACATCCATGGGGTCCATGCTGAGATATGTGGCTTCCAAAACTGTACTATGCAGACATCAGAAGTATAATGTGAAGACAACTTAGACTAATGATTACATAGTCCTACCATGGACTCCATAGGAGCTCCAGTTATAGCCACGAGCCCACAGCAGGTATGGGCTTGGTATCAGGGGCCACATGCGGTTCAACCTAACTCAGGAGGTCAGGGGGTGTCCACGTGAAGCACCCCCAATGCACCACCGCCACTCAAAGCCCAGTGCAAGCCAGTGTCTACAATGTGATGTGGGCCTGCAATGAAGGAGTTGTTACAGCCACGCCCTCCCACTCCCAGACATGGCTGATACACAAGTGGGATGCAGTTTCAATGTGGTTTGTCTGTCCTTACTCTAGTGGCCTGGGTAATTGTCAGCACACCAGGGGGTCCACATGTTCCAGGCAGTATCATCTCTAACAGGCATGTCAGCAGCAGAATGGCCACACCACTTTGCTAAGTTTATTTGCCAAGCCAGATAAGAGTGAGCCTCAGGATACATTGGACAAGGGGTCAGTGGTTGCCAATCATTGGTAGCTCTTAAGTGTAGAGTGCAGCACTGAAATCAGCTGGATTGTGAAGGATTGCTGGCTCTGGCTGTGGGATCTCACGCAAATGCGGGTCCAGGCTCTTTCCCTCCCCCCCCCCATAGATGAGGGGTTGAGATTTACTATTCCCATTCCAATCTTCACTATAATGAGGAACGTGTTGGACTTAAGAGGGGTGTCAGATTTACTATTCCAACTCCAAACTTAACCTCAATAGGAAAAGTGTTGGGATTTGGTGGGTCAAATATACTCTTCCTGTCAGAGATTACTCATTAAATCACACTTTCACAGGAGCAGATGCCTTTTATCCAACTCCCTCCAACAGATGCATACTCAGACTTTAACTGATTATCTGAACCCTGCATCCGCTAGGGGGAAAGGGGAATGGGAATAGAAAAAGAGAGACCGCCTCCAGATCCAGTTCCAGCCTGTGTTTCCCACTTGAAGATAGGATATTCAGTGTATGTCTTTGAAAACCTGCACCTTTCTTCTTATTGGGATTTCTTTAAACGAAAGACCTGCAGTTGGGTGATAAAAGTACAGATAAGTACATTCCTACTTTGCATTCAACTGTTCAGCCATTCACATTCACCCAATTCTATCGTTCTTCTAACCTGGATCTTTTGAGAGACTAGCCTCTCTCTAAGACAACAATATTAACTTAATATCTTCCTTTCTCCAGGAGTCAGAGGTTTCCAAGGTTCTCTGGAGAACAGTTTAAAAGTTCACAAATATACAAAACTACTAATGTATTTTACAGGAAAGAAAACTCCTTCTAAAGTTTTAGTTTTCTCAATCACAGTCTCTAGGAATTGGTCTGAGCACTGAGGTTGGTCTCTAAGACTGACAAGTCTGCAAAGCAAAGAGTTCTTGAATATATAATTACATATATATATTGGCAAGTCTGAAAATCATACAAAAGGATTCCTTACTGCAGTTGGTTGAAGTTCTGTTAAGCCAAAACAAATTCTCCTCAGAAAGCCGATAGCCAGTTGTTGGAAGAAGGAAAAAATTCAGCTTCTTCAAAAGTAAAAAAGTAGCTGGTGTGTACACTGTGACAAGAAAAATAATTAATTACTCAAAACTGGAAGAATTCTCTATGAAACAAAGCGCCTCAGGAACACTGCTCATTCTCCTCAAGATGACAGTTGAAGTGCAGGGCTTCCAGAGAGAAACAGCTGGAGGGAATCTTCAGCACACGACTAAGGTAGAAACACTAGAGCGCTGACCTCAGAAGGATTTGTGGCCACCATCTTACCAATGCTGACAGTAGTTTTCTTGACAATTCCCACTCTAAATTTAACTTAATTAGGGGAAAGTGTTGTACTTTAGGAGAGGGGGCAGAATCACTATTCCAAATTCAAACACAATCACATGGGAGAGGTCAGGTATGCTAGTCCCACTCCAAACTTAACCGCATTAGAGAAAGTGAAATAAATGTAATTATAAAGAAAATGTAATAATAAAAATAAACATTTTTTATGTAACTTATAAACAAAAATTGTTTAAAATTACAATTCACAAAAACACACGAATAAAGTATCTAGCAAAGTACTTAAAATGATAACATTTAAAAAAGGAAAAAATGCGATGTGAAAATCAAATTGTAAATTTGTAAAAAGTCAAATTTACAGTTAGTTATTGAATACCAAAAACAAGTAAAACATAAATTAAATTTTAAAATGTAAAATGTGATTAAAAATAATCCACTCAACAAGACTTTGATACATACCAAGCTTCATACATAATACTTATGTTTACTCTAAACCCCATTCCCCTAAAACCACAACATCCCGCTCCTACAATTAGTTTAGAAAAAATTATATCCATTCTAAACAAATACCATATGTATGTGTAAAACAACACACAACAAATATATTTAAAAAACAATATACATTACAACAATATAATACACAACAATATTTTTAAGGACAATAGTAATATATAGAAAAAAGCACAATATTCTTAGCCATGATATTCGTCCCACAATATTTTTGGCATCATGATATTTAAGACATGTATTTGTGTCTCACAATATTCTTGACACAAGATTTTGGAGAAACACCTCTATTACATCTACCAGCTGATGGTCTAAACACAGGCAACGGGTTAACAGTATCCTGTACTTCAACACTCCCGCAACTACCACGATTACTACTCTTACACACCAATACACTCCTCACACTACATCTTGCTCATTATCAGGTAGTGGTAAAGCAGTCCTAATTCTAACATTTGAGGTTTCCAGCTCTTCAAAGACACTCACTTGAACCAATGTTGATGTTAGGTCACAATTTTTTTGAGTTAACTTGTCCTGTATATTTAAACAGTGTCTGCACATGGTAGAGGTAGTTGTTGCTGACCACACTATGGTGTGAACAAAGGTCTAAAGGTAGTGTCAGAATAGTGTTGTAGTTACCTCTAAGTGTCTAGAAAGCTCCAAAAGTGAAAATTGATACTGCTGGTTAAACAACAAAAATATGATTCCTGACACATAATTTTTTTCCAGCACCCAAACTGTGTTTTTGTAGCATGCTTCTGTTGTGCCTACTCAAACTGACATATCACTACTTTGTTTGTAGTGGGGTTTGGCATTACTATTTTTTCTTCAGCTTATCTCATCCACAACCCACTATTTTGGCTTTCATTTAACCTAGACGGTGTGGGGGACCTTTCTTCTCGCAGATCTTGTTTAAATACGGATATCTATGCACTTTTCTTTTGCGCAAATTCAACGCAATCAGTTTTTTTTGGTATCACCACTTCTAATCAATCAGGGTCTTTTAGACCATTAATTCTAAGTTAGAATATGGTTTTCCATCACAGTGTGCATGGGTGATTTGTTTGTCTTTATTGATGACCTTCATATTCATGATTTGGTTTTAATATTTGGGATAGTTTGCGGTTAGATAACACCATTTAGCAAGAGACCAATACAATTAATCCACTTTCTTCCCAAAGAATATTTCAAGTGCGATTTTTCATTAGACTTTGACACTATACTCCACGGTATGTGGTATGCCATTTCCTTGATTTTGACAATTGATTATATTTTCTAGATAATTCTCAGGCACTATTCGGGTCTTTTGGGTGAACTTTGTTTTTAAAAATGTTTTTTTTTCCCACCTCCCAAACTGTGTTTTTGTAGCGTGGTTCTGTCGTGTGTACTCAAACTGACATATCATTGCTTTGTTTGTAGTGGGGTTTGGCTTTACTATTTTTTCTTCAGCTTATCTCATCCACAACCTACTTTATTGGCTTTTATTTAACCTAGACAGTGTGTGGGACTTTTCTTCTTGCAAATCTTGTTTAAATACAGATATCTAAGCACTTTTCATTTGCTCAAATTCAGCACAATCAGTTTTTCTTAAGCATGGCATTATGGATTTTTATAATAGCAATAGATCCCTGTTATTGTAAATATATCTTACCTTTGTTTTCATATGCATATCGATCTTTGCAGCCGTGAGAAAGTCTGGATGATGAAACATGTGTTGGCTGCTTTCTTGGATGTTACATGCTTTGGAAAGAATAAATCTTAAGAAATCACAGGATGTGTCTAAGACTTTAATTGAGTTACTTGATCTCAAATATATGCATATTCTATTGGTGTTCCCTGGTGATCTTATGAATTAACCTTGTGAAATGAGCTGAATAATCACACCGTTCACGTTTTACTTGATGAAAGGGACATATTTAATGGAAGTTAAAACGTCAAAATAATCACCCCAGCACCGTGCGAGCTGTCATCCGCTTTCCAGCTCCAACCGATTTTCCTGCCCTCCTGCAGCATTCTAAACATACACGCGGCAACTAAAAGGGGAAAACATACTAGAAATACATCTCAAGATACTACATTTCGTTTTTCCTTCTTAAAAATATGTTTGAAACCCCCCCCCACAAAAACAATAATACTTCCTTATCGGTACCTCAAAGCTTAGACTATGAGTACTAAGACTTTTCCCCCAGTTCCTAACTGTATCTCAAAGGAAGATTATGAGTTCTAACACTTCTCCTAACTGGCGTTTTACACAACATTGAACCAGCATCCATGTGAGCTTCTGTATTTGCCACATTGCGCCTTTGTAACTTCGAGAACCTCTGTAACCTTACATTCTGCCCATTGACACTCTGTGGGTCACCACCCAACACATCTTTGGTGCCCATTGCAATTTTGGCCACTTTCCCCACATTCCACCAGTTCCGTCCATTCACACAAATAGCATTGCCATACACTTTGTCCACCCCTTGATGGTTCAGAAAACCTTGGATCAACCTTCTTGACAAACTCTGGAAATTTGACCCGAACCCAGTCACCAACAACAAACCGGACACTCTTAACAATTCTGTTTCTATCGTAATATGTTTTTTGTCTATCTTGAGCAGACTCAACATTAAAACGAACTTTAATGTCAATTTCTTCCGTACATGTCAAGTGTTTCAGAATTATGGACAGCCAAGCTGGTCTAAACAAAGTGACAGGTTTCCTTCCTCTAAGAGCTTCAAACGGGGATACTCCAGTGCTTGAATGGGGTGTTGTACTGTAAAACCACAACATGCTTTGCACAGCAGCTTCAATCACACACACCTTAGCTACAGCCCATTGTACTCATTCCCCAACCACATGATTAAAATGTTCAACTAAACCATTGGTTTGTGGCTGCTAAAGTGAACGTTTTAAGGGTTTAATTGCACACGCATTCAGAAAGCTCTCTACCTCAGAAGATACAAATTGCACACTGTTGTCGGACACAAGTTCTTTAGGAAACTCTTCATCCAAGAAAACCTCTTTCAGGTAAGACACCACAGATTTAGAATCAGCCTCACCTTCGAATTTTACAAGTGGCCATTTGAAATAGTAATTCACCATAACATAAGCATGCCGTAACTAAGATGGAAGTGAATTGAAAGGCACTATTAAATCAATGCCAACCTTTTTCCACGGACCAGAGGGACACTCAATAGGTTTCAATGGAGGAGCTGATGTCTTCAGTAACTTGTCACATGTAGCACAAATTGTGCAATTAGCAACTAAAGCATCAATGTCTTTGTCCATGTGCGGCCACCAATAGTATTCTCTCACCCTCCTTTTGATAAGTGTGGAACCCAAATGCCCTTCAAGTGCTTTCCAAAATTACACTTCTAATAGATCCTAGAGGCACTATCTTATCATTCCCCAGTAACACCCCATTCTCAATAGTTAATTCATCCATCACCTTAAAAAACAGGTTGAAAAACTAAATCTAAACTCTTCGCATGAGGCCAACCTTCCTTGACATCAATCATGACTTTAGACAGAAGGGCATCATTAGTAGAAGAATGTTTCCATTGCGCCTCTGAAAACGATCCCATTCGTTCCAACTCGATAGCAGCAATGAAACAATCTTCATCTTGAATAAAGTCTTTGCTTTCATCTTTTTCTTCAACCGGATACCTGGAGAGATAATCTGCTCTCACATTTTTCCCACCAGAAATGTGTATGTAACAGAAAAAACAAACTGTAATAATCTGGCTGCAAATTTTGCAATCCTTGGTGTGCTACTTCTAATATTGGTCCCATCGAGGATTGAAACCAAAAGCTTATGGTCGGTTTGCAACAAAAAGTGTCTTCGCCACAAATAGCATTTAAACTTTTCAATGGCCCACCAAAATACCAACAATTCTTTCTCCAGCACTAATTAGTGTATTTTATTTGGTCTAAGAACTCTAGATGCAAAACCGATGGTATATTTCTGCTGCCCATTAGTCTGGGTTAAAACTGCTCCCACTCCAAATTTGCTGGCATCAACCGTCAAACAACATTTCAGAATTGAGTCATATGATTGTAACACATTTTTCTTACTTAATTCTTGTTTAACATTGTTGAAAGCTTCCACACACTCGGCATCCCACCTAAATTCTGTATTGTTTTTCAGCAAATTTTAAATTGGTCTGACCAAAATAGCAACATTCTCAAAGAATCTTGAATAGAACTCACAGAGCCCCAGAAAAGTTTTGACACCCTCTTTGTCCTGAGGTGCAGGAGCCTTCACAATTGCCTCTACAAGACCAGATTTAGGATGCAAACCTTCTGCCATTATGACATGACCTAAATAGTTCAGCGATGTTTGCAAAAACGGACACTTTTCTCTTTTTAAAACAACACCTGCATCATCAAACACTTTCAAAACCTGCCCCAAAATCACATCATGTTTATGGCGATCACTCGCATGAATCAAAACATCATCTTGAAAGGCACACACCTTCTTAATGTCTTTAAACAAAGTAGCCATTATTCTTTAAAGACTGATGCTGCCGATGCCAAACCAAACGGCGTAAGGCAGTACTGATAAGTTCCCAAATGAGATACAAATGCAGTATAATGACGTGAATCAGGTGTCAGTTCTACTTGGTGGTAGGCAGAAGCCAAGTCATGTTTTGTGAAAACTTTTGCCCCGGCTATGCAAGAAAGCATTTAACTGATTTTTGGCAGGGGATGTGAGTCCATCCAGATCTCCCTGTTGAGAGCCCTCAAGTCGATGCACACCCTCTGCTCTCCATTCTTCTTCTTTGCTACCACCAAAGGGGACAACCATAATGGGGACTCAAAAGGTTCAATGATACCTTTCAAACGCAACCCCACCAACGCTTTTTCTAACTTATCTCTGACCCTGGACGATACATCTCTCAATTTTTGCTTTATGGGAATGGCATTATCTTTGACCTTTATTTTGTGCTTATAACCTTTTATTTTGACCAATTCTCCTGAAAAAACTTTAGGAAACTCATTAAGCAAATTTTCAATATCAGTGGAATTTCTTATTACTGTAACCTGCTCACACGTACCAGAACGTAACACCGTTCCGAAAATGCCTTGATGAAACCACCCTAAAATATTAAACCCTTTGACCGCCACATATACCTTCCATAAATCCCTCACCCCCTGAATGCAAGAATGTCTTTAAAAAAACAAAAGATCAATCCTCTTTCCTTTATAAGAAAGAAACAGGTGATCTGCCCGGTGGATTCAGCTTACACGTACCCCAATTTTGTTCAAACAGTTACTGAGTAATCATAGTGATTCTGGCCCCAGAATCTACTAACAACCTTATACGTTTCTCACCAACCTGTACCAAAATGTATGGATCAACACAGTGTTCCGGATTTTCACTTTTTACATTACCACCGTCAATAGCCAACACCATGTCATGCATGTCATTCATCAAATCATCCATCCTGTCCTCACACTCTTCAACCACAGCACTAACATTAGAGCTTTTACGCCTGATACTTTGACATACTTTGGCAAAATGACCAGTTTTCCTACACAGTCTGCATTGAACATTTTTCACCGGACACAATTTCCCACTTTTCTGATGTGGCAGGTACCCACATCTGAAACATACATCAGTTTGTTTAAAAAAATATTTTTGTTTGATATGTTCCCCTACTACTAGATAACACCTTAGTCATTTTACTTTTGTCATCCCCTCTTTGAACCACATTAACTCAATCCCCGTGTACATGTTCTAATTCCTTTGCAGATCTAATTGTTGTTTCAATGCTCTTGGCGACTCTGATCACATCACTTAATGATGGGTCTCCCATGGACAATAACTTTTGTTTGATGGATTTATCAGAACAGTGACAAATAAATTGATCCTGAATTAACTGATATGTAAAAGCCACAAAACGACATCCTGATGGTAGTTTCCTTAATGCAGAAATGTATGTGTTTACATCTTCTCCACTCTTTTGTTCCCTCCTGAAGAACTTATGTCTTTCTACCACAAAACTAGGTGGAGTGTCAAATCTGATAACCAGTTTTTTTAACGTTCTTCAAATTCATCTAGTTCTACTCCCTCTTCTATTTGAACTTCCGGTAGATGTTTGAAAACAGATCTTCCTTCAAGACCTAGGGAATGCAGTAACAAAAACTTCTTCCTTTCAGCCCTGAATCTTGAAGCACCAATGGCACCTAAATATGTCTCAAAAGCATCATATCGCTGTTTCCATGGTATAGCTGGCTCACCTGGTGCTTCTAAGAAAGGAGGTGGAGGATTCACAGATTGCATGTTCACAAATGAAACAGAACTCACACTGAACCCGAAGAATAGAGCTGCTTCTGTAATCTTAACATTGAGTCTGTAGTTTGGAGCTGATTCTGTAATAATATCACTGAACCTGTAGACTGGGGCTGCGAACAGGTAAAATATCCAACATGAAAGAGGTCTGTCAAAATGAAACAAACTGGTTCTGAAAAGTGATGTTTGAACTATCACTGGAGAAACTTAACAACGTGGTGCAATCCACAGGATTACAAGGTAAATGAAGTAAGACAGCCTACTAAAGAATATATAGATGTTTTTTTCTTGGCGTAAAAACATGTTAGACGGTTATTTCAAGTTCAGGGTAACACATAACAGCTCGGTAGCTGTAAGATGGCCACCACATTTACATATGAATGAAGACAGTTTCTTCATTCACAACCCGACCACGTCGTTATGTGGAAAAAGAAATGGACTGGATAAATCCAAAGAAGCGTCGCACAGGCTCCAACGAGGAGTGAACACACCTAACAACTTCGTCCTGACACAGCGCTCATTTGACAAGCCAAAGAAAGCGAAGCCTCCACAACGGTTAACGCCTCACAGGGTTTTGATCTCCATGCAGGCATGCGCTACACAACGGCGTTGCCAGGTAAGATTCCTTGCTGGGGTGATTCAGCTCGTCGCCAAGTGAAATGAGCTGAATAATCACACCGTTTACGTTTTGCTTGATGTAAGGTACGTATTTAATGGAAGTTAAAACGTCAAAATAATCACCCCAGCACCGTGTGAGCTGTAATCCGCTTTATAGCTCCAACCCACTTTCCTGCCCTCCCGCAACATTCTAAACACCCTCATAAACACGCATGCGGCAAGTAAAAGGAGAAAACAGACTAGAAATACATCGCAAGGTACTACACCTTGGTTGGATGATTTTCCAGTCAATGCAACACACACTCTTGGTGCTTGGATGTGCAATCCAGTGTGGCACCCACTTGAAGAATTTCTACGACAATTTGGACATTACTTTCCCAGCAACTACATGGACATTTTGGATGCGCGAACTTGATAGCACAACCACCTTCTTCTATATGATACATAGACTATTTAAATATTTAGAAATGTTTTGTCGTCAATGCAGCAGCATCTTCCCTTCCATATGCTGTTCTACTTGGTTCTCCACAATGTAGCCTTGCAGTGCTTCTTTTCACACGCTGTGTACGGTTGCATGACAGGTTCTACAAGGCACAGCAGGTCTGCTGCGACAAAAAAAACACCTTCCTGGTGTATAGTGACACCAAGGTCCTCTCACCATGACACACTGATGCCTGGTCAGATGCATGGGAATAGACAGCATCTTCTGCCGAAGCATTGATCTCCCCACTAGTTCTCACTGTTCTTACTATCTGGGTTTCACAAGTCCCTTACCTTCTCTTACGCTGTTTAATGGTAGATTCGTTTAGGCTACATCGTACTCTGCGTGGGCCAAGCTGACCACCTGTTTTTCGACAACACCTGGGGCTTGTGGGGGCTGATCCAGTTTCACAACGTCTGTCTTCTAAATGCAGATGTGAAATCACAGTATATTAGGACGTTGCTGCTACGCCAGCCCATCTCCATGTACTCCCTTTCTCACTCGTCAAAGCGCTCTTATATAACTAAATGCTGTGGGTAGAGCTTTATAGATCTGGCATAAATTAATAAATAAACAAACGGTTTTCGTAAACTCTAGAAAAATTTATGAAATCCCACCACGGGATTCTGTTTGGTAAAGACTGTCGGCAGTGTTTGTCCACCAGCTTCCTAAGCACTTGCTACCACTGTCAACAGAAGCTATAAACAGTTGATTGTCTCCAGATCAGACAGTGGTTTCTTGCATGATTACTTTATGTACCTGGCATTATCATTGACAGAGATGGTAGAAACAGGTCAACAGCGGGCCATAGTACAGCCCAGAAAACATATCTGTAGTCAGCAAATGTTTTAGCTTTCTTTCTGTTGTCTGACAAGAATAACGTTTAGATGAATGGACAAAGGTGGGAAACATGATGCATTAACTAAAAGGCCCACTGTGCTCAGCAGCGGAAAAATCACTTAACTGTTAGTGTCTTTTGCCCAGCTATTAGCTGATAGCTTGAGGCAGAATTTCCAACCTGGCTCTTTATTTTTACCTGGTCATTAACTGTGCACTCACGCATTAGGATTCTCGGCACATTGAAATGTTAGCAGAATCCATAGAAAGGTCTGACCTCTTCGCATTTCATCACGAGACGCACCCCTGGGAAATTAGCAATTTAAAAATTGATTTACCCTTTAGGGAACTGTGAGCTACCACGTCATGGCTATCATCACCAAAGGGACATTTCGGTAATAAATAGCTTCTATTTGAAATACACTGTCTCTGTGTGATCAGTGGGGAAATGTCACACTGTATAAGCCACTAAAAATGCAAACATTTACATCTCATATATAAAGATAGAGGAGCAGATTTATTTAGAATTCATGCAACACAGGACAGCAAGGCACGTTGCTGCTCCACGTTGCGTGAATGGGAGATCTCTGAAAAGTGCCATATCTACTAGGATATGGCGCTCTTCAGCTCTCCCCTCTGCTGACGCTTTAGAGGCGCCTAGCACCAACGCAGGTACCCTTGTGCAAGGGTGCCTGTGTTACAGGCAGGCCTCTTCTTGTGCAGGAAGTGATACCTTCCTGCACCAAAAAATCCTTTGAGGCGTATTCCTCTTTAAATGCCTGCTGCAGAAGGCAGCATGCATAACGAGAGGAAGTAATGAGTAGAGGTGTAACCTTTTGATACAATTGCAGGATTACTCAGCGTAGTAAGGCCCATATTTATACTTTTTGACGCAAATCAGCGCTTGGGCAGATTTGCGTCAAAAAGTTTATTGCCGGCTAACGCCATTCCAACTCGCCAGCCGGGTGCCTTATTTATGGAATGACATTAGCCGGCGCTGAAGCCTGGTTAGCGTCAAAATAAATCACTCTAACCGGGCAGCGGAGGCGAAGGGAAGACTGGGGGGTGTGCGCCAAAGAATGGTGCAAGTCAGGTTAGAGTAAAAAATATTGGTTCTAACCTGACTTGCGCCATTTTTTGATGCACAACCGCCCATGGAAATAACTCCTGTCTTAGCAAAGACAGGAGTTATGCCCCTGCTCAATGGCCATGCCCAGGGGACTTCTGTCCCCTGGGTATGGCCACTGGGCACAGTGGCATGTAGGGGGGCTCAGGTTAGGACACCCTGTGCCACTTAACAAAAAAAAATGTATAATTACCTGCACTTACCTGCACTCACCATGGATGGGTCCCCCCATCCATGGGTGTCCTCCAGGGGTGGGCGAGGGTGGCAGGGGGTGTCCCTGGGTGCAGGGAAGGGCACCTGTGGACTGCTTCAATGGTCTCCCACCATGGAAATGAGCCCACAGGTCCCTTAACGCCTGCCCTGACTCAGGCATTAAAAAAAGGCACAAATCCACCTGGGAGCCATGTTTTAAGGCCTGCCTCCTCCTGTGCATCATTTTGACGCCAAAGGATAAATAAGGCGCACATGCCTTAGAGTCATTTATTGCACGGGAACGCCTACCTTGCATGTCATTAGCGCAAGGTATGTTTTCACGTACAAAAAATTACTCAAACTCCATAAATGTGGCGCTAGACAGATCTAGCGCCAAAGTATAAATATGGAGTTAAGTTTGCGCCGAATTTGCGTAAAAAAAAATACGTAAATCCGGCGCAAACAGAGTATAAATATGGGCCTAAATCTCGGATCGTCATGGAATGCCTCCCTGACACAAAATAACACAAGGCAAGGTGCTGCGTTGCGTTACTTTGTGGTTACTAAACTATGCAAAGCCATGCAAAGTGGCTTTGCATAGCTTGGTAAATCCCAGTTGAGGACTTGTGCTGCCTTGTGATGACTTATATCACTCAAGGACAATGCAAGCCCATTGTATTTCTGTCCCAGAGCCTTTTTTGAGCATTCGTTGGTCTGAAAAGCATAAAATGAGCATGATGCATAAAATAAGAAGACATTTGTGGTCGCATTAAGAGTTTCATGTTAACTTATTTTATTGGGGAAAACGTGTGTCAACACTCTTACATTTTTTTCCTGTCTACTATAATTTTAGCACAAACTCCGTTATGGGATAATTACTTTTACAACACCAATATTGCAATAATGTAAAATACCTACGCAAGAACAGGTTTGCACTATCACCAGCAAAATGCTGCTGGTGATAGCGAGGGAAAATGCACACAAACAGGCACTAATGGTGCTACAGTGTGCCTGGCTGCGTTTTTCGCCTGCAAATCTCCGAATTCTGAGGTATAGAGAGTGGTAACGTAATTTCTGCCAAGCATGGTTATATCACGATTTTGTACGTGTCTGTAATTGAGACAGTTGTAAGGTGACACAGAGGTCAAGCAGAAATTAATTCGAGGTCAAGAGAAGTAATTTTCTCCACTAACACTGTAACTGCTCTAGAAATGGGGATGGTGTGAATTAACCGAGTACACTCACATCTACTAAATAAATTGGAAAAATAAACGAAAAGCAGCAAGAAGGCCACGTTAAAGAAAATACACAGATTTGTATTCTCAGTAAGGGACAATAGTTAAGCTGTTTCCCCTATTAACACAAGGACAAACTTCGAGAACCATGTTTTGGTTATTTGTCCTACTGGCAATCAATGAGCATCCTATGCAAATGAAAAAAAGCTGCTTCTCTATGGTTTGCTATGGTGTGGCAAAAGACACAATTCGCAGCGCACAAGTTGTCACATTTGGACACTATTAACATGGGTCCTCCTTCCTTTGGTAGCGCTCATATGGCATCTTCGTTAAGGTGACTGCATGTCACTTATGTCACAATCGTGGGTTGGGGTTGTGTTGTAGTAATAGTGCGCAGCAAACAATAGTCACTTGTAACTTGTGGATTTTTGCATGTGTTTTATTTTAGAGAGGTTTTCTGCCTATAGGTAGTTTTCCTGTGCTATATTGTCTAGCTGGGAATCATTTCTGTCTTTCATGGCCTCACAAGCCAGGCCGAACCTTATTTTTTGTTTTTTAGTGAACATTTGTACAGTTCTTCTTCATACCACTGATGTATACACTCAGTATAGTCTTTATCCTGCATAATCTTGTGTTGCACTTCCCTTAGCTTTAGGCTTGGTGTTAGAAATTGGGTCTTTAGTTGGTAGAGGTATGTACCCTGCACAAGTGGGGACCCCAGTCCTAGTCATGGTAAGTCTGATACACAACCTAAATTAATTTGCTCTCACCCTCTGATAGATTGACAAAGAGCAGTCAGGCTTAATTTAGGAGGCAATATATAAAGTATTTGTGCAACACTTAATCACAGTGACGCAGTAAACGAGTCTACAAAAAGACTCCACATCAGTTTAGAAAACACAGAAATACCTTAGTAAAACAGGACCAAATCAACAAACATCCATTAAGTGGAAGTCGCGACATGAATTTATAAGGATTAAATGTGAAAACAGTACTAGCGGTCAAAAGGTTACTTGAGGTCGCAAGGAACCAGTGCAAATTCAAAGTTCAGGCTGACCGCAATGGAGGATAGGCCAGCTATAAAGCCAAGGCAGTGTCTGCTGAAACAGTACCTTTGATGGAGCAAAGCATTGACGTCGAGGGCACAATGAATCGTTTTTTGCAGCAGTCAGCTGCAGAACCCACTTCTGAGGCCCAGGACTGGAGGGACACCTCAGGCAAGGGCAGGACTCACAGATGGCAGAGTTCAGCAGAACCAGGAGAGTTGCAGGTAGTCTTTGATGTCCCAGAGACTGTGGAGAACAGGGGGCAAGCCAACAAGCCCTTGGAGAATTTTGGGTTCAAGGAAGTAGAGAACAAGTCCATTCATTCTCACTGCAGGCAAGTAGCAGCAGGTTGCAGGCCAACACCACAAAGCAAGTAGGAAAGTGGCAGTCCCTCCTACAGCATAGCACACAGCAAGCAGTAGGCCAATACATCAATTCAGTTGCACAGCGGCAGTCCCTCCTGGCAGCACAGGAGCCCTTCTTTCTGGCAGAATGTTTTAGTTCCTGTAGGGATCTGATTTGGTGGGGTTTGGGGTCCAGAACTTTTACCCAAATGTGCCTTTGAGATGGGGGAGACTTCAAAGAAGCCTTTGAAGATCACAAGGTCCCTGCCCTTTCTTCCCTAGCTCCAGACACTCTACAGGGGATTATGCAGCCCTTTGTGTAGGGAGAGGCATAGCCCTATTCAGGTATAAGTGAGGCAGTGCTAAGCTCCGACCCGATCAAGCCAGTTAGTGGTCCATTAAGGCCCATTAAGTCAGTCCTAAGCTCCAATTGTGTCTGACTGTCTAGAGGGAATGCACAAAGCCAGCGGCACCAATCCCAGATGTGTAGTCAGAGACAGGCATGAGCACGGAATGGTTAAAGTAAGAAAATGCCAACTTTCTAAAAGTGGTATTTTCAGATTTACAATTTAAAATCCAACTTCACCATAAATTGTGATTTTAATTTGTGAGTCCAGAGACACCAAACTCCAACTTTCTATATTTTCCCAATTAGAAGTTACACTTAAATGCTGCTTCAAGGTAACCCCAATGCTAACCTAAATGAGAGGTAGGCCTTGCAGTAGTGAAAAACGAATTTCAAGTTTTTGCACTACCAGGACATGTTAAAATTAAAAGTACATATTCAACTTTTTAAATACATTACACCCTGCCCTTGGGTCTAACTAGGGCCTACCTTAGGGGTTACATATTAATAAAAAGGAAGGTTTGGGAAATGGCAGTTGAAAACTGCACACACAGCCTCTGCAGTGGTAGACCTGAGACGTTTGAAAGGCTACTGTAGTGGGTAGCACAATCAGTCCTGCAGACCCACTAGTAGCATTTAATTTGCAGGCCCTGGTCACATAGCACTCTTTACTAGGAACTTACCAGTAAATTAAATATGCCAATTGTGCACACACATATGTTGCCATGCTTTAAGCAGAGAGCACACACACTTTAGCACCAGTTAGCAGTGGTACAGTGACCAGAGTCCTAAAGGTAACAAAAAAGATGACCCTGCAGAAAGAGCCATTTCCAACACTTGGATTCATTGAAAGGGGGCAGCAAGTGCAGACAAAAAACTATTCTACGTAACCAGTCCTGTTTGGCTAACAATCACCAACAAGAGACATTTGAGAATTTTACTTTGTTTGATAACGTCTGCTAGGATTTCGGGACCTATCAGGACATAATTCCCTAGATGTCTCATTTTAAGTCTTGTGTGTCCTCATGTCGCTCTGGTCTGAAGATGTCTGGACCACATGTACAATTATTTCTGACCTGATACTGAGCTCCCCTTGAACTGGCTGCACCTCATGTGCTGCAAACAATGACAATGGTGCATTACAATTCGTTTTTAATTCTGTGGTAAAACCAGTACAGTAGTACCTTTACATTTTAATCCCAGATTTAATTGGCGAAGTGATACGTTTTGTACTTGTACTTAATGTTGTTAGCCGCCTCATTATGCGCAAGTATCTGTCCCTTTATGCACAATTACCCCTGGCAACGGTTTCCTGACAATCAGTTGTTCCCCATCAAGTTTCTTTTGGCAGAGTTTACTGTAAGGCCTGTTTGAACCCAGCAACAAGCAAGGCTTTGTTGCTTTGATTGAGTGCACTTTTTGAAGGCCTTTCATCAGTACCCATTCATAGATTGTTTTTTGCCGATGTGTTTTACCATACAACATTTTGCATGAAAAATACAAGCTCAATGGTCCCTTCAAACACTATTTTCGGAACTGAGCCACTTTTCGAGATGCCTCTCCAACGGTGTGCATTAACTGTACGGTTAGCTTGATGTCTGTCAAAGATTTTAACTTTCATTCCATGTGCCACCTGTTGAAGAACAAACATACCAGTAAAGACTCTGACATTTTATTAGGTAAAAGTCCTTATTTGTTTTTTTCCAACACGCTTTCTCAGCAGAGCTTTGACTCCTTAGCTCCATAATTTAGGTGACCATCTCAAAAAATACAATAGATTAATATACATTTTTGTTCCATTGCAATCACACATTTATAGCACGTATCACTCTGTAGAAAACCATGTTATTGTCCATAACACACTGCAAATCTGTTGCCATGCTTGTTAAGCACCTCCAGCAAGACGTTTATGGTACTCTTCAAAACCTAAAGGGCTAAGAGGCCCTTCCTCCCCTCCAGGTTTCTCTTAACTCGCTGGTCCAGTTTCTATATGGGCACGGGTTATCTTAAAACCTGTATATTGGGTTGCTAAATTATCCACAATCATGGTTACAACGATGAACTGAAATATCAGAAACCATCATTTGGATACACTACAGGCAGTAATGAAAAATAAATGTAAAAAAAGTTGATTAAATGGTAGGAATGCTAAAACAAAGACAACCCACTTAATAACACATACACTTGACATAATACTGTAGTTGAAGCCATGGACAGGCTGGTATAATAATTGCACCGACACGGAAAGTTTCCAGATTTCTTCCCACTACAAAATAGCAGAAAATGAGATTGTTGCCGCCTTTTAACCGCCCTTCTCTTTCTTGCTCAGTCCCACATTCCAAATCCCTAAAAGGGGAACAAACCACTGCATTAGAATTCTAATGGGAGCACAGTCAAAGAACATAAGGGGGCACAAGGGGCAGGGAATGAGAAACAGAGGTAACACTAAAAGGAGAAGACAAAAGAGGATTAAATCAAATCTCCTTTCCAAAGGAAACAACAAACTTCTCCATATGCCAATTACCAAAGCGGAAAAAGATAAACAGAATCAAAGTCCTTAAGGTGATAGCAGGTGGGTGCCTAGAAACACCAGGGACAAATTCTTTGAATTTCTTCAGTGCTTGTTTCTTCCTATGTGACCTCCGAATACAGTGGTTAGGGGCTTTCTTGTCCGCATGTTCACTCAGGGACTGCTGAACGTGAGCAGGGGAAATACTGTCCATGCTCCAGCCCGCCCATTTTTCAGCCTCATCACATTTTTCCTGCTCATACTATCAAAAGCTGGGGATATGGAAAAGAGTCTTCACTCCTTAATGTTTTAGTCCTGTATACATGCACCACATCACCAGTTTTTCACCTCATGTTCTTCCCTCCATTAAGAGCATTGTATTGAAGGCAATACCTGTGTTGGTGACTATGGGCTAGATGTAGGTAGAAAAGGGTATGCGACTCGCAATTTGTGAGTCGCAAGCCCATATGCAGGATGGTGTCCCTGACACCATCTGCGAATCGCAAGGGGGTCGCAAAGACCCACCTCATTAATATTAATGAGGTGGGTCACAATTTGCGACCCCCTTGCGATTCTCTGCACTCATAGGGATGGTGGCCTACTGGAGACAGCAGACCACCATGTCTGTGACTGTTTTTTTAATAAAGCAGTTTTCTTTTTTTTGCTTGAAGGAAAACGAGTTGCAATACTCTTGAGAAAATGAAACCATTTGGTTTCATTTTTTCAGAGCCATTCACAAAGGGGAAGGGGTCCCGTGGGGACCCCTTCCCTTTTGCGAATGGGTTAGCACCCACTTCACATGGGTGCTAACTGCAAATTGCTTTGCGACCGGTCACAATGCAATTCTGCATCGCAATGCGAATCGCAAATAGGAAGGAGAACACCCCTTCCTATTTGCGAAGCGCATTCCCATTTTGCGAGTCAGTAACCAAGTTACCGACTCGCAAAATGGGAATGAGCATTGCAATTCGCGTTTTGCATGACGCAAACAGCGAACTTTGCTGTTTGCGACATGCAAAACGTTTGGTACATCTGGCCCTATGTCCCTTTTCCATTACATTTATCCTGTCCACCTCTATTTGATACTTTAGCCCTATCCATGAAGTAGCCAACTTGGTTCTGGGATACCTCCCCTTAAGAGATGTGAAAGGCACAACCCTTGTTACAGAATGGAGAGTGGTGGAATATGCCCATAGCATGTTTTGCAACACCACTTTACCCTGAATACCGTTAACTTTGGTCAATCTCCTCATGTGAGACAGTTAGGACTATGGGCCATATGTACAAACATCAGGTTTTGTGAGTTGCAAATTGCGAGATTTAGCGACTCACAATTTGCGACTCACAAAACCTGATGCACAACAGTGTCTCAGACATTGATTGCAATTCGCAAATGGCTTCTCTAGGCACCTACCTCGTAAATACTATTGAGGCAGGTTGCAATTTGCAACCCATTTGGGAATGGCTGCACTCACAGGGATGGTGGCCTGCTGGTGTCATAAGACCACCATGTCTGTGACTGCTTTTGAAATAAAGCATTTTTTTAAATGCAGGCTGTTTACCTTAGAGGAAAAGGGAATGCATTACAAAAAAAATGAAAAGTTTCCTTTTCATTTTTTCAACTTAGGCAATGGTCCTTGGGACCGCTGCCTGTCCTGAAAAAATGTTGGTGCCCCTATTCACAAAGGGTCCCTTGGGGACCCCTTCCAGCTTGAAATTGGTGGTAATTTGAAATTGGTGGTAACTGTGATTGTTTTGCAACCACATTCCCTGCCACAAAACAATCCTGCGAGTCATTATTAAGAAGGGGTGCCCTCGGCATGACTCCTTCCTAATAGCGCATCGCAAACCCATTTTGTGCTTCAGTGATAGGTTACTGAATCGTAAAATAGGGTTTTGTACACAGGAAATACTTTTTTGGCCCAATTCTGTGAAAAAAATCTATGTACACGTGGCCCTATGTCCTCTAACGAATCCTCTTCTTTCACCATCCATTTTCTAAGGAAAATCTGCTGTCATGTTTCTTAATCCCGGTAAGTATTCTGTGCAAAAGTTATAACTTTCTAGCCCTAAAAGCTATCTAGCGATTTTGAGGGTTGTATGTGCAGACCTCTTTGTGGTGAATGCACACAGACCACAAACAGAAATCACATAAGACACATTTTGAGTTTGTGATGGCCCAATAGCTGGCCAACACTTCCCTTTCCATGACTGAATAGCATTTTCAGCTTCCTTGGGAGTTCTGGAGGCAAATGCTATGAATCTTTCTTTGTTATCAATGACGTGGGACAAGGTAGCTCCCAAGCCTTTTGAAATGGCACTAGTAGTTAAGAACATTACCAATCTATCAGTGATTAACATACCACTGCATTAGACGTCTACTGGGGAGAACAGGGAAGGAAAGTAATGGCACAAAAGGGACAAGGGATGGAGAAACAGAGGGAAACAATAAAATGGGAAGACAAAAGATGATTATAACACAGGCAGTTTTATTTGCATAGCACAAGCAGATATTAGCTCCTGAAACCAGATATTTACCTTGTTTCTTGTGAACTCCATTAACTTGGTAGCTGTGCAGCTTTGCAGCCATCGTGCTACTCCTGACTTCTTTTTCAAGTTGCAGGCTGTGGCCTTCCTCTTTTTCTACACCTATTGCCTCTCCTTTAGTTCTAGGTTTTTCTCGAAGCAGTTATACCTTTAAAGTGAAGCTTAGGTAATCACATCACAATAATTAAAACCTCTGGCTGTACCCATTTGCTGATCCTGCACTTTATGACCATTTGAGTACATATTAGTTGGGTTAGCCCACCTATGACGTAGTTCCATTGTTCATAAGTGAACTCTGTGACAAATACAATAGGAAGGCGTTTTCAGAGTGAATTGTGTCAAACATCATAGAAAGAAGCTTTATGTCATTTAACACTGACATTCGTACACAGACTTGCACTTAAGGCAGTTCATTGTATACAGTTGTAATTTCCTGTTGTGTATTTAGTTGTTGGTAAATTAAAGTTGGTTTTCTTTTGAAAAGTAAAAGCTTCGGACCACCACCTCTTCCCAGGCCTTCAAAACTGACCTCAAAGCTCTCCTCCTTCAAAGACACTTCCAAAGTTAATTCAAGCCCTCTGTTTTCTGAAGGAAGTCCTTCCATTATAGGAAATTCTGTTCTCCATGCCTATAGAAGTGCATTCCCAGGGTGTTTTTGTGTTTTGAGTGTCTGCCATTTAGTGCAGTATTATACCTCTACCTGTATTTTGTACTCTTTTGTAACATGCACACGGCACCTTTCCTTTTATAACGTATCATTTGCTACCTCTTATATCTTGTTTGCTTTTGATACATGCACAACGGCCACCACTGCCTCATGTAACGTAACTATTGTTTTAGTGTTTTGAGTGTCTACCATTTATTGCAAATTTTTTTACCTCTACTCGTACTTTATTTGCTCTTGTAACCTGCACACGTCACTTTTTCCTTTCGTAACGTATCGTTTGCTACCTCGTTTATTTTTGTTTGCTCTTGATACTTGCACAATTATCACTATTGCCTCATGTAATGTAACGTTTGTTTTTGTAACAGGCTCACTTGTAATTCTTCTCCTCTTGTATCTTTACTTTGCCTATTGTGAAGCGCTCTGACACCTTCGGGTAAAGTCCGCGCTATATAAAAACGCATTAAATAAATAAATAAAATAAAAAGCACTGATTAGAGTGTTTTTTGAAGGGTTCCGAGTTTTCAAACACACTACATGCTGGAGTAAGTCCTGGACTGCATTATCTCACTATCCCGATGGTCAAATACTAAAGGGGTGTACATAGTGCTCAGTTTGGGTCTAATAGTAAGGTGTCCCAATGGCTTTAATGGCTTTAGCTCCACACCTTTGCTAACCTTCTTCTTCATGGGCATTTTAATGGGCAGCACCAGCATTAGACCACCTATGAATTAGTTACTGTTAGAAATTGGGTTTTTGGTTGGCAGTCAGGTTACCCTATGTCCAAGCAAGAACCCTCACTCTAGGCAGGGTAAGACACACACAATCCAAATTATCCTGTGCTCCCCTCTGGTAGCTTGGCACGAGCAGTCAGGCTTAACTTAGAAGGCAATGTGTAAAGCATTTGTGCAATAAATCAGACAATAACCCAATATAGCACCACAAAAATACACCACATGGTGTTCAGAAAAATATATAATATTTATCTGGGTATTTGCAGGTCAAAACGATCAAAGATGCAATATGGATTTGTAAAGATATCACTAAAAAGTGATATAAAGCGTCTTAAGTCTTTAAAAAGCAAACAAAGTCTCTTTCAAGCACAAAGTACCTGGTTTAAAGTGGAAAATCTCCGCAAAGGGCCACAGAGGAGGAGATACGTGGAAAAACGGTGTGTGCGTCGGTTTTGCCCCTTCACACACGGACTTGCGTCATTATTTTTCACGCGTAGAAGTCGTGCGTCATTTTCCGGCACGCGGACAGTCTCCTTCTGTAGTTTGCGGGATCACCAGATGTCCTGGGGTCTGTGCGTGGAATCCTAGGCTTGTTATCCAGCTGCGCGTCGTTCCGGTGGGCTGTGCGTGGAATCTTCTCCCTCACGGCAGGTGTCGTGTCGATTTCCTCTCTGAAGTCGGCCGGCGTTGTCCTGGCGAGGCCGTGCGTCGAAGTTCCGGTCGAGCGGCATCTTTCCGGATCGGCGTGCGGTGAATTTTTCGGCGCACAAGGCGTCCAGTTGAAAAAAAGACGTCTTTTTGGTCCTGAGACTTCAGGGAACAGGAGGCAAGCTCTATCCAAGCCCTTGGAGAGCACTTCAGCAGCAAGGCAAGAGTTCAGCAAGGCAGCAGGGCAACAGCAAGGCAGCAGTCCTTTGTAGAAAGCAGTCAGGTGAGTCCTTTAGGCAGCCAGGCAGTTCTTCTTGGCAGGATGCAGGTTCTGGTTCAGGTTTCTTCTCCAGCAAGTGTCTGAGGTGGTAGGGCAGAGGCCCTGTTTTATACCCAAATGTGCCTTTGAAGTGGGGGAGACTTCAAAGAGTGGCTAAGAAGTGCACCAGGTCCCCTTTCAGTTCAATCCTGTCTGCCAGGGTCCCAGTAGGGGGTGTGGCAGTCCTTTGTGTGAGAGAAGGCCCTCCACCCTCCCAGCCCAGGAAGACCCGTTCAAAATGCAGATGTATGCAAGTGAGGCTGAGTACCCTGTGTTTGGGGTGTGCCTGAGTAAATGCACAAGGAGCTGTCAACTAAACCTACCCAGACGTGGATTGTAAGGCACAGAAAGATTTAAGTGCAAAGAAATGCTCACTTTCTAAAAGTGACATTTCTAGAATAGTAATATTAAATCCGACTTCACCAGTCAGCAGGATTTTGTATTACCATTCTGGCCATACTAAATATGACCTTCCTACTACTTTCAGATCAGCAGCTACCACTTCAATAATTTATGAGGGCTGCCCCAATGTTAGCCTATGAAGGGAGTAGTGTAAAAACAAATTTAGGAGTTTTACAATACCAGGACATGTAAACTACACAGGTACATGTCCTGCCTTTTACCCACACAGCACCCTGCTCTAGGGGTTACCTAGGGCACACATTAGAGGTGACTTATATGTAGAAAAAGGGGAGTTTTAAGCTCGGCCAGTACTTTTAAATGCCAAGTCGAAGTGGCAGTGAAACTGCACGCACAGGCCTTGCAATGGCAGGCCTGAGACAAGGTAAAGGGGCTACTTAAGTGGGTGGCACAGTGCTGCAGGCCCACTAGTAGCATTTAATCTACAGGCACTAGGCACATATAGTGCACATTACTAGGGACTTATAAGTAAATTAAATAGTCCTATTGGGTATGATCCAATGTTACCATGTTCAAGGGGAGAGAGCATATGCACTTTAGCACTGGTTAGCAGTGGTAAAGTGTGCAGAGTCTAAAAACCAGCAACAATGAGGTCAGAAAAAGAGAAGGAGGAAGGCAAAAAGTCTGGGGATAACCCTGCAGAAGGGCTATTTCCAACAGTTACATTACTCAATACTAATTGAGACATTGTTAATAGAGACCCTGTGTCAAACACAGGAAGAAGGGTCTTTGTACAGTGTAAGTCCATGACAGACACAGGGGAAAAATAAGAATAAAGGAATGAGTGGAAAATAACATAGAATGTGATGTGAGAACCAATGGTCTGATTTTCAGCTTTGAACCTAACTAATAAAGCCTCAAAGGCGCAGCAACTTACGTTTGGGCCCATATTTATGGGCTTTGCAGGGCAAGGCAGTGCAGCAAGTCACTTTGCTGAGCTACCCCGAATCACGGGGAAAGGGCAGGAATGCACTTTATCACAATACAGTGCATTCCTGTCCTTCCCCCTGTGCTGTCGCCCTTTTAGCAGCCTAGTGCCAATGCAGGCACCCTTGCACCGTTGCATGCAGGATTGTCGAAGGGACACTTTCCTGCACAAAAACAATCCTGAGAGGCTTTTTCCCCTTTCTTTGTTGTGGCAGAACACAGCACACGTAGTGTAGGAAGTTGGCTCTGTATATACTACCTCAAAGTAAGAGATGGTGTGCACTGAGTCCAAGGGTTCCCCTTAGAGGTAAGATAGTGGCAAAATTAGATAATTCTAATGCTCTATTTTGTGGTAGTGTGGTCAAGCAGTAGGCTTTTCAGAGGGTAGTGTTAAGCATGTGTTTTACACACAGGCAATAAATGAGGCACACACACTCAAAGACTTAACTCCAGGCCAATAGTTTTTATATAGAAAACTATATTTTCTTAATGTATTTTTAGAACCACAAGTTCAATATTTGAAGTAAATACATAAAATGGAAGGTATTCCACACAAGTAAGCTAGAAACTTTGAATTAGAGCAATAGCCTACACGGTTTTAGTATAAATGGCAATAAGCTATTTTATAAGTGGACACAATGCAAAAATCAACAGTTCCTGGGGGAGGAAAGTAATGGTTAGTTTGTCAGGTAAGTAAGACACTCACAAGTCTTAGTTCCTGGGCATAGGCAGCCCACTGTTGGGGGTTCAAGGCAACACCAAAGTTACCACACCAGCAGCTCAGGGCCGGTCAGGTGCAGAGGTCAAAGAGGTGCCCAAAACACATAGGCACCTATGAAGAACAGTTGTGCTCCGATTCTAGTCTGCCTACAGGTAAGTACCTGCATCTTCGGAGGGCAGACCAGGGGGGTTTTGTAGAGCTCTGGGGGGGACACAAGTAGGCACACAAAACACACCCTCAGCGGCACAGGGGCGGCCAGGTGCGGTGTGCAGTTGTTACAGGCAGTCGCGGTCAGAAGGAGACTCTGGATTCTCCTTGCATGCGTCGCTGTGTGGGTCTAGGGGGGTCGTCTCGGGCTACTCACAAGGTCGCAGTTGCCTGGGAGTCCTCCCTGTAGTGTTGGTTCTCTGGAGCTCAAGCCGGGTGCAGAGGGTGAAGCTTCTGGCACGAAGAGGGAGTTGCTTCTTTGTTGCAAAAGATGTTGCTGTTGTTGAGCAGAGCCGCTGCTCACAGGAGTTTCTTGGTCCTTTGGTTCAGGCCAGTCCTCTGAGGCTTCAGAGGTTGCTGGTCCCAGTTGGATGCATCGCTGTTGCAGTTTTCTTCGAGTCAGGAGACAGGCTGGTAGGGCTGGGGCCAAAGCAGTTGTTGTCTCCATCGTCTCTGCAGGGCTTTCAGGTCAGCAGTCCTTCTTCTTGTTTCAGGTTGCAGGAATCTGATTTCCTGGGTTCTTGGGTGCCCCTAAATACTAAATTTAGGGGTGTGTGTAGGTCTGGGGGGCAGTAGCCAATGGCTACTGTCCTTGAGTGTGGCTGCCCCCTCTTTGTGCCTTCTCCCTGAGGAGAGGGGGGCACATCTCTAATCCTATTGGGGAATCCTCCAATCTCAAGATGGAGGATTTCTAAAGGCAGGGGTCACCTCAGCTCAGGACACCTTAGGGGGTCTCCTAACTGGCGGGTGACTCCTCCTTGTTTTTCTCATGATCTCCTCCAGCCTTGCTGCCAAATGTGGGGGCAGTGGCCGGAGGGGGGGCATCTCCACTAGCTGGGATGCCCTGGGGTGCTGTAACAAAAGGCATGATCCTTTGAGGCTCACCGCCAGGTGTTACAGTTCCTGCAGGGGGAGGTGAGAAGCACTTCCACCCAGTACAGGCATTGTTCCTCACAACAGATTGACAAAGGCACTCTCCCCATGTGGCCAGCAACTCATCTGGCTGTGGCAGGCTGGCAGAAACTGGTCAGCCTAGCACTAGGAGTCGGACTGGTATTCAAGGGGCATCTCTAAGATGCACTCTGGGTGCATTTTACAATAAATTCCACACTGGTATCAGTGTGCATTTATTGTGCTGAGAAGTTTCATACCAAACTTCCCAGATTTCAGTGTAGCCATTATGGAACTGTGGAGTTTGTGTTTGTCAAACTCCCAGACCATATACTCTTTATGGCTACCCTGCACTTACAATGTCTAAGGTTTTGCTTAGACACTGTAGGGGCATAGTGCTCATGCACATATGCCCTCACCTGTGGCATAGTGCACCCTGCCTTAGGGCTGGAAGACCTGCTAGAGGGGTGTCTTACCTATGCCACAGGCAGTGTGAGGTTGGCATGGCACTCTGAGGGGAGTGCCATGTCAACTTAGTCATTTTCTCCCCACCAGCACACACAAGCTGTGTGAGGCAGTGTGCATGTGCTGGGTGAGTGGTCCCCAGGGTGGCATAAGACATCCTGCAGCCCTTAGAAACCTTCCCTGGCATCAGGGCCCTTGGTACCAGGGGTACCATTTTCAAGGGACTTATCTGAGTGCCAGGGCTGTGCCAATTGTGGAAGCAAAGGTACAGTTTAGGGAAAGAACACTGGTGCTGGGGCCTGGTTAGCAGGGTCCCAGAACACTTTCAATCATAACTGGCATCAGCAAAAGGCAAAAAGTCAGGAGGTAACCATGCCAAGGAGGCATTTCCTTACACATAGAAAGAGTTAAAAATAAGGAGGGGGGAGGCGTCTCTTTTTGGCGCTTTCCTAGGTTTACAAGTTCTTGTAAATCTAGGAATGTGTCAAAATCCATGGATGTTGTGTAGAACACCCAGGCAACAGCCATGGAAACGCCTCCCTGGTGCAGAGTATTGTAATGCAGCAATTTCCACTGTGTTTCATCACTGGAGATTTAGGAAGCCACACAGGGTCACACAAGGTAGCCTTGCGTGGCTTCATAAATCTCATTTTAGGTTTGCGTTGCTCTTGCACCATGTTGCGGGATACAAAAGCGACGCAAACCAGACCATAAATATGGCCCTTGGTTTGTAATTCAGAAACCCATGTATTTGTTCACTCGCTGTCACAGTGTAACTCTCAGACATGAGAGAGTTTATTAAAATACAAATAAAAGACCACTTTTACTGAAATACACCAGAGTATTGATTTAGAGACAGTGAGAATGTACAGGTAAACATGAATGACATAATGTAAACTGGTATGAGAACTTAATTAAGGACATTAAGTCCCTCATTTTAACATTGGCGGAAAATGCCGCCTACCACCGTGCTGACGGCCACCAGCATACCGTGGCCGCGGCGATATACCACTACGGGTATTGTGACCCACACATAGAAATCCGCCACTATACAGACACACACACAAGTCCACCAGACCAAAGGTCAGTGATAAATTGGGGGTACCAAAACCCATGCCGTTACGCTAACAGAAATACGCCCACAGTATCAGGACCTACGAATCACCGCGGCAGTCTTTCCACCGCAGTAAACCATTGGCGGTACACACCGCTGCGCTCAAAATACACACACACTAACAAAACTACACCACATTGGACAATTCAAACTATACACATCTGGCAGACATACACACACCACACCACTATAAAACACATGCCCACATTACCCACAACCCTTTCAATGAAAAAAAAGATTGCCAACTGAGAGAGAGACAAGCCAGGAGCACCCACTCAATCTGAGCCACAGAACACCATCACCCATACACCATACACCCACCTCACAGCACACACCCCAACATAGCATACCCACACACCCTCACACACACCACTCACACCACGTCCATGTCACCCCAAAGACACCCCAGGTTTTCAGAGGAGGAGCTAAGGGTCATGGTGGAGGAAATCATCCGGGTAGAGCCACAGCTATTCGGATCACAGGTGCGGCAGACGTCCATTGCAAGGAAGATGGCGCTATGGCGGAGAGTCATGGACAGGGTCAACGCTGTGGGAAGAACAAGGGATGACATCAGGAAAAGATGGAACGACCTACGGGGGAAGGTGCGTTCCATGGTTGCAAGACACCCGGTAGCTGTACAGAGGACTGGCGGTGGACCCCTACCTCCTCCCCCACAACTAACAACATGGGAGGAGCAAGTCTTGGCGATCATGCATCCTGTGGGCCTTGCAAGAGTAGCAGGAGGACTGGACTCTGGTAAGTCAAATCTTTACTATTATATCCCCCACCCTACCTGCATGCCATCACAAACTCCTACCCCTACCCTCACCCCATCACTCCACCACCTCACATATACCCCACTATCACAATCCACCGATCACAAAACCAAGCCCTCCATTCCAACCCAATGCATGGACACCCATCACAGATCTGCATGGACACCCATCACTAAAGCATGCACATTAGAGAGAATCATCTAGCTCACAAAATCACAACTCACACAAGGCAAAGCTGACAGGGCAATCACAACCATACAGGGAAACACACCCATGCACAAGATGGCACATGTAGATGCAATAACACTGCATTTACACCCCCACAGGACCGCCACTCAACATCACCGGGGAGGAGGTGCCACCAACATCCAGTCCCCCCAAGAAGAGGTCCACAGTGATGACAGAAGCTCTGCCCGCCTGGATTACAATGACCAACCTTGCCCATCTGGGACCTCTGGACAGTCGGTTACCCTGCCACAGTCCCAAACCACCACAGAGCCTCCGCCCTCAGGATACACCACCACAGCACCCACCCAGGGGGCCCATACCTCTGTCCCCAGGACACATCAATCAGTAGTGTGCCCACCACTACAGGGGCCCCAGGTAGCCTCACAAACCCAAGACAATCAGGGACCTGGTTCAGTGGCAGTGGGCACACGGTTCAGGGGACAGAGGCACATGAAAACAGGGAAACTTTGAGGACTGCTGTGCGCCAGGGGGAAGACAGGCCCAAGGAACCCACGCTCCATGAGGCACTTGCAGGGATCCTGGGAGCATACCACCATTCCCAGGACACCTTGGCCCAGATACTGGCCAAGTTGCAGGAGACCCAGCGGCTGCAGGAGGGACAGTACCTGGGGATCAGGGAGGACCTCAAACACATCCACATCATCCTGGTCACCATTGCGGGGGTGCTGGCTGACATGGCCAACACCATGAGGGAGGCAGTGGCACACCAACGGGCCTCTGACACTAGCCACACCGAAGAACAGTCCTCCACCTCCGCCGGCACTAGTGGACAGGAGGCCCCGCCACAATACCAACAGGCCACCAGCACCCCACCCCCTGCAGAAGGAGAACAACCATGCACAAGGTCCCTGCGATCCAGGCAGAAGCCAGAGAACATTGCCAAGACCCCCGTCAGGAAATGAGACTCCCCTGAATGTCACCCTTGTGTCCCACTCTGTCATCCTGTCCACCTTGAACTGCCATTGCTCCACTTCCTATGCCCCCTTGGACAATGCAGCTGTGTTACAAAGAGACTGGACTCTATCTGGAAATTCCTCCGCCATCACCCCAGCCGATTGCACATCCCCCTCCACCTCTTAGCACTAAAATAAACACCCTTGGAACAAATACAACTATGGAGTCTGTCAATTGATTGAATTCTGTATTAGTTCAACACGCTGTAAACATTTCAAATCACATGTACAGTAATACATACATAGGTATGACCTGTAGTGTGCAGCACTAAACACACCAGGAGCCAGAGTGGGCCACAGAGATCTGAAAATAGAGATGCCAAAGGGTACAGTAAGTGGCCATAGACAAAGGGAAATCAGGCTGCCATGTCTAATGTCTAACACAAAACTGCAGTGAAAAGTGAAGTTACATTATGTTACCTGTGTGTCACTGGAAGTACTGTTGTATGAGTGAGCTTCTGTTGTCCACATCTTCTTCCTCTGCCTCCTCTTCCTCACTGTCCACAGGCGCCACCTCTGACACAACACCATCTCCAGGCTCATCTTTCTGCAGAAAAGGCACCTGGTGTCTCAAGGCCAGGTTGTGTAACATGCAACATGCAACGATAATCTGGCACACCTACTTGGGTGAGTAGTACAGGGATTCACCTGTCAGATGGAGGCACCAGAACCTGGCCTTCGGGAGGCCAAAGGTTCTTTCAATGATCCTCCTTGTTCACCCATGTGCCCCATTGTAACATTCCTCTACCCTTGTCCTGGGATTCCTCACTGGGGTCAGAAGCAATGAGAGGTTGCGATAACCAGCGTCACCTGCAAATATTCTAGGGATACCTGTTAGACCTACACTCACCCATAGGGACAACCCCACACCCATATACCTACATCAACTGGGTGGGACTATGGGTTCACCTATTAGCCACACCCGGTGCCTCTGGAGTTGAGATATCACATATGGAATGCTGCTATTCCTCAAGATAAAGGCATCATGCACGGAGCCAGGACCATCAATGGCACCAATTATGTTTGGTATATGTCCCAGGGCATAGAAGTCAGCTTTCACTGTGGCCAAATCCTCCACCTGGGGGAATACGATGTAGCTGCACATGTGTTTCAGCAGGGCAGACAACACTCTGGTCAACATGTTTGAGAACATAGGCTGTGACATCCTTGGAAGGAACCACTTGCCAGGAAATGGAGCACTAACAGGGCCTGTACTAGAGGGGAGATACCTGTGGGCTGGCAGATAGCTGAAAAAAGGTCTGGCTCCAATTGGGCACACAGTTCTTGGATTGTGGCCCTATCAAGTCTGTAGGTTAGGATAATGTGTCTGTCCTCCATTGTCGCCAGGCCCACCAGGGGTCTGTACACGGGAGGATGTCTCCATCTCATATTCCTTCTCAGCGGTTGAAATCTAGGCAAAAAAACGGTGAGCAGAGGGACATATTCAGACATCTATTGAATTAATGATGCATCTCTTCCATTACAGAAACAGTATGTGAATTCAGAGTCAGCTGATGTGCCAATGTCTGCTGTGATGCAGTTAGGTGCCATGCCCTCTGCACCCCTGAAATGGTGGCTGCCTGTCCTCTGTGAAGAGACAAGTGGAAATGAGGTAATTCCAGTGGTGTTGTGTGCTGTATCGGTTGGCGGTCAATGACCGCCACACAACTTTGCATTGGTTAACATTGGGCCCTATGGGTTCCAGGAGCCAATGGCGATGTACGCCCGCAGTGACGGTACGCACTGCCGCGGACGTGCCCACCATTTTCTATCTGTTCACTCATTTGCTACCTGACCTTCAACAGGAGAGGACCTACACTGCAAGTGCTGCTGTGACCTGTGTCTGGAAGTGACAATGGCTCAAGTGTCTGGGGAAAGTGCCCCTACCTTCACTTCGGAGGAGTTGGATAGACTGGTGGATGGGGTCCTACCCCAGTACACTTTACTCTATGGTCCTCCAGACAAACAGGTGAGTACAATGTGAGCATGTTGCGTGGGCCATGAATGTAAGGAGTGCTGTGTGTGTCAGCCTCATGTAGGGGTGGGGCTGAGGGGTCCTAGGTAGAGTCCTGCACGTATGGTGGTCAACGTCTATGCGTAAGGGGTATGGTGGGTCATGAGTATGATGGTCCGGACGGTATGACTAATCTTTTTTCTGCTGTCTTTTCCCTGCAGGTCAGCGCCCATCAGAAAAAGGGTATTTGGCGTGCCATTGTCAAGGAGGTGCGGACCCTGGGGGTCTTTGACAGGGGGAGCACCCACTGCCGCAAACGGTGGGAGGACCAATGCCGCTGGGCAAGGAAGACGGAAGAGGGCTGGCCTCCCAAGGAGGAAGGGGTGCCCGTCGTACCCTGACCCCCCTGATGTTCCGCATCCTGGTGGTGGCCTATCCCAAGTTGGATGAGCGCTTGAAGGCATCACAGCAGCCACAAGGGGATGAGTACGGATTCAGATTCCTGACTTTGCGCGTGTTAAGGTTTTACCTGGGTGGGGGATGTGGGCTGTGGGTGCCCCTAGTCCAGGAGCGAACATGGCAGGGTAGGCCCTTTGTTGGGCAGGCTCTGAAGCACACCATCCCCAATAGTGTTAGTAGCCATCTACTACTGGGCAGGGTCCTGTGGGTTTCAGGTGTGCAGCTAATGGTGTTAGGCATTGTACCCCATGGGCTGGTGACTAGCTGTGTAACTGGTAGTGCATGGCCTAGTGCATAAGGCTGCTCCCTGTGTGTTGTGTACGCCAACGGTAGTGGTGTTGCTGGCATTGACCAAGTGTATCCTCTGACCCTCCCCCCTTTTTGTTTTGTCACCCTGTCCTTGTGTGCATTAGCATCATCTGGCGGAGGAGCAGAGGCAGCCATACCAGCATCTCCCTCCCAGCAGCCCCTCAGTGTGTTTCCCGTGCCCGCTCACCCAGGAGGGTGGGCATCTCTTTCGCCCCAGGCACCTCAGGCCCTGCCCCAGTCAGCCATGCTGCCCTCAGTGAGTAGGCTATTGACCTCCTGAGATCTCTCACTGTTGGGAAGTCAACCATACTGAATGCAATCCAGGGTCTAGCAGGGCATTTGCAACAAACAAATGTATTCCTGGAGGGCATTCACTCTGGCGTGGCAGCCCAACAGAGAGCATTTCAGACTATGGCCTCCGCACTGATGGCAGTCAATGTCCATGTCTCCAGCCTCCCCCCTCCAACTTCCTCTACCTATTCCCAATCCCCTCAACCCCAGCCTATCCCAAGCACACCTTCAGAGCAGCAATCACCCAAATCAACACACAGAAGTGGGTCAGGCAAACACAAGCACCACACTTCATCTCACAGGCACTCACACAAGCACCATCCCCATGCAGACACACCAACATCCACTGCCTCCACTGTGTCCCCCTCCTCCTCATCGTCCACCTCCCTCCCAGTAACGTCTCCACTCACACCTGCAGGCACTACATCCTCATCCACTACCTCCTTCACCAGCACACCTATCACTACACACCCCTCACTGGCAGTCACCACCCCACATCCATGCACACGTCCACTGTGTCCTCTCCCACTGTGTCGGTGACCCCTCCTCCAAAAGTACACAAACGCAAGCACACACCCACCCAACAGCCATCCACCTCACAACAACATCCAGCGCATGCACCTGCACCCAAACACAGCGGACTGACACCTCCTACAACCACTCGCTCTTCCTCCACTCCCAAACCTTCACCCTCTACCCGCCCCAATGCCCCTAAGAAGCTTTTTCTAGCCAACATTGACCTGTTCCTACCCATTCCCCCGTACTTCACCTCGGGCCAGGGTGGCCAGAACCCAGCCCAGCACCTCAGCCACCAAGTCCACATCAGCTGTGGTTTCTGAAGCTGTCAGAGGCTGTAAGGGGGCACCTGACATGCCAGCCAGTGTGCCACCAACCCCTGCCAAGGCCAAGAAGATTCTGCCACCTGGCAAGGTCAAGAAAGGAAACAGCATCCAGCAAGGAGAAGGAGCCACAGCCACCCAGCAAGGACACGTCAAAGACTTCAGCTGGCAGACACCACCTCCTCCAAAGGCAGGAAGGGGCACAGAACACCAGCCAAGGCACTTCATCCGTCCAAGCCTGCAGGTGAAGGCCTGGTGGCTACCAGCACACCGCCAGCACCGCCACCTGCACCGCGGCCAGCACCGCCACCTGCACAGCTGCAAGCACCACCAACTGCACCACCACCTTCACCGCCGCAAGCACCACTACTGTCAGCAGCAGCAGCCCCAGTGGGCAGCCGTCAAGGCTGCAGGGGAAGGGCTTGAGCTTCCCCTCACTACTAGCAGCACTGGCACCTGCACCGCGGCCAGCACCGCCACCAGCACAGCTGCAAGCACCGCCACACGAAACCGCCACCTGCACTGCTGAAAGTAGCACCACTGCCAGCAGCAGCAGCCCCAGTGGGCAGCCGTCTGAGGCTGCAGGGGAAGGGCTGGAGCCTCCCCCCGCCACTGGCAGCACCCCCACCAGCACCTGCACTACCACCACTGTTCAGCCATTGCTGCCGGTGGATGGGCTGTAGCCCTGCCTCCATGGAGTATCATGCATCCTGGCAACTGCAAATCTCATGGCTCTGACACCCAAGTGAGGGACTGTGACCTGGCACCCCCCAAGTGCTGCATCACAAGGCACAAAGCACCTTCCAGAACCAGTGGAAGAAGGCATCCACTCAATCTATCCTTGGCAGGATGAAGCACACTGGGCACAAAGCCCCCTCCAGAACCAGTGTAGGAGCCACTCACTAGAGAGACTGTGGTTTTGCACTCCCCCGGACCAAGCAGTGGGCAAACCACCCACTTGAGAGACTGTGGCTTTGCACTTCCCAGGACCAAGCAGTGGGCAAACCACCCACTTGAGAGACTGTGACCTTGCACTCCCCATTACCAAGCAGTGGGCATGGAGACCCATCCAGGAGGAGTGGCGTTGTTCCATCTTCCGGCTGAGGTGCCCCTCCCTTCCCCGTCCCCCTGAGGTGCCTGTGTGTTTTCGACCTGATGCCCATGCAGTGTTCTCTCCGTATTGAGGCAGGAGTCAAGTGTGGGCTTGGCCTATGTATTTTGGCCCAGTGGGCCACGGACATTTTGAGTGGACATTGTCCCGCCTTTTGTAAATATTGTGGGCCATATTTATACTTTTCGACGCACAACTGAGCCAACGCAGTTGTGCGTCAAAAAATTTAACGCCGGCTAACGCCATTCTGAAGCGCTATGCGGGCGCCGTATTTATTCAATGACGTTAGCCGGCGTTAGCCGGCGGAGCTGCCTGGTGTGCATGAAAAAAAATGACTTACACCAGGCAGCGCCGGCGTAGGGGAAAATGGAGCTTGGGCGTCAAAAAATGGGGCAAGTCAGGCTGAGGCAAAATTTTCGCCTCAACCCGATTTGCGCCATTTATTTTTACTCCCAACCCCCATTGAAATGACTCCTGTCTTAGCAAAGACAGGAGTCATGCCCCCTTGCCCAATGGCCATGCCCAGGGGACTTATGTCCCCTGGGCATGGCCATTGGGCATAGTGGCATGTAGGGGGGCACAAATCAGGCCCCCCATGCCACAAAAAAAAAAAAAAACTACTTACCAGCACTTACCTTAATGTCCCAGGCGTGGGTCCCTCCATCCTTGGGCGTCCTCCTGGGGTGGGCAAGGGTGGCAGGGGGTGTCCCTGGGGGCATGGGAGGGCACCTCTGGGCTCCTTCCGAGCCCACAGGTCCCTCAACGCCTGCCCTGACCAGGCGCTAAAAAATGACGCAAAAGCGGCTGGACGTCATTTTTTTTGACCCGCCCACTCCCGGGCGTCATTTTTGCCCGGGAGTATAAATACGGCGCACATGCCTCGGAGTCATGTTTTAGACGGGAACGCCTACCTTGCATATCATTAACGCAAGGAAGGTGTCCACGCTAAAAAATGACGCAAACTCCATGAACTTTGGTGCTAGATGCGTCTAACGCCAAAGTATAAATATGGAGTTCGTTTTGCGTCGAATTTGCGTAAAAAAACGACGCAAATCCGGCGCAAACAGAGTATATATATGGCCCTGTATATTTTGTAAATACTGTTTTTGGGTTCTAAAAGTATTTATACCTATTTCTAATATAACCCTTATTTGACTCAATTCCTTTTGTCCTTGCGTTATTCCTGAGGGTTACGGGGTGTATACGTAATGTTATTGAATCTGTTTGAGTGTATGGTGTTGGGGGTGAGGGTAGGGGTGGGGGTGTTGCATGTTGCATTTTGCATGTGTGTGTCACTCTTTTTCCTCCCCCCCTCCCCTGTGTGCTAGGTGCAGTACTCACCGTGGTCGCCGTCGCCGGCATTGGTACGCCTGGTATAGTAGCAGATACACCAGCATAGGAAAGATGTGCAGCTCGGGCTCCATGGCGTCCTGGTTCTTCCTTGAGTGTCGAGAGGTGAGTCGATTCCCTTCAGAATACTGTTTCCGATGTGCTTTTGATGGCGTTGGTACTGCCCCAGAAAAGGTGAAGGATTGGCCTCTCATAATAAAGTAGGCGGTACATTGTCTTCCGCCTGGCTGTTGGCGGTTACCGCTGCGGTACTTGTTGCTACCGCCGTGGCGGTCAGAGTGTTAAAGTGGCTGTCTGTGTTGGCAGTTTCCGCTGTGGTCATGATTCCATTTTTTTTACCGCCAGCCTGTTGGCAGTGTTACTGCTGCTTTACCACCGACCTCCAGGGTTGTAATGAGGGCCTAAATCATTCCAGCAATATAAATAGGATGTGTGTTTATAGTGCACATTTTGGTTTGCGAAGAAATATGGCAAATTGAGATGTTATTTTGCTGCAATATGGTGGCTTATGAACATTTACTTTGCTTGTGTCTTTCCAAAATTGACCTCTACCTCTCCCCATTAAAATGTACTCCTAGCACAAAATTATTAAATTGAAAGTAGCAGAACAAATTTTCGCTTGGGGCTAGGGATATGTAGTTCTCAGGAATTGCCATGCCCTATCTTACCTGTTGGCTGCTGTGAGGTTTGTTATGGCTTGCTAATTCACAAAACACCCAATTACAATAAACCATATAATGCTAGAGGGCAAGAAATGTAATCGAAGTATGTAATGTAATTCTTAAACATACTACCTCATTTCAAGGGAAATTAATATTATACATAAACTGTGGTCCAGGACACCTGCTTCACTAAACCCTGATGGTGCCTTGAAGACCCACTCCTAGTGTAGAATATGTACTTAATACTGGAGTTATTAACCACTACTACAAAACAATGAAACATACTTTGAAAATTGATCATACCAATAATGTATCCTATAGATTGATTTTATCAACAGAAGTAAAAGCAGCAATCCTTCAGGTTCAATGCAGCCAGGCACTAGAACAGCAAAAGAATGGATGCAACACTTGTCTCAGCATTGGATGCGTCAGATTAGTATTGGATGGAAGTTGTGTGGTAGTGTTGTTGTTATTAGACCTTTCAGCAAGTGTTTGATACTGTTGATTATGTAGTACCAATCAAAATGCTTAGCAGCATGGGGGAGTATCTCTCCGCTGTTGGTGGTTTGTGTCAGGGAGACCATATCCTCGGGGCCTGCGCATGTTCCCAACATGTCCACTACTAGACAGCTCCAAAACTCCAATAGATATACCACAGAGCCTGAGAGAGTCCAAGTGGGGGACAAGTGGATTAGGTAGGGAACAGCTGGGAAGGAGACCTGTAGGAAGCAAGAGGTTAAACAACACAATGTCAAGATATAATTACATTGACTTTCAATAGACTATGGTTCTAAGAATTCTTATACTGTAATCATGGATAACTTAGGACATGACTATAACTAGGTCTCAAGAAATCTAGGTACCTAGAAAAATCAAGAAAGGGTAATGCAATGTTTCCTTTGGGCTTTAAAGGAAATATCATATACTATCTAGAATACAAGAACCTTCTTCAAAATGGTTTCAGAATAAACATTGCATTTTTACAGGAGGACAAAGGCTATCTGAACATCCCATGAAAAAACAACAGGAAATGTACTAGGAGCTTAATTAGCACAAAGAATGTTGCATTTTGAATTAAGCGTTTCGAGAAAACCAAAAGCTCAGGATAAATGTGTGCACCTCAACAAACACTGCACACCAAAGTATTCAATGCCATGAAAAGATCGCACGCACAGCCGATCTGAAAATCAAGAGTTTACTGCCAGAAAAGAATCGCACGCACAGCCGATTCGACGTTTCACAATGCTAATGTCATGAAATGATCGCGCACACTGCCGATCTGAATGTCAGGAGTTTTTATGTCAGGAAATATATCGTGCACCTTGCCGATTTGAAATACACAATGCCAATATCATGAAATGATCGCGCACACTGTTGCCGATCTGAATGTCAAAGTTAAATACCATGAAATGAATCGCGCACCTTGCCGATTCAAAATACACAATGCAAATATCATTAAATGATCGCGCACACTGTTGCCGATCTGAATGTCAAAGTTAAATGCCAGGAAATTAATCGTGCATCTTGCCGATTCAAACAAGAATATGAAAATGTCATGAAAACACAATCACGTACACAAGGAGTTTCACAACTAGGCCCAAAAACTCGAATGTCTTTGAAAACAGGTGTCGGGGGCCCAGCCCGACCTCCGCCTTACCGCCCTGCTAAAGGATCGTCAATATAATGAGGGCAGGCCTGGAAATTTCATTGTAGGCCTTCGGGACCAGAGCTCAGGAAGTTGCTGTTGCTCTGCACCAGGACCTCTGAATAGTGAGCATGTGGAGCTGGGCTGACTCCCTTAAATAGAATCAAGCCCAGCTCACAGACCACACCCAGTCATGGGGCAGGGAAAGCTTCTAGGAGGTCCTAGAAAGGGACCACACACTGACACACTCTGTAATCCTGCAGCAATACCTTGCAAATGAACAGTTATTACAAACATCATTAATAGTGGTTTTCAAGGTTAAAATCTGCAATGCAAAAGGTTAACAAACTGCATATAAACATAATGCATGAATTATGCCTTTGCATAAAGACTGAGTTTTTGCATTTTAGTCGCCCGTAGAGCGCGCACTGTCCTGATGTTGACAATTTGCTTCTTCCTGAAGGCACAGACCTGAGCAGTGTCCACCAACCCCGTGTCTCTTTCTCCCTACCAATATGAAGGTAAAACTCTTGATTGTGGAGTCCCTGGAGGATGCTCATTGATCCCTACTCCCTTCAAATGCCTACTTTGCCCTACTTATTTCTCTTGTAAAGAAATCTGGAGAACCATCTACTTCTATGCGGAAGAGAGCCAACTGGTGGTAAGATGGGTGAGCTCAAGGAAAACTGTAATAATGCATTTCATTCTTGTCTTAAGGTGGTTGCTAGGCTGTAAGCAGATTACATTTTAAGACAGAAAAAAATTATGGTTTTGGAGGACCTCGGACGGTCTGGACATGGTGACTCTTTCCCATTCTATTTCAGTCTGCACTCATTTTAGCCATTATTTTTTACACCAATGTATGATTTATTCTCCATGTTACTAAACCAGCTTCCAACTGCCTTCTGTAACTAAGGCTTAAATCTATCATAGCTGGATTTTACAGGCAAATGCATTATTATCCAAGTATTAATCACTTCTAGAGTGGATTGTGGCAGTGGCATTTATCTCAGCCTTCCTAAACATCTAATGTATGGGTTGCAGGTGATCCACAATGTTGGAGCTAAGGAGGAGAGAGCATGGGTCACAACACTAATTATTATGCAGTAGATTCCATCCCATAAAAGGATCAAGATCAACGCTCTGTGTTTGGCTACCAGCAATTATTTGAAAATACCTTGCTATCAGGGTAGGATTACACACTGTCTTCTTTCATAGTAGTGGTATTCACGAAGATTCCACGAATTAAAGACCTGTGACTGCAGTTGCTCCTTTTCATTCCTGGAATAGTCATTTTTTATAACAAGGTACAGAGACAGTTTTGTCTTTTTGTGACTTGAAAACACTCAGGCAAAGGCAATCAGGTATCTGGACACTTGCCTGCAGCTGTGCGTCATACTAGCTGTAAGCCAATCAGTCAGTTGAATACACAAGCTTAGAAGCCTCGTGTGTTGACAAATTACAATTTACTGCCATATTTAAAGCCACGTGTTAATCATCCATTGCTCAGGGTCGTGAGTATTAGCTTAATTTTCAACACAATTATAGGTCTTGTAGTTCCAATGGGCTTTAGTAATCATGGGATTATGAGAAAACAGAATCCATATGTTTAGGAACATGTAGGGACTTGAGTACCTAGAATGTAGCATGCAGGCTAAAAAGGTCATGACCCGCAGGCATCGGAAAGAATATAGTGATTAAAAGCATCTCTGAGATTTAACCCCACCAGTAACTCTGACTCAGCTACGGAATGAAACATAACATGCTGCGAAATCTGCCAATAGCAAGGTTGACAAAAACAAAGCAATACGTCTACCACTAGACAGCTGTGCAGGGTATTTGAAAATGTCTTGTTTGGAAGCTGACGCCACATAGTCTTTGTTTAAAATTGTATGGGGTGAATGAATTGAATGTTGCCATTGTGTAAAGCTGACATCACATTAACGTAGCTGGTGCCACGTGGATTGTTCATGGATAATTTTTAAAAACTTTTTTTCAGAATCTTGCACACACAGATGAATACATCTAGCAAAATATGTGTTACTTGAAAAGTCCCTTCCATGGGACTATGGACGGACTGACGCCTGATTTATGGTATGCTACTTTGAGACATAATAGTGCTGGTTTGTTTATGCCTGTGTTCAAGGAATACTATAGGGTCAGAAATATTAGTGCTGTAGGTAACCTATTCCCTAGAAGTTATAACTCCCGTCTGCCTGAGGAAGCCAGTTGAAAAGTTTAATGAAACAGCTGGAGTATTTTTTTTCCTATGTCGGGGTAAGTCTGCATTCAGATCAAATACTAATTAGTAGGAGGATGACCTCGAATGAACAATCCTGCTAATAAGGAGAGACTGACATAGGTGAAGGATTTGGTTGCAAGTGAGAGTTAAGACACATGGAGAGTCTGTCAGGCCTCGGGACGAGACAGATGGTGGAAGCTGTGAGTGAGTTCGCTAGAGTGAGGCCATTAAACTCTAGTACAGCTGGAGAGCTGTTCTTAGAAGCTGCCTTCCCTGCCTCATCATGAACTCTTCAGAAACATTATTTCCTAAAGCAATTTACTGCAATTTGTCTGGAGCCGAGAGCTGGGATACAGTCTATAGACCCCATAATGACACTATGAAGGCATGGCAGGACCACATAACTGAAAGACTGGACAGACAGGCGGCTAGCCTGGATGGAACTGAGCGCCGCATATCTAACCTTAAAGATGACGCAACTGATATTAAGGTAAAGCTTACTTAGATGAAGAGTAGCAAATGATCACAGTTGCGGCAAAGAATGAAGATCCTGAGGCACTCCAGACATGGCAATCTTTGCATCACAGGCAAAGCAGAATCCACCAATTACAGCCTTATTTAAGGTGGACATGCTCATTGCTCCCTCTGTCCCCACCCTCCGCCCCTGGCACGTCTCATCGTCCAATCATTGTTTGGTTATTAAACTTCTGAGACCGTGGCATTAAATCATTTATATTAACAATAGTAACACATAAAATTAATATATCAACTAAAGCACATTAAAATAATTACAAAACTATATTATTGTCCAATATATTAGTGAACTCGATACTAAAAACATCAATAATATTTAAAACAATATTACTTTCCTCAAAAAATAATATTCTTGTCAACAATATTTTATTTCCCATATTTCTGTCTACCAATATTTACAACTCGCTATTTTGTCCAAACACCACTCATCAGATGATAACTATCTCTTTTCTAATTCACCCTACTCCCTAGCCCTACATGTTCTCCGTGAGGGCTTTTCTGGGTGATTTGGCCTTGAAGTTTGGGGTACTCAGTGTGAGCCAGAGGTTGGTGGGCCGGGGCTATTTCATATGGTTCTGTTTGTTGAGTTGCAATTGAATGTTAATCTTTTATACACATGCCCTACACTGGTTGCACATCCCCTCCAAGGCTTCTTTTTTCCTTGGCACCATGTCTCACCATAAGTAGCCAATAACCTGGCTCACATGAAATATTAATGGCCTTATCAATTGCCATAAGACCAGTAGGGTGCTGCCATATCTAGACAAACACTCTTTAAATATTTCATTTCTGCAGGAGACCCACATTTCTCCCTGAGTCCATAAAAAATGTGCTTTCTGCTGGGCCCCTCATCAGTACATCTTAACTTACAGCAACAATGCCAAAATGGTCTGCATACTAATCCAGCTTCACAGTCTATTCACTCTACATCAAGAACATGAAGATGCAGAAGTACGCATTGTCATACTGCTGGGCACGCTTCACTCTCTTCAGTGGCAATGGTTAATGTCTATGTCCCCAAACTTCCCAATCTTGATAACCTGCCCTTTTTCAGGGATATATTCACTAAGCTGCGGCAACATCAGGTAGACACCTTAATCTGGGGATGAGGGGCGATTTGATCCTGGTCCTAGACACCCAGATGGACTGAAAACACCCTCTCCTGACACACCCAGACCCCACAGGTACTACATGACATCATGGATCTTCTTGAGCTCAGGGATGTGTGGTGCTCTCGCCACCCCATCAGTCATGAATATACATTTCACTATGTGCCCAACATGTTCTCATGCCACATTGATTACTGGCTAACCTCCCCTGAGATCTGTCACTCAGTAGCTCAGTAGCTGATATGGTGCATTTTCCCTGAACCCTTTCTGTTCACTCACTTGTCAAACTGATTTTGAATGAGATACAGTGTTGATTTTCACGTCCACTCTGGCACTTCCCGGCCAATTCCCTGCTAGAACCCCCCTCCTCTTTTGGGGACAAGCTGGGAACCTCTATTATAGAATACTTTCAGTTTAATATAGGCACTGTTAGCAAATATACTACTCTCTGGGAAGCCTTTCACTGCCTTTATTAGGGAGGAGGTCATTGCCAAACACTGTGGGGTCCTCAAAGATATCCATAGACAATTGGCACACCTTGAATTTGACCTCACTGATCATGAACACAAAATCGCTGCTCAAACTTCACACATTCATTTACGCAGGCAGAGCAGCCTTCTGCATCAATACAGAGACCTAGCAGACAGTGAGATTACACACCTAGGCAACTACACCCAGACCAGTCAATATGACAAGAACGAGACACCGGGTAGGACATTGGCTTGGCTTCTGAACAGGGACAAGATCAATGGCATTGAGGGCAGCTCTGGTACCCTACTTTCTGACAATGAGAACATAATTAAAGAATGTGTAAGCTATTACACCCAGTTATACTTCATCAGTGCCAGGCACTCATAAGACCACATCAATGCATATCTCAATGACGTCACCCTGATTTGCCTGGAGGAATGCCATCATCAGTTTCTATCCCACTCCATAGAGCTGGAAGAGGTAATATTGTTATTTGACTCCTTAGCGGGCAGGAAACACCGGCACTGACGGGCACAGTGCCGAATTTTATAAGGCCTACCGACATATACTAGCCCTGCATCTTATGATAGTTTAGACTGAGGCAATTCAGGAGAGGGAGTTCCCTCATCTATGCGAGAAGCCCTCATTTTGATCCTTCCTATACCTGGCAAGGACCCAACTAAAAGTTCTTCCTATCACTCACCCTCTCTAATTAACTATGACAATACATTTCTGGTCAATGTCGGGGCCGCCATGCTCTCTTTCTTGCAGGACTACATTGTGGCTTCTACATAGGGGTGCTTTGTCCCACACAGATCTACTATACTTAGTTTGCATAATCTATTAGCATTTATCGATGAGGTCAATCCAGAACTCAATGTGGTTGCGTAATGCTTGACCCACAGGATGCATTTGACCCCCAAGTCTTCTTGTGGGAGACTCTGAGGCATTATGGCATACCAAATAAAATAATCACTATGACACAGCTGCTATACTCAAATCCAGTTGCATAAACGGCCTGCTGTCCAACCCTTTCTCTGTGGTCAGGGGCACCAGACAGGGCTGCTCCCTTTTGCCCTTGCTATTCATACTGGCCATGGACCCCTGGTTCAAATGTTACAAGACCCACCCATCAATAACCGACGATGGTAATGCCGCCATGTTTGGTTATTGATGTTTGTATATTAGGATGACAATTTGCCTTTTGTCAAAAACCCAAAGACAGATCTCTCCCCGATAATCCACAACATCATCCGCTTTGGGGGCACTCTGGCATGTCTATAAATTGGACAAAGCTCAAATTATTCCAACTCACTGACATTGCAACCCCTTGCTCCCTTGAATATACAGTCTCCTTAGTCAGGGACTCAGTCACATATCTTAGGATCACTATCCACTGCTCCCCTTTCCAGATGGTACAATCAAACTATGGTCCGATGATGGAGAAGTTATATAGACACATTGCTAACCTTCCCTTTATCCATGGCGGGCCGGATTGGCTTGATAAAGATGGTTATTCTGCTTAAGTTATTGTACTTTTTCATGAATACTCCTATACCTCTTAATACACACTTTTTACCTCCTTTAGGTCTCGCCTTATCACCCTAGTCTAGGCCCATAAGCCTGCAAGAATAGCCTGGCACCTTAAGGTTCTTCCATATTCGTGAGGTAAATTTGAGATACCTGACGCCGAAATGTACTACTTTGCTGCACAATGTCACTTTTCCAAATTCTGGCATAACCCAGATGGATGGTTATCTTACTCCCTCCCAGAACAAGTCCAGACTGAAGGTTTTCCACTTGCCTCCCTACCTTCACGTGGCCTGCCCAAACCTTAAAACAAGGTAAAAGCTGTTGCCACCACCTGCTGTGTGTGGAGGAGAATGCACAGCAGGACACTTGGGATCTTTCTTTACTCCCCTGCCCTTAAACTCAAACATAACCCCTTACTTCCCCCTTCCACGAACCACACAGTCAAAATACCTGCGACCAATAAGTCCCTTACATAGTTCAGCCACCTACACCATGACGGCAAGTTCCTCTCTTTAGACTCTTTCTCTTCTAGAGGAGCAGTCACAACACTACACAGTTTTTATTTAGGAATAGCTTTGGAACACTGTGAAGAAAGAAATTCCTGGGTACCCTGAGGGACCATCCTTAGATCACACTGTATGCCTGTATACATGGATAGGACACAAGTTGCCTGGGATGAGGATCTTGGGGAACACATTGCAGAGACTTCCTGAACGTGAACGTTCTGCTGCATACAGACAGAACACGTTTCCATGAACGATAGGCACAAATTGCTGCAGTTCAAGTTTCTGCATCAAACATATCTCACGCCACCACGTTAGCACAGAATCGATGCCACATATCCTTATGTCTGTGCAACAAGCGGGCACGGCCATGCAGATTTCCTGCACTGAGCCTGGGGATGTCTGCAAATCCATGTGTTAGAAATGGGGTCTGTGGTTGACAGCCAGGTCACCCCCCAGTCCAAGCAAGGATCTTCACTCTAGTCAGGGTAAAAGAGAATCACCCTCAGCTAACCCCTGCTTACCCCCTTGGTAGCTTGGCACGAGCAGTAGGCTTACCTTCAGAGTGCTAGGTGTAAAGCATTTGTACCAACACACACAGTAACTTAATGAAAACACTACAAAATGACACAACACAGGTTTAAACAAAATAGAAAATATTTATCTAAACAAAAGAAGACCAAAACGACAAAAATCCACAATATAGAAGTCAAGTTATCAATTAAAAAGCAAAAAGAGCCTTTATGTAGTTTTAAACACAAACTAAATCTGTTAGCATGAAAATGTACCTTGGGTGCGTCAAAAATAACCCCATATGGTGAGTGTGCGTCAAAAAGGGCTTGCGATGCATCTATTTCACTCACGAGCGAGACCCTGTGTCGTTTCTCCTTTCGTCGGGTCGGGCGCGTCGTTTCTTCTCTCCGCAGGAGAGGGATGCGTCGATCCGATCTGCACTCTCGGGTCCAGGCAGGCCTTGTGTTGTTTTTACACGCCCAGTGATGTTTGCGTCGGAAATCCAGCTGCATGATGATCCGAAAACCACATAGCATGGGTTGTGATCTCCCAGCCTCCGTCAGCGATGATGCGCATCGATTCTTTCGGTTACGTTACAGGCGAGCGGCGATTTTCAGCCACAAAGCCGGCTGCGTGTCCATTTCCCAGCCACAGATCAGAGTCGCATCGATCTTTTCCCCGCATGGCGCTCTGTGAGTGGATTGTTTCCTCTTCCTCTTAGGCAGTCAGCTTCTCCTTTCAAGGAACCCAGGAACTGGATGGGCACCACAGGGCAGAGTAGGAGTCTCTCCAGAGACTCCAGGTTCTGGCAGAGAGAAGTCCTTGCTGTCCCTGAGATTTCAAACAACAGGAGGCAAGCTCTAAACCAAGCCCTTGGAGTTCTTCACAAGATAAAAGGCACACAAAGTCCAGTCTTTGCCCTCTTACTCTGGCAGAAGCAGCAACTGCAGGATAGCTCCACAGAACACAGTCACAGGCAGAGAAGCTCTTCTTCCTCAGCTCTTCAGCTCTTCTCCAGGCAGGGGTTCCTCTTGGTTTCCAGAAGTGTTCTAAAGTCTGTGGTTTTGGGTGCCCTTCTTATACCCAATTACTCCTTTGAAGTAGGCCTACTTCAAAGCAAAGTCTCTCTTGAATGTGAAATCCTGCCTTACCCAGGCCAGGACCCAGACACTCACCAGGGGGTTGGAGACTTCATTGTGTGAGGGCAGGCACAGCCCTTTCAGGTGTGAGTGGCCACTCCTCACCTGTCAAAGCCCAGCTCACCTGAGTCCTTGTTCAGTTCTGATGGAGGTTGAAGACAATCTGACCCCACCCTGAAACTGCTTGTTCCAGCACACTAGTTTTTAAAACAGTGCACTAAGAACAGAAGCTCAAGGGAAGGGGGGAAGTGGATAAAATAAAATAAAGAGACAACAGCGTTCTTGCGTTTCCACTGTTGAAGTGCTGCACAAATCTGCGGCCCTCTCTGACTTCGGTAGAAACTGGTGCCTAATGAAACATAAACAAAGAACAGATAAGTACATCCTATTCCTAACTGGGTTCCTGACTATCCCTTTATTTATTAGAAATTTTCTTCTAAATGTACCTCTTGGATCCTGGTCTCTAGTTTCCAGGTTTGGAATGTGTTACTGCTCTGGGATGTGCTTTCTATTACTCTAAAGCTTCTAAAACATTAAACAAATACCGTTATCAGAATTATCAATATCAAACATTCATCTTAATATAACTAAAGCCTAAATTGCCAATAGCAGACTCACTTTTCCCATATTTCCAGAATCTTTTATAAAACAAATACTGTACTTTTACGTCAAAATACAGCATGTAATTTGTGCAAGTCCTTGATTTACTGTTTGCTTTGCTGTTAATGGTTTCCACGGTTCGATTCTTAAAAGTTCCATAAAAAAAATGTTTGCTTCACAAAGTTCCGCAAAGTATTGTTGTAACAAAGAGTTTGAATCACAATGTTCGTGGAAGGTATCTTGTTTCAAATTGTCTATACATGAATCCAGAAATTGTTGTCAAAGTTCTTTCAGGTAATAAAAGTTTTGCACTTACTTGTTGCTGGCAAGAGATACTGATCAGTCTAACCTTGTCTTCTTTCTCTTTTGCAGGTTGCTTGTAGGAGAGAGGCTGAGGCAAGGAGGAACCGGAAACCGGAAGAAGGAAGAGCCAGCAGCTGCGCCCATTGAAGCCAATGAAAGTCTGTAGAGAGCAGGAGTGCCAGCGCCGAGGGATCTATCCTCAGGTAAGCGGGAGGTAGACGAGCACAAGCACTGGGCGAGGCTCGAGGGCTGCCTTTTATAGACAGGGCTGGGTGTGGTCCTCACATGCTGCACATGTTCTTGAAAGGTGTGCAGAGCTGGGTGTGGTTTGAAGAGCTGGGTGTGGTCCTCACATGCTGCACATGTTCTTGAAAGGTGTGCAGAGTTTCAGTTATTATGCAAATGAGTTAAATTAACACATGGCCTAGAGAGGAGTGTTTTAAAGAAGCCTTGGTAAAAGCAAGGCCCAATGTGTAAACAAAACACACATTAAACAACATACACAGAAGCCTAGGGGGGGGGGGAAGGTGAGATAACAAGAAAGGCTTTCAATAGTAAGTTTAAAAGGGAGCTATTACAGAACCCACTAGTGCAGTGAGAGGGGACATGCTCTTTGCTGTGCACAAACCCTAACAGTTGCCCCCCTCAAAGGCCCTCCTACAGGACGGGGTTTTCCTGGATTTTTTAAATAAAACCGTCTAATCAGCTGTGGGGCATGTACATATGATGCTGGTTCCCATGAATTCCCATGAGATTCATCATATCCTTTCCATTCTACTAAATAAAACAGACGTCCACTAATTCTTTTTGAGTCTTTTATGCTTTTCACTTCATATTCTAGATTTCCCTTAATTGGTATGGGTGGAGGTGGTGGTTCAGGTCGGGTTTTTGGATTGTACGGCTTAAGCAAGGACACATGGAATGTAGTATGTACTGGATATTCTTTTGGTAAATCTAATTTTACTGTTACCGGGTTTACTATGGCAGTTATACTAAAGGGTCCAATGAAACGTGGTTGCAGCTTTCGGGATCCCTCTATGTTTAGGTTCTTTGTGGAGAGCCATACCTTGTCACCGATTTTATACATTGGGGCCTCAGATCTGTGTTTGTCTGCTTGTCTTTTCATGCTTTCCTTGTACTTTAATAAATGTTTCCTGGCTTTGTCTTGTATGTAACCTAACCTTGTTAGTCTATCCGTTACTGTAGGTAACAGAGAATCTTCTAACAAAATGGGTATAGCTCTTGGATGATACCCCTGCAAGAAATAGAATGGTGAGCAAAGTAGAGCTGAATGCTCAGTATTATTATAAACAAACTCCGCTACAGGGAGAGCTTCCAACCATTCACTAGAATAATCAGCCAATAAACAACGTAGCGTTTGAAGTAAGGTTTGGTTCAGTCGTTCAGTCTGTCCATCTGTCTCTGGGTGGAAAGCAGTGGATAATGCCACATCTATTTTCAGTTTTTTACATAATTTTTTCCAAAATTTAGAGTTGAACTGGCTCTCTCGGTCTGACACCACTTTGCTTGGCAAACCATGTAAACGCACAATTTCCCTTATAAAAATATAGGCAAATTCTGCCGCAGTGGTAATTTCCGTAATGGTACAAAATGTGCCATTTTAGATAAAAAATCCACTATAACCAACACTGTTGTGAAAGATTTTACAGGTGGTAAACCTACAATAAAGTCTACGCTCACAGTGTGCCAAGGTTGCTTGGGTGTTGGCATTGGTATTAACAAACCGTCAGGGGCCTTATGAGAAGATTTATGTCTTGCACAAATTGGACAGGTAGTGACAAATTGCTTAATGTCCTTTCTTATAGTGTCCCACCAAAAGTGTTTTTGCACATTTTCCAGGGTTTTTACCCAACCATGATGACCTGCCAACGGTGAGGTGTGATGCCAAATTATCACCTGTGTTTGTAATTCAGAGGTGGGCACTAACAGCATGTTGTCGTGATACAATAAACCTCGTTGTATTGTGTTATGGGAATCTTTTAACCAATCCTGAGGTGCTATTTGCATGTGTGCATTATATAGATCTGTGATGAAATCCTTCTGTTGTACTGGTGCCAAAAACTTTTGGGGAGGAATAATGGGTTCTCCTATTTTATCTTGTTTCATGTCTGAAGTATGTCCGTATCTAGATAACACATCAGATTGAATTTGTTGTGCACCTGGTCTATAGGTTATTACAAAGTCAAATGTGCTAAAAACAATTAACCAGCGCATCTGACGTGGTGTTAGTGCTTTAAGTGATCCAAAAAACTGTAGGTTCCTATGGTCAGAAAAGATTGTTACTGGGTGCTTGGCTCCCATTAAATGGTGCCTCCATTCTGAAAAGGCTACTTTGATAGCTAGTAGTTCCCTTTCAGCCACAGTGTAATTTTGTTCAGCTGGTAATAACTTTTTGGAATAGAAGGCTATAGGATGTAACTGGCCATCTACTGCATCTCGTTGAGAGAAAACTCCTCCTAAAGCTACTTGTGAAGCATCCGCTTCAACAAAAAAAGGCAAGTCAGGATCAGGATGTTTCAGAATTGGGGCTGAAGTGAACTTTTGTTTTAGGAGTTGAAAGGCGTGTCCCGCCTCATCAGTCCAAAGAAATCGTTGCCCTTTCCGCAACCAGGTAGTTATTGGGGCCGCAATGTCTGCGAAATGTGCAATAAACCTCCTATAAAAATTGGCGAAACCCAGAAATTTCTGAATATCTTTTACAGAGGATGGTTCTGGCCAATCAGCAATAGCACTGATTTTCTTTACATCCATAGTTATTCCTTGAGGTGACAGGCAGTATCCTAAAAAGTCCACCTTGCTGACATTAAAAGTACACTTTTCTAACTTAGCAAAAAGATGATTTTCTTTTAACTTTGATAATACTGCACGAACATGTTGGGTGTGTTCTTCTGAGTTCTTAGAGTAAATGAGGATGTCGTCTATGTATACTATGACACAAACGTCCAGGAATTCGTGAAGGACCTCATTTATAAAGAACTGAAAGGCCGCAGGGGCATTACATAGCCCAAAGGGCATTACTGTGTACTCAAATAAACCAAACTTAGTCTTGAAAGCCGTCTTCCTCTCATCCCCCTCTTTTACTCGGACCAGGTGGTAAGCTCCCCGCAGATCTAGTTTAGTGTATACAGTAGAATGTCTTAACTGATCCAACAACACAGGTATTAGAGGAAGAGGATATTTATTCTTTATTGTAGCCTTATTTAGTCCTCTATAATCGATACACGCGCGCAGGGATTTATCCGGCTTCGGGATAAAAAAGAGTGGAGATGACACCGGAGATGTCGAATGACGGATGAACCCAGACTGTAGTAGGTCATCTAGGTAGGTTCTTCAGTATTTGGTTTCTTCGTCAGTCAAAGCATATACTCTGTTATTAGGTAAAGGGGCCCCTGGGATAAGATCTATACGACAGTCATAAGACCTATGTGGGGGCAGCACACTAGCCTTTACTGGATCAAAGACGTCTTTAAAGTCAGAATATTCAGGAGGGAGACTTGGTTCATCTTGTATAACACTAGCACAGTGAAATACTGTGCTCTGTTCTGTACCTGCTTCTTGATAGCAATTGGTTCTACAGAAAGAGGAATCCAAAGTAACATTTCTATTCACCCAATCAATTTTTGGGTTATGAGTTGTTAACCAGGGTACCCCGAGAATCAAACCAAAATTAGGAGTATCTATCAGATCAAAGCTAATCACCCCTGTGTGCCCGTTCTGACAGACCATAACAAGTGGACTTGTTTGTTTTGTGATTAATCCAGAGGTCAATTCTGACTCATCCACTGCACATACTGCTTCCGGACAAGGCTTTAGGCACATAGGAAGTCCTAAGTTTTCAGCTAACTTATTATCCACAAAATTTCCTGTCGCGCCTGAGTCCAGTAGGACAGGGAGAGAATGCCTCACTTGGGTAGTAACAATTAAAACGACCTGAATTATGAAATGTCTAGGTATGTGCGGTACCATGAAGGCTGCAGCATTAGAGGTTTGATTAAGATGTTTTCTCGAACAAGTAACCTCTCCCCTTGTCGAGCTTAATCGTTTCCCGATTCAGTTGAGGAGGTGGAGGAAACAGCACCCTTTCGTGGATTTTTAGGCTTCACTGGACATTCTCTGGCAAAGTGACCTGCCCTTCCACAATATAAACATAATTGAAGTTTTCTCCTTCTTTCTTTTTCCTCTGATGTGAGTGAACCTCTGAGTGTCCCTATTTGCATAGGCTCAGGTTCAGGGAGTTTATTATCTGGGTCTTTCTTCTCGTGTCTAATACAAGTTAACCGTGACTCCAGTTTGTATTTATCTTCCTTTCTTTCTCCTAGTCTATGTTCTAATTTCACAACTAAATCTACAAAGTCCGAATAGTCTTCTGGCAAATCAACGATATGAGCCAACGCGTCTTTTAACTCGTCTCTCAAACCTTTATAGAAAAGGGAGACACGCTTTTCTTCTGGCCAGTGTGTCTCGGTGAGTAAACGATTAAAACTAGTGAGATAGGTCAATAAGTCCTTGTTACCTTGTTTAAGATTTAAAAGCTCATTATCACTTGCCTGCATGAAAGTGTGTTTTGCAAAAAGGCTGGTCATGGTACGTTTAAATTGATTCCAATTATGGAGGATGGGATCATCTCTCTCCACGAAAGGAATTGACCAATTGGCTGCTGTGCCACCCAAATAAGACAAGACGAATGCCACTTTCGTAGCATCAGTAGGGAACTGTTGTGGCTTACAAACGAAGTGTAATTGACATTGATTGATAAAAACATGGAATTTTTTACTATCTCCATGAACACGTTCAGGTGCTGCTAAGGGCACAGCATTAGGAACGTTAACAGTGACCTCAACTGGGGGAGGCAAAGTTGTATGTTTTGATGGCGCCCCTGTCTCTGAGGAGGTTTTAAACAAAGGCGTAAAAGCTGTGTTCCACTGAGATACCCTAAATTTATACCTGCTTAAATCATGTTTTAAAGAGGTATTCTCCATCTTTAATCTCTCTATTTCCTCTTGCATATGTTGCAAGATGCCAGACACTGATTCATTATGAGCCAAGTCCTCATTTAGGGCCTGCGCCATATCCGTGACGTCAATGCCCTCTATTTCTTCCCCGATATTCATCGTCCACCAGAACTGATTTTTTAAAAATGTTATTTAAGGCTTGTGCTTCTGTCAAAGCCCAGCTCACCTGAGTCCTTGTTCAGTTCTGATGGAGGTTGAAGACAATCCGACCCCACCCTGAAACTGCTTGTTCCAGCACACTAGTTTTTAAAACAGTGCACTAAGAACAGAAGCTCAAGGGAAGGGGGGAAGTGGATAAAATAAAATAAAGAGACAACCGCGTTCTTGCGTTTCCACTGTTGAAGTGCTGCACAAATCTGCGGCCCTCTCTGACTTCGGTAGAAACTGGTGCCTAATGAAACATAAACAAAGAACAGATAAGTACATCCTATTCCTAACTGGGTTCCTGACTATCCCTTTATTTATTAGAAATTTTCTTCTAAATGTACCTCTTGGATCCTGGTCTCTAGTTTCCAGGTTTGGAATGTGTTACTGCTCTGGGATGTGCTTTCTATTACTCTAAAGCTTCTAAAACATTAAACAAATACCGTTATCAGAATTATCAATATCAAACATTCATCTTAATATAACTAAAGCCTAAATTGCCAATAGCAGACTCACTTTTCCCATATTTCCAGAATCTTTTATAAAACAAATACTGTACTTTTACGTCAAAATACAGCATGTAATTTGTGCAAGTCCTTGATTTACTGTTTGCCTTGCTGTTAATGGTTTCCGCGGTTCGATTCTTAAAAGTTCCATAAAAAAAATGTTTGCTTCACAAAGTTCCGCAAAGTATTGTTGTAACAAAGAGTTTGAATCACAATGTTCGTGGAAGGTATCTTGTTTCAAATTGTCTATACACGAATCCAGAAATTGTTGTCAAAGTTCTTTCAGGTAATAAAAGTTTTGCACTTACTTGTTGCTGGCAAGAGATACTGATCAGTCTAACCTTGTCTTCTTTCTCTTTTGCAGGTTGCTTGTAGGAGAGAGGCTGAGGCAAGGAGGAACCGGAAACCGGAAGAAGGAAGAGCCAGCAGCTGCGCCCATTGAAGCCAATGAAAATCTGTAGAGAGCAGGAGTGCCAGCACCGAGGGATCTGTCCTCAGGTAAGCAGGAGGTAGACGAGCACAAGCACTGGGCGAGGCTCGAGGGCTGCCTTTTATAGACAGGGCTGGGTGTGGTCCTCACATGCTGCACATGTTCTTGAAAGGTGTGCAGAGCTGGGTGTGGTTTGAAGAGCTGGGTGTGGTCCTCACATGCTGCACATGTTCTTGAAAGGTGTGCAGAGTTTCAGTTATTATGCAAATGAGTTAAATTAACACATGGCCTAGAGAGGAGTGTTTTAAAGAAGCCTTGGTAAAAGCAAGGCCCAATGTGTAAACAAAACAGCACATTAAACAACATACACAGAAGCCTGGGGGGGGGGGAGGTGAGATAACAAGAAAGGCTTTCAATAGTAAGTTTAAAAGGGAGCTATTACAGAACCCACTAGTGCAGTGAGAGGGGACATGCTCTTTGCTGTGCACAAACCCTAACATCACCTCCCTCCAGCACAGATGGCTCATCAGGAAATGCAGACTACACCCCAGCTCCCTTTGTGTCACTGTCTAGTTTGAGGTGCAACCAGCCCACCTGTCAAACTGACCCAGACAGGAAATCCACAAACAGGCAGAGTCACAGAAATGGTATAAGCAAGAAAATGCTTATTTTCTAAAAGTGGCATTTTCAAACACACAATCTCAAAATCAACTTTACTAAAAGATGTATTTTTAAATTGTGAGCTCAGAGACCCCAAACTCCACATGTCCATCTGCTCCCAAAGGGAATCTACACTTTAATCAGATTTAAAGGTATCCCCCTGTTAACCTATGAGAGGGACAGGCCTTGCAACAGTGAAAAACGAATTTAGCAATATGTTACTGTCAGGACATTTAAAACACATTACTATATGTCCTACCTTAATCATACACTGCACCCTGCCCTTGGGGCTACCTAGGGCCTACCTTAGGGATGTCTGGCATGTAAGAAAAGGGAAGGATTAGGCCTGGCAAGTGGGTACACTTGCCAAGTCGAATTTACAGTTAAAACTGCACACACAGACACTGCAGTGGCAGATCTGAGACATGATTACAGAGCTACTTATGTGGGTGGCACAACCAATGCTGGAGGCCCTCTAGTAGCATTTGATTTACAGGCCCTGGCACCTCTAGTGCACTGTACTAGGGACTTACTAATAAATAAAATATGCCAATCATAGATACGCCAATTACATACACATTTTGTAAAGGAGCACTTGCACTTTAGCACTGGTTAGCAGTGGTAAAGTGCCCATAGTAACAACACCAACAAAATGAGAGTCCAGCACACATCAACAACCTGGGAAGCAGAGGCAAAAAGTTAAGGGAGACCACGCCAAGGATGAAAAGTCTAACACCATACATACTGGATAACCATCCTACAGCTCATACATGATATAACCTTGCAGTAAATAGAAACCACCCCTCGCATCACACTCCTGGGATATGTCAAATATTTTCCACCAGGTGCATGATGCCTCATTACAATCTATATCCTGCTGGCAAAAAGGAACTTAGTCATGGTATGGGAAAGGACCAGGGTTCCCACTAGCTCGGAATGGCTATGAGACATGGTGGTGTGAAAGAAACATTCTGGCCCTCATTCTGACCTTGGCGGGCGGCGGAGGCCGCCCGCCAAAGTCCCGCCGTCAGATTACCGTTCCGCGGTCGAAAGACCGCGGCGGTAATTCTGACTTTCCCGCTGGGCTGGCGGGCGGTCGCCTTCAGACCGCCCGCCAGCCCAGCGGGAAAGAGGCTTCCACGATGAAGCCGGCTCGGAATCGAGCCGGCGGAGTGGAAGCTGTGCGACGGGTGCAGTTGCACCCGTCGCGTATTTCACTGTCTGCGCAGCAGACAGTGAAATACATGTAGGGGCCCTCTTACGGGGGCCCCTGCAATGCCCATGCCAGTGGCATGGGCACTGCAGGGGCCCCCAGGGGCCCCGCGACCCCCCCTACCGCCATCCGGATCCCGGCGGTCCGACCGCCGGGATCTGGATGGCGGTAGGGGGGGTCGGAATCCCCGCGGCGGTGCAGCAAGCTGCGCCGCCGCGGAGGATTCAATGGGGCGGCGGTACACTGGCGGGACCCCGCCAGTGGTGCCGGTCCGACCGCGGCTTTACCGCCGCGGTCGGAATCCCCATTGGAGCACCGCCGGCCTGTCGGCGGTGCTCCCGCGGTCCTCCGCCCTGGCGGTCAAAGACCGCCAGGGTCAGAATGACCACCTCTGTCTCCTTTGCTCTAATGCAGCCGCTAACCTCGAACCCAAAGATATCTGGAGCTCCTTCAGAACCTACCTCGCTATGTGCCCTCAGTCAAACTCTGGCAACTAGGGTGACGGTCCTCCTACCTGACCCAAAGCCCCCTCCTCCTTCATTATCCTACTACAGGTTGCCCCGGAAGTCTACTGTACCCTACTTTCGTCCCCTGTATTGGGTTGGGGACAGAATCGCCTCGCGAACGTAGATTGTGTCAACCTCCTGCCACTGACATGCTGGCCTCTAATGTCAACTGCGGACTTAGCCCCTTTCACCTCATTATGGACTGATAAACGCTGTTGCTCCTTCATGTACAACCACTTACGATCCACATGTCATACCACTTTTCAGAGACATTGCAGGTGTACGATGGTATTCGTTTTGTATTTTCTCTTTTTCTGACTTTGATTTATTGTTTGTTAAATAATCAAACTCTCAATAAAAAGGGATGCTAATCCTAACAGGTATATCGAAAAACGAAAAAGGAGGTATATATCATTGTAAATCTTATTGTTTTAATAAACCGTTTTCAAAGGTCCCAAATCGCTAGTGTGCGTCATTGAATAGCATTGTTTCGTGGTCGGTACAGTTTTAAGGTTGATTGCAATCACACATTGACACTGTTTTGATCGCTTTCCAGTTTGCGCTGCCTATGACTGCAGTGGAGATTTAGAAGTTTAAATCTAATATTGGTATCCAAACCTTTAAGTGTATTTTCTCCATTCTCAGATCAGTTAATGTAATTATGTGGAGGAAGGGACGTGAAAATAGGTATGCTGCAAGGAATATTCTTTCATAAATCGTGATGGTCAGCCAGTTGAAACTGTGATATTATTGGTATCAGAATTGCTCCGGGCGAGGTTAATTCATAATGTTTTTTTATTAATTGAAGATTATTACTTCATTGGTTGATGTCAATCAAACTTTTTTTTATTAAAATGTATTTGATTAAATTATAATTATAACAGGGTATTTGACATATAACTTCACAGGAAAATCCCTTATACTTTTTCTCGCTTCACAGTCACTGTACACTCCAACTGCCTTGGACTCAGACCACCCCATCTACGTGGCACCCATCTCCCCGGAAAAAACCTTGCTGCCTACATTCAGTGCTTAATTTGAGCCGTGGTTTCCAATGCGGGGGCACCTGCACTTATTTTTAAAGGCCGTGGCTTATTTTTCTGCCTCAAGCATTTACTGCGAGCAAAAGACACATATGGGAAAGACTGAGTAAGAGAAAAACAAAAAAGCGTCACACAGGGAGCAAGCAGAAAACTGCAAGAGTGAGCTGAAGGGGCAGGGAGTGGCTTTAAATGAATTAAAGACCCCCAAGATGGCGTCAGGATTACGCTGCCTCAGTATTCTGTGCTAGCACATTTAATAGGAGCAGCCGCGGAATTCAGAGGAGAGCCTTGGGCACCAGCACCTTTTTATTTACAAATTAAGCACTACAGCTATTATTTGCATCATCTCTGCTATTAATGTACCAATAGCTGGGCAATGCTCTTCAAATATACCTCAGTTATAACCTCCAGCAAACTTTACCTCATATTTGTGCTGTCATTGAAGACATCAGTACGACAGCAGGGAAATTAAAAGAAATATTCTTTTGTAGCATGGGATGATAATTTACTCCTTCCAGATTAAAAGCTGGACACAATGAGAGCTCACCTTACCACTGTACACTGTCTGGCAATTCAGTGTAACCCTCCTCCCTAACCCTTTAAAAAGTAATGTCAATCCTACAGTACAGTAAAACCATCGCCATGTTTGCCTGAGGTTGCATTGCTTAAATTGTGACAAGTTTCCAAAATTACCTTTAAAATATCAATCCAGACAAATGCACTTCAATCCAATTTTAGATGGCCTGATTCACAAAGGTAAACTTAAACTTTTGTGCAAGTTTAGGATTGTTTGTTATTCATGAGGGGAGTTATGAGTAGTATCTTTACGAATGCAGAGTCTACGCCTGTAAAAATATTGGTCTTTTTTACGAGCGGAGACTGACCTCGTAGAATAGCGAACGATTGGAAACTTACACAGGTGTAAGTTTACCTTTGTGAATCAGGGCCTACCTTGGGCCAGCATTATAAAGTCAGAAGACCCTGCAAACAGCTGTGGCTCATGAGTTGCTGCGTGCAACAAGGATATACAGTAAGAAAGGAAAGGCGTGGTGTCAAGGGGAAGGATGAACTAAAGACAAAACTGCAAATGTCCCCAACAATAGAATAAAAGCAAGTGAATAGGAGAAGTTGGGCAAAATTACAAGTGGGATTCTGTTGTACCATAGGTTGTCTTGGTCATGGACAGCTTGACATCACTACTTGCTATTTTGCTGTATGACGGCTCCCTTCCATTGCTTTATTAAACAAGCATTTGCAATGCACTAGGGCCTCGCATTTCTCCGAGTTAGAGCTATTAGCAGTTGGAAACTCCCAACCGGATTTGTCTTTCCAAATTGAAAGAAAAAAACTGCGCGATCGCGCTGCTACAGTTCACTCGTAATGAAACCTATCGGCAAAAGTGCAATTAACTTTAACTTTAACGGCACTTTAGTCAATAGGTTTCATTACGAGTGAACTGTAACAGGGTCGATGTTATGCAAAGCGCTTGACTTCTGTCAAGCGAGATCGCGCTGCAAACAAAAGATAGAAAGTAGTCCACAAACCTGATGGGAAACAGCGAGCCTCGCATGTTTCCAGTAGTTGGTCGCTGCGCTCGAGGAGGGCTAACCACCGGAAAAGGCATGACATATGCATGCCTTCCACTAATGAAGGCAAGCAGATTTTAACAGGCAAGCCCACGAACCAATGAAAGACAACTGATGTGACGTCAACGGGGCTCCGAGCCCTTTTCTAATTCCTGAAGCATCTCGCAAGCAAACGCATGCTCAAGTGCATGCGACGCAGGCTCGACCCTAAAAACAACACTCGAAAGGGCCTGACTGAAAGCAATAGATCATTTCTGCTTATGGCGGTAGCTCAGATCATTTCTCCTCTACTAATACACCCAAATGGGCCCTTATGGACCATGAGGTTGGTGTTCAGTGATCGTGACTACCAACCTATATACTCTAAAAGACGAAAGCATTCAGTATGTAATAGTAAAACCCAAGATCATCTTCAGGAATCTGTTTAAAAATATTGTCAAAAATGCTCCATGGTTGAATTTCACTCCTTACATCCATGAATTTTACCGGGTTTTTGGTCTACAGCTGCCATAAAAACACGATGATGGTCAAACATTTTATGATCACCCACTGGATTACAGCGTGTCATAAAAGTAATCTTTGAGGAATTTAGCCGAGGCTTTAGCAAAGATTAAAACACTGAAAGTAGGCATGCAAAACTTACTTACTATGTCAGTAAATGCAGAGTAGTACCAAATCTCACCAAACTAAAATATCAGAATGTTGGCCAAAATGTGATAATTTATGTAAAAAAAATTATGTTAAAAGTTGTGTCACCACAAAGTGAGATGGCTGTTCCAATTCCTTTTTAAACGTTTTTATTTTTTTTATTAATACATCTCAATCCAGCAATAATATGTATTGAGGAATGATCGGTTCCAGTACAGCAATGCAATATTCCCACCATAGGATCACAGATATACAGGGAGTGCAGAATTATTAGGCAAGTTGTATTTTTGAGGATTAATTTTATTATTGAACAACAACCATGTTCTCAATGAACCCAAAAAACTCATAAATATCAAAGCTGAATATTTTTGGAAGTAGTTTTTAGTTTGTTTTTAGTTTTAGCTATGTTAGGGGGATATCTGTGTGTGCAGGTGACTATTACTGTGCATAATTATTAGGCAACTTAACAAAAAACAAATATATACCCATTTCAATTATTTATTATTACCAGTGAAACCAATATAACATCTCAACATTCACAAATATACATTTCTGACATTCAAAAACAAAACAAAAACAAATCAGTGACCAATATAGCCACCTTTCTTTGCAAGGACACTCAAAAGCCTGCCATCCATGGATTCTGTCAGTGTTTTGATCTGTTCACCATCAACATTGCGTGCAGCAGCAACCACAGCCTCCCAGACACTGTTCAGAGAGGTGTACTGTTTTCCCTCCTTGTAAATCTCACATTTGATGATGGACCACAGGTTCTCAATGGGGTTCAGATCAGGTGAACAAGGAGGCCATGTCATTAGATTTCCTTCTTTTATACCCTTTCTTGCCAGCCACGCTGTGGAGTACTTGGACGCGTGTGATGGAGCATTGTCCTGCATGAAAATCATGTTTTTCTTGAAGGATGCAGACTTCTTCCTGTACCACTGCTTGAAGAAGGTGTCTTCCAGGAACTGGCAGCAGGACTGGGAGTTGAGCTTGACTCCATCCTCAACCCGAAAAGGCCCCACAAGCTCATCTTTGATGATACCAGCCCAAACCAGTACTCCACCTCCACCTTGCTGGCGTCCGAGTCGGACTGGAGCTCTCTGCCCTTTACCAATCCAGCCACGGGCCCATCCATCTGGCCCATCAAGACTCACTCTCATTTCATCAGTCCATAAAACCTTAGAAAAATCAGTCTTGAGATATTTCTTGGCCCAGTCTTGACGTTTCAGCTTGTGTGTCTTGTTCAGTGGTGGTCGTCTTTCAGCCTTTCTTACCTTGGCCATGTCTCTGAGTATTGCACACCTTGTGCTTTTGGGCACTCCAGTGAAATATGGCCAAACTGGTGGCAAGTGGCATCGTGGCAGCTGCACGCTTGACTTTTCTCAGTTCATGGGCAGTTATTTTGCGCCTTGGTTTTTCCACACGCTTCTTGTGACCCTGTTGACTATTTTGAATGAAACGCTTGATTGTTCGATGATCACGCTTCAGAAGCTTTGCAATTTTAAGAGCTCTGCATCCCTCTGCAAGATATCTCTCTATTTTTGACTTTTCTGAGCCTGTCAAGTCCTTCTTTTGACCCATTTTGCCAAAGGAAAGGAAGTTGCCTAATAATTATGCACACCTGATATAGGGTGTTGATGTCATTAGACCACACCCCTTCTCATTACAGAGATGCACATCACCTAATATGCTTAATTGGTAGTAGGCTTTCGAGCCTATACAGCTTGGAGTAAGACAACATGCATGAAGAGGATGATGTGGTCAAAATACTCATTTGCCTAATAATTCTGCACTCCCTGTACATCCAGCAGATTTTAAAGTACATCTTACAATTTGGGCTATGTCATCTTTCAAGATTGTGTCACAGGTGTAATAGCATGAAAGACTCAATCCGACCGTCAAGTAAATGCCACCTTAGGTGTAATGCCAGCATATTTTCCATGAACCCCATCGGTTTTCACATTTATGGGGACAGCTTCAGATCCCATGGATGTGCGATTTCAAAAGGGTTAGCTGTATATTTTAGCTGTATTTTTGAGAGGCAATTGTTTGCCTCTGAGCTCCCTTTTATTATCAATGACCACTTTCTATCAAGAAATGATCAAAACAATGAGGCTGTGCTCTAGGTATCTCAGCAAACTAGCCATTTGTTATATCTGTGAAGGTTCACAAATATGACACCTTTTGATAATTTATGTACAATTTCATGATCCTTTATGCAGATAGAGAGGAAAATTGGGGCATGCAAGAACTGTAGAGGTGCATTCTCTGTGTTTCTTAACAAGGGTTGCCACTGAGGATTGTCTGAGTGGCAGACAGAAAAATTTGGTACAGCTGTTGCCATATACTGGTCAAATAATACAAATTCTCACCCAACTTGAACCAAAATAATGCCAATCTATACCTACGAGTGAAGATATTTTGGCAACTGAATACCCTGATACATAGTAAAGTTGGTCAAAGTTATTATATGCTCAATTTGAAGCTCAAAATCGACATACATCAACTGACACTTCTATATTAGAAAAGAATAAATGCAGACTTAACAGTAACTATGAAAGTGCATAAAGGGACATTGCTAATTCTGGCTAACTCTCCTATTAGCAGTTCTGTGGGAAACTGCCCCCTTTTTGCAGGAAACCCACACACTTTTTGCCTGGTTTCTGAATGCAACTTGGACTGGAATGAACTGGGTACCTGCTAACCAGGTCACAAGTGCCAGTGTTCTTCCCTTGGAATGGATCAAAATAGTGTCACAGTTGACAACACCTTTACTTGCCTCCCTCATGGACCATGCATCCAAGTTCCCCTGGCACTGCCATTGCAGGCTGAGTGTCCTGGTGCAATCCTAAAGTACAAAACTGACATGGCATACATCCTGTGTGACCTGTCCACTACACACTGCATGCAATATACGAAAGCCATCCCTCTGGCAAGCCTTCCAGCCCTAAGGCAGGGCACACTCTAATGCATGTGTGGCATAGGTGCATGAGCAATATGTCCCTACTGTGTCCTTGCCAAACCCGGGACATAGTAAGTGAACAGGGCAGCCACTTCAAGTGCATGTGCTTGACACTGGACCATGCGAGTTTCACAGCTACATGATGGGAACTCTGGACTCTGGGTAGTTTGGTGTCAAACAACTTAGAACAATAAATCCAAACTGGTGCCAGTATTAGTTTATTGCAAAAGGTACTCAGGAGCCACCTTGGAGGTGACCCCTGCAAAAGTTAACTAACCCTGGCATGGTTGCTGGCTGGTCACAACCAGCCTCCCACCACCAGACAAGATTCTGGAACCCTGGGGTGAGAGCCTTTGCTCTCTGGGTTCAGAACACAAAGTCCTTCCTGGGCAGCGATGTTACACCTCCTCCCCCAGGAATGTGCACTGCTCTGCCAGCGAGTTCAAAGGGCTTGCTGCTCTTGAAATTCGACACCCAGCCCTGCTGCTAGCAGCAGATGGCCAACCTAATTGCAAACCCCCACTTTTGGCGGGAGCAGCGGCAGGAAAATGCACAAAGGACAGGAGGAGTGACCACCCCCATCCTGCACCACCTCTAAGGTGTTGCATGAGAGATGACCCCCCATTTAACTTTCCTCCATCTTGCATGGTAGGGAAATAGCCAATCAGGGATAGGGACGTGACCACTGCCCACAGGAAGTGGTCAAATAATGGGTGTAGCAACCCTAAGGTAGATGACTTATTGGTCACTACTAAGGACTCCCTTAAATGCCCACTACATGTATTTTTTCGTGGCACCCATAGACCCACTGATCAGATTCCAAGGACACAAGAAGTCCAGCAACAAAGAAGACCCAAGGCTCGACAACTGCAATCCTACTGCACAAAGGAAAAGGTGCCAAACCCTGCCTGCTGCATCCAGGACTCAACAATTGCCGCTGAGGAGTTGCATGTACATTGGGCAGACTCTAAAAAAAACAGAGGGCCTCTGCCATTCAGAAAATTGCTAAAGATCTCCCTCCAGAGTGAAGGCATTACTCCCTGCAACAAAGAAACACCCAGAAGAAAAGTCCACTCTGGACTCTCTGAAGACCCGAAGCAAGCTCTAGTCGAGGAACTTCAGGACACATAAGAACCACCCCCGAGAGTGGCCATGCTGACCTGCAATCCACCCTCAAAGTGACCTGCCTCCAGGTTACAAAGGCACCTTTGTGCACAGCTCTTGGCTCACCTATCTACTTTGCACCCGGCCTCCTTGGACTCTGCACCAGAGAACCAGCTGTGCTCTAAGGGCCCCCCACCCCTTTGCATCACTACAGTCCAAGGGTGCCCACTCGGCTCACCTTGAAGTTGGCCTGTGCAGTGCTTTTCCAAGTGGTCCCCGCAGTGGTCCTGCACCAGCTCCAAGGACTTTCAGCAGCTGCTCCCGCCAGAACTAGGGCCGTCTGCACTTCTCCAGGTGGTCCACAGAATAGCTCAATGACCTCAACCTAAAAACAAAAGGAAACATTGGTAAATGCATTGCCTGATTTTTATGCATTTTTAAAAATGTTCTCCCATTAATTCTTGTGGTGCGTAATTACGCACAAAAAAGACTATTTTTGCTAAACTTTGAAAAATTATAACTTTAAAAGTACTTACTTGATTTTGATGATCTTAGTCTTACAAATTTTATAAAAATCTGAAGTATTTTTATAAATTGGTCTTGAGTTATTCTTTTGAGTGTGTTTCCACAATTATTGACACTGTGAGTACAACAAATGTGTTGCACTTCTCCAAGAGTGGCCTAACTGCTTGACCACGCTGCCATAAAAAATTAGAGCATTAGGTGGTCTAGTTTTTACCTCTGTAAACCAAGGTGGGGTTGTTTGGACTCCCTGCACTGTGCACATCATTTTTGTCTACTATATAGAGAGCCAGCCTACAACTTCTTCTGCTAGGACTGTTACTACTCCTACTATGCCAAGCTATTCTTGACTAGCAACCACTTGGGCAATATCATCAAGGCAACCTTGGAGTAAAACTGAGATCCAGAAAAGTGCTATAGGTGTAACAATCAAATGCATTGATAGTCTGATTGATAGACTGATTTCAAACATTGTAACACATTGGATGGGCTAACAGTCAAGCCAACAGAAGAGCTCCACCACTTGCACTCTAAGAAGGCCACACTTTTGTCCAGCTAAGCATGGTTCACCTAAAAACTCCAAATCGTTATGCAAAAAACGATGAAGATGCTCTATGATATATGAATCACAGAATACAGCTGCAAATCTTGAAAATCAATTTATCTATAACACAAACTTTGTTTAAATAACCTGCCCCCTGAATGTCCCTGTCACACTCTGCACTACTCATCTGGAACTGGCTTGTCAGAGCAGGTCCATAACTGACCTCACCACCAACTCGTAAGAGAATGCCTCATTAGCCCTGCCAAAACTGCAAGGGATTTAACACAATGAGCAACAAATGAAATGATTTAGGAAAGTATCATTTCAGGCGAGGTTTACATACACATGGAAATGAAAGATATTTAACAACATCTGCATTAAGACTAAAGAGGTATTCCCCAGAGAGGAAGATTGTTCAGAGAATGTCAGATTAGAGAACGCTGTCTGATAATTTTTGATTGATTTTTGTTACAGTACGGACACCCACCAATGTTCTCTCTCCCTGGCTGCCTTAAAGGTTCTCCAGGATCACCAGTACAGCAAGTCGTGGCATGATTCAGCTCGTCTCCCAGCACTGTCAAAAGCATATTCAATGTTAATCCTAATAGATCTTTATTACTGGACAATTCCAGGCAACATGAAAGAAAGTTCCTTTCGCCTCTTCAAAACTAAAGCAAATTGGGGAAGGGATCCTACCTGTGTGCCACAATGTCTCGTAACATTAAGGAATCTGATGTTAGAAAAATGATTTATATGTCTGACCAGGGACATGCTGAAGAATATTTATTAAGTGGCTAAATAAACTGAGTAATGAGGATCAGGGGTCAGACATACGAATTACTGGTCACAATAAAAAAAACAGGCCCTATTTGCATCCAGTATTTTTAGGACCAGTAAACACTTTTATTACCCACATAATAATAGCTCTGCCAGTACCATTCTCGTTTGGAGCGGTTTGTTATCTGACATACCCCTTGAATAATAATGAGATGGTTGTAAATTGCGACTCACTTTGATTGGTTGCCATCACAGGGATGGTAGCCTGCTAGGGTCAGTCGATCACCACAACTATCATCGCCATTAAATAAAGTAAATTTTTTCCTAAAGGAGCCCATTTTCATGAAAAGAAATGAGGCAATTTTATTTCAGAAACTTGTTTAAGAGTTGGCAGTGGATCACTGTACCACTGCCTATTCCCCAACAAACCTTTTTTTAAATTCACGAATGCCAGGGTCTCCAAGGGAACCCCTTGCTTTTTTTAAACAGACTACCACCCTAACTGAGGAGTCAGTAACTTTGCAATGTTTTGCCACAGGCCTTTGGTTGGACTTCATTGATAAATCTTATACCGATTTAGTATTTGGAAGGGGCACAGCAGCAAATCCCTTCTGAATAGTGAATCAGTATGGGGTTGCATTACATTTTTTGGCTCAGTAAACTTTTTAGAGTTTACAGACTCCATAAATATGATTGACACATCTCAAAAACCTATTTTGTGGTCACATAATCGGTGAGTTTGCAACTGAAACAAGGTTTGTACATTTGACCAAGTGCCTAGAAGACCATACTGTAAAGTTCAAACTCAATATAGTCTTGCATGAGTTCTCAGTGTAGGTTGACGCGATAGCAGTGATGTCACATTTATACATTCCAGTGATCAAAATGGGATGATGTATGGATTTAAGTCGTAGAGAGAATAGTAAACGTATAGTCATAGCAGTGCCTGGCATTTAAGAGCTAAATTAGACAGGAACATGCAGCCCCTTTTTTGAAACACAGAGACTGTGTATTATAGTTCTTAAGAGCAAGGCCAAATGAGAGCTGAGATTTAAAAGAATATAATAGTGCATTACTGTATGTTTTATCTTTAACATGAACCACTATGCTTCTGCGATTGTTCCCTAAGGAGGCCGTCCTGTTTCTTTGCTGATGACACTTTCTTGCATTTTCAGTGTTTCAGGATACCACAAGATTTATTAACTTGTCTGAGTATTGCTAGTAGCAGTAACACCAGTATTTGAATGAGACCTATAGTGGGGCTCATGCAGACAGGGTGCTGGTGTTCTCACTAAGCATGACGATTCATAGAAGAAATAGCTTGAAATTATTAGCGCAAACCCTAATGAAGCTGTAACTTTCTATGACAGTTCTGAAAGCAGTAACCCAAAGTGTGGCGGTGAGTAATATCAACAAATCCGTACTACACAGGTTGATACGATAACAAACCGTGAACTTCCCTGAAAGATCCTTTTAATGTAAAGAGAAAGTGAAAAATTAAGTTTTGGTCCACTCTTTGGTTCTCTACTCACAAAAAACTTCAGCTTTATCTAAACCCAGGAATAGTCAAAAACCTAAAGGCCTGAATTTGAGCTAGGCAGTACAAAATTCTAAACTACTGGATGTCGTAGTCACCCCCCTCTTTTTGTCTTGTATCATGTAAATGGTGGGGAAAAGTGGGGTTTCAACGGTGGACCTGACGCTCTGGGAAAATGCAAATTATGACAGGCGAGCCTCTCAATTCAGATTTATTGGTTTACTGCAAATTCTGTTGGCATCACTATAGTTTGAGACTGTATAGTGAGCCATGGTTTTTCAGCACAGAAACATCAGAAACTTCATAGAGCATCTGAGGCATTTCAAATGTGAGTTTTGGAACTGTTCCCCCATTGTGAGTCATTGTCTGTGAAGTGGGGGATCAAGAAGATGCTTCTTGGTGGCTGTCGCTGGGCATAAATTTGTATGTATTGGGTGACTTCCCTTTGTGTTTCTTCTTTTGGGACTTGGATTTAGTTTCATACCCTCCACAAGATGATGCTCAAAGGCCAAATAGAGTTCAACAGCGCCAATTGCGGTGCTGTATTACTCTGCTCCAGGGAGGCGTTGCATGGGTGAAGTGTAGGTGCTCCCACTCATCCACCTAAGCATTTTGGCACTTTCCCAGATGTACCAACACTGGTTAACCTGAGAATGCATCAAAATGCTTTACCTTCCCAGGTGAGGCATAACATTGAGAAATATCTTTATTTCTCCTCTTTGCTTTCTCCTTCTGTGTGTGCAACACTCTGCACACATAGAAAAAGGAAAAAGGAAAGGTGTCCCTGCAAAAAACGAATCCTGCACTTGCACCTGGCACAAGGGTGCCTGAGTTGGCGCTAGGCAGCCAAAAGTGCACCAGCGCTAAGATTATATTAAATACAATGCAGTCCTACCCTTTCCCTTTCATGCAGTGCAACTCATCAAGGAGGCTTGCTGCCCTGCTTGAAAGCTACTTAAATATGCCCCTTAATTTCTAAAAACAGGTCTACATCCCTTTTTTGCCCCGGGTGGCATCTGCAAAATCTTGAGGGATTTGTTTAACCAATGATGAGCTCAAAGAATGCACTTGCTGGAATTTCCAAATGCCTCCTTTTTGTGAAGAGCTCAGTTCCTCAGTTATGCTTTGGTTCGGCAAAGGCAGGGTCACCTGTCAGTCAAAGGAATGATGGAACATGGTTTTCGGTATCTTAATCTTCAGGTATAATCATTACATAACCCCCTCCAAGGGACCTTTGATTGTCGAAAAGGGGAAGCAAAAAGGAGCAAACATCTACTTCAACTCAATCACATGATAAAGTATTAATGACTTTAGTACAGTTAATAAAGCTAATTTGGCGTGAGTTAAAAAGTTTTGTTTTCAATTCTTTAGTTTCATTATTTATTGAATATGTATTGGTCTTTTAAGCATTATCATTAGAATTGGATATAATCCAATAGTTGATATTTAAATATAAGTAAGAATACAATATCTGTTAAAATTACAGTTAATATTGGAATGATTCAGCAAGCGTGTTCCATAAATGTAATTTAATTTGGAATGAAAATAGAATCATGTGTCAGTTCAGATATCCAATAAAGCATTCTGATGAGAGAAATAAATGCAGAGGCATAAAGCCTTTACACATCAAATAAAAGAAAGATGAATCTGGAGAGTATTCTTAGCTAGCAAACAGCAGACATCAGAAAATAGGCTTGAAAAGGAGCTCAACAAATGTGAGTGAGTGAAGCTTTCTAAGAGAATAGTTTAAAAATAAACCTTCTTCTCTAGGAACATGCACTAATATAAACACACAGGGCCAGATTTATCAAGGGTTTCACATCGCCCTAGCACTATGGAAGGGGGTACAAGGGTAATGCAAAGCCTAAGTGAGATTTATCAAGCCATCCAAGGCTACTTTGCATGGCCGTGCATAGCTTGATAAATCTAGAGTAAACCTTCCGTTACTCTGCCCCAGAGAGGCGCTCGTGGGCGAAGTGTGGTTTTTTTCACGCATCCACCCATGGGTTTTGGTGAATTCCCAGATTTACCATTAGTGGTAGACCTTGGAATGTATCAAAATGCTAAACCTCCCCAGGTGAGGTGTAATGTGGAGAAATATCTGTATTTCCTTCTTTCTTTCCTCCTTCTAAGTGTGTGCATTCTGCAGCCCACATAGAAAGCGGAAAATGCTTCTCAGGATTGTTTTTGTGCAGGAAGGTGTGACTTCTTGCACATCCTGCCTACAATGCAGGCACCCTTGCACCATGATGCAAAGGTGCCTTTATTGGTGCTGGTCAACCTAATGTGAGCCAGCACTAGGAAAGGACATGAATGCATAGTATAATTGTAAATATGGCACATTTCTGCCCTTTCACGCAGCTCAGCGTAGCTTGTTGCATTACATGAAAGCTTGATAAATATGAGCCACAATATACCAGATAGTTACATGTTTCTTTTCGTCTTCCACCACATTCAATAGGATTTTAGTAAACTCCTTGTAATAGGTACATTTCTTGTGCATGCGCAATGGACCATAGACACATATCCTTGAGAAGGTACTTCGTCCACATTTTGTGGTTTTGACAGTTCTTCCCATGATTCAACCTTCTTGTTGACTCCTCCCCTCTATGTGAGAACTTCACTATCAGTTCTCTAATAAAAAACAAATACATATTCACTAGCTAACAGAAAGCTTTTGGAAAGTTACATCTGCAGCAAAAGAGAAAAAAATATCCTATGCAAAGAGCAAACAGCAGCTCAATGTGTAAAACAGACCTTTCAATGCTAATGTGTTGTTTTCAGTTAATATGACATAAACAGTTAAGTTAACTTAAGTCAATACATTATCATTTATTTTATGCCCAGGTCTAACTATGATTGCTTACTGCATATTTGCATTCAAAGTCAAAATGCTTTTATTCGGTATGAATATTATCAACCATATAAATAAATAAACAAAACATCACATAAAAAGAAGATTCATTAGGTGAATATGTATATCCCCTCATAACCTACTAAACAAATTTCCATATATAAAAGATTACAATCCAAAAATCATTAAAAGAATAATAATTCAATAAAGTTAAAAGTTTAAGATCATTTAAAAATACTCTAGGTTGTTCCGCCAGGTTATGGCTCCCTTAAGAAAATACCCCACCCCCTGCCACACCATTGCATCAGAAGCCATACGCAGCCACAAAAAAGCTGGGCAATAATGCACAAAACCCCTAGGCCTCAATAGGGGGAATAAAAAATTATGCCTAAAGGGAGCATAAAAGTCTCAGAACAAAGTAAAATGATCTAAAGTCTGCAGATACACTCCATCACAGGGGCATAGTTTTATGGATATTTCATCATACTGACCTAACAGAAAGCATAAGTTACTTCTGATAACCCCTAGACGGAATCGCGTGATGAGAGTCCTTTCCCTCACATTTCTAATCTCCAAGAGAGAGGGCTCAGGACCCACCCCCATCTTTAACATTCACAAATCCCTTACAGATTTTTTCCTTTGATTCTCCTCCTCCCTTTTAGCCCCCAAGATTTTCAGGAAATTCTCCTTTGCCCAACGTTTATCACAGCTGGTCAGACCCTCTGGAGCCTCAAACATATCCGGCCGCCCCAATACATAGGCTACCTTTCTTATATACCTGAGCCAGGGAATATCCTTCCCATTTTCACAAGCCAAGCAGTCCCGCAGGATCTCTCTATTAAAAGAGGCACACTCATTAGTCCAAATAGAGATCCATAACAAGAAGGGAGCAAGCTGGATGGTATCTTGTACAAACTCTAGATCTAATTAAATATGTAGACAAAAGCCAGTGTATTTTGACCAACTCCTAGCAGCCTTCTGCAAAAGCGATTGTCCTCTATTGCAGGGCCCTATTATCCGTGTACCCCCAGAGTGGGTCTGGACTGGGGGGACTGGGAGACATTTGCACCTATAAACCTCAAGCAAGGGCTTAATAGGTTTATTTCCCACCCTTGCGGCAAAGTCGAACGTGGCACCAACTGTAGCATTAAAAAGCACCCCTCTCCTGGAAATACAGGGTTTCCAGGTGTCTTTGTCATCAAAATTAACCCCCTAAATAGGGGAATACCGGAACCATGCTAATTACTTGCTCATTTATCTTCAGCTCCCCCACCATGCAGAGTGGTTTCCCAAAGACCATAAAATGTGATTTCTTGCAGTTTATCTCTAGATCTAAGGCTGACACAAAAGATTCATAGGCTCTAATTGCCTCTCAAAGGCCATTCATAGTATGGGCCATAAGCACAGCGTCATCCGCATAAATCAATACTGGGACACTATTACCATTAAGTTTGGAAGCATCCTTACATTGTTCCACCAAAAAATCAAACAATCCATTAGCATACAAAAGAAAGAGAGTAGGGGCCAGGACACATCCCTGACGCATACCCCTGTTAAGCTCAACACCATCCGAGCATTCCCTATTTGTTCCAAACCTCACATTTGCATTAGTTCCTAAGTGGAGGTACTGAAGCAACTCCACAATTTGGGGATCCATACCCAACTGGTTTAACCTCTCCCACAGCTTAGTCCGATTTACCTTATCAAAGGCACAGCTAAGATCCATGAATGCAATGTATAGGGTACCTTTCCTGGCTTGTGTATATTTCCCAATCACCATCAACAGGTTTAGACACTGTTCCTGGGTACCAAGCCCTTCCCTAAAGCCATACTGTACCAGACTCGAAATTTCATTTTCAGCCATCCAAGCCTCAATGCGCCTTAAAATAATCAGGCCCAAAATTTTGGCCGAAGAATCAAGGAGGGAAATAGGGCAATATGACTTGGGATCATTTTGGTCCCCTTTGTGAACACAGGAATAATACAAGCCGATCTCCAGGTGACAGGGCCGCCGCCGCTGCCTTCTACACTGTGGCCGGGCGGACGCGTTGCTGGGCCTCCAAGCGCGGACGCGACCGGCTTGGATGCTGCCCGGCGCCATGAGCCAACCCTGCCAACCCTGCCTACATCCTTCCGGGGCACGGCCCCGACCGTTGGAACCGCGATTTGCTGGGCAGCGGCAAAGACGGGGGGCCTGAGCCCCGGAGATCGCGCTGGAGGTGAGTGCATTGTAATATTTTTCCTTCTGGGCCGGCGTCGTTGCTGTGCGGCCGGGCCAGGCATCGCGTCGCGCTCCGCCTGGCGCGGTGGGTCTCCACCACCTGCGGCCCTCACACTGCGGCGCTGCCCCTCCCGGCTGAGTCCCAACTCCCCTCACTAAAGGGGACAGCTTCTCCAGCATTTACTTGGCCCGTGGCACAGAGGCTCTGTGCCCTTCCAACAGAGCAAGGACTCGCAGAAGCCACAGAAGGCCTGACAACAAGAATTAAGGTGCTGCCAGCCCCGCACCTTAGACCAACTGCCTTACTTGGAGGCCTCTCTGCCTGACTCCAGGAGTTTACACAGCCCAGCGCTGCAAAAGAAGGTGAGCCCTTCAACGACGCAAATCGGGTTGCGGCGCCGAAGCAGGACACTGCCCTCCCCCCAGCATAGCTTATGCGGAGCAGTCTATGGTGCCAATGAAGCGCAAGTGGCACCGCCCCTGACCTACCAGGCCCTACACTCATTTCATCACATGCGCAAATCAACCCCAAGCCGAGCAAGAAATCAGGAATCAGCACTACAGCTGGTCCTCACTCACCCTCCTGCACTGGCCAGCTGCCGCTCTGACTGGCACCTGCACCCACGATGAACTGAGTTACTGTATCGGAGCGGCCCCTGACTCGGCCGCACGTGACACTCCCCGCACTCCTGTTGTATTGCCGCCCCGGCATGGTGTTGGGCGTCACCGTTTGATGCTGCTTCAAGAATACAATACCTTCAACCCCCTCGCTGGTAAGGGCCCAGAGGCACGGCGTGAACAAGACGCACCGCTAAAATACTCCGCCAATGCCCAGGAACTGGACTGAATGCTCTATTATCATTAATCTCCACGCCTGGCCCTGAGGTTGCGGTGGGGTTTCCCAGCCCTTGCGAAACACTCAATTGACTCTGGCACGACACTCCTGGCCTTCGCTCGCTATTCCTTGCCCTCTGGACGGCACCAGGTCGGCACAGCGATGTGACTTCCCAGTTTGGCCGCCCAAACTACGTCGCTCCCGGCCGGACTTACTACATCAGTGGCCACCAGGAATCGCAGCCATCAAATGGTTAAACCAAAAACTCCACGCGCACCCTCGGGTGGCATGGACTCCATCGCCCCCCCTCCTCCGAGACCCACCCATCCACGCAACTGACTCTACAGAAGTTGGAACTTACTTTACAGTCACACACGACACAGTTCGAAAAGATTTTGCAAGCCATCCTGGACACCAAGTCCACCCTTGAAGCCAAAATAGGCTCGGTGGCAGAAGATGTCAACATATTGCGCACAGATCAACACGCTCTGGCTGACAGGGTGACTGAATTGGAAAAAGACACTGTATCCCTTCCCTCAACTGTGAAAGACCTCCAATCGCAACTGACTCACCTAACAGCCGAAGTGGACGTCTTAAAACGCAGAGCTGAGGATGCGGAGGGAAGGTCACATCTTAACAACATCCGCTTGGTGGGGTTTCCCGAGCGCGCCGAAGACCCCAGTTCAGAATTATTCATAGAACAGTGGCTCACGGAAACAATTCTTAAGGACAACATGCCGAAGTTCTTCTCCATAGAGCGTGACCACAGGGTCCCTGGCAGACCCCCTCCACCTGGCACACAGTCTCGACCGCTGATAGCAAGACTCCTTAACTACCGCGATAGAGACCTCATCCTACAACTATTCTGCAAATCGGCCCTGTACGTTTCGGAAATGCAGAGATCACGGCTTACCCAGACTATACAGCAGAAGTTCAAAGGAAGCGGAGCTCCTTCTACCGGGTTAAAGAACGTCTCCGTGAACATAACATCAAGTATGCGCTGTTGTTCCCAGCTAGACTCCGTGTACAAGTCGATTCTCGAGCACTCTTCTTCACCACACCAGAGGATGCCTGGACCTGGTTACACGCGAAGGGCCTGGCTGACCCAATAAATATGGCCCGGGAGATAAGTGGTCCTCTCCTAAGACAAGGCGCAAGCAATGCAAAAAACAAGGCAGTAAACCCACACCTGAACAGTCTCAAACAGAACGCTCCCTTCTCCTACAGGCCACATCTAGATTTGCCAGTATGTCACCAACAACCCTGTCCACCTAACTGACGGGGAACCAGACCACAACGTAAACTCTGATTCTGCAGATTCTGTTCGAGGGCCTAACCTCACACCACGTACGGCAGACGACATCTGTTAACATGACCAAGTGCCACTCATTCCATCGCCCTGCTCCGGACCCCTCGCACAATGTCGTAGCCTGCCTCGTCTAGCGGCCCTTGTCTGGTCCGGCGGCACCACAGGTCTCTTGGCACTGCACTCTGACCGTTTGAGGCCCTGGGCGGCCGATCCAACACCTAGAACAATTTGGGCGGGGCAACCCAATGTTTTGGAACTAACGTCCTTTGGCTCCCCCCTGCTCCATATGGACTGTTCTCCCAAGCTGGCAACCGCCGGAATTCCTTTTTCCTTTCCACTATCTCAGTTATTTTTATGTATACTTTTTGGTTGCATTTTCTTCCAACGGCTTAGTCCTACGTTACTTAATCTGGACCACGCTCACAATAGTTCACGTCACATTTGTCTTACCAACAGGATTATGGATCACAACACCAAGGGCACTAACTGGTTAGCCTCGGGAGATAACAGGCACATCACCATTACAATAGTGACAGGAGACATGCACCTCTTCCGCTTAGCTAAACGTATAAACACTTCACGACCTCTCAAACTCAAAAATGTATCCCGAAATATAGAATACTCACATGGAATATTAGAGGTATGGCAACACTGCGCAAGAGACAACGGATTCATGCATTTCTCAGGAGACATCAGGTACACATAGCCCTATTGCAAGAGACACACCTCTCTAAATCCACTTTGGAGAGCACACGCCTAAAATAGAAGGGGCAATTGCACGGCACCACATCCTTGACATTTGCTCAGGGGGTGGCGATCTGGATTGCCCCTGGGGTCCCATTTACCATGTCCCGTACGCAATGCGATCCAAAATGGTCAATATGTGATACTAGAAGGTGTCCTTGATGGGTCCCCCCTAGCACTGGTAGCGTTATACTCCCCAAACACAAATCAACGCGACTTCCTGAGTACACTCACTACTGGTAACCTTAGTGACCCTACGTTAGATTGTATATGGGGGGCGACTTTAACTGTGCCCTAGATACTCATATAGACCGCTGATTCCCTCCGTTCGACACAGCTCCAACCAATTGCACCTCACTGGACCTAACAAACTGGGTCTCCAATAAAGGTCTGAGAGATATCTGGAGATCTGGACACCCTACTCAACGTGAATACTCTTATTACTCCTCCGTGCACAAGCTACACACCAGAATAGACATGATTTTCGCATCCACGTCCGTAATCCAGAAAGTAAGCACCACCGAGAATCTAGCACGCTCCATCTCAGATCATAACCCTCTTTACACAACTTTGGTTTGGGGCCGCACACATACTCGCATACCAACATGGCGACTACAGACAGAAGCTCTCTCAGACCCCCCCTTCAATGCGGAACTGTCCAAGTGCCTGTCAGACTTTTTCTCCCTGAATAAAAACTCAACCTCATCCTGCGCAATAGAGTGGGATGCCCATAAAGCAGTAATACGCGGACACTGTTTCGCGGCCACAGTGGGGGTGAGAAAGACACTCACCAAAGAGCTACAAGTGCTGGAGATTAAACTCCGCAAAGCGGAGATCGAGGTCTCCAGGAATCAGTCTACAGTAGCGGAATTGAACTCGCTAAGAGCTGACCACAGAGAGGAAGACACCAGACTATGTAAGCACGACTACAGACACTACATGGCACATCAACACGCTGAGGGGGATAGATCAGGTAGACTGTTAGCATGGCTGATTCGCCAACCTTCACAATCCTCACCCATAGGTGCGATACAGTTGAACTCAGGGAACATCATCAACACCAGGTAGGAATCAATGAAGCCTTTTCTACTTACTACCACGCCCTTTATATGCCTTCTCCCCCCCATCAGAACAGCAATTAGCTGAAATCTTATCATTAGTTCCCCAAAACCAACACATAATTGACAAAGCTGACACTCTAGATGGTCCCATCACCATCGATGAGCTGCTCCTCGCTCTATCACAAATGTCACGCAGCCAAACCCATGGCTCGGACGGCTTATCGGTAGAATACTTTAACTCCCATGCTACTCACTTCCTACAACCACTTATAGAGGTGTTCAATGAAGCACGCAATAAGCTACAATTGCCCGACTCTATGCGCGAAGCCCTGATAGTCGTCCTCCCGAAGGCGGGCCGCGATCCTCTCGATGTTAAATCATACAGGCCGCTCTCCCTACTAAACTCGGACTGCAAACTACTAGGAAAAATCCTGGCAAACAGGTTACATGTCTACCTACCAAACTTAATACATTCTGATCAGTCTGGCTTTATCCTGGGGAGAAGTACCTTTTTAAATATCAGAAGGTTAATCCACATAATGCATAATGTCGCAGAGACAGTGGCCCTCTCTCTAGACATAGAAAAAGTGTTTGATACGCTAAGCTGGGACTTCCTCATGCACACACTTAATACGTTTGGTTTCGGTTGCGGCTTCATTAGATGGATCAAAACGCTTTACTCCAAACCCATAGCTCGGGTCAAAACTGGACAAGTTATCTCCAAAGCATTCCCTATAGGCAGAGGCACCAGACAAGGTTGCCCTCTATCCCCCTTACTATTTGCAATAGCCATGGAACCATTAGCAATCAAGCTCTGCAGCTATGCCCACATATGGGGCATTACAGAACTTAACACACATCATATTATATCCTTATATGCAGACGATGCCCTGATATACCTACGAAACCACAACACTTCCATGGCAGGAGTGATGTTAATACTGGACTCCTTCGCACTTGCCTCCGGTTTACGTGTTAACTGGTCCAAGTCAAGCAGCTTCCCTCTCACTCCCGCACCAATCGAACTTCATACTGCACTGCCGCAATATCAACTGCCATGGTCACACACAACTTTTAAATATCTTGGCATACAAATTTACCACTCCACTACCGACCTGAAAGAGGGCAACTTAGACAGAGTACTTAGGTCCACCCGCAGCTCACTGTTGTTCTGGAGTTCACTCCCCATATCCTCTATGGGTTGGATAGCCATAGCCAAAATGCTCATCCTTCCTAGGTTTCTATATTATTTTACCACTCTCACGCTATGCCTACCATGCTTGTTTTTTCACAAATTGCACTCTCTATTAACTGACCTGCTCTGGGGCAAAGACAGACGCAGAGTAGCACTAACTATAACACAATACCCGCAAGAAGCAGGCGGACTGGGTATGCCTAACTTTGAATTATACTACGCCGCGGCTCAGCTGCTATAGCTAACCACATGGCTAAGTGAACCTCCACCCCCTGAAAGCAAAACGCTGAGCACATACACAGCTCCACAAACATTGCTGACCTCACTATTTTTCCGGCCCTAACCGCTCACCGATTAAACCCATGCTGTTGGAAGCGGCCAGATTCTGCTGGCGCAGTTATGTCCAAGGCAAGGCCCCCTCACCTCCTTACTCCCCGTTGTTACCGCTGACTCAATTACCGGGTGCCCAAACACTCTCACTACACCATGATAAGCGCAACATAATTACATTGAACGTAGGTGATTATTACTCAAACCCCACAATGCGCACCTTTGAAGAACTAGTGGCCGCAGGGGTCATGCATACTGGGGCCTTCCTGACATACAGCGCCGCTAGACGACTGCTGAATAGCCCATGGAGACTCGGCAGCACTGAACCACATGAATCTCATCTGCTTACCACTATCCTTACTATAGGAAACCCAAAAGGCATCATAACTAAACTATACAAAGGGCTCCTAGCTAAGGTCTGCTCAGACCTGTTGCTTGTTAAAGCACGTTGGGATACCGCTCTCTCTACTCCATTACCACAAAAAGCGTTGGCCGCAGCTCTCACAATGATCAAGACAGTATCCCGCAATACCAGATTGTGGTACACCCAATTTAATTACATTCATCACTCATACTTATCCCCGGCCTGCATCTAAAGAATATACCCGAACACAAACCCGGTATGGCCTAGATGCGCTACTCCAGCAGCAGACTTTTACCACATGGTCTGGAGCTGCCACTCAATAAATCTGGCCTGGCAACGAATCACTGATACTTCTGCAGACGTCGCTGCCCACACTCTTGTACCCACCCCGGAATCCTGTCTACTCGGCATACGCCACTGAGACAGAGTATGTGACCACAAAATAGGTTTCTAAAATATATCAATCATAATTTAGGAGTCAGTAAACTTTTATCAATCCCTAAAATGTGACCTATACTTGTGAGAAGTAGTCCATTCCACATCTTAGAAGTGGGCCAACAATGCCTTATGTGAGTGGTAGTCCACAACCCAGAGCTGAAAGTAGCACATAGAATGTAATTAGGCAGAGCGACACCCAGAAGAACACAACACCCACTACATAGTGATATGATGCAACTGTACATTTATTACCATTGTGTAACCTTTGGTGATACATACATAAATGACATGCTGCACATTGTCATTGCAGGTGGCCCAGGCCCAGCAGCATCTGCAAGTGCCGTTGTGGGGGATGCTGAAACCCACCCTGCATCAGACTCAAACACCAGTGAGTCACTGAATATTGCGCCTGTCAGACGCAGGGCTAGGGCTGTACCGCTACCCGAATTGAGCCAGGACTCTGACGACATGCGGGATGATGGCCACACACCTTCCCCAGATGGCAGATCCATTGTTATGGAGGAGTCCCAGCCCCAGCGAAACACAACACCCCGCAGGAGGCCACAGTATGCAGGCGCACAGCACATGGAAGCAGGAGAGGGCCCATCAGTCTTCGGTGGCCTGGAATCCGCTATGTTGAAACAGCAGCGTCTGCAAAACAGGAAAATATCAGCAATACAAAGGCAGATGCAGGCACACAATGCCAACATGGGGGGGCTGCATCGGCAGTTGGAGTGCCTAAATTCCAACATCACAAAACTGCATTAGGGACAGATCACAGCTTCTGAGAACAGCAGGGAGCTGACAATTGCAGTGAGGGAACTGTGCACAGAGCTGCGACATGACAGAGTCAGCCACCGCAGGCAGGAGAGGCGTTTTATGGGCATGTTTGGTGGATTCTGTCGCTCGGTCAATCGCCTCGCTACTTCAACAGCGCTCATATCGTGGCGTGCTGTGGCCGCACAGGTGGAGGCAGCGCACAGCAGTAGTGATATGGCACAGGGACTGGTTCAGATCACTAATGTGCTTGACAATATGCTGGGTAACCGCTACACTACACCCAGTGAACTGGGACTAGGAGACACTGAGAACACAGGCCTCAGCAGCGTAGCAGTGGCCACCACTGATGCTAGGAGTCACAGTGCCAGGCACAGCACTGCCAGGCACAGCACTGCCACTGAGGCCGATAACAGAGGTGCAAGTGAGGCCACTGCGCATTCGAGTGGCTTGCGTGGCCGTAGAAAGTGACTGTAATGGCCACAGGGGACTGTTTGCTTATTGCGTGATACAGTAAACTATGATTCAATAGTGAGATACTGTTATCTGCTTATTTTATGACACATATTATTATATTTTTTTGCTAGTGAAACTTATGTTACCTGATGTTAAGGTAATATATGTTCTAACTACCAGTACACATGTCAGTGAAGTTGTGTTGTCATTACTTACATCTGAAATGGTTGTGCATGATGTCCCCTTGTGACCCCTTGCCCCCCCAGCGCCTCTGCTCCCCCGAGCCGTCTCCTTTTCCCGCTGCTGCATCCCTGCCCCCCTCGAGCCCCCATTCGTTCACGCCTCCCGCCTCCCAGCTGCTCCTCGCTCCCTCCTCCCCTTCTTAATGGCGGTTTCGCCGCTGGCGCGTCGGAGGCGCGCCAGAGGCAAGCCCGTCTGCGCCCGTCCGCGTCTGGACCGCGCCCAGCGCCACCCCCCCTGGTCCACGGAACCCCCGCACCTCCAGACGCCGCTACACTGCCAGCGACCTCTACGCCCTCAACCCTGGCCGCACCGCAGCATGCTTCCAGTCCTCACCGAGGAACACCCACAGATCCTTCTCCTGCCACACCTGCAGATTCACCTGCGACAGAACCACCAAACCTCCAAAGACCAGAACCAACCACCTCCACTGCATACTCCTTAATACCCGCTCTGCACGTGCGCATGCCATTGAGCTCTGGGAGCTGCTCGACATCGCCGCCCCGGACGTAGCCTTCCTTACCGAAACCTGGTGGAACGACTCCTCGGCGCCCGACATCGCCATAGCCATCCCGGAGGGCTACAAGATCACCCGCAGGGATCGCACCAACGGAATCGGAGGAGGAATAGCCATCGCCCACAAGTCCACCCTCAAGGTCTTACACCCACACGGTCGACACCCTCAAGACCGGCGAACATCTGCACTTCCGAATACACACCGACCCCAACACCACCCTCATAGGAACGCTCGTCTACAGACCCCCTGGACCACGGGCACCTTTCAGCGACTCCATCTCTGACCTCGCCAGCACCCACGCACTCGCCTCTACCGACTAAATCCTCCTCAGGGACCTTAACTTCCACCTCGAGAACAACAACAACACCAACTCCACCACCCTGATCGACAACCTCGCCAACCTTGGCCTCAGACAACTCGTCACCGCACCCACCCACCCACGCAGCTGGCCATACGCTTGACCCCATCTTCTCCACAAGCGCCCACGTCACCTTCAACCACACCACCGAACTCCACTGGACCGACCACCACTGCATCCATTTCACCTTCCAGAAACATTTCAAGCACCACCGCACCCTACAACCACCCCGCCGCCACTGGAGCAAAGTCACAAAAGACCAGCTGACCAGCGCCCTTGCCCAGAACCCGCCTACCGACCCCACCGATCCAGACACCGCCGCCCACAACCTCAGACAGTGGATCAACGACTGCGCCAACTCCCTCGCACCACTCAAGAAGACCACCAACAACCAAGCCACCAAGAAAGCCACCTGGTTCACCGAAGAATTCCAGACCTCCAAGCGCAACTGCTGGATACTTAAGAATAAATGGCTCACCGAACACACACCTGACAGCCTCGCGGCCCACAAGGACGCCACCTGCAGACACCACCAACTCATCACACTAGCCAAGAGATCCTCCTTCAAAGACCGCCAAGATAACAATGCACACAACAGCAAAGAGCTCTTCAGCATCGTGAAAGAACTCTCCAACCCCAGCGCCAACGTCAACGACATTCCACCCTCTCAAGAACTCTGCGACTCACTGGCCACCTACTTCCACCGAAAGATCACCGACATCCACGACAGCTTCAACACCACAGCTGCCCCCACCACGCCAGACACCACCCCCGCAAACACCACCCACACCAACCGCCTGACCTCCTGGGCCAACGTCAGCGACACCGAGACACGCAAGTTCATGAACTTCATCCACTCAGGATCACCGTCAGACCCATGCCCTCACCACATGTACAACAAAGCCGACGCAGCCATTGCTCCTCAACTACGGAAGGTCATCAACCTCTCCTTCGAAACAGCAACATTCCCGGAAAGCTGGAAACATGCCGAAATCAACGCCCTCCTTAAGAAGCCCAAGGCAGACCCCCAGGACCTCAAGAACTTCCGACCCATCTCCTTACTCCCGTTCCCGGCGAAGGTCATCGAGAAAATCGTCAACACACAACTGACCCGCCACCTCGAAGACAACGACATCCTGGACCCCTCCCAGTCTGGCTTCAGACGAAACCACAGCACCGAGACTGCCCTCCTCACCGCCACAGACGACATCAGACACCAAATGGACAACGGCGAAACATCAGCCCTCATCCTCCTGGACCTGTCTGCAGCCTTCGAGATGGTATGCCATCGCACTCTAAGAACACGCCTCCTCGAAGCCGGAATACAAGAGAAAGCCCTCGAATGGACCACATCCTTCCTCTCCGGCAGAACCCAGAGAGTCCGCCTCCCTCCCTTCCGTTCCAAAGCCACCAACATAATCTGCGGCGTACCCCAGGGCTCATCCCTCACCCCAACATTATTCAACATCTACATGGCCCCTCTCGCAAAAGTGGCCCGCCAACATGACCTCAACATCATCTCCTACGCCGACTACACCCAGCTCATCCTCTCCCTCACCAAGGATCCGCGCACCGCCAAAACCAACCTCCACGAGGGAATGAAGGCCGTCGCCGAATGGATGAGAAGCAGCCGTCTGAAACTGAACTCGGACAAGACGGAGGTCCTCATCCTCGGACCCAATCCCTCCACCTTGGACGACTCTTGGTGGCCAACATCTCTAGGAACCCCACCGACACCGACTGACCACGCACACAATCTGGGCTTCGTCCTCGACTCCTCCCTCTCCATGTCAAAACAGGTCAACGCAGTCTCCTCCTCCTGCTACAACACCCTCCGCATGCTCCGCAGAATCTACAAGTGGATCCCGACAGAAACAAGAAAAACAGTGACACAGGCCCTCGTCAGCAGCAGGTTAGACTACGGCAACGCACTCTACACAGGCATCCCGGCCAAACACTTGCGACGCCTCCAACGCATCCAAAACGCCTCAGCGCGACTGATCCTCAACGTACCCCGCCACAGCCACATCACACCCCATTTGAGAGACCTTCACTGGCTCCCCGTAGACAAGAGGATCACATTCAAGGTCCTCACCCACGCACACAAAGCACTCCACAACACCGGACCTGCCTACCTGAACAACAGACTCAGCTTCTACACCCCCACCCGACAGCTCCGCTCCACAGGCCTCGCCCTCGCCGTCGTCCCCTTCATCCATCGAAAGACATCCGGCGGCAGATCCTTCTCCTACCTCGCGGCCAAGACCTGGAACACTCTCCCTACCAACCTACGACAGACCCCAGACCTATCACCTTCAGAAGACTCCTCAAGACCTAGCTCTTCGACCAGTAGCAGCAACCCCCCCCCCCAGCGCCTTGAAACCCTAGCGGGTATGTAGTGCGCTTTACAAATGTGCTGATTGATTGATTGATTGATGTCAGCACGCCTTTGCCTGCCCTCTGCTGCACTGGTCCTGTCTGCTGGCTGTGGGGGGGTATGGGATCATCAAGCTCATCAGAGTCTGAATCAGATATTTCCACAGGTATGCCCCTGGTGGTATTGTGCAAGATCGCACATGTGGCCACTATTCTACATGTCGTCTCCGGGCTGTACTGTAGTGCCCCTCCACTTTTGTGGATGCACCGGAATCGACTCTTCAGCAGCCCAAAGGTGCGCTCTACCACATTGTGGGTTGCCCTGTGTGCTGCATTGTATCTCCGTTCTGCTGGTGTTGTAGGATTGAGGTACGGCGTCATCATGTAGGTGCGCACTGCGTAGGCACTGTCTCCTGGAAGGAACAGAGGGTATAATGAGTAAGTGAGCCATCTGACGTCACAACGGCATCAATGCGCCAGTGTACAGAGGGACAATACCTAGTAGATATCCTTCACCAAACTCCCTAGCTAGCAGTCTTGTGTGAATGCCACTGTGGCGAAAGATGCATGAATCATTTGTGCTCCCTGGGTACCTGGCCACGAGATCAGTTATGATGTAGAAGGCATTGCATATCACCTGTATATTCATTGAATGTTGGTATTTACGGTTGCTGTACACATACTCTGTGGCCGATGGTGGACATATTGCAACATGTGTCCCATCTATGGCACCTAGGACGTGGGGGAACTGTGCTATCTGGTAGAAATCTATTTTAGTCTGCTGTATTTCCTGTGTTGTGTGGGGGAATATGATGTACTGGTGTATCCTACTCAGCATGGCGTTGATAAATGCATTGAAAAATCTCTAGAGGGCACTCTGTGATACCCCTCCAGCTGCTGCTATGACCCCTTGATAGCTCCCTGAGGCAAGTAGGTGGAGGGAGCATAATACCTGCACAAGGGTGGGTATTCTATTATCCTATGTGTTGTGTGCTGCAGTATGGGTTGTAGCTCAGCTATCAGGTCCAGTGTCATGGCTGAGCTCAACCTGTACTTCTCATATATCTCCTCCTCAGTCTGGTCAAAAAGGGTAATGCGCACTCTGAAAATGCGCTTCTGTCTCCTTCTCCCTCTCCTCAAACCTGCCAATATCCTCATTCTCCTCGCCATGACATAGAGTGCAGCCATTGCGGAAAAGAGTCTGAGGCATTCTGGGCCTCTTTATATAGGTTGCACCTGGTTACCAACTGGTTTTACTTAGTGGTATTTTGCATGTGCAAAAGGCCATTCTGAGAAAAATCGCAATTTTTGATTTTTTGATGCATCGAATTGCGACTTGGTTTGGAGAGTCGCATTTTGCGTCTCACAATTTCTGACTTGAAATACCAAATCGCTAATTGCGATTCAGTATTTCATGTTGCAAATTGTGAGATGCAAAATGCAACACGCAAAACCAGGTCGCAACGCAAAAAATCGCTATTTTTGCGATTCCTTATTTTTGGTCTGCGAATGCCTTTCATGCATCGCAGACCACGTTTTTGCATTCGCAAACGGCCAAATTTAGCGATTCGCACCGTTTGCGAATGCAATTTCGTTTGATACATCTGGCCCTTCCTTCCTTATAAAATATTTTTTTGCAAACGGATCTCCCAACTATTAATTAAGTTTATGTAAATATCTGCACACCAAGTCCTAACTTAACTAATTTTCTTTACACCGATGTAAGATGACTCTACTAAAATGATACCATGGTTTTCAATCAGCTAATTGGGTTTATTCTCTGGGTGATATCTCACTTGAGAAGCTACTAAGGTTCATAATTTGTTATCCAGAAATAAAACTTTGATCATTTTTTCTGCACTTTGCTTGGCCTTCCTTATCCAGAGCAGTTAATTCCCTGAGGGCGAGATCTAAGAATTTTAAAATTTACCGGATGTCGTGTACTCTTCGAATGAAACAAATGACTTTGGTGACGGTATGAAAGACAATCAATTTTTTTTGCATCATGTCCTTCCTCTGTAGCTGACTTTTCCACAAGTTCCTACAACAACTGGATCTCAGTTCTTGCTGGTTATTTTTAAGACAATATAAGTCAGCTTCAAGAAAGCACAGCTCACCGGTAAACCATTTCTAGTAGAGCCTGTATTTTTTAACTTATTCCATTAAAAAAACAACAAGAGTGCTGGGAATACGACCAGTTTCGTTTCCTTGTGTTATGCAGTGATTGGATCTGGTCCTCCATCTGATTGTGGCTAATGGTCAATTTAGGTGATCATCTGATGTGTTTTTAATGTAAGATTTTAAAAATTGCAACATTCATAGTTTTGACCTGAGGGCCGGAAAAAACGTACATGTTGAAAGTGTAATTGTGGTACAAATCGCCACACGGACATTATTTGCGAGGATGCTGGGTAATAAGTAAATGAGCCGCTTTGTGTTTCCGTGCGGAAATGTTTTGCGAATACCCAGTTATTCGTAAATAGGACAGAAGGAGTTATGTTTTAGAGATTACACTCTTTGTAGCCCATAAATTAAAGTCACCCAGGACAAGAATGTTAATGTTGATATTACTACGTAACTTCAGGAGCGCAAATACTATACCCTCCCACTGGTTGATTTTTGTTTTTGGAGGTTTATAGAGAATTATCTGACAAAACAGCTTTGCAAACTAGTACATCGAGTGATAGGAGGGTAGACTTATTTAATTCATTGATTTATTAATTTCATTATTTAGGACTTTTAAATAGTTCTCCAGGCCACCACATGCATATTTCTGAGTGATCAGTGCTATAAAGTAAGATTTAATGTTCAGGCTTCAGCCGGGGCGTAGCTTGGTCAGTGTGAATGGGGGTGTGGGGGATGTGCGGTGGGTGTTAGCTTCAGATTTTCAGACAATCATGCTGGCTTTTGATGTTAAAATACATTACACAACAAGCAAGGCTCATGCTAGGGTCTTAAGAGGCAGTGTAAAGGGAGAGGAATGCGAATTGGTAGGGGCACTAAGTGAGAGAAAGCGCATTATTCAGTGAAATAACCAAAAGTCTTTCCAAACAGAGAGAGGGAGAGAGTTTGCGCACCTTTTGTCTCTGTGTGTGTGTAAAAATCCTGGGTGAAATCCGACTGACACCTCACCATACCCAACTGAAAGCACTTGCACCCAACTATTTATCACAAAATACATGTATTAGAGAGGTGTAACATCCTACACGCACCCCCTCCCTAAACTACGCCCGTGGGCTTTGGGAATTACTGGAATCCATTTGTTTATAATGCATGACCTCTATGTTATGTTCTCTTGTCAGCATCAAGTCTGCAGCCAAGTCAAAGTCTATTCTGTATGGCTGGAGTTTTAGTATTTTCCAGAAGCACAGATAGTTGTGCACTGCTGTCAAGGTTGGGTGCAAACAATGCCACATCTTTGCATATGGGACCTGCCTCCATTTCTTTCTGTTTTTAGGTTTTTTGGTTAATGCATTAAAACTTCAGAGGGAGAACATTCCAGAGATGAGGCACCGAGGGGAAAAGGAATATCCTCCATGAAAAGATTTACACTCACAAGACATTGTTAGTAACTGATGCTGGAATGGTTGAAGAGTGCACCTCAGTGAGTATTTAAAAATGTGGTAGCGCAGGAAGACTGGAGCTTTTTCACGTAAACATATTTGTGCAGTACATCAAAGCTGAACTGAATGCTAACTTGGATGAGCAGCAAGAATTTTAGCAGGGGTGACGATTTAGGAAACCGAGGAGCAATACTGGATAGTCAACTGTCCCGTATTGGCAGCACTGGAGTGGATGAATGAGAGTTAGTTAAGTTCCAAATAAAGGACTCTGCAATAGTCAAGGCATGAGTCACCTACAGCTGATCTTACTGACTGATAAAATGTTCGCTCTCAGAGACTAGATTGGCTGCGGCATATAGGGCTGTTTTTAACAGAAAGAGATGAATATTGGATATTATGTTCAGTATGGAGTTTCTGTAGTTAAGTTTGGACCAGGCCAAGGATTGCTTTGCTACATCAATGAGTCAAGTTTGCAGACTTTTTCATCACCAACACGGACATTATTTGCGAGGATGCTGGGTAATAAGTAAGCTTTGTGTTTCCGTGGTGAAATGTTTTACGAATACTCATATGACCACTCGAAAGAAGTAAAGGTAGACTAGCTATACGTTTTAGCACAAAAAGGTGCACCATGAAGCTCCACCTGCCTCTTTGGTATCCATTTTAATTTATAAACGAATTTTGATACAGTATCCTTAACAGGATGCAAAGGGTCATTGTAGGAATCTCCTACAATCAACCTCGCACAAGCTCCACCTCCCACTACCAATGACCTCAACCTCACTCGATGGCTAAAAGCATGCGCAGACTCCCTCGTCCCACTCAAAAAACCCAACCACACCCGCACCAACAAGACAGCCCCCTGGTTCACCGCAGAACTTCAATCTTCCAAACGAGGATGCCAGAAAATTGAGAAAGCCTGGTGCCAAGAATCCTCAGTGAGCAACTTCTCCGCCCTCAAGTCAGCCATGCACAAACATCACCACCTCATCTGGACCACCAAACGATCCTTCTACAAAGAACGCATAGATGACAACGCGCACAACAGCAAGGAACTTTTTACCATCATTAAAGAACTCACCAAACCCAAATCCTGCGCCACCAACTCTCCACACTCCCAAGGCCTCTGCAACTCCCTCTCCAACTACTTCCACTGCATGATCGTAGACATACACAAAAGCTTCACATCGGCGTCTCCCACCATCACCACCACCGACACAGCCAACACCACAGCACCCTGCCACACCAACATACTCAACTCCTGGACCCCTACCAATGGTGAAGAAACCAGCAAAACCATGAACTCCACCACTCAGGCTCCCCTACAGACCTCTGCCCCCACCACATCCTCAACAATGCCAACAAAATCATTGCTCCCCAGCTCTGGGCCGTCATCAACAGCTCCTTCGAGACCTCAACCTTTCCGGATATTTGGAAACACGCCGAAGCAACGCTCTACTCAAAAAACCCAAAGCATCCCCTGAAGACCTCACAAATTACCGCCCCATCTCTCTACTCCCCATCCCCGTGAAGGTCATAGAGAAGATAGTTAACAAACAACTGTCTCACTTCCTGGAAGAAAACAACATACTCGACGTCTCCGAGTCTGGATTCCGCAAAAACCACAGCACCGAGACCGCCCTCATCACCTGCACAGACGGCATCAGGACCAGATTGGACAAGGGCGAAACCGTCGCCCTCATCCTCCTAGACCTCTCTGCAGCTTTCGACACCGTATGCCACCAAACCCTTTGCACACGCCTCTTCGATGCCGGAATTCACCACAAAGCCCTAGACTGGCTCACCTCCTTCCTCTCCATAAGAACCCAAAATGTTTGCCTCACTCCTTTCCGGTCTACTGCCACCAAGACCATCTGTGGGGTCCCCCAAGGATCCTCCCTCAGCCCCACCCTTTTCAATGTCTACATGGCTCTGCTCGCCAGCATCATCCGCCCCCACGGCCTCAACATCGTTTCATACGCTGACGACACCCAGCTCATCATCTCCCTCACGAGGAACCCATCTACCGCCAAGAATAACCTACACGCCGGACTCCTCGCCATAGCCAACTGGATGACAGCAAGCCACCTCAAATTAAACTCAGAAAAAACTGAGATCATCATCTTCGGTCCCAACAAGACAGCATGGAATGACTCATGGTGGCCCACCATCCTAGGACCACCCCCAACATCCACCACCCAGGCACGCATTCCTCAGCATCATACTGGACTCCTTTCTCTCCATGACTCAGCAAATCAACGCCATATCATCCTCCTGCTTCAACACTCTCCGCATGCTACGCAAGACTTTCAAATGGACTCACCTAGAAACAAGGAGAACGGTCACTAACGCCCTCATAAGCAGCAGATTGGACTACGGAAATGCCCTTTATGCAGGGACCACAGCCAAACTTCAGAGAAAACTCCAGCGCATCCAGAACGCAGCCGCATGTCTCATCCTCAACCTCCCTCGCCATGAACACATCTCCGCCCACCTCAGATCCCTACACTGGCTGCCCATCAACAAAAGGATCATCTTCAAGATCCTAATCCACGCTCACAAGGCTCTCCACGACACCGGACCGGCCTACCTCAACGAACGAATCAACTTCCACAACCCAACTCGACAGCTCTGCTCCGCCAACCTCGCCCTCGCAACAGTCCCCCACATCCAACGCACCACCTCCGGTGGCAGATCCTTTTCCCACTTCTCCGCCAAGACCTGGAACTCCCTCCCCACCTACCTACGCAAGACCCAGGGCCTCCTAACTTTCAGAAAGCACCTCAAAACTTGGCTTTTTGAGCAGTAAACCCCCCCCCCCAGCGCCTTGAGACCCTACTGGGTGAGTAGTGCACTTAATTAATTTGATTGATTGATTGATTGAATCTATATTCCTGGGCCAGAACTGCAACACCCAATAGATTTAACTTGCATCAGCTATTAACATCTCTGTTTTGACTAAATTAGTCTTTAACCAGTTTCTGCGCATACAAGGGCATATTTATTAAAAAATTATGCAGTGCAGCAAGTCACCTTGCTACGCTGTGTGATGGGGAAAGTGCAGGAATGTGCCGTATTTAACAAAATACAATGCATTATTTTATTTTCCAATTGCTTCCGCACAATGTGCTTCCCATTGCCAAGGCAGGCAGGTGTCTGCGATGTAAGTAGGATTGTTTTTTTGCAGGAAGGGACACCTTCCTGCACAAAAACTATCAACACAGGTATTTTCCCATTTGTGTGTGTGCTGCAGAATGCAGCACACACAGAAAGAGGAACTAACAAGAAGAAATAAAGATATTTATCCTTGTTATGCCTCACCTGGGGAGACATAGCATTTTGACGCAACACCACGTCTACCAGTAATGGTAAATCTGGTCATGCGTCAAAATCCATGGGTGGATGTGTGGGAACAACCATGCTTCACCCATCAAATGCTTTCCCAGGGCGATTGCGCTGGGTTGCATTACTCTAGATTTATCAAGCCACACAAGGCCAAGCAAAGTGGCCTTATGTGGCTTGATATATCTAACTTTAGAGTTATGTTGCTTTTATGCCCCTTTGCGTGGAGCAAGGGCAACTCCACTCTTTAATAAATATACCCCCAGTCTATACCTTGTGTGAGGCAGTCTCCCTAGAACATTTACACACAGAGAGCAACTGAGATAGCAAATGAGCTGGGTGTCATCAGCGTAGGTATGAAACTGGAGTCCTGAATTTCTAGTAAAACTGGAAAGAGTTTGATGATGAGAAAGATTTAAGAAAGAGGAACAGAGTCCTGAACGCTGTGGGACGCCACATGAAAGGATTATGGCGAGGAATATGAATTGGCCCAAGGAGGTGGACTATTTCCTGCAAGTAAGAAAGGAGGAGAATCACTCTAAGATCTGATAACAGATGCTCATTATATGTGTAAAGTGAAGTTGAAGATCTTGCTCAGTAACATTAAATGCTGCTGACAGGCTGCATAAGATCCGGGCACCCTTGGTATCTGCAGTGAGTTGAGATCATCACTGGCCTCTACAATTTCAAATTCTATGTAATGGCTCAGGCGAAAACAAACAGCTTGTGTCTCATCAAGAATAGAGTAATCCTCTAAAAAAGGAATGCCATTAGTTGCAAGTCGTTTAATCTGTTTCACTTTGTTCACCACCAGAGTAATTACTTTTTAGTTATAGAGGACTGCATGTTTTCTGGTTACTCTTCTAAATTCCTCTAACTTGATAGACAATGAAGGCACTCTTTTGTTCTAAAATACACTTCAGAAACTTTTTCAGGTGCAACTTTGCTTAAGATTTAAGTCAAGAGAAGTAGTTGTACGTGTTGGGGTACAGAAAAGAAGGGGACGCCAAAATCTCTTTAGAAAAAATCCAGAAAGACTTTGAATGGCTGACTATAGCTATTTCTAGTTCAACTTAATGGGGATACTGAAAAAGGGGACGATATTTCACAGCAAGGATGGCTGAAGAGTTATACCCTTAACCACACGGTTGATCTGTTTTGAACAATACGTGTGTATGTTAATAAGAATTTTCAACTTAAATAGATGTATTTTATTCTGAGGTTTGAACAATTCACAAAGGTAATACCTCCCACCTTTCCAGAGTTCTCTTGTTATTCCCAAGTGTGAATTAAGCCAGCCCTTCTATGTCAAAATGTTACATTGAAGAATATTGATTTACATAAATATCATCTCTGTAGTTTTAACTACAAAAATATTGTCAAAATAAAAAAAATAAGTAGGCAAGCATAGACTTACTTTTCTTAACACTGTATCTACGTTTCCTGTTTGTAGCTGAGATTATGATGCAGTGTAAGTGTTGGTTAACCCCTTAGCTGCTGGGCCTTACCCCCCGTGCTGAGCCTTTTTTTTGGCTATTTGGGGGTAGTTCTCACTTAGGCCTTCATAACATTATGTCCACATAAGCTATCCACGCCAAATTTGCGTCCTTTTTTCCAACATCCTAGGGATTCTAAAGGTACACAGAGTTTGTGGGTTCCCCTGGAGGAGACCAAGAAATTAGCCAACATACAGAGAAAATTGAGTTTTTTAAAACAAAATGGGAAAAAAGGGCTGCAGAAGAAGGCTTGTGTTTTTCGCCCTGAAAATGGCATCAACAAAGGGTTTGCGGTGCTAAAATCACCATGTTCCCAGCTTTCAGGAACAGGCAGACTTGAATCGGAAAAACACAATTTTGGCATTTTACTGGGACATATCCCATTTTTACTATTTTCTGTGCTTTCAACCTCCAGTTAGTGACAGGAATGGGTGTAAAATTAATGCTGGATCCCGGAAAGCTAAACATTTCTGAAAAGTAGACAAAATTCTGAATTCAGCAAGGGGTCATTTGTATAGATCCTGCAAGGCTTTCCTACAGAAAATAACAGCTGAAATAAAGATATATTGAAATTGAGCTGAAAAAAACTGCAATTTTTCTCCATGTTTTACTCTGTAACTTTTTACTGCAATGTCAGATTTTTGAAAGCAATATACTGTTACGTCCGCTGGACTCTTCTGGTTGTAGGGATATATTGGGCTCGTAGGTTCATCAAGATCCCTAGGTACCCGGAGCCAATAAATGAGCTACACCTTGCAATGGGTTTTCATTTTATACTGGGTATACAGCAATTCATTTGCTGAAATATAAAAAGTGAAAAGTAGGTATCAAGAAAACCTTTGTATTTCCGAAATGGGCACAAGATAAGGTGTGGAGAAACAGTGGTTATTTGCACATCTCTGAATTCTGGGGAGCCCATACTAGCATGTGAATTACAGGGCATTTCTCAAATAGACGTCTTTTTTACACACTGGCTCACATTTGGAAGGAACATTTTTTGAGAAAGACAAGGGGCAATAACACTTGTTCTGCTATTCTGTGTCCCCCCAAGTCTCCAGATAAAAATGGTACCTCACTTGCGTGGGTAGGCCTAGTGCCCACAACAGCAAATGCCCCAAAACACAGCGTGAACACATCACATTTTCCCAAAGAAAACATAGCTATTTTTTGCAGAGTGCGTAGCTGTGGATTTTGGTCTCTAGCTCAGCCAGCACCTAGGGAAACCTACCAAACATGTGCATTTTTTAAAACTAGACACCTAAGAGAATCCAAGATGGGGTGACTTGTGGGGCTCTCACCAGGATCTGTTACCCAGAATCCTTTGCAAACCTCAATATTTGGCAAGAAAGTTCTGGAATCTGAGAGAAGCATAAATTTCCTTCCACCCAGCATTCCCCCAAGTCTCCTGATATAAATGGTACCTCACTTGTATGGGTAGGCCTAGTGCCCACGACAGGAATAGTTCACACAGTGGTCAATGTTGGTCCTTACATGAGGGCAACTGTTGACCCTGGGGTGATCCATTCCTGACGCAGGTATTAGGTACAGGCACTCAAGTGGGGTAGTGTTTTTATCAGGACAGGTGGGGAAACACTGAGTGGTAGGAATTTTGTAGATTACAGCATATTACATTAGTTTGTGTGACAGAAATGCAAGAAAAAATAGAGTTTTTATTCACCATTTCAGCTTTACAGGGTATTCTGGGTAAGAATACTTTGAGGAATCCATACAAGTCACACCTCTGTGGACTCCCCTGGATGTCTAGTTTCCAGAGATGTCTGGGTTTAGTATATTTCCTTATATGGCAGCCGAGCCCAGGACCAAAAACACAGGAGCACTCTCTCTGTCTCTGCTTGCCACCACATGAACCTGCTCTCTGGGTTGGGCTAACCCGCTATTGTCCCATTGCAAAGACTGTGCTTGCGAAGGGACAGCAGGACTGTCCTCATCACCTCCCTCATAATCACTGGAAGAGGAGTTATCGAATGGGACTCCTCCGACTGAAAAAGCACTCCCAGAGTCTGCACCATTGTCCTATCCCTCAGATGCTGTCTCAGTATCTGCTGTATCAGTCTCTGATCCTACGTCAGAGCTGTCCTCTATAATCCGAGTGAGGGCTTGAGCAGCAGTCATCCAACGAGATGCCATCTCTGCTCCTGGCTAAACTGTTGCTCTAAAACACTAGCCTATGTGGACAGTCACAAAATTTCTGGTGGGTGTGTGTGTGTGATACGTGCAACAGTAGAGGTCACCTTACCATCGCGTTTTCCATCAATCATCACGTTCTTTCAAGACACTCAAAAAACACCTTGTCACATATCAATAGTCACAGTCTTTAGCACCTCTAGCACCCAGTCCAATAATCATTATTGGTGCTCCCACTCCCATGACCTCCTCCACAGATTCCCTCACTACCACCCAGCAAAAGTGCCCTTCATCTCTCCATAGCCCCCCCACACATACATTTCATTTGTATTATAGCGCAGGTAATGGCTTACTTTGCCAATGTACTCAGCTATTTACATAAAATACAGATTTGATCTTTACAGTTGGCATATAAACCTTCTGCATTACTTTATTGCATCAAAACTGCCACTAGACAAAAGTTAGATCCTTTTGTAGCAGACACATAATCACAAGACTTACTTGACTTTTTTATTGCTGCCTAAAAGCTACAGTTGAAACGCGTAAGTTGAAGTATGTGCATTGCTCTGAAGACACAAGCTGCAACTGCAAGACAACTGGTGGCAAATATATATATATATATTTGCACATGTGTAAATATATATATATATCTATAGATATATATATATATATATATATATATATATATATATATATATATATATATATATATATATATCAGTCCTTCTGTTTCCTCCTTTAGGAAAAAACAAATTTATTTCGGCAAATACAAAAAATCACCCAACGCGTTTTGGGAGTCAAAGCTCCCTTGATCACGAGCAATCTTAGTCCATACTTCCATTGCTATATATTCCCTACACCATTTCAATAACATAAAGAACGGTCTACAACCTTCTTTCAATATACGGTGGCCATCTTTAAACATGTTTTTCCTACCGTTGAACAAACTTCTTTATAATTCATATATTTGTAATTTTCCAAAACGTCAATTATCTCACATAGGGGGTCATTCCAACCCTGGCGGTCGGTGTTAAAGCAGCGGCCAACCCGCCAACAGGCAGGCGGTAAAAAAAATGGAATTCCTACCCTGGCGGGAACCGCCAACAGAGACTGCCACTTTAACACTCCGACCGCCACGGCGGGACAAACAAACAGCGCGGCGGTCACCGCCAACAGACAGGCGGGAGACAATGTCCCGCCCACCCTATCACAACCCACCAATCCGCCACCTTTTCCGGGGCGGTAGCCCCGCCGATAAAAACACGGCGGAAACAGACAGTACGAACGGAAAACGCTCACCTCTACACACTCCACGAGGAATCTGGACAGCATGGAACCCGAATTACACATCCTACCAGCTATTGTCTACCTGCTCCTCTACCAGTAGCACGAACGCCGCCGCAGGAGACAACGGTGAGTACTGCACCTACGACACAGGGGAGGGGGGAGGAGAAAAGATTACGGGCACACACATACGCGACACACCCACCCTCACCCTGACCCACAACTACATACACATCAATGCAGAGCAACAACTCAGAGTGACACCCCCCAAACCCCCCGGAAGAATGCAAAGACAAAATAAAATGATCATGAAAATTGAAGTATATTGTACGGCTAAGTAAATAAATATAACAAACAACTATAACTATATATACATATGTAAATTGTCTTGTCCAAATTGGGTATCAGCCATTGTACGTGGGCCAATGGGCCGAAACACATGGGCAAAGCCCACACATGAGACCCAAATCCATTGGAGAGAACACTGCAGGGGCATCAGATATCAAAACTACAGGCACCTCAAGGGGAGGGGAAGGGGGGGCACCTCAGCCAGATGAGTCCACGACGCCAGATCCACGAGGGGCCTCCATGGCTACTGTTCCATCCTGGGGAGTGCAAAGCCACAGTCTCACAAGTCTCTACAGTGGGTGGATTGCCCACTGTACCATCCTGGGGAGTGCAACGCCACAGTCTATCAAGTGGATTACAGACTCCACTGGTTCTGGAGGAGGCATGGTGCCCAGAGTGCTTCGTGCAGCCCTGCCCGACACAGATCCGGCCCTGCCCCTTCTGCCAATGGGCCAGCGGTGCTTGAGATGAAGGGCCCAGTGGAGCGGTGCTTGAGATGAAGGGCCCAGCGGAGCAGTGCTTGAGATGAAGGGCCCAGCGGAGCGGTGCCTGAGATGAAGGGCCCAGCGGAGCGGTGCCTGAGATGAAGGGCCCAGCGGAGCGGTGCCTGAGATGAAGGGCCCAGCGGAGTGGTGCTTGAGATGAAGGGCCCAGCGGAGCGGTGACTGAGATGAAGGGCCCAGCGGAGCGGTGCCTGAGATGAAGAGCCCAGCGGAGCGGTGCTTGAGATGAAGGGCCCAGCGGAGCGGTGCCTGAGATGAAGGGCCCAGCGGAGCGGTGCTTGAGATGAAGGGCCCAGCGGAGCGGTGCTTGAGATGAAGGGCCCAGCGGAGCGGTGCCTGAGATGAAGGGCCCAGCGGAGCGGTGCTTAAGATGAAGGGCCCTGTTCAGCGGTTCTTGACACGGCTGTGCCCTGTTCAGCGGTGCCTGTCTTGAAGGGCCCTGTTCAGCGGTTCTTGACACGGCGGTGCCCTGTTCAGCGGTTCCTGTCTTGAAGGGCCCTGTTCAGCGGTTCTTGACACGGCGGTGCCCTGTTCAGCGGTTCCTGTCTTGAAGGGCCCTGTTCAGCGTTTCTTGACACGGCGGTGCCCTGTTCAGCGGTGCTTGACTTGAAGGGCCCTGTTCAGCGGTGCTTGACACGGCGGTACCCTGTTCAGCGGTGCCTGTCATGAAGGGCCCTGTTCAGCGGTTCTTGACACGGCGATGCCCTGTTCAGCGGTGCCTGTCTTGAAGGGCCCTGTTCAGAGGTGCTTGTCTTGAAGTGCCCTGTTCAGCGGTTCTTGACACGGCGGTGCCCTGTTCAGCGGTTCTTGACACGGCGGTGCCCTGTTCAGCGGTTCCTGTCTTGAAGGGCCCTGTTCAGCGGTTCTTGACACGGCGGTGCCCTGTTCAGCGGTTCCTGTCTTGAAGGGCCCTGTTCAGCGGTTCTTGACCCAGCGGTGCCCTGTTCAGCGGTGCTTGACTTGAAGGGCCCTGTTCAGCGGTGCTTGACACGGCGGTGCCCTGTTCAGCAGTGCCTGTCATGAAGGGCCCTGTTCAGCGGTTCTTGACACGGCGGTGCCCTGTTCAGCGGTGCCTGTCTTGAAGGGCCCTGTTCAGCGGTGCTTGTCTTGAAGGGCCCTGTTCAGCGGTTCTTGACACGGCGGTGCCCTGTTCAGCGGTTCTTGACACGGCGGTACCCTGTTCAGCGGTTCCTGTCTTGAAGGGCCCTGTTCAGCGGTTCTTGACACGGCGGTGCCCTGTTCAGCGGTTCCTGTCTTGAAGGGGCCTGTTCAGCGGTTCTTGACACGGCGGTGCCCTGTTCAGCGGTGCTTGACTTGAAGGGCCCTGTTCAGCGGTGCTTGACACGGCGGTGCCCTGTTCAGCGGTGCCTGTCATGAAGGGCCCTGTTCAGCGGTTCTTGACACGGCGGTGCCCTGTTCAGCGGTGCCTGTCTTGAAGGGCCCTGTTCAGCGGTGCTTGTCTTGAAGGGCCCTGTTCAGTGGTTCTTGACACGGCGGTGCCCTGTTCAGCGGTTCTTGACACGGCAGTGCCCTGTTCAGCGGTTCCTGTCTTGAAGGGCCCTGTTCAGCGGTTCTTGACACGGCGGTGCCCTGTTCAGCGGTGCCTGTCTTGAAGGGCCCTGTTCAGCGGTGCCTGTCATGAAGGGCCCTGTTCAGCGGTGCCTGTCTTGAAGGGCCCTGTTCAGCGGTGCCTGTCTTGAAGGGCCCTGTTCAGCGGTGCTTGTCTTGAAGGGCCCTGTTCAGCGGTTCTTGACATGTGTCTCCAGGGCACCAGATCCGGCCATGAGATGGAGTTCACTCGCCACCCGACATGTGGCTGCCGGGCCCTTCGTGCACATCTGTCTTCTCGCTTGCGGGGCCCTCCTGTGCTGCGGTCCCGGGCCCGTGGGTGTCCTCCTTCACACCTGGAATGGGGCTGGTGGGGCCCTCCTGGGCAGCTCGCCTGCTGCCGGACTTGTCGGGCGTGCTGCCCTTGCCACCCTTCCCTGCTCCTCTGTGGCCCTTTCCTCCCTTTGTCGGTGTGACAGGTGGCACCCCACTTCCTGACGGTACCAGGGTAGTGCCATTGGAGCCTGCTGTCTCTGGCCTCTTGCGCCGGGCCTTGCCTTTCTTAGATTTTTTACCAGGGGGTGGGCTGGCTGTCCCTTTACTGCTAGCCGATGTAGCTGCCCTTGAAGGTGGTGGACTCCAAAATCCCTGGACTATTGTCCTTGTAGGTCCAGGGGATGTGGTGGCTGAGGTGCTGATTCGACTCTTAAGAGATGGAGGGGGTGGGTCAGGTGATGGAAAGAGGTTAATTTTGGACAGGAATTTTTTTTTAGGAGCAGTGGGATGGGTAGGTGCAGTGGGTATGGGAGTGGAGGAAGAGGATGTGGTTGTAGGTGAGTCAGGTCTGGTGTCTTTGGGTGCAGGTGCTTGTGCTGGAGGCTGTCGTGAGGTGGATGGGTGTTGGGTGGGTGGCTGCCTGCGTTTGTGTGGTTTGGAAGAGGGGGTGACAGACACACTGGGAGAGGACACAGGGGACGTGTAAATGGCAATGGGGGTGGTGACTGCACATGTGCGGAGTGTCCTGGTGGGTGTGCTGGTGATGGACGTAGTGGCTAATGATGTTGTGCATGCAAGTGTGAGTGGAGACGTCACAGGGAGGGAGGAGGGAGACGAGGAGGAGGGGGACACAGAGGAGGCAGTGGCTGTTGGCATGTCTGCATGTGGATGTTGCTTGGGTGAATGCTTGTGTGATGTGTGGTGCTTATGTCTGGATGAGCTTGCCTTGGGTGTTGAGGTGTGTGCAGGCTGGTCTGTAGGTGTGTCTGGGAGAGGCAGAGGAACAGGGGAGTGGGACTGGGTTGAGGAAGTTGGAGGAGGGAGGCAGGAGACAGGGACAATGGCTGCTATCAGTGCTGAGGCCAGAGCGTTGAACGATCGCTGATGGGCAGCCTGACCCGAATGAATGCCCCCCAGGTATGCATTACTCCGGTGCACCTCCCTTTCTACACCCTGGATGGCATTCAAAAGGGTAGACTGCCCAACAATGAGCGTCCTGAGGAGGTCAATGACCTCCTCACTGAGGGCAGCAGGGGTAACTGGGGCTGGGCCTGAGGTGCCTGGGGCGAAGGAGATGCCCACCTTCCTGGGTGAGCGGGCACGGGGCGAACGCTGAGGGGCTGCTGGGAGGGCGGAGCTGGTGCGCTGGGTGGCAGCTGTACCTGTTGTTGCGGTGGGCATGGATGTTGCCGCCACCACAAGGGGGCTCCCTTCCGAGGACGTGTCTGTGTCGCTGGTGTCACCACGTGTCCCCGCTGTGGAGCTCCCCTCGCCCTCCGTCTCACTGGTGAACTCCGAGTCGGTTGCATGGCCCTCCAGGGCCATGTGAGATGCAGCTCCCTCGTGCTCCGATGCCACTTCTCCTCCGCCTAATGATGCTAATGCACACATGAACAGGAAGACCAACAAAAAAGGGGGTGGGAATAAAGACATGTTGAGTGCATGCATTGGCCACACCGTTGGCGGAGAGGACAGACACAGAAGCCCCCTGCACTACGCCGCGCACTTGGGGTACACTACTCAATCCGTGGGACATGGCCTACAAGCCTATGGACGACAAATCCACACATAGGTGACACAGGGCCATGATTAGCTGTACTAGGCAACCTACAGAGGGTGGAGGGGTGTGGGGGCACAGGGCCATGCCTAAAGGAGGGGCCTAGCCTACTGAAATCGCCCTGGCCTAGGGATACCCACAGCCCTCCTCCCCACCCAGACACCTCCAATGTGCGCTAAATCAGCAGAGTGTGCTTGTACTCACCCCCTTGTGTCTGCTGTGATGTCCTCACGCGCCCATCCAAATCGGGGTAGGCCACCGCCAGGATCCGGGACATCAGGGGGGTCAATTGACGGGAGCCACCCCTCCTACGTTGGGAGGCCATCCCCAGCAGAGCCTCCGCGGTCTTCCTGCTCCCGCGGCGGATGTCCTCCCACCTCTTGCGGCAGTGGGTGCCCCGTCTGTTGTGGACCCCCAGGGTCCGGACGTCCTTGGCGATGGCACGCCAAATGTCGATTTTCTGATGGGCGCTGACCTATGTCACATGTACAGGGGGAGAAATAACATTGTCATAATTTTTTGCATGCTCGATGTGAGTGGCCCCCCATCCCCACCCTTGCCATGTGGCACATGCTCTCATCCGTCGTTTTATGCATGCCTCAATCGCTCCCCTCCCCACCATCTTGAATCCACCCGACTCAACACAGGCATTGCCCCCAAAGCATGCTCCCAGTGTACTTACCTGTTGGTCTGGAGGACCGTAGAGTAGCGCATACTGGGGGAGGACCCCATCCACGAATTTCTCCAATTCTTCAGAAGTGAAGGCAGGGGCCCTTTCCCCAGTCGCAGCAGCCATTGTATCTTCCAGACCGAGGTCACAGCAGCACTTGCAGTATAGGTCCTCTCCTGTGGATGATCAGGTCTCGAGTGATTAAGCAGATAGAAAATGGCGGTCACGTCCGCGGCGGTGCGTACCGCAACCGCCGGCGCACTTCGTCATTGGCTCCTGAAACCCATAGGGTTCAATGTTAACCAATGCGGCTTTGCGCCGCGGTCTTCGACCGCCTACCGCCACGGTGTGCCACGCCAGCGCATTGACCTCACATCCCATTGTCGCACTTCACAGGTCAGGCAGCCGCCATTTCAAGGGCCCACATGGCTTAATTTCTACTGCGTCACACATGCCTAGGCCTTGCATCGACACTCATACAAGCCATTCAATGCATAGAGAATCGTGTACTGTGCAAGCTGTGGGAACGTACCTGTGGGTTGATTGACTCTGTGCTCGCTGTTGTCCTTCCTAGGCACCGTCCGCTGGGACTTGCGAGGAGATGGAGGAATGTTCCCGTGTACAGACCGCTGGTGGACCTGTCGACAATGGAGGAACAACATGTCATTCTGACATACAGGCTTGACCGAGCCACTATACAGGAACTGTGTGCCCAGCTGGAGCCAGACCTGATGTCACCCATCCGCCAACCCACAGGGATCCCCCCTCTAGTGCAGGTGCTGTCAGTACTCCATTTTGTGGCAAGTGGGTCATTTCAAACAACAGTGGCCATTTCATCAGGAATGTCTCAGCCTATGTTTTCAAAGGTGTTGCCCAGAGGGTTGTCTGCCCTGCTCCAACATATGCGGAGATACATCGTTTTCCCTGAGGTGGGGGATTTGACTACAGTGAAGGGTGATTTCTATGCCCTTGGACATATTCCCAACATCATTGGTGCCATTGATGGGACACATGTGGCTTTGGTACCCCCCAGAGAAAGTGAACAGGTGTACAGGAACAGAAAAAGTTATCATTCCATGAATGTCCAGGTGGTCTGTTTGGCTGACAAGTACATCTCCCATGTAAATGCCAAGTTCCCTGGGTCAGTGCATGACGCGTACATCATGCGAAATAGCAGCATCCCTTATGTGATGGAACAACTACAGAGACACCGTGTGTGGCTAATTGGTGACTCAGGTTACCCCAACCTGTCGTGGTTACTGACCCCAGTGAGGAATCCCAGGACAAGGGCAGAGGAACGGTACAATGAGGCACATGGGCGTACTAGGAGGGTGATCGAGCGGACCTTCGGCCTCCTGAAGGCCAGGTTTAGGTGCCTGCATATGACAGGTGGATCCCTAATGTACTCACCAAAGAAGGTGTGCCAGATCATTGTGGCCTGCTGTATGCTTCACAACCTGGCTTTGTGACGCCAGGTGCCTTTTCTGCAGGAGGATGGTCCAGATGGTGGTGTTGTAGGAGCTATGGAGCCTGCGGAGAGTGAAGAGGAGGAAGACAAAGAGGACGACACAGACAACAGGGACACAGTGATACAGCAGTATTTTCAATAACACACAGGTAAGAATCAACACCGGCATTTTACATTTACTTACAGTCTCCTGCCTCTCTACTGTCTGTCCTTTTCACCCAGTGTATGCTAACAGAGTTGTGACTTTCCCTTCCAATTTCAGAGATGTGGGCCCCACTGCTTGACCTCTGCTTTGTTTGCCCATGGACTACAGCTGTGTGACAGTGGTATGTTGTCATCACAATGTAACTGGTCATTTTGGCACGTTTATGTCTAATACATATTTTCAAAAATACAGGCAGACTCCAGATTATTTGTGTGCAATAAGTGTGTTTATTAAAGTGCTCAATTTTGGGACATGCTTGAAAATCGGTGATGGGTGATGGTGGAGGAATGTCCATGGCAGAGTCCAGATTCTCAGTCTCACAGGTGCATTGTCCATACGCCTGTGGAAGGTGGAGCAGGGGCAGTTTAAGGTTGGACAGGGTGACAATGTGGGACAGTGGGATGACATCAGGGGGTATCCTTTCCTGGCGGGGGTCTTGGCATTCTACTCTGTCTTCTTCCTAGATCTCAGGCCCCGCTTGCGGGGTGGTTCTTCTTCTGCAGGAGGTGGGGTTCTGGTGGCCGGTTGTTCTTGTGTCGGGGCCTCCTGTCCACTAGCGCCGGCGGAGGTGGTAGCCTGTTCCTGGTCCATGCTACTGACAGGGGCCCTTTGTGGTGCCACATGGTCCCGCAATGTGGTGACAATCTGGTTGAGAGCCACAACGATGGTGCCCATTGCGGAACTAATGTTTCTCAGTTCTTCCCTGAACCCCATAAACTGTTCCTCCTGCAGTACCTGGATCTCCTGGACCCTGGCCAGGACCGTCGCCATCGTCTCCTGGGAGTGGTGGTATGCTCCCATGATGGAGGTGAGGGCCTCGTGGAGAGTGGGTTCCCTGGGCCTGTCCCCCTCCTGTCGCACAGCAGCCCTCCCAGTTCCCCTGTTTCCCTGGGCCTCTGTCCCCTGGACCGTGTGCCCACTACCACTGCCCCCAGGTCCCTGTTGTTGTTGGGGTGGTGGGTTAACCTGGGTGCCCTGTAGTGGTGGACACACCGCTGATTGACGTGTCCTGGAGACAGAGGCATGGGCCCGCTGGGTGGGTGCTGTGCTGGTGTTCCCAGAGGGGGGTAGGTCTGCTGTGGCCTGTGGCTGTCTGAGGGGAACCGACTGTCCCGAGGTCCCCGATGGGCCGGGCTGGTCATCTGGGTCCAGGGAGACAGAGCTGCTGTCATCACTGGGGGCCTCTTCTGGGGGTGGGATGGACATTTCTGGACCCTCCTGGGCGGTGTGGTGGCGTTCGGGTCCTGCAGGGGTATAAGAGTATGGTTATTGCTTCTGCGTGTGCCATAGCGTGCAATGGGTGGGTGCCCGTGTACTCCAGTGCTGGCATTCCTTTGTGGGGGCTGTTGTGACGGCGGTTTGTGGGGGAGATGAGTATGTGCAGTGGGCATGCTTAGGTGATGGGTGTTGATGGTTTGTGGTGGCATGCAGGGTTTGGTGTTGGGATGGGTGGGTTGTGATGGTGAGACATTAGCAGGGAGGATGTGTGATGGGGTGGGGGGGAGGGTGGGGGTATGAGTTGGCATGCTGGTGGGTGGGGGGGATGAAGTAGTTGAGATTAGACTTACCAGAGTCCATTCCTCCAGATACTCCTGCGAGGCCCTCAGGATGCAGGATGTTCAAGACCTGTTACTCCCATGTTGTAAATTCTGGGGGTTGAGGTGGGGGTCCGCCGCCAGTCTTCTGCACCGCGATGTTGTGCCTGGATACCATGGAACGCACCTTCCCCCGTAGGTCGTTCCGCCGCTTCCTGATGTCGTCCCGATTTCGTGGATGCTGTCCCACAGCGTTGACCCTGTCCACTATTCTTTGCCATAGCTCCATCTTCCTGGCAATGGTGGTGTGCTGCACCTGTGTCCCGAAGAGCTGGGGCTCTACCCAAACTATTTCCTCCACCATGACCCTGAGTTCTGCGTCTGAGAACCTGGGGTGTCTTGGGGGTGCCATGGGGTGGTGTGGATGAGGTGTGGGGTGGTGTTTGCGGTGATGAGTGTGGTGAGTGTAGTGGTGTGTGGTGTTTTGTGCGTGGTTGTTGTGTGGGTGATGGTGTAGTGTGCCTCTGTGTGATGGTGTTCTCTATTCTGTGCTGTCTCTCTCTGGGCTTCGTCTCTGATTTGTGGTCGTAGGGGTTTGTGGGTGATGTGGGTGTGTGTTTTATAGTTAATTGGGTGTGTGGGAGTGTTGTGTGTATGTGTCTCAGGTGTGTGTATTTCAAATTGTCCAATGTGGCTGTGTTTTGGAGTGTATTTTGAGCGCGGCGGTGTGTACCGCCAATGGAATACCGCGGTTGAAAGACCGCCGCTTGGATTCGTGGGTCGTAATGGCATGGGCGTATTTCTGTTGGCGTGACGGTGGAGGTTTGGTCTTCGCCAGTTTAACGCTGGCCGTTGGTGTGGCGGACTTTTGTGGATGTCGGGTTTTTGGCGGTTTGCCTCTTGAGGGTCAGAATGACCGTGGCGGTTTACCGTGACCGCGGCGGTGTTGTGGCGGCCTTCTGACCGGCCGTAAGCGCCTTTTACCGCCGAGGTCAGAATGACCACCATAACCTGCTATTCCATACTTTCTAACACTTTTAATATGTGTAATCAATCATTTTCAATTTTAACAAAAAAAAAGGTTTCCACTTTTACCAACCATTTTCAAAACATTTCCAGATATTCTCCAATGCTACCTATAATCTTGACGGTATGCTATTCACACTGCTAATTTTATGGAATTTCTTTACCTCCCATTCAACATCAATTTCAAACCTTTTATCAAACTCAAATCATTATAGCATTACCGTCTAATCCTAACCAATTTTTAATATTGGTTAGCTTAACCCAAGTCGGCAATTACAGTTCAAGCATACCCATGAAAAACATGTATTCATCTCTAAATCAAGAAACCTTTAATTACTTTCTCTTCTATTCAGTACATATTCCAGAGTAATCAAACTCAATTTGCGCAGAAAATCATGAAATGCAGTATTCAATTTTATCATCACCAAATAATCTCTATATGATATAGTAGCTCCTTTGCGTTTCCAATGACCGTTCATATTTTTCTTCTTCTCTATAAAACAAAGAATTAACACCTTTTATTAAAACCAAATTGTGAAAGAACCTTCCTTTAAAATTCATTATATTCATCCATTTTTAAAATTTTTTATTTGGTAATTTGGCATACAATTAGAATCTGGTCCAGCATGCAGGTAAATCATGCTTTATGTATTACCTTGCAATTCCTTACGTGATATTGAGTTTGTGAATACTCTATGAAGATAATAACTGAATACATTTTGCATGCTAGTCACCTTGGGCAGTCATAATTTTTCAGTGTAATGGAATTAGTTGTTGGCCATCCCAGTCCTCGAAGACCATAGCTGTCCTCAACCTGTTTATTAAATGGGGACATTGTAGACTGAGCAATCACCATCAGTCTCTACATACAGACCCCTATGATTTGTGATACTGTACAATAAAGCACAGGTGGTAACAATTGTATAGAAGGTCTTTCAATACCCACGTACATTACATAGGCTTCTAAATTAGGATTATGAAATGTTACATCAAAGATTTGCCCTACCTCAGAGCCTGTCAGTCAGTGTGCAGTGTTGGATCTAAATAGTGGCTTCAGGTACAATGTGAGGATCCAAGAAAGGATGGCATAGGAACTGCCTCCCGCAACTGCTAATAGTGGCTTAGCACGCAGGAGCCATCAGTGCTTTCAGGGTACCATTCTCTGTGTCCATCATGATGTGTTTTAACATTTGCTCCTACTCTATATTTAAAGGAGTGCTCTTCCTTCCTATTCTGATCTTTGTTTCGAAATTCTGGTGATGACAGCGTAATGTGCACTTGATGCAATTTATTGCACTTGTTTACATTATTGATGTAATGAATTCCTCCTTCACATGCTGAATCTCATACTTTTATTATAGTTTGATGTAATGTTGGCAAATGCATACGTTATTTGCTCTTTCCATGCCAAAAGCTATGTTTCTGCATTTACAAATAATTTTGAGAATCATTTCACTTGCAAACTGTTTATGGATCTGACCTACGGCATATTAAGTAGTCATTGTTGTCAATCAAACATTTACCTTTCTGCACTATCCCACCTCCAATCTATTCCAAACTATTAGACTCAGTGATTCAGTGGGCAGGGCACATGTCCAGTTTTGAGGTCCAGTTTACATAATGGTTTGCCCATCTGTTGAGTTGTGCAGCGTGAGGATGGTGATAACACGCTGCGCAGAAGACAGACACGTTCACAGTATTATACTTTCTGGCCTTGACTCCCCTTGTACCAGGCCATTTATTATTTTCCCCCACCTACGTCAATAAATCAATCATAACATTTGTAAAGTGCACTACTCACCAATGAGGGTCTCAAGGCGCTGGTGGGGGGAGGGGTGGAGTGCTGCTACTGCTCAATCAGCCAGGTCTTGTGTCTGTCGCAAGGTGGATAGGAAGGGTGTTCCACGCCTTGGCGTCAAGGTGGGAGAACAATCTGCCACCGGCGGTCGTTCTATGGATGTGTGCAACGGTGGCGAGGGCAAGGTCTGCTGAGCGCAGCTGGCGGGTCAGAGTGTAGAAGGTGAGTTGCCTGTTGAGGTATTCTGGTCCGGAATTGTGCAGTGCTTTGTGAGCGTGGGTGAGGAGCTTGAACATGATTCTCTTGTTGACGGGGAGCCAGTGCAGATCTCTCAGATGGGCTGCGATGTGGCTGTGACGGGGGATGTCCAGGATGAGGCGTGCAGAGGCGTTCTGTATGAGTTGCAGTCCTTTCTGGAGTTTGCCCATGGTTCCTGCGTAGAGGGCATTGCCGTAGTCCAGTCTGCTGCTTACGAGGGCTTGGGTGACCATCCTTCTGGTTTCAGTGGGGATCCATCTGTAGATCTTCCGAAGCATGCAGAGGGTTTTTAAGCAGGAGGAAGAGACGGCGTTGACTTGTTGCGTCATTGATAGCGATGAGTCCAGGATGAACCGCAGGTTGCGTGCAAGGTTGGTGGGTGTCGGTGGGGTTCCCAGTGTGGCAGGCCACCAGGAGTTGTCCCAGGTGGGGGGGTGGAGCTGAGGATGAGGACATCAGTCTTGTCAGAGTTCAGTTTCAGGCAGCTGTTCTTCATCCATTCGGTGATGGCCTTCATTCCTTCGTGGAGGTTGGTTTTGGCGGTGGTGGGGTCCTTGGTGAGGGAGAGGATCAGCTGAGTGTGTGGCATGTAAACGTTAAAGAGGGTCGGGCTGAGGGATGACCCTTGGGGTACGCTGCAGATGGTCTTGTTGGCTTCATTGCGGGAAGGAGGGAGGCAGACTCTGTGGATTCTGCCATGAGGAAGGAGGTGATCAGTCCAGGGCTCTGTCTTTGATCCTTGAGTCGTTGAGGCGTGTGCATAGGGTGTGGTGGCAGACGGTGTCAAAGCCGGCCGAGAGGTCCAGGAGGATAAGGGCCACGGTTTCACCATTGTCAAGTAGGGTCCTGATGTCATCGGTGACGGCCATGAAGGTGGTTTCAGTGCTGTGGTTGCTGCGGAATCCGGATTGGGATGAGTCCAGAGTGTTGTTCTCCTTAAGGAAGCGGGTGAGTTGTCTGTTGACAATCTTCTCGATTACTTTTGCCAGGAAGGGGAGCAGGGAGATGGGCCGGAAGTTTTTGAGGTCCTTTGGGTCCACCTTTGGTTTCTTGAGGAGGGCATTGATATCGGCATGTTTCCAGCTCTCCGGGAAGGTGGCGTTCTTGAAGGAGCTATTGATGATCTTCTGGAGTTGGGGTGCGATGAGAGAGCTCCCTTTGTTGAAGATGTGGTGGGGGCAGGGATCAGATGGTGAGGCTGTGACGGGGGATGGTGTTCATGATTTTGATGGCGTCGTCGTCGTTGATGTGAGTACAGGAGAGCAGGAGGTTGGTGTGGCTGGGGGGCGGTGAGTCTGTGGTGTCGGTGGTTGACGGGGGGTCTGGGTATTGAAGCTGTCATGGATGTCTGTGATCTTGCGGTAGAAGAAGGTGGCTAGGGAGTCGCAGATGTCTTGTGATGGTGAGCTGTCATTGGTGTTGAAACCGGAGTTAGAGAGTTCCTTCACGGTGTTGAAGAGCACCTTATCGATGTGTGCGTTGTTGTCGTTCTTTGAAGGAGGTTCTTATAGAGGTTCGGATGAGTTAGTGGTTTCTGTGGATGGCGTTCTTGAAGGCTGTGTGATTGTCCGGTGTCTGTTCTTCTTGAGTCTTTGGCATGTTTGCTTTACCATGACCATCATCTCCAGACGAGGAAAGGCATTCTGCAATATTCCCCCTGTCGCTGAGCGCCAGGTGGGTCAAACCAAAACAACCCAACATTCCTTCTATACCCCAAAACAGAAAGAAAAAAAATCAATAACACAATAACACAGTTCTTCATGCCTCTTCACGCAGGCACATAGAGGGATATGTAGGGAGGTTCCCCCAGTACATTCGGAATGGCAACAGAGTCTTAAATGTTGTTTTGTCTTCATATTAGCTCAGGATGATTCAGGTCAGTACAAACTCCTTGAGTCAGATAGGGCTTACTGGTCGAAGCCGCAGGTTGTATTGATCCATACTCTGTCTTGGATATTGGATGCCATCGTCTGCTGCCCTGTTCCTCTCTTGGACTGCAGCACATGATGGCTCACTACTTGTAGACTCATTGGCAGTCCCAAATGGGGACAGGGTATTAGGATCGCCCTGTGACTGAGGGGTGGACACAGAGGGCCGACCAGGCTGATCCATAGGTTGGGGACCACCACTCTCGACCAAAAGGTCACCTGCAGTGACTTCGGTATTTGTTGACTCAGGTTCGGGTGTTCGGTACAGTTTGAAAAATGAGATGTTTCCCGTAACGGATTACACGCCTTTCTGGGCCGTGATCATTGTACCCTTGTGTAGGAAAGTACCATCTTGCCTGGCATGTTACCCCCATTTTTACTGTATGTATGTTTGTTTTTGCCTATGTGTCACTCGGATCCTGCTAGCCAGGACCCCAGTGCTCATAAAGTAAGCCCTGTATGTGTTCCCTGTGTGGTGCCTAACTGTATCACTGAGGCTTTGCTAACCATAACCTCAGTGTTTATGCTCTCTCTGCTTTTAAAATTGTCACTGCAGGCTAGTGACTAATTTTACCAATTCTGATTGGCACACTGGAACACCCTCATAATTCCCTAGTATATGGTAGCTAGGTACCCAGGGTATTGGGGTTCCAGGAGATCCCTATGGGCTGCAGCATTTCTTTTGCCACCCATAGGGAGCTCAGATAATTCTTACACAGGACTGCCACTGCAGCCTGAGTGAAATAACGTCCGCGTTATTTCAAAGCCATTTTACACTGCACTTAAGTAACTTATAAGTCACCTATAAGTCTAACCATCACCTAGTGATGGTTAGGTGCAAAGTTACTTAGTCTGTGGGTACCCTGGCACTAGCCAAGGCGCCCCCACATTGTTCAGGGCAAATTCCCCGGACTTTGTGAGTGCGGGGACACCATTACACGCGTGCACTACATATAGGTCACTACCTATATGTAGCGTCACAATGGTAACTCCGAACATGGCCATGTAACATGTCTAGGATTGTGGAATTGTCACCCCAATACCATTTTGGTATTGGGGGGACAATTCCATGCATCCTCGGGTCTCCAGCATAGAGCCTGGGTAGTGCCAAACTAACTTCCCGGGGTTTTCTCTGCAGCTACCGCTGCTGCCAACGCTCAGACAGGTGTCTGCCCCCTGGGGCCTGGGCAGCCCAGTCCCAGGAAGGCAGAACAAAGGATTTCCTCTGAGAGAGGGTGTTACACCTTCTCCCTTCGGAAATAGGTGTGAAGGGCCTGAAAGGAGTAGCCTCTCCTGGCCTCTGGAAATGCTTTGAAGGGCACAGATAGTGCCCTCCTTGCATAAGCCAGTCTACACTGGTTCAGGGATCCCCCCAGCCCTGCTCTGGCACGAAACTGGACAAAGGAAAGTGGAGTGACCACTCCCCTGACCAGCACCTCCCAGGGGAGGTGCCCAGAGCTCCTCCAGTGTGTCCCAGACCTCTCCCATCTGAGGGCACAATGGACAGTTCTGAGTGGCCAGTGCCAGCAGGTGACGTCAGAGACCCCTCCTGATAGGTGCTTACCTTTCTCTGTAGCCAATTCTCCTCTGAGGGCTATTTAGGGTCTCTCCTGTGGGTATCTCACCAGATAACAAATGCAAGAGCTCACCAGAGTTCCTCTGCACTTGACTCTTTGACTTCTGGCAAAGATCGACCGCTGACTGCTCCAGGACGCCTGCAAAACCGCTACAAAGTAACAAAAAGACTACCAGCAACATTGTGGTGCCTCATCCTGCTGGCTTTCTCGACTGTTTCCTGGTGGTGCATGCTCTGAGGGCTGTCTGCCTTCACCCTGCACTGGAAGCCAAGAAGAAATCTTCTGTGGGTCGACGGAATCTTCCCCATGCCAACGCAGGCACTAAACTTCTGCATCAGCGGTCCTCTGGGTCCCCTCTCATCTTGACAAGGGTGGTCCCTGGAACACAGGAGCTGGATACAAGTGTCCCCGACAGTCCTGTGGCCCTTCCGTCCAAATTTGTTGGAGGTAAGTCCTTGCATCCCCAGGCCAGACAGTAATCCTGTGTACAGCGTGAACTGCAGCTGCTCGGCTTCTGTGCACTTTTGCAAGACTTGCTTTGTGCACAGCCTAGCCCAGGTCACCAGTACTCCGTCCTGCATTGCTCAACTCGCTGAGTTGGACTCCGACTTCGTGGGACCCTCTTTTGTTGTGCTGAGTCAACTGTCATGCTCAGATTTTCAGAATGCCTGATCAGGTGCCTCTGCGGATGATGCCTGCTTCTGCGTGGGCTCTCTGTGTTGCTGAGCGCCCCCTCTGTCTCCTCCTCCAAAGGGCGACCTCGTGGTCCTTCCTGGGCCCTGGCAGCACCCAATATCCTCAACTGCGACTCTTGCAGCTAGCAAGGCTTGTTTGCGGTCTTTCTGTATGGAAACAACTCTGCATCCTCCAGCACGCCATGGGACATCTTCTGACCAAAGGAGAAGTTCCTGGCACCTTCCGTTGTTGCAGAATCTTTGGCTTCTTCCACCCGTAGCAGCCCTTTTGCACCTTCATCCAGGGTTTAGAGGGCTCCTGCCCCCCTAGACACTTGCGTAACTCTTGGACTCGGTCCCCTTCCTTTGCAGGTCCTCAGGTCCAGGAATCCATCTTCAGTGCTTTGCAGTCAGTCGTTGTCCTTGCAGAATCCCCTATCTCGACTTTACTGTCTTTCTGGTGTAGTAGGGTAACTTTACTCCTACTTTTCAGGGTCTTGGGGTGGGGTATCTTGGACACCCTTAGTGTTTTCTTACACCCCCAGCGACCCTCTACACACTACACTAGGCCTGGGGTCCATTCGTGGTTCGCATTCCACTTTTGGAGTATATGGTTTGTGTTGCCCCTAGGCCTATTTTTCCCTATTGCATTCTATTGTGTTCTACAGTGTGTGCACTACTTTTCTAACTGTTACTTACCTGATTTTGGTTTGTGTGTGTATATTTTGTGTATATTACTTACCTCCTAAGGGAGTATATCCTCTGAGATACTTTTGTCATATTGCTACTAAAATAAAGTACCTTTATTTTCAGTAACTCTGAGTATTGTGTTTTATTATGATATAGTGCTAAGTGATATAAGTGGTATAGTAGGAGCTTTGCATGTCTCCTAGTTCAGCCTAAGCTGCTCTGCTATAGATACCTCTACAAACCTAAGCTGCTAGAACACGTCTAATCTACTAATAAGGGATAACTGGACCTGGCACAAGATGTAAGTACCACAAGGTATCCACTATAAGCCAGGCCTGCCTCCTACACCTTGATAACACTTACAGTCCATGGATCCTTTTCGAAAGGAAGTAGGAATTTACTCCCTGAACATCGATTCCTTATCAAGACCAGATCACCAACAGGGATCTCCCGCGTCTTGGCACGTCTCTTCTTTGACACTTGGTCATGGAGGCCTCTACGTTTCGATAACGCCTCAGTTCCATGATCGACCACTTTGGAATGTTCTTTCACATAAGGAATCGTGTCTCACACCATTCGATTCCTGCACAAGATGCTCGGCAGAATGCCAGTCGAGGAGTGAGGAGTCAGGCGGTACTCACGGAGGAAGCTCTAGATGGCACACTCTGCTCTCTGATTGTTGGCCACTTCTATTTGTAGAAACTTGATTTAGGTTCTCATGAAACGTTCTGCTTCACCATTTGCCTGGGGCCATCTAGGAGTGATCTTCAGATGAGTGATACCTCTGGACTTCAGACATTCAGTGAATTCTTGACTTGAAAATGGGGGTCCATTATCTGTTCTGAGCTTGTTCAGTAGCCCATGAGTGGCCTTCACTTTCTCCAGATGAGGAATAGTTTGAGCGGAGGTGATAGAATCAATAATCTTGACTTACAAATATTTTGTAAAGTCATCGATCACTAGAAGCATATGTTGACCATCCGGCAAACTTCCAAAATTGGCACTGGCTCTAAACCAGGGTACTGAAGGGATATTCTCTGTAATGATTGGTGTGGGCGGCTCTGCTGGACCAACAGTTTGGCACATTGAGCACTGCCACACAGCACGTTCAACTTTGTTGTCCAGTCAGGGAAACCACACTTTACTTCGGAGCCTGGAATTTGTTTTGACTACTCCTTGGTGTGACAAATGGGCCAACTCCACAACTCGCTGCTGCAATGAGATTAGAATCACTACTCGTGGACCCCTTAGAAGGCATCCCTCTGGAGAGACAGCTAGCTTGTGTAGGATCTTATGTAGAGAGGACAATGCCATTTTTGCTTCTTCCATCCTTCACTCAAGGAGAGGGTGCCAGTTCCCAGAAGCAATGGCAGAGATTGCTAACTGGAGACACTCATCGGCCACCGTTGCTGCCTTGAGATCATCTACTTAGATGGGGAGAGGCCTAGATCGCTCAACCACAAGACGCACATATTCCTCTACCTTTTCGGCCTCAGAAGGTTGGCAAGGGGGGGGCAGGTCTTGCGTGCCGGGACAGATAGTCAGCAGGATTCTGAGACCCTGGTCCATATACTACTGGAAACGATAGTCCTGAAGTCTTAAGATCCACTTTTCGATCCTGGGAGGTGGTTTAGAAGAGGAGCCAATAAAAAGAGGTATGAGTGGCTTGTTGTCGGTGTGGACAATGAATGACTGGCCGTAGAGATACAGATGAAAGTGGCAGCTGGCCCAGTGTACCGCTATGGACTCTTCCTCGATGTGTGAGTATTGCTGTTCGGTGTTGGTTAGTGTCCGGCTTGCATAGGCCACAGGGGCCCACTCCCCATCATCCTGCTTCTGGGACAGGACAGCCACAAAGCCTGTGGGACTAGCATCACCCGCCAACTCTGACTCCTTGTTCGGTTCGAAGTAGAGCAGCGTGGTATCGTCGGACAATGCCATCTTGGTGGCTTGGAAGGTAGCTTCCTGATCTGGGCCCTGTTCCCACACGGAATTGGCTTTCATAAGTTTTCTAATTGGGACAATTAGTGAGATTTTTGATAAAACGCCCACTGTAGGTGACCATTCCTAAAAATCTGCGGACACCTGATACATTTGTAGGTGGTGAAGCTGAATGAATGTCCTGCACTTTGGCTGGATCGGGCATGGCTCCTTCCCCTGAGAACTGATAACCAAGAAAGGAGGCTTCTCTTTGTGAGAATGCACATTTTTCCTGGTGCAGAGAGAGCCCACATTTGCGTAATCATTTGAAAGTCGCTCTCAGCCATTCACGGTGTGACTCAATGGTGGGGGCGTGTACCATAATGCCATCACTGGCATTGATGACCCCTTGTAGGCCTGCCATCACCCCACAAATAGTGTCCTGAAAGACTTCAGCCACACTTGATATGCCAAAGCTGAGGCATTTGTACCTTCTTAGGCCGACATTGGTGGAGAAGATAGTGATGGCTCTTGATTCCAGAGCTAACAGCAACTGAGAATACCCAGCTCGCAGATCCATTTTCGAGAATCATCTAGATCCACTTACTTCAGCAACAATTTCATCCACTGTGGGTGTTAAGTGTTGCTCACGTTTGATGGCTCAGGTTGGGTAGGCACATGTCCGCACATATCCTTACTTCACCCGGTTGCTTTGGTTTGTGAGCAATGACAAACGGGGATACCCACGGTATTGGACCATCCACCTGTTCAATGATATCGGCCTGTTCCAGTTTCTTCAGCTCGGCTGCTACTTTTGGAAGTAAGTGAAATACCACAGGCCGATGTTTTAGGGTGACTCGCTGGACTGACTCGCCAATGTGGAGATGCATCATACAACCGCTTGGACAGCTGATGCCTTTTAACAGTGGTGCAAATTCAGCGAGCAGGTCTTCTATGCTGCCAAGGTGAACACTGAATGCAAAAGAGATGAGATTAAGCTGCTCTGCCATCTTGCAGCTCAGCAGCACACCCAACCTTATCTTGGTCACATACACTTTAGGGCGTATTGAGTATTCCTCATGGGACAATGTCAGTGGTAACACCCCTGCCAGTGGCAACGGTGCAGATGATCCAAAAGCATATATCCTAGTCGTCGTAGGACTTAGGTGTGGCTTCATTGGGAGGGTTTGCAACACTGACTGCGCCAGGATGTTTATGGACACCCCTGTGTCAGTCAGAGCAGGCACTTAGTGGCCCGAAAGTAATATGGTGCACTTCGGTATGCGTCTTCACAGATGTCCTCCTGTTTGAATGGTGTGCACAATACAAACAGTTCCTTCAATGTTGTCTTTACCATCCCCATCATTCATGTCATCCTCCTCCCCCATCCCCATCGGTGGTTGTATGACATTGACTTGTTTGGGCTTCTGCTGTCTTTGAGGAACCGATGACTGGTGTACCTTGGCAAAATGGTTCAGCTTGTTGCAATGCAAGCATTTCTTGCCTTCTGCAGCGCATGGCCCTTGGTGAGGGTACAACCCTCCACACATGTAGCATGACTTGGTGCTTGCCATGGGTTTTTGATGAGTCTTTTTGTTTTCTTCAGCTACATGCATCACCGCATTGACTGGCTCCGTTTTAATATGACGCTGTAAGGTGGTCTCCATATGCACAGTGCACACTTTTGAAAGTTTTTTTGATCGTCCCATTGTAAGAATATTAGCTATTGACATTTCTTTGTACCTGTAGGATGCTTTCTCTGAGTTTGACTGAGGTTCATCCCTGTATAAATTGCGCACAGATTTCATCCTGCACATCTGGCAACATGCATGTACTGGCAAGTTCTTTCAGTCTGGCATAGAAAGTGTCCAGGGACTCCTCTGGGAGTTACCTGGCTTGCCTTAGGAGGAACCTTTCATAGTCCAGGCTTGCAAGCGGTTTGAAATGTGCGGTTAGGGCCCTTTTCAGGGTCTGGTAGGTGAAATACAAGTATTCCTCTGTCACTGACTTCGCTAGCTTGTGAATAATCACACCCCTTAGGTGTAGGAGCATGGGACGACGCCTCTCATGTTCCAATGCCACAGCTGTGAATTAGTTCACTAGCCTCTCCACCCACTCGTTCCATCAAGCCGTCTGCACCGATGGAGGACCGTCCACAACAAAGGGCTCAAGGGTGGGGATGGATGCCATTTTGGGGTGGGAGTGTGGAAGCAGATGAAAAGGAAAAAAGTGACGCTGGTGGCCATATGTCGGTTTACACAGTCCTGTACTAGCAGTTGACTAACTCAGCCAGCCCCCAGGGACTGATGAAAATGAAGCGGAGAGTCCATGAAATGGTATTTGACACTTGAAACAGTTGGTGTCACGCACAGGGCCTCCCTTTGTTTCCTCCCCTCGTGTGCCAGTGAAATATCTTTTCCGAAGCCTTGGTGAGAACCAGGTGCTACACTTGTGCAGAGGCCATGAGAGTGTATTGATTTTGTTGCCACATGGAAAGATACATGGTGCTGGGCAACTGGGGTAAAGCACACAGTCTCACCTTCTGTGATGACGATCACTTGTCAGCCAGGAGGCAGTGAAAATGGAGTAACGGGGACATTATGATGAAATCCCCTCTCTGGGCAGACAAACCTAAATAGTCCAAAGCACTGCCACTTTTTGGCTCATGGTGGCGCTGCCCCACAGCTAAAACGAGTCAGCCGTGTACCTGACGAGCTCCCAGGCATGGCGGATGCCTCGCAGCCCTCCCCAGGGCTGTTGCTGGATTTATTGGAGCATCAGGGCCCCCTGACGAGCCCTGTTACATGCCTCACGCACCCGAAAGGTCACCAGAGGCTCAAAGAGGCCCAACATCAGCATGTGCAGGACAAAAGCAGCAGCCAGGTTGGCCCACACACCAGAACAGGTAGGCAGCGGGACAGCAAATGCGTAGCGGGATACGTGCAGGATGTGAAACCACCATTCATCTCCGCCAATTTCTTGAGTTGCACAGCGTGAGGTTGGTTGAACACTCTGCACAGAAAATAGACACGGAGATAGTATTATGTTTTCTGGTCACGAGTCCCCTTGTCCCGGGCCATTTATTATTTTCCCCCACCTAATTCACAGACATTACCATCAATCAATCAGGAATTTGTAAAGCGCACTACTCACCTGTGAGGGTCTCAAGGCGCTGAGGAGGGGAGAAGAGTGGGGAGCTGCTGCTACTGCTCGAACAGCCAGGTCTTGAGAAGTTTCCTGAAGGTAAGGAGGTCTTTGGTCTGGCGCAGGTGGGTGAGAAGAGTGTTCCACGTTTTGGCGGTGAGGTTCGAGAATGATCTACCGCCAGTTGTAGTTCTGCGGACGTGTGGGACAGTTGAGAGGGTGAGGTTGGCGGAGCAGAGATGCTGGGTCAGGGTGTAGAAGGAGAGACGTCTGTTGAGGTATTCTGGTCCGGTGTTGTGCAGTTCTTTGTGAGCGTGGGTGAGGAGTTTGAAGGTGATTCTCTTGTTGACTGGGAACCAGTGTAGGATTATCAGGTCATCTGTGATGTGGCAGTGGCGGGGGATGTCCAGCATGAGGCATGCAGAGGTGTTCTCTGTAGTTTGGCCGTGGTTCCTGCATAGAAGGCATTGCTGTAGTCAAGCTTGCTGCTTACAAGGGCTTGGGTAACTGTTCTTCTTGGTTCAGTGGGTATCCATTTGTAGATCTTTCGGAGCATGCTTAGGGTGTTGAAGCAGGAGGAGGAGATGGCGTTGACTTGCTGGGTCATGGATAGTGATGGGTCCAAGATGAATCCTAGGTTGCATGCGAGGTCAGTGGGAGTAGGAGCGGGTCCGAGAGTGGCTGGCCACCAGGAGTCATCCCATGTGGAGAGGATGGAGCCAAAGATGAGGATTTCCGTCTTGTCGGAATTGAGTTTGAGGCAGCTGCTCTTCATCCATTCGGCGATGGCCTTCATTCCTTCATGGAGGTTGGTCTTGGCGGAGTCCTTGGTGAGGGAGTCTGTGGAGAGGATCAGCTGGGTGTCGTCAGCGTATGAGATGATGTTGAGGTTGTGGGAACGGGTGATGTTAGCGAGCGGGGCCATGTAGACCTTGGAGAGGGCCGGGCTGAGGGACGAACCCTGGGGTACGCCGCAGATGATTTTGGTGGCCTCCGAGCAGAATGGGGGGAGGCGGCCTGTCTGGGTTCTGCCGTTGAGAAAGGAGGTGACCCAGTCCAGGGCTCTGTCGCAGATTCCAGCATTGTTGAGGCTTGAGTAAAGTGTGTGGTGGCAGATGGTGTTGAATATGGCCAAGAGGTCCAGGAGGATGAGGGCCGCGGTTTCGCCTCTGTCCAGTATGTTTCTGATGTCGTCAGTGGCGGCGATGAGGGCAGTTTCGGTGCTGTGGTTGCTTTGGAATGTGGATTGGGAAGGGTCCACGGTGTTGTTCTCCTTGAGGAAGTGAGTTAGTTGTCTGTTGACAGCCTTCTCTATGACCTTTATCGGGAAGGGGAGCAGGGAGATAGGCCGGAAGTTCTTGAGGTCCTTTGGGTCCACCTTGTTTTTTTTGAGGAGGGCATTGATCTCGGCATGTTTCCAGCTGTCCGGGAAGGTGGCAGACTCGGAGGAGCTGTTGATGATCTTCCATCGTGGGGGTGCGATGACAGTGCTTGCTTCGTTGAGGATCTGGTGAGGGCAGGGGTCAGATGGAGAGCCGGAGTGGATAGTTTTCATGATTTCAATGGTGTCGTTGTTGGGGGTCCAGGAGAGCAGGAGGTTGGTTGGAGGTGAATCTAGTGTGTTGGTGGTTGCCGAGGGGGTCTGGGTGCTGAAGATGTCGTGGATGTCTGCAATCTTGCGGTGGAAGTAAGAGGCTAGGGAGTCGCAGAGGTCTTGGGATGGTGGGATGTCATTGACGTTGGAGCTGGCGTTGGAGAGTTCCTTCACGACGTTGAAGAGCTCCTTGTGGCTGTGTGCATTGTTGTTGATCTGGTCTTTGAAGGCGGTTCTTTTGGCGGCTCAGATGAGTTGATGGTGTCTGCAGATGATGTTTTTGAAGGCTGTGAGGTTGTCCAGAGTCTGATCTTGGCGCCACTTTCTTTCGAGTCTTCTGCAGCTTTGCTTAGATTCGTGGAGATCGGCGGTAAACCAGAAGGCCTTTCTGTCGGTGTGTCTGTTGGACGAATTCTTGATTGGGGCGAGAGTATTGGCATAGGTGTTGACCCATTGCCTGAAGTTGCGGACATCTTCATCAGTGTCAGTGCTGTCGATGGGTGGGTTCTGGGAGAGGGTTGCAATAAGTTGGTCTTCGGTGACCTTGTTCCAACTGCGGTGGGGGATCCGTTGTGGGTGGTGGTGTGTTGTGGATTTCTTGAAGGAGAAGTGGATGCAGTGGTGATCTGTCCAGTGGAGTTCAGTGGTGTGGCTGAAAGAGACGTGATTGCTGGTGGAGAAAATAGGGCTGAGTGTGAGTCCTGCGGAGTGGGTTGGTGTCGTGATGAGCTGTTTGAGGCCAAGGTTGGAGAGGTTGTCGAGCAGGGTGGCGGTGTTGTTGTCGTTGGTGTTCTCAAGGTGGAAGTTTAAGTCCCCAAGGAGTATGTAGTCAGTGGATGTGTGAGCGTGCGTGCTGATGATGTCGGTAATGGAGTCTCTGAACTGCTGTCGTGGGCTGGGGGGCCTGTAGACGAGGGTCCCTCGGAGGGTGGTGTTTGGGTCAGGCGACATCTGGGGAGGCTGAGTCAAGTAGATTCCATAGTTCTACTGCATGCTTGTGGACAGAGCGGGTGTTGAGGAGGATACATCTGAGATGGCTGTGTCCTGCCTTGGTGGGTGGATCATTGGCGTGGAGGCTGGTGAAGGTGCAGTTCCGGCAGGAGAAGGGTCTTCGGGTGGTCTCTGGGGAGGCTTGAAGGCAGGCGGGAGAGAAGCCGGTGTTGAGGGCGCAGAGGGCGCTGGCGTCGTAGTGAAGACGTGCTTGGTGGCGGTGGGGGGGGCATGTATCAGGGATTCTGGTGCTGGGCGCGGTCCAGGCGTGTCCTTTGGCGCGCCAGCAGCACGGCTGCCATTAAGTAGGGAGGTGGGGGGGAGGAGAGGACAGCTGGGAAGAGGGAGGGGGATGAAAAACTGTGTGAAAAACGGGGTGGAGGCTTATAAAGGGGTTGGGGTCGTGGGGGCAGCAGCGGCGAGAGAGTAAGGTGGAGAGCGAAAGTGGGAGAGAGAGAGTGGAGTGAGAGTGAAACAAGGAAAATTAGCACTAAGGGACAGTAGTGAAGCAGAGCAGACAGCAAAGCAAAGCAAAAGGACGAGAGAGGCAGAAGGTAGCCTAGTAGGAAAGCGGAGCTCTCCCACTAGACACCAGGGATGAGGTGCAGGCAGAAGTCTGCGGGTGGAGGAGGACCTCGAACTCCTGACAGGGGTCAGGAGTTCAGAGGAGCCAGGGAAAGGGCTCTACTTACAGGGTGGAGCCAGGGAAGGCAGAGTAGTGCACTGACCAGGTCAGTGATATTGCTCGACCTACCACGCAGCGGCTGCCATAAAGTAAGGAAGTGGGGGGAGGAGAGGACAGCTGGGAGGTGGGATGAAAAACGGCACGAAAAAGGGGGCAGGGCTGAAAAAGGGGGCAGGACACGGGGGCACCAGCGGCGGGGGAGATTGAGAGAGGGGGGAGCAAAAGTGAGAGAGAGAGAGTGGAGTGAGAGTGAAACGAGGAAAAGGAGCACTATGGGACAGTAGTGAAGCAGAGCAGAGAGCAAAGCAAAGCAAAAGGAGGAGAGAGGCAGAAGGTAATCTAGTAGGAAAGCAGAGCTCTCCCACTAGACACCAGGAATGAGGCACAGGCAGAAGCCTATGGGTGGAGGAGGGCCTCAAACTCCTGATAGGGGTCAGGAGTTCAGAGGAGCCAGGGAACGGGCTCTACTTACAGGGTGGAGCCACGGGAGGCAGAAAAGTGCACTTACCAGGTCAGTGATATTGCTCCATCATGTCCAGATTAGAAAGGGCACTCTGCAATAATCCCTCTGTCGTCGAGTGCCAGGTGGGTCAAAGCAAAACAACACAACACACATCTAAGTGTCATTTAGGTACTCAAAAATTGAAGTTGTCTTTTGAAACCCCATATTCAAGTCAGGATTTGCCAGATTGCATTTTTGACTCTTCAGGTATGGTGCAGATCCACAGTGTTTTTTTTTGTGAAACAGTTTTATTAATTTACCAAACGGGGTATATAGCAAGTCAACCTTTGCAAGTATCAAATGGTGAGACTGTCATCCATTTCGACTGATTGTGGCAACAAGATATCATAAAACATAGGAATACAACAGGGACATAAATGAGCCATTTGGGTTACCATTCAACTGCGACCACTGGCATCCAATATGCTAAATGCAAAACAATCAAAACACTATAGAACTCTGGAAGTGTCCAAAGTACATCAGTAATTTTGTGGCAAGCGGCAATATTGTAGGAGAGCAGCTTACACTAATCAAATGTTGAGAGTCCCATGCGCATAGAGTGCTGAACGGGCATTTCATAATACGTTTACATTAAATACTCATGGGGGTCTAGTAATTTCCAGTACTATTCCGCTTTTTTGTGCCATAGGAAGAGCACTTCAAATGTTCTTTGATAGGACATGACTCTTTAATCCCATTCCATGTGTTGGCTATGTGATTCTGTTTCGTGCCCCTTTTCCCTTTTTGCAGGATATTGACCTTGCGGTGAGCCCAAATCCCTAATTCTTTCCACTAGTGCTAGATATCCAGGCATCTAGGACTCTTTTAAGTTATAGTTCTTTGACGTACAGCCAATACCAATGCCAGATATGCTTACCAAGGGCCATTTTACACAAAGTGCAGTGGGAGCGCTACAGGTGTTTACGCTCACTTTGCGTGCCCCAGGGCATTTTGGTAATACAGAAGGGGTCTCAGATGCTTGTGCGGCCCCTTCTGTAATACAGATAGCGCTGGTGCACATATAGGCGGTCATTATGAAGACGCGGTAAACTCCGCCGACCGCCATGGCGGCGGTGAACAGAAGACCGCCGTTGGCGGTGAATACAAACCCGCCATACAATGAACTAAAATCCCTACCCCGCCAAATATCACCAGACCACCAGTCACCACCAGGACCTTGTCGGTGGAAATGCTGGACCTTCCACCCCGCCGCCAAGCACACCCACATCCCGCCCTCCAAATAATGATGCACAAATCACCTTGGTGGTCAGTGGAAGCCGAACGACCATTGGCGGTGCCAACCGCCACGGGCAGCAAGTGGACTCAACAGCAAGAAGTGCACACATTGGATAAGCTAGAAACCCACACACCTGACACGCATCCGTAACCCCATAAAACACTCAGAGACACTCCCCCACAAACCTTTGCAACCAAACTAGGCTAAAGAAAATGGAGAGCACCAGAAGCAGACACCGAACACCACTACACACTATACACGAGACGCACACAGACCCACAGACGAGCACCCTCACTGCGTTTCCAGCCCGACACCATTCCCCACACTTACCATGTCACCCCCCCAAACATCCACGCTTCACAGAAAGGGAGCTAAGGACCATGGTGGATGAGATCCTGAAGGTCGAGCCACAAATATTCGGGGCTCAGGTGCAGCACACACCCCTCGCAAGGAAGATGGAGCTATGGCAGACCATTGTCAACAGGGTCAATGCAGTGGGACACCATCCACACACCAGGGACGATATCCGCAAGAGATGGAACGACCTGCGGGGGAAGGTCAGGGCCATGGCATCCAGGCACCACATTGCAGTCCAGAAGACTGGGGAAGGACCCCCACCAACACCACCCAAATACACCGACTGGGAGGAAAAGGTCCTGGCCATCTTGCACCCTGAGGGACTCACTGGACTCACTGGAGGAATGGATTCAGGTAAGTCGTCTACATTTACCCCATATACATCATACCTTGAATGCATGCAACACCCCACCCTCCCACACCCACCAGGACCAATACCCCACCCAGGCCACAGCCATTGAATCCACCCCCCCTCCATGACCACAAACCCACTAACAGGCCCACATCCTTCCCCCTGTGCACACCCACCCACCCCTGCAAGGATTCACAATGTCACTACACCATCCACAATGCAACTCCACACCCTAAGCAAAATGCACTGAAAACCTCACAAAGGCACCCTGGATAGTCCCAAAACGTTACACCAGCACAAAACAGCCCAGCCCTGTCCCCTGTCTGTTCATGCATTTGTAACAGACCTGTCCATTTCCCCCAACAGGCACACCCACCCATGCCACCCTCACGGACGGGACAAGGAGTGCCAGTGTCCCCCATGGAGACAGAGGCACCTCACAGGACACTGGGGAAGGATCCCTGGACACCGATGAGCAGGCAGGCCCCTCACACAGTCCTGGACTGTCACCATGCCCCACCCAGGATACCACTGACACCCCTACCACCCAGGCAAGAACAGCAGCCTAGGGCAAGCGTCCCCACACCAGTGTATCCAGGCCACAGACTGGTAGAACACATGTACAGAGGCCACAGTCTCCCCCTACCAACAGGCAAGAAGGCGAGGGCCCCAGTACAAGAGGTACTGCCCGACCTGTGCAGGGGACACAGGCACAAGGGGCTAGGGCAAGTGCTAGGGCCTCAGTGGGCCAGGGGGGAGGCCACAGGATGGATGCAGCAGCCCAGGACATGATATCAGAGGTATTGGGGGCCTACCAGCATACCCATGACAGGTTGACACAGATAGTTTCCACCCTGGAGCACAGTCAGAGGATGCAGCAGGAACACCACCAAGAGGCCATGGAGCAGTGGAAACAGCACAATGCCACAATGGCCAGCATAGCAGGAGCACTGCTGTAGTTGGTACAAACCCGGTCTGAGACCCACACAGGACAGGAGGCCCCCACTACAGCACAGGACACAGACCGGACAATGACACCATCAGCAGCAACATCCCAGGAACTACCCTCAGAGGGAACACAAGGGCCAACCATATCATCCCCTCAAGGTCAACAGCAGGCGCCCAAACGGACCCTCAGGCCATGATATGGGAAAGGAACCCCTGCCAAAAACAAGGCCCTCTTCAAGAAGTAACTCTGCAACAATCTGTTCAGCAAGCATCCAACACAATCAACCACCACACAGTTCTAAGAAGCAATATGAACTAATGTAAGCATTGATGGACCTATCAATACTACCAACAAGGCTGCCCCCATGTTGGCATTGAGGACAACCACCCATGACCAACTGTCATCACTGTAAATTGCACTATTCACTCCCTGCCACCAATAAAACACATATCACACCTGTAACACTGTCCCCTGTCATGATATGTGAACAAACTGAAGTATGGATTCAACTGGCTGATAACCACTTTATTGGCAATTCGTTGCATGAAAGGACTCCTGTGTGCCTAAATGTGGCCCCCAAATAAATGCACTAAATTTGTATTCGCTACCATGCAGACCTGGACCCAGTTGCAAATAGAAGATTCAACCCCCCCCAGATAACAAACCACACTGACAGTATGTGTCACAAACCCCATTGTCAGCCCTTAGTCCCACATAGTAACTGGAAGTAGAGTTGTATAAGTTGGGTCCTGGAATTGACATCTTCCCCTTCCCCATCATCATCATCACCATCACTCTCCTCCCCTCTCTGAGGAAGCTGGTCAGGACATACAGTACCCTCCCCCTCCAAGAGGGGGATAGAATTTCTCACTGCCAAGTTGTGCAGCAAAGTTGTGCAGCATGCAGCAGGTCACCACTATTCTACACACCTTTTCGGGCCCATAGGCCAGGGAACCACCACAGATATGTAGACAATGAAATCTAGCCTTCAGGAGACCTATGTGCGCTCTATGACCCTCCTAGTACGTCCATGGGCCTCATTGTAAGATCTCTCCGCATCTGTTCCAGGATTCCTCACTGGTGTCAGGAGCCAACGCAAGTTGGGATAGCCAGAATCACCTAGAAAAAGGTGCAATACAGAGTAGTCAGTATCAAGCCTCTGAGTCAGACAGCCTGGCTGTCTGCTAGGTGGCAGTTAGTGACATAAAAACTCACCTATGATCCACCCTCTGTCCTCTTGTAGTTGTTCCATCTTCTGTGGCACACTACTGTTCCTCAGCACAAATTAATCATGGACTGAACCTGGGAACATGGCATTCACATGTGAGATGTACTGGTCTGCAGTACATACCAATTGGATGTTCATGGAATGAAAGTTCTTTCTGTTTCTGTACACCTGTTCATTGACTCTTGGGGGTATGATCGGTATGTGGGTGCCATCTATGGCAAAGATCACATGGGGAATGTTTGCAAACGCATAGAAATCCGACTTGATGGCAGGGAGGTCAGTACTTTGGGGAAACCTCACATAGGACTGCAGGTGATGTACAAATGCATTTAGAAATCTTGTCAGTACCATGCTGAACATTGGCTGTGAAAATCCAGCACCCATGCCCACTGTCACTTGAAATGAGCCCGTGGCCAGGAAATGTAGTGCGGAGACCACCTGCATTTCAGTAGGGATGGCATGCTGATTTCGATTTCCCAGAGTTAGTGCAGGATCCAGTAATGCACAAAGTTCAAGAATAATTGCACGGGTGAGTCTGTAATTGATAATGATGTGACGCTCCACCATGGCCTGCATATCCACAAGTGGTCTATACACCGATGGTGCCCTTCCTCGCCACAAGGGTCGATACCTAGGAGGGATTTCAAACATGTGTGAGGAACACACATACATAGGCACAAATTGTCATTAATTGTGCACTGCATACTTGATTGTAGGGACTCATAAGTTAGATGTGCTTGACAGATCTTCATCTACACCTTAATGAGGGAACAGTGTTTGTCATGTGTGGTTTTTTTAATGGTCACATGCATAGGTGCTTTATGTGAAAAATAGGGCCTGCATTGTGCAAATTTATTTTTCATAGATGCGTAGTTAATGCTAAAATGTCTGCCCCCTGTAATCCAGAACTGTCGTTGTGGAAGTGACCTCATACTGCTAGCGATTGACGTAACAGCGTAAGGCGGTGTTTACCGCCGTTCCCACCGTCACTGGTTAACATGGATGCCAAAGGGGAATACTGGTGTATCATGATCGCCGCTGGTGGTGACGGTGCACACCGCCGCGGTACGTACGGAAATTCGTCATCCCAACTTCACTTGACTCCCTGATCTCGTGCAAACAGGTACTCCACTGTGCGTACTGCTGTGTCCTGCCTCTGGTCATGGAAGTGGCTCATGTTGCAGGGGAAAGGGTCCCGGCCTACACCCAGGAGGAACTGGAGAGGCTAGTGGACGGGGTCCTGCCCCTGTACGCCAAGCTCTATGGACCGCCAGTGGTACATGTGAGTCAGGGTTTGGGGGGGCACTATTTGGGTGTAATGGATGGTGTTGTAAGGACATATGTGTGCACCTCTGAGCCTGCATGGGCCATGGTTCATGGCATGCTGCGTGCGTATGTCCTGTAAGTCTGACAGTACTGTCCGTCCCATAGTGGACGTATAGCTACCTGTACCTATTTTGCAAGTGCCTGACCTCTGTGTTCCATTTCTGTGTCACCCTTTTAGGTCAGTGCCCACCAGAGGAGGGCACTTTGGTATGCCATCGCCAAGGAGGTGCGGACCCTGGGTGTCTACAACCAGCGGAGCACCCACTGCAGGAAGAGGTGCTGGGCGTGAAAAATCTGTGAGTCCTCGCAACGTGGAAGGGGTGCCCATCGGGCACTGAGCCCCCTCATGCTACGCATCCTGGCGGTGGCTTACCCAGACCTGGATGGGCGTTTGAAGGCTGCACAGCAGTCACAAGGGGGTGAGTACTCATGTCACAATCTTAACCCTTTATGGATGTCTGTGTGTGCATTAGGGTTCATTACGGTTCATGCTGCTTAGTTGCAGGACTCTGACAGTTGTCCAGCTACATAATGGCCCCCATAGGGTGTAGGGTCTCCTACACGTCGGGTCCTTAGGTAGTTCAGGGGATGGGTGTAGACCATGGTTCTGGTCAGTAGTCAGGGGCATGGCCATGGCCATTGTGAACAGGGCTGCCCGTTAGGGGTGTCTTCTGGGTGGGTGTAGGTCTGGCCACTATGTTCACTCTTTTCAGCTATTTACAAGTGTCTCTCCTGTTTTGTCTCCCCATCCCTGTTCTCTTGTGTTGTTTTTGTTGTTTTTGTACATCAGCAACATCTGGTGACTGAGTTGAGGCACCAGCAAGTGGGGATGCAGCGGCCCACGAATCCTTGGAGGTAGAGTCATCCGATGCCAAGGGGACCAGTGGGTTGGAGGGCGAGGGGAGTACCACGGGGGAGGCAACTACCACTTGAGGTAGTGACTCCGATACCTCCTCCGATGGGGGCTCCCCAGCGGTGGCGGACCCTAGTGGCCACACCACTACAGTGACATCTTCCGCCACCCCCATTCCATCACCGCCCTCCCTTTTGCTCCCCACCGAGTTGCCCGTGCCCGCTCACCCAGAAAGGTGGGTGTCTCCTTTGCCCCAGGCACCTCCTCCCCTGCCCCAGTCAGCCCTGCTGCCCTCACAGAGGAGGCTATTGACCTCCTGAGAACCATCACTGTAGGGCAGACAACCATTGTCAATGCCATCCAGGGGCTAGCATCAGAGATGCAGCAGACAAATGCCTATCTGGATGGCATTCATGGTGCCGTGTCTGGCCTACAGAGATCTTTTCAGGCTCTGGCCTCCTCTTGGACGGCAGCCAGTTTACCTGGTCATTCCGTCCCCCCTCCAACCTCCTCTACCCCTTCCAGCACCCCACTCCCTTCACCCATCCAAAGCACACAATCTGACACGCAGTCGAGCACCTCAACACACAAGAAACACACTTCTAAACACAAGCACCACACCTCCCACCACAAGCATTCACACAGCCAACATACACATGCACACACAGCAACATCCACTTCCCCTAGTGTGCCCACCTCTTTCACCTCCCTCTCTGTCCCCTCTACATGCATACACTCATGCACTGCACCTTCAGTCACTGTTGCTGCTCCTCTTACTGCAATCAACACAATAGCAGAAATCCATACATGCACCCCAGGCACCACACCTGCACTCAGCACAACTACTGTAGTTGACACATGTAGCACACTCACCAGACTTGCAGACACCAACACAACATACATCCACATTGGCAGCCTGTCTTCTCCCACTGTGTCCACCCCCTCCAAAAACACACAAACGCACCAAGACACCCACCCATCACACATCCACCACACCTCAGCTTACTGTCCAGTCACCTGGCCCATGACACGCACCCCTACACCACTTACATCCACACCCTCTGCCTCCACTCCCACACCCTCATCCAGGCCCAACCCAATTGCTCCAAAAAAACGTTTCCTCCGCCGTGCTGACCTCTTCCAACCCACTGGCCCACCCCATCATGTCCCTAAGCGTGCACACCTCCTTGCCCTTTCCACTCCTTCCACTTCACAGTCTGCCCCTGTCAACCCTTCACATTCCTGTGCCCCTTCCCCAGAGAAGAAGTAGCCCCACGCAGAGCCAAGTCCATCTGGCTCTACCTGCTCGAAACACCCCCCCACCTTCCAAAGCCAAACCCACACCCCCTCCACCTTCCAAGCGCAAGTCCAAGCCCCACCCCTGTCGCAAATCCCCACCACCACCTCCTGTCCCCGTTCCATGAGGTGCCTGGATGCCCCATTGTTGCCCCATTAGCTGGAGTACTGTGCACTTTGGGGAGTCAGGTTGGGGCCATTGTGGCCCATGGGACTTCCTGCAATACGGACTGGCCATTGGCCTTCTTGTAAATAGTTGGCTCTGTGAGCTGGAATAAATATTTATGTGTCACCTTTGTTGTGGCAGCACACTCCTGAACTCTGGTCTTTTGCTTCATTGTTCGTGGGTGTGGGCCATTTGTATGTACTATGGTCAGGTTGGATTTGCCTTGTGTCGGGTAAGTACCTCTTGCTGTGGGGTGTATGGGTTGTGCTGCTGTGAAGGGTTGGGGGGCATTGCAGAGTGGGTGGAGTGGGTGGGTATGTAACTGTGCCCTTTCCTCCCTTGTTTCGTAGGGTGCGGTACTTACCGTTGTTGTCTTCGTCGGCGGTCTCAGTCATGGAGGTATATGACAAGGAGCAGGGCTGGCATGATCTGCAGCTCTCTATCCATGTATGCTTTGGCCTTATATTTTGTTCATTTCCTCCTGGACTTGCCTGGCGGTGGTTCCCGCCCCGGAACTGGCGGCAGCCTGGTGGTTCATTATTTGAAGGGCGGATTGGGCCTTTCCGTCGGCCTGTGGGCGGAGTCTGCTGTCGTCGTCGGCACTCCTCTACTGGCAGTGGGTGGTTTTCTGGATGCCTGTGTTTTGATTGGTTCATTATTTGGCAGTCCGGACTGCTCCTCTGTTGGCGGTTTTTACTGCCACCGCTGGCGGCGCAGTTTGGACCCCTGTGTACATAATGAGGGCCATAGTGCTGGTGCTATCATCAGAGGCCATCCCCTCATTTACATGGGGTGGTGGCCCCATGCAAATGAGAGAATCTCTTTGCCTTTGTGCCCGTGCCATATTATAGATGCTGGTACAGACAAAGTAGCCATTGGAAAGCACACTCACAGTGCACCACAAAAAGGTGGTGCGCTGTCAGTGTGCACCCCTAACGGCAGCCCTCTAGGGAGGGTGAGGACCCCCTGAAAATTCCCTGGCAGGCAGGGGCAGTCACTCACTGCACACATATGCAAGGGGATCTCCCACCCCTCTTAAAAGTGCAGGTCGGTTGGGGCCTGCAGAATAAAACAAAGAGCGATTGCTTCAAAGCCGCTCCGTATTTCACTTGAATGTGCTGCTCCCAAGGCAGCACAAATTTGCAGCTGCCATGTGGTCCTGCATTTATTCGGAAATAACCTGCTTTCCTTGTTTGCACAGGGTGCATCTTTTGAAAGCATGGTCTTTAGATCGTGGGAAGTGACCTAGCAAACATATCAATGGAGCCTTGGGAAATTCACACTCTGTTGCGCCTGTGATACCTTGTAGGATCATATCTCAAAACAACCTCCGGGATGTGCAGTCGCAAACCATATACTAGAAATCAGCCCCCACTTTACCACACCTAGAGTATCCAAATCAGGAAACATATGGTTGATTCTCTAGTGGTAGATATAAACTCTATGCAAATAATAATACTGGATCAATTTAAATCTGGATTTTCGTGAACCTTAAGAGAAAATTCCAGAATTGCTGCCCAATCTTTGCCAGTAGTGGAAATTCCCATACCTTCTGATCATCTGCAGCATAGCTCTATCACCTCACACCAGCACCCGCCAGCAGTGAATAATAAAGAAGTGTAACCGCTCTTGCTGCCATTCAGAACAGAAATGTGCTGGAACAAATAAAGCATGGGTGGCTCTTCTGTACCTCTCCTCCACCAATGGTGGACTCCTCCTATCAGGGCCCAATCCAGAAAATAGTGGCCCTGTGGGATATCATATGCCTCACAACGTTCACAAAAATGCAAGATTATGACCCCCACATGTAAACTGCACAACATAGTAAGATCAATCATGCCCATTCATGTGAACCCCTCCAGTTTCCCTGATGCAGGAAAGCATATGGTGATGTCCCTAGAATAAAGGCATGTCATATGCATTCGTTGAAGCACTAGAGCCATAAACATAGCATATGGTTCTAACCAATGTGACTGTGTGTTTTCCTACATGAGTTGAACAATAGCTGGATCAAACAGTGCTTGACGGTCTGCCCATACCTTCATTGTTCAACCCTTCCCAAAATACATCCGCCGTCTTACAGCCCACTGCAACTGTGCGGCTAAATATTATTACTCCAAGCTAAGTGCTGCCAGACAGCCACCATCTACAGGGAGGCTCGCCTTGAATAGCCACTCTGCGTTGTTTCACCCCTCGGTACAGTTTAACCAATATGTGGTTGATGTCACAGAACACTTATCTAGGGACCTGGGTGGGCAGTGAGGTGAAAAAATATAACAATCTCGGTAGAAGGATCATCTTAAAAAATGCAACTGATCCCAAACAGGTATCAGTAGTGTGTTCCAGGATTTAACTGACTGTGTAAGGGTTGTGAGAACTATTGTAATGTTCTCTTCAAGAACACTGTGTCCCGTCCTGAATATTCTAAATCCCAAATACTTGATGGTGCCTAAATCCCCCATATGGCTGTATTTATTGTATGTAGTCTGTCCATCTCCTCGTAGGAATTAACTAAGAAGCCATGTTATTTGCCCCCTTTTACTTTCAATCCTGAAATCCTACCACAGTCTTCCATCACCCTCACTGCACCCTCTAAATCTGAGACTTCTCCTTGCAGGCATAGCAGCATGTCATCTGCATACAGTAAAATATATAATGACCTGCCATTTATGCTTATTCCTTGATAGCTTTGCCCTTTGTTGATTAACAATGGAATGTGATGTAACTGCCACTGCAAACAATACTGTGGGCAGAGGACAGCCCTGCTTTATGCACCTAATAATCATACAAGCTTCTGAAAGCACACCTTCACTCCTGTCTCCTGTCTTTATCTGGGCCACGGCTTAGTATAAAGTAATTTTGTCCAGGCCATGAACTCATGCCCCAAGCCCATGCCTGGCATTGCTGTATATAAGTATTTCTACTGGAAGCAGTTAAGGGCTTTTTCTATGTCTATAACTAGAATCAGTACTTTAGGGCAAACAATTAATGGAGTATCTAATACTTGTATTAACCTCATTATGTGGGGCATAGTACTACCCTTTAAGGTGAAATTATTTTTATCAGGGTGCACCATTTCGGTTACCCCAGGAAGCAATCTATTTACCAGTACCTTTCAAAGAATTTGTAATCAACATTTAATGTTGACAGTGGTCTGTAGGAGGTTACCTGTGTGTGATCTTTATCCTTTTAAGGAGGGAGGAGATAACTGCTTCTCTCATGGTCAGTGAGAGGGAGCCCAAACTTCATGACTCAAATACTTCATTGAGTCTGGGTGCTAAACTTTCTGCATATGCATGTAAAATTCAGACGGCCGCCATTCAGACCCAAGTACTCTGAGCCATCTCTTTCATAGCAACCTTCATCCCTAATACTTCTATTATGGCAGCCAGAATAGTAGCATATTTCCATGTGAGCCCAGGGGCTGCAGTCTATTTTATGTTATCCTCTATAATTTGTATACTGACAATCTCTCTAGTTGAGGATAGCTAGCATAACAGGCCTTGAATGCCTTGAATACACTATCTGACCTTCTTCTGTACTAATATTTATAATGAAGGTATTCCTCTTCTCTTTTTACTAAGCAGACAAGCAATGTCCTGTCTGTATTCCGCTATGTATGTGCCTTTGTGAGATATGACCTGTGGCCATATCCTTTTTAATCTTTCCACTAAAGCCATCAGCTTTTCTTTTTCTTCGAGTTTATGTTTATGGTGCACTGTGTCCCCCTCCTAACCCTTTACCAGTGCATCGAGCAATTGCTCTTGCTTAACAACATTGACATAAAATTGTTCTGTCATCCCCACTCTACTAGCTATACAGTGCCCCCCTACTACCGTCTTAAAGGATTCCCACTTAACTGTCACCGATAACTTGGTGCTTGCATTATAAGTAAAGTAGTTACTAATCACTATCTCTCAATGTCATTGTAAAGACTAAGGGCCTGATTTAGATATTGGCAGAGGGGTTACTCCATCACAACGGTGACGGCTATCCTATGCTCTGAAACCTAAATCGTATTGTATCCAATGGGATTTAGATTTCAGCAGACAGAATATCTGCCACTGTTGTGACGAAGTAACCCCTCCTCCAATATCTAAATCAGGCCCTAAATCCTTTAAAAGGTCTGAATTGAGACTTCAGGTCGGTATGCTCACTCTGGTGGTCATCAGTTGCTCAGAAATAAGCATGGGGGCAGGACCAGAATACATTCTGGTCAAATATTCAAAATACGCCACTCAGGTGTGGATCTGACTGCATCACACAAACTTATGCAGTCTATAATGTAGATCTTGTAAGTCAGAGTAGTAAGAATAGGGTTGTATTCCCTCCATCTATCTACCCATGGTTCTTCTAGTGGTAAAGGATTTACCCAATCTGTGCATCCCAGAGGCACTCAGTGGGTGTGTGATCTATCAATGTCTACATCCAAATCGGCAAGACAATTAGTGTCTCCCCAATCACACATGGAAATCCAAAGAACATACCATACAGTTGGCCACTACTGAGTATCCTCTCTTTGAGTCAATTATTTGCGTTAAGGATTGAAAGGGAGTTCCTGGCCTAACCCAAATCAAAACGTCCTGAACTAATGCAGAGTACAGTGTAAAATACACTAAACCATGTCATATTCTCTGCAACAACCTGCCCTCACTGCAAGTGAGGTCCATCTCTATTAAAAATGCGATTTTGGCTGCCCTTCTCTTAATGTACACTATAACTTTATACCAGTTGCTAGGGGAACTGAGGAAATGGACATTTCACATCACTATTTTAACCTACCCTGCTACCACTGGTGTTACAGACATAAATGAATAGTGTAGATGAAACATAACAGTATCCTCCCTCCCATGCACCTCCCATCCTGTCATCCTTTCCAGAACTTCCCACTCCATAGTAGCATTATATAATATCAAGTAAACCTGTGTTATTAACAATAGCATCAGAACTCTTCAACTAACCTCTACTCTCTTCCTCTCTGAGAATTTTGCTGTGACCTAATGTCACTGTGGCTGCCACTGCGCTTTCTTGACCCATTTCTATTTGCCACCTTGAATGGTTCATTCCCTTTCTGTGCTTAGAATGTAGTCTTTTGTGTGTTTGCAACCTGATAACCTCCTTGGTCGTTGGAATTGGCCTCCAGTGTCATACCACTCAATCCAGTTGCAAGCCTCTGAAGGGTCTACTAAGAAGAAGGCTTTTCCTTCTTGTTGAATCCTCAAGAGGCCAGGGATAACAGTGAATGCCGATTATCCTCTACGAAAAACCGAAAGTGGGATAGCATTATGGGTAAATGATGTGGTGGCAACTTTAAAAAGCGAGCATTGATGATAGCTCGGCTTTGAATTTAGTTTTCAGTGACGGTTGTCACTGTAATGTAGAGAGGCACAGTACCGATGCTCCAGCGAAGGTGAGTTATTTTGAGCTATTTTCAACGGCTGTTTATCAGGCATGATTTAGGATTTTTTCAAATGGTTGACAAATCAGGGAGAGGCATGGTATATGCTGACGATAATATTTTTGGGGGCATTTAAATACGTATCATGTACATTTTGGACGTGTTCTGTGTTTTGATTCACAACGAGTGCTTCAATAACAATGGGAAGGTTTGCTTGCCCATGATGAGTCTCTATTATGCCTCTTGACCTTTATTGTATTTGGTTTGAAATATATGATGACCACTTTAGTTCAAATGGACTGGTGACGAGCACTTTTGTTAAAACGGGTAGTTATTGATGTTGGCAATGATTTAGATGTCATGCCTCCTTTTTATGTGAAGTTTGGTTTAATAAGGCTTAGAGTTTCTGTGAATATGGAACAGTCTACAAAATTGATGAAGAAATGTGTCCAATTACATTTTGGCGTAAATGGTGGCCTAATATAGTATATTGTTGAGGTATGTTTAACTTGATTTATGATTGAAGACAGTTTGTCCTTGAGAGATACTTAGTAAGAAGGATGATGTCTTCTCTGGTATGATATAAGATTCTCCACTCTTTTGTACTAGATATTTTGCCTAATGCAGGCATTAGGATACGGATAGCATAATCCATGGTGTGAACTGGAAAGATTAATATTGGACAAATGATCAAATTAAAAAAGGTACGAAAATTGTCATATCTTGTTCTGATAATAATAAATGATAATATTAAATTAATAATAAAAATAGAGATGAAAAATATAAGATTTATCATTTTTTATAAGCATCAATTTGCAAATATCTATTATAATACTACTATATTACTAATTTGTAGTCAGGAAGAAATGATACTTTAAAGTAAACCATGGAAGTGACAAAATAATTCTGATTACAACTGTAGACAACATCTTTATTTCAGTTGGTAATCGTCAGGGAGCATCTCTGGGCGGTTTATATGGTTTTATTTTTTGTAAATACATATGTTTTTTTTAAATGTATAGGAACGATCATACCTTGTTTGGTTTAGTATGTATTGTTATTATTTTTGTATGGTGAGTGTGTGGAGTATATATATGTTTATCTGGTAGAAATATACGGAGGGTATATTATAGTATATCATTTGCAATGTGTCTTTTGTATTTTGATATGTGTTTTTCTTTTGAATTTGGGTGTATAGATTGTGGGTGTCCCTTGTCTTTTGTTAAGCCATTAATTAATTGGCTATTTGTGTATGCTAAGTATGTCTTGTTTGTTCAGAATATTTGATGTGTATGTGTGATTTAATGTTAGGATATTATATTTATGTATTACAGCCCTGAAGAAGTCCTATGTTCAGGACAAAACGCGTTGGCTGATGTTGTTATGAAATATGTACAAGAAAAAAGAAGAATAAAGAGAAGATAACAATGAAATTATATTGAATTATTGGATTTATGTGAATACATTTAAGTGGTGCACCATCAGAATATACATACACAATCATCTCCATTATCCCCCAACTGAGAAGTATTTTGGCAACACACAGTACCCTGAAGGCTTAAACTGACACTGCATATCCCTTCTGCATACTGACAAAAAAAAACCTAACAAATATCAGTAGACACTGAACTTGCATTGTATATTTCAGATACACAAAATGTGATGGCAGGAATGCTGGGATCCACTTGGGGAAACATTCCAACTGACTGTTCCTTTCCCTACCAAGCTGCCTCAGTTTGGATCCAGCCATACGCAAATCAGTTTTGACCGTGCACCAATAGGAAGAGTCCAGCCTGAACTGCCAGGTTAGGTCCTTCCTAAACTAGAACACAAGCAAACCAAGACCAGTTTCACCCTGATTGGGGCTTGTCAGTTGGCTGAGGCTTGATTTCTGTGGCACAGTGAGCATTTGACCCACTTAGAGGCGTACAGTATACACACAAAAGGTGATGGGAGGCATGCTTGCAATAGGTCTAGCCACTGAAAATCGCTGGAGTAGACTTTCAACCCATCATTTCCTTGTTCACTGCCACCTCGGTTTGGACCCAGCCATTTATTCCAGGTCTGGCAACTAGCAGGCTCACAGTATACACAACCTCAAAACTGACACTAACTTGGACCTTCTTTTCATCCCTAAACCCTTGTAACTGATTCTTCAGCCCCACTTTTGAATATACTATATTGTCACACACACTGGCAGACAATCTGACATGGAGGTAGTCATAAACTACCAAATTAACATTTCAGGCATCCACCTTCTCCACAGTAACACTGCATCAATATCTCCGCCCAACACCATCCACAAAATTTCTAACATGTTATCTCCTTGTAGACAACGTTATAGGACACTTCTCTGTCCTCTTTCTTATTTCTCTCTCTCCTCACCTCCATCTATCCATCTTTTCACAGCTGGAGACTTCCACTATTGGTTGGCAGACGCCTCATCATCTCCTTAACTGAATACCTCAACATGTGTGACAACCTTAATCTGGAGGTCCTTCATAAATAAAAGACCATAAACAGGACACCGAAACTCCAATACCACCTGTTAGTCAGTAATACAACTCTGGGGGCTCATAGAGTGAGTGTATATCATTGGACTGTTTAGATTGCCCATCAGGTACCTGAACGGGGGACAATGGGAAGGCACGTTAGGTAAACATGACTATTTAGTTCCTGTGGATGGAATGTCGGGTAAGTAAGGTCACATGAAGGGTGAGAAGGCATTTTTTATGTCTGTGTTTGGAACCTTGTGATTATCAAATGTATTCATGGAACATTTATTTTAAAACGGAGATAGTCATTACAGATATACAATTTGTGTTATTTAAATATTTAATACATATTTTATTTATATTAACGTGGATTGTGGCAATAGCAAGAAGTCCTGCACACGGAGGCAAATGGTCAATATCAACTTGGGCACAAAAAGATGTTGGTGTCAGATTTGACATTTCATGTCTTGTGGGAAAAATGGCCCGGTAACACCTGGTGAAATGTATTTGCGGGAAAAGGGTCCAGGTTTTAAGTTTTGTGTTTGGAGATGAGAGAAAACAAGCTGTCTCAATATGCAGTAAAAGCGAAAGCACATGCTGATCCTCATTCAGACCAATGGAACCAACATTTCTTAGGTAAAACCACCAGGAGAAAAACACACCATTTGGTTTCAATATTTCTCAAGATGGGGTTTCTTTGGAAAAGCAAATGACTTGGAATGAGGGCCCAGGTATGTCCGAAGGTTATTTACTGAGCATAATCAGTGAAAGGCTGGGAATCTTCACCACAAAGTAAATATACCACAATGTGAAGGGGAAGCAATTTGGAAAACTATTTATGACTATGTGGATTAGTGCTCCTGCAGTACTAATTCAGATACTCAGAACTGCAATTCCCAAAGATAAGGGCACAGATTTATACCTACTTCAATCCTTAAGTCCTCAATTCTTGGCCAATGCTATTTAGAACAAGGCATATGTATGCAGTTTAGGGTAAATGTGGGAGTGGTAAGGGAAAGTCACTGAAAAAGGAGGAACATCTGTTACAAAGTTGGAGTAGAAAAGGGACAATTAGCTAGGGATACATGGAGGGAAATATAAATACAGAAACACAGCTACCAAAGGGTTAGGTACATTTTAATCCAATAAAGTTATACCAACATCTTCTCCAGTTTAACTACAGCTCAAACTCACTCAAATCTACTCCATCCAGTGCTCGGAGTACGTCACATGCCCCACATGTCCACCACTAATACTGCAAAGGAATCACAATTAATCCCAAAAAAGTAGGGTATAACTCAACCAGCACATAGACTTACACTTAAAACATAAATTGAATAAATGGAAGAACAAATCGTAATATAACTTTAAGCATTTTAAACATGTAGAAACCCCTACAAATCACATTGTAAAAATGTTAAAAATAAGAGAAATAGTATTAATTAAAAATGTCCATATCACTTTTCACATTGAAGAAACACGTACAAATCAGATTGCAAAAATATAAACATAACAGATGCACATATTTAGACAATTACAAATATATAAAATGGTAATGAATTATTAAAAAACGTGACTCTTCTCGCACCTAAAACTACTCTACACACATTCAGACACATCAAAGCACTTTGCTTATTTCCCAAACACATGCACACAAACGCACAGATGGGCACACATACAACATACACACCACAATTGTAGCTGATGTCTAGCTTGAAGACATATTGCAGCAAAAGGAAAGAAGGCATAGCCTAAGGTGTAGGCTGTGTTTATGTACTACACTTGTGATGACTGTCAGATGCGTGGCATTTTCTTTAAGTGATGCCTGTTTCCTATTTCTTTTTTATACATGACAAAGGGTGAGATCGTACAACTCCACTCGGAGTTAAAATATGTCTGTATTTTGAGCATCAAGTATTCCTTACCCCTTGTGAATAGGAGTGCAGACACATATGCACACTACTAGGTACAAATCTTCACCTGCTGTTCGCAAATTGAGCCTACTTCACGGTGATGATTCTGCAGATACATTAAACTTTCTAAGTCACCTACTGACACTTTAAAATAACAAAGTGCAAACCCTATTTACAAACAAATGGAAGAGGATGGGAAAAGAGTTATCCCTCCACTTAATCATACTTTTTATTTTTTTCCCAATTAACAAAAAATCCCAATATGCCTGAAAACTGTGCCAAGCGCAGATTTCTAGGCATAGATGAGGGATTGCGATGTAACTTTTTAACAGGCCCTTATCCCCTTGCAGAGTTCTCCATCGTAGAAAATGGATTGAAGCCTTTTGTGCAAACACATACTTTTTTCTGTGTGGTGAAAACTTTTCCTATACAAAAGAGGAAGGAGTTGTTCTTTCTCTGACCCTATGCCAACTATGTCCTGGAGTAAATTTCCAGCCATTTCCAGGATGCAAAGGGGTCAGATCTACGTTTGGGAATTCCCAGAGAAGTACATGTTGGCGGGCATTCTCAAACTTCCTAAGCAAATCACGCCTTGAAGCTCCTCCTTCCCACTTCCTGATTGCGATTTACGAGTACACATTTATCTGCACTCGTGGTGTGAAATTCAACTTTGGAAAGGCATTAATATGTGGCAAGAATCTCACTGTGAATCCTTACTAGGTGCCAAAAAGGTGAATTCTGTCGTAAACATTCGTCTATAATCAAATTTACGTTTATGAATCACTTTCATGCTTTGTATGAAATTTCACAAGGTTTAAAACAGTACTTATTTGCCACATGCACACGGCACGTATCCTCCAGTATATCTGGGAGGGTTGGAGTCCCTCTCCTCTTTATTTGACAGGTTCAAATGAAACCAGGATTATCAAAGCTAAACGGCCTGGCTTATAACTGAAAGTCCCTCTCCACTGATTGATGGATTGTATGTGGTTTTCTGGGTGGGTGAAACCATTAACGATTCAATGGGTGGATAAATTAAAGATTACATTGATACACTCAATCATCATTCATGCACTCTGTCACTTATCTATGCACTCATGTATCATCTAGTCATCCCTCCCAGGAAGTCATACTCATATCTGGCCTCTTGTTGATCCACAATACTACACACACCTCACAAACTAGTGATTCAATAAAGAAGCACATTCAGTTTCAAGCCGGGCTCCTCGGTTTGCGGATGCTTGCTTGAGTTTTAGCAGATGGGGAGAGTACAAGCATGCCTTTTCTTTTCTTTTGCCCTTCACCTTCCTAATAACCCAGTAGAGGGTTTACCTTTTCGTAAGCACATTTATACCATGCTCTTGCAAGATACAGTGAGTAAAAAATGGGAAGTCTTTTTCAACTGCAACACGCTGTCATAAACACAGAATTCCCATGAAAGTATGCACACTACACTGCCTACTGTAGCCCTTTGCTGAGGAGGCATACCTTCAATTTAATGCACATGAAATTCTATGGATAGACAGATTCTCACTAAGAAGTGCCTCAAAAAGGGCTTCAAGGTTTTGTGCAGCTTATAGATCGCCACAGAAATATGTCTTCTACTGTTAAATATGTAATTCAAATGTTCTAGTCTCTAATACATCTTTCCATTTTAAAGGAGGAAGCTTTATTACAAACCCATGTGACTTCATAGTAAGGATCATGGCTTATAAATGAAATGGTCGGATTTCTCACTAGCCACCACATATGTCCAAGTCCTCTACATCACCTCACTCACACCCAAAAACTGTGACAGTGATACATATGTCTACCAATAGTGAGTAGGTGGCCAGTGCATGGACGTGAGAGACCTGTGAGTGACTGGTAGAAGCGTCTGTGCTCAGAGTAGAGATGGGGGTGGTGGAGATGCAATGCACAAAAATAAATTTCAGGGTTAAACCCAGTTTTTTATGTGCATCACGAATGCCTAGAAGTAGGATATTCTTTATGGACTTGCAAGCATCACCCTATTGATAGATAAAGTATATTAATATGACAGTTCCCCCTTTGTAATGAAGGCAGCTATGGCACTGAATGTTGGCACTGATAACAATAAAGGAAGGAGGCAGTCACATTTTGAATTCGCTTTTTCAACCTTGCATTCGGAGTGTGGGTTTGGTCATGTTTTTGGACGAACACGGGTGTGGTAGGACATGCTTATTCGCGTGCACAAAATATATTTAGAAATAGTCTTATGTTCCATTTCAAAAGATGAAAACAACTTTTTTCACTCTTTAAAATTAAAATCACCCAGAAGGAATACAATTACAATTTGTGGGATATCGAACAAAGAAATAATATTTACAAATGTAATCTTATTGGATACTGTGATTAAAAAGGGAAGGCTGCGTTCAAAAAAGGTGAAACCTTCCCCACAATTTATTTGGATATGTTTGTTATGGAAAAATAACCATCTGCTATTAGTCTCAAACTGGGCATTTTGTAAGTGTGCTGCTATGTTTCTGTTTAGCAAAGAGCATAGTTGGCTAACGTGCTAGAACGGGATTCACACTGGGTTGATGAGGAATAAGTTAGAAAACTGTGTTTAAAAATAACAAATGCAATCAGCCGACACTGCTGCATAATCAGTTTGGTCTACTGACTCAGCATTTGAAGGAGAGTGGCAGGGGTATTTGTTTACTTAGGCCGTCATTAAAACCCTGGCAGTCTACAGACTGCCAGGGCCACAGTGGCGGTCTGACCGCCACCAAAGCCTTGGAGCCAGTCAGACCGCCATATTATGACCGTGGCGGTTCTGCCATAATCGGACCGCTAGCACCGCCAGTTTCCCTCCACCCGGAGGGACTGGCAGTGCTGACAGTCCTAATCCGCCAGGGCAGTGCTGCATGCAGCGCCACCCTGGGGATTACTTGGCATGGGCAGTGCAGGGGCCCCAATGGACAGTCCCATTGTGCTTTTCACTGTCAAGGCGCAACAGTGCTATTGCACCCTACGCACCGCAACATTGCTACCGGCTCCATTATGAGCCGGCATCAATGTTGTGGGCTGTTCCCCCCGGGCCAGTGGGTGGAAACACAGTTTCCGCCAGCTGACCCAGTGGGGAACTTGTAAGGGGGCCCGCTGGAAGACAGCTGCAATCTGACCGCAGGAGTTTGGCGGGTGGGCTTTTCCACATGCCAAACTCAAAATTACCCCCTTAGAGTCTCAGAGAAAGACATTGCTGGTGCAGAGTTACACTGAAAAGGGAGTGTTTGAGAAGCTTGACTGGTCATCCTCTGCCTTCACCATCTCAGGGTAGCTAGCATTTCTCATTGTGGGATTATTTTGATAGTGTATGAGGGTGTCTGTCCTTTGAATGAATAAAGGAAGAGGTACACAGATAACACTTTCCTTGATAAACATGCATTCTCCATGTACACATGTGGAATTGCAGGCACAAATAAAAGGAAAGACTTACTATTTTATGGTTTAGTGCTTATATATTTAAGGAATAGGACCAGTCAAAATTGTCAATGTTAATATGGCTGTGTTTTTGGGACAATGTGTGAAAGGGGAAGTGAGTAGAATGGCAGTATCATGGACAAAAGGGGAAAAAATACAAAAGGGAAATGGAGAAGGGAAAGGTCAAATGGTGATGAGAGGAGACAAAGTGGCTGTAGAAAAGGGTACCAGGGAACAAGGCTTACAGTGCATTTAGATACTTATATAGAACTACGTCAAGTACAGATTTGGTTAACATTATAGAAGATTTGTGTGCACTTTTATTTTTATGCAGCATTAACAATGTGTAGAATACATTTTAACACTAAAATCCATATATATCCACTGGTGTAGTATTCTTGTTTTAGGAAACACATTTTCTATGATGTGTAAAAGTGTGTTGTTCTGATGTATGTCATCTAGGCCATAAATGCAACATAAACACCATATGTTCCAAGGTTGAAGTTATCACTGTCACTCATGTTTGTCCCCCCTGCCCACCTCTTTTCCTCGCAAACTCTGTAGCACACAGTCAAGCTAAGATATACTGGCTTATTTCCACTGTTTTTTTATTCTGCTCTTGATGAACTTTCAGTTATAATTTGAAACATTGGTTCACAGTGCCTATTCATTTATATAACACAATATTGTTTATGTATCTAGTTTTGTTCCAGCATCCTCCGACGAAATTAGCACAAATGATGCTGAATAAATATGCAAGTAGTGGGATAGCGCTTGGGTATTAATGCAGTTTAACTTCTAGTTTTCATGTGCTCTGATTTACTGACAAAATGTTACATTTCCTCACACCACAGTGAGTTTGCATAATCTATTGTTTCAAATGTGAAAACAATGTATAACAAATCTGCCTTTCAACTATTTTGGAGAAGACTGAACTGTTCTACTAGGGATGCTGGGCCACATGCACAAAGCATTTTACATGTTGCATTCGGCGAATCGGGCCATTTGCGACGTGCAAAATGCAATTTGGGATCTACAGACCCATATTTGCGATTCGGTAATCTATTTACCGAATTGCAAAAAGGGTTTGCGAGTCGCAATGAGGAAGGGGTGTTCCCTTCCTAATTGCAAGTCGCAGTCCCATGTATGATTTTTTGCGACCGCGAATGCGGTTGCAAAACAATCGCAGTTAGCACCAGTTTCAAACTGGTGCTAACCCATTCACAAACGGGAAGGTGTCCCCATGGGACCCCTTCCACTTTTTGAATGGCAGCGAAAATATTTTTTCAGAGCAGGCAGTGGTCCTGTGGACCACTGCCTGCTCTGAAAAAATGAAAAGAAAACTTTTCATTTTTTGTTTTTGAAATGCTTCTCGTTTTCCTTTAAGGAAAACGGGCTGCATGTAAAAAAAAACTGCTGTCTCCAACAGGCCACCATCCCTGTGAGGGCGGCCATTCCCAATGGGGTCGCAAATTGCGACCTACCTCATGAATGTTCATGAGGTAGGTCATTTGCGACCCCCTTGCGTATTGCAAACAGTGTCTCTCTGACTCGCAATTTGCGAGTTGCAAAACCTGCATTTCGTACATGTGGCCCACTGTTCTTTACTTTCTTGATTTTGCTGGCCACTTGGGACCTAGAATAATTTTTGAATTTTGCATTTGTTGTGTAACTTTCATGGCAATGACTCTGTACCACTTTATTTTTGAATTCTTTATTAAAACCCTTTTAACTTTCCATTGATCTAGGACTCCAACATTTACAGGGCCCATTCAATCTCACCCATTTATTTAATTAGTTGTATTTAATGGTTTTAATGGTTTTATGATTTTTTATGCTTTAGGAGGTGCTTTAAGATGTGCACGCATTGCCTCATAAAACCGAGGTTAAACACTTTATCTAAGGAAAAGTTAAAAGGATGAATTCCTTGAAAATATAAGCCTTCATGCCGCCCGCCAAATTCTTTCACATGGAAGACTGCCACGCCAGTCTTCCTCATGCTGGCCCTATTACAAGTTCCCCGCTGGGCCGGCAGGTGGAAACAGTGTTTCCGCCTGCCGGCCCAGTGGGGAACAGGGCCTTAACATTGACGTCGGCTCATAATTGAGCTGGCGACAACGTGGTGGTGTGTCGGGTGCAGAAGCTCCCATCATGCTTTTCACTGCCTGTAATTCAGGCAGTGAAAAGCACAATGAGGCTGTCCATGCCAAGTGTTTGGGCATTGCAGGGGCCCCCATGGGCCACATGGCACCCTCTTTCCGGCAGTCTTTGCATGACGGGGCTACCGCCATGGAAAGGCTGGCAGAAAGGGGACTTGTAATCCCCAGGGCAGTGCTGCAAGCAGCGCTGCCCTGGCGGATTGAGACCACCGGCACCACCAGGCTGTCGTCCGGCGGCAACCTGGCAGTGTCGGCGGTTGGACCGTGGCGGCTCCTCTGGGGTTGTAATATGGAGGCTGGACTACTGCTTTGGCAGCTGTCCAACTTCCACCGGGGCCCTGGTGGTCTCATGAACACTAGGGTCGTAATGAGGCCCTTAATGTTTTTGTGGAAAAGGTAAATGAAAATTAAGCAGAGGATAGTGTCCCAAAGACTTCAGAAGGGAAACGGGCTGGGTATAAAGCACAAGGTTGGCAGAGAGGGGTAGAAACTAGGTTGCTAAGAAAATAGAATAAAGGAGGAATAGGCATAAGGGGATTGACAAACAAATGGGAATGAAGCAGGAGAGGTAGTATTTCCTTTTTTTTTTAAAGGAGTACAGCTGGAGAAGGGAGTAAGGGGATAGTAAAAAATGAAAGGAAGTTATTATGTGGTTTGTAAATAAATGAGAGTAAAGGGTGAAAGGGAATAAGTGGTTTTATAATAAAAAGAAAGTAAAGGAGGAGGGAGAGTAAGGCTTTTAAAAAGGAGCAAAGCAAGAATGGGATTAAGGGGATTGCTACGAAAGAGAGTAAAAGGAGAGATATAGTATGGGGTTTGAAAAACTGAGTTAAATGGGAGGGTAATAAGTTGTTGAAAAAAAACAATGGGAGTAAAGCGGAATGGTGAGTAAACCAAGGTGACAGCAAGGTGTTTGACAAATAAATAGAATAAAGTGGGATTGGGAGTAAGGTTTTTTTTAAAAAAAGAAGTAGGAGTAACCCTGAAGGGGGAATAAAGGGTTTAAAAAAGGAGTAAAGCAGGAGTGGGAGTAAAGGATGTGCAAAAAAAAGGAAGTAAAGTAGGAGGGTAGATATTAGGCTTGAAAAAATGTGTAGCAAGGAAATGCAAATAAGCAGATTATACAAATAGACAGTAAAAGTTGGAGGGAGAGTAAATGAATTTAAAAAGGAAGGACAATTGGAATGAGTTTTAAGAAATAGAAGAAAAGCAGGAGGAGGAGTAAGCTGTTTAAAAAAGGAGAAATAGAAGCATCGGGGTATTTCCCCACCCCTTAAAAGCGAAACAATTAAATCAAACTTGAAGAAACTAAAGCTTCTTCAAGAATGTTTTTCAACAGTTTGGTTTTTTCACCCTCTTACAAGCCAGTCTAAACGAAAAGTTTGTCATCAATGGTCCGATTACTTATATTTTCACAGAGATCACATACAACCCATGCAGAATGGAGTGGACAACCCATGATCTTGCATCTCATCATCATCATCGTCAACATGATCATCATTATAGAGCTCCGGAATAAAGCAGTTCCAATGACACAATGGTTTCCCATAAAGTAACTCAGTAGTGCTATTTTGGAGCCCTGTGGCCATTCAGTCTGCTTCTGTGGAAAATCTATTTATTCATTTATTGATTCTTTGGGTTAATGTGCACAATTGAGTTAATCACCTCTGAGCATTTCAGGTTAACCCATAAGGGCAGAAAGGTCAAGCAAACATAACTCATTTGGGCTCATATATGTTGAAGGGATGTTTCAAACAAGCCTTGTGGCTGGTAAAGCAAAAGCAGTTTGACTCGGGGTTGTGGTGTGTGGCTGCAGAGATAAAAGAGTAATCTGTTATTCGCGAGGCAATGTATATTTTCAATTTCCTTTTCCTGTATTGTTTTTTTACTGGAGGAGGTTTTTCCTTGTAGATTTCTGTGTGTGGTCTTAAGGGCACCGAATCATGTATTTGGAAGAGGCTGCTCAAATGCCTGTACTGCTTCAATTCGGAACTAACATAAGAAATTATGGTTTTCCTTCGCAGATCCAAGCTTCTTCTACCTGTATTTGCAATGGTGATTTTTAGCAAATTATAAACTATTCTATCTCTCTCAGCAATGGAGATCTTTTGCAAATCAAGAGTAATGTTAATGTAGCATACGCAATGCACCATAGCTACTTAAGCCGCCTTCTTCAATATGAAATCAGTGTGTTGTATTTGTTATGGCAATATTTATATTGAAATATGCAGTAATTATTTGATACAATAGAAAAAAATATTTCATTTGATGCAAATTGGCAAATGTGTGGGTACGAATCAGACCACTATTATTTACTGATGCTGAATACATTATGGCAGGGTTATTTTCTCACTTTAGAAATACAAAAACAGTACATTTGTAACCTGCGTGGAAATATTTCTATAACACTATTTTACAAAGTTCACCCTGATCATACTGAGTCTCCCTATATCCTTAATAGAAAATGTGATCCTTAATATAAAATGTGACACTAAGCTGATCTGGCTGAATGATCGTGAAAGATTAAAACTATGGGCCTAATTCACAAATAAATAAATCTGCAATTATAGTAATACCCCTACTTCGGTTTAGATTGACTAATTTACAGATATTGCTAGTAGTATGCCTGGAAAGCACTTCCATTCACAGATATTTTGACACATTGCTATTTCCTCTTGTAGGCAAAGTACACATCTTTATTACAGAAAGACGGCTCTGTGAAATTAATTTGTTCCATAGGGAAACATGTTCCCTTTGGAGAAAGCACTTCTCCACCTGACGAAGTCTGAAGATATTCTATTGCCCTTCCCTCCCTGAAGGTTTATGCCAGTCCTTTGCTGGAGCAGATATCTAACCAATCCAAAGTGTAAAAGGGCGGAGATGAATTTGTTTATGCCACATGCTCACAAGTTTGTTGGCGTTCACCAAATCACAAGGATAACCATGCCTTGATTTGTCCACTCCCTTGGGTTTCCTACTAGATAATCGTACACAGTCCTGGGCTACAGTTTCACAATCCTAAATGCATTTCAGCTTCCAATGTATCATTTTATGGATATGTGAAATGTTTAAATCGAACTGTTTGCTTCCATAAACATATATTTATGTGCAAAAATTGCTTTGCAAATCGGCCCCAAGTATTTAACAGCTCCAACCAGTGAAACATTTGACTATTCTACCAATACCTGAATGAGGCACTCATCCAAAAAATACACCATCATAGAGTACTGTGCCTTCACACAGCTGTCACGATTTAATCAGTCTATCAACCAACAATAAGACCTGGATCGTGGCCTGTAGATGTGTTTGAGTTAGCACTCCAGTACCAAAGGGGAAGTGAATAACAGGAGATTGGAAGAGTGATTACCTGCTTTCTTATCTCCAGTGTAACTGTAGCAGTGCACCAGAACAGTTTTCAGAAACACACTGTAGACAGGCGGGGGTGGGCACTTTTAATTACAGCCCAATTTTGCATCTCAAGGCCCTCATTTATGGGGATTTGGCGTATGGCAGAGCAGCAAGTCACCTTGAGGTGCTGTACTACGCTAAAGTGAAAGGGCAGGAATGCACCGTATTTCTGCAATACAGTGCATTCCTGTCCTTTCCCCCTGCGCTGGCGCCATCTCAGCAGCCTAGCGCCAACGCAGGTACCCTTGCAAGGGAGTATGTGTTGTCAGCAGGATTGTTTTTGTGCAGGAAGGGGTTCCTTCCTGCACAATCCTTCCTGCACAAAACCAAACCTGAGAGCAGTGGTGACTGCTACTGAACGGGGGTGGCAGGGAAAGGGGGGGAGAACAAAAAAATAAAATAAAAAAAAGAACACTTACCTTTTCCGTCTGGAGTTGGGTTTCGTCTCTCCTCGTCCTGACTGCCGGCAGCACACAGGCTCCCAGACTCCCCTAAGCCAATCACGATGCTACTGTCACCAGCATGACAGCATTGTCGTGACTAGTCTGAGCAGCCTGGTTTGGCACTCAGACAGGGAGTGGGAGCTTGTGCATGTTCTCCTCCTGGCTGCGCAAAACAGCTTGGTGGAGAAGTGCTAAGTGCCCATGTCAGTTTGGTCAGCCCAACACAGCCGGCCAAACGGTCATTCGCACTTACGGTGCACATACCTCTTTTCCCCTTTGACACAACCAGCCCTGCCCCGCCCTAACCTGGCTCCTGATAAAAAATAAAATGATAATAACTTTTAGTTATTATCATTTTATTTTTCCCTTTTCTGCACTGCTCAAAGCAGTGGGGCGATGCTCCTCTGGCTTAGTGGAGGATCTGCCACTGCCTGAGAGTCAAAGAGAGGCAGGAACACATGGAAAGACAAATAAACAAGAAGAATTAAATATATTTCTTCTCGTTACTTTTCACCTCAGGAGGCATAAGGTTTTCACACATCCCCAGGTTTATGGTTTTGTAAATCTGGGGAAGCATCAAAATGTATGAGTGTTGCATGGGAACACCCAGCCCAACACCCATGGAACTCCTCCTGAGTGCAGAGTAAGACAACGCAGAGATTTGCGCTGCCTTGCCTTACCCCATATCCATGAGGCCATTCAAAGACACGCAAAGTGGCTTTGCATGGCCTCATAGGTATGATTTGAAGGTTTGCGCCGCCAGAGTGTCAGAAACAATGACTCTCTGGTGGCGCACGTGGCTCATAAATATGCCCCCAAGTTTGTGTCTAGGATGCAGCAGTGCAGGCAGATAGACACTGCCAAAAGTAGCAAATTTCCTAACTTCTAGCAAGAGAGCATCTAGTCTTGAGCTCCAACAGTATCTCATCCATCCCGCCTTCTCCTCTAATAGACTCATCTTTTAAAAGGTAGGCAATTAGAAGAGGATATGGGATCTGGACTGGATAGAGTGCCAGACAGCTATAGCTGCCTGAAGGCATCCCTGTCTCACCACTCCTGACATCATCTCATCTCTATCTCCCTCTAGTTATCCCCTGCATCCACGTTTGTCAGCTCCCACCCTGTCAATTGCAGCCCCAGCGAATTCACTTTTGGTGCTAGGTCCTCCTCATGACTGAAGAGGTGGAGACCTCTAGTAGGCAGTTCTCCATCTTCTGATCCCTGAGGGGGCAAAACACAATGTACCTAGGCAGGGGACACTTGCCTCAGCTCTCACAACCTGTTACACCCTTCATAGACGATGGCACAGGTCCAAGGGGAAATGTCCATAAAGCCTATAATCTCAAATGCTGCTGAGCAGATATCACACAGGCCTACAACCCCCCAAGCAGAAGGAATGGCTGCATTATACTGACTCCCTTGGCCATTGCTCCTGCTGAAGAGATCACCTTGCCCCAGCCACTTTCCCTAATGTACCATATAGCAACCGCTTTACTCCTTTGGCAAGTGTAGGGCATGCTGATGCTGTTGAGCTGGATCTTGAGATGGACTCGATGCCAAGAGGGAGGCAAGCTGGTTCCCTGATTGATCTGGTTCATACTTTGATAAAATATGATGCAGACCTCAAAATGGAGGTGAAAGATTTGAAAACGAAGATAAAGTTGATAACTGATTTACACAAAGACACCTTGCTCTCATTGTATCGGGAAGCATGTGACCCCCCTGCAATGGGTAGGAAGCATCTGGGCATTGATCCTGCAAAAATTCCAATGGAGCCCCTTTCAGGGCAGACTACTTGTACTCTTCAGGGCCTTAGTCCTTCCAATATTTCACAGAGGCCAGAGCAAAGGATGTTAGACCCAGCTTTGGTGGACCTCCCTTCCACCCATGCTCCACCAGTGCTCCATCAATATGCGAGATGTACCTTTAAACGCACTGAGCCTGGTTTTCTCCACATTACATTGAGCATGGGGCCAGGGTCAATGGGGCTAGCTCGAACTCATTCTTAAGGTCCTCCTGCTGCTAACACTATGCACTCTCTCCCTAGAGTGCACACACCAGAGTGTCAGAGTACCATCCTTATGCACAATGTCCCCAGGTTGCCAGATGGGACAAGAGAAGATCAAGACTCTCTGATTAATCAAGACATTTTCTAGCAGTGTAATGTAAGGAAATGCCCATCTGTCATTGACCAGAACATTGTTGAGGGGGAAGCATATTCCATGTCCCTTTGGTGGACTTGACTCTGTTGAACTCACTTTGGTATCCTGTAGCATAGCAGACAACCTCATTGCCGTTGAGCTGCTCTTTCCAACATCTCTACCAACCATGACCTGCCTGAAATTTAACTCGCCATGTGCTGTGTTCGAGAACGACTTATGTCTATCACAGCATGGAGGCACTGATTTATCTGAGGTATGACAGCTAAGTCCTCGAGCAGAACAGCCATCACTGATTCCTACCATAAGTTTAGAATCTGAAGTTTGGAATATACTTTCATAGACTGCTGCTGGCCTAAATTTCAACTGACCGATCCAAACTTAGGGTCTTTCATTGACTCATTTGATTTGCTACCTTTTTTTGTCCAGCTATTTCACTTGGCCGTAGTCGGCCAGCAAGTGGCTTAATCATGTAGATCTAGAACTCGTTAGCTTGTACAATCACTAAGCTTGATAATAATTTCCTGGATTTTTGGGGGTTGTGTTTTCCTACTATGACACTTTCACATGCATTGACTGGGTAATTGCCAATAGTGATTTAAATCTTACACTTGAACCTCTGGGCCCCGATCTCTTTAATTTAATGGATGCAGTTAGACTTGGGTTCCATAAAAAAATTCCCAGTGGCTGCCAACAAATTGATCAGCTTATCCCTTCAACGTGGTCTCAGGGCATGTGATGGAAGGTCTATTTCTGACTGCAATGGAGCTCATACTTGTAAACATCTCTAGCAAAAGAGTTGCATTGACTACATATTTTTAGCTATACAATTGTGGCCCTCTCTTATAGATATGATGAAGCATCACAACAGTGACCATAACACTCTTAACTTGTCTCTCAAGGGGCCTGGGCCGTATGTCCACCAGGGAGGTATTTCCCAGCTGGAGAGTGAATTAGCCCTTGTGAATAATAAACCTGCCCTAAAATGCCCTAAAATGGGAGGCTGTCTGTGAGGACACAGATGTGTTGGCTCCGATCTATGGTGCTAACACTCTGGAGCTATTGATCCCTAGCAGAATGCGAGACACTGGCCCACTGTCTGTAGTTCATTTGTATGAATTATTGTTTTCTTGTACAAAAGGCCTTTTAAGTAAGGATGGCTGCAAGGCTTCTAGGCCACAATCTTGTTGTGCATGGTTTCACAGCTGTTGCTGAAAGTCCAGAACTGCTCTTATACACACGCTTAATCTGGCATTAGAATTGATATCTCCAGGGCCAGGAAAGATGTACTGTCACAGGCAAAACATGCATTGGAATGCAAGAAGTAGGAGGACTTGGTAGTAGCTGCTAAAGCAAGGCACTGCAAATAATTTTGGCGCATAGTGGCCAACGATAGTGGTAATTGTGTTGATTACAATCTCCAACCTCAAACCTGGGTGGACCATTTTCAGAAGATCTATGCAGTCAAACTAAATTCCATGGACAGCAATCTAGAAAAGGTTATCTCCCCGTCTGTAAGTGTAGCCACACCGCTAACCTTCCAATTTAAATATGTCTTGGCAGCAATTAAGGCGCTGCCCCTTCATAAAGTGACTGGTCCCAATTCAATCCCTGATGATCTGTTCCAAGTGAAACCCTTCAGTTGATGGACTGGGCCAGGGAGAATGCTATCCTTTCAGACATGCAGGCAGGATGTACAACTAAGCCCAATTGATTGAATCAAATCCTTAATTTCTACTGTCTATATTGTAACACTTGAGAAAGGGTACTTACATGTTGTATTTGTTAAGTTGAGATCAACACTTTATTCTATCCCTAGAGAAAAGTTGTGGGAAGTGTTGAAGCATTTGGGTGTCCCTGCCAACCTCATGTCTGTTTTCATTAGACTCCATGCTTGTAATACTGATCGCTTCAGATATGGAAACAAAGGTGAGCTCACAGACCCTTTTAAGATTGAGACTGGTGTCTGCCAGGGCTGCATGCTGGCACTGACACTGTTCTCACTTTACATCAATGTTGGAAATGGTCTCTCTGCAGGGTCACCCCCAAACTTTTTGCCTTCCTCCTCTCCTTTTTCTGACCTCATATTTGCTGGCATTAGGACTCTGGACACTTTACCACTCCGAACCAGTGCTAGAGTGCATGTGCTCTCTCCCTAAAAACATGGTAACATTGCCTCATAACCAATTGGCATATTTAATTTACTTGTAAGTCCCTAGTAAAGTGCACTACATGTGCCCAGGGCCTGTAAATTGAATGCTACTAGTGGGCCTGCAGCACTGGTTGTGCCACCCACATAAGTAGCCCCTTAACCATGCTTCAGGTCTGCCATTGCAAGGCTTGTGTATGCAGTTTCACTGCCACTTTGACTTGGCAATTAATAATAGTTGCCAAGCCTTAAAGTCCCCTTTTTCTACATATATGTCACTCTAAGGTAGGCCCTAGGTAACCTATAGGGCAGGGTGCTATGTAGGTAAAAGGCAGGACATATACAGGTGTGTTGTATAAGTCCAGGTAGTCGACAACCCCTAAATGTGTTTTCCACTACTGTGAGGCCTGCTCCTTTCATAAGCTAGCATTGGGTCTCCCCTCACATACTCTTTGAGTGGTAGAGTCTGATCAGAAAGGGGTAAACAGGTCATGTTTAGTATGGCCAGAATGGTAATAGAAACTCCTGCTTATTGGTTAGGTTGGATTTTACATTACTATTTTAGAAATGTCACTTTCAGAAAGTGAGCATTTCTCTGCACTCAAATCCATCTGTGCCTTACAGCCTGTCTCTAATTAACATCTGGGCTGGGCTGGTTTACAGCTTCCTTGTGCCTTTCAACCAGACGACCACAAACACAGGATACTCAGTCACACCTGCACTCATCTGCATACTGAATGGGTCTTCTTGGGCTTGAAGGGTGGAGGGCCTGACACTTACATTTCAAAGGCAAGTGGCCAGCCTGTCTCCAATCCACATCTGGGCTGGGCTGGTTTACAGCTTCCTTGTGCCTTTCAACCAGACGACCACAAACACAGGATACTCAGTCACACCTGCACTCATCTGCATACTGAATGGGTCTTCTTGGGCTTGAAGGGTGGAGGGCCTGAAACTTACATTTCAAAGGCTAGTGGCCTGCCCTCACACAATGGACTGCCAAACCCCCTACTGGGACCCAAGCAGACAGATATGTACAGAAAGGGGACCTTGTGCACTTTTAAACCACTCTTTGAAGTCTCCCCCACTTCGAAGCCATTTTTGGGTATATAAACTTGGTCTCTGACCCCATCAAATCAGACACTTCTGGACCAGATCCTGCAACATGTCAAGAAGAACTGCCTGGGTGCCAAAAGGACTCACCTGTACTGCTTTGCTGTGAAGGACTGCTGCCTTGCTGTTGCCCTGCTGCCTTGCTTGCCTCTGACTTTGCTCAGAAATGCTCTACAAGGGCTTGGATTGAACTTGCCTCCTGTTGTCTGAAGTCTCAGCGCTAAAAAGACTTTATCTCTTCAAGGGAATTCCTTGTGCGCCGAAAATCGATGCACAGCCTGCCGGAAACGATGCACAGGCCGCCTTGTTATGAGAAAATTGCTGCACAGCTGAACCGGAACAACGCAGTCCGCCTTCCTGAGTGAAGATCGATGCAGCTCCTGCACTGCGACCGGAAATTTGACTCACAACCCTACCGGATCAATGCACAGCCGAGCCGGAATGACACAGCCTGACTTCCTGAGTGAAGAATCTATGCAGCACCTGCCATGTGACAGAAAACTTGATGCAATGCCTTCCAGATTGACGCAAAGCCTGTGACTTCATTCCGCATGGACAGGATTTCCATGTATCGTCACCCCGCATCGCAGTGAGGATCCAAGACTGTGCGCTGAAAATCGACGCATAGCCCCTTGCAGCGTGCCAGGAATGACGCATCGTCTGCACATCTTATTTTTCCAAGCATCTCCTCCTCTCCAGTCTCAGTGCGTGTAATTTTGACGCAAACCAGGTACTTTGTGCAGACTAGAAACAACTGTTGATTTCTAAGATCTAGGACTCTTTTTAATCTTTCAAAAGTGATATTTCAAACTTATGCTTATTGTATCGTTATCGTTTTGACCTTAATTTAACTGGATAAATATCATAAATTTTTCTAAACCTGTGTGGTGAATTTTTGTAGTGTTTTCACTGTATTATTGTATAATTTATTGCACAACTACTTTACACATTGCCTTCTAAGTTAAGTCTGACTGCTCAGTGCCAAGCTACCAGAGAGTGGGCACAGGATAATTTAGATTGTGTGACTTACCCTGACTAGGAATGTTGTCCCTATTTAGGCAAAGGTGTATACCTCTGCCAACTAGAGACCCCATTTCTTACAATCAATGATTTAGAAAAAAAACCTGACTTCCCTGGTAATGATGCACCTAAAGTCGGTCCACATAAAATGTCAATGCTACTTTTTGTAGATGACACGCTTTTCATTTCTAAAAACCCATGTAGTCTGCAGGAAATTGTAGATCAATTCCTAAGTTTCTGTATCGCCAGGGACCTTGAGTTTAACATTAATAAAACTAAATGTATGGCATTAAATCTCTATTAATCAGGTAGGATGAAGATGCTGGTGAAGGGTGTGCCTCTAGAACAAGTACTGGAGTTTGTTTACCTGGGGGTCTGCCTATTGCAAAACATGAGTTAGTCTAAGTATATTGAAAAGAGCGCATTCAAACTCCAGCAAGAAACAGGGGCCATGATTAAAACGAGCAAGAGAGCCCAGGCATGTTCACTTGCTCCAGAAGTGATCTACAACTTAAAAGTGAAAAGCTCCGTCATGTACAACACAGAGCTATGGGGCAATGTGAGGGCCGATGGTCTGTGCAAAGCAGAAAATAGGTTTATTAGGAGCCTTCTCAAACTCCTGCAAAGTGCTCCTTGTCTTCCCCAAGTTATGGATAGCTGCGTCTCTCTGATTAACCTTGATGCTATGCTCCGACCCATTACATATTGGCACTGGCTCTGGATCACAAAGGAGGTGGAATCCTTTAGAGTATCGATAAATGTGCTATCACGGTCCCTGGTTGTGAAAAGATTCAGTGGGTGGCATATATTAAATCTATGCTCTACGAGATTGGTTTGCCCTTCCTTTGGGCTACCGCAGACACAGCTGAATTAGTACCTCGCACCTTGGTCAAAGATCGTCTTATTGAGCATCTGTGGTTGCGAGAACTGAAGTGTGTAAATACTGGGAGTGTGATGGATTTGTTTTCAGATTTTAAGATTATCCCTGCGTATGAACTGCTGTTTGACACTCTTCTGGGATGTACCCCCTTGCAACTTTATTTAAAATGGAGGTAAGGGGTTCTGCCTGTGAATAGCTTCTGTGTGAAATAGGGTGAATAATGTTGCTCTCTAGCAAGTGTCCTTCCTGTAACCTAGCTGTTGGAACTTTACACTATCTTGTCTTATTTTGCCCGCTTATGCCCGGCCACGTAAAAAATGGCTAAAACCTGTGTGTAAGCTCCTGGGTTTCCCTCATTAGGTGCTTGCTCTACGTATAATATGCTCGGACATGAGAGAAGTTATTGTTACTGTGATGTAAAAATTCTTTCATACTGCTTGGCTTATTCGGAACCATAGTGTCTGATGCAAAATGCTTCATATGTTTATGATAGTAGCTGTTATTTAATATGGTCTCTTTATCAACAGTCTTTTTGCGCTTGTACTTTATCTTGTTTTTTTATTGATTATTGTTTTTTATATCCGTGTTTTTTTATTGTACCTAAAACTTTATGGGTTTTAGCTGGTGTTATTTGTCAGTGTGTCCAGTGCATTTATAGATAATCCTATTGTGCAGGGATGTTTATAGCAAAGTATTTATAGCTCTATTTTTAGGAGCTTCCACACCGGCATGTTGTATCTGATTAATAGCACTTTCTTTTTAATCAATGCCGTACATAGTATTTTTAAACTTCTGTATTTTGGTGAATGTGCTTTTTATGTATTGGTTCATCTGAAATATAAAATCCCCCATTGAGAACAAAAGCCTTGAAGACAAATTTAGTTGTGAACTATGTAGCTCTATATGTGTGTGTGAATTCTTTATTGTTAATTACTACATTACATTTTTTGAATATGTTGAAGGAAACAGAATTGGAATCAGCAATTATTGTATTCATATGTGCTGTCCAGAACCTTTATTCTTCTTCTTGAAGAAGACATTGGTTTTGAAGAAGATGTGTTGTTAGAAAGAAATATTTTTCATCAGAGAATATCATATTCATATTGGAAATTATTCACACAATATTGGATACTACTATCATTTCCAATGTGAGAGTACGTTTTTGCCAATTACAGACCTGGGGATGGACACTGTTCTCGCACTGATATGTGGAAGTATTTTGAAGATTGAGATGAAACTGTAATTGCAAAATCAACCATGGCAAAACAAAATCATTATATAATGGCATTTTATTGATAGTATATTTGGATTATGGAAGTAAGTGATAGATGAATAATACATGTTTTCTAAGTTCCTAAGGAAAATCATTAGACCAATAAACTGATAACAAATATTGGTAAGCCAAATGTTAACATTCTTGAATAATACCATAGAGAATCAAACATTTGCTGTGGATTTACTCTTCAAAAGCACTGTTGGAAATGTTTTATTACTGACCAGAAGTTTTCAGATGTTAAGCGTGCTATGAGTAAGACCCAACAATATATTATCCAAAAACACAATGGAAATATTTAGTATATTTTAAAAGACAAAATACCCTAGCAATTTTTTATAACGAGCGGCATAAAAAACATTAAATAAGCAGAAGTGATACATTGAAACTATCATGACCAAGAAATATTCAGAAGTGCATGAAATTAATTATTCCATATAGTGAACAACTGAAAAGTATAGTAATCAGTAAAGAAAAATTGCAATATATTAAACAATGGTGAGACCAGTTATAGACTTTTTGTAGCAAATGTTTATAATCTTATTCACACATACAAGAGATATATACATGAAATTTTAGTGAAGCCTCAACACATGAAGAATTTTTTTTTTTTTTAATTTCAGAATAGTTTTAATAACATTTTTCAAAAACACAATAGTACAATAAGAATAATTGTTTGGGATAGTGGGATGAGGTAAAAAAATAGAGGTTTTCCAAGTATGCAATTTTATGTATACTCAAGAGTATTAAAAGTGATTAAACAAACAAGGACATAAACAGACCTCAATCAATGTGAAAAGTACTAAAGGGAAAAATAGAAGCGCAAACGAAGTGAAAGAAGAGAAAGAGAGAATGGTGGGAGGTGAGAGACGGCAACAGGAAAAGATGGGTTGGGGTAAAGGGAAAGGTAAAAGGGATGTGGGGAAAAAGGTAAAGGTGTAAGGAATTGGAGTAATGGGATATGGGATAAGAGGTGGCCATCCAAGATGCGTGAGGGAGGTGACCATGAGGGGCTGCAATGTGTGTATATTACAGAGGAAAGTGAATAAGTTGCAGGTATGTGGGCATGTAGAGGCTACTGGGGGTAGGGAATTCTTTAAGTGAGGCATGATATCAGAAGTGTACATGTCCAATCTTGCCCATATTTTTTTTATCTCTGCTCTGAGGTAAGGTGAATAAAATTGTTTAGGGAGTTGTCTGCACCTCTGGTAAATTGGGTCCATGCCTACCATGTGTGGATTAATAGTTTGGATAATCCTTCTATTTGGTTAAAATGCAATTGAGACCTACATTACTAGTATGTCCAAGAGGAGGAGTTACTCTTTATTTAAAGCTTGGTTGACTTCAGCGGGAAAAGATCTTAGGGGAATGGAGGCAAGGTCTGAAGGCTATTTAGAGTGTAAGATCTGTGATATGAAAGTGCTAACCTTGTTCCAGAATGTACTGAAGAATAGAAAGTTGAGGAGCATATGGTGGAGATCACCTGTGTCTTTTTTGCAACTTCAACACAGATCAATGCCACAAGGCCCAAGTTTGAAAAGTTTGAATGGTGTCCAGTGAGACATGTAAGCCATCTACAATCCGCATTGTGCCCAGGAGGGAAAAATCTTGTTGGTTACTAGGTTAGCCCAGATGGAAAGCCAGTTTAGGCTATTAGGGGGTTGGGAATATAGCGTATTTAAAAGAGTCTCCCTTACTTCTGTATTAGTTTTGAGAGGGTATAAGACTTGGGAGAACAAAGGGCATAGATTTTGGATGCTCTGTGCCCAGTTAAAGCCATCTTTATGAGTACGATTTGAGGTCTGGTGCTTTAGATGGTTTATATCTAGCTAGAATGACTTTGAGCTTCAGAAATATGTAGAGATCTATGTCATCTAATTTAAATTTACTCTAACCGGCATCATCAGCTCTCACAATATCACTTTCCTCTCTTCCGCCAACAACCTGCAACTCATTCTCTTAATCATGGACATGACACCAGTATCTGGTTGAAATTTCAATGCCTGCATGATTGAAATCTCCCTTTGGATGAAGGCCAACTGTCTAAAGCTGAACACTGACAAGACCACAATCATGATCTTCAAGAAGAGCACATCACTGTGGGACTTCACCTGGTGGCCAACAGAACTGACAACACCAATAGCCTTGGGATCTTCATCAACAACAAACTCAACATGTCTGCCCAAGTCAAGTCTGTGACTACCTCATCCTTTCATACCCTGAAGATGGTGAGGAAGATTTTCAAATGGCTCGCTATCAGCACCTGAAAAACTATCACCCATGCCCTAGTCACAAGCAGGCTATACCACACGAATACCCTTTATGTCAAGATCAACAAAAAACTCACCAGATGGCACAATACCGTTCAGACGTTGGTGGCCAGAATCACTTTCAATCTCCCACGACACACTCATATCAAACCACATCCAAATGAGCTCTTCTGCTCCCCACTCACAAACAAGTACCATTCATCCTCCTCACCCACACTTTCCAGGTGCTATTTCACACTGAACCAGCATGTCTCAAAAATCGCATATGCTTTCACAAACCTTCCATACAGCTCCACTTGCCACATATTTCCCATAATATATATGGTACATATGTACAATATAGTCCTACTCAATTACATATTATTCTGCACCAGGACTGAGTGTTTATCATTTAAAATGAAGATCACCCTTGTTATACTTTCCCTCCTATGTCTCCATTTTTCTTTCTTGACAATCTTGCTATCCTTGACATTATGGTGGCATATTCTTGGCACATTGTGAGCCTTTTTGGCGACATTTGAGCGATCCAATGTGTAATGATGCCAATATTATGGGTGTTCTTTGCATAGTTGTTCTGTCCATTGCATATTGGTGGCTCTGGCACTATGGTACTAGTCCTTGTCTCATAATGGCAATCATTGACATAATATTGTTTGTTCTGGCATAATTGTGGTGGAAATTCCTGCAATGTGCTCGACATCCCTGGTATATTTCAAGATGATAAACGGCCATGAAAGGCAGAATCTAAAATGCCAGTAATTTCAGAAATTGGTAAGTGGATGTTTCAAGTCAATTTTTATATTTATAGGATTTTATTATACCCTTAAAACCAATATGTGAGGCATAATTCATGCTGTATGTGGGAGTATTATTTCTGATTGTGGTTCCTTGGGGACTTACTGACATTGCTCTTATCTCGTGACTTGTGGAGGCATTTCACTATCTTTCTTCGTAAAGCTTTCTCACTCTCTTGCTCTGTCTAATTCGAACTAGACGTTGAAGTCTTATCCCTTCAAAGTTCAACAGAGACATTAATAGCTATTCTCAGGCATTACAGTTATATCATTAAGAAGTGTCTTGAAAGATTAAAATAATATTAATCTCATGAACTGACTACTATGCACATGTTTGCACAGGACTTTTGTCGCTGGGATCACTGTTCTCACTGGGATCTCACTGAGACCTTGCAACACAATGTATACACCTCTTGTAAAATTAAAAAAAGGTTTTCAGTTTACCTTTGTGAATCAGGCTCATCACATTTAAATGAAACACCGTATAAACACTGAATCTTAGGCATTATGAGCAAACCACCAATACCTGTCTTTTGAGGAATTGGTTTAGAAGGAATATGATCAGATAGTCAGCATGCAATAACAGGAAGACTCCGTATCTCCTCTGTTGCCTCCTGTCACCATACTCCTTCCAGGTAGACAAGCACAGCAGTATTTATATTCTGATTCTGACCATAGCAGGCATGAATGGGGATTATAAAAATATTGCAAGTCACTGACGAGTTCAACAACCATGTAGAAGAACAAGATCATAGGCTGAGTTTCTTTACAAGGTCATGGAATTTCAAGACAAGACAAGGTGTCTTGGAATATTCTTATAATGTATGATAGCAAAACAGAAGTTATACATTTGTTGCAAAAATGTATTTGTAAAAATAAAAGTATTTTAGCTCACAATGTGTAGAAACATGTCGAGAAATTATATATTTTCTATAATTATTAAAAAAGTGAAAAAAATAAACACTGTCATAAATATCTATTTTCTGCTTATCACTGTTCATCTACAAAACAAAGCCAAAGAAAGAAAAGACTCTTTTCACTTTAATTTTTTTTTAAACTGCAGCTTCATATATGCTCTGTTTCTTGCCTTTCACCTTGGCTGCTGGCTCTGGCAGCAGACTTTGGAACATCAGAACTCTAATAATTTATTACAGTTGAGCTGCTTTTCCTATATAACTGGCAACTAGGTGTGTCACAAGTCACTTATCGGAAGTAAATTAGAGATGGATTTTTATACAGGGATTGCAGGTTCCCATGTATTATATGTAGAATTATAGATGGCTAGCAGTGAATTACAGAGATGTTTTACACCAAGATCTTCTTGGTGACATAAAATAGGCAACAAGAGCTAAGCTCAAGTTGTCTATGATGTCACTTAGAACCTCGAGGTGAAAAATATCCCCATAATTCACTTTTTACCCATCTATAGTTTTATCTTATATAAAGCCCCAAAATCATATGCCCCTGGTTTCAACTACTATGCAGACTCATAGGGGAATTATACATAACATGGCCTCTGATATGAATCCATGTCCGAAAGGTAAAAAACACATCAATACCTTACCTGCTATCCTTGACAAACCCTCGCAACCTTCCCTACCTTCCAAACCCCTATTGCAGCTATATGTTCTGCTTTCATCAAAGCAAATAGCAGAGCTGTGCTAACGCACTCTCGGAGAGACCTTGAGTTTTGCCTGAAAGGCATCTATGACTTAAAGTTGGTAAAGAGTTTTGTTGTCAACTGCTGCTACGTCACAGCAGTGAGTTATCAGATTTAGAAACAGAAATAAATGCAAGTGGCTCTCCACCAAAGCCATACATAACATATAGAATTATGGGTGGCTTATGGGAATGCTTTCCATTGGGGAGTTCAGAGTGATATCAAATAGCCAACAAGAGTGAAGCTCGAGTTGCCTATGATGTCACTCATTACCCCAAGGTGAAAAACATCCCTGTAACCTACAGTTACCCATCTATAATTTTACATTATCGGGTCCCCAAAATCATCTGCCTCTGCCTACTAGTGCTAGGCTGAGGCGAAGGAGGTATGGGGGAGCCATACATAGGATGGCCTTTCCTCCCTGTCCCAAATGTGAAAAAATACCATACCTGAAACCTTTAGCCAATGCCCAGCACTTTCGCTAGCTTCCTCCCCCCTCTGCAGCTGTGCTTTCTGCCTTCAGTCAAAGCTGACAAGGAGTGCTGCACTGTTAGGCTCTCAGAGAAGGCTGGCAGCCTGGCCTGGAATAACTTTTGGAATTGCGTTATCAACTGTTGCTAAGTAATAGCAGTGAATTGCGAGATTTAGAACCTGGTATAAATGATAGAGCTCTCCCATGAAAGCCATGCATAACAACAGTATTATAATATTGCCCCTAGCTGTATCACTCTAATGTACTGATATGGTACAATCTGACAGGAATGCCTCTCAATAGAGATGAATAAGTATCACAATTACTTCACCATGGCAATATCAAGTCTGGATTTCCTTTGCACTGGGGATGAGCTTACAAAAGAGGTTGGGTAATGGGTACCGGGAAACAAAAATACCAGTAGCGCAAAGACATTTTCAAGTCTGATGGTTGGCCCTCTGTTACTGACCACGTGGATATATGCTGCACAAGCAAAGGGAAGCTAAGAAGTGACCAGGGCTGAAAAGATGGTGGCTAAGGTAATTGCTTCTTTTCTGTCTTATGTCATTTAAATTAGATAGCATTGCCACCAAAGTCCAAACAATGGACTGGTTGATATCTAAGAGCATGGCAGAGGATGACGACTGTGTGACATCTTTGGAAGTGAAAGTGGCCAAAATGGAGAATATTGTGAATGAAAGTGAAGAGGTAAAAGATACATCCTTCATTTGCAACCCTGTGGAGTAGCAGATATATGCAACTGCTCTACGTGGTGAGTTGCCTGGCTGGTGAGGCTGCTGAAACCTTTCTAAAGGAAATGTTGGTATGACTCCTGAACCTTAAGTAGGAACATTGTTAATAATTATTTAGGATCAAGGGCTGTTGAGAAGAGTAGGGTGCCAGTATACAATAGAATTACCTTCCATACACTTATATTCTCTGTTCCTCAATGTCTGTTACTTAAAGAGTCAAGAGGTTTTAACGGGCTATGCTGAAGAATGTCTCTATAGGATGTAAAGTTTAATGAGACATTTCCATAATATCACTTAGTAATATAAATCTTATACTGAAATTTGCAAATAGCGTTACTGATTGCTGTTACTTAAGGTCTCAACCATGTATTGTTATCCACAACTCCTAAAGGGACTAAAGGAAAAGTGTTCTTCTTGGCTCTGGAAACTTTGATGCGTTACAAGGGTATTAGATTGTGATCCACTTGGTAAACTAGGCTAATTAATGACCGAGAGAAAAGTGAAAGGATTAAAGTGAATGGAGTTAATTTTGAGAAAAAGGAGACAACAAGAGCAACAGGGATGGCCTTTTGGTTGGTGATCGTCGTACGTTCACAAGTGAGGATGCAGAGAAGGATCGTGGGTAAGTTATGCCTGTTTCAAAGGGGGCAATTGAAGATCAGTGCAGCCAAGTTAAAAATCCTGAAAGTGCACAGAATGGCATAGGAACATCTGCCAACTAAACCCATATTTCTCAATACCTTTCATCACGCTCTCTCCACTCTGCCTCAGAGTTTATGGCTCTGATCCCCACTTTAGGTGGACCAGCATGGTAGCTGAGCCTTTTCTGTCCTTGTTCCTAAATTGTGGAATGGTCTGCTGCAGTGGGGTAACGAAACATGAGGGGGGGGGGGGCTGCAAAGTAGCTGGAGGCCCCCTCCCCCTGGACCCAGTCAGACGCCTGTTGCCCCTGCACCTTGTATCTTGAGAGGGGGGGCCTGGAGCTCGCCCCCCCTCCCCGCACTGCGGGTGCTGCAGAGGGCTTTGTTACGCCACTGGTCTGCTGCCCACTTTGCAATGTATGAGAAATTACACCTCTTTTTCGAAAGCCTTAAGAAGTTATCTTTTTCTTTGGAGCTACCTAGTTCCCTCTCTAACCCTATTAGAGCAGCCCTAGCTCCAGGAGTCCCTGGGATGAACGCACACTTAGATGTTCCCTATTTACTCATTTGTTCAAACCTTTTATAAAGGAGTGCAGGAGAAGGATTCCATACATTACAGTGGTGTTCACCAATATCTGCACCACCTCACTGGTGAAAAATAACCTTTTCACTAAATAAGCAAAAACGACGTTTTGTACCAGCTGGTGAGTGCAGATGTTTTTGCACACGTTGATATGCACAAAATAGGACGCAAAAATGTACCATCACGAGAACAACATTGTTTGTCACCAGCGCTGTCTGTTTATACTAACCAGCGTGAAGTGTGAGGACAAAACATAGTTAACTGATTGAAAATCCATTCGTGGCGTTTATTAGTAGAAACGTTAAGAAAAGCTGAGTTTCTAGGTTTCCTTTTGAGCAGGATTGTAGTATTTTCAAGCTTCACACAAAGGCTGCAATACTGGCAGCTGAGCTCACCTTGACAATTTATCGCTCGGCAAGCCCCCTCACAAAACGGCTTTTGTGTTCTAAAAATACATCTGCACTGCATAATCTGCTCATTGTTGTTAAGGAAAAAGCCTATCAGTCTGGAACATCTGCAGAGCGTATGGCCCAGTGACTGTCGTGGCACTTGGTGGTGATGAGTGTTTCTCACTCTGTCCCCACTGGGCTGTAAGGTCTTAAATCATTGACATGCAAGAACACTGTCCGGATTTTATGTGGTGGTAGATTTGTAGCCAGTTGCTTGGAACCAGGCCACGAATCAGTGAGATTTAAGCGATAATTTAAATAATTTAAACTCCTGTTTGGTTTTTTTTTTTAAAGCATAGCATTGGCCTTTTTTCTCTTGTTTAATTCGTGATAGGAGCGTGTGCATTTCGTGCATATGTGCAATAAAGTAAATGTGAACATGCAAGAATGTCCTTAGCTGAATTTGCGCTGCTTGTTTTGGCATGTGTTTGTTTTATGTGGCTTGGCCGTTCGAGTCGGTCACATGATTGGCTCGCATTAGTTTCAAGATGAACGAGTAAATACATTTCCGATAATTTGAATGGTGGTGGTTCCTATGTACAAGCTTATTGGACATTATTGACACATGCTGTGAACTTTCTGCAATGTGCGTCCTTTGGGCTGCTTGGGCTTCCTTTGGCCTTCTGCAGCCTGCCCAGCCATCTTCACGAGTTACCGCGTGAATTTATTGTCCCAGGCTTTCAGATAAATATTATTATTTTTATTATTATTATTAATAAAATTAGTATTTGTATACAAGCATTATTACGAGCCGTAGCTGTAGCTGCTGTAGTAGCATTGTTGTTATCAGGGCTATCTTGAATGCTGTTCCATCTTCTGAAGACCACAGGATGAACTCCTTTTATTAAATTGGAGAACTCTACAATGAAAAATATCCTGAGTCACTTCATGTGTATGTAATCTTTATTATAATGTTGTGTTCTGCGTCCCACATTGTAGGCTGTGACTGCATTGCACCACTTTGTAATCCCTTGCGCCACATTATGCCTGTGGCAGGCGTAATGTATGCAAGGGGGCGTTCTGGCACTAGGGGAGGCCGAAAAAATGGCACAAATAAATCTATGAGATTTATTTGCGTCATTTTTATTTGCATTTTTTAATGCCTGCTAAAAGCAGGCGTTAAAAAGAGGCTCCCATTGTGTTCTATGGGTCTCTGGGTGCTTTCCAGGATTAGCATCATAACTTTTAACGCTAATCCTGCAAAGCACCGGACTAGCGTAAAAAATTATGACGTTAGTTCCCCTGACTACTGCCATGGTGCACTGTATTTTGAATATGGCGCACACATGGTTACATTATGGGGCGCTAAGGAGTGCAAGAGAAGTGGCGCTGCAGTAGGTACAGCACCACTTTTCATAAATCTGCCCCCTAATGCCCAATTATTAAGTGGGTGCACTGGCATTCACCAGAGGGATACCGCCCCACCCGCCCCACCCAATTATGGCCCAGTGTTCCTAAACCCTGTTTCCTAGGTGCCGGCCGGAAAATTGGTGGTGTTGCCATCTATGTTACATCACTGACGTCATAGGGACTGTGAAAAATGCAAAACAAGTAGAGCAAATGACCGACATCCATTCACAAGAAAGTGATAAAGGTGTGGTGTATGGTCAGTGCTGTAGTTTGGTGTACACAATTACAAATACATTACTGAATTATGGTGTGGTACCACAGTAGTAGTTCACTGTTATTTGCAGAAAGCACACTGATAAAACTGCATAGCATCCAAAAAATAATGTGTAGAAATTGTGGAAACAGGGTTTCAGCAAATATTTTTCATTGGCACAGCACCAAGTCAAGTATCTTGATTTGTCTTGACCCAATTAAAATCTTTGTTTTGTGTTACAAAAAAATGTGCTTCATTTGTGCTTTCCTAATTTTTAATATATCCTAAATATTCGTGCAGTTCATTCACAGCTATTTACCTCCTGTTGTGTGTTAGGAAAAAACATACATCCTACAACCTTTCCTTTCACACCCCCTCTGCTCCAGCAAGATTATTTGAAGGTTCACTTCACAAAATACTCTGCCTTAACAGCCCTAGAAAGAAAGCACCAATCTACATGTTACAAGAATATATAGCAATTTGTCCAAGGCAAAACCTGACATTTGACCTTTTCTTGCCTCATAAACTGAAAAGAAAAACAGTTTCCCTTAAGCGAGCCGACGGCGCCATGAGCGCAAAGCAAACACACAAAAGGCAGCAGAAGTTCGCTCGCAGTGAAATGTATCAGCAAAAGTGCAATTATCCATGCAACTGCCAAAAGTGCAATTATCCATATAACTGGCAAAAGTGCAAATATCCATGTAACAGGGCCGATGTCATGCAAAGCGCTTGATCATGCTGCCTATGAAATAAAGAGAAAAAGTAGTCCAGAAACCCTATGGAAAACATCGAACCTCGTATGTCTTCAGTAGTTGGCTGGTGCGCTCGAGGGCTAAACACTGGAAAAGGTATGACGTATGCATGCCTTTCACTAATTAAATCGAGCTAATTTTAAAAGGCAAGCCCACAAACAAGCCAAACTGATGGGCTTGACATGTGTGTGGTTAAAAGCCTACAGAGACATTACACCACTTTTGCGCTCAACCTTAAAATCGCTACCTGCAGTAGCCAGTCCTTCTTTTATCTTAAAAAAAAAAAAAAACACACACACACACACACACTTCCTAGTGGGGTTCTGCCCTGCAAACAAATCTGTTTATTCTAATGTTTAAACAAAAAAGAAATCACAAAAAATGGTCAAGTATCCGGATGCACACCACAAGTTCGTATTGGGATTGTGGTCCCTTTTGAAACCCATGAATATTAGTGGGTTTCTCAGGTTTTTTTCTGGGGAAGGTCATCAGTATTTGCCATTCCCAAAAATTCATCATGCCACCTCACCATCCTAGAGTAGATTCTGCTGATTCCAGTGCGTCCAATATGGTCAATTTGGAGCATAAAGCGGAAGCGCTTCAAGGCGTACTTTTGCTGAAAATAGAGTGAATATTCTTTATTATTGAACTTGATACAGTGCAATCTTAATAAGAGAAATCCAAGATGCCAAACTCTTCAAATCTACTCATTCTCTGGTTTTGAACAACACAGATTACTTTTGAAGCAGCTGGGTTGGGGTGATGCCCTTTTATGGTACCAGTAAGTGAGTTAAGAGCAAGTAGACACTTTACAAATAATTAGATAAGTCTTGCGATTAGTAAATGATTGGTGCTGCTCAAAATATATCCATATGCTGAGCAGACCTAAATGCAGTACAGTTAGTGAAGTGAAACTCACATTTTCCACAGAGAAATGAATTGGAATTTGTGTTTGAATGCCCTTCAAGCAATTTCTAGCACTACATTGAAATTCAGGGGGTCATTCTGACCTTGGCGGTCCATGACTGCCATGGCGGAGTGCGGCGGAAGCACCGCCAACAGGCTGGCGGTGCTTCCTGTGCGATTCTGACCGCGGCGGTAAAGCCGCGGTCGGAAAAGGGGAGCCGGCGGTTTCCCGCCGGTTTCCAGCTGGCCCAGGGAACCCGCCATGGCGGCGCTGCTTGCAGCACCGCCATGGGGATTCCGAGCGCCTTCCCGCCAGCCTGTTTCTGGCGGTGTCCACCACCAGAACCAGGATGGCGGGAACGGGTGCCGTGGGGCCCCTGGGTGCCCCTGCACTGCCCATGCCAATGGCATGGGCAGTGCAGGGGCCCCCTAACAGGGCCCCACAAAGATTTTCACTGTCTGCTGTGCAGACGGTGAAAATCGCGACGGGTGCCACTGCACCCGTCGCACCCCTTCAACTCCGCCGGCTCCATTCCGAGCCGGCTTCATTGTTGAAGGGGCTGTCCCGCTGTGCCGGCCGGCGGTCTTTAGCCCTACTAAAGAAACCTACGGCTGACCCGAGCGACCTGAAAAACTTCCGCCCCATCTCTCTTCTGCCTTTCCCAGCCAAAGTAATAGAGAAGACCGTCAACAAACAGCTGACCACCTTTCTGGAAGACAACAACCTGCTCGACCCCTCACAAACCGGATTCCGAACCAACCACAGCACTGAAACCGCCCTCATCTCAGTCACTGACGACATCAGAACCCTGTTGGACAACGGTGAAACAGTCGCCCTCATTCTGCTCGACCTCTCGGCTGCCTTTGACACCGTCTGTCACCGCACCCTAATCACCCGCCTCCGCTCCACCGGAATCCAAGGCCAGGCCCTGGACTGGATCGCCTCCTTCCTCTCAAACCGTTCCCAAAGAGTTTACCTCCCTCCGTTTCGCTCAGAACCCACCGAGATCATCTGCGGCGTACCCCAAGGCTCATCACTCAGCCCGACACTCTTCAATGTCTACATGAGCCCCCTCGCCAACATCGTACGCAAGCACGACATCATCATCACCTCCTACTCCGACGACACCCAACTTATACTCTCCCTCACCAAGGACCCCGCCAGCGCCAAGACCAACCTACAAGAGGGTATGAAGGACGTCGCAGATTGGATGAGGCTCAGCCGCCTAAAGCTGAACTCTGAAAAAACGGAAGTCCTCATCCTCGGCAACACCCCGTCCGCCTGGGACGACTCCTGGTGGCCCACGGCCCTCGGCACCGCACCGACCCCCACAGACCACGCCCGCAACCTCGGCTTCATCTTGGACCCTCTTCTCACCATGACCAAGCAAGTCAACGCCGTGTCCTCCGCCTGCTTCCTCACCCTCCGCATGCTCCGCAAGATCTTCCGCCGGATCCCCGCCGACACCAGAAAAACCGTGACCCACGCCCTCGTCACGAGCCGCCTGGACTACGGCAACACCCTCTACGCCGGGACCACAGCCAAACTCCAAAATCGCCTGCAACGCATTCAAAACGCCTCGGCCCGCCTCATCCTCGACATACCCCGCAGCAGCCACATCTCCGCACACCTGAGACACCTGCATTGGCTCCCAGTCAGCAAAAGGATCACCTTCCGACTTCTCACCCACGCACACAAAGCCCTCCACGACAAGGGACCGGAATACCTCAACAGACGCCTCAGCTTCTACGTCCCCACCCGCCTCCTCTGCTCCTCTGGCCTCTCACTCGCTGCTGTCCCTCGCATCCGCCGCTCCACGGCGGGTGGGAGATCTTTCTCCTTCCTGGCGGCCAAGACCTGGAACTCCCTCCCCACCAGCCTCAGGACCACCCAGGACCACTCCGCTTTCCGGAGACTCCTAAAGACCTGGCTGTTTGAGCAGCGATAACCCCCCTTTTTCCCCTAGCGCCTTGAGACCCGCACGGGTGAGTAGCGCGCTTTATAAATGTTAATGATTTGATTTGATTTGATTTGATTCTGGCGGTAGGCGGTCGCCCGCCGGCCCAGCGGGAAAGCCGGAATGGCCGCCGCGGTCTTTTGGCGGGAACCGCTTGGCGGGCGGCGGGCGGCGACCGCCGACCGCCGCGGTCAGAATGACCGCCTCAGTCTTTCTTTACTATAGTTCGACTTGGTTGCCTTTCTTAGAATATTGCAAATCCACAACACACTTCTAAGAAATGTGGCAGATAAAACACTTGGGGCATATTCACAAAGTAAATCTACACATGTAAATGTACACTTACACTTTCGAATAACTTTACTACTTTAGGCTATTCAGCATTTACAAGTGCAAAGTTACTCAAAACTGTAGGCATACGTCTCCACCCCCTCAAACTAGGGTGTAGCATGTTTATGGCTGTCCAAAAGGAGCAGTAGTTAGCCCAGCAGCACACACGGCCACCACTGTAACCGCATCACCCTCCCATAAAAAATGATGGAAGCAGGGACTTAAAATAGAACCCCCACAACCAATGTGTTTAAATTAAAAGATTTTTTTTAACTGTTTAAAAAAATAAATATATATATAAATCAAATTGAACGTTAAACAAATTACATAGATTTTAAAAATAAATATAACTTCAATATTATTCAAACATGTTAGTAACTTTTTAAATGTTGAAATTCCTGTAACTTTAATAAAAAAAGATTATTTCCAAATATGTTATACACACCTTTTTCTAATTTTTAATACATATGTAGTCAGTCAGTCAAGTCGATTTATTTGTTGATTATAACAAGTCACTACAAAATTCACTGCAAAATTCTACAATGTAACAATGACATTTTTATAATTCCTAATAACAAACCACTCTCCCATATTAAAACTTGTGGTTCATGCAGAAGTATGCTGAAGTTATCTTATCTTATTTTACAGTGGTCACTTTTAATTGTCAGTGATAAGAAATATTGTGCAGCACTCTCTCTGTACAGGCTGTCCAGTCTTGCGCAGTTAATTTAATGAGCTCCACTGTTGATTTTACTATGTCTACATTGTTATTCGAAGCTGGATGTTGGTGAAAAAAAACTAATTTCTACTTTACATTAAACGTTGGTGCTTACTAACAATGAGGCCATCTCCCATATGAAAATTTGCTACTCATGAAGTAGTATGCTAAAATTATCTTGTCTCTGTTTTCAAACAGTCACCAATAGTTCTTTGTGATAAGAAGTAAGGTACAATACTTTTTCTATGCATGCTGCTGAACCTTGTTCAGTTATTTTGGCAAGCTACCCTGTTGTTTCTACGATATCTATGTTGCCACCTTAAGCCAAATGTCAACAAAGAGAAGGCTGGGCAAGGCAAGGGAAAAGCCCACTGTTAATAAAGTACAATGCACTCTATTGGCATGTAAGAAACTGGGTTATCAGTTGAGTGGGGTGAGAGCCCCTCTCAAGTAATAAACACAGTCCTTGTCAGGGTGAACCACAGAAGTCACTAAATAACCTGTGCTTAACCGTCAAGTAGTTTGGCACAAAAGCAGTCAGCCTTAACATAGAGGCTGTTTGGCTGGACTGTTCCCATTGGAGCAAGATGAAGACTGTTTGCCTATGACTAGGTTCAAATTGAGATGGTATGGTGTGCAGAAATAACTATTGATTGTGATGCAGCCTGAGTAAAGTGAAAGCAGTCCTAGATTGTTTCTGTTCCAGGCCAGAACGACCTGGCCTGGCAGTTTGGTCTGGAATGTTCGCATTGGACCAGGGTCAAGACTAATTTGCATGTAGCTGAGTTTAGCTTAAGGTAGCATGGTATGCAAAATAATGATGGACTGGGATGCGGCCCCAAATAATTACTAGTGGTTGAGATTAAGTAAAACATTCCAACATCACTTGTTTATGCTTCAATGTGTCACCTTAATCGGACTGGTATGCCCAGAAGTGGGTCCAGTGCGCACTGTGTCACTAGAATCAATCTATACCTGGCTGATGAGCCCTAATTAGGGAGAAACCAGTAATAGGTTGCTTAGGTTGCTTGTGTTTCTGTTTGGGGAGGATGTGGTTTGACAGTTCACTTGGAATGTTCCCACTAGAGCAGGGGAAAGAGTGATTTGCATTTTACAGGGTACAGACTGAGGTGGCAGTATGAATAATAATGATGGACAGGAAAGCGGCCCTAAGTAATCACCTATGGCTAAGATTAATTCAAGCATTCCTTCCATCACTTTTTTCATACTTAAGTGTGTTGCCCTATGTGGGACTGGTATGCCCACTGGTGTGCCCCATGCATGCTGTCACTGGAGCCAAGTTAAATCTGGCCAATGAGTCCTAATCAGGGCACAACCAGTCCTAGGTTCAGGTTCCTTTTTATCCAGTTCAGGGAGGACCTGACCTAGCAGTTCGGGCTGGACTATCCCCATTGGAGCATTGTCAAGACTGATTCGCATATGGCTGGGTAAAAAACTGAGGTGGCATGCTGCACAAAATAATGAGGGACTGGGATGCTGCCATGAGTAATTACTAGTGGTTGAGATTAATTCAAGCTTTTCAACCATTGTATTTTTGTATACATTTAGGCAGCACTCCAACATTAATAAAGTGAACACACAGCACAAGAAAAATAAACCAATTATGAAAATTAAAGTACATTTCAATAAATGAAATGATACCAAAATGACAAAAGTCTTAGAAGCGGAACTGGAGTAATGAATGTTTCCAATGCTTTAGGTAAAAATAGCACCAAGAAGCACAAAGCTCCAATCACAGTCATCTGGTTGTGCTAGACTGGGTCAAATAAAAAGTTCAGGCTGACTGCAATAGAGCATGGGGGGGGGGGGATGCAGGTTACAGGTTTGCCTTGATATGTAGTTTATCTTCTACTCAGTCCAGTTCCACACAAGGAGGTTCAGTCTGAGTTTTGCTTTGGCAGGGGCTGCCCGGAAATCACTGTCAGCGCGAAGAGCAGTTTACCACTGGAGCTTTGTGTTGGCAGAAGACAAAGGCAATTGTTGATGATGAGAAGAGCACAGACTCTGTATTTTCATCTGGAGTCCAGTTCTTGCTGTTTAAAGGTTGGAGGAGTACGATCGGAACCCAGCCAAGGATCCAGGACCGGGAGAAGCACTTCTTGGGGGTTGAGGTTCGCTCCAGCAGAGGTCAGTAGCAGGGTCCAGGCCGGTCTAGTTGATGTTCGTCAGCTGGGCAGTTGCAGGTAAGATCTCCGAAAGCTTGTTGTGTCCTTGTAACTCAAACAGTAGGTCAGCCAACTTGTGAGTCACTTCTGGGATCCTGGTTTCAAAGCAAGCAGGTACAGTCTTCCTTTTTCAGACAGCAGGGAAATCCTTATTCTGAAACTTCATAGGTCCAAAAGTGTCCTGTTGAGAGGCTCTGAGGGGGTCTGTTTTATACACGGTGACAGCCTGCTGTGTTAGGGTAACCCTCTTTCTCTAACCCTAAACGGGGTCTGTCAGTTCTTTCCTTTCTTTCTGGGTTTGGCTCCAATTTGTCTAGGGTAACAAAGGGCAGGCAGGCCCAGGTGTAAGCTGCATTTGGTTGTGACAGGGCAGGCAGTGTATGAAGTCAGGAAGGGTGTAGGGACAGCTGTGAGACTATACTTTGAAACTCAGGAAAAGCTGAATAGAACTTCTCAGGCCACCCTGCTAAGGGGAAGAACACCATTCTTCACACTCAAGGAGCTTTGGTGCCCTGTCTGAAAGGAATACACATCACACCAAAGGAGAGCCATTAGCAGTCATGTGACGCTGGACACTGGCAGAAAGGCACATTTGGTTTAGGCAGAAAATACCCATCATTCTATAAGTGGCATTTTCAGAATATCAATATAAATCCGACTTCACCATTGAAGAGGATGCCTAATTAAAGTGTAAATGAGGGGAAGAAGTATTTCTCTATCTTTTTCCAAACCAAAGTTATCACTTAAAAATGTTTATATGTGAGCCAAGTGTTAGTCTTTGTGAGAGCTGGCCTTGCTACAGTGAAAATGACTTTGGGTATTTTTACTGCCAGGACCTGTAAAACTTAAAGACAGATGTCCTGCTTTTTAAACACCATGCACTCTACCCTATGTTTCTTTAGGGCCTACCCTGGGGGTGACATGGATATTACAAAGGTAGGTTTAGGCCTGGCAAAAGGTATTTTTTGCTAGATTGAAATGGCAATTTAAAATGTCACACAAAGGCTGCAATGGCAGGCCTGGTAACATGCTTTGCAGGGCTACTTGAGTGGATGGCACAATGAATGCTGCAGCCCATTGGTAGCATTTAACTTACAAGCCCTCAGTATACGTAGTACCATTTACTAGGGACTTATACACAAATAAAAAATATAAATTAGGGATGTATCAATTTAGATAGGAGAACACAAGCAGATTTCCACTGGTTAGCAGGAGTAAAGTATGCAGAGTCCTAAACACCTCTGGGTTCAAAAACGAAAGGCAAAAAATTTGGGTGACCCTACAGAAAGGGCCTGGTGCAACAGAATTATGATTGAAATCTACCACCTTGTTTATCTAGTTCCCTTGTCAGTTATTATTTCTGTACTGTGATTTCCTAAATATTATAAATAGATATTACACCTGTACATGGCCAGTACACAGGACAGGCCCATGTCTAAGACAAGAAGTGGACTGCAAACGCAACTTTTCAGATCACCCTCACTTGCATAACCCTGGAATATTGATCAGGACTGTTATGGTGCTCCAGAGTATTCAGAGGGGCAGAACTCTGATGGAATTAGCCAATGTCAAATGTTGATTTCCCTTGTAGTTGTTCAGTTCTTTTATTGCTAGATTTCCCTCCCTTCAGGTTACTTGATGATACGTCCCTTGCAGGCATGCCATTATAGCTGTTTTGAATGTACGCATTCCCATTCTTATAATCCCAGGGTCGTAAAAACATCCTAGGAAGATCAACAATCAAGGACATATGCATATCACTTGTGGTAATGACTCAAGTTGATATCCCAAGCGCTTTTATTTCATTTGCATGTTTCTTTATTTGATAGACTACCAATATCAAAAGCTAAGAGTAAAACAAGGAGGAATGTCCATCTAATCTACTTTTGTCTCATATTTTGTTTTAGTATGTGAACAGGTAAGGCTGTGGCAATAGAGCTGAAAGTACAGGCAAGAACAGGTCTTCTCTAGGGAGTTAGGCTAAAGCCTGAATGCTCTTGGCAAATGAAGTAGCAACTTCCACATTTCGTACCTCGCACTTGAATGAGTTATAACTTGGATTCCTTTTCCATTCATTCTCCAGATCTGGCATACTATTTGTTTTATGTAGCTTTGTTTTTTTACAGAGTTCTTTCCATTTAAAACGCACCAGATATTCGGGAGCTGAATTCTTCATTCTGAAACAATTATATATATATATATATATATATATATATATATATATATATATATATATATATATATATGTATATATATATATATATATATATATATATATATATATATATATATAAATATATATATATATATTATATAAAAGTAACATCAAAGTCCTACACTCCCGGAAGCTTAATAATCCAAATTCATTTATTTCATGCAGAGAATTATGTTTCCATCAGACCCCACAACGCGTTTCGACATACGTCTTTCTCAAGTGGTTTCGTCTGCTGTTTGTCAGCCATTGTCCCCATCACAGACTTTTATGCTGGATTCTGGGATTAGTAGTTAATCACTTGCCACACCTGAGCATGTTTATAATTAGGTTAGAGCATTTTCACTTTTGTAATTAATAGTTCTTAATGTGCTTGAAATTCAGTATTTGAAATGCTGAATTTCAAGCACATTAAGAACTATTAATTACAAAAGTCCAGCATAAAAGTCTGTGATCTGGACAATGGCTGACAAACAGCAGACAAAACCACTTGAGAAAGACAGTATGTCGAATCGCGTTGTGGGGTCTGATGGAAACATAATTCTCTTCATTATTAAACTTCCGGGAGTGCAGGACTTTGATGTTGCTTTTATAATATGAGGGTTTTGGTCTTATCCCTTGAACTGCACCAGTGATTAGAGTGCGTCGCTGTTGGAAGACTGTTTGATTTATATATATTTATATATATATATATATATATAAATATATATATATATATATATATATATACACACACACACATATACATACATACACATACACACTATATATATACACACATACACATACACACACGCGCACACATACATACTATATATATATATATATATAGATATATATAGATATATATATATAACCATGAATAAAATATACATACAGAAGTATCTATATATTTTAATTTAATATAAAATTGTTATACATGTTTGTACAAAGAAATACACATATCAAGATATATACATATAATCAAATTATAAATGTTTACATACACAGGGATTTGCAGTCCATTACTGTTTGAGTATGGTGGTTATGTAGGAAAGGGCCAACTATTGAGTAGTCTTCTGAAGATAAGATATGTTATCTATGGATCTTGTACTTGAATGTAATGAATTCCATAGTTTGGCCGCTTGAACAGAGAAAGATGTACCACTTCTTGTGTTTTTCCTTGTATGGTGGTGTTTTAAGGCAGTGTTGCAATCTTGAGCGGATGTTTCATAGTTGAATGTATTTGGTGATTTTATTCCTCATGAAAAGCGGTGCTGTTCCATGTATTGTTTTGTGGGTGATACAGAGCAGCTTCAAGGTAGATCTTCTGGCAGTCGGTAACCAATGTAAGTCCCTCAAGGGAGTGGAAATGTGGATTGCGACTTTACATTTAGGAGTAGTAGCCATCTGAGTTCTGAATGTGTTGTAGTTTTTTCATAGTAGATAGAGATGATCCATGGTAGAGGTCATTAGTGTAATCCAGTTTAGATAGTAGAAGAAAGATGGTAGCCTGCACCTTGTGATGAAATCCGAGGTGAGGAACGATGTGTCGCAGAATTTTCATGGTGATAAAGCTTGATCTTGCTAATTTGTCCACTTGAGCATTCATTGTTAACTTAGAGTCAATGGTAATTCCAAGGTTTCTAACGTCCTTAGATTCTTTTGGAGGTGGTCCCAGATTGTCATGCCAGACGCAGAGTGGGTCATGATTTTTCCAATCGCCAGATGTGAGTTTTTCCATTTTGGAAGCATTCAGTTTGAGATGGCTCCATGTCATCCTCTGATCAATGGTCCTGAGGCAACTGAAGATTTGTTCCAATGTCTTTGGGGCATTCCAGTTTAAGGACAATTTGTGTGTCATCTGCATAGTTGAGCATGTGAGCCGGTAATGACATCATGTAGAAGTGGCGAAGCATGGGTGAGATGATTGAGACTTCAGGGACCCCTGCTTTTGTGAAGTTGGAAAAGGGGAGTATGGATGCTATTTGTTATTTTTTCAAGGTAGCATATGAGCCAGTCGAGAGCAGTCTCCTCTATGCCGGCTTCGCAGAGTCTTTGTATTAGGGTGTAATTCTCAACTGTGTCAAAGGCAGATGAGAGGTCCAAAATATGTAGTGCAATGTTGACAAAATATGAACAAATAAAACATATTTATTGATAATCACTATGGTAAAGTAGAGGGAAAACATAAAAAATAAAAAGAATTAAAAAAAACAAAAACCTTACAGTAAAATGTTTGTATGTACTCAGACTGGAATTCAGAATAATTCATCTGGAAATGAATACAAATCTTCAGTATGGAAGTATTTATGCATATATGTGTATATTATTCTACACTTAACATATTCATAGGTCATTGCATAGTTTCTATATTAGTTGTTTGATTAAATGCTTATGAGTCTCTGTTTTTATTTTATCTATCACAATAGTTAAATATTATCTTAAATATTTATCTATAAGCATTTCACTATTGAGGTATTGAGGAAAGATAAAATAATGTTATACAAATACACAAATAAACTTCAAATACTGCAACACTTGAAGGTCTGTGTTTACACGATACAACTTTAAATCTCGATATATTATATTCCTTACACATATAGGGGGTCATTACGACCATGGCGGTTGGCGGGAACAGGTAAGTACTGCCAATAGGCTGGCGGTACTTAACGCCATATTATGATATTAGCGGGTTGGCAGAAGCCAACCCGCCAATGTACCACTCCGACCGCCACTGCGGTAACAGCCGCCAGGCTGGAGATATCCATCTTCAGCCCGGCAGCCATCACTGTTCCGCCTGTGGGAATATGACCCCGCCTACCGCCATGGTTTTCGTGGCTTCCTTACCACCACGAAAACCATGGCGGTAGGCACTATCAGTGACAGGGAATTCCTTCCCTGTCACTGATGGGGTCTCCCTCTCCAGTTAACTCCCTGCCCCCCTGCCTCTCCAAAGCCCCCCAAACATACACACTCCATTTTCCCACCAACATCCACGCATGCATACATCCACTCAAACACACCTGCACTCACTTTCAAACATACACGCACACATGCAGTCACAAAACACAACATACATGCACTCACACCTCCACACATGTACACTTGCATCCAACACACACACACCCCCACACACACACACAACACTCCCGTCCCCTGTTGGAGACCCGACTTACCTGTGTTCACGGGGTCCTCCGGCAGGAGACGGGACGGGGTGTTGCTGCACCACCAGGCCGTATTATGGGTCATAATGTGGCTGGCGGCAATCTACTGGTGTAGCGCTGCTGCTGGCAGCAGTGCCACCTTACTGCCATCCACCGGCAGGGCCACAGCTGGATTTCCGCCAACCTCCTGGTGGAAATCCGGCTGTGGTCATAATACGGAGGACGGCTGGTAGCCGTGGCGAAGGTCTTTTGGCGGCCATCACAGCAGAAGTAGGTGGTTTTTACTGCCAATGTCTAAATGAGGGCCACAGTCCCTTACTGTGTAAACATATATCTATGTATTTAATACTTTAGTCTTACTCTACAAGAGGAAAAAAATGCTCTCTTGAAAGCTTTTGCCTGTCTCACCATTACCCTAATCCTCTATCAATCTATCCTCTATCTCCATTCTCTGACTCATCCCAAACCCATTCTACTACTATGAGCTCAAAAATAACCCTTTCTAGACTCTTCCCTCCCCTTCCTCTCCTGGCTCACCCCAAACCTCAGTTTACAACTATGATCTCCCAAACAACCCTACTAAATTCTCCCTCGTTTATCTCTCCTTTGACTCATCCCAACCCCCATTTTGCTACTATGATCTCCCTAATCCCATTCTACAGAATCTTCACTCCTCCAACTCTCCGTTACTCACCCCAAATCTCATCTTACTACTATGATGTCCCAATTAACACTTCTGGATTCTTCCCTGTCTCTCCATTACTCACATGTCCTCCGGTCAAGTGAACCCATACCTCCATTTGCCAGTACTAATAATGTACTCATATTTCCTCTTACTAATCCACCACTAATCCTTTTCGGTTCTGGAGTAGCGTGCTACTCACCTAAAAGAGCCTTGAAACCTCATCAGGGGTAGTAAGTGCTATATAAAAACAATTATAATTACAATTAAATTAGATTTATGCATATTTTTAAATAGTTTAAATAATTTAATTTAACAGTATTTCTTAAGGGCTTTTATTTTAAGTACATCAATAATGAACCCCTAATTAATTTGTCTGATATGGTTTCAGCATCAGTTCAACCCTTCCGTCACTTTAGCTAGGTTAAAATGCTGAGCAATTCACATGTGGTCCACAGAGGGGGTGTCAATCTTCTAGGGACATATATAAGTGGGCACGGGTAAAAAATTGTAGACTCCTCACGAAAGCACCCACTATTTGTCTGTTGTCTTTCAGTTTGAACTGGTAGGGGTTCTCATCACTTGTGTACTCCAAAGCATGATGGGTTGTTTTTTGCAGCATCAAGATTCATGCGGCTGGGAACCTCCATATATGTTTCTGTGTCTATCCCTAAAGCTGATTGTATCATGTCCCCGGTATTATAGTGGTCTCGCTAGGCCTCATAACCACCAGACTAAAAATGTGTCCAAGGGACTGTTGTAATTCTGTATTTATACAGACGTTGGGTGCATGATTAAACCAAATAGACATGCTTAGACCAGTGTGTAACAAAGGGCTGACTAATTTTGTCATCCACAAAAGTGACAAAGGAAATATGGCTTTAGGCCTAAGTAATCCTAAGTAAACTTTGCACCCACAAGGAAAGGTGCTTGATATATAAAAGTGAGACACAGGCAAAACTAAAATTGGCATATTCCTTTAGTGACTCTCTTCTGATGGCTACTTCTGACCACAGATTTCTGTCAGCATTGCTCCTGCATGCTGGTAGGTGACATTGTATGGCTCCATGCCAGCCTTAGCTTGTCCTTTAAGTGATGCTGGAGCCACATATACCTGCCACCGCATGCACTGTTGTCAGTTCCTTCTTTTACACACCTTCGGACATGGATCCACAGTTCGCTCCCTCAATTGTTTCTAGTCATATCAATGAGTTTTTGTTAAAAAAAAGATTTAAAGTGTGCAAAGTACCATGTCCACTCTGATGACTACAGAATTTAAACCCTGCAAGGACTTTCCCCAGCAGATGTCTGTGACAAACTCCCCTCCAAGTATGTCCCTCCTGCCTAGGGTCTTCACACAACTTTAAGGCTTGCAAAGAATGTGGTAACTCCAAAGTGATCCAGGACCATGAAGCCAAGATCTACATCACCATATATGGTTGGAATGCGAAGTCAAGGTCGTGGACACATTCCCTTTATCAAGGTAATTCGCAGAAAAGATTCTCTTCCCATTCCAAGTTGTCATGTAAGGTTAAATAAAAAAAAATGCAGTCAAGGCATGACTCTCCCTCTTCCCACCACTCATTAGGAGAAGTCACGTTGACATCAAGGTTTTCCTCGATTTTGGTCCCAGTCTCCTATCGCAGAAACAGTCCCACAGCTTTTATAGATCCAATCCGAATTCCCAGGTCCATCTGTGATGGCGCAAAAATTTAAAGTCTTCAAGGAGACCATGTTGGTCATCTTTGGCATCCTTCTGGTTCCCTCTGACCTGCTTTCAGATGCCAAGGATTCAAGGAGGCCTCGAGTGAGATTGCAGTCAGTGGATCTGTCCTTGATGCTGTCTGTGGCTCTTGACCCCACTGCAGGTCTTCCTTTAATCCAAAACTGTCACCGAACCATACTTTGGACCTGTTGTCTTCTCCAGTCCCCCTTGGATCAACACCGGCTCCATCACTGCCAGAAGAATCCATTGTGTTATCAGACTTGAAAGCTAATCCAACACAACCTTGACTAAAGTCATGCCCTCCTCAACCTTGTGAGCAACTGGTTCAACCTCACTCTGACTTAGATGGAACTCTTCCTTTGCCCAGAACATTCCACATGCCATTTCCTGTGATAGGAAACAGCTGAAATGGCAAATCAAAGACTAGTTTTCATATTCATGAAAAGCCCAATTAATTGGTGATGCTGGATTTTTAATTAATATTACATTTAGACGGTTACCTTTCATTTGTCTAAGCCTCCAGTAGGCTACACAGTAGTGTTATTATTTCTTGAGGTGGGTGACCACCCTCTCCAAAAATTACTCCTCTTTTTTATAAGTTATATCCTGCTTTCATATAGCAATCAATTCCTCTCTCAAACTGAGCATCAATTGCATGATAAATGTTTCACTTCAAAGAGGAATTATTTCTACCCCCCTATAGAATTACATCAGTCAATACACCGCTCCTGACGAAACTGAGAGTGGACCAAAAGATGCTGAACAACTGCCAAATGATCTCCAATCTGTAATTTGCCTATATAATCTTGGAAAGAAGGTTAGAAGAGGAGGAATGTCCACAAAAACAGGTAGGTTAAGTGATGTTACTCAAGGTACCCCATCCACTGATTTGCAAAACATTAACTGCTCTTGTAAGAACATACAGCTTTCTTTTAATCGGTTTCAAGAAGGGATGCTAAATATGCCACACAGGGTTAATGAGACAGATGCAAAATTATGCAAACGTGATTTATCTCCTTCATGACCACTATGTGGAATTCAGCATTAAATTCACTCTCACTAGTATCAGAGAGAAGTTTTTCCACTTCCTAAATGAAAATCCAATAGCAGCTTTAATCCTTCTTGAGACTGAGCGAGGGATTCCATGTACACATGTAAATATTACAAATCCATGTATGCATCTATGCCGACTGTATTTGTTTAGTGCAAACCTATCCAAAATGTAGTGGAGGGCTGTACATGGTGTAAGGCAAACATAAAGTCAGCAAGTGGTAGGAGAAGTAAGTGGTTTGCCTGACTGATTTAGATGTTGGAAGGACCATAGGCAAAAGAGTGCCTGAGTCCCACCGATTCCATCAAGAATCTCAAACCGCCTCGGCGGCAGCATTGGGGATAAGGGCTGATAGAGGGACTCCAGCCACCTTTACCACCGAGCAGATTTGGATGTGCCTTACCGCCAAGCCAACTGTGGCGTTCTAACCTCCACACTGAAGTTGGCAGATTGGAGAGGGAAGGAGCAAACAGCCTACCTTTTTCATGTTTCTGCTTCCATTTTGTACTTGATCCGACTGGACATCACCTGCCCCCACTGTGCCACTAAACAACAGAGGACACACAACCCCCCCGTTGCTGGACTCGACGGCAGGGATGCTGCATGTACCGTGTACATTGTGTGGGCACTGCACATGAGTTCGGGACCTCTGTAGAAATATACATGCCACATGTATTTTTTTAAAATACCTCTGACTGCATATGTCGGGAACACATTTGTGTCAGTGATTGATGGGGGCACACTGGTACAATGCATATATTGCACACATACACAATTATTATTGTGGTGTCAGTATTCATTGCCAAAATTAATGCTGCCATCTGAATAACAATGGCATCACACTTGTCACCATGTCTATTTGTGCACATTGCAAGTGAATCTGTAACTGTGATATTGTGGGTCCAGCTGTGTATGTGAGTCAGTACGTATATGTGTGTGTGAGACTGGATTGGCTGGTCAAGCTGGAGGAAGATGGAGTGGGTGATGAGGTTGTGTCTGTGCCATATGCATGTTGGTCTAATGTCTGCTTTTTGGGTTGTGTGTTGTGTTCCTCTGTGCAACCTTCAGGTGTGTGCTGTTGTGTGGTGGTCATTGTTGTGATGTGTGCAATTGTGTTTTGTGTGCATGTGTAGATGGGTGTGTCGTTTTGTTGGTTGTTGTAGCTGTGTTGTATGTGTGCGTATGTGTATGTAGTATCAAATGTGTGTCTTCTGCATGTAGATGTCATCTTGTGGTGGAGTGTCAAAGGAAAGTAGTGTGTAGGTTGTGTGTTGTGTAGTTTGTTGTGCAGGTGGACACATATGGCTAAGGTACAGTATGTGTGTGTCACCTACCTCTATGGAATAGCCATTGTACAATGCCCAATGGCTCCCACAATGGTCTCCCTCCATCAGCAATCCACCACCAGTACACCGCCTGCAGGACTGTAACATCTAAATAGGGTTGGTGGGAACCCGCTAGCCTGGCAGCTAGTTAGAGCACTCTGTCATGACGGTCTCCGTCTCAGCCGCAATACATCTAACTGTAGCAGGCGGAACCCAGTCAACTTGAAGGTGTTGTTAAGACTGCTGCAGTGGTGGACTGGCGGTAATAATGCAAAGGTCTGAATCAGGCCCTTATTGTCTTAATGAAACAACAATTGAACCCAGCTCCCAACTAGTACACAATGAAAACTGATGAACAACTTCTGTTTTTATTGTTCTGACAAGATAATCAGGGTCTGCACAAGAGGAGACCTCTCTCAGATTTGGCCATTCCACGAAACACCTTCTTGAAGCCACTATGCCTTTGCATAAATAAATGGAATGTGCTAAAAGACAGTTGTCTACAAGAAGAGGCCCCAAGCTGGAGTCAATTGCCAGCAGCAGATTACCGCCACAGTGCACAATAGACAGAATTGCTCTAAAAGAAGAACAAGAGAGGATCAGCATTGTTCCTTGAGGCAATAACGGTCAGGGAGAGAAGATAAAACTATCTGGAAGACCAGCACAGCTGCACTGATGAGAAGAAAAATACTGGGCTGAAACAAGTACTTTAAACAAGCCCAAAAGGGAAAAATAGGGCCAACAATGTAAGTATGGTGAGCATTGGAGCTTCCAGAAAATACTCAGCTGTGTTGTGATGTCACAAGAAGGCCTCTTAATTCTCCTATTGTGTAGAAAATGCTGAAAACAGGAGGTAACGGGTCACATGACAATAGGCAGCCACCTTGGATTTGGTTTCTGTAATAATATTAAAAGAATCATTCTCTACCATTGATTGGGGCCAGCTGGTAAATCTCAAATAACGCCCTGGATTCTACTTTCCAGAAAGTTCTGGAAGTATTGGGAAAAGATAAGCCATGCCTGGTGGTTCATTTGACTAATGCATCCATTCCTGTAATTGTGTGTGACCTCATGGGCACAGGTTTGAATCCCAACTGGCTCAATCATCCTTTTCAGGGTTGAGCGTGCAAAGCGCTCTGTCCCTGTTTTAATCTCTCTGTGGGTTTTTAACCACGCCCATGTTACGCCCATCAGTTTGGTTGGTTTGTGGGCTTGCATTTTAAAATTTGCTTGATTTCATCACTAAAAGGCATGCACACGTCATGCCTTTTCCGGTGTTTAGCCCTCCTCGAGTGCACTGGTCAACTACTGAAAACATGCCAGGCTCCAACTTTTCCGTATGGTTTCTGGACTACTTTTTTTCTTTATTTCATAGGCAGAATGAACTCGCTGAGCAGTAGTCGATCGCTTTGCATGACATCGACCCTGCTGCATAGATAGTTGCACTTTTGCCGGTTACATGGATAATTGCTCTTTTGCCGATACATTTCACTGTGAGCGAACTTCTGTTTCCTTTTGTGTGTGTGCTTCACGCTCATGGCAGCCGTCGGCTCGCTTATGTGAAACTGTTTTACTTTTCATTTTTACAGATTGTCAGGGTTTTTGGTTTTAAAAATCTGGTCACTCTACTCGGGATGAAGGTTTGGCCACGATCGAAAGACAGCTTCAAGAGATATTAATTGTTCTGCACAGTCAGGGGGTTTACACCTTCACAGCTGTCAGACCCCGATCTCCGTTTGTCACAGCCATAGATAGGCTGCATGGACGCACAGGTTCCACAAAGAAGGCACACACGCAGTTGAACTGAAAACAGCGGCATCTGTTACAGTAACAGCATTCACAGCTGCTTGCCCTCAATCAAGCCTTTTTGGTGTGGATGGGAGCCTCAGGTGACTCTTTGGAAAGGAAAACGAAATTAAATTACCAGTAGAAATATGTAAACACACACACACATTTCAGGAAACAACCTGTATAATCTGGCAGCACTTGTTATGAACATGTCTGGAGTGCAGTTGCGCGCGAACACAGAACACATTTAATGAAATAACACCTGTATAGTCCTGTGGTACCTGTTATGAACATGCCTAGAATGTAGGTGCGCACACACACACACACAGTTCCTGAAATAACCCATGCATAATCCTGCAGTACATGTGAGAAACATGACTAGAATGTAAGTGTGCACGCACAAACACATACAGATTTCATGAAATAACTCCTGAAGTACATTTTATAAACATGCCTAGAATGCAGGTGTGCGTGTGCAAACCCACCCATTTCATTAAATACCCCTTGTATAATTCTGTAGTGGGTGTTATAAACATGTCTGCAATGTAGGTGTGCACACACAGATTTCATTAAATAACCCCTGTATAATCTTGAAGTACATGTTATAAACGTGCATAGAATGTTGGTGTGCACACACACAATCACACCCATTTCATGAAATAACCCTTGTATGAACATGCCTACGATGTACGTGTGCACACACATTTCATGAAATAACCCCTGTATAATCCCTCAATACGTGTTATAAACATGCCTAGAATGTATTTTTGCACACACACACTTTATAACATAACCCATGTACAATCCTGCAACACATGTTATAAACATACTAAGAAATTGGTACTTCCCTGTGACCCAGTCAGCAACGGTCGAACATTCTTACTCCAAAGGTTTCTCATTGAAAAATCTACCCCCGGAGTCAACTCATTTCACTTACAATTCATAGAAAATTCCAGCTATGCTATTGGTTTTGTCTTATTTACACGTTTTATTGTATTCAGAAAATTATGCCTGTAGAATATGATTAGTGCCGAAAGACAAATCAGGTAGTTGGCAGAGAATGCGCCAGCACAATTGAAAAGAAATCTGTAAAAACTGTTTAAAAAGTCTTAATACGACAAAAAGCGTATGTTTCAAACGGGGGGGGGGGGGGGGGGGGATGGGTGGAGTGGATGCCACTTTCTTTCACCATGTATTCAAACATGAGATGTTTTCAGTCAAGCCCAGTTCACGTCAATAATTTTGAAACCCCAAAATGAGTTATTTTGAGTGTGAGTAATTTTAAACTATAGGGAGCTTGCGGAAACATGCCATGAAAATCAGACCAGTATGTCTTGCCTTTGAAAGGGGTTGCTGACATTTTGTCGTTCCTAGTGCTTTTTGCAGGTTCTCAACAACATTAGAAAACACAAAAAGCTCAAATAGACAGCCTCAGGGTGATGATCTATATGCACAAATGTGTCACTACGCATGTGCATGTATGTGTCATGAGCCTGCACTGGTCCCAGGCTCAGATGTGTATGCACACATGATGTGCACATAGCATGCTGATGCTGTAGTGGCCATTTTTAGGTTGAGCGTCCAAGCGCTTTGACCTGTTGTAAGTATTGTGGGCTTTTAACCACACCCACCTCACGCACATCACTTTCATTCGTTCGTGGGCTTGTCTTTCAAAAATCTTTTATTATCAGTTGTAAATGCTTTACATTTGTCCCTGCTTGGGGCAGTTTTGTTACCGCCTTGAAGACTGACCCTGTTACATGGATAATTGCACGACTGCCCATATGTTTGACTGTGAGCAAACTTATTTTTTCTTTTGTGTCTCTCCTTCGTGCTCATGCTCATGGCAGGCATGGCGTTTTGAATCGTCTCGCTTATGTCACTTAGGGGCCAGATGTACAAAACTTTTCGAACATTGCAAACAGCGAATTTCGCTGTTTGCGATGTGCAAAAAACGTACATCGCGATGCCCAATCCCTGTTTTGCGAGTCGCAATTAGGAAGGGGTGTTCCCCTTCCTAATTGCGAGTCGCAGCGCGATGCTGTATTGTTTTGTGACCGCGAACGTGGTCGCAAAGCAATCACAGTTACCACCAGTGTCACACTGGTGGTAACCCATTTGCAAAAGGGAATTTGTGAATGGCATGGAAAACATTTTTTCAGAGCAGGCAGTGGTCCTATGGACCACTGCCTGCTCTGAAAAAATGAAACGAAAACGTTTCATTTTTTCATTTTGTAATGCATCTCGTTTTCCTTTAAGGAAAACGGGCTGCATTACAAAAACAAAAAAGAACTGCTTTATTTAAAAGCAGTCACAGACATGGTGGTCTGCTGTCTCCAGCAAGCCACCATCCCTGTGAGTGCCGCCACTCATAAGGGGGTCGCAAATTTTGACCCACCTCATTAATATTAATGAGGTGGGCCTTGGCGACCCCCTTGCGAGTCGCAGTTGGTGTCAGGGACACCATCCTAGATGCTGGATTGCGACTTGCAAATTATGAGTCGGTCTGACTCGCTATTTGTGAGTCGCAATCCAGATTTTTTGTACATGTGGCCCTTAATGTTTTACTTTTCATTTTCAATGTATATGGCTAGAAATGTCCAATTAGGAATTTACAACATCAATAGCTCTAACTGGAGCAAATGCGACACCCGTTGCATTGCAAATGCTTTTTTAGGTTTGTTGCTGTGAATGCCACTCGCCAATTCCCTTGGAGATACTAGAATAAGGGGGTCATGCATATTTTGTGTAACTGTTGGTGCTGTGAGTGAGGAATGAAAGTGTCATAAATGTAATTAACCTTTCTCCTCGCAATAATGTGCCATCTAATATTTTCAGCGGTGGCACTTTTAAAACTCGTTTTATTTTATCACCAGCCACGTACTTTAAAGGTCTCTGTGTTGTCAGAATAAATATCGCTGCTGTGGCTAATTGTAATTAGTCTTAATGCATGGGACGGGTTTTCTGGTGAAAAATCTAAACACAAGTCTTCTTATTACAAACCCAAGTAAAGTTCCTAAGACAAACAATTTGTGGATAAAGCTGAACACCAAAATCAGACAAACACTTAATTAGTAATGGTTTTTCAGCATTAAAAACATATTAACTCAGTTAAAATCAGCAACATATCACAAGTTAAATTGACAACATCTGAAAATCCATATTTATACATTTTTAATCTTCCACTGATCCATTCATTTAATAATGTATTCATAAGCATAGCTGACAAATGGACGAAATCATATCACCCTCTGCCAGTTTTCGTTTTTTTAGCCAACAGCAGTTTTCAAAATCAAAAATAAAAGTCCCACAATGCAGGCATAAACATGGGCTTTAATGTCCCAGCATGCAAAATGATTTTGTAAGCTACATTGGTTTGCCTGAATGTGAGTCGAGGGCCTTTGCTTCTGTGTGTTGCTTGCATGATTATATGTGTGTGTTGTCTGTATGGTTAGGTGTGTTGGACTGGTTAGCAGTGAACTTGTAACAGTTTTCTTTCCTTGAATATCTGTGTGTGTCCTTGTATGTTGTGCACTTCTGTTTGTAGAAGATACAAACGTTGTTCCTTGGAGGGCTTTTCCCCATGAAAATTTCATTGTAGTGCAGGAAGATGTTCAAGGGGGAGAAAACTGAAATAACACAATTTTAGATTAAAAATCATGAGTCTCACGCCTAAATCAGGATTGCTGGCTTGAAGCTCCCTATTAATTCTTCAGAAACTCCAGAAAATACAGCACACAGTAGTCAGAAAGCTATTGAATCTGCCAATTTTGACTTGTATCGCACCAGCCGTTACATCATTAGATTGGTTGCCTGTGGCTCAACCCATCACCTTCAAAGCAGTGTGCATTGCAAATCAGCAGTTGATGGAACTGAACACATATGGGAAAGACGGAGGAATAGAAAAACAAAAAAGTGTTACAATGAGAGAAAGCAGAAGGCTGCAAGAGTGAGTTGAAGGGTAGGGAGTGCCTGTAAATGGATTGAAGAGGCCCGAGAGGGCTTCAGGATTACTCTGCATCAGTATTCCGTGTTCGCACATTTAATTGCAGCAGCCGCTTGTTTAACTGGAGGACTTTGGGCACCAGCACGTCTTTATTTACAAATTAAACACTGGCTGAAATACAGCCACCATGGCAGTAGCACAAGAAAACTGGAGAGGAAGAATAAGGGAGGAGGCGAGGAGAGAGGCAGTGGGATGGGAGCAGGTTTTATAGCTTTTTTCTGTGATAGGCAGATGTAGGTACGGTGAAGATGGATTAGCTGCACCCCTTGGTTGTATCAAAGATCCTGTGACATGAGGTAGGGAAATTTGGTGTAGATCTGTTTGACAAGGGGGTGGCAATGGCAAAATCTTAACTGGTTGTTTCATAAGAGTGCATGCGTTGTGGTTAGTTGAAACTAAGAGCTAATCTGTCTGGGACATGTGGTGGTAGCTCATCTCTTGGCTAAGTGATAGGTTGGGGGTTGGGGTGACCTATCAGAGTTACCATGTCCGATGAGTAACTGACTGCTGAGGACAGAGGAAAAATGCTGAGATGGTTTTTAACCCTGTTATGATGGACTGATTGGTACAGTTAGCATTATAGGAGAACTCAATATCCCTTCGGGAATCTGTCCATTGTTACAGAGAACAAAGGATGCCTAGGGATAATTACTGCAAGCAAGCTCAGTTGAATTAAAAAAATATCTTAGGTGGCTCGCAGAACAACCGTATACACTTGTATTCTTTGCTAGCCAATGGCAATCAAAATTTTTAGGTTGAACGCGCAAGCGCTCTGACCTGCTGTAATCTATCTGTTAGCTTTTAACCACTCCCTCCTCACACCAAACACACACACTTGTTCATGGGTTTGCCTTTCAAACATCCTTTGTTATCATTGGTAAATGCTTTACGTTTGTCCCTCCTTGGGGTGGTTTGGTTACAATCTTGGACATCAACCCTGTTACATGGATGATTGCACGTTTGCCGATACGTTTGACTGGGAGCGAACTTCTTTTTCCTTTTGTGTCTCTCCTTCGTGCTGATGCTCATGGCAGCCATGGCACTTTGAATCGGCTCGCTTATATCAACTGTTTTACTTTTCGTTTTCAATTTAAGTGGCAAGAAAAGTCCAGTTTGGACTTGCGCGTTCAACCTAAAAATTTTGATTTGCCATTGGCCATTGGCATGGCTCTTTCCTCGATAGCCTTAGTCTTGCATCTTGGCTTACCCTTTTCTTCTTAGTAAGCGTTTCTGCTGTGACTGTTTTGCTGAGGGGGGCTCTTGGTTTCTCATCTTTTTCCCTTTTTTTTTCACCTTCTACCTTAGCGCTTCAATGCTCTTTGTGAGTCGGAATGCACTTTATAAATACGATATACATTCATACATACATACATACCATGCCACCCCAGTTTTGACCCAGCTATATGCAAATCAGTCTTGACCCTGTTCCCCATGGGAACAGTCTAGCCCGAACTACCAGGCCAGGTCCTCCCTGGATCGGAAACAAGCAACCTAGGACCGGTTTCAGGGTATCATGCTTCATCAGCTAGGGTAGCTTGAATCCAATGGCGCAGGGAGCAAGGGACCCACGTCTGGGCATACCTGGCTGGCTGATGAAGGGTGATACCTTGAAACCGGTCCCAGGATGCTTGTTTCTTGTCCAGGGAGGACCTTGCCTAGCAGTTCGGGCTGGACTGTTCCCAAGGGGAACATAGTCAAGACTGATTTGCATATGGCTGGGTCTAAACTGGGTTGTCGTGGCGAGCAAAATAGTGATGGATTAAACCCAGATCTGTGCCTGGGGGGGAGTGTTTGAAAAGTATCAACACTCTGTCCATCATTTTATTTTGTTTTGTGATGTTGCTTTGTGCGCCCTAAGTGGCAGGGGTATGCCCAGACGTGGGTCCCTTGCTCCCTGCGCCATTGGATTCAAGCTAGCCTGGCTGATGAAGGGTGAAACCTTGAAACCGGTCCCATGATGCTTGTTTCTTGTCCAGGGAGGACCTGGCCTAGGAGTTCGGGCTGGACTGTTCCCATAGGGAACAGGGTCAAGACTGATTTGCATATGGCTGGATCTAAACTGGGGTGACGGATTAAACCCAAATCTGTGCCTGAGGGTGAGTGTTTGAAAAGTTTCAACACTCTGTCCATCATTTTATATTGTTTTGTGATGTTGCTTGGAAAGAGAAGGACAGAAGATATCTGCATCAAAGGCAGACATATTGATGATTCTGCGAAAATACCGAAAATGTAGTCTCGGCCTATGTCTTTGCATCACTTCCTAATGGTTAGAAACTGTTTCGTAGTAGTGTATTATATAAATATCCTTACTCTTATCTTTGCTGTGTTAATCAGCTAAGGTATTCTGGAAGAATTTAATAGTAATATGGATTAATTTGATAATGATTTTGTTTGATAAAATGCAGGCAAGCCTTAAGTTCCATGTTTTGTTAATTATTGGCATTCTGCAAAACATTTTTAAATATTTTTAGGCATTTGTGGTACTGTGCCAAGTTTGACAGCTTCTCTAAGTAATTATGAAAGAAGAGGTTGAGAAGCTCCTATGTTAGTGGGAACATGCTTGTTATAAAAATTAATTTATTTTTGATTTATAAGAACATTTTTCAAATTAATCATAATTCATTCCTGGTGTGAGTCAAGCAAGGTGGGAAGACATGTATAATTTCGAACAGTGTTATAAATCACACTGCATGGTGGGAGCTCACAAAAATGTACACTCTCACTCTCCCTAACCATACGTTTCAAGTGCCCAGGTTTCCAACTGATTCTGAGTGAATGGACGGACATGTACTAAATACACCATCTTAATACTGGTAGTATGCAGAGTATCTAGCATTACTGTTTGATGAGAGTGCATCCAAACCGTATTATCATTTTTTAGATCAAGGTAGGCACTGTTAGAAATGGGGTCTCTAGTTGTCCGTGGTATGCCCCCCATCCAAGTAAGGACCCTCACTCTAGTCAAGGTAAGGGAGCCACGCAGTTAAAATAGCCCCTGCTCACCCCCTTTGTAGCTTGGCTCAAGCAGTCTGGCTTATCTCAGCAGCAATTTGTAAAGTATTTGTACACACAGAAACAGTGAAAACACAACAAAAATACTTCACACCAGTTTGGCAAAATAGCCAATATTTACCTGAATAAAACCAGACTAAAATGACAAAAATCCAACGTACACCCAAAAAGATATCACTTTTCAAGGGTATAAAATGAGTCTTAATCCACAGAAATCAATCAATGTATCCTTTTAACACACAGTACCTGGGGTGCATCAAAAACAAAGACGACGCAGGCCACAGGGGAGGTGAGGCGCCAGAAAAGCAAAGCGATGCGTTGGCTCCTTACTACGCAGGGGAGGTGATGTGTCGGCTCCTTACTGGCAGTGGAGGTGATGCGTTGGTTCCTTACTGGCAGGAGAGACAATGCATCGATTTCTGGTCATGCAGCCTCGGTTCCTTCCTGCAGTGCGGGGTCCATGATAAAGTGACACCCAGGGACGATGTGCGGAAAATCCAGACGTGCTGTGATGATGAAACTGAGATGGAACAGGCGCTGCGTCGATCCCACAGGCGCTACATCAATTCTTTCATCACAAGGCAGGCCCTGCGTGGATTGTTTCAGCCACAAGGCAGGCATTGCATCGATTTTCAGCTGCTATGCTCCAATGCATGGATTTTCTTCCTCAGGACACCAATTTCCACTTCCACCGGCCCTGGAACTGGATTTGTCACAACTTGGCAAGTCAGGACTCTCAGCCCAGGTCCTGGCAGATGTAGTCTTTGATGTCCCTGAGACTTCTTAACAGGAGGCAAGCTGAGTTCAAGTCCTTGGAGATCCTTGGAAAGCAGGATGTAGAAAGCAAAGTCCAGTCATTTCACTCCCAGGACAGAATCAGCAAGCAGCAGGCCAGCACAGCAAAGCAGCAGGCAGAGTGGCAGTCCTTCCTACAACATCCAGGTCTTCTTCCTGGCAGAATGTCCTCAGTCCAGAAGTGTTCTAAAGTTGTGGTCTCATAGGTCCAGTACTTAAACTCATTTCTGCCTTTTATGTAGGCAAACTTCAAAGGAAAGTTTTTGTAGTGCACAAGACCCTGACTTTCCTGCCCTGGCTCCAGACACAATCTAGGGTGTTGGAGATTGCGTTGTGTAAAGACAGCTACAGCACTAATCAGGTGCATGTGCCAGCTCCTCCCACACTCTAGCCCAGGAAGACCCAGGAGGAAATGCAGGGCACACCTCAGTTCCCTTTGTATGATTGTCCAGAGTAAGTTCATAAACAGCCCAACTGTCATCCTGACACAGACGTGTATTCCAGCAGACAGGCTGAGGCACAGTATGGTTAAGCAAGAAAATGCCATTTTCTAAAAGTGGCATTTTCAAAATGACAATCTAAAAACCAACTTCACCTAAAGATGTATTTTTAAATTGTGAGTTCAGAGACCTCAAACTCCACATGTCTATCTGCTCCCAATGAAAAGTTCCACCTAAAAGATATTTCAAGGCAATCCCCATGTCACCCAATGGGAGAGATAGGCCTTGCAATAGAGAAAAACGAATTTAGCAGTATTTCACTATCAGGATATGCAATACTCATAAGTGCATGTCCTACCTCTTACATTTCACGGAACCCTGCTCATGTGCCTGTCTTGGGCCTACCTTAGGGGTGACTTACATGTAGTAAAAGAGATGGTTTGGGCCCGGTAAGTGGGTGCACCTGCCAGGTCAAAATGGCAGTTTAAAACTGCACACACAGACACTGCAGTGGCAGCTCTGAGACTTGTTTCTAGGGCTGCTCCTGTGAGTGGCACAATCAGTGCCGCAGGCCCAATAGTAGCATTCGATTTACAGGCCCGGGGCACACAGGGTGCAATATACTAGGGACTTACTAGCAAATCAAATATGCCAATCATGGGTAAACCAATCACCAATACAATTTAGACAGAAAGCACTTGCACTTTAGCACTGGTCAGCAGTGGTAAAGTGCCAGAGTCCTAAGGCCAACAAAAACAGGTCAGAAAAAACAGGAGTAAGAAGGCAAAACGTTTAGGGATAACCCTGCAAAAAAGGCCATTTCCAACAGACAAATTTTATTTGATTAGCACCCACAGTGAAAGACCATACGCACCCCATATAAGCACTACACTTTGGCTGCAACTGAAGGCTGGGGTCATGTTCAGCTGGGCAATGTCTGTTCTACTCAGCTACAACTGACATTGTCTACAGCTCATGGCCAAAGGCCATATTTGGAATATCACAGTGTGCATCAGACATCAGAGAATGCACTTTACAATGAAAACCCAAATTGATAGATTCTGTACAGCAGTGCAAGTTTTATCTTTGTTAAAAAGTGCCTGACAGCCTGAAAAAAGAAATTAAAACCCAGCTCTTAGGAATGAACGTTGAATAACAGCTTTTCTTATGCCAAGAAAGAAAAATGTGTTTGCAAAAATCTGCATTGAATAGTGAATGTACTTTAATGGGTAGGTAGGCTAGGTCACATCCAACTCTCTATTAGTTAGTGAAAATTGCAAGAGGGCACAATCCTTTCTTTTTGTGCTAATTGCATATGAATAGTCCCTGAATGGGACTAGATAATGTTGGACAATTCACAAAGGCTGTAAGAGAATGTTAAACAGCACTATAGAAGTACACCTTTGTAAATCGGCCCCATTTTTCCTTCCTATTCTTCCTCATTTTTAGTAAGCTATCAAGGTTTAAAGGCAGATTCAGGAAATGTTGGATAATTATTTACTTTTATTTGAAGGTCCAGATTGTGCTTTAATAAAATTGGACTTTGGTGACGCGGGAATGAAGGTTTTACATTTATTAGCGCATAAACATAGTATTGCAATAATCATGTGTGACTCTAACCGAACTAATAAAGATTGTACGGGGACAAAATGTGCCCTCAGAGTAGTTTGCCATCATTTATAAGCGTGCTTTATATAACGTGGTGTATTAGAAATGTACTAATCCGACATAATCGTAAAAGTGTGCCATGATTTGCTCGTTTAAAATGCACTAGCTTAGCCTAACTTTAGTAGAGGCTTCGGCCTAGTTGCTTTGTCTCACGGTTTCGATGCTCGTATTTTTCCACTGTGCTGAATAAACGTGTATTCTTGCTTGAAGCTGTATTTTTCCAGTGGGCTCGGTTCACATGCTTATCTTAAGGTTCCATGCCAGCAAGGCATCTTCTTTTTCTCTCCAAGGTCAATCTGCAGGTGCGGACAATGGAAGCTCTGAGAGTGAGCTAATTGACATAAAATGTTGCAACTTGCGTACCCGACTCCAAGGATAATGTATGCTTAAGTAAAAGCTTGTAAACTGTTGTTTTTGATTGGTCAATCTAAAGCTAACCTATGAACCCTCCAATGGAAGACCCTACTGGATTTGAACTGTTGTCTATAAAAATCAGGTGCACGAGGAGAAAAGAGGCTTTTGCACCCATCGAGCCATCTTGCTGCGACGCCATTTTGACTGCGATCCTGATGCTTTCTCTAATCGAGAGAAAGAGATTCTTGCCCTAGAGACTTTAACTTTGATTCGTCCCTTGCATGAAGTAATTGTCCTTAGTCTTGCCGCCGTGAGGCAATTGCCCCGTCCACCCTACCCTTTGCCCCGTCCCAATGCCGATCGAACTTGGTACCTGCGAGACAAAGACTTCCTTGAATGCTGATTGAAGTTGGTAAATATGAAAAGAGATAAATGTACAATTGCATTGTGTTTTCTTTTTAGGTAACCAACTGCTGATTTTGATTAGTGCCCTAGTTAGAAGTTTTCCAAATTAATGTTGCTAAATTGTTTTGCATGAAGTCCCACATGCTGATGCTAATTTGAGGTTAGGTGAGGATTCATTGTCGCACGATGCAATTTGAGACCTTGTTATGCTGATCAATGTATGCAATTAGTTCATTACAGATTATTGTTTTAGTAGTTTGCGTTGCCATTATAGAAGGCATTGTTGTTCAAATGCTGCATAGATTACATCTCTTCCGTAGACATGGACAGATATTAATGTTCATTTACATTTATCATTTGGTGTTGAGACACATTTACATTGTGCTAGCTTTGTTAATATAGGGAAATAAATTGACTAACTTTGCATAAAACTGGTGTGGTTATTCGCGGCCGAAAGGTCACGGTCTCGCCGAAATAATGTCTGGATTAATTGTGAGGTGTTATGTTGTTCGTGATGTTGCTTATGTTCGTTATTGATTAATGATTATCGATTATTGAATTGACAAGATTGATCTTCTCTCGAGTAAGGAGAGTCCCACTTGGTCAAAAGATTCATCGACCTAAAGAGCGTCCAAAACACAGGTAAATTGTTAATACGGAACGCTCTATCAGTAGATGGTAGCAGAGGACGGTTTACACCCTTTGGGACCCCTACTCAAAAAAAGTACATGGTGTTAGATTAGCGGTTTCGCCCTTTGGGACCGGTTCGAGAGGTTAAATTGGATTTTTCTTTGGTAAAACAGATTGACAGAATGATGATGGGCTAGGTCCACCACGACTTTCCCGGGATCTCGGAGCTTGCGAATGGAGAGAATGGAGGTGTGAGATCAGCGTTGACGGTACTAGTGATGGTATGAGTGAAGTTAGGGTTTTGCGCTTGCACAGCTTATTGCCGCAGATTGTGTGAAAAGGTTGCGAGGGATTTTTTTATTTTTTATTTTTTTCTCTTTTTAGAGGATAGCGGAGGTGCGACTCCGAGTGTAGAAATAGGGAAGTCGTCGAACTTCATAGAGGGTAGCGGAGGTGCGACTCCGAGTGTGAGAGTAGGGAAGTCGTCGAACTTCATGTGCGTCTGGCGCTTTGTGCAGGAAAAAGGTCCACGTGGTTGTTGTTGTTGAGACGGGCCCTGCGAGGTCAAGAGACTCCGGAGTATGTTGATCCATGTTGTGGTCTGGTCGGTTTAGTAGGTTGATCGGGCGTGGTCAACGAGTCGGTACGTGTGTTAAGGGAGTGAAAGAAACTTCGGGCTTTGACAAAATTCTAAGTGCACTAGAATAGATCATTGTCAAGTTGAGAGTAGGTCTGCGGGTCAGATTTGCTTGCGAATGTGGGGACCGAGAAAGATCGAATAGCGGCCGAGGCTAGTGAAAAATCCCTAAGGTCCTGAAGCGATTGTGTTACCCTTCCTGTAGTAAGATCTGTTTTCTTATTATTTTGGTTGCTCGCAATACATGCTAAGTTGTTACGAGAGGAGCTGAGTGAAGGGGGACAAGCCGCGAGGCTTTGTCAGCCGCAGTGTGTGTGAGTGTGACGTCACTAGGAGCCGCGCTGGGATAGGTTGGTTGTAGAGACGGGTCGCGCACGGACTGGACGCAGTCTGTGGGACTCGGTTGGAAGGGGAAAGGCGAGTGAAGAGTATTCCGGGAATAAAGTCACCCTATTGATTACAACTTTTGTGAAATAAAGACGAGAAAATGAAGTTCTTAAAAGCATTTAAGAGTGCGATGAAGGGAGAGTCTTACATTAAGGCGAGCGTAGGAGAGGAGACGCCGCCCGAAGGCACACCAGCTTACATTGTAATGGAGGAAAGGGGAGTAGCTCCGTGCCTTTGGCTAAAGCAATGGCACAAGTTGACAGAGAAACATGGGAGCGTAGCGTTCCCGATCCATGGGACATTCAATATAAGGATTTTAGAGAATTTGAGATTTGCGATGTACGACATGAAGGTACCTCCAAGGCCAGCACAGTTTGAGGCTCTGGCGATTTGGGAGCTAATGGCTAGACAGCAGCAGCAAAAGAAGTTTGAGACTAGGATAAGAAAGGTAGAAAAGACACTAGCGGATGCTAGGTGGGACAATGCGCAGAAAGTGTGGAGGTCAGATGTATTGCAAGGGATAAAATTGTTCCCCGCAATTGCTAAGGAGGAAGAGGCGACAGGCAAGAAAGCTACCTGTAAGACCGACAAAAGATGTTCCAAAGATAGAGAGGATGAGTCAGAGGATGAGGAGTTCATCATGCAGTTGCTGAACGATCGTCCACCACCTGACGCAGAGAATGAACAAGGTCCAAGTACCAGTTCTGCCCCTCCAGCACAGGTACAGGATAATGGAACCCCGAGTTCAGAAACGACATCGGGATCCAAGGACCCGAGTCTACTGTTCACCCCGCAGATACCGCAGGTTAGGAGAATATACCCAGATGTGCCCGTGTTGAAACCAGCAGAGAGTTATCAGCCGCAGGTCCCAAGGTACTACAGCAGTGATCCCGGTGCGGGAATGGTTCTAGACCCCACCGTAATGGGAATGCAGAACGGTCACAACCCTACGTTAGCACAAGCTGAATCAACCCAGCTCCTGATGCCTCAAAAGCAGATGCAAGGGGGAATTGCACATGCTCAAATGACGGGGAGTCAAATGGGCATGCCGGCAATGATGACCCAGGGTGTGGGGATGAGCATGCCTCAGAGCATGGGGAATGGACAGAACCCAGATGCGATATCACTACCCATAACTGTAGGTCCACCGGTACCTTTGTACGTTCAACCTGCTAACACAGGTACGAGCGGCCAGGGATCATTGATGCAGGGCGGGATGGATAGGAGGTGTATAGAGAACTCTCCAGGGATAACTCCGATAGCGGCTCAGTCAACCGGATCAGGATCATTGATGGAGTTTAGCCCAATGTGCGCTCAGTCAACAGTGGTGAGGTCGAGTCCCCCGCTGGTGATACCGCTATCATCACAAACTGAGAAGTTGCCGCAAATATCAATGGCAGTCGATGTGAATGCTACACTGATGGGGTTAAATGCGCAACAGCTGACGCAGTGGTTCAACAGTCTAAACTCTACACAAAGTCCAGTCAGTGGAAAGGGAGAGGACCACCTGAATAGGGTCAGGTTGAACATGGAAGCAGGAGAATTGGTGGAAGGGACTATGGGTGTGAATAGGTTAGAGTCCTATACAGAGGAAGAGCTAAGGTATCTGTGTCCCAGGATTACGAGGGAGGTGAATAAGATACATAGAAGGTTGCAGGAAATAGCCGATAAGAACGGGGTTGAGATAGACAAAACAAAACACTTGAGCAGAAGCTATAGATTGGATTTTGGGACCGCAGATTTCAAACACATGAGGTCAGCAGGCATGAAAACGCACCTTAGAGAGTTACTGCAGAGTGCGCAAGTATGGAGCTGTCTAGACAAATGGGAGAGCAAATGGGTAAAGAGAAAGGAAAAGAAAAAGGACAGTGTTCCAGAGAACAATGAGAAGAGACGACAGAGCAGTGAAGCAGTAACTATGTTACCAATGAGGGAGACGGCAGGGGGAAAGTTGATACATGTACCGTGGCACAGAAGCGACATTCAGTCCTTTACAGACGATTTTCCCAAGCTGAGAGAGAAGCCGATTGAATGGTATCAGCAGACTGATAGGTTTGTGAAGTTGGCAAAGTGTCTTTGGGAAGATCTGAACACCCTGTTTGAGATTGTGGTTCTGGCGGATTTGTGGGAGGACTGCAAGAGGGCTGTAGGTTGGCCGACTAGTGAACCAGAAAGAGACAGGAACACAGGTGCACCGTCACCTATGGTAATGAGTTTGTACTATAAGGTGACTGAGCACTTGAAGACAAAGGTTCCTGCGAAAAATGTGGATTGGCAGAAGATTGATCGGACAGCCCAAGAGGCTAAAGAGTCGATTCACAGTTACTATGAGAGGTTGTTGAAGGCGTTCAAGAACTACAGTGGCACAGAATCAATAGAGGCGAAGGACATGCTTCATTTTGTGTTCAGATTTGTGGAAGGGCTGAGACCAGAGATAAGTCAGATGATAAAGTCGCATTTGATTTGTTGGCAGTCGAAACCGATTGATGAAGTGTTGACGTACGCGAAATACTGTAGCGACGAAATCGAAGTAAAGCAGAAAAGGTTGAAGGAGAAGGTGATGGTGATGCAACTTAAGGCAGCTCAGACAGGTTTGCAAGGGTTCTCACAGCAGATACCGCAACAGCAGCCGCAGTTACAGGGAAACATGGCGTTTCAGCCACAGGCGAGAGGCAGAGGCATGGGAGGTTTTGTGAATAATGGTCCGGATTTGAACACTGTTGTGACTGGTGTGCAGGCGATGAAAAAGGTGATGCCGTGTCACGCGTGCGGGATCGTCGGACATTGGAAACGCGAGTGTCCGATGTTGGTGCAGGAAGGTGCAGGTGTTGGTCAGCAGAACAATGATGTCAATGCATTACAGACAATGAGAGGACCGAAAATGAAAGGTCCGAACCCAAATTTTCAAACCATAAACCAGCTGCAAGGATTACAGCCCATGCAGCCGCAACAGATGCAGATGCCCCGTATGCAGATAACGCAGATGCAGCCAATGCAACAGCAGTTTCCCATGGTACCTAATCAACCAATGCAAATACCCTTAGCACCAATGAATCAGCAGCAAGTGATGGTTCCTCCACAGGTCTCGGGTCAAGTGATGAGTACAAATAGCGCAGTGCAACAGTTCCCATTACACAGTGAGAATGGAATAAACGATGCATGGGAGAGTGAAAGTTCAGAAGAGGAGGGAAATTGTGTGCTTGCAGCATCTTTGGAAGTTGATCAGAAGGGTCGTATGTGGAAGGAAGAGTGATGGGTTATCGTGTCTCCTTCTTGGTTGACACGGGGGCCACACGCTCCACTGTCAGGAGTATTGAAGTACCAAACTTGCCCCTTTCAGGGAAAACGGTTCAAGTGGTGGGAGTAGCGAACAGGCACCTGACGAACCCAATAACAGATCCGGTACCAGTCAGCATTGGTAACTATCAAGGGTCACACAATTTTGTGGTCTGTGACTCAAGCCCAGTAGCACTGTTAGGAAGAGACCTATTGTGCAGATTGGGATGCTCGATCACGTGTTCGAACAATGGAATTACAATAGAGACGAACAGTGATGGGGAAGAGGAGGACAGTGAAGAAGAGGACAGGATAGAGACTGTCGATGAAGCGTATCCCTTGATTAACCTTTTCCCGATGATAACTGAAGAGGATATTCCAGCTGAATTAAGGGAAACAGTGGGAAAAGAGGTGTGGGATATGACAGGAAAGGAGGTGGGATTGGTGAAAGGAGTGGAACCAGTGAAGGTGACCGTAAAACCCAATGCAGTATTTCCCCAGACCCCACAATACCACATGGCACAAGACACCCTCATGAAAGTTGCCCAACTAATTGACGAGTTTGTGAAACAGGGAGTACTGAAAGAAGTGTTAAGCAGTCCATGTAATTCACCAATCATGGGACTGATAAAGCCGAGTGGAAAGGTTCGACTTGTGCAGGACTTGAGAAAGATAAATGACATTGTGGTTAAATGCTGCCCCGTAGTACCGAATCCAGCTGTGATAATGTTTCAAATTCCTTGTGATGCTGAATGGTTCTCAGTCATCGACTTGTCACAAGCATTCTTCTCGGTGCCTCTTCATGAGGACAGCCAATTTCTCTTCTGTTTCAAATTCCTAGACAGAGTTTACAGTTGGTGCAGAATTCCTGAAGGGTTTTCTGAGTCACCATCGATTTTCAATCAGATCCTGAAGAAAGACTTGGAAGCATTAAAATTGCCATTCGAGTCAACACTCGTGCAGTACATTGATGACTTACTGGTCGCATCCAAGACAGAAAGTGACTGCACAGCCGATACCATTGCCCTACTGAACCATTTGGGAGGGAATGGACACAAGGTGTCTCCTTCGAAATTACAGTTCTGTCAGAAGAAAGTGAAATACTTAGGTCACCAAATAGAGAAAGGGTCACGGAGAATAATGAAGGAGAGAATCACGAGCATACTTCAGATGAGTCCACCAAAGACGAGAAGGGAGGTGAGGAAGTTTTTGGGAATGGTGAGCTACTGTCGTCAGTGGATTCCCAACTTCTCGGCTCTAGCAAAGCCTTTGCTGAAGCTGACCCAGAAGGATGCGTTGGATGCGATTGAGCTGAAAGGAGATGAGATGGATGCTTTTATTGAATTAAAGGAGTACATGTGTAGGGCTCCAGCTTTAGGTATGCCTGACTACACGAAGCCCTTCACATTGTTTTGTCATGAACGTGATGCATGTTCTTTGTCTGTCTTGACGCAGGCCCATGGTGGCATAAACAGACCAGTAGCATATTTTTCAGCTACTTTGGATCCGGTCGCAGCAGCACTGCCAGGGTGCTTGCGCGCCGTAGCAGCAGTTGGTATCAGCCTCACTCAGAGTGAAGGAATAGTGATGGGACATCCAGTAACAGTCATGGTCCCTCACTCAGTTGAAATTCTTTTGACCCGCTCCCGAACGCAACACATGACTGGAGCAAGGCTTACCAGGTATGAAACGATAATTCTGGGCTCACCGAATGTGCAGCTGAAAAGGTGCACTACGTTGAATCCAGCAACCTTGCTGCCCGGTGAAAATGCTGAAATTGAGAACGCTGAGGATGTCGAGCACGACTGTCTTCAGGTGACTGAATTTTGCACAAAACCACGACCTGACATCCGAGATACTAAGCTTGATGAAAATGATCAAATTGTTTTTGTTGATGGGTCGTGTTTAAGAGATGCAATGGGAGTGTTGAAGGCAGGATATGCAGTATGTACTGTAGCAGGTGTCCTGGAAGCGTCCTGGCTTCAAGGAGTCTATTCTGCACAAGTAGCAGAGCTTGTAGCCCTTACAAGAGCATGTCAACTGTCAACATTGATGAAAGTTACCATCTACACTGATAGTCAGTACGGGTTTGGGATTGTGCATGACTTTGGGCAACTGTGGTCACTGAGAAGTTTCCTGACTTCTTCAGGGTCCCCAGTGAAAAACGGGGAGAGAATAAGGGAACTGTTACATGCCATTCAAATGCCAGCCGAGATTGCAGTGGTAAAGTGTAGTGCGCATACAAAAGGACAGGACTATGTATCCCTGGGAAATGCATATGCGGATCAAGTCGCAAGATTTTGTGCCTTGAACTGTATATTACTAAAAGATGAATGGAACTCGATCACTGAACCAGAGCTTGAACCAGCCGAAGCATTTGCTTTGAAGGTTGTAGACACAATGGATGAACTAAAAGCATTGCAGAATAGCGTCAGGGAGGATGAAAAGGCTTCCTGGATTAAATCACAATGTGTACAGAGACCAGATGAGCTGTGGGTTTCAAATGAGGGAAAATTTGTCTTACCGAATAGTCTCTTATCGCAGCTAGCGCGATTCTATCATGGGCAAGCTCACCTAGGGAGAGATGCCATGATAAGATTGTTCAAAACAGATTGGTTTAACCCCAGATTTCGTCAAGTTGCAGAAGCCGTCTGCCACCGATGTGTCACTTGCCAGCAGATGAACCCAGGAAAGGGAACAGTCGTGAACATGGGACACATAGGTAGGGCAGCGGGACCATTTAGCCGAATGCAAATGGACTTCATTGAGATGCCTGTGCATGGTGGTCTGAAATATATGTTGGTGATTGTGTGCATTTTTAGTCACTGGATTGAAGCATACCCTACACGTAGAAATGACAGTCTGACAGTTGCTAAACTATTGTTGAGGGAGTTAATACCACGTTTCGGATTCCCGATCTCTTTAGAATCAGATAGGGGAAGTCACTTCAATAACGAGGTAATAAAGTTGCTGTGCGAAGCGCTGAACATTGAGCAAAAGCTGCACTGTAGCTATCGTCCCGAAGCATCAGGACTGGTGGAACAAATGAATGGTACCCTGAAATCAAGAATGGCGAAAATATGTGCATCGACAAATTTGAAATGGCCTGACGCATTGCCTCTGGTGTTAATGTCAATTACAAACACTCCTGACAGGAAGACTGGACTGTCCCCGCACGAAATCCTCATGGGCAGGGCTATGAGACTTCCTGCAGTTCCCGCAAACATGCTTTTGAATATTACAGATGATATGGTGTTGGATTACTGCAAAGGTCTGGCTGACGTGGTTCGCTCTTTTTCTCACCAGGTGGAAGCGACCACCTTGCCACCGATCCAAGGTCCAGGACACACACTGAAAGCAGGTGACTGGGTCGTGATAAAGAAGCACGTCAGGAAGTCGTGTCTGGAACCCCGTTGGAAAGGCCCTTTCCAAGTGATCCTGACAACAACTACTGCTGTGAAGTGTGCGGGAGTTCCCAACTGGATTCACGCGAGTCACACAAAGAAAGTGTTGTGTCCAACAGAAGAGGAAGTTGAAGCTCTGAAATTGCCGATACCTGACAAAGTGCCGAGCGCTGTGATAGAGCAAACCAGAACTAACAGCGAACAGGCAGTGACAGAGGAGAGAGAAACATTCTCTGAGGACGAAGCAACCCACTCACTTGGGGAAGACCAAGGAGAAACCTCAGACAGCGACCAAGAAGCTGAGGGTAGCAAAGAGCCTGAAGCAGCCGAAAGTGACAAAGAGCCTGACGAAAGTAACGGGCTCGAAAGAGTTGAGAAAACAGGAGAGCCTGATCAGAGGAGAGCTTTCCCAGAAACAGACGATACCGAAAGAAGAGAGAAAGAAGGAGAGCCTGATCAGAGGAGGGCTTTCCCAGAAGCAGACGGTACAGAAAAAGAGAAGGAAAGCGTGACTGATTCCCAAGAGGAAGGGGACAAAGAAAAACAGAACGAAACTGTTCAGTCTTCATCAGAAGAAAGTGCAGGTTCATCAAATGGTAACAGTGCAAGGAAAAGACCAAGCATATCACAAGAAAAGCTGAGAACGAGGAGAAAGTCGATAGACTGTGAAGGGCCAAAGGTGAAAGAGAAAAGAAAGGAAGTGTCTGTCGTAGTACCAGCATCAAGTGAAGGGAAAGACTTGACCAAAGAGGAAAGTACCAGTGAGGCAGAATCAAAGAGAGAGGCAAAATTGAAAAGGAAAAGAATACCAAACAGGAGGTATTCCGGTCCAGAATGGGCATATGCAGTCAATGACGATTGGGCTGACGAATTTGTATCTCTTAGCCTGAGAACGAAGAAGAAGAGATACCAATAGAAAAGAAAAGTTTTCTAGACGCTGTTGATTGAAAAGCTGGTAAAGGACATTGCTTGCTATAACCTAACGTGAAACAACCAGCTGAAAACTGGCTAAAGAGACATTGCAAAATCGGATGAGACATTTGTTAACCGGATGAGACTTTGATAACCTGATTGACTTTGAACGCGAATTGAGACTTTGCTGCTAACTGATAAGTGACTGGCCTCCTGAAGAGAACTGTGTGAACATTGTGCTCGTACAGCTTTGTAACAAATTGCTACCTCGTTTCTTTTATAAGTGTTTTCAGCTCTCTGATTCTATACAGATCATGTCTAGATACGCTACACCAAACGGTAGAATGAAATATTGTAAACATGTGTGTGTCGGCTTAGTAGTTGCATGTATAATAATAATAATGGCAATAGTGCTTGGAATGCGTGGAAAGGGGGAGAGTGAGAAAATTGATGCTACTACTATTGTTCCTGTTCCTGTCACTGAACTATCTGCCTTGAAAAGACTAGAATTAGATGAGAGACAATTGCATGAGAAGAAGGAGCTTTCATATAACGTTTTCTATCGCTTACTAACAGAGTATGTGGAGACTATGGATGCGAAAGATTGTTACGTGTGTACACAGATACCGACATCGGTAACGGAAGGGGTGACTTATCACCACATGCCTCTTACGTATGGGATTACATGTAGTATAGTAACTTCTAGATTTTATGGTCAGACTAACATACAGTACTTTTATTCAAATTATGATGTTACTTTTGCGTATGTGCCTATAATTACACAGCTAAGCCAGACTGCTAAAGATTGGGATGCTAAAATAATGAGGGAATTTTTCGAGCCAATGCTGCCTTTTGAAACGGCTCACGCTCATAGGGAAAATCTTACCTGCTCGCTTACTGCAACAGAAATAAGCTTCTTAGATCGCACAGATGATAGAAGGGCACAAATGGATGCAAAATTAGAAAAGGAACTACACGAAAGGACCTCAGTAGATAATTATGCTTTTGCTGCAATAAAAACACAAGGGAGAATAGCTTTAGATGCTTGGCATGTAGGGAAATTCTGTATATATCGTGGTGAGTCTTATTATGATAACATTTTTGTGGGTGCGAGTGAATGTAAACACACGTTTATCTTTAAGGCCAAATGGACATTCATGCTGAACGGACTTGACCCTGTCATACCGGGTGTATATTACATTTGTGGGCATAATGCCTATTATCGTCTTCCAAAGGGTTGGTGGGGGAGATGTTATTTGGGTATAGTGTTCCCAAAGGTTTATCAACTGGATGACCTATCGGTGCTTCCAAAGAAGTCTGGATCCCATCGTATCCAGAAAAGAGAGACCGCAGCTGCTGTGGTAGGAGATATATTTGGAGCCATGATTCCTTCATTGGGAGTTGTGTTGAATTCCATCAAAATACGAAAGTTGTCTACTATAGTGGATAACATGTTGACAAAGTTTTCAGGTGCTATAATCCTGATGGATGCTGAGCTTGCAGCGGAAAGAGCTATGACTCTTCAAAACCGGCTTGCCTTAGACATTCTTTTAGCAAAAGATGGCGGCGTTTGCAAAATGCTTGGTGCACGACACTGCTGTACTTATATTCCTGATAATAGTGTGAAGATTAAAACAATGCTTGCTAATCTAACAAAAGAAAGTGCAGATTTGAAGGAACGGAAAGAACCAGGAGTTTGGGAGAAAGTTGGAAAAGGGATTGCGTCAGTGGGACATTGGTTAGGTGGGATTTGGAACGGAATTTTGCTGAAAATAATACAGGGAATACTAATAGTACTAATTTGCATCTTTGGAATCTGGGGAATAAAAAGGGGAATAATAATGATAATGGAAAGAATTAAGAGAAGGAAGGAAGAGAAAATAATGAAAAGAATGGCTGAAGAATACAAAGAGAGAACAAGGGGAACAAAAAGGCAAAGAGAACTGACAGAATTTTAATGGGATAAAATTTGTGGGCATGGTTTGTGTGATGACATGTAGTCATCAGAGGAGGGATTGGTGACGCGGGAATGAAGGTTTTACATTTATTAGCGCATAAACATAGTATTGCAATAATCATGTGTGACTCTAACCGAACTAATAAAGATTGTACGGGGACAAAATGTGCCCTCAGAGTAGTTTGCCATCATTTATAAGCGTGCTTTATATAACGTGGTGTATTAGAAATGTACTAATCCGACATAATCGTAAACGTGTGCCATGATTTGCTCGTTTAAAATGCACTAGCTTAGCCTAACTTTAGTAGAGGCTTCGGCCTAGTTGCTTTGTCTCAGGGTTTCGATGCTCGTATTTTTCCACTGTGCTGAATAAACGTGTATTCTTGCTTGAAGCTGTATTTTTCCAGTGGGCTCGGTTCACATGCTTATCTTAAGGTTCCATGCCAGCAAGGCATCTTCTTTTTCTCTCCAAGGTCAATCTGCAGGTGCGGACAATGGAAGCTCTGAGAGTGAGCTAATTGACATAAAATGTTGCAACTTGCGTACCCGACTCCAAGGATAATGTATGCTTAAGTAAAAGCTTGTAAACTGTTGTTTTTGATTGGTCAATCTGAAGCTAACCTATGAACCCTCCAATGGAAGACCCTACTGGATTTGAACTGTTGTCTATAAAAATCAGGTGCACAAGGAGAAAAGAGGCTTTTGCACCCATCGAGCCATCTTGCTGCGACGCCATTTTGACTGAGATCCTGATGCTTTCTCTAATCGAGAGAAAGAGATTCTTGCCCTAGAGACTTTAACTTTGATTCGTCCCTTGCATGAAGTAATTGTCCTTAGTCTTGCCGCCGTGAGGCAATTGCCCCGTCCACCCTACCCTTTGCCCCGTCCCAATGCCGATCGAACTTGGTACCTGCAAGACGAAGACTTCCTTGAATGCTGATTGAAGTTGGTAAATATGAAAAGAGATAAATGTACAATTGCATTGTGTTTTCTTTTTAGGTAACCAACTGCTGATTTTGATTAGTGCCCTAGTTAGAAGTTTTCCAAATTAATGTTGCTAAATTGTTTTGCATGAAGTCCCACATGCTGATGCTAATTTGAGGTTAGGTGAGGATTCATTGTCGCACGATGCAATTTGAGACCTTGTTATGCTGATCAATGTATGCAATTAGTTCATTACAGATTATTGTTTTAGTAGTTTGCGTTGCCATTATAGAAGGCATTGTTGTTCAAATGCTGCATAGATTACATCTCTTCCGTAGACATGGACAGATATTAATGTTCATTTACATTTATCATTTGGTGTTGAGACACATTTACATTGTGCTAGCTTTGTTAATATAGGGAAATAAATTGACTAACTTTGCATAAAACTGGTGTGGTTATTCGCGGCCGAAAGGTCACGGTCTCGCCGAAATAATGTCTGGATTAATTGTGAGGTGTTATGTTGTTCGTGATGTTGCTTATGTTCGTTATTGATTAATGATTATCGATTATTGAATTGACAAGATTGATCTTCTCTCGAGTAAGGAGAGTCCCACTTGGTCAAAAGATTCATCGACCTAAAGAGCGTCCACTCACCCAAACCTTTACCTTTGAGTGGATAGCTAGAAAAAAATACTGAATGTGCTTAATTGAAACTTACTAAACATACTAAACTTAAACTTAATTTAAACTTACTAAATTAAGCCATGTTTATTATATGTTTTGGTGTGAAACATGCCTTATTCATCATGTGGCTAAATTGGGTGGCTCAGGCTTGCAATTCTGGTTTGAATGTAACACTGCAAATAAGTCAAGTTTTGCAGTTTTCCTTAGAAGGAGTGACCAATCCTAGGGACTCAGGAGTCCATTGGTGGCAAGTGGAGGTCCTGTTCCCAGCACTCATCCTTGGTTATATGTCGGAACCATGAGTGCTTCAAGCACCCATGGGGCAACAGCGAGGTCGGAACAACGACCTTGTTCTTATCGCTAATGCCTTTACCACGAATGCGTTTACAACGATTTTTCATTGTTAACGCATTCCTGGTAAAGGCATTAGTGATCAGCATGCTCGGTTCCAGCATGCTTCCCCCCTAGTCCCCCACCCCCAAAAATTACTGTGACCCCCTCATCCCCACAACTACCCCAATCCCCCACCCCCAAAATTACCACAACCTCAACCCCTTTCCCCTAAAACCTAAACCACCCCAACCCACCCCTTAAACCTAAACCCTGACCCCCCTCCCCCAAACCCTAATCACCCCCAGCCCCTAACCCCACCCCAAAAACTAAAAATACCCTGAGTACCCACCCCTCCCCTAAAACCTAAACACACCAACCCCCAACCCACCCCTTAAACCTAAACCCTGACCCTCCTCCCCCAAACCCTAATCACCCCAGACCCCCACCCCACCCCAAAAACTAAAAATACCCCGAGTTCCCACCCTGCCTCCAAGACCTAAACACCCACAACCCTTAACCCACCCCTTAAACCTCAGCCCTGACCCCCACCTCCCCAAACCCTAATCACCCCCAGCCCCTCAAAAACTAAAAATACCCCAAGTCCCCACCCGCCCCTAAAACCTAAACACCCCAACCCACCCCTTAAACCTAAACCCTGACCCACCTCCCCCCTAAACCCTAATCACCCCGAGCCCCCCACCCCATCCCCCCCAAAAAAACAGCCCCAGTCCCAGCCCAACTTTCCTCCTCCTTCACCCCGTTGACTCCGACTTCCTTCTTCTGTACCTTAACCACGCATGTACGTGGTTCAGACATGCGTGGTTAAGGTACGAAAACCAGGAAGTCGTGGAAAATGAAAGTATTATTTCGCTTTTGTTTTCGCGACTTCGTGGTTTCGGAGTCGTTGTTCTGGGTGTTTCCACCCATCCTTACCATTGAAGCATCCTTACCATTCAGCTGTTCAGCAAGATTGAGAGGGTTTTGCAAGTGTGCTCTTGATGAAGATACAACAAAGGTAGGCCTGAACCTATGATGTTTAGGAAATGTATGGTAATGATCCGAGTAATTAGTAAGACTAATGCTATGCACAAAATACCTGGAAGTGAAAAAGGAATATACTACCGTACTTGCACAAGAGGGTTAAGGAATATCAGTGCTTGGTTTGCTTTTTTTCAAGCACATTCAGAGAACTGTTGTACTGCGGGATGTAAAGTTAAGTGACTTAAAATAGTCTATCTTAAATGTGATACGGAGCACCACTTCCATTTCCGAAGATATTTGAGACAAAAATACATTAATCTACATCCTATGGTAGCGAAGGAGGCCAGTGTAATAACTAGAAGGGAACTGAGATTGTTGAAAATCCATTTCTCACTTTCATCTTTTAATGGTCTTGCCAATACAATTAAAACAACATTAGATCTGGTTCTTTCCATAAGATCATTAGTTTGCCCCCGTTGCAAATTTCACCTTTCTTGCTTGGTCTAACGAGATCTTTTGCCTTTTTTCTTTCCTGCATTTTTGCTGCTGTTAGGAATCTGTACCCTGTGACACTGCTTATCAGTGCAAGAATGTGTGTGCTGTAGCCCTAAAATGGTAGTAGTCAAAATTGTTTTTACCCAATGATTTTAGAATGCACAGAAAATGCACCTATGGCGTCATGTTGGCTGCAGTGTGCATTTACACCTCTTATTATATGAGAAAATATACATCTTCCAGAAGAACTATTGTCCTTTGACTGGTCTGCAGTTGAAATGCACTGTAGTGACCCATGGCATGGAAAGTGCCGTGGCTATGTAGGAAAAGCCTATTTGTATATTTTCAATAGTCATCCCGTGAAGAGTGCTTTGTGTGCCCATGGGGCAGAATGCTAAAAATATGGCACACTACATACTGGGAGTACTCTCATAGTAAAATTGAACCCAAAAGCTGTTTCGCTCGGTAGGCTTTGGTAAACTTTTTAAATACATTAGTGTACCCAATTTAGGAGCTGCATAACAGAGTGTGTATGTACCCAGAGGAAGTGGAAAACCTACCTCTATATCAAACTTTTAGATCTTGACACCTAAGTGGTGTGGCCAAGTAGCTGAAGACAGACGTGCATTAAGGCAGCAGGATTCTGCCTTCCTGAAACAGGTGCTCCTGTCTAATTTTACAGTAATGCAAAAGTTGAGTACTGCAAAAAGAAGTTGGGGGCTGTGGGAACATAGTTACGATTAGGTGGTAGAATTTCTACAGTCATTAGCTAGTGCAAAGGTTAAAACTGACACCTCAATCATCACCACCTCAGAGTGTCATTGACCCTGAAAATGCTCCACCTGAAGAAGAAGGCCTGTTGGAAGAAGTCTCTTTGATTCCTTACCCCTGCTGAAAGACAAAAACTCACTCAAGGATTCAAGGGCACCTGAATTCTGCTTGAACCCAGGGACTGGAACAACTTTTCAAGGGTCACATGATTGATTTCCTGTTTGCCTGTTTGAGGGAGAACCAAAGCAGAAAAATAACCTGATTTAAAGAGGGCCCAGCTAACCACACAGCACTGTACCCTGAAGGAGACCTGGTTGCATAGAAATATAGAAACCTGATGCATAGAACCCTGCCCGAAAGAGATAGAAGCTGCATAACACAGCAGTAGGACATTTTCCAGCTCTTGGAAACATTTGTAAATCAGTCATTTTTCTACCACTGGAAGACTGGGCAAGATGCTGAGGCTTGCTCAGGAAGGTCGCACCGTAGGAGGGTAAGAAAAACCAACTTCTTCCCACTCAGAGCTTTCTGCTATGATGAAAATTGGTTCAGCAGGACTTTGCCGCAAAGGTATTTCTTCTTGTGGAGCTCTGCCCAACTGCCAGATCAGCCCCAATGGAGGATTTTTTCTTTAAAAAAGGAATTCTATATGACCCACAATACTACTTCCGCGGCTATGAAATCCATGTGTGTCTCACTTGGAGCATTGCTTCCAAAGCTAACAGCTTCAGTGGGAGTTTGATAATGATGTATCTTTCTTGCCATATCCCTGGACTTTGTCTCATTGGAAGATTTTGATTTCCATTTCAGAGATGAAGGGTGGATTTAGTAAAATTTTCCACCAGGTTTGCATCACAAAAGTGACACAAACCTGTGCAATGTTTTTATTTGGTATTTGCTTTCCGGCACAAACCTTGTTTTGTGTTGGAATGTTGCCTGAAAGTAATTTTAAAAAAAGCACTCTATGCTGATTTGCATTACTTTGCGTCAAGAGGGGCATTCCTTTGGTGGTTCATAGGCATTCCCATACAACCATTCATGTTTAACAATAATAGAGAGTGTTTTGCACCAAAAAAGGCCTCTTTGAGGCAGGAATTAAGGAGAATATGTTTTCTAACCTTTCTGACTTTCCATGTGTGATCCACTGTACAACACACATTTAAAAAGAGGGAAAGTTTTAAAGTTTGTTTAGGCATGGTGTTTTGTGCTGGAAGTGTATCTCTCCAGTACAAAATCTATGCTAGACATCACACATACACCTTTGCACTAAGGAAGAGAGCAGGAGCATGATATTTCAGTAGATAGGGTGCTGGCCTACTCTCTCCACACACACAATGCAGTGCAGCAACTTTGGCTGTGTGATACAATGGTAAATCTACACTAAGTCCGAAGGTAAAAACTTTGTCCAGGATGACAGACTCAATGTATCTGACCTCTACTCCATTGCAGTTAGCCAGAAATGTTGCCTAGGTTGGAGTTAATCATGAACAGTTACTTTTGAATGAGACTTACCTTTTTCTGCTCTTTTAACCATTCATAGCTTTGGTTCCCCTTGACCTATTTAATGATTCCTTAATTTTTGTTTTCAAAAAGAAAACCCCAAAGTGTGATTTTCTTTTTGAGAATAAAAAAAATACCCCTCTCCAATGGCACAGGGGACATTAGACAGTTTTCACTGCACCTAATTACTTGGGTTTTCCACAGGGTGACAGACGTGGAAATTGACCTGTATGTCTGCCCTTATAACTTAGGTGGGTGATCATAGATGTCAGCCTCTAATTGGGCCATTGTAGGAGTGTAACCGTGGTGGAGGGGGAGTAGACTCCAGCATGATTACATCAAAAGTCCATCAGCATCTAAATTCAATGTGCTGACCATTATATTGCTGGTATGCACACTCTGTTGTGGCTGCTACAGAGGATTCTTACTCCCGGTACATAAATCACCCCCTCTGTTCTCTGAAGCTTGAGATGGCACCATCAAAACTGTTGCCCACTATCATCACCTTCCAGATCAACAATCTTTTTTATGTGTTCATGGCCCTGCAAATGCTACTTCTTTTCTAGCCAGAATTCTTCAGTGGATGTGCACTCTATGGAGCGGAGTGGGGCTATTGATTCATTGTACGTTGTTTGTTATGGCTCATCCTCACTACTTTTTGCTATCATATGGGATACATTTCTTCATGGCAATTACATTACACCATTGATTGATTTAGTTGACTAGAAGACCAGATGAAGAACAAAACGTTCCAAAAATGGAACCACAAGATAAACAGGATCCAATTACATGGTTACTCTATGACTCCATGTAACTGTTCCATTCCATTCCAGATGGATTTATATAGTACAGCTAATCACCCATGAAGGTATCCATGCAGTGGTACATTTTGCTTCCTGATCTTACTCGAACAACCAAGTCCTCTTCTAAATTCCAGCAGGGAGGGTGAGGTTCATAGGTGAAGTGGGAGGCTGTTCTAGGCTTTTGCTGTCCGGTAGATGAAGGCGCGTCCGCTGCTGTTGCTGCAACAAATGCAGGGGGTGTAGGCTAAGAAGAGGGAGAATTAGTGTAGGTGTCTGGATGGGTGGTGGAAAATCAGTCAGTGGTTGATGTACTTGGGTCCTTGGTTGGAGAGGGCTTTGAAGGTGTGTGTCAGCATCTTGAATTGGCATTTATTCTGTATTGGGAGCCAGTGGAGCTCTCTGAGGTGGAGGCTGATGTGAGTCTACTTGTGGAGGTTAAAGATGAGTCTGGAGGCTGAGTTCTTTCTAGTTTGTAGTCACTTGAGGAGTTTTGTGGTGATCATAGCATAGAGCCCGTTGCTGTAGTCTAGTCTGCTGGTAATCAGGGCTTAAGTGACTGTGCATCTGGAGTTGATGGGGAGACACTTAAAAATCTTGTGAAGCATGCAGAGTATGAGGAAGGAAGAGGAGACCGTGTTGATCTGCTTCCTCATGGTGACTCTATTGTCCAGAATTATGCCAAAGTTGCAGGTGTGGATGCTAGGTAGAGGTGGAGTTCTTAGTTCGGTGGCCATCATGCTCCATTCCATGGGTAGATGTTTCTGAAGATTAGTAGCTCATTTTGTGGGTATTGAGTTGGGAGCAGTTGGTTCACATCTGGTAAGCAATATTCATCATGCATTTGTGGAAACTTGTGAGTCTGGTATTGGGGCCTTTGGATAGTGAGAGGATGAGTTGGGTGCCATCAGCATAGGTGATTATGTTCAGTCCAGGGGATCTAACAATGTTGGCTAGTGGGGTCATGTAGGTTTTAAAAAGGTTGGGGGTGAGGGATGAGCCTTGAGAGACTCCACAGAGGTTGTTCTTCGGTTCGGAGGTGAATGGCAGGCAGTGTATTTTCTGGGGTCTCCCTTTGAGGAAGAAGGTGATCCAATTGAGGATGTTTCCCCTGATTCCAATGTGGTGCAGTCTTCTGATTAGGATGTTATAGAATACTGTGTCGAATGCCACTGAGAGGTAGAGCAGGATCAGGGTCACTGTTTTTCTTTGATTCAGGAGTGGTGGCCGGCAGTGCAGTTTTGATGCTGTAGTTTGTGGGAAATCCTGATTGGGAGGTGCCCAGTAGGTTGTGGTTCTGAAAGTGATCAGTGATTTGGGGGTCAATGGCTTTCTTGAGGAACTTGGCAGGGAGTGGTAGCAGAGAGATGGGGTAGTAGTTCTTGAGTTTGCTGGGGTCTGCAGATGTATTTTTGTTAGTAGGGGCTTGACTTCTGCATGCTTCATTTTCTCAGGTAAGGTGTGGCTGTGGTGATTGATGTGTTAAGGATGGAGGTGAGTTTGCTGCTAATCGTCTTCCTGCCCAGGTTAAAAATGTGGTGGGGCAAGGGTCCATGAGTGCTCCTGAGTGGATAGAGCTCTTGATTCCAGGGGTATCTTGAGTGGCGAGCTGGTCCGAGGCAGTAAGGTGGTCTTTTTCTTCTGTGGGGTTGGGCTGGGTGGGGAGGTCAGTGGGTTGGGGTTTGAAGTTCCTGTTGATTGTGGCAATCTTGTTGTGGAAGAATTCTGCCAGAGAGTCGCTGAGTTCTTGTGAGGGGGTGATGTTGTTTCCAGAGGCTGGTGAGCTGGAGAAATCTCTGATGATTTTGAAAAGTTCCTTGCTGTGGTTGGAGCTTGCTCTGATGCGGTTGGTGAGGGTGATTCTTTTTGTCCTTTTCAGGAGTTGGTGATATTGGTTGAGTGCTGTTTTGAAGGTAGTTCGGTTTGCAGAATCTTTGCTGTTACACTATTTTGTTTTGGGTTGTTTGCAGATAAACTTTAAAGTTCTTAGCTTGGTCAAGTATCAGCTGGCCTGTTTGGAGGATCTTTTGGTTTTGGTGGGTTTGTGGCGCAACTGTGTTGGCTCAATTTGTGATCCAGGCGGAGACGTTGTGGACTGCTTGTTCAAGGTTGGTGGCAGTGCTTAATCGGAAGGAGTTGAGAGCATCAGCCCATTGGTCCCCTGAGAGGTCCCCTGAGATCTTGTTCCAGCTATGGTGTGGCGAGGTGGGTGATTTGGGGGTGATGCCGAGGCATCCGGTGATAGTGAAATGTACGATGGCATGGTCTGTCCAGGTCAGTTAGTTGACATGGCTGTATTTGATTCTTTCCCTGGCTGAGAAGATCGGATCAAGTGTGTTTTCTGCAATGTGGGTGGGATCAGTGACCACTTGGGTGAGGTCGATGTTGTTCATGCTTTTGAGAAGGGTGTCAGAGTTGGTGCTGGTGGGGTCACTGAGGTGGAAGTTTAGGTCTCCGAGGAAGATGTAGTCGTCAGACTCTAGCGAGCGGAGCAATAAAGTTGGGGATTGCATAGCAGAAGCTGGTGTGGGGTGCTGGAGGCCTGTAGGTGAGGGTTCCTTTGATGTTGGTATTGTTGTCTGCTCAGAGTTGGAAGTTGAGGTATTCCACTATTGATGTGGTGTCATCTGCTGCACGGGCGCAGTGGATGTTTTTCTTACGGATGATGGTGATTCATCCTCTGTGCTTGTTGATACTGTCTCAGTGAAGGATCTTGTAGCCGTCCAGTGTGGCGGTAGCTGTGTCAGGTGCGGAGGCTGAATTGAGTCAGGTTTGGGTAAGAAACATCACAATTGGGGTGAGATTGGTGATGATGTCCCAAATTTTGGTGGCCTATTTGCATAGCGATCGTACATTGAGCAGGAGGCAGTAGAGCTGGGCTGTAGTGGTCAGGGTCAGTGTGGAGGTGATCCGGGTGACTGCTAGGTATTTGGTGCTGCAGGAGAAGTGGCAGTGCAAGCAGGTGAAGGGTCGGGCTGTGGAGTGGGGGAGGAGTTGCAGCAGTTGTTGTTTTGGAGTCCTGGGCTGAGGGCTTTGATCTCAGCTGCAGTGTATAGTCGAGGGGTGGGGCTGCGGTGTACTGGGCTGAGGACCTTGAGCTTGGCGGTTGTCTGTTGTCAGAGGGTCGTAGGACCAGGGGTCCTGGTGGTTGGCGCGGTCCAGGTTGGGAAGGGTGCAGATGGACTTGCTTTTGGTGCGCCTGTGGCGCACCTGCTGCATGCACCCACTCTACGGCCTCCATATTTAGTCCTGGGAGGTGGGAGGGGCTAGCATGTGGCGAGAGGTGCGGCTGGAACAAAAAGGCAGGAGCAGTGAGAGTGCACTCCATGAGGCAAAGTAGCAAAACAAAACATTGGTCTGAAACAGTGAGCAGGCACACTATGTGAGTAAAACACAATACAACATAGCACTCAGTAATGGCAGCGAACTGGAACACTAGGGGGAGAACCCTGAGTCAGCAGGGATAAGAACAGGCAGGTCAAGCACCTGAGAGGGAGCGCTGGTGGGCAGTGGGGAGTTGCACCCTGACTGGATGTTAGAGGCTTCCAGTGTTGGGGTTGCATTCACCAAATCAATGCATTCAGTGAGTTGCAGTCCTAGGTCAATTTAGCTCAACCAACTGGATGAACGCACCTGAAAATAATGATTTCTTGATTTTTTTCAGGAAACGCAAGTGCTGGGAAAGACTGTGCACATTTATATAGAGTCCGCTGGTATCCTGTCCAGTTTTGCAAATACCAGTGGCCATATTGCACAAAGTGCCCCGGGGGGTGTACTGGGCGTCTGTGCCCGCTTTGTGCACCCCTTTTGCATAATGGGCTGCGATGCTTGTGTGACTCCTGTTATACAGATAGCACTGGCACACATGTAGAACCAATGCTATCATCAAAGAGTGTTCCCTCATCTGCATGGGGGCATGGCCCCATGAAAATTGGTGAATATCTTTGCCTTTGCACCTGCACAGTTAGACATTTAAGATAGACTATTTTAAGTCGTCTATGGACCTCCTAGGCATCCCCTTGCAGGAGGCTGCAATTACTCACTGCACCCACCTGTAAGGGGATCTCTCTCTCCCTCTTAGAAGTGCAGGCCTTTGCACAGGGAAACACGGAGGGCTGATTCAAAGTCTCTCTGTAATTCACTTGAATGTGCTGCCCTAGGGCAGCATGAGTTTGCGGATGCCCTGAGGGCGGTGCATTCATTATAATAGGTGGCACTTTCCCTGCGTGCTCAGGGCGCACCTGTCTGAAGGTGCGCCTTGGAGCAAACAGGGAAAGTGTGCACTATATGTAAAAGGGCCCCAGACATCGCTGCCTCCTTCCTTACTTCATATGAATTCAAATATTATAAAACTCAGAGTCATTCTCTCTCTTTTTTGCTCTTTAGAGCGTCAAGATGTTGCAATAGGACCTCCTGGCGGGGCTGGGCAACGCTCAATATTACGAGCTCAGAATATATAAAACATTTCTAACTTAAAGAGCTCAGAATGTAATAAAGAAACACAGACATCAAAGGGGTTTTTAATTACTTTCTTAAAAAGGAATTTTAATACTTAGGAAAAGTGCCAAATAGATTTTACTAATGTTAAAGTCTCCCTCTTTATAGAAAGCACACACATTAGTATTGAAAACTGGCTTCATGACACAGCTCCTGCACTGCACCTTGCACTCAGTCAAAACTTACTTTTGACTTTACAACAGCTGTTGTGTTGTGCTTCACATAGTTTCAGGTTGCAATTTGAGCAATGCTACATGTCTTCTGTATGCACTGAGCCAGCACTTGGAATGGTCTGTATGCAGTATTTTACCTGATGAGGGCACAATCACAAAACAAATTTTTTTTATTACTGTTATATGGTCTTGTTAATATGAGGCAGTGATTGCTGCAAACACCTTTTAACACCATATTATGACAGCTGGTTTGTGGAGGTGGTAACATGTGACAAGAATATTTGGTCCTATTTAAATAAACTTCAATTAAGGTACAACAACACCCTAGTTTCAATTGAGGTACAAGAAAATACCACAATAACAGTAACACAGCATAACAACACAAAAACACAACAGGAACATCCTCTAGATTTAAAGATCCCTGTTTGCCTGTGAGATGATCCTATTGTATTGTTGTGTTGTTATTGCCATTTAGTGACAAGACACAGCTGACACCCTTTCAGTGCAAGTCTTCACTATGCAGTGGTAAGTGTCCTAATAGGAAGTGACTATTTACCCTGTTCCTGGGCAGATAGTGCAAAATCTCTGCTATTTACCCAGTGACAGGAAAATGGTACATAGGCACTCATTATGACATTGGTGGTACGTACTGCTTACCGCCATGCTGACTGCCGCCAACATACCACCACTGCGGCGGATCACCGCTACCCATATTATGACACACATATCCATCAGACACTATACAGCCACACACACAAGTCCGCCAGCCCAAAGGTCGGTGATAAACTGGCGGTAGCAAAACCCACACCGTTACACCAACAGAACTACGACCACAACATTATGACCCACGAATCACCGCAGCGGACATTAAATGGCGGTAAACCATTGGCGCTACATACCGCTGCACTCAAAATACACACACACACATACAAAACTGCACCACATTGGACAATTCAAACTACACACACCTGACACAGATACACACACCACACCCACACCACTATAAAACACACACCCACACTACCCAGAGCCCCTTACGACTACAAACAAGTGCCACTAGAGAGATAGCAAGACCACAGACAAGACCACAGCCACACACCACCATCACCTATACACCATCCACGCACCTTACATCACACACCCCAACACATCACCCCACACACCCTCACCCAAACCACTCACACTACACCTATGGCACCACAACGGCACCACAGATTCTCTGAGGAGGAGCTGAGGTTTATGGTGGAGGAAATCATCCGGGTAGAGCCACAGCTATTCGGATCACAAGTGCAGCAGACATCCATTGCTAGGAAGATGGAACTATGGTGGAGAATCATGGACAGGGTCAACGCCGTGGGACAGCACCCCAGAACAAGGGATGACATCAGGAAGAGGTGGAACGACCTACGGGAGAAGGTGCGTTCCACAGCAGCAAGACACCAAATAATTGTTCAGAGGACTGGCGGGGACCCCCATCTCCTCCCCCACAACTAACAACATGGGAGGAGCAAGTCTTGGCAAACATGCATCCTGAGGGACTGGCAGGGGTGGGAGGAGGACTGGACTCTGGTAAGTCAAATCTCTATTACTATCACCCCCCTACCTGCATGCCATCACAAACACACACACCCTTACCCACACTTCCATCACTCCACCACCTCCTACACACCCCACCATCACAACCCACCCCTCCCAATGCCAAGCCCTGCATGCAACACCAATGCATTGACCCCCATCACAGACCTGCATGGACACCTATCACTAAAGCATGCACACTAGATGAAAACAGCAAGCACACCAAATAACTACTCACACAAGGCAAAGCTACCAGGGCAATACCAACCTTAGAGGGCAACACACCCATGCACAATATGTAACATGCAGAAACAATAACACTGCATTTACATCCCTACAGGTCCTCCAGCCATGGTCACTTGAGAGGAGGAGCCAGCAACATCCAGCCCTCCCCCCGAAGAGGCCCACAGTGATGACAGCAGCTCTGGACGCCTGGATCTGGATGACCAACCTGGCCCATCAGGGATCTCCGGACAGTCGGTTACCCAGGCACAGTCCCATACCACCACAGAGCCTTCCCCCCCCCAGGAAACACCACCACAGTACCCACCCAGTGGGCTCATACCTCTGTCCCCTGGACACGTCAATCAGCAGTGTGTCCACCACTCTAGGGTCCCTAGGCCACCCCACAAACACAGGACGATCAGGAACCTGGGGTCAGTGGCAGTGGGCACACGGTTCAGGGGACAGAGGCACAGGACAACAGGGAAGCTGGGAGGACTGCTGTGCGACAAGGGGAGGATAGGCCCAGGGAACCGACTCTCCAGGAGGCACTCACCAAGATCCTGGGAGCATACCACCATTCCCAGGAGACGAAATGCCAGAAACTGGACAAGTTGCAGAAGAACCAGTGGCTGCAGAAGGGACAGTACCAGGGGATCAGGGAGGACTTGAAGTCCATTAACACCACCCTGGTCTCCATTGCAGGGGTGCTTGCAGACATGGCCAACACTATGAAGGAGGCAGTGGCACACCACTGGGCCCCTACCACTAACCAAACCAATGAACAACCCTCCACCACCGCTGCTGCTAGTGGACAGGAGGCCCTGCCACAGGACCCACGGGCCAGCAGCACCCCTCCCCCTGCAGATGGAGAACCACCCCGCAAACGGTCCCTGCAATGCAGGCAGAAGCCAGAGACTATTGCCAAAACAACCGCCAGGAAAAAAGACTCTCCTGATTCTCACCCTTGTGTCCCATCCTGTCACCCGGTCCAACTTGAACTGCCATTGCTCCTCTTCCTATGCCCCCTTGGACAATGCACCTGTGATCCACATAGCCTGGACTCTATCCTGGACTTTCCTCCACCATCAACCCAGCCCATTGCACATCCCCCTCTACTTATTAGCACTTAAATAAACACCATTTGAAAATTAATACAAGTATGGAGTCTGTCAAATGATTGAACTAAGTATTCGTTTAACAAGGTATAAACACTGCAATACAACTGTACCGTAATGTATACATAGGAATGACCTGTAGTTGGCTGCAGTCATTACACCAGGAGCGATAGTGGGGCACATATTTCTGCAACTAGAGATACCAAAGGGTACAGTGAGTGGCCAAAGAAGTGGGAAAATCAGCCTGCCAGTGACAATGCCAAACACAAAACAGTCATTTAAATTTGAAGTTACACTGTCTTACCTGTGTGTCATTGGAAGTATTGTCGAATTATTGCACTTCTGTTGTCCTCATCCTCATCCTCAGCATCCTCCTCTTCACTGTCCACAGGTTCCACTGTTGCCACACGCCCATCTCCAGCCTCCTCCTCCTGAAGAAAAGGCACCTGGGGACGCAAGGCAAGGTTGTGCAACATATAGCATGCCACATTGATCTGGCAGACCTTCTTGGGTGAGTAGAAATGAAAAGAACCGGGTGTAAATGAGGAGATATGGCGCTCAGGGTGCCTAATCTACCCAAGTATATAATGGGGAACCCCACTAGGGAAACACCCAACCCTTAGAGGTCAAACAACCTCACAAATCAGAACATACACAACGAGGTGCCCCTACAGTATATAGAAAACAACAAGATAAAGAATTCACATATGTATTATTGCAAAAAATCAATCCATAATGCCACCAGTAAGTCTTTGGAGTGAATCAGTGCAGGCAAAAAATCAGTCCAGAGTTTATTGAGAGTATGATTTCATAATGAACAGTCAGCAATCCAACGTAATATGTACTTCCAGCTTTCCAGCCAACACGTGTTTTGTCTTTGGGAATAATTAACATCCCTTACGACTTCTTCAGGGCTTAAAAATCCAATACCACCATTAATAATAGTCAATGATGTCAGATGATCCGTAAATGATATGTTGCAATATACACATCCACCGAACATAGGTTTACATACACCCAATGTTCACAAGTTAGAATCTCCAATAAACAAGTACCGACGCCTCCGTTTCAAAATGACAAGCGATTGCGCTGGTATCTCCACTACACAAGTGTCGGCGCCTCCGAGTCAGGATGCCCAGCGAGTGCGCTGACCTTCTTGGGTGAGTAGCACAGGGAACCACCTGTCAGATGGAGGCAACGAAACCTAGCCTTCAGGAGGCCGAATGTCCTCTCTATCATTCTCATTGTTCGCCCATGTGCCTCATTGTAATGTTCCTCTGCCCTTGTCCTGGCATTCCTCACAGGGGTCAGTAGCCATGAAAGTTTGGGGTAACCAGAGTTACCTGCAAATATCGAGGGACAACTGTTAGCCACACACTTACCCTTAGGGCCCACACCATACCCATACACCAACATCCACTAGGTGGGAACAAGGGCTCACCTATTTGCCACACCCTGTGACTCTGGAGTTGAGCCATCACATATGGGATGCAGCTATTCCTCAGGATAAAGGCATCATGCACAGACCCAGGATACTTAGCATTGACATGGGAGATGTACTGGTCCGCCAGGCACACTATCTGCACATTCATAGAGTGAAAGCTCTTTTGATTTCTGAACACCTGTTCCTTTCTCCGGGGGGGACAAATGCAATATGTGTACCATCAATAGCCCCGATAATTTTGGGGATATGTCCCATTGCATAGAAATCTGCTTTCACTGTAGCCAAATCCTCCAACTGGGCGAAAATGATGTAGCTGCGCATGAGTTTAATCAAGGCAGACAACACTCTTGTCAGCACTATTGAGAACATTGGCTGTGACATTCCTGCCGCCAAGACCACTGTCACTTGGAAAGAACCAGTTGCCAAGAAATGGAGCACTGATAGCACTTTCACAAGAGGGGGGGATCCCGTTGGGGTGACGGATAGCCGATTTCAGGTCAGGCTCTAATTGGGCACACAGCTCTGTGATTGTGGCCCTGTCCAGCCTATAGGTGATGATAATGTGCCTGTCCTCCATTGTTGCCAAGTCCACCAGTGGCCTGTACACGGGGGATGTCGCCATCTCCTATTCATCCGCCGCAGTTGCAATCTAGGGGGCAAAACAGTGATCAGCTGGTTAGTATCCCATATTTCCAAACACTACACTTCTTTGCACGTTGTGACTGTAACAGTATATTGTTGGATAGGCCCAAATGGTGCTTATGTGTACTGTGACGCAGTTAGGTGCCATGACCTGCAACCCCCCTGAAATGGCGTCCACCTGTCCTGTTAGGAGGGACATGTGGAAATGAGGTAATTCCGCAGATGTTGTGCACTGTTGCGGGAGGCGGCCGAAAACCGCTGTGCAACTCCTCATTGGTTAACATTGGGCCCTATGGGTCACAGTGGCCAATGGTGATGTACGCCGGACGTGACGCCATTTTCTATCTGTTCACTCACTTGCTACCTGACCTTCCACAGGAGAGGACCTACACTGCATGTGCTGCTGTGACCTGTGTCTGGAACCTACCATGGCTCGTGTCACTGGGGAAAGGGCCCCTGCCTTCACCGCGGCGGAGTTGGGGCAACTGGTGGATGGGGTCCTACCCCAGTACCAAATGCTGTATGGGCCTCCAGACCAACAGGTGAGTACATTGGGATGTGAGGGCTAAGGTGGGCCATGAGTGTAACAGGCAGGACGGTCTGGCTGATACCTTTTCCTATGTGTATTTCTCTGCAGGTCAGTGCCCATCAGAAAAAGGGTGCATGGCGTGCCATCGCCAAGGACGTGAGGACCCTGGGGGTCTATGGCAGGCGGAGCACCCACTGTCGGAAGCAGTGGGAGGACCTGAGACGCTGGGCATGGAAGACGGCTGAGGCCCAGCTGGAGCTGGCCTCCTAACGAGGAAGAGGTGCCCGTCGAATGCTGACCCCACTGATGGCTCGCATACTGGCGGTGGCCTATCCGCTGGATGGGCACTTGGGGGCATCACAGCAGCCACAAGGTGGTGAGTACAGTGTCCCAATTATTACTAGCGTGTGGTGATGTGGGCCTGTGAGTGCCCCTAGGCCAGGCTGGACATTACAGGGTAGGTCCCATGTTGGGCAGGGTTCTGATGTAAAATACCTCCAACCAAGCTAGTAGGCAGGGGTCTGTGGGTCTCAGGTATGCTGCAATTGACGTTAGGTGTTCCTGTCCATGGACTGGTGACTAGCATTGTGACTGTTAGTGCATTGCCTAGTGGGTAGGGCTGTTCCCTGTGTGAATGTGGTGTGTGCACCAACTGTGGTGTTGCTACCCCTATTGACCAAGTGTATCCTTTGTCTCCCCCCCTTTTTGTTTTGTCACCCTGTCCTTATGTGCATTAGCATCATCTGGTGGAGGAGGCACCAACGACGGGGAGAGCTGCATCCCACAGGGCCCAAGAGGCCGAATCCACCAACGGTCAGGGCACCAGTGGGACAGAGGGCGAGGGGAGGACCATGGCGGAGACTGGAGGGGACAGTTCGGACAGTGATACCTCCTCCGATGGAAGCTCCCTGGTGGTGGCGGACACCTCTGTGCCCACCCAAACTACAGGTATAGCCGCCATCCCCGTACCAGCACCGCCCTCCCAGCAGCCCCTCAGCGTGTTTCCCGTGCCCGCTCACCCAGGAGGTTGGGCATCTCCCTCGCCCCAGGCACCTCAGGCCCTGCCCCAGTTAGCCCTGCTGCCCCTAGTGAGGAGGCTATTGACCTCCTGAGATCCATCTCTGTTGGGCAGTCAACCATTGTGAATACCATCCAGGGGCTGGCATCCCATTTGCAACAGACTAATGCATTCCTGGAGGGCATTCACTCTGGCACGGCAGCCCATCACTCCAGGCTCTGGCCTCCTCCCTGATGGCAGCCATTGTCCATGTTTCTAGCCTCCCCCTCCAACTTTCTATACCCAATCCCATTCCCCTCAGCTCCAACCTATCTCAAGCACAGAGGCAGACCAGCATGCACACAGGGAAACACACAGGAGTGGTTCAGGCAAACACAAGCACCACACATCATCCCATAGGCACTCACACAAACACCATCCAGAATCAGACATACCAACATCCACTGCCTCAAGTGTGTCCCCCTCCTCCTCCTCATCCACCTCCCTCCCAGTAGTGTCTACACTCACACCTGCATGCACTACATCCTCATCTGCTACCACCATCACGCCTATCACTACATGCCCCTCAGTGGCAGTCACCACCCCCACGTTTATGCACACATCCCATGTGTCCTCTCCCACTGTGTCTGTGCCCCCTCCTCCCAAAGTACATAAATGCAAGCACTCAGACACCCAACAGCCATCCACCTCACAACAGCATCCAGCACATGCACCTGCACCCAAAATCAGCAGACAGACACCTCCTACAACCACTTCCTCCACTCCCAAACCTTCACCTTCTTCCTGCCCCAATGTCCCTATGAAGCTGGTCCTCTCCACCGTTGACCTCTTCCCTACCAGTCCCCCCCCCATCCTTCTCATCAGGCCAGGGTGGTCAGAACCAGGCGAGTACCTCAGCCACCCAGTCCACAGCCACAGTAGTGTTGACAGATACCACAGGTGGAGAGGATCCCGGGCACTGGGCAGCAACACTGAAAGGGTGCCTGCACCAGCAGCTTCTAGGAAGGGCAAGGAGGCACCATCAGCTGCGTCTAGGAAGGGCAAGGAGGCACCACCAGCTGTGTCTAGGAAGGGCAAGGAGGCACCCCAAGCTGCTACAAGGAAGGGTGAGGATGCACCCCCAGCTGCTACAGGGAATGGCAAGGGGCAATCCCCGGCTGCTGACAGGAAGGGTAAGGGGCCTGCACCATCAAGCAAAAAGGACAAGAGGCCTAGTGCTGGGATTCAGTCGGATCCCCCACCAACAACCATGGTGGTTCAGCTGTCCGAGGCTGCAGGGGAAGGGCTAGAGCCTCCCCCCACCACTGCCAGCACCGCCACCAGCACCGCCACCAGCACTGCCACCAGCACCACTGCCAGCACCACTTCCAGCAGCAGCAGCCCCAGTGGGCAGCCATCCGAGGCTGCAGGGGAAGGGCTGGAGCCTCCCCCCACCACTGCCAGCACCGCCACCAGCACCAGCGCCAGCAGCAGCAGCCCCAGTAGTCAGCTGTCTGAGGCTGCAGTGGAAGGGCTGGAGCCTCCCCCACCACTGCCAGCACCGCCACCAGCAGCGGCGCCAGCAGCAGCAGCCCCAGTGGACAGCCGTCCGGGGCTGCAGGGGAAGGGCTGGAGCCTCCCCCCACCACTGCCAGCACCGCCACCAGCACTGGCGCCAGCACCGCCACCAGCAGCAGCAGCAGCCCCAGTGGGCAGCCGTCCGAGGCTGCAGGGGAAGGGCTGGAGCCTCCCCCCACCACTGCCAGCTCCACAAGCAGCACCGCCACTGCCACCACTGAACAGACATCACCGCTGGCGGGCAGTGTGTAGTCCTGTATCCATGGGCTGTTGTGCGGCCTGGCCCCTGCAAATCCTGTGGGTCTGACACCCAGGTGAGAGACTGTGATCTTGCACTCCCCAAGATCTGCATCACAGGGCACAATACCCCCTCCAGAACTAGTGGAAGAAGCCATCCACTCGCCCATCCTCCACAGGATGAAGCACACTGGCCACAATGCCCCCTCAGGAACCAGTGGAAGAAGCCATCCACTCACCCTATCCTTCCCAGGATGAAGCACACTGGGCACAATTCCCCCTCCAGAACCAGTGGAAGAAGCCATCCACTCACCCCATCCTTCCCAGGATAAAGCACACTGGGCACAATGCCCTCTCCAGAACCAGTGGAAGAAGCCATCCACTTGAGAGACTGTGGTCTTGCACTCCCCAGGACCATGCACAGGGCATGTTGCTCCCTCCAGGGCATGTGGACACACCTCCCACTAGAGAGACTGTGGCCTTGCATTCCCCAGGTCCAAGCAGTGGGCAAACCACCCACTTGAGAGACTGTGGCCTTGCACTCCCCAGGACCATGCACAGGACATGTTGCCCCCTCCAGAGCATGTGGGCAAACCACCCACTTAAAAGACTGCGGCCTTGCACTCCCCAAGACCAAGCAGACCAAGTTGTGTGTATGGTGTTGGGGGTGTTGCATGTGAGTGTCACTCTCTTTTTCCTCCCCCCTCCCATGTGTGCTAGGCGGCAGTACTCACCGTGGTCGTCTTCGCCGGTGTTGATGTTCATAATGCAGCAGAAGGTAGACGAGCGTGGGGAATATGTGCAACTCGGGCTCCATGGCATCGTGGTTGTTCCCTGATTCTCCGGAGGTGAGTCCCTTGACTTCTGAGATCTGTTTCCGCCAGGATTTTAATGTCGTTGGTACCGCCCTGGAAAGGGTGGCGGATAGGCCTGTTATAATACAGTGGGCGGTAGAGTGTCTTCCGCCTAGCTGTTGGTGGTTACCACCTTGGTGCTTGTTGATTCTGCTGTGGCGGTTGGTGTGTTAAAGTGGCTGTTTGTCTGAGTGGTTTCTGCCGTGATCATAATTACATTTTTGCTATCGCTGGCCTGTTGGCAGTATTACTGCCACTTTATCACCGACTGCCAGGGTTGTAATGAGGGCCATAATCTCTGATGTTTAACCAGCCACAGGATAAATAGTGGAGAGGATGTACAATTTGACTGTCTGTCAGATGAAAAATGTGAGGGAGGTCTTTATTTGGCTGGCAATGATGAAGAAAGAGACACCAGGCAATGATAGGGTGGTGGCCATATTGTAATTAGGATGCAAAATGTGTTAGACATTTGAAAGTAAATGCACATATAAATGCACAATAGTTTGTACAAAGGTAAGTGCACAAATTAAGCTAAGTTGCTAAATGAAAAAGCAGTATAATCACTTTTGAATTAAAATATTTATGTATTTAAATATTCAACTCTACAACATCCAACCACTCATATGTAAAAATTGTTTCTTCAACTGAGCCCCTGCCACTGCCATTAAGCGCAGCAGCCTCTATGGAAGGACAGCATTCTTATAGCCAGAACATGTCCTTTTCTGAACGTAATATTCCTCTTTCTTTTAATGTCCCTCTCAAATGGGACACTACTAAAGCTTCCTGCCAAAATTTTAACCCAACTAAGAACAATTACATATATATGTGTAATGTTCCACCTCTGCCCCCAAATACACGAGAAGATAAAGCCTCACAAGCCAATACACGTTAGAGGTTGTGGCTCAGTCATCCACTACGACATCTTATCTGCCGAACGAGCAAATGGTCTTCCTGGTTGTCGAGACTTTATAAAACTAAATTTCAAAAACTCCCATCTGGTAACAGGCCTTCTAGATATGGAAGCACGCAATATAAATAGGAAGTCATCTGCTATTTTTCTCAGCGCCAATCGCCCCACCGATGGTCATATGAAGCCGAACTTCCCCCCTAGAACAGCCAATTGGGTCTCGAGCTGCTCTATAATCCATCGGGATTCCAGGCCATCAGGCCTCAAAAGGTGTATCATCTGACCTTGCCCCAATGACCAGCTCCGGTCCTACTTTTAGTGGCCAACCAGCATCTGATTTCGATCTCCAGGGGGCCACCTCTGACATTGACTGACTATACTCTACTAATTCCTGCGTCTCCATTTCTAGTTTAGACCGACGGGCTACAGGTTCTTCACTCTATCCACCTAGTCCAGGTGTTGTTTCCCCTTTGGGTTCACAACTTGTTAACATTAACAAATTTACAAATCCGCTTATGGAGAAGCTTATTGACAGCGACCTTCCAGATGACATCCTCGTGAAATCAAGCTGCTCTATTGCCCAGACACCAGCAAAACTTTTGTCCTGGAATGTGGCTGGCATCAATGGCAAACTTGCAGACATTGAGTGGGGGGCATTTGTTGAAATTTTTAACGTATGTATGTTCCAGGAAACATGGGCCAAAAATTGTACATATAGACAGGGGTTTAGTTCTTTTTTTAAACCAGCTATGCCGTCTTTAGCAGGTAGGGCAGTGGGGGGCTTATGTACTTGGGTAAAATCGACAGAGGTGGGAGGAATAAAGGAGATATATGTGGACTCCCATGACATTTTGGCTATTGCTATCCAACCAATCTCAGGCTCCCCTGTCCTCTGTATAAACATTTATAGCAGGCCGGGACCCTCTAACAATTGCTCTACTATTATTGAGATATTAAATACTCTAATCTCAGACTTTCGTCTTAAATATCATACTATAATAGCAGGGGATTTTAATGTCCAACTTGAATTCAATTTAGATCTTATAGAGGTTATGCAGCCTGAAGATAGTGTATGGAACATTCCTCCCCATTCCACCCAGCAAAACTCACACAAACCCTGCGCTAGGGCAACGCAGGTAATAGATCTTATGATATCACATGGTCTCCGTCTTGGCAATGGCCGTTTTCCAGCTGACACCCCTGCAGGACCAACCTTTTTTAGGGGCTCTTATAGTAGTAAACTAGATTACATTTTTTTTTATTTAAGAGTTTGGCACTACATACTAGATGTGGAAGTGGGCAATCCACACACTAGTGATCATGCCCCTGTACAGATTACGTATAAGAGACCTCTTTTAGCAGGAGCCGTATTTCTTTCTGCTTTACCTGCTGTTATGGAGTTGTCTAGCAACAGGCGCACGGTAAGATGGGACTCTTTTGAGAAATCGAATAAGCTCCGAGGAAAATTGTGTCCTTTAACTTCTTCTCACCAGTTATTTGACCATAGTCTTACTTTCTCTCCAATTGAAGTTACGTCCCTCCATTTGGACCTCTTTACTACCCTGAAAGAGCTGTTTTCTAAATGTCCAAGGCCGCTGACTAACTCTTGTCCCCAACCCTGCTCCAAATGGTTCAACAAGAGGTGTAGAGAGGCTAAAAATACCCTGGTTAGTGTTTTAAGGACAAAGGACAGACTAGGTATTATTAATGCTAGACGTAATTATGCTTTTATATGTAATAAGAGCAAACATGAGCATGAAGAGGAGCTTTGGAGTGACCTATTTGAGGCAGCTAGGGCTCACGACTCCAAACGATTTTGGCTTTTGGTATCTCGCAGTGATCAGAACCGAGCCCCTTATTTGGAGTCTCATATTACTCCTGATGCCTGGCTTTCCCATTTTAAAGACCTGTATGGCTCTCCACAGGCCCTCGATGCCCCAAGTTTGGGACAGCTGACAACATCTCATTCGCCCGCGTCCTCTTTGCCTTTCTTTACACTGAACGAAACTGTGCAGGCCATGACAGCCCAAAAAGCAGCGAAGGCCCCTGGGTCGGATGGGATCCCTTCCGACATGTTTAAAGCGGACCTGAATATCTGGAGCCCGTATATTAATAGGCTCTCTAATGCCATTTTGACTACCAGATCCTACCCTGACTCATGGAAAGAGGCAATCATTGTGCCTATCTATAAGAAAGGAGAGAGGAATTCCCCGGGAAACTACAGACCCATCAGCCTCCTTGACAATCTCCCAAAAATATTTTGCCATCAATTATTGAGTAGGCTGAGTAAATGGATAGTGGAAAACCAAATTTTAAACCACCTCCAAGCGGGCTTCATAGAAAAAAATCAGCACAATAGACCAGATATTCCGCTTTATTTCTATTAAATGGAAAGTTGTTCATGTGAATTCAGGCCACCTATTTGTAGCATTTGTTGACCTAAAATCAGCTTTCGATTTGGTACCCCGCAATAAACTGTGGGAGGTCTTGTCTAAAACGGGAGTCCCTTGCCCTATTTTAAATATCATCAGAGATCTCTATACTGGTAATTATGGTAGAATCAGATGGGGTCAGCAAGGTGAACTAACTGAAAAATTTCCCACTGCTCGTGGTGTGAGGCAAGGCTGTGTACTCGCCCCTACCTTATTCCTCCTCTTCATAAATGCATGCATTCCGTATCTTATGGAGTGCTCCAATGACGCACCCAAAATAGGAATGCAGAAGATCACCTGCCTCCTATTTGCTGATGACACCTTGTTGATATCCCAAACAGCCACAGGTCTCACAACCCTACTTTCGAGATTCATGGCCTTTTGTAATGATCACGGCCTGGAAATCAATCGATCAAAAACTAAGTGTATGGTGTTTGGGGATAAAAAAGGTAGGATGCGGCGCCCCATTTATTTAGAGGGCGCTGCATTGGAAAGAGTTGGCGATTTTGAATATCTAGGCCTGAAACTAGAAGATTCGCACAAATGGTATTCTCATCTTCAGAAAGCAAATTTCCGTTTGAAACAACGGACGAGCAGTATCGTAAGATTTGCAGCTAGATCTCCTAGCTTTGCCGTGACACCCGCAATCGAAATCTACAAATTACAAGCAAGGGGGGGAGCCCTTTATGGAGCCGAGCTCTGGGGCCACTGTAATTTAGATGATTTGACAAAGGTGGAAAACTCTTTTTTAAGGTCCTTGCTAAGAGTTCCTTCCAGTACCCCAATGCTCCCCATTCGAATGGACCTAAATTTGCCTCCTATTTCCCAGATTGCTGCTCTCAGGCCTTTGTTGTTTTGGATCCGTCTATGATCATTAGACTCTCTTATTCCCTATAGATGTGGGCTGATGGCCAATAATACTAGTCCAAAAATCAAGTGGTGTGCGTACGTAGAAGGGACTTTCACACTACTTGGCTTGGGGTCTTACTGGAAGGATCCGCTATCTATTCCAAAAAATGCAACACAGACACTGAAGGATGCATTTTGGCTCCATGTGCATCTTTCACAATTGTCTGTTGTTTCACCATCATCCATGACGGGCAGCTTCTTACAAATAAAATGCCATTATGAATCTGCGCAATATATGGACATAGTTCTCTCTCCACGTGCACGTGCATTGTATATTAGATTTAGGATAGGCTCTCTCCCTTTGCGCATTCTAACACATAAATGGGCCAACACTAGCTGCACTTCGAAGATGTGCCCAATGGGTTGTGCCAGGGAAGAATCTATAACCCATGTTCTTTTTCAATGTCCTGCATACCATAACCAGAGAGTTTGTTGGATTATCCCTCTGTGTAGAAAAATGGGTTTTAAGAACTGTCCACTGGCCTTGCGAATTTTTAAATCTGACCCATCCGCTCTAGTGGCTTGCTGTCTGGCAAAATACTTAGATTCCATCTGGCACTGTAGATTGAACATGCTTAAAAAATAGAGGTAAACTCAACCATAGACGTGGGGAGCGGCTGTTGATGAACTCACCTGTGAATTTTAATGTAGGCACCTATTACCTTTTATCGTTCAAAGTATTTTTATGTCTAGACATTTTTTATATACTTTTTTTTTTCTTTTTAAATAGAAATGTCTTATTATATATGATATGTCTGGCCAAGTCTGTATCTGATTTTCGATACTTATTATGCAAAATCTTGTATTCTCATATGATATTATAATGTGGTTTGAATTTTTAAAGGGAACATTTTTATGTCTAATATATATATTTTTATTGTCTAAAAGTATTTTTTATGCATAGATATTCTTATATTTTTAAATAGAGATGTTCCTTTTTTGTGATATGTTCGGTTAGGCTTGTATTTGAATCTTGATACCTAACATACAAAATCTTGCACTATTATATGATTTTATAACACGGTTTGAACTTTCAGAAGGAAAATTCTCATGTTTAATATTTTCTTATGTAGTCCAACCTTTTATGTTTGAACTTTTTGTACACAACCTGCTGCTTTGTGAAACTGTGAATTGTGATGTGCTTTTATGGTATTTATTTTTACCGAAATAAAGCTAACGAATGAAATATTCAACTAAATGTAGGAATCAAACTTCTATTTCAGAGCTTCAGGATAGGCACACAGATAGTTTGTGCTAGGATCACTTTTCTATCTGCAAAGAATAATGAGCATGGCTCTAATGCATGTTACATAAATGTTCATTCATTAATGAGAATACATTGTTTTCTTTAAATGTTCATGATCCTCCTTTTTATGACTTTTAGGGCTGGACTCTTTTGGACTTCTTATGCAAGGCCTTGTGCTAGGTTTAGGCTTCTTTTTAAAGGAGCATTTGCTACCTTAATATTTGAAACCTGATAACACAGCAGCAGATGGGTTATATCTGAAGCCCAAGGGGAGAGACATATACATATACATATACATTAGGCAATTGATGCTCGGGCACAGTGCTTTGAAACATTTGCAGGAAGTACATTAAGTAAGAAACAGTAATGGGGCTTCTGCTTATGGGGGAAGAGAAAGCAGGAGACAGACCAGTAATGCATCTGGGTAATTCACAAGTGCAGTTCTCTTGTACCTGTGGACAAACACACTTTTTCAAAGTATTCACCCAGCAGCGTGACTTATAGACATAAATGCCTATTAGTCCCTTGTCATGAGTGGTCCCCTTTAGCCACACTGACATTTTAGTCACCTGCACAATGTATCTTAGGAATGGTAGCTTTGGTTTTAGTATGCTAAGCAGTGTTTTACGTGGGAGAGGTTGTATCCCAACTGAACCCTCATTTCTTTTTTTGACAGTGCTGACAGAAAATTAAATCTGTAAGGCAAACAAAAATCTGAGTAACAGACTTGAAGGCTGTAGCTGACTAAGGTCATTGTAGATGGGGGCTGTGGAAGAAAGGAGTAGGACCAGTAGCCAGTAGACAGAGAAGAATAAGGGCCAGGCGGTGGCTGACTAGGAGGGCTAGGATGACCAGGGCCATAAGACCAGGGCAAGAAGGGCAAGAAGAACTAGATCTGAGGAGACTCTATCTATGAGGACCAGGGTTACCAATGCCAGAAGGGGTCAGGAACAAATAGGCAATGAGAGGCAAAACAAGGAAAAACAGGACTAGTGGTACTGGGACTAGGTGAGAAGGAACAGGGCAGTCAGGAATATGTGGAACAGGGGAACTGCACCCAATGAACAATGTCCTGAAGGAACTGAAGGACCAGTGGTAGAAGGAGCAGAAGGCCATGGACCATAACAACAAGGATGGCTAGGAGGGCCTGAGTGCACCCATCAGGACCAAAGGGGCAAGGTCGACCAGGGACAGGAGTAACTGACTCAGAGATTATAGGGATCAGATCAAGGAGTGCCAATGGGCCAATGGGCCAATGGGCCAAAAAAGACCAGGACTGGAAACACCCTGACCAGAAAGAACTAGGGATACCAGGATCCTGAGACCCTAGAATAGAATGACTATGTGGGGATATAAAGGATCAGGAAGTCTAGGCTGAGTAGGAACGAGGCCAGAAGGTCTTTGTGGGTCAGACACAGGGGGGTCCTATATCAGGTGACAAGGACTACATGAACCAGGGGACCCTCAACATGGGAACTACTAGGACCTGTTGCAGAGAGATGAGGAAGGCCACACCTGGGAAGACCATTACTAGGAGGATCATGACAGACGGGATCATGTTCAGATTAAAAGAAGTGGCTGAAACAGGCAAACCATGAGGTCTAATAGAGCTAAAGTGGAGCTGCAGGACCAGGGGACTAGGAGGGCTAAGGAAACCAATGTCAGAGGTCCAGCACCAGATGATCCGATACATGAGGACCAGACAAAGGAATACCAGAACTAAGACTAGGACTACAGGGACCTGGAGAACCTAAACCAGGAGGATTGGGAACAGGCAAACACGGGGAATAGATAAACGAGGAGAGCATGACCAGAATGACTGATGAAGAAGAATTCGGGGGAGGGAGATGAAAAGGTCCAAAACTATGAGCTTGTGAAACAGGAGATCCAGGATACAAAGCACTAGGTGCAAGAGTACATGGGAATGACAGCCAGAAGACCAGGATGTTCTGGGTCAAGAAGTGCTAAGACTAACAAGATCCAGATGTCAAAGAACATTAGTATTAGGAAATGATGGGATGATCTGTGGTGGGTCAAGACAAATTGTTGCACAACCATGAGGTCAGGGAGCAGCATAGCTAGGGCCAGGAGGATCAGGACTGGATAGAAGAGGACTAGGAAGTTCAAGATCTGGAGGGCAGTGACTAGTAGTACAAGGAAATCAGGATAAGTAAGGCAGGGACTAGGACGGGCAAGGGGACTAGTACCAAGGACACTCAAAAGACCAGAGCAAGGAGAGCTTAGTGAATTAAAAGAAGCATGCCCAGGAGGACTGGAAACAGGTCTAAGAGGACCAAGAAGATCAGGACCTAGTTGACAAGAGCTCAAATTACTAAGCGGGACAAAGCAATGGGACTGGACAGTGGTGGCCAGGAGGATCAGGACCAAAGTGACCAGACTCAGGAGGGCCTGGATCGGGAGGGGGAATGATCAAGGACTGCAGTACCAGTGGGACTAAGGGGACAAAAAAAACACATCCAATAGCATTAGTACAACCAAACCAGGAGGACAAAGGCTAAGAACGCCAGGACAGAAGAGGCCAGATTGACCAGGATTTGTGGTACCAGGGTTAGGAGGTTCAGAGTGAGAAGCACCAGGGCAAACTGGCCAGGGCCAAGAGGTCCAGAAAGGAACAGAGCCAGATGGGCTTAGACCGGTGGTACCAAGTAGGGCCAGGATGGCCAAAAGGTAAGGTTTCTGATAACAAGCACAATAGGACAAGAAGGACCAGGGAACCAGGACTAAAGAGACCAATGCTAGGGTGGTTGAAGAACCATGTCAATGAGGACTAGGTCCAGGAGAAAACAAACTATATGGGCCTGGATCAAGGGGATCAGGCCAAGTGAACACATAATCTCTAGAAGGACAAGGACTATGGAAATCAAGAAGAGCACAACCATGTCCAGGAGTGCCAGGGGGATGAGACTAGGGACACAGGCAACCTGAGCCAAAAGGAAAGGTTTTAATAGGACCAAGAAACAAAGAATGTGCGGGCCCAGGAAGAACAGGGCAAATAGGATCAGGACCTTGAATACCAGCACCAGGAGGACTAGAGTGGGTTGGAAAAGGAGGATCAGGACCAGAGATATCAGGACTAGGATTATCAAACCCTGGAGATCGAGGAAATCGGGTTAGAAACAAGATGACCATGAAAATGAGGAACAGTATGGCCTGGCCCAAGAAGATCAGAGCAGGGAGGACCATGATCATATGATGTAGAAGCACGAGGACAAAGAGCAGGAGAATCAGGACCAGATTCTGGAAGACTAGGAAGCTTAGCAGCATGAGGATTATGGCCAATATTATCAGGAGACCAGGATAAGCAATGAAGATAAGGGAGACAGTATTAGGGATACCAGTAGGACCAGATCCATGAGGACCAGGACCAGAGAATGGAGGGTTAGAAGGATCAGCACTAAGAGGACCAGGAACAGGCCTAGCTGTGCCAGAGGGCAATGACCATAGGACAAGGGCCCAAAGTACCATGTAGAACAGGTTCTGGACTAGGATCTGGAGGTAGCAGGATCAGGGTGAGGAAGATCAGGCAGACCAAAACAGTCAGATCCAGGAAGACTAAGCAGACTAGATCTGGATGTCCAGGAAGACCAGGACCAACATTATGAGACTTAGAAGGACCCAGACAAAGAGAGTCGGGGCCAAGAGAATCCAGAAGGAGTGTCAGAAGAACCGTAAGGACAAGGCATAGCTCCAGCATGGCTAGGATGATCAAAACCAGGTAGAAAAGGGCGAAGAGGGCAAGGCCTAAGAGGAACAGGCAATAAGAGGCCAGGTGGACCAAGGACTACAGCAAGACCAGGATCTAGAAATCAGATGAACAGGGTGAAGGGGACAAATGTCAAGAGGTTCAGGAAGGAAGAGGGAGAGAGGTAGGCAGGAGGACCAGAATCAAGAGGATTAGGTAAGCAAATGCCTGAACAAGGAGGACCAGACCAGAAACAAAAGGATTACGTCTAGTGAGCACAAAAACATGAAGAGAATTCAAACTTTGAGGATGAGGAATAGGAAGATCTGTACTATGCAAACCAGAATGATATTGAGGAAGACTAGGAGAACAAGACCACTATGCCAGGAGGCAAGAGGACCACGGCAGAGAGGATCAGTGGCACCACAAACAAGGGAAAAAGGAAGAGGCCCAGGGATATCAGGACCTGGTATACAAGAACAAGGTGGACCAGGATGAGGTGTAAAAGAAGGACCAGGACAAGGAGAACCAGTATGACCCAACTTGGTGGCTAAGAACAGACATGACATGAACAAGGATAATTAAGACTGAGGGCCAGCTTTAGGGTTTGGCGGACAGGTTACTCCATCACAAATGTGATGGATATTCCATCCGGCGTATTATGATCGCCATAGGCTATAATGGGATTTTAGTAGGGTGGACAGGATAGCTGTCACATTTGTGATGGAGTAACCTGCTCCATCAAACTCTAAATCAGGCCCTAAGTGGACAAGTTAGAGCAGAATCAGAGTGACAAGAAGCAGAAGAACCAGGGCCAAGAGTAACTTGACAAGTTGGGGGAGGACCATGAGAACTAGTAAGAGCAGGAGCAGGTCTCCTGGGGCCATTAACACCAGGGACCAGATTGGGGAGGATTAGGTGGACTAGAAGGATCAGAATAAGCAGGGGCAGGGCAGAGCCAGCAGGGCCATAGGGGTCACAGCCTAATATATTCAAAGAACCCAATAAATCTATACGTTTCAGTGGGTGGTCAATGCACTAAAAAAAGCCTGATTTTATTTTTAATGGATACAACCTACTAAATCTGTATGTGAATTATTTGCTCTAAATGTTCTTTTTATCCTTTTAGGACTTTTACTTTTTACTTTTTTAAGCGTTTCTCAGTGTCTGTCATAGCATTAAATAAGGAATCAGCATCTTTCTCCATATTCGACATTAGTCAGTATAGGGACCCCTAATGCTGTCAGGAAATGGCTGACATTTCCAAATCCTGGTTGCGTTGGTTCCCCTGGTAGCATGTACCTCAGCGCTCTCTTCTTTAGCTGACATATCGTCTTTTATATTTTATGATTAAAGATCTGACGAAGTGAGACAAGACAGGTGCTGTGCATGAACTTCTAAATAATATTCAAAATCTCTTTTTGAAATCTAAGGTAATGGTAGAAATGTGCAGTTACCCAATTAGCTGACATTCCTACATTTTCTGCACCACTATAACGGCCCGAAGTACTGAGCTATTTTTCATTTGCAAAACAATGTGATTCGTACAATCACTCGATTGGCTACTGCATAATGCCTTTTCGTCAGTGCCGGATTAAACCCTGTGGAGGCCCCTAGGCAGTAGAAATTTCGCCTCCCTCCCTCGCAAATTATCGCCTGGTACGTTTTTAATTTTACCTACCAACAATTTCAATACACATACGTAGTTTGCACCGATTTGTTTTTAAAAACTGACAGAAGAGGAGCATTTAAGAAACAAACTGTTATGTGAATCTGATGTCTATGGTTTATGTACCTTAAGTTCTTAATGGGTACATTAGTACAGTATTTTCTCCGTAGAGCCTTTAATGTAAAGTTTGCGTTTCTTTGAGTTGATTCATGTTTGTCTATCGTTTGGAAACAATTTAAGAACGCTTAATTGTATTTTTTTCAAGATCAAATCAATTGTCTGGGGCCTCTAGGCCGCTGCCTACTTTGCCTATTTGGTAATCCGTCACAGCTTTTCCTAATAGGCAAAACACATTAGTTGAAACCGTTTTTCATACTAGCAAAATGGGTTTTGGAACCCATCACTGAATTCAAGTAATGAAAAAGGGAAGTTCCTTCTAAACTGTGATTCGCTATACAGTTTATCGATGGTTTGCAACCTTGCACACTTAACCCTCAAAAATACTTCAGCCTGGGCTACTCCAGACACATAAAGGGAAGAATTAGTGAAATATTGTCTGGGCATACTTCCGTCTGCCCTACACCTCCCACCTTGGCACAGGGACCAAATGCCAACCTGCTGCTGTTTGTGTGGCAAAGATATGGACGACCTGCTGCACTTATTCTGCAGCTGCGTGACCTGAAGGGAGAAAAGACTCATCTGCTTAGAACACTGTTTAACTTATGTGGAATCCGTAGGTGGAGGCAGGCAGGCTTCAAGTCAGAGGCTCTGCTACGCACTGCAGGCTGGTAACATGTCTCTAGTTGGTAGAAAGGAACATGCCAAATGCCAGCCGACTCATACCTGTTGCATCAGCAGTCATTAGGAATGTGGAAGGCCCCTGACCTGCGATATCGGAACCGGGCCCATAAGCAGCGCACTTTAAAACATGATTTCCAAATGGACATACAGTAAGGGAACCCCCACTCTTGGCGGACATATCACACTTTGCACTTTCCTAAACCTATCATATAAGGAAGTATGGCATATTGGCACTCCTGGTGAGCAAGAGCACACCGTAACATTGTGCTCATATGCAGGCCCATTCACTGACTGGTCGTGCAATTTTTAACAGTTATGATAAATATTGCTCAATTATGCTTTTTTTAACCGTGGTTTTATATTCTATTTTATTTCTCTTTTTACACTTCAGTTGTATTACACTGGTTTTAATTAACTGTGCAAATAAAATAAATGAACTTACTTACTTAGAAGGATTTGTGTGATGTTAATTAGTGCACATATAGATTGTTACGCAGATCTCCTTTGGACTTTGAGAGGTAGAGACCTCTGTTTTCCCCACTCATTGTGTCCTTTTTGTTAAGTGTGGCTTTGGCTAACACTTAACTTCTGATTCTAAGAAGACTCCTGGTTGAGCTTCTGAAATGCTGACAGCTTCCACTTAAGCATGAGCGTATTTTTATTAATGCTAACTCCCTTTACCACTCGACTTGACAAGAAAGGTCCATCGGATGACTGAAACTTGCAACACTGAGAGCCAAAAGGGCCTCGCGCTCCATGATCCGTATCTGCAGCACTTATGCAAGTGGATGTGTCTGGAAGTTTTGTGAAAGCAAATGGGATTCTCGAGGTATGCTGAGCCAGTGTTATGTAGTTCCTTGGAAGCGTGGGTGAGGAGACTGAATTGTGTTTATTTGGAAATGGAGAGACAGTGGAGCTCCTTGAGGTGTGGATTGATGTGAGTGCGGGATGGGAGGTTGAGAGTGATTCTGACCTCTAAGTTCTGAAAGGTGTAAAGCCTCCTGGTGAGCTTTTGGTTGATCCCAGCATAAAGGGTGTTTCCATGGTCCGGCTTGCTTGTGACCAACTTATTTCTTAGCTGTTATGCATTTTGTTTGTTGTTTTATACACCCCGGACTTATCCAAGAGTATAGTTTCATTGGTAATAGACAAGCCATAAGTAGCTAAGAGAGGCTGAATTTGGGCGGTCTGGGAGCTCCAGTGTTATGCTTTCTCCCTTTACTCTCTTCCACTTATTTCTTCTTTCCACACAGAGGTGGGCTAACGAAAATCAAATACCTTTTTTATCTAGTGAGGAAGCAAAGGTTGTCTGAAAAAACAGCCGAAGTTTTAAATTTAGAAGCAAGAAAAAGGAGGGTTTTGTAATGTTTAATGTTGAATAGAAAAATATTCAATTTTACTGTTTCTCGGTAGTAAATAATTATACGTTCTTTGCTGCTGGATGCAACCAGTTATTAAATGTATTTGCAGATAATAGTTGCTTCTGTGTCATTCAGACTGTACTGCTCACTGGAGCTAGGAAAATCACTACTGAAAGGGAAATGGAAAGAAAATTACAGGAAGCTTGAAAGATAAAGACTGACCTCAGAGCATTGGAAACTCTGAGGCTGGGATTTCTGGTCAGGAGTAAGAGTGCCAGGCATTTTACCTACGGAGAGCAGTTTGCTCGTACTTGTTTTGAACTAATTGACCGACAAGAGAAATCTTATAAGGAGGCCATGCAGCAGAACTGCTACAGTGCACATGCCTAGGGCACTGAGAAATTCCAACACCTGCCGAGGAAAATTGCAGTTACTCAGGAAACGTCCTTTGGATCTTTCGGTGGGCTGCCCCAGTTTCCACTCTCACTTAATTTTCTGAACCAGGAGAAGCAACACACAACAGCCTTGAAAGTTCAGAAACTGCCTGTTGGTGTGCACGAACTACAAAATATACAAAAAGTTTGACAGGGCTTCTAACTGAGCACCTTACATGAACAGAAGCACCGGCTTGCTCATTTGGACTTTTATATTTGTGAACCTAAAAATTCCCCCTGTGCGCGGAAGGAGCAAACCTCCATTTAGTACCTCAGAGGCCTATTCATGAAAGCATTTTTAAGTACATAAAGTAGTATTCCATTGGTATTAACTTACATCCTCACAAACACTAATCACAAGTCAAGATGGAGAGCTCTGCCTACGTCTTCCCTATTTCTTATGTGCCGAGTTCTCGATGAAATGTAATGAGATGCACATTGGCATCATGTAGGGGTTGCAGCTGTGACCCCTGGCTTGCCCCTTGCGCCCTAGCACTGACTTTGTGAGACCTGGCCTCAGAAGTGGCAAAATGAGTGCCAAGAAGACAGAAGTGATTCTGCGTTCCATATTATCATCATTTTTTACTTTATACTATTAGTAAATAATGTTCTGTTATTCACTATTACAGTAATAAAACATGGAGCACACTTAGCGGGCACGAAACCTTTGGTGGCAGCTGTAGTAAGTAAAAATATTTTTAAATGTATGTTACGTGAATGCTTGCAAGTGAGAGATTCTTTATGGGAGCGTGTGTATGTGTAAGCATGTTTTTGAATGTGTGTGTGTGAACATGAGTGAGCATCAGTAAAGGAAATTGTGTGAAATTAGGCTCAAATTTTCTAATCTGTGACATAAGGCAACTTTGCATCCAAGATGCTGTGCTGTCTTGCGTCAAAGGAAGAGACAAAAAATGCACCATATATACTACGATATATGGTGCATTGTTTCTCTCCCTGTGCACTGGTGCACGTTTGGTAGCTATGTGCCAACACACACACAGCCTTGCATTACAGTGCAAAGGTGTGTGCGTTCTCTGAAGCATAGCTTTTGTCCTGCAACATTACAGTACAAAAAGCAATGATTAAAGGCTTCTCCCACTTTGCATGTGTCCTGTACATTGCAGTGCACATGCAAAGTTGGAAAAATAAGGATAAATTGAAGCATTTGTCATCATGCTTGTTATGCCTGCCATGAGCAGTCCAGGGATTTTGGTGCATATTCCTTTCTATAACTGTTTGTAGATAGGAATTTGCATCATAAGCCCTAGGTGGTTGTATGGGAATGCCCATGCACCATCCAAGGAACTTGATGCTAAATAGCACAAAGCACTCCATAGCTCAATTGTGCATTACTTTGGGATACTATACAAGCAAGTCAGGATTTGTGTTGGTTAAGAAATCCCATCCTAACACTTTGCTCCTGGTTTGCATCACAAAAGTGATGCAAACATGGTGCAAAGACTTAGTAAACCTAGGCCTTAGTGACAGTAAGTATTAGTGAGTATAAGTGTGATTAAGAGAGAATGCAAGTGAGTGAGATTGAATGAGTGTATGGGGGTGTAAGAGATTGTGAGTGTATGGACATGGAACATGCCTTCCTGGTGTAGTGAATCCTAGTTTGTTTTAATGGGATAACAGGAGTTAACTTAGCCATTGGCTTGCGGACTCGTTCCCCCGTCACTGAGTGACATTTAACCTACTTAGCTTGCTCTGTCTTAGCCCATTTAATTATTTAATTCTTCTAAGATGGCTGCCTTGTTTATGTTTAAGCCACTTGTTACGATTTGCATTATCAATGCCACCGCGTTAAGGCATCAAAATCAAGTGACAAAGACAAACAAACTGTAGGTGTTCACATTGAGGGACTTTCCCTCTTCATGCTTTTGAGGGAATTGTTTATATTAATTACAGTCCCAAGCATGCCGTTATCTATTGTCTGGGAACATACCGACGTCAGGGGTCCAAGTAGATCTGTATAAATACATCACACTTTAGACAGATAATCAGAGGGATTCCGACCAGAGGGCATCGCCACCATCGCTGATATCAATGCTGCACGTCGTCTTGATGCTGACTCAGTCTTCGTGTTCCTGCGGAGTCTGAGATAGAGACCTCATTCCGAGCTAACAAGGGTTAGGGGCTCCTCTCATGGACATGGCATTGGCAGATTAGGTTTAACATACCCAGATCTCCTTTAGGTAGGAGGTTAGGTCTATCAGGATAGGGTATTAGGACATATTATACACTTCATGTCTTTTCATGTTATTGCAAGATGGTGGGGATCTTCGTAATAATGACTTTTGTCTTTACAATTCTGTTTCTTGCACTGTTCATTATCCTAATCATTGCAGCCCATGCAACTTATTGCAGATTGCAGTTGTGTTAAATAAAAACTATTGAAACTTTACTGCATCTTCGTTATTGCCTATGTTTGGATGAGACGTGATATATCTGTGAGAAAGGGGTAATCTCCGTTTAACCAAGACACTCCCTGAGATGTCATATGCTCGAGTCCATGCGTAAAGGCTGCCACAAATCACCTTTTACTATTTGGGTTTTTGGTGAGGTGCTGCTAGTGAGCCAGAAGGGTTGGGACAACAGTTGCGACTTGTTGTAGGATAGGCATAGTCGTCTACAAACAGAAGTACTGTCATCCTTAAACCATCTGTCTTGCCTAGAGTAAGAGTCCAAACTACGACATGGCGCCACCAACTATGGTGTTTAGACACTAATTTGCGGATACCATGACTATCACTGTCTCACAGACAACAGGTACCCTACATACCATTAAACGGAGACGTCCATGGTCTTTGGGAAGATCCTCCTCAGCTGAAAAGGTAATACCTGATTAGGCTGTAGGTTGTTCGAGCTCCAGCTCATAAAAGGACTTTACTCCCCATTTGGTGTTCCATTTCTCTGGCCAATTTTTACAAATATGGCTAACGCCATGGAAAACCCTAAGAATGCTAGACATGCATTAACACAACACCTACTAGTGCATGGCCTTACTGAAGAGGGCAGGGATGTTACTCTTGTAATAGAAGCTAATGAAGCATACCAAACAGAAACATTTTACTGTTGAGTCACCTTTCCTGAGGTAGACGAAAGAACTCATACATTCCACACATATGAAATTGCAAACATACTCAACGGTACCAAGCATACCAGTATCATGAAATAGCGCTCACATATCAAGAGCATCAGAACTGGTTTGAAGGCGCCCTACCACATGTAATACAAATAGTGAGACTAGGCCATTTAAGTAATGATGGACCAACGTGGCCTATGTTTGCCACATACACACCTCACCCAGGCATACCAAATATGCCAATAGCAGATCTGCAAAATTTATATAATGAGTTAGTAACACTTTATAGACGACTAGTCCAGTTCGTAATGCGAACTTTGAACACAACACCAGCGCGTCCAGCTCCACCAGCACCTGGTGGATACCAATTGGCTACTGGGATTAATCCACAAACAGTGCATACTATCATGGGTAAAATACCCACAGAACAAGAGAAAATACTGTTCTGGATAGTCCAAAAAACAAACCAGCTGGAAGCTGTGTTTCACCCCCACACGACAACAGGAAAAACATAGACTTCTCACAATGTGCTTGCCCTTTGCAATGGTTCCCTCGGTGGATGACTGCGCCACATGGGGTACAGTCTTTGCTGCTATATATACTACCACACATGGTACCCCGACACTTACCAATTTACCGGAAGTGTTAAAACAAATACAGAATGAGCACGGGGCTGCACCAGCCTTAGATTTGGGGATGAAATTAATGCATAACTTTGACGCAGTTTCCTCGATAATACTCAGTAACATTAAAGGGGAAGTGGTAGCACTGGCTATACGCCAGCTTCTCTGAGAAACTCCACAATCGGAACAGGAGAGACAGCTACCAAAAATAATTTCCGACACCTATACTAGTATAGGGCGGGATAGTTTGGGAGCCAAACCAAAGAAGTTTGAATTACAAAGTACCACCCTTAAGGAAGGCATGAAGCAGGCACAAGAGGGCTCTAAAAAGCGCTGGGAAAAACAAAAATAATTTAAGGATAGACGAAATAAGAGAGCTGATTCTCCACACCCGGAGAACTCCGAAAGGAGATACAATCTCATAAATAGTGAAAATATAAAAACTCCTGATAGATATATTGATTCACGTCCCTCTCGTTCCTTTCAGGACGCACCGGATAGACGTAGCGAGAGAGGCGGCCCTCCTGATCGATGTCCTGAATACGTGAAACAAAACAAAGACTTAACACAGTCTACAGTCCAAAAAGAAGAAAAGACTCCTCAGCAGAAGCCACAGTTTAAAGTTTAAAAAGAAAAAGGTGGCAGCACTGTCAGTTAAAAATGCCAGTACACTTGAGAACATTGTTGAAGAACAAGATGTGGGCAGTGACATTGTTAGACAGTGCAGCAGAGGTTGCGATATATGTCGCCATAGTCTGAAAGATCATCTGGATGCGACAGCGACTAGCGATTTTATTGCAGTTGAGACTGCGGACGGCTGCGTTCTCCCACCGAACAGGGTTTATGATTTAAAAGTTCAAATAGAGGGAGACGTAGAGCGTACCATTGGTGTGATATTCTGGGATGAACTTACTAGTGACATCCTATTGGCTGAAAGAGACTGGCCACCTGAGCACGTCCATGAGGCTTCAACATGGGGAAGATGTCATTTTGCCTCCTTTCTCTAATCTTGTTCCAGAAGCAGAATAACAAGCCTATGCTGTTGAATGGGCTTTAGCGCAGGCACCTGCGTTACACCACAATCATGTAGGTTGGGACAAGGACTCTCCTTGTCATCTAATTCCTATTAAGTCTACACCCCGACCTCAGCCACAATATCCTGTTAAACATGAAGCAAAAGCTCCGGTGAGGGAGTTCCTCACTCAGCTCCAGTACCAGGGAGTAATTGAGCCCTGTACATCTGCAATGAATAACCCTTTATTCCCCGTTGCAAAGCCAGACCATTCCTAAAGTATAGTCATAGATTACAGACATTTAAATAGTCATACATGTACATATGCTATACAAAACTCACATAGCACAGCACTAACAAGCAATATAGTGCGTAGAAAATTAAAACTTTAGATATTTCTAATGTTTTTTTCTGCCAGAACTTGGCAAATGAAAGTCGGGACCTGAGTGCATTCTCATTTGGCTCACAAAAATGCTTTTGCCATTTACCCCAAGGCTATAAGAACAGCGCAGGGCTATTCTCAGCCCGAGTAACATCAATATTACATGATATTGATCCCGAGGATTTATCATACGTGGATGACATATACCTCATGGATGACGACCTCAACATTCATCTTGTAAGGGTCAATCGGATCATTTTAGGATTTGCAGACCCCGGTTACAAATTCAACTTCAAGAAAAGTAAGATTGCCTTTCTCAGTGTATTGTTCCTGGGACACGAGCTATCGAACGAGGGGAAGAGCCTGGCCCGCACTTTCTAGAGAAATGTGCACACTTGCACCCTCCTAACACTCTCAAGAAACTACAGTCATTACTATGTTTTTTTAACTTTGGCAGAACATACTTTCTAGACTATGCACAGCGTATGAAGCCACTTTATGACTTGATACTGCCAAACTTTTCTAGCAGACACTGGACACTTGAACACACATGCATCCTTATGGAATTGCAACAGGACATGCTAGAAGCTAAACACTTGCACACATGTGACAATTAAACTAATTTGGTCATCAGAATAATTGCTGGTGCCATTGGATTTACTTATGTCACCTTCAATGACGTTGACACGGTACCCATAGCATATAAATCACATTTATACTCAAATTCAGAACAACGTTTTGCACCTACAGAAAAGATTCTGACTGCAGTTCAAATGGCTGTCATAAAGGAGAGGCCACTTGCCCAAGGGAAACGCATTATTGTCGTTACCCCGGTGCCGGCCTTAGAGGCTGTCACTAAAGCAAGCGTTCCCACCGCCAAAGCATTGCATCCACGTTGGATTCAGTGGGTGACGTCTCTGACCGCCACTGATGTTGATTACATCTTTGATCCAAAACTTCAGGCACAAGAGTTTCTCCAGTATAAACAGGAGTACCCTGCTCCTCTAAATATCTTGCCACTTGACAGATACCGTACTGTCATCTACACTGATGGTTCAGCACAACCAGCTGTAGGTACCAAACACCAATACTCAGCCGCTTGCGCAGCCAAGAGCGGTGTGATGGAAGATGGAGTCTTCCACCCTCACAACACCTACATGCAGAACCTAGGGGACTGCGCAGCTCAGTTGGCTGAACTTAAAGCTCTTATATTAGCGCTAGAACACAGAAAGCCAGGATGCCTGACTTTAATAGTCTGCAACTCATACTACCGCGTCCAGTCATACTATGATTATCTTAATCATTGGAAACTGAACGGGTTTAGAGATTCCAAAGGGAACACCATAAAACACAAAACATTGAGGAGGAGGGTGGCTGATCTTAAGGATAAGCTACAGTGTGTCCATGGAGTACATACATTGGGCCATCAACGTGTAGGAGTACACGTTATTGGCAACACTTTGGCTGATGAAGCAGCCAAATCTGCAGTAGCTACGGCTTCTGTGGCTTCAGTGACTCGTTCACAGACGAGATTGGATAATGAAATACTGACTGCCGTGAAAGCTTCAGCTGAAGGCAAGTCCCTCCTGACAGGATACCCTACAAATTATTCTAATCATATCAATGCACAGAATGTTGCCTATGCAACAATTCCTGGGGTTGGAGATCGAGTGTTCCCTAACGAAGACCAGAGATTACATCTAGTAAAAGCAGTGCATGAGGGTGTCGCTTCTGCACATGCTGGTATTTCGGCCACGATAACACACTTACAGAAACGCTTCTTGTGGCCTGGTCTATGCAGACGGACAAAAACGTATATCCTTTATTATGACATTTGCCAGCAAATAAAAGGCTCCAATATCAAACGCCCACCACAGACATCCCTCTTAGTGGCCAGCAGGCCACTACAATGTGTGTACCTGGACCACTGCGGTCCACTCCAACCTGATGGTGCATACAAATACATCTTAGTCGCTGTAGATTCTTGTTCTAGATTCCTGTGGGTATGGCCGCAGCGGTCGGCTGACGCTCAAACTGTTATAAAAGACTTGCTGATCTTTATCAGTACATATGCGGTTGCAGCATTCCATTCGGACCAGGGTCCTGCATTTGCCTCTAAGGCATTCAGGGACACCATGGGGACGATGGATGTTGAACTCCATTACTCCTCACCATACCATCCCGAGGAAATTTGGTAGTGGATAGGCGGAACCGTGATCTAAAGCAGTCCTTAACAGCTTGAGTATTAGGTTCAGGCCGCAGTTGGCTTCATCACCTATATGGGGTCCAGAGAGCACTGAATAATCTGCCAAGACGGTCCTTGGGGGGACGCACTCCTTATGAGGTTCTCTTTGGGATACCTATGCATGTCCCAGATCTTGATGGCTCTGGTTTGGTGGCAGCAGAAACACCATTTGACATAAACGAACGACTCACTGTCTTACAGGAGCTTCAGCAATTTTGTGATGATAAATCATCTACCAGTGCTGCCACCTTAGGAATAAGGGATTTAGCAAAAACTTCGACTGCCCGGATTCTTAAAGTTGGGGATCTGGTTTGTGAGAAGATCGCTGTGAAGAAGGAATTCTGTCCATCATAAAGAGCACCTGTCCCGGTCTTGGGAATTCAAGGTACCAGTACTGTTGTCTTACCACCACTGCCTGGTTCCAGAACAAACAGATTAATTTCCATTGATGATGTCAAAGTTCACCATGTGGCCGATCCTTCACAGTAGACCAAGAGGTCCCTTGGGTAGTTCCCGATCACCTCTCACTACCCAACAGGACATACCTCTACATAGTAGAATAAACAACACTACTGAGGACTATGCAACAATGTCCAACTCTGTCACAGAGACCTCCTCGACCATGGGGAGGGCGGAAAACAAACTCTTGCTAGTTCCAGTTACTACTTCAATGACAACACCTGTCCAAGATTTGGCTGTTTTTTACACTACACAGACTGATGATGCGGTCTACCATGATTCTCCATGTGAAGTGGACCAATCTACGAGTAATGCACCGGCTCCAGCATTTGCAGAGACTGCCTCTGGCTATTTCATAGACGTTGATGATTTTTCTTCAGACTCATCCACTATTATGATTGATAATGTTTTGAAAACAGGTAAACTGTATCAATGGCTTAAAAAGAACTATTTAAACTACCCATGGAGCTATTTATGGTTCTGTTTGCCATTTACTGCATTATTTTGGGAGGTTGGTTTTGTGACTATTTTCTTTTTACTTATAAATGATCATTACATTCCTGAACACTCCTCTGTCGAGCCTGTGGATGAAGTCTTAGCTCCATATCATTCCTCACATTGGGTCTGAAAAGACTTGTATCTTGTGAACATTTCAGCAATACTGATTTTTGATGGGATTGTGTGGGAAAATGTTCCCTTTGAAATATACGGGCCTACTGAGGTCATTCAAATTTCACATGTGTTCAAAATATCTATGACAGATGTGGTTATACCTGATGTTGTATCTGATGATTGGGATGTCCAAACAGTTGATTCCATGCTAACTGAAATGAAGCACTATTCCGTTTTTGAAAGTGATGATATATATGAACATACAATGAATTATGGGGAAATGTTCTGTTACAACAATTGGGGATATTACTACCTACACCGTGCCACTAGACACAGGCCAGTATTGAAGTATACACAGTGGGAACACTGTTCAACACCACCAGGGGGGACCCCAAAACACTATACAGATAAATTTACATATTTCATTGGGCATGACACGAAAAATGCGCAGACATATTATTTTAAGTTATCTCCATCACAAATTAGGAAGATTTTGCTAACTAACACAAATCTGGTTTATTCAGATCCCTTTGTTTCACGGCTCACAGTTGAAGGTTACGAATACTGGAAGAGCACTATTGACTTGAAAAGTGTATGGGAAACACAAGATTGGCAAATACAGGGTAAGGAAGCTTTATTTAGAGCATGCCTGATTCCTGTGCAAATGATCTTTTTAAATGACACCATTCAACAGACATCCTGTCTGGGGTTAGCAAAAATTAATGAAATGAACACGCCCAGCATCCTCACACCGGCAAAGATTAATAATTGGCAATATTTCCTTAATATCACAGAGGAAACGCTAGATGAGATGGTTAAGGCTGGTACCTATAATTCTTCACTTTCCAGTCCCAGCGGGTGGTTACTCTGGCCAACAGACACTAATAGATGTCAAGCACGTGTTTTGAACTCTTCAGGGGGTTTTACAATTAACAGGCCAGACCCTCGCTTTGTATCGGGTCAACACACAGGTATAGTTAAAACATACAGTGTTGGTAAACTGTGCCAACAATGGGTACAGACTAACACGTTTGCCGCAGTTAAAAAACATCTTAACACTCTTTCTGAAGATGTAGACTTGCAGGAGTTTCTGCTAGGTCCTAGGAAACAGTGCATTAAAAGGTTCTTGTATGCTATGTATAATGAAATATGGAAACTTTCGCAGATGGAAGCTGCTGCACGTTTGAGGCAATTAGATAAGGAAAACTTAGAGAAGGCTTTAGCAGTTGTCGACAACGGCATGAACACTCTGTCCAACAGGATTTATTCACTATCCAACATTGTGTTGCCTGCTATTGATATTATTCAGACAGACATGTCCTGTTTATATCATGAACAAACTGAGCTGCGTTCAATCTTGCAGCTAAGTTGGACATTACAGACACTGAAAAATGGCCGCATTCTATGGAAGTATATTTAGGGTATTGAATTGTTCACTGCTTTTAATCTTTCCAGGGAACAGCAGACAATGGCTAAATGGGAAGCTAGTTTCACCATGCTTCATATTGAAAAGTTAGAGAAGTTGCCCTTCACGGTAGCAGAGAGTCCTTCAACAATTTGGCTCTTACATGGCATAATTAATTTTGCCATTTCAACCTTTCATTTCTCAAATTGCTTGAAACATCTTGCAGTGGGCAGGTTCGAGCAACTAGGCGAGAGCTACATTAAGGAAGAGTGGGAGCTGCCCTTTGATTATAAATGTTTTAACAGCGAAACAGAGGTTTTTCTAAGCTGAAGCGAATGTGAGACTACTGTTAGTCATTCAATGATATGTAAGCAGGTTCTTTGCAAAGAGGGGTCGCGAACTTGGCCTGTTTTCTGAAGGGTGCTCCCGTCCCTTTGATTCGACCGGTATTTCATGTACTTTCCAATGGAAGTTACGTGGTACTGAGCGATCAAAGTTGTTGTCGTATGCGACCAGGAATTACCTACGCAATCTCGGTCTCGAAGGTCGTTAAGTGTTGCGGACATGTTTTATTCCCAACCACATGAGAGATAAAAGTATCTGACATGTGGCCCCACATAGATGCTATTAATGTAAATTATGACAAGCTGAGCAGACTAAAGGCGCTACTGTTTCAAAAAAAGGTCGCGTTGACATCCGCTAGAGAGACTTATGCTGTCCAGATAGCAAGATCATCAGCCGAGATACAATCCATATAAAATACCAACTTCCCCAAGCACTTTGGAGAACTGGTGTCCAGAATATTCAATGCTTCAAGCACTGTTGGGATTGTCCATTTCTTTAAGGCTGTTGGGTCTGGATTCGTGTCCATCTTCCAGACTGTTTTCTGAGTCATCCCATCAGCCATCCATTCACTCGTTTCAAGCGTGTTTGGTGGTTTTCCGATTATTTTGGCATTGATTGGCAGACTACTACTGCTATTTCTTCTGATTCGCAGTGGTTGGGTTGTTTCTTTCCAGCTATGCAGAGCAATGGAGCCGGTCCCACCAACTCAACTGTGGCGTGAACGCATGGTTCGGATCTTCGATGCCTCCTTGCTGGTGGAATTTGAGTGTGATTGGTCGTTGTCATTTCGGCCACTTCTCTGGTGCGTACAACCAGTTTTCCACTGCATGTGGTGCCTCTTTGAACACCTGCCTATGGTGTGTCTTGCCGGAATCTCCTGTGGACCAAGACCTGCTGATGTCCCCGATGAGGGTTAATTCACGGTCGTGCCCCTTGAGACTAAGGCTGCTCCGCGAGGCCACTTATAAGCTTTTGGTTCTAATATCTACTATGGAAACTGGCACTGCTGCAGGTAGACCTGCACAAGAGACTGACACGCACTACTGCTCTGTGGATCCGTTTGCCCCCCCCCATGATGGATCTAACATCTGACGATGTGTATTCACTCTTGAGGTCCTTGATTGGTGACTTCGATAACACTCTTCGAGATCATGACTATAGCAAATAATTTGATGAATTGGCTTGTCATTCCCGATTCAAAGTATACATTTAAATTGCCTTTACTTTGGCCTGCTGTGTTTGTCATGGTTGACATTAAATTTCTCTGTATGTATTTTTAACTAATATTTTTAATGACTAACTTTTAACATTAAAAAAAAAAAACGTTTTTAGCTAGTATTTATGCTTTTGACTTTTTAGTCCAGAGCAATTTTAGCGTTTGGATTCATTCACCTTCGGTGGCTTTCAGTTATGGTGTCATACTTGTAACGGCAATGGGGAGGGTGTATTGAATCCTAGTTTGTTTTAATGGGATAACAGGAGTTAACTTAGCCATTGGCTTGCGGACTCGTGCCCACGTCACCAATTGACTTTTAACCTACTTAGCTTGCTCTGTCTTAGCCCATTTAATTATTTAATTCTTCTTAGATGGCTGCCTTGTTTATAGTTAGGCCACTTGTTGTGATTTGCATTATCAGTGCCACCGCACTAAGGCGTCAAAATCAAGTGACAAAGACAAACAAACTGTAGGTGTTTACATTGAGGGACTTTCCCTCTTCATGCTTTCGAGGGAATTGTTTATATTAATTACTGTCCCAAGCATGCCGTTATCTATTGTCTGGGAACACACCTATGTCAGGGGTCCAAGTAGATCTGTATAAATACATCACACTTTAGACAGATAATCAGAGGGAATCCGACCAGAGGGCATCGCCACCATCGCTGATATCAATGCTGCACGTCGTCTTGATGCTGACTCAGTCTTCGTGTTCCTGCGGAGTCTGAGATAGAGACCTCATTCCAAGGTAACGAGGGTTGGGGGCTCCTCCTCACGGACATGGAATTGGCAGATTAGGTTTAATATATCCAGCTCTCCTTTAGGTAGGAGGTTAGGCCTATCATGATAGGGTATTAGGACATATTGTACACTTCATGTCTTTTCAGGTTATTGCAAGATGGTGGGGGTCTTCGTAATAATGACTCTTGCCTTTACAATTCTGTTTCTTGCACTGTTCGTTATCCTAATCATTGCAGCCCATGCAACTTATCATAGATTGCAGTTGTGTTAAATAAAAACTATTGAAACTTTACTGCATCTTCGTTATTGCCTGTGTTTGGATGAGACATGATATATCTGTGAAAAAGGGGTGATAATCCCCGTTTAACCCCAACACTCCCTGAGATGTCATACTCTTGAGTCCATGAGTAAAGGCTGCCACAAATCACCTTTTACTATTTGGGTTTTTGGTGAGGTGCTGCTAGTGAGCCGGAAGGGTTGGGATGACAGTTGCGACTTGTTGTAGGATAGGCATAGTCGCCTACAAACATAAGTACTGTCATCCTTAAACCAGCAGTCTTGCCTAGAGCAAGAGTCCAAACTATGACACTGGAAAGGAAAAAAATCTGGATCAAGGGTCATATGATGTCACTTCATTTGATGTCATTAAGGTCAAGGGTATGTGATGTCAATTCTGCTGCCTCAGCCAGTTTGGTGAATCGATGCTCATGGAGATGCAGCACCAGCTAGGTGTACTAGTTTATCACCTTACCACAATCACTAGTGGAAGGGCAATGAGTGGCAAGAAAATTCGATGCCATTGCCGGCTTCTCTTGCGAGGAGGCACTTCAGACACCCATGCACAGGGAACAATATTTGTGCAACAGACTCCAAAGGGACTCCATCAATATGCATGCTATCTGCAATATCAGGTTCTGCTTCACTGATGTACAGGCTGCTTTTTCTGGGTGCACACAAAAGCTGCACCTTACGACAATCACCGCCGGGACATTAATTGGATGCTGGGAATTTTGGTGACCCGTGGCAAGAAGGTAAGTGCAAATAATTCACATTGGTACTACATGGGCACCTGAGGAACAACATTACAAAATATTCACTCATAAAGTCACCCCATCTGAAATTAGCATGATATGCATGTATGTGTAGAATGTCTTCAATTTTAATACAAATTTTTAACAAACTTTTTAAAAAGGTATTACGTCTTTGTTTCAGGTGATTCTAGGTCTGCCATCTTTCCCTATCACCTTTTTTGCCGTATAAATTGGTTAACCCTGCGTCATAATTTTGTGTTTTATTTCTGCCATATAATTCCAGTGGTCCTGCATATAACTATAGAAATCAAGCTAATGAAATCAAGCGAATTTTAAAAGGCAAGCCCACGAACCAACCAAACTGATGGGCGTGACATGGGCGTGGTTAAAAGCCCACAGAGAGATCACACCAGAGAAATATCGCTTTGTGCGCTTGACCCTGAAAAATAAACATCCAAACTACCTTTGTTTAGTGGATTTTAAGTCTGCATTTGATTGTACACAACTAAATCTACTCTGGAATAAACTATCTCTTTGGAGGATTCCTCCCTGCCTTTTAAAAGCAATACAGATGCTCTACACCGACACAAGAGCAGGAATAAACATTGCTGATGACACTTCACTATCAAGGAAAATATATAGTAATCAGTGCCTAATGCCAGGGTGTGTGTTGGCTCCATACCTATTTAATCTATTCTTGGATGACATATCCTCCGCTTTGGATGAGGTAAAGTCTCACACAGCTAAACGAAAGGGGCTTCAGATCTCACCACCAATAAACTGTATGATTAACCCAAATAAAAAAAAACACTAAAGTAATGGCCATTGAAAACAGAATACAGAAAAAACTAAGGGGGTCGCTACAGGATCAGCAGATGGAATGTGTGAAGGACTCCAAATACCTTGGTGTCTTATTTGAAGGCAAAGGCTCCTTTTTGCCACACAAGCAGGAGCTTCAATGGAAGAGCACTGTCCTTATTATGGAATTCTGAACGCCAATGAGATTACTGGGAGGTTTAACCTTTGCACCAATACTTATAGTTCTTGCTGCAAAAGACCCTAATTTACGGAAGTGAAGCCCTACAAGGCAGGGATGCAGCGGTCCTGGGGTAAATTGTCTCAAAAACATATAAGCTCCTATTCCAGCTTCCCCCACATGCCTCTCCTGCCCAGATCAGATTAGAGTTTGAATTGGTAAATCAAAAAATCGTAAACAAGGTGGCCTATATTAAAACATGGCAGAAAATTTGGTATTCATGTGCCAATCGCTTAAACAAGGCTCCTTGATGTGAAATCTCAGAAAGCCAGAATGCCCCTGTGGGTTTATATCTAGACTGCTATTGACGCCTTGGATGTACAAACTTTATGGGACCTTCCACCCTCCTGTGGAGTTTAAAAAAAATCCATAAATCACGTAGTGAATAAGCTTTCAGCAGTTTGCGACAAGGTGGCTCTATCAAGCAGAACACATGGCTGGATGATTTTGAATGATTATAAATTTCTGTTCCTTCAAGCTTATTTAGAGGCTGGATGGACCCTGCACTTAAAGAAAAAATTAATGAGGTCCCCACTTCGGCCAACTTCCTGCATTACTGCATTGCTTGCCCTGGCCGAGGTATGAGGATCCACACATCTGCAGGCTATGCCACACCAACTCTGCATTTATCCTAATCTCCTAAATGAAAGGAAGGTTTTTAAAGAGTGCTGTTTATTCAGTGGAATATTAGATCATGCAGATAAGGCGGTGATAGCCGGGTTTAACCTTAAGGATATTAATTTGAACAGTCACCCTACCAAAAGTTTAATAAGAGCAGATCAGAAACTCAAAAGCTGTGCAATCTCCCCAAACCCCGTCCTCACTTCTGAAAGTGTATTTTAACCCTTCCTTTCAATGATTAACATTGTGATGCAGTATGTACTGCCATATCTCTTTTTCCTTCTCCTTTATACTTCTTATTGTAAGCAAAGGTTTTTATTACCTATGCATAATAAATAAATTACTTAACTGGACAATCAAGTACTCCTTACCTGCCTTTAATATCTACGTGGCTGTCACTCCAAAAGCATTATTCCCATTCAAAGCTTAGTACCAATGTGATATGCGGCCATGCATATTCCCTTAGAGAATCATTTACGTGTTAGCCACTTGTTCTCCCCTTGGTCCATCTACCCATGCCACGTACACCACGGCAACCCAGGTGTCACAGCAGTGCTTTCCTTAAGTATATCCCCAACTATGGTATCTTTACCTGCTCATATTGTTCCTGCAGTTGCCAAAGCCGAAAAACCTGCAGAGATGAAGGTTTCCACACCCTCCATCACAACTTTCAGGCCTCTCCCTAGCGGGTGCCTGCTGCTTCCCTGGGCCCTCCTGGAGACGAGGGCTGGAGAGCTGAGGCTGTTTGTGGGTAACCTCCAGCACCTGGCCCCGCTGCTGCCCCAGCTCCAGTACTCCGGTCAGCACCTGTGAGTCCAACTGCAGCAGGCATCCCAGCTCTCCCACCTCCAGTGCACCACCAGACACCAGCAGAAGCTTGCTGGGCAGATATGGTAGCACGCAAGACCCCGGCGTCTATGTGGCCTACTGAGGCATGGCTGGACCGAGTGCCCAAGATCAATGTTTTCTCTTCCGGCTTGACGAGCACCAACCGGCCCACTGTCCTTTTTTAACTCCCACAGTTCCTAAGGTGGAAGAAAGCGGCGACCGGCGAGGAAACAAAACTGAAATCGGCCGGAGGCACAGGGGAGTGCGGAGCCCCTGAGAGAGGAAGAGCCGCTAGCAATCGAGGGGCGGGACTAAGCCAAAAAAACTGAAGAGTTTAGTCAGGGATTTAGATAGGATTGAAGAAAAAAACAAGGGTGTGGCCAAGGAGAGCAACTAAGCATCCTCCCCAGGAGGTGTGGCCTATGTATTTAGGACGTGGCTTAAACATGTAAAGCAAGCATTTGGAATGCATTGGTCTCGTGTTTGCTCGTGTTAGAGCTCTTAGAGTTGTGAATTACTGACTGGACTTTTCTTGCCACACAGACTGAAAATAACAAGAGGAAGAGAGCGAGAGTGAGCTGGCCCTGGAGAAGCCCCCCACTGCTGTTGGTTTATGTTTACAGAGGGAGTTGGTGGGGGGGAGGGGCTGGTTATACACCCACAGTGTAAGACAAACAGGAAAATACTGAAAGAAAAAGTCCCCTTCAGAAGAGATAAACAGGACATAGCTTAATTATACAGTAGTTTGTGGTGCTCCCAAAGAGAAAAAAGGCAGGACAAAGAGGCAGAACTGACCATTAGCAAGCACTGATTTTTGAATGACAGTGGAACCAACAAATGAAATCGCTGGAACCATAGTATAAGTATACTTAAAAAGTATACAACACGTTGAACACTACGCTCGACTGAAAAATTACATAGTTACAGCTTACATCACACCAATTACAAAGCTCAGTTAATGAATACAGAGTGTACAGTACTTTCTATGGTGCAAGAGGGTGTGGAACATTACACACAGTTTGCACAGTTTACAAATAGTGGCTATCGGGTAAACATCGGCCCCATAGGTGAAAACCTTCTGAGTCCACCAGAGTACTAGTCTGCCAACAAAAGCCATCTCCCCAATACCCAATTACCTCTTGGTGCCTTCCCATTCACTTTTATTTCCCTCTTTTTACTATCTATTAAATGCATTAAGCATTCACTGCCATCATTCTGTAGCTAATTTGCTTCCCTTCTCGCTGGACACTGCGTCTACCTACGTGCAAGACAGAAATGCCTGGTAAGGCCCCCAGATGTCTTTCGGATGACTGCACAGTAGTATTCACTCTCGGTAAGTATCAGATTGTGTATTGCAGTATGTAATGTCCACGTGCCATTCGTTCAGTGTCAGAAGTGGTCCAAATGGCCACTGTAATGCTATCCTACATCTCGCAAGTAGCAAGCCAATGACAACTAGATTCTGAGCGGCGGGCGGGACTTCCCTGTCGTACCCCAGCAATTTAAGCAGAGGAGTTAGTTCAGTGGGCTCGCCTATTATCTCCTTGAGTTCCGTGCGTACCGCTTTCCAAAATATTTGTATGCCTGGGCAATACCACGGTACGTGGACGAAATCCACGTCATCTGCTCCACAGAGGACGCAAGCAGCGCTGTCCTGCAGTCCATACCGAAACACCTGAGCTGGCATGTAATACACCCTATTGATATATTCAACATTTATTAATCACTGTCTATTATTTAAGGACACAAATTGCACCACGGAGCCGCAATAAGACCCCTGCCTGTCACTAAGAGTGCCATCCAGTTTCCTTTGCCATTCCAACTTAACCCTCATGACCCCAGGTCTGCACGCCTCTTGTGCATAAGCATAGAGTTTTGCTATAAGTCTCTGTGGTGTGCAGGTTTGTATCTAGCATGTTAACGCCAGTAGCTCTGGGGGTTCGAGAAAAGTTTCCCCAAGGATGTTTAGCATCATGTGTTGGGCTCTGAAGAAATGGAACTGCGCCAATAACAAGGGCTCAGAGCTATGGTTGCAAACTTCGCTCAAGTACGCATATCACCTTGCCCTTGCCATTCCTTTTTCTTGCCCAAGGGGGAACAGCTTGCAACACTCCAATGAGAGATCTGGTGAATAAAGGAGGGAGCCGGCCTGCGGTTCCAGGTTTCTATACCAAGAGCAAACCCTTGTATTTAGTGGGTCAACCACATTGTAGCCCTGAACATGTTTAGCAAATAGTGTCTGTGGGGAAGCCGCATCACGTTCAAGTCAGAGGTACAGCAGGTCCTCTGTACCATGAGACCTGTAGTAGACGTGTGGCAGTAAGTCGCTAAGTCAGGGGCATTGAAATCCCCCATGCCATATGTGAGAGTAAGCGTATCCCAGCCCACCCAGGGCTGCTTCCTGGCCCATGCCAATCTGGTCAGAATAGCTCATAAGATGTGAAACATCACTCACAATAGCCTAATTGGATTATTTGCAAATAGGAAAAGAAAACTCAACAAAATCATAATTTTCATTATTGCTAAGCAACCAGCTAATTATAGAGGAAGCCATATCCAGCTCTCTACCAATTCCAAGAGTTGCTACACTGCCTTACCATAGTTTTCCTGTTTAATCACTGCCAGGTCAGTATGCATCTGCATACCCAAGCAGCACACTGGGTCTGTGGTCCATTAGAATGGGTACTCCAACTGCACCATTGTAGTAGCTGCTGTAAGAGGGGTGTTATAAATGAGGTCTTTGGTTGGCAGTCAGGTTACCCTCTGTCCAAGCAAGGACCCTCACTATAGTCAGGGTAAAAGAGAATCACCCTCAGCTAACCCCTCCTTGCCCCATTGGTAGCTTGACACGAGCAGTAGACCTAACTTCAGAGTGCTAGGTGTAAAGTATTTGTACCAACACACACAGTAACTTATGAAAACACTACAAAATGACACAACACAGGTTTAGAAAAATAGAAAATGTTTATCTAAACAAAACAAGACCAAAACAACAAAAATCCACAATACACAAGTCAAGTTATCAGTTAAAAAGCAAAAAGAGTGTTCATGTAGTTTTAAACACACACTAACACTGTTAGCGTGAAAATGTACCTTGGGTGCATCAAAAATAACCCCGCACAGGTGAGTGTGCATCAAAAAGGGCTTGCAATGCGTTGATTTCACTTACGAGCGAGACCTTGCGTCGTTTCTCCTTTCGTCGGTTCGGGGCTCGTTGTTTCTTCTCTCTGCAGAAGAGCAATGCATTGATCCGGTCAGCACTCTCGGGTCTGGGCAGGCCTTGAGTTGTTTTTACATGCCCAGCAGTGTTTGTGGCGGAAATCCAGCCGCATGATGATCTGAAAGCCACGCAGCACGGGTTGCGATCTCCCAGCCTCCATCAGCGATGCTGTGCGTCGTTTCTCCAGCTCCGTGCATCGATTCTTCAGTCGCATTACAGGCGAGTGTCGATTTTCAGCCGCAGATCGGAGTTGTGCATGGCGTTCTGTGCGTAGATTTCTTCCTCTTCGGCTGTCAGCTTCTCCTTTCAGGGTCCCAGGAACTGGATGGGCACCACAGAGCAGAGTAGGAGTCTCTCCAGAGACTCCAGGTGCTGGCAGAGAGAAGTCTTTTCTTTCCCTGAGACTTCAAACAACAGGAGGCATGCAGCAGGCCCTTGGAGATCTTCACAAGATGGAAGGCACACAAAGTCCAGTCTTTGCCCCCTTACTCTGGCAGAAGCAGCACCTGCAGAATAGCTCCACAAAGCACAGTCACAGGCAGGGCAGCTCTTCTTCCTTAGCTCTTCAGCTCTTCTCTAGGCAGGGGTTCCTCTTGTTTTCCAGAAGTATTCTAAAGTCTGTGCTTTTGGGTGCCCTTCTTATACCCAATTTCTTCTTTCGAACTAGGCCTACTTCAAAGCAAAGTCTCTCTTGAATGTGAAATCCTGCCTTGCCCAGGCCAGGCCCCCAACACTCACCAGGGGGTTGGAGACTGCATTGTGTGAGTGCAGGCACAGCCCTTTCAGGTGTAAATGACCACTCTTCCCCTCTCTGCTAGCACAGATGGCTCATCAGGAAATGCAGACTACACCCCAGCTCCCTTTGTGTCACTGTCTAGTGTGAGGTGCAACCAGCCCAACTGTCAAACTGACCCAGACAGAGAATCCAAAATCATGCAGAGTCACGGAAATGGTATAAGCAAGAAAATGATCACTTTCTAAAAGTGGCATTTTCAAACACACAATCTCAAAATCAACTTTACTAAAAGATGTATTTTTAAATTGTGAGCTCCGAGACCCCAAACTCCACATGTCCATCCGCTCCCAAAGAGAATCTACACTTTAATCATATTTAAAGGTAGCCCCCATATTAACCTATGAGAGGCACAGGCCTTGCAACGGCGAAAACAAATTTAGCAATATTTCACTGTCAGGACATATAAAACACATTACTATATGTCCTACCTTAACCATACACTGCACCCTGCCCTTCGGGCTACCTAGGGCCTACCTTAGGGGCATCTGACATGTAAGAAAAGGGAAGGTTTAGGCCTGGCAAGTGGGTACACTTGCCAAGTCAAATTTACAGTTAAAAACTGCACACACAGACACTGCAGTGGCAGATCTGAGACATGATTACTGAGCTACGTTTGTGGGTGGCACAACCAGTGCTGCAGGCCCACTAGTAGCATTTGATTTACAGGCCCCGGCACCTCTAGTGCACTTTACTAGGGACTTACTAGTAAATCAAATATGCCAATCATGGATAAACCAATTATATACAATTTACACAGAGAGCATATGCACTTTAGCACTGGTTATCAGTGGTAACGTGCTCAGAGTTCAAAAGCCAACAGCAACAGGTCAGAATAAATGGGAGGCAGGAGGCAAAAAGATTGGGGATGACCCTGCATAAACTCAAAAGTCTAACAAGGGAAAATTAGGGGCTTGTCCTAGTTGTATGGAGACCTGCGCATCTGCCAAACAACACTACCTCCTGGAGGGCGGTGATAGGTTACGCTCTGGATTGCATACATATAGAAGCTTGTCGTCCGCGCTGGCCACGATAACTAGGTTATATTGTGGAAATCGTAACCCCCTGTGAGCATGGTATTTTCGGAATGGCAAGGCTAGTGGCTCCTAAACTAGAATGTACAGCAACAGTGACGGGTGCATCCCTGCTTGGTCCCCCTATTGACATCTATAGGGCCAGTGACTTTGCCATTGATTTGCAGTCTTGTGTGGAGTGCTCGGACAAGGGAATATTAAGGACTTGTCCCAGTTTATAAGGAGACCTGAGTATCTGACAAACAACACTACCTCATGGAGGATCGGTGATAGGTTATGCTCTGGATTGCACACATATAGAAGTGTGTCATCTGCGCAGGCCAAGATAACTAGGTTATATTGTGGAAATCAGAACATCCTGTGAGCATGTTTTTCTCGGAGTGCACAGGTCAGTGGCTGCGCAACTAGAACGTACAGCAAGGGTGATAGGGCCATCCCTGCCTGGTCGCCCAAGTGCCATCTATAGGGTCCGTGACTTTTGATTCACAGTCTTGCCGTCAGTCCTGTGTAGAGTACTCGGAATAGTTGTACAAAAATCTCCCCCACCCCAATGGGCTAGAGTACTGCTAACATGAAACCCTACTCTACTGCATCCAACTCTTTCTCAGCCGTGTGGAAAACAGCCACTGCCCTTACCTCCGAGTCCACTTGCGCAATTGCAGTGAAAAAGGTTTGGAGGTTATATGTTACTGTTCTACCTGGAGTGAATCCCACCTGTTCCGGGCCTACAACCCCAGAAGCAACAGAGGCAACTGTTGTGTCGGTGCACTCGGACACGGCTTTAATTAAATGAGGAAACTTGACACCGTTCTTATTTCATTTTTGCGACCGGGGACGGTGAAGCAGCAAGTAAAGGTTGGCCGCGACCTCGAGTGCCGCTCCGGATCGCTTGCCTGCCATCCCACGGGCGCGCTCTTTATTTTATACCTGCCCTGACGACATCAGGGCAAACCACACCAAAACATGTAGAACGTGGGGGAAAAAACACGTGGGGCCACAAAGTATCTTAACCTTGTCCACCCCCACTGATTGCAGTGTCCCAATACCAGTTACATCACTGGTATGCGACATTAAATTCCTCCAAAAATCTAACGAAAAAAACACACTACACACCATTGTACATAAATCACTCATCAACGAGATGATCACGCAGCCTTGTAGAAGGAGTCAGATTGCTGCGCAAATTGTACTTTGTAGCACCTGATCTTCCAAGGACGGGGCTTTGGCTAGAGTCTCTACAGGAAGCGTCCTCCTGGACAGGGGCCTGCCCTGTAACATCTGAGACCGGCAAACATGGGTCACCACCAACATCTCCTCCAGGTGGGGACTCCACGTCATCATTCAGAATTGGGGAGCCTGGGTATGGAGCGTCATTGGTTGGAGGATAGAATCTTTTAAATAGGGATATGTTACGTGTGACCACAACAGTTCCCCTCTGTGCCACAATCAATGATACGTTCCGACAGATAACAGTCCAAGGAACCATACCAAAAGGCATTCGGAACTTACTGCCTGAGGATACTTCCTTCAACAGCACTTTGTCACCAACTTTGAGGTTTGAGCTTTCAGCACGTCTCCTGTGACTGGCATAGCGATTGACTGCCGACCATCATTTAAAAACTTGGTCCCTGTGTATATTTGGTGGGACCCAAGACTGGTGATGTGGGATGGAATCAACTATGGCTTGCCCAAAAACTACATGTCCAGGAGCTTGGTTGGTAGTGGAGAGAGGGGTCTGGCGATAGTTGCGTAAAAAGGAATAAATGGCATAGTCACTCACCTGGCCACTTAAATGAGCGATGCGGATCACTTTATTTAGGGTTCTCATGAAACGTTCTACTTCTCTATTGGCTTCAGGCCAACGGGGCGTTATCAGCGGATGTCGAATGCCAGTGTTTTTAAAGTACTCCGCCATTTCTCGACTCTGAAAAGGTGGGCCATTGCCAGTTTTAACTTCAGTGATAAGACTATGGGTGGCTAAAAAAAAATCCATACAAGATATCACCATCTCAGCTGTGAGAGCAGGTATGATCTTCACTTCAGGATACTTGGAGAAATCATCATTAACAACCATAGTGTGGCGACCGTCGGGGAGGCTCCCAAAATCGAGACTGGCTGATTCCCATGGTGCATCAGGGCTAGGTTCAGTCTCAACTGGGACGGGGCGACTAGGCTCTCCAGAGGCTTGGCACCACAAGCAGGACCTCACTACTTCCTCCTCTTGCTCATCAATGAGAGGGAACCATACTTTAGATCTCAAATGGCTCTTTGTCTTAACCATTCCCTGATGTCCATGGTGAGCCAACTGCACCACACTGGCCGTGAGAGACGACGGTACAACCAACCTGCATCCTCGGAGCAGACACCCATCCGCATCGACGGAAAGTTCGTCCCGAACATTACACAGACTTCCAAGAATGCGCTGAGAAGCATGATTTAGACTTGGCAGTTGTCTCTTGATCACATACCATTGATTGGTTTGGATTGCAGCTAGTGCCTTTTGGAAACATTCATCAGTGGCTGTAGCCTCAACTATCTCACTGACCGAGATAGGCAACGGTCTTGATTGTTCTAAGATGTACCTAACATATTCCTCCGTTTCCTGGGCATCATACACATCTTTGTCTGAAGTGGCCCATGGATGTCTGGATAGATAATCCTCTGGATTTTCGGACCCAGGGCGATACTCCAACCAACACTAGTAGTCCTGTAACTAAAGCATCCACTTTTCCATCCCGGGAGGAGGTTTTGATGTAGTGCAGTTGAACAATGGCAACAAAGGTTTGTGGTCAGTCATTACTACGAAAGGGCGTGCATAGACGTAAATGTGGAAATGTCTGCAACCCCAATGCACAGCAATGACCTCTTTTTCTATTTGAGAATACCTTTGTGCAGTCTCAGTTAATGATCTGCTGGCATATGCTACTGGGGACCAATTTCTGCTACCTTGTTCCTGAAATAGCACAGCCCGAGGCCTTTTGGAGCCGCATCAACTGCGACCTTGGTCTCTTTACTGGGGTCACGATATCTCAAGGTGGTGTCACTGGACAAAGCATCTTCGATGGCTTCGAACGCTGCCTGCTCAGTCGAGCCCCACGTCCATGGTTCAGATAATTTGGTCAGATTCCGGAGCGGCTGAGTGAGACTTGATCAGTCCTTGATAAATCTGCCACAATAATTCACCATTCCCAAAAAGCTTCTAACCTCTGTTATGCTGTTTTCCAGAAGTATTCTAAAGTCTGTGCTTTTGGGTGCCCTTCTTATACCCAATTTCTCCTTTCGAACTAGGCCTACTTCAAAGCAAAGTCTCTCTTGAATGTGAAATCCTGCCTTGCCCAGGCCAGGCCCCCAACACTCACCAGGGGGTTGGAGACTACATTGTGTGAGTGCAGGCACAGCCCTTTCAGGTGTGAATGACCACTCTTCCCCTCTCTCCTAGCACAGATGGCTCATCAGGAAATGCAGACTACACCCCAGCTCCCTTTGTGTCACTGTCTAGTGTGAGGTGCAACCAGCCCAACTGTCAAACCGACCCAGACAGTGAATCCAAAAACATGCAGAGTCACAGAAATGGTATAAGCAAGAAAATGTTGACTTTCTAAAAGTGGCATTTTCAAACACACAATCTCAAAATCAACTTTACTAAAAGATGTATTTTTAAATTGTGAGCTCAGAGACCCCAAACTCCAGATGTCCATCCGCTCCCAAAGAGAATCTACACTTTAATCATATTTAAAGGTAGCCCCCATATTAACCTATGAGAGGCACAGGCCTTGCAACGGCGAAAACAAATTTAGCAATATTTCACTGTCAGGACATATAAAACACATTACTATATGTCCTACCTTAACCATACACTGCACCCTGCCCTTCGGGCTACCTAGGGCCTACCTTAGGGGCATCTGACATGTAAGAAAAGGGAAAGTTTAGGCCTGGCAAGTGGGTACACTTGCCAAGTCAAATTTACAGTTAAAAACTGCACACACAGACACTGCAGTGGCAGATCTGAGACATGATTACTGAGCTACGTTTGTGGGTGGCACAACCAGTGCTGCAGGCCCACTAGTAGCATTTGATTTACAGGCCCTGGCACCTCTAGTGCACTTTTCTAGGGACTTACTAGTAAATCAAATATGCCAATCATGGATAAACCAATTATATACAATTTACACAGAGAGCATATGCACTTTAGCACTGGTTATCAGTGGTAACGTGCTCAGAGTTCAAAAGCCAACAGCAACAGGTCAGAATAAATGGGAGGCAGGAGGCAAAAAGATTGGGGATGACCCTGCATAAACTCAAAAGTCTAACAAGGGAAAATTAGGGGCTTGTCCTAGTTGTATGGAGACCTGAGCATCTGCAAAACAACACTACCTCCTGGAGGGCGGTGATAGGTTACGCTCTGGATTGCATACATATAGAAGCTTGTCGTCCGCGCTGGCCACGATAACTAGGTTATATTGTGGAAATCGTAACCCCCTGTGAGCATGGTATTTTCGGAATGGCAAGGCTAGTGGCTCCTAAACTAGAATGTACAGCAACAGTGACGGGTGCATCCCTGCTTGGTCCCCCTATTGACATCTATAGGGCCAGTGACTTTGCCACTGATTTGCAGTCTTGTGTGGAGTGCTCGGCCAAGGGAATATTAAGGACTTGTCCCAGTTTATAAGGAGACCTGAGTATCTGACAAACAACACTACCTCATGGAGGATCGGTGATAGGTTATGCTCTGGATTGCACACATATAGAAGTGTGTCATGTGCGCAGGCCAAGATAACTAGGTTATATTGTGGAAATCAGAACATCCTGTGAGCATGTTTTTCTCGGAGTGCACAGGTCAGTGGCTGCGCAACTAGAACGTACAGCAAGGGTGATAGGGCCATCCCTGCCTGGTCGCCCAAGTGCCATCTATAGGGTCCGTGACTTTTGATTCACAGTCTTGCCGTCAGTCCTGTGTAGAGTACTCGGAATAGTTGTACAAAAATCTCCCCCACCCCAATGGGCTAGAGTACTGCTAACATGAAACCCTATTCTACTGCATCGAACTCTTTCTCAGCCGTGTGGAAAACAGCCACTGCCCTTACCTCCGAGTCCACTTGCGCAATTGCAGTGAAAAAGGTTTGGAGGTTATATGTTACCGTTCTACCTGGAGTGAATCCCACCTGTTCCGGGCCTACAACCCCAGAAGCAACAGAGGCAACTGTTGTGTCGGTGCGCTCGGACACGGCTTTAATTAAATGAGGAAACTTGACACCGTTCTTATTTCATTTTTGCGACCGGGGACGGTGAAGCAGCAAGTAAAGGTTGGCCGCGACCTCGAGTGCCGCTCCGTATCGCTTGCCTGCCATCCCACGGGCGCGCCCTTTATTTTATACCTGCCCTGACGACATCAGGGCAAACCACACCAAAACATGTAGAACGTGGGGGGAAAAACACATGGGGCCACAAAGTATCTTAACCCTGTCCACCCCCACTGATTGCAGTGTCCCAATACCAGTTACATCACTGGTATGCGACATTAAATTCCTCCAAAAATCTAACGAAAAAAACACACTACACACCATTGTACATAAATCACTCATCAACGAGATGATCACGCAGCCTTGTAGAAGGAGTCAGATTGCTGCGCAAATTGTACTTTGTAGCACCTGATCTTCCAAGGACGGGGCTTTGGCTAGAGTCTCTACAGGAAGCGTCCTCCTGGACAGGGGCCTGCCCTGTAACATCTGAGACCGGCAAACATGGGTCACCACCAACATCTCCTCCAGGTGGGGACTCCACGTCATCATTCAGAATTGGGGAGCCTGGGTATGGAGCGTCATTGGTTGGAGGATAGAATCTTTTAAATAGGGATATGTTACGTGTGACCACAACAGTTCCCCTCTGTGCCACAATCAATGATACGTTTCGACAGATAACAGTCCAAGGAACTATACCAAAAGGAATTCGGAACTTACTGCCTGAGGATACTTCCTTCAACAGCACTTTGTCACCAACTTTGAGGTTTGAGCTTTCAGCACGTCTCCTGTGACTGGCATAGCGACTGACTGCCGACCATCATTTAAAGACTTGGTCCCTGTGTATATTTGGTGGGACCCAAGACTGGTGATGTGGGATGGAATCAACTATGGCTTGCCCAAAATCTACATGTCCAGGAGCTTGGTTGGTAGTGGAGAGAGGGGTCTGGCGATAGTTGCGTAAAAAGGAATAAATGGCATAGTCACTCACCTGGCCACTTAAATGAGCGATGCGGATCACTTTATTTAGGGTTCTCATGAAACGTTCTACTTCTCTATTGGCTTCAGGCCAACGGGGCGTTATCAGTGGATGTCGAATGCCAGTGTTTTTAAAGTACTCCGCCATTTCTCGACTCTGAAAAGGTGGGCCATTGCCAGTTTTAACTTCAGTGATAAGACTATGGGTGGCTAAAAAAAAATCCATACAAGATATCACCATCTCAGCTGTGAGAGCAGGTATGATCTTCACTTCAGGATACTTGGAGAAATCATCATTAACAACCATAGTGTGGCGACCGTCGGGGAGGCTCCCAAAATCGAGACTGGCTGATTCCCATGGTGCATCAGGGCTATGTTCAGTCTCAACTGGGACGGGGCGACTAGGCTCTCCAGAGGCTTGGCACCACACGCAGGACCTCACTACTTCCTCCACTTGCTCATCAATGAGAGGGAACCATACTTTAGATCTCAAATGGCTCTTTGTCTTAACCATTCCCTGATGTCCATGGTGAGCCAACTGCACCACACTGGCCGTGAGAGACGACGGTACAACCAACCTGCATCCTCGGAGCAGACACCCATCCGCATCGACGGAAAGTTCATCCCGAACATTACACAGACTTCCAAGAATGCGCTGAGAAGCATGATTTAGACTTGGCAGTTGTCTCTTGATCACATACCATTGATTGGTTTGGATTGCAGCTAGTGCCTTTTGGAAACATTCATCAGTGGCTGTAGCCTCAACTATCTCACTGACCGAGATAGGCAACGGTCTTGATTGTTCTAAGATGTACCTAACATATTCCTCCGTTTCCTGGGCATCATACACATCTTTGTCTGGCGTGGCCCATGGATGTCTGGATAGATAATCCGCTGGATTTTCGGACCCAGGGCGATACTCCAACCAACACTAGTAGTCCTGTAACTGAAGCATCCACTTTTCTATCCCGGGAGGAGGTTTTGATGTAGTGCAGTTGAACAATGGCAACAAAGGTTTGTGGTCAGTCATTACTACGAAAGGGCGTGCATAGACGTAAATGTGGAAATGTCTGCAACCCCAATGCACAGCAATGACCTCTTTTTCTATTTGAGAATACCTTTGTGCAGTCTCAGTTAATGATCTGCTGGCATATGCTACTGGGGACCAATTTCTGCTACCTTGTTCCTGAAATAGCACAGCCCGAGGCCTTTTGGAGCCGCATCAACTGCGACCTTGGTCTCTTTACTGGGGTCACGATATCTCAAGGTGGTGTCACTGGACAAAGCATCTTCGATGGCTTCGAACGCTGCCTGCTCAGTCGAGCCCCACGTCCATGGTTCAGATAATTTGGTCAGATTCCGGAGCGGCTGAGTGAGACTTGATCAGTCCTTGATGAATCTGCCACAATAAATCACCATTCCCAAAAAGCTTCTAACCTCAGTTATGCAGGTGAGCGGAGGTGCATCTTTGACATCAAGCACCTTTGCTGGGTCGGACGCGATGCCGTCTGCTGATAATACGTATCCGAAAAATTGTATTTTGTTTTTCAAAAATGCACATTTCTGTTGATGCAGCGTCAGACCAGACTCTTGGATCCTCTGCAAAACACTTCTGAGGCTGGAATGATGTTCGGCAATAATAGGTGCGTGTATCAGAATGTCATCACTGACATTAAGTGTTTGTGGTAGATCTGCCAACAGTTCATGCATTACATTTTGGAACACTTCAGCGGCACTGGAGATTCCAAAATTTAAATGCTTGTACCTCCTTAGTCCTATATGAGTGGAAAAGTTGTGATGTATCATGACTCTTTCGACAATACCAGCTGATGGTATCCTGACCGCAGGTCACGTTTTGAAAACCAACATGACCCGCTAAGCTCACCAATAATGTCATCGATCGTGGGAGTTAAATGTTGTTTGTGCTTAATAGCAACGTTAGGGAGGTGCAAATCCACGCAGATGCGAACTTAACCAGGTTGCTTAGGTTTGCGGGCAACTACAATAGGAGACACCCACGGAGTGGGCCCGGTTACTCTCTCTATAATGCCCGCCTTCTCCAGTTGATCCAGCTCTTTCCTTACTTGGGGTCTTAGATGAAACGCTATGCGTCTATGGGGAAGGGCGACAGGTTGCACAGTCTTATCGATATGAAGTCGCACCTCTCTGGTCTTCAGACAACCGATCCCTTCAAACACTCCTTGATACTGTCTCAAAAGTTCTGTTATCAATTCCTGGTATATACTGAGTGCGAAGGTGACAACCCCCAAATCCTCATCAGCTGTGCAACCCATTAACATCCCGCGTCCTTCTTCTGTCACGTACACCTTAGCTAAAATGGACTTGGACTCATGGGTAATGGTAGTGTTAAACACTCCTCTCAGGGCCAGTGGCATAGTCTGTCCATAGGCGTAGACTTTGATTTCAGCTCTGGACAGTATTGGAATTGGAGTCATTTTTCAGTGTTCGCTTGCAGCTAAAATGTTAATTGAGGCGCCTGTATCAACCACTGCCAAAACCTCGTGGGTGCCTAATTGGACTTGGCATTTTGTCAACTTTGTCAATACATGAGAGGCGTTTGCAATAGTGAATACTGAATGTACAACATGTACTTCAGCTTCATCATCATCCATGTCGCTACCATGTTCAGACTGGCTTGCTGTCACATTGATGGAAACGTTGGCAGCGGCAGCCCGAGTTTTGCTTGACCTGCATACTTTCACAAAGTGATTTAGCTTCCCACAGCCAGCACACTTCTTGCTCTGGCTGGACATTTGGACGGTCTGTGTGAGGGTCCACCACAATACCCACATTGCTTTGACGGAGGTTTGTTTACGCGGTATCTTGACTTGCTCGTGGCTGGAGCTACTGTTTTGGTGGCTTCTTCCTTTATTGGTCTTTGCAGGGCTGCTTCCATATGAGACGCTCGGACCTTAGATAACTCTTTTATGCCTCCCATTTGGAGAATATCAGGCAGGGATCTTCCGGACTCCTTCAGAATACATTCCCTAAGTTTTATTAACGAACACCTTTGAATAATTTGCCCTCTTATCTCTTCCACTTTTTCAGTGAATCTGCATGTACTGACAAGATTTCTCAGCCTCATGTGGAAAGAGTATGTTGATTCTTCCGCTTGTTGGCGGGCTTGCCTAAAAACAAACCTCTCATAGTCTGTATTGGCCATGGACTCAAAATGTCCATTTAGGACGGCAATTAAAGTGGCGGTGTTTTGGGGGCATCTTCAACAAGGTTCTTAGATATTTTGTATATGTCTTTTCCTCCCAAATGCAAAATGAAAGCGCGCCTCTGAGCGTCTTCGACCTTGGTGGCCTCAAAATACAGCATGACCCTTTCCACCCATTCTTTCCACTTAGGGGCCTGGGCAGATGGAGCCCCTTCCACGATGAAATGCTCGACGGGTGGTATGGTGGACATGACAGCAACAGACAGTTATACGTATAAAGTGCAAAAACAGTCATGGTCCAGAAACATTAACTCAGGTACTCACTGGACCGTTGTCAGTACAGACAGCGCCGATGCGGAGCGATATAAGTAGAGAGTCACTGCCAAAAACCTTCACCAGGCATCTTCAGAACTATATGGGCATGGAAACAACCTTACAGGTGGGCAGGAATCTCCATTAAGGGCTTTTCACTGTGTAAAAGGCAGCAGATGCAGTGAACAAAAACACATTCACATGGGTGGGCAGGAATTCCCACTAAGGGCTTTGTCTGTGTAAAAGTCAGCAGATGTAGTGGAGAAAAAAAAACACAGTCACATTTAACACTCCCCGAGGGCACAAACACAGGCAGGAGGATTCCCAACGCTGAAAAACTTCAGTTGGTGGAGCCTCTGCCATACAGGCTCCACCGGCAGCAGCACAACTTGTCAGGAGGTTCACCAGCGCTGAGAAATGTTAGTGGGTGGGACCTCTGCTATTCAGGCCCCCCTGCAACAGCAAAACAATGCAGGATGAGGTTCCTACCTCATTAGGAAAGGATCGCGGAGCTTCCGTGATCAGTATCAGCACTCTCAAACCACCGGAGAGGGCGTGGCAGGCAGACAACACCTCCACCACAGAATCCACGTGGCACGAGCAACGCACACAAAAAGCGGACGCCACCCAGGGAGAGCGGTGGTTCGCGCGACAGACCCTCGTCGCCAATGTTGTGACACGGCTTTAATTAAATGAGGAAACTTGACACCGTTCTTATTCCGTTTCTGTGGCTGGGGACGGTGAAGCAGCGAGTAAAGGCTGGCCGCGACCTCGCGTGCCGCTTCGTATCTCTTGCCTGCCTTACCGCGGCCACGCCCTTTATTTTATATCTGCCCTGACGACATCAGGGCAAACCACACCAAAATGTGTAGAACGTGGAGGGAAAAAGACGTGGGGCCACAAAGTATCTTAACCCAGTCCACCCCCACTGATTGCAGTGCCCCAATACCAGTTACGACACTGGTATGCGACACTACAGCAACTAATTGGCAAAGATCTTGGCAAAAATGTGAGCATCCACATTCAGCAACAACAACGTATGGTTATCAGCTGGCTTACCCAGTTTCCGTAAGGTGACCAACATCACTTCTCACACCGAGGGCAGCATATAACCATCCTTTACCATCTGTTCATATAGGGTGATCAGTAGTGGTGAAAGTACGCCCAGATAGACCCTATAAAAGGCCACCGTCAGCTCATCCCTGCCTGTTGCTTTACTGCAAAGCATATCCTTCAAAGTTGCTATTACCACAGCAGGGCGCATCAGTGTCTGTAAGTGCTCCCTGTGTTCATCAATAGCCACTTAATGGCAATATGCACTACATAGTCTAAAGTGGCCTCGCCCCTTGTGTGGGTCTCAACGTGTATAAATCTGCGTACTACAGGTGAAGCTGTTCAGAAATGTGATCTGCTGTGTGCAATGGCACCCCTTGTTCATCCCTCAGGGTCAATGTTATGTCATCCTCACATTTTGGGTGAAGAAGCTAGTATGACTATCGGCCTCTCCCCTTCCCCATATGCCTGTGCTGTTGAGTATTTTCTCAAGTGGGTGAGTTCACTCTTTGCAGTGTCATGTTACTCTTCTAACTTAACCTGCATGTCTCCCAATGAGCTTTGATCTGCTGTTTCTCTGTGCCTCTGTTCCAGCATTCTGACCTCTACCTTCCAGCTTAGTCAATCTGCCCCTCAAGGACGAAGCACTCCAGCATGCTTGAGGATGGTAAACCCCGGCTGTAAACCTTAAAGGCAGCCCAGATCATGGCAACTTTAGATACAGAGCCAATGTTAGTGCTGAAAAACTCTTCTATCGCCTGTGCAAGTACATCCCTAAACACTGCATCTAGAATGGAGTATGGTGGAAATGAAGGGAATGCCTGTGGGTGTGAATTGTGTAATTCTGTTTCTAGTAGGACTGGTGAATGATCAGAGTACCTGCGTGGCCAGGGTTTGCAGTGCTGCACTAGTTGCATCAAACTGCGTGATATCAGACAGTAATCACTTTGCATGTGGATGTTATGTACTGTGGAATAGTGTGTATACCCCTTTCCTGCATACATCTAGCAACCCTTGCTGCTCCGCGATCTCTTGAACAGCTCAGGCTGCCACCGAAGGATGCCTGGGGGGCCCCTGGAGCAGTCTCTGTCAAGACATAAGACACAACTGAAGTCACCACCCCAAACCTGCAGTGGCACTCAGATCATAATAATTAGGGCCATTTACTCCCACCAATATCACCGTCATGTCATAGTGAGCCACTCCGTACCTGCCACCCTTGTCTATGCACATTTCCTGAAGTTACGGACCGGAACCCATGCTGACCCAGATTAGTACTCCTCTAGCATGCGTGATAAAACCAGAAGTGCAACAGATGCCCTGCATTCAGCGCTGTGTGAGCATTGCATTCCCTGAAGCAAGGTGCGTCTCCTGCACCAGTGCTACGTCACTCTTATGTTGTATGAGATATGCTATCTTGCACACCTTCCTACAATCATTCAGGCCATGGACATTCCATGTAAGCAACCTGATCAGTATGGGGGTCGGTGTACCCTGTGCAGCCCCACCCAGGCCACCCGCCATCCCTCTGTGTCACAAACGATGTTACATTGTCAGTAAACAAACCTGTAACTGCTGACAGCCAATGCCCTCTCACAATAAACAGCTGGGATAAACAAAACCCTCCACCTCCCACCATGTGAACCCACAGCTTACACAGTGAAAAATGTACCCCCAACCTCCCAGTATGTGTTCCTCAAGAACCAATGCAGAACCAAGTGGCTCACACATGAGGGCAGAGGTTTCCCGGCCGAGAACTCCCAGTTCCTAACGAGCATAGGTAGCCGTGTTAAAGTCATAGTATAGGCTATAGTGTTTCCAGGACAGTAATAGGGCATGCAACACCATCACCCCTGCGACAACCCCCCCTGCACACAGTAACGAGCACATCTTGAGACAGCATATCAGAAAGGTACAAGCATCACCAATTACTAAGGAGCAAGAAAAGTAATTCAGCATATACATTACCAATCTGCTGTTATCTCTGTCCAGCTCCCCTAGTCACCCCATCCTACATTCTGCAGCACATCTGTAGCCAGCAACAGTAATCACACCTTCCTCCCACATTATCAGAACTGCGAATAGCGACTGACAGGCGATGAGACCTCACAGGGTGTCCCAGGGATCCGGATACCCCTTCATCAGTCTGCTTAATGCAAAATAGTTCATTCGTTCTTTTCATGGGAAGTCACTGAATTGAGATCCTCCGACCTAGGGGAGCGCTGCCTTGACCCCACAGACATCCGACATTTCAGGAGCTATTGCAGCTGCTTTGGATCTCCAAAGATCGTCGCGTTCCCATCTACCATCACTCTTAGTCGCAATGGGTAAAGCATGCTTTACTCTCTGTAGTTCTTGCAGTTTTTGTTTGGCTCGGATGAATTAGTTTTGAGATTCCTGCACCTGCTGTGTGAAATCCGTATAGATGGCCAGGTCCATGCCCTCGAAGCACCGCACTATAAGTTCCCTTGCTTTGGGGAGTGCTGCATCTGGGACCCAATCATTTACCTGCACCAGAGACCGGTGGGCACCCTCCACCACAAAAAATATCAGAAAAAGTCTCTTGCATCAGCAAATCAATAACGAGCCATTCCACCTGCCGCTCCATGTTATTGATGTTGGTGAACTCCAGCAATCCCACTATCCACAGGTTGCTACGATGAGACCTAGCTTACAGGTCCTCCATCTTCGATTGTAGCAGGAGCACCAGCTTCTCCAGTCGTTTCTGTTTCTGACACCGCAACGTGTTTGTCTTCTGCTTCTGAGATGCATCTTTCGACCATGTCAAGATGCTCGATGTGTTTGTCGAGGTACTCTGACATGCGATCCATGCTAAAGGAAAGGGCATCTATCTTACCATCTATTTTAATAAGACTATGTTGTATTGAGGTCAAGAATTATCAGAGTTCACTATTCGCCTGATTCGTTCCAACCAGATTCTGCTGCAGAATTGTCTTCACAAGTTTTGATTGGCTTGTGCAAGCCAAACCTTAGGTTATGTTTTATCAGTTTTGCCTATGGTGCAGAAGTTCCAGAGGAAATGTTCCAGGCCGCAATGGTTACGGGTCTTATAAGTAATGGGCTGTACAGGTACTCAAAATCCTGCCTTGTATCATAGTCTCTGGGAAGCAATGTCACGCTTTACCTGTGTCCAGCCACCTTAGGTGCTCCAGAATTGCCAGGCTGATGGAGACGTGATCAGTTCACTCCACAGAGCGCTGGCGTTTTCCCAGCTGTCTAGTGGAATTGTCCATCTCTCTCACAGAGTACTTGCATCAGGGTTCGTGTGCACTCTCCACCAGGCACCCAAGCTACAACAAGTCCCCTAGCAGTCACAGGGTCCAAGGGGACAGGCTGCATGGTGGTCCACGAGCCAGTAACTCCCAGGCTGCTTCCTGGCTGGTAACAAGGGCTGCTATGTCCACACATCCAGGTGGGCACAGCTCATCGGGGCAGTAGACTCAGACTGCACACAGACATTCAGACTGCACCTCAGGCAGGTGTGCCGAAGCTTGATAGCCCCCCCTTCGATGTTCCCCGCACTCCGTAGGTTATAGTATGCATCCTGTGAATGTGTGGGGAGCTGTCCAATACGAGTGGGGCCTCACCTGTGATACTTTATAGGCCTCCCCAGGCGTCTTGATGACCAGGCTTGCAGGGGCCAGTGCATAACATAGTGTCCTCAGGGGCTATGCGCTCCCCCATGCCCTGCCATATTCCTCTGCGGGTCCATTGGTGGAGTTGGAAGTACCGGGACAACAGGTGTGTGCCCTCGCCCTTGTCTGTGCATGCTGGGTGGGGGATCACTAGCCTCAGTGACCTCGGGGGCCCATCTGCACGCACCTCCTTACTTTGGGAGCTGGCCAGTGCCCTGTAGATTCTGCCAATGCATATGAAGGAGGCGGGGCCCGCTGCACCCTCTGGGCCCCCCAACACTCAGCTGATTCCCTCCGTGAAGCACTGCTATCCGTGAGCAATGCGCAAGGCCATGACCGACAATGCCAGCCTCCCTGAGATAGTTGCTATTCCGGCGCAAGCCGCTGAGATGTGCATGCTGTCACAGCAGAGACCAGCCCACCACTGCTCCGAGAGTCTCTGATAGGGTTTTAGGTGGGTCTCGGGCACCCAGAGTGTTAGAACTGAGGCTTGGGTGCACTCGTGTAATCTGATTCTCTTTCAACGTCAGCGCCTGACGCCACTCGCGCTGCCATGCAGCCTTTCCCATAATATGTGTTTTCAGCTCAATGCAGTGGCCAGTCTGGGCAGTTTCTCAGCACACCTGGCGTCGCAGGTGACCGATGGGTGCTTGTGGTGATCCCAAAATCAGCTTAAGCACCAGGACATTAAAGAATCGATGAATGGCTGAAGGAGTTTACCTACTTGGCAGCCATCTTGAGGCCCAGCAAGCTCCGTCCCTCCTCAACCTTTTCTAATGTCCAACCACACAGCCTCAAAAGAAGTACAACAGGGTAAGCACACATTCATCAGACATCATTTATCACAGTTTTGGTATCCTCTAGTTGTGCTTCATATGCCCTGATGAAATAAAGTGGCTGCTCCAGTTCTCTCTTGCAGTTGTGTGAAAAATTATCATAGCCTGTTGCATGTTGCAAAACATTGCCATGCAGCAGGTCTTACATGCAGGCCTTATCACTAAACTAACGCTTCATCCAGATTACTCATTTGGGACATGGAAAAGAGGCCAAGGTCTGCAGATGGATATCAACTAATGGCCTAATATTTCTCTTAAGCTGCTACTCTGGTTCCTGCATCTTAATGGTTGGACAGTGTTGAGTCAATGACGAATGATGGACTTTGACTCTGTCAACGTGTACCATCCTGAGACACCACTTATGCAAATGTTGCAATCAAACATGCCAATATGTTTGTAATATGCATTCACTAATCCGTCACTCACTCATAAATTAATTGTGCTGCATTTATTTGTACAGTTGAGTTACCGGAATTATTCACAAGTGTTCTGCTGATGTACTCGATTTCTATGGGTCCACTATGTAGAAGGAAAACTCCATAGTGGAGGTGAACTCTGTAGTTTAGACAGAGAGTGCCTCACCAACCACAAAAAACAGGAAATTACATGAAGAAGGCCATTCCTGGGTCATGAGTTAACCACAGCACAATTCTTCAAGCTGCTGCTTCTTTATATTCCCCATAATGGCTGAGGATTGTGAAGAGAGGGCCCCATTTTTTCTCAGGAAAATTAAAGCTCATCGGTGAAGAAGTCCTTCAAAATTACCCTCACCTATACTGTGGCCCAAGATAGCAGTTGAAGAATGTACCACAGAGCCAGAAATGGAAGGTCACTGCAACGAACTGTTATGCATCGGTGTACATGCGGAAAGCCAGGGAGTTCCACAAGCAATTGCATGACCTCCAGTGCCATGAAGTGCTGAAATCACAGGATGTGCTGGGAGCATCCTTTCAGGCACCCCAGGCTGACACAACTGCAAGGAAAGAACATGAAAACAGCCTGACCAACCTTTCATGCTCAGCTGGAGGTATATGAGTAGCAGAAAGGTAGTAAGTTTGATTTTTATCAAAAAATAAAATGCATAAATATTTCAAAAGTATTTTCCATTCACAGTCATATCTCATGTTAAATGTGTTTTGGAAGTGTCCGTGTTGCGTGTACCATATGATGTCTTGTAAAATGTGTGTTTTTTTATGTATGTTATTGTTATTTACCGTATCTGCACAAAAACAATGTGGGAAACCATGAAACAATGGAAATATTTTCTTTTGCAGGCAGAGTTTAGTTTTTATCAAATTGATTGGTATTTATGCAGGCGCATCACGTAACTATAGCAGATTTCCAGGTTACAGAATTCACTCTTACAGTCCATACATATTATAATTTATTGATGTCAATACTTTTGAAGTAACTTCATGATCAAGTTCAGCTTTTGTACGCAATGGGGAGGCTACATTCCAAACCATGAGTTGAAAGATTCAAACCTATAATTTGGTTCACCATGCTCAATATTCAAAATCATACCTAGCATATTAATGATAGCATGTTATCTTGTTTAACAGCTTAATTGTGGCGTATCATCTTTAGCCTCATTAAATGTGAACATTATCATCTCCTACGCTTCATGTTTTCAAGGAAAGACCATTTAATCGCATCCATTCAGACATGTGTGGGCGGTGCACATACAAATTCCTGTTTCCTTTGTGCCATGTAATCAATCAGACCCAATAACAGCACTTCCGGTTACCCAAAAGAGAGCACGCCATTGAATTTCCGGTCGTTTTCACCCACAGCTTCCCAGTAATGTGTCAGTACAGGAAAGACCGAAGCAATGTATAAAAAAGCAGCACGTGTGTTGAAGCATCTGGTGCATATTCTTGAATTTGAGCCAAGTATCTAACGCAATTTATAAGGAGTTAGGTAAGTTTTCCGAAGTAAACTGCATCAGTTTGAAATGTGCATGATACTAAATTGATTAATTACAAAAAATTATATTTTTGGCAGAAACGGAGATTCAAAAATTGAAACATGGTAAACGTCAAAGGTGGACAATTGGAACAGTCACAGTTTAGTCCATATCGATGAAAGAATTATGCAGAAAATGTAACTTGAGCTAGGTAAAAGCCAAATTTAAAATATATATTTCCAAGTCTGGCAATGGAGGAATGAGCAAAACTATGTTTTATGTTCGTCTATATGGGATTAGAACTCCAGAATCTATAATGTCCATTGTCATTAAAATGAGAAGAGGAATTAACTATTGTATTGTAATGTAATTATAAAGGAGGCTAATTGAGAAGAGTAACATAAGTGGTAGACTGAGACATTATGTTCATGGATATGTTTAGTTGAGCCCAGGGATCTAATTTAAATAAAAACCTCTGTCCAAAATTAGAGTAGACTGAAAGTGGTACCAGCAGGTGCATCACATTGGAGAACCTGTATGTTTATATATAAGGAAAATGGATTAATGAATTAATTTATTTACAATATATAACTGCTAAGTAAAATTCAGTTAAATTGTGCTACATGCAGGGCCCTGGTTCACAAAGGTAAACTCGCACTTTGTGTAAGTTCACAATTTTTGGTATTCACAAACTATGAGCTAAAAGTAAGTTTATGACTGTGGAGTCACGGCTGAGAACTATGCACATAAAAATATAGACTTGTCCTATTTCTTTCTGTCCGTTGTTTTCTTCCCTGAGACTGCAGAATCTCCACATTCCTAAACTTAGTAATGGGAGTGGAGTGCTTGACAACACCTCTCAATTGTCACATTTACTGATGAATTTATTTAAAATCAGTATTTTGATGTACATGAAGTATTGGACATATGCACCAATCATTTCCTTCTTTTGTCACCATTACTTTTCAGTGGCCAGTACTGGTGAAACCAGAGAATAGCAGGACCCAGACCAAAGAACAATAACAACCTTTGCTGCTGGGCAAGCATGGAAAGACTACACATTGTGGAAGAGGGATGTACCACATGCAGGTACAGTGCGCCACCCTGAGAGTCACTGGCTCTTCATTAAAACAACTGAGAGAAGGCTGTGGATTTCTCTGAGGGGATGGTAGAGCTGAAGACCACATGCTAAGAGTAGTCAAATGGGGGCTTCACCTGGCCAAGAAGATGAAACATCTTTGGTGTCCCAGGAGCAGACACTACTGTAACTAGGGTCCGAGGCCAGTTCCTCCATTTGCTCAGAAGCTCTCTCAACTAAAGATCTCCAATTGCACCCCCTACTACACCTCCTCCTCTTTCAAGTGTTTACCTGGAAGATCAGTGTTTGGGGGTAATATTTGTCCAATACATGCATGAGCCTTTGATTGACTCCCTCTTCCCCGGACCTGGAGTATTTTACCATAGCTACTACAAGGGAGGCCATGAAGGAGGTGATTGCTGGTCAGCAAGTGCTCACTGAGTATGTGAAAGAGATGATTGGGGAGTGAGGGCAACCTGAGAGTGAAAACTGACCAGCATGGGGAACTTTGTAGGCTTCTGACCTCCTGGACTGCAGGCATATAGTCCTGTCTTGTGACTCATTCCTCCCCACCTGAGGTTATTGGATCTCCCAGCACAAATGCCCCAAGCTTTTTCCACCCCTATCCCAGTTCCTTGGGTGGAGGGTGTTCCTGCCGGGGAAGCCAAAATGCCTTTGTCTGATGAGTACTTGGTGGTGGTCATCTATTCAGAGCCATATGATGGCCAGGAACATTTGCCGCCAGCCTTTTGTTTGCAGACTCCCATAGTAACGCCACATACTTTAAGTGATTCATTATTAGCTTTTCATTTTCTAGGTTGATTCCCTCTTTTTAGCTTATTTTTGTCAACTCTAGTGGCCACTACTTTGTTTTCTCAGTGTTCATGCTCTCACTCAATGAAAGTTATCTTAGTCCTAATGATGATCTGTTCATTTATTTGGGTCGAAAAGCTGTTAACACTTCTGACAATTGGAAAGAACTATTAGTTATTAAGTTGTCACATTATTTGTGACAGTGTAAGACAAACAGGAAAATACTGAAAGAAAAAGTCCCCTTCAGAAGAGATAAACAGGACATAGCTTAATTATACAGTAGTTTGTGGTGCTCCCAAAGAGAAAAAAGGCAGGACAAAGAGGCAGAACTGACCATTAGCAAGCACTGATTTTTTAATGACAGTGGAACCAACAAATGAAATCGCTGGAACCATAGTATAAGTATACTTAAAAAGTATACAACACGTTGAACACTACGCTCGACTGAAAAATTACATAGTTACAGCTTACATCACACCAATTACAAAGCTCAGTTAATGAATACAGAGTGTACAGTACTTTCTATGGTGCAAGAGGGTGTGGAACATTACACACAGTTTGCACAGTTTACAAATAGTGGCTATCGGGTAAACATCGGCCCCATAGGTGAAAACCTTCTGAGTCCACCAGAGTACTAGTCTGCCAACAAAAGCCATCTCCCCAATACCCAATTACTTCTTGGTGCCTTCCCATTCACTTTTATTTCCCTCTTTTTACTATCTATTAAATGCATTAAGCATTCACTGCCATCATTCTGTAGCTAATTTGCTTCCCTTCTCGCTGGACACTGCGTCTACCTACGTGCAAGACAGAAATGCCTGGTAAGGCCCCCAGATGTCTTTCGGATGACTGCACAGTAGTATTCACTCTCGGTAAGTATCAGATTGTGTATTGCAGTATGTAATGTCCACGTGCCATTCGTTCAGTGTCAGAAGTGGTCCAAATGGCCACTGTAATGCTATCCTACATCTCGCAAGTAGCAAGCCAATGACACCTAGCTTCTGAGCGGCGGGCGGGACTTCCCTGTCGTACCCCAGCAATTTAAGCAGAGGAGTTAGTTCAGTGGGCTCGCCTATTATCTCCTTGAGTTCCGTGCGTACCGCTTTCCAAAATATTTGTATGCCTGGGCAATACCACGGTACGTGGACGAAATCCACGTCATCTGCTCCACAGAGGACGCAAGCAGCGCTGTCCTGCAGTCCATACCGAAACACCTGAGCTGGCATGTAATACACCCTATTGATATATTCAACATTTATTAATCACTGTCTATTATTTAAGGACACAAATTGCACCACGGAGCCGCAATAAGACCCCTGCCTGTCACTAAGAGTGCCATCCAGTTTCCTTTGCCATTCCAACTTAACCCTCATGACCCCAGGTCTGCACGCCTCTTGTGCATAAGCATAGAGTTTTGCTATAAGTCTCTGTGGTGTGCAGGTTTGTATCTAGCATGTTAACGCCAGTAGCTCTGGGGGTTCGAGAAAAGTTTCCCCAAGGATGTTTAGCATCATGTGTTGGGCTCTGAAGAAATGGAACTGCGCCAATAACAAGGGCTCAGAGCTATGGTTGCAAACTTCGCTCAAGTACGCATATCACCTTGCCCTTGCCATTCCTTTTTCTTGCCCAAGGGGGAACAGCTTGCAACACTCCAATGAGAGATCTGGTGAATAAAGGAGGGAGCCGGCCTGCGGTTCCAGGTTTCTATACCAAGAGCAAACCCTTGTATTTAGTGGGTCAACCACATTGTAGCCCTGAACATGTTTAGCAAATAGTGTCTGTGGGGAAGCCGCATCACGTTCAAGTCAGAGGTACAGCAGGTCCTCTGTACCATGAGACCTGTAGTAGACGTGTGGCAGTAAGTCGCTAAGTCAGGGGCATTGAAATCCCCCATGCCATATGTGAGAGTAAGCGTATCCCAGCCCACCCAGGGCTGCTTCCTGGCCCATGCCAATCTGGTCAGAATAGCTCATAAGATGTGAAACATCACTCACAATAGCCTAATTGGATTATTTGCAAATAGGAAAAGAAAACTCAACAAAATCATAATTTTCATTATTGCTAAGCAACCAGCTAATTATAGAGGAAGCCATATCCAGCTCTCTACCAATTCCAAGAGTTGCTACACTGCCTTACCATAGTTTTCCTGTTTAATCACTGCCAGGTCAGTATGCATCTGCATACCCAAGCAGCACACTGGGTCTGTGGTCCATTAGAATGTGTACTCCAACTGCACCATTGTAGTAGCTGCTGTAAGAGGGGTGTTATAAATGAGGTCTTTGGTTTGCAGTCAGGTTACCCTCTGTCCAAGCAAGGACCCTCACTATAGTCAGGGCAAAAGAGAATCACCCTCAGCTAACCCCTCCTTGCCCCATTGGTAGCTTGACACGAGCAGTAGACCTAACTTCAGAGTGCTAGGTGTAAAGTATTTGTACCAACACACACAGTAACTTATGAAAACACTACAAAATGACACAACACAGGTTTAGAAAAATAGAAAATATTTATCTAAACAAAACAACAAAAATCCACAATACACAAGTCAAGTTATCAGTTAAAAAGCAAAAAGAGTGTTCATGTAGTTTTAAACACACACTAACACTGTTAGCGTGAAAATGTACCTTGGGTGCATCAAAAATAACCCCGCACAGGTGAGTGTGCATCAAAAAGGGCTTGCAATGCGTTGATTTCACTTACGAGCGAGACCTTGCGTCGTTTCTCCTTTCGTCGGTTCGGGGCTCGTTGTTTCTTCTCTCTGCAGAAGAGCAATGCATTGATCCGGTCAGCACTCTCGGGTCTGGGCAGGCCTTGAGTTGTTTTTACATGCCCAGCGGTGTTTGTGGCGGAAATCCAGCCGCATGATGATCTGAAAGCCATGCAGCACGGGTTGCGATCTCCCAGCCTCCATCAGCGATGCTGTGCGTCGTTTCTCCAGCTCCGTGCATCGATTCTTCAGTCGCATTACAGGCGAGTGTCGATTTTCAGCCGCAGATCGGAGTTGTGCATGGCGTTCTGTGCGTAGATTTCTTCCTCTTCGGCTGTCAGCTTCTCCTTTCAGGGTCCCAGGAACTGGATGGGCACCACAGAGCAGAGTAGGAGTCTCTCCAGAGACTCCAGGTGCTGGCAGAGAGAAGTCTTTGCTTTCCCTGAGACTTCAAACAACAGGAGGCATGCAGCAGGCCCTTGGAGATCTTCACAAGATGGAAGGCACACAAAGTCCAGTCTTTGCCCCCTTACTCTGGCAGAAGCAGCACCTGCAGAATAGCTCCACAAAGCACAGTCACAGGCAGGGCAGCTCTTCTTCCTTAGCTCTTCAGCTCTTCTCGAGGCAGGGGTTCCTCTTGTTTTCCAGAAGTATTCTAAAGTCTGTGCTTTTGGGTGCCCTTCTTATACCCAATTTCTCCTTTCGAACTAGGCCTACTTCAAAGCAAAGTCTCTCTTGAATGTGAAATCCTGCCTTGCCCAGGCCAGGCCCCCAACACTCACCAGGGGGTTGGAGACTGCATTGTGTGAGTGCAGGCACAGCCCTTTCAGGTGTAAATGACCACTCTTCCCCTCTCTGCTAGCACAGATGGCTCATCAGGAAATGCAGACTACACCCCAGCTCTCTTTGTGTCACTGTCTAGTGTGAGGTGCAACCAGCCCAACTGTCAAACTGACCCAGACAGAGAATCCAAAAACATGCAGAGTCACGGAAATGGTATAAGCAAGAAAATGTTCACTTTCTAAAAGTGGCATTTTCAAACACACAATCTCAAAATCAACTTTACTAAAAGATGTATTTTTAAATTGTGAGCTCAGAGACCCCAAACTCCACATGTCCATCCGCTCCCAAAGAGAATCTACACTTTAATCATATTTAAAGGTAGCCCCCATATTAACCTATGAGAGGCACAGGCCTTGCAACGGCGAAAACAAATTTAGCAATATTTCACTGTCAGGACATATAAAACACATTACTATATGTCCTACCTTAACCATACACTGCACCCTGCCCTTCGGGCTACCTAGGGCCTACCTTAGGGGCATCTGACATGTAAGAAAAGGGAAGGTTTAGGCCTGGCAAGTGGGTACACTTGCCAAGTCAAATTTACTGTTAAAAACTGCACACACAGACACTGCAGTGGCAGATCTGAGACATGATTACTGAGCTACGTTTGTGGGTGGCACAACCAGTGCTGCAGGCCCACTAGTAGCATTTGATTTACAGGCCCTGGCACCTCTAGTGCACTTTACTAGGGACTTACTAGTAAATCAAATATGCCAATCATGGATAAACCAATTATATACAATTTACACAGAGAGCATATGCACTTTAGCACTGGTTATCAGTGGTAACGTGCTCAGAGTTCAAAAGCCAACAGCAACAGGTCAGAATAAATGGGAGGCAGGAGGCAAAAAGATTGGGGATGACCCTGCATAAACTCAAAAGTCTAACAAGGGAAAATTAGGGGCTTGTCCTAGTTGTATGGAGACCTGAGCATCTGCCAAACAACACTACCTCCTGGAGGGCGGTGATAGGTTACGCTCTGGATTGCATACATATAGAAGCTTGTCGTCCGCGCTGGCCACGATAACTAGGTTATATTGTGGAAATCGTAACCCCCTGTGAGCATGGTATTTTCGGAATGGCAAGGCTAGTGGCTCCTAAACTAGAATGTACAGCAACAGTGACGAGTGCATCCCTGCTTGGTCCCCCTATTGACATCTATAGGGCCAGTGACTTTGCCATTGATTTGCAGACTTGTGTGGAGTGCTCGGACAAGGGAATATTAAGGACTTGTCCCAGTTTATAAGGAGACCTGAGTATCTGACAAACAACACTACCTCATGGAGGATCGGTGATAGGTTATGCTCTGGATTGCACACATATAGAAGTGTGTCATTTGCGCAGGCCAAGATAACTAGGTTATATTGTGGAAATCAGAACATCCTGTGAGCATGTTTTTCTCGGAGTGCACAGGTCAGTGGCTGCGCAACTAGAACGTACAGCAAGGGTGATAGGGCCATCCCTGCCTGGTCGCCCAAGTGCCATCTATAGGGTCCGTGACTTTTGATTCACAGTCTTGCCGTCAGTCCTGTGTAGAGTACTCGGAATAGTTGTACAAAAATCTCCCCCACCCCAATGGGCTAGAGTACTGCTAACATGAAACCCTATTCTACTGCATCCAACTCTTTCTCAGCCGTGTGGAAAACAGCCACTGCCCTTACCTCCGAGTCCACTTGCGCAATTGCAGTGAAAAAGGTTTGGAGGTTATATGTTACTGTTCTACCTGGAGTGAATCCCACCTGTTCCGGGCCTACAACCCCAGAAGCAACAGAGGCAACTGTTGTGTCGGTGCGCTCGGACACGGCTTTAATTAAATGAGGAAACTTGACACCGTTCTTATTTCATTTTTGCGACCGGGGACGGTGAAGCAGCAAGTAAAGGTTGGCCGCGACCTCAAGTGCCGCTCCGGATCGCTTGCCTGCCATCCCACGGGCGCGCCCTTTATTTTATACCTGCCCTGACGACATCAGGGCAAACCACACCAAAACATGTAGAACGTGGGGGAAAAAACACGTGGGGCCACAAAGTATCTTAACCCTGTCCACCCCCACTGATTGCAGTGTCCCAATACCAGTTACATCACTGGTATGCGACATTAAATTCCTCCAAAAATCTAACGAAAAAAACACACTACACACCATTGTACATAAATCACTCATCAACGAGATGATCACGCAGCCTTGTAGAAGGAGTCAGATTGCTGCGCAAATTGTACTTTGTAGCACCTGATCTTCCAAGGACGGGGCTTTGGCTAGAGTCTCTACAGGAAGCGTCCTCCTGGACAGGAGCCTGCCCTGTAACATCTGAGACCGGCAAACATGGGTCACCACCAACATCTCCTCCAGGTGGGGACTCCACGTCATCATTCAGAATTGGGGAGCCTGGGTATGGAGCGTCATTGGTTGGAGGATAGAATCTTTTAAATAGGGATATGTTACGTGTGACCACAACAGTTCCCCTCTGTGCCGCAATCAATGATACGTTCCGACAGATAACAGTCCAAGGAACCATACCAAAAGGCATTCGGAACTTACTGCCTGAGGATACTTCCTTCAACAGCACTTTGTCACCAACTTTGAGGTTTGAGCTTTCAGCACGTCTCCTGTGACTGGCATAGCGATTGACTGCCGACCATCATTTAAAGACTTGGTCCCTGTGTATATTTGGTGGGACCCAAGACTGGTGATGTGGGATGGAATCAACTATGGCTTGCCCAAAAACTACATGTCCAGGAGCTTGGTTGGTAGTGGAGAGAGGGGTCTGGCGATAGTTGCGTAAAAAGGAATAAATGGCATAGTCACTCACCTGGCCACTTAAATGAGCGATGCGGATCACTTTATTTAGGGTTCTCATGAAACGTTCTACTTCTCTATTGGCTTCAGGCCAACGGGGCGTTATCAGCGGATGTCGAATGCCAGTGTTTTTAAAGTACTCCGCCATTTCTCGACTCTGAAAAGGTGGGCCATTGCCAGTTTTAACTTCAGTGATAAGACTATGGGTGGCTAAAAAAAAATCCATACAAGATATCACCATCTCAGCTGTGAGAGCAGGTATGATCTTCACTTCAGGATATTTGGAGAAATCATCATTAACAACCATAGTGTGGCGACCGTCGGGGAGGCTCCCAAAATCGAGACTGGCTGATTCCCATGGTGCATCAGGGCTAGGTTCAGTCTCAACTGGGACGGGGTGACTAGGCTCTCCAGAGGCTTGGCACCACAAGCAGGACCTCACTACTTCCTCCTCTTGCTCATCAATGAGAGGGAACCATACTTTAGATCTCAAATGGCTCTTTGTCTTAACCATTCCCTGATGTCCATGGTGAGCCAACTGCACCACACTGGCCGTGAGAGACGACGGTACAACCAACCTGCATCCTCGGAGCAGACACCCATCCGCATCGACGGAAAGTTCGTCCCGAACATTACACAGACTTCCAAGAATGCGCTGAGAAGCATGATTTAGACTTGGCAGTTGTCTCTTGATCACATACCATTGATTGGTTTGGATTGCAGCTAGTGCCTTTTGGAAACATTCATCAGTGGCTGTAGCCTCAACTATCTCACTGACCGAAATAGGCAACGGTCTTGATTGTTCTAAGATGTACCTAACATATTCCTCCGTTTCCTGGGCATCATACACATCTTTGTCTGAAGTGGCCCATGGATGTCTGGATAGATAATCCGCTGGATTTTCGGACCCAGGGCGATACTCCAACCAACACTAGTAGTCCTGTAACTGAAGCATCCACTTTTCCATCCCGGGAGGAGGTTTTGATGTAGTGCAGTTGAACAATGGCAACAAAGGTTTGTGGTCAGTCATTACTACGAAAGGGCGTGCATAGACGTAAATGTAGAAATGTCTGCAACCCCAATGCACAGCAATTACCTCTTTTTCTATTTGAGAATACCTTTGTGCAGTCTCAGTTAATGATCTGCTGGCATATGCTACTGGGGACCAATTTCTGCTACCTTGTTCCTGAAATAGCACAGCCCGAGGCCTTTTGGAGCCGCATCAACTGCGACCTTGGTCTCTTTACTGGGGTCACGATATCTCAAGGTGGTGTCACTGGACAAAGCATCTTCGATGGCTTCGAACGCTGCCTGCTCAGTCGAGCCCCACGTCCATGGTTCAGATCATTTGGTCAGATTCCGGAGCGGCTGAGTGAGACTTGATCAGTCCTTGATGAATCTGCCACAATAATTCACCATTCCCAAAAAGCTTCTAACCTCTGTTATGCTGTTTTCCAGAAGTATTCTAAAGTCTGTGCTTTTGGGTGCCCTTCTTATACCCAATTTCTCCTTTCGAACTAGGCCTACTTCAAAGCAAAGTCTCTCTTGAATGTGAAATCCTGCCTTGCCCAGGCCAGGCCCCCAATACTCACCAGGGGGTTGGAGACTGCATTGTGTGAGTGCAGGCACAGCCCTTTCAGGTGTGAATGACCACTCTTCCCCTCTCTCCTAGCACAGATGGCTCATCAGGAAATGCAGACTACACCCCAGCTCCCTTTGTGTCACTGTCTAGTGTGAGGTGCAACCAGCCCAACTGTCAAACTGACCCAGACAGGGAATCCAAAAACATGCAGAGTCACAGAAATGGTATAAGCAAGAAAATGTTCACTTTCTAAAAGTAGCATTTTCAAACACACAATCTCAAAATCAACTTTACTAAAAGATGTATTTTTAAATTGTGAGCTCCGAGACCCCAAACTCCAGATGTCCAACCGCTCCCAAAGAGAATCTACACTTTAATCATATTTAAAGGTAGCCCCCATATTAACCTATGAGAGGCACAGGCCTTGCAACGGCGAAAACAAATTTAGCAATATTTCACTGTCAGGACATATAAAACACATTACTATATGTCCTACCTTAACCATACACTGCACCCTGCCCTTCGGGCTACCTAGGGCCTACCTTAGGGGCATCTGACATGTAAGAAAAGGGAAGGTTTAGGCCTGGCAAGTGGGTACACTTGCCAAGTCAAATTTACAGTTAAAAACTGCACACACAGACACTGCAGTGGCAGATCTGAGACATGATTACTGAGCTACGTTTGTGGGTGGCACAACCAGTGCTGCAGGCCCACTAGTAGCATTTGATTTACAGGCCCTGGCACCTCTAGTGCACTTTACTAGGGACTTACTAGTAAATCAAATATGCCAATCATGGATAAACCAATTATATACAATTTACACAGAGAGCATATGCACTTTAGCACTGGTTATCAGTGGTAACGTGCTCAGAGTTCAAAAGCCAACAGCAACAGGTCAGAATAAATGGGAGGCAGGAGGCAAAAAGATTGGGGATGACCTTGCATAAACTCAAAAGTCTAACAAGGGAAAATTAGGGGCTTGTCCTAGTTGTATGGAGACCTGAGCATCTGCCAAACAACACTACCTCCTGGAGGGCGGTGATAGGTTACGCTCTGGATTGCATACATATAGAAGCTTGTCGTCCGCGCTGGCCACGATAACTAGGTTATATTGTGGAAATCGTAACCCCCTGTGAGCATGGTATTTTCGGAATGGCAAGGCTAGTGGCTCCTAAACTAGAATGTACAGCAACAGTGACGGGTGCATCCCTGCTTGGTCCCCCTATTGACATCTATAGGGCCAGTGACTTTGCCATTGATTTGCAGTCTTGTGTGGAGTGCTCGGACAAGGGAATATTAAGGACTTGTCCCAGTTTATAAGGAGACCTGAGTATCTGACAAACAACACTACCTCATGGAGGATCGGTGATAGGTTATGCTCTGGATTGCACACATATAGAAGTGTGTCATTTGCGCAGGCCAAGATAACTAGGTTATATTGTGGAAATCAGAACATCCTGTGAGCATGTTTTTCTCGGAGTGCACAGGTCAGTGGCTGCGCAACTAGAACGTACAGCAAGGGTGATAGGGCCATCCCTGCCTGGTCGCCCAAGTGCCATCTATAGGGTCCGTGACTTTTGATTCACAGTCTTGCCGTCAGTCCTGTGTAGAGTACTCGGAATAGTTGTACAAAAATCTCCCCCACCCCAATGGGCTAGAGTACTGCTAACATGAAACCCTATTCTACTGCATCCAACTCTTTCTCAGCCGTGTGGAAAACAGCCACTGCCCTTACCTCCGAGTCCACTTGCGCAATTGCAGTGAAAAAGGTTTGGAGGTTATATGTTACCGTTCTACCTGGAGTGAATCCCACCTGTTCCGGGCCTACAACCCCAGAAGCAACAGAGGCAACTGTTGTGTCGGTGCGCTCGGACACGGCTTTAATTAAATGAGGAAACTTGACACCGTTCTTATTTCATTTTTGCGACCGGGGACGGTGAAGCAGCAAGTAAAGGTTGGCCGCGACCTCGAGTGCCGCTCCGTATCGCTTGCCTGCCATCCCGCGGCCACGCCCTTTATTTTATATCTGCCCTGACGACATCAGGGCAACCCACACCAAAATGTGTAGAACGTGGAGGGAAAAAGACGTGGGGCCACAAAGTATCTTAACCCAGTCCACCCCCACTGATTGCAGTGCCCCAATACCAGTTACGACACTGGTATGCGACACTACAGCAACTAATTGGCAAAGATCTTGGCAAAAATGTGAGCATCCACATTCAGCAACAACAACGTATGGTTATCAGCTGGCTTACCCAGATCCGTAAGGTGACCAACATCACTTCTCAAACCGAGGGCAGCATATAACCATCCTTTACCATCTGTTCATATAGGGTGATCAATAGTGGTGAAAGTACGCCCAGATAGACCTTATAAAAGGCCATCGTCAGCTCATCCCTGCCTGTTGCTTTACTGCAAAGCATATCCTTCAAAGTTGCTATTACCACAGCAGGGCGCATCAGTGTCTGAAAGTGCTCCCTGTGTTCATCAATAGCCACTTAATGGCAATATGCACTACATAGTCTAAAGTGGCCTCGCCCCTTGTGTGGGTCTCAACGTGTATAAATCTGCGTACTACAGGTGAAGCTGTTCAGAAATGTGATCTGCTGTGTGCAATGGCACCCCTTGTTCATCCCTCAGGGTCAATGTTATGTCATCCTCACATTTTGGGTGAAGAAGCTAGTATGACTATCGGCCTCTCCCCTTCCCCATATGCCTGTGCCGTTGAGTATTTTCTCAAGTGGGTGAGTTCACTCTTTGCAGTGTCATGTTACTCTTCTAACTTGACCTGCATGTCTCCCAATGAGCTTTGATCTGCTGTTTCTCTGTGCCTCTGTTCCAGCATTCTGACCTCTACCTTCCAGCTTAGTCAATCTGCCCCTCAAGGACGAAGCACTCCAGCATGCTTGAGGATGGTAAACCCCGGCTGTAAACCTTAAAGGCAGCGCAGATCATGGCAACTTTAGATACAGAGCCAATGTTAGTGCTGAAAAACTCTTCTATCGCCTGTGCAAGTACATCCCTAAACACTGCATCTAGAATGGAGTATGGTGGAAATGAAGGGAATGCCTGTGGGTGTGAATTGTGTAATTCTGTTTCTAGTAGGACTGGTGAATGATCAGAGTACCTGCGTGGCCAGGGTTTGCAGTGCTGCACTAGTTGCATCAAACTGCGTGATATCAGACAGTAATCACTTTGCATGTGGATGTTATGTACTGTGGAATAGTGTGTATACCCCTTTCCTGCATACATCTAGCAACCCTTGCTGCTCCGCGATCTCTTGAACAGCTCAGGCTGCCACCGAAGGATGCCTGGGGGGCCCCTGGAGCAGTCTCTGTCAAGACATAAGACACAACTGAAGTCACCACCCCAAACCTCCAGTGGCACTCAGATCATAATAATTAGGGCCATTTACTCCCACCAATATCACCGTCATGTCATAGTGAGCCACTCCGTACCTGCCACCCTTGTCTATGCACATTTCCTGAAGTTACGGACCGGAACCCATGCTGACCCAGATTAGTACTCCTCTAGCATGCGTGATAAAACCAGAAGTGCAACAGATGCCCTGCATTCAGCGCTGTGTGAGCATTGCATTCCCTGAAGCAAGGTGTGTCTCCTGCACCAGTGCTACGTCACTCTTATGTTGTATGAGATATGCTATCTTGCACACCTTCCTACAATCATTCAGGCCATGGACATTTCATGTAAGCAACCTGATCAGTATGGGGGTCGGTGTACCCTGTGCAGCCCCACCCAGGCCACCCGCCATCCCTCTGTGTCACAAACGATGTTACATTGTCAGTAAACAAACCTGTAACTGCTGACAGCCAATGCCCTCTCACAATAAACAGCTCGGATAAACAAAATCCTCCACCTCCCACCATGTGAACCCACAGCTTACACAGTGAAAAATGTACCCCCAACCTCCCAGTATGTGTTCCTCAAGAACCAAAGCAGAACCAAGTGGCTCACACATGAGGGAAGAGGTTTCCCGGCCGAGAACTCCCAGTTCCTAACGAGCATAGGTAGCCGTGTTAAAGTCATAGTATAGGCTATAGTGTTTCCAGGACAGTAATAGGGCATGCAACACCATCACCCCTGCGACAACCCCCCCTGCACACAGTAACGAGCACATCTTGAGACAGCATATCAGAAAGGTACAAGCATCACCAATTACTAAGGAGCAAGAAAAGTAATTCAGCATTTACATTACCAATCTGCTGTTATCTCTGTCCAGCTCCCCTAGTCACCCCATCCTACATTCTGCAGCACATCTGTAGCCAGCAACAGTAATCACACCTTCCTCCCACATTATCAGAACTGCAAATAGCGACTGACAGGTGATGAGACCTCACAGGGTGTCCCAGGGATCCGGATACCCCTTCATCAGTCTGCTTAATGCAAAATAGTTCATTCGTTCTTTTCATGGGAAGTCACTGAATTGAGATCCTCCGACCTAGGGGAGCGCTGCCTTGACCCCACAGACATCCGACATTTCAGGAGCTATTGCAGCTGCTTTGGATCTCCAAAGATCGTCGCGTTCCCATCTACCATCACTCTTAGTCGCAATGGGTAAAGCATGCTTTACTCTCTGTAGTTCTTGCAGTTTTTGTTTGGCTCGGATGAATTAGTTTTGAGATTCCTGCACCTGCTGTGTGAAATCCGTATAGATGGCCAGGTCCATGCCCTCGAAGCACCGCACTATAAGTTCCCTTGCTTTGGGGAGTGCTGCATCTGGGACCCAATCATTTACCTGCACCAGAGACCGGTGGGCACCCTCCACCACAAAAAATATCAGAAAAAGTCTCTTGCATCAGCAAATCAATAACGAGCCATTCCACCTGCCGCTCCATGTTATTGATGTTGGTGAACTCCAGCAATCCCACTATCCACAGGTTGCTACGATGAGACCTAGCTTACAGGTCCTCCATCTTCGATTGTAGCAGGAGCACCAGCTTCTCCAGTCGTTTCTGTTTCTGACACCGCAACGTGTTTGTCTTCTGCTTCTGAGATGCATCTTTCGACCATGTCAAGATGCTCGATGTGTTTGTCGAGGTACTCTGACATGCGATCCATGCTAAAGGAAAGGGCATCTATCTTACCATCTATTTTAATAAGACTATGTTGTATTGAGGTCAAGAATTATCAGAGTTCACTATTCGCCTGATTCGTTCCAACCAGATTCTGCTGCAGAATTGTCTTCACAAGTTTTGATTGGCTTGTGCAAGCCAAACCTTAGGTTATGTTTTATCAGTTTTGCCTATGGTGCAGAAGTTCCAGAGGAAATGTTCCAGGCCGCAATGGTTACGGGTCTTATAAGTAATGGGCTGTACAGGTACTCAAAATCCTGCCTTGTATCATAGTCTCTGGGAAGCAATGTCACGCTTTACCTGTGTCCAGCCACCTTAGGTGCTCCAGAATTGCCAGGCTGATGGAGACGTGATCAGTTCACTCCACAGAGCGCTGGCGTTTTCCCAGCTGTCTAGTGGAATTGTCCATCTCTCTCACAGAGTACTTGCATCAGGGTTCGTGTGCACTCTCCACCAGGCACCCAAGCTACAACAAGTCCCCTAGCAGTCACAGGGTCCAAGGGGACAGGCTGCATGGTGGTCCACGAGCCAGTAACTCCCAGGCTGCTTCCTGGCTGGTAACAAGGGCTGCTATGTCCACACATCCAGGTGGGCACAGCTCATCGGGGCAGTAGACTCAGACTGCACACAGACATTCAGACTGCACCTCAGGCAGGTGTGCCGAAGCTTGATAGCCCCCCCTTCGATGTTCCCCGCACTCCGTAGGTTATAGTATGCATCCTGTGAATGTGTGGGGAGCTGTCCAATACGAGTGGGGCCTCACCTGTGATACTTTATAGGCCTCCCCAGGCTTCTTGACGACCAGGCTTGCAGGGGCCAGTGCATAACATAGTGTCCTCAGGGGCTATGCGCTCCCCCATGCCCTGCCATATTCCTCTGCGGGTCCCTTGGTGGAGTTGGAAGTACCGGGACAACAGGTGTGTGCCCTTGCCCTTGTCTGTGCATGCTGGGTGGGGGATCACTAGCCTCAGTGACCTCGGGGGCCCATCTGCACGCACCTCCTTACTTTGGGAGCTGGCCAGTGCCCTGTAGATTCTGCCAATGCATATGAAGGAGGCGGGGCCCGCTGCACCCTCTGGGCCCCCCAACACTCAGCTGATTCCCTCCGTGAAGCACTGCTATCCGTGAGCAATGGGCAAGGCCATGACCGACAATGCCAGCCTCCCTGAGATAGTTGCTATTCCGGCGCAAGCCGCTGAGATGTGCATGCTGTCACAGCAGAGACCAGCCCACCACTGCTCCGAGAGTCTCTGATAGGGTTTTAGGTGGGTCTCGGGCACCCAGAGTGTTAGAACTGAGGCTTGGGTGCACTCGTGTAATCTGATTCTCTTTCAACGTCAGCGCCTGACGCCACTCGCGCTGCCATGCAGCCTTTCCCATAATATGTGTTTTCAGCTCAATGCAGTGGCCAGTCTGGGCAGTTTCTCAGCACACCTGGCGTCGCAGGTGACCGATGGGTGCTTGTGGTGATCCCAAAATCAGCTTAAGCACCAGGACATTAAAGAATCGATGAATGGCTGAAGGAGTTTACCTACTTGGCAGCCATCTTGAGGCCCAGCAAGCTCCGTCCCTCCTCAACCTTTTCTAATGTCCAACCACACAGCCTCAAAAGAAGTACAACAGGGTAAGCACACATTCATCAGACATCATTTATCACAGTTTTGGCATCCTCTAGTTGTGCTTCATATGCCCTGATGAAATAAGGTGGCTGCTCCAGTTCTCTCTTGCAGTTGTGTGAAAAATTATCATAGCCTGTTGCATGTTGCAAAACATTGCCATGCAGCAGGTCTTACATGCAGGCCTTATCACTAAACTAACGCTTCATCCAGATTACTCATTTGGGACATGGAAAAGAGGCCAAGGTCTGCAGATGGATATCAACTAATGGCCTAATATTTCTCTTAAGCTGCTACTCTGGTTCCTGCATCTTAATGGTTGGACAGTGTTGAGTCAATGACGAATGATGGACTTTGACTCTGTCAACGTGTACCATCCTGAGACACCACTTATGCAAATGTTGCAATCAAACTTGCCAATATGTTTGTAATATGCATTCACTAATCCGTCACTCACTCATAAATTAATTGTGCTGCATTTATTTGTACAGTTGAGTTACCGGAATTATTCACAAGTGTTCTGCTGATGTACTCGATTTCTATGGGTCCACTATGTAGAAGGAAAACTCCATAGTGGAGGTGAACTCTGTAGTTTAGACAGAGAGTGCCTCACCAACCACAAAAAACAGGAAATTATATGAAGAAGGCCATTCCTGGGTCATGAGTTAACCACAGCACAATTCTTCAAGCTGCTGCTTCTTTATATTCCCCATAATGGCTGAGGATTGTGAAGAGAGGGCCCCATTTTTTCTCAGGAAAATTAAAGCTCATCGGTGAAGAAGTCCTTCAAAATTACCCTCACCTATACTGTGGCCCAGGTAAGCAGTTGAAGAATGTACCACAGAGCCAGAAATGGAAGGTCACTGCAACGAACTGTTATGCATCGGTGTACATGCGGAAAGCCAGGGAGTTCCACAAGCAATTGCATGACCTCCAGTGCCATGAAGTGCTGAAATCACAGGATGTGCTGGGAGCATCCTTTCAGGCACCCCAGGCTGACACAACTGCAAGGAAAGAACATGAAAACAGCCTGACCAACCCTTCATGCTCAGCTGGAGGTATATGAGTAGCAGAAAGGTAGTAAGTTTGATTTTTATCAAAAAAGAAAATGCATAAATATTTCAAAAGTATTTCCCATTCACAGTCATATCTCATGTTAAATGTGTTTTGGAAGTGTCCGTGTTGCGTGTACCATATGATGTCTTGTAAAATGTGTGTTTTTTTATGTATGTTATTGTTATTTACCGTATCTGAACAAAAACAATGTGGGAAACCATGAAACAATGGAAAAATTTTCTTTTGCAGGCAGAGTTTAGTTTTTATCAAATTGATTGGTATTTATGCAGGCGCATCACGTAACTATAGCAGATTTCCAGGTTACAGAATTCACTCTTACAGTCCATACATATTATAATTTATTGATGTCAATACTTTTGAAGTAACTTCATGATCAAGTTCAGCTTTTGTACGCAATGGGGAGGCTACATTCCAAACCATGAGTTGAAAGATTCAAACCTATAATTTGGTTCACCATGCTCAATATTCAAAATCATACCTAGCATATTAATGATAGCATGTTATCTTGTTTAACAGCTTAATTGTGGCGTATCATCTTTAGCCTCATTAAATGTGAACATTATCATCTCCTACGCTTCATGTTTTCAAGGAAAGACCATTTAATCGCATCCATTCAGACATGTGTGGGCGGTGCACATACAAATTCCTGTTTCCTTTGTGCCATGTAATCAATCAGACCCAATAACAGCACTTCCGGTTACCCAAAAGAGAGCACGCCATTGAATTTCAGGTCGTTTTCACCCACAACTTCCCAGTAATGTGTCAGTACAGGAAAGACCGAAGCAATGTATAAAAAAGCAGCACGTGTGTTGAAGCATCTGGTGCATATTCTTGAATTTGAGCCAAGTATCTAACGCAATTTATAAGGAGTTATGTAAGTTTTCCGAAGTAAACTGCATCAGTTTGAAATGTGCATGATACTAAATTGATTAATTACAAAAAATTATATTTTTGGCAGAAACGGAGATTCAAAAATTGAAACATGGTAAACGTCAAAGGTGGACAATTGGAACAGTCACAGTTTAGTCCATATCGATGAAAGAATTATGCAGAAAATGTAACTTGAGCTAGGTAAAAGCCAAATTTAAAATATATATTTCCAAGTCTGGCAATGGAGGAATGAGCAAAACTATGTTTTATGTTCGTCTATATGGGATTAGAACTCCAGAATCTATAATGTCCATTGTCAATAAAATGAGAAGAGGAATTAACTATTGTATTGTAATGTAATTATAAAGGAGGCTAATTGAGAAGAGTAACATAAGTGGTAGACTGAGACATTATGTTCATGGATATGTTTAGTTGATGAGCCCAGGGATCTAATTTAAATAAAAACCTCAGTCCAAAATTAGAGTAGACTGAAAGTGGTACCAGCAGGTGCATCACATTGGAGAACCTGTATGTTTATATATAGGGAAAATGGATTAATGAATTAATTTATTTACAATATATAACTGCTAAGTAAAATTCAGTTAAATTGTGCTACATGCAGGGCCCTGGTTCACAAAGGTAAACTCGCACTTTGTGTAAGTTCACAATTTTTGGTATTCACAAACTATGAGCTAAAAGTAAGTTTATGACTGTGGAGTCACGGCTGAGAACTATGCACATAAAAATATAGACTTGTCCTATTTCTTTCTGTCCGTTGTTTTCTGCCCTGAGACTGCAGAATCTCCACATTCCTAAACTTAGTAATGGGAGTGGAGTGCTTGACAACACCTCTCAATTGTCACATTTACTGATGAATTTATTTAAAAACAGTATTTTGATGTACATGAAGTATTGGACATATGCACCAATCATTTCCTTCTTTTGTCACCATTACTTTTCAGTGGCCAGTACTGGTGAAACCAGAGAATAGCAGGACCCAGACCAAAGAACAATAACGACCTTTGCTGCTGGGCAAGCATGGAAAGACTACACATTGTGGAAGAGGGATGTACCACATGCAGGTACAGTGCGCCACCCTGAGAGTCACTGGCTCTTCATTAAAACAACTGAGAGAAGGCTGTGGATTTCTCTGAGGGGATGGTAGAGCTGAAGACCACATGCTAAGAGTAGTCAAATGGGGGCTTCACCTGGCCAAGAAGATGAAACATCTTTGGTGTCCCAGGAGCAGACACTACTGTAACTAGGGTCCGAGGCCAGTTCCTCCATTTGCTCAGAAGCTCTCTCAACTAAAGATCTCCAATTGCACCCCCTACTACACCTCCTCCTCTTTCAAGTGTTTACCTGGAAGATCAGTGTTTGGGGGTAATATTTGTCCAATACATGCATGAGCCTTTGATTGACTCCCTCTTGCCCGGACCTGGAGTATTTTACCATAGCTACTACAAGGGAGGCCATGAAGGAGGTGATTGCTGGTCAGCAAGTGCTCACTGAGTATGTGAAAGAGATGATTGGGGAGTTGAGGGCAACCTGAGAGTGAAAACTGACCAGCATGGGGAACTTTGTAGGCTTCTGACCTCCTGGACTGCAGGCATATAGTCCTGTCTTGTGACTCATTCCTCCCCACCTGAGGTTATTGGATCTCCCAGCACAAATGCCCCAAGCTTTTTCCACCCCTATCCCAGTTCCTTGGGTGGAGGGTGTTCCTGCCGGGGAAGCCAAAATGCCTTTGTCTGATGAGTACTTGGTGGTGGTCATCTATTCAGAGCCATATGATGGCCAGGAACATTTGCCGCCAGCCTTTTGTTTGCAGACTCCCATAGTAACGCCCCATACTTTAAGTGATTCATTATTAGCTTTTCATTTTCTAGGTTGATTCCCTCTTTTTAGCTTATTTTTGTCAACTCTAGTGGCCACTACTTTGTTTTCTCAGTGTTCATGCTCTCACTCAATGAAAGTTATCTTAGTCCTAATGATGATCTGTTCATTTATTTGGGTCGAAAAGCTGTTAACACTTCTGACAATTGGAAAGAACTATTAGTTATTAAGTTGTCACATTATTTGGAGTGTCAAGGTGCCACGCTAGCATGCCAGAGGGGAGAATCATCGCAGCTAGCGGTTCGCCTTTTGAGCTTTATCAAAAATGCTCTAGCAACTCCTGCAAATGTGGTGGAAATTGAAGGAAGCAAGTCTACACAAATATGCACCCAATAAGTTCTGCAGGGGTATGGGACAGATACTTAACATTAAAAAGACCCCAAAACTAAAGTAAAGCCAGCATTGGGAAAATGATTTGCCATGCTCAACTGTGTGAGGTGATCTGAGCACATGCATTTTTCTTTGGAGGTTATATAACAATTTCACCAGTACAGGCTTTTTTAATCGAACATCTCAGATAAAGTTAGCATCCTAGGTATTGGGTGTAGAGGTGAACTGACCATTGTATGGCCCTGACCGTTCTTATGGTTTTTATGACACCACATAATTATTTTTTTCATGCAGGCCCTTTTTGGTTACCATGCTGCTAAAAACCTTGCACGTTACCTAGGCATTAGATTTAGGCCTTTTATTGGAGGCGAATAGTGCACCTTATGGTCTATACGAGGTCAGACTATAAATCTTCAAAGTAGGCCTCTTACTTCGATATGCTGCTAAAAATATTGCAGTTTATCCTTATTTTCACTTTACCTAGGCCTTAGAATTGGATCTCATACACAGGCAAAGCCAGCATTTTAGGCTTTAGGTGCAGAGTGTTTAATAAAGTGTTGTTTTTAGCGCTCTTCATTTTAAATTGTTGGCCTTTTTATCCGTTTTTGATGTATGGCTTTTGATGTTGTGTATCAGCACTTAACTCAACTGATATTGTACTTGTTGACGAACAAGGGAACCTATTGTAATGATTTTAATTAATTGTTCAAAAATAATTGATCTATTTTGGATTCAAAGAACTGTACCTACTAGAAAGACTGTTGAGATGTTCCATTGTCATTGTTTTTCTCTAAACACACCTTGCGCTGTTTATTGTAAACTCACTGTATGATTACCTATGCACTGAGCACATTTGCATTGAATTATGATTATCATTGTAAATACAGTACACATGTGTGATATTACTAAGTGAGTCAAGTCTTTTGCTTACTACCATTGAATAATTCTTTCTGGTTGAGTCTTTGTGATTAATTGCAGTAATCTTGAATGTGATCATCTACAATTCTTACCTGTTCTGCGTGTAACCGTTACTGCACATTGCCCTTGGTTCCAGGTTGTTGTTTGGGCTTCCCCTGTTCCGTGTAATTGCCAAACTAGAACAACATCTCTAACACACCTTGGTTTGGGGAGTGCCTTTTGTCGCGTGGGCACTCATTATCCTAAATGAGACTACTGGATTTCTAGGTAGCAGGATCGTTCACGGTGTGGGGGACTGAGTCTGACCCACTTGGAAGGACCTCTGTCACCCTAAATCCAGTTTTGCTCTGGCTAACTAGTAGTGCCTCATCTCTCCCAAGGGGAAGGGATGATTGGGCAGCTGAGCGCATGACATCTTTGGAACTTCTCAGGGAAGTCGTGGTCACTCAGATCCAAACCAGCTCTCTCATTTACAGTATGATCTCATATACAAATGACAAAGGCAGTTTAAGTTTTATATATATATTGTTTTAATAAAACAACTGCATTTTAGATATTAAGGCGTGAGCCGCAATAACCAGAACCATACAACACAGTAGGATTGAAATAGTCACGAGGAGAGTGAAACATAAGAATAACGCTATCATGGTGTTAACAATTTCTATTCTCTCTCAGCTAGTTCTATTTCGAGCACAGCATGTTAAGCTTCTAACTTGCCTTTCAGATTCCCTGGGAAGCCATCAACCCTTATACCTGAGCAAAGGCCTTTGATCTGGTTCAGCATCTGCAACGAGGCAGTCAGCGTCTAGTTGTGGTTCCCTGGTCAGAATCTCCCTCTTGCGTGTATTAGGACAAGGAAATGTTTTTATAACCAACATGTCAGTGTGATCACAAGATGTCCCTACGCAAGAATGCCAAAGACTAAACTCCTACCACGTCTATCGGCAATGTACCAGACTGTATCCTTGACTGAAGCACAGAGTGAACAAGAATGTGTTATTGAGAACTCCAGTGCTGAAGTAGGCTAAACAGTGTGATATAAAAATAAAACAAAACCGTAGAACTGGGTATTTGAAAAATAACAGTACGAAGCTAAATAACAAGCATGTAGAGCAAAGTGAACAGCGGCTCTATGCTGCGAGCAAAGAAATAAAAGACATCCAGGGCAAAGTGCACAAAGGCCTAACGCCTGAAGCTAGCGCGCAAAGGATACCTAAAACTGACCACACTACACCCTCCCCTTGTCAGTAGCAAGTGGTTCTAATCAAACCGAAAATAAAAATATGCCCTAGATATAAAAACATACAAAATATATTTCGACAAGTCCAGAGGACAGCAAAGCAGAAAACTAATTTAAATTGGGAAGCATGTGACATTAAAGCCAAATATAATACAATGTAAATTAAAAAAAAAAAAAAAATCAAATTCTCAGACGGAAGCCACGGAAAGCAGGAGATCCTCCACTTCGACAGATGTCAACATCGGAAAATCCATGCCAAAAATTATCATGGAGCAGGTGTGTTCCAAAGCCCCAGAACCATTCAGGTCGGCACCCCGTGCAGGGCCTATGAATGAGACAATACCATCTTCCTCCAGGAAGGGAATCTCATAAACTGCCTCACGAAGCAAACGCAACCGTAGTACACAAGTCTGGGAATGAGCCCTAATCGGGAACATCAACAGATCAGTATCGACCACTGGGGGGCGCTGCAGTGAGAGACAGAGAGCCAGTGCATGTTCAAACGAGCACCAAAGGCACCGAAACACGGGTTGCACACAATCCAAAACCGGTCGGAATGACAGAGACCAGTCACACTCCAACTGTCCCAGGAGTGTTGCTCCAAAATGCTGCATCATGCGTTCACGACACAGCCGCGCTGACTGGAGCGCCAACATTGGATCTCGTCGCGGTGGGACAGCCATTGCGGAAGAACAACAGCAACAGCAAAACACCAGCCAACAAAGCCAGAGTAATCGGAAATCCCCAAAAAAGGCTTCAGAAAATAGAATGAATAGCCGAAGGTATTAAACCGAATATGGAGGAGAAGGTATGAGCAAAACCAACACCAATGGCTTTGAAAAAATGCGCAATTCTAGCAGTGCTGGACGCATTAAATATACGTTCCAACGAGTTCACCAAAGTGACTCAGAAAGTTAGTATTTAAAAGGGACTGTATTTCCGCTGATGACCTTGCCACCTGAAGTGCGTAGGTCTCGCTAGCAGATGTAAGGGCCACATGCTTTTGAAACAATAAAGCTTTCAGTTGACTCAACTTGTCAAAATTCACCTTGGAAGTAGCAATATGAGGCCAGATGTCCGCTACCGCCCTAATTTGAGTTGGGGGGAAACAACACATTCCCGCAGCACATAACGGCCTTGGTGACAACAACCACGTAAACTATTCCAGCACGCATGCCACAACAGGGTTCACTGTTAAGAAGGACGTAGCTGCCGTTTGAAAGCACCTGGAAAGTGTTTTTAATTACCGGGACTGGAACTCCCTTAAGATAACAAGCTAAGTTAGCAATTGAGGCATTACATGCCGGTGCAAAGACAGCTGTTTACAAACCATCGAATGGCTGACAGAAGTTTCGCATCCGCTACCGCTAAGAAAAACCTCCCTCCTACCATTAAGACATCTGTATAGAAAGGGAAGCTCCCACACCTCATGTATGTAACTGTCTCCCAACCATTCATATCTACCCACCGGAATGTGCTTTAAACAAGAAGTAAATTGCAGAGTGGAGATAGGCAAATTAATAACCCCGTGAATCAACCACTCAGCCGACGGAATTTCAGCCACAGTAAAAGGCAATTTCTCCAACTTTTCAATATTTAACATAACATACGTCGCTTCCTTCTTAGCCATCAGTTGTTGTTGACATGTCAAATTAAAGGAAATAAATATCTCTCTGGCACGAATGTGCTGCCACGGAACGCGACCTGCCTTCAAGGTCTGTAGAGTCCAACCCAACTGCATGATGGACCGTGTTTGACTCTGCCCATGATATAAATAAGACATATCAGATTTAATAATGTCTATAGCAGAGGAAACAATGTTGTCAATTGTATATACACGATCTGAAAGAGTATGCATCCCATTATCCATATCTCATTATATACTTCATACAAAAAACGTTTCTTCCGTGGTACTCTTGGTCCTGACAAAAAATCTTGCAAGTCAGTATCATTAGACAGTAACGTAAGATGTGTCTTAACTGCATCCAGCGTGGATGACCTCAACCATTGTTGACAAAGTTTCCCCACGCTGTATGTAGTAATGATATCAGCATGTTCTGGCGATATGTAGCGAGGGTCTGCCCTTCTAGTCCTGAACCCCCCCCGAAGAGGTGACAAAACGCTGATGACACCCATTAGTGTCTATGGGCCACAATAACCACCCGCCCGGACGTATCAATGAGGTGTTAAGCGTACTATTCTGGACCCAGTCTGTAAGCTCACTAAACGTGGCATTAATATATTGCTGCCAATTTTTCAATTTGGAAGGGACAGGTATGCTAGGCAAATTCAAATCTCTAATCGCTACTAAGCCCAAACAGCTAGTCTGTTGCACAGTGTCATTCAGGAAAATCATTTGGACAGGAATAATACATGCCCTAAACAATGTGTCCCTACCCTGCATTTGCCAATTTTTCGTTCCCCAGACACTTTTAAAATCAACAGTTTTGGAGCAGTATTCATACCCCTCAACTGAGAGTTTAGATACAAACAAATTTGAGTACAGTAATTTAGTATCAGTCAATCACATTTGCTTATTAGTATGCGGAGTAACCTTATAATAGTAAGACTTAGCACTCTGTTGATTATGCCCAGAAAAATATGCAAATTTATCAGAATAAGTTTTAGAACTCCCCTGTGGAGGAGTCGGGCAATGTTCCCATTGCATATATTCAAATATTGATTTAGGGCTACTAGCTTTATGAATAAAGTGGTGTCCATAATAATTATAGCAAAACATGTCACCATAATTATCTCTAAATTGGTAAGCATCTTCATTTTCATAGACAGTATAATATTTTTATTCTGTCAACATTGAATCCACCGTCTTTACATCCCAATCATCAGAAACAATGCCTGGTATAACTATATCATTCATTGACAATTTGAGAACAGGCTGTATCTGAATCACCTCAGTGGGACCATATACTGTATATCAAACATCACTCTATCCCACACAATCCCATCCGGAATCGGTACAGCAGAAATGTTCACAAAGGACAAGTCTCTTCGAACCATATGTGACGAAAAATGTGGGTTCAGCACCGTCTCCACGTGCTCAATGTCAGATTGTTCAGGAAGAAAATTACCATGTATTACCAAAAAAAATGTAACTACAAACCCCAGCCATAGGAAAATAGTTATAACAGTCATAAAAAGCCACAGATAGTTCCAAGGAACAACAAAATATGTATGTTTGAGCCAACACAGCAGCTTACGTGGACCCAGGGCTGATGTTGAAGAGGACGAGGAGTCCGACACGGTATCATCAGCGGTGTTGAAGCAGCCGGAGGCAGTTCTCGCAAAAGGTGCAACCGTAAACAAAGAGGCAGATGGTGGCTCTCGCCTTGGCACGCTATAAACCACATGTTCAGCAATATCAGTAGAACTTACAGCAACTTGATCAAAAGATTCCAAATTATTCGCCGCCAGTGGAATAATCGCAAGATCAGCTTCCACCCTCCCCAAGCTCGGAGAGGAAATAGCGTTGGTGCAAATCTCCTGCAGCGGACCTTCTTCCCCAGTAGTGAGAGGGATTCCGGAACTACTGGGTGTCCCTCTTGGTCTGCTGTGCAGAATCGGCCACATGTTGTAACTTGACATTATCAATGGAAACAAAGCGATTTCCTTTGGCCCTCTTGTGCCGTGGATCCCTAGCACAGGGACAGGCACCCGATAGGAAGGACCAAATTCTTTTTTCACTGCAACCTTTTCACGCACAAGATCCCCAATTCTGGGAATCCAACCAGTAGGCGTTACTGGTTCATCCTTATTTCCTGTGGAGGCAGCACTGGCAGAAGAGTTATCTTCACGGAATTGTTGTAAATCCTGCAAAACAGTGACACAATCATTTATGTCAAAGGGCGTATCTGCCGTCTCCACACCAGGACCATCTAGATCAGGAACATACATTTGCATTCCAAACAGGCACTCATATGAAGTACGACCCCCCAGGGACCTTCTAGGCAAGTTATTAAGTGCTCTCTGTACTCCATACAGGTGCGCTAGCCAACTACGACCTGTACCTATAACTCTGGTCGTTAAGGATTGCTTTAAATCGCGATTTAAACGCTCCATGACAGAATTTCCCTCGGGATGAAATGGAGACTAAAACTGGAGCTGGACCCCCAACGAAGCCATGGTGTCCCTGAATGCCTTAGAGGCAAAAGCAGGGCCCTGGTCCGAATTAAAAGCCGCAACTGCATATGTATCGACAAAGATGTGCAAATCTTTAATAACAGTTCGAGCGTCAGCCGAGCACTGTGGCCAGACCCACACAATTCTGGAGCACAAATGTACAGCAACCAATATATATTTGTATGCACTATCTGGTGTCAGCGGACCACAATGATCCAAGTACACACACTGTAAAGGTTTATTTGATATCAGAAGGGGCATCTGCTGCAGGCGTCTAGCCGTGGAAACTTTAATTTGTTGGCAGACATCACAACAAAGGACATACTGCTTTGTCTCCTTATAGAGACCAGGCCACCAATAACGAGCCTGTAACAGTGAAATGGTGGCAGCCACGCCGGTATGTGCAGATGCTGCCCCCTCATGTGCTGCAGTAATTAATCGAGGTGGCTCAATTTTATACACCAACGCCTGGGATTTTAACTACAGCGTTTAGCATACCACCCATGCAGTAACTATATTTAGAAGGGAATCCTTTAGGAAATGGCGTGCCATCAGCCATAGCCTTTATGGCAGCCAAAATCTCTGTGTCTGGTTTGGTACTCGAACGAGTTACTGCGGCCACAGTAGGAACTGCCACTGCCGATTTCGCGGCTTCCTCAGCCAAAGTATTCCCAGCAACGTGTATTCCAACGCGCTGGTGTCCAAGTGTATGCACAACATGGACTTTAGGAAGCGTTCCCTTCAGATCCGCAACCTTCCCCCACAGCAATTTGTGTTTAATGGTGTTACCTTTTGAATCTCTGAACCCATTCAACCTCCATTAGTGTAAATATTCATTGAAAGACTGAACACAGTAATAGGAATCACAAACCAGCAATGTAAATATTGCCGGATCTGCATGTTCCAAGGCTAACAATAGAGCTTTTAGCTCAGCCAACTGTGCCATACAATCTCCCAAGGTCTGTGTATAAGTATGTTGGGGGCAGAACACTTCCCCCTCCATATAGCCGCTCACCACCACACATGCAGCAGAATACTGTTGTTTAGTCCCAACCGCTGGTTGCGCAGAGCCATCGGTGTACATGACCACCTGATATTGGTCAATAGGCAATGTGCCAGCGGGAACTGGGTACTCCATTTCATATTGAAGAAATTCTTGAGTCAGCAGTTTAGGGTCAAATATGTAATCTACATCAGTGGCCGTCAAGGACGTTGCCCATTGTATCCATCGCGGGTGTAAAGCTTTCGAATTAGGAACACTCGTTTTAGTAACAGCCTCTAGGGCCGGAATCGGGGAAACGACAATGATGCGTTGGCCCTGAGCAAGAGGTCGTTCTTTAATCACAGCCATCTGTACAGCAGTGAGAATTTTCGCAGTCTGTGCAAAACGTTGTTCTGCAGCCGAATACAAGTGGGACTTGTATGCTATGGGGACTGTCTCACCCTCATTAAAGGTGACATATGTAAACCCAACGGCGCCAGGTATAATCCTGATGACCAGATGCATTTTATTCTCCCGAGTGTGTAAATGCTTTACTGCTAAGAGATCAGTTTGCAAATCTCGAAGAATATGTGTATGCTCATTCGTCCAAAATCTACTCGAAAAATTCGGGCGAATCAACTCGTATAATGGTTTTATACATGTAGCATAATCAGGAATGTAAGTTCTGCCAAAATTAAGAAACCCCAATAATGACTGGAGTTTCCGAATCGTATTAGGAGGTTGCAACTGTGCACATTTTTCCAAAAAGTGTGGCGCTAAGCTCTTGCCCTCATTCGACAACTCATATCCCAGGAAAATGACGCTGAGGAAGGCAATCTTTGATTTTTTTAAATTAAATTTGTAGCCAATTTCAGCAAATCCCACAACAATGCGCGCTACCTGCCTTAAATGTTGCAGTAACTCATCGTCCGTCAGATATATATCATCAATGTATGATAAAGCTTCAGGGTCCAACTCGTGCAGAATTTCAGTTACACGAGCTGAGAATAGTCCTGGGCTATTCTTATATCCCTGAGGCAGACGACAAAACTTTTTTTGAGAGCCAAACGCACTAAAGATCGTATAGTCCCTACTTTCGGGCGCTATATTTTAGCAGAAGAATCCATTCGAGATATCTAATGTTGTTTTGTACTTCTTACGCACAATGTTATTCATGAGCGCTGCGCTGTGTGAATTTTGTATTGCATATGTGCGTGTATGTCCATTTAAATGTCTGTAATCCACTACTATCCTATAAGAATGGTCCGGTTTAGCTACTGAAAATAAGGGATTATTCATCGTCGAGACACAGGGTTAAATTACTCCCTGGTACTCCAATTGTGTAAGTATTTTCCTTACCAATGCCCTTGCTTCAAATTTGATAGGATATTGCGGTTGTGGCTGAGGGTCGCCCTTTATCGGAATTACATGATAAGGTGAATCCCTATCCCACCCCACATTATTTCCATATAAGGCGGGTGCCTGTGCCAGAGCCCATGTTTTACAATAGGACTCTGCTAGTTCTCCCGGAACAAGTGGTGAGAACAAAGGTGTAATAACCTCCTCCCCAACTGGACAGTCACGAACAATGTCAGGGGGCCAATCCTGTTCGGCCAGCAGAATGTCATACAATTTGACCACACGGTCCCAAAAGATGGAGTTTATAGTGCGCTCAATGTCCCCTTCTAATTGTAAAGTTACTGTATAAACTCTATCGGGATCAGAGACAACCATATCTGCTGTTTCGACTTGTATGAAGTCATCAGTTGCTTTCACCTCCAGATGCTCTAGAAGATTCCGGCAAACTATTGTGACCTCTGCCGCGCTGTCTAACAGTGCTAACGCCCATGTCTTGTTCTTCAAGAGAACTCTCTTCTTGAGTGGCATGTCTAACTGAGACTGCCGCCACCTTCTTCTTTTTAAATTGCTGTTTTTGTTGGATCGGTTTCTCTTCTTTCTTGACAGAAACCCCCGTTGAGCGTTGTGATTCCTGTCTCGGTTTCACGTACTCTGTTCTCTGCTCTGACCGCCCACCTCTCTCATTTCTCTTTTCCGAGGAGTCCTGAAAGGAACGAGATTGGTGTGTATCAGTATAATGATATCTATCGGGCGTCTTCAAATTATCCCTATTCCTGAGATTATACCTATTCTGCGGGGTCTCCGTTTGCGGAGACTGTCCCCTATCCTTTTTAGGTGTCTGTTGTTTTTTCTCCCATCGCTTTTTAGTACCCTCAGGTTGCTGTTGTTTAGCAGTACCTTTACTATTCTTACCCTGTAACTGTGGTTTTTGCGGTCTAGCCCCTAGGCTATCACGACCGATACTCAAATATGTTTCTGCTATTATTCTCGGGCCGCTCTTGATTAATTTGCGGGACGTCTCGAAGACGCATAGGCACTGCTAGCACTACTGCCTCTCCTTTGAGATTACTCAAAATAATAGAAGAAACTGTGGCAAAATTGCCTATCAGCTGCATCCCTAAATCTAAGGATGGGCCAGCCCCATATTCATCTTGAATTTGTTTTAGCACTTCCGGTAGATTAGCCAATGTTGGTGTACCGTGTACTGTAGTGTAGAGCGTGGCAAACACCGTGCCCCAGGTATTACAATGGTCCACAGTAGGAACCATTCCATGCGGCAAACACATCGTCAATATTCTATGTTTATCCTGAGGTCCCGTATGTGGAAACACTGCTTCCAGCGTATTAATTTTTTGCGCCAGCCAAAATGGAGTTTCCTCATTTTTAGCCGGTACTTTACCCATAACTGAGTGTACAGTGGCCGGATTGATACCCGGAACCACCGCATGTGGGTGCGCCGGAGCAGCACGCACTGCGTTAGTATTTAAAGTCTGCATCACAAATTGAACCAGTCTTCTGTATGTAGTAGCTAAGTCTATATATAAACGACAAACTTCAGCCACTGCCAAGTTAGCAACTGCAGGATATGGTGTGTATGTAGCCAATAAAGGGCAGGTAGGACCATCATTACTCAGTGGACCTAACCTAACTTGTGCTACTGTGTGTGGGAGGGCGCCATCTAGCCAATTATGGTGTTCTTGATAAGATAAAGGTATCTCTAAGTATGCATATGCCCTGTATTGTCCAGGGACATTCGCAATAGTGTAATCATGAAAAGTGTTTGTACCCCCATCAACTGCTGGAAATACGACCCAAGAATAAAAAAGCTCTGATCTATAAGCTGCATGGGCGTCCACCACAAACGTGACGGACCCCCCTGGTTCGTCAGACCATGTGCTATCAGATGTCCTGTGAGCGGGTGGCGCATATTAAGCGCTATATTCACTACTTGAGGATTCGCCATTATAAAAATAGCACTAGGGCAGAGAAGGCACACCAATATCGGGGTTTTCCTTTCAAAGTTCAAGCTTGAACAACCGACCACTAAGTAATAGGATGTACCTATCTCGTGGTGGCGGAAATCCTCAGTACCACGGACGTCTCCGTTAACGGAACCGAGGAGTCAATATATATATGAGACCGAGAGAGTCAGCCGGACCCGAAAATTAGAGCCAGACCAATCGTTGGCGGCGCCATGTCGCGTGGGCTCTCATTATCCTAAATGAGACTACTGGATTTCTAGGTAGCAGGATCGTTCACGGTGTGGGGGACTGAGTCTGACCCACTTGGAAGGACCTCTGTCACCCTAAATCTGGTTTTGCTCCGCCTAACTAGCAGTGCCTCATCTCTCCCAAGGGGAAAGGATGATTGGGCAGCCGAGCGCATGACATCTTTGGAACTTCTCAGGGAAGTCGTGGTCACTCAGATCCAAACCAGCTCTCTCATTTACAGTATGATCTCATATACAAATGACAAAGGCAGTTTAAGTTTTATATATATATTGTTTTAATAAAACAACTGCATTTTAGATATTAAGGCGTGAGCCGCAATAACCAGAACCATACAACACAGTAGGATTGAAATAGTCACGAGGAGAGTGAAACATAAGAATAACGCTATCATGGTGTTAACAATTTCTACTCTCTCTCAGCTAGTTCTATTTCGAGCACAGCATGTTAAGCTTCTAACTTGCCTTTCAGATTCCCTGGGAAGCCATCAACCCTCATACCTGAGCAAAGGCCTGTGATCTGGTTCAGCATCTGCAACGAGGCAGTCAGCGTCTAGTTGTGGTTCCCTGGTCGGAATCTCCCTCTTGCGTGTATTAGGACAAGGAAGAGTTTTTATAACCAACATGTCAATGTGATCACAAAATGTCCCTACGCAAGAATGCCAAAGACTAAACTCCTACCACGTCTATCGGCAATGTACCAGACTGTATCCTTGACTGAAGCACAGAGTGAACAAGAATGTGTTATTGAGAACTCCAGTGCTGAAGTAGGATAAACAGTGTGATATAAAAATAAAACAAAACCGTAGAACTGGGTATTTGAAAAATAACAGTACGAAGCTAAATAACAAGCATGTAGAGCAAAGTGCACAGCGGCTCTATGTTGCGAGCAAAGAAATAAAAGACATCCAGGGCAAAGTGCACAAAGGTCTAACGCCTGAAGCTAACGCGCAAAGGATACCTAAAACTGACCACACTACACTTTGATGTTTGAGGGGTGACTTTTGATGTCTGTATGGGTTTGCACCTTTCATTTTAGACTACCATTTGAATTGGACATTTTAAACTTTTTTCAATGCACTCCTCTAGACATTTTAAATAGATATGACACCTCATGTTCCCAACTTGTTTCTTATGTTGCCCGCCACCTTCCAAAATTGCTCTTCTTTCCTGAAACTGTGGCACTTTTTTATTTATTTCATTTGTCCATTACCAAAGGTTGCCCCCTTTAAAAAAAAGAGAATTGATTTTTGATAAATATGTATATAAATAATATATTTTTAAAAATGTTAACTTGAATGTGTGTGATTACTCTTTGCTAAAGTGTGACCCTGTCGGTTGTTGTATGTAATTTTGCTGAAGTTCTGGAAAATGTCAAACAATAAAGAATGTGTGGCACAATATACTTACATTTTTTTCATTCAAACATTGTATAATGCTAGCAACTTATATAACAGGATATCAGTGGATATTAGATAAAATCGTTGGTGTTGCAATAAAAAGTACTAATACTTAATAAGGTTCGGTATGGGTGGATATAAAAGTTGTATTTCCTTGTTTGAGGATGAGTCAGTGTGGGATTTGTATGAAATGTTCATATGGTATGTGGCTGATGTCCACGTCCAGTTGTCCGTGACTCCAGCTAGGCAATACTGAGCCCACTGGAAGTTGAGGTTGTGGAGTTAGAGGTGGTGGGTCAGTTGGGAGTGAAGGTGGGTTGTTGGTAGGGTTTCTTGAAGGGCATACCTTTACAGGTTGATGTTGTGCCCCAGTTGACTGAGGCCTATGTACTAGCCCTGTGTGATATTGACAACATCAGTTACACGGCTAAGGTATGTTGCCTTGCATCCTCATACCTAACCAAATAATGAAGTCAAGGGTGAAACATTGCCATGCTTAGATTGATGTTTTAAAGCCATCTAAGAAACAGGTCTGTCTCTTCATGTGCCTTAGTACATCATCCTTATGAGGTAGTTGTTGCATAGTGTCTCCCACATTTGTTAAATATCCTCCTCACAAAGTATTGTGGTTGGAAAAACTGATCTTCCCAGGGGACAGGATTTGCACATAGTATCCACCAACACCGCATACATGCGGGTCAGTCAAGCAGATTGTTTATTCTGCGGAGTAGACATCTGGAAGGTTGCGAGGGGGGCATTGTTTAATAGGGGCGAGGTCCTCCTCACTCAGTTGATGAAGAGAAGACTTGAGGTGCATCTGCATTGGAGGGAGGAGCAGAAAAATCAACCTGTGTGGCAGGAGGCTCACATATGGGTAGGAGAGATACCTACGTAGCTTGTGCTGGTGCTAATTTATTCACACAAAAACAGTCATTAAAGTATTACTCGTAAATGTTCATCTTTGGGATTGAGGTGTGTTGTGTGAGCCTCGAATGACGATGACCCCAGAATTGAGATAAAGCAAGTCAAATCTAACTCACACCAGATAAAATTCAAAATAAAAATCATGAAGGTTCATTTACATTTTAAAATCATAACAGAAGGCAAAATGTTTCATCTCCTCCATCAACTATATAATCGTTGACGGGTTTCGCTTTTAATGTGTTCTATTTTGCTCTCAGCAGAAGCAGACTTTTTCTGTGGCGGTATCGGGTACAGCACGAAAAGTAGAATACAAGTCTCTCGCTCTCTTTCTGTCTCTCTCCTCCCTTGCCACCTCCCCCAGCACAAGGATATCAAATACAGGATTGACAGCAGCACAGCATCACCGTCATTGGCAAGAGTTTTGCTTAGATTAACAAAGATCTTGTACAGGACACGGGAACCTTAACAGATATATTTTGAATTAAATGTTTTTTTTTCAATGTCAGACCTGACGTGACAACCTCTCACCACTTATTGTGTCAACTGAAATTTGTCTGAGTGGCTTGGTCTGGTGTAAAGGTCTTGTTTGATAGACTATGGGAGCAGAACTCTACCATAAAGCAGGCAGCTGTATAGGACAAATGGCGTGTGATGTCACTTCCCTTTCCCTTGGCCATTTGGTGAACTGACATTCATGTATTCCATTTACCAGCCGCTGCAAAGTTTCAAATGTGAGTTACATAACTGCTCCCTTCTTGATCAAATAGTTAGGACCCAACAACGATAGCTGGTACAGACTTCCCATGGAAAGAGCGCTTACCAAAAAAGTTCTGAAATTTAAGATTAGATTAGATGTACATATCCTCTCTTAGATTTCGATTTTGTGAATCAAAGCCAATTATAGGTCAGGTATGCATTTGCTGTGGAATTCACTACAATGTATTCATTTTCTAACTTAGAAGACAGAAGTCAATGGTGCGTCAAACTGATGGCTGAAGTGTTCTTTGTTAATAATAGTGAATATGTTTATTATTAAGTCACAAGTCAAGCCCATACTACCAATGAATTTAAACTCTTACACTCCAAATAATGAAATAGGAGTTTGTTAATGGGTTTGTAGGTGGCTTCATCAACTGGTGCTTTTCCTGGTGGCGTTAGAACAGAGGTCTTCAATCTGTGGGGCGCGAACCCCAGAGGGGCCGTGGAGTCCTGAGAAGGGGGGCATGCAATCCCACAGTCTCACTTCCTCTGATTGTTAAAATGCTTCATCTGAACTTTCATTCATCAAGTCTCCTGTGCTGTGAAATTAAGCTGCACCAACATCTAAAGAAGCCTTCTCCCCTGCTTCCTGAATAAAATGCAGACGTGATCTACAAGTTGATCTGCAACTGTAATCACTCGAAGCTTTGTGATAAAAAACATTTATTCTGTTTGAGTGGTCGTGCAGAGAGTTAACAGCTGTGCTGTGAAGTGTGTGCTTTTAATTGTAATTGTATTTACACAGCTATTAAAAATATTGTATTACATATGGTCTGGTATTACTTAAATCTACATTTTAGAAACACCATTTTATCTTAAACCTTTTAGTGCATTTTGTAGTGGCCTATCTTATACTGTGTAATGCATTTGTAAAATAATGCCTTAGACATTCACAGTGCTTTCTGTCACAGGCTGTGACCTCGAGGCACTTAAAATACACAAGTCACTATTCTCCACTGCACCAACCAGGATTTAGGCCCTCATTATGAACACAACGGTGAAAACCACTGTGTTCATGCTGGAGGTCTTCTCCATGACCGCCAGTGCCCCCGGAAGCCCGCCGGCCGTATAATGAACATTCCTCTGGGCCGGCGGGTGGAAACATTGTTTCTGCCCACTGGCTCAGAGGAATGCCTGGCAGGGACATTGATGCCAGCTCCACATGGAGCCGCCGCCAATGCCTCTGTGTGGCGGGTGCAGATGCACCCGTCGTGCAGATCACTGCCCGTAAATCGGGCAGTGACCTGAGCGATGGGACACTGCACAGGGGCCCCTGCACTGCCCATGCCAAATGCATGGGCAGTGCAGGGGCCCCCAGGGGTGCCCCGCTGCACCCCCTTCTGACAGTCTTTCCCTGGCAGGGAAACCCGCCAGGGAAAGGCTGGAGGCTAAGGGATCATTATCCGAGGGGCAGCACTGCTGCCCTGTCGGATAATGATGCCGACCACCGCCAGGTTGCCTGATGGAGGCAGCCTGGCGGTGAGTGAGGGCCGCCTATGGCGGCCCTCCATGGGTTCATTATGTGGCAGTGTGGGCCACCATGCCAGCTGGCGGGATTTCCCGCCACCGCCAGCATGGCAGCCCACACCGCCGTGTTCATAATGACCACCTTAATTCTGTTGCTCTCTCGTTACACACAGACCTCTGCTGTGCATTAACTAACAGAGGTTTCATCATACACTACAGTGCATTTTTCACTGAGTAACAACTGTCTTTTATTTATTTTTAATGTAAGCTGGCTGTTATTTTTTATGTAGCTAACTGACGGTGAAAGAACTAAAAAAAAGTAGAATATTTTGGGGCTTATTTATGAGAGGCTTGTGCCACCAGACCATCACTTGTTTTGATGCTCCAGCAGTACAAGCCTCTCAATTATACTTACAAGGAGACGTAAAGTCACCCTGCATGGATTTGCATGGCCTCATGGATATGGAGTTAGACAATACAGCGCAAGCCGCTGTGTTGCCTTACTCTGCATCAAGGATAAGTTCCATGAATGTTGCATTGGCTATTCCCACGCAACACCCATGGATTTTGATGCTGCCCCAGATCTACAAAATCACGTAAACTGAAGCAGTGCCAAAACATTATGAGGGTCATTACAACCCTGGCGGACGGTGTTAAAGCGGCGGTAAGACCGCCAACAGGCTGGCGGTCTTTTTTTTAGTATTATGTAACCGCCATGGTCATCCGCCGCTTCCCAGTTCCGCCCGCCAGGGCGGAGACGACCGCTGGCCTGGAGAACTGGGTCTCCAGCCCGGCGGCCGTGACAATACCTCCGCCGGTATTGTGACCCTGCTTACCGCTGTGGATTTCCAGCGGTAGGAACCGCCATGAAATCCATGGCAGTAAGCACTATCAGTGCCAGGAAATTCCTTCCCTGGCACTGATAGGGGTCTCCCCCACCTCACAACCCCACCCCGACTCCCTCCCCTACACCCCCCACCACCCCTGCCACTCCCAAAGGTGGCAGGGCCCCCCTCCCCACCCCAACCCCCAACATAACATTACTGACACACACTCGACACGCACGCAGGCACCACCAACACACATACACGCACACACACCGACATACATGCCAACATCCACACACACACTCAGACACGTACACCCACATTCACACATTCACGCACACATCCATACAGACATACATACAGACAGACACGCACACATTTCCCAAACTCGCAACACCCCGGAAGCATACACGCACTCACACACACCCCCTACATACACAGACGCACACCCCCATGCACCCACACAACACACAACACCCCCTGCCCCCTCCCCTAACGGATGATCGACTTACCTGTTCTGTCGATCCTCCGGGAGGGGACGGGAGCCATGGGGGCAGCTCCGCCAACACCACACCGCCAACAGAACACCGCTGCGCAGAATCACAGGATGTGATTAGCTCGACGGTGTTCTGTTGGCGTGGCGGTGGAGGTGGAGCAACCTCCACTTCCTCGCCGCCTGCAAGTATGACTTCAAATCAATCAAATCTTGCTGACATTGGCGCTAGGCACAATTTTTGCGCTAGCACAGTGGAAAGGTCAGGAATGCACTGTATTTCCTAAATACAGTCCATTCCTGCCCTTTTATATTGGTGTAGGGCAGTGTAGCAAGAAGACTTGCGGCGCTGCCCTATGCCAATTCCTCATATATTAGGACCTTTGTTTAAAGCCACACCTTTGACCACACCCCCACACTCACTGACCTTTGATTTGCTAAATACTGTTTAATAATATTTCCTCACTGTAAAAATGATTTTCTGTGGGAATTGGGGACGTTTATGGTTGTCGATGATGAGGAGTACCAGGTTTTAGAAATTGTTGTCAGGAGAGGGTCCTTACGCTTAAAATGTTTTGAGAGGGGGTCCCGGCATCAACATTTTGAAGACCTCTGTGTTAGAATAACTGTCTTCTTAGTAAAACACCTCATCTCATTTTTTCCGAAAACTGAACAAGCTGTATTTAGTGTTAGGTTCAAGAAAGAGATTGTTCCACTGGCTCAGCACCAGAACAGGAAAATATCTCCGAACCATCCTTCTTTCCTCTGCCTTGATATACAAACAAAATGAGCTGTAAGTAATTGAATCAATCACCTAAGTTGAAATTGATGAATATTGCTTTTGAAAACCGAGAAAGGGAAGGTTTATGATGAATTCACTATATAAATGTCCTTAAGTAAACATTACATCAGAGGGCACCTTCATATGTGTCATTTAAGTAATCATTTTTGGCAGAATAAATAAAGTAAATTTGATTTTTTGTTGACATATATAAGGAAATAGCTTAATAAGTAGGGTGAAAAGGAGAAAAGGCTAATTTCACTATCAAAGCTACAAGAAAATATTAGTCTACCACAATCTACCAAAAGCTGTCTTCTTGGAAGTGGAGCAACCAGGGCCAATAGCGAGAATGTAACCCTAGTAATAACATACTTGTTACTGTGTACTAATGTCTCCTTTTTCCACAGTGCGGAATTGAGGGTATTTTTTCCATCCAATCTGCTCGGGCCAATACTCATAAAGGAAAGAAGGCCAGGATTGTGCTTCAGCCAAGGACTTCATCTTCAGATAAATGTGTGTATCATCAACTTAATTTAGAAATGAGAATACATTAAAAAAACTATCTTTCTGGTCATCATGTCAACAAACACATTAAATAAGTAGAGACAGGAAAGAGCCCTGAGGAACTCTGCAACTCAAGAGACATTTTTCCACCTGAAATTGGAGATGGGCTACAAATTACAAGCAGTCTGATGGCAAAGATGTTTCAAAAGTGTACATCAGCACTTAACACCCCATCTGTCCTCTTTTCACTGTCTGAAATGCAGTGATGAGCTTTCACATAGATAGAAAACTAGCTATCATAGTCATCAATTTCCCACTACAGTAGAGTTCTTCACTAACCCATTTTGTGTCACTTGCTTTGTTAGGAACAGAGGCACCACCAGGTTTATATACTACAGTGATAGATCTGTAAATGGGCTGACTCTTTCTACTAGCATTAGGTGTAAGATAAGATACATTTGACTTAAAGGATCCATCCAGTGAATAATGTCAGGATACATCTCAAAACCCCAGCTGACATCATCAAACAAAACAATATTCTAGAATGCCTCTTGTTGATGATTGTTAAAGATACAGGACTTTGAAAAATAGAAGTGTGTTTTCTCTACTCTGGATGGCTCAATGGTGGTCCAGGAAAAGACGGACATTTTGTGCTATTCAAGGGTGTATGAAGACCCACTAGACCTTGCACTGCCTGAAGATCATCTGGGTACTCTTGTGGAGGAGACTTCCAATGTGTACAATACAGCAGTAGTAGTTTTGCAGCTGTTACTCCAGATGAACGGAAGCAGAAGTCATGGATTATGGTGGTAAACTATGGTGGAATTTGGGCTGACTGCTCTTCAGCGCCGGGGGCAGGGAGAAGGAAAACATCCTATAAACTCTCTAAGTCAGGCCATACTGCAACAGAAGTAGAAACTATTACTTATGCTTGGTGGAGCTCTATTTTCTGCACTGGTGCTTCATGTTTACTATGGTTGGGAACACCCTGGATTTTTCTTCCATCTTCTTTATGGGAGGGATACATTTTATATGACATTTTATATGACATTTTATATGACCACATATAGCCTGAAATACTCTTAAACCCTGTGGGAATCTGGACTCAAAACTATACCGTACAAAATATACACATAGGCCCTCATTCTGACCTTGGCGGGCGGCGGAGGCCGCCCGCCAAAGTCCCGCCGTCAGATTACCGTTCCGCGGTCGAAAGACCGCGGCGGTAATTCTGACTTTCCCGCTGGGCTGGCGGGCGGTCGCCTTCAGACCGCCCGCCAGCCCAGCGGGAAAGAGGCTTCCACGATGAAGCCTGCTCGGAATCGAGCCGGCGGAGTGGAAGCTGTGCGACGGGTGCAGTTGCACCCGTCGCGTATTTCACTGTCTGCGCGGCAGACAGTGAAATACATGTAGGGGCCCTCTTACGGGGGCCCCTGCAATGCCCATGCCAGTGGCATGGGCACTGCAGGGGCCCCGAGGGGCCCCGCGACCCCCCCTACCGCCATCCGGATCCCGGCGGTCGGACCGCCGGGATCTGGATGGCGGTAGGGGGGGTCAGAATCCCCGCGGCGGTGCAGCAAGCTGCGCCGCCGTGGAGGATTCTACGGGGCGGCGGTACACTGGCGGGAGCCCGCCAGTGGTGCCGGTCCGACCGCGGCTTTACCGCCGCGGTCGGAATGCCCATTGGAGCACCGCCGGCCTGTCGGCGGTGCTCCCGCGGTCCTCCGCCCTGGCGGTCAAAGACCGCCAGGGTCAGAATGACCACCATAGTGATCAATTTGCTTATTTCCATTTTGAAAAACTTTACCAATTGTCATCAATATTATCATACATATGTCACTTTAAGAATATATCGTATTTCTTACATGCATGATATATATCCTCCCTTGTATTAGAATGCAGTAAATCCACAACCAAATATTGAGTATATCAAAAAAAATTATTTTATCAAATCCATTTTCAAATTATTGTACCAGAATTATTTTCAAAATGATTCCCTTATGATCATATTCCAACACAGAAATCATTATAAATACTAAAAGTACATTAGTCCCATGGTTTCAAGAAATTCATGCGTTTGAGGGTAGATTACACATATCCTCTGGTGTCTTGATTTACAACCCTGAGGTAGTCGTTACTAAAGAAAAGGTGGTTGATGCTAAATGTTGCACATCTGAAACAAGGCGCTCCAGAGTAATATATCTTATGTACAGTAATGCACAGGGTCCAAACCTGGTATGGAAGCCCAACCACCAAGGGTTTCAAAAATACACAAGATACACAGGCAGAACACAGAACCGAACCACCTATGTCAAGTGCTGTAGGTACAAAATGCAAAAAAAGAGCAAACCAGGGCACTCCAAAAATAAGTCCAAGATGAGTAGAGTTACAGGAGATATTTTGTATCCTTTATACTAAGAGAAACAAAATGATACTCAAAGGTAATCATGTCCATATACAAGAAAAAGGCATATAAGAAATCAGAAAAAACAGCCAACACGTGTTTCGTCCTCTCTGACTTTTTCAAGGCTTATGCTTCTGTTAACATCTTAGAAGTAGTTCTAAATCAAATATGATGAATAATCCAGCAGACTAGTATGGTAATCTCTTATGATAGAGAGGAGGGAAATTTCCAGAGTGGAGGAACTGTGCCATGGACGCGTATCCGTAATATAAGGATAACACTGAAAATGTAGGTCTAAATGGACCCAGCCTATAGTATTCTGTTCCGGCAGTCAGGAAGGCAGAAACGGTAACGCGATCACACGCAGCGCATGATAGCCCAATCAACAGCTGCACAGCATCCTAAATGGCAAATTGTAGCGAGGGCACCCATTTGCACATAAAGGTTTTGGATCCCTACTACCTTCATGTTCTTTCTTGCAGTTTTAACCTAGTGAGTTTTGAGGTGTAAATGAAGCATATGCGTGTATCAGGGTGTACTAAGGTTTACTGCACATTTGTGTTCAATGCCTGTGCGAAGGTATTGGCTCCCCAAAAGGTAACGCCTCCCTGTCATGGATGTGGCCTCGGTCTTTGTTGGCCTGAGTTCCCTATCCCTATCTGTGGCACAGGTCATGTACCCTGCTGTGGTGGTGGGGCAGTGGGCTAATATTCCTACAGTTAACATAGGGTGTACTCAGATTTCCCTGAGCTTGATTTTGCAAGTGGGGATTTTGCAGGACCTGGCTTCGGCCCATTGACTTTTGCACATGGTGTGCTCATAGGCAGCACATGTTACCCATGTGGCTCAGTTTCCTACAATATTAGCATTGTGTGGTGTTTGGATGCTCCCAAGCACCCTGCTGTCTGTCATTGTAGCTCCCTTGGAGCTCTCTTGGGTTGTTTGGTGGAGCACCCTTCATGACCTGTGCCATTTGTACACTTGTGGCCAATGTAGCCCCCTTAAAGGTGGTCTTTCTCAGCTTATGTTGGACCAGCTTAGTGCTGTTCCTCTGGACCTGCTCCTTTTTTCCCTTTCTCTTTTCTGTTTTCTTTTGTGAAAGTGTAGTATGTGAGGTTGTATCTCCTGCCACCGCGTAGTGTCCAGCCCTACTATACTGTCCAAACCACTTTGTATATCGGCAGACAATCCCCTTTTGAGGACATTATAGAAGGAGATCACCTGAGGGCCTGTATCGGTCCTGTCAATTGTCTCCACCGTTCTCTCATCCTCCCCAGGAAATCTGTGATGGTCTCCCCTTGTTTCATGGTTTCAGCCATCAATTTTCCTACATCAGGACAGTCGGGAAATATTTCTCTCAGAACCATCTATATTTGGTGCCTGTATAAAGTTAATGCCGTCCGATAATGCTCTGAGTTGGTCAACATGACCGTTGGGATACGGGTGAACACATTGTTGCTTTGCTCGCCAATTATGCTACTAAGCAGGCTCTTAACATCACTTATGGCTTATCCCCGAGGTGTTCTTCTCAAAGCATGAGATCCATTTCTTAACCCCATCCAACAATGGCAGCAGTCTGGTCCTCAACCCTTCTTTGTCCATCTGGGACCATGGCACATAGATGGCCCCTGACGTACCCTTCTGTTTTGGGAGCCCCACAGGTTTTCCCTCAACATGGCGCTCCCATCTCTGCAGAGATTCCTGCATGTAAGGAAAGTTCTACTCAAGATCTTCTCCTTCATACTGGATACAGTCCTCGGTGATCGCTATGTTTTCTGGATCAAAGGATCCTTCCTCCAGCCAGGATCTGTCTTATTGGTCGCTTTCCTCAGTCCAGCATGGTAGTAAGTAACAAAAGGGTTGAGTAAACATTCTGCTTTCATCTTGAGCCACCTGGGGTTAATTCACCAGTCTTGTGCGCTCGGGGGGTGTCAGTAGATGTCCTTGTCACTGCTTCCCTCGTGCATGTGCAAAAGTGCCATTCTGGTCCTTCTGTGTCTGAGTTGTGTTTGCAACAGACTTCCTTGTTCCCAAGTCTCCTGATCAGCCTTTCCCCTTCGCTGGCACTCTGGGGACATATGGATCCCAGTCTGAAGCTTCCCTCATAATTTCAACTTGGATTCTTCAGTGACTGGGGCTCTGTAGTTACCCCTGTCCTCCTCAGGTGGAAGACGCCCCGCCTGATTCTCTTGTTGGGCCTCTAAAGCGCAAGTCTCTCCCTCCTTAGTAAGCGCCTTTCCTCCTATTCCCATCTAGACTACCTCCTTCACTCAAAGATGTGTGCTGTCCTTCTAATTTGGGAACTGTTCTTAAACTCGCTCTCAGTGGTTTTCCTCCTTGCTGCCAGACATTGGAGAACTGTGCCCTCTTTCCTCACTCTCACTAGTGATTTCGCTGTCTAGGATTGCTACAAACCTCCATTTTACTTGGGTTCACACTCCACACCCAACAGGGAGGTACCTGTCCTCCAGGCTGCTGGGTTTTGGTCGTCAACTGTGAAAGATGAGGAGTCGAGCTTGGGGGTGACCTCATGCTGGACTGGGGTGGTTTAGGGAGTGTTGGGGCTTGTCGGCCCGTTGGTCTGCTATGACTAGATCTGGTCACCTCTTGTCCGGTGATGGGCCCTTAGGCTCCCTTGATGGGCTGATTAGTGTATCTCAATGCAGGACTCACAGGCATTGGGAAAGCACCTCCATGCTTACATATGGGAGGGGAGGTGCGGATGCCTTGTCTGCTGAAGGTGGGTTGAGGTTATGGGCCTGGGCCTCCTGAAAGATGGCTCATTGATCCAACAATGCTTCTTGTTTGTCCTTCTTCTGTCCTTTATACTTTGTCTGTATGTAGGTTTTCGTGTGCTCAATTATGTTGGGGTTGAAAGTTCCCTCTTTAGGCCAAGGGTGAATGTGTGCCTTGGTATGAGGATACAACTCATGACAGAACTTGCTAAGTTTACTTGTTTAAGTGGGGAACTTACTCTTCATATGCTCTAGACGGGTCTCCATGGTGGGAGCTGGGTAGTCTCTTTTTTCTTTAGATGTCCTATTACTCTTTCAGTTTTACTTCTTTAGGGGATTGTTAGACCTGACAGCCTTAGGGTGATCACAACTAACTTTTGCCTGCCTCCCTCCACTTTGAGATACTGTTTTTGCTGGTTTTTAGACTCTGCGCACATTACCACTTCTAACCAGTGCTAAAGTGCAAATGCTCTCTCCCTTTAAACATGGTAACATTGGATCATACCCAAATGGGCTATTTAATTTACTTAAAAGTCCCTAGTAGAGTGCCCTCTATGTGCCCAGGGCCTGTAGATTAAATGCTACTGGTTGGCCTGCAGCACTGATTGTGCCACCCACTTCCGTAGCCCCTTAACCTTGCCTCAGGCCTGCCATTGCAAGGCCTGTGTGTGCAGTTTTACTGCCAATTCTACTTGGCATTTAAAAGTACTTGCCAAGCCTAAAACTTCCCTTTTTCTACATATAAGTCACCCCTAAGGTGTGCCCTGGGTAACCCCTACGGCATGGTGCTGTGTAGGCAAAAGGCAGGACATGTATCCATGTGGTTTACATGTCTTCGTAGTGTAAAACTCCCAAATCCGTGTTTACACTGCTGTGAGGCCTGTTCCCTTCATAGGTTAACATTGGGCCTGCCCCCATACATTGTTTGAGTGGTAGCTGCTGATTTGAAAGGAGTAGGAAGGTCAGATTTAGTATGGCCAGAATGGTGATACAAAATCCTGCTGACTGGTGAAGTTGGATTTAATATTACTATTTTAGAAATGCCACTTTTAGAAAGTGAGCATTTCTCTGCACTTAAATCCTTCTGTGCCTTGCAATCCACATCTGGCTGGGCTTAGTTGAGAGCTCCCTTGTGCATTCACTCAGACACACCCCAAATACAGGATACTCAGCTTCACGTGTACACATCTGTATTTTGAATAGGTCTTCCTGGGCTGGGAGGGTGGAGGGCCTGACACGTGCATGTCAAAGGACAGTAGCCTGCCATCACACAAAGGACTGCCAGACCCCCTACTGGGACACTGGCAGACAGGATTGAACTGAAAGGGGACCTGGTGCACTTCTAAGGCACTCTTTGAAGTCCCCCCACTTCAAAGGCACATTTGGGTTTTTAAACAGGGCCTCTGTCCCTACTAACTCAGACTCTTCCTGGAGAAGAGAACCTGAACCAGAACCTGCATCCTGCCCAGAAGACCTGCCTGGCTGCTCAAAGGACTCACCTGTCTGCTTTCTGTGAAGGACTGCTGCCTTGCTGTTGCCCTGCTGCCTGCTGCTCTCTGGCTGTGGTGAAAAAGTGCTCTCCATGGGCTTGGATAGAGCGTGCTTCCTGTTCCCTGAAGTCTCAGGACCAAAACGACTTCATCTCTAAAAGAAGGACTCCTTGTGCGGTGAAATCCGGCCCACAGCCTGCCAGAAACAATGCACAGCCTGCACCGCTGTGAAAATTTCACTGCACGCCGAACGTAACAACGCAGCCCGACTTTGCCACAAGAAGATTGACGCAGTGCCAGCGTAGCGACCAGAAATTCGACGCATGGCCCTACCGGATCAAAGCACAGCCGAGCCTGAACAACGCAGCTCAACTTCCAGAGAGGAATTGACGCAGCGCCTGACGTGCAGCAGAAAATTTGACGCAATGCCTACCGGATCGACGCAGCCCCTGTGACTTTGTCCTGTCAGCGCCGGAAATCCACACATCGTCCGCGGGGCGTCTGAAAACCCAGCAACCCGAAGAGGATCCATGACCGAGCACCGGAAATCGATGCAGAGCCGTCCCTGAAAACTAAACGACGCATCGAAGTGTGCGGCTTGAGAAATCAACGCACACCCCTTTGTTTCCACGTATCTCTTCCTCTGCAGTTCTTTGCAGAGATTTTTCACGCGAACCAGGTATTTTTTGCTTGAAAGAGACTTTTTCTTGAAAGAGACTTTGTTTGCTTTAAATAGACTTAAGACTTTTCAGTGATATCTCAACATATAATTATTGCATTTTAATTGTTTTGACCTGCATTTATCCAGCTAAATATTATATATTTTTCTAAACACTTTGTGGTGTATTTATGTGGTGCTATAGGGTGTTATTGTATGATTTATTGCACAAATACTTTACGCATTGCCTTCTAAGTTAAGCCTGACTGCTCAGTGCCAAGCTACCAGAGGGTGGGCACAGGATAATTTGGATTGTGTGTGACTTACCCTGACTAGAGCGAGGGTCCTTGCTCGGACAGGGGGTAACCAGACTACCAACCAAAGCCCCCATTTCTAACAGAGATCTAGATGTGTGTGCTCTAACTTTTTATGTTAATAAGATTTCTTTCTCTAAACAATTGGCTTTTCTATTTTTACAGGCTTTTTATAAATTAAAAAACATTTTTTTCTCCTGTGGCAGGGAATATGAATAGGCCTTACTAGATCTACCCTGGCAGTGGAAAATATTTACAAGGGGTTTTACTGACTCTAATCTGGTGGGGGGAGGATAGGCATACATGGGCATTTGGTGAGCATGACACTATCAATTTTATTCACAGATGCATCAAAATAAACATTTAACAAACACCACTAGAAGAAGTGCAATCGTTAATTCACAATAACATTAGAAATTTGTGAACAAAATAGCGAGGATTACTTTGCCATCAAACAACAATTTTATGTCAATTACCAATTCTCTTCATTACTCATATTCCATCCACAAAAACACAATATTAAATATTTAGGACAAACACGGTCTCATTTATCTACCAGCATCACAATATCTAAATGTCACTGGCAGAGGCCTTAGCAGACTGTACCCATAAAAAATAAATTAGGGGAACAGCCCGTACTCTAAGCTTTAGCCCTGCCCACACAGTGACTAATGGAAGCCCTGCACTGTGTGGGGTTTAGGAGATTCCGTTAGTCGAGTCTATATCAGCTCAGGGGAAAGGATTATAACAATTTGTATGGAGAAAATAGGGACTCACGTCTAGGATTATATATCCTTTCTTGGCAAAAACATAAGCTATGCCTACTCTCTGGTATTCCAATTGTCCTAGTTCTCTAATGTCTGAATTCCCCCTATGTCACAACCAGGGGTCCTGCATACCATCTGCATAATGCCCAGCGGTCCAAGCGAACACACCTCTCACTTCTTTCAGACACTAGCAGTGCTAAGAAACTGATACTGCTAAAATAACCTCTTTAGCATAGTAAGATTGAGATGGGGGCCCTATATCACCCAATATACCCAGGGCCTAAGGGTACCGAAGTGAATACACCTCTCACTTCTTCCAGATACTAATAGTGTTAAGAAACCTATAGTGCTGAGATAACCAACTTAGCCTAAGATTGAGATGATGGCCCTATATTACACCCGGAGTCTATGTGTTCTGACTGTATGATGCCCAGTGCTCCAAGTGATCATCCTGTTTAGCACACTCAGGGGAAGAGTGTACCACTGTGTATTGCCGGCAGGCCAGTGATTAGAACCTCTTAAAACATAGATGTCAGCTCTATGTCACATCCAGAGCTTATGTGTACTGCTGCATCACATCTAAGTAGTCTAAATAGTCAGCAACCAACACAATATAACACAATTGTCACCCTTCCTGATACTGACTATCGAAAAGGTGTCTCCCACTGGTTATGGTTTCCTAATTTACCACATGCTAAATGCTAGGACTAAGGATCAGATGTGGTCTCTTAACCTTTTGACAGCGGCTTCAGGACAAACTTCCTCCCAGCGAATTCAGCAGAACTTTCAGTCAATTGCGGCGTTTGCTCACCTTCCATTTAAGCAAATGTGAATCCGTCTGCGTGGGGTCCACTTCCGTCGGCTGCAGTTGGGTCTGAGATGGCAATCAATCCTATCTGGCTTGCCAAAATGTTGCTTTAAATTAGATGTTATCTTGAAAAAAAAAATACAAGAGGCATCTGCCAGAGCAGGAAACAGTTTGTTTAATCAAACATTATGGCTGGGAAAGCAGTTACAGAATTGAGGTCTTAGGACTGTCTTTTGGAGTACATCAGCTCAGAACACTTTTTATACCATTCTCGCGGAGCATAAAACAAGAGATGCAGGTGGGCCTCGACTTGGCGTGAACACAAATGTGGGCCAGTGAGTTCTTGTCCAGATTTCCAGACTGAGGGGCATGTGGCCACTTTACGTGCTCTGTGTGCTCCATCCTGATTGGCTAGGTGTACCTAACTACATGTGACATCTAACTTCATGGTGTTTTGGAATGGGTTGTACGACGGAACACCGATTTCCTAAACAACTAGTGCCTTAACAACAAGGTCGGAACACCGACCTCGTTGCTACTACTAATGATTTTACCACGAATGCCTTAACAGCGATTTTCGTTGTAAAGGCATTCCTGATAAAAGCATTACTAATAGGCACCATTGACCCTACATCCCTCACCCCATCCCCCACCCCCTCCCCAAAACCAAAAACGCCCCACCCCCCCAACCCCGCCCCAAAACCTAAAACCCCCTGAACCCCCACCCCTCCCCAAAACCAAAAATGCCCCACCCCAAAACCTAAAACCCCCTGACCCCCCACTCCCTCCCCCAAAGCCAAAAACGCATAACCCCCCCAACCCCGCGCCAGATCCTAAAACCCTCTGAACCCCCACCCCCACCCCCTCCCCAAAACCAAAAATGCCCCACCCCCAACCCCACCCCAAAACCTAAAACCCCCTGACCCCACCCCAAAACCAAAAATGCACCACCCCCCCAACCGCCCCCCAAAACCTAAAACCCCCTGACCCCCACCCCCTCCCCAAAAACAAAAACGCCCCACCCCTCCAACTCCCCCAACCCCACCCCAAAACCTAAAACCCCCTGACCCCCACCCCCTCCCTAAAACCAAAAATGCCCCACCCCCCCAACCCCACCCCAAATCCTAAAACCCCCTGACCCCCCACCCCCTCCCCAAAACCCAAAACGCCCCACCCCCCCAACCCCACCCCAAAACCTAAAACCCCCTGACCCCACCCCCTCCCCAAAACCAAAAACACCCCACCCCCCAACCCCACCCCAAAACCTAAAACCCCCTGACCCCCACCCCTCCCCAAAACCTAAAACCCCCCACTTACCTTAGTCGACCCCTTGTCACCTGGTTCCTCCTCCTTCGCCAACTCCCTTCTTTGTACCTTAACCTTAACCACGCATGTTTGTAGTTCAGAACATACATAGTTAAGGCACAAAATAACAGAGTTGTGGTTAAAAAAAGCGTTGTTGCGCTTTCGTTAACCACGACTTCGTTAAAAAGACTTCGTAATAAAGGATGTTTCCCTTTGGAATGTCAGTGTCCCTCTGGCCATGTGTGCTTTATAAGGGCCAATCTCCTTGGAGCATTGTAGTGTAGCTGTTTATCTGTGGGATCTCAGACTAAGTTGTCCTGTGTGCATGTTTGCCTGTCAGCTAAATGGTCTCCCACCTTTCCCTGTCAGTCATTAACCTTCAGGTCTGGGTCACAGACCATGCCTGACCAAATACCTTCATGCTGGGGTCAACAGAGAGTTCACGATGGGGAAATCTAACAGCGGCGATGTGGTTTAGTTTGAGTATGAAAATGTTTTGTTCATATACAAAGATACCTTATTATTGTGCGCATCAACAGCTCTGTTAGATGTGATATGCAAGGTCTTCACTAGGCATCTACTGAACCAGCTTAAAACTGGGCTTGGTGATAATATGATTATCCCACTAGAACAAATGGGCTTTAACCCCTTCACTGCGGGCGTCGGCCACAGGCCGACGCCTGCACTACATCCCCGGTGTGGGTCACGACCAGTGGCCGACACCAGGGAGGGGGTTAATAAGGATTTATTTATTTTTTATGTCCCAGGGAGACACCGAAGCTTCCGTGTCTCCTCCCCGCCCCACACCCGCCCTTTTGATGTAACAAAGTTGATTTCCCCATCGGAGCAGGAAGCAGCCTTGCGGCCGCTTCCTGCTCCGATGGGGAAGACGGCCTTCCCCACGTTCTGGAAGGCCTCGTAAGAAAGGGGAGAGTGTCCCCTTTCTTACGAGGCCTTCCTAAAAGTTTTTCCTGGCCCCCGATCACAGCTGTGCTGCGATCAGGGGCCAGGAAACACTTTCAGGAAGGCCTCATAAGAAAGGGGAGACTCCCCCCTTTCTTACGAGGCCTTCCCGAAAGTGTTTCCTGGCCCCCGGTTGCAGCTGTGCTACGATCGGGGCCAGGAAACACTTTCAGGTTTCAGAAGGCCTCGTAAGAAAGGGGAGAGTCTCCCCTTTCTTACGAGGCCTTCTGAAAGTGTTTCCTGGTTCCTGATCGCAGCACAGCTGCGATCGGGGGCCAGGAAACACCACTAGATGCCAGGGATTTCACTTGAGGGGGTTGGCCCCCTCGGATAACGGGCTGCCCCCCCGGGGGCATTTTTTTTTTATTTTTAAAAAGGTAGGTGCCCCTGGGTGGAGGGAGCACGTTTGCGCCCACCCCCAGGGGCAACATTTTTTTTTTTTTTTTTTTAATAAAAATAAATAAATGTACAAACCCCGTGGGCAGGGCGACCCCCTGTGGGGGCAATATTTTTTTTAGTTGTTGTAGGGTTTCCCTGGGGGCCATTTTGGCCCCCAACAAAACCATACAACAACAAAAAAAAAATATATATATATATATATATATATATATATAGATCTATCTATAGATATATCTATGTAGACAGATATAAATATATAGAGCTAGATCTATATATATATATATATATATATATATATATATATATATATCACTTTGTCAATATGTGTGTGGTTTCCCTGGGGGGCTGCGATCGGCCCCCAGGAAAACCAGACCCACATATAAAAGTGATATATATATATATATATATATATATATATATATATATATATATATATATAGCGAGAGAGATTTCCCGCCAGTTGTCTTGCAGTTGCAGCTTGCGTCTTCAAAGCAATGCACATACTTCAACTGACGCTTTTCAACTGTAGCTTTTAGGCAGCAATAAAAAAGTCAAGTAAGTATTGTGACTATGGGCCTGATTCTAACTTTGGAGGACGGTGTTAAACCGTCCCAAAAGTGGCGGATATACCACCTACCGTATTACGAGTCCATTATATCCTATGGAACTCGTAATACGGTAGGTGGTATATCCGCCACTTTTGGGACGGTTTAACACCGTCCTCCAAAGTTAGAATCAGGCCCTATGTTTCTGCTACAAAAGGGTCAGACTTGTCTAGTGGCAGTTTTAGTGCCATAAAGAAGCACAGAAGGTTTATATGCCTACTGCAAAGAGCAAATCTGTATTTTATGTAAATAGCTGAGTACATTAGTAAAGTCAGCCATTACCTGCGCTATAATACAAATGAAATGTATGTGCGGGGTGGAGGGCGGCTTTGGAGAGATGAAGGGCACTTTTGCTGGGTGGTAATGAGGGAATCCGAGGAGGAGGGAGTGGGAGCACCAATAATGATTGTTGGACTGGGCGCAGGAGGTGCTAAAGACTGTGATGAATGGTATGTGACAAGGTGTTGTTTGAGTGTCTTGAAAGAACGTGCTGATTGAGGGAAGAAGCGCAGGTAAGGTGGCCTCTACTGTTGCATGTATCTCACACACACCATCGATTTTGTGACTGTCTACGTAGGCTAGTGTTTTAGAGCAACAGTTTAGCCAATTGCAGAGATGGCATCTTGATGGATGACTGCTGCCGGCACTCGGGTTATAGAGGACAGCTCTTACATAGGATCATAGACTGAGACATGAGATACTGAGACAGCATCTGAGGGATAGGACAATGGCGCAGACTCTGGGAGTGATTTTTCAGTCGGAGGAGTCCCATTCGATAACTCCTCTTCCAGTACATTATGAGGGAGGTGATGAGGAGAGTCCTGCTGACCCTTCGCAAGCAGTTTGTGCAACTGGGTAATAGTGGGTTAGCCCAACCCAGAGAGCAGGTGAATGCGGCGGCAAGCAGAGAGAGAGAGAGAGAGAGAGAGAGAGTGCTCTCTTGGGAGCTCCCCAATTTAGTTCAGCCCCAAATTCCACCGCCCAAATCGTATTGTGGAGACATCAAAATTATCTATGGCAAAACAAACTGGTTTTGTATGGCAGGCACCTGTGTTTTTGGTCCTGGGTTCGGCGGCCATATAGAGAAACACACTAAACCCAAACATTTCTGGAAACAAGACATTCGGGGGAGTCCACAGAGGTGTGACTTGTGTGGATTCCCCAAAGTTTTCTAAGCTGAAATGTTGAATAAAAACTCTATTTTTCTCGCATTTCTGTCACACAAACTACAGGAATATGCTGGGATCCACAAAATTCCTATCACCCAGTGACTCCTCACCTGTCCTGATAAAAACACTACCCCACTTGAGTGCCTACACCTAGTGCCTGCGTCAGGAATGGATCACCCCAGGGTCAACAGCTGCCTCATCTAAGGACCAACATTGACCGTTGTGTGATCTATTCTTTTTGCGGGCAGTAGGCCTACCCACACAAGTAAGGTACCGTTTTTATCGGGAGACTTGGGGGAATGCTGGGTGGAAGGAAATTTGTGGCTCCTCTCAGATTCCAGAACTTTCTGTCACCGAAATGAGAGGAAAAAGTGTTTTTTTGGCCAAATTTTGATGTTTACAAAGGATTCTGGGTAACAGAACCTGGCCAGAGCCCCACAAGTCACCCCATCTTGGATTCCCCTGGGTTTCTAGTTTTCAAAAATGCGCTGGTCTGCTAGGTTTCCCCAGGTGCCGGCTGAGCTAGAGGCCAAAATCCACAGGTAGGAACTGTTTTCTATGAAAAAATGTGATGTGTCCACGTTGTGTTTTGGGGCATTTCCTGTCGCGGGCGCTAGGCCTACCCACACAAGTAAGGTACCGTTTTTATCGGGAGACTTGGGGGAATGCTGGGTGGAAGGAAATTTGTGGCTCCTCTCAGATTCCAGAACTTTCTTTCACCGAAATGTGAGGAAAACGTATTATTTTAGCCACGTTTTGAGGTTTGCAAAGGATTCTGGGTAACAGAACCTGGTCAGAGTCCCACAAGTCACCCCATCTTGGATTCCCCTAGGTCTCTAGTTTTCAAGAATGCACAGGTTTGGTGGGTTTCCCAATGTGCCAGCTGAGCTACAGGCCAAAATCTACAGGTAGGCACTTTGCAAAAAACAGCTCTGTTTTCTGTCAAAAAATGGGATGTGTCCACGTTGTGTTTTGGGGCATTTCCTGTCGTGGCCACTAGGCCTACCCACACAAGTGAGGTATCATTTTTATCGGGAGACTTGGGGGAACGCTGGGTGGAAGGAAATTTGTGGCTCCTCTCAGATTTCAGAACTTTCTGTTACTGAAATGTGAGGAAAACGTGTTTTTTTAGCCACGTTTTGAGGTTTGCAAAGGATTCTGGGTAACAGAACCTGGTCAGAGCCCTACAAGTCACCCCATCTTGGATTCCCCTAGGTCTCTAGTTTACAAAAATGCACAGGTTTGGTAGGTTTCCCTATGTGCCGGCTGAGCTAGAGGTCAAAATCTACAGGTAGGCACTTTGCAAAAAACAGCTCTGTTTTCTGTCAAAAAATGGGATGTGTCCACGTTGTGTTTTGGGGCATTTCCTGTCGCGGGTGCTAGGCCTACCCACACAAGTGAGGTATCATTTTTATCGGGAGACTTGGGGGAACATAGAATAGCAAAACAAGTGGCATATTTATACTCCGTTTGCGCCGGAATTGCGTAGTTTATTTTTACGCAATTTCGACACAAAACGAACTCCATATTTATACGTCTAGCGCCAAAGTCCATGGAGTTTGCGTCATTTTTTAGCATGGACACCTACTTTGCGTTAATGAGATGCAAGGTAGGCGTTCACGTCTAAAAAAATCGACTCAGAGGCATGTGCGTCGGATTTATACTCCCGGGCAAAATTCACGCCCGGGAGTGGGCTGGTCAAAAAAAATGACGTACGGCCGCTTTTGCGCCGTTTTTTAGCGCCTGCAAAAGGCAGGCGTTAAGGGACCTGTGGGCTCTGAAGGAGCCCAGAGGTGCCCTCCCATGCCCCCAGGGACCCCCCCGTCACCCTTGCCCACCCCAGGAGGACACCCAAGGCTGGAGGGACCCATCCCAGGGACATTAAGGTAACTTCAGGTAAGTCATTTTTTTTTTTTTTTTTGTGGCATAGGGGGGCCTGATTTGTGCCCCCCTACATGCCACTATGCCCAATGACCATGCCCAGGGGACAGAGTCATTTCTATGGGGGTTGGGAGTGAGAGAAAAAATGGCGCAAATCGGGTTGAGGCGAAAAAATTGCCTCAACCTGACTTGCCCCATTTCTTGACGCCCAAGCCCCATATCCCCCTACGCCGGCGCTGCCTGGTGTACGTCGTTTTTTTCCACGCACACCAGGCAGCGCCGGCGGCTAACGCCGGCTAACGTCAATGAATAAATACGGCACCCGCATGGTACTTCAGAATGGCGTTAGCCGGCGCAAATTTTTTTGACGCAAAACTGCGTTAGCGCAGTTTTGCGTCAAAAAGTATAAATATGGCCCCAAGTGTTATTGCCCCTTATCTTTCTCTACATTTTTTCCTTCCAAATATAAGAAAGTGTGTAAAAAAGACGTCTATTTGAGAAATGCCCTGCAATTCACATGCTAGTATAGGCACCCCGGAATTCAGAGATGTGCAAATAACCACTGCTCCTCAAAACCTTATCTTGAGACCATTTTGGAAATGCAAAGGTTTTCTTGATACCTATTTTTCACTCTTCATATTTCAGCAAATGAATTGCTGTATACCCAGTATAGAATGAAAACCAACTGCAGGGTGCATCTCATTTATTGGCTCTGGGTACCTAGGGTTCTTGATAAACCTACAAGCCCTTTATATCCCCGCAACCAGAAGAGTCCAGCAGACATAACGGTATATTGCTTTAAAAAATCTGACATCGCAGAAATAGTTTACAGAGTAAAACATAAAGAAAAATGGCTGTTGTTTTCAGCTCAATTTCAATATTTTTTTATTTCAGCTGTTATTTTCTGTAGGTAAACCTTGTAGGATCTACACAAATGACCCCTTGCTGAATTCAGAATTTTGTCTAGTTTTCAGAAATATTTAGTTTTCCGGGATCCAGCATTGGTTTCACACCCATTCCTGTCACTAACTGGAAGGAGGCTGAAAGCACCAAAAATAGTAAAACTGGGGTATGTCCCAGTAAAATGCCAAATTTGTGTTGAAAAATGTGGTTTTCTGATTCAAGTCTGCCCGTTCCTGAAAGGTGGGAAGATGGTGATTTCAGCACCAGAAACCCTTTGTTGATGGTATTTTCAGGGAAAAAAGCACAAGCCTTCTTCTGCATCCCTTTTTTCCCATTTTTTTGGAAAAAACGAAATTTTCACTTTATTTTGGCTAATTTCTTGGTCTCCTCCAGGGGGAACCACAAACTCTGGGTACCATTAGAATCCCTAGGATGTTGGAAAAAGTTATGATGGCCTAAGCGCAAACTACCCCAAATAGCCAAAAAAGGGCTCAGCCCGGGGTGGGTGGGGGGGGAGGCCCAGCAGCTAAGAGGTTAAGAAAACACATGCCACCTTAGACAATATTGCAGCCCTGCAACTCATTAATGACCGCCAGGGGCTCTCCAGTACATGCCGTGTTTATTGATGTTTCCACAGCTTTTGATAAGGGTGATCATCATGCCTGGAACCTTACTGCATTTAGGCCCAGATGTAGCAAGAATAAAATTTGCGACTTGCAAATTGCGAGTCATACCGACTCGCAAATTGCAACTCGCAAAAGTGCATGCAGAAAGGTGTCTCAGACACCTTCTGCGACTCGCTATGGGGTTGCAAAGACCCACCTCATGAATATTTATGAGGTGGGTCGCAAACCTGCGACCCCATAGCGAGTCCATGCACTCACAGGGATGGTGGCCTGCTGGAGACAGCAGACCTCCATGTCTGTGACTGCTTTTTTTAATAAAGCAGTTTTTTTTTTTAATTGCAGCCCGTTTTCCTTAAAGGAAAACGAGTTGCAATTCAAAAAAATAATGAAACCATTTGGTTTAATTTTTTCAGAGTAGTCAGTGGTCCATTGGAGCACTGCCTGCTCTGAAAAAATATTTTCAGCGACATTCACAAAGGGGAAGGGGTCCCATGGGGACCCCTTCCCTTTTGCGAATGCGTTACCACCCACTTCAAGTGGATGGTAACTGCGAGTTGGTTTGCGACCGCTTTCGCTGTCACAAACCAACTCAGTAAGGTGATGCTGTCGCAAATAGGAAGGGAACACCCCTTCCTATTTGCGAGTCGCAGCCTCAAATTGCGAGTCGGTACTGACTCGCAATTTGCGGTTGTGCATCGCGTTTGGCCTTTTGTGCCTCGCAAACTGCGTTTTTCGCCGTTTGCGAGGTGCAAAAGGCTTCCTACATCTGGCCCTTAATTATCACGCTGCATTCCTCAACCTGGTGTCAAGTTTGAAGCAGGAGTGTTTACTTGTACCATTGTTGTTTTGCCTTTATATATTCGACCTCCCCAGTTTTTTTTTAGAAGGAATGGACTTTCCTCCGGGTATTAGGAGCTGATCATTATCTTGCCCATTATATGCAACTGACATTGTAATTCTTTATTTAAAGGTTTAAACAGCTGTCTAGCGGGATTACAGCAGTAAACTGATCTGCATTTCCTGAACATGTACTCCTCAAAAAGTAAAGTTTTATGTCTTCAAGGGATGAAGGCATGCAAACATTCCAATTATTGTGGGATCTAGGTACGCAAAAGCTAGAAACGGTTAGATCATATACTTACTTTAGAAAAATTATGGACAGCACTTTGAATGATACATACCACATTCCCAATAAAGTTAGTAAGGCACAATTACAGGCCAAGGGTTGTGCACATTTTACAATGCTGTGTGTAGGAGACATTTGTCCCATCTCTTCTCTGTGTAGCAGGCTAAAATACCAACCACCTTATTGTGTGCTGTGGAGCTAATTGATGTGGCAAGATGGGGTTTCTTAGATAACAAAGAAGGGAAAATATTAAGGAGATCATCAGCATGTAACACATTAGTGGCTACTACAGCTTTAAGATTGGAATTTGGGTTGAAAAGCTCTTTTACACGAGGCTTGGTGGGAGAGCTCTGGCGGGCTTCCTGACTATTGAGACATTTTATATATAAGGGGATTTTTTAATCAAATAAATAAAAATCTCTGTTTTTCAGAAACTTCAAATAAGCACTAGACCAACTTGTGGTGGACCAAAGCTTGGTATTTTCCTTATCGCTAACTCAGTTAAAGGCCTGTCATCAACAAGCATCCCTCAATCTACGTTTTCACCTGTACAGTAGCTCCTTTAGCAAAAAAGGGAGTTGTGAAGTAATAATGAACTCTATTATTATAAAAATATCGCAACCATATCTGACATGGAGTACGCCCTTGATGTTGGACATTTCTGGACACTCATGCGATTAAATATTCTCCTAATAAATATTTTAACACATAAATGGCATGGGCCATGAAATATATGTAATCTTTGTGAAAATAGTGTTCAGAACTCTAAGGATATTACTGTATATTTGTCTGCCCCACTCTGTCGTTGTGCTGCCGTAAGGTATTGAGACCCGTTTTTAAAAGTTTCCCTGAAAACAACTTCTGAGGCCCTGCAAACAACTTCTGAGGCCCTGCAATTGGTGTTTAACCCTCAAATGAAATATTTTGTATTCAAATGTTCAACTTTTTAAAACGCTTTTCATACCTGTATTGAAATTCCTAGTATGAATTATATTATCCTGATTTTGTACTTAAATGTATCATAGGGGGTAAGCAGTTTGTTTTCTTATGGTATTTATCACATGTTTAATCTTTTTGTATGCTTTTATTTTTTGTGGACATCCTTAGAATTTCAAATGACGAAATAAAAACTTAAATTTGACATTATACAATTAAATAAACGAAAAAAGTTGTTTGTTACACAGTGTTTTTTTCTGACACTCTCCCTTCCCTGTAGAATAACGAGGCCCTGTTTGCTTACTTCGATGATGAAGGATTGTGTTTATACGATCAGATGTTCATTACTAATTTTAGAGGCCTTTGGTTTGGGCTTTTAAGTTCTACGTTTCCGAGCTCCTCCCCAGGGTAGGGCTGAATTTCTCCAGTGCGCAGTAAGCAAGTTGGGTTGAGTACAGGACACTAAATAAATTGGCAAGATAATTTCCAAAAAAAGCCTTTAATAGTAAGTCATGTAATAACATCTTCAGCCACTCCCCCACTCTTAGTCTGGCGCTCCCCCACTCCTAGTCTACTAGCATTTGTTTACAGTTGTACCACCAGCCTTTGGATGATCACTTTTCTGTTAGCTCTAGCAATTAAGTAGTGAAGCTACAATAAAGACTACATAAGCTTTTGACTGGAAGTGCTAGCTCCCAGAGAGCTGTGCACAACTTTCCACCCTATTAATTGCTTTTATCAAGAGACCAACCTTGCAGGGTCGGACTGGGACAGAAAATAGGCCTAGGCACCAAAATTAAAGTGGCACCCGCTTGCGAGTCAGATCGCTAAAAAAAGGTCACCGAGATTTAGAAATCAAAGCAGTTTTAAACTTGTAAAGACGTGATGTAGACATGTTTATTAGTCATTCTGGGCCTCCCTCGCCGAGAACACATCTCCCAACACCCGAGGACCCTTCAAGGGCTATCAGTTGAGAAACAAATCACCTTCAGACATCTCACCCACACGTACAAGGCCATACACAATGCAGGACCAGCCTACCTGAACCACGGCGTCTCCTTCCACACCCTCGCCAGATCCCTCCGCTCTGTCCAGATGGCCCTGGCCACCATCCCCTGCATCAGCAAAACCACTGCCAGAGGATGATCGTTCACCTACACTGCAGCAAAGAGCTGGAACAATCTCCCCCTGCACCTCAGACAAAGCGTTTCGCTCACCATTTTCAGGAAGAACCTCAAGACGTGGCTCTTCAGATGATGCCCTTCCCCTCCCTCCCCGTACCTCCCCCCAGCGCTTTGAGACCCTCAAGGGTGAATAGCCGCACTTTACAAATATTGATTGATTGATTGATTGTTTATTGAAAGATAAGGGCGACTGCATGCATTTGTGCTTGCCTCAGGCAATATAATTGGTGGTAATACTAGAGTGAAATGGCCCAGCACAACATAAAACAAGCCCACTAACAGCCAAAATAAATGTCCCCACATGCTTACCTGTCAGACCAGCGCTTCGTGCATTTCGATTGCCCTATAGGCCAGTCCAAACCTGCAGACTTGGAGATAAGCCAGTTGATCCCAGCTTCCCCAGCTAACAGCAAAGACCCTGCTACATGAAGATAGACTGAGCTCTCTCTCAGTGGCTATGCTGGAGAAAATTATTTTGCTTTCCTTTGGGTTCATTGCAAGTCAGTTTATGCACACATAAATGTGTAGTTCCAGATGGCTACCTGTTTTTTCCTGTAGCAGATAAGCAACAAATATCTGTGGGCATGTTTTTTAGCATTTCAGCCAACACAGGGCAGCAAACAAAGCCGCTGCTGTGCATTGTTTCAAAGGAGTACAGCAGAAATGCACCATATCTACTAAGAAATGGCATATTTCGGCTGTGACCTGGGGCCAGCACACTGTTAAGCTGAGAAACAACACAGGTACCCTTGCACGATGGTGCACGGCTGTCTGCATTAGAGGCAGTGTTGTTTTTGTGCAGAAAGGGATACTTTCCTACACAAAAACAATTCTTAGAAGCAATTTCGTCATTCTAGATGTGTTGTAGAATGCAGCATGCATAGAAAGAGAATGTAGCTCCTTGTTACACATCCTGCAGGAAGGCATAGCTTTTTGGCACAATCCCTGGTTTGCTCACCTTAGTAAATCTGGGACTGTGTAGAAATCCATGGGTGGATGTGGTGCAGCAGAGATTTGGCTGTCATCTTTGACGTCACAATGTTGATTTAATTGTGACAATATTGACATTTATTGCGTGAATTGATAACAACCTAATTGTAAAGTGGTGTACTAAAAGTCTAAATTAAGGTGCATTCACTGTAGGCTAGTATTTTAACACTTGCAGTATAGTCATATTAACCGAGATACAATCACTTAATTTGATTTCATATGTTTCCTTATGAGCCAGAGAATAGTAAATATTGAAACAATAAGGAATTTCTTGATGGATGTTTGTCAAATGTTATATGCTAATGTTGAAGAGATGTAGTTTCTCGCCATATTTACTGAAATGCGTTAACAATTTATTTTAACTTTGCAATTTACTGTAGCATGAAATTACACAAGATTTTTTAATGACAATCTTATTTCTGAAAGGGTTACATGTGTTTGTTTGACATGCACAAAGTGTGCCATTTTAATTCTGTTTTAGTTGTGTTAAGGCCTGTTAGGCCCCAGCCTCAGAGAATGTGGGAAAGTTAAATTTATTACTGCCAACATGTCATTTCTTTTAGATTTCATGCCCATGAGTTGCTAGCTTGGAAATAACTGTTCTATTGTCTTTTTCATAGAGAGCCTGAGAAACTAACCAGTACATGAAAAAACAGAGAACGTGAAGATTAGATTTATTCTTAACTGTTGCATAACTGTTGAGAGCAAAGATGGCTGCCTTCCCATGGCAGTCCTGGGAACTTGCCTGGATGCTGCAGATGTCTGTTGTATGATGTGCCTTGATTGGACAATTTAAATCTTTCAATTCACATAGCATTACCAATGGACAAATCATCATTCATATTAGACTTTAATGTATCGTTTTCAGCTAGCTGTAGTAAACTTTGGACTGTGAGAGGTACAGACCTCTATGCCCTTGAGTCACACTTTCCCAAATTCTTGCTGAGACGACTTAGGCCTGAGTTAGACTTCAGTGGGTGGGTTTCTCAGTCACAACGGTGACAGATATCAAGTCGGCCAAAATGCAAATCCCATAGGAAATAGTGAGATTTACATTTTGGCGGATGGGATATCAGTCACCGTTGTGAAGGAGTAACCCATCCATCAAAATCTAAATCTGGCTCTTAGATTTTCCTTGACCCATGATAAAACTCTTGACCAAAGTTTTTAAATGCTGACACCTTCCCTTTTTGCCGACCTTGATTAACTTCATTTTTTCTCAGATGCCATTTTTCCAATTTCTTTTTGTCCTTTACGTCCTTTTTACTTTCCGTCCTCATGTTTTGTAACCCAGCACATGTCTACGAATCAATTGTTGTTTGATTGGTTCCCCATTAATGGCTATTTTCATGATTCCTAAAGTTCTCAAATGTTTAGAAAAGTTCATAAGCATTTATTTTCAGAGCACATTTTGCTGTTATTGTTTTGCATTGCATTAATCAAGTGTTTAGTTTGTTTCATGTTGATTGGACTTAAATTCTGTCAACGTTTTGGTCACCCAATGCTGATACTGTATCTTTTTACTATGGTTTTGGGAATTATTTACATTAACCTATGTATTAATTTGTAATAAAACCCTCAACGTTATTTCCGATTTGGGTTATCAATACAGGGCCAAATTGGTCAAACTGCAAATTAAATGTTGATTGATTGTAATGTTTGAAACTCTTACCCCCTGCTAAATTGAGAAGATTTGTCAACCTCATTTAGAGCATGCCTGAAATACTCCATCAGATGCATGAGAAGGCCCATATTCCTCCAGACTCAAAGTAACACAAGGCAGCGCTATGCACAGCCTTGTGTTACTTTGTATTTCCTAAACCAAGTGAAGCCATGCGAACCTGCTTTTTGTGGCTTAGTAAATACTGAAACATTGGGGCTGGACTATAAAAGTGATGCAATCTGACACAAAACCTTGGTCCATTGGTAAATCTGGGCCCTGGTATTTCTGGGTATTGATTGTCAGACCCTGGCCAGAGTCACAGGGCAGACAAGGACTACTAGAACTCAGTCATGCCATGGTGCTGCAGGTTGTTTGCCACTAGTATTCCGGGGTCTGTCTTATGAAGGCTCAGCACACTGGGCCAAGTACAACCCTTTCCACACTTGACTGGCAAGGTAGTGAGGGTAAGCAGTTACAGTCTTCTCAGGGAGGTAGTGTGGGGGACAAGAGCTTAGAACTCAACAGTCAACTAACAAATACATTAACATAATTTTCACCTCATTGCTAATAAGAAATTACTTTGCTCACACAGGACAATGAAATACTACACAGTTCAATAAACAATGCCAGTACAGGGTTATAAACCTGACTACAACCTCCAGCTAGCGTTACCCCCCTCATCACCCTTTAGATCCCCTCTCTCACTCTGGAATTCTAAGAATTATATTCCCTAGTATTGTGCTGCTGAGGGCAAAAATAAGGCATAAGTGCAGATTGTGTCACTTTTACCCCTACACATTAGACACACAACTCTATTTCATAGTTCTCACCCCAGGTATTACTTTGGCAAAACGCCTCAAGTCCTCATGTTGGATTCCTCAGCAATCATTTAGTCCCTCATTGCTTTTACATTCTAAGCCCTGCTATTTATTACCTGCTCACTGCAGTGTCATTTTAGGATTTATGGGACCCTGGGAAAGTCATAATTTAGGGTCCCCTGCTGGGATCCATGTTAAATATATTACTTATTTTCAACTCTCCCAACCCCTCATAAGTGGTGGGTTTGAGAGAGATGACAGAGAGACATGAGAGGCAGAAGAGATGTATTTACTTATTTGCTGATTTGTGAAGTTGAGAGGTGAGTAAAACAGTATAAAGATAGTGAGAGAGTAAGTAGAGAAAGGTGAGTCAAAAGGAGAGGGAGAAAGAGAAGCACAGCAAGAGGTAAGAGTAAGTTACAGGGAGGTAGACAGCAAAATAGCGAAAGATAAGAGAGTGAGCAATGCAAGGAGAGGGAGAGAAACAATAGGTCAAAGAGAAAAAGATTACAGAAAGAGAGGTAGGTAGGAAAGTAGAGAGTGGTGCATTAGAGATAAGTACAGAGAGATAGAGGTAGAGGTAGGCAGAAAGATGGAGATAGAGTAAGAGAGAAGGGAGAAAGACAGAAAAAGGATTAAGAGCAAGAGAGGAAGAACGAAGGAGAAAGAGAGTTATTTGGCTATCCCAAGCAGTCTACCAAAGGGGCCCTCTGGAAGATGGGGGCGAAGGTAATTGACACTTTGTCCAAGATCTAAAATGTCACTGGCTCATTGGTGTTGCAGTGTTTGGACAAAATATAGAGTTTTAAATATCAAGATACCAGGATGTCATCAGAAAGATACTATGATGTAGAAAAGTCAGGGGTCTAACAGGGAACCTCCTGGACGATCAGTCATGGGACTAGTTGGGTGAGACTGGGACAAGACTGGGTGCTGGGTTTGTTTGTGAAGGTAATACAAAGAAGAGAGTATCAGAAGGCTGGAAGGGGAGCACGACAGAAGCAGAGGAATAAAACAGATTGGAACAAACTGTGAATGGGGCACTGAAAGTCCACAGAGAAAACACAAGTACTAACAACAGGAAGGTAAAGCAGGGAAACAATAGACAAGCTATCATAAGTGATAGTTTGTCTGCTCCTCGGGAATGATCTCTCATATTTAGAAAAGGAATATGTTTATATTTTAACCAATAATCCCTTTTTTGAGCTTACTTCTCTTTTTTAGGTATTTGTATCTTGTGGATTGATGGATGATTATGCACACCAGCTACAGAATTGTAACTTTTTTATTTTTAGTTTTATTTTGGGTGAGAATTATTTACTATTCTGTGAATTTAAATTACATGTTGTATATTCTGTGTATTTGTTAAAAATGATTTTTGGTTTGGATTTTTTATTTTGTTTTATGGAGTTTATTTATTTATTTAATATTAAATAATTCTTTATCAGTCTTATTTGGGTATTGTTTAAATTATATTTGTAAGTTAATCTAATAACAATAATTTAAATAATATTTGTGAGAAACTGGGTTGTTGGTTGACTGGAGTACGTGCCCTGGTAAAGTAGCAACTACAATCCTTGCCAGGGTAAGGCACAAGAGAGCCCTAAATTAACCTGTGCTCAACCCTCTTGTAGCTTGGCAAAGAGCAGTCAGGCTTAACTTAGAGGCAATGTGCAAAGTATTTGTGCAACACTTCAAACAGTAAAACCATGAAGACACCACACAAAAAGGATCCCACATCAAGTTAGAAAGCTAGAGCTGAATTTAATAAATAAAACAAGACCAAAATGACAAACAACATTAGTCAAAGTAAAAGGTTCAGGGTGACTGCAATGTAGCGCAGGTCGGCTACAGTCCCAGATTAGTCTTGCTAAAGTTTTATCTTCTCAAGGTTTCTATCCAGAGTACGTTTGCATTGGAGAGGGCCGTGGGGAAAAAGGAAAGCATCGCAGGAGGTTGTTAATGTGGGGAGAAGGCCAGGCTGTGTGAGAGCTGAGATTTTCTTGATAAATGTTTAAGTATTTACGAAATTATACTTATAGATTAATGTGTGAATTAATTTAACAATAATATTGTGTTTGCGAGAATTGTGGCTAACTAAACGGCCAGCATCACATGGAAGGCCTATATTTTGCCTATGCTAACTTAAGCTGATGGAATTATTTGTCTTTACAAGAGTGTGTTTCCTAACTAAAATAAATGTCTGAATTAAACTTGTATTTAGTTTCCTCTGCTGGACTGTAGTAGAAGCAGATGCAAGGTCACTGTGCAATGCAAGCTGTATAAAATGTTTCTAGTGTGTTTCATAGTCTGACTGACTTCACTGTTTGTGGTAATGTTTCTAACTTGTATGTCTTTCCTCAAGGGAAAAGAAAATGGTGTGATAACATATTTTGTAATCGTTTTCCTATGACTTCGGATTCCGGTGGACTGAAAACAATGGATCCACAGATGAAGCTGCAGAAGAGCAAATACTGGATACAAATGTATTAGTTTAGACTTCGTCAATGAAATAACAGCAAATAGAAGAGCTCAGAGTAAACTAATTGTATAATGTTGGCATCTGTTATTGTTCTGATTGGTCATAACTTTCTCACCTCATGCTCTATCCAATCATTTTCATTTAACAAGTTTAATTTACTGTTCAGTCACCATGGATCATTGCTCATTCTTCTTTGGGATTTTCGTGTATCCTGAGTTCTGGACATTCTATTACTTTATGATCTGGCACTTTGACATTTCATGTTTTCCAGATAGTCTATTGATTTTCTGGTACTCCATTAGTTTATGTCTGTTCAATACTAAACCTATGCTTAGATGGTTTAGTGTATTTTATAGTCCAAATTCTAAACCATCACCCCTACCCTTATTTCTGTTCGTGTCCTGATGTTGGTACCTGATGTTACTGTCCCACTGACGAAGTAGACGTTGTTGCAGATTACCTGGGTGATTTGGTAAATGTATGAGCAGTGAATTGTTATTTGTCTTTTGTTTTTCAGGTACCAGCTGAAAATGTTTTTTTACTGCTGCTTATTTTTGATAGCACCATAGTTAGATGTTTTCTAAATTTGTCTTACTAAAACTTTTACATGAAGCCGAACATGTTGATGCCAATTAGTGGTTAGTGAGGCGTTACTCACATGCTCATGAATTGTTGTTGATATTTTTGTCTTATCATTAACAGATGTATTCAATTTTCTCTTGCTCAGATTCTTTTGCTATGGTTTTGTGTAATAATCATTGAGATTATTTGTCTTTTTGCATTGATTAAACTTAGATATATCCGGCATTCGAATCAGCCATTATTGCTTCTCTACATCTATCATTTGTGTTTGAGAATTATTTTCGTGACCTTAGCGTTGTTAATATAGGGAAATAAATAATTAACTTCTTAATAAACTGGCGTGGTTATTGAAGTTGAATTGAATTCCATATGTTTTATGTGATGTTTATAAAAACAGATTCCGTTCGGTTCATCGACCTAGTGTGTGAAATCCGCTATCTAGTCTCTTGTGACTAAAATATAGCTAGGGTTTCTCTGCGTCAACAGTTTTGTATTGACAGTCCCCCGTGAGTGGTCGATGCTGCAGTGCATAGAGACGGGCATGCAGCACTTCACACTGATTTTCAGTGCTGGCTCCATGGTCTCAGTAGGAACATGCCCGTTCGAGGTCACGAAGCTTGATTTAAGCTTTCTGAGCCACACCAAGGGTCAAGGACCAGGGGGGCACCACTTGGTGGTCAGGAATTTGCTTCTGAGATTGGGCGCACCACATTCAGGCCAGAGTGGTATGCCGCGTGTAGGCAGTGAAAACTGTCGTTTCAGGCATCTTGTGTTGACACAGCCCACCAACCTGAAGCCTGCTGCTCTCACACCTGCACCCTTTCCTTTACTAACTACTCTCCTTCACAAACTTGCTACAGAGGGCCAAGCACACCCCCTATCTTGCACCAGCCTTGCAATCGCTTCCTCTGAACTTACACAGAGCCTCAGACCACCCTTTCTTTAGGGCCCAGCACTAGCAGCAACAAACCAGCTCACCTCCAGCAGCCTGGCAGTTTTACAAAGTCTCTACCCATGCTTGACACTGGGCTCTAAGGCACTCTCTCAGTGGTGGGGCTGCCGAACTACACTCAGAGGCTGATGTTCCCCTGGTCTCCAGATCTTCCTACTCGCCTCAGCACTGTAGCCCTTAACACCACTTCCTTTCCTTGGGATTCTGGGGCGACAGGTCCTTTTCAAGTGGGGAACGTTTCCTTTTTTCCAAGCACACAGACACCCCCCTAATGCAAATACTGTCTATGCCCAGTGCCAGTCCCAGTTTGCACACAGAAGAGAAAACAAAGCAAGGGTCCTACCTGGTGAATGTTGGGTCCAGTCCGTGTTGCCTGTGGGCTGGCTCTCCGCCTCCCTCTGCCCTCTGCTCCTGGGCTGCTGAGGTCAGTGAAAGGAGGGAGGCCTCGATCCAGAGCTGGCACCGGTGCACCCTCACAGCTTGCAGCAGCTCCACACCATCTACTGACGTTGGGCCGAGTGCGCACTGAAGCCCAGTTATGGCCCACACAATGCAACTGCAGACTGTCTGCACTTGCAATGTGTGGCCCATAACTGGGCAACAGTGCGCACATGGTGAGCTCTGCTCTGCTGCCTGGGCTAGCAGAGTTTTTGGCTGAACTCCGTCCTCCAAGCGGAGAGCGGAATGCCAAAAACTCTGTTAACTCCACCAGCGGAGAGGAGCTCACTGCCCACCCTAGTCAGCAGTTCCTTCAGAGCAGCAGTCCAGCAGAGTGGCAGCCTTTATAGCAGCATGGCAGAACTTTCTCCTGGCAGAGTTTCCACAGGTACAGAAGTGTTTTGAAGGCTTGGTGTCTGAGGTCCAGCGTTTATACACAGTTGTGCCTTTAAAGTGAGGAAAAGGTTCTAGAGGCATTCCTTCGAAGTGCACAGATGACCCACCTTCCTGGCTCCAGACTAGTTACAGGAGGTATACAGCTACTTGTGTGGAGACAGGACACAGCCTATTCTAGTGTGAGTGAGGCTGGGCCTTATTCCCCCCTTCCGTCCTGCTAGTGATGGCCCATCCATTCACACTTACAGTCCCCATTGTGTGTGGCTATCTAGGGGGAATGCACAATGCCCAACTGCGAGCTACACTCAAATATGTGACCTATTGACAGGCTGCAGGCACCAAATGGCTAAGGCAAGAGAATGCTAGGTTTCTAATTTTTCTGAATTGTAACTTCAAATCTGACTTTATCATAAGTTAGGATTTTATGTGTGATTCCGGAGGAACTAAACATAAACTGGCTACCTATTTCCATCTGAAAATTACACTTATAAATTGTAATAAGGTAGCTCCAATGTTATCCTGTGGGAAACATAGGCCTTGCAATTGGCTGTTTTCGCCCACTGGCTCAGCGGAACACTCCAATTATGGTGGACAAAAGAACTCCAGTACTGGCAGTCTTTTGCCTGCAGCGGCTTCACCGCCGAAGTCAGAATGACCCCCTGAGTGCAGATTTTTGGATGTGTCCTCTACAGCTATGGTTAAAATAATAATAGCAGCCCTGTAATGCTGTGTGGGGATAGCTTTTCAAAATTGTTTATATCACTGTTTCCTTGAAGTCTGTTATAATTTTTTGGGTAGTTATTAGTTTTTATTTTAATTTGGCTTAGTACTTCATTGTATGTAGCACTTTGCTTGTTAAGCAGCGGTGCTTAACCTAGGGGTATATTACTTGTATGATGTTCATCATATAAGGTGTGGAAGGTGCCTGACACAAGCCTCTCTTCCTGCTGGTCCAGGCACTCTTTTCTCTCTCACCAGGCAGAAAGACTTTTAGGCAGTGGGCAGACTCTCAGATTCCCCAACACAAAGTGCAGACTTCAGGTAATGCCCTTTGACCTCTGAGAGACTAGCTGTCAGACAGACACCTGCTTTATTCACAACAGCAGACCTTTGAGTTACTCTGCGTAGATTTCCCTCTTTTGGTCATGAAGAACTAAGAATTGTAACAAAGGGGGAAGGTTTGGATATGGAGACTGTGTGGATCAATTCTCTAAGCTTTCAGACCCCTTTTGGGTACTTTCTCTTTCAAATTTTGTTTTTCAGGTTGTCCACCAGACACAGCCTTTGTGGAAAGTAATAGCTATATCAGGAAGCAGAAATTGCATTGACCCCAAGCAGAAATTACAAAAACATTGGCACAACTTAGAGTTTGCTATCTGCTCCTAGCTGACATCACCTTGCTGATGCAGTAATCATGGATAGCTGAAAGGGCAGGCCTTACCAAGGAGGTTCCTTACCTTAAACAACAGAAACTACAGTCCTACCCCACACCTGTACCATCTACCAAATGACAGTGGTCAGGAAGAGCAATCAGCAATCATTTGTTAACAAGGCCCTTGTGGAATTTCTAAAGGGAGGCCTGCCTTCATCCTCCTCACTTCAGTGCCTGAGTCTCCATTGTCCAGCCATGGGAATACTGGTAATACAGTTGCACTATCTGGGGAAGTGATCCTTATCCTCCATCTTGTGCCATGCTTAAAAAAGGGCATCCAAAATAGATTCCCCTGGCCACAGGACTCAGACTCACACAGCTCATAAAGTCCCACTACCATGCATTTGTTACACACACTGCACACATACACTAATTCTACATTCACACAGAATGTCAGTGGAAGATATTGGGTTTTGCATAACAGCAGAAATGTACACAAGAGAGATCAGTACACTGTGCTATCCCTACTGCTGTTTGGTCATATTATAAATTCACAAAACAAAATACACCGCCAACACTGTTAAATGTGGTGCCCCCATGGCATGGACAGTAGTCCACTGCCTACTATAAGGGGATGCTTGGTGTGCTCATCTAGGTTACAGGACTGGTTGTCGACCTTGCATTGTTAAGCAAAGGCTTAGACCTCTGCTTGTTCACACATTAGGTTAGTGTGAGACTAAGACCAAAATAAAAATCAGCATCCCAGTTTCCCATGCAACCAGGCTCACAGGGCCTGGGTATAAGCACTGTTACCTTTCAAGTGCAATTCCGATCCCAACATTGGTGCTGAAAAGGGTTGTGCTTGGCAAGATTTCTCTTTCCTTTCTACTTGGCTGGCTGATTAGTGCAAAGGGCCTTACGTAACATTTTGAGTAAATTGCAGAGCAAAGTTCTCACAGTGAAAGTAACATATGCACTATGTGATATTAAAGGGGCTTCAATTAATTACTTGTAAAGAATTATGCATAACGTGAATTTTTTAGGGTGTTTCACATGTGCTATTACTACATTCTCCCCATTGTGCAAATACAAATACCAGTTACTTTCAAAATGCGAGCTCACACACAAACTTTGCTTAACCTTGAATTGACGTTACCCCATACACAAGTGCAATAAAAGAAAAAATACAAATATGCTTGTGTGCATTTGACAGCTACTCTAACCTCCAATTAAGAATCAATGTTTGTTGAATGTGATTGCTCTCCAAAAGGTAACACTTTGTATTTCTGTACTGAGATCTTAGGGCCAGGTCACTAAACATTGATCACTAGCGCTAATTCATGTGATGGGTGTACATTAGGTAGTGCTCAATACAGGTACCGTTTACCACCTGTATTAAGAAGTCAGATTTCTGGAGGTGGTAATGTATGAAAGAATATTTGTGCATTTTGTTGTGATCCATATTGTTGTGGAGAGGACATGTTGAGTTGATTTTTCTGTGCTCTTGTATTTATGTGCTTCATTATTACCTCATTTCATTGCTGCATTGTAATATGGTTTTTGTGGTGTGCTCTGTTGTGTTGTGCCTTGGTATAATTAGTGGTTTTGTTATGCTGGTTTGTATTATGTTACTGTGTTGTGTTGCTTATTTCGAAGATATCGACAAATTCTGCTACATTTCTACGAAAAGCAGTCCATTCCTTTAGAGTTACAGTCACAAACAATTGTTTATCTCTGTTTCAGAAGGTAAAAAACAAAACTGCTCCAGCTCTTCCAATACTGAAGAAACCCGCCATCCCAAAACTGTGGCAGTGACCAGGTACCAGGTCACAAAACAGTTTTTGACTGGCATTATTTCAATTCCCTAGTGGTAAATTGATGACGTCATCACCTTTTACCACCGTGTTATGAAAGCAGCATTCTGGAGGTAATAATTTCTGACTCGAATATTTGCGCTTATTTGTTGGATGACTTTTTTTAGCGGTGGTGATGAGTTCTATTGTTTGTTGTGCTGCTGTGTGTTTTCTGTTGTGTTATATTGTGATTGTGGCATTGTATTCCATTTTAATTGCTTTGTTGTATTGTGCCCTGTTATGTTTTAATTGTAGGCTATGTTGCTTTATTCACAGTATTCATGTAATTCATTCTGATGGATCTGTGTAACTGCTCCTTGATTCCAGGTCCATTGGAATTATGCGACTGAGCGCCATGGCATTTTCTTCATAATTATAGATGTGCCACATTTTCCACATAATCTGTCGCTTGCTGCATAATGTGCAGATGTTAACCAAAAAAGTTTATTTTTTAAATCAAAAAGGTACTAAAAACGCAGCCACATATTGTCGCGCAGTGGAAGACTCTTTGCAGAGGTTGACTATAAAGTTGGTTAATACCGTATTTGGGTGCAAAACTGGTACTAATGGGGAGAAACCTTTGCCCAGGAAGTCTTAACGTGCAAATATTACACAATAATGATGTGCCACTGTCACAAAATGTGCTGCATTACTGTGCATAATTCGCCTTTTCTTGCTGCGAAATTTAGCCAGCATAATCTGTTCCGTCCCCTGTCACATAATTCCAGTGGCCCAGTGTGAGTGATTGTTAAACCCGCATTCGCAACCACCCCCTCCTTAAATATTATTTATCAAGAACTTAGTTCATCAAACAACTGTAGGCTGCCCCTTACCCGCAAAGGTGATGTGAAGAATGATTTCCCTGTTAGTGCCAAAAGAGGAATCAAATATAAAAGCGTAATTCTCTGTTGCGCCATAAATGCTGTCACTGAAACTCAAAAAGCAACTTATTTTGCGAGGAGCGAGGATATTTGCGAAAGGGGGGGGCTGTATAATAACTATTGGTGGGGTGGTCGTGCAGCACCAAAAAAGCACCAATACTGTTCCGCTGGTGAGCAGCAGATGTACGACGTCCGACTTACACATTTAGCAGCAATACAAAGAGACAAACTATTCAATAAAAAAAAATCGGCGCAGCCGTGGAGATGAATGCGTCTGGGTGATTATCAATCACAGCCGGCGTGAGTACTGGCCCCAGAGAGGGAATACGTGCGGTCCAGACGTTACTTTTGATTTGCCTCTTCCAATAACCCGGGTAATGACTGTGATGATGGAGATAAGAAGCCCTGAGGAGAGAGCACGTCCATCCCAAGCTCGTGCGCTCTGACTGCTGTGCTCACGGCGAAGCTCACAAGCGCTCCAGTGATGACAGAGTCAGGGGACAGTGTAGGGGGAGGGAGGGCGGGGAGGGGAGGCACTGAGCAGGTGCCCAGGGCTGATGCTCTCACAGCCTGACCCTCCGTCTGTTTTCTCCAGAGTCTGCCAAGCAGCTTCAGCGTGTTCTCGGTGCAAGTGGAATGGCTGTGAAGAATGTACCCACATAAAGAGAAGTGCCGCGAGTTTTACGAACAGCAACAAGTTTCCAGCCCCGTTTCCAAGCGACCATTCGGTTACCTCAACCGCACACGTGAGGCGTGACAGTCGCCCCCGTTCGCACACTATTTATAATCTGCCATTCTGATCACATAAAGCATCCGTGCCTGTAAATATTTTACAGTACTATAGGGCTCACCCCCACTCATGGACTCTGAGGTAATTATTAACGCCTTCCCGCCACTTAAGATCGGCGAAGCTAAGAGCAGCCTGTGTGACTTGAGTCCGCGCAGCACAGATCGCTCAGGCGTCCGCTGAGGAGGACTTTGGCGTCTCAGGGTCCACAGAGCGGGGTCTATTGCGCACAGGCAGCGTCCATTGAGGCCGGACCTCCTCCCAGCTCCCACTACAGAGAGGCCAGTCCTGCCACCAGGATGTCCGGGGGAGCTCGACCCTTGCAGGGGCTCCTGTGCTATCTGCTGCTGCTCACCTCTGCGCACGGGAACCCCGGGGACGGCCGGGGGATCTGGCATAAGTTTGCTGGACTGCCCTACCCGGAGGACGACCTGTTCCTGTACGACACCTTTCCTCCAGGATTCCTGTGGTCAGTGGGCACTGCTGCCTACCAGGTGGAGGGGGGTTGGCGACAGAACGGCAAGGGCCCATCCGTTTGGGACGACTTCACCCACGAGCAAGGGCTACCCAGCGGAGATGTGGCCAGCGACAGCCTGAACAGCCTCTACAGGGACACGGAGGCACTGCGCACCCTTGGGGTCTCCCACTACCGCTTCTCGCTCTCCTGGGCCCGGCTCTTCCCCAACGGCACGGCCTCCAGCCTGAGCCCGGCAGGGGTGGGCTACTACCGCGGACTGCTGAGGCGGCTGCGGGAGCTGGGGGTGCAGCCCGTGGTCACCCTCTACCACTGGGACCTGCCGCAGGCGCTGCAGGAGCTGCACGGGGGCTGGCCCAACGACACCTTGGTGGACATCTTCACGGACTACGCTCACTTCTGCTTCCGGACCTTCGGGGCGGAGGTCAAGTATTGGATCACCATGGACAATCCCTACGTGGTGGCCTGGCACGGCTACGCCACCGGCATGCTGCCCCCCGGGGTGCGAGGGGGCCGGCAGCTGGGCTACCGGGCGGCGCACAACCTCATCAAGGTAAGAGCGGAAGGTGTGGGATCGCCGGGAGCGAGGACGAGGCAGAGCTGTCAATTGTGCATCAGGTGAAGCGACATCGGGGCCCAGAGGTGTGAGGGGCCACTCTGCCCCAGACAATGTATACGTTTCACTATCAAACCAGAGAGTGGGAGTGAGGGCTTATTTCCTTACTTGTTTTGTGGCCCCTGGCACCCATCACACCCCACCAAGCGAGGGAGACAGGAAAGGGGAGCCGAGGTACTGGAACTGGGGAGAGGCGGAGAAGGGAACCTGTGGGAGCTCGGGTAGAACAAATAAGGAACAGGCGTATAAAGAGTTGCCTCGAAGAGAAGCGCGGATAACACGCGAGACAACAGCGGTTCTGTGGAAAAGACGTGGGGACAGTTGAGGTAACAATTATCAGAGAAGAGTGTAAAGGCTGAGGTGCTAGAGGAAGTGGGGATAAGTGGCGAGGGACAGATGAGAAAAGATTGGTGTTGAGGTGAAGGAGTGTGAAACTTGAAGTGGCGAGAGCGGTGAGAGCAGGTGATGTAAACATTGTTTTCAGGCGAGGAGATATAACAGGCACTAGGGAAAATCTGTGAGGCACGGTGAGGTAGTTGTAGGGAGTAGAGCAAAGGAACAGATAATGCACTGTGACAGAAACACACGGAGAGGAGTTCAAAACAGTTTAGGTGTTCTTTATATCATTTCATTTATTACAGTTTCTCTATAGCGCAGAGAGGTCAGGACGCTTTACAGATCGAGTGCGCTATACATTACATTTCTGTAAAGCAGCTATCGAAGGATGTAGGGAACAATGAAAGGCGTTAAGGAAAAAAGTCGGCAGCATGTACCTTGAGGTTTATAAATCCTAGCCGCCTCTAAGGAGATTCAAAGCACTAGGAGTTTAATCACAAGGAAGAAGAGGCGCCGGACACGTGAGGTAAGGATGGTGCTGAGGACCTCAGGCGAGGAACAGGCGAGGCACTTTAATAGAAACTCCGGGGAGAAGGGGCGGGAGAGCAGCTGAGGTAAGATTGGATTTGAGGAGATGAGGCGCGAGGCAGGTGAGGCAGTATAACAGAGTCTCTTCGGAAAAGGGGCAGGAGGCCGTTGAGGCAAGGTTGCCACAGAGGAGGTGAGGTACAGGTGAAACACTTTAATAAAAACCCTCGGGCGAAGGGGCGGGGGACAGGGGAACTAAGAATGGTACCGAGGAGGCGAGGCGGGGAACAAGTAAAGCACTTTAATATAGCCCCAAGGGAGAAGGGGCTGGAGGACAGGTGATATAACAATGGTACTCGGGGGATGAAGTAAGGCACTTTAATAAAGACCCTGGGGAGCAGGGGCCTGGACAGGTGAAGTAAGAATGGTACTGGGAAGGTGAGGCGAGGGACAGGTAAAGCACTTTATTAAAGTCCCAAGGGAGAAGGGGCAGAGGGGCAGGTGATGTAAAAACGGTACTCAGGGGATGAGGTAAGGCACTTTAATAAAGACCCTGAGGGGGAAGAGGCGGGGGACACGTGAAGTAAAAATGGTACTGAGGAAGTAAGAAGAGGAACAGGTAAACACTTTAATAAAGACCTTGGGACTAAGGGGTGGGGGACAGGTGAGATGAGAATGGTACCGAGGAGTTGAGGTGAGGTACATGGAGGCACTTTAATAAAGCCCCTGGGAGGAAGGGGCAGGGGTAAGTGAGGTAAGAATGGGATTTAGGAGATGAGGTGCGGGACAGGTGAGGCACTGTAACAGTCCTTGGGAAGAATGGGCGGGGGCAGGTGAGATTAGAAGGCTTCTGAGTAGATGAGGGTCAGGGATAGGTGAGGCGCTGTAAGAGAGGCCCTGGGAGATGGGGCGGAGGTGAGGTAAGAATGGTACTGAGGAGGTGAGGCCCTACAGAGAAGGGATGGAGGTCACGTGAGGTAGGAATAGTACTGAGGAGTGAGGCGAGGAACGGACGAGGCACAGTAATAGACCCCCGGGGCAAGGGCTGGGGGACAGAAGAGCTATAAGTGATGCTGAGGATATAAGGTGGGGGCAGAGGAAGCACTATAACGGAGACCCTGGGGATAAGGGGCGAAAGTCAGGTAAGGTAAGAATAATGCTGAGGGGATGAGGGGAAGGGCAGGTGAGGCACTGTAATAGAGACCCTGGGGGAAGGGGAGAGGGACAGGTGTGGTAACAATGGCATTGATGAAATAAGGTGAGGCGCTGTGACAGAGGCACTGGAGAGAAGGGAAGAGGAGCAGGATTGTACTACTGAATATCGACACCAACAATATTGCACAAGAATATCAAGTATAGCATATCGAGGGACAAAATATGTAAAGGTAGGTGCACATAGGGAGGCATAGATTTACTATTCCTAACTCGACATCTATATGCACACAGGCACATATAAATCGACAGGCACATATAAATGGAGTTAGGTATAGAAAATCTAGACTTACTTACCTGTCGATATTTTACTTTAAAATTGTACCCTCGATATTCTGTCCTATTGATATTGTAGTTTCGACATTCAGGGGGCACACTGAGGGGCAGATGAGGTAACAGTGGCCCTGAGAAGGTGAGGCGATGGGAAGATGAGGCCCAGTCTAGGAGCACTCTGGAGAAGGGATGAGGGAAACGTGAGATTATGGCAGAATAGAGCCATAACAGGATCATATCACATAGAGTACATCAAACACGCTACTGCAATATTAAAACCTCAACACTACTCATATGAGTGACTCTAAATATTCAAAGCAAGACAGTGGAATCCCACTGAATAATTGTAAAATTTAAGATGGGGCAAAGATCATTAGCAAATCGACATCGAATCTGAAATGGTTCACAGAACAGAATATATGCAATTAATTGTAAATATTTGAGCAGAAGGATGAACCAAATATATTTACGGATTGCCTGGGATTGAATGACACACATGACATAGATGACTAAGTGTATGTGCTTCCGTGATCAGGGGGTCTTCCTGCATAACTATGGGTTTGTCACACTTGTCACTTAATCCACCATCAGCTCATAAAGTACAGATTCAACAAAAATATTTCTGACTCAGATACCAAATTACTAAACAAAAGTGTACACACTGAGTGCAATTTATGGCTTGACGCTTAGTGAAAGTTAACTGTTCATCTTTTACCTGTTGGATGCTATTTTTAGATATTAAAGAGGTGACATATTGTACATACTGTGTTTATAACCCCAATAAATGGACCAGGAACCTGAAAAACCTTACAGTGGAAAGATTGACTCATTCCTAGGCAAGACAATATTAAGAGTTAGTCATCATGCACTACCAGGACTATTCAAAATATTAACTCACACTTGCGGGTAACTTCCAAGTGTAGTTGAATTCTTGTACTTTTGAGTAACTTTACTACTTTTCGCTCTTTACAAAATTGAAGTGTAAAGTTACTCTAAATTGTAGACTTTACTCCAACCTCTGACAAAAGGGGTGGGGCCATGCGTACAAGTGTAATGTATTACTAACAAAACATTGACAGTAAATCTAGCACCACACCTTGCCAACCCCTGGTTGTACAAGACCCTCCCATAGAAATGAATGGAAGTAGGGACTTAATGTAAAACCCCATAGGAAATAATGTTCAATTACATTATTTAAACTAGTTAAAATATAAATAAATATAGTTAATTATTTAAAATAATTTATAAAAAATTGTACATTTTCAATTTAATTACAAAAATATTTTAATAGCGTGTTTTGCATTAAAAATAATATAATGAAATATCGTATTAAAATATAATTAAAAGACGTTTAATAAATTATATGGATCCCTTTAAATGATTAATAATGCATACACATTATTTTTTACTTTAGATGGTAATTTATTTTTCAATTTAAACTTCAGGAAAATACATTTAATTGAATGCTTGTATTTGCATTATTTAAATATTTAATTCAAAATTAAGTTGATAGTTCTGCAGCATATGTTTTTACTTTAGTTCTATGTTTAAAATATATATATGAATTAATTTACATACATTTTTATCATCATCATTACAACTTTATTTGATTTTTTGAGGAAATCACACAAGTATACACAATACAAAAATATACAGAGAAATATAAAAAGGTCTAAAACACAGCCACTATAAACTGCGAAAGACAAATTAAATACACATTAACCAAAAACACCTAAACAGCGACAAAAAAGGCATATCAGAACTCTAAGGACAATATAAAAAAATCAATGCACATGCAGAATTCCAGATATGAAACGATCCATAAAAAAATAAATAGTGGGGGACTTTCTCAATTGCAAAAGCAAAAAGGCTGGTCTCACTTGGCTAAAGTTCAAAGGCAAAAGAAGCAGCCTGATATACTTGTGACCGAGGCTATTACATTTTGGGCATGTCATGACATTGTGAAAGGTGTCAGGAATGGAAACATCATTGCAAGAACATGCCTGTAAGTCTGATACTTTAGACCTAGACCCTCTAGGCGACAGCAGTTGGTAACAAAAATTAAATCTCAAAATAGGTTAACAGCCTGCAATGCAAGTTGGACATCTCCAGCGTCAAATAAGGCTCTGTCCTAGGAACAGATTTAACCATAAATTGCACATAGCATGCTTATGAAGTACTGCAGACTCTCACTTTGCTTTTTCCCTGATGAGAAAAACCTGTTTAATCCAAGAAATGTCCCTCCTCACAATGCACTCCAGTTCAGCAAAGAGCTCAGGGCAGCCCAGCCAGATCAAGGTTCGTCTTATATATGAGATCTATGGAATGCACGATATACAATCCAAAGCCAGGTAATCGCTACTTATAAGACTGTTATGGTTCAGGTTCTCCTTTAACCAAATCAACAGCCAAAGAAGCAAGGAGCATAGCCCAATAAAGTCAGAAATATAAACTCCAGCCTACCTTCCTCATGAACCATCTCGGAAGGTATACTGTAAGGAACTCTGAGAAGACCTTTCAGGCAAGAGTTTTCAATTACCTGTAATTGAGAAGATGACACAAAACCTCAGATTTCACACCTGTAGCAAGCCACCATAATACAGTTATCCATGAAAACTTCAAGCATTGCTTCCACATGTGTGCAGCCTATGTGCCTAAACAAGGTACTGACCCCACTGATTGCTGATTTTCACCTAATGGTATGTTTCTTAAGCGAGTGCTGCCAAGTATGTTTGGAATCCGCTGCGATTTCTAGATATGAAAAATGATTGACCCGAGGGATGGAGAGACCCCTTATCGAAAAGTTTCTAGAACTGGTATTTCTGGGGCCCACCACCATAACATGGCATTTGGCATGACTTGTGGTAAGATACCGCCCATCCATAAAAATTACAATAAGGTCTAGAAGGTGCTACAGGCCCTTGGCTGTGCGCAACATAAAGACATTGGCGTTCGCATATAAGAGAACAGGCAGACAACGACTGCACACTCGGTATACCCACCCCTTGGTCTAATAAAGCCAGTTCCAGACCATTAATATGAAGGGTAAAGAGAAAGTGGACGAGGATACACCCCTGGTGCACCCCTCTCCTCAAATTAAAGGGCTGTGTACATTCCCCGTTCACTCCATATATTACAGAAGCAGTTATGTCCTCATGGAGACTATGCAGAAGGAGACTGTGACCGGCTCAATCCCCATGGTCAGAAACATGGCTCAGAACTTAAATCCATTAACTCTATCAAAAGCCGAGCTGAGGTCCATAAAGGCCAAGTGAACCACCTCCTCCTTCGCCCTGGTATTAAAATCAACACATACAAGTTCAGTGTCTGGTCCATGGTGTGTTGCCCTGCCCTGAACCCATATTGTGTATCTGACAAAACATTCTTGTCTTTAACCCAATTCCTAAGGCGATCCAACAAGACCTTCTCTAGCACCTGAACCTCACTGGTCACTAGGGAAATCGGACAGTAACATGCAGTGTCAGCCCTGTTCCCCTTCTTGAAGATCGGATCAATGATTGGTTATTTTCAGCCGGAGGGAGCATTCCAATAATGCCTGCATTAAGATGCCGAGTCAATATAGGGATCCAGAGGTTAACCACAGACTTAAGCAAGTCCCCCAGAATACAATCAGGCCCTGGGCCTTGCCATCTGGGAGGGACATGATAGCTTTCTTAACTTCCTCCCACTAGAAACAAAAGCGAGTTGTCCCTTGCTCGTCAGGCAACAGGTCTTCACTAGACTCAAAATCATAGATAGCCCCGAAGTGATCTAACCAGGCTTGGGGGGTGATAATCAAGGCCTGGATGCTCACTTGGTCTGGGGAGAAGATGATGTCATTCACTACCCCCCAAAACTCTGCCCTGTCCCATAGAGCACAAGCCCCAAACAGCTTGTCCCATAACCCCCTTTTAACACCTTCCTTCCTAGGCATGCTCCATGATAGCTGTCCCTGGCCCTCCTCACTTCCTCCCGATTGCGGGGCTGCCTATGTAAAGAGGCAATGAGCGCTGTTTGGGCCTGAGAATAGGCATTGTCAAACCCTACTGGGCACTATCTTGGGAGCGACATTGGGAATAGTGAGAGCAAGCTTAATGTTCTCCGCAATATTGGCGAAAGCCTTCAAAATATTATCATAAAATATATGTATTTTTAGTTTACTAAACTTTAAACATTTTCTCTATACTTTTTCATAGGGAAACTCCGCAGCTGGCCATGAGATCTGGTCATGGTAAAGTATAGTGAAAATTGCAAATATTTATTTTGTAGTTCTACAAAACGTGCAACAAAACGCATTTTGTGAACAGGCCCCATCATCTTTACCTCCGAGATATTGCTCACATGAAGCAGATATTTCTAAAATACCCTCTGAATATTTAGAAATCAAACCCCGTTTGCATTGATTGTAAAGCCTAAAGTCTTGAATCGTATAGATTCCTCTAGAAACACACCTGTCTATTAAAAACGCAATGCACACTATCTCTATGTGTGGATGTTTCTTAAATGGAAATGGGTGCTCCCCAAGACCCTGTAGTGTGAACACACAATACACCTGCAGCTGAAAAGACGCACATCTTTTATTGCAAGAAATGTGGCCATGTGTGATTATTTTGCTGGGAGCAGCACTGCTCACCTTTACCATTGACTATTTTACACTCGGAAAGGACTGTGTTGGTAAAATGGCATCCCTCTGCTTCCATAATGGACAAAATCATTAATTGTTTGTGAATGCAATTTTGAATAGGGTCTGGTGAACGTTTAATGTCTTATTTCTTAAGACGTCTGCGTTTTTTGGATATACTTCGGCTCCCTTGTGTATCTGTTTATGTTAAGATGGGAAATACTAATAATATCACTAAGTGCTCCACGTTTGCCTTTAATCCGCAACACGGCACGTAGTTCGCCTTGTTGAACAATTTGTTCTTCGTGTACCACATAATTTACTGAATGCTACCTCATAATTCTCTCCCCAGGCTTCCTAAAGGACGCGTAATTCTGGGAATGATTCATTCCAAGTGGCATGAGACAACATCTTAAGAATAGGACAGTGCACATTTGTTTTCCCCTCCTATCTCCAACCCCAGCACCTTCGTGAGCTGTTCAGCAATTTACAATGCATCAGTAAATATGATGAAATGTGAGGACATTCATGCTCATGACTCGCCTGGCCCAGGCAGAGGGCGAGTGGCTCTCCACATAAGTCCGACTGATTCATAGCACCTTTGTAACGATGTTAACTCATCTCCCATTCCGTATCGGGGTTTGCTAAGTCACTGCGGGTCACTGCGGGACTGAGTTGAAGTCGTGACTGTGATGCCCCATCTGAAGTGGTACGGGAACACGCGACATTCCATCAATTGGTTCCACGAGGCCGCCGGTGGGAATGGTGGTCGCCGGCTTAGTGAGGATGCCGTGGCCTTTAATGCAACCAGGTCAAATATGTCCGTTTGCCTCCTGGTGCGTCATTAAGAGATGCCACAACAGGATATAGTTTGATCTTCAAATCCGTGGGCACTTGGGCCATTGCACTTGCTGCAGTAATGATTGCTACACCGCTGCCAGGTGCTGCTGACCAAGAGTACTTCCATGAAGGGCCATATCTCCTGCGGGTTGGCAGTTCTGGTGCCATCACTAGGGTGCAGCCGAGATGTCTCGTTTAGCGTCCAGCTCTGCGTCAACGGAGGTATGTAATTAAGGCAAACGACAGTGAAGTGACTTGAGTCAGAACCCCCTCTCAGTGGCGTATCAAAGGCGCCCTAGTGCAAGAAAGAAAATAAATGGGCCCTCACTCATCATTGGTTGGCTAGTAAATTAACGTAATAGGCAGGGTTCTGTAGCAGTGCTTAATTTGTGCTTGATGTTTCCGGTGCTGAGCACCGGCACTTATTTTTGCGGGCTGGGGCTTATTCTTCTGCCTCAAGCATTTGCTGTGAGCAAAAGACACATATAGGAAAGGCGGAGGAAAGGAAAAACGAAAAAGTTCCACAAAAGGAGAAAGTAGAAAGCTGCTAGAGTGAGCTGAAGAGCAGGGGGTGTTTATTATGGACTGAAGAGGCCCGAGATGGCTTCAGGATTACGCTGTTTCAGTATTCCTTGTTCCCGCATTTAATTGCAGCAGCCGCGTGTTTAAGAGAAGGGCTTTGGGCATCGGCACGTCTTTATTTACAAATTAAGCACTTACTAGACTGCGCCTACTGCACCATTGATAGCGGCGACGCTGCCTCTTTCGCCCCACAGAAAGCGCTAACACGGCCAGTGAAGTGTGTGTCATCGCCTGTAATTACATTCTGGGGTAGGGGGTGGTGGCAGGGCTCGTTCACCACCATGCTTGGAGGAAGGTGTGAGAAAAACGCTCGTGTTGCTCAGAAAACGTGGTAATCAGAGGCCGCGATTACACGTGGACTACGGTGCTCCCTGATGCCTGAACAAAACAGCTTTAATGCAGAGGAAAAAAGCTTACAATATGTCAGACAGCTCTCGGAGTGCTGGACAGCTCCCTCTAACGATGCTCATTTCAATTGCATGGGTTCCCTCATCTGAAATAACCGATACTTTACTAAGGGGTCTAAGAAGGATGACAGGCGGAGCTGAAGCAGCAGGGGCCAGTGCTTAATTTTTACTTGTTGTTTCCGGTGATGAGCACCGGCACTTATTTTTGAGGACCGGGGCTTATTTACTGCCTCAAGCATTTTCACGAAAAAGCGTCATAAAGGGAGAAAGTAGAGAGGTGCAAGAGTGAGCTGAAGGGACAGGAAGTTTAAATGGACTGAAGAGGCCCGAGATGGCTTCAGGATTACGCCGCCTCAGTATTCTGTGCTCGAACTTTTAATTACAGCAGACGCATATTTAAGAGGAGGACTTTGGGCACCGGTACGTTTTTATTGACAAATTAAGCGCTGCAAGGGGTGCCCTGATATAATACAGAAAAATAAAGAAGCGAAGAGTGTCGAAGAGCAACGTGAAAAGAGGATTATTGCGTGAAACACTTAAAGGTGAAATGGGTGGAAAACAAAGGAAAGGGGAGTCAGAAGGTGGCCAGCCCGATGCTGCCAAGAGACAGAGCCAACATATTGTGGACAACTACTATCTGGAAAACCCGCCATAAAAGTATTTCGCCATCCATCGGGGACAGGGCCCACGCGGTCGAGACAGCGCTCTTCTGACAGAGCGGCTCCCAGTGTCAGTGAGAGGGGGAGGTACTGAAAACAGCTCACGACTTTACACCGTTTGCAAGTAGCAGTCTAAAACATCTCGTTCGATGCAAACATGGAGCGGAGCCTAAAAGTCACTGCCCCCTGCTGGTGTTGGCGCTCAGGTGCAGTCTCTAGCTCTGGATATTTGCTTTGGTACCGAGGCAGCCCTGGCATCTTAGGCTTCCAGGAATTCCCCCGCTGCTCTGCCAAGCTGACACCGCGTCTTTGAAGGGATCGCTTGCAGGCCGTAGTCCACTTTTAATTACCTGGCAGGTGTTACACGCAGATTAGTTTGGGGGCCACTGCGAAGCAGTACGGTCCTACAGCAGAAAAGGGAATGGCGATTCTCCGAATGTTAGGGGTAGAACGTCAATATTCCATTAAAGACAAGGCTAACATTAAGCATTAACCTTTTAATTTGCACTCCCACATCACCCTTTATAGAAATTACAAACGATGAAACAAGAATCAAGAATTAGAACTCCTTAATCCATAAATATTCCCTCACAGAACACTCTTCCTCTTTTAAATGGTTCAAAACTCTTTAACTTTTATCTATCCTAATCTTCTTTTTCTTCAAACTGACACTGTCAAATCCTCTTCTCCTGTATGCTTTTTTCATTGAGCATCTAAGAATAATAAACAAGTAAAATGTATTATTTCCATATTCATAACTATGTATCCACTGAGAATGTATGAAATTATTGTGACAGGAGAATCAAAATGTACCAACATCAATTTTCCTCCCCACCCTTTCCTTTTCTTTATTTATAATTTCAAGGGAAATGGTGGATAGGATATTGTTAGCCTCAGAGTATTTAATGAAATCTGCTCATAACATTTGGAGAACCACCACTTGATTACAAGACCAGAGGCTGTCATTATGCATGTTGAAAGCCCTTCAGTACCATATTTGTCATATGCTTAATTGGTCTAAAGTAATACTTTGTATAAGTACTCACATTTGACCAATCTGCTGCTTTGATAAACTCTTCCAATCTTCAACCAGACAAAAAAGCTTTACTAGCAATAGCACCCCCTATCAAATGTGCTTTAAATTTATACACATCTATGCCTGCTTGTTCCATTACCCATTTAATCCATCTGGCTATCGTACCAGTACTGACTGCATCATATGGTTTGACATAAGATATCAACAACCGATTTTCTCCATCCATTCTGTATTGTGTAAATCTGTTCTCGTATGTTGACAAACATCCCACCTCACATGACTTCTTACATGCTTGAAAACATGGATAAAATATTCGCTCAGACATTATTTTTTCTCTTTTCCAAATTAAAAAAACAAACTTGTCTGGGCCATAAACTCGGGTACTTACCTCCAAAGCTTCTATATCCGACACTCTTTGACAAGCTATCAAACATGTCAGTTTTGCTAACTTAGCTGAAAATGTCTTCAAATCTAAATATTTATTTACTGGCTAAGACTCAAACTCAGCCCCATATTCACATCCCATATAAACATAATGCATAGCTCTAGGAGGCCTTTTGAACCTCATACTCCTTAAAACTCCACACACCACAGTATGTCATCCTACTGATCTTCCATCAACCTGAATATGTCCAGCTGAAATTGTTGACCCATAGCAATTCATTGTTCTGTAACTGAAACCTTTTTCAAACTGTTCTACAAGAAAATCAACTACCTCTTCAATAGGAGCCTCCACAGGATCCAACTCCTCTCCATGCACCAACAAACCCATATTTTCCATATTCCCTTATACCTTCATCTAGTTCCTGGTGCCTAGGACTCCTTGAGAAGTTCAACAGCCATGTTTGAAAGTCCCTTGAAACATTCAGATCTCCTGACACCTTCCGAAGAAGAAGGTTCAATACTTTGTTCTGTACCAAAGGATGTTTATCTCCTTCTGCATATCTTAGTAAACCGTGCTGGAATCGTAAGAGGTATGTCGCAAGCTAATTCCATCACTGTCAGAAACCACATTTGAGACACCCAAAATTATATTCACCAATACTAACTGATACCTCTCTGTCCTCACCTTCAGAAGAAGCCCCCATGACTCCTTTGTTCTTTTGAAATATACTTGATTCAGCTTCCAATCATTGAAATCTTGAAGGTTCCTTGAATTCCAATATAGCCTTAGAGCCCTCCGTAGTGGGCTATACCGGCTGTTAAAGGCCCGCTCCAGCATGAAAGGCCCAAGCTGAAGGCGAGGGCCTTTAACAAGGGAGTGGGACTTTAATTGCTGGTATAGCCCAGCTACAAAGGGCTATAGGGCTATTAGAACATTCTGCCGCTAGATGGGGCTCCGTGAGACCTTTGTTCGCAGCAGTTGCTGTAAACAAAGAACATTGGATTGTTGACTTTCAGGGCTTTTACCAGCCAATAAAAGCACAGAGCACTCCATTGTCTTCAATGGAGCTCCCAATATTTCAGTGCTCTAATCTACTATTGTATTCAACTGTCCTGGTAAGCATTCTACTTTTACAGTTATCTTGTGCTCCTTACAATAATACCATTATTATTTCTGTAATTCTGACAAACCACAGGATCTGGTCCCTTCTATTTGATTGGTATATGCCACCTCTGACATATTGTCCATCCTCATCAACACTGTCTTACCTTTCAAAATCTCGCTGAAGCTTTTCAAAGCTGATAATCCTGCTGTCAACTCTAAGCAATGTATATGTTGTATCCACTTCTTCTCTAACCAGAGTCCACCTGTCTGTTGTTCTCCTAATTGAGCCCCCCAACCTTTCAAACTGGAATCTGTATCCGAAACAAAGTCCGCTACACATCCAAAAATGGTCCAACCATTCCATGCCTCCATATTGTTCAACCACCAATTTAGTTCCTTCTTTGCTTCCTGATTCAGCACTATTCTGTTGCCATACCATTTGATCTTGTCTCAGAGCTTCTTCTTTTACTGTCAGCAATACATGAAAATGCAAGGGTCCTGGAGAAACTAGCCTGGACTGAAGATGATAACAATCCTATCATTGGAGCTAAATCCTTCAATGTTAACATGTTTTTTCCCGATCATCCTCACTTTCTTCTGTGGTAACTGTAACACAGCTTTGATAGTGTCTCTCTGGAAACATAAAAACTCCATCTTTTGTGAAGGTGATAAGATTGACTTCTCATTTATCAAGAATCCCAAATTCTCCAAAAGGCTCTTTACCAATATCAATTGACTCCTCAGTTCCTCTAAATCCTGAGACATTACCAATATGACATCTAGGTATACTACTAACTAAACCCTCTATCTCTTAAATAAGCCATCACCCTCGTGAAACACCATGGTGTGGAAGAAAGATCACAAGGTTGGCATTGAAACTGAGACAACTTTTTCCGCAATTTGAACTGCAAGTACATCTGACTTTGGTTCTCCATTGGAACTGTGAAATAAGCATCCTTCAGGTCCAACTTCACTAACCAGTCGTTACTTAACAACATGTCTCTTAACAGATGGATTCCTTCTAGCTTGAAAGGCCTGTTAACTAAGTACTTGTTTAATTCCATTAGATTTATACTGGCCTCCATTCTTTTTCTTTTCTGCCCAAAAAGAGTACTCACATATTTTTTGACATTTTCCTCTGAAGACTGTACTGCACATTTTTGTAACATGGGCTGTATTTCAGAATCCACTACCAGCGTTTGCTCTCCTATCAAATTTAACTCTCTTGGTTCCCTTTTCTGTTCTGGTAACTCTGCAAACTCAATTTTGAAGTCCTGTATTGTTTCTAGAACCCAGTGATCCTGAGTTTTTTTTCCTGTGCTTTCACATAGTGTCTTAGTTGACCCCTACTTTTCCTTGGGAGAAAACAAAAGTAGTCACCGTTCTCACTCTGTGAGCCAGAATAGTTTTGGCCTCATCCATATACAACTCTTCCTCTTCTTTTCTGCTTTGATTTGGGTACAAACTCATAGAGGCTTGGAAGCTCCTCCATAGCCTCTGTTTTGATAATTGTTTTGGGCCTCTTTATCCTTTGGCCAGCTGAAAGCCCCCTTTTGTTAGCCCTCTCAAAAACATCTTCTCCAAATACCTGTGCCATATCCGAATCTGTAAATGTAGAAACATATTTGCCTAAGCTTTTAAATAACCCATATCCAAAGGGCAACCCTTTTGCATTTTCACTAGGTTCTTTTTCAGCAATAACACCCAATTTTGGGCTATTTGTCATTAAAATGACCTTTCTTCTCTCAGCCGTAATACCTGCATTTCCTAACAATACCACTGATCGTTGACTCCATCCACTCAATAATTTCAAATACACTGAGGACTCATTCATATGAGCCTCTTCTGCCATGTTCAATATCCATGCCAATAAACCCAAAGCATCTAATACCTTGTCTTGGCACCTTTTTAAATACCTCTCAGAAATCTTGCAGGGTCCCTACCCATCCTGAGTAAAAAAAAAACTATCATCTATGGGTCCAAATTCGGGTTCCACCAAATTTTCTCATCAATTATTGGTGTTGAGCACTCAACCTTTAAAACCTTTCTTTCTTCCATCTGCAAGGGTTTCCGTGTTCATTCTTTAATAAATGTGCTAACATGATCCACAGGACACCAATCACCACTTCTTGGGTGTCTAAATTCATAAAGAGAAAACATCTCCTCTGCCAAGGGCTTCCTAATAACCTCCTTAGAGATTGATCCCACACTATTATCTCACTCTGCACTGAACTGGTAATCTTGCTGCAAATCCATAGCATAATCATCAATTTGTTTATTAGTATCAGTACATAACCCTATTCTATTTATTAGAAGTCATCATCCTTGTCATGTGTCACTTATGACACCTTATACTTGCGTATCACTTCAGACACTCTTATTTTTGATGGAGTTAAATCCATCCTTTCCAGTCTTGGACATGGCCACCCTCTAAAAATGTTTAGTCTTTTCCAACCTCTTTCCTCCTTTATCACCTCTTATTTCTTCTTCCTCAGACATTGAATATAATTAATCACCAGATCCCAAATGTTCTTTTTTTGCACTAGCAAGCTGTCTATTTTTTCTTTAACTTGTGCCTTTATTTCATGTTGTATTAATCTCCTAATCACACCCTTACTTATGTTTCTCCCTGATACTTCTACACTATTTATTCAGAATCCAGTACTAGTAGAAAAAACTACTAAAATCTAAAACTCCTGGTTTAATTAATTTAAAACCTGGCAATTATGCAAATAATCTATCCCAAACTTAAATATGTCAATCTCCTTATGAAACACTCACTTTAATGGTAATGGTTGCTGTTTAACAGTGTATTTTAGAGTGCTAAAACTTTTTCAATTGTTTTTAATCAAATGGGCGCCAAGTCACAAAAGAGTTTGTGCAATTAACATATGCACCTGAGCTTCCTGTTTTGTTCTGCATCAAAACTGCTGCGTGCACTGTCATCACGCTGATTCTTGAGGCTGCGGCTTGAGCAAAGCCACTCAAATTGGCATTATCGGGCAAATTGGCTGGGATCAACTTTTTTTTACAAAAATCTAAAATTCAATCACTTGCTGCATCTAAAGGTATGATGTCTCATGTGCATAAACATAAAACATACAATTTCTTAATAATTAAGATATTGCCTAGCAAACATGTGTTGCTTCTAAAAATGAAAAGCGTAAAGCAATTATACAGCGCAATACCTTTAAACAAAAATTCTCTAAACTCAACACCTCACACATAGTACTTATCTTTCTCAGGGGCAACATTTAAAATAGGAAGAGTGTTTTATGAGGGGAATATTTATGGACTAAGGCGTTCTAATTCTAGATTGTTGTTTTATTGTTTGTAAGTTCTTTAAAGGTGCTGTCGGAGTGGCAATTAAAAGGTTAATGTTCTGGGATTGCAAGACTGAGCTTCAATGTTACCCCAGGGCGTATCTTTCATTAGTGCGGCAGGTGAAGTGGTACGATCCATAGGAGCATTCTGAACCTAGATTATTGCTGTATAATTTAAAGAGCAGCCATGGGGCCTAATCCTTCATTGTACAGTGTTAGACCCAACGGTGGTGCCTCCCTGAGGGCAAAAGATAAGCCCCCCTCACTGATAGTGAGGGGAAACATGTAAAATAAAGTTGTAATAAAACAAATTTATTACCGTTTCATTTTTCATTCTGGCAGCAGCCAAACCTGAGAGGATGGGGCCATCAGCAGGGATGAGCAGTGGGCACAGTGCACTTCATTTTAAAGTGCGCATGTCACTTTGACGGGCTGTCTTGGGAAAGCCAGCCTGATGTGCGCACTTTAAACACTCCAACCCAAGCTGCCTTAGACAGCTGGGTGGAGAACAAGCACAGGCCTCCAGGGCTTGAAGGAGCATTGGGCCAGGGCGCTCCGGCCAATCCCAGCACTGCTTTCATGGTGCATGAGCAGCATGAGAGCAGCGTCCAGGTTGGTAGAGAGGAGTTGGATGAGGTGAAGAGGAGCAGTGGTAGGTAAATCTTTGTTTATTTCGATAATACATTCATTCATTTATTCAATATCCTTATACAGAAGCAATTAGCAACTATAAACGTAATACACTATACAAAACAGTGAATGGTAACAATAAAAAGCTCATCCAATTTTAAAAATACATAACATAAGAGATACATGTAAATATGAACCTTTTCTAATATAACTTGGAAGCCACTGTCAAGAGAGTAAAAAAAAAAAAAAAACATGACCACCACTGATTAACACACACTGCTAAAACCTCAGAAGCATGACCATTCCGAGAAGGAACTGCTGAAGTGTAAAAACACTGATAGCCATCTATAGAGAAAGAAGACACGTCCCAGGTCTCATGGAACATAATGATATCATATTCCTTTATCAATGATAACCAATCAGGGAGAGAATAACCCAGCTATATTCCAGCTTAATATTTTTAGCAGTTGACCCCAAGATGTTTGCAGGGTACCAGAATAGGGGGAGCACTAGGTGACGGAGAAGATGAACTTGCCTGAATATCGTCGGTTGGGACATACTCTAGATTATTCAGGGCATCAAACTTATTATCACAAGGGAACAGGGACAGAGGATCAGCAATCGTAGGCATACGTGGGTGCAGAAAACACAGGGATGATGGTCTATAAAAGTAGCCAACTGGAATAAAAATACTGGAGAAATAAAAGCCACTCGGCTCCTTCATACCCAGTATTCTGCACACTAAGGCCCAAATTAATACTTTTTTAGCGCCATATTTGCATAATTTTTTGACGCAAAAACAGCGCAAACTTACGAAACACAATTGTATTTTGCAAGTTTGCACAGATTTTGCGTCAAAAAACGGCGCTAATGCGACACTAAAAAAGTATAAATATGGGCCTAAATGAGGGTTACAAAAAATAGTAACTATATACAGGTACACTGTTCCAAAATCAGAGAAAAGAAAATAATGACAGGGAAGACCTGTAATCTCAGGAGTGAGAGCCCTCAAGCATCACTCTGGATGGCTAGCATCATCATCGGGAATCGCTCCTCACTAGGCCGGCACTGCAATGCCTAGTGGGCACCCCGGAATGGGGGCTCTCAGCCGAATTCTGAGATAGTGACTATAAAATTCAATAGTGCAGAACAAAGGTGCTATAAGTCACCATCAAAGACAAAAAAGAGGAAAAAGGGATTTAAAATTGGTTATTCATCCATAAACTTCATCATTTAATCGGTCAAATGTAACAAGGATGAAGACCAAGGTTAAAAACAATTTTGAAAGTAAGATTGAGGGTTATGCTCATACGCCTTTCAAAAATAAATAAATGTATTAGAGAGTCCTAAAAATTATAAGGCACCTCTATGATATGGTCGACATGTTTCGCGTCTATTGGTTCATACAGATCCACTGACGCTTCATCAGGACCCACGTAACTATGTAAACAGACCTCTTTAGAAATATATGGAAACCGGTCACTTACTTAAGTTGACTGGTAATACAGGTACCCTGAAAAACACATAAAAAACGCCAAAAAACCATAAAACAAATTGCACTGTTATCATATATCACAAAAGTTCTGACAAGAAATGGCGCAGCCAAACTTTGGTCAATAACAATGAAAGGGACATCACACAAAGAAGATGCTTACCACCCCCTACTCGAGAACAGATTCCATGGGAGATGCGTCTCTAGGACTCATGGTGACACTATTTGTGAATATAGGTAAAAATAAAGAGAAGAAATGATTCCATAGTATGACCTAAAGAAAAAATGAATGACAGATAACTATCCAAAAAGTTTGGAAAATGCCTTAGTAATGTTATAAAATGTCTAGGGTTGTTAAAAATGGCTACAGAGTGCCGCGAATAACATTATTGGTGATCAAAGATAGATATTTACCCAAACATGTAGTCAACAAAATGTAAATGCGATCGCATATCAAGGAGAAACACAATGTGTACTATTCAACGTGCCCCCAGAGAAGATTATAAGCAAGAAGGCACGTTATAAGACAGTAAAAACCGAGTGCGGAAGGATAGGCAAATAATGCTGGCTAATAAACTCGTGGCTCTAATTCTAGAGAATGTTCACGCACTCGCCATGCCGCCGAAATGGTGTCAAAGTGAAAAGAAAAGAAACAAACCAAGTAGACAGAAGGGTCCCGTCGTTCTCACTTGAACGTCAAGGACCAGTACTTCCATATTTCATCACTGGTCCTATATTCGGACCTACCCTCGGAGACTGCCTCCCGATACCAACCGGGTCGGGAGCTCTCCGAGCTCTTAAATAGACGCTGTTCGACTCAGCGCGTCTCTTGGCAGCACGTCTCTTGTGGGCAAAATAGAGAAAGGACTGAAGGCGTCCAAAGGAAAGTAGAGGTAGAAGAAGGACTGCAAGTGCAGGGGCACTTGTAGTTCGAGACCTTGCCGATGTGATAGCAGAGGCCAAGTCCACAATGAATAATTATAGTAATATCGAGTATATCGAGGAGTACATCAATTCTCAATGTTCTTCAAGCTCGTGGGACCCGAGTCGTATATTAATCTTAGTAATAAAGCATGTTTTGTGGTACAGACGCCCTGAACATAACACGGAAAGAATACTGATTATGATGACGGGCCAAGGGAAAAATCAACAAACTGTGTTACTCAGGCTCGTGGTGGACCAGAGTTAAGAAAGTTATTTAGTCAAAAAAAAAAAAAATTTTGTTTCTTATTATATTAATCTAGTCAAGAGAAAGGAGCAGGAAAATAGCCCTGAGTGTAACACGTCACATACTAGATCTGCCACATTGGAGTCAGGAATAAAGAATACAACAGTTAGGGGCAGGGACTCAAGGGGAAAGAGAGGTCCAAGGGATGTCATCATTAAGACCTCTTAAATGGGTCCCCAATTTAAACACCCACTTTTGTTCAATCCTGAAGAGAGCCCTGGAATCATTGGGGCGAATAAATGGTGCTTCAATTACCACCCACCATAAGTCATCTGGAGAATGATGAACCTCCAAGAAATGTACACTCAGCTTGGTAGTGAGCTTTTTGCACCTAATGTTGCTTCTGTGTTCATTAATACGGGTCTTGACCGATCTAGATGTCATGCCAATGTATCGTAGATCACAAGGACACGTGATCATGTAGATGCAGTTTTTTGTATTGCAGTTGGTATGTTTTTTGAGATACCAAGGCCCAATGGAGTCAAAATCAAGTTGTTTCAGATGTCTAGTAAGGCCACAAACATTACAATTGCCACAAGGGCGATGTCCCACAACGGGTGGGAGGTCCCATAGAGTTGTTTGATTGGGGAGGTTATGTGAAATACGTGAACGTGTGTGTACCACTAAGTCTCTTATATTGGCAGTTCGCTTGAAAGCAAAGAGAGGCTTTGGTAAATCGTGGCCTCCACTAGTAAGGATGGACCATCGCTTATTAATCAGCTTCTTAATAGAGTTTGACAATGGTGTGTAAGTTGAGACACACGTCAACCTAGCCTGAGGACGATGTTCTCTAGGCGCCAGTAGTGCTTCTCTATTGTTATTCCTGGCTCTTTTTCATGCTTGGTTGACGATCTTTGATGGATAATTACGATCGCATAGTTTGAACTGAAGAGTTTCAGATTGTTGGTCAAATTCAGTGAGTGAACTACAATTCCGTCTTAATCGTTGAAATTGCCCAAAGGGTAGGTTGTCCCGCAAGGCCTTAGAGTGATGGCTCTGGTAGAGTAACAACGAGTTACGATCCGTGGGTTTGTGGTACACACTAGTCTGCAATTTCCCATTATTGATTGAGATCATCAGGTCTAAGAACGGTAATTGATGATCAGACACAGTGGCTGTGAATTTCAAAAAAGGATCAAGGGTATTGATTCAGATTACAAACTCATCTGCCTTCATCATGGGTCCTTGCCAAAGGATCAAAATATCATCTATATAGCGGCGCCATAGCCTAATGGAGTTGAAGAATGGATTAGTTGGCAAAGAAATATGTTTCTTCTCAAAGTCGTACATGTGAAGACATGCTAAACTGGGAGCAAATGTGCTCCCCATTGAGGTACCTTGAATTTGGTGGTAAAATTGGTCCTCGAAAAGAAAAAAGTTCTCAGTTAAGGCTAACCTGGCACACTGTAGGATGAAAGCTACAGGGGAGGATAGGGTTGGTGATACTTCATATAAGGCAGTCTCTATCACTTGTAAGGTGGCTTCTTGAGGAATATTGGTATAGAGAGCCTCTACATCAAGCGTGATAATCGCTTGTGTACTATCGCATTCATTGATGGTTTTGATCAAGTTCAGAACCTCCTTAGTGTCTTTCAAGTAAGTAGAGGAATTTCTTACTAGAGGTTGTAAAAAATGATCGCAAAAAATGGAAAGTGGTTCCAAAATTGAACCCAATCCTGATACTATAGGGCGTCCAGGGGGAGGGTTCCTTTGTTTATGAATTTTTGGTAAACAATAGAAATAAGGTGTCTGTGGGTTCTGTGTATCCAAAAATTCTGCTTCCCTGGGAGAAATCCACAAGTTATTCTTGGCTTCTTCTATCATAGTTCTAATTTGTGTCTGTAGTCTCACTGTGGGGTCGCGATTGATTTTCGCATAGTAGGTAGAATCACTCAGAAGGCGCAGACATTCGCTTCTGTAGTCAGCAGTATTCATAACAACGATAGCTCCTCCCTTGTCAGCTGGTTTTATTGTTATCTCCGGATCGGATGCTAACGAGGTCAAAGCCATCCTTTCTTTGGTCGGGATGTTGATAAAAGATTTTTTAGGATGAAGGTTGTTAATGTCAGATAACACTGCTTTCTCAAAAGTTAAGACTTCATTGGGCATCACTGCAGGAGAGGGGACAAAGGTCGAAGGTTTTTTAAGACCTGAATCAAGGACTTGAGGTTCCTCTGTTTTGTCTCTGAAGAAAAATTTCAGACGGATCTTGCGGAAGAATTGTGCCAATTCAATGTGTAAGCGAAAGGAATCGTCTTGAGGGGTTGGGACAAAACCTAACCCTTTATTTAGTACAGAAGTTTCATCCTCTGAGAGTTGTTTAGATGAAAGATTGACAACTAAGTCTTCAGTGGTTTTTTTTTTGACTGGCTTCTGGTAATCATCTGTGGTTCGTCTCTGGAACATTGGACGCGCCTGCCTCTTCCTCTCCTTCTGCCTCTGCCTCTGCCCTGGCCTCGGCCTAAAAAAGGGGCAAAAGGCATCATTGGTCGTGGTTGGAAGAAGGGAAAGGGTGCTTGCCACGGCATTGCTTGGTGTACCGGGTACGGAGGATAGTTGTAAAAAGGTTGTTGTGGTAAATTCTCGTCTGTACTCCATCCATCTGATGAGGAACCACTGCTGTAATTACGAGATTTTCTGAGTGGTACAGGAGCCTCATCGGATGACTGGGATCGGTTATCCCCTTCAAAATCATTTTTAATATAGGGGTAGATTTTTTCACGGCTGAATCTCGTGATGTCTTTTTGAAGTTTGGAGACCTTTTGCTGAGTTAAAAATTCTTTAGTTTCATTCAACTCAGCCGTAATTTCAGCGATACGGCATTTAAATGCAGTTATGGAAATGGTGGTTTTCAAAGTATTCTCAATGGTATTAATCTGGATAGTGATTGTGTCTGCCAGCCTTTTGGAAGTGTTAATAATCAATACTAACCAATCTCTCGTACACTTCCAGGCTATTTGAGCCCAGTCTTTTCTAAAGGCTAGATCTTGCAGGAAAATGTGTGGTATGTTAGACACAAGGAGACCATTTGGGGCGATGTTGGCACGGAGATATTCGGTCATAATAGTTCCGTGCATTATGGTTTTGATCAGTTCTCGTTTCAAGGTGGATAGTTTGTCCCATTCAGTTTTAAGACTGCCCGACGGGGCAGAGCCATCATTATCTAATATAGAAGGTGTTTGTAAAATGGCTGTTACCATTTCATCATCATAACTCAGACCCTGAAAATTATCCATAATGCGGGTCTCTTAACCACTGTTCCGGGAGGATGTGAAAACTGAGAGGTAACAGTCAAGGAAGTCCCACAGCTAAGCTGCTGTACATAAAATGTTAACACAAAAAGGAGGGACTGGGAGTGTTACTGGTCCAGTGTACAATCTCCCTATAATAGTAACTATATACAGGTACACTGTTCCAAAATCAGAGAAAAGAAAATAATGACAGGGAAGACCTGTAATCTCAGGAGCGAGAGCCCTCAAGCATCACTCTGGATGGCTAGCATCATCATCGGGAATCGCTCCTCACTAGGCCGGCACTGCAATGCCTAGTGGGCACCCCGGAATGGGGGCTCTCAGCCGAATTCTGAGATAGTGACTAAAAAATTCAATAGTGCAGAACAAAGGTGCTATAAGTCACCATCAAAGACAAAAAAGAGGAAAAGGGATTTAAAATTGGTTATTCATCCATAAACTTCATCATTTAATCGGTCAAATGTAACAAGGATGAAGACCAAGGTTAAAAACAATTTTGAAAGTAAGATTGAGGGTTATGCTCATACGCCTTTCAAAAATAAATAAATGTATTAGAGAGTCCTAAAAATTATAAGGCACCTCTATGATATGGTCGACATGTTTCGCGTCTATTGGTCCATACAGATCCACTGACGCTTCATCAGGACCCACGTAACTATGTAAACAGACCTCTTTAGAAATATATGGAAACCGGTCACTTACTTAAGTTGACTGGTAATACAGGTACCCTGAAAAACACATAAAAAACACCAAAAAAACATAAAACAAATTGTACTGTTATCATATATCACAAACGTTCTGACAAGAAATGGCGCAGCCAAACTTTGGTCAATAACAATGAAAGGGACATCACACCAAGAAGATGCTTACCACCCCCTACTCGAGAACAGGTTCCATGGGAGATGCGTCTCTAGGACTCATGGTGACACTATTTGTGAATAAAGGTAAAAATAAAGAGAAGAAATGATTCCATAGTATGACCTAAAGAAAAAATGAATGACAGATAACTATCCAAAAAGTTTGGAAAATGCCTTAGTAATGTTATAAAATGTCTAGGGTTGTTAAAAATGGCTACAGAGTGCCGCGAATAGCATTATTGGTGATCAAAGATAGATTTTTACCCAAACATGTAGTCAACAAAATGTAAATGCGATCGCATATCAAGGAGAAACACAATGTGTACTATTCAACGTGCCCCCAGAGAAGATTATAAGCAAGAAGGCATGTTATAAGACAGTAAAAACAGAGTGCGGAAGGATCGGCAAATAATGCTGGCTAATAAACTCGTGGCTCTAATTCTAGAGAATGTTCACGCACTCGCCATGCCGCCGAAATGGTGTCAAAGTGAAAAGAAAAGAAACAAACCAAGTATACAGAAGGGTCCCGTCGTTCTCACTTGAACGTCAATGACCAGTACTTACATATTTCATCACTGGTCCTATATTCGGACCTACCCTCGGAGACTGCCTCCCGATACCAACCGGGTCGGGAGCTCTCCGAGCTCTTAAATAGACGCTGCTCGACTCAGCGCGTCTCTTGGCAGCGCGTCTCTTGTGGGCAAAATAGAAAAAGGACTGAAGGCGTCCAAAGGAAAGTAGAGGTAGAAGAAGGACTGCAAGTGCAGGGGCAAAAAATAACCACAATACTGTCCCTCTCACAGCTCTTCACAGAATGCCCCACCCCATTTACCCTCCATGCCATTATAATCTAATTGTGGTTATTCAAATTACAATAGTTATTTTGGCTGAGCCAATGGATGATTTTATTTCGAAGTTGATCCCAGGATTCACTTTGTTCTGCCTTCAGGGGCTCATCACAACCACAACATAGCGAGGTGCAGCAGGAGGCAGGGTCAAAATGTCCCTATTCGGGGAGGAATTGTGCGCAGATGCATTAGTTCTCCGATGGGAGTGCCTTGATAGTAGAGCTGCACCCACAATTTTAGAAACTGTAAGACTGGCAACATTTGGTCTTTGGGGGCTAGTTGGGTCAGTTCCAGTGGAAGATGAAGATGCCCTATCTAATCAATCCGGTCTGAAATGACATTATCACTCGCCAGCTTATTCCCAAAGCTGGTTTGGTTGTCAGTGTTCAAACAAATAGGTTGTGGACCATGACAGTTGTCACTAGACTGAGCTACAATAAGTATATTAGTTAACTTTTTCCACGCTGTCAAGTCTAACAGTGGCTGCAGTTTCTCATCCATAACCAAACAAAATTGTGCCAGCAAATCATCATGTCTTGCAGGGGGCCTTCAAAGGAGGATCCTGGGACAAAACTGTTTGAGGCTTCATTGAAGCCATCGCTTCAGGTCGTGCCTATGACCAGAGCGGTTTCAAATTTGACTGGAGTGTTGAATGTTGGCTGCTAGGGCCAGTTGATTTATTAGTGTTATTAGGGAGACAGCTTTTTTCAGCAATTTTCTTCCTTTTAATAACTGTGCCAGTCGTACCCTCAGCAGGAGAGTGTGATGGAAAAATACAAAATGATTCCAGCTCAGGTATAGTATCCATAGTCAGATTTGCCCTATCAAGCCCACAAGTGGATGAACGTGGTTGTGTAGAACCTGCACCCATTGCCGCAGCCAGACAAAGTCTGGAAATCCACTGGGCTGGCTATTAGGCTGGGGGACTCTTCAGCCCTAAGGCCATTGCCCAATGAGAGTCTTCATTCCACAAGAGCGATTTCTGTAGAAATTATCCCTACTGCTCTCTCGAGCATAATCTCTGTAGTGTTTTTTGAACGATCCGCTGTGTCTGAGAACGGGGGCATGATGGAACCCACAGATTTCCTTTTTCCCATGGTGGCAATAATCAACAAGCATTTACAATGCAACTGGTCTAGTGTTTGCTCATGTTAGAGCTGATCGCGTTGTAAACTCCTAACTCGACTTTTCACCTATCGGGCAAAAGTGCATTTTTGTACATAACCCAAAAAAGTGAAATTAACTATTTAAAGCGCTCGACTTCTGCCAAGCGAGATCGCGCTCGTAAATTAGAGAAAAAGAAGTCCACAAGCCCGATGGAAAACAGCGAGCCTTGCATGTTTTCTGTACTTGGTCGCTGCGCTCGAGGAGGGCTAGCCACCGGAAAAGGCATGACCTATGTGTGCCTTCGACTAATGAAAGCAAGCAGATTTTATTAGGCAAGCCCACGAACCAATAAAAAACACTGATGTGAAGTTGACAGGGCTCCGAGCCCTTTTCTAAATACTAAAGCGTTTCGCTGCGATAGCATGCACGAGGGCATGCAACGCAGGCTCGACCCTAAAAATGGAGCCAATTGTATGCTCACCAGCAATAAACTACCCCAGCACACAACCAGATCAGGGGTCAAAGAGAACAGGCCCGGCCTTGTTCGGTCACGGACAGGTGCAGACGGGCCTGCTCTTTGCCTGGTCTTCTCCTGGGCAAGCGCCCGGGCGCATCCCGTGCATTTCCCACACAGCGGGAATGCCGCACTGATTAAGTAGCCAAAAGCATCTCTAGGCTCGAGTTGCAGGGCGGGATGGGGGGTCCTGCTCCAAAGCAATCTGGTGCCTGTAGTCCTTGTTGGCAAAGCTGTATGGTATAACAACTCTCCACGTGCAGCAGGAATGCCACACTGATTAAGTAGCCAAAAGCACCTTCAGGTGCGTGTTGCAGGGTGGGGTGGGTGTACTGCCCCAAATCAAATTTTATTTAACTCCTGTGAGAACCTCACAGTACCTTTAGCCTCAATTCCAGAGCTCTCAATCACGGTCCATTATACACTAAATGGACCACGATTGAGAGCTTTGGCTTTGAGCCTAAGAGCACCGCTGTTTTTTTTTTACCAGTGCCTGTCAGTGAGTTAAATATTCACCCCACCAGTTTTTTTGCCGCTGGCCACACTGGTTAGACCACTGGATTCTAATGTGAAAACGAATTCTCACACTCTCAAAGAAAATTCACAACCTTCCTTGTTCAAGACACATAGAAATCTACCTATAAATGGACACCATAAAAACAGTATGTTAAGGGAGTTGGGCAATGCAGAAGAGAAAGCACCTCACCTGTTGCCTGCTGATGGCACATCTTTCCAACTGGAGTGCAAAATCATGAGAGTTACCACTTCAGCAGAGGAAAGCAAATAAAATATAAGGTAAAACCACTTGTGAGATCGCACCTTCCCTGCGACCACTCTTTCTGAAAACTCTGCTTCAGGATCCAGACATAGAGCTGAAGATACTAATAACGTGTGTGTTAGAGCGCTCATAAGCTTGTGTGCTGTTTCTAAGCACTTCAGATAGCAGGTGATCTTTTACGCAATTTACTGGTATTCAGGGTGGCCTTAAACTGCAGCGCTGTAACTAATCCCATAGCAAGCGTCCTGCCTGTTTCAACAACTGTTATAATCAGAAAACATTAATTTTACTTAGTGGCAGCCCCCATATTAGAGCAGAGGAGCGTCACCCCCATGCTGCCAGTTCAGGAAAGCTGAAAAATTAAATGGAATAAGGTGAAATACCATTTAATTTTTCACTGCTCCCAGCCCAGTAGTGTTAATGGGCAGGGCCATTGCAGCTGACTGGCAGTAGTGGAGTGGTGCTCACTGCACCAGTTTACACTGCGCAAGTCGCTTTGGCAGGCTGTCTTGCGACGGTCAGCCTGACATGCACAGTGCAAACCTGTCCACCTAGCTGTCTTAGACAGCTGGGTGGAGAGCAGGCACAGTTACCCAATGCCTGCTGGAGTGTCGAGGCAGCTCGCTGCAGCCAATCCTGGTGCTGCTCTCATGCTGCTCATCTGCAGCATGAGAGCAGTGTCAGGATTTGCAGTAGGGGGTTGGCTGAGGCTCCATGAAATGTAGTCACGCTGACGTAATTCAAGAAGAAAACAGGAGGATGAGGAATCGTAGTTAAGTACATTTTTTATGTTCTTATCTTTTTGGCCCACTGACAGGCACTGAGAGAAACTCGCATTGCCTTGAGCCTCAATTCCAGAGCTCTCAGTCATGGCCCATTTTAAATCTGTTAACGAGCCATGATTGAGCGCTTTGGCCTTTGAGCCTAAAGGCATTGTGGTTTATTACACTGTCTGTCACTGCGTTTAGCTCTCCGTCCTCTGAATGTCACTGACCGCCACTGATTTTACAGTCACTCTGTGCTGCATTTACAATGAGTTTCACGTGTTTGGGAATGCAGCTATAAAAGTTATTTTCTATCCTTTCAATTGAGTGAGCACAGGTAGAACCTGTCCAGTAGAATTTCATAAGCTCTGTAGACAAATATGTATATTTTACTTCAGTTTATAAAAAACAGCGCGCACACCATCCTACCATGTTGAGGTAAAATCTTTCGGTGAATGCATACGTGTGAATACATACTCATAACAGCTATTTTTTGGCTATTAAGAAAACCCCTTCCTATCGTGGGAAGGGGTTTTATTTTGTGAAGTAAAAGGTTGTGAAGTATTTTGCATAAGATTACAAACAGACATATAAACATTTAACTTCACTGAAACTGCTGCTTCAAAAATATAACTTTGTGTAACTTTATTTAAGTTTCTCCCCTAAAGATCTTCAAATCCTTGAGTCTTTGCGGCTGTTTGAATGACTTAAGCTTTTTCATAAGTGGAAGTTTGATTTGCAACATCAATTAAGTGTACATTATATGCAATTTAAAAAAACGAAGTGTAACCGCAGGAGTAAAATATTTGTACGTCTAATGTGTAATTACAGACACAAACTCCAACAAGGTTTGCAGTGCAGAGGAGACAGGGATGAATACAAAATATGTTACGTTTCCATTTGTGGGTTGAATACAAAATATGTTACGTTTACATTTGTGGGTAATTGGGTTACTGGTAGAGAGGACCAAACCCCTACTCAAGCAGCAACCACAATCTCTGTCAGGGTGAGACACAAGCAAACCCCCAAATTAACCCGTGTTTAACCATCTGGTAGCTTGGTACAGAAGCAGTCAGACTTAACTTAGAAGCAAAGTGTAAAGTGTTTATGCTGCACTTCAAACACTTCAAACAGTAATACAGTGAAAACACCACACAAGAAACCCCCCCACCATGTATTAACAAGCATTTGCAATGTAATAGATCTCACATTTGCTTGAGTTAGAGCTATTGACATTGTAAATTCATAACTGGACTTTTCTTGCCACATAAATTGGCCAACCCTGCATTATAATTTCATCTTTCCCTATCATATAATTCCAGTGGCCCTGCATATAACCAAAGCACTTCCATTTACCTTCTTCCTCTACCTGCAGCAACAAATGAGAATGTTGTCATTCAGCATCCTAATTTGAAACTGCCAGTCTAATTACAATAGAATACCACTTTCACTCCCCCCCCACCATCAGAGTTGCTGGCTGGCTAACACAACTTCCCCAAAAACACACAATACACCCACAGAGGAGAAATAAACTAAAAGGGCAACTCAAACATATCGAGAGTGTTCAAACAGTCATAGTGTAATGAGGATGTTAAGTTGGCATGAATTATGGTCATAATTGTAATAACGAGATAGTATTAAAACATATACAATTTTCATACAAAACTTTATCAGAAATTACATTTTGGCATTAGACTGTAATGCTCAAAACAACCCCTAGAGGGCACCATACCAAAAATATCATGTGTATGAAACATGGTCATGTAGTCATATTGTTATCCCCTACAGGGGATAACCCCATAAAAAGCAGGAGAAAGTAATGCAGTGTGGCCATATACTTAGCCCCTAGAGTGCATTTTTAGGGCTAGCAGGCCTACTGCAATTATATTACAAACAAGGCCTTTAAAACAAACAAACTTAGGGGGTCATTCTGACCGCGGCGGACGGCGGTCGCCGCCCGCCACGCAGTTCCCGCCGAAAGACCGCTCCGCGGTCAAAAGACCGCGGCGGTCATTCTGGCTTTCCCACTGGGCTGGCGGGCGACCGCCGAAAGTCCGCCCGCCAGCCCAGCGGGAAACACCCTTCCCACGAGGACGCCGGCTCAGAATTGAGCCGGCGGTGTGGGAAGGTGCGACGGGTGCAGTTGCACCCGTCACGAATTTCAGTGTCTGCTAGGCAGACACTGAAATTCTTTTTGGGGCCCTCTTACAGGGGCCCCTGCAGTGCCAATGCCAATGGCATGGGCACTGCAGGGGCCCCCAGGGGACCCGCGGCACCCCCTACCGCCATCCTGTTCCCGGCGGGAGAACCGCCAGGAACTGGATGGAGGTAGGGGGTGTCAGAATCCCCATGGCGGCGGAGCGCGCTCCGCCGCCATGGAGGATTCTCAAGGGCAGCGGAAAGTCGGCGGGACACCGCCGACTTTCCGTTTCTGGCCGCGGCTGAACCGCCGCAGTCAGAATGCCCAGCTGTGCACCGCCAGCCTGTTGGCGATGCTACCGCCGACCTCCGCCATGGCGGTCAGAATGACCCCCTTAGTGTGGGGACCCAGAGATGACGTAGACATAAAGAGCATTTTGAAGGTGGTCCCATTGTTCAAGGACCACCACAGGTTGAGTTATGAGCAAAAATGTTTTGTACAAGTAATGCTCTGCAGAGCATTATGGGGTGTGTTTTTGTGCTGCGAATATCATAGTATGTTGACTGCAATGCTCAGAACAGCCCTTAGAGGACACCCCAATAAATATAGCATTTGGAAGAAACATGGGGGGCCATTACAACCCTGGCGGACAGTGTTAAAGCGGCGGTAAGACCGCCAACAGGCCAGCGGTAAAATTTTGGGAATTACGACCGTGGCGGAAACTGCCAATAAAGACAGCCACTTTAACACTCCGACCGCCACGGCGGTACAAACAAACAGCGCGGCGGTCACCGCCAACAGACAGGCGGGAGACAATGTACCGCCCACAGTATTATGACAGGCCAAGCCGCCACCTTTTCCGGGGCGGATTCACCGCAGATAAAAACACGGCGGAAACAGGCATTTCGAAGGGAAAACGCTCACCTCTACACACTCCACGTGGAACGACGACACCATGGAGCTGGAACTCCTTATTCTTCCTGCGCTAGTCTTCCTGCTCCTGTACCAGGAGCACCAATGCCGGCGGCGAAGACTACGGTGAGTACTGCACCTACGACATAGGGGAGGGGGGAGGCAAAAAACAGGGACACACACACGCAACACCCCAGTCCCCACCCCCACCCTCACCCACTACAACACACACACCAATGCATATCCAAACATTACAGTAACACCCCCCAAACCTCCCCGGAAGAATGCAAAGACAAAAGGAAATGAGTGTAACCATTATAATATATCAAAATAGAGTAAGCAAAAATATACATATATACACTATTAACAAAATATACACCACGAATAGTAGTCCAGGTAATGCACCATTCATAGTCCGTGGACCACTGGGCCCAAAATGCATGGGCGAGGCCCACACAAGATACCCGAACATGACGGAGAGAACACTGCAGGGGCATCAGATAGAAATACAACAGGCACCTCAGGGGGAAGGGAAGGGGGGGCACCTCAGCTGGATAAGTGCACTACGCCAGATCCACGAGGGGGCTCCATGCCCATTGATGTATCCTGGGGAGTGCAAAGCCACAGTCTCTCAAGTCTCTACATTGGGTGGTTTGCCCACTGTACCATCCTGGGGAGTGTAAAGCCACAGTCTCTCAAGTCTCTACAGTGGGTGGTTTGCCCACTGTACCATCCTCGGGAGTGCAAAGCCACAGTCTCTCAAGTCTCTACAGTGGGTGGTTTGCCCACTGTACCATCCTGGGGAGTGCAAAGCCACAGTCTCTCAAGTGGATAACAGTCTCTACTGGTTCTGGAGGGGGCTTTGTGCCCAGAGTGCTTCATTCTGCCAAGGACTGAGGTAGTGTATGCCTTTCTCCACTGGTTCTGGAGGGGGCTTTGTGCCCAGAGTGCTTCATCCTGCCAAGGACTGAGGTAGTGGATGGGATACTCCACTGGTTCTGGAGGGGGCTGTGTGCCTAGAGTGCTTCATCCTGCCAAGGACTGAGGTAGTGGATGGGATACTCCACTGGTTCTGGAGGGGGCTTTGTGCCCAGAGTGCTTCATCCTGCCAAGGACTGAGGTAGTGGATGCATGTCTCCACTGGTTCTGGAGGGGGACTGGTGCCCAGAGTGCTTCATCCTGTGCAGGACAGACAGAGTGGATGCAAGTCTCCACTGGTTCTGGAGGGGGACTAGTGCCCAGAGTGCTTCATCCTGTGCAGGACAGACGGAGTGGATGCATGTCTCCACTGGTTCTGGAGGGGGACTGGTGCCCAGAGTGCATCACTCACCCCGTGACGGTCCCTGTTGCGTCACTGCCCCTGCCGCTCATGGGCTAGCGCTGCTTGATTTGGCGGTCCTTGCCCTGTTCAGCGGTGCTTGCCCTGTTCAGCGGTGCTTGATTTGCTGGTCCTTGCCCTGTTCAGCGGTGCTTGCCCTGTTCAGCGGTGCTTGACTTGGCGGTCCTTGCCCTGTTCAGCGGTCCTTGCCCTGTTCAGCGGTGCTTGCCCTGTTCAGCGGTGCTTGACTTGGCGGTCCTTGCCCTGTTCAGCGGTGCTTGACTTGGCGGTCCTTGCCCGGTTCAGCGGTGCTTGCCTTGGCGGTCCTTGCCCTGTTCAGCGGTGCTTGCCCTGTTGACTTGTCGGTCCTTGCCCTGTTCAGCGGTCCTTACCCTGTTCAGCGGTGCTTGCGCTGTTCAGCGGTGCTTGACTTGGCGGTCCTTGCCCTGTTCAGCGGTGCTTGACTTGGCGGTCCTTGCCCTGTTCAGCGGTGCTTGCCCTGTTCAGCGGTGCTTGACTTGGCGGTTCTTGCCCTGTTCAGCGGTCCTTCCCTGTTCAGCGGTCCTTGCCCTGTTCAGTGGTGCTTGACTTGGCGGTCCTTCATTGCCCAGCTGGCCTGGGGCTGGCGGTCCTTCATTGCCCAGCTGGGCTGTGGCTGGCGGTCCTTCATTGCCCAGCTGGGCTGTGGCTAGTGGGGCCCTCCTGGGTAGCTGGGCTGTGGCTAGCGGGGCCCTCCTGGGCAGCTGGGCTGTGGCTGGCGGGGCCCTCCTGGGCAGCTGGGCTGTGGCTGGCGGGGCCCTCCTGGGCAGCTGGGCTGTGGCTGGCGGGGTCCTCCTGGACAGCGACGATGGGGCTGGCGGTGTCTCCTGGCCAGCGGGGATGATGGCGGTCTTCTCCGCCGTGCTGGTCCACCCAGACTTTGCGGGTTTGTTTTTCCCCTTCCCCACCTTGGGAGGAGTCACAGCTGAGTCCACACTCCCCCGGGACCCCTGTGAGCGGCCTGGGTGGCTGGAGTCTTCCCCCTCTCCCGCCGGACACTGGCCAACTTCTGGTGCTTCACAATGGGGGGACTGGCTGTGCTCTGGCTCTGTGATACACTGGCTGGCCTGGTGGCCGGTGCACTCCACATACCTGTGACAACAGGCACCACTGGTCCCAGTGATTTTGTGGCTGAGGTGCTAGTACGGGACCTATGAGTTGGACGGGGGGGAGGGTGGTGGGAAATAGGTTAAGGGTGGACATGAAAGGTTTTTTGGAGACACTGGGACGGGTAGCTGGAGGGGGTTTGGGAGTGGAGGAAGAGGTGGTGGTTGTAGGAGGTGTAACTTTTGTGTATTTGGGTGCAGGTGCATGCGCTGGAGGCTGTCGTGAGGTGGATGGCTGTTGGGTGGGAGTGTGCCTGCATTTGTGTATCTTCGGAGGGGGCGTCACAGACACACTGGGAGAGGACACAGGGGATGTGTGAATGGTAGTGGGGGTGGTGAGTGCACGTGAGCGGGTTGTGGTGGTGGGTGTGCTGGAGAGGGACGTAGTGGCTGTAGTGGTAGTGCATGCAGGTGTGAGTGTAGACGAGACTGGGAGGGAGGAGGGAGACGACGAGGAGGGGGACACAGTGGAGGCAGTGGATGCTGGTGTGTCTGTATGTGTGTGATGCTTGCGTGAGTGCCTGTGGGATGTGTGGTGCTTATGTGTGCCTGAGCTTCCCTTGTGTGGTGAGGTGTGTGCAGGCTGGTCTGATGGTGTGCTTGGGATAGGCAGAGGTACAGGGGATTGGGTCTGGGTGGAGGAAGTTGGAGGGGGGAGGCTAGACACAGGGACCATGGCTGCCATCAGTGCTGAGGCCAGAGTTTGAACGGTTCGATGAAGGGCAGCCTGACCAGAATGAATGCCCTCCAGGAATGCATTTGTGTGTTGCAACTCCCTTTCTACACCCTGGATGGCATTCAAAATGGCCCAACAGTGAGGGACCTGAGGAGGTAAATGGCCTCCTCACTGAGGGCAGCAGAGGTGACAGGGGCAGGGGCTGAGGTGCCTGGGGTGAAGGTGATGCCCACCCTCCTAGGTGAGCGGGCATGGGGCAAAGGCTGAGAGGCTGCTGGGAGGGCGGTGCTGGTAGGGGGGGTGGCGGCTGTACCTGTTGAAGTGGGGGGCACAGATGTTGCCGCCACCACAAGGGAGCTCCCATCGGAGGACGAGTCCGTGTCACTGGTTGCAGATCCTGTGACCGCAGTGGTGCTCCCCTCGCCCTCCGTCCCACTGGTGTATTCAGAGTCCGTAGTGTGGGCCTCCATGCCCATGTGGGATGCAGCTCCCTCGTACTCCGGTGCCACTGCACCTCCGCCTGATGATGCTAATGCAAACAAGAACAGGGAGACCACAAAAAAGTGGGGGGGAAACAGAAGAAAGACAGGTTGAGTGCATGGCTTACCGCTACCGTTGGCGGACAAGACAGACACAGCAGCCCCCTGCACTGCGTCACACTGTTGGGCTCTACAGTGCAATTCCTGGGAAATGGCCTACAAGGCTATGGACGACATCTGCACACATAGATGACACAGGTGCATGAATAGATGTACTTGGCACTCTACAGAGGTGGGGTGGGGGGCCACAGGGCCATGCCTTACGAAGGGGCCTAGCCTACGGAACTCGCCCTGGCCTAGGGAAACCCACAGCCCTCCTCCCCCACCCAGACCCCTCAACTGCGCGCAAAGTCAGCAGAATGAGAGTGTACTCACCCCCTTGTGTCTGCTGTGATGCCCTCAAGCGCCCATCCAACTCAGGGTAGGCCACCGCCAGGATCCAGAACATCCGGGGGGTCATGGTTTGACGGGCACCCCTCCCACGTTGGGAGGCCATCCCCAGCTGAGCCTCTGCCGTCTTCTTGCTCCAGCGGCGAATGTCCTCCCATCTCTTCCGGCAGTGGGTGCTCCATCTGTGGTGGAACCCCAGGAGCCGGATGTCCTTGGCGATGGCTCACCAAATATCTTTCTTCTGGTGGGCGCTGACCTACATGAAATGTACAGGGGAAGAAGAGAAGTCATTAACAACTGCACCGTCAAAGTGAGTGGCCCCCATCCCTACCCTTGCCATGTGGCACATGCCCCCACCGTCTTTCATGCACGCAGAACTCTGCCCCCTTCCTTCTTACAACCAGCCCTCTCCACATAGGCATAGCCCATACAACATGCTCCCTGTGTACTTACCTGTTGGTCTGGAGGACCGTAGAGTACCGTGTAATGGGGGAGGACCCTGTCGACGAGCTTCTCCAACTCCTCCGATGTGAAGGCAGGGGCCCTTTCCCCAGATGCATGAGCCATTGTCTCTTCCAGACCGGGGTCACAGCAGCACTTGCAGTGTAGGTCCTCTCCTGTCGAAGATCAGGTATTGAGTGATTCAACAGATAGAAAATGGCGGTCACGTCCGCGGCAGTCACGTCCGCGGCGGTGCGTACCATCACCGCCGGCGTTCATCGTCATTGGCTCCTGGGACCCATAGGGTCCAATGTTAACCAATGCAGCATTGCGCCGCGGTCTTCGACCGCCTACCGCAACGGTGTACAACGCCAGCGCAGTTACCTCACATCCCATTGTCCCACTTTAGAGGTCAGGCAGCCGCCATTTCAGGGGCCCACATGGCCTAATTACCAACTGCGTCACACATACCTAGGCCTACTCTCAACACACATACAGGCCAGATTTTGTGTATGAATCGTGTTCTGTGTAGACTGTGGGTACATACCTCTGAGTTGTTTGACTCTTTGCTCGCTGTTGTCCTTCATAGGCACCGTCCGCTGGGACATGTGAGGAGATGGCGGAATCCTCCGGTGTACCGACCGCTGGTGGACCTGTCGACAATGGAGGAAAGAAATTTGATCATCACCTACAGGTTTGACCGTGCCACAATCCAGGAACTATGTACCCAGTTGGAGCCTGACCTGATGTCAGCAATCCGCCATCCCACAGGAATCCCCCCTCAAGTGCAGGTGCTATCAGTGCTTCATTTCCTTGCAAGTGGGTCTTTTCTAACAACTGTGGCCATGGCATCAGGGATGTCCCAGCCTATGTTTTCTAACGTGTTGTCCAGAGTGTTGTCTGCCCTGCTGAAACACATGCGGAGCTACATCGTTTTCCCTCAGGTGGAGGATTTGCCTACAGTGAAAGGTGACTTCTATGCCCTTGGACATATCCCCAACATCATAGGTGCCATTGATGGGACCCATGTGGCTTTGGTCCCCCCCCCCCACAGGAGTGAACAGGTGTACAGGAACCGGAAGAGTTATCATTCGATGAATGTACAGATGGTGTGTTGGGCAGACCAGTACATCTCCCATGTGAATGCCATGTTCCCTGGCTCAGTACATGACGCCTACATCATGCGGAATAGCAGCATCCCTCATGTGATGGGTCAACTACAGAGGCACCGGGTGTGGCTATTAGGTGACTCTGGTTACCCCAACCTGTCATGGCTACTGACCCCAGTGAGGAATCCCAGGACCAGGGCAGAGGAACGCTACAATGAGGCCCATGGGCGTACTAGGAGGGTGATCGAATGCACCTTCGGCCTCCTGAAGGCCAGGTTTAGGTGCCTCCATATGACAAGTGGATCCCTATTCTACTCACCAAAGAAGGTGTGCCAGATCATTGTGGCCTGCTGTATGCTTCATAACTTGGCTTTGCGACGACAGGTGCCTTTTCTGCAGGAGGATGGTCCAGATGGCGGTGTTGTGGCAGCTGTGGAGCCTGTGGAGCCTGTGGACAGTGATGAGGAGGAAGCAGAGGAAGAAGACATTGACAACAGGGACTCAGTCATCCAGCAATATTTCCAGTGAAACACAGGTGAGAATACATTCCTGCCTACTACAAGTACTTTTACACTTCTACCTCTATCCTGTCTGTCGATTTCACCCAGTGTATGGTCACTGAGTTGTCACTTTCCCTTACGGTTTCACAGGTGTGGGTCCCAACGTGTGTCATCTGCTTAGATTCCTCATGGACTAGAGCTGTGTGACATAGGTATGTTGACATTACTATTTCCTGGAAATGTTGTCACTGTAATTGCAAATACACTATTTCAAAATCACAGACAGACTCCAGATCTTTTGGTGCTTTAGGTGTGTTTATTTACATACAAAATATTGGAGGGGGAAGTTAAATGGTGAGGGGTGATGGCGGAGGAGTGTCCATGGCAGAGTCCAGTCTATTTGTCTCATAGGTGCATTGCCCATATGGGCATAGGAAGTGGAGCTGGGGCAGTTCCAATATGGACAGTGTGACAAAGTGGGACAGTGGGTTGACAATCAGGGTGGTCTCATTTCTTGGCGGGGGTCTTGGCATCATTCTCTGTCTTGTTCCTGGATCTCAGGGACTGCTTGCGGGGTGGTTCTCCATCTGCAGGGGTTGGGGTGCTGTTGTGGTGGTCCTGTGGCGGTGCCTCCTGTCCACTAGCACCGGCGGAGGTGGTGGGCAGTTCATCGTCCATGCTAGTGTCAGGGGCCCCTTGGAGTGCCACAGTGTCCCTCCTGGTGTTGAGTATTTCCTTCAGCTCCCCTACGATGGTGCCCAGGGCGGAGCTGATGGTTCTGAGTTCCTCCCTGAACCCCAAATACTGTTCCTCCTGCATGCGCTGGGTCTCCTGAAACTTGGCCAGTACCGTTGCCATCGTCTCCTGGGAGTGGTGGTATGCTCCCATGACGGAGGAGAGGGCCTCATGGTGAGTGGGTCCTTTGGCCTGTTCGCCCCCTGTCGCACAGCAGCCCTCCCAGTTCCCCTGTGTTCCTGGGCCTCCGTTCCCTGGACCGTGTGCCCACTACCACTGCCCCCAGGTCCCTGTTGTTGTTGGGGCGGTGGGTTATCCTGGGTTCCCTGTAGTGGTGGACACACAGCTGATTGACGTGTCCTGGGGACGGAGGTATGGGCCCGCTGGGTGGGTGCTGTGCTGGTGTTACCAGAGGGTGGAAGGTCTGTGGTGGCCTGTGCCTGTGTGAGGGGAACCGACTGTCTCGAGGCCCACGATGGTCCTGGCTGGTCATCTAGATCCAGTTGGACAGAGCTGCTGTCATCACTGTGGGCCTCTTCTGTGGGTGGGGTGGAGATGTCTGGACCCTCCTGTCTGGTGACGTTGGGTAGTGGTCTTGCAGGGGTGGAAAAGCATGATTATTGCATCTGTGTGTGTCATGGTGTGCAATGGGTGGGTGAGCGTGTACCCCAGTGCTTGCATTCCTGTGTGGGGGCTTGTGTGATGATGGTTTAGGGGGGTGTATGGGTATGTGCAGTGGGCATGCTTTTGTGATGGGTGTCCATGCGTTGGTGTTGCATGCAGGGCTTGGTGTTGGGATGTGTGGGTTGTGATATTGGTACATTTGTGAGGAGTTGGAGTGATAGGGGAGGGGGCGAGGGTGGGGGTATGTGATAGCATGCAGGTAGGGTGGGGGATATGATAGTTAAAGGTTTGACTTACCTGAGTCCATTCCTCCACCAACTCCTGCGAGGCCCTCAGGATGCAGAATCGCCAAGACCTGCTCCTCCCATGTTGTTAGTTGTGGGTGAGCAGGTGGGGGTCCGCCGCCAGTCCGCTGAACCGCCAGGTGGTGTCTGGAGACCACGGAACGCACCTTCCCCCGTAGGTCGTTCCACCTCTTCCTGATGTCGTCCCGATTTCTTGGGTGTTGTCCCACTGCGTTGACCCTGTCGACCATTCTTCGCCGTAGCTCCATCTTCCTTGCAATTGAGGTGTGCTGCACCTGTGCTCCGAATAGCTGTGGCTCTTCCCGGACGATTTCCTCCACCATGACCCTGAGCTCCTCCTCCGAGAACCTGGGGTGTCTTTGCCGTGCCATGGGGTGGTGTAGGTGATGTGTGGGGTGGGGTGTGTGGTGATAAGTGTGGTGATATGTAGTGGTGTGTGGTGTTTTGTGCGTGGAAGTTGTGTGGGTGATGGTGTTGAGTGCCTGTGGATGCTAGTTTGTGGATGGTAGTGTCTCTCTCTGGCCTTCTCTCTGTAATAGTGGTCGTAGGAGTTTGTGGGTGATGTGGGTGTGTGTTTTATATTGTAATGGGTGTGTGGGAGTGGTGTGTGTATGTGTATCAGGTGTGTGTATTTCGAATTGCCCAATGTCGTGGTGTTTTGTAGAAGTGTGTGTATTTTGAGCGCGGCGGTGTGTACCGCCAATGGAATACCGCGGTTGAAAGACCGCTGCGTGGATTAGTGGGTCGTGATAGCGTGGGCGTATTTCTGTTGGCGTGACAGTGGAGTTTTTTTTTTCGCCAGTTTATCACTGACCTTTGGTGTGGTGGACTTGTGTGGGTGTCTGAATTTTGTCGGATTTCGAGATGTGGGTCATAATAGCTGTGGCGGAATTCCGTAGCCGCGGTGGTGTGTTGGCGGTCTTCTGCACGGCGGTAAGCGGTTTTTACCACCAATGTTGTAATGACCCCCATGGTCATGTAACCATGCATCCGGGAGCGCGTCCATGGGGTAGGTTGAGCCGCCCTCCACCAGGTCCGTAAACAAAGTATGTTGTGCTGATCTGGCTTATGGCCCGCGTGATCCCATGAAGCCCCTACTCAATCTGGGAGGGGTGACGATTAGGAACTAAACACTTGGTCACAATAGACTTGTGTAAGTGACTGACGATTACTTGTTTTGACTATTAGCAACACTACATAACAGCTAACTTAGCTTTAAAATTGAAGAAGTTCTTTTACACTAGGTCCTGAAGAAGCGTCACTGGATCCATTCTGGACCACCGGGACGCGAAACATGTCGACCCTATTTTGAGGTAGGGTCTCGCAGTGCCCTGACCCTCCCACCATTAGACACATAGTTTGAAAGTGGTTGAGCATCATCTCTACCTCACTTTCTCTGTTGATATTTTAACCTTGGCCTTCACCCTACACAAATAGAATAAAGTCAGCATTTATCAAGGGTCCTGAGCCAATTTTATTTCTATTTCATCCTTTTGAACTCTCCCCTTTTCTTCCTCCCTACTCATTTGCGGGACAGTGAGGCATCATCGAAAAAGATCTCCGGCAAAAGAGCCCCCCTCTGGGTGGTGCCCGTCAGACATTGCAGCGCCGGTCTGACGAGGAGCTTGTCCGATGATGAAGCATGACACCCATTTGGGTGTGTGAGGACTCTTGCTCCTATTAATTAGGATCCTAGAGTACTTTCCTTAGCTCACCCTGACCTCTTAGGAACAGTGTATTGCTTTAATAGTCACATTCATTGGAGGGTATACACTGGACCTTTAATCCTCCTCATCCCCATTATTTTTGTCATGTAACCATGCAGTCAGCCCTTAGAGAGCATAACCATATGAACAAAGAACCATCCACTGCCCAGCTATCTCTCATATCATACAATGAATTTATTTTTGCCTTTGCCCATGTACAATGCCTTGTTCCCTTTGGGCTAGGTTTAAGCTACAGAAGTAACATATACATTCACACATACATACAGACTGACATCAGTAAAATGTTACACTTCTATTTTTATACCACTTGGGCTCTGCCTTCAATGGCATACCTAACATAGAGTCTTATTGCCACACCATCACTTTTGTGATACGTTTGTTTATATTGGTCCTCTATGATACTACTTCAAAATGAAGTAATCCTCTAGTGTGCATTTGCTTGAAACGGTTGACCTTCTTCAATGTTGACTTCCACTTAGCAGCATTGCCAATGCATCCTGCCTCTCTTGATCCCAGGGTGAGGGTAATATAAAGAATCCACTGTGTGAACTTCACACAGGAGGTAGTAGCATAACAAAGAGTGGAAGGTGCCACTAAGCACTTAGAATGCTAATGGAAATGAGAAAACAAGCATGCATAGTTGCATCCAAAATGGGAAATAAGGTTACACTAACCACCATGGCCCTTCTAACTAAAAAAGTGCTAAGTACCACTTATATGTACAAAAACAACATCAGGAAGAATATAATTCCAATCCTGATTGACGTTCTCGGGAATGGTGGACTTTTACCCTTACCAATAGGATTTGTAAATATAAATAATCCACCAGTATCCACAAATTCAGGACTGATGGTAGGCTTTTGGGTCTTCCAGAGATGCACTATCTACAAAAAATGAGTGAAAACCACTAAACTTGGCAGTCAATCACCATGGAAACAATTGAAAATGTAGTCCTGTCAAGGGCAGGAGTGTGCACGTTTCCAGCATAGCAATAGGGAAGATGCATGTACATAGATTTTGCCACCTGCTGAAAATTCTGTACATACATTTTGCGTATATTAGTAGCCCCAGAGAACAAAATGGGGCCAGTTCACAAAGGCCTTTATGCGTATGAGAGTAGCATTTACGTAGTACTAATGTGAAGTAGCACTTCTGTATGTGAAGTAGTATTTCTGTAGTACCTCATCATGTAATCACAAAGGAGTGTGTGGCTTGGCTATAAAACACCTAAAATGGGAATATTCAAGGAATATTCATATACAGTGAATATAAATAGAAAGGACTGTGTCATCTATGCACTTCTGATAGGGGTTTGGCAATTTCAGGGCCAGGTCACCAAGGTATTTTTGAGTCTGTAAGGTAGTACTCATGTAGAAGTACGTCAGGTACTCATAAATATACTTGTGCATTACCTCCTATGAGCAGTGCATCAGTGCCAGGGTTCTCAATGTGGAATACATGCTTCTGAAATTCGGTTCAACGAAAGGCACGATTCCGATGAAGCAGATTACCAATGATTTTTTTCCCTGCTTAGTGAATCAGGCAGTGCGATCGGTCAGGAGGGCACACAAATCACTGTTCCCAAAAGCAGTTCACATAAAAAAGAAGGGAGCACTATAAACGAAATGACGACACCGTTGCCATAGAGCGGACTTAGAAACACCAAGAAGTGGTAGGGATAAAGTGTTTCCTGAGAGCAAACTATTCTGCAGTTGTTTTTGTGTGTGTGATTACACACTCACAAAACTTCACAAATTAATGAGAGCTGAAAAAATCTTCTAGAATCCGTGACAAGGTAAAGCAATCGGGCTATCTATGCCATGTGCTTTACAGCAAGGACCACCGCCTTTCAGCAACGTTTGACATTCTGATTAAAAAAAGCTCCTGCCAAAGGCGCACTTCCTGTTGTAAACAAAAGCCAAATATACACAAGCATTTGTAATGCAATGGGTCTCACATTTGCTCAAGTTAGAGCTATTAGTGTAATAAACTCCTAACTGGACTTTTCTTGCTACATAAACTGATAATGAACACTAAAACTGTTTCACATATGCGAGCGGACAGTCTTGCTAAGCGTGAAGGAGACACAGAAAAGGAAACAGAAGTTTGCTCACAGTGAAACGTATCTTCAAAAGTGAAATTATCCATATAACCGGCAAAAGTAGAATTATCCATGTAACCACCAAAAGTAGAATTATCCATGTAACAGAGTCAATGTCATGCAAAGTGCTCGACTACTGCCCAGCGAGATCACGCTACATAGGAAATAAAAAGAAATAGTGCAGAAGCCATTCGGAAAACACGGAGCCTCGTAGGGTTTCAGTAGTTTACCGGTGCTGTAGAGGCAGGCTAAACACCGGAAAAGGCATGATGTATGCATTCCTTTACTAATGAAATCAAGCGAATTTTAAAAGGCAAGCCCACAAGCCACCACATTCATGGGCGTGGTTAAAAGCCCACAGAGAGATTACAACAGGGGCTAGAGTGCTTGCGTGCTCTCGACCCTAATAAAAAGGAAGGTTTAGGCCTGGCAAAATGTTTATTTTGCCAGGTCAAATGCCAATTTTAGAACTACACACAGACTGCAACAGCAGGTTAGAGACATGTGTAAAAGGCTACTTATATTGATGGCATGATCAGTCCTGCAGGCCCACTAGTATGGTTTCATTTACAGGCCCCACTTTACTAGGGACATATAAGTAAATTAAATGTGCTGACTGGGTGTACAAGCACTTTTAGCCCTGATTAGTAGTGTTAAAGTACGCAGAGTCCTAAAAGTCGAGAAAAATGGGTTCAGAAAACAGGAGGGGGAAGGCCAAAAGTTTAGGGATGACCTTGCAGAAAGGGCAAAGTCCCACACCACTCATCAATTAGCAGGCTTTTGAGTAGTCACAAACCTGTTGCGGTGCACTCACCACAGGTGTTTCTCCTTCTAAAGTATACACATATGGATATGGAGTACATAGTGCAGGAAGTGTGGGAATTGCACCTTTCTATTCATTTTGCGGTCTGGCTAGAGATTTCCAGAACTCATGCTCATACAAAAAAGGAATGATAAAACAGTATTGGGAAGGCCTTGGCTTCGCCTTTGTTGATCCTCTCAATGCCAGGCATTTGATTGGGCAGCAGTTGTGCTAGCCCTCTTATGAAATATTTCCATTTTCCCTGATAGTCCCAAACCCAAGGTTAAATATGATAGGAAGGGGTTTTACATTGTGAGGTCACTGGCAAATGCAAAATGAAAGGATTTTACATTGTGAATGTTCTGACATATGCTACAGGGAAGGGTTTTTAGGAAGAGCTAAAGAAGTTTTGTTTTCATTGAGGTCATTTGCAAATGTATATTGTGTATTTAGCTGAATGTGTGTAATTTACCTATTTAAATGTATAAATACTGACTGAACATTTTATTGAGTGTTGTTGTGTTCTTTGTGGAGAACTGAGTTCTAACCCATACCATGCCTGTTCAAGCCTGCCTCCCGTGTGGCAACTGTCGTACTAAAAGTGGTGTACTTACTCTCTGCTCATGTCTAATAATAAGGCAGCTTTGGATCCACCCCTCTGTAGATCTTCTTTACCCTTAGAGGTATTTGATTGTACAGGAGGAATTTTAGTCTAGAAAATAAAGAGTTGTACAGCTTATAAATGATAGAGGCAGTGTTAACTGAAACCCTGTATCAAATGCAGCTTGAAAGAGTTTTACATCATTCGCTCTCTCACAAAACACAATAGGCAGGAGTTTTACATTGTGAAGTTTCTGAAAGATGAAATGGAAATGTATTTACACTGTGAATTCTGGCAAACAACAGAAAGGGGTTTTACGTTGTTTAACACTGATATCTAGTTCATCAAGGCTAGAATGTGTTTCATTGGCTTTGTTTACATATCTATGCTTAGTATTTAGGTATGTGTGAATTAAAGTATTTTTTCTTTTTAAAACTAAAAGCACTGGGGCGTGGTCTGGCAGTCCAACATGGCGGACATGCTTTAGGCAAGCTCTGTATAGCAGTCTCAATATCCTAAAATATCCTATCTGCATCACATCCACCAGCAATTTCGAGAATGCCCGGGGGCCTGAAAGTCCAGTGAATCGTCCAGCTGCACGTGGACTGCTGCAGAACTGATGGGGCAGTGAGTCCTGGCTGAGCGATATAGTGAGGCCTGCGGGAGAGGCCCGCGGAGGTCAGCCTGCGGCTTGTGGGCTCGGCGGTCTTGTCGGGCCGCGGTGTTGAGTGACATCAGAGTGAGCCACCTCCCGGCATTGGGATCCTTACGCGACCGTTGGGGCCTGAGCTGTGCTGCGAGATCCGAGTGGCTGTACGCTAGTTGTGGGAGGTGCTGTAGGTCTGACCTGAGGGAACTCTTGCCTGCTTTGCGGGCTGCGCCCAGTGGGTGAATTCATACTGATAGGCCACTGGTGGTGATTTGGGCACTGGGTGAACTGGAACCCCCCACCCCACCCGATCCCTGCCGTGCCTGCACGTTGGGTCCTTGAGAGTGCAGGCCTTACCTCCGTGGCACCGGGGACTGCCGGGGGTTCCCCAGAGGCTTGTGGATTCCTTTGAGGCAGCAGCTAGTTGGGCCTAGGGATGCATCTCTGCATCAATGGGCCCGCTACTGGGGTAATTTCTAGGCCCCACCTGTGTTCCCTGGCCTCTGTGGTGCTGCATGTGGCCCGATTCGCGTCTGGAGTGGTCGACCATCCCACTGCGGGGTGGTGCCACGGTTGAGGGGGTGGGCAGCCGGCCTGGCACTCGTGCTTTAGATGGCATAAATTGTGCAGGTGCCCGTTACATGTTGCCGGTCCTTGGCCACCTGCGTGAACAGAACTGATGCCAATTGCTCTACCTTCCTGACTGCTCATGTCGCCTCCTTGGAACAGTAGATTGGGGGGTCTGTACGCTGTGACACGTGAGGCCCACTTGGGCCGAAATTCTGGAGTGGCTATATTATGACCAAAGATAAAGCACTGAGATCATCCTTCCGTCAGGGCACGATGCACAAATGTACTGGCTTAGGGGCCAGAGAGGTGGACTCGGGTAACGCCCCAGGGTCTGGGCCCAACAATGTCACACTCTTGTTGGCCATCACCCAGTCCAAGGTCATGCTAGATGACGAAATCGGAGCTGTGGGCACTGAGGCAATTATTTTGTGCCAGGAACAGGGGAATGTAGTTGAGAGGATTACAGAGACCGAAACAAGGGTCTCCAAAGTTGAAGACACTGTAACATCACTTCAGCAAAAAGTCACCATGCTTATGACCGTGTCTAAGGAATTGGCGTCCCGGGTCGAAGATGCAGAAGGCCGAGCCAACCAAAGCAACTTGCGGTTTGTGGGGTTCCCCGAGGGCTGTGAGGGTGACTCCATGGACAAGTTCCTGACTGTTAGAAATGGGGCCTCTAATTGGCAGAGGTATACACCCTTGTCAAAGTAGGGACCACAGTCCTAGTCAGGGTAAGTCACACACAATCCAAATCATCCTGTGCCCCCCCACCCCTGGTAGCTTGGCACTGAGCAGTCAGGCTTAACTTAGAAGACAATGGCCCGTATTTATACTTTTTTTAGCGCCGCATTTGCGCCGCTTTTTGATGCAAAACGGCGCAAACCTACAAAATACAATGGCATTTTGCAAGTTTGCGCCGTTTTTGCGTAAAAAAAACGACGCAAATGCGGCGCAAAAAAAGTGTAAATACGGGCCAATGTGTGAAGTATTTGTGCAATAACTCATGCAATAACACAGTGAAAACACCACAAAAATACACCACACTAGTTTAGAAAAATCTAAGATATTATCTGATTAAATTAAGCTCAAAACGATAAAGATTCGATAAGCACAAGTTGAAATATCACTTTTGCAATGTTAAGAAGAGTCTTTAAAAATCAAAGATTTTCTCTTGTGTGCACAAAAGTACTTTGTTTGCGTCAAAATTACACACACGGATACTGCGGAGTAGGAGATGCCTGGAAAAAGGGAGGTGTGTGTCGGATTTCCTGAAGCGGCACAGACAATGCGTTGTTTCTTCCCATGCTTCAATGGCTTTGCGTCAATTTCTGGTGCGCAGTCTTGGGTCCTCACTGCGATGCGGGATACTTTTGATGCCCAGGGATGATGCATGGAAATCCTAGGCAAGCGGGACGAAGTCACAGATGCTGGGTCTATCTGGTGGGTGATGCGTTGGAGTTTCTGTCGCATGGCAGGCGCTGCATCGATTCTTCACTCATAGAGTCGGGCTGCGTTGTTCTGGCTTGGCTGTGCGTTGATCAGATATGGCTGTGTGACGAATTTCCAGTCGGGACTCAGGCACTGCAATGCTCTCCACTCGGGAAGTCAGGCTGCGTCATTCCAGTTCAGTGATTCAGTGATTTTCTCGTCGCAGGGCAGGCTGTGCATTGTTTCCAGCAGGCTGTGCGTTGATTTTGGGCACACAAGGAGTTTCCTTGAATAGAGGAAGTCTTTTTGGCCCTGAGACTTCAGAAACAGGAGGCAAGCTCAATCCAAGCCCTTGGAGAGCACTTCTCAGCAAAGTCAGAGGCCATCAAGGCAGCATGGCAACAGCAAGGCAGCAATCCTTCACAGCAAAGCAGTCCAGGTGAGTCATTTGGGCAGCCAGGCAGCTCCTCTTGACAGGTTGCAGGATCTGGTCTAGACGTGTCTAATTTGGTGGGGTCAGGGAACCAGTTTATATGCCCACAAATGCCTTTGAAGTGGGGGAGACATCAAAGAGTAGTTTTGAAGTGCAAAAGGTCCCCTTTGAGTACAGGTCTGTCTGCCAGGTTCCAAGTATGGGGTTTGACAGTCCAAGTACTTTTAAATGTCAAGTCGAAGTGGCAGTGAAACTGCACACACAGCAATTGCAATGACAGACAAGACATGGTTAAGGGGCTACTTATGTGGGTAGCACAACCAGTGCTGCAGGCCCTCTAGTAGCATTCAATCTACAAGCCCTGGGCACAAGTAGTGCACTTTACTAGGGACTTACAAGTAAATCAAATATGTCAAATGGGTATGAACCAATGTTACCATGTTTAAGGGAGAGAGCAAATGAACTTTAGCACTGGCTAGCAGTGGTAAAGTGAGCAGAGTCCTAAAGCCAACAAAAATGAGGTCAGAAAAAGAGGAGGAGGAAGGCAAAAGGTTTGGGGGTGACCCTGCAGAGAGGTAATTTCCAACACTCACCAACTGGCTTACTGCACTCATGCCCTTGGATGCTTTGTCATCCTGCCTTGAGATCGAGCGTGCCCATAGAGTGTTGGTAAAGAAGCCCCCACTGGATGCCTGCCAGCGTCCAGTTATCGCCAAACTTCTCCACTTTCTTGATTGTGATGCTACTTTGAGATTTGCTCTGAGTCAGGACAAACTTCTGTTTGAATCCCACCATATCATGATCTTTCCAAACTACACCAAAATGTTGCAGCAACAGTGCCAATCCTTTACTGCTGCCAAGAAGCACCTCCGAGACCTCCAAATATATCTGCTGCTTTTCCCCACTCGCATGCGTGTTGTCTATAACTCTCTCACCCTCTTCTTTGATATGCCCAAAGAAGTCTTCACCTGGGCAGATAAAAGTGTGTCTGTGAAGCCTCACACCCCGCCACACCACAACTCGGATTCATCCTTGAGTGATAAGCGATCCGAACATGCAAAACCATCCAGAAAACGGAGAAGCAGGTCCTCCTCATCATGGATAAACTGGCAACATGCAGATGAGTGTTGAGGTTTACCTGGAGTTGGCCCGTTGTGGCCCGTGCTCCGTGATATCCTGTAGGAGACCTAGGCCATGAAGATCTGTGGATGATCCCCCATGAAATATCTACTGTGATGCCATCCTTCCTATGGCTCTATAGAGCATTTTAGACAATGGCTCTCTAAAGAAACATACTAGACTGTTGTGAGGATTGTTTAGATTCTTTGGATGGGCCCATACCTTGGTCCCTGATGGCAACAGCTGTGATCCCCTTCCGCGACAGACACTTTCACATTTGTGAGGTATCAGTGAGGAGGGAGGGTTGGGCGGGATGGGTTTCATGTTTTGTTTCATAGTTTATTGCACTGGCCGGATACCCCTTTGACCATTACCCCCCATGATGCTGTCCTCCAATGCTTCCTTCTGGATCCAAATGGCTGATCCTTCTCATGCTGCCATGGCAAGAGCCACCATCTAAAGGGAGGGCACAGCTGACCCACATGTAGCCATAATGCTACTGGGGGGTGGTCTGACAGCCCCCTCGGGAGGATGTTGATGCCAGAAACTCTGTGCAGCAGGCCAGAAGGCACAAGCAGATTATCTAGATGGGAGAAGGACCCAGGAACCATGAAGTTGTTATTTTTTGGACTCACACTAGCAAAAAAATATATAGCGCAACTGTGGAAGGCTACCACCCTGCCGTCTCGGGGGGCATGGAAGCGTGGCATGGACTTTTGTATGAGGCTAGAGGTGGTGGTGTTTCAGGCCTGGGATTGCTCCCAGAAACATCATAAGATTTGGCAGAGAAGAGCAGACTATTGAGGACTGACCTTAGAGTCGGTCCATCTGCCGGAACTATTAGTAGACATTGAAACTAGTTGCGATGACCTGGGGACTCGGGGAGCCACGAGTTGAACTGGTTCTGCATGAATATGTAATGTTTCTGGCAGCAGCGGTGGAGTATTAGCAGAAGGTTACATTGCAAATGCATTTGTTTATACATTATTGGGGCTTTATCATTGAGACTCCTGTATTAATGTATAGCCGGGTCGGTTCTATATATGTTTAAAAATGCCAAAGAAACTTAGATGTGAAAAGAAGTAAAGCACTGACCAGACATTGTTTTATAAAGTATTATGCTGTTTTGTGTGCCCTGCCCCATTAAGTAGAGGACCAAGTGATAAAAGGTTGTACCTAGTGCTCATTTTGGTTTCAAAAGCAAAATTATCCCTGGGCACTAGGTGTAAAACACTACAGATGCCACAGTTGTAACACCGTAACCCCTGCAGCCTTGTCACTGAAAAAAATCCAACATTTTGACATGATCTGCAATGGAATTTCTTTGTGAATTTCCTCTGAAGAAACTACATATTGTACTGTCCTTCTTCCTCAGCACCCCCTGCTGTGGCATCGGAAGCTCTAGTGGCAGAGATGCAACTCATCACTGACAAAACAGCATAAGCGAATGATATCAAGTGTGCAAGCAGCATCAGAGCCTCTAGAACGTGGCATAATGTGCTATGGATCCGTACTCCTAAGATTTGACCTGCATCCAAACGCACTGATGCAGCAGCTTATGGAGTAGGCTGGTGGGAAACCCATGTTGCAGTAAACAATAAATGGTAAAGGAAATGTGGCGTGCTCCCTGTCTCTCTTTCCGAGTTGATTGCATAATACATTTTTGGCCAGTGCCAGGCTTCTCCCAGAGCAGTGTCATCCATTCATCTCACTGGGCAGAGCATGTTGCAGTAAAAATCAAATGGCTGAGTGGCTGTGGTGTGCTCCTGCCTCTCGCTCAGTGGTGATTGCATTATACAGTGTTTTGACTGCTGTTGGGTTTCCTCCAGAGCTGAGCTGTCCTTCCATCTCATTGGGCAATAACGGCACTGGGCAGGGCTTGTGCTGTGCTCTGCTGGTTTATCTAGTGTCCTTGTATGTTGCTCTTTGCAGCTTGCACACACTTGTTTTGCAGCACATGCAGTATGGTGATTCTTCCTCTTGGAATACCAACTGCTCCTGTCGAGTTTAATTTATTGTACAGGAGCCCTGCACCCGTAGGACACCTTGGTGCATTTGTGCAGTATCAGTGCATGCATACAGGGTAATTGGTACTGCTTTGAGGGTTGTTGCACTGGGTTCGAAGTCAGCCAGGGAGAGGAGCTGCTAGAAACTGAGGTGGGGCTGTTCATTTGAAGCTGAAGGCAGAGTCCCAGAACAGAGTGTGAGAGACTGGGAGCATTTATTGATATTGAGGAAGTGGAATGGGACTCTTTTAAATGGAATAAGTGGTGTCTGTTGATGCCTGTAAAAAGAATAGGTTGCATGCATGATTTGATGGTTAGTGGTCCGTATTGCAAAGTTTGTGGGTTGGAGCAGCCTGTCAGAGGCCACTGGGCAAGGGTTTTCAAAAGTATACAAATGGACAGCATTGTCCATCAATTCCTTCCTTCCCATCTTTGAGCTGCCTCATTAGGCAAAGCACCACATCAAGGTTATCTTCAAATGGTCTAACAGTCACCACGTATGGAGGTCACAGACAGGGATCCAAGGGCCAGATGTATCAAAAAACCGAACTGCATTTCTTAAATAGCGAATTTTAAGAAATTGCTACTTAAGAAATGCAAAATGGTATGTATGAATTTTGAGATTCGGTACTAGCGAATTCTTAAAATTCGCAAATGCTATTACCGAATCGCAAATAGAGAATCCAACCCCATTCGCACCTATGGGCCTGTAGTCCCATAGTTGCGAATGTTTTTGTATTTCTCAAATTGTGAATTCCAGTTAGGAATTCGCTAATTAGGAAATGCAAATCCCAGGGTGCTGGGGGTCTAAAGCCCCCTCTGATGCACCCCAAATTTTCTTTAAGGACATGTGAAGTACACACATGCCCTAGGGGCATGTGTGCGCTACATGTCAATTTTAAAAATGCATTTATAATGCATTTTTTAAATTTGCACATGGTTACCACCAAACTTTAATTTGTGGTAATTGTATTTCCTAAATGCCCAATTTGCACTTAGGAAATGCTTGATACATGTGATTTGGAAATCGCAAATAGGAATTCTCTATTTGCGATTTCCAATTTAGAGAATCGCAATTTGAGATTCTCCAAATGGGGCTGCAACTTTAAGGAATCACAATTTTAGTGATGCCTTAAAATTGCACAGCGTATGCCTTTCATACATTGCGAAAGGCATTTTTGCATTCGGTGTGAGAATGAGCATCCTCCGCTGTTGCTTCAGCGGATCTAAGGGGTGTCTGTGAGGGAGAGGGTGGCTAATCATAATCTTAAAAATGTTGCCATATCTCCAGTTCACCAGGCTGGTGCAGTTTCAAACGTTTTGGGAATGTTGTGAGGTCTAGAGCTTTGCAGCATGGTTCACCTTTAGTGCAAGGTCAGGGTTAGAGTTTTTAAGAAGGTCTGGTGAAAGTTAGTGTTCCAATCCAGTTTTAGATTTTTCCTTAGGTATTAGGCCCTGGGTTAACTAGGTTTGGGAATGAAGAATAAAATGTCTTCCCATTGTGAAATAATTCATTATTGCAGTTTCAGTTCGAAGTTTTATTGTAAATATAGCTGCACTGTGAACCTTTCGGTTTTTGCAAATCAGTTGTTGAAGTTTCTCTGTACAGGCAGTCATCATTAGAAAGTCACAATTGGTTTCTAAAAATTGCCACTCAAGTCGAAGATTTTCCATTTTTAACTTCAGTCATCTCTCATTCTTGTCCCATTACTTTTATTTAAATCCTGTATTTTGGAAACATCAGTTCTGTTTGCACTATTGTAAAGTAAGCGTTGCAAAGGCAAATCATGTATGTCAATGTGGGAAAGTTGTTAATTAAGGGTCAGATGTAGCAACATTTTGTGAGTCGCAAATGGCCCGAATCGCAATTTGCGACCCCGCAAAATCGGAAATGGGATGCAAAAACCCCATTTCCGAATCGCAAATTGCAACGCGAGCCATTACGACTCGCAAAATTTGCGACCCCATAGTGCGACCCGCAAATAGGAAGTCGCAATTTGTGAGTCGCAAACCATATGATAAAGCCACTCGCAAATTGCGACTAGTCGCAAAAAGCCCATTTTGCACACCCAATTTACCACTAATTCAGAGCAGGTGGTAACCAGAACCAAAGTATAAAAGGAGACCCAGAAGGCACCTGGGTTACTCAAGATGGCAGAGATATATGTGATAGCAAGGAGGAGGAGAGTTCACGCCACACAGCAGAGGAGGAGGAGGAGCCAGAGACAGGAGAGGATATACAGAACCAGGCAGACACTTTTCCAACAAACTGAGGAGGAGATATATGATAAATACAGAGTTAGCAGTGCAGCAATATTAGAATTAATAGATCTACTCAATCCGCAGCTGCAACGCCAGACTGTGCGCGGCAGCGCCATCCCCACACATGTGCAAGTGCTATGCTCACTGCACCTCTCGGCCTCGGGTAGCTATCAGAGGGTCATTGCTGTGGCAGGTGGGGTATCCCAAAGTGCACTCTCACGGTTCTTCAGATGTTTCTTAGATGCCATACTAACACACATGTCCAGATACATATACCTACACAGGAATGAGGCAGAAATCAACAGCACCAAGTTGGAATTCTACAGGATTGCCAACTTCCCACATGTAAAAGGGTGTGTAGACGGTACACATATACAAATATGCCCTCCTGCAAATCTGGAATATCTGTTCCGCAACCAGAAGTGTACCCACTCACTGAACATCCAGGTGGTATGTGACGCCCATTATGTCATCACTGACATGGTAGCCAAATTTCCAGGGAGTACACATGACTCTTACATTTTCAGGCACAGTGGGATGCACCAACGCCTAGAACGTGGGGAGTTTGGCGACGGATATCTATTAGGTATTGCTGAATACACCCTGAAGCCATACACACAGGTCACTGTTGAAACCATCCATGCCCTGCTAACATTGTCCATTAATGCCAAACAGGTGACAGTGCATATGCGCTACGTCCATGGATACTTACCCCGTATTTAACACGAAGCAATGAGAATGAGAGGCGATACAACAGGGCACATAGGAGGACCCGAAATGTCATAGAGAGGACCTTTGGACTGTTGAAGGCAAGATTCCGATGCCTCCACAGAAGTGGAGGTGCGCTCCAGTATGCCCCAATAACAGCATTCAAGATAGTTGGCGCATGCGCTATACTGCACAACATTGCCACCAGACGTGGGCTACATCTCACCCCTGAAGACTCAGATTCAGAGGATGACACGCAAGAGCTACCACATCGCCATCATGGGGATGGAAGCATTGCAAATCAAGGCAGACAGAGACGGGACCACATTGCAAACCAATACCTTGGAAGGTACGTGCTAACTGTCACCACACACACTAATGTCACACACAAAGAGCCCAGTTGTGAAGTGGAACAAACAAGAACTTTTATTAAGTGAACCTAAGTAATGTGGAACTGGACTTTTGGGAAGGGGCTGTAAATGTCCACCTGCAATGAGGACACATTCACCTCATGTGCCTCAAGTGTCATGCAGTGCATAGGCTCAACTCCTCTGCCTGGGACGACCAGCATGGCTAGTGCTTGGAGTGTCAGAAGATCCCTGACGTGCACTGCCACTCCTCAATACCCTTGTGTCTGTGGCAGATGCACTACTGACGGTGGAGCCCTCCTCACTATTTTGAGGTGTGTCTGCCGTGCCCCTAGCCACCTGTCTTGCCTCCATCATGTCCACAGCGTGGCTAATCCGACCCAGTCACCGAGCCACATCCCCTGCAAAGTGGCCCAAGTCAACCTGCAAACTGACTGTACGGCGTGACAGCCCTGTGGTGTTGACTGCCAGGCAGACGATTGATGCAGCCATGCGGTCCAACCGGTGTATGAGTTGCCGCTCACGGCTCCTTGCACTCTCTCTCTCTCTGACACTAGTTCAGTTATGAGTTGACGGATGGAGAGTGCAAGGTCACCGACATTATTATTCAGGCGTTGGAACTCTGTGTGCACCTGTGCCAGCCCTGTGGTGAAATTCCGCTCCATCCGTTGCATTGCCCCTGATATTACCCTCATCTGCCTTGTTTGCAGGCGCTGACCACTGATGAGGGCTGCCTCCGCGGCAGACATGGAAGAGTCACCTACATCCTCCTGGGACACTGCAGGGACATGGACTCGGCGTCTGCGATGCGGTGGAGCATCAAGGTCCTGCTGTATGGCACTGTGGCTGGGACCGGGTGTTGTGTCGATCTCCCCAATGTCCATTGGTGCAGCTGGAGGGGACTGTGGTTGGGTGGTGCTGGGCACCGTAGTGGCTGCTTCTGACTCCTGTGCTGCCTGTTGGCTGCTCTCTGCACCCTGGACGGACTGGCTGGTGGGGATGTCTTGTGGGAGACCTGTGGGACATAGGGAACACACTGTCAGTATCTAACATCTGTTGTATGCCTCCTAATAAACTGTTGCCTATCAGCTGACTACTGAACTACATTGCCCATAATGCACCATTCTGGTGGTTGCAAGTCTGGAATGGAGCTAATTTGGTTGTGCATGCTGCTGTGTACTGGGTGGGTGGGGGTATGCCAGATATGGGTGTACATGCATGTTTCATGGTACTCACTTGTTGATGTTCCTGGCGCTGACGTGTCCAGCTCTCCAAATCCAGCCACTGCCTCAGGCTCAAGGGTCTGTTCCACAAGTTCCTCCATGGGTGTGGGTGGTGGGACGGTGGATGGGCCTCCTCCTGTGCCCCTCATCTCCCGGAGGTGCTCTGCCACCCTCTCCTTGGTCCGGGAGCGCAGGTCATACCATCTCTTTTTGATTTCATCTATGCTCCTGTGGCTCACCCCTATGGCGTTGACCTTCTCCTGGATGTCATTCCAGATCCGCCTTTTTTCAGTCTCTGGCACACTCAGGGCAACCCTTCCGAATAGCTGGTCATGGTGCTGGCAGCATTCATCTGTCAGCACCTCCAGCTCCTTTTCTGAAAACTTCAGTTTTCTCTTCCTGCCAGAGTCCTCCATTCTTGCTGCTGTTCCTCCAGGTGGTTGCTCAGCAGTTTGAACAGGGTGTGGTCCTCCCTCCTCCCAGGTGTGTTTGTAAACTTCCTGGCTGTGATGACATCAGCATGAGCCAGGAAGTGTTTTCCAGACAGTTCTGCTGCACCTGCATGCAATTTGCGGCACATTCGCAATTTGCGACACCCACTCGCAATATGCGTGTCCTTTTTTAGCGAGGTCGCAAAGAGCGACCTCGCAAACAGCGGACTCGCAATCTGCGGTGCGACTTCATTTGCGAGTCGCAAAATGAAGTCGCTTTTTCTTGTTGGATACCAGTTTGCGAGTCGGAAATTGCGAGTCGCAACGACTCGCAATTTCCGACTCGCTAATTTTTTAGCTACCTACATCTGGCCCTAAGTGCCTTAAAGCTCATGACTGCTGAGATGGTTTTACTGCGAATGTATTTTTCGGAAACGTGTATCTGTAGGTATTTCCCTTTAAAGGATGACAATTGTAATGCTATAGTTGAGTGCCCTAGTGGCTCCACTGTGCAACCGAAAGCCCAGCGTTCTAGCCCGAATTTCCCTTGCGCCTAAACTCATTTACCCTATTCAAATTACTTGATTTCCATGTATCTTACTTTTGTTAACTACTATTGTTCTGAGACCTGAAGAATCGTCTGAATATTTGTGATATTTGTTATTAACGTTGGCGCAGGACAGTTAGCATATTGAGTGGACTTCTGGCAGAGGGAACCTGTGACAAGCAATTGCCCCTCCTTAATAAGGCGGAGTTTCACTTGTGCCGATTTGAATGCAATTGTGGGAGCATGTACGCATGCAGAGAGCAAAACATGGCCAGAGTTGGACTGGCATCCATTGGGCATTTCCCTGGTGGGTCAGAGCATTTGGTGGTCGGTTTTGAAAGAACAGGGCCGCTGCCTCGGCCACTTTCCTCAGTTTCCCGAGGTTAATTAACGGAGGCAAGGGGGCTTCAGGAGAGAGAGTGAGATGGAGAAGTAGAGAAGGAGCCACCAGAGAGGGAGAAGAGAAAGAGAGAAGGAGAGAGTATGGATGGATGAATGAAAAGTGTGAGAGAGAGTGGAAAGAGGGTGGGAGTGGGGCTAGTTTGTACATATTTGTCAGGGCTGCTTTTGGTTCCTCAGTCTGGCCGTGAACCCAGCTAGAAAACAAGGAATGGCACAAGGTATGGCACAGAGAGTTGTCGATACACGCATTAAACTTTCTACAAAAAGTTGGCTATACTGTTCCATTCAAACCACATTATGATCATATTTTCATTATATTAGTTGGAAGGAAATCTTGGTAAGGTTTGACAGTGAAATGTATACATAATATGTTTGTCAGGTCATCCACATTGTTCTAAGCCCAGCCTGAAGTTCCAAGGAACCAATGTGTCAACCTATGATGAGTAGCAAGGACAAGAGAAGCTGTAGTATTGAGAGAGTACCCTGGACTAGCACTGATGATGCCCAGCCATGTTCTGCTCTCTCCAGTCCCACAGATTAACTATGAACGAGATTAATCCCTAGTATACGTTTGTCAATCAAGAGAATACAGTCTGTACCTCAGTTTCACTCTTGGTCGACTGCATTTAATCTCCCTTTGTCTGACCATCTGCTGCCAAGATATGTTTTCTGCTATTTATTTTCCGAGTCCTTTCTATATCACTTACTTTTCTTCTCTTGAATCAATGTCTCAGTTCTTGCTTCTTAATCCCACTGCCCACTCCCTTGCTTGAATGACTCTATCCTAGACTTGTTACTTGAGCTCACATTGTGTTTCCTGTAACATCATTAACATTGAATCACCAAAATGCCAGGGATAGTAGAAGCGATATCATGCACCTTTGGACCTCCAACGAATCCTCAGAGTTGACCTATTGACCCATGCACAACCCCAGGTCTGTTGCTATTGAGGGCCTTTGTGAAGTGCAAACAGTTGAAACTACATAACATAAGCCGGTCTATTAGAGTCTGTTTACTTTCTGTTACTATCACTTTTTTCATGGAATTTGGGACGAGGGCAGTGCCAGATGTGCCAAAGGTCAAGCTAGGGTAGTAGTTCAACCCTTGACATCCCCTAAATGATGTTCATGTGAAGACTGGTAGGCCTCTTCCTCCATGTCCATTTCTTTCCTTCAGAGAACATACCATGACTAACAAGCGTAGTGCCTAAAGTCTCATGATCCTGCAAATATATTCACTCCACAATATTGACTAACACTATACCGTCAACATCAGCAAATAATGATGTGACACATGTTTCGCTGGGTCTAGAAGGTGTGCTTGCACACCACCCTTACCAGCTCCTTCCTAGCATCATGTACTGAACTCTGCAACTATCATATTGTAACTCTTGTGTTAGGTGCAGAGTACTCATAATTACTGCTGCCATTGTTTTGCCTCCTGTTGCTGAAAGCATAGTGCCCCCGAACTCATGTGTCACTGCAAAGTTTTCCAGCAGAGACAAGTCTTCGACTTCAATAAGAAACCTTGAACCAAGAAGCACACAACCTGCCAAGAAGTCTTTCAACTGATATTTTGATGTTTATTAGCTTAGTTCTGATTAAAGTCGCCAACAACCAGCCATTTGGCTTTTTATTGCACTCCGCTGTAAATCATTTTAATTGTACCTTGGAATATGTCTGGGTTTGTGCATGCATGTGCTTACCTCACGAAACTATCTTACCAGCTTGTTATCTAGACTTATGAAGCTGATGTTTCCACTAATACATTCAGTGGCAATATCTAATGGCTCCCAGAGACCTGGTCGCATCGATCAAACCCTCCAGCCTTTGTACTCTGTGTCTAGATTGTTATAACTTCAGTGCAATTAGTCTGCCTGATTGCGTACAGCATAACAGGGGTGGTTACATTTTGATATTTGCTTGTGACCCAGAATAAAACTGTTTGATAAGGGTAATACAGGTTAGAGTTTACCCAAAATACAGTTTTCTATTAGGTTATTTAGTTATTTTATCAATTGTATGTTGTGCCAACATCCCACGCAGGGCAACTTTGGACAGGGTACGCATGGATAGATCTCTGTGTGCCGCCAGCATGACGTAGGTGAATTGTAAGGCAGTGACACATCTGGGTAAAGTCAAGATGGCACAGGTTGGGTGCTGTTCTTTTTGTTTTCAAGTGTCACCTAAAGAAAGCACTCAAGCACCGATTTCAATGGAAGAGTTGTGGTCGTAAATGGGAGAATGTCCCCTTTCCAATTGTATCTTTCCCTAATGGATCCCTGTAGGAGGCTGGTCTGCCTTATAGTGGGTACCCTGTGGTACTTACACCCTGTGCCAGGTCCAGTTATCCCTTATTAGTAGCATAGAGGTGTTTCTAGCAGCTTAGGCTGATAGAAGGTAGCTATGGCAAAGCAGCTTAGGCTGACCTAGGAGACATGCAAAGCTCCTACTATACCACTTATATCATATGCACAATATCATAAGAAAACACAATACACAGAGTTACTAAAAATAAAGGTACCTTATTTTTATGACAATATGCCACAAGTATCTCAGTGAGTACCCTCAGTAAGAAGGTAAGTAATATACACAAATTATATGTACACAATCCCAAAACAGGTAAGTAAGAGTCAGAAAAGTAATGCAAACAGTGTAGAATTACAATAGATTGCAATAGGCAGACATAGGTCTAGGGGCAACACAAACCATATACTCCAAAAGTGGAATGCGAATCACAAATGGACCCCAGACCTATGGGAGCTTGTAGAGAGTCGCTGGGACTGTAAGAAAACAGTCAGGGTGTCCAAGATACCCCACCCCAAGAACCTGAAAAGTAGGATTAAAGTACACCTGCTACCCAAATAGAGCACAATAGTCAAGATAGGGGAATTCTGCAAGAACAACAAACACCAGCAAGGCACTGAAGGTGGATTCCTGGACCTGAGGACCTGCAAGGCAAGGGGACCAAGTCCAAGAGTCAAGATAGTGTCCGGGGGGGGCAGTAGCCCAAAAAACCCCGGATGAAGGTGCAAGGAAGTTGCCTCTGGATGGAAGAAGCTTGGAATTCTGCAACAACGAAGAGGACTAAGAACTTCTCCTTTGGACGGAAGATGTCCCACGTCGCGATGAAGGTTGCAGAAGTGTTCCCACGCATAAATACCACAAACAAGCCTTGCTAGCTGCAAGGGTCGCGGTAGAGGTTTTTGGGTGCTGCTGGGGACCAGGAAGGACCAGGATATCGCCCCTTGGAGGTAGAGACAGAGGGGGAGCTCAGCAACTCAGAGAGCCCCCACAGAAGCAGGCAGCACCCGTAGAAGTACCCGAACAGGCACTTAGAAGATTTGTGAACTGGAGCTGGCTCAGAGTCACAAAGATAGGGTCCCACGACGCCGGAGACCAACTTAGAGGGTTGAGCACTGCAGGGCGGAGTGCTGGGGACCCAGGCTAGGCTGTGCATGAAGGAAATCCTGGAAGAGTGTTCCATGGAACACCCTCGTCAGGGTGAGAGGGGACCCATAGGACCGGTGATGCAGTCCTTTGGTGCCTGCGTTGGCAGGGGGAAGATTCCGTCGACCCACAGGAGATTTCTTCTTGGCTTCCAGTGCAGGGTGATGGCAGATGACCCCCAGAGCATGCACCACCAGGAAACAGGCAAGAAAGCCAGCAGGATGAGGCGCTACAATGTTGCTGGTAGTCGTCTTGCTACTTTGTTGCGGTTTTGTAGGCGTCCTGGAGCAGTCAGCGGTCGATCCTTGGCAGAAGTCGAAGAGGGAGATGCAGAGGAACTCTGGTGAGCTCTTGCATTCGTTATCTGAAGAATACCCCCCAGGAGAGACCCTAAATAGCCAGAAAAGGAGGTATGGCTACCAAGAAAGGAGGATTGGCCACCAAGAAAGGTAAGAGCCTATCAGAGGGGGTCTCTAACGTCACCTGCTGGCACTGGCCACTCAGAGCATTCCAGTGTGCCCCCAACACCTCTGTTTCCAAGATGGCAGAGGTCTGGGACACACTGGAGGAGCGCTGGGCACCTCCCCTGGGAGGTACTGGTCAGGGGAGTGGTCACTCCCCTTTCCTTTGTCCAGTTTCACGCCAGAGCAGGGCTGGGGGATCCCAGAACCGGTGTAGACCGGCTTATGCAGAGATGGGCACCATCTGTTCCCATCAAAGCATTTCCAGAGTTCGGGAGGCTACTCCTCCCCAGCCCTTCACACCTATTAACAAAGGGAGAGGGTGTAACACCCTCTCTCAGAGGAAATTCTTTGCTCTGCCTTCCTGGGCTGCCTGGACCCCAGGAGGGCAGAATCCTGTCTAAGGGGTTGGCAGCAGCAGCAGCTGCAGTGGAAACCCCGGAAAGGCAGTTTGGCAGTACAGTTCTGTGCTAGAGACCCGGGGGATCATGGAATTGTCTCCCCAATACCAGAATGGTATTGGGGTGACAATTCCATGATCTTAGACATGTTACATGGCCATGTTCGGAGTTACCATTGTGACGCTATACATAGGTAGTGCCCACACACTAAGTAACTTGGCACCCAATCTTCACCAGGTGAAGGTTAGACATATAGGTGACTTATAAGTTACTTATGTGCAGTGAAAAATGGCTGTGAAATAACGTGGACGTTATTTCACTCAGGCTGCAGTGGCAGGTCTGTGTAAGAATTGTCAGAGCTCCTTATGGGTGACAAAAGAAATGCTGCAGCCCATAAGGATCTCCTGGAACCCCAATACCCTGGGTACCTAAGTACCATATACAAGGGAATTATATGGTTGTACCAGTGTGCCAATGAGAATTGGTAAATTTAGTCACTAGCCTGCAGTGACAAATTTAGAAAGCAGAGAGAGCATAAACACTGAGGTTCTGGTTAGCAGAGCCTCAGTGATGCAGTTAGGCACCAAACAGGGAACACATACAGGGCACATACTATGAGTACTGGGGTCCTGCCTAGCAGGATCCCAGTGACACAGGGGCTAAAACATACATACATACAGTGAAAATGGGGGTAACATGCCAGGCAAGATGGTACTTTCCTTCAATCCCTGCTTGGGGACCACTGGAGGAGGGCGATCACCAAGCAGGGATCCTCTCCTTAGACACCAAAGATTACTATTGAGGGGGGAATGTACTCCCACAGTGGGCTAGTGCACCTCCTCCCTGAGGCACAACAGTCTTTTTGCCTCCCCAGAGGCAGATAAGAGACCTTTACCCCAGGCTGCCCCAAAGGTGTTGGGTGGTGGAATCCACTAGATATCAGGGAAATAACAGGCCCCATTACAGAAAGGGTTGGGACGGCCTGCCAAGTGGACCACATCCCCACCCCAAAATGGGCCTTTCAATCTTACTGTCCCCCCTGGGGTGGATTAGAGGCTTTAATCCCAGTCTATCTCGCTTAAGTAGGGGGTGGGCAGTAAGCTTAAATAGACACCATGAAATGTTTTAGGAGGCCATCCTCCCTCAAGCATGGGCTATGAATCTCACCCCTGGACACAACAGTCTCTCTGCCTGCTGTAAGGCAGATAGGGCGTTCACCTCCAATCAGCCCCCCGGGTGAATTGAAGTGTATATTCCTAATAAGCCACCCTAGGGAGGTGGCAGAAAACGCACTGGACACCAAGGAAAAGATATAGGAATAAGAAAAGGGGGTGGGCGGCTCTCACACAGACATTGGAGCAAGTCCTGCCTCAAAATAGGGCGTACAATCTTTCAGCCCTTCCCCCTGGGAATGGACTGGGTTTTTTTTTAACCCCAATCTGCCTTCTGTGGGTAGGCAGAAAGTTTAATAGACACCAAGGAATTTATTTCTTTGGTGGTGTGAGTGGCGTCCATGAGCATGGGCCTCTTCACCTACCATCCCCTAGACACAACAGTCCTCCTGCACTGCCCCTACCCCCGCAGGGTGGTTGTGGGTGTTTACCTCATTGTGCCCCTCGGGGAGAGGGCCAGAAAGCCCACAAGATACCAGGGAAAGAAAGGCCCAAAAAAAGAGTTGTCAGCCCACCCAGGCATCGCTCAACGCCATCCACAGGTCAAGTACAACGGTCTTTTTGCCTCACAGGGTCAGATTTAAGGGGTGTTACACGCAATCTGGCCCTTGGACGAAAAAACAGAAAGCCCATCAGACAGCAGGAAAAATAATACACCCTAATAAAGAAATGTTGAGGTGGCCCACCCAGGCAAGCATCAAGTCGCGCCCCACCCAGAGTCGAGGCAACAGTCCTTCCCTCCTCTTCAGCTGGATTGGAGCGGTTTACATCAAATCTTCCCCATAGGGGAGCAGAAAGCCCTCTAGACCCCCGAAATAAAATACACCCCAAAAACAAAAGTGGTGGGGTCAGCCCCACTAGGCTTTAGGCCATACTCCCACCCAAGATTGGCTGCAACATTTTTACTAGTTACCCATGGATGGGGAATTCCCTAATTCCCATTAGAATGTTACCTTCTCTGTGCCATGTTCCAGTAGCAGGTATAGCCCCACCTTTATTATGGTCTGGATCTACCTACAGTATCTACCTACATATCAACCCTGCACCGAACATTAGGTATCGACAAAATGCAATTTTGTCATATAACTAGGGATATTTTGGGAGCAATAATATGTAATCATTATCTCTGAATTTCTTTTGGTGCAGCCTGCCTTGCATTGCATCACTTTGTCATTTTACATGGGCAGCCTACCCGTATTGTGGTCAGGGCCAAAGGAAATATGTGACAACCGAAATACCATTTGTGACAGGGATAACTAAGGGTCTAATTTAGAACTTCCGCCAACATGTAAATCCCATAGGCTATAATAGGATTTAGATTTCAGTGGATGGGATATCCGTCACCATTCTGACAGAGTAACCAGTGCCCAAGGAAAGGCAAACTATTTTGGGACATATTTTGGGATTAAAGCAAAGTGTGCACAACATCCCATAGTATTATTATTTTGCTATGAAGAAGTTTTAACACATTAATTCAAGAAGAATACAAATGTAAAGAAAAATACATAGGTGTCTGAAAATTATACCCTAGCAACAGATTCTTTACAACATGTCATTCACTAATGATTTATTTTCTTGTGGTTTATGGAAGCACAGCAGTAACACCATGTTAACGCCAAGATCCAAACGAGCAGCAAACACTTTCTGCAAGTTAATTATTAGATGTTGGATTACGCGCCAAGCACTTTAAATCCACATTTACACGAAAATGATGTGGCTGCAAAAAGACATAGGGCCATATGTACGAACACATTTTCCCATTGACACAGAATGGGAAAAACCCTTTGCTACATCTGGCCCATAGTTCTATCGGTTTTATTATGTCAGATTGACCAGGGATCGTTTCACCTGTCTCCCTTATAAAACCTAGAGAGTCCAATAATGCCGTGCCTTGTGGAGCAATGATTGCATGATGTTACAATAAACCCTTCCCTGTGAAAATGAGGCTTAGTTATGTTAGGCTTAGTGATGTTGATTAATGTGCGTCCTTTTTGATGGAGTTTGCGGGTCTGAAGCAAACGTAGCTCGAGACCTTCCTTAATACGAGTTCTCCTTCATCTGAGCTCAACTTGCTTTGAGTTGTGTTAAATGTTTTAAATTGTCAACATACCACCTCATAGTTAACCATGTGTCTGTCCTGCGAAGAAAAAGGTCACTTATTGGTTGCGGGGACAAACAATATATAACACAACAAAAGAAGGTGTACAAAATGTTGCAAAGAAGTCAGAAAATGGTTTCGATTTAGTAGAGCTTGTGTGTTGCAACATGTGGAGTAATAGGCCTAACTTGTGGGAATGGTCCTAATACATTAGCACCTGTTACTTATTTTCTCTGTTGCATTTGGTTTGCAGCAGTTATAGTGAGAATAATACATTTTGGGGCACACTAGAAAAGGAACTTATTGGTACGGAACGTAGTACTACAGGAATACCTCTACGCACTCTTACAAGCTTTTGTGATTCAAGCCTGAAACTTTCAACTACCTATTAATGAAAGTGCAAAGCAGGCACAATTCTTTTCTATTTGTAGATTAATATTCCCCTATTATTCCCATTTTAGATATTTTGGTGCCATCACATCAAGGCACATTAAAAGTACTTAAAGGAGTAGTACTGGAGTACTACTTTAGAATCTTCAAAAATGTCTTTGTGAGCAAGGCCGTGGTGTTATGATTCATTTGGTATTTTAAGATGTTTATGTTTCGTGTTCAGATTCTATGCTCGTTCCTGGATACTGAAAATGGTTTTGAGTTTCCTTATCAAGAAATATTGATAGTTGGAGTTCTTTTTATTTTCACTGTATCTGATTGAACATGGGATACAATTGAGTTAGCAGTAACGAAGAATAACTAGATTGTCTAGTGGACCTCACCTGCTTATCATTTGACTGTTTTCAGCCCTTTCTAGATCTATTGCCATCACAAAGAACACACTATACAACACACAACATGTATACATATACACACATATCAACAAACATTGCAAAGTCAGTAGGTTTCACCTTTGGGACCTCGCGGCTTTGCCAGTCCCTTTTGGCAGTGCTGTACAGTGTCAGAGTTTTTTGCCGACACTGTGCTGCATCGTAAAAAAACACACAAAAAGCAATGACATGATTGCTGGTGGTGGTTGTGTCATTCCACTGATGTGCAAGCGCAATACTTTAAAACAAAAAAAACGAACCATTGTATTGGGATAGAAAATGGAGGAATAAACCGGGTGAGCTGGTGCAGGCAAGGAGCGGAAAAGCTTCACATGAGGGAGATGGCAACACTGGGAGCTAGAGAGAAGCACTCCTAGAAAGAAGAACCCAGAGCATCTGGTCGGGAGAGAAGATCATGTTGTGTGGAGGGGCAGGCGAGAGTAGAATACGCAATCCTGAGGGGCAGTGTAGAGAAGCACACAAGTGAGCGAGAAGAACAGCAACGAAACAGCAACATAGGAAGTGAGGAAGAAGCACACAAGGGTGAGAGCAACTTGGAGCATCTGGGGTGTGGGGGCAAATTACACAAGAGAAAAACACAGACTCAGGACTTGGGTATTTGGGGGGTAGACGGGGGAGAGAAGGAGAGTGCTGGAAAATACTATTCATTGTAATGAAGCAATTAACTAAAAGAAAACTCCCTGAAAGTGAGAATTGGAAGTATAGGAAACTAGCCAAGAGACGGTGAAGATGCTACACTCCAAGGTAAGAACAAACACAAGATCGACAAGCTAGGACAAAAAAAGCTAGCAAATATGAAGCAAGTAAATTAAAGTGACAATAAAGCCAACTAATGGTAAGCAGTAGGTGGGTTATAAGCCCCTGTAATTTCTTGATGAACCCACAAAAGATCTTTTGCAACCAGAAGCCTATGCTACCTGGAAGGCTGACCAATAATCCATTTCCTATCAACTGAGGAGTGCATTGGGTACAGGCACCTAGGAACCACCGATAAACACCAACTTGGAAGCTATTATTATGGTCTTCGGAGATGCTCACGGTGGTACTTGCACTGCTAATCATACAGACTAACCTCCAGCCTACTAATGCAGGTAGCCTGCACTATAAGTGATAACAGTCTTGTCTTACAAAATTAGATTTTACAGATCATACCACCCGAGCAGAACGGAATATATGTAGTTTTGAAATAAGCAAATAAAAGCTCTGGTGTACCTTCCCACATTGCAAGAAAACTATGCCTTAACAAAGAGAAACATAGTTTCCATCAGTTTCTATTCACTTTTTGCAAAGGGCTTCTACTGTCTGCTTCTATAACCCCCCATGCACAGTGTTTTCATCATTGATGTCATTTTAGGTGTTGCAGTGGTTATCAATGATGTTATAGAATGTCATGAGTGCTGAAATGTGTGAGGTAATTAGCAGTGCATGGTGAGGTTACAAGTTATAGTTCCTCTGTGCCATTAAAAAAATATTGCAGCTTTTGGCCTGACCCTCACAAAAGGCTGTGGGGGTATGGTATCTCTTCCCTGCTCCTATATGTTTTTTTCTTTTTTTATTAGGGCAGGGCACTGAGTCCTAAGGTGGGTGCTGCCACATTTTTCTTGAGTTAGTGGAAGCCCATCAGATATTATTTAGAGATCTATTGTCTCCACGGATTCTTAGCTACATGTATATACATACATTTCAAACTTTAATTTCTCAAAAACTGCCAAATGGATTTACCCCAAATCGCCAAAAATCCTGCTGGACCAAGATCTAGCTTTCTGCCACATTTGATATAATTCCGTTCAGCTGTCTTGGCTGCAGATGTGTCGAATTTTTCTATGCACAAAATGAGTGGGGAAATGCATTTTGGGACCCCCCCTTTTTGTAGGCATTGCTTGATGGATCACCAAGAAACCTTCAAGGAAGGAGCTGAGGTGGATGATTTTTTTTACAGTTTTGTCAAGATTCATCAAACGTGTCAAAGTTATTAGCAAACTAAAAAACGCTTTCCCCGTGGAAGCATGGTCCTAACTATAATTAAACCGAGGCAACTGCCACTGGGTGAAATCTATCTATCTATCTATCTATCTATCTATCTATCTATCTATCTATCTATCTATCTATCTATCTATCTATCTATCTATCCATCTATCTATCTATCTTTTACCTGTTAGAAATGGGGTCTCCAGTTGACAGTGTTTTGCACCTTATCCAAGAAGGGACAGTGAGAAATGTGGTTGTTGGTTGACTGGGATGTGAGCCCTGGTCAACCAACAGCCACAATCCCTTGCAGGGTGAAGCACAACAAGTCAGTAATGTAACCTGTGCTTAACCCTGGGTTACTTGGCATACAAAGCAACCAGGCTAGACTTAGAGGCAATGTGTTAGATATTTATGCAGTACACAAACAGCAACACAGTGAAAACACAACACAATAAAAATTACAAACCGATTTAGAAAAATAGAGAACATTTAAATACATTTTTTGACACTAAATCCATGGGAATCCAACTAGTGGACTCAGAGTTCTGAATTTTTAAAATTTAAGGTTCAAAATAGCAGGGCCTTGGTTTTAGAATATGGCCACCTGGGCAACTTTAGCTCCACAATCAAGGTTTCGGGAATGCACGGAGACCTCATGGGGGTTTAAGACTCACTCAGGCTGGGTTCAGGTGCAGGTTTAAGATGGTGGGAGCCTGTTATGTCCCTGTGGCTCAGAACAGTAGACCAGGTAAACTAGTCCTTGGAGTCCCTTCTAAAAACCAGGGTGCAGGGGGTGATGGAGGGATCTACAGCAGGGCTGACCACTGAAGGTTCCAAGCAGGCTCCAGGCAGAAAAACAGTCCTTCCAAGTACAGCAGCAGTCTGTCAGAGTGCACAGTAGGTCACAGCAGCAGGCAGTTCTCTGAGAGCCCTTCCACAGGTCCAGTAGTAAACTGAAAAGTGGGTCTGAGAGCCCTATTTTTATACCTTGGTGCTCTGCTCCTAGAAGCTGGGAGAAGTTTCCAGAAGGGTTCTCTGAAGTTCCAGGAATTTCCTGCTGCCCCTGCCCTGGCTCCTAGCTGGGTGCACTGACAATACAGCGTTGTTAAGCCTATTGTGTGGTGGCAGAGCCGAACCTATTTAGTTGCAAGTGGGGCTGTGCTTAACTCCACACCCCCATCAAGTCAGTTAATGGCCATTCAGGCCTTGCTAAACCCCCTGTTGTGTGACTCTCTGGGGTGAATACACAAAGTCCCAATTGTCAGTTACAGCCAGTCAGGTGACCTCAGGCAGGTTACAGATACAGAGAGCTAAGGGCAGGAAGATGCCAACGTTTTAAAAGTGGCATTTTCAAACTTGTGATTATAAATCCATTAAAGAGGGTTTATCATTGCAAGTTCATAGGTACCAAACATGTCATATCTACCACCTCTCGTTTAGGAATTTACGATATTTAATAAGGAATCCCCAATGTTACCTTATGGAGGGGTAGATCTCTTAGTAGTGAATACACAAATTTGGGTTTTTTTCACTACTAGGACATGTAAAACTGACAAGTACATGTCCTACCTTTTAAGTACTCAGCACCCTACCCTATGGGCTACTTAGGGCCTCCCCAAGGGGTGACATATGTAATAAAAGGGGAGTTTAAGGCTTGGCAGGGGATTTTAAATGCCAAGTCGACATGGCAGTGGGTCACTGCCTTCAAACTGCAATGGCATGCCTGGGACAAGATTTAAAGTGCTACTTAAGTGGGTGGCACAATAAGTGCTGTAGGCCCACTGGTAGCATTTCATTTACAGGCCCTGAGACATATATGTAAATTAAATATGACAATCAGGTATATGCTGATCAAACCATGGTTAGGGGAGTGTGCACATGCATTTTTAGCAGTGGTTAGCTGGTCAAACCATGGTTAGGGGAGTGAGCACATGCACGTTAGCAGTGGTTAGCAGTGGTAAAGTGCACAGAGTCCTAAGGCCAACAAGCAAAAATCCAGCAAAAAGTAGGAGGAGGAAGGCAAAACATTTGGGGTTGACCCTGTAGAGAAGGCCATTATCAATGGGGACCCTCGCTCTAGTCAGGGTACGTGAGTCACACAGCTAAGATAACCCCTGCTTACCCCCTTGGTAGCTTGGCTCAAGCAGTTAGGCTTATCACAGAGGCAATGTATAAAGGATTTGTACACACATACAGTAATACAAGGATAAAAAACACAAAAGTACTCTACACCAGTTTAGAAAAATAGCCAAGATGTATCTGACTAAAACAAGAACAAAAGTACAAAAATCCAACATGCATAGGTAAAAATACACATTTTCAAAGATTAAATGTAGTATATCGCTTAGAAACACAATAGCTCCAACTGGGATATTAAAACGGCTTGACTGGGTCAACTCTACCTGTCTGGTGGCAACCATGAGGGAGTGTGACAGTCAACTGAGTCATATAGGTGACAGTACCTTGGAAAATGATGAGGAAACAAAGATGTTGCATGAAGTCAGAGAGGTGAAGTGTTACTGGAGCCGGTGCAGCGTTGGTTCCTTACTGCCACCGGGGAGGTGACGGGTCCGTTCCTTACTGCTAGGCAGGGGAGGTGAGGCGTTAGCTCCTTACAGTTGTAGAGGAGGTGATACGACGTTGGCTGTGAGGCATCGGTTCCTTACAACAAGATGGGATAGATGAATCTAGCAGATCAAGATGCAAGGCATTGATTTCAAGGTGTTACAATCAAATCATGGGACCTCAGGTGCTGCAGCGGAGTTGGAGTTGGGTCCCATGGATGTCAGTGACATGGCACTCTGGACTCATGTCGGGCCTGCATTGTAGGTCACGGTCATTGCACTCCGAAGTTGTTCTGGAAGCCAATGCACTAGTTTCTTCCTGGTTACACTAGAACTCACTCCCAAGTGTCCAGGAACTGGATATGGCACCGCTTGGCAAGTCAGGACTCTCAGCAAGAAAGCCCAGGTGCTGGCAGGTGAAGTCTTTGATGTCCCTGGGACCTCTTAATAGGAGGCAAGCTCAGTCCAAGCACCTGGAGGTCCTTTGGAAGCAGGATATAGAAAGTAAGGTCCAGTACTTTCACTCCCAGGACAGAAGCAAAAGGCAACAGGCCAGCACAACAAAGCAACAGTCAGCGTGACAGTCCCTCACCGCATCCAGCTCTTCTTCCTGGCAGAATTTCCTCAATCCAGGAGGATTCTAACTATGTGGTGTCTGAGGTCCAGTACTTATACCCATTTTTGTCATTAAAGTAGGACAACTTCAAAGAGAAGTATTTGTAGTGCACAAGACCCTGCCTTTTACTGCCCTGGCCCCAGATTCACTCCAAGGGATTGGGGACTGCTATGTGTGAGGACAGGCACAGCCCTATTCAGGTGCAAGTGTCAGCTCCTCCCACCACTCTAGCTCAGGAAGACCTATGCACCTGTTGATGGGCCATCAAGATATGCAGGGCACACCTCAGCTCCCTTTGTGTGGTTGTGTAGAGTGAATGCACAAACAGCCCAAACATCATCCTGACTCTCATGTGTATTCAATAGACAGGCAGAGGCATAGAATGGTTGAGCAAGAAAATGCCAAATTTCTAAAAGTGGCATTTTCAAACTCACAATTCCAATGCCAACTTCACCAAAATATGTATTCCATAGCTCTATCTGTTCCCAATTGGAAATTACACTTAAAAGATATTTCAAGGCAATCCCAATGTTACCCTATGGGAGAGACTCGCTTTGCAATAGTGAATAGCAAATTTAGCAGTATTATCAGGACATGTAAAACAAACCAGTACATGTCCTACCTTTAAAATACATTGCACTCTGACCACAAGGCTGCCTTTGGCCTACTTTTTGGAGTGTCTTACATGTAGTAAAGGGGAAGGTTTGGGCATGGCAAGTGGGTGCACTTGCAAGATTGAAATGGCAGTTTAAAATGGCTAACACAGACACTGCAGTGGCAGGTCCGGGACATGTTTACAGGGTTGCTCACATGGGTAGTACAATCAGTGCTGCAGGCCCACTGGCAGCATTTGATTTACAGGCCCTGGGCACACAAAGCACACTTTATTAGGGACTTACTAGTAAATCAAATATGCCAATCATAAAAAGGTTTAAAGTAACATTATAGTTAGTTGAAACTTTCAGTGCCAACATAACATTTTAAACATGCAAAGCCACTGACGTTCACCAGTTATAGCTGGCTCTGGTAACTATAACTCGTGTCCTAAGGTAACTATAACTCGCATCCCATCCAAGCACAATTTTCTCATCAATAATTTCATTGAAAAAATTGCAGTGATATTATCAATGATGTCATGAGTGATGTAATATGTGGGGTAAAGGCAAGAGTTATAGTTACCAGAACTAACTATAACTGGTGAATTTCAGCGGTTTTGTTCATTTCAAACATTACGTTGGCGCTGAGATTATCACCAACCTAAAATGTCACTTTAACCTTTGATTTTTTCAGCAAATTTCCACATTTTTATTTTGATGTAAAGTAAAATATAATAGCAATTCCTAATTATAACGACACTTTAACCTTTAATTTTTTCAGGGAATTGTCAGGGTCTTTTAATGTAAAGCAAAATTATCTTAGCATATATAAAGCTCTGTGGCCCACCCACCCAGAGGCAGCCAACCCCATGCAGGGTACAGCCTTAATTTGTGCACATTATGGGTTGGCCGCATTGCCTGGCTTGGAGCCAGGCCCTGCATCCAACCCTGACACATGCAGCCAACCCTACACTGTGCATGGAATTTGGCTGTGAGCAGTGGCGGTTGGCCACAGGGCCTGGTCTGTGGTCAGGCCCAGTAGCCAGCTAACCCAGATGCAGTCAACCCCATGCTACATACAACATTAGGTCTTACACTGCGTAGGGTTGTCCACAGGGCCCGCTTGCAGCCAGGCCCTATGCCCATTCCCATGCAGGCATCCAACCCCATGCTGCACACAGTCTTGCGCAGCATGAGTTTGGCCTGCGGCCCAGCCTCGTGGGTACTCCCTCTCAGTCAACCAAGCTCATTCTGCACATTGCCTTCAGCTTTGCGCAGCAGGGGTAAGCTAAAAAGCCTGTCCTGCATCCAGGCCCTGCATCCAACCGTCCCCAGAAAACCAACCCCATGTCTTCTGGGCTTGGCCGCAGGGCCTGGCCTTTTTTTAAAGGGGAGGGGGGCTCTTGGCCACCTTCTCCTGTCCACGTCATGCCCCAGGGACCCCGTCCCAAGGGTCAAACTATAGTTATAAAGAGAAGGGGGCATGTGCCCCCCTACCCTAACTAGAAGGGCCCTTGGGTACTCTATCCCCTGGATACTTTGAGGGGAGCAGTCACACAACCTGCCTCTTCAAGCCAATTGTGGGCCTAGGGACCCCATCCCCTGGGACCAATACATATATATTAAGGGGGGGTGCACAGCCCCCCTCCACAAACCTTAGTAAGCTCCAGGGACCCCATCTCCCGGGCTGAATTCCAATAGAAAGGGGAGGAGGCTGCATTATTAGGCCTCAGGTCGCCCATCCTCTAAGGCTGCGATGTCATTATACAGGGGCTTCCTCCCTAAGCCTATTCTGATCCTGGGCACCCCATTCCCATGGCCTCTCAAAATTATAGGTGGATGCCCCCATCTAGGGCACCCACCAAGCAGCACGCTGGAGGCTATTAGGGAAAACCCCGGGATCCTTGAGACCTGAGCCGGTTCCCCATATGGTGTAGGAGCCACCACTGCTATTTCCCGGATGGAGCAGCAGTTTTTGCTTGCTCCGATCTGGTGGGAGAAATATCTGTTTCCCAGTTTGTGGGAGAGCAGGTTGGGAAGCAAAGGCTTGCTCCTCCCCAGCGGGAGCTTGTTTACAACCCCCTTCTGGTGCCTACGTTTTTCCTCCCATTGGTTAGCATGTTGCTAAGCCTCTTGGGTAGTGTAGTTTCTTGACAGCTGCTATTTTATTAATGCTTGAAAAGAATGCATAATAGGAGCCTCCGGTCTTGACATAAAATTTACTTCAGCCTGCTCCTCAGGAAAGACTTTAAATTCAACAGCTCCTATTCCATCAACATGGCTTTCAGAGGTGCCTCACTTTTATCCTGAATACAAAATGTTAGTGCTCTATTTGTTCATTAGAACTCTGGTAAAAGCTGCAGTTGATCACTAGGTAGTTAACTGACAGACTTATGCTGGTGTTGGAAGTACATGTTTCACTCTGCATGTCAGAATGTTTTACTGACATGCTTGAGGAATATATATGTGAACTAAAAGAAAATGTGTCCTAATTGAAGCTTTCTGGAACATTAACCATAATTTCTATGACAAACGGAGCCACAATTTCTTCATTTACTTCACTAACCACTGTAGGAGATTCTTTTAGCTGTACACCTTTGATTCTCTCAAGATAGCCTCCTCCACCCATCCCCAGATAATTGTGTGTTTTTTTTTCAGGGCCAGCAGCTGGAAAATATAATTTGACCCTTGCTCTGTTTTGTGCAACCTATAATCTTTAATTTTTTAGCTTTCCTTAACCTTTCCTGCATTGGCCACCTGCCTTGTTAGAATGGTAAAGTAAAAAGAAACAAACATGGAAAAGTAAAAAGAAGCAAACATGGCTAATATATGTCATAATGCATGGGTAGGCATGCTCTGTGACAGATACATGCGTGCTGGCCCACAATAGCCATGTCAGAATGGCTTTTCTTACAATTCCATATGCGTGTGCATACTTCGCAACACATGCTCACCTGTGTGCTCATGCAGAAACACCAATGCAAGTAAGCACTGCATAGCCAATAGATCAGCATGTGCCTTTTAACGTTGCAACCCATTAGCTTTTACACTGCTTGTTAATCTCTGTAAACAGGTTGATTTTCCAATCTGGGATTCTGGGCTCCAAAGCTGGGTTCCCCCTCTTGTCTTTTAGGGTGTTAGTCCTTACTTATGGACTCTGGGATGTACAATGACAATCCCACGGCAGAGAACTTGTGATTTTGCATTCTGACTGAACATGTGGTGGCTGTTTCACAATGGTAAATGTACATGAAGAGAACTCTACACACACAGACTTTCATCTACGTCCAGGCAGATATCTACATATGGTTGATATTCACCAATTCTGGGTGGGATTATATCTAAGAAAAAAAATAACATGTAAAATAAGAAAAACACCCCTAATAAATATAGCATTGCATCATTCAAACATATATTGAACTTTCAATTAGATTATTTTCCTTATGTGGTGTTAAGTGTTATTCCTGGGCTCCACTGATTTATCTGAGTGTATTGTATTCACATCATTGGCCATATGTGTGCTTGTCTTACTCTAATGCTTGGTTGGAGTAGATTAGAATATGTTTTTTTAAATTGCCCTATTGTAGGATCTCCGTACAGAAGAGATACCTGAGGTGGAGGCGGAGATCTGTGACAAGAATTTGTGTGTACGGAAAGCAGTACAAAGGAAGTCATACTTTCCTAATCAAAATGCTTTTGAAACTAGGCCAGCTTGGATTTTGCTTGGCACACTGTAAGAGGATGCCCACATCTCAGGTTTCTGATGGGTATGTGATGAGGGTGAGAACTGCTTGTGGAGCTATTTCAGTATGTTGCTGAAATACAGAGCTCATCCTAGATTCAGTTTATTTGCATGCATTTTACGTTTACCAAAATATAATTTAAAACCATTCTGTTGGAACAGGTACATGAATGGATTCCCAGCTTCTGATTCTGAATACAGGACCCAGATAAAATTTCAAGTAGAGCGGTGCGCACAGACGGTATAAAAAACATGCGTAGCATGGCTTCCCATATTTCTTGGGCGGTGAAGATAAACCTCTTTGCCATTTGCATCCTTATCGCCATTAAATTTGCATTTATATTTTTTTATTTGCTTGCTTACAACCCAGTGAGAACTAATGTGTTTTATACTGCGCAATAAACAAGGTAACAGCGCGCAATTTGATGCAATAAAGAGGCCATTACAAAGGCGATAGGGCAGTATTTTGTTTTCAGATGCGGAAGACAAGAGTTAAAAACAATGTCTGCTCAGGACTGGTCACGCATTGGAGTCTGCACCATGCGCAAATCCCACTTCATTTATCAGTCAATCAAACAAACAATCGAAAACACATCTCTCTCCAATTGTTGACTAATATCTCACTAAACCAAATGGATCACTTCATAGACGAAATTAATTAATTATGTCTTTTGCGATCTAGTGGTGTACTGAACTTCATAAGTTCGAATACTATGGGCAAAACAAACCTTCCCGAACAACCTTGCCCATTTTAATTTAGGCTCAGTATATAGAGTGCAAAACCACGTTTTACTCAAAATAGACATGTTTTAATCAAAGTAGCAAAAACGAAAAATCCTCCCTTCTGTGTGATATAGACCCATTCTTCCGCAAGTCTCTAAAGAGGGTCCTATGTGACAGGAAAATCAGAATTAATTTTTCCTATATTGGTAAGAGAGATGTATGAAAATAACTGTGACATTCTCTCAGTTCTGTATACTCACAATACTGAAGCCATGTTTTTATGCAAAGCAAGTAACTGTAATCAAATGGTGTATTTTACAGCACAGTTTTCGCCTTAATTTGCTAACAAGTCATGTTTTTTAGTGGACTGCTCATTAAATCCTAATGCTTTCATGGTATACCAAGTTATGACTAACACAAATAAAGATTTTGAGGGGTTCACCCTCCCTAGGAAAAATTGGACCATTTTTGGCAAAATGATGCGTTTATCAGCACAATTTCCCTGAAACACCATAGGGGTTGCTCTCATTTTAAACAAGCATGGGCAATACCAATAGGTCCCGAGTTGGCTAGCAAATTTTTGACTTAGTCAATGTTCATTTTATTTACTTTTTATGTTTTTTATTTATTTTAAGGCTGAGAGATGGCTTAAAATGTTCTGGTTGTTGAAGGCTTTGAAAGCAGTTGATACGTCTAGGAGTATAACCACTTCCGCTGTCAACAACCCATCTCAGATCATCAGTGGTAAAGGTGATAGCATGATCAGGCCACGCAAAGCCACCTTGCATGGCTTTTCCTGGCCTTGTAGATATGGACCCCTTTTACGCATAACACTGCGTGAAAGGTATGTTCCATTGGTGTTGCTTGGGTGTTCCCATGCAACACCCATTGAACCCGAAGGAATCCGACACATTCCCAGATTTACAAGTCTGGGAGTGCATCAGATTCCCATGCCATCTCAGGGATGGCGTAAGAATGGAACACAAAAAAAAAGATTAAAACACCTCTTGTGATTGTTTTTGTGCAGGAAGCTGTCACTTCCTGAAAAAAAACAATCATCCCCACAACGCAGGCACCCTTGCACCATGGTGCAAGGGTGTCTGCATTGGCGTTAGGCAGCAATTTGTGCACCAGGGCAGGGGGAGCGGACAGAAATGTACTGTATGTTGTAGATACGGTGCATTTCTGCCCTTTCCTGGTGGCACAGGGCAGTACAGCAAGGTACATGCTGCACCGACCTGCACCACATGCCTCGTAAATGAGGTGCTTAGTCTGCCTATGTCATCAGGAAATGTTGATACAGTTCTTAGCTAGCTCACAGTGCCCGATCTGAACTCCTAAACACACCAGGGCACCAAATGGCATTTGTAACCTCAAACATAACTACTCAGATTCACAAGGAAATCTGGGAAACAGATCTACCCTTTTGTTGTCACACTGTGTGCCCAAGATGAAACACAAGAAAGATGAGGTAATGTTGTTTCAAACATTTAGTGCAACAATCTTATTCTTGTGTAAAAGATATGAGCTGAGATTATCAGGCAAAGGAGGCAAAGCATGGTAACAAGCATTACAAAAATGGTGAAAAAGATAAACAGTTCAACCATGGTAATGTTTCTATGTTGGTGCACTCCTATCTGTTATTACCTATAGTATCCAGCGCATAGTGGGAGTCCCCTCTGACAGATCAATTTCTGATAGACTAACCCCCCATACTTGGATAAGATATACCGGTAAGTCAGGAAGCCAGTCTGGTGTAGTGCAGCCTTCCATCCTGTGCAGGGTAGAAGTCAGAGTCAGCAAAGCTGCATCACAAGCACTGTGCACTGTGTTCCAGGAGAATCCTAGCTGAAGTGCTCCTCTTCTAAATGTGTCGCACAGGCAGTTTTTATAACATAAGCACATCATAGATGCACAGCTGATGCAATGATATGCCTGCAAGTGAGGAGCTGCCTCTACAGACAACCATAATACTTAGGGAATTGCTTTCTGTGTGCCTAGCCTTCGACGGAGTGCACAGACTGAACGGCAGCAACTCTTATAAGAAACAAACTGCATGTACAGTGATTTCCCAGTACACTATCGCATGAGAGAAAAGCCACGAAAAAGGTCACCATCAGAAAAAAGAAATGCTGAGTTAAAATGTGCATTCTAAAATGAGGGCACTAAGCTGGACCTATCGTGCTATGCCACGCTAGTGATAAGGAGTCCTGCATCATCATCAAGGATTCCGTTGATGAGAGGCTTGTAATGCAAAGGCCTGCATCAAGAATGCATTGAGAATGCATTGTCCAGCATCTGTGGTGATATGCTGTGGTGCTTAGATGTGCAGTCCTGCGTCAGAGATGTGACATGCAGCGATTCCGATGCAGAGTTTTGCGCAAGGTTAAGCATTGTGTTGCGTTGGTTCTGTTTGGACCTCAGCTGGGTTGGCAGAGCACCTTCAGGCCTCCTTCCAAGAGTCCAGTACTAGGGTGGCACCACTTGGGAGGGCAGGACATACAGTTGACAGAGTCCAGGTGCTGGGTTCAAGGTTGTTGGAGCCTGTTCTATAGCTCTGATCAGGAGGCCAGCCAACTAGTCCTTGGAGTCACTCTGGGGGTCCTTCTACCTCAGGCAGGATGGCAGCAGGACAGCAGGGCAGTCCTTCTTGCAGCAAAGCAGCACAGCAGTCCTTCTTCTGAATCCTCCACAGGCCCAGATGTGTACTGAAGAATTGGGTCTTAGGTTCCATTTTTAGGATCGAGTGTGCAAGTGCTCTGGCCTCTATTGTAATCTCTCTGTGGGCTTTTAACCACACCCATGTCATACCCGGGACTTACGTTGGTTCGTGGGCTTGCCTTTTAAAATTTGCTTGAGTTCATTTGTGAAAGGCATGCATCCATCATGCCTTTTCTGGTGTTTAGCCCTCCTCGAGCGCACCGGCCAGCTACTGAAAACAAACGAGGCTCCGTGTTTTCAGCATCGTTCCTTGACTGCTTTTTTAAAAATTTCCTACACTACGTGATCTCGCTGGGTTTTACGCAGTGCTCGTTTTTAAAAATATATTTTGATGTGAATTTCCCCTGTCCCCATCCACACCCCGCCCAGCCTCCCCTTGAGATTTGCGGCTGCCGGCGCTGCACATATGCAGTGCCACACTATCTCTATTTTACCATGCTAATAGCTATAACTCGAGCAAATGTGACATCGCTTGCGTTGCAAATGCTTGTTTTCTTTTTGCAGGTGCTGCACTGCCTTTGAAAAGCCAATACGTCACTAAGGAACGGTCTATTGGCTTTGCCAATACTAGTTGTCTAGGAGCAATTTGTATTCCTTTTTTTGCTCCCCACTTGCAAAACATAACCGAACAGTCATTACTGGGTGCATTTATTATGCTTTAGTTTCAGTAATTGTTGGTGTTTACTTCGTGTTGCTAAAGTTAGCACAGACTACCCAAAAACAGCAAATTGTGACAATCAGTTAAAAAACGGCACATTTTTGCTTGCTGTGCTCTTGGAACAGATGAACAGGATGGTCACTTGTGGAATGGAAACTTCCATCAGGTCTGTTTTTTCCGTGCTTTGCTCTGTGAGTAAAGATGGTGCTACCTGGAAAACAGTGCAGCCCTTTGAGAGGCTAATAGGGGTAGCAGGTCAGCTTCTGTCAAAATAGGTAGTTGCTCTTTTTGTGCTGAAGTGTATTTAATGAATATGAGAAGTAATACGCAACCTGGTGATAACGGCTTGAAAAATATGAAAGAGAAAGGATTGTGTTCGTTTTACACGCTCTTAATTTTGGGCAAGCAAATGAAATATAGTAGATTGCTGTGGCTGGAAGGTTGGCTCAGTGAGATGAAAGTTTGAACTATCAAATGTAGTGTTTTGCATGTCATGAGTACGAATTCGATCCTTTCATCCTTAAGACGTGGGTAAATTGATTGAGTACCCTAAATTGAACATTAGTAACATCTGGTATTTAAAGCTCTTGAAAATGACAGGCGCAATATATATGAGTAGGACAAGGAAAGATGTGCAGTTTTTAACTTAAAAGAAGTTGTCGGGGGTAACATTTGTGCAACAAAAGAGGTATATCAGATGGTATCACAGAACACTTACATACTCATATTCAATGTGAAAGGTTCAAGAGTTGGAGAGAACCTGTTTTTATTTGTTAAGTGTTATCTGGCAGCGCATCTGGAATTTTTAGTGACTTTGCCTGAATGCTGGTGTTCCGCTGGTGTTCCGCTGCACATGGTTCTTAGAGTAAAGAAGAGTATTCCTGTTGTTCCCTAAACATATGTTATTTTTGTATTCATTGTTAGTTTAAATATTTGCTGATGCTATAAGCCAGTGGCCAAGACTGAAAGGAACACTCTCTACCATGCAGTGGGATATGTAGGTTTCAGCAGGATTTAAAATATCAACAGGATTTGAAATCAGTAGTAGGCCTGTAGCATCGGGCTCCCCTTCATTATAAACAGGTCTCCTTGCTGTGTTTCTTCCGGAAGCCTAGAACGTTGTTTGTTTTTATCCATTCATTATCTTTGACAGGAACCAAAAGTTCTCCACCAGAGTTAGTTTCATGTCACAGTTTTTAGGGTCGAGCGCGCAAGTTCTCTGGCCTGTTGTAATCTGTCTGTGGGCTTTAAACCACGCCCACTCTTGCTATTCATTCTTTGGAGTGCTTGTTTTAAATGCTTCATTTTTATTGGTGCATTTTGTGAAATGTCCCTCCTTTGCGTGCGGAGTTCCCTCCCAGGCGATTTCACTAAGTGAACATTATTGTTGGCCATCACACTACGTCACACTTCCTCCTGTTACAGCATGTAATGGCCCCCCTCCTCCGGTTTCGGTTTGCCTTTCATCCCAGCTGCTATCCTTTCTAGGCAATCAAGCAGGGAGCCAATAACTCTTGGGCTCAGGCTCATGGCGCCTGTGGCGCATTGAAATTACTTCCTTATGTCAACTGTTTCACTTTTCATTTTCAATTTATGTGGCAAGAAAAGTCCAGTTAGGAATTTACAACGCTAATAGCTCCAAGTTGAGCAAACGTGAGACCCATTGCATTGTAAATGCTTGTTTATTACCTGCTGCCCACTTTGAAGAAGGAGAAGGTTCTGGAGGTTTCCACCCCCTGAGATGTCAGGCATCCCCTCCCTTTTGCCTTCGCCCCAGCATGTCTAGGGACCCAAAAGACTAGTGACAAACCCTTTGTGAGTGTGTTCAGGCAGGGCCTTTGTGAAATGCTAGCGTGTTAGGTGACAGCTCTGCCCCCTCATTAAGTCAGAGTGGACCATCCTGCCAGCACAAATCTTCCCTTTGTCTCAATGTCTGTAAGCAATACACAAAGACCAGCTTCCAGCTACACCCAGTCAAGGGACCCAGGGACAGGCTGCAGGCACCAAACGGCTAGGGCAAGAAAATGCCAACTTTCTAAAAGTGACATTTTTTCAGAACCGTGATTTAAAATCTGACTTTACCTTTAAAGAGGACTTTTAATTACAATTCTTTAAACACCAGACTCAAACTGCCTATCGGCTCCCAATTGAAAGTTATAATGTATTAAATGTAATAAGAAACCCCAATGTTATCCTATGAGAGAAGCAGGACTTGCAGTAGTGAAAATCGAATTTAAGAGTTTTTCACTACCAGGACATGTACTATTTAAAAGTACATGGCTAACGCTGCAAGTACACTGCACCCTGCCCTCTGGGCTGTTGTGGCCTACCGTATGGATGACTTATTTGTATTAAAAAGGAAGTTTTGGGTCTCGCAAAAGGTTTATTTTGCCAGGTCAAAATAGCAGTTTAAAATTGCACACACAGGCTGCAATGGCAGGACTGGTACATGTTTTACAGGGCTACTTAAGTGGGTGGCACAATCAGTGCTGCAGGCCCACTAGTAGCAGTTATTTTAAAGGCCCTGTGTACATGGGATACCACTTTACTAGGAACTTACAAGTAAATTAAATGTGCCAACTGGGTACGAGCCCATTCTACCATGTTTAGGGGAAAGGGCACAAGCACTTTAGCACTGGTTAGCAGTGTTAAAGTGTACAAAGTCTTAAGGCCAACAAAAACAAGATCATCAAAATATAGGAGGTTTGAAGGTAAAATGTTTGGGGGAAGACATGCTGACAGGACTAACACCTATCTACCATTCTATCAGTAATCCTCCCCCAACAAAAGAAGTAGTAGTATGTCTGAGACACCATCTAACACACTAAGCAACATGAAGGGTCTGAGTTAGCTCACTCCTTTCACCGACAATGAATTCCTTACCCTTGTTATCTCCAGCAAGGCCGCAGTATACCAAATGGACTGCTGGCATGTAGCACATCTTATATTTTTCAGCTCCACCGTCACCGTCTACATCTGCCTAAGCATCAATCCCTCCCTGGTGGAATGTAGGGTTCCTCCCTAATTAAAAAAAAAGCCATTATAAAACCAGTTCTGAAGAAAAATAATCTACCAAGTCAGACCCTGCCAACTTCAGATCCATCTGTCTCCTCCCTCACCTAGCTACATTATTGCAAAAGGTGGTCATTAAATAGCTTTACTGAAAAAAATAGCATCTTCGCTACCTCACAGATCAGTTTAGGTCTGGTCATTGCCACTGGAGCGTCAAGTAAAATGCCTCTCCGGTGGTGCAGTGTGACGCTAGGGCATCGTAAATGGGACAAACAGTGCATATATTCTGATGTAAATGTCGACCAGTACAGAGTTCTACTTGATTTGTTGGAACCGTGTAACACAAGCCCCACAAGTTATTCTGAACCATCCAGTGCGCAACGTACCTTTGATGCAGGACTTCCCATCGCAATCCCCTCATTGGCTGCATCCTCGACGATGACACAGGACCTCACAGCACAGCCTAACAACTTCCTGGAACTGCTGATGCCTGAAATATCCCCACAAGAGGACCTTGAATTGCCTCTGCAGTGCTACACAAGACTCCACATCACTCTACAACCAGGATTTATGGGACTTTGTTCGGCAAGGCTAACTTGGTCCCTTTACCCGGCCCACACTTTATCCTGGTTGGACTGAACTTGTGAATTTGTCCTGGTCTACCACGACCTGATAACCACAGTTGGCGCTTTGTGCTTCTAAGCACATTTTTTACCTAAAAATGTAAAATTATATATCTCCAGTTCTCTTGATTGGATTTTTGTTATTTTGGTCCTTAAAGATTTATTAAATTTTAAGGTACTTTCTCCAAACTAGTGTGGGATTTTTCTTGTGTGGTGTTTCACTTTATTACTGTTTGAATCACTGCCTAAACACTTTACACCTTGTCTCTAAGTCAAGCCTGACTGCTTTGTGCCAAGCTACTGGGGAGCTGAGCACAGGTACATTTGGGGTTGCTTGTGGCGTGACCCTGACAAGGATTATGGTCGCTGCTTGAATAGGGTTTTCACCCCTCTCAACCAGTAACCCAATTTCCTACAATAGGTTGTTGTGTAGGTCTTCTCTGATTTTCTTAATTTTGTTGTAGAAAAACTTTGATATGGAGTCAACTAATTCCTGAGAGTGTATGGTATTGCTAGCTACCCCAGCTGCGTTGGAAAGGGTGTACATTATTTTAAGTAATTTTGCGCTTGTATATTTTTGCAGGCCATATGTATTATGTTTTTTGTTTGTTCTGAAAAGGTGATGATACTTGCGTATTTGCCTGACATATATTTGCTTCTCTGCCAGATTATAAATTCTGCACCATATCCTTTCTAGTTGTTTAAGTAAGTTCTTGTCAGCTTTGAGGGACTCATTGAACCAGGGGTTGGATACATGTTTGGTTTTACCTCGTTTAGTCTCAACAGGGGCCAAAGAGCTGAGTGTCTTATTTAAGGTGAGGTAGAGAGACTGAAGATATTCATCGCAAAAAACAAAATAAAATGATGGTCACAGTGTTGAAACGTTTCAAGCACTCAGTCCCAGTCACAGATCTGGGTTTAATCCATTGTTATTTTGCTTGCCACGTCACCCCAGTTGGACCCTGTCATATACAAATCAGTCTAGACTCTGCTCCCCATGGGAACAGTCCAGCCCAGCCTGATATGCCAATCCAGGTCCTCCCTGGACAGGAAACAAGCATCTTGGGTTAGGTTTCAGTGTAACACCCCTAATCAGCCAGTTTAGCTTGAATCCAGTGGTGCGGCGTTGCTGAAGATAATCGTCAACAATCTTGTTAGTGTAGTTGGGATAGCAGCTTTCAGAAGTTTCTTTAAAGGCTTTTTCATATGTGGCTGTGGATACCAAATCCCAGTTCCATGGACTAATCATGGCATGTTGCAAGATCTGGGTGTCTTTCTGAACCTTAACAATGTCAAATTTTACCTTAAGTTGATCAGACCAAAGAAGGTCTGTGGTTGTGAGGAAGAGAATGTCTTCTGATGTGGACAGGAGTAAGTACAGGGTGCAGCCTACTTTATGAATAGGGTCAGTAACTGAATTAGATATAGCGATGTTAGGGTATTGAGGTGTCTAGCATCTGGAATTGTGGAGGTGGCTTCCATCCAAAGGAATACTAATGTTCGACTGCTTTACTTTGTGCAAACTCTGGAGCAAATTCAGGTTCCTGAAGCACTCTCTAATAAATCTTTAGTTCCAACTGAGACTAGACATCCGATTTCAGTACATTCCAATAACGTGAAGAACATTAGGCTTCACAAGGAACACATACTGTAGAGTGGGTAAGTTACAAAACAACAAAGGTGTATTAAAGGATTTGCAAACTCAAATCATCAAATTGGTTATAAATAAATAATAAGTACATGAATGCAGTAGATTATTATAATTCGAATTCGGGAATTTTAGAAAAACCCTACAACCTAATTTGCTGGGTACTATATTTCAAGAATATAAAATACTTTGGAAAATAACATGCCCTTACTCTTTAATTTGCCCCATATATGTTTTGTAGGCATAGTGTATGCCCTAAGACCTTTCCCAGTATATTTGTCTAAAAAATAAAATGAATAAACCTATTGTGTTTAGAGATAGACACACAAGTGAGAAGTGTTTTTGCATTGCTTTGATTTCTTAATGGAGTCTTAAAGTAGGAGAATTTCACTTCAAATTCAGGCTCAGTTCCCACAATTAGAGCTGGGCAATGGTTCCACTGTTAATATTGACAGATTGTTCTTGTTCTATTTTACTACGCAGATACCAATCAGTGTACCATATGTAGAAGAATATTTGTGTTTGTAGTTCTGTGAGTAGATTCATCACAGTGTCTCTACTCTAATAATCAGCAAAAGGATCTGGAGGCAAGATGTCATAGTTCTAAATCAAGACAAAATGTGAATGATACTTGGATAGTCTCTGTAGGTCCTAGAACATGATAGTTGAATCTGTTCTGAAAAGCATTGTCTTGCAGTTGGCGACTATTATACGTCCGCAAGATATGTCTTTGGTGACTCTGTATACTTTATTTTGTTTGTTTAACATTTTAAATGTTGCAAATGGATTTTTGATACTGGTTTCTATTCTACATGCACTATCCTTTCAAGATACCACCAATATGATCCAAATTAGAACTGAAATTAATGTTAGCATAGACTAGACATAAGTTATGGATCAAATCTGTTTATTGTTATTTTGCGAATAGAACATACAAAGTACAACACAACACGATTCAGGACAGTAAAAGAAATACGTAGTTCCAGCAAGGACCACAATTCTGTCCGCAGAAGATCCTCCCTTACTCCCTGGGCCATGCCAAACAGCATCCCACCACCCTCACATCATAACCCAGAGAGAAAGCAAGCAGCATCCAGTGAGCTTCCGGATTGTGGATCCTATTAATGTGAACCATCCAAACAAATAAATTAACCATACAAACAATGCCTCCCTCAATAGTCCAAATCATCTCCCAGTCTCTCCTGGCTCCCATCCCCTCCCCTCTCCAATTCCACCTCTCCAAAGACTCCCTACCTGATATCCTACACCCAGTTCAGGTCAATCTCAAAACTCTCAAGTAGACTGGGCATGTCAGTTCCATGAACTCTGAGGATAGAATCTGAAGAAATGGTTTCCATAGCACATTGAAGTCACTCATTCGCTGCTGGGAGGCTAAAGTGAGCTTCTCCATAGCCAGGATAAACCACAGCTTCTGAAGCCATGTCTCCCGCGTCGGGACCCTGTCCGTACCCCAGAAAGCTAGAATCTGTTGTAATGCAGCATTCAGCGCCAGAGCCATCTGTCTCCCCCTTAGCGATCCTAATGGGAAAGTAAGGGGATTGGGCAACCCCAGCACAATATACGATGGGAACCGTAGGATCTCAGTGTGAAATGCCATATCAATGTCGTCTAATATGCTTTGCCAATAACGATGTAGCTTGGGACAGTGCCAAAGTAAATGCACCAATGTACCTGTGGCTCCACACCCCCTCCAGCACAAGTCTGACTTACCAGGGCTCCAGACGTGGATGCGCGCTGGAGTATAATACCAGTAGGAAGCCACCTTGTGCGATGTCTCTGCCCCTGCTGCATTATACGCTGTGTGGTGTGTTCTATAGAATATGCTATTCCACTCCTCATCCGTAAATTCCCTCTCAAGTTCTCTCTCCCATCTCAGCTGCCCCTTTGACTTGGGCAGACGCTTCTCCCCCTGCAAAAGTCGGTATATTTCAGAGATGACACCCCTATCGTCCTTCTTTAGCAGTATTCATTTCTCAAACGGTGTAAGAGGCCTATTTATTAATGCCCTATTAGCTAGTAGTAGGGCCCAAAGCCAGACCTGATAATACATCAGCCTATCCGCCTCCCGCAAGCTGTACATCTCCTTCATCTGGTCAAAGGACAGAACCCCATGTCCATCAAAGAGGCTTCCCACTCTCTTACAGCCCCCTTCGCTCCAGCGCCTCAGTCCCTCTAGATTGAGTCCAGGCTGAAAGTCCGGATTAGCGCCGATGGGGCTCATCGGGGACGGAAAAGACATCAACCCCGACCGACAAGCCACTGTGTCCCATATTCGCAAGGTCGCTCCCGTAACCGGGGAAGAATAAAGTCCCCCCGCTCTGTGCCGACGTAGGAGCCAGGGCTCCTTCCATATATGGGAGCCCGCCACCGCTTGGTCCATAAAACACCAATGTTTCTTTGTGAGCGGTCGACTCCACTCTAAAAGAAAACGCAGTTGCGTTGCCTGGAAATAACGCAGAAGACACGGAATCGCCAACCCCCCCCGGCTCTTAGGGCGATACAAGACCTGTTGCGGCAGGCGCGCCGGTCGGCCCTCCCAGACAAACCTCAGCACTGCCGATTGAAGAGTGGCTATCGTCCTGGGAGGTGGGGTCAGTGGGAGCGCTTGAAATACATAAAGTATACGCGGTAGGATAGTCATCTTTACCGCAGCCACTCTCCCCAGCCAAGACAGCTTGTGTCTCCCCCACGACTCCAGGTCCCGCTGCACCTCGCGAACCAGTTTTGTATAATTCAAGCTCGCTGTCTTTGCTGCAGAGGTCGCCAGCTCTACCCCCAAGTAAGAAAGACATGAAGACGACCACTGGAATGGGTATCTAGCTCTCAGGTCTTCCTCATGATCCGGGTTCACCGATAGGCTCAGAATCTGTGACTTCTGCATGTCCATCTTAAATCCCGAAACCTGGCTAAACTCATCTAGTATCCCCACCAGCGAGGGAAGCGATGTCATAGGCTCCGGCACTGTAAGCATAACATCATCTACATAAAGAGTAATAAGATGATGGTCACCACCAAATGTCACCCCGGAGACCAGAGGACTGTCCCGCAAGCGCTGTGCGAGGGGCTCCATATATAACGCAAATAAAAGGGGGGAGAGCGGGCATCCCTGTCTGATCCCACGCCCAACAGGGAACGGCAGAGAAAGCACGCCATTAACCCAAACCGCCGCCCTAGGGGATTGGTAGGCGCATCGTATCCAAGACCTAAACCCAGGCCAAAGCGCTTCAGTACCTGAAAAAGGTATGGCCAATGGACCCTGTTGAATGCCTTTTCGGCGTCTATAGCTAAAAAGAGCATTGCCCTACAAGATCGTTATCTATCAAATGCAGAAGCCGCTTTGTGTTATCGCCACATTGCCAGTGCGGGATGAAACCTGACTTATCCAGATCAATAAGACCCGGCATGTAAGGGTTGAGGCGACACACAAGAATCCCAGTGAACAACTTGGCATCAATGTTCAGGAGCGAGATCGGTCTACACGAGGCGCACTCTTCTGGGTCTTTGCCCGACTTATGTATGACAGTAATGGTAGCGTCCAACATACTGGGAGTCAGGGTGCCCGTAGTCTGAAAAGAATTAAAGAGGTGCACAAGCAGCGGAGCGAGTTCCGCCCAGAAGGTCTTATAGAATAACGATGTGAACCCATCTAGACCCGGGGACTTCCCAGCCTTTAGGCGCGAAATAGCCGATATAACCTCATCTGCCTTTATCCCTTCCCTGTCACTGATAGGGGTCTTCACCTCCCCCTCCACAGGGTCCCCCCTCTTCCTCTCCAGACCCCCCCTCATACACACCCCTCCCTTCACACACGCACACACGCATACACACACCCATTCCCACATTCATCCATGCATGCATACATCCACTCACACACACACACATCCGCACACACTTACACACATACACGCACACATGCAGTCACACAGCTCAACATACATGCACTCACACCCCCAGACATGCACACACATACAACACGCAACACACACCTGCATACATGCACGCACAGACATACACACACACACACCCCCACACACACAACACCCTTCACCCCCTCCCCTGTGGGAGCACCCACTTAACTGTGTCCAGGGGGTCCTCCGGCAGGAGATGGGACGGGTCGCAGCAGCAGCGTCCACCAGCAGAACACCGCCAAGTGGTATACCGCAGGTCCTATTCTATGGGAGAAACAGGCCTGCTAGTTAAAATAATTTAAGAGTTTTTCACTACCAAGACTTGTGAAACTTAAAATTACATGTCCTGTTTTTGAAATACATTGTACCCTGTCTTGTAGGCTGTTTAGAGCCTACCCTAGGGTGACATATGTATATATTAACAACACAGGTTTGAGCCTGGCAAAACGTTTTATCTTGCCAGGGCAAAATGTCAGTTTAAAACTGCACACACAGGCTGCAATAGCAGGTGTGAGGCAGGTTCACAAGGCTACTTAAGTGGGTGACACAATAAATGCTGCAGACCCACTAGTAACATTTAATTTACAGGCTCTGAGTACATGTGGCACTGCTTTGTTAGGGACCTATAAGTAAATAAAACATGCCAGTTGGGTATAAACCAATTATGTCATGTGTTAAGGAGAAAGCACATGCACTTTAGCACTGATTAGCAGTGGTAAAGTGTACTGTACAGAGTCCTTAATGCCATAGACTTGTTCAGGAAACAAGAGGGTGGAAGCAAAACGTTTGGGGATGACCCTGCAGAAAGGTCCAAGTCCAGCACACCATCTCCACTACTACCATCAGCATTATCATCTCTATTACCACCACCACTACTAACTAATATCATCAATACTACCACTACCACCATCAACCACTCCCACTAGTACATCTATAGTATAATGTTGTTCTTGTATTTTTGTGCAAGATCATTGTGTGTTTGACAGTATTGTGTGTGTATGTGTGTGCGTGTAGAAGAAATGGTGGTGTAGGCATGTGTGAGAGACATTATGGGGGTCATTCCGACCCTGGCGGCCGGCGGTATGTTGGCGGTAACACCGCCAACAGGCTGGTGGTGTTCAGCCAGCAATTCTGACCGTGGCGGAAAAGCCACAGTCAGACCGCCGGCCCCTCCACTTTCCCGCCAGGCAGGCATAATCCCCAGGGCAGCGGTGCAAACACCGCTGCCCTGGGGATTATGAGTCCCCGACCGCCAGCCTGTCCGTGGCGGTAAACACCGCCATTGAAAGGCTGGCGGTAAGGGGACTGGGGGTGCCCCTGGGGGCCCCTGCACTGCCCATGCACTTGGCATGGGCAGTGCAGGGGCCCCCAGGCATAGCCCCATCGCGCATTTCACTGCCCGAATTTCGGGCAGTGAAATGCACGACGGGTGCTACTGCACCTGCTGCACATCAACATTGCAGCCGGCTCTATTACGAGCCGGCGGCAATGTTGATGTGCCATTTCCGCTGGGCCAGCGGACGGTAACGCTGTTACCGTCCGCTGGCCCAGCGGAAATGTCGGAATAGGGAGGCATGAATACCACCGGCAATGGCGGTATTCTGTCTCCCCCGGCCTCGGCGGTCTGAAGAAAAGACCGCCGAGGTCGGAATGACCACCTATGTGTTTGCTATCGGTAATCAAAATGGTCAACTCCATTGGCTTTGGGAATGATTGTTTAGTTTGCTTCTAGGGTGGCAATAAAACACTGATCTTCATGACACCGATACATCAAGCAACATGCAGTTAGCAAAATGTGGTACATTGGTGCAGAGGCAACACAAAACCCACTGGATTCTGAGTGGATTACTGAGTTTACCACTTTCCATCTTATTGTATATTAGGAAAGAATTTGCGGCAGTCCCCACCTGGATGATACTTTGCACCTCATTCCATCATCTTTGAGGCTTACAACCTGGTCTAAGACAGAGGCACATTATACGTGCTTACTCCTAAAAGGCATCGTAGTGAAAGATCATTCTTCTCTCATTCTTTGGGTGAGTTATAAGGATACACACAATACAGTAAGATGCCTTTCTATACATTAAGCTCTGTTAAGGATCATATCTAAAAATAGACTGTGCATTAGAAAAATGGTTGTTAGAAGAGACCGAAGGGACATGCAAGGAATCCTCAGTGAGGGCTTAGGTCCCAGGACTAGAAAATTATCTCTGTTTATGAACAATACCTATGGGGGAAATCTTTTGATCAGATTTTGATTCATCCTTAGGTTCTAACTCAGTTTTCTCATGGTCTGGTCCTGGCAGATGCTTTCAACTTTTTCTCCTGTAACACAGACTTGTGAAGCCAATATGTACTCAGAGGATGATTTTGAGTTTGGCCGATGGGTACTCCATCACAAATGAGACCAATATGCTGTCCGCCTTATGACAAGGGCATTATTTGCACTTGTATTAAGGTGGGTGGGGTATCCATCACGTTTGTGATGAAGTGCCCATCTGCCAAACTCAAAATCAAGGCCCTTAGGCTTTTTTGTGGTCTTTGTGAACTTGACAGACTCTTATACATCTGACCTTTAGCTCACGCTAACATGTCTGTGTTTGAAGGCCTGCATCTCTGAGGCTGATGTTATATTCCCATTCTATTTTTGTGGTGGGGACATTTCTGGTGGTTGCTTGACAGTGGGAGCTTGGCAGAAGCATGGACAGTTTTCTGAACAGCCGATATCTTCTGTACAAGCTTATCATGTGCCACCAAAATATTTAGAGTCCCCTGCCTAGGTAACTTGATTTGTGTAACGGACAATTTGACATCTTTAACTTACATTTTTCATGATATTGTTTTACAATGTATTTTATTCATGTGTTTAAAGTTTTTTATACCAAAGAAAAAAAATATGTTTAATGGGTACAATCTCCTCTTTGATTGAATGCCAAGACGAATAGCCCAAGCTAATAAAAATATCTTGGTAATTTAACGGGGAGGCTGAGAAGATGGTGTGTGTGAGTGGATCCATGGGATACGTTAAAGATGTTCCTCCTGAGTTCCAGTGCCTCACACCCATGCTTCTGCTTTTGGCCAAGCAACCAGTTGTTGTGCACTGGGGGAAGAGGCCTGGACCAAAGGCAGAGACCTGGCTACAAGATGCAGTTTATTGCCAGGACCAGCTATCCACCTAATGGAAACTCATGCTACTGCGATCTCACCCAAAGGATATCTGGGATCTACTGTTGACGTACCTCAGACAGGGGAACACACCTCCTCCTCTGGACACTCAGGGGGATTCACTGAATGCTAGCCTCTTCTCTTTGCCTGATGGTGCTGCCAGCCCACCCTCCGGTTGTCTAGCCCCTAACTGCCCACAACCCTGATACCTTGTGCAGTGAAGAACCAGAAGAGTGGTGCCTCTGCTCATTAGACATCTCTCTGCTGAGCTGTTGATACAATGATATATTCTGTATTGCAATGAATGCACTGCTGTTTTAATCAACTTTCTGCTTGGGTGACAACATAATGCTTTCTTATGTATTTACATGATCTCACTGCTGTGCTATGCTTTCATCCTCTCCCCCTTGTTCCCTCCCTACTCACATTCTGAGGCTGTTGTCTTGTTGTTGGTATTTCATTGAAATGCTAAAAAACTGTTTTGAAAAAAAACATTTTGAAATACATTTGTAATCAATCTAAATATGTAAAATGATTATTTTTTTTAAAGTTTAAATTAAACAATGGATTCTGACCTAAAGAAAAACATACATTTTTATCCTGCACCAATAAATATTAAAAAATATTTATAGCAGTAACTAAAAGTTAATTATATTCTAATAAAAAATTAATGGCATAATTTATTCAAAGAAAAGTGGTTTATATATGTAATAAGTAGGAATTATGTTTGTTTTTTTAACAGTAATTTATATTTATTTAGATGTTTAACTATCTCAAATAATGTAATTTATATTATCTCTAATGAAGATTTATTATTAATCTCTAACTCCATTATTTTCTATGGAAGGGTTGCAGTACTAGTGATTGACCATGTATGGTGCTGGGCTTAGTATAATTCTGAGCTGTGGCAATTTACTACAATTGTGGGTCTCATTTTGACCATAGTATCTTCAGAGGTGCAGTTTCGGAATAGCCATGTGCGTACTCTTCTGTGGGTGAATGCATCTCCATTTCTAAATCCCTTCCTGACATTCTTTAACCCTCTCCTTACTCCTCCCTAACCCCTCCCATTTAGTAGTAAGTATGACCCTTTTTAACACCACTCCCCGAGTCCCTCCCACATTTACTACCAAGTAGCAAACATATGTGTGAGGATCTCCCCATAGAAAAGATAGGGGAGGAGGTGAAGTTTTACACTTGGAGGTTTGTGAATAGTGTTTTGTAGCATTTCAGTAGTACTGTTGTAGCCCTTCTAAAGTGCCATTTGTGAATAGGCCCCTACATCTTTATGCCCACAAGCACCCTGGAAAAAGAGAAAAAGATTTATTTATTTCACCTTATCACACAGATAGCTGGTAGAAAAGAACAAAAGAAAAGGGACCGCAAAAGGTATTACTGCAATTTAAAAGTTTTTAAACTAGGAGATGTTGCACACATCTTAAACAGAATGCTAAATAAATGGACTAAAAACAAGATATTGTATGTTTTTCTCATACCACTCTCCAACACTCCTGTCAATGACTCAGTTTCATTGTTATTAAATATATTTAGTGCCTCTGAGCCCACTCAATCTAAAAGTATTAGTAGCTGGAGCACTTGCCAAACTTAAGGCCTGATTTGGAGTTTGGCGGTTGGGTTACTCGGTCACAAACTTGACGTATATACTCTCAATCATATTATGATTCCCTTAGGCTATAATGGGATCATAATAAGGTGGACGTTGAGATCCATCACATTTGTGATGGAGTAATTCCCTCCTCCAAACTCTAAATCAGGCCCTTAGTCTAGATTATAACATAGTCTTCTTCTTGGAAATAACAAAGAGACTGATAGTTATGCTTCTTGCACCTCAGAATGCACTGGACACCTGCTTCAGCCAGTGGCAGTCACAGACTACTTGCCATAACTCGTGCTATTACTCCGGTATAGCACACATGGAATTTTGGTAGGTGAATCTTTGTTTTCTAGCACCAATTAAGTTTTGACAGTTTTGTATTTCTTCCTTGCCCCAGTTTCAATACCTTTACTGTTACCAGCACTCCTATCCAGTCTCAATTTCTCCTGAGCTTTCACTGGTGATCCACTAATGAGTTTGCTTGAAGCACATTTGCAATGAAGACTGGAGGTTTGCTGGCAGTCATATTACATTGTATTCAAACTTCAGAAACAGTGGTGTCTGGTTAGATATGCAGAAAGGTAGAGCCCAGCAGAAACCCCACAATGCCAGGGTTATAAACAGCTCCAGGTGCAAAAGTTACTACAGAATCACAAAACTCAGACTTTTCTCATTACTTCTTTTTGTTTGAAGGAGCCCGTGAAATTAGGAGAGAAAGAGCTTCTCATCAAAAGAGCCCTGATGGAGGGAATAGGGGACCCAGAAATTGACACAAACGTTTAGCCACCCGTGGCATTATGATCTTACAGAAAGAGCCGCATGTGCTTGAGCGTCATCTTCTGTAATACTGAAGAAGGGGCCATATGGTACGAGATCTCCCTGCAGGTGGGTCTCTGCCCCTCTTTCAAAAGCAACCCGGGTGCTGCCAGCATGGTGAAACGTAGACCACTGGCTTCAGACATTTGGGGGGTCATTCTGACCCTGGCTGCCGGTGGCCGCCAGGGCCACCGACCACGGGAGCACCGCCAACAGGCTGGCGGTGCTCCCACGAGCATTCTGACCGCGGCGGTTCAGCCGCGGTCAGAAGCGGAAAGTCGCCGGTCTCCCGCCGACTTTCCGCTGCTCGGGGGAATCCTCCATGGCGGCGGAGCGCGCTCCACCGCCATGAGGATTCAGACACCCCCTACCGCCATCCTGTTCATGGCGGGAAACCCGCCATGAACAGGATGGCGGTAGGGGGTGCCGCGGGGCCCCTGGGGGCCCCTGCAGTGCCCATGCCAATGGCATGGGCACTGCAGGGGCCCCCGTAAGAGGGCCCCAAAAAGTATTTCAGTGTCTGCTTTGCAGACACTGAAATACGCGACGGGTGCAACTGCACCCGTCGCACCCCTGCAACTACGCCGGCTCAATTCTGAGCCGGCGTCCTCGTTGCAGGGGCATTTCCTCTGGGCCGGCGGGCGCTCTTTTCGAGAGCGCCCGCCAGCCCAGAGGAAATGTGTGAATGGCCGCCGCGGTCTTTTGACCGCGGTGTGGTCATTTGGCGGCGGGACTATGGCGGACGGCCTCCGCCGTCCGCCATAGTCAGAATCAGGCCCTATGTCTGCCTTTCATTACCCTTTCTCTAATGGTGTGCCTCTGCTCCCAGTTTCTCAGAGTACCAAGAGAAGTGATGAAACATCATGTACATAGTTTGCAGCATTTATTAACTGCGGGATGAATTTCAGGTATCAATAACTTTTTGTGGAATTGGCAGGGTACTTTTAGCAACAGGTGTTTTTTTTCTTAAATTTGGTTATGGTAACATTTCATTTTGGACATCTTTTTATTCTGTTTTCCGTTACACATTAACAACATTAAAGTTCAAAGGATAACTTATCACAAGTATTAAGCCTAGTCATGCACATCTTAATCATGTCTTTTTTTGCTTATGTAGACGAATGGCGTGTGGGGGGATGACTGTGTAGAACACAAGGTATCCAAGTGCTTAAAATGGACGAATGTGGACTAAAGCTAGCATTAAGCTGGAAAAGCACACTCTAGTGTAAAAATACACCCCTGCCACGAATAATTCCAAATTTAAATGCTCTGTGGACTATCCTCAATGAGATGTTGTAAGGGGCGGCGCAGACCTTTCAGAGGTGGCTAGACCCACATGCTAGTTGTATCTTCTGGTTCTTCTGTAAGGGAAATACCCTGGCTGCTTTGAGGATTAGTTGGGTGTGTAGGGGCCAGTGCCGTCACCCATGAATTGTTCATGTGCCTGCTCTCATTGAGCCTGTTGTGAAATGTCACTCAGATGACTTTTGCCCGATCTAGCCTTTCAGGTTGCAGTCTCTCCATTGCCCAACCTGGGCTGCTGAAAGCCCTGGAGGTACCTGACTGACATTGCTGCCAATTTGCATCAAATGCCAGTGCAAACAGCTGGATACACAACCTGGTCTACCCCAAACATAACTTCCGTCCCTGCGCCAAAACTGCAAATATAACAGTGTATTTATTCCTATGGTAGGTTAATGGGGTTTCAAGATATGCTTAGGTCCAGGAATGGGACAAATGCAAGGGTATGGACTATGCACTGGTCCACAATGTATAGCCTATAATTCTCAAGGTTAACTCATCTGCACCCTTCTGAATATAAGAGAATTAAATAACATTATGAAAGCCAGGAAAATCCTGTACTTCCAGTACAAAATAATATGCCTAGATACACTTTATAACACTTTTTCCACTTTTTGGGGACATGCTGTGTAGTGCTGTCTAACATGGGAGAAGTTTGGAGAAATAAAAGCACTGCTTGAAAGAGCCATTATTTTGGGGCAAATTCCTGTATACTATTGTTACTTGATAGGGCTTTGCATCACAAATCTTGAGTATGGGAACAACTGTGTATCATCATTGATGCAGAGTAACACAAAGCTGTGCTTTGTGTTACTTGGTACAGCCTTCCAGAACAAAACAAACCTAGTTTACGCTACCTTGTTAATATGGCGCTGTTAGTGGCCCGTTAGTGTCACATTTGCGGCACAAATATTGCCGCAAATGTGGCACTAAGGGGCGCAAGGGCCTTGTAAATCTGGCCTTTCATTTCTTCCAAATATCAAGTACTGATGCATCCCTTCTTGCACTCTCTCTCCAGGTCGGAGGGATGAGAAGGCATGACAGGAAGACAGAGGGACCGGTCATGGGCAATGTAGTGTCCTGCTGGGCACATACTAGTGGGATTTATTTTAGAAGCTACCTCCAGCCGCTCCTTGAGGGCCAGCCTTGACACCCACCCTACACCCATCCATCACAGGCATCACCGGTGAGATGGCCCTGCCAATAAAAAAGCCCAAGTGCACATGCTCGAGGCCAGTTAGGTACCACATAACCATGTGTCTATGTCGTCCCTTATGCCACATGTGGGCCTAGGGCCCAGGACACAACAATGGAGATGAAGACTCTGACCCCACACGCAGTGCTCCCTTGCTCCTGACCAACCCTGAAGGAAACCCCACAATGGACTTGGCAGCAACAGCATGGAAGAATTGACCAGCAGAGCCAGGATGGGCACTGAGAGTGCTGTGCGCCCCCAGGTAATCATTTGCCACCACCGCAGGCAGTAGAGGAGACTGTCTCCCACGGCAACAATGTAGCACTGAAGTGAAGAGGCGGGCCAAGTGCTTAAAGCGGCGCACCATGTACATCTCCCCACCAAGGCTCTTAAGGTCAGAGGAACGGTCCGCGCCATCTGTTGGCTACTTTCTGATGACCAGTAGAGGACTGGTGTCGCACCAGCGACAACTCAAGCCTGGTACCAGCATCTCCAGCCCCTTTGAGGCCCACAGTCCTAGGAAAGTTGCTATAGCATGAAAAGAGGCACTGCAGTGCCACCTAGCAGATGCTTGCTGCACCTCACATTGGTCCTGATGGAGTATTCACTTTCACTAAGAACAAGCCGCCCTGCTGCACGGCATTGATAAAGAGCCAGCAGTGCCCTTATGACATCGCCCCAGGCAGCGAGAACATAGTGAAAATGAGAGTGGCCCGGGTGCAATGCTGCGGAGTGGCAGCGGAATGCTTATGACGGCACTCACCATCACCGTGCTCAGGTAGGCTGAGTCTGCAGTACCGTGAGAGAAGTCTCGGAGTGGAGACAGCATAGCACAAGGCCCAGAGAGCAGCCCCAACCCAAAAAGAGGAGAGAGCTGTATTTTAGCCCTGCGCTGCCCCTGAACAGGATTTAAGCACAGGCATTAATGGGGCCTGCAGCTCCCTCACTGTGGCTGGGCCAGGCTCAAAAACTCCTCCTGGGTGTGGGAGTGCTGCACGCCCCCTGGCGGCAATATACCACCACTATCACAACAGAGAAGATCGCTTTGGCAACAACACAGCACAGCCTGTCTCTTCTTGTGCCCACAAGAGGGGAGAAGACGAGTACCTGCCACAGCACAAGGGAAAGGAAAGACTGACAGCTCAGATTGGCTTGCTGTGCTCTGAAATCCTCTAGTCCGATGGCACTGCTCAGAGAATTGCAGCGCAATGACAGAGGCCCCCCACTAAAGGGTCCAGGTCGTCAGCAGAGTATCAGAGTGGAGTAGAGTGTTGTAGAGTGGAGTGGTATAGAGTGTTGTGGAGTGGTGTAGAGCAGGGAGGAGTGGCATAATAGAGTGGCATAGAGTGGAGTAGATTGCCGTGGGCTGGCATAGAGTAGGTATTGTAGGAGAGTGGAATGGCAAAGAGTAGAGTAGAGTGTTGTAGAGATGAGTGGCAAAGAGTAGAGTGAGAGTAGAGTGGCATAGACTGTCACAGAGTGAACTGGCAAAGAGTGGAGTGGCATAGTGAAATGGAGTAAGGTGGAGTAGTGTGTCATAGAACAGAGTTAAGTAAAGTGGCATGGAGTGGCATCAAGGGAGTTGTGTAGAGTGTCGTGGAGTGGGTGGCATATAGAGTCGTATTGCAGAGTAGAGTAGCATGGAGAAGAGTGTTGTAGAGTGGGTGGCATAAAGTGGAGTAGAGTGGAGTAGAGTTTAATGGGATAGAGTGTCATAGAGTAGAGTACCATAGAGTGTAGGGTCATAGAGTAGAGTGTTGTAGAGTGGAGAAGAGTGACCTAGAGTGAAGTGGCGCAAAGTACAGTGGTGCAGAGTAGATTGGCATAAAGTACAATGATGTAGAGTGCATTGGTTTTTAGTAAAGTGGTGTAGAGAGCTTAGGTGTCGAGTGCAATGACATAGAGTAGAGTGGCATAGACTGCAGTGACATAGAGTAAAGTGGTGCAGAGTAGATTCCAGTGGCGTAGAGTGCAGTAGCAGAGAGTAGATTGTCCAGAGTAGAATGAAGTGGCATAGAGTGGACAGGTGCAGGGTAAAGTGGAGTGGTGCAGGGTAGACAGCAGAGTGAAGAGTAGAGAGGTGTAGAGTGCAGGGGTGAGGAGTGCAGCAGTGTAGAATAGATTAGAGTAGTGAGTGGAGTGATGTAGAGTGTAGTGGTGTAGAGTGCATTGGTGTAGAGTGCTTTAGAGTGGTATGGAGTTGAGTGGTGCATAGTAGAGTGCAGTGGCATAGAGTGTAGTGGCATAGAGTACAGTGGTGCAGAGTAGAGTGATGCAGAAAGCAGTGGTGTAGAGTACAGTGGTGCAGAGTAGAAAAGAGTGGCGTAGAGTGCAGTGATGTAGAGTGCAATGGTGTAGAGTGGTGTAGCCTGCAGTAGTGTACTGTGCAGTTGTGCAGAGTAGAGTTTTGTTGAGTTAATTGGCAGAGAGTGCATACTTGCAAAGTAGAGTGTCATAGAGTGCAGTGTCATAGAGTGCAGTGGTATAGAAGAGAGTGGCACAGAGCAAAGTGGTTCAGATGAGAGTGGCACAGGGTACAGTGGTGCACCGGGCAGTGGCATTGAGTACAGTGGGGGAAAGTAGAACAGAGTGGCGTAGAGTGGGGTGACATAGAGTGCAATGATGTAGAGTGGTGTAGTATGCAGTGGTGTAGAGTGCAGTGGCGTAGAGTGTTGCATATTAGAATACAGTGGCAAAGAGTGCAGTGGTGCAGTGTAATTGGGGTGGAGTGCATGGGTTTTGAGTAAAGTGGTGTTGAGTGCATTGGCAAAGAGCTCTGGTTTGGAGTAGAGTGGCATAGATCTCAGTGTCATAGAGTAGAGTTGTGCAGAGTAGAGTAGAGTGGTGTAGAATGATGCAGCGTAGACTGCAGTGGCATAGAGTGCAGTGGTGTAGAGTAGATTGTTTCAGAGTAGAGTGAATGGGCATGGAGTGGAGTGGTGCACATGAGAGTAGAATGGTGTAGAGTGCAATGGCATAGAGTACAGTGGTGCAGAATGTAGTAGAGTGTCGCAGAGTGCAGTGACATAGAGTAGACTGTTTCAGAGTATAGTGAAGTGGAGTAGAGTGGAGTGGTGCAGATGAGAGTAGAATGGTGTAGAGTGCAATGTCATAGAGTGCAGTGGCATAGACTGTAGTAGACTGTCATAGAGTGCAGTGGCATAGAGTATATTCTTTCAGAGTAGAGTGAAGTGGCATAGAGTGGAGTGCTACAGGGTAGACTGGTGTGGTGCAGGGTAGAGTGAAGTGGCATAGAGTAGGGGTGTAGAGTGCAGTGTTGCAGAGTAGAGTGGTATAGAGTGGAGTGGTGCAGAGTAGAGTGGAGTTGCCTAGACTGGAGTGGTGTAGGGTACAATGGTGACCAGTGCTTTGGTGTATGAGGTAGAGGGCTTTGGAGTGGGGTAGAGTGCACTGGCACAGAGTCGCGTGGTTTAGAGCAGAGTAGAGAAGTATAGAGTGAAGTGGTGGAGGGTGCCGTGTCATAGAGTGCAGTGGAGCTCAGTAGATTAGCGGCGTAAAGTGTAGTGGCATAGAGTGCAGTGGAATAGAGTGCACTGGCATAGAGTAGAGTGGTGCAGAGTAGGGTAGAGAGGTATAGAGTGAAGTGGCATTGAGTGCAGAGTCATAGAGTGCAATGGTGCACAGTGGATAAGTAGCACAGTGTGTAGTGGTGTACAGTGTAGTGGCTTAGAGTGCATTGGCATAGAGTGTAGTAAAATGGCGTGAAGTAGGATGGCGTGAGGTAGAGTGGTGCAAAGTAGAGTGCATTGGCATAAAGTACAGTGGCGTAAAGTACAGTGGTGCAGAGTAGAATGGTGTAAAGTTCAGTGGTGGAGAGTGCATTGTTGCAGAGTAGAGTGTTGTGGAGTGCAGTAGTGTAGAGAGTATTGGTGGAGAGGTGTGGCACAATGGTTAGAGTGGCAGACCCTGATGCAGAGATCTGGCCCGGGACCAGGGTTCAATTCCCACCTCAGTGGGTTTTGGGCTCAATTCCCTTGGACCAGATAATTCTTGCCTCAGTGACTAATCTAATTAATGGGTTCCACTCTGTAACTCTGGGCAATAGCTTGCCTAATCTCCACAACGGCCCTCACAGCGATTGGATGCCTGTCTTCACCCTGGGGCTGTCCAGGAGTGGGCACCTCACAGGGGTTCCACAGCGGTATGCGTACAGCGCCTTGAGACCCTAACGGGTGAGTAGTGCGCTATACAAGTACAAAGATTAAAGTTTGGTGTAGAGTGCAGTGGCATCGAGTGGTTCAAAGTCAAGTGATGTAGAATGCAATTGTGTAGAATAGAGTGCATAGATTGCATTGGTGTAGAGAGTTGCAGAGTAGAGTGTAGTAGTGTACAGGACAGTTGTGCAAAGTAGATTGGTGTAGAGTGCAGTGGCGGAGAGTGTATTGGTTTTGAGTAAAGTGGTGTTAAGTGCATTGGCATAGAGCACAGTGGCGCAGAATACAGTGAAGTGGTTTAAAGTGCAGTGGTGTAGGGAAGAGGTGAGTGATTTAGGGTAGATTGGAGTGATGCAGACTTAAGTGATGCAGCGAGGAAAGATGCAGAGTGCCAGTGGCATAGAGTGTAGTGGTGTAGAGTGAATTTTCATAGAGTGGTACAGAGGTGTAAAGTGCAGTGGTGTAGAGTTCAGTGGCATATAGTAGAGTGGCGGAGAGTACAGTGATGCAGAGTAGACCGATGTAGAGTGCAGTGATGTATAGTAGAGTGGTGTATAGTGTATTGGCACGGAGTGCAGTGGCATAGAGTGGTGCAGAGTAGAGTAGTGTAGAGAGCAGAGGCATAGAATACAGTGGTGCATAGAAAAACAGAGTGCATTGACAGAGTACAATGATGTAAATTGCAGTGGCATATAGTGCAGTGGCGTAAAGTGTTGCAGAGTCGAGTATAGTGGTGTAGAGTGTAGAGTGCATTGGTTTTGAGGAAAGGGGTGTACAGTGCATTGGCGTAGAGTGCATTGGAGTGGTGCAGAATAGAGTGGAGTGGCGTAGAGTGGAGTGGCACAGATTGCAGTCGTGTAAAGTAAATTGTTTCCGAGTAGAATGGAGTGGTATACAGTAGAGTAAAGTGGCATAGGATGGAATGGCATAGAGTGCAGAGTAGATTAGAGAGGTATGGGTGGACGGGTTACACCATCACAACGGTGGCAGATATCCCATCCGCCAAAATCTATATCCCATAGAATATAATGGGATTTAGAATTTGGCTAAAGGAATATCTGTCACCGTTGTAACGGAGTGACCTGTTCACCAATTTTCAAAATCAGTCCCATAGTCTCTTCAAAATAAAAAAAAATGCACATTAACATGTGGCAACTTTGACATTAAGTAGTAAAATTGTAGGTTCATTGAGAGACAATGAACAATATTTTCTCCATTTTTTTAACCTTAAAGTTATAAAACTTTTAGGTCATCGGAGATACAATATTGGCCTACGAAAGGTCAAAGTGCATCTACACCAAACCTTTATGGTGGTTGGTTGCAACACACATTAAATTCCATGCCTACCTTCATTAGTTTTGTAGCAGTAAACACAAATGTAATTATCATCCGCTAACTGTGTCACACTGTTATCTGTCCAATGTAATGTAGGTATTTTGTTCCAAAAAATTGCAATATTTCCATTAAATTGTATTTTCTTTGATGTATGTTCTATTATTCTGTACTCATTGTATTGTAGCATTTCTGAAGCACTTTTCTACCTGGACCTACTGACACCTACCAAAGAGAGCAGGAGTTGATGTGTCCAAGTTCATGAGATAGCACAAGAAGGCGTCCATCTCGAAAGGCCCCATGAGAGCGGACAACCCACTGAGACGGAGAACAGGGTACCCTGGTTAACAGAGGCACTTGTAAATGCTCAGCCATACTGAGGTCAGGAATCTTTTCCCAGCTTAGCTCAAGAAAACAAGTTGAGAAGAGGCTCCAAAACTCTGCACTGTGCGGAGAATGCATCATCGAAGCACAAAGAGAGAGAGTGACGGGAGATGAGGCAGACTTTTTTCTAGGCTTGTGCGAAATTTAAATTATGTCGGTGCAGTTTGCATAGTTTTAGGAATTTCAAATTATGCTAATACTATGTCAAATTCCTGGAATTACACCATTATGTCGCTTCACGTAATTATGTGCTATTTGCTGTAAAACATTACAATGAATGTTCCATTTTACCTCGATTGCACAAGAACAATAGAGCGTGAGTGACTGTTGTTCGCAGTGCTTTTGTTTTTTGTACATTTTTTTGCATGAAATGCATCTTTGAGTCAAAAATTGACAGGACACATTTTACATTAAAATATACCACGAAATGATGGATCTGTATTTTGCGTAGTTGCGTGCATTTTCTGAAATTTCACTTAAATATGCAAAAGCAAGTTACGGTAATTTTGCACACCCCAACTTTTTTCTACCTTGAAGAAATAAGAGTAAGCTCAACACAAGAGAGCTATCCCCTGAGAACATGCCAACAACTTCTTAGTATCCAGTCCTTGTGGCACTGGGTTGAATTTAAAAAGTTATCTTTAGGCAAGAGGCAAAATATGACAAATTTTATAAAAGATATACAACACTGGAGAAAAAAAAGGCATCACAGGCAGTACGATGAAAGGGGTGGTCTGACGACAGGCTACAAAGTTATCCACATTTGGTAGCGTTGATAAAAAAAACACACAGCTTCGGGGCCATTGCCCGTGTAGTCGGCCAGTCATCTGCTTGGTCTCTTGGTGATACATTTTGAAGGAACGATGGAAGAGGTGATTAGACAACAGGATACAAAGTTATCCACATGGCAGCGTTGACAAGAAAACACAGCTTTAATGAAGGAAATTGAAGACCCTGCTGTATAGACAGAAACCATGGAAAATGCAATCAACTTTATTTAGATTGAACTGAAACTTGTGTTGTGACTCGGAGTATTTTGATAGCACTGACTGCTCATTCAAGCCAGAGAAAGAGGAGTGGTGCCTGTGACGGGATGAAAACCAAGTGATAATCTCTGGTGTGAGATTCAGACGGATCCTTTTGGCGCCTAATTGGCTTCCAGCAGTGATCTGCACATCCCTACTTGTCAAAGGATATATCTCACAGGTTAACAGGCAAAGAGAAGGGAAGGGTAATTTGAATGAGGATCTCAAAAAGATCCTTTGGTAAAAATGTAATAACTAGAAGCTTGTTGAAAGTTCAAAGCTAGCGATTCTTGTCATTTGTCGCCACTCAAATTGTACTTTCTCAAACTAGTAATTTGTAGGTCAACAGATGGTATGTTACCTGGTCCCTGATATGCCATATTTACACATATCCTGTTTTCAGAGTTTTCATGCCTCCACCTTTCTCTTTACACTTTTCTTTTATATCTTGTTGTCACATTTTGTCTTTTATTGTACCAAAAGTATACTCAGGCCTCGTATTCAAAACTGTACATGTTTTATCTAGGCATTGCAACTTAGAACAATCACATGGAATTTGAAGAGGCTTACAAACAACAGCGTGTTTGAACTAATTTAGCTTGTTTGAATTGTCATATATCTTTGCTACAAGAAACACATCTGATGATTTGGAATTTGCCAAACTTAAAAGACAGTCGGTAGGAGAAATGTTCGTACCCCCTCACACAAACAAGAAAAGCGTTATAATCCTGTGCCATTAATCCTTTCATTTACTATTTACTTCCATCGGCGTGATTCAGAGTGGCTTGGATACTAGTCAATCTCACAATCAATTACACTATTCTTACTTTACTCAATATATATGGTCCAACTAACCCAGAGCCTCAGTTTTGGAAAATCTATCACATGTTATAACTGAACACGCATCAGACAATCTGTTACTGGGAAGAGACTTTAATTAATCAAGTTTTTTACCTCTTCCTTGACAGACGCTCCAACACACGCTTTGTTCCCAGTGCCTCACATAGAGCTTTCAGAACTCTAATTTCTCATCACTCCCTTTCTGATCCATGGCAGTTATATAGCCCTGACCAATTTGAATACTCATTTTATTCCCCCATTCACCATTCTCAATCCAGACTGAATTATATTTTCCTTAGTAAAAGTCTAATGCAACATTTAGTTAATTCGGAGACTGGATCTATACTAATCTCAGATCACTCTCCAGTGTTAATCAATTTTGACATACTTCCTAACAGAACCAACAAATACTCCTGGAGATTTAAAAATTCATTACTTTCAGATGCCTCTTTTTTTCAGTTTTATACTGACTACATCAATTAATTTTTTCAGCTTAACGATAATGACCAAACATCATTCCAGGTTGTTTGGATCACCTTCAACGCAGCTTCAAGAGGATTCATTATTAGCTACACTCATTCAAAAATCAAATTAGTTCAACAGAAATCTGCCTCCATACTGACACAAATTAAATCTCTTGAACCTGTTTATTATACGAGCAAGAATAACAAACACAAACTTAATGCCAAGATCCAGTTCAATAAATTTAGAACTGCGCAAGCTTGTGGCACACTTCTTAAAATCAATGCAAGATATTACGGTGGAAACAATAACGCTGGTGCACTTCTCACTCACTATCTAAAATGCAGAAAGGAAAAAACTGTGATTAAATCTGTCACTAACTAACATGGCAAAACACTATTCAGAGATCATGTTATTACAGCGTGTTTTGCCTCATACTATCAGGATTTATGCACTCCAGACAACACACCATCAGAGGAAGTACTTACCTCTCACTTTTTCAATTAAAAAACGAAAACTATACCACTCATTGAACTATCAATATTAGAACAACCACTTCTATTTGAAGAAATACAATCTGAAATCTAATCCCTTCCCAGCTCTGATGGCTTCATAGTAGAATTCTATCTTCGCTTTACCTATTTTATTAAATTAAATTGAGCTTTTTGCTCTTTTACAGAAGCCACTATATGCTTAATTCCTAAAAAAGATCATGATCTGCCTCAATGTACAAATTATACACCACTTTCTTTGATTAATACGGATTGTAAAATTTTAGCGAAAGCATTAGCCCTTCAGTTACTTCAAAGTATGCCCCTCTGCATTGATGTTCACTAATCTGGCTTCATCCCATCTAGGAATGTCACAGATAACTCTAAAAAATTCTTAAACATCATCATTAAAACCCACAAGATACAGGGATCACTACCAGCATTATCTCGAGATACAGAAAAAGCATTTGATAGGGTAGGATGGGTTTGTTTTAATGAAGGCTCTACAATGGCATGGTATTGGCCCACAATGTCTCCAAATTATCTCATTACTTTATTCTTCTCCTCAATCTTTGGTCCTAGTAAATAGCATTAGATTCCCCTATTTTTCTCTCCAAAGAGGAACACGTCAATTATGTCATTTATCCCCCTTACTATTTGTTTTGCCATTGGAACCCTTTCGCCACCAATTGAAAGCATCTCATGAATTTACAGGATTTAAAGTTAATAACACCCATATCAAATTTACTGTTTATGCAGACAAAAACCTTCTATTCATGTCACACCCAGAGAACTCTTGTCCTACTTTTCTTCAGGTACTTTGTCTATACTCTGCATAGTATTGGGATATAATCTAAATTTGGACAAAGCAGAGGTATTACCACTTAATAAATATTGCACACAAACTATTTTTGAAGAAGCAGGTTGAATTATCACAAAGCCTTTGGCATTAAGCAATTGCAAACCTACCTATACTCCACAGAAGCTATGGGTAACTCTGTAACATGCCATGATAGCACCATTTTCACATAGACATATTCTTTTTATGACAAATCCTCCCAAATACTGGTTACATAGAACATTTTCTCACACATGCATCCTTTTGAAACTGCATTTTGTTACAACCCATTCCACCATAGATCAAATTTATAACAGCCCGATTTGGTATAACAAATTAATTGAACAAAAAAGAAGAACTTTATATGGGAAGGCATGGATAAACAGAGGTATTATCCTCATTTCTCAAATTACTAATCTGGTTCTACAATTCCTTTCTCTCAGTTATGTTCTATCTTTCACTTAATATGCTCTCTCAGTATCATAAACTTTGTAATTTGATTCAACATGTAACCAGTCCGTAGCTCTCCAACACTGGAATGCAAAAAAACATGTATTATCTCTTTCTTGACTGTTTACTCATAATCCTTACGTATAATTTTTAACTTGTTTATATTCAATGTTTAACAATGTTAAAAGTTGTTATATATTTTTACAAGGTCTCTAATAAATAATCTCACTATGCAACGTTTCCTTCTCTTTTCTCTCTACTTTTCCTATTTTTCTTACATCTAAATGCTTGTTTCTCATGTTTACATTGCCTATTTCAACTTTTTATCTTAATTCTTTCTAAGATTTTTCTCACAATGTTCTAACTCAACTTATTACTTTGTATTTCAATGCATCTACATAAATTATACAGTTCTTGTTTAGCTAAATAAAATTGATTAAAAAAGCAGCGTTCTCCATGAATTATTATGTCCAGTGCTTAATTTGTAAATAGAAAATGTGCTGGTGCCCAAAGCTCTCCTGCGTGAGCACTGAATACTGAGGCAGCATAATCCTAAAGCCATCTCTGGCCACTTTAATCCCTTTAGAGCCCCTCCCTTTCCCTTCAGCTCACTCTTGAAGCTTTCTGCTTTCTCCCTTTGGGATGTTTTTTTGAGTTTTCTCTCTCTCTGTCTTTCCCATGTGTGTCTTTTGCTGGTAGTAAGTGACTGATGCAGAAAACTAAGTGCTGGTTCTTAAAAGTAAGTACTGGCCTTCAAAAATAAGTGTTGTTGCCCCCACTGGACCCACCAGCTCAAATTAAGCACTGATTATGTGGTCAAAAGGAATGCTTGTACAGCTAATTGTTACATTAATACAAAGGAGGCTTTGAGGAGGCTTTACTGCAATAACGTGAATTAAAGACGACTGCCACCAAGAGTGTGATCATGCATATTACTTTTAATGCAAAACAACACGCAAAAGTATTTTGACGACTATCTTGATGGTTAATAAACATCAAACACTGCATTCTGCAGTCTTGATATTCATTGGAGATTAATTAAGGCTATTCAGAAAATGAGTTCTAAAGAGTTTGTACAAACTTGCTCTGGTAAGTCGATTGAGGTTTGTGCCTCAGGAATTGCAATAGGGATGGACGTCTGCCACAAATAGCATAATGTAAAGTCTCCTAATGCTTTTCAGGTGTCGATCAACAACCAAATGAAATTATAATATTTTTTGTTTTCATATCAACATTTTAAGTTGAAAGCTCAGAGAACAAGAATTATCATTTGAAAACATAAAAAACAACTGGGTGTAAGCCCCCTGCAGGGTAAAAAATGACTAACCTCCTGGTAGGCTGATAACTATTCATTCAGTAATATCTAGGTTTGCTTGCAAGAGAAACCCATTAATTGTTAAGTTAAACTTTAAACAAAAATATCCTTTAGTAGGCGAAAGTTACTTCTGAATCTGTAGAGTTCTCAAGTAAAACAGGTGATTTAGAAGATTCTAATGAAATACTCAAACAACATTGGGAGAATGAAAACGTACCAAGGGGGGTAATTTATTACTGAGGGTTAAAAGAATATGTGTAGGATTTTCATCAAAAATGAATTCGTTTCTCTTAACTGTCAAATTGAAAATGATGAACCAGCCCATTGCACCTTTAGATATGAGAAAAGTGTGCTTGATTACATAGTTGTTAGAGTTGGCATCCTTTGCACCTATTATTTTGCCTTTAACCCTTCTGTTTTGATTACTTAGTTTTTGCTGGCCTCTGGACTCTGCACACTTTACACTGCTACCAGTGCTTGTGCTCTTGTCTAGAGATTGGTATTTATAACTTACTTGTGAGCCCCTAGTAGAGTGGTACTACCTGTGCCCAGGGGCTGTCCATTAAATGCTACTAGAGTGCCTGGCTCACCAATTGTGCCCCTCTCTTAAGTGGGCCTTTAAACTTGTTGTGGGTCTGCCCTTGTAACCTGTGTGTGCAGTTTTAAACATACATTTCAACATGGCAGGCCCAAACCTTCTTTTTCAATGTGTATAAGACACTCTCTAGCGTAGGCCCTAGACATCCCAGAGAGCGGGGTACAGTGTATTTAAAAAGTTGGACACCTACATTTAAGTTTTCCATGTCCTGGTAGTGAAAAGCTCCCAAATTCATTTTTGACTACTGCAAGGCCTACCTATCCCATAGAATAACATCGGAGTGACTTTATAACATTTAATAAGCTGTAACGTCCAAATGAGAGCCGGTGACTAGTTTATGTTTGGTGTCTTTGGCATTGAAATGAAAAATTCTCTCTTATGGTAAAGTCGGATTTTAAATTACAATTTCGAAAATTCCACTTTTAGAAAGTTGAATAAAAATAACATTGTCCCATGTGACTCATTTATCTTTGGAAGTTTGTGTGTGCATCAGAGAGAATCTTCAGTTATTTGAACTTATTCTCTGCAGTCAAATATAATTACAAAAAGCAAAAAATCATAGAATACATTTAGTTTATATCTAAAATGCATTCATTTTGGTGTTATATAACAAACAGTAAAGTGAATGATCGTAGTGCGGATGACGCAGTGCTCTAGTAGTGAATGTATTTACAACCTACATCAATAAAGACATTGTACACATCTGTTAGAAATGGGGTCCTTGATTGGCAATCATGTTACCCTCTGTCAAAGCAAGGACCCTCATTATAGTCAGGGTAAAGGAGAATCACCCTCAGTTAACCCCCGCTCAGCCCGTTGGTAGCTTGGCACGAGCAGGCAGGTTTAACTTCAGAAGCAATGTGTAAAGTATTTGTACCCACACACACAGTAACACAGTGGAAACACTACAAAATGACACAACACAGAAACATTGGTAATATTTATCTAAACAAAACAAGACCAAAATGACAAAACTCCAACATACACAAGTCAAGATATGAATTTTTTAAAAAATGAGTCTTAATCCTTACAAAACAGTTAGAATGCTGTTATTGCAAAAAAGTACCTGAGTAGCGTCAAAATAAAGCCGCACAGATGAGCGTGTATCGAAAAAGGCCAGCAATGCATCAATTTCTCACTCTCAAGGAAGACCGTGCATCATTCCTCCTCCGATCAGGTCATCGTGCGTCATTTCTTCTCTCCCACAAGAGAGCGATGCATCAATCCCAGATTGGCCCCTCGGGTCCGGGCAGACTTTACATTGATTTTCCGTGCCCAGCAATGTTGTGTTGAAACCTGGTCCCACGGTGTGAAGAAACCGTGGTGGCTTGTGTTGTTAACAGCAGCTGCTGCGGGTGTTGCATGTCGTTTGTTGAGCCGCGGTGCGTCGATCTCCCAGCCGCAATGCTGGTGGAGCATCGATTTTAGCCATGAGGCCAACGGGGTGGGGGTGCGTCAAAATTTCCCCCACACGGCGGTCTTTGCGTGGATTTCTGTCCAGGTGCTGGCAGAGAGAAGTATTTGATGTCCCTGAGACTTCAACAACAGGAGGCAAGCTCAGTTCAAGTACATGGAGATTCTTCACCAGTGGGAAGTCACACAAAAGTCAGTCTTTGTCCTCTCTCAGGCAGAAGCAGCTACTGCAGGCCAACCCTGCAAAGCATAGTCAACTTTTTAGTTTATCATGGTCTGGCTCACAAGATATCCACAATAGAGCTTTATGCTTTTTTACACAATTTTCACTAGCTTTTACAAACCTGCATTTCGCTGGTTCTATTGGTTTGATTTTTGTAATTTTGGTCTTGTTCTATTTATAAAAAATGACCCTATTTTCCTAATCTTTTGGTGGTGCATTTTCACTGTGTTACTGTTTGAAGTGTTGCACAAATACTTTACACATTGCTTCTCAGTTAAGCCTGACTGCTCTCTACCAAGCTATCCAAGGGTTGAGCATAGGTTATTTTATAGTTTGTTTGTGCCTTCACCATGACCAGGATTGTGGTTGTTGCTTGAGTAGCGTTTCAACCACCTCAACCAATAACCACATTTCTTACAAACCAGCACCCATAGCCACCTGGAGTAAGCCAGTGACCACAAAGTGGTACCCCTCAGGTCCTGGACTCTTGGTGTGGCTGCTGTGAAGCTGAATTGAAGTCTTTAGACTCTTCATGACTGCAAACAGGGCTTTTGGTGCCAAAACCTTGTTGCTCACACAACCTGCCAACAGGAAGTTCCATTAACTGGACTCTTTGCACTGCAGCATTGACTGCTTGCAGGGAACGCCATTGTGAAGCTCCAGCCTGACTGACTGCAACGACAACAGGACCTTTGTGCTACAGTGACCACTGTCTGCAACACCAGGCCCGCTCTCCATGCTACATTGACGACCATCCGTGACGTTTTCCTGCTCCTCGCTGCCTCCTCTACCATGAACTGGACATTCTGCGCTGGACTGAGAAGGTACATTTTTCAGAAGGACTAACCTGGTCCTTGATTCCGACCCATGCTCCATTGCAGTTATCCTGAACTTGTGACTTTTGCCTGGTCTCACACAACCAGATGCGAGTGACGTTTTTTTTTTTTTTTAGCTATTTGCACTTTCATTTTTAAAATTGCATATCTCTAGTTCTACTGATTGGATTTTTCTTGTTTTGGTCTTAATTTATTTATTATGTTTTGCTCCATTTGTCTAAATTGCTGTGGAATTTTTCTACGAACCCTGAACACCTTCTAACCCACTGGGAACTTCTGATCATGCAAGACACTATCTCCATCATGAACTCCGTACACTCAGTAGCACCCATGGACCCTTGCCCGCACCACGTCCTCAACCTCAGAAGCACGATAATTGGCAATGAGCTCAGGAAGGTTCTGAATACCTCCATCACCACAGCCTCCTTCCCAGAGGTCTGGAAACATGATGAATTGAGGTCCCTCCTGAAAGAAAACATCCGCTGACCCAGCCGAATTGAAGAACTACAGGTCCATCTCTTTGCTCCCCTATACATCAAAAGTCCTTGAGAAAGCAATCAACCAGCAACACACCCAACACCGAGAAGAACACAACATCCTGGACCCCTCCCAATCTGGATTTTGAGCTAACCCCATCACTGAGACAGCCCTGATAGCAGCCAGAGATGACATCAGAGCTCTCCTGGGTGTGGGGAAACAGCAGCCCTCATTCTCCTGGACCTGTCCACTGCGTTTGACAACGTCTCCCACCACATCCTGATCAACAGACTGCATCACATTGGGTTTTATGGAAATGCCCTCAAATGGATCACCTTTGTACCTCACCGGCAGAACCTAAAGGGTCAGTCTCCCACCGTTCACCTCAGAGCCCAAGAAGATCTTCTGTGGAGTCTCCCAAGGATCGTCCTTTATCCCAACCCTCTTCAAAACCTACATGTCCCCCCTGACCATCACCGTCAGATCACACATACTCAGCATTATCTCCTACGCTGACGACACACAGTTAATCCTCTCAGAGTCCGAAGATCCCTCTACAACAAATATGCCTTCCACAGATGCATGATAAATAAAGCAGAGTGGATGAAGGACAACTGCCTCAAGCTCAACACCGAAAAAAAATGGATGTCGTCATCTTTGGGAACAACACCTCGCCATGGACTGATACATAGTGGCCTGCAGAGCTCAGCGCATCTCCCACCCCAACAGACCACGTCACAACCTTGGCATCATCTATGAGGAAACAAGTTGACGCAATCTCATCCGCCTGCTTTCATACCCTTTGCATGCACCACAAGATCTTCAGGTAGCACCAAGCAAACACCAGAAGGACCTTCATGCAGGCCCTCATCACCAGCAGATTGGTCTACTGAAACATGCTTTACATAGGAATAACAGCACGTCTCCTGAAGAGATTCCAGACAATACTCAGTAGCAAGACTTGTACTCAACCTCAGCAGAAGAACCAACATCACACCCAATCTTAAAAAACGACATTGGCTCCCGAATCAGAAGACACGCCAGTTCAAGATGCTGACCCACGCTGGCAAGGCCCTGCACAATCAAGGAACAGCATACAACAACAAATGCCTGACCTCCCACCAACTGACCAGACACCTCTGATCAACTTCCCTCTCCCTCGCAAACACCTCAATGATCCATCGAGCCAACAGCAGAGGGCGCTTCTTCTTGCACCTTACAGCCAAAGCTTGAAACAACCTCGCCCTGCACCTCAGAACCACACCATCACTCCAGTGATTCAGAAGAGAACTAAAGACCTGGATGTTTGAATGATCATTCCTCCATGCAGCAGCATACAGCTCCAGCACCCTCACTGGTGATCTGTCGCCCTCTATTAATGTTTCATTGGTTGATTGATTGTATTGAGTTTTCACTCTGTTACTGTTCGAAGTGCTGCTTAAACAATTTCCACATTGCCTCTAAGTTAAGCCTGACTGCTCTCTACCAAGCTACCAGAGGGTTGAGCACTGCTTAACATGGGATTTGCTTATGCCTCACCCTGAAAAGGAAGTTTCTTGCTGCTTGAATAGGGTTTTACTTCCCTCAATCACTAACCTAATTTCTCATAATGTTTGTATCTGTTGAGTGTTCTCCCATGTTTAAAAAGTTTACAAACTTGGCTCATGATGGAAGTCATCAATTTGCTCTAGACATTTTTCTTTCATTTTGTATTAATACTAAGGCCCTCATTACGACCCTGGCGGTATAGAACCGCCAGGGCCGCGGCACGCGGGAGCACCGCCGACAGGCTGGCGGTGCCCCGCAGGGCATTCTGACCGCGGCGGTAACGCCGCGGTCAGAACAGGAAAACTGGCGGTCTCCCGCCAGTTTCCCGTGGCCCGTTTGAATCCTCCAAGGCGGCGCAGCTTGCTGCGCCGCCGAGGGGATTCTGACAAGCCATACCGCCATCCTGTTCCTGGCGGTTCGGCCGCCAGGAACAGGATGGCGGTATGGCTTGTCGTGGGGCCCCTGGGGGCCCCTGCAGTGCCCATGCCAATGGCATGGGCACTGCAGGGGCCCCCGTAAGAGGGCCCCACTTTGTATTTCACTGTCTGCATTGCAGACAGTGAAATACGCGACGGGTGCCACTGCACCCGTCGCACCTTCCCACTCCGCCGGCTCGATTCCGAGCCGGCGTCCTCGTGGGAAGGTTGTTTCCGGCTGGGCTGGCGGGCGGCCTTAAGGCAGCCGCCCGCCCGCCCAGCGGGAAACTCAGAATGCCGGCCGCGGTCTTCAGACCGCGGTGCGGTATTCCTGCGGCGCAACTTTGGCGGGCGGCCTCCGCCGCCCGTCAAAGTTGTAATGAGGGCCTAAGTCTTCCTTTTCCCCAAATGTAAATTTGAAGACCCTCAAAATTGAGAACACGTGACATGACCTGCTCCTTGAGGATGTCCTTCTACCTAATTTTTTCTCTGATGTTTTAAGGTAGTAGGAACTTTTGGATGGCAAAATTGTACTGCTTCCTAAATGAAATAAATCTATGGGTGGATGCGCAATAGCTAACAGGGGTACAAAGAGTAAGATGAGCAAATAGTCTGATGCTTACTGTCATGCTATGAAACAATCAGTGTGATGTAGTCTTTGTGTCTTTCAGATGCAGATAGAGAAAGCACTTCTTGGGGTCTGAAAATATTGCTTGTTAAACAGAGGAGGACGATTACAGGGAGAAAAAAGTGTTTTGGTTGGTGGTGCACTAAAAGCTGTACTGTGTCTCTGGTCAGGTTAGGTTATGTGGTTTAAGTATCCGATTGGAATTGTAGTGTAGCCATTTTTAATGTCGCTTTCTGTGCATTTGCTTAACGTGTTAGGCCTCTGTGCACTTTGCCCTAGATGCATTTTATTTAACCTCGCACTGTTATTTTACAATAACCAGTTTCATGGTCTTGTTTTATTTCACTCTATCACACTGTTTAGCTTACTTCAGCATTGTGTCCTCAAACAATACATTCTTGCTCGCTCTGTGCTTCAGTCAAGGATACAGTCTGGTACATTGCCGATAGACGTGGTAGAAGTTTAGTCTTTATGGTCTGTAGAAAGTACACATCCTTACGTAGGGACGTTTCTTAGAACATCGTCGTGTTAGTTATAAAAACACTTCCTAGTCCTGGTACAAGTAAGAGGGAGATTCCGACCAGGAACCCACAACTAGATGCTGACTGCCCTGTTGCAGATGCTGATCCAGACCACAGGCTTTTGCTCAGTTATGAGGGTTGATGTCCTCCCGGGGGAACCTGAAAGGCAGGCTTAGAGCTTCACATGCTGTGCTCAAAATATAACTTAGAGAGAGAACGTAATTTAGTTGCAATATGATAGCCTTATTCTTATGTTTCACTCTCCTCGTTACTATTTCAATCTTACTGTGTTGTATGGTTCTGGTTATTGCGCCTCACGCTTTGTTATCTAAAATGCAGTCGTTTTATTAAACCAATCTTTAAAACTCAAACTGGGTTTGTCATTTATATATGATACCGCATTGTGTACGAGAGAACTGGTTGTGACCTGAGTGACCACGACTTCCCTGTTAAGCACTAAGATGTCATGCGCTCGGCTGCCCAATTGTCTCTTCCCTTTGGGTGAGATAAGGCACTGCTAGTTAGCCGGAGCACAACCCGGATTTGGGGTGACAAGGGTCCTTCGCCATGGGTCAGACTTAGTCCCCCACACTGTGAACGATCTTGCCGCCCAAAAATCCAGTAGTCTCATTAGCATAATGATAGCCTACGCGACAGAATAACCACTTATTTTTAACTAGAGTGACTGGGAAAATTGCTTTGTAAACACCCCCTACATCGTTGATCAAGTGCTGTTGACTTCTATCACCCCTTCAAATATCAACAAGACCAAATTGTAAATGTAATTTAGTCACCATTTCAGTAGCGATAATGTTACTTCATCTGGGTTTAACCCAACTTGATGGGTTTTTCAACTATGCCCTTTATGCCATTTGGTAACTGTCAGGGGTCCTAAACTCTAGGGTGGTACCAGAATATCATTGTCAGAATATGGTCTGACATAAATATTGTGCCTTAAATATTATCTCCAAATATAAAGCCCCTTTGAAGAAAATACTGGAAAAGCTACAAGTAGAGGGAGGATACTTTTATAAACAATATTTGGTACACAATCTGTATGTCAAACTATGGGGTCGATTATGACTTTGGTGGATGGAAAAATCCGTCCACCAAAGCCCCGACGGGCAGGTTACCGCTAGCGCGGCCGCCTTTCCACAGGTCCCATTATGAGTTTTCCCAATAGTATTGTCACCGGCTCAAAACAGACCTGCCGGCAATGCTGTAGTGCGTAGAGTGCACCAGCACTCATCGTGATGTTCACTGTCTGCAAAACAGACAGTGAACATCGCAATGGGGCCCCCCTGCACCACGTCTCCGCCAGTCTTTTCATGGCGGTGCTACCGCCATGAAATTGCTGTCAGAGAAGAGACTCGTAATCCCCAGGGCAGCGCTGCTTGGTCCGTTTAAGTGTATGTCCGGACTATCTTTCATGTTGAGCAAGGTTTCCAACAAGAACAGGACAGCATTTTATTATGTGAGATTGCACAGATGCCAGCATTGCAGGAACAGTGGTTGGTTTGGTAGTTCATGTTAACCTGCAGCAAAAAAGCCGACAATGGAATACTCATTTTGCTTTGTTTTGGTTTTTAATGATTTGTTGTCTTTTCAGATTACGTTTAGATTGCACATTTTTGTGTGCTCATCTTCTAAAGGCTTCCTATTAATATTCTCATTGTTATGTGGTATTCAGATATATCATTGCATTTTCTAGTCTTGTTTGGCAGAAATACATAAATTACCAGCTCAACATGTCTTATCAATTTGTTGCAGCAGGCATCTAATATATTTGTAACATTACTCATTCATGTTTGCCTGATGGCAAAATGGCTAGCTCTTAAAAAAATCTTCTTTTTGCAGGTTGTTGTTATGTCATGTTAAGTTATGTAATTATATGTTATGTTTGTTATGTTATGTTACATGGATTTGTAGAGTGAGACAAATCACCCGAGGGGTATTCAGGCGCTGGTGGGTACATACTTTCATTTACATAGCAATTTTCAGGGATCTGAAGAGAGGCTATGTAGCTCATGTTCAGCCATTCCGATATAACAATCCCCATCTGTTTCAGCTTTTAGGAAGTCAACTGTAAAAAGAGCATCAAGGTAATGGAAAGAAGGTCAAAGCCGGTGTGGGTGGCTTATGTTTCCATCTGGAGGGGACTTGGCATGGCAGTTCGGACTGGAGTTTTCCCACTGGAGCAGTACTAAGACTAATTTGCATAGGGTGGGTGTTCTTCTTGCATGACACAGTGGATGAAAAACAATGGTATGGAACGTGGCCCTAATTAGTTGCCAGTGGCTGAGATGAATTCACGCATTTGTTACATCAACTTGTCTTTTATTACACTGTGGCTCTTATCTGCGCATTTTCGTGGGGTCCATAATCTCTTCCGCCTCTAATTCAGTTTTCAGGAGATCGTGTGCATGCATCTCTTACTGTTACCACCATCTTGGTTAACTCTCCAACACCTAGGCTGTTGGAGTGATTTCAGCAGTTGTCATCTCTCGACTTGGCTAATGATATTATTGTTTGGGTCTAGAACAGTTCAGAGTTGGTATTTGGCCATGGTTTATCAGGTTACTATTGGTTCTAGCAGGATTCTTACTGGTGTTAGGCAGTTGATGGAGAGCTCCTCAGAAAACCTTTTACTACACCAGCAATTGAATGACACCAACCCCCATTTTTAGCTACTTGTTGATACAAAATGACAAAAAATAACTAAAAAAATAATAATTTGTAATGGGCTTAAAAAGGCTTTTTCCAGCCTATCTTTCAAACCTGCTTTTTATTGAAACATCTTGTTCTTTTGCGCCTAAAATGGGTGCAAAATATATGTGGCCTGTTTTGTGTAGTCAATTTTGCTTTGTTGGATTATACCCCCAGTTGGGTTACAGTATGAAATTGATGCTCTTTACAGTTATTGCAATTAATATACAGGATAAAATACCCCCGGCATACATTATAAGGATTTTGCAAGTCACCCAGGAGTTTCGTGACCATATAAAGGAACAAGGCCAAACGCAAAGTTCCTTTAAAAGGTTATGGAACTCTGAGGTCACTTGCAATATCCTTATCATGTATGCCAGGGGGTATTTTATCCCTCATATTAGATAGGCACACCATCACTTTTCACACCCACACACACAATCTTTGGGGCGTAGCTCTTGCATATGAAAGATAGAATATCCTTACAAACATGAAGAACAAAAGTAGAATCCCTAGTGCAGACAAATATTAGAATCAGTTGAATACCGGTCATTTGTTTTTTAAAAAGGTGCAGTAGCTCGGAATGTGTAGAATCATTCAGAAAGTTACTAACTTTCTGATAATTACCTAAGGAGTGAAAAATGTATACGTCCTTGCATCAGTGGCAGCCGGCAGCTTTAGGACGGAGGGGGGCTGGCGGGAGGGAAGCACACACACACAAACACACACACACACACTCATTCTTTCACACACAGACACGCACGCACATCCATTAACAACACTCATAACATTCAAACATGCACTCACGCAACAAACATTCATTTTAAAAGTTCACACACACTCATTCTTTCACACACAAACGCACGCACATCCATTAACAACACGCATAACATTCAAACATGCACGCACGCACCAAACATTAATTTTAAAACATCACACACACACACACTCATTCCTTCACACACGCACTAACATCCATTAACACTCATAACATTCAAACATGCACGCACGCACCAAACATTCATTTTAAAAGATCACACACACTCATTCTTTCACACACTTATGCACACACATCCGTTAACAACACTCATAACATTCAAACATGCACGCATGCACCAAACATTCATTTTAAAACATCAGTCACACACACACACACACTTACATTCAGCCTCGAGGTCCCAGGAGGGTTGGGACTGCTGCCTTCCCTTATTGGCTGAACTTAGGTCAGCCAATGAGGGAAGGCAGCAATGCCAGCCTCGTCACACAGTGGGATGGGGTCAGTGAGACTGCTGACCCCACCCCACCCCACTCTGTGACGAAGTATCACTGATTGACACTCGCCCTGGGCGCTTCAGGGCTTAAACCTGATGCACCTAGGTCGAAGTCAATGGGTGACGCTTTCCTCTTCACCCAGGGTAGGGCCTCAAGGCACCTTTGCTGAGCCGAGGAGGTCACGCCCATAGGAGCTGTGACCTCTTCAGCCCAGCAAAGTTCAGCTCAGGCAGCCAGGAGTCTGCGTAAATTGTGCATGTCTCACTCCTGGCTGTCTGAGCTGAAACTGAAGAGTGTCTGTCAGGCTGACCTTTGTTCAGCCTGACAGACACTCTTCATGAGGAATAAAAGGTGGGGGGGGTGGCCCTGCCGCCCTAAAGGACAGGGCGCGCATAGCTTGCATACATATCTCCTTTCTGCTTGTCACTACATATAGAAAAACAGAGCAGAAAAAAGTTAAGCCCCGTTAGTGTTCTTTAAACAGTTGCTTTAGTTATGCTGCGTTACCTGACCTGCCTTTCTTTCCACTGCTGGCTGTAGCAGCCACAATTATGACATCAGAACTTAACTATAATAACTTATTACAGATGAGTGCCAGTGTCATTTCTTTATAATGGACGACTGGATGTGTCACAAGTTGTCTCGGAGACAACAATTGAAGAATCACAGATATTGTATAGGGGATAAAGTACTCCTTGCTATACATTATAAGGATATTGCAAGTCACCGAGGAGTTGCATGACCATGTATAGAAATGAGGCTGAATGCCAAATTCCTTTATAACATTATGGAACTCCAAGGTGAATTGCAATATCCTTATCATGTATTTCATGGGGTAGTTTATTCCTTATTTTACATGGTCACACCATCACCTTTCTCACACACCACTTAACTGTGGTGCGTAGCTTTTTCATATGAAAGAGAGAACATGTTTGCAAACATAAAGAATAAAAGTAGAACTTCTAGTGTACACTTAAGCACATCAAGATGAATACAAGTCAGTTTATTTTTAAAAAGGGGCAGTACCTCTGAATGTGTATAAACATACAGAAAGATAATATCGATTTTATAAATACTGAATTTGCACTGCAAAAAAATGAACATGTTATAAATATCTTCTTTCTGCTTGCAACTGTACAGCGAGAAAAACAGAGCAGAAGAAAGAAAATCAACGTTTTGTTTTAGACCTTAAACATCTGCTGTAATTATGCTTCATGACATGACCTGCCTTTCCCCTCTGCCACTGGCATACAGGCATTGTGACATCAGAACTCAACTGTAATTAGTTATTACAGCTGAGGCCTGACATCATTTATTTATAACATGTGACTGGGTGTGTCACAAGTCACCTATTATAAATTAGAGACAGGGCTGTATACAGGGATTGCAGAATCCTATGTTTTATAAATTAATAAGAAATGACAATAAAGCAAATATTGATTTTTGGAAAGAGAAAGGTTATATCAAGAAATAATGTTCTCAAGTTCGCTGTCATGGATAGAAGAACACTAGGACTGCATTTAATTGGGGATAATGGCAACAGTCGGTGGGATATTGAGATTCAATGCCCATTATGACAGCATGTCAACAACACTTTAAAAATGCCTGTTATTGGGTGTTTTGGAATGATAAAGTAGAATTTAATGTACGAGAAGCGAAAAAGGAATTTAACATCTACCTAGCAATTGATCAAGTAGAAGGGCAGAACCTGGGATTTTATTGCAGGAGACGCTGGTACGATGTAAAATGTTAATCTTCTTTTGAACTTTGACACATTTCCTTATTATGCAGACAGGGGCAAGAAAGGAAGGAAAATAAGCCAGTGACAGTCGGGGTGAGAGAATTAGAGTTTCTAAACATCACTTTTGCAACCCTTAATCTCTCCTCCAGAGTTCACTCCTAGGGCAAAAATACATATATTCTCAGCATTTATTGGCAACATTGCATTGAGTTTAAGAATATGCTTTATCTTAAAAATTGAGAGGTCTGTGCTCTTGGCAAGAGATCTATTGAGTAATCACCCTCTTCTCTCATATTTACGTTCTATGCGAAATTCACACGTAAGTAATAGGTTACAAACATCCCATATTTGTAAAAGTCTGTGGCCAGCAGATTATTGGTTCAGTGTATACTTTGATGTATAAGGAGGTGAAGGGTATTTGCCCCATGAATGTGGAGTTGCCTATGAAACATGTGGTGTCAGAACGAGCATACCGTGGTGTGTTGTTTTTACAATGTAATGATTTGAGCACACTTGCAGTTTGTATGTGAAAGATGTATATGGCCATTGTTTTAGGTGATTTTTTCATTACCCACTGAAAACGAATTTTGAAATGAATTATGTGGTATGCACATTTTTGAGACTCCATCTGTCTATATGTAGTTTCCAGGTCAATTCCCTAAACAAACATTGATTGACTGATGAGTAATTCACTTAGGATACCCCATGTCTTAAGAATAAACTTTAAGAAGCTACTGTTCAAGCTTTTCCCTGCCTGCTTTTTAAAGTATACAGGTTTATCAGTGCTGTGCACAACTTCGTGAAAACAAGAAAATAAAGACTTCCAATACAGTGTTTTGTCTACTACTTTGTCTGATGGACATTACATTTTTACCTTACTTCACCAATGTGAGTTTGGTAGTCCAGTAAATTTATACTGGAGAATTAAAACTCTGTTTCCAGCTGCATACAGAATGAGGCATATTCAGGCATTCGGGCTAATACTTAGCATTACTTTCTCCACATGCTCAATATATTATCAGACAAATGTACAGAAGCATTCACAGCAGACCTTTACTAAATGGAGACAAGCACTATGTTCCTTTTTGTACAACACATAACGTATCTTGGGTGTAAACTAGCTAGCTAAAAACATGCTACCCTGACATCCTGCACTTTGAAAAACAGAACGTTTGCTCACCTCTGTTCCGTACTTTCCAGTTTTCACTGAGGCTGAAACACGATAAACTAAGTAGGAAAATATATGGTACAGTAACTGCTGCACAACACTAACTTACCTGCATGATAAGTGTTATCTTTGAGACTGTACAGTGTCTATGGTTTAAAAGAAATAACACTGGGGGCTTCCAACGACAACGTGCAACGCTCATTCCACAAAGAACGCATCATTAAATTATAATAAGAGAAACACAAAAGGTAGGTGCACGCTAATGGCAACCTTCCTGCTTCTTATGCTTGCAAACACCTGCTTATACCTTGCCTTCCGAGGAAGATGAGCAGGTTCCGGGTCATCAGTTAATGGCTGACATCATCACTGGACAACATTAATGTCACCTGTGATCTAGTGGCCCTGGTTTAGGTAAGACGGAATAGCAAACAGCAGTATGAGGGCATAATGCAATAATAACTGAAAACTAAGCTCATATACAAGGCGAGTGGGTTTGGTATGTGTGTTGCTCTCTTCAGTTGGATGGACATTTGAATGAAAGGACCCCTTCCAGCCCTTAACTCAAGCATCTGGTATAGGTACTGACCTGGGAAGGAGTCACAAAGCACAGCATGGGTTCCATATCTGAAGGGCTCATCAACTCTGCCTTCCTCAAGAATAACACTGTTGTTGGTCCATTTCATCTGGGTAAAATGTCCTGAGTACCTCTGCAGGCGCCATGTCCTGAGGTACAGCATTTAAAGTACTGGAGCCTGCAGCATTAATTTTTTCTTATGAGGTAAATTGTATGACTACATCACAAGAAGTACCTGAAATGAGACATATTAAAATCTTATGGGCACAATATAAGGGTGTTTTATAAGGGTTCACCTATTTACTAAACCGAGAATAAAAGATTGTGTGATGTACCATTGTCACTGTTCACTCTCACAGGGCTTAGAACAAGAAGACCAAGGTGTGTGCAGCATGAGTTTATGCTTGGCCACAAAAAGTTCAAGGCAAATCAAGTGGATCAAGCTCAGTGCTTTGTGTGATTACATAAGGCAGCCTAGGGGAGTGCGTGACCTCAATGTGATGAATGCAGATCAAGTGGATCAAGGGGGGTGCATAAGGTCATGCCTGGCCACCCTGAGATCCAGGCAGATTAAGGGAATGTTATTTGAGATTATTAAGGAGGCATTAATGTCTCTGCAAACAAAGATGATTGTTACTGTGAATTAAGTCAAGCAGGACTGTTACAAATTATGTACAGACAGAGAAGAGTGCTATATGTGGTAAACCACAATAGGGTGTAGCTGACAGACGAAAAACATAAAGTCATGCAGAGTCAAGTACTGAACAAGGGAAGTGTAGAACGAAAGTGTCTGTGCTTCATGGTTCAATTTATTTATGCTTTGAATACCTCTTTAAGACACATAGGGGGTCATTTTGACCCTGGCGGTACGAGACCGCCAGGGCTAAAATGACGGAAGCACCGCCAACAGGCTGGCGGTGCTTCCAGGCGGATTACGACCGCGGCGGAAGCGCCGCGGTCGCACCGCCGGGGCCGGCGGTATTCCGCCACTTTTGCCCCGGTGGTGATAATCCGCCAGGGCAGCGCTGCTTGCAGCGCTGCCCAGGGGATTACGAGTCCCCGACCGCCAGCCTTTTTCTGGCGGTTTGCACCGCCAGGAAAAGGCTGGCGGAACGGGGAGTCGTGGGGCCCCTGGGGGCCCCTGCACTGCCCATGCCATTGGCATGGGCAGTGCAGGGGCCACCTGACAGGGCCCTATGCAGCTTTTCACTGTCTGCTATGCAGACAGTGAAAAGCGCAACGGGTGCAACTGCACCCGTCGCACAGCCGCAGCACCGCCGGCTCCATTTGGAGCCGGCTCCTATGTTGCGCCCGTGATCCCCGCTGGGCCGGCGGGCGGAAACCAGGTTTCCGTCCGCCGGCCCAGCAGGGATCTCCAAAGGCCGTGGCGGGGGTGCGGCCGCATTGGCGGCCGCACGGCGGTCAGCCAAAGTCGTAATGACCCCCATAGTTGCTTCATACAGTCCCTTATTTGAGTAGGTGTTCATCGGTGCTTGGCATCAACATTAATTTTAAGGCCAATCCTTATGACAGCTGAATAAATAGTGATGCTGTTTGTTTACTGGTGAGGTGAGCACTCCGTCAAAGTGTTTAATGATGGAATCTACATTAAAAACGAAAAATACCTGCCGCCCAGGCCATTCTTATAGCTTTGGGGGGCCTCAAATAATCCAAACTGTCACACTTGCAGGAGTGTGATGGTTAGTGGTTGTTTTGGTACTGGCAGAACGCCGTTCAGCAGTTTTTGCTGTAGCCCTACCGAATAAAGTCTATGGAAACTGCACAGGGATTTTGTGATTTGGGACCTTCTGTTTTCTTCTTGGCCACCGCTTGAGAGATCACCCCACAACTTTCCATGCACAATCTACAATCTATTCAAAAGTAGCAACGTTTTGTGGCAAAGTTATTAGCAACACAACAAACACTTTTCCTATGGAACAGCAGACCTAACTATAACTACCTAGTAACAATATATATATATATATATATATACACACACACACACACACACACATATATATATAAAGGGACTATTTTCTATAGAAAAAGCAATTTTTTACTTGACTATATCTTTGCCACCATTGATGAATCTTCAGAAACATTTCCAGAAAAAGTGGCCCCGTGATTCTTGGTGCACATGAAAAGTTGTGGAGTGATCCGTCAAGCGGAGGCCAAGAAAAAGGGGGCTAAAAAATGTTACATTTCCCAGGTTATTTTCCATAGGATCTGTCAACACGTTTACAGCCCGAACCGCTGGACGGAATAACACAAAATTCGCCAGAAAGCTTGCTGCCGGTATGCAGATTGTGCTTTTTGTTAATTGGTGTAAATCTGTTCAGTAGTTTTTGAGAAATTTAATGAAATTCAAATTTGTATATTTCTGTCTGCAAAGTATTTGTGAACAAAGACGAGCTTGTGCAGGGAAATGCAAAGCTCTGATTGGCTGCCAACACTTCCAACCAGGAAGTGTTGGCAGCCATCTTGCCAGCAAAAATGTAAAAAAAATAAAGGTACCCTGTGCTTGTTTTTTTATAGGCCCCTGGTGGGCAAGGTCCCGGGGGCATTCCAAATTTAGTATGGGGGGCCTCCCGCCCCTCCCACAGATCCGGGGACCATCACCTCCCTAGAGCTTTCACTTTTTTATATGCAGGGGGCCACAGCACCCCTGCTGCCCTGCGACCGCCACCTCCCCAGGGCTTCCCTTTTTATCTATGCGGGGGGCTCGCAGCCCCCCTTTGCCCTGGAGACCGCCAACTCCCCAAGGCTTTCCTTTTAAAATATGCAGGGTGCAGCCGTCCCCCTAATGCCCTGGCCCTATATTCAAAGATAGTTATCAACTGGTTGGTTAGGTTGTAGTGAGTCAGTGTGTTGGAAAGATAATCTGGTGATAAATCTTTTGTTTTCTGCCACTCACCATGGTGGCAATTGGATGAGGTGGGAGTATGCCTAGAGCATCTTTAAAATGTATCAGAACCTTGAAGCATGAATATGCCTGGGGATGGCATGAAGTGTTATTTCAGCAAAGTTTACAATCTTGTCCAAGGACCAATGAATTGTTAATGGAGGCCCATCGGAAGACTCTTACAGTAATCAGTTTTACTGAGTGCATGGGAATTTACCAAAGCTTTAGCTGTATGGATGGGGATGAGGGTAGTCTCTTCCATATATTTAGAACTTGCTGCAGTGGTGGTGATAAACAATTCCATTCACCTGATCAATCCACTAGAGTGTTTCAAAATTCACATCATTTCCTTATTGGAAATTCTGGGAAACAAATGCAAAAATATGCGCAATACCGTTTGCAACCCATTGTGTTCGAAATGGACACAGGCATGTATTTTACACTAAAGAATAGTGCAGAAAAAAAGACCATTTCTCAAGTGAAGTGATGGACATGTATGGCCTTTTTGGGTGTAGTTTTGTCCTGTAACCTACTCATTCCTGCTGGTTAAATTCCCTGCCTTCCTGCCCTTTTCCACCCATTTCCACAACCATGCACAACTGTTCAAATCTGCATTTCTGTGCTGTTCTCCACACAATCAATGGTTGTTAGAAATTAGGTCTCTAGCTGGCAGAGGTTTTCACCCTGACCAAGTAGGGACCACAATCTTAGTCAGGGTAAGTAGGTTATACTCCCTAAATTAATCTATGCTCTCTCTCTCTGGTAGTTTGGCACACAGCCATCAGGCTTATCTCAAGAAGCTATGTATAAAGTATTTGTGAAACACACTTAGAGGACAGTAACTAGCTTCTCTCTGATTATAATAAGTCAAAAACAACAAAAATCCAATTAAAAGATGCGGCTAAAAACAGGAGGTGAAAGGCAGAAAGTCTGGGGCAAGACCACCCTAAGGGTGCCAGTTCTAATACTGGTTCATCATTTTCCTAATTTCCAAGTCTTTTGGGAACCTTCCTTTTCCCAGTTCTCTTGTGGAGTGTCTTTGTTGGGGGTCCAATCCATGTCAAGATCATTGGACGAGCATTTGGAGGAAATGGAGAAGTGCTCTTTATTTCCTTTGCACAGGGTCATGAAGAATAGGTGTCCAGTAGACAAGCAGTCACACAAACATCTTGCTCAGCAGCGAACGTCCTGCTCTTCTCCTACCTCTGGAAGATCAGGTGTAGCAGGCTGCGGTTGTCCTTGAGTTTCTAGTGAGAAAAATTACATTTGCTGATGGGACAAATTGATTTCAGAGTCACTGCTCTCAGCCATAACTGCAATCACTGCACCTCTAGTGGACATATGCTTCGGTTTTATTGGTGGAGCCGTTGTTGATCTAGAGATGATCCTCCTCTCCTCCTGTTTCTACAACAAGTATGAGGCATAGCCAGGAGAAGGATGAGGGCTTGATGCCAGCTGTGGCACTGGCAACAGACTCCTTCTTCTCTTAACTAGCTACTTTATGACAGATATCCCCTTCTTTGGGTGCATACTTCTTGTATGGGTCAGCAGGATCATAGAAGCTCCTAACAGAGTGATCTCTAGACTCTGGTGCCAGCTAAATAAGGCTTCTTTATGTACTTCTTTCTATCTCAGTCAGTATACTCTTGTGCACCTACAGACAATAAAATATAAGAAGACATTGAAACTTGGCAATTCTTGTGAGCGGAATACAAGTCATAGTCACCATCATCATCATCATCATTGTAACAATATTATAAATATTGATTAAAGTAGTAAAAGAAATATCTGGTATCTATCCAGGGCCCATGGTACCCCTATGGGAGGCAGGCAAAACTTGAACAAATTCATTTACAATACCTGTGTTCCTCCACTCCATGGGCTAATGGTAGGCTGGGGGCAGGTAAACAATTGTTTAAATAAATAAAAAAACAATAGTGGGGGCTCTCTATGGCTCATTGGACTCCTATAGAAGGGGAGAAGGCATACATTGAATAAGTTAATTAAGAAAATAATGGGTGTCCCTCCAGGCCCTTTGGGGCCCAGATGGGAGGCAGACAATAGTCAAATTGGTTAAGAAAAACATAGCTCGTCTCTTCCTTCAAACGTTTTGTAGATTTTCTAGAAACACGGAGGATAGTTTTCTAGACACCCTGGCACCAAAGACACAGTCAATGTGCCAACTTGAATCTGAAAAATCAGCTGTACTACCCCACAACCCACTGAACAATATTTAAGTGAGATATATTTCAGGTAACAATCAATCCCATGAGATATTACCGGGACAGTTAGTGGAACCACACTCCCTCTTCCTTTAAGGAATAACAAACTCAAGAGTACTTGAACATGAGGGATACATTTAAAAGATTTATTTTAAAATCAAAAACCTAGTCTAGTGCACACAATATGAATTTTAACATAATTGAAAACAAATAAAATGGCAGTTTACTAAAGGTGTTAATAAAAGGAACCACTCTGACATGATTGATGTTCTACATGTATAGCAACTCTTTCCCCATTCCGCTACTTCTAATCACTAAGTTAATTCACCACAGCGGAAATCAGGAAAAATATTCTGACTTTCAAACTGTTCATTCCTGCATACCTGTTCAAGAAATAGAGCTTATGTTCAGTATAATAGCAAAGCCTGCTATTCTTGTCATGTGTGGCCAGCAGCACTCATACATTCAACCAGAGAGGAAGCATAGGCTAAGTGCCTCTTTAGTTGCCTTTCATTATAATCAGTGATATGATTCTTCCTGGCCTGTTGCTGTTGCCTGGCATGAAGATGTCCTCTCTAACCCTTCTCTCTTTGTGCACAACCTTTATAACATTATTTTCCTGTTACATAAACTCTCAGAATAAACAAATAGCAGAGAGTGGTGTAATGCCTTTTCTTTTATTTTCTTTCTGAGTGATAATGTTCCTTTGAACAACTAAAATAACCAAGACACATAGTTATAAATCCTCTAGAAACTCATCAGAAATCATTAACAAATAATGCAGGATGGAACAGACAGCACTTAGAATAAATACTGTGAATGTATTCAAGCAATACTTGATTTTCACATTAGTAAACATAATAATATTTGTTAAATGTGCTTTCTGTTAATCACACATATTCACTCTTAATTGATTAACACATGTAACTCAAGTGGGTAAATATCCAGGAGAAAAAATATATAATATTTGTGACACCAGGGCCAATGTTACCTCTAGAGGAGGTTGCAGGAAGCAGGGAAAAAATCTACTGTAATAATATAGAAATACCGGGGCACAGATTTAAGAGGGCCTAGTGCAATTCCAATGCCACATTAGCATCATTTTTTTACACAAATGTTGAGTTGGAAGGCCAAAAACACTGCGCCATGTTTACAAAGTGGCACAATGCCTGCATTGTGCCACTTTGTAACCCCTTGTGCCACATTATGCCTGCGCCAGGCATAATGTATGCAAGGGGGACATTCCCCCATTAGGGAGGCCGAAAAAATGGTGCAAAGGAATCAAAAAGATTTCTTTGCATAATTTTTTCTGGAATCTTTAACGCCTGCTCAGAGCAGGCGTTAAAAGGATCTCCAATTGGTTTGAATGGGCCTCTGGGTGCCTTGCAGGATTAGCGTCAACACCAGCAAAGCATCGAACTAACATAAAACATTATTACGTGAGTTCCCTAACTACCGCCAGGATGTGCCGTATTTTAAATATGGTGCACACATGGTGGCATTAGAGGGGAGCTAAGGAGCGCAACAAAAGTGGCGCTGCACTAGGTACAGTGCCACTTTTCATAAATCTGCCTCTTAGTGTTCCCCCAGGGTACATGGGGCAACTATGAAAGGAAAGCAAAAATGTTACACATGAATTGAATGGAAGAACTGTGTACTACAGACTACTACAATCAGCTACAAGCACAAATAAATAATATTACAGGAAAGTTATAAAAAATGAAAATATAACACAAGCTTCTAAACTGTCATAACAATTAATAATCCTAGCAAAATGCTTTCAAAAGTGAAATAAAATGATTACTAATCAGGATCCCACACACGCTCCAGAAAATGGTGATCAGCACACATGGTAAGCAAAGAAGGAGGCATGGAAAACAAAGTAAAAATACCTACATATGACACACATTTAGACACACAGGCCCCACAACATGGTGCCTGGTTTCTGCACTCACCACATGGACTGCAAAGAAGAATGTATGAAGAACAAGTACAAAATGGGAATATGTGAAAAGCATATACACACACACAAACACTTACTGGCTTGACAAAATGGTGGTCCTCATCAAATGGCCAGTAAAGAAGGAGGTACAGAGAAAAAAGACAAAATGGCTCCCTATCACAAACGAACACACTTGCATAAAATGGTGCGAAATTGCACCTGTAAGAGCGCTATTTGCTATGTTTGCACTCTACTGACCCTTTAATTATTGTTTACATAAATAAAAATCTATAAAATGTGTCATAAAATTACATCCAAGCCTACTGCATACAAGGCTGGGAACAGTAAAACACCAATACAGTAAAATAAAAATCCGGACAAAATTCACAAACAACATAAGATAATGGAGGAAATATATATATAACCCCAGGAGTCCACATCCAGAATTGCTCATATGTCCATGCCCCTGGCCATCCAGCAACAACAAACAAACAACATGAAAAAAAGAAAAAACTATTGTGGTGCCTGCTTCAAACAACAAACTTTTTGCAAGTACTGCATTGAGTATACTTGATTTTTTTTTTAAAGTAAAGATTCCAAAGGTGGGGAGCAGCAGAAATAGCAGACAAAAAGCCAGTAATGCTTTCCCTTCAAATTCAAATCCAGTATTACCAAGGTCTGCACAGAGCTGAGGGAGGAGTCTTCAGGACAGGAAGAGAAAGTAGGTTCTGTATGTACAACACCCTCCAAGCCTCTATGGGAGTTTCACCTGGAGAAAAAACAAATTGCTCAAAAAACACCAGAATGTTTTGCTCAGGTAAAAAAAAAATAGCAAAACATATATTCGAGTTGATTTTCAGTGCCCATATTTAATGGACTTGTGCTGCTTGCATCACATTAGGGTTGGGCACATTGTTCCTGTGCTGTCATGTTAGGGTATTTGTACCTCAATGCACTTCTCTTGTTATGCAACATGGCATAATGGTGTTATCTTGGGCATTATATGTAATTTCCGTAACACAAAATGCTGGACATTACACCAAATTATGCTGGTGTAACCAAACTTATGCCCAGACCTAGTAACCACCTGACCACAAGCCATTACTGATACTGTCTCCAGTCTTGATCCTATCATCTACAAATCATTGATTTCAGGTGTGTTAGTATAAATAATTCAATATAATCAAAACAAGACTACAACACCAGAATGCATTAAGCTAGCACACAAAAGTGCAGGACTACATCCAGTGTTCATAATGATCTGGAGGGAAGTGGCCCCTTTAAAAGCAATCAGTTACTTAGGTCCAGAGTGTAAGGACTTGCATGATTAGGATATGGTCAAAAGACAGGTACAGTAGAGGAACAAAATTAGGGCTGGGCGGCGAGCTTCGCTCTGCTGCCAACAGAGTTTTGGGCACCCCGCTTGGAGTGTGAAGTTTGGCCAAAACCTCTACTAGCCCTGCTAGCGGAGCAGAGCTCATCACGCTAGTGTTATGGGCAGCACAGTGTTAGAGCAGATTGTCTGCCCTTGCACTGTGGGACCTATAATTACTCTGCAGCCCAGTTATGGACCACACAGCGCAAGCGCAGACAACCTGTGCTTGCGCTATGTGGCCCATAACTGGGCTGCACGTTATTCAGTCCCGTCAGCGTGGAGCTGCTGCTGAGGGGCTGCACCGGCACCAGCTCCCGATCCAGGCATCCCTCCTTTCACTGTTCTCAGCAGCCCAGGCCAGAGGGAGGCAGAGAGACAGGCCGCTGCACTGTGCATTCCCCTCACCGCGCATGGGTGTTTGGCCGGCCGTATTGGGCCCGACAAACACATGTGCAGAGTGCTCTCTCTGGCCCGGCACTGTGTTGCTGGGGTGGAGAGAGCTGGCACAGGCTACCAGTCTGTCTGGGAGCGCCATGGCTGGGCACTCCCAGCCAATCCTAACCCTGCTCTGAGCAGGGTCAAGATTGGCCGCAGGGCTGGCTGGGAGCCTGTGCCTGCCTGCTGCTGACGGAGACGGAGGATCGGCGGTGCGACGTGCAAGTGAGTTTTTATTGTTTTAATTTTTTATATTATTTATATTCCCAAATCCCCACCCCCCACGCACTCTGTCCCACCCTTAATAACACCCGTGACCTGCGACTGGATATTGCTCACTGGGTACAATCCTGCACGCATCTTCCTTGAATCTAACTGGACTGCTCCCCTGGTCTTAAGTACATTTGATGGATGCTCTTCTTGGTTTTTGTGAAGGCTTCCATCTGATTCCTTACTAGGTGATGTCTTTAGATCTGACTTTGCAAATGGTACTAACCAATACTTCAAACACAATGTTGGAAACATTGAATACTTTTAAACTGTATTGGAGACCTTTATGGCCTATATTCACAGGACACGTTTTGCCAAGCATGCTGGAGTCTTGAGATCCATTCATCATAGTTTAACACTGCTTGAACAAGGGATAACCTTTCTCAAAAGTTCTGAATCAAGATGAATACACTCACAACAACATTCAGTCTAAGCTTGGTGAAGTTTACAACCTCGTAGAACGAGAGGTCAAACATATGGGAAAATACGCAACAGCTAGAACATACTGTGAGAGGCTTGGAAGAGCCCTTGTTCAACTTTTGCAACCTTGATGGTCTGGAGGGGTCTTTATACGTGTTCAGTCTGCTTGAAACTCCAATGTTATAGTGGATCACTTAGACGCAACTATAAGGCTTTATGGGCATCTCAAACCAGATCTTCGTAAGCAAGTAATAATGATAATCTTGGGGAATTGACTATGGATTGACTCTGGAACTAATACAGAAGAGAGCTTACTGGCTCCACTCACCTCAGATAAGTAAGGTACAACATTAGAAGTATGCTGAACTGTAATGCCTCTGGCACGGATCGCCTCACTACTTACTTTTATAAGGAGTATGTAGAGAAGTTATTACCCCACATGAGTCTCTTTCAGGGTGTTGGGGAAAATAGACACCTCACTCCCCCCACGTGTGCAAGGCCCTGACACGGTCCTTGAACTGGACAAGTTGGCAGATCTACGTTTCTGATACTGGCCACTCTCGCTCTTGAACACAGATGCCAAAATTCTTGCAGATCATATTTATTCTTTTATCTCTGATGTTGTTTTACCAGAACAGTTGGGTTTCACCCCTGGAAGACCGACTGCTCAGAACATCAGAACCTTTTTTTGGGGCAATTTTGCAATTGAAACCTGACACCCACTTAGCAATATATTTTGAGACTCCAAGAAGGCTTTCAATTCTGTATAATGAGAATGTATGTTTGCTGTGTTGGTGAAGTTTGGAGTGGGAAACTTGTTCTCTATATTGGTTGCAGTGGGATTGCTGTATAATGATTCTATGGCCTGTATCGGAGTAAATGATTGTATCACAGATCCCATTAGCATAGTCAGGGGAACTGTTAGACCTGTCAGCCTTAGGATGGTCTTCCCCCAATGCTTTTGCCTCACGTTTTTGCTGTGTCTTTTTGTTGGCTTTAGGACTCTGAGCTCTTTACCTCTGCTGACCATTGCTAAAGTGCATGTGTTTCTCCCCTAAACATTTTAACATTGGTGTGTACACATTTGGCATATTTAATTTATTTATATGTCCTTTGTAAAGTGGTATACCATATACACAGGGCTTGTAAATCAAATGCTACTAGTGGGCCTGCAGCAGTGATTGTGCCATCCACTTCAGTAGCCCTTAAATATGTCTCATGCCTGTCACTGGAGTTTCGTTGCCACTTTGACATGGCATTTAAAACCTCTCACCAAGCCTTAAACTCCTCTTTTATTACATATGTCACCCCTAAGGTAGACACTTGGTAGCCCATGGGGCAGCGTGCTATGGAAGTAAAAGGTAGGATATGTTCTTTTAAGTTTTACATGTCCTAGTAGTGAAAGACTCCCAAAGGCATTTTCACTACTGCAAGGCGTGCTACTCTCATGGGCCAGCATTGGGAATTCCTTAATACACTTTTAAGCTGTAATTCCTAATCAGAAATGAAACGCTGCATCATGTTTCACATCTTTGGAATGGTAGTGATATATCTTACTTACTGGCAAAGTTGGATTTAACATTAATGTTTTAGAAATTACACTTTTAAAAAGTGCAAAAACAACAGATGATGGACGGAATGTAGAACAAATCAAACATTCACCCCCAGTCACAGATCTGGATTTAATCCATCCGTTTTTTTGCTTGCCATGCCATTCCAGTTTAGACCCAGCCATTTGCAAATCAGTCTTGACCCTGTTCCCCATAGGAACAGTCCAGCCCTAACTGCCAGGCCAGGTCCTCCCTGGACCAGAAATAAGCATCCTGGGACCAGTTTCAGGGTATCACCCTTCATCAGCCAGGCTATCTTGAATCTGGTGGCATAGCAAGCATGGGACCCACGTCTGGGCATACCCTTCCCACTTGGGGTGACAGATGCAAAAACAACAGATGATGGACGGAATGTAGAACAAAGCAAACATTCGCCCCCAGTCATAGATATATCCATCAGTTTATTTGCTTGCCATGCAATTCCAGTTTAGACCCAGCCATATGCAAATCAGTCTTGACCTTGTACTTTTAGAAAGTGGGCATTTTGCTGCTCTTAATGCTCTGTGTGCCTTGCATCATGTCACCAATACACATCTGGGGTAGGTGACAACTACACTTTGTGCATTTCTTCTAGACAGCCACAAACACAGGACGATTAGGTGTGTCTGAGCACTCAGCTGCATTCTGATGGGCCTTCCCGGCAGGAAGGATGGAGGTCAGTTGACATACTTGAATAGGGAAGTGCTTGGCCGCACGCAAAGGGCTGATTTACCCCTACTGATAGTCTGGAGCGAGGGCTAAGATGAAATGGGAACCTGTGCACTTCAAGAAGCTGCTTCGAAGTCACCCCCACTGTAAAGGCACATTTGGGTATGAGTACTGAGGCTCTGACCATACTAAGTCAGTACACTTGTGGACCTGTGAAGAATTCTGCTGGAGTAAAGATTGCTGTGCTGTAAGGATTAAAACCAGATCTATGACTGGGGGTGAGTGTTTGACAATGTTCAGCATTCCGTCCATCACTTGTTGTTTTTGCTTTGTCACACTAAGTGGGAAGGGTATGCCCAGACGTGGGTCCCGTGCTTCCCATGCCACTGGATTCAAGCTAGCCTGGCTGATGAGGGGTGAAACCCCGAAACCGGTCCCAGGATGCTTGTTTCCGGTCCAGTGAGGACCTGGCTTGGCAGTTCGGTCTGGACTGTTCCCATGAGGAACAGGGTCAAGACTGATTTGCATATGGCTGGGTCCAAACTGGGGTGGCATGGTGAGCAAAAGAACGATGGATTAAACCCAGATCTATGACTGGGGGTGAGTGTTTGACAATGTTCAGCATTCCGTCCATCACTTGTTGTTTTTGCTTTGTCACCCTAAGTGGGAAGGGTATGCCCAGACGTGGGTCCCGTGCTTCCCATGCCACTGGATTCAAGCTAGCCTGGCTGATGAGGGGTGAAACCCCGAAACCGGTCCCAGGATGCTTGTTTCCGGTCCAGTGAGGACCTGGCTTGGCAGTTCGGTCTGGACTGTTCCCATGAGGAACAGGGTCAAGACTGATTTGCATATGGCTGGGTCCAAACTGGGGTGGCATGGTGAGCAAAAGAACGATGGATTAAACCCAGATCTATGACTGGGGGTGAGTGTTTGACAACGTTCAGCATTCCGTCCATCACTTGTTGTTTTTGCTTTGTCACCCTAAGTGGGAAGGGTATGCCCAGACGTGGGTCCCGTGCTTCCCATGCCACTGGATTCAAGCTAGCCTGGCTGATGAGGGGTGAAACCCCGAAACCGGTCCCAGGATGCTTGTTTCCGGTCCAGTGAGGACCTGGCTTGGCAGTTCGGTCTGGACTGTTCCCATGAGGAACAGGGTCAAGACTGATTTGCATATGGCTGGGTCCAAACTGGGGTGGCATGGTGAGCAAAAGAACGATGGATTAAACCCAGATCTATGACTGGGGGTGAGTGTTTGACAATGTTCAGCATTCCGTCCATCACTTGTTGTTTTTGCTTTGTCACCCTAAGTGGGAAGGGTATGCCCAGACGTGGGTCCCGTGCTTCCCATGCCACTGGATTCAAGCTAGCCTGGCTGATGAGGGGTGAAACCCCGAAACCGGTCCCAGGATGCTTGTTTCCGGTCCAGTGAGGACCTGGCTTGGCAGTTCGGTCTGGACTGTTCCCATGAGGAACAGGGTCAAGACTGATTTGCATATGGCTGGGTCCAAACTGGGGTGGCATGGTGAGCAAAAGAACGATGGATTAAACCCAGATCTATGACTGGGGGTGAGTGTTTGACAATGTTCAGCATTCCGTCCATCACTTGTTGTTTTTGCTTTGTCACCCTAAGTGGGAAGGGTATGCCCAGACGTGGGTCCCGTGCTTCCCATGCCACTGGATTCAAGCTAGCCTGGCTGATGAGGGGTGAAACCCCGAAACCGGTCCCAGGATGCTTGTTTCCGGTCCAGTGAGGACCTGGCTTGGCAGTTCGGTCTGGACTGTTCCCATGAGGAACAGGGTCAAGACTGATTTGCATATGGCTGGGTCCAAACTGGGGTGGCATGGTGAGCAAAAGAACGATGGATTAAACCCAGATCTATGACTGGGGGTGAGTGTTTGACAATGTTCAGCATTCCGTCCATCACTTGTTGTTTTTGCTTTGTCACCCTAAGTGGGAAGGGTATGCCCAGACGTGGGTCCCGTGCTTCCCATGCCACTGGATTCAAGCTAGCCTGGCTGATGAGGGGTGAAACCCCGAAACCGGTCCCAGGATGCTTGTTTCCGGTCCAGTGAGGACCTGGCTTGGCAGTTCGGTCTGGACTGTTCCCATGAGGAACAGGGTCAAGACTGATTTGCATATGGCTGGGTCCAAACTGGGGTGGCATGGTGAGCAAAAGAACGATGGATTAAACCCAGATCTATGACTGGGGGTGAGTGTTTGACAATGTTCAGCATTCCGTCCATCACTTGTTGTTTTTGCTTTGTCACCCTAAGTGGGAAGGGTATGCCCAGACGTGGGTCCCGTGCTTCCCATGCCACTGGATTCAAGCTAGCCTGGCTGATGAGGGGTGAAACCCCGAAACCGGTCCCAGGATGCTTGTTTCCGGTCCAGTGAGGACCTGGCTTGGCAGTTCGGTCTGGACTGTTCCCATGAGGAACAGGGTCAAGACTGATTTGCATATGGCTGGGTCCAAACTGGGGTGGCATGGTGAGCAAAAGAACGATGGATTAAACCCAGATCTATGACTGGGGGTGAGTGTTTGACAATGTTCAGCATTCCGTCCATCACTTGTTGTTTTTGCTTTGTCACCCTAAGTGGGAAGGGTATGCCCAGACGTGGGTCCCGTGCTTCCCATGCCACTGGATTCAAGCTAGCCTGGCTGATGAGGGGTGAAACCCCGAAACCGGTCCCAGGATGCTTGTTTCCGGTCCAGTGAGGACCTGGCTTGGCAGTTCGGTCTGGACTGTTCCCATGAGGAACAGGGTCAAGACTGATTTGCATATGGCTGGGTCCAAACTGGGGTGGCATGGTGAGCAAAAGAACGATGGATTAAACCCAGATCTATGACTGGGGGTGAGTGTTTGACAATGTTCAGCATTCCGTCCATCACTTGTTGTTTTTGCTTTGTCACCCTAAGTGGGAAGGGTATGCCCAGACGTGGGTCCCGTGCTTCCCATGCCACTGGATTCAAGCTAGCCTGGCTGATGAGGGGTGAAACCCCGAAACCGGTCCCAGGATGCTTGTTTCCGGTCCAGTGAGGACCTGGCTTGGCAGTTCGGTCTGGACTGTTCCCATGAGGAACAGGGTCAAGACTGATTTGCATATGGCTGGGTCCAAACTGGGGTGGCATGGTGAGCAAAAGAACGATGGATTAAACCCAGATCTATGACTGGGGGTGAGCGTTTGACAATGTTCAGCATTCCGTCCATCACTTGTTGTTTTTGCTTTGTCACCCTAAGTGGGAAGGGTATGCCCAGACGTGGGTCCCGTGCTTCCCATGCCACTGGATTCAAGCTAGCCTGGCTGATGAGGGGTGAAACCCCGAAACCGGTCCCAGGATGCTTGTTTCCGGTCCAGTGAGGACCTGGCTTGGCAGTTCGGTCTGGACTGTTCCCATGAGGAACAGGGTCAAGACTGATTTGCATATGGCTGGGTCCAAACTGGGGTGGCATGGTGAGCAAAAGAACGATGGATTAAACCCAGATCTATGACTGGGGGTGAGTGTTTGACAATGTTCAGCATTCCGTCCATCACTTGTTGTTTTTGCTTTGTCACCCTAAGTGGGAAGGGTATGCCCAGACGTGGGTCCCGTGCTTCCCATGCCACTGGATTCAAGCTAGCCTGGCTGATGAGGGGTGAAACCCCGAAACCGGTCCCAGGATGCTTGTTTCCGGTCCAGTGAGGACCTGGCTTGGCAGTTCGGTCTGGACTGTTCCCATGAGGAACAGGGTCAAGACTGATTTGCATATGGCTGGGTCCAAACTGGGGTGGCATGGTGAGCAAAAGAACGATGGATTAAACCCAGATCTATGACTGGGGGTGAGTGTTTGACAATGTTCAGCATTCCGTCCATCACTTGTTGTTTTTGCTTAGGATTGCCACTTTGCCTGAACTGACTGTTCTGAGGAACTGCTTCTCTGCTTTTCTGAGCTGCCCTGCTGCCTGCTGATGTCTGCCCTGCTGAGGACAAGGACTAGACCCATCTCACTTGAACCCAGAGTAAATCCAAGGGCCTGCTGGCTTGCTTCCTGTTTTCTGAAGTCTCAGGGACACAAAAGACTTCTTGCAGCTTTCCTGCTGCTGCCAAACTCAGCGATCCGTGAGTCCTACCCTTGCTAGAGGTGCCCCTCCAGTCCTGGGTCTCAGAAGTAGGTTCTGCAAAAACAGACACATTGTCACCACTGCTCTGCTCGGAACTGACGCTTCACCCTTAGACGCCTATCCAGAGGCAGTTCGACAACAGCGGATCCATAGCCTGGTAGCCCGATGACAATGCTTTGCGTGGCTCAGTGACGATCTATTGCCTGTATTCCAGTGGAGCCAGATGACGATGCAGTGACCCATCTGGGTGGAAAAGATGCCCTTGGAGTCAATGCTTTGCTCCATCTAAGATACTTTTTCAGAGTCTTTTTCCCTCCATTGAGGTCGACCTGAACATTGGATTTGCACCAATCCCTCGAAAACTCAAGCAACCTTTTGACGGTTAGTGACTTTTAAGCAATATTTTTTGTTTATTCTTTAAAAATTAATATCTCGACTTCTACTGATTGGACTTTTGTCATTGTGGTCTTATTTTAATCAGATAAATATTTTCTATTTTTCCTAAACCTCTGTGTCCTTTGTGTGGTATTTTCATTGTGTTAATATGTGTGTGTGTTGCACAAATACTTAACACATTGCCTCCTGAGTTAAGCCTGTCTGCTGTGTGCCAAGCTACCAGAGGATGAGCACATGTTAATTTAAAGTCTATATCTGACTTACCCAGACTAAAGTGGTGGTTCCTGCTTGTACATGGTGCATACTCTGACAACTAGAAACCCCATTCCTAACAGGGACCCAGCAGGGCTGCTATCTCTCTTCTCTATTGTACACTATTGTTGCTGAGGCTATCACCTGTGCTATTAAAATGTGACACGTGCATAGAAGGCTTAGGTTTCTGGGGTATACATACTTTCAGCTTGCCTGATGATCTTCTGCTCTACATCAGAGGCCCTACTATACATTTTTCTCCAGTCTTCTATGAGATAATGCGCTTCAACAGTGTTTTGGGGCTGAGGATTAGCTGGGACAAACCTCTCCTTTTTCCATGTACTGCATTTACTCAGCAATGCCCTGCAGAATTCTCTATGAAATAGACTTTTGCCCCGTTCACTATCTTTGTATCAGCGTGCACTGAGACCCTACAGTTGTTATCAGTTGTAACTATGGAGTGGCCCTAAATAAGCATTTTTTTATAATATGGACGGATGGATTTGCCTCCCACCGCCCTGTGCGGGCCGAAAGGCTATGAAGATGGTAGCATTGCTCCAGTTACTATATCCATTTCTAAATATGCCAATCAGCTTGAACCACACATTTTCCACAACTTACAGCAATTGATTCGGGTGCCTAGAGTTCAATGTTCTACGCTAGTCCTTCCATACAGCAAGCCTTGATCTGGAGCTCTGTTATTATGTTGCCCAGGTTCATTGCACACATTATTGGATTCTTAGGCCGTCCGATCTCCTGCACTTGAGGATGGAGAAAGATGCTGCTTCACCTAAATCTATTTAGGAGAAATTGTTTACACAATCTGCTAAAAGATTTATCTGTATAGACTCAGTCTAGAACACTGTATTTACATGACATTGACTGCTACATCTTTGCTGAGGAACCCACCTATACTCCCTGGAAATGCAACTGGAATGGTGTGCCTGGCGTCTGTTGTGCCTGGCTTCTGCTGTGCCTGGAGAGGAATGGAATGGTGCTTTTTGTTCACTGCTTTTGGAGTTTCCCATTGAACTTTCCTCTTTTCCAGTGTTGACTGTCCTGACACACAACGGATAAACAAGCCTCAAAACACATGGGGGGTCATTCTGACCCTGGCGGTAAAAGGCAGTTACCGCCGGTCAGAAGACCGCCATAACACCGCCGCGGCCGCTGTAACCCGCCAGGGTCATTCTGACCCACAACTGCCAAACCGCCAAAAATCCGACCTCCAGGGAAGGCCGCCACATCAGCAGTCAGCGATAAACTGGAGATGACCAAACCTCCACCGTCACGCCAACAGAAATACGCCCATGCCATTACGACCCACCAATCCACGCGGCGGTCTTTCAACCGCGGTATCCCATTGGCGGTACACACCGCCGCGCTCAAAATACACACACCTTTACTAAACACAGCCACATTGGATAATTCAAAATACACACACCTGATACACATACTAACACCACTCCCACACAATCAATACAATATAAAACACACACCCACATCACCCACAAACCCCCACAAATCGAAATTCAGAGACAAGGCGCAATACACAGAGAGAGAGCACAGGAAACGCAAACCACACCACACACAGGAACCCAACATCATCCCCCACACTACATCTATGCACAAAACACCACACACCACTACGCTCATCACCGCAAACACCACCCCACACCTCATCCACACCACCCCATGGCACCCCAAAAGACACCCCAGGTTCTCGGACCAAGAACTCAGGGTCATGGTGGAGGAAATAATCAGGGTAGAGCCCCAGCTCTTCGGCACACAGGTGCAGCACACCACAATAGCCAGGAAGGCGGAGCTATGGCAAAGCATCGTCGACAGGGTCAACGCTGTGGGACAGCATCCCAGAAATCGGGAAGACATCTGAAAGCCCTGGAACGACCTACGGGGGAAGGTGCGGGCGATGGTGTCAAGACACAACATCGCTGTGCAGAAGACTGGCGGCGGACCCCCACCCACTCCACCCGAATTCACAGCATGGGAGCAAGAGGTCTTGAACATCCTGCATCCTGAGGGCCTCGTTGGAGTAGGCGGAGGAATGGACTCTGGTAAATCTAATCTCAACTACTTCCCCCCCTCCAACCACCAGCATGCCAACCCCCACCCCCACCCTCACCCCCAACCCCCCAGCACATATCCTCCCTGCTAATGTCTCACCAGCACAACCCACCCAAACCAACACCAACCCCTGAATGCCAACACAAACCATGGACACCCATCACCTAAGCATGACCACTGCACATACCCATCCCCCCCCCCCCAAAACCACCCTCACAACTCCTCCCACAAGGGAATGCCAGCACTGGGGGACAAGGGCACCCACAATTTGCACGCCATGGCACACACAGAAGCAATAACCATACTCTTTTACCCCTGCAGGGCCCGAACGCCAAGACACCGGCCCGGAGGGTCCAGAAATGTCCATCCCACCCCCAGAACAGGCCCCCAGTGATGACAGCAGCTCTGTCGACCTAGAACCTGATGACCAGCCCGGCCCATCGGGGACCTCTAGACAGTCGGTTCCCCTCAGGCAGCCACAGGCCACAGCAGACCTACCCCCCTCTGGAAACCCCAGCACAGCACCCACCCAGCGGGCCCATGCCTCTGTCTCCAGGACAGGTCAAGCAGCGGTGTGTCTACAACAACAGGGACCTGGGGCAGTGGTAGTGGGCACACCGTCCAGGGGACAGAGGGCCAGGAACAAAGGGGAACTGGGAGGGCCGCTGTGCGACAGAGGGAGGACAGGCCTAGGGAACCCACTGTCCAAGAGGCCCTCACCACCATCATGGGAGCGTACCACCACTCCCAAGAGACGATGGCTATGGTCCTGGCCAGGTTCCAGGAGATCCAGGCCATGCAGGAGGGCCAGTACATGGGGTTCCGGGAAGAACTGCGCAGCATCAGTGCCACAACACCACCATCTGGACCATCCTCCTGCAGGAAAGGCACCTGGCGTCGCAAAGCCAGGTTGTGAAGCATGCAGCAGGCCACGATGATATGACACACCTTCTTTGGTGAGTACATTAGGGATCCACCTGTCATATGCAGGCACCTAAACCTGGCCTTCAGGAGGCCGAAGGTCCGATCGATCACCCTCCTAGTACGCCCATGGGCCTCATTGTACCGTTCCTCTGCCCTTGTCCTGGGATTCCTCACTGGGGTCAATAGCCAAGGCAGGTTGGGGTAACCAGAGTCACCAATTAGCCACACACGCTGTCTCTGTAGCTGTTCCATCACATAAGGGATGCTGCTATTTCGCATGACGTACGCGTCATACACTGACCCTGGGAACTTGGCATTTAAATGGGAGATGTACTGGTCAGCCAAACAGACCACCTGGACATTCATCGAATGATAATTTTTTCGGTTCCTGTACACCTGCTCATTGTCTTTGGGGGGGACCAAAGCCACATGGGTACCATCAATGGCACCAATGATATTGGGAATGTGTCCAAGGGCATAGAAATCACCCTTCACTGTAGGCAAGTCACCCACCTCAGGGAATATGATGTAGCTCCGCATGTATTTCATCAGGGCAGACAACACTCTGGACAATACCTTTGAAAACATAGGCTGAGACATCTCAGATGAAATGGCCACTGTAGTTTGAAATGATCCACTAGCCAAAAAATGGAGTACTGACAGCACCTGCACTAGAGGCGGAATCCCTGTGGGTTGGCGGATGGGTGACATCAGGTCTGGCTCCAGCTGGGCACACAGTTCCTGTATAGTGGCAGTGTTGAGTCTGTAGGTGAGTATGACATGTCGTTCTTCCATTGTCGACAGGTCCACCAGCGGTCTGTACACGGGAACATTCCTCCGTCTCTTCGCAAGTCCCAGCGGACGGTGCCTAGGAAGGACAACATGGAGCACAGAGTCAATCAACCCACAGGTAAGTTCCCACAGCCTGCACAGTACACGAATCTCTCTGGATTGAATAGCTTGTATGAGTGTCGATGCAAGGCCTAGCCATGTGTGACGCAGTGGGAATTAAGCAATGTGGGCCCTTGAAATGGCGGCTGATGGCGGCTGCCTGACCTGTGAAGTGTGACAATGTGAAGTGAGGTCATTGCGCTGGCGTGGCACGCCGTGGCGGTAGGCGGTCGAAGACCGCGGTGCAAAGCAGCATTGGTTAACATTGAACCCTATGGGTTTCAGGAGCCAATGACGATGTGCGCCGGCGGTCGCGGTACGCACCGCCGCGGTACGCACCGCCGCGGTACGCACCGCCGCGGGCGTGACCGCCATTTTCTCTCTGCTTAATCACACGAGACCTGACCATCCACAGGAGAGGACCTATACTGCAAGTGCTGCTGTGACCTCGGTCTGGAAGTGACAATGGCTGCTGCGACTGGGGAAAGGGCCCCCGCTTTCAGTTCCGAAGAGTTGGAGAAGCTCGTGGACGGGGTCCTCCCCCAGTATGCGCTACTCTACGGTCCTCCAGACCAACAGGTGAGTACACGGGGGCCAATGCATAGTGGGCAATGCCTGTTATGAGTGGGGTGGATGTACGATGGAGGGGAGGGGAGCGAATTATGAATGCATGGCACGTCAGATGAGAGCATGTGCCACCTGGCAAGTTTGGGGAGGGGGGGCCACTCACATCGAGCATGCAGAAAAGTGATGATGTTTCTTTTCCCCCCTGTACATGTCACATAGGTCAGCGCCCATCAAAAGATCGATATTTGGCGTGCCATCGCCAAGGACATCCGGGCCCTGGGGGTCCACAACAGACGGGGCACCCACTGCCGCAAGAGGTGGGAGGACATCCGCTGCGGGAGCAGGAAGACCGCCGAGGCTCTGCTGGGGATGGCCTCCCAACCTAGGAGGGGTGCCAGTCGTACCTTGACCCCCCTGATGTCCCGGATCCTGGCGGTGGCCTACCCCGATTTAGATGGGTGCTTGAGGACATCACAGCAGACACAAGGGGGTGAGTAACAGCACATTCAGCTAAATTTGCGCGCAGTGGAGGAGCCTGGGTGGGGGAGGAGGGCTGTGGGTATCCCTAGGCCAGTGCGATTTCTGTAGGCTAGGCCCCTCCGTGAGGTATGGTCCTGTGCCCCCGCCCCCCACCTCTGTAGGGTGCCCAGTAACGCTATTCATGGACCTGTGTATTCTGTGTGGGCAGTTGTCGCCCATAGGCTTGTAGGGCATGTCCCAGGGAATGAGTAGTGTACCCCAAGTGCGCAGCGTAGTGCAGGGGGCTTCTGTGTCTGTCCTCTCCGCCAACAGTGTCCCCAATGCATGCACTCAACTTGTCTTTATTTCTCCATCCCCCCGCCCCCAATTTCTTAGTTTTTCAGTGAATGTGTGCATTAGCATCATCAGGCGGAGGAGAAGTGGCATCGGCACAAGAGGGAGCTGCATCTCACATGGCCCCGGAGGGCCATGCAACAGACTCCGACATGACCAGTGAGACGGAGGGCGAGGGGGGCTCCACCACGGGGACCCGTGCAGACGTCAGTGACACCGACACGTCCTCGGATGGGAGCTCCCTTGCGGTGGCGGCAACATCCGTGCCCACCGATACTACAGGTACAGCCGCCACCCAGCGCACCAGCTCCGCCCTCCCAGCAGCCCCTCGGCCTTCGGCCCGTGCCCGCACGGCCAGGAAGGCGGCCATCTCCTTCGCCCCAGGCACCTCAGGCCCTGCCCCAGTCACCCCTGCTGCCCGCAGTGAGGAGGTCATTGACTTCCTGAGGACCATCATTGTTGGGCAGTCTACCCTTTTGAATGCCATCCAGGGTGCGGAGAGGGAGGTGCATCAAAGCATTGCATACCTGGAGAGCCTTCATTCGGGTCAGGCTGCCCATCAGCGATCGTTCAACGCTCTGGCCTCAGCACTGACGGCAGCGATTGTCCCTGTCTCCAGCCTCCCTCTTCTAACTCCCTCCACCCAGTCCCACTCCCCTGTTCCTCTGCCTATCCCATCCACACCTACAGACCAGCCTGCACACACCTCAACACCCAAGGGAAGCTCATCCAGACATAAGCACCACAGAACACACAAGCATTCACACAAGCAACATACAGATGCAGACATGCCAACAGCCACTACCTCCTCTGTGTCCCCCACCTCCTCGTCTCCCTCCTCCCTCCCTGTGACGTCTACACTCACACCTGCATGCACACCACCATCAGCCAGTACACCCATCACCAGCACACCCTCCACACCAGTCCGCACACGTGCAGTCACCACCCCCACTGCCATGTACACGTCCCCTGTGTCCTCTCCCAGTGTGTCTGTCACCCCCGCTTCCAAACCACACAAACGCAGGCAGGCACCCAACCAACAGACATCCACCTCACGTCAGCCTCCAGCCCAAGCACCTGCACCCAAAGACACCAGACTTGACTCTCCTACAACCACATCCTCTTCCTCCACTCCCATACCCACTCCAGCTACCCTTCCCATGGCTCCTAAAAAACGAATCCTCTATAAACTGGACCTCTTTTCCTCACCTGACCCACCCCCTTCATCTCGTAAGAGTTCCAAAAAGACCTCAGCCACCACCAGCCCAGCAACTCCCAAGAACGTCGTGGCTGGTTTTTGGAGTCCGCCCTTTCCTTGTGCAGGGACATCGGCCAGCAGCAAAGGCACAGCCAGCCCCCCCCCCCCTGGGAAGAGGAGCAAAAAACTGAAGGGCAGGCGCGACAGGCCTGATACGCCTTCCCCCAAGGAGGGTAGCCTTGCACCGTCACCTGCCACATCGGGTAAGGGAGCCAAGGGCCACGGAGAGTCTGCCAAGGAGGGCAAGGGCAGCAAAGCGCAAAAGGCAGGGAGCAGCCGACCTGGCCATGAGGGCCCCACCAGCCCCATTCCGGGGGTATCGGAGGAGACCCAGGGCCCCAGGACTCCATCACAGGAGGGCCCCGCAACGGAAAGGTCCGATGCTGACTGAGCAGGAAGTATTGGCCAGGTGTGGTTCACTCGAAACACAAGACAGGCACCGCTGAACAGGGCCCCGCCGTGAGGAGCACCGCTGAACAGGGCCCCGCCGTGAGAAGCACCGCTGAACAGGGCCCCGCCAAGACAGGCACCGCTGAACAGGGCCCCGCCGTGAGAAGCACCGCTGAACAGGGCCCGCCAAGACAGGCACGGCTGAACAGGGCCCCGCCGTGAGGAGCACCGCTGAACAGGGCCCCGCCGTGAGAAGCACCGCTGAACAGGGCCCCGCCAAGACAGGCACCGCTGAACAGGGCCCCGCCGTGAGAAGCACCGCTGAACAGGGCCCCGCCAAGACAGGCACCGCTGAACAGGGCCCCGCCGTGAAGAGCACCGCTGAACAGGGCCCCGCCGTGAGAAGCACCGCTGAACAGGGCCCCGCCAAGACAGGCACCGCTGAACAGGGCCCCGCCGTGAAGGGCACCACTGAACAGGGCCCCGCCGTAAAGAGCACCGCTGAACAGGGCCCCGCCGTGAGAAGCACCGCTGAACAGGGCCCCGCCAAGACAGGCACCGCTGAACAGGGCCCCGCCGTGAAGGGCACCGCTGAACAGGGCCCCGCCGTGAGAAGCACCGCTGAACAGGGCCCCGCCGTGAAGGGCACCGCTGAACAGGGCCCCGCCGTGAAGGGCACCGCTGAACAGGGCCCCGCTGTGAGAAGCACCACTGAACAGGGCCCCGCCAAGACAGGCACCGCTGAACAGGGCCCCACCGTGAAGGGCACCGCTGAACAGGGCCCCGCCGTGAAGAGCACCGCTGAACAGGGCCCCGCCGTGAAGAGCACCGCTGAACAGGGCCCTCCTGTCAAGCACCGCTCCGCTGGGCCCTCCTGTCAAGCACCGCTCCGCTGGGCCCTCATCTCAAGCACCGCTCCGCTGGGCCCTCCTGTCAAGCACTGCTCCGCTGGGCCCTCATCTCAAGCACCGCTCCGCTGGGCCCTCCTGTCAAGCACCGCTCCGCTGTAATCCACCTGATGGACTGTGGCTTTGCACCCCCCAGGATGGCACAGTGGGCAATCCACCCACTGTAGAGACTTGAGAGACTGTGGCTTTGCACTCCCCAGGATGGCACAGTGGGCATGGAGGCCCTTCGTGGATCTGGCGTCGTGGACTCATGTGGCTGAGGTGCCCCCCTTCCCTTCCCCCTGAGGTGCCAGTTTTTTATTTTTGTGATGCCCCAGCAGTGTTCTCTCCAATAGACTCGATCTCGTGTGTGGGCTTTGCCCATGTGTTGGTGCACATTGGCCCACGGACATTTGGACTTTGCAAAACTGTGCTGGACTTTTGCTACTTGTATATATATAGTTCTAGATGTGTATTAATTCTTTATATATTGGTAAGTTCGCTATACTTAATTATTGATGTAATATAGTTCTATTTTTACAATCATTGCCTTTTGTCTTTGCATTTTTGTTTTGGGGGTTTGGGGGTGTCACTCTGACTTTTCAATCTGCATTGGTGTGTAGGTATTTCGGTGGGGGTGAGGGTGGGGGTGGGTGTGTGGCGTATGTGTGTGCCCGTAACCTTTCCTCCTCCCCCCTCCCCTGTGTCGTAGGTGCAGTACTTACCGTTGTCGTCTGCGGCGACGTTCGTGATCCTGGAAGAAGAGCAGGAAGGCAATGGCTGGGAGGATGTGGAGTTCCGGTTCCATGCTGTCCCGATTCCGCGTGGAGTGTGTCGAGGTGAGCGTTTTCCATTGGAAATGTCTGTTTCCGCCGTGTTTTTATCGGCGGGGCTCCCGCCCCGGAAAAGGTGGCGGATTGGTGAGTTGTGATAGGGTGGGCGGTACATTGTCTGCCACCTGTCTGTTGGCGGTGACCGCCGCGCTGTTTGTTTGTGCCGCCGTGGCGGTCGGAGTGTTAAAGCGGCGGCCTGTGTTGGCGGTTCCCGCCAGGGTCAGAATTCCATTTTTTGGACCGCCAGCCTGTTGGCGGGTTGGCCGCCGCTTTAACACTGACCGCCAGGGTCAGAATGACCCCCATGGTGTATGTAAAGTCAATGTATGTTTCACTGCATATTCAGAAAGACATCATCTCTAAATGTTGGGAAATGCTGCTATTCAAAGGGAGAAATAATTGAAAGGAATGGCCCATGTTCTTTCAAGCTGTGCTTAGTGATTAAGGGGGAAAAACAGTGCAGTGACATATCTACAAAGATTAATGTGTTGATGTTATCATCCCCTGCGCTGCCACACAAACAGACTGTCTTGCCTGACACATAGGCCCATATTTATACTTTTTGACGCTAAACTGCGCTAACGCAGTTTAGCGTCAAAAAGTTTTGCGCCGTCTAACGCCATTCTGAAGCGCCATGCGGGCGCCGTATTTATGGAATGGCGTTAGACGGCGCAATCAGACCGGCGCTGCCTGGTTTGCGTGGGAAAAAACCACGTAGACCAGACAGCGCCGGCGTAGGGGGAAAATGGCGCATGGGCGTCTTAAAATGGGGCAAGTCAGGTTACGTCGAAAAAATCGTCTTAACCCGACTTGCGCCATTTTTTAACGACGCCCATCCCCCATCAACATGACTCCTATCATTGTAAAGATAGGAGTCATGCCCCCTTGCCCAATGGCCATGCCCAGGGGACTTCTGTCCCCTGGGCATGGTCATTGGGCATAGTGGCATGTAGGGGGGCACAAATAAGGCCCCCCTATGCCACCAAAAAAAAATATAAAAAATAAAAAATTATACTTACCTGAACTTACCTGAATGTCCCTGGGGTGGGTCCCTCCATCCTTGGGGGTCCTCCTGGGGTGGGCAAGGGTGGCAGGGGGGGTCCCTGGGGGCATGGGAGGGCACCTGTGGGCTCATTTTGAGCCCACAGGCCCCTTAACGCCTGCCCTGAGCAGGCGTTAAAAAGTGGCGCAAATGCGCCGTTTTTAGCCACGCCAACTCCCGGGCGTCTCTTTTGCCCGGGAGTATAAATACCACGTAAAGGCCTGGGAGTCATTTTTTAGACGGGAACGCCTCCCTTGCATATCATTAACGCAAGGTAGGGGTTCACGCTAAAAAATGACGCACATTCCGGGAACTTTGGCGCTATTCGCCTCTAACGCCATAGTATAAATATGGCGTTAGTTGGCGTTAGTTTTGCGTCGAAATTGCGTAAAAAAAAACGACGCAATTTCGGCGCAAACGGAGTATAAATATGGCCCATAGTATCATATTGTTGTGCAAAGTTCAGTGTGCACTGTCTATCCAAGGATTTGTACTGGAGTCATAACCTTCCTGCACAAAGTCCCATGATAAACTTAAAAGGTTCCAGGACATTGGATTGTTGTTTTGCACTGCAGCACACATGCAAAGCATCACTGTTTGAGAAACGAACACGTTTTCCCTGGTTTGCATTTGTTTCAAGAAGGAATTAGGGTTTGACACAAAGTCCAGTCTGGCTTTCTTAGTAGATGGGGTTTTACGGCAAAATCTATGGATGGTTGCATGGAACTGCCATGTAATGCACCAGCTACGCTCATTAGAGGCAACGCAATGTAAGAATGTACATATGTCTGCTCACACATAACAGTGAGTAGAGAACTAATAACCTGCACCTTCTCAGCTTGCTATTACTTGTCACATGACAGCAGATAGCATTTGAAGACATAGGACCTGTTTTAGATCTTGACGGAGGGGTTACTCCATCACAACAGTGACAGAATATCCCATCTGCCGAAATTTAAAATACCAAAATGGTATTTAGATTTCGGCAGATGGGATATCTGTCACCGTTGTGATGGAGTTACCTCTCCCCCGAAATCTAAATCAGGTCCATAGTTTATTGCCCTGGCACTCTGTCCCTAAGGTGACAGTCATCCTCTACAAATTCTTACATTTGGCGGTGATTGCTCACCTAAAAACTAATATTGAAATCCCTGGGATGTCTCAGAAATGTCCTAAATGTACAACCACGCCCAAGCCTACACGTGGTGTGTCCAGTGAACACAAACATTTCACATTTTTAAAAGTTAACTTTTGGCGTTTCATAAACAATGGCATCTATTTTGACCTTCATAGATCGCCTGGGAGCATTTCCTTTTGCCATTCCTCTCATCATAATATAGTTGTGATTTGCAGGAAAACTAACACCTTAGTGCACATTTGTGAATGGACTGCAGGCCTAGGGTTGAGCTGGCTAGGGTTATTTTAGCTAGGCATCAATGCTCTCAGGACTAAGATGAAAGAAGAACAAGTATGTTTTTGTACATAAAATACATTTGTCCAATCTGATTCTCTCTGGACAGAGTCCCCTTCCTTTCTATCTCCGGCACGGCCCCAGCGACTATGTCACATTTGTGGTCTGTTCTCTGTATCTAGCATTGAGAGCTTACTGGAATTGTGTGTTCTTCTTTTCCACACATTTATCATGCTACCATCAATTAAGAAAAGTGAGTAATTTGTTTAATAAATCATTATGTAAAAATCATTGCTAATCCTTTCTGCAATCACTTGAACAAATTCAGCGCGCCATTCAGATATAAAACAGCTTTGATCGATGAGGGGCAGCTGGGCTGGCACAGGCGCGGAAGTTTTAATCTGAAAGCCATTAAGTCAAGGTGAATTTTGTAGGGACTGGAAGTAATGCCCATTTGATTGATATTATGCGTCTCTTCATGCAACGTGTTGTAGTTTTATTAATGTAATTCCCTTTGCATGGTGACATAATATATAGAAGTTAATATCATAATCAGCAGCTCGTGGTGCCCATCAAAGGCTGACAACTCTGCAAATGGTGTAAAGGTGAGACAGGGATGGTGCTGCTAATTTTTAATCTTCGGCATCATCTTCAAATAATATTGAATTTTGGACGTTGAATGCTGTGGGCCTGACCAAACAAAGCAGCGATTGCCAAAGTATGCATTTAAAGAAATGGTCAGACAAACATAGTCGCCAATTTTTCGGTGATCACGCGTTTAAACTGAAAAGTATATGCAGCAAAGGGTGATAAGGTGCAAGGTCAAATGCCACCAAAGATGGCCTAATGGACCAATGAAGAAACTGCATGATCAACCCTCAGGTGGTAAACCGACTAAGGGGCATATTTACAATGAAGTGGGGTAGGGCAGCGCCCAAATCTTTTTGCTGTGCTGCCCTATGCCAATTCGAAAGGGCAGGAATGCACCATATTTACGAGATAAGGTGCATTCTCATCCTTTCATGCAGCGCCGGCGTACAATCTGCTGCCTAGCGCCAACACAGGCACCCTTGCACCTTGGTTCAAGAGTATCTGCGTTGTCGGCAGGATTGTTTTTATGCAGGAAGGAACACCTTCTTGCACAAAAACAGTCCATGGAGGCTTTTTCCTCTTTCTCTGTGTGCTTCAGAATTCAGCACATGTAGAAATAGGAAAAAAACGAGGAGAAAGAAAGTTATTTTTCCTTGTTACGCCTCCCCTAGGGAAATGTACAGTTTTGACGCATTCCCAGATTTACAGATCCTTGAAAATTTAGGAATGTGTCAAAACCCATGGGTGTTGCATGGGAAAACCCACCACAATGCCCATAGAATGCAGTGTAAGGCAACGCAGCGACTTGTGCTGCGTTGGCTTACACCATATCTATGAGGCGATGAAAAGTGACACAGAGTGGCTTTATGTGGCCTCGTAGATATGGTCTGCACTCTGCGCCGGCATAGCATCATAAAATATGATACACCAGCTGCGCAAGGGGCTTGTACATAAGGCCCTAATGTACCAACACCGCATCAGGAACACTCTGCCTTAAATTTTACATGAATACCCTGCTTGAGTCAGGGGTGTAGCTTGGTCAGTAAGATAGGGAGGGTGTGAGCATCAGATTGTCCAAAAATCAGACTGGCATGTAATGTTTATACAAATTATACGACAAGTAGAAGGCATGGGAGGGGCCTAAGGGTCAGTTGGAAGCAAGAGGAATGTGGATTGCTAGGGGTACTGAGTGAGGGAAAAACACAATATTTTGTAAAACTACCAATATTTTTGATGACTTTAAAAACCGAGAGGGAGAGAATGTGTGTGTGTTTTGTCTGTGTGTATGTAAAGATTCCTGGTGAAATCCGACAGACAACTCACCATACCCGACTGAAACCAACTATTGATCAGAAAGTTAATTTATTAGGGGGGTGTAGCCCCCCCAGCTTCCCACCACAAGCTACGCCCCCAGTTTGAGTTCACCCTCATTGAAGTAAAAAAATTTGAAACCTTTCAAGATCAGCAACAAGCAATTTCATAAAATCTGCACAAGAAGGCGGACCCTAGAGAAAAAAAAATGTCTCCTTCAGTAACAACTTGGGCTTGGTGCAAAGTTGCATAACACACCTCGAACTAACTGCCTTGTGGCCACTATCCGATTTAATCGCCCTCTAAAGAATGAAAACGTGACCAGATACAATATCAACAGATTATTTTGACTATGATTAACGAAAACCTCAGAACAGTAAAGGCCACCCACTTTCTAAAGACATGCATATGACGAGAATGCAATATGTCAAACCTTAATTTAGCCTATGCCTATTGAAACGTGCCATCAACATTACATATAAAGGGTTTCTTTTCAGTTCTATGTGTGATGTGAAATTCCGTGCCACCTACCGCAGTAGCAGGTGAGACTAGATTAAAACAAATTGACTATGATAACTGTGACACGTGTCTTAAGTGAAGAGAAGTATTCTGGCAATGTCGTCATAGCTGTTTGGGTATTTTCTTCAGCCAAGTGGGAAGAGCATGTGTTAATGTTGACATGGATAAGAAGGAGCACGAGAATTCCATTTGGTGGCATCATTCTGTGGCTCTGTATGATGATATCCAGGGAACCTGCTTTTATAATCAGTTCTTATCTCCCAGGCAGCTATAGAAAGGTGTTAATTTATTTGTCTTTAAAATTGTCGAATAACTTACACCAGCATAAATACCAATTATTCTGGACAAGTCACATCTGTTCTCACCGGTCAAAAGTTGAACATCAAAATAATGATCTGGTTGTGTTACATACCGCAGTATTATTGGAAACACCCACTGTCGGTTTCCGATATCCCAGAGGGCTGTTAGGAATACTCAGTGGCCTACAGAGTTTGCAAAACAGATAGCTATCTCAGAAACATGCATATGGGATATACTTATTTGATAAAGTATAGGGATACACTAGAACCTGCCAGAGACAGTTCTCACACAATTTTGTGGAGGACCTCTTCTTTAGCTGTCCATGTGTGCACACACAACAAACACTTAGATCGTTGTTTATTATGTTATCCTAGTTTAAAATAGATACATATGAAAATAACTGGGTACCGGTACAGTGAGTGAGAGCACAATAAAAAGTACGTAAGTATCAAACATAACATGTACAGCCTACCTGAATAGAGGTCACATTACCAGCCTAGAGAACAGAAAACCTTCTGCAGATATCTTAGTTACAGTCCTGGCATCTGCATTCTACAGAAATCTATGGATTATGTGATTTTCATCATGAAGCTCCTTAGCAACGGGTTCGGCTCCAATGTTTCATGTAGTTCTCTAGTTTTGCTCTCTAGCTGAGACACTTTTTTATAATAGTCCCACAGCAAAAAAAGTGTAAGAAAGAAGAAGCACTCATTGCCTAGTGAGGTGGCATAGAAACCAGACATTTTGGATAAGGCATGACCTTGAGAATTACATATACATGTCAGCTCTCAGAAATTATGTGCATTAGAAATAATACTTACAGTATAAGAGGTGAAAGTAATTTGTGTAAGGCATTTTTGGTAAAGAATGCACATAGCATATCACATCATAATAGAGTGACATAGTACAAGAAAAAGAAGAGTAAATACAATGAGGTAATATAAATGTCAATAGGTATATATATATATATGTACATATATATATATATATATATATATATATATATATATATATATATATTTATATATATGTCCGCCTGACAATGACTTCTTCATCGAGACATGGGCAAACACAGCATCTGATTCGGACATCAGAGTTGCCATCCCTAGCAACTACAATCTGTTCCACAAGGACTGACCTTCCAGACCAGGCGGCGGACTAGCAATTGCCTACAAGACCACCATCTGCCTATCAATCAACAGACAGGAACGCCCTTCCCTCATGGAGCACCTCCACTTCCAAGTACATGTTACCCCGAAGACCGTCATCCTCTGCACCCTCATCTACAGACCTCCCAGCCCACGCCCAGCATTCAGCAACTCCATCGTCGACCTCATAGCCACCCAACGCACTTGCCTACAACAACTACATACTCCTCGGAGATCTCAACTTCCACATCGATGACCACAGCAACCATAACACCTCATCGCGACTTGATAACCTTGACACGATCGGTCTCAAGCACTTTGTCATCTCACATCGCCGGACACACATTCCACCCCATCTTTTCCACCAGCATCAATGTTACCATCGACGACTCGACACTGCTACACTGGACTGACCACTACTGCATCCATTTTTCCAACACACCTACAGCTCAAACCTACGCCGCTTGCCCCCTCCCACAGGAAATGGAACCAGACTGCAGAGGAGCAACTCGTCAACACCCTGAGCAAATTGCCACCCCCCAACACAACAGATGTCAACACCTCAGCACGCAACCTCTACCAATGAATCACCGATTGCACCAACACCCTAGATCCACTTTGAACGACCACAAGGAAACACACCACAGATCAACTTTGTTGCTTCCACCTGTTTGCACACCGTCTGACACCTTTGGAAGATATTCAGATTGATCCCTAATGACTGCCATAAAACCGTGAAACACAATCTGATCGCAAGCAGACTTGATTACGGCAACGCCCTCTATGCCAGAACCACCAAGAAGAACCTAAGCAAGCTACAACAAATCCAGAACACCTCGTCCTGAACATCCCCTGCCAAGAACACATCACAGGACACCTGAGAGATCTCCATTGGCTCCCCATCGGGAAGAGGATCAACTTCAAGCTCATTTTTCTGGGAAAATGTGGGGAAGACACTAAAGTATATGGGGCGCAGATAAAGGGGCAGGTCTTCTAGGCCATTTTACATATTTGTAGTTTTTAAAAATGATAGCATAATCCTTGGTCTCAGCAGCAGATGACAAGAAAGAACCCACTCGTCACAGTCACTATATGAGATAATGCATTAGAAATTTGCAAGGATGCAAACACCTCCATCAAGGTTTACAGATAACCTTACAAGGTGTAAATGCAGAGAAAAAACATTTTTTTTTCCTTTGACTTTGAGCACGAAATTAGGATGATTAGTACTTCACAGAAGTGAAGCTTCAACTTGGTCACCTGCTTTGTTTATATCTATAAGTGCTTCCTGTTGATGCTTCATTTTTAAGAGATGAGCATCATGGCAGAATGAATCCTGCCCTGTGTATTTATCTAAGATGAGTATGGAGGGCAGGATTAATTCATTTTTTCTATAAATGTTGGGGACATCAGGGAAGCCTCAAGGCTCCCACTGTCCCAGATGCTCCCTACTTCCTGAGTGGGCTGGCATTGATCCTGCACCCAAGGAGCTGCTAGAAGTGCAGCTCCCTGCCTGGGGGAACAATACTTTCACTTCTTTCCCCGCCTGCATATCTGCGGGCACGACAAAAGATGAAAACTCTACTTCCAGCTGGCGGAATAATTTTGACAGCTCCTGCTTGCTGAAAGTGGAGTGTTTGCTTTTGCTTGGTGCAAGCTGTCACAGCTACCACCAAGTAAAAGCAAGCAGCTATCTCCTGAGGGTGGGCACTTTGGGAGATAGCATGGGGCTGACCCTGTAGGGTGGGGGTCCACTGGGCCATATATGGCTTGAGGAGGAGGGCCGCGTGGCCTCTCTACTTTGTTCTGCATGGGCTGACCAATGGGGGGGTGGTCCCTGGGGCGGTATAGGGCCCAGGAGGGGGGTCGCGGTCTAAGGTCGCTATAACTTGCGCCCTCCATGCACAGTGTTTACTTCAAATAATTTGACTTCTAATGTTCATTGATATTTTTATTGATTGACGTAATGTCTGGGGTAATTAGCAATGCATGGCGAGGGCACAAGTTAAAGTTACATTAGGCTGCAAGTTATAGTTACTTGAAATAACTGTAACTCTGACTGCTGAATTCAGTGGTTTTGTACTAGTGAAATCTGAGCCTAAATATAATGTTCCTATAACCTTTGTTTTTTTTTAATTAATTTTTAAGGGTTTTTTAATTCTATGTCCTAACTATAATGCCCCTGTAACCTTTGCTTTTTTCAGTGACTTTTTATGGGGTTTTTTAACGTAAAGTAATTTTCATTACTATATGTTAATCCAACCACCACCGGTGCATGGCCAATGACTGTGCATGCCAGGGGTTGGCCACATAACCACCCAACTCACACCACACTGCAGGGCTTGGCTGCCTGGCATGCGGCCAGGCCCAGTGACCAACCCCCCCATCCACACAAGCCCATGCTACACATGGCCTTTGGCCAAGCATAACAGCAGGAGCTGGATGCAGGGTCTGTCTCTCTGAGTATGAGAATAGGAGTGAGAGGGTGTCTCTGGGTGTGAGTGGCTGTGAGAGTGCCTGTCTAGGAGTGAGAGTGGGTGTGTGAGAGTCTATGCGCGAGTGCCTGATTGTGGCACAATAGATGAAAGATGCATTCACCTCAACAAAGGATTTCAGATCGATTTTCAATATGGAATTGCTGAATAAGCACACTTTCTTTGTCTTCACCAAGCGCAGGAATTAGGATCATTTGTCCTTTCCAGAAGTGGATCTTCAACCGGGGCACCTGCTACATTCATATTTGTAAATGCTTCCTGTTGAGGTTTAACTTCTGTGAAATGAGCATCATGGCCAGAATGAACACTCGCCAGCTAGTTTAGCCAACAAGAATCCACAGTGTGCAATGGGACCGCTGTGGGAGCCTCATGGCCCCTTAGGTCCCAGCTGTCTGCCAAACTTCTGCAGGAGTCGGTATTGCTGTCACAGAGAGGGAGCTGCTACAGATGTAGCTCCCTCTCTGTAAGAGCAATTGTTCCCTCTGTTTTCTTGCCTGCATCTCTGCAGGCAGGGAAACAGAGAAAACCTCCGCTTCCGGCAAGTGAGAGCTGTATGACAGCTCTCACTTACTGGAACCCGAGTGTTTGCTCTGACTTGGCAGGAGCTTTCAAAGCTCCCACCAAGTTAAAGCAAACAGCTATGCCCCTGGACATAGCAGGACCCGGCCCTGGGGGGTGGCAGTCTCCAGGGCCAATATTGGCTATTCAAGGGTGGCCACAAAGCCCCCCTCCAACATCAGAATTTGCCCTGGGGAGGTGGCAGTCCCCGGGGCTGAGGAGGGGCCACACGTCCCTGCATTCAATTAAATTAAATGTTTGCCCTGGGGAGGTGGCAGTCCCCAGGGCTGCTGCGGGCTGCGCGGCCCCCTGACAATATTTCAACTTCAGCCCTGGGGTGATGGCGGTCCCCAAGGCTGTGGAGGGAGCCACGTGGCCCCCTGTATTAAATTAAAAGTTTGTCCTGGGGAAGTGGCACTTCCTGGGGCTCCAGAGGGGGCATATAATGAAGCATAAATAAGCCCAGGAAGGGGGCCCGGTGAGTCCCCCCTCCCTTATTCTTACATGCCCCCAGGACCTGGCCTACCCGGGAGCGTTAGTAAAACAAGCGCAGGAGACTGTGCTTGCTTTTAAAAAAAAAAAAATTGCCACAAATTTGCGAATTTCTCGTGAATTCACAGCAATCTTTTTTTTAAAGTACTTTTTTTCCCTGGAGGGGTTCCCTCTGGGACCCCACCACCAGAGCTATGAGGTCAGGGTGTCCCTACCCTGGCCCGTTTTCTTTTTTTCATCTTTTTTTTTCTGGGACTCACTGAAGTCAGTCCCAAGATGGCTTCCAACAATTCCAGGTTGAAGTATTGGCAGACAATCAGAGCTCTGCATTACCCTGCACAAGCTTGTTATTATTTGTGAATCCTACTCTCCTCTAGATATCTATTTTACTTTTGCTTTTATTCTCTTGAAAACTACTGAATGGACTTAGACCATATAAAAAATGTACTCTTTCTGGATCAAGAGCTACCTTCCTGCCCAATTTGTTGTAATTGCTTCCAGCGGCTTAGGGTGTTGTTGCGTCGAAAATCCCTATCGTAATTATAATAGAAACACACTTTTTTTACCCCCCATTTCCTTGGCTCCCGCTTGACAGATAACCCCAAAACTTCCCATGTACGACAAAATTATCTGGAACACTTTTTTGGAAAGTTTCATGAAGATTCGTCAAACAGCACCAAAGATATAGGCAAGTCAAAAAACACTTTTCAATGGATACATGGTCCTAAGTATAACTACCTACTGCCGATTGGCAGTAGGTTAAAAAAAAAGAACATTATATATATATATATATATAAATATAAATAATATATACAAGGACACAGTCAAGATGCAGAACATGGTGTTTTTAATATCACTGAAGAATGGTCTTGATCACGACTGTGCTTCAGTCAAAACCAATTGTGAGATTTTGGCATTAAAAACATAATGTACTGCATTTTGACTGTGCCCTGAGCGTGCATTTCATCTTGTTGGATTGATGGAATTTGTTTGTCGGCTTGCTCCGCAGGCATATGCACTACCCCTTGTGTGTACTTGGCCCCGGTAGGAGCAACTGTTGTTATGTATACATATATTTCTTAGTTGGCTTTGAGAACAGGATTTTATAAATGTGGGATATGCAAAGCTTGTAGTGGTAGTAAAAATTGCAATTCAGTCCTCCTACCTACGGGTAGGCAATGAATGATTAAACAACATATAACATGCACTACGGATTATGTAATCTATGTGCTTGAGTGCCCATGTGGCTTTAAGTATTTAAGCAGTACCAAGTTACAAGTTAAAAAGATTATCTTGGAACATAAAACTGCCATTACCAATAATGACCCCCTTTATCCTGTAGCTAGGCATTTTTTAGGGTATCATGAGAGCAGCAGTGATTGTCTTTTATATTTTGGTATTGACAGGTTTTGGAAGAACAGTCTTGATCATGCCTGTTCTTCAGTCAAAATGCGCTGTAAGATTTTGGCCTAAAAAAACACCTTGTACTGCATCTTGACTGTGTCCTGAGCATGCGTTTCACCTTGCTGGATTGTTGGAATTTGTTTGTCGGCTTGCTCCACCGGCATATGCACCACCCCTCTCGGGTCCTTGGCCCCGGTAGGATCAATGTATATAGTTATGGTTAGGACCTAGTTTCTATAGAAAAAGCAGTTTTTTGCTTGTCTATATGTTTGGTGTGACTTTGTAAATCTTCATGAAATTTTCGCAGAAATGCTTTCTGGAATGTTTCAGGGTGATCCATCAAGCAGGGGCCGAGATAAAGGGGGGTGGTGAAATTTAGAGCATTCACAATGTTAGTTCCTGTAGGAAAAATTGAACAGCAAAAGTGCAAAAACCACTGGACGGAATGACACCAAATTTGACACAAAAGGTAGCTCTTGGACCAGAAAGAGTCCTTTTTGTTATGTGGTGTAAATCTGTTCAGTAGTTTTTGAGACATTTAAGGAAATCCAAATTTGTATACATAGGAATGCAAAGGGTTCTCAACCCCTCCGGATCTCATGCTGAGATCTGATCGGCTTCCAACACTTCAAACCAGAAAGTGTTGTCAGCTATCTGGGGACTCAGCTTGATCAGAATCCCAGAAAAAAAAGGAATAAAAAATACAAAAGGGGCCAGTGTACAAACACCCTGACCCCTTAGCTCTGGTGCTGGAGTTCTAAAGGGACCCCCAGGGCTAAAAAGCATTTTTTGAAAAACAATTTCTGTGGAATCGTGATGGGGTTGCAAATCCACGGTATAAATTTTAAAAAGCAAGCGCATGCTTTTTTAAAAAAAAGCCCAAAGGTGGCCCAGGTCCCAAGGGCACTGTTTTCATTTGAATGGGAGGACTCCTGGCCCCCGCACCCTGGGGACCACCACCCCCCTAGGGCCTAAATGCTTTTATCATGTGGGGGAGGCCTAATGCCTCCTTCACAGCTCCGGGGACCTCCATCTCCCCGGGGCTATAATGAATTATGATGGGGGTCCTCCCACACCCTGGGGACCACCACCCTCCTGGTGCAAAAATGCTTTTCAAATATGATGGAGGCCCAATGGCCTTCCTCACAGCCCCAGGGACCACCACCTCCCTGCGGCTATAATGAATTATGAGCTAGGGGGCAATGCAGCCCCGTGCCCTGAGGACCACCACTCCCTGGGGCAAAAATGCTTTTCATATCTGGGGGAGGCCTGTTAGCCTTCCCTGTGCCTCGGGGATTACCACCTCCACATGGCGCTAAATAATGTAAAGAGGGTCGGGTTTGGACCCCCATTAGCCCTGGGGATCACCACCTACACAGTACTATGTGTTTGCTGGACGGGGGCCATATGGTCCCTCTCATGGAGCCACTGATGGCCTTGGGGACCGCCATCCCCCAGAATAAGTTACTGATTCACAATTTGATCTTTGTACATCCAAAAAAGCATTTTTCTAGTCGCAAACTGGCAGATTCTGAGAATCTGCGACTAGAAAAAAGCTTTGTACATGTGACCATTAGTGCTTCCAGCCTCTCTCTGGGTCACATGGCTGGGTGTAGTTGGTTATTGGTCTTTGTGTATTCCTCCTAGATAGCCACATACAATAGAGAGCTTAATTGTGCCTGGATGGGCCATCACTGGCAGCATGGGAGGGCATAGCTAGGCTCAGCTCCACTTACACCTGAATAGGCTGTGTCTTGCCTTCTGGAGCTAGGGCAGGGGTGGCATGAAATCTGACCTCTCCAAAGGGAATACTCTAAAGGTTTCCCCCACTTCAAAGAAGGCAGCAGATTTCAGTATTGGGCATCAGACACCAACTCTTCAGTACACTTCTGGACCTGTGGGAGACTTTGCAAGGTAGTACAACTACTGTGCTGCTGATAGGACTGCCACTCTGCTGGGATGCTGCCTTGAAAGACTACAGCCCTGCTGACCTGCTGCCCTTGCCTGGGTGAGAAGGATTATACCTGTAACCTCTTCCCATGATTACCAGAGTGACTCCGAGGGCTGGTCTCTTGTAACCAGAACCTGTACTCTGCAACTGTGAGTCCTACTCTGCCAAGTGGTGCCTCCCCAGTCTTGGGCCCTTGAAGGTGGGCCTGAAGATTCTCTGCCAGCCCATCTGTGGACCCAGCAGAACTGGCGCATCTCCTCTGCTGCACAGCTCAGCACTGAAGCAGAACTAATGCATTGCCTCTGCTGCATAAACTTTCCAGTTGCAAGGTATTCGCATGGCCGGTGCAGCCTCATCAGAACTGCTGCTGTGCGATGCAACCTCGATGCAGGCCCTCGTCAATGGCAGCCCGACTATGAGGCGGGCCTCAGCATTGCAAGCTCCACAGCATCTTTGGAACTATCCAGTATGTGAGACATTCTCAATGCCGGACTTCGCATCGCAAGCCCCCTCATCAATAGCTTCCTCAACAATGATGCAGAACCTTGCATCACAGCCTCGCAGCTCCCCAGAACTGATGCTGCATGACATATCTCTGACCTGGAACGTGCATCGCATCCTCGATGTTGGACCCAGCAACGCTCCACAACCAGGATTTAAGGTACTCTTGTTCAATGGATCTAAGTGGGTTTCTGTAGCCGGCCCACATGTCATCACAGTAGGCATGAACTTTTGACTTTGTCCCGGTCTGGCGTGACCAGATATCCACAGTTGGTGCTTTTGTGCTTTTTGGAGCTTTCTTTATTGAAGTCTTTAAACTTGCATATCTCCGGTTCTATCAATTGGATTTAGGTCATTTTAATATTTATTTATTTATTAAAAAGGGACTATATTCTTTTAGTTTGGTGTGGCATTCTTCTTGTGTTGTGTTTGCACGATAATACTGTTTTAAGTGTTACACAAATACTTCACACATAACCTCTGAGTTAAGCCTGACTTCTCTGTGCCAATCTATCAGAGGGTTGAGCACAGGTTAATTTGAGGTTTGCTTGTGGCTTCACCTTGACAAGGGTTGTGGTTGCTGCATGAGTAGGGTTTAACCCCCCTCAACCAGTAACCCAATTTCTTACAAATGTTTTGCTTCCCCAAACTCCACCACTTTGCCAAGGTCTCCAGAGGCCTGAATGAAGTGCCAAAAGATATCCATCTTCTTTGACTTCTCGAGTTTCCATATTTGACACTCTGCATAATCCTAGAAAATGAGAGCATCTCTCTTCTCTCCTTGATATCACTCAGAATCCCTTGGTGAAAAAAACATCCTGTTCATTCACAAGTGCCGATCTGTAATGCTATGTGTAATACTGTAATTTCCACAAGAATATTTATGAGTCTTTTTGGTTGATTGATGTAGGTGAGAACTTCAAATGCCCTGGAGGTCTTTAACTTAATGTGCACAAAGTTGGATGCTAAATTAAAACATTTGTACTGAGATATAAGAATGCAGAGAGTCAAAATTTACTTTCTGACCATACTGCTTTAGGCATGCACCAAAAACAATGCAGATCACTAATATTCCAGCACAACAGAAGCTAAAACAACAATGCACTAACAAAAAACACAATATTGTTATGGTGCATTTTGAGATTGTGTTGATGTGTTGTTGTGTTATATATTTGTTTTGAGGTGCTGTTTTGTGGTTTCATTGTTTAATATTGTTATTGTGTTGTGCTGTGGTTGTGTAAGTATACACTCTTGTCTTGTGATGTGTAGTACTGCATTTTTAGTATTACGATTTCATGATTTATTGTTGCTAATATTATTTTGTGTTATTCTGTTGTTTTTTGGTTGTGTGTTTATTGCATTGTTATCAAGCTATTGTGTTGTTTTGATATGCTGTATTCTGTAGCATCTTTTGTGATTTTGCTTGGTTGGTATTCTGTTGCTGTGATCTTGCTAGGTTGTCTTGATGAGTTGTTATATTATAATTTTACTTTGTTGTACTGTTTTGTTTTTCAATATGTTTTTTATTGTTGTATTATGTAGATTCCTTTGCACTTTGCTATGAGTTCAGCCAAAGGCAGCACATTCCATTAAAATTCCAGTGAAAAACATTATGCACTTCCATGGGTGGTCATGTAACCCTCTCAGGTTATCAGATACCACGCTATTGTACTTGACAGAGGTTCCCAACCTTACTTTCTGTGATTCGGCCCATTACCTTTTAGGCAGAGGCGGCTCGTCCGCATTGGCGGAGGGGTGTCACCCCACTGGCTAAGAGCCAGCAGCAGAAAAATAAAACAATACTTGAATATTGTTTTATTTTTCTGCTGCTGGCTCAGCCAGCATGTGAAGGGAGGAGAGGGGCTGGGACACGGGAGGTGGGAGGAGGGAGGAGGGATGAGGAATTGAGTGCACTAAGTGCGCATGTGTGTTTGGATGGACTGAGACACTGTCCCTAGGCTTGTGTCTGAGCAGCAGTGTAAGCCACTCAGACCAATCCTGACACTGCTTCCATGCTACCTTGAGCATGAAAGCAGCACCAGGATTTCTGGGGAACCTGTTCTCGGACACCAGAACACGAAAGGAGAACGAGTGAGGGGGCAGGAGAGGACGACGGCGGTGACAAACGTTTTTTTACTTTTTTTATTCAACCCCCCGCCATCCCTCCCCTTCCCTTGATATTTGCTGCAGCCACCGCTGGTTTTAGGTGTGCAAAGAGCTTTACGAACAAGGCCCTGATTTAGTGGAGGCAATTAAATTTTGCACCTGGTCCACTGTAAAGGTAGTAAATTTCACTTCTGCATCTTTCCAGTTATCAGGAGAATCCAAATTAGAGGATGACATTTTATCAATCTGAATGTTAGAAGAAAGCTCTTGGTATAAAAAGTTTACTTTTACTTGAAAAACGTTTTCAAGGCTGTCACAAAAGGCTTGATTCATGCCTGTAGTGCTACTACTAGTTATTAGACTAGTTTTTTTAGGTGATTTTTAGCTGACTTAATCTGAGTCGAAAAATAGGTCCGTTTTTCAACCAAGATCATAGCTTTATAATCCCGAATAAACTGCTTATATTTACACATCTCAAAGAAGTCATAATGCCTTTGGCATAGTTGCTTCTCAGATTTCAATTTGTCTGAATACCATGGAGCCAAGGGATTAGTTCTGTGTTCTGTATTTTTAAAGGAGTTAAAAGATCTACAGCCTTGTCAAACCAGTTAGCCCAATTAGAAGAAGCTTGTTCCAGATAGTGTGATGGTTGGGCCTGTGTTCCATACAATACCGCATTAAACCTGTCTGTTTCAATCTTATGCCAACCCCAAGATTTATGTATTTGCCCAGGAAAAATATCAGGTTTTGGTTTAATAGGAAACTTGAATTTAACAATAACTGTTTTATGATATGACCAGGATAGAAGTAACATGGAATCAAAGTTAGACAGATTATTTGAAAAGAAGTCCATCAAGTGTATAACCTGCTGAGTGCGTAGACAACTAACCAATTGAGCAAGACCAAAGTTAATTATGGTGTCCACCAAGTGTTCCATACCCATGTCATCAGTTGACTCAAAGTGAAAATTAAAATCTCCTAAAATTGTGAAATTTGATGAGTAAAGAAAAGGCTCAACTAGCGTGTTAGCTGCTTGCACAAAATTCATTTTAAGGCCAGGAGAGTGATAATTTAAAAGGCTATTAACTGCATAATTCTTAGATATATTGATTTTGAAGGAGAATGCCTCACATATTGAGGATGATACAGACTAAATATGAAATATACCTTACAAGTAGTCACGGTAAATAATAGCTAGGCCCCCATCACGTTTGTGCGTGCAGTAATCTCTAAAAGATGGGTCCAAACTGGGGTGGCGTGGTGAGCAAAAAAACGATGGATTAAACCCAGATCTTTGTGACTGGGGGTGAATGTTTGCATTGCTCAGCATTCCGTCTATCATCTGTTCTATTTGCATTTGTCACCCCATGTGGGAAGGGCATGCCTTACCTAGCTGATGAAGGGTGATACCCTGAAACCAGTCGTAGGGTGCTTGTTTCTGGTCCAGGGAGGACCTGGCTTAGCAGTTCGAGCTGGACTGTACTCATGAGGAACAGGGTCAAGACTGATTTGCATACAGCTGGGTCCAAACTGGGGTGGCGTGGTGAGCAAAAAAACAATGGATTAAACCCAGATCTTTGTGAGTGGGGGTGAATGTTTGAATTGTTCAGCATTCCGTCCATCATCTGTTCTAAAAGATGGAATAACCTGCCAGTATGGCTATAGTCAGGTCAGGCCTTGAGGCAAGGTCTGCCAACGTTTCTGTGACAAAAACTATCTCTGGTGAGTGATTGTCATTAAAAACAAGGAATACCACTTTCTTTTTAATTTGGGTTCTAGCATTATTGAGAAAGCAGGTAGAATGGAGGTCTGTTCTTGTAGACTCTGCCTCATTGGCACCTCATTGGCACCCAATTCAGTGCCAACTGCAGAAAGCCGCAATTATAGGTTATGGTGAAATTGCAGCTGTTGCATGCTAATTTCCATTTCCCCGGAATTCAATTAAAATTAAACTAGGTTACATAAAATGTCCTTAACTGATTTATTAAGAGAGAGAAAGACCTTAACAGCATCTTGAGGATAGCGGAGAGGCTGCCCAACCAGCGGTTCTGGTGCTAGGCACTGTCTGTGCGCGGACAGGCACAGATGTGCTTGCCTTTTGGCACATAGCAGCGCACCTGATGCATGTATCTGCTGTGCGGATGCATTCTCAATTTGTTCAAGAATCCCTTCATCAAAGGAATGTGGCTGGGGGCGTCCCTGAGTCCGATCATGGCTCAGAGGATCAGCAGGAAAAAAAAAACAGGGGGATAAAAAGTACAGAAAATGACACCAAGGTGTCTGCAAGGAAACTAACATGAGCCATGGGTTGTTAGTGTCCATCTACTTTGCAGCTGATAGTAGATATGGAGCATTCCTGATATAGATAGGTAGGTAGTAGATAGATGGCTAGATAGAAGATATGGTGCATTTCTACTCCCTTCCTGTCATGCGAAGCAGCATAGCAGGTTGTCTTGGTGTTTTGTGTTACATGACTTTTTATTAAATCGCCCCCAAGAGTTTTGTTCAGCATAAGCATGCAGACCTGCCATCTCATAGGGTACCACCATGTATCACACGATATTGGCCCCTTTCACTCGGACACCTGGTGAGAAGCTGATATCACACAGTCACAGACAATGTGAATTGGAAACCCCTGTAGTGAATATTTCCAACTCGCATTGTCTTGAGGCTGAGCACAGCTGAAGTCCATTGGGGGGGGGGGTGGAGGGTTGCAATCTCCCTTCGACACTAGCTGCAGTATTTGAAGCCTCTTTTGTGGTTTACAGTGGGTCGCGCACAGTGACCTGCACAAACCTCTGCCCCCTCTCACTGGCCACACCCACTCCTATGACCTTTCATGGCTACAGGAGCAATAGTCTCAAGGTCCCGTCAACGTCCCAGGCGCTGACCCTTTCTGGTACCTTCCTCTCACGCAGTGACATTTTGCCAGGTCTGACAATGGCATGCTGTTGAGGCAGTCTCTGATTTTGTTATTTGATTTTCCAATTTCAACATTTTAACACCTTTAGCGTGAGCACAATGTATTTTTAGAATAAAATAACTGGATTTAGCCTTCTGGATTTCTTGGCATTGCTAGCTTTCAAGACTGTTTTGAGACTCCGTTCTTTAGCTCTTTGTTCGTTTGTCATCGCATCTGAGGTCCTATTATGAACATTGCCCTTGCACGAGGCCACGTTGCTCAGGCTTACCTATTTGATTGCACTGACTAAAGAGCATACACTGAACTAAGAACTTCTTTAAGTTGCTGTATGAGATGCACACAGCACAGCCTGTAACAGAGAGAGGCTACCTATGCTCATTGTTCTGAGCAATGCTGCCAGAAGCGCATCCAGTAACTTGTAGCAATTCTGAGTTAAATATAAATGGTTTGGACAGTGCACACCAACACGTGATGGGGCCGCGTGACAGCTACTCTTAGGCTTGCATAAATTAGAAAGTCAATCTGTCTATTTGCATTTTTCTGTTAAATATATGGACATTGATTTTAATGAAATCGTACAAACAATACTGAAAGATTGTTAATTCATGAACTCAGAATAACATTTGTTGACATTTAAGCAATATTCAAATAATGCCGAGTTTGGACAATCTATCCAAGTCATTAGAATTATTAAACTTCTCATTTAGCCTCTCCATGATCCAACCATCATTCATTCATAATCAGAATACCACATTTTCCCCTCCTTGGGTATGTAATGCGACAATCTACCAGGACAATACTTCACCTTCCCTTTACACATGCCACAAACAGATTTTAAATTGCCACCCACGCTCAGAGAAGATCCCTAAACTAGCAAAAGTCACACATAGACATTCATAAAAAATCATGTAGGAAAGTATTTGTTGGAAACTGTGTTACTGTTTGAGGGTGGTGAAACCCTACTCAAACAGCAACCTAAAGCTCCGTCAGGGTGAAACACAAGCAAACCCCAAATTAACATGTGCTTAACCCTCTCTTAGCTGGACACAAAAGCAGTCAGGCTTGACTTAGAGACAATGTGTAAAGTATTGATTCAGCACTGCAAACAGTATTAAAGTGAAAACACAAGCAAAACCTCACACCAATTAAAAAAAATAGAGTCAAATTTAATAAATTATTTGACACCAAGATGAGAAAAATCCAAACAGTGGAACCGGCGACATGCAATGTCAAAGATTTCAGGTAAGTATAGCGCCTAAAAGCACAAAGTGCCACTCATTGCTATCTGGTAATGCAAGATAGGGTGAAAGTCACAAGTTCAGGCTGATCGCGATGGAGCGCAGGCCGAATAGGGACTAGGTATGTCCCGCTGAGAAAGTTACCTTCAAAGTCCAGTGTAAAGATTCATTCACAGTGGAAGGGGCCATGAGGAGCAGGGAGTGTGTTGCAGATGGTCGACAATGTAGCACGAAGAGCAAGCCGGGCTTTGTGAACAGTTATCACTGTAGCACGAAGACCCTGTTGTGCATCGCTGGAACTTCACAATGGTGGTCACCAGGAGTGTCAATGCAGTAGCAGAAAGTGCAGATCTCGCACTGCCGGGCATTATTGGTGGTTGCTGTGGTGCAAAGAGTATGGTTTGCCGGAGGTTCACACTGGTGGGCAGTGCAGTAGCATGATCTTGGCTCAACAGGTGTGGTTGAGTTTGCATAAAGCCCAAAACATCAGGATTTCTCCTTCTCTTTGGAGAAGAGCTCTACTGAGGCTACAGCAGGGGTCCAAGACCTGAGGAGCACCTCATGGGGGTTAGGAAATCAGTGCGGGAGAGACCAGCAGGGCTCAGGCAGGTCCAGTTGTAGGTCAAGGCAGCAGGTCCACTGGGCAGTTGCTAGGAGCCTTGGAGCTTGAATGAATGAATGAATGAATGAAAAGGTTTTGATTAGCCCAGCTGTCACTCCCAAAGGAGCATCCTGGAGCTGAGCAAGCAATTATCGTGGTTCAAACTAAAAAAGGAAAACCCAGAATCAAATAATAAGCGTATAACAAAGTTAAATGGGCAGACTAAAAATCCAGGTCGTCACTTGTTTTTTAAAGCTTTCCTCAGATTCAGTCATATGAAGATGTGGCGACATGCAATTTCATGCCTTAGCTCCTCGGACTGCGAATGATTTACCTCCTTTAGTTTTGAGTCTGACCTTAGGAACCTTAATGAGATTAGCCTCTGACGACCTCAATGGGTGCGCTGGAACATAATGGGAGAATCTAGTACCTCTATATTCTGGTCCCAAGGCTATGAAGGCTCTGAAAAGTACTCTTTTGTGAACTGTTAGCCATTGAAGATTCTTAGGGAGTAGGACGCCAAAGCTTGACGAGGGAATTTCAGGACCAATCTAGCTGCTGCATGGTGGACTACCTGGAGCTTCTGAATGGTATGCTTAGAAGATCCGGCATATAGGCTATTACAGTAGTCCAAGCGTGATTGCATTAGGGCAGTAACAACTGTCTTCCTAGCAGCAAGTGGAAGAAAGTGAAGGAACCTTTTGAAAGCTTTCATGAGGCCAAAGCAAATGCCAGCTACAGTGGAAGCTTGAGGCAGAAACAAGAGGGCTGAGTCAAACTTGACCCCTACATTTCTGGCCACCTGGATCAGGGGAGGGGGAAGCAGGGTAGAAGTGAGCCACCAGGGAATGGGGTCACAGGTGCTGGAACTTGAAAAAAGCATAACCTCAGTTTTATCAGTGTTGCATTTGAGATGGTTAGCTTGCACCCACCGAATAGTTTCCGTCAGGCAACATTTGAAATTCAGCTCCGAGCCCAAAGAAGCTTTATCTAAGAACAATATAAGTTGCGTGTCATCAGCATAGGAAGTGACAGCTATGCCAAATGATGAGATAAGTGTAATTATGGGGGCAATGGATATTACACAAAGCTGTACTTAGTGAGGAGCCTGCGGCACATCTGTATTGACAGCTTTTTCTGGGGAGAAAAAGGAACCTAGCATGACAGCATAACAGTTTGTTTATGATTAGGGAAGAATCATTTAATCCAGGCTAGAACTAAATGAGAAATACCACAATCGCGAGCTTGTTGCAGCAGTATGACATGTAAGATAGTATCAGACGCTGCGGATAAATCTAATACATTTTATCACAGAATTTTTGGACGAATCCAATGTCATTTTAAGCTAGTTAATACATTTTATCACAGAATTTTTGGACGAATCCAATGTCATTTTAAGCTAGTTATCTCCCTTTAGCTCAAAAACAGAAGGTCAGTCAGCTGACCCTTGAAGTCACTTCAGCCTGAGATGAAGAGTGCAGGTCCAGAATTTCTTCTCAGCAAGCAGGACAGCAGGCAACAGAGCAGCAGAGTAGCAGGGAAGCAGCGTGGCAGTTCTTCTGGCAGCACAGCAGTCCTTCTTCTGTAGTATTCACAGGTCCAGGACTGAACTGAAGAGTTGGGTCTGAGGGTCCATTGTGTTTTTACCTGGGGCTCACTTTGGAGTAGGGGAAGTTTCTAAAGAATTACATTTCAAGTCCCTGATGTTTCCTTCCCTGCCCTGGCATCAAGCTGGCTGCATGAACAATGCAGTGGTGCAAAGTCCTTTGTGTGACAGCAAGGCACAGTGTATTCAGTTGCAAGTTGGCCTGTGCCCAGCTCCGCCCCCCCCCCATACTGCCAGTTGATGTGCCATCCAGGCACAACTAATCCCTCTATTGTGTGGCTGTCTGAGAGGACTAAAGAAAGTCCAACTGCCAACTACATTCAGTCATGTGACCCAGGAACAGGCTACAGGCAGCAAAAGTTTGGGGCAGAACATGCCAAGTTTGTAAAAGTGTAAAAAAATAGAATGGTCCCTTAACAAGTGGTAAGGTTAGGCCATCAAAATACGAATCCAAATAAATGCCTTACCACTATAAATATTGCATTATTTTATATTACACAGTAAACCTCAATCTGTATGCACTCCAAAACAAACATTTTTAATCAGTTGAACTCTTATTTTTAATAAAGCTACTCTTTTTTTAAAACATTGAGGTGCATGTATCACATCTGCTTCATGTGTTAAAAACAAAATTCAAAACAACAAAAACATTCAAGATATTCGAACATACGTCAATGTGTGCAAATCTTGATTGTGTACACAGAGTTACACCCCAACTCAACACAGTTGGCAGCTATAGGCCACATTTTAATGATTGAAATAGCGAAATGTGCGACCCCATCTATAGTGTTGAATAAAAGAAATTCAAAACCAGTGTGTCTCAAAACATAAACATGTTTTATGTAATTCTTTGGCATGAGTCAAATCAGTCTTTCAACAATAGTCCAAGTTCTTTTAGGGAAAAGTGGGTTCCAAAAAAATACAACTCATCAGTCCCACATGTAAGTCAGAAACCATGGTCAGAGCCGAAAAGTAGAAGAGGAGAATTTGTGTTTAAAGCCAATTTCAAGCCCTCTCTCTCTGTCATACAATTCCAAGTTCATTTAGACTTTTGTGGCCATGTACTTATCAACGCGTTTCAACCTTTAACACAGTTTTGTTCTTTTGTTCAGGGCGTTGATGAGATGATATTCTGTGTTGAAGGCTGCTCACAGGTCCATGAGTATAAGTTAGTAGGAGTCCAATTTCCCTAGTATGTATAGTGCATCATTGACTGTTTTTACAATAGCAGGCAGCCCTGAAGACTAATTGGCGATAGTCCAGTAAGTTATTTACATTGAACAAAAATCTGAGCAGGATTATACACAGCAGAGCAAATGGCTTATTTTTAGACACTGCAGTACTTGGCCCTTTGACTGAGAGGTATTACTATTCATCCAGAAGGGAGTAACTGCAGTGCTGATATCCTTGAAAAACAGTTAAGGTATATATTCTAGGATGTGGGGGGGGGTGGGCTTAGCACTCGTTTAGTGTTTCCCTGAATGCAGCTGATCTGAAGGAGGACCCTGATGTTATTTTTATTTCTGAATAGTGTTAGGTCATTCTCAAACTTTCTTGGGGTTAATGAGGAAGAGTTAATATGTTTTCACGTTTTTCATTGACAGTGGAGAACTTCTCACGTTTCAATTAAAATTGTCAGTGTTACTAAATTGGAATTGTCAGTGTTACCCTTTAGTACATTAAATCTTCCCTATTTCAAACAGTTTTTTGGATGCTTTTTAAATCAAGCTATGATTTAATAAAACAGGACTTAGAGTCAAAAAAATGCTTTTTATATTTAGGGCCACATGTACAAGGCATTTTTCTATTAGCAAATAGGCCGATTCGCAGAATTGGCCCGTTTTCGACTAGAAAAATGCGTTTTGGAATGTACAAAGCCCAAACTGCGATTCGGTAAGTTGTTACCGAATCGCAATTTGGGTTTTGTGATTCGGTATCAGGAAGGGGCGTGTTCAGGGCGTCCCTTCCTAGTACCAAATCTGAATAATTTGTATGATTGTTTTGTGACCATAAATGCGGTCGCAAAACAATCGCAGTTAGAACCAATTTCAAATTGGTGTTAACCATTCGCAAAGGGTAAGGGGTCCTTTAGGGACCCCTTTCCCTTTGTGAATGCACACAAAAAAAAAAAATCTTTAAAAATGAAACTGAAACATTTCATTTTTTTCTTTTTAAATGCATCTTGTTTTCATTTAAGGAAAACGAGCTGTGTTTAAAAAAAAAAAAAAATAGCTTTATTTAAAAGCAATCACAGACACTGTGGTCTGCTGAACCCAGCAGGCCACCATCCATGTGTTTTTTGTGATACACAGTGGGTCTGAAATTGCGACCTACCGCATTCATTTTAATGAGGTAGGTCTATTTGTGACTCATCAGGATAATGATATATAATTTTTACATATTGCAGTGATGTTATCAATGATGTCATAGAATATATCATGAGTGATGTAATATGTGAGATAATTATCAGTGCATGGTGAGTGGATGAAGACGGTGTTAGCTGCATGCTCCCTCCTCTTAAAAAGATAAGTGTTTGTGGTGAACTCCTGGGCCTGGATCCACCTCAGAACCAGACCATTTTTTTTACTGGTACTAGGAATTTCCCACGGATCATCAGTACCAGTTTTTGGACAGTGGGGTTGGGGCCTCTCTGGAACCTCCCACCAGGTGTAAGGAGCTGGATATCTGTACCCTACCTCACTATATATTTTTAAAAATCTTTTGACAGGACTGAATTCTTGAATCCTAAAATAGCTAAAATCACATCTTTGTTGATGTGGTGACAGTCAGTCAGATCATATCTTTTGATCTGGTGGATCCACAGATTTTCTAAATCCCTTCATATACATACATTTTGAACCTACATTTCTCAAAAACTACTGAACAGATTTACGCCAAATCACAAAAAGCATACTTTCCAGTCAAGATCTACATTTCTACCAAATTTGGTGTAATTCTGTTCAGCAATTTTGACTGTAGTGTTTAATTTTCCTACTTTTTCTCTGGGCCCGCTTGAGTATCACCTTGAAACTTTCTAGGAAGGAGCAGAAGTGGGTGAGAATTTTTTATAAAGTGTTGTTAAGATTCAGACGCCAAAGTTATTAGCAAACCAACAAATCCATTTCCTTTGGAAACGTGGACCTAACTGTAAACAACTCAGTGTTGACTGCCTGGGTAATACATGACTAGCATATAACTAAAAATATTGCGAAAGCAATGTGTCATACTTTTTGACCTGTTGAAAAAAATGTGTAATATGATACAGAATAAGTTTGAAAAAAATAATTTTTAGGTTGAGCATGACAGCGCGTAAGCGCTGCTTTTCCTGACATATACTTATCTATTTGGGATTTTAACCACGCCCACCTCACGCCCATCACATTTACTCATTCGTGGGCTTGCCCTTCAAAAATCCTTTGTTCGAATTGCCAAATGCTTTATGTTAGTCCCCCTTTGGGGCGGTTTGGCTACTGCCTTGGGCATCGCCCCTGTTACATGGCTAATTGCACTTTTGCTGATAAGTTTGGCTGCGAACAAACTTATTTTTCCTTTTGTGTGTCTCCTTAACACTCATGGCGGCCGTCGGCTCGTTTTCCCCAGCATTGCAAAGCTAAAAGGGCACTTTTAAAGTGATGTGCAACATTTATGCATGGAGCACGTAATGATGTTTGTTTTCAACCTTGTGGGCTGCACCATGCCTTTCCACAGAAAGGTGCCTTCATATTGAAATGCACTTGGAAGTTTATTTCGTTGTGCAATATTGTATTGCTATGTCTAGTCTTCCAAGGCTAAAAAATACTGATATATGTTAATGTTTATGAGCTGTGTTGCCATTTCATGTGTTTTTGAAGCTAGCCCGTAACTTCCTGCGTCTTCGTTGCTTTGCAGTTTCACAGTCCTACGGTTGGTTTCTCTTGGGCTTTGAGCTGCATTATTGTTTTTTTTCATCAAAGCTTGACATTTCTCTTCGTCTTCTGCTGCATATTGTCACCGAGTCATGTGTCGCACATGACATATCTATTTTAGTACATGTGCAGACAAGGCTGTTGTGTGCTGTTCGACTTGATGTGTACAGCTGTCAGCAGATTTTGAATTTACCAAGCTAGAAAAATGGACGGTGTTTCTCTGCCTGCTTGTAGCATCTGCAAAGTAGTAGGTTTATTTCGCATATCAGTGGCTTGGACCAGCATTTATATGATTTTAAAGGTGGGAGATGGGGGTCTGAGTCTCGGTACCATTCTTGATCGGCGGGTTGGAGTAGGCTGGAAGTATTCATGTCAGATAAAACATTGGTTGAAAACCCTGGTTATTACAAGTTTTCTGTCTTTGAAAGGGACTGCCACACCTGGTAAATGCCACAATTACCTCCACTTCAGAGTTACAGGCCTCCGAATGAGGAATAACCAAGACATTTTAAGGCATGCGAAAAGTGGACAATTGTCAATGACCCCATTTCCTCCTAGGGACCTTTTGGGAAAGAAGTTATTTTTCTCTATATCACCTCATCCCTAATCTTCTGTCAGTCTCTGTTCCTCTCTCTGCTTACCTCTACCCGAGACTCTATCTCTCTTTCTCTCTCGACCCAAAGTCATTTTAAGGATTTTGAGGCCCCTGCCAAGAAAGATTTTAGCTGTATTTGTGTGACCCATTTTCCAAAAATGTAATGTATGACTCAATATTGTCTGACACCCTGAGTACTTGAATTAATGGGAAATGGGTTATAAATGTTAAACTAGTTGCAAACAGGAAATCCCAAAAAAGGCAGGGCCACAAATATTCTTAAAATTACAGTGGGAATAACCTGGCATGTATTTCCTCTTGTTCTGAGCTGCAAAACAGGGTATTTTACCTTCACAAATTCCACCAGGTTTTATATACCTTGTGAAATTTGTACAGAGGAAAAAGTGTGTTATTGTTGCACATATTTTCATCCCAGTGGAATCAGGACCTATATGGGTATGCCATCACCGGATATCTTTCCTCCAAAATATGAAATTGTAAAAAGGTCTTCAAAGGGGAGGCTCCAAACGATCAGACTTAGGGCCTCATTACATAATGTAGCCATGACTGTGACAAATTATGATGATAATCATCAAGATAAGGTTTATATACCATAAACCCCAGTTTGTATTGTCTCAAAGCACTTGACAAATTACATGCTATTGCCCTCTGCAGAGGACATGCACCATTATTAATTGTTGGCTCACAATCACCGACAGTAGATGACACATAATTAGAGCAACTATCTGCAGTTAATGCCCACAAATATGTTTCATAAAGCAATTAGCCCCTGCTCCTCCTAATCTGACAATTCAGGAAAACAAAAATATAAGAATTGTTTATGACTGAATCATGTCCCTGTCACTGAATCTAGCATGCAAACATTGCCAGCATTCTCACTCATTCCATCTCAATGGTTCTCCTTTTATTAGCCTCTAAAGGGCCAAGGGATTAGTGAGACTGTAGGTCCTTGGATGTGCATAACCTCGTCACAAGTCATACAATGAGCTAAATATTATTAATCACTTTAACATTTCTATGATATATGCTGTTTTAGCTGCTCTTCTTATTTCCACCTGGAATGTGCACAAATTCCATAACTGTATTTAGAAGCTCATGGAATAGATGCATAAAACGTGATGGAGAATTGTGAGCAAGATGTTCACAAGAACTCTGCTATGGACGATCACAGCACAATCACTAAACCCACTATATTTTGATCTAAGAATTATTATTTGACCACATCATTTTTTGTGAAAGTTGAGACCACACTGATAACTAGATTTGAAAGTTCTGATCATAGAATAATGTCTCTCAAGCTTGCTTTGAGAATGACAGTCAGATGCGATCAAAACGGAGACCATGAAGAGAATTAACATGATGTCCCGAACATGCTAAGGAACTATTAATTATTTAGTGGTGTAAAAAGTTGGAGGTTTTGGGGGTACTGATTTAGGTTGAAAGATTTTGGAGTCTGATGGTTTTGGCACTCCTCATCTGTTGTTGTGTTTTTTAGGTCGAGTCCACAAGCGCTTTGACCTGTTGTAAGTATTGTGGGCTTTTAGCCACCCCCCTCACACCTATCACTTTAACTCATTCCTGCGATTGCCTTTCAAAAATGACTTGATGTCATTGATAATTGCTTTATTTTTTTCCCACTTTGAGGCTGTTTTTGTCACGTCTTGCAGACTGCCTCTCGTATATGGATTATTGCACCATTGCCGATATACTTCTGCATGGGAGAACTATTTATTTTGTTTGTCCTTTTGTACTGCATGGCAGCCATGGCGCTCACAGCGCAAACAGGCACAACAGAGTGAACTTGATCGGCAGTATTAGAGCGCTGGCCATATTGTTCAAAGTTACCTAATCAGTTATTTCTTGTGGGTCTTCCCTTAAAACTCTTGAAATTGGTGAATGCTTTACTAAAACAGAAATCCTCAAAGCAAACGTGGCTCTTCTGTCATAGCGGGAGAGCCGATACTACAGTTTTCACTGTGCCTGGGAAACTCGCCCCATGATGCTTTGCAAACAATCTTTTTTAAAACATTTTTGCCCATAACTCAGCATGTGGTGATCCTAGGACAATGGAACCACCACCAAAATGATCACAACGTGGTCTTTCTGTCTACATAATCTAGGTCAGTGTGGGCCCCAAAATAATAACCCCTCCCAATATTCAGGGTCTGTTTAACCTTTCTCATGGTCGGAGCTTTTGATATACATCTGAGAGTAGGTTGTGTTTTAAGGACCTTCTTTGTAATATCATTTCTATAGGTCTGTTAGCCCTGAAGATGTGTAATGTACTATGTTCTCTAGGGGCTAAATATATGGTTGCACTGCATTACTTTTTTCCATTTGGTGGTCCTAGGACAACGGGCCACCTTCAAAACGCTGTGTACATCATCTCTGGGTCCCCACACTAGGTTAGTGGGGACCACAAAATAATAAGCCCTCCCACCATTCACTGCCTTTTAAGCTTTCTCATGGCTACAACTTTTGTTTTACAGCTGAGAGAAGTTTTTTGTTAAAGGCCTTGTTTGTAACATCATTACAGTAGGCCTGCTGGCCCTAAAAATGCTCGCTAGGGGCTAAGTATATGGTTACACTGCATTACTTTCTCCTGTATTTTTTTCATGGGGTTATCCTCTCTTGAGGCTAACAATATGGTTGCATGACTATGTTTCGTACAAATGATATTTTTGTTATGGTGCCCTCTAGGGGCAGACTAATGCCAAAAGTTTATTTCTGATAAAGGTTTATATGATACTTGTATATGTTTTAATAAAGTCTCTTCATTACAATTATGACCATAATTCAGGCCAACTTACTATCCTTACTACACTATGAGTGTTTGAATACTCTTGATATGTTTGGGTGCCCCTTCTAGTTTTTTTCTCTTGTTACTCCTCCATGGCTGTCTTGTGTCTTTTTTGGGGCATTGTGTTAGCCAACCAGCAACTCTGACGGTGGGGTGGTGAAAGCGGTTATTCTATTGGAATTAGCATGGCAGAGTTAAATTGGGATGCTAAATGGCAACATTATCATTTTTTGTTCAGATAGAGGAAGAAGGTACATGGAAGTGCTTTAGTTATATGCAGGGACACTGGAGCTATATGGCAGAAAAAGACGAAATTATGAAGCAGGGTTGACCAATTTATGTAGCAGAAAAGTCCAGTTATGAATTTACAATGCCGATAGCTTTAACTCAAGCAAATGCAAGCCCTATTGCATTGCAAATGCTTGTTTTGCTCTGGTACGGTTCTGGAAGTAGATTTCTCTAATATTTAAGTCGTATATCCAATTTATTTGGTAGGCCTAGCAACAAGGAGTTACAAAAACTCATTATTAATTCTAAAGCTTGGCCGGTGGTGGCTCAATAATGTTGTGAAGGAATGACTGCAGACTACTCAGTAATCCCATGTTATTGAAACTTCGTCTAACATCTGATTTCATTATACAGTGTTTCATTTGTAGCACAGGCAGAACTGATAAAAGCATTTGCTGTATGCACCGAGTACCTTCACTTGCATGAGTCACATCGAGAGTTCTGTTGTGATCAAAATACAGAATGCGCTGTGGACACAAACACATCATAAAGCAGCGCTTCCAAAAGTCACATGCTCCTGTAAATAGTTACTAAATAGCTGCAAAGTATTCAGAGTATTCGGCCCATGAAACAGAAAATTATAGTTTACCCTCTTGTTAATGCACCAAGATAGAGTAGCGATAATTACTTTGGAAAATACAACATTAGGTTATGTTAAATTTGCTAAACATTGCTGGGCTAAATAGGATGAAAGCAGCGTTTATTCTGTTTAGAATCTAAAGGGGAGCCGAATGACCTTTGTATTTTGCTTTACAACATTTTACCAGTGAAAAGACTTGCATTGCGTAAGATCTTTTATGGAATAATTTCGGTTTCTTATGAGACCGGGTCCAAAGGGCATCCTGCAGACTTGATTAACTAAATGTGATTTTAAGAGGTGAAAGCAGGCTTTCCTCTACTGGCATCTGACCATTATTCACCAGGCTATCAATTCCCTGGGCAGAAAAGTCTCGCAAAACTCAGCCCAACATGAGGTCACAGTTTCTTGCACGAAAACAACACATTTTCAGGCTGAAAAAGAAATGTATTAAGTTCCCATTATTTTTCTCTAACTGGGCTTTGACAGGCAGATTGAGGCAAGGCCGGCTTTGGCGGTGCCACGGGTGTGAATGCACCTGCTGACCTGAAGTGGGGGGGACGGAGGGGGGTTAAAAATAACATGGGTTTAAAAGCCAGTGCTGCGGAGTTCCTTGTGTGACCAGCAGTTTTCAGGCAATAATAAAAACGTCGAGATAACTGGCGATTTATGTTCCAGCTGGAGACAGATTCCAATTTTGACTCTCCTCTCCTCTTCTCACCTCTCCTCTGTGATCGGTTATTCTCCACCTCCCTTCCTCCCTCTCTTGTGAAAGCTGGTCCAACTATCCTCAGGAGCTGGTGAAAGTGTTACCTAGTGCCGTATTAGGGAAAGATACACTGTCCCTGACTGCGCCAAAGAGCACCATTAAAGAGGTGCCCTGGATGCAAAAAGGGATAGTGTGCCCTATTACAAAGAACACACTGTCCCCAGCCAAGCCACAAACTCTTGCTGCCCTTAGGGTAGTGCATTCAGTGAAATTTGCAGTGGATCCTTCAAAGCCCCTCTGTGTTTCACAGTGCAGACGACAACCTGCCTGAGCTTTAAGGAAGGGAGAGAGATCCCCTGCAGGCGGAAGCAGTGAGTGACTGCACCTGCTGGCAGGAGGGTGGCAAAGGTTTTCAATGGAACTCCTTTTACCCCCCTGCAGAGGGCTGCCTTCAGGAGGCACACCTTCTTTTTTGTGGCACACTGTGAGTGCACTTCCCAAGGGCCTATGTGTGTCTGTGAGTATGTCCCTAATATAGCACAGTGCTATTATTGTTATTATTATTATTACAGCACCACGGGCAATGTAAAAACCCTATCCTCTCTAACACATTTGCAGCAGTTACAGTATAATGCCACCCAAATCACTAAAATAAACAATTCTGAGGCTTTTTTTCTGAAGGGCCTGAAACCTTTTGTGGCATACAGTGATTACTGAGAAACCTGCGAAGGCACCTGAGCACATGACTTAACCTGAAAGTAACAATCCTTCTTTGCACTGTCCCCACCCCAGTATCTCCATGGTTACACCTACACTGGTTACAACAACGAATGTCACGTTCACGGTTAGTTGCACGTGCTCACTTTTCCTGAGCTGTGATCTGGTTGAAATCTCAGGGCCTGTATCTTGAACCATTGCAACCGTCCCTCCAGAATTAGAGGATAAGAAGAACCCATCAGACTCAGAAGGGGATGACAGGATCCGAATTGGAGGGGCACAACACACGACCATCCCTACTGGGAACCCCAATGGTGCCCTCCATTATGGAGTTACTAAGATTATTTCTGCTGACTATTGACAGACTTGGGAGAGGGTTCTGTGAATCATCCCAAAAGGGGGGAAAGCATACATCAAACCCCCTTATCCAAGACTGTAGAAATGCATCTGAACTCACCAGCAGAGGATCTGGCCTCCAACTGTAAAACCACAGAAGGGGAGAACTTAGACGTGACTCAAAAAGATCCATCAGGAAAGGAAGCCATTATTGATTCAGAAACTGAAAAACACATAGATGAAGTCTCCAGTTGCTAGTATCTGAAGAAATTTCGAATTCCAATCCGCAACTACCTTCACCTTGCCTGGGATATATTCTGCTGTCACTGAAATCTGATGACTCAGGCAGTAGTGCCAAAAATCCTTGACTATCTCTGCTAGAAGTTGGGATCGAGTTCCCCTCAACTTGACATATCTCACTGCACAATTGTTGTCCATCTTAAGAAGGATAGAGCATTTCATCTGGAGAAGGGAAAGGGTTTTTATTGCAAAGGAGCCTGAGAGGAGTTCCAGTCAATAGAAATGATATTTGAGTTCCTCAGAAGACCATCTGCCCCCGTCCTGTTTCCACCTGTCCACATCTCATGCCCCAGCCCCATCTGCTGGCATCTGACTCTCTGATCACTTGCGGAACCGAAGAAAATTGCTTTCCCATTCCAGGAATCCATATGAGTCAACCGCTAAGATAATTTTTAGACATTGTAGAGCCTGGTAATGGAGAGGGACAGGAAAAATGGCCTGGATGGAAACAGCTAGGAGGCCTACCAGATGGGCAAGTACCCTCAAGGAAATCGTAGGAGCAGACAAATGCTTTCTTCAATTCTTTCTTGATGGCCAGTCTCTACGTCAACGGGAGTTTGAGTTGAGCTGACACTGAGTCTATCTGGAAGCCCAAGAAGTCTATGGTTCAGGTAGGGATCAGGTGGAATTTCTTGCTACTTATGACAAAACCTAATTCCTGAAGGAGATTAATTGTCCAGGAAAGATGGATAAGAACTGATTGTCATTGTTGGGCCATGATGAGGATGTTGTCTATGTAAACCATCAGACAAGCTTCTTTCTCTCTGAACCATTGGATTACTGGACACATAACCTCGGTGAAGCACCAAGGGGCCAAAGATAGACCGAAAGGCAGAGCTAAAAAGTTGTAGCATAGAAGAATTGAAGAAATCTGCAGTGGGGGGGGAAATAGAATTGTCAAATATGCATATTTTAGATCTAGACACACCATCCAATCCCCTTCCTGTAACAAGTCTCGTAGGAGGTGGATGCCCTCTATGTCTGTAAACAATCCAAGAATTGAAGTGACAGAGATTGACTATGAGACAGGATCCCCTGCCTTTTTTCTGGATGAGAAATATTGTGCTTATGAAGCCTTTGGGGTGAGGACAAGACTAAGCTATTGCCCTCTTTTGAATAAGGGATGTTATTTCTTGATCTATCTAAAGAGACTTTCTTGTACAGAAAAAGGGAGTGGAAAGGGGCGAGATTCCTGAAGAGAAGTCACCTAGAACTACAAGTGATACCCTCTTACAGTTTCTAATATCCACTCATTCTACGTGATCCGCAGTCTGTTGTGTGCAAACAAACTCACTATGCCCCCTAAAGCAATTCCCCCGAAGAAATAATCTTTACCTGAATAAGAGGTGTCTTAGCTGGGTTGTCCTCCTCTGGAACTGTCCCTGTTAAAGTGGCCTCTGCCCTCTCTGTTGCGAGAAGGGTAGAAATAGGCAGAACCAGAATAATTGGAAGTTCCTCTGCTGGCATAGTATGGCTTTGGGGAGGTCTGGTAATAATCACGTCCTGACGCACAACCTCTGAAGCATCCGGCCCTAGCAGAAAGGCCACTGTTGAAGACTTTTTAAATTGATGTTTGGGCCTTATCTAATTTTGAAAAGATGCCCACATATTTGGCTGTCTTTGACAAATTTGTCTCCAAACAAGAGACCATTAGCAGATTGCCCAGCATCAGAACAAGCTAGTTCGGCCAGTTTAGGGTGTATTCGAATGAGAAGGGATTTGCGCGATTCAGTGGAAATGGCACACTTGGCATTATCAAGCAGGCATATAGCGCGTTGAGACCACTCCAAGAGAACATCAGGGTCCACTGCAGCATGGGATTCTTTTGCCTGCACTGCTAAATCCAGTATTTTAGTAAGAGGATATGATGAATCTAACATCTTATTCTGGCATCCACGCCAGGCCTGTTGATGCCCTTTTTTGGATCTTTAGCATATTTCTTGAGGGAAGTAGCCATGTTAGGATCGAATTCTGGGGTGTCTGCTGCCTTCCCAGGAAGAGAAGGACTAAGACATTCAGATCACAAAGTATTGCGTACTTCCTTTTCAAACTAATTTCTCAGTTACGCCTGGACATATTCGGCTACCTCTTGACAAGGGACCCACTCCAATGATCTAGGATGAATAATTTCATCAGGGTTGAAATGCAAGTTCTTACTCTGAGGGAGGGAGGAAGACTCTTCTGTACTTTTAGACTTTCGTTCTTGTTTTCCTCTAGCTTGCGGATTCAATATTCGCTCTTCATTAGATTAGGAGGTTGAATTGCCTGTTGTTTTTTGAGGGTCTTGACCAGGGATGGAAGATCCCAGTTTTGTGGAAGATCCATAACGATGATCAAGAATGACAGACTCAATATTTTTTTTCAAATGGATCTCTTTGAGAAGGGCCCAGCCCTGATATATTAACCTCCAATGGGACAGGGTACCCCAAGCTTGTGAGAAACTTCCTTCAGCCAAAATTCAAATGGGCTGAGCAAAAGGGCAAAAAGCTCTCACCAATGCTTACTAACCGACTCCTGTACATGGAAGTCTAAGGCTTCCACCAGGCGCTCTTCCATTTGCTGGTCGTAAGGCCCTTCAACATACTCCCCATACTAATCATCCTCTGGATATTGGTTGGCCATGTTCTCACAGGCAGAAATGTCTCCAACAGAGACAAATGCGTAGAGTTAAAAGACAAGGCATTTGAGGGTTTGCTCCAGGTGCAAAAGAGCAAAATAATTGAGGTGGGAGGCACTTAAACACCCCCTAGAACCAGGCTCTGCAGTATTCTTTCAGCCCAGTCGGGTATAGGAGGAAACCGGGTAAATAGTGGCAGATTTGCTCAAACAGCAAGAAAGAGAGCAGATTGTCCAGGTGGCAGATGCGTGCATTCAGCTGAAGAGGATCAAGGGCTGTGCGTATGCGCGAGTGCAGTGAGAAAGAGGACTGCTCTCTCACTCTACTGCGCTGCTGGTTTCCCCGCTTTTGCTCCACGCCAATGTAATAGAAAGGCGGGATCTAAGTCCCAAAATACAAAACAAGACGCTCGCTCACAACCGAGGTGATTGCGATACGTCCAAGTGCACACTTCTACAGTGCGCTGGGGATTCAAATGGCGCCTGGGGGCATGGAATGTGTTGTGCTGATTAAAAGAGGCTCAGACTAGTTAAAGCCTGCAAAAGAGGTGTTGATGATCGCGTGAAAGTGGCCAGTACGCAAGGAGCATAAAACAAATATTAGCATAACATAAGAGAATGGCACTTATCTATGGCTGTGTAAGCAGTAAAGAAAGAGGAAGCACTTCATATTATATGGACTTTATAGAGGCTGATGGGACCTGATTGGTGGGTCACAGAGTGGGTAGTTAAGACTCATGGGTAATGTAGTGCTTGTTTTTTACTTTGCTATTGGCTGCTATGTTTGCAGTAAAACGAAAGAGAAGCATAATCTGAAGCCTTCGTTCCTGATAGAATTGTCAGACTGTGCAGCTCAGAACTAGTGTTACCCTTTTCTTTGTCCGATCTGTCATGTCTAATGCGGAGAAATTGCAAGTTAAATGCATACACTGACAATGCATAACCCATGACCCAAGCTCTGACTGCACCATGCCAGCACAACTGTTCACGATAAGCCACTGGCTCGGCTGTGAATCCGCTACTAATATGTTTTCTGGAAGTGTGGGCTGCGCATACACTGCCATCTAGGGGTGGCACGTGGTGAGAAGATAAACTGAAGACTTTGGAACCATGAAACTTGAATGCTAAACCTGTCTTCCCAGGGGACTAAAATGTTGTGCTCATGCGCAAACAACTTCATCAATGGGTCTCCAGGTTCCTATATGTACCAATAATGGCAATGCATAAAACCAGATTACACATCAGTATTGAGTGCTCTGCCTAGCAAGCACGAGTAAAGACAATAGCTTCGGTCTCTGGTTGGTGCTTGCTGCAAGGTCATACTAAAGCACAATGTTTGCTCTCTGCATGCTTCTAATACAACATGAACACACAGGCCCACAGCATAAGACTCACATAGAGACTGCACTTCAGAGCTCAACAGACCCACTGACACACATTTTGACAAAATAGACCACACATACCACATCCTAGCACACAGACCAATCTTTTCCTATCAGGGTTTACGACTCAATGATTATCACTCTTGAAAGATCAGGGGCTAAAGTAAAGTTTGCAATTCAGGGAACGGCATTGAGAGTGTGCAGTGTCTGCTAGACCACAGCCTGCTCCCACAGGGCAGACAGCCACCTTTCACATGGTGGATGCTGTCTTTGTGAATCTGTTGCCAACCCCTTGCTGGTCTCAATAACTGAACAATGGTTTGCCATTAAAGTTATGCTCACAAACTATTCTTACATTGCATAATGACTCACATAGGGAAGAGCAACGCCCCTTGCATGACCCTTTCCTTTGAGAGCCAGTTTGGGTTGAACGGTGTGTTTTGTGAAATGAAAAGACATTTCCATGTCACAAAATATACTTTATACATTGTGACCTGCATGTTTGTATTAGCAAAGTCTGTGATTTAGTGAAATGCCGGGTTTGTGACCACAAGAAAGCTTATCAGGCCCTTTTTCACACATCAGGCAATGCACTTGAATGGTCGTTGTGAAACGTTGGGGATTGTTTTAGAGTTTGACGGACTGGGTACTCTATTGCAAATGCTCTGTAGATTTTGCCGTTAATCTCCCTTCTTGTTACAGACCCAATATGATTTTCATAGTCTGAGTAACCTCAGGCATATTTTGGAACATCTTCCATATTTACCTTGTTGTACATGCCAGATGCAGAAGAAGAAATTGATCTGGCCCCATGCTAGAGATCTCCTGACCCTCCTTTGCATATGGATGGAGAGTTAGACCATGAACAAAAATTTACAGATTAATGTACACCACTTGTTATTTCACACTAACAACTGGTAGCACTCTCATGGCTTGTCAAGTGTCAGTCTTCTCCCATGCCAACAGGTGCTGTATTTGAGGAGAACCCGTTTTAAAATGAGCAGTAAGGACTTGAGGTCTCTTTAGCACTGCTAACCCTAATCACAAAATCTAGTGAGAAGCTATCTGTCAACTATTTGTGCCTTTGCAAGATTTTCGTCACCCACTGCTGACTGGTCCTCAGTGGACCATATTGATTCGAATCTGAAACAACCAAATGTTGTTTTTTTACTAATGATCAGATGTTTTTTAGATATGGTATATGAACTGAGGTCCCACGCCCCAATCCATTCACAGAAGTTCCTTTCTTTCATTCCCACTTCTGGGTTGGAGCTATAGAGACCACTTGGCTGAGTGCCAATAAGCGAAAGAGGCTGATTGAATGATTATGGATGTGTGGTGATGACAAGGGATTTGGTGAATTAAGAAAATCTGTTATTTGGTGAGAGAGAAGAGAACGTTTTTGTTTCTGACCAGGAAATAAGAATTTTGCTACGAAGCAGAGCTCAGTCATTGGAATAGTAGTGGTTTTCTTTTTTTTAGTAAAGAGGTGCTGCATATCTTTTGCATTCTAGTTTTTGGTGCTGAAAATGTTTTAGAATAGTTTGTGTTGCACTATTTGTTACATTTTATTCGGAGCAATTTTTTTGCTGTGCTTTGGCAGAATACACAGACATTTTAATATTTACCCTGCCAGATGCAATTAGGCCATCTCTGTAGTCAACATCCACATCCAGGTCTGTCTTTTTTACCAACATCAGTTTAGATGTGCTTAATAGGGTCAGTGAAACTGCAAGTTTCAGAATATAAAGAGGTGTTGGTTGAAAGTCTGTGAGTGGATGGAGTTATCACAAATAAATAAAGTGTAACTTTTATGCAGACATTTGGCAATCTGTGCTGTGGTAGTTACCCTTGTCTTCAATTGCATTGATTATAATGGCCCTCATTCTGACTTTGCCGGGCGGCGGTCGCCGCCCGCCAAAATCAGGCCGCCGAAAGACCGCTCCGCGGTCAAAAGACCACGGCGGCCATTCTGGCTTTCCCGCTGGGCCGGCGGGCGCCCGCCAAAGGAGCGCCCGCCGGCCCAGCAGGAAAGGCCCTGCAACAATGAAGCTGGCTCTGAATGGAGCCGGCGGAGTTGCAGGGGTGCGACGGGTGCAGTTGCACCCGGGGCCCTGTTAGGGGGCCCCTGCACTGCCCATGCCAGTGGCATGGGCAGTGCAGGGGCCCCCAGGGGCCCCATGACACCCGTTCCCGCCATCCTGTTCCTGGCGGTAAAAACCGCCAGAAACAGGGTGGCAGGAAGGGGGTCGGAATCTCCATGGCGGCGCTGCTTGCAGCGCCGCCATGGAGATTCAGCCCATGCAGGGGAAATCCGGCGGGAAACTGCCGGATTCCCTTTTCTGACCGCGGCTTTACCGCCGCGGTCAGAATGGGCTGGGAAGCACCGCCAGCCTGTTGGCAGTGCTTCCGTGGTCCCCGGCCCTGGCGGTCTTGGACCGCCAGGGTCGGAATGACCCCCAATGTCTTATTGACTCTAATTGACTGAAGCATGTCATCTGGCTTATCAATAAAGTTAAACCACAGAATGCTTAAAGGACTCTTCACAAATCATTCAAGCATTGATCTCCTACAATACTGATAAGGCACCATCACAGCATTGCCATATTTGTCTGCATTTTTTGGTTCAAATCATAGTGTTGATTGCTTACAATCATTAAATCATGGCAGAATTCAGTGCGTATCAGCCAAGTCAATTTTCTCTTTTACAGGTCCCTAAATATTTACTTTGTGAAGTAAATATCTTGTTAAATTTCCAAAAGGAAAAAAGTCTCTCTTTGTCATTGTTCTTAAGATATGACTCAAAACAGAAACATCTACGGCTCCTGACTTACACCTATATGTTTGGGGCCATAATTCAAAAGGCCAGGAAAAGGCTTCTGAAGTTTTCCTGTGTCCATTATCTGTGTTGTGGTAAAATATATACTATACTTTATAAAGTAACATGACTACTTGGACAGGCATGAATATTATTGAATTTAAAAAAAAAACATTTTCAGTTTTCCTCCATAGATAACAGATTCCATGAAAGTTATTTTCTTCCCACGCGTACTGTTAAACATTTTAATGTTGTTATCTTTTCTCTCCCTTACTGTTCTTAAGCGTTATTTCCCTCTGCTCAATGTGTTAGCATTGGTGAATTAATGTTTGGTGTTAACTAATATTAATTTTCCACCCCACAAATATGGAGTGAACCAAAGGCTATAGCGCATAATATGGGGAAGTGCGGTTAACACCTTGTTCTGTCCAATAGCAGATGGACATTAAAAAGGAATTAGTACCAACCTCTTACCAGTTTCAGTCTACCTAGAGACATATATACACACAATGCATGTATCTGCTTCATGTGTCTATCATTGAATCTAAAATGCAAGCAAAAAATCTGTTAGTGCCTTCGTTTTAAGCATTCTAATTGAGGATGCCGAGCAGAGCATTCCTTACAGAGTGATGATCAAACATACAATGAAATTAGAATTCATTTTCAAAGGCTTTTGTATTTATTACTATTAAACACTCCTTGTGAAAATATAAGATATTGACACACTTGTTCATAATTAATATTCTTTCAGTTATGTGTGTAGGGTCTTGAAATCAAAGAAATATTAAACTTTATTTTTTGCCCTTTTTTCTTCTTACTGAAACGTATGCTGCCATAAAAAAGTATTTCTTAATACTTGTCATACTATATGGAGAGTTTTTGTTAGGAGTTGTTAGCAGTACCATTTGTCTTCTCGCTCGCTCCTCCATATCCCCTCCTTTTGAGAGGTTATGTAATTGAATTTGATGATCCATCGCAGTAATTGTTATATAGCAGAAATTGAGGAAGTGTTATAAGTCAATAGCAGCATTTGGGAAACAGTGTTTCATTCATTGGTTACTCTTGTCTTCATTTATAGTAGTTTTCTTCTTGCTAAAGCCATCAGGAATACATTTTAAAACCAATAAATTTATATCTCTCTTTCTCTTCATCAAAATGCTAGCCCATAGAAATTATTTTCCCCTCATAACCCTTGCAAATTGGGAATATTGGCTTATGTTTACTAATAATGCACAACTAAAATGCCCTTGAATTTCTTTAGGACATCATTGAATTTTGCGTAGAGATGCAAGGCCCCTGATTTATTACCAGAAGTCCTTGAAGAATATGTGGGACATATGGAATCACTTGTCTCCCTACTGGGGATTTAACTGGTTCCATTAATCTTATAAAAACATTTAGCCCGGATTATTGTCAATCATATTTCATCTTGCCATTGTGTTGCCATCCAATGAGTACGCTCTCAATTAATACTCTGTCATCTTAATGTGTTTTTGAATGTTTAGATTTATGTATTTCTATTTTAAATGCACAAAAAATATCAGCAGTGCGTTTTAGTGCCTTATATTGTTTTTTAGAACATTTTTGGATGTTACGTTGGTAAAGATAAATAAGCTTATGTGTTTTCGTAGCACAGAAAAAGGTTTACAGCAGACCAAAATGTTATTTTACCCTATTGCCCAATTCACATGTTATTGAATGGTTAGATGGGATTAAAGGAGCAGTATGCTCATCCTCTTCAAATGAGTATTTATTTTGTAATCTAAAAACAAATAGTCACTCCTTAAATGTACAGGCTGTGTGTGATGCTTCATGAATTAAAACAGACCTTGTTGCACGTTTCCCAAATAGGGGGTCATTAGGGGTTTGGCAGACAGACACATCTGTCCCTCAGACTCCCGACGAGGAGACCGCCACAGTGTTGGTGGTCTCCCCACTGACCTCATAACAACTTTCCCACTGGGCTGACGCGTAAACCAAGGTTTCTGCAGGTTAGCCCAGTGATAAAGGCGTGGCAGCATTGTTGCCGGCTCATAATTGAGCCGGCGGCAATGCTGCCACACGCAGGATGCACCCGCACCCTTGAAATGCACACACAGCAGACAGTGTGCATTTCAAGGATGCTGGGCAGGGGAACCCCTGCGGCCCGCTGCACTTGTGGTCAGCCAGCCATTTTATGGTGTTCAGCCTGCCATGAAAAGGCTGGTGGAGAGCAAGGCTGTAATCAGCACAGCGGCACTGACTTCAGCACCGCCATGGCTGATTACAACCACAACTGCCGTCATCCTATCGGGATCACTGATCCTGGCCAAGATGGAGGTCTTTTGGCGGTCTGACCGCTAAACTCTCAATTTGATGGTCGGACCGTCAAAGCCACGGCGGACCGCCACCACGAGTCTGGCGGTCTGGTGCCCGCCAGACTTGTAATTAGGCCCTGAGTTCTCACTGATAGTATTTTCCCTCATTTTCTGGTTGCCACAGTCTGGCTCCAACTTTCAATAGTGGCACATTACGGCTGAGAATGCATGATTTGGATGCCTCCTATTTCCTCTTCAGTGTCATGTGTTAACTCCGTTGCAAACCGCACCACTCTCAGTACACTCCATATCTCCATAAAAGAAAACTGAAGGCCTAATTTAGATCTTGGCGGGTGGGGTTACTCTGTCACAAAAGTGATGGCTATCCCCATGCTGTATTACGTTTCCATCATATCCTATGGTACTTGTAATATGGTGGATGGAATACAAGTCACGTTTGTGACAGAGTAACCATCTGCCAAAATCTAAATCAGGCCCTGAGTCTCTGCAGAACACATGGGTAAGCACATGGGTCTTAGTGCACACTCACCAGTTCAGTGCTAGGCACTTCCTTCACTACAGATCTGCTTGTGTTATTTTTATGCTGGCACTATGTTCCTAAGCACAGGGTCATCTGTAATATCACCAGAAGGACTGCTCATGTTTTGAAAGCTTCATTATTTAGCCCAATGCAAGTGCTGCTATTAATTCACCATCCCTCCATTGGTTGGTTTCAGCAAGGAGGCTTGGAGAGAGTGGTGAATAGAAAAGGTGGGTTGGCAGAGGGAAAAATGTGGTGATGAAACACATTGCTATTGATAGACAATATGATCCACGTTGACTTGTGCCTTGGGAGGTTAGAAATAGTGACTGTGGACATATCAAAGTTTGCACACATTTTGAAGTTTAACCATTTGTGATCATTATGTTTTTTACAGGCGCATGCTGCTGTCTGGCACCTTTACAATGACCTGTTCCGCTCTTCTCAAGGAGGACGTGTGTCGCTGGCCCTTGGCTCCCACTGGATAAAACCCCAAAACCTGACAGAACAGGAAATAAAGGCATGCCAGAAGTCCCTGGACTTTGTGCTGGGTTGGTTCGCAAAACCCATATTTATTGACGGGGACTATCCCCAGAGCATGAAGAACAACCTTTCTTCTTTACTGCCTGCATTCACAGAAGAAGAAAAAAGGTCAATTAAAGGAACTGCTGATTTCTTTGCGCTTTCCTTTGGCCCTGTACTGAGTTTCAGCTTGTTGGACTCCGAGATGAAGTTTAAACAACTTGAGTCCATCAGCCTGCGGCAGGTTCTGTGCTGGATCCGTGCTGAATATAACAGCCCCGAAATATTCATTGTAGAGAACAGCTGGTTTGTCTCTGGGAATACCCAAACAGAGGATGCAAAATATATGTATTATCTCAAACAGTTCATCATGGAAACCTTAAAAGGTAAGATTTGCACTTTACAGTTGTAGATGGGTGGATGGATGAATGGATGAACATCCTTGGCTGGTCACTAAGCGCAAATTAAAAGAATAATAGAACGAGTAGAAATGGAAACACCTAATGGATTATTCTGTCTGATGCTGAAGCCACTGGTATAGCAATTATATTGTTTTATCACTAGTTTTCTCTAGTTTTAAACCCTTTAATACACATGCATATTTCTCCAATTGTTGAACCACCTCTTTAGTTTTGCTGTCCTCCTCCTCTGAAGTTAATCCGAACCTTCATTATACTTTTATATAGTAGTAAATAAAACTGAACTGAGTACCACTAATGTCAAAGCGATTGACAATTCGGATTGCTTAATAAGAACTAAAGGTGAAACTGAAACAAATTAATTTGGATAGTCCTGCTAACAGTGGTAAGAGAATGGGGACTCATTAAGTATTATACTACTTCATGTTCTCCTATATTATTCAGGAGCATCATTTTTACAGATGCAATAAATCATGTATTATCCAACTGACGGACACACTGAATAAGTAGCCGGCAAACATTTGTTCTACAGTGTTTATTTATCTGATGCAATCTACAGTAGTCCCTCCACACAACATGCAAAACAAAGTTGTAATTCGTAGTCCAGAAGAAATCGCACTAGTGTTTAAATATGCAAGGCCTCTGGTTAAGTAAAATTTTTCTGTTATTAGCTTATGTTCCAGTTTGTCACATTGAACCTCTTGCTTGTTTTCCTTTTATTCACCCATATTACTAAAAGGATCAGATCGGAGGCCTTGTATTTCTACTGTTTCTGATATATCATAAGCATCTGTTCATTCAATATTCCAGGGTGCTGATAATAATACAAGCTGGTGTTCAGATGTTCTATGATGCTACTAATATGATACTCAATATGCCAGCCTGGCTGGAGTGCCTCTCAATGTGCCATTCTGATGTTCTAAAAGGCCATGGATACTCAAAGTACAGTAGTGGGGCGCAAATGTCACTATGTTTCTCCATGGAACATGCCTTATTATTGTGCCTGGAACAGCATAAAATTACAGATTTATCTGGTTGAAATGTTATTCTAAGATTTCAGATGTTCTGGACTTGCACATATTTCACTTGTGTAGTTTTCGTATTGCACCAGTACAACACTCATGTTAGTGTAGGTAAATTAAGCACACATTTTTGCCAGGTCAGTTTCAAGTATCCCAATATCGAGGACCGAAGTACCATCCTACAAAAACAGGGTGACCTAAATATGAAGAACCACAATATCCAGAAGGTAAGCATATATAAGTATAGATTTAATGCACTTAACTCCACATCTTTGAAAATAGAACAACACGTGTGCAGAATTTTGCATCTTAAGAGCATGAAGTTACAGAGTTCTCCCTTTTGGGAAATTACTCAAACTTACATGTTTTAACCTAGCTTCTTTTTGAAGTACAATGTTGAGGCTGGCAACTTAGGGTCCGATTAGATCACCAGCCTTGTGGTGGCGGTCGGACCGCCACAGCTGTGGCAGTCTGACCGCCACATTACGAGGTTGGCGGCCAGACCCACCAACCTACCGCCATCCCTGCCAGGATCCTATATCCCAACTTGCTGATGGCGGTGCTGATTGCAACTTTGTTCTCCGCCAGCCTTTTCATGGGGGTTCCACTGCCATGAAAAGGCTGGCAGAGAACAAGTGCAAGATGCCACAGGGGGTCCCCTGCACTGCCCATGCCCATGGCATGAGCAGTGCATGAGCCCCCCTGCCAAGCACCCTTGAAATGCACAATGTCTGCTGTGCTGTGCATACAGTGCACATTTCTAGTGTGCTGGAACCCCCTGCATGCACAGCATTCCCGCCAGCTCTATTATGAGCAAAACCCACTGGGCTGACTGGCGGAAACCTTGGTTTCCACCGATCTGCCCAGTGAGAAAGTTGTAATGGGGCTGACGGGGAGGCTGCCAGCAACGTGAAACCTCCCCGTCGGGAGTTTGGCAGATGGATGTTTCCATCCACCAAACTCGTAATCAGCCCCTTAGTGTCAATTATACACACAAAATAAACAAGAAGCCCCCAATAACTCTTGTTTGAATATTTACCTAGGTTTCATTTTAGAATACAGGTCTATGTTTTTCACTTTGGTCAGCTCACTCCAACTCTTTCATTTAAGAGGCCCAGGATCCAATCCTTTAAGAAACAGAACTACCAGCTCAACCATCTCCAAAGACTAGCACCCAAAATCCAAAGGCCTAAAACCATGACAAAAACCCAGGAACAAAACCCCTCTTTTAAATGCCAATGGGTAAACGTCTATAATGAAGCCTTTTCCTCATATAGATACCTTTATTGACCCACCCAATTGACCCACAAAATATTTGAATCTAAGGGTCATATTTACAAGAAAGTGGTGCATTGGTCCCACTTTTCTTGCTTCGCCCCTACCCCACCTAACAACACCATGATTGCGCCATATTAACAATACGGTGTACCATGGCAGTCATCAACATCTTTTACGCTATTGTGGCGCTTTGCTGGACTAGCATCAAAAAGCTTTAATTAATCACGTCAGTTCAAACCACAAGGACCAATTTACCTCATGCTTATATCTCACAGAAAGGTAAAATCTAGAACAAATTTGCAACATGTGTCTATTGAGCACATCTTTGGATTCACAAGACCTGTCCTTGTGAATTTTGAATACAAAGGTTTGTTATAACTGCAACATTTCAGATGTCAGGGCACCTCAGACCTTCTTTACCTTACATAGTCTTGCACTGCCGGGAGCCTCAGAAGACTCTGCAAGAAGCCAGCGGCTACACACTGTGAGCCTCACTCACCTTGGGCCACCTTTGTGCTCCTGGGTGCTGCTCCTTGTTCCTCTACTTCCAAAATGACAATCATCTGCCTGAGGGTTTACATCAGTCGCACCTTGCAGGGATTACAGGGTGTGGGGTGGAGCTGGGGGGATATTAAAAAAAAAAATCATTTCTTTTAATTTACCAGCACACTGCGCCGAGCTGCGGGTCCTCTGTCTGCTCAGCAGCAGGCAAGCACAGGCTCCCAGCCTGCCCTGAGTCCAATCCTGGATTGGCTGGGATCCTAGCACAGGCAGACTGGGAGCCTGTGCCTGCTCTCTCCAGCCTGGCAACACAGTGCTGGTTGAAGAAAGCACAGTGCACTCCCTTCAGTGCTCGTCATACCTAATGTCCCACCCCTTTAACAACAAAAGAATAATAAACGTTTGTTGTTAAAGGACTTACAGTGGCGGGTGGGGCGATGTTCCTCCACCATAGCTGAGGAGCCACCACTGGTTTGCAGGTGGATTTTAAAGCTACTCCACTGAAAGTACATTTCAGGTTGTCATTCTCTTTTCTTTTCCATCATGGCTGTTTATTCCTTGGTGCCTTCCTGATTTTCCCAATGCAATATATTTTCTGTCATATGATGTTTAATGTAATGTCCTTTCCCTGTTCTTTTTCTATATGGGCTTTAGTCTGGTTGGAGACTGCTTGCTTCACAAGAAAGTGGTGCTACTTTCCTAGTTTCTCTGCTACCTCCACTTGCTGATCCTGTCTCTATGATGCTGATGTATAACTCCAGAAGATTTCCTATGTTCCTGATTCTTCAATCCTTTAAAGTTTTCATCCAGCAAAGAGTTGTTTTCCATCTCTGTGTCTTTTTCCTTCTGAGAATGTGGCACATTCTTGAAGGCACTTGCAGATCACAAATTCCTTTATGTGGTCACAATGTAGCTTCAGGAAACTGTTGCCCTTACTTCAGTCAGCAGATGATTGCGGGATTGCTAGTAGGCATTCTGCCAGAACAAGCTTAAATAAAATATTCTGAATTATTATAGGTCAGACCACAATCATCAGGCCATCATTTTGAGAATTTCAATTAATTAAATGGTATTGAACCAATGGAATAATTGATTGTTGATTTTCCCTCTTTGATTCCTATAAAGAAATCAGAAACAAATGTAGAAACATCCATGGAGGTGGTTTTCTGTGAGAAAGGCATGCAAAGAACCTTTACTTGCTGTAGCAAAAATTATATTTTTATTTATAGATGTCTGCGATTTCAGAATCTGAGTAGCACTTTTTTTTCAAAAGGTGAACTCACATCTTAAGACAAAATGCTTAATTTATTGTAACACAGTACTGCAGACTATGGTGGTCATTCTGACCCTGGCGGTCTTTGACCGCCAGGGCGGAGGACCGCGGGAGCACCGCCGACAGGCCGGCGGTGCTCCAATGGGGATTCCGACCGCGGCGGTAAAGCCGCGGTCGGACCGGCACCACTGGCGGGGTCCCGCCAGTGTACCGCGGCCCCATTGAATCCTCCGCGGCGGCGCAGCTTGCTGCACCGCCGCGGGGATTCCGACCCCCCCTACCGCCATCCAGATCCCGGCGGTCGGACCGCCGAGATCCGGATGGCGGTAGGGGGGGTCGCGGGGCCCCTGGGGGCCCCTGCAGTGCCCATGCCACTGGCATGGGCATTGCAGGGGCCCCCGTAAGAGGGCCCCTACATGTATTTCACTGTCTGCTGCGCAGACAGTGAAATACGCGACGGGTGCAACTGCACCCGTCGCACAGCTTCCACTCCGCCGGCTCGATTCCGAGCCGGCTTCATCGTGGAAGCCTCTTTCCCGCTGGGCTGGCTGGCGGTCTGAAGGAGACCGCCCGCCAGCCCAGCGGGAAAGTCAGAATTACCGCCGCGGTCTTTCGACCGCGGAACGGTAACCTGACGGCGGGACTTTGGCGGGCGGCCTCCGCCGCCCGCCAAGGTCAGAATGAGGGCCTATATTTTCTATTGCTATTATTATATTTCTTATTCAAAAGCAGGTATTATTCTATATTCATAATCTGCATAAATCACTTCTAGACTTGGTTTGGTGTATATCTCTATGTTATATGGTGACGTTTAACCCATGTTGAGTTTCGTATGCATGGCGTGTAAGAGAAACAAATCACACTTTGTCCATCTGGATTCTGTTTGACATCTAATAATTTGATTGCAACTGGCACCACCTAAAAAGATATCCAACACAGGCCCTTTTTATGCGTCACACGTCCAATAAATGCTTCTGAGAGTCCCTCTTTTTCTTAAATTTCAAGCAGGGAAACAGGTTCTAGTACATATCTATGAACCACCTCATTGTGTGTATTTAACTAAAAACATATCCCGATACTAAATATAAGAGAAAAATGTGTAAATATAGGAAGTGACTCACGTAAGCAACCACCAACGTGCGATTGGCAGAATCTCGCCAACTTGGTCACTCTCTCATCATTTGCAACTTTCCTATATAGGGAACAGAACTAACACCCAAGCAGGTGCAAAAAGAATGTACTGTGTGTATGCAACCTAAAAAACCTCTACCATGTGTGGAACACATCTGAGCCACTCCCTCCCGATCCCCGTGAAGGGAGGAGATACTTCTTCCTCACTAACAGGAAAAAAGATTAAAAATAGTTGCAGTACCACACTGCATATGTCTCTCATGATTAAAAAACTCATACCATGTTAAGACCATTTTAAGCAGAACGGATGACATGTTTCATTGCCATTTCACTTTCTGGCAATTCCTTAAGGGCCCAGGGACCTCAGTCTAGTAATTAGTGCACTGGATCTGTAGATTAAAAGAAATAAGCGGGAGAAACGCACAGCTTAGAGAAAACAAATACTTTAAAACATATACCCAGGGTTATCGAGCTGGCGGCAATGATATAGTGCGTAGGGTGCACCTGCACCTGTTGCAATGTTCACTGTCTGCAAAGCAGACAGTGAACATTGTGACGGGTCTGGCCATGAGGGTGCCCTGCATTGCCCATGCCAAGTGCATGGGCAGTACAGGGGCCCCCCTGGTGCCACCTGCACCCCATCTCCACCACCCTTTTCATGGCGGTGCTACTGCCATGAAACCGCTGGCAGAGAAGGGGGCTGCAATCCCCAGGACAGCCCTGCTTGCAGTGATCCATGGCAAATTAGGACTGCTAGCACTGCCAGGCCATTGTGTAGTCAAAATCTGGCAGTGCTGGTGGTCCAACAGCAGCGTTACTGCTGCAGTCGTAATATGGCGCTCCGACTGCCGCATTGGCGGCAATCTGACTGCCACTGTGACCCTGGCGGTCATTAGACTGCCAGGGTCCTAATGAGGCCCATAGTGTTGGGTGTCCATTTAGGCTGTATCAGTGGCCTGAACTTGGCCCCAGGCTTACTGGTAAATCTGGGAGGCAGAGTTCAAAAGGATTACTGTTGTAGCCCCTGAGGTTTTGCTCAGAAATTGGGAATTACCAGGAAAAATATTAATCGATGGTCTGATTCTCTAGATATTCCCTCATTTTTCCATGAAGATTTATTAAAACATTTCATTAGCTAAACATGTTTTAACAGTTCCTACTGATCTCATGATTAGTGTCCCCTCGTTATTAAGAAAGTACTCATAACAAGCGTCTTAGGGCCTGATTACGATATTGGTGGATGGAGTTACAATGTCACAAATGTGGCGGATATCCCTCCTGCAGTATTGCGATTCTATTATGTCCTATGGAAATCACAATACAGCGGATGGAATATCCATCACATTTGTGAGGGAGTATTCCATCCACCAAGGTAGTAATCAGGCCCTTAGTGTTCACATAAAAATAGTTTTCATATGTTATCATATGTCAAAGGGCTTCTCTTTTGCCTTTGTATGCATTGCACCTGATCTGTAATGGCACTCTGCACTTTTGTTTTTAACCTGCGACCTTGAAACAACTACTTATTTCTTTTTGTTCATCTCAAATATTTTAGATCTCATGCTGTGCCTAGACCGCATGAGCCACTTGCTCAAATTTGATAGCTTTCTGGTCATTTGTGAACCCCTCAGAAACATTCATTTACCACTTATGTCTTAGTCTTGAATTGCTGAAAGAGAATTGATTGTCTTTGCTTTCAGTTCAAAGTCATGTCTTCAGACAGGTCCAATAGGGATCCAGCTGAGATCGCTCGTTGACTCTAGTAATCTCAGAAGGTGACTGTCCGAATTATCTGATCATCAGGAATTCTTTTTTTGGAGCTCTTGTTTTAAGCAGAAGAAAGGGTATTAAAAATGAAATGGTAAAACAGGTTTAAATAACACAATATTGATGCACACAAAATCAGTATACAAAACTATGAGAAATTAAATAACGTTAACAAGAATATCTCCTTCCTATAATTAGCTAATAAAACCCAGGGGGTTGGAAGTGCTGGTGATCCATGCTGCAAGATGGCTGGCATTTAGTGAGGCTCAACCAGATCAACACATATATGCCTCAGGGTAATATAAAGGCAGTGGGCTTGCACAACGTTCTAGAGGGTCAGGCTAACGTCAATGGCCACTTGTGGCCCTGAGGAGCCTCACTGGTGATTGGGACCTGCTGTGGTGCGGTGTGCTTCCTTTGGCCTGCCTTGCTCCCAGGTGGAAGTGTGCAGAGGGCACTGTCTGCACCAGCCAGTCTCTGGTGGGGAAGTCATAATATGGTGGAAAGGAGGATGCAGGCTTGGCGGCCGCCTCTCCACCATTGTATTGGCAATCCGACGGTCGGACCACCAAAGTTATATCAGGCCCTTAGATGAGAGGCCATACTACTTTTACTGGCTAAGAGGAGCGCTGCCATGTGCTGGAGATGCCATGGCTGACTGAAACTTAAAAATCAGCTGGCAAACTCTGCCTTCTGCCATCAATGACTATAGAATTATTGGAAACGAATGCCTGAGAAGAATTGACCTAAAGAGATATGTGCCCTCTTTGTGCTTTAGACTTCTCAACATGTGACATGAGTTCCTGAATGGTATCCGTCATAACTCACAATGAGACTGGGGATGTGAAACTAGTGAGAACCAAGGACACAATAAGCTCTTATAAACTGACATTTGGGCCTCTGATGAGTCATGTGATACCTACATTGCTGCTGGGAGGTGACTAACACAAATCTTAGATATGGGCACTGATGACCTCTACTGCACACACCTACACTTGGAATAGCATTGCTCCTTGCTGTAGGATATTCACGTATTGCCTATAAAACTCAATAACAACATTAAAAAAAATAACAAAACCACATATATCAGGATCAAAAATATATTTTAATTAAAATGATAAAATAGCAAATATTTAACAATCTCGACTACTTCTATCTGTGTGCATGAACTTGCTAAAAGAAGATAGTACAACATCAAAAAAGCGTTAATCTACTATAAAACAACACCGGTCACAAATCAGAACAAAGATATAAATAAATAAGTAAATGTAAATTATTATAAAACAGAAACACACCCATAAACAGATAAAAACACTAATGACCTCAACCGCCACAAAATACCAACAAATATACATTTAAAATGCAACTGGTGTTCTTTTTTTAACCAAAAGAAAGCACCTGCTCCACATGACAACACCCCCAACAGAAAAGCAGCAAAGGAAAGTATAAAACAACATACATGTAAGTATAAATAAGAAAACGTTTTGCATAATTTTATATCTAATATGACAAACATATAAACATTCTACAATTGTAATTCTTTATATAACTACACTATTTTCAGAAAATGACAGGAAGAGCAAGATATATCACATCACAGAAAGGAAAGCAATCAATAAATAACATGGGCTACACCTACTAACACTATAGTACATTGTTGGAAATTGTGAATTGGAAACATGCTGATTTTGCTCTAATGTATGCTATGGGAGGGCCACTACAAAGGATGATGTTATAATTAATGGAAGGGAACCCAACCACCCCCCAAATGTGACAGAAAATAGAAGTAAGGGAGGTGTTGCTGGTTATAAGAGAGGCAAGCACCAGGAGCCCACAACAAAACGCCTAAAAGATAAACACACCACTGGCTAACTACCCTCTATACCCAGCCTAAAACATTTAATTGCACAAACTAAAAAAGCAACAAGTGATACATCTCCTTCCCCTAAAAGATACCAAGATATTGAAATACCTGAACACATAAAAATTACATATAAGGAGGAGCCCTTCCTATCATACGACAACCTAAACAATGATAAGCAAATCCTATTTTCTACAGCAGATAACTCACTAAAACAAAGCCTTTATCAAACCTGGATGATGGATGGGACCTTAAAAATGTGCCCCAAACCATTCACTTAGATATACACATAAATGGTGTGTATCACAACTCAAGTGTCCCTTCTATGTGTGCTCTACTACAAAATAAACAAAATAGCACTTACTGTAAACTCTTAAACCACATTAAACATAAAACAAATAACCACTACCCACAAAAAATAATCTTAGACTTTAAACAAGTCATGATTCAAACCATTTTAAAAGTGTATCAACACACAGCCATACAAGGCTGTTACTACCATTGCAATCATAGCATATGGAAGCATCTCCAACAATCTGCACTGTGTGTAACATGCTACAAGCAGTCAATTTGACTTTTAAATAAGAAAAATGTTAGAACTAGCCTATGTCCCTGCCACAGAAGTAGCTAACCAGTACAATTTACTAACAGAAAGCCCTTCATACCAACAAAACCAACACAAACTAAGCCCCTAATGGATTTTTTTGAAGGCACTTGTGTTGGCAGACTACATTGCTCCAGACACAGACACCAACCATAATTCTAAATGCCATGGTGGAATGTCTATGACAGTACATTGGCACAGGAAGCTAAAACAAACAACTCAGCTGAAAGATGGCACAGTGCCTTCCAAACCACACTAGGTAGAACCCAACCTACACTACAAATTTATAGAAGCCCTACAAAAAGAGCGAAGCTGCCTACAACGACATAACACACAGTGCACTTAAAATTAGTAAACAAACAAAAAGAATGCATGACATGCAACAATTTAAAGGACAACTCTTCATAAACAACAAAGGAGTAGATTACTTAGAAATAATAGGCAGAAACATATAAAATAAATACTAACCTTCAAAGTTCCCAAAAAGTATAGTATAATCTTAACCAACTTTATAAATCTTTTTATACATGAGTAATAACATAATTTTTGATTGCATCAGTCACAACATTAACTAAAACTCCAATTTTAAATGACTGCTGAAATAAAAACATATGTATAATATTTATATAAAAAAATCAAACCCTCACCAAACAGAAACCTCAAACAAGAAACTCAATCTACAGTAAAAAATAATTACAACACATAAAATATATCATACCAAATAATGACCACATAACAGTTACATTAACCGGTTCTGTGCCGAGGACGTAATGGTTACGTCCTGCGGCACAGTGCTGCTGTGCCCAGGACGTAACCATTACGTCCTGGGCACCCAGCCCAGAGGGAGCGCTAGCGCTCCCTCTGTGGGGTTCCCCCCCACCCTTCCAAGTCAGGGATGGGAGGGGAAGCTCTTCCCCTTCCACCCCCGACCCCACCCACCCCCCGTGTGACGTCAGCGTGCGAGCGCACACTGACAATCACAATGCCTCCTCCTTAGCAATGATCGGAAGAGAAAAGCGGGGAGGAGGCAGAGTGGCTTCAAAGGGAAGGAAATGTATTTCATTCCCTTTGAAGGCAGCCGGATTGTAAAGCAATCCGGCTGTCAAAACGCCCACTAGACACCAGGGATGTCTTTTTTTATTTATGTAGCTGACAAAAGGGAGTGACCCCTTGGGCAAGGGTCGCTCCCAGGGGGGGCATTTTTTTAAGGCCTTTTCTGTCCCCCCTGGGGCAGATCGGCCTATTATTAGGCCGATCTGCCCCCAGGAGGGGCACAAACCTCTAGGCACCAGGGATACATTTTTTTTTTTTTTTTAGTTTTTGTGTTTTGAGGTGGGGAGCGACCCCTTAGGCAAGGGTCTCTCTCCTAGGGGGCAAATTATATTTAGGCCATTTCTGCCCCCCTTGGGGCACCAGGGATTTTTTGTTGTTGTTGTTGTTTTACAGATGGGGAGCGTCCCCTTAGGCAAGGGTCGCTCCCCTGGAGGGGCAAATTGTATTTAGGCCATTTCTGCCCGCTCTGGGGGCAGATCGGCTGATTTTAGGTCAATCTGCCCCCAAGGGGGGCAGAAACCACTAGGCACCAGGGATCTTTTTTTTGCGCTGTCACGCAAGGGGAGGGACCTTGTAGGCAAGGGTCCCTTCCCGGGAGGAGGGTGGGGGGGGGGAATTTATTTTAGGCCATTTATACCCCCCCTGGGGGCAGATCAGCCTATTGTTATTAGGCCGATCTGCCCCCAAGGGGGGCAGAAACCTCTAGGCGCCAGGGCAAATTATATTTAGGCCATTTCTGCCCCCCTTGGGGCACCGGGGATTTTTTGTTGTTGTTGTTGTTTTACAGATGGGGAGCGACCCCTTAGGCAAGGGTTGCTCCCCTGGGGGTCAAATTGTATTTAGACCATTTCTGCCCCCCTTGGGGGAGAAACCACTAGGCACCGGGGATTTTTTTTTGGGGCGCCAATGTCACACAGTGGGAGCGACCCCGTAGGCAAGGGTCGCTCCCGGTCTGGGTTGGGGGGTGGGGACAAATTTATTTTAGGCCATTTCTGCCCCCCCCTGGGGCCGGCTGAGCTAGAGGCCAAAATCCACAGGTAGGCACTGATTTCTATGAAAAAATGTGATGTGTCCACGTTGTGTTTTGGGCCATTTCCTGTCGCGGGCGCTAGGCCTACCCACACAAGTGAGGTATCATTTTTATCGGGAGACTTGGGGGAACGCTGGGTGGAAGGAAATTTGTGGCTCCTCTCAGATTCCAGAACTTTCTTTCACCGAAATGGGAGGAAAATGTGTTTTTTAGCCAAATTTTGAGGTTTGCAAAGGATTTTGGGTAACAGAACCTGGTCAGAGCCCCACAAGTCACCCCATCTTGGATTCCCCTGGGTTTCTAGTTTGCAAAAATGCGCTGGTCTGCTAGGTTTCCCCAGGTGCCGGCTGAGCTAGAGGCCAAAATCTACAGGTAGGCCCTTTGCAAAAAACAACTCTGTTTTCTTTCAAAAAATGTGATGTGTCCACGTTGCGTTTTGGGGCATTTCCTGTTGCGGGCGCTAGGCCTACCCACACAAGTGAGGTATTATTTTTATCGGGAGACTTGGGGGAACGCTGGGTGGAAGGAAATTTGTGGCTCCTCTCAGATTCCAGAACTTTCTGTCACCGAAATGTGAGGAAAACTGGTTTTTTAGCCACATTTTGAGGTTTGCAAAGGATTCTGGGTAACAGAACCTGGTCAGAGCCCCACAAGTCACCCCATCTTGGATTCCCCTAGGTCTCTAGTTTTCAAAAATGCACAGGTTTGGTAGGTTTCCCTAGGTGCCGGCTGAGCTAGAGGCCAAAATCTACAGGTAGGCCCTTTGCAAAAAACAACTCTGTTTTCTTTAAAAAAATGTGATGTGTCCATGTTGCGTTTTGGGGCATTTCCTGTCACGGGCGCTAGGCCTACCCACACAAGTGAGGTATCATTTTTATCGGGAGACTTGGGGGAACGCTGAGTGGAAGGAAATTTGTGGCTCCTCTCTGACTCCAGAACTTTCTGTCACCAAAATGTGAGGAAAATGTGTTTTTTTTAGCCAAATTTTGAGGTTTGCAAAGGATTCTGGGTAACAGAACCTGGTTAGAGCCCCACAAGTCACCCCATCCTGAATTCCCCTAGGTCTCTAGTTTTCAAAAATGCACAGGTTTGGTAGGTTTCCCTAGGTGCCGGCTGAGCTAGAGGCCAAAATCTACAGGTAGGCACTTTTCAAAAAACACCTCTGTTTTCTTTAAAAAAATGTGATGTGTCCACGTTGTGTTTTGGGGCATTTCCTGTCACGGGCGCTAGGCCTACCCACACAAGTGAGGTATCATTTTTATCGGGAGACTTGTGGGAACGCTAGCTGGAAGGAAATTTGTGGATCCTCTTAGATTCCAGAACTTTCTGTCACCGAAATGTGAGGAAAATGTGTTTTTTTAGCCAAATTCTGAGGTTTGCGAAGGATTATGGGTAACAGCACCTGGTCAGAGCACCACAAGTCACCCCATCTTGGATTCCCCTAGGTCTCTAGTTTTCAAAAATGCACAGGTTTGGTAGGTTTCCCTAGGTGCCGGCTAAGCTAGAGGCAGAAATCTACAGGTAGGCACCTTGCAAAAAACACCTCTGTTTTCTTTTAAAAAATGTGATGTGTCCACGTTGTGTTTTGGGGCGTTTCCTGTCACGGGCGCTAGGCCTACCCACATAAGTGAGGTATCATTTTTATCGGGAGACTTGGGGGAACGCTGGGTCGAAGGAAATTTGTGGCTCCTCTCTGATTCCAGAACTTTCTGTCACCAAAACGTGAGGAAAATGTGTTTTTTTAGCCAAATTTTGAGGTTTGCAAAGGAGTCTGGGTAACAGAACCTGGTCAGAGCCCCACAAGTCATCCTATCTTGGATTCCCCTAGGTCTCTAGTTTTCAAAAATGCACAGGTTTGGTAGGTTTCCCTAGGTGCCGGCTGAGCTAGAGGTCAAAATCTAAATGTAGGCACTTTGCAAAAAACACCTCTGTTTTCTTTAAAAAAATGTGTTGTGTCCACGTTGCGTTTTGGGGCATTTCCTGTCGCAGGCCCTAGGCCTACCCACACAAGTGAGGTATCATTTTTATCAGGAGACTTGGGGGAACGCTGGGTGGAAGGAAATTTGTGGCTCCTCTCTGATTCCAGAACTATCTGTCACCGAAATGTGAGGAAAATGTGTTTTTTTAGCCAAAGTTTGAGGTTTGCAAAGGATTCTGGGTAACAGAACCTGGTCAGAGCCCCACAAGTCACTCCATCTTGGATTCCCCTAGGTCTCTAGTATTTAAAAATGCACAGGTTTGGTAGGTTTCCCTAGGTGCCGGCTGAGCTAGAGGCCAAAATCTACAGGTAGGCACTTTGCAAAAAACACCTCTGTTTTCTTTCAAAAAATGTGATGTGTCCACGTTGCGTTTTGGGGCGTTTCCTGTCGCGGGCGCTAGGCCTACCCACACAAGTGATGTATCATTTTTATCGGAAGACTTGGGGGAACATAGATTAGCAAAACAAGTGTTATTGCCCCTTGTCTTTCTCTACATTTTTTCCTTCCAAATATAGGAGAGTGTATAAAAAAGACATCTATTTGAGAAATGCCCTTAATTCACATGCTAGTATGGTCACCCCGGAATTCAGAGATGTGCAAATAACCACTGCTCCTCAACACCTTATCTTGTGCCCTTTTTGGAAATACAAAGGTTTTCTTGATAGCTATTTTTTACTCTTTATATTTCAGCAAATTAATTGCTGTATACCCGGTATAGAATGAAAATGCACTGCAGGGTGCAGCTCATTTATTGGCTCTGGGTACCTAGGGTTCTTGATGAACCTACAAGCCCTATATATCCCCGCAACCAGAGGAGTCCAGCAGACGTAAAGGTATATTGCTTTTGAAAACCTGACATTGCAGGAAAAAGTTACAGAGTAAAACGTAGAGAAAAATGTATGTTTTTTTCACCTCAATTTCAATATTTTTCTTTTTCAGTTGTTATTTTCTGTAGGAAACCCTTGTAGGATCTACACAAATTACCCCTTGCTGAATTCAGAATTTTGTCTACCTTTCAGAAATGTTGCGGTTTCTGGGATCCAGCATTGGTTTCATGCCCATTTCTGTCACTGACTGGAAGGAGGCTGAAAGCACAAAAAATCGTAAAAATGGGGTATGTCCCAGTAAAATGCCAAAATTGTGTTGAAAAATTGGGTTTTCTGATTCAAGTCTGCCTGTTCCTGAAAGCTGGGAAGCTGGTGATTTTAGCACCGCAAACCCTTTGTTGATGCCATTTTGCAGGGAAAAAACCACAAGCCTTCTTCTGCAGCCCCTTTTTCCCATTTTAAAAAAACAAACACATTTTTCACTGTATTTCGGCTAATTTCTTGGCCTCTTTCTGGGGAACCACAACGTCTGGGTACCTCTAGAATCCCTAGGATATTGGAAAAAAAGGACGCAAATTTGGCGTGGGTAGCTTATGTGAACAAAAAGTTATGAGGGCCTAAGTGCGAACTGCCCCAAATAGCCTAAAAAAGGCTCGGCACAGGAGGGGGAAAAGGCCTAGCAGCGAAGGGGTTAATAAAAAATATATTTCTCACCCCAAAACAAATAAATTAAACATGACTTACTGTTCTGTAGCTGCAGATCATCTTCTGAATCCATGTGGTTGAAAAGTATGAGCCACCAAAAACTAAAAAAATAACTTTCAGAAAGCTATAAATAATGCAACAATGAAACCAATCTAATAGAGATCATGTTACGGTTTGTGGCGGTCTACTTGCGTGGCGCTGCTGCTGGCAGCAGCGCCACCTTACTGCCATCCGCCACCATGACTGCAGCTGGAATTCCGCCAGTAGGATGGCAGAAATCTGGCTACGGTCATATTATGGAAGACCGCTGGTAGCTGCGGCGACGGTATTTTGGCAGCTGTCGCCACGGCGGTAGGCAGTTTTTACCGCAACTGTCATAATGAGGGCCTATGTTGCATCCAGACACTTTATGATATTGCACATTGTTAAAGTGACCAGGACAAAATGGGGAGTATAAAGGGAGACACTCACATGTAGGCAGGCTTACAAGTCCGGTGCCCCCATGGATCCCATCATACACATCCTGCCGCTGCTGATGATAATTGATGGAGTACAAAATCCACGCTGCCGTGGGCGCAACCGACCGTAAGTACACACAACAACCTGTATCATTACGCTCAACAATAGATCGTTGTGCCGTCAGCTGCATCATTTGGGGGTCACACTATAGGCATCAAGTATACTCCTCATTGTATCCCACATCAGAATCAGGCAAAACAAGGCCACATTCACTGTCACAATAGGCCCTTTTCGGCAGGTCTCTCACACTGCACAGCAACTCACATGTCTGCTCATCTCAGGCACAGGGACAGTGAAGTGTACCCAACATTATCTCACACAACACCAATAACACACCAACATCACATCTACAAATACAACTCAGACACTCACATATCTCACATGCTAACACAATACATGCTCACATTGGACAGTCTTGGAGGACACTGCCCATAAAGTCAGATACTGCAAGCAACAGCAAATAATTCAGCAAGCAGGCTGAAGCACACACAGCTGTAGGTAGACCACACAAGTCACTCAGGAAAAACATAAAGGTAAAAAAATGACTTGCAAGACAAAGGAATACCCCCAAAACAAATAAACTGTTTGGGTTTATGAAATTCAAACTTTTTAGAGCCCAAGACCATTGGCTAGTCCATTTTGTCCGCACAGGCACATAATTGTACTGTCATTTGACTCCTAACTGCCAGGGAACCTCCACAGGAAGGGGCATCTAGTGGGCAGGCAGGCATCTCAACGATCATCTTGGGGGAGGGTTGGATTCAGGACTGGTGACTTTGGGTTTGGGAGGGTGGACTGCTTTTTGGGAGGGATGGGCTTTTTCTTGGGGAGGGGTATGGGTGCTTGCAGAGGGGGCAGGTGTGACAGGGGAGGACTTGAAGGTGGAAGGGATCAGTTGGGAGGTGGGTTGGGCCTCTTGGGTTTGGGATGAGGGTGGAGGGACCAGGGGGAAGGTCAAGGTCAAACACAAAAACATTTTTAGGAACACGTGAACAGTCAGCAGAAGGGGTGGGGATTTGGAGGAAGAGAGAGTGGTTGTCTACTGTGTTGGTGTTGATGTTGTAGCAGCAATGTGAATGTGGGAGGTGTGCTTGTGTTTGGGTGTTTGTTGCCTGGAGGAGTGTGCATTAGTGTGTCTTGGGGCTCAGAGGTGGAGGTGCTGGGGGATGGAGTGGTGGATGTGTGTGTGTCTGTTGTGGTGGTGTCTGCGGGTATACTGGATGTGGTGGATATCTGTGTGTCTGCTTGGGTGGGTTTTGCGGGTATGGTGGTTGTGGTAGATGTCTGTGTGTCTGTTGGGGTGGTGTCTGCGGGTATGCTGGATGTGGTGGATGTGTCACTGACTGTTGTGGTGGTGCCTGTGAGTATGCTTGATGCCGTGTGTGGGCCGGTGGGGGTGATGGGGGTATTTGGGGAAGTGGTGACTAATGTTGTGTGTGGGTATATGTTGTTTGCTTGGGTGCCAGTGTGTTTTGTGGTGCTTGTGTCTGTGTGTGCTGTTCTCGTGTGTTGAGGTGGGTGCATGAGGATCGGTCTGTGTGCTTGGGGTAGGCAGGAGAATGGGGAACGTGGATTGGGAAGATGGAGGTGGAGGGGGGATGGAAGGTGGGGGGTGACTGGCTGCCATCAGTGTGGAGGCCAGAGTCTGAAAGGATATCTGTAGGCCAGACATTGCACCATAAATGTCTTCCAGGAATGCATTAGTCTGCTGCAGTTGGGTTGCCAATCCCTGGATAGCATTCACAATGGCTGTTTGACTCACAGAGATACTCTACAGGAGGTCAATAGCCTCCTCAATGAGGGCAGTGGGGGTAACAGGGGTGGGGCATAGCAGAGGTGTCTGTGGCAAAGAAGGTGCCCACCCTCTTGGGTGAGCAGTCAGGGCCAATTGGGTGGGGAGCAACAGGGAGGGTGGTGATAGAACAGGGGTGGCGGACAAAGATGGTACAGGGGTATACCCAGTTGGGTCCACCATCACTAGGGAGTGTCCACTGGAGGAATATTCCGATGATAAAGATGATGTTCCGGCCTTCCCCATGGCACTCTACTCACCCTACGGTCCCTCTGTGTCTGTGGTGTTTTGACCTAAGGTCCTGAGGCCAGATGCACCCCAGTCTACGGTGCCCTGTCTCCTTCGCTTTCCTGGGCTGATGTTGAAAATTCTAAGAGAAATAGGGTCATCACATGCCCATTATCACACTTGAACAACAGCTCTGACTAGCAAACATTACCATGATTTCAAGTAGGCCCAAGCAACAAACTACTAAAGTGGCATATACATGTGTCATCTCATATGCATAGATGCCCTCTGAACTGTCAATAGTTGCCCACAGGAAAATCAGGCTCTCAGACAACTACAATTGCATTGCTGAAGTTGTGCAATCACAGTAACCATTGAACTAGTAGGACACCTTATCACCCTCAAAGCCTTGCCCCAAGGAGCAGACCTCAGAAACAATAGTAGACCAGTGCCAACTCCATTCCCACAGATCCCACAGAAGGTCATGCACACATCTATATGTCACATACATAATGACCCAACAATAAGAAATGATGCTCTAAAATGCTGCCATGTTGCTGAAAAACGTACAATAACCTGGTGAAGGTGACATGGAAATACTCATGTCACACTAAAAGCAGTTCCACAATGCGCACTTCACCAAGTGTGAACTTCCCAATGGAGTCATGGAGGTAGTACTAATGTTGCTCAGATACTCCACTCATCTGGCATAGAAATGGACATCATAGACTTCATGTGCAACAAGCCCCAGGGAAATCACCACTAATTTCTGAAATCCCCTTACAATGACATACTGAGAGTGCATCAGTGGACGCAATTAGTTCTTGGATGTTGGAGAGGCCCAGAGATTTACAAGTACTTGTAGAAGGCCCTCATCATGTTGGCCAATTGGAAGCTATATTATTGTCTCCATTATGGTCATGCAGACCCAGATGTCTGTTGATGAACCCAAACATGTGATTTCAACATAATTGAAAGTCACTCCATGATGCATGCCAACAGTCAGGTTACAAACCTTATGCATTTCACATGTGCAGCGCACTTTCCTACGTGATGCCACATCAATGGCATCGAAATGCACATTGTTGCTCAAAACTCCAGGCCTAGCTGTCATGCCCCTCATTGCTACTGCAGTTGTACATGACAAATGACACGGTATCATGCATAAGGGTATGTGTCAGCCAATAAAAAATGGTGACACACTCTTGTCTGTGGCACAACATGAAATGTACCCCCATTGCAAATGTTGCTTTCCTCTCACAGGTTGCCATGCATATATATCTGAGGGAACACAGACATCATCCCATCAGCACAGGTAGGCTATGCAGGAAATAGCAGCTTACAAATGTTTTGCTAATAAGAAAGGGACACATGCTGACATGTAGGCACAAGGAATGCTGGCAACAGTGATGGCACATAAATCATGTCAACGGACATTCCCCACTTACCAAGTTCTATTCTGTATCTGATCCAAAGAACAATGTATGCTCTGTCACATGTATGATAGCCAGCTTCATATTACAGATGGTAGTGAAGCACCAGCACCTGTCATACGCTGAAGGCAAGTAGCCTCTGGGTGGCAGATGTCAAAATACTAATTTAACCAGACACATGGCTGAGGACAGTGATCCATCACTCCCTTACATTTGGCCGGTAACATTGAGGAGTAGTGATCTGTTGCAAAGAATTTACACCAAAAATTAGTACTTGATTGTTCACTGTACACAGCCATATGTTGTCCCTGGACAGAAAGTTGTTTGTGGAGTGTACACAGTTGTGTCCTACATCCTTGGGTCAATAGGCAAGGCACATCAGTAACATATAACATGTCTACACAAACAATCATTCATCTATTGTGTTACACGTGGCTCATCTCTAATCGTCAGGGGGAGCTGACAGAACCTAACACATTTACTTGACAATTTGACAGGCAGGAATATGCCCTTTACTCACCCCCTTGCTGCTGCTGTGCTGCTGTGCTGCTGTGCTGTCCTCAAATGCCCATCCAGGTCTGAGTAGGCCACCGCCGGAATGCAGGCCATTAGGGGGTCATGGTCCGACAGGCACCCCACCTATGCTGAGAGGACAGTCCCAGCTGGACCTTTGTGATCTTCTGGGCCAGCGTCTCAGGTCTTTCCACCCATTCCTGCAGTGGGCACTCCGCCAGTTGTGGACCCCCATGGTCTGCACCTTCTTGGCAATGGCTCTTCATAGTCCCTTTTTCTGATGGGCGTTGACCTGCATAGATGCAAAAGACAAATCAAGAGATCATAATCACAAGTTTCATCACAAATGATTCAGTCACATACATGTCAGTAACACCAAGCTAGGACTATTTGTCCATTCTCACCAAATGTGAAACACACAATAGGCACAGGGACATGACTACAGACATGTGTATTTGCATCTGCAGACTAACCCACTACCCTGCTCCTGGCCTACAATGACTAAGCAAGCTTACTGGCATCAGGCAGCCCATGATCTAGCAACCTGAACTGTGATTTGAGCCGCAATTAACTACTACACATTTATGTGGCTTCTGAAGGGTAAACTCCTTAGGCATGAATGGATCAACAAATTCACACTCTGTGAGAATGACTCATTGCATACAGTCCTTAAAGGCACCTGCCAGAGGACAAACTTCAACATTACACATCAGTAACATTCAAGGAGCTGGCATGGTGGGTACAGAAAGTGTCTTCCTTTTCCAATTGTAGACATGTGGCCTAACAAAGGCAGACTCATGCCACTTCAGGGGGTGGGGTTCTGTGTTATGGACCTGTACCACAGAACACTCCTTTGGACGCACGTGTCTATCCTACAGAGATGGCATTCAACAAACCAAGGGATGCATTCTACTGTTTCTGCTATGTGACAAGCTACTGAGTCACATATCATGGCCCCCAGGAATCACTACACTGTCTGCACTGTGGGACTGTCATTCATGCAGTATGCCTGTACAGAACAAATATGACCTGTGTGAAGGTGACAACAGAGCTGTGGGAGTAAGGGGTGTGTCATGAGTCAAAGACACACATTTGCAATGATTCTAAATACACACATGGACTAGATTAATGATTTACCTCTGAACCCATTCCTAATCTAGTCAAAGGAATGAAGCATTCAGTACAGGTTTTGCCACCAGAGCCTCATATTGGCCACATGACAGGATATGCTGGGGTGCAGGGAGTGGGGACAGTGTCACAGTTGCATAGCCACAGTGACTTTCCCACAGCCTAGACTAGGTCCCATACTGAGAAGTACATTTGACAGGCTCTGATCTCTGCAGGCTGAGCTTACAAAACCTACATGATACTCCATTCCATGCATGACTGTACATCATGTAGCCAACAGTAATTTGGCATGCGGTGTGTGTGGCAACAGTGACTGTTGATATGCCTTAAACACAACAGTTTAGAAAGGGCACATGTGGTTTGAAAGATCTGTGGCACTATACACGCTGCTCACAAGATTCTCAACTAACTCATACAATATGCATGCGCAGCTCATGCTGTCATGCACATACATGTTGTCTGACATTTACAACAATCGTGAGGAAAGAGATCTCAGTGGAAGGCAGTGATGCCTCCTTACCTAGTTATGTGCAACCGACACAAGGAAGATCTAGGACCCTAAAAACCTCACATACAAGTGTGACTGAACTTAACATATGGCACTGGTAACCAATACCTGCACACAGATGGCAACGGCAGGCACATGAGAAGTCTAACTGGCATACATGGGCACATTCTAGCCTTTGAGGAGGGAAAGGATGGTGAAGTACAGCAAATATTGTGCATCTAAGGTGCTTACCTGCTCCTCTGGTGAGCCATAGAGCTGCTCATACAGGGGTAGGACCTCAGTCACCAGCCCCCTCAGCTCCTCTGGTGAGAAGGCAGGGGCCCTATCACCTACTGGAAGTGACATGATTGCGCTCAGAGGTGGCACACTGCAGCTCAGGTCATGAAGGTGTTGCTGGTAGCAGTGTCATGAGTGACTGCAGAATATGGTGATCATGTCCACCACTCACACAGTCGTCACCACCGGTGGACACAGCCATTGGGCCACGACTGCCACAGGCAACAATGTTAGCCTATGGCTGATTCTGCTGTGGTAACAACCGCCATGACAACTTCCACCAGCAGTCGTAGGCGGTTCCAAATGTTCAGTGGTGTAGGTCAGGCAGCCGCCATTTTGGTGGCCTAAAATGCTGTATTGGGCTCTAGAAACGGCGTCCCACCTGCAAAAAAGGATTTTTGACCACACAAACATGCTTATCCTGTCTTGTCATGTAGGTCCTACTACTCAAACACCATTGTAGTTTTTTGCATGGCACAGATGGGATTTAAAAGTGGGACACTGTCCACCGCTGTCGACGGTCATTTTGGAGGTTGGTATATCCAGTCACATTTTGAGTAGCAATTGTGTGGCACATCTTTGAGTTTGGTCCATATACACGTGTGGAAAACCATGAGAGTCACATGTGACCTTTGTGTTATTTGCAGCTGTGATGTGTATTGGTTGCCATGTCTATCCCTTCAGAAATGCCTTGTCACATGATATCATTGACATGCATCATGTATGTTGCAGTGGACAGACTCACTAATGTTACAAATCATGTCTTGTCATACATAAGTACCTAGGGAGAGGAAGGATGTGACAACCTCCTGCCTACTGTCCACTGTCAGACCCTCAGGATATGAAGCAACACCACATAATGCCATATTACAACCTGGATAAGCACACAATAGTGGACTTATGTCATCAGTTGTAGCCATATCTGATGCCAGCTATTAGTTATCCAACCAGCATACCACCCATTGTACAAGTCATGTCAGTATTGCACTTCTTAGCAACAGGGTCCTTCCAACATACAGAGGCCCTATCTGATGGTATGTCCCAACCTATGTTTAGTTTGGTGTTGAACGATGTCCTCTCAGCAGTGTTGAAACACCTTGACAGCTATATCCTATTTCTCTGACATGAAGATTTAGACCATGTGAAGGCTGACTTTTATGGTTTTTAATGCATACCACATGTGGTGGGGACCGTTGATGACACACATGTTGGCTTAGACCCACCACAGGCCAATGAACAAGTCTATTGCAACAGAAAGAACTTCCATTCTGTGCAAGTTGTATGTTTTCACATGTCTGCCCATTATCCAGGTTCAGTCCATGATTCGTTAATAATGCAGAACAGCACCATACACCAGCTGATGTCACAACTGTACCCAAAGAGGGCCTGGCTGGATGGTAAGTCACATATGTCCTGTTTGTGTGAGCAATGTCAGGTGCTACACTCCTGGAGTTGGTGACTCATTGTTGCACATTTGTCCATTTCCTTAGCAGGAGATTTTGCATATCCAAACTGCCCTTGGTTGTTGATGCCACTAAGGAATCCAACTACGCCAGGGCAAGTCCACTTCAATGAGGTCCAAGGAAAAACATGGCAGGTAGTGAATGGGCTTTTGGGCTCCTGATAGCCAGATTTAGGCATCTGGACAGGACCGGCGGAGACCTCCTTGACTCACCCGGCAAAGTGTGTCAGATAAATGAGGCATGTTGCATGCTTCCAACATTGCCCCGTGGAGGAATATCCCGTATATCCCAGAGGAGGGGAGCCTGCAGTTCCACCGGGTGAGATTCCTGAAATGCCAAGGGAGAATGAAAGTGGTAAAGAGGAAGGAGCTGAATTGGGGGAAGGTCTCATCAACAGCTACTTCTCTATGTCATGATATGTCATGACTGTGACTGTACAGTAAACTGCAGTTGTGATAATGTGTGGAGTTGAGGGTTTTAGCAACAACTAGGGAGCTGATACTCTGCAATATTCAGCCAAACGCTGCTTGAAGAGTTGTCCTTTGAAATATCTCTACCTTTATGATGTTGCTTTTTTGTATCAGTTTCCTTGCATTGTAATTGCATTTCCAATTGCTTTCTATGTGATATGTGTAATAGGTATGGTTTCTAGCCTATACTCCTTGTTTTGTCTTTGTACAGGTACCTTCACTATGACATCCTCATGTTGTGACATTGGCAGGTAACTGATGCTGTTCCGACATACAAAGTGGACATGGAGTGTAGGTCACAGATATGGAGGTGTATCACAGCTGTGCAAAAGCAGCTCGCACAGTGTTTGGGTGGAAGGTCAGAAGTGCACATTGGACTTATTTTGTATGCTGTGTTGGGCTGATTACATCGTGTATGTCATCATGCGGGCATGAAACATGTAGTCATAAATTGCGAGCAAGTCATTCACCCTTCACATTGGCTAACCACTATGACTTGTATGTAGCTGTCCATGTGTTTCATCATTGCAGGCCACAACACTGACATATGTTTGTGTCATACCACCAGATGCATGGTCATTGAATAATGATGGGCCTGTGATCAGGGACTGTTGTACTGCCATCTGTCTGTATCTTGGATTATGTGATGTTGGATTACTTTGGTGTAATATGTGATAAGACTTAAGCTGCTGACATTGCCCACTTGAAGGTTTTCCTATTGTACAGGACAATGTCTGACAAGTTCCTCCTTTCCATGGTCTGGGGTACTGTACCCTGAAATATGTACTTTGACTCAGTAGGAGTCACACATTCTGATGTCAAAAAGGTCCAGACATATGGACATCGTATGTGCTGTACACTGGAATAAAATGTTTGTTGTGACCAGACATGTGTGCGTATGTGTTTATGTGTAATGGTTTTAATCCTGAGCAGAATACTATCTACCTGTAACATAAGCCCGCTTGCACAAGTAAGTTATGTCTTGATCATATGGTTCACATGGTCTTACATGATCTTACATCTTCACATAGCAAAATGTTGAAATTAAGCACGTAGACAATGAATTTGTGATGGGTGAATTTATCACAGTGCTGATGCAGTAAATACAATTTTGACAGAACAGAAGAAAAATAATAAAGTGAAGGTGCCAGTCATTTTGAAAAAAATAATTGGAGTAGATGCCACACCACTGGGAGTCCACAGTCCACAGTACTCCTCCCATTGGAACTGGTAGTTACTTCAGGGTCAGTCAACAGAGAGAATGTGTGGCATACAAAGGAGTTCCTTTAGGAAGAGGTCACTTGCTGGCAGTGGTGGCTGCCTTGCACCTACTAGATTCTTCACCAGACGTCCCTGCTTGTGTGGTGGTGGGGATCTGCTGCTATTGAGGCAGGGATGTCTGAGGCTTGTTCTTCTGGCAGGGCCTCCCTTCCAGTGGCTGTAACTGAAGAAGGAGGGCCTGGTGTTGATGCACCAAAGAAAGGGGTAGAATGGTGTTGTAGAGCCCTGCTGAAGGTGGTGTTAATGTCCCTCAACACCCCTGTTAGGGAGGCCAATTTGGTATTGTGAGCCTCCCACTGTTCATGCATATCCCTGTGGATGTCCCTCTGTAGCTGATTGATTTCCTGGAGTTCGGTCACTATCTGGCCCATCAAGCCTTGGGACTCCTGATAGACCCCCAAGATGTGGCTGATGGTGTCCTGCCAGGAGCAGCCTCACTCCGGTGGCCCCATCCATCCCACCCTACCCCACGGGGCTGTACCCTTGCCACAGGGTGCCTTCTCCCACTTGGTCCTGGACCCTCATTGTTCGAAGTATTGCACTGTAACTCAGGATCCAGGACTGGGGGATGCAAAATATGGTAGACACTGTGCTAGGGGCATAGGCTGGTGGGTGAATGTTGAGGCAAAGGGGCTGGGAGTTGTTGATGTGTCCACAGTAAGACTCATTTTTGGAGTCTGACCAGGTTGCCTAAATGGGCTAGAAACATCCTTAACGTCCAGGCATCCAGGAGTGTTTTCTTCACTGATGGCTTCATCCAAGGGGGTAGTGTCAGTCTCTTCTGTGCCAACTGTGTGCCCTGTGGCAACTCAGCCTGTTGTTGTGAAATATATGATTATACTGGTTGTATTGTGACATCTACCTTCTACAATTTTGTGTTACATTAAGCATAGATCTTGAACAAAGATATTTTGAAGTTAATCTTAACGCGGCAAGTAGCCATGATATTGGTTGTATTGGCCTGATATTTGAGAAGCATGCCAATTCCATCTAAGTCAAGCAGCTGCTAAAATGTGCAGGTCATTAGCACTTGGAGGATGGCCTGAAAATGTTGTTTTGCCAACAGTGCAGAGAAAATAGCGGTTTGGCAAGATATGTCTTTGGCCATGTTGAGGCCTACTTGATTGTTATACAGGTAGACCTAGGACTTTGTTGTATATGTGACCAGAGTCATCATGTGGTCAGTGCAGTGTGAATGTGTCTGCTGTCAATACCATTCTGGTGATGCATCGTGAGGCCTTTGGGATTATTGTTTTGCACACTGGGTAAGCTGTCTTTCCTGTCCTCAATAAGTTCATTTTGGGTTGGCTGGCCAAGATGGAGCTAAGTGGCCAGACACATCTCAGAGTTAACCATGATCTGCATTTTGGTCACTCCCAAGTGAGTAACCCTCAATTGAGAGTTAGCAGGCAAGGGTATTTTGACAAGTGACCACTGGTCTGGTGTTTGGAGTTACTGAAGCAGTGCTTCCTGGGAGTTGCAGTCAGGTTACTCTCTATACTACACACACTTGACAAATGGTACTCTCCCAGGTGAGTAAAGTTCCATTGAGAGTTCAAAAATAGATTTGGGCAAGTGAACATTGTTTTTCTGGTTGGAGTTAGAGTCACAGGGCCTATTGGGCTTAGCATTCCCGCCACCTCCTCTACTTCCAAACACCATACAAATGTTATCCTCCCAGATGAGTAAACTTTATTTGAGAGTTGAGTTATAAAGTGTGGGCCTGAGAACACTGGGTTCGTGTTTGGAGTTAGAGAGAGCCTCCTGGCCTTAGCAGTCATGTCACTCCCTCTACTTCATACACTTGATAAATGTCATCCCCACAGTTGAGTACACTTCATTTGGGAGTTTCAAAAGAAGGGTATTTAGAGAACTGAACACTGGACTGGTGCTTTGAGTTAGCGAAACAGTGCCTCCTGGCCTTAGCAGTCATGTAACTCCCTGTACTACACACACTATACAAATAGCATGTTCCCAGGTGAGTACACTTCAATTGAGAGTTAAGACACAGGGGTCTTTGGACAAGAGTACACTGGGCTGGTGGTTGGAGTTACAGAAAAAGTGGTTGCTGGGAGTTGTAGTCATGTCAGTACCTGTACTACATACACTTGACAAATGTTATCTCTCCAGCTGTGTACTCTTGAATTGATAGGTACCAAACAGTTACCACTGGTCTGGTGTTTGGAGTTAGAGAACAATGCATACTGGGAGTTGTAGTCATGTCAGTCCCTGTACTACACACACCATACAAATTACATCTCCCCAAGTGAGTAGACTTCAATTGTGTGTTGCGAAATGGGAGTCTTTGGAGTAGAGGATACTGGGCTAGTTAGTGGAGTGACAGTAAAAGTGGATATTGGTGAGTTGTGAGCATGCATGATATGGCATTTTGGTGACATTGTAGTGTTGTAATTTACCAGACTTCACTCCCCCAGGTATTCCTGTCAAGCCCTCAGGATGCAGGATGACCAAGACCATCTTCATTCAGGGAAAAAGATGTAATGAAGCCCTCGGAGGACCACTGCCAGTCTTATTGGCCTGCAGCTGGTGCCTGGACATCAGGGAAAGATTCTTGTCCCTGAGGTCCTTCCATCTCTTTCTAATGTCCTCCCTTATGCGCAGGGTGGTGGCTACAGCTGTCAGTGACCCCGTCCCACACTTCAGAGAGTAGCAATCTGGACGTGTGCTCCAAGCAATTGTGGCTCTGCTCTCCTCTCAAGATTCCATCCACCATGACTCTTAACTCTTCTGAAAAACAGGGATTTTTTAAACGTGCCATTGTGACAAAAAAAAAATAGGTGACAGTGACTTACTAAACAGGGGAAGTACAAATGGTTGTGAGTGGACAAAAGTGTGTGAGGGTGTTGTATGGGATGGTGAAAAAAGTGGTACCTAGTATCTGTACTTTGTGGAAAAAAGTTGCTCTGGTTTCTGTGTGTTGCAGTATAAATGGAAAGGATTGTGGTCTGTGAAGTGGTGTGTTTTTTGTAGTGTTCTTTACATGTTTGTCCTGTGTTGCAATATGTGTCAGCTGTATTTTTGTTACATTCATCCAATGTGCAGTTGTGTGTTACTTAGATGACCACGGACTGCCATGGTTAGGACCGCTATCGGCTGACCGCCATGGGGGGGGCTGCCATAGTGATTGTGTGCTTGCAATATGGTCAGTGGTTGGTCACAGTGCTGACGGCGCTAGAGGTCAGACAACCTATTTCCAGGCCTCTGTAATAGGGTGGCCTGAAAGACTACCCTAATTTCTGATGTAAAAAATAGAATAAAAAGTACTTAGAAGACACAATAACCCAAACCAAAAACCTATATATTTAAACTGAAATATTAACACAAAATACTAATGTTTTAACCACAATTTAAAAATGATATATTTGTATTACCATTTATTGATATTTGTACATTTTGAAAATAGCATAAAAAACCTAATCCAAATTTAAAACTCATTGAATATATAAAAAATTTATAAATCAAATTTTATAATTATATAGTAAAAATTAATTATATTTCATTTATATCTTTAAATGATAGGATATATACTCCTAACAACAAATTTCATTCAATAATATAAATAACAAAATTGTAGTTGTGTTTTTTTAATTTAATTAAATGAGCATGTAGCATATAAATTACAAATAAATCTTAATTAATAAAATGTAAATAATACATATTTACTCTATTTTCATAATTTAAGTACACATAATTCTGAATATTTTTCTGTCAAAATTAATATTAAACAACTTTGAAACACCCTATTAACAGTGACCGTATAATTTTCAGCATTTAACACAAAATGTAAAAAATATACAATTTCCATGAAAAACGTGTTAGTAGGTCAATACAAAATATGAAATAAAAGCAAAATCCAAACATTTGTACATTATTCGATTTTTTTTATTTTTATAATTGTATTAGTACCCAAAACAACCATAAATAAACATATGTTTAGTTATCAAAAATCACAACAATAAATCTGCAGATCATTTAACCACATGTAACATCTTGTACAATCGTCACTTATTGGCAAGCCATTCACCCAAAAACACCCATATTTCTCGCCCTTTTTGTCTCCCTCTTTTCCCTTTTCGCTCATACAGGGCCTTTTCCAGCTGATATACTGCAAGGAGACGATCTAACTAATTCTGATATGTAGGGGGTGTTTGATCAAACCATACCGAAGAAATACACAGTCGATATACTGACATAATCATAAAAAGAAATTTTCTGACAGTAGGCTTCCTTTGCTCCGTGACTCCTAATATAACCACCCCCCGTGACAACTCTATTTCTAATCCTACAACATCTTTAAAAAACTGTTCCAGTTTCTCTTGAAGATTCACTAATTTTATACAAGTCACAAACATATGGATTATATCTAGCCCATGTTGCTGACATCTTGGGCAATGTACCCCTTGTTCCCGACCCCATTGTGCTAATTTCCCGGGCGTAATATACAGGTCAAATATTGTTTTATACTGTTGTGCCTGGAGAGATGCTGACAGCAGGGAGGTACACGCTAACTCTAGAGACTCATAGAAGGCTTCCTCTTCCACATTTAACTTAATACTCCATTTTTGACTATGCTCCACCAGATCATCAGAAAGATTATATGTCAATTCCACATATAATAATAATATTGTATTCTTATCAGGTGAAATCATCTTTTCTAGTAAAGAATTCTTAACAAACCCTACTGGTCTGCCAGTCTTTCGTAAGATAAAGTCTCTTACTTGTAGGTATTTGAAAGAGCTTGTTCAGGCTAGTTCGAATTTCCCCCATAGGCTTCCAAAAGCCATAATTGTAGAACCCTCAATAAAATCCCTGAGCCTTTGTATGCCCTGTAGATTCCACTGCTCCATAATACTGTCATGAAAAATCCCAGGGAGGAATATGTTATCTCTGATCAAACTGTAATAATTATACCTTCCCAACACAATTTTCTTTTGCCATGGACCCCAAATTTTAAAAGCTACCTGAAGAACTTTAAACCAAGTTTTCTTAAAATAGCCTGGTTCCAAAAGCTTAAATATCGCCCCTTTTGCATCCAGGCCAATTAATACCTCATAGATACTAGGGACATATTCCCTATCATTTACCAGTGCTCCCCTTATAAACAATGATTGCATATACTGCATTGTAGCTGCCATCTGATACAATTTAAAGTTGGGGAGGGACCATCCACCCTTTCCCCTTGAAAGTGCCATATATTTGCTTGCCCTGCGTATCTTACAGTATGACCAAACAAACCGCATAATTAGTTGATCTAATTTCCTAAACCAAGATTTCTCAATTTCCAATGGGATCGCACAAAATAAATATAGTACTTTCGGTCATCTTTATCAAATTACACCACTCCATGTTTGTCATATGCAAGTTGTTCCATCTACTAAAATTATATCTGTCATTTTCTATAATAGGCAAAAGATTAGACCGGACAATCTCCTCTACCTGAGGTCGAATATCAATCCCTAGGTACACTGCGTGTTCTACTTTCCGTGTATCTGACGACCTACAATACTCATTCATAACTATTTGTGTCTTATCTCTGTTGAGAAGAGATAGCCAGAGACTGCCCCAAACTTTTCTGACGCATCCTCAATTTCTCTCAGGGCCAGGTCAGGATTCGCAGTTATAACTGCCACATCATCTGCATAAGCCAACATTTTCGTTGGGCACCCATAGCAAATAACTGGCTGAGCACTCGTATTCTTTTCCAAAAATCGTAGGAAGGGATCTAAGTATAGCGCAAATAATAATGGTGGGCATGGACATCCTTGCCGTGTACCCCGTCTAATCCTAAAGGGATGGGAGTATTCTCCCCCGATCCGTATGCTAGCACTCGGTTCCTTATATAGTGCTTTGACAGCTATGGTGAATCTTTCTCCTAAGCCATATACCCTTCATATATCCCAAAGATACTTCCAGTTAACTCTGTCAAATTCTTTCTCTGCATCCAATAAAATCATAGCCATAGGCTCTGCTGCCACATGTGTAGCATCGAATAATGCTATCACCCTCCTTATGTGATCAGTTGTGTCCCTACCGGAAACAAAACTATGTTGGTTACAGCTAACCAGCTTACGAATGCATCCAGACAGCCGAGTCGCTAATATTTTGGAATAAATTTTGGCATCACTATTCATCAGGGTGATAGGGCGGTATGAGCTTAAGCTATCCGGGTTCCTACCCTTCTTTAAAAATACCACAATATTAGCAGAGCCCCAGGATGGAGGGTGGTTACCTCCCATCTGTACATGAATCATCAATTCCAACAAAACTGATGAGAACACCTTCTTAAAATGTTTATATAACTCTAAAGGAATGCCATCTGGCCCCACAGCTTTCCCACTTGGAAGTGCCTCAAGTGCGTCTAACATTTCCTCCACTGTCACCTCCTGTTCCAGTACTTTTTGATCATCTGCTGTAATCTGGCTATACCTAGTTGGCATCAGCCAGTGACTATCAATATGCTCCTGTCATATAATTCTGTATAGTATTCCTGGAAGGCTTCCCTAATAGAGTCAGGTCTTGTTACTGTCAGCCCTGCCTTACTTTGTACTTGCATGATTATACCTGAAGTTGCCCTCTGGCGGGTCCGCATGGCTAGCCCTACTTTTTCACTGCATTCATAACACTCACTTCGTTTTGTTGCTATTTTTCACGCTAACCTCTCGGTTGAATAGCTCCCGAAGGCCATTTTTGCGATTGAAACCTGATTTATAGCGTCCTCGACCCCAACATCATTCCTAATAGCCCGGATAAACTGCTCTTCTGCTGTCTGTAATTTACCCGTATATATCTGAAGCTGAGTTGTTGCCTGCTTCCGTCGCTTTATACTGTACCCCATTGTTTCCCCCCATATAACTGCCTTTAATGTATCCCAAACCATTTCTATTGGGGCTGTTCCAATATTGAAGTCTAAGAATTCCTTTAGCCGCACACTCATGTGCTGTATATACAAAGGATCATTCAGCAAACCACGCTCAAATGTCCAATTCTTCTGAACTCTCTGGCGTTCTCTATCCTTAATCACTAATACCAGTGGGTTATGATCCACCATAAAACGAGGTTATAACTTAATCTCTAATTCGCCTAGGAATATTGGAGACACTAAAAAATAATCCAATCTAGCAAATTTCCTATGTGTTGCAGAAAAATAGGTATATCCCTGTTTAGGACCTTCCAGAGCTAACCATGCATCTATTAATCCGACCTCTCTTTGCATATTTTTAAGAGCCTGAAAAACTCTAGGCTTCCGCCCTGGATATTTATTCCTTCTAATATCTCTTAGGCTCTGTGCCCCATCCCATGACCCATTAAAGTTCAAATCCCCACAGATAATGTGTGGTGTGGGCCAAAGTGTCAGTTCTACAGATATAAAATCAAATAATGAGGGGTCATCTTCCACTGAGCCGTATAATGAACATAACGTAAATCTAACATTACCTACTAAACACTCCATTATTACCCACCTACCAATTGTATCTACTCTCTGCCGATTAACAATGCAGCTAGTACTAGCTGCCATGATCGCAACCCCCTTTGTTTTGGTCATCTGTTCGGTACACCCTAATAACCGCAAACCCAGGCTTTCTAACAATTTCCTATCTGTCTTTTCTACATGTGTTTCTTGCAGGCAGTAAATATCTGCTTTTAACGTTCTCAAATCACCTGCGTTTTTTTCCTCTTCCGGGGGGTATTTAACCCACATATATTAATGGTTGCTATCCTAATACTTGACATGTGTACAATCTCAATTGACGATATTTGACTAACTTGGGTGGTTTAGCCTTACACCTAACCAGTGACCACCTTACATTGGTAGAATCACACATAACGCTGCTACACATCTTTTTGGGTACACATTTTTCTCTTTTCCCTCCGCCCCCTACCCCAAACTGAGCTTGTCCCCACCCCCATCCCCCATCACCCCCTACCCCGCCCTGACACCCCCTCACCCTTCCCCCCAAAACCCCCCCCACTCTCTCTCCCTCCCCCTTGAGACAGTCAGACCACCGTTGGCCTGAATGTTGGTGTCGCCTAGGTGCCTCCTGCCACCCACCACCCCCCACCCCCACCCCTTGGGTAACCGGCCTCTTACACTCCCCTCGAGGACACCGAGACTACATAAATTCTTCACATCATATTAAATTACAGCCCAAGCAAATACTCTTTAGCCTGAAGCTCTGAATTAAATACTCTAGTTTTCCAATTGAACACAGTTTTAAGACGAGTGGGAGCAAGTAAATACGCCTCTCCCCCTTTATCTTGAAAGGGCTTAATCAGCTGCCGCAGTCTCCACTTTCGCTCCACTGTAACATGACAATAATTGGGGCGAGTGAAAAAAGTTGCTCCGCCACCACTGCGCAGGGCGTCGGGAGGGGCTTTTCATATATAGACTGCCTCAAAAGATAGTTCCTGAAATAGACCAGAATAGCTCTAGGATGTTTAGACTCCTCTCTGCGGCCTTCCCGGCGTACTAGTGGGTACCTATGTACCCTCTGGACTTCAGCTTCCCAGTCCCAGTTGGACATTATTCGATTTCAATGTAAAACAAATTAGTATTTTTCTGAAAGGCTATAATTAAAATAATTATTTTAATATTTACAATACAATACCTTTTTTCTAAAATTAATTACATTTTTCAATAAAATAAAATTTATTATGGGCGAGCTTTGGATCTGAGTTTTACTAAGACACACCTGAATTGTATTCATTTTTTCAAGCGTTTTTTAAAATGTAAGAATCTTTGTTAATATGCTTTTATGGTATTCTCGCCAAAATAAAGCTGAATTGAATTGAATTATCAAATATTTTTAATAAAAATTTAAAATGTATAAAAATACATGTATTGATTCCACGATAATAATTTGCGTAGCATGAAAAATATATAGTACATTTAAATTAAAATATTCATTTATTAAAAATCTCCCCACCCTTATCCCTTAAAAACCAATCATCCCGCCACTAAAAACAATTCACATAAATTAGTTATATTCATTAACACAACTGAAATTAAACATTTATAACATTTCAGATTTAGTAAATTATCTTACTAAACACACAAATTAAAAAACCTAAACACATAGGATCAATCACACTACAATAAATTACACACTAAAGTAACACAAACAATATTGTGTACAACAAGTTTCTAAAGTTATATTTTTATAAAAATTATAATTTTTACAACACAATTTGTACAACACAATTGTTCAAAACAATACTTTAAAGAATATTCTTACCTTTGATATTCCTGCCCACAATATTTTTGACATGACAAAATTGTTGACCCAATATATTTGTATCACAATATTTTTAATTGATTTTTTGACCAAAAACCGTAAAACAAACCTAGTGATAAAAATGTGATACTGAGTTTCCATTAAAAAATCTTCCCTTTCATCATTTTCTCTGGGTATGTAGGAATTTCAATGATCTGCAGCATTTTCACAGTTCTGTTGAAAACTTTCCAACCTTTTGTTAAGAGAACCAGGCTATCTGGCCAAAGTCTGGACAAAATCTTACTTACACAGAGCTCGTAGGAGACCGCACAATAATAACTAGGTGAGTCTGCTGGAGAACTACCCAAAAAGTCAGAAAAATGTTTGTTTGTGCATAAAGACCCATTACCATTACCATTACTCAAGAATATAATTAGAAAAATGAGATTTTGAAAATTGGTGAACATGTAATTCCAGAACCATTGTTTGCCCTGGAAAGGAATAAAGATATTTTGAGACAGCTCGGTACACCAAAAGGAATTATGAGATCTAGTCTCATATTTATCAAGGTTTCCAGTGTCCCTTGCACCAAGCAAGGGGATGAAAGGACGATGTGAAATCTAAGTGAGATTTATCAAGCTATGCAAGACCACTTTGCGTGGACTTGCATGGCTTCATAAATCTAAAGTAACCCAAAACAGTGCAAATCGCTGCCATGCGCGAATTTGTGGCAGGGAGGCATGCCATGGGTGGAGCGTGGGTGTTTCCACACATCCACCCATGGATTTAGACCTCGGAATGCGTCAAAATGCTATGCTTCCCCAGGTGAGATGTTAATATATTTATTTCTCGCATTTTCCTGCAGCACATGTAAAAATAGGAGAATGCCTCTCAGATTTGTTTTTGTGCATGAAGGTGTCCCTTCCTGGAGAAAAACAAACCTGCCTACAACACAAGCACCCTTAAAACAGCAAGGGTGCATGCATTGGTGCTAGGCAGCCAAAAGTGTGGCAGAGCTAGGCAAGGACAGGAATTCAGCATATAATGTTAAATACAGCACATTCACATCTTTTCCTTTTTATGCAGTGGATCAAGGTGGCTTGCTGCGTTGCTGTTCATGAAAGAATGATAAATCTGCCCCCTCGAGTTTATCAGAGAACTATCTCGGGTGAGCTTCAGCAAGACGCTATTTACCCTGTAATAACTGAAGCCTGCGCAAGAAGAGGTGTCAGCCAACTGTAATTGGTTGGAATATACCTGTGGACTGGTCCATTTTGGTTAATTGAGAGTTTGATTTTCGTCATTAACTGTGTGGCATTAGAGTATCATATGCATCCAATCATTCAACTGTACTATGATTACTTTTCACACCGTAACCGTACAGCTGTAGTCTGCATTCCAAATTAACAAACATGAGGGTAAAGCTGTGCCTGTGTTGCACATTATATTAATTCATATGAATTTTGTCGTGAAATGTAAAATATTGGCTAAAATTCTTTGTTGCACTGTTGGATTATAGACAAATTACCCTCTGACTGTGCACTCCCTCCTGCTGGAACAACATCTCACATTACTTCTCCGGTACCATGATTTCCAATTACACTATACCGTTAGAATAGTCTTTGTCAACAGGATACTGTTGGGGCCACGTAATGTGGAAACATGTTGAATTGTAAGGAACGGGTTAAATGCTCTCCAGAGTTTAAAACATAAGGCAATTAGAATAATCATTTACAAAAGGATTTTACTTTTTAAGCATTGTGAATGGTGTGCATAATAGAGAAATAAAAAGTACCAGCACCCAATTTTACATGTTTTCCATATAACACGAAGATGGCATGACTCAAGAGAACACCATAGATTTGTATTTGTTATAGGCGATCTACCAGCATGGTGAGCATGACTCATCTCAGTCTAGTGGTAAGAAGTTTAGTTAATCTTTAATCTTCGTCTTGGGCATACAGTTTTAAGCACACATTTGTGACACTAGAGATTGTACACTCCATGATGATACCAGATGGTAATATAACAGAAGTTAGGATTTTTTTATTGTTGAAGTAAAGGTACAGCTGAACTTCTGAGATGTAGTCCCCCACATAAAAAGATAGGAAAGGCCTGTCTTTTTATGTGCAGAATCTCCACCTTGAGTGCAAAGTCTCTGCAGTTGTAAAATTACTATTACTAATTTAAACTCATAGGGCCTTACTAAGAGTCTGGTGATCCAAGGACATCCAGACTCACGGTGGCAGTCGGACTGCCAAACTCCAGGAGGTCCAACCGCCACATTACGACCCTGGCAGTCCCACCACCAGGAAATCAACGCCCTCACCAGGAACATGGTTCCTGAGGGGCTGATGGCAGTCAGAGTTGTGATCAGCCACGGTGCGCTGAGCTCAGCACTGCCGTGCTGACCCAAACTCCAAGTGAGGACCCCTCCATGGAAAGGCTGGCAGGAAACCCAGGGCTATGAGCCACAGGGGGGCCCTATACTGCCCATGCCTGTGCATAGGCATGCCCCCCCGCCCAGCACCCTTGGACGGCACATTGGGCCTCGTTAAGAAGTTGGCGGACTGAAAACTCCATCCGCCAGACTCCCAACAGGGTGACCTCCACCTACATGTCATCCTCCCCATCTGAGTCATTAAGAGTTTCCTAGCGGGAAACAGGTTACAGCATTGTCTCTGGCTCATAATCGAGCCAGCGACAATGCTGTAGTCAGCAGGGTGCACTAGCACCCTTACAATGTACACTGTCTACAAAGCAGACAGTGAACTTTGCGACGGTGCTTGGCAGGGAGGTCACTGCACTGCCCATGCCAAGTGCAGGGGCAGTAAAAGGGCCCCCTTTTGGCCTCCTGCACCTGTTATCCACCAGCCTTTTCATGGTGGTGATACCGCAATGAAATGTCTTGCTGAGAATGAGGTCGTAATCCGCAGGGCAGTGTTTCTTGCAGGTGGATTAGGATCTCTGCCACCGCCAGATCGCCGGGATCGTGGTGGAGCTGGTGGTTCCCTGGCAGTCGGACCGCAAAGGGTGTTATGTGGCGGTCGGACCACAGCATTTGCGGCCATCCCCACCGCCACCACTAGTGTGGCAGTCATAAGACCTCCATACTTGTAAAGAGGGACACTGTGTGGTACGACAGACAATGTGTATTCTAAGGGCCTTTGTGTGACAGCATAGGCCTTGGCTCTATTAGGAGCTGAGGCCAATGCCACCACACAGTTTCCACTCGGCTGGCCAGTGAAAACCTCAGCTTTCTGGTCAGCCCATTGGAAACCTTGCAAATGGGCCGGGGGAAGACCGCCAACTTCATGGCTGTCTCCTGTCCACGGGGCTGGTTGGCCAGCCATCGGCCTGCCAACCTCTTACTGAGGCCTATAGTTTGTGAATACCAAATAAAATATTGAATCAGTGTGCACAGACTCATCAATACCTAATTCACAAGATTGCAAACAGCAGCAGAACGAGGCTCTACACCCTCTATTGTAAAATGACCTGCACCAATAGATCAACAGGTTGCTCTCATAATGCATCCACAAAACACAGCACTGATGTTTCAACAATGTCTGCCTTTATGCAGACAATGGCATTAGCTGTTTTGCTTCCAAAAAACTGTCTCAGAGCCAAGGCGTTTGATGCCAGGTGAAAAAGTGCCCATCCACCTACTGCTGAGGCATCTTTGGAGGTAACTCCAATCAATGTCACAGAGTTGCCAAACAGACAGTTATCTTTTGAGAAGGTCCTGGGCTCCATTACTAAAATACTTGGTGGTCGAAGTGCCACACTCCTGGTGGTCTGACTGCCAGATTACAACCCGGTGGTCAGACCCCCAGGGGACCACCACCACTGCCAAGATCAGGGATCCCGATGGGCTGGCGGTGGTCAAAGTAGTAGTCAGCCACGGTGGTGCTGAGCTCAGCACCACTGCACTGATCATGACTTCTCTTTCTGCTAGCCTTTTCATAGCTGGGTCCCCCCATGATAGGCTGGCAGAATGGCAGAGCTGGGGGTCCACAGGAGGCCCCTGAACTTCCCACGACCATGTTGTGGGCAGTGCAGGGGCCTTGCTGCCCAGCACCTTTGGTATGCGCACTGTCTGCTGTGGCAGTAGTCTGTTAGTCTCAGTGGATCTGCGGACATGCTTTATGTAATGCTGTTCTTTTATGTGTAGAAATTATAAACAAAGGTCCTACAACACAAAGGGTTATATCACACAGTGAAATATGACTGTGGGTGTAGTCTCTTTTGATTTCCTCTAAACAGAGATTGAAATATGCTTTCTGCAAGGAAGTGATCAATGATTATTCAAGACAGCTATTGTAGTAAAACCATGAAATATGATCTCGCACTGTTCCAATACATGTGCGGATGTATGTTTATTAGTACACCCAATCCAAACAACATGTCTTATTGGGCAACATTTATTTTCAATACCATGGCAAAATTATAAATCTCACTGAAAAACTGTGTTACAATCTACAATTGTTTATGAATACCTCCAAGTAAAATGTAATTAAAGATATTCACAAATTCACCTAAAAGCTTTTAGTTTAAGGAAAATTATAGCTACAAACATAAATCTAAAAATCATTGAAATTTGCCAGTTTTAGAGACCTACAAAACCTTTACCCCAATGCCCTGCTTTTCACCTCAATGGTAATGCCACAAATGACAACATCAATGAATCATTGATGGCATTACATATAACATCACCATTGATGTCAATGAGTATCCTCAGTGTCAAAGCTTTTCATATTTTCATGCAAAGACGTATGATTATAAAACATTTTATGCTCATTGTCCTTTGTGGCATGGTATCCAGAGCTCTACAGTTTTTTCTTTTTACCTATGCCATGATTCTGTAGGGGGAGCAGACACCTGCAGAATATCTGAGGCAGCCAAATGCAGATGCTTTAGTTGACCTGTCCACTTCAATTGTGTAGGTTGACTAGATAGGGCAGTGGACAGCTCTGCAGCATCAAAGTTGTATACTTCAGGACACTGATTTCCTGTTGACTAACACCTGCTGCTCATCAAGCATTTAGTGTTCCAGCATTCATCATTCTGATGTGTTACCTGGAACAGCTATCACCAGCTTTGCAGAGGATGATGCACCTGGATACTCTTAGCCAAAGCCATTGTCAGGTGCCCAGTCATTCACCTCACACAATGGAAAAGGAAAGGGTATTTGTCATCTTCCATCTCACCCAAGAGGAGTGAGCGAATGAAGAGTGAGAGGGGACCAGAAAGATGTTCCTGTCAGCCCTTGCAAGTGAAGTTGAGGGGAACTTTTCTCTTGAGTATTGCTCCCCATGCACCTGGGCGAAGATGTGGAGCTTGTGTCAGGGTGAAATCACCTGCAAGGAGTTTTATCCTTGGCTTTATCAGGTAGTTAGGAAAGAGCTTTCAGGTGGGAACTTATGCCGTCAGGTGATTCCGCTCCTCAGCACTTGGGCAAAGTCTTGGGCACTCTTAACCCCTGCTGGAGCATTTCAGGTATGCTCTAGGTGAGGTCAAAGGATCTTTTCACCCTTGCAAAGGGCTGGAGAAAAATTAACGGCACAGTTAATCAACATTTCAATTTACGGTATGGTCAATTTGGTCACACAAGGAAAACCAAAGTTGGGGATAAAGTTAAAACGTTTTATTACAAGCTCAGACGCAGGTTAATGTAGACAATTCTCAAAACAAGGCTATAAAGATACAGAATTGCCATTGGACGCCCATGTCTTGGGAACAACTGAAGCTTAATTAACATCAAAGAGACTAAGCAATTGATCAATGCGATTCAAAACATAAGGACCAGAACCTGATATTCTGCAAATAAATGTTGACAAGTTCTTCTAAGCATTTGCATAAAACTTTTTTGACGATCTGGCCACCATATTATGATGCTTGCTGTTCCATAGACCAAAGACCACTGCCCTACCACCAGTACTGCTCAGCAGCGCAGACTGCCACGTGGTGAGATAAGCCAATGAGCCCACCGGAGCCACTGTTTTCACCAGACTGATTATGATGTTGATTTCCGCCAAAGTGACTGTGGCGGTCCAACCACAATGTCCCAGCTGGCAGAAACGGAGGCATGAAAGACAGGAACTCACCTGCAGGCAGCGTCACACTTCCTGGGCTGCCATGGAGCTGATCCTTTACTTTGTCTCTGCTGCTGATAGATGAAGCCCCAAATCAACGCCACCATGGATGCAACTGATGGTAAGACAAAATAGCTACCCATGTTCCGAAACACAACAACTGATCGACTCGTCTCAATCCAGCTGGTATGTAGGTTATGCCATGTGGACCACGTACACTTTTTTTGTGTGCTGGGTCAGAGTCATTCACAACAAATGACCCTTATGCAGCAACATGACACCCCTTTAATGCAGGTCACTGACACAGCACCAACACACTCCACAGAAACAGAGGTCTGCTCATCCCAGTTTCTGAGACAGTGATGTGTACAGAAGATTATGGCACACCGCAACACCACATCAATATCACACATAATTAAGCACACACCCTCACATTGCTCACATGCCCTGACCTGTCAAGACATTGAGGACACATATGTGTGCATGTGTCATGTAACCCAAATACACCTTCCATGAAACAACGCTGTAATGGATCCACACACATCAGTCACATTACAAGATTTTGGGAGACAAATATTTAAAGCTCACAGTGTGAACACCACTTGCTCAATAGGGATGGGGGCATCAGTGGCAGTCCAGAAAGGATGCTTCCCTCGGACACATTTCATTTTGCACATGTCCCTAAAATGCTATTTGCATAGGAACGGGCCCTTTATGTATCTCAGGAACAACCAATAGTATAGGCAAGTGACATGCCAATCTGCCACATGTGCAAGTCAAGAAAGGAAATACAACAGCAACAGCATGGGTCGGTCACACATGTAGATGAAGTAGCACGAAGGTATACACATTAAAATGGACATATGCGGCCCGATTACGACATTGGTGGTCCGACCACCACATTATGAGGTTGGCGGGCAGACCTTCTAACCTCCCACTCTGCCCCCCAGGATCTTAAATCCTGATTGGCTGACAGCAGTGTAGGTTACAATCAACCAGGGCGGCACTAAACTCAGTGCAGCCCTGCTTATTACAACCTGGTTCTCTGCCAGCCTTTTCATGGCAGTGAAACAGCCATGAAAAAACTGTCGGAGAACAAGTGCAGGGGGCCACAGGGGGCCCCTGTACTGCCTATGCCAGTGGCATGGGCAGTGCAGGGTCCCCCAGCCCAGCACCCTCGAAATGTGAACTTTCTGCTGTGCAGAAAGTGTGCATTTTGAGGGTACTTGTGCCCCTGCGTGCAGCAGCTTTACCGCCAGCTCTATTATGAGCCAGTGACAATGCTGCCGCCATTCTGCCGCTGGCCTGACCGGCTAAAACCTTGGTTTCCGTTAGTCAGACCAGCTGTAAAGTCTGAATGGGGTTGGCAGGGAGGGGACCACCCTATCGGGAGTTTGGAGAACGGGAGTTCCCATCCACCAAATTTGTGATAGGGCCCATGGTCAGTCAAATGATTAGGAAGGTAGCACAATTGAATATCCTCCATTTGTGGACAAACAAAACTCTAGCTTGCACATATGATAAAAATGTACAATCTACATCAGGGGACAAATGTAACTCAACAGATGTTGACATTGGCCAAGCCATGTTGAAATATCTACCATATCAAACAACACACAATGCAATGACACCTCAATTGGATTACCACCCACATATCCATCCATTGAACACCTCCCTTTGTCCTGGGTGATACCAGCACTGCTCCCAAAGTCAGATTTTGCCAACCACAGCAAATGGATCAGTAATCAGGGAGAAAAAAACACAACTTTAAGCATACATCATAATTTATTCAGGAGCAGCAAAAAGGTAGAAAAGTAATGGCAGGACAAATGTGTACCCAAAAAACAGCTTGGGTTTCTTAACACAACTTTTACATTGTTAAAGCCAATGGCCAGTCCAGAAATATAAGTTTGTGTGCACTGCTATGCACCACAACTTGACTAACTGGCCACTGGCATAGGAACCACAACAGGAAGGGGTAACAAGTGGGCATGCCAGGCACCTCAGGGATCATTCTTGGGTGGGGTGGGTTTGGATTTGGGATGGGTGGATTTGGGAGGGGTGGTCTCATCTTTGGAGGGGTGGACTTTTTCTTTGGGGTGGGAGGGGTATGGCTGCTTGCAAGGGGGCAGGTATGATGGGGAAGACTTAAATGTGGAAGGGATGGGTTGGGATGTGAATGGGGTTCTCTTCATTTTATGAAGGGGGTGGGTATCACAGGGGTAAGGGCAAGGTCAAAAGGAAACTTTCTTTGGGAAAATGGGTAGGGTCTGAAAAAAGGGCTAGGGGCTGGGAGGTTGAGGGAGTGCTTGTCTTGTCTGTGGGTATTGATGCTGCTGGTGTGTGTATGTCTGAGGAATGATTGGGTGTGGGTGGTATCTGTTGCATGTGTGAAATTGGCTATTTGCGTTTCCTGGGGGATTGTGAGGTGGAGGTGCTGGGTAATGTGGGAGTGGTAGCTGTGAAAGTGGGTGTTGGGGTTTTATCTGGGGAGATGGTAGATGTGGTGGCTATGTCTGTGGGTGTTGGGGTGGTGTCTGGGGGTATGGTGTGAATGGTGGCTTTGTCTTTGGGTTTTGTGGTGGTGTTTGGGGGTATGGTGGATGTGGTGTGTGTGTCTGTGGGTGATGAGGTGGTGTCTGGGGGTATGTTGGGTGTGATGGATGTGTCAATTAGTATTGGGGTGGTGTCTTGCTTTAGTGGTTTTGATGTGTGGGTCGGTGGGGATACTGTCTGTGGGAATGGTGGTTGTTGTAATGTGTGTGAGTAACTGTTGAGTGCTTGCATGTTACTGTGTTTTGTGGTGCTTGTGTTTATGTGTGCTGCTTGTGTGTGTTGAGTTGGGTGCATGTGGATGTGTCTGTGTGCTTGGGATAGGTAGGGGAATAGGGACATTGAATGAGGATTAGGTAGGTGGTGGGGGGGTTTGGGGGATGGATAGCTAACATCAGTGAGAAGGCCATAGCCTGAAAAGATCTCAAAATACCTTCCAGGTACGCAACCATCTGCTGGAGCTGGTGCCCTGCACCTGGATGGCATTCAGAATGACAGTCTGACTCACAGACATACTCCTCAGAAGGTCAACAGCATCCTCACTCAGGGCAACAGGGTTATCGGGGGCAGAAGGTGAGGTGCCTGGGGCAAAGGAGACTTCCACCCTCTTGGGTGAGCGGGAATGGCCAGCTGGGTGGGGAGCAACAGGGAGGGTAGGGATATAACTGGGTGTGGCAGACAAGGATGGAACAGGAGCAGGTGAAGATGGGTCTGCTACCACTAGGGAGTGGGCATTGGAGGAAGAATCTGAAGGTATGAAGTGGATTCTGTGTCCTCCATTGCACTCCCCTCACCCTCCAGGCCACTGGGTCCCTCTGTGTTGGTTGTGTCATGACTGGAGGTACCGTATCCAGCTGCTTCCCCACTTGGTTCCACCCTGTCTCCTCCACTTGCCTGGTATGATGCTGAAACTACAAAAACTAATAGGGTTACTACATGTGCCTGATCACACTTGAACAACAGCTGTGATTCACAAACATTATCATGAGATACAGTAGCCACCAGCCACAAGCTCCAGCAAAGTGGCTCCAACATTTGCCACACCGTATGCATACATGGTACTTAAACTGTCAACAGTTGCCCACAGGAAATTCAGAATAACAGACAACTCTAATTGCATGGGTAAAGATGTGCAATCACAGTACCCATTGAACCCCTCATCATCTTCAATGGTTTACCTCGTGTAGCATCCCTCAGTTACCTGTTGTCACACAATGCCAAGTTCGGTGCCACAGATCCACACAAAGTCATGCAAACAGCTAATCTTCATGTACCTAATATGAAAAATGATGGACAAATAATCCCACCATGTTGATGAAAGAAGTACAGTATCCAGAAGAAGGTGACATGGAAACATCCATCAGGAAATGGAAAAAAATCAGCAATAGTCACTATATATGTACATTGTCTAAATGGACTCCTGAAGGTTGTACTAATAGTGCTCAGATAGATAACACATCTTGCATAGAAATGTACACTGGAGACAAGATGGGCAAAATGTCAGGGAGACTTGTCTACAAAATCCACCCCACAATGAATCAGGTAGTCCCAGGAAAATCACCTTTCTTTATTGGTACTCATGACAATACCATACTCTGATTGCATCAGTAGAAGTCAATAGTTCATTGAATGTAGTAGAGGCTCAGGTATTCTCAAGTACTTGTAGAAGGCCCTTAACATATTGCTCAATGGGAAGGCATATCACTGTCTCTTTTTGTCACGCAAACAATGATTTCCTTGGATGAATAGTTGTACACAATCACATATGATTCCCACATTACTGCAAGTCACTCTCTGATGTATGTCAACACTCACGTAAAGAACCTTCATCATTTAACATGTGCTAAACACATTGCTAAATGAGTCTACATCAATGGCATTGAAAAACACATTTCAGAAACACCAGCCACAAAAATCTGTAATTGTAAACACAACACAAATGTAAAGCACACATACTGATAAGTACAGGGACATGACTACACACTCTTGGAGTCATCTGCAGACCAACCTACTACCCTGCTCATGGCATACACTGACTAAGTATGCCTACTTACATCAGCTGGCCAAGGCTCAAGCAACATGCACTGTGATTTGAGCCACAATAGCACACAACACACCAATGTGGCATTCTGAAGAGTAAACTCCTTGGGCCAGACTGGGCAGATACATGTAGATCCAGCCACATTGACTCAATGCATACAGATCCTCCAGGCAACTAACAAAGTACAGACTTCACCCTAACACTTAAAAGACAATGAAAGGGCTGCTATGGGAGGCATAGAAAGTCTCTTCCCTGTGCATCTGTGGTCATGTGGGTTACCCAATGTTAACTCATACCAGTTCAGAATGGGGTTGTGTGGTATGTACTTGTAGCACAGAACACACTTTTTACCTTATGTGGCAATCCTGCAGAGATGGCATCCAACATACTTAGGTCAGTGTGGTCTGATTGGTTGCATACAAAGGTGCATGTATCGAAGCTAATGGGTCACATGGCATGCTCTCCCTGGACTCAACCAAACTCTGCACTGTCGGTTTGGCAATTGTACTGGACAATTATAACTTATGTAAAGGTGACAATAGAGCTGTGGAGTAAGGTACCTGTCATATGCCTATGTCACAGATTGACAATGAGACAAAATGCACAAATGTTCTAGGTTATGGAGTAACCACAGTACCCATCCCTAATGTAGTCAATGGACAAAGGCCTCCAGGCCAAGACTTGCCACAGGAGAGTCATTGTGGCCACATGCCAGGATCTGCAGGGAATTGGCCTGGTGTCAGACTAGCATAGCCACAGCTACTCTACCTCAGCCCTGGGAGATACACATGAGAGGCCCTGGTCTCTGCACGACCCCAAATGACACTCACATTTCCATCACTTCAATGCATGACAGTACATCATGGGCCTTTCCTCTATGCATGTTGTAGCTTGACACCCAGCAAGTCTCACAGGCACATAGAGGCACATTGTAGCCTATGAGGAAGGAAAGGATGGTGTTAAACAGAGTCAAATATGCTGATGAGGTTCTTACCTGCTCCAAGGGTGAGCCATAGAGCTGACCATACAGGGGAAGGACCTCCTCAATGAGCCTCTCTAGCTCCTCAGTAGAGAAGGCAGGAGTTATTTCACCTGTTTGGCCTGGCATTATTGCTTCCAGAGGCAGAACACAGCAGCTGAAGTGGTGGAGGTGTTGATGGTACAGTGTCAGGAGTGAGGCGAGTGAATTTGCAAAATGTGGTGTACATGTACACAGTCATCACAGACAACAGCCACAGCCATTGGCCCATGACTGTCACAGGCAACAACGTTAGCCTATGGCTGTGCCCACCACCACTGGAATGACCCTCTGCGTGGTCAACTTCCTCCAGTGGCTGTGGGAGGTTCCTAATGTCCAGTGAAGTATATCAGGCATCAGCCATTTTGGTGGTTGGAAATACATTATTTGGTCTTGATAAATGTATCACAACACTATTATATGTGTCAGATCATCACAAACATTCTAAAACAGCCTTGTTGTGTAGGTTCTACTACGCAATCACCAGTATAGTGTGTTGCTGGGCACAGATGGCATATGACGGTAATGCACTGTCCACTACCACTGACAGTATTTTTGGCGGTCGGAACAGACTGTTAAATTTCTAAGGGAATTTGAGGAGCAGCTAGTTGGGTGTTGCTCAAATTCATGTTGCAGACACATGTGTTGACAACCATGGTGTCACATTTGACCCTTGTGTAGTTGACAACTGTGATGTGTACTGAGTGAAATGTATTTCCAGTCAGAAATGTTTTGTCACATGATTTTGTTTCTATGCATCATGTATGTTGGTGTGGACACTTTGACTAATGCTCCACCTCATGTATTTTCACACAAAGGTACCCTGGGAGAGGGAGGAGATGACAACCTCCATTGCCAGACCTTCAAACGATGGAAGAACGTCACATCATAAAACAGTACCATCTGACTAGCCAAACAATTGTGGATTTATGTTGTCAGTTGGGGCCAGATCTGATGTCTGTAAACAGTAATCCAACATGGTGCCACCCACTGTTCAACTCATGGCAGTATTACACTTCCTAGCCACAGGGTCCTTCCAATAAACAGTGGCCAAGTCTGATGGTATGTCCCAACCTATGTTCAATCTAGTGTTAAGAGATGCCCTTTTAGCAATGATGAAACACATTGACAGCTATATCAGGTTTCCCCAGCTTGAGGATTTAGTTAATGTGAAGGCTGACTTCTATGGTTTTGCTAGCCTTCCACATGTGGTGGGAGCTATTGATGGCACACATGTTGCCTTGGTGCCACCACAGGCCAGTGAACAAGTCTATCACAACAGGAAAAGATTCAATTTTACCAACGTGCAAGCTGTCTGCTTGTCGGATCTCTACATCTTAAACGTCTGTGCCCAGTTCCCTGATTCAGTCCTTGATTCCTTTGTAATACAGAACAGCACCATACCCCAGCTGATGTCACAACCGCAACCACAGAGGGCCTGGTTGGTTGGTAAGACACATCTGTCCTGATTTTGTGTGAGCAATGTCAGGTGACACAATCACGAAGTGAGTGACTCATTGTTTTACTTGTCTCATTCCTAAACAGGAGACTCAGCATATCCAGACCATCCTTGGTTATTGATGCCGTTGAGGAATGCAACTACTCCAGGGAAATTCCGCTTCATTGAGGCCCATGGAAGAACATGGCGGGCAGTGGTGTGGGGTTTTGGCTCATGAAGGCCAGATATTACAGACTGGACAGGACAGGTGGAGCCCTCCTCTACTCACCCCGGAAAGTGTGTCAGATTAATGTGGCATGCCTCATGCTCCATAACATTGCCCTGTGGAGGACTATCCCTTACATCCCAAAGGAGGGGAAGCCACATGATGAAAATCCTGACATGCCAAATGAAGATGATAGTGGTGAAGATGAAGGAGCTGACATGCGACAAGATCTCATATGCAGCTTCTTCTTGTGAGTGTAAGCATGTCATGAGATGTCATGACTTTGACTTACAATGAACTCTAGTTGCGATAATGTGTGGAGTTAATTTTTGGAAATAGTTAGAGAGCTGATGCATCATGAGTGTCATCATGTGGTCAGAAAGAATGTAGTCATTTGCCAAAATCATGTTAGTTTCCCTTCACAGTGGTTAAACACTCTTTTGTTTATGAACTTCATGTAGCTGTTGATGTGTTTCATCATTGTAGGCAAAAGTACCTGTGCCACATTACTGACATTTGTTTGTGTCATACCACCAGGCACAGAAGCACTGGATTGTAATGACCCTTTGATCAGAAACTGTTGTACTGCCATCTGTCTGAGTCTTGCATTATATGATGTTGGATTACTTTTGGGTGGTAGACGTTATGGCTCTAGCTGATGACATCCGCTACTGTAATGTTTCTCTATTTTACAGGACAGTGTCTGATAAATCCCTTCCTTCCATGGTCTGGATGTCTGTACCTGTAAATTTGATCATTTACCCAGCATGATCCTATCATGTTTGATTTGTTCTGTTTCTGACATCTTGACAGCCTATGCACTGAACAGTGTAATGAAATGTCTTCTTTGACAAAACCCTTGCGTATATTTGTTTGTGTGGAATGGTTATAATCCTGAACTGGACACTGTGTACATTCACTACATCCCTGCTTGCACAACTACCTTGAATCATCATTGTATGGATAACATGGTCTGACATATCTACATGGCTAAATGTGAAATTTAGGTCAGCAGACAATCAGTTTGTGATGGGTGAACTTATTGCAATGCTACTACTAACAGAAAATATTTGTGACAGAATTTAACAAAAATGTAAACTGAAGGGGTCAGTCATTATGAATGAAGGCAGATGCTGTGCCTCTGGAGGCCCAAAGTCCAGGGTATTCCTCCTATTAAAAATAGTATGTGGTTTAGGATCAGACCACAGAGTGTATGTGTGACACACAAAGTAGGACATTAAGGAAGAGTTTTATTGCTGGCAATGATGGGTGTCTTGCCATACGCACCTTCTGGATTTTTTGCTGGATGTCCCCGCTTGTGAGGGGGGGGATCAGCTGCTGCAAAGGCATGGGTGTCTGTTTGTGGTTGTGCCCCTGGCAGGATCTCCCTTCCTGTGGCTTCTGCAGATGTACTTTGGCATGATGTAGTTGCCCCACATGAAGGGGTGGATGGTGGAGTGAAAGCCCTGCTCAAGGTGGTGCTGATTTCCCTCAGCACCCAAGTTATGATGCCCATTTCATTGTTCTGGGCATCCATTTTTTCAATCATGACCCTCTGAAGCTGCTTCATTTCCCAGAGTTCAGTCAACACCTGATCCATCATGCTTTTGGACTCCTGATAGACCCCCCAAGACATGGCTGGTGGTGTCCTGGATCACAATAGCCCCAGTAGCCTCACTTTGCTGGTCCACAGCATCCCTATCATGCACCCTACCCCCACAAGCCTGTGCCCTTGGCACCGGGTGACCTCTCCAACTGGGTCCTGGACCCTCAGTATCAGGAGTGTTGAGTTGCACCTCGGGATCCAGGACTGGGGGGCACAGGATGGTGGAAACTGTGCTAACTACACAGGTTGAGAGGCATCATTGCCTGGGATGTTGATGAAACAGGGCTGGGAGGTAAAGATGTGGACACAGCAAGACTCAGTATAGCCATCTGACCGGGTTGCTAGGATGGGCCAGAAATGTCCTCTACATCTACAAGTTCAGGAGTGTCATCATCACTGGGGGCTTCATCCAGGGAGGGGTGAGTGTCTGTTCGGGAGCCTCTGTGTGCCCAGTGGCATCTCAACTTGTTGATGAAGCTAGTACGTTGTTACTGGTTGAAGTGTGACATCTACCTCCAAAGGTTTTGTGTTACAGTAAGCAAAAACTTTGGACATTCTTAAGTTGTAGGTTGGCCTATTGTGCCATGTTACCATGGTATTGGAGTATTTGACATGACATGTGTGAAGCTTGCCTAAACTATTTGACTCAAGCAGCTCATGAAATGTTCAGTGGAGAGGTAACATATGCCTTTGACCATTTGAAGGCCTAACTGAGTGAGATACAGGCAAACACAGAACGTTGTTGTATATGTAACTGCAGTCATCATTTGTGCAGCGCTGTGTCAATGTGTTTTTTTTGCTGCTACCAATCTGGTGATGCAGCTTGAGGTCTTATGAATACCTGGTGTACACACTTGGTAAAGTGTAATTCCTGTCCTCAATAGTTTAATCTTGGGATAGCAGGTCAAGATGGAGCTAGGTAGACAGACAGGTCTCTGAGTGGAGCATGATCTGTGTGTTGCTCACTCACAGGTGAGTAAACTTCAATTGCAGTCAGGTCACTCCCTCTACTTTCCACACTTGACAAATGGTATCCTCCCAACTGAGTACACTTCAATTGACAAACAGGGGTATATGGGCAAGTGACCACCGGGCTGGTGGTTGGAATTACAGACACTGGGCCTCCTGTGAGTTGAAGTCATGTCACTCCCTCTACTTCCCACACATGACAGATGGTATCCTCCCAGCTAAATGGGGCCCTAAGTCTTCTCATGTCAGCATTAAGTTGCAAAGAGGTCTGTACCTCTCAAAATCCAAGGGAAATCTGCTCAAAGTCCACATAGCCTCTGCCACTAATCCAGCTGGGGAATTGTAAATTAAAGTCCAAAGTGAAAGATGATTTGTCCATCCATTACACCACATGAATCAGAAGGTTTGATTGTCCAATCATAATCCATCATATGACAGTCATCTGTAAGATCAGGAAAGATTCCCATTACCAACATGGTAAAGTCCTCCATCTTTATCTCCTGTACTATTTGAAACAATTGTATTTCATCCATTCCCACAGTTCCTTGATGTACCAGATTCACGGTTACTTTCTCAGGCTCGCTATGAGTAAAACAATAGGACAGCGATTTCCATACTAACATTCTATGGAAACAAAGTATGAAAGAAATTACATGTTAGCAAAAGAAAAACAGCTCTCACATTTCGGCAAAGTCAAAATCAATGTGGCTGAACTAAAGCAAATGGAATTAACATGGCACATGTATTCACTTTAAACAAAACACATATTCTATTCTATTCTATTGGTTCTTCTAAAGCGCATGGCTACCCAGAGGCCTCCGAGCACGTGTAACAGTAAAATTGCAATGCCATCATCAATAAATCTTGTAATCTTCATGTCACAGCAAATGCAAAAGCAAATTTAACTTGTTAATGTAGGCTCTCAGTGCACCACTTCACAGTTAACTTGTTAGAACTTTCAATGAAAAAACGCAAATTCTGTCACATATAGATGATTAGTATGATGTCAAAGGTAGCAATAACATTTCAGCTACATTGCCCCTCTCACTATTCCTGGGCAGTACAAATGGAAAAAAGAAGTGGAACTATTTGGTGTTTTTAGTGTCATGCCAGACATCATTCGGTATCAGAGGGGGCTCTGGTGGAAAGCATCTCGGGCTTTCCTTCCCAGGTTTGGATTTTTTGACTGTGGAGAATGTGGAGCACTGGGGCTTGGGCTGCTGGGACCTTGGATCCTGAGTACACATCGTAGGCACTTTGGCCCAAATTTAGGAAAAGTGGTGCTGCATTATACGCAGCGCCACTATTCTTGCACCCATCTGCGCCCCCCCTAATGCCACCATGTGTGAGCCGTTATAAACCATATGGCATACCATGGCACAGGTGAGGGACAATAATGTCAACAATTTTCACGCTATTGTAGTGCATTGCAGGATTGGCGCCAAAAATTATGATGCCAATCCTGCAAGGTACACAGGGGCCCATGATAAATAATGGTGTGCCACCTTTTAATGCCTGCTCTGTGCAGGCGTTAAAAAAAGCCGCAAAAAATGCAATTTTTGCGGTCTTCCTAATGGGGGAACGCCACCCTTGCATACAATATGCTTGGCGCAGGCATAATGTGACACAAGTGGTTATAAAGTGGCACAATGCATGCATTGCGCCACTTTGTAAATCTGGCATGCAGAATTTGGCCTTGTTGAGCCACATTTGCGAACAATTATGCTAATATGATGCAAGGATGTGCTAAGCCCTCTTAAATTTGGGCCTTTGGCTTTAAACTTCCCATGATGTTTTATTTCTCTTAGTTCATTCACATGTCACTTTGCCAGATCTCTGAGTGACTGTAAATATCCCTGGTCGTAGGTTAAACGATAAAGGAAAATGTTTTTTATGGTTTGATTCATTTGTGAGCCAATAGTTCTGGTTTTAGGCTCCTGCATCACTTTGTCCTTTCTTTAATTAGATACGGGCAAGTCCCACTCTTGTGGGTAGTGTACTGTTCCTCCCTTCCCCCCAGGCCAGGGGATGGGGTGTGCCCAAACTGCCCCTACGTGGATTTTGGTTTCAGGACATGGTATGAGAACAGCTACTACTGATTTTAAAACATCATACTGGCTGATTGAACAGCAATGTTCAGTACTTCCTAGACTGTAGAGGTTGTAAAAATAGCTTTAGTAATTAGCCAACCTAGCGACGACTGTTAAGATTTTTTGTGAGCCAATCACATTTGATTTTATATTCAAATGATCGTTCGGGCACTTATTTGTGAATCAAGTTGTCAGCATAGTGATAGTTCGGGTTCTGTGAAGCTTTCAAAATTAATGTGCAGAAATGTACAAAACCACAAAAAAAGTAGGCTGAACAAACACCTGCCTCCCTGAAATATTTGGTATAATTCTGTTCTATAGGTTTTTTTTGCTGAACGCATAAGCAAACATTCCTGTGGGATTTTGAATAGGAAAATGACTTTTGGGATGCCCTAAACCTTGTGTCCTCGTCTACCAATCAGCACGGAATTTGCCATCTAGGAGAGATGAATGTATATTTTAAACAAGCAGTGGCAAAGCCAATAGCTCTTGCCTATGCAAGGTCTATTGGCTTTCTCTGTGTTGTTTCAACATTTTACAGAGCAGTATGAGCTGCTGTGCAACATGGCTTAAAGTAAAAGAAATGCACAGCCAGAATAGGCCATGTCAATTCACTTTTTGAAAAAAGCTATGTTGCACAGCAGGCTGTGCTGTTGTGCAATATGTTAAAAAAGCAGGTGTAGCAACATAAGGGAGACGAGGCGAAGGGAACGGCAATATTGGACGGGAGGAAAAGGGGGGGAGAAAGCAAAACAAGGCAACCGCAGGGAGATGGGAAGGAGCACCAGACGGGGCTGGGGTGGCTGGAGGCTGAAGAAGAAATAGTATCTCAGTCACAGGGTGAGCAGCAGATAGAAAAGCTGAATCAATCTGTGTTTGGTGAATTTTCCACTGAAAGGAAGGTAAGTGATGCTTAGCTTGTGCTGGACAATTAGGAGGCAACAAAGGACAGTGACCCTGAAGCTAACAAATGGTAATCAGTGGGCAGGCTCCAATCCCTTTATTGAAAACAATAATGTCTCGGAAGCACGAGCGCATGTAGCTCATATGCTGTCGCAGTCTTGACCTAAAAATGGTGTGCAGAGTCATGAAACAGGCTCAGAGTTTTTTTTTTTTTACAAATAAATTTTTCCTACTTAGGTGCAAACCAACTCTAACTCCAAGGGCCGCTATTAATAACTATGTAAGATATAAATATGTTTTATTTTATCACTATTTATTTATGATTGGTATATCTATTTTTATAGTCAACTCTTATGTGCCTTGCTCTAAAGATGTGTTTAGCAGTTTATACCAGATGGTGCTGGTGCTTTCTAGATTTCAGTCCTTAAAATCCTTTTTATTGAAGTCTTCACACTGTTCAAACCACATGGAATCAATAGCACTGGAGGTGCAACTGCTCTAAGCAACCAGATTGATGCACACATATTTCTCCTCCTTACAGCTTACATTACTCCAGACTGGCGGCTTAAAAGGTGTAACCTGAGAGGCCAGAAAAATGGTTGTTTAAAACAAATCAAAGATTTCTGCCTATTGTGTGCGTTTTAAGTATTTATGTCTTTTAAACCAATTGTAATGAATGCTATTGCTAGCGTGCCTTGCCATTAGTAAATAAACTTACAAGGGGACGCGTATAAGTCGATGAATTTTTGGGACGCATAAGGTATCCTAGCCAAGTAGTGACAGTGGAAAACATCAACAAACTAATCCAAACAACATTGAAATCCAATTCTAGTCTAATAAGAATTACCATTCACTCACAAGAAGGTTTAGTTCGTTTTTTTCCCTATTAGTTACAATTCTAGTCAAAATCTTTATTCAACTAATCCATGATTAATCTACTTTATTAGCAACATGAGCAATAATTCATCACCATTTTATTAATGAGCAAAAACAACATCAATCTAAATTGGCAATTTCATAACATTGATTAATTCAGCAATGCAAGTCAGTCAGTCAAGTCAAAGTCACTATTTAGTCATCCTTGTCCGCCTACCTAACTCTGATTAGCATCAGCATGTGGGTCTTCATGCGAAAAACAATTTAGTCAAAAATCATTAAGTTGGAAAAATCTATCTAAGAGAGAAAACATGTTATAGCGGTGCAGTTGGTACCTAGAAAGAAAAAGCGCACATTAGTCAGTCAAGTTATAGCTACCTATCCAAGATAGATCAGCAACGAGTCAGTCTTCGTCTCCAGGTCATCAGTCATCAGCAAGGCTCGGGCTCACAGGAAGCAAGCCCAAATTTCAGCACTTCGGACAGCGTCTTCTGACATCATCAACTTTTGCCTTTCCGTTCTGATTTTTCCTCTCATGTCATGACTTTTTATTAGGGTCTCTCAATCCGTCCCACAATTTGCCAATTGGTCAACCTTATCAGGGGTTATTACTCTAACCTATAGTTTTTGTTTACCACTTGTCTACGTTATTTTGGGAGTCAAGTTCCATTAACATGATTGGTCCTTCTGTCGATGAGAACATCATCCGGCTCTTCAGGTAACAAAATTGTTGCCCCCAGCTCTTAGTCAGTAGCTCCATTGTTCAACTCCTGGGAAAGCACATTTAGCCTACTCTACGCATAATTGTATCAATTTGTTCTGATCGTCTCCTGTCCGCTGGTGAGTTTGCAGATTTCTCTAGCAGAGCTCGTCACTGAACTCTGTACAGTTCAAGGTCCTTTTCTCCAGTTCCAGTCCTTGGCAGCTCATTGCGTCTCCATGTTGTAAGCCAGCAAGGCCCAGCGCCGACCAGACCTCTGGTTTGGCTAAGTTAAGAACACGAAGCATCATAACATAAGTCTATATCATTAATTATAACATATTAATACAAAATGTTTATAAATTCCACATTACTTTAGTAATGTTAACACTCATGGTGACCCCTCCCCGTGGGCACATTTTGCACATTACACGTTATTTTCAATTACTAGCTTAAATTGTAAATTTTCTCATTAGTATGTATACGCAAATGATTAGAATATTCTTATATTAGCATATCCGCTGCAACACTATATTAAAACATTCTACGGTTATTGTATGACTCTTAACTGAGTCACTAAATAGATTTGAATTTAGGTTTTCTCAGTTTACACATCCAGAAGCAAAAGGATAAATGTATTCCTGTATGGGTAATATTTGTCCCTTGTCCCTTTCTTTCTGTCATGTTTTTCCAACACTTCCAGTTTTGTATTTTTGTTATAAAACATGATTGTAATTGTAATCCTTCTCTACTCAGCTATAAAATACGACAAAGTCAACGTGATTGGCTACACTGTCTGGTCTCTCATGGATGGCTTTGAATGGCACAGAGGATACAATATTAGACGCGGGCTGTATTATGTTGATTTCACGAAGCACAGCAAGAAGCTGCAGCCAAAGTCGTCAGCACTGTTCTATCAAAAGCTCATAGAAAAGAACGGATTTCCTCCACTGCCTGAAATTCAGCCTATGAATGGGACATTTCCTTGTCACTTTGCCTGGGGAACTGTAGCCTACTCCATTCAAGTAAGTGTAATAAGTGCACAACAGTGTTTGGTAGGTGCCCAGTTGTAATAATTCAATTTAACCATTCTTCTTCCGCTCTAGGTCTGGAATTACATGAACACACAAATCTCACTCAACAGGTTGACACGTTTGTGATTTTCAAACAACGAACCTATTGGGCTGGAAAAACTTCTATCAGAAATATTGTCTCAGGGACTGGCCTGTGGAATTTGACTATTTGCGGCAAAGAATTGTACAGATCTATAATTGCAGGTCTTAGTTAAGGGGAAGGAGCTGTAGAAAGGGGGCTAGGATGTGGTGGGAAGTGGTTGTGGGTTGAGGCTAGACAGGTAAAGGTGTAAACCACACTTCAATAGTGCAGTGTTTATATATAAGCATGTGGATATTATAGCCCTCAGCAATAAGAAAGCTCATCTATCTATCTAGCTTAAAGATATTGTTTAAAAATAATGCTATGTATCTTTGTAAAGACCACTATCACCCGTGAGGGTATCCTGGTGCTTAGCTGTATTTGAGCCTATCCCTGCCTATGGTAGCTTAGTTAATTGAAAAGCCAGGTCTTCAGCTTCTTGCGAAGTGCAAGGACGGAGAAGGAGGCCCTGATATGCAGTGGGAGGATACTCCACACTTTAAGAGTCATGTAAGAGAACACCCGTCCTGATCTGGGTGAGTGTGCATGAGATGTGGCATTAGGAGTCCTCTAGAGCAGAGGTATCTGGGTGGTTGGTGGCAGGAGCTGCAACTATTCAGGTAGGTGAAGCCTAAGTTTTGCAGTGCTCTGAATGCGTGTATGAGGAGTTTGAAACAAGCACATTTGTATATCGGGAGCCAATGGAGCTTCGTGAGGTGTGGTGTGATGTGGGTTTTGTAGATAGATAAAATGCACAGCTTAAATTAGTAAGATAATAATTAAATGTCTATATGTACACAACATATGTGAGCACTGAAAGTAAGTTTGAAAACCATGCAAGCAGGACGTACAGACTCAACTTGATTTACAAGTATAACTGTAGCCCTCAATTAAAATACATACCAGCATGACACACAGGAGTAGAGTTATACATGCACTTCATCGCTTGCATGCTAAAATGAAGATAAATGTATAAAGAACGGTTTCTAATGGACGCACTCTGGTAGGCTGTGAATTGGCAGCAGTCAGATAAACAAAGGGTACTATACAGCATTAGCTGGAGACAGAAAATGATAAATCTGGAATGTGCTGTGCTTTGTGTTCACACCAAGAGCTGTAAAAGATGTCCTATCACAAAGGCAACACTAACGTAATAATAAAGGGAAAAGAAAAATACTGGGACTAAAGGGAACTATATTAGGAGCGGATGTCCTCTGTGTGAAAGAGTAAAATGCAGTCACTCAAAGTGAAGTTAGCCAGTGGCTGATTTAGGCTGACCCATTGCCCCACGCTGTATGCCTTAATGAGAGGAAGCAAAATGTGAATGACAAAACAGACCAATGGAGGAAGAGAGCTGACCGAAAGCCCCATTAAATGAAAATATTATGCATATTATGTTAGTGAAATCAAAAGGTGTGGGCTAATGCCAAACCTAAACAAGTGGTCATTCAGGCGGGCAGCTATGATAGATTTAGAAAACAAATGTACACCACCTTCCCCTGGTATGTTTCATCCAATAGGATACATTGCAAAGTCTCATTGAGATAGACATTTCATACTTGAAAATGTTAGAGCTAGAGCATAATTGTAGCCTAGGACATATGTATCAATAGTTCGGTAGGGGCAGAGGTACTGGGGCTAGGTAGTCTAATTAACCCTCCGTACCCCAGTTGTACCTGTCTCTTACTATCACACCAGGAGATTAGGGTCCCATTTTCCTTGTTTGTATTAGGGCTCTGGATTCCTTTGCAATGCCACTGTTTGGAGCTGCCTTACTGACATCAGCACTGAAAATACCTTAAATGAATGTTGGATTCAAATGTGGAAAGCTACTCTAAGAGCATGTTGCAACTGGAGCCCGTCTTCGCAATTGCCCTCTTCATTCAACCTCTGCAGTCTTTCGCACAATTGTCTTTCTCTTGAGTTTCGCCTTGAACTGAGCCCTGGCTGCCATGTGTGCCCTGGGAAAGCACGTGGTATGTTTGGTTGTTAATGGAAATTAAAAAGTTTGAATTAGCTTGTGTTTATTCAGACTGAGATGGGTCTTTACATTTTTAGCTCCACGTATAGTGAAAAGTTGTTTATGTTAAATTATAAAGTTTTCAGATGGGTCTCATTTTATGGATGTGTAGTATAAATGATTCCACTTCTAGCGTTGTGTTGTTTGTTTGGGTATATCATCACAATCCGACATTGAGGGGTATAAAGCAGGCCCCTGCAGTCCGTCGGGTAGGGAAAAACAGCCTTGGTAGTATCACTCTAAGTAGGTCAAACCTTTTAATGCTTCAGAGCTTGCATGCCACAAATAAATTGACAGTAGTGCCAACAGGGGCTGTAAATAAGGCTGAACATAGAAGCAGGTGGAAGGGGCCTCTGCATATTTTTTTGAAGATGCCCACTGCTCACCTGTATATGAGGCCTTTAGAAATCAGATTTCTGAGAGGTCTCCTGGGAGGCTGGCTTGCTGTATATCTAACTCGAATGCCAGACTGGCCTGTCGGGCATTCGGGTACTCTGGCACTGCTCAATGGGTTAGCTTAAAGGGGCCAGTATGTGGGCTGTTTTTTGGTTCTGTGATGGTTCACTGGATCAAAGAAAATGGCTCACACTAAGGCATTTGGCCTTACTGGCAGTGCCGGAGTGCCAACTTTCAAGGCCAGTCCAATACTGTATATCTCTTGAAAAGTCCAGTCATTTTTTATTTTTTATTATTTAGCCACTTGTTCTTTGATGTATCAGAGACATAAAATATATGAACACAAACATATGAAAGTCCTAAAAAAGAATAATGTAAGGGTAAATATTGTAAAAATATGGCACTACTTAAAATTAATAATGATGGAGCAAACTAGAAATTTAAGCCACAGGGACCTTCTCTGTTACTGGTGCTCTCAACCCATAATCAGACAGCACATGGTCTAGCGAGCGTGTTGCAGTCAAAGCCAAAGACTTCAAATCCTTTAGTAAAGGTCTCAGATCCACCCTGTACCTATTCAAGGATGGAAAATGGTGGGCTGACCTGGCTGCATCCTGGATTCAAATAAATATTAAGTGCCACCAATAGACACAACTGGTATCCAAATCCTAAACAAATGCGGGGAGTTTCCACTTAATAGTAATTTTTTTATATGATTTGTATTCCACATTTGGGCCACTCTCAACCACTGAAAACTAAAGGAGTTATTAATGCTAAATGTAATGGTACTCAATAAAACCAACTCAGAAAGATGGAACATTAACCTGACCTTGCTAAGATTCAACTATGTCACATACAGATCATAGCATGTGCCATTGGTGAGAATTTAAAAGAAGCAATACATGCCATTGGGGGAAGAAGGGTGAGGTACTGCAGAGTTCCAGGGCCATACAGAGGAAAATGGACAAAGGCAGAATTCTTTTGAAGGCCATGGAATTCCGAGATAATATTCACTGAGGTATAATACATGATGACACCATCACTCTTCCCACAAACTGCTTAAATCCTTGGTGTGTTGCGCTGCGATATGAGGGCTAGGGTGTTTTAAACATGAATAATAAAAGTAAAATTGCCAGTGAAAAATTAAACACATCGAAAAGTAAGCTGTTATACTGTACTTGGAGTGGTAAAAGGCTTTTGTCATTCTTCAGCTCGGCATGGATGGCACTTCTTATTCCTATGCTTAAAGACTTTGCTGTAAAAATGGCAAAAGGCATTGTCACTGTAGTTCAGCGTAGATGGCACTGTGTTAATGCTATGCTTAAAATCTGCTGGAGAAACAGATGTTTGAAGTGAGCAGAATGAGAGTGTCAGTGGTGTTGTAGGGTGCTCCTTATAAAGGAGCTACTCTCCACCTAAACTTGGGAGCACTTCCCTGCTGTTGGACCTGACAGCCTTATGGTGGTCATCTCCCAACTTTTTGCCTGCCTCCCTCCATTTTTCTGCCGCTGTTTTTGCTAGTTTAAGGACGCTGCCCCATTTACTACCACTGACCAGTGCTAAAGTTCTTGTGCTCTCTCTTCTAAACATGGTAACATTGGCTCCTACATAATTGGCATATTTAATTTACCTGTAAGTCCCTAGTAAAGTGTATCAGAGGTGCCTAGGGCCTGTAAATTAAATGCTACTAGTGGGCCTAAATCACTGATTGTGCTACCCACATACATATCCCCTTAATCATGTCTCGGGTCTGCCATTGCCAGGAATGTGTGCGCGGTTTCACTGCCACTTCAACTTGACATTTAAAACTACTTGCCAATCCTTAAACTCCCCTTTTTCTACATATAACTCACCCCTAAGGTAGTCCCTAGGTATCCCACAGGTCAGGGTGCAATATAAATAAAAGGCAGGACATGTACGTATGTGGTTTACATGTTCTGGTAAGGAAAAACTCACCAAGTCGTTTTTCACTACAGTGAAGCCTGCTCTTCTCACAGGCCAGCATTAGAAATGACATTATATACTTTTAAGTGGAAGATTCTGATCTGAAAGGAGTATCCCTGTCATGTTTAGTATGTCCAGAATGGTAATATAAAATCCTGGTTACTGGCGAAGTTGGATTTAAGATTACTATTTTATAAATGCCACTCTTAGGAAGTGGCCATTTCTCTACACTTACCGCCTTCTGTGCCTTACAGACTGTCTCCAATCCAAGTCTGGGCTGTGCTGGTTGACAGCTCCCCTTGTGTATTCCATCCAGACAGCCATAAACACAGGACACTCAGTCACATCTGCATTCATCTGCATACTGAATGGGTCTCCCTCGGCAGGAAGGGTGGAGGGGCTCTCACTTACACTTCAATTGCCAGTGGCCTGGCCCCACACAAAGGACTTATAACCCCTACAGGAATCCTGACGGACAGGGCTGGTTTGAAAGGAGACCTTGGGCACTTCAAAACCACTCTTTGAAGTTTCCCCTACTTCAAAGGCATTTCTGGGTGTATATATACTGGGTCTGTGACCCTCGATTATTAGACACTTCTGGATCTACAACTGGACTCTGTCAGAGGGACTGCCTTGCTGCCAAAGGAATCATCTGAAATGCTTTGCTGGAAGGACTGCTGCCCTTCTATTTGCTCTGCTGTCTACTGTGCCCTGACTCTGCTGAAAGGACTCTGCCTAGAGTTCTGCAGTTGGCCAACCACTTTTTTTAAGGGTGCACAAACTGCTTTGACTGATCTGCTAAATATGGGAGAGTATTTGATATACAAGCTGTGGAACTATGTGGTCACTCCTCGGAGTACAACAAGAGTATCTCTGATTTGTTAGTTGTGAGGTAGGGATCCGAAGACTAAAGTTTGACCTGAGTGGTTGAAAGAAACCCAAACAGCTTTTTGTCTTGTTTACGAGGAGAAAGTTAGCAATATGGTGCACAAGATTGTTTAGAAGCAGTAAGCTGCGCAGAAGTTGTATTTTAAAGGGAAGAAAGGTGCAAAGCACATTGAGTTGAATGATGGTGTTTGGGTTTTGGTTAACAAGCATTTAAAGGTACGGTAAGAGACATCATGATGTAGGTTTCCGTTAAGGTCTCGAAAATCGAATGTTGCTGCAAGGTAAATGTTGATGGGGCATTTGGTTTGTGTGATGGAGGAACTGGTGATTATAAGCGAGCACACAAGTTTAGTTGGTAGTTTGGAATTTGATTGGTCTACTTGGATTGGACATTCATTAAGGTCAGAGGTTGTGGTGACACTGTCAGAGTTTTCTGATGAAAAACCTCTTGGTGGGTGTTTTACCTTCCTTTTCTCGGGGTTAGCTTAATGATGATGCTAGGTGTCGAGGCGCAAGTGTGTCATGACATCAGGATGTTTTGTACCCATTCTGTCAGAGTGCCTATTTAGTTTTCTCATTATCTGTTTTATTTTAATTTATTGTATGGGGAAGGTGGTGTGGTAAGAGATTGATGGGAATGATGGCTGGGTACTTTCAATTCTACCCATGCCTACATTTTATTCAATTATTTGTTAATTCTTCAAAGTCCAGAGCATTGCTGTCTATTCTGCATTTCCAGGAAGTCTACTATGTGGTAACGTAGACTTGATATATTCATAATTTATCTTCAGTTTTATGATATCGATATAGGCATTATGTAAGGAGTCTTTGTATGGAGCAATAAAGCAGACGGATGGCATAACCTCAATAACTTTCATATCATGGACATGATTCAGATTGATAGGAGAAAAATGACAGCGTTTAGAAGTAGTATAGTAATCTTTAAGGAAAAGGGTGAACAGTCAGTTTTGCTATATCAGACAATGTCTCCCTGTTCATAAGGATTATATAATCTCCACAGTACTACCTCCTATTGGTTAAACAAGTTCCCTATTCAACTTTGTTTTCAGTCTAACAATACGCTATAATGTAGAATTTTGATATAAAATATTTAAATTGTGGATAGCTCACCTGAAAACAATTCGTGGGGAGGTCAATGACAGAGGTATTTCAGAGACTGGCAGAGAGTTACAACTTGACTGCTACTGTTCTGTGGGTTATACTTTGCAGCTTTTCTCCAAATTATGGTCTATAGTTTCGATTACCTAGAGATGTTAATGTATTTAGAATTCCTACAAGATGGTTGTATTGCAGAAACTATTACTCAAGGTAATGTAGCTGGTGTGTATGCCAATAGACATGGAGCTTTCTTGCGGCTCTTCCCACATAGTCAAATGGCTGTTTGTACAATATATACACGATCACCTCAAAAAACTCTCTTGAAATATCAGGCCTTGGGAAGGGTCCTAATTCACTGGTAAAATAGAACTATGTTTTCGCAAGTATGTCCATTTTAGTATATTGACTAATGAGAGCAGCATTTCATAATTAAGAATGAGTTATTCAATAAAACAAACGGAGAATACATTCATCTTTCATTTCTCACAAATACTGTTATGTAATTGTACTGATGAATAAGGGGTTGGTGGAAATTTCTGTAATGCATAAGCTAAATTAAATTCAATTAGATCACTTCAAACCTGCAGGGGGTAGTGCATCATCCAGAGACGTCTTATTTCCTGGGCAACTCGAAATATGCCTGCCTTATCTTATATTCATACACCTACAATTCATACCTACAATCATTCAATCTATTACTTACTTATTGTGGTTCAATCACAGAACCATAGAAACATCATTCAAATATGCATCCAGAAAACAAATCACAATACAATTCATTGATACAATGTGAATACAAATTTCATCAAGAAAATGTTACTAGCATAACATCTTCACAGGTTTCTTTTCATATACGAGTTACAGAAATATCTGTTGCAAATGAATCCAAAAGAAAATAATAACAATGATAAAAATATTCATACACAACCTGCACTTTAACGTTTTGAAAATTAATTTAATTCTGTGCTTTAAAAAAATTGCACTGCAAACATTAAGTTTCAAACCATTTTTAATTATGTCTAGAATTAACGTTGACAGCTCTTTCCTGTATCTTGTAGAAGGAGGTATTAATATTATTTATTTCAGATGCCTTTGATTCATCACTTCTGTTTCCAGAAATCTGATATTTTATTATCAATAAATTACTATTCCACAATTTTGGCAATGCCTTGTGAGTTACCTTGCCTTACAACATTAAAAATACAATTCAAGTGTTTGCACTTACTTTCAGCACTAAGGGCCATATGTATGAGCTTTGTGGCACAGTCAGCACAGCAAGTCACCATGTTCGCTCCCTGAGTCACAGGGAAAGGGCAGGAATGTGCTGTTTTTATCCAATATGGCGTATTCCTATCCTTTCCCTCTGTGCTGGCACCCTTTTCCCAACGTACTTCCATTGCAGGTACCCTTGCATAATGGTGCAAGGGTGCCTGTGTTGCATGCAGGATTATTTGTGTGCAGGAAGGGACATCTTCCTGCACAAAAACAATCCTGAGAGGCGTTTTTCTCTTTCTATGTGTACAGCAGGATGCAGACACATAGAAAGAGGAAAAAACAAGGAGAAATAAACATATTTCTCCTCATTATGCCTCGTCTGGGGTGGTGTATCTTTTTGGTGCGTCCTCAGGTTTATAAGTTCTCATCAATCTAGAAATGCATCAAAATTCATGAATGTTGCGTGGGAACACCCACCCAACACCCATGTAAACATCTCCCTGGTGCAGAGTAATGTAACGTAGCGATTTGCATTGTGTTACTTTACTCAAGGTAGCCTTGCATGCCTTCATAAATCTCACTTAAGGTTTGCTTTGCTCATTGCGTGGTGCAAGAGCCATGCAAACCAGGCCATAAAAATGGCCCTCAGTTTCCATATAAGTGACGTTTGTCATTTATTTCACTGAACTATATTTGATCTTGTCAGAATGGATGCAGGCATAATTGGTTTTTTCATTATCATGTAGTGTCAAATTAGTTTCAGTGTCAAATACTTGATTAGCTATTAGTTCAGTTTCTGCTGTACCTTGTTTAATCTTCATTCCAATTGAAGAATTTGCCTTAGCAACATAATCTTTTTTCTTTGCAATTGTGTTACTTTTCCTGTCAAGACCTCTGTTAGCTTGGCACAGGGCAGTAAGGCTTATCAAAAGAGACAGTGTGTAAACTATTTGTGCAACACACACACTTAGCAAAACAAAGAAAACATCACAAAAAGACTCCATACAGGTTCAGAAAAATAGAGAATATTTATCTGAATAAAACAAAAACAAAATAACAAAATAACAAAAATCCAATCAGTAGTAGCTGAGAAGTCCCTAGCGGTCAAAAGGTTACTTCAGGTCACGAAAGACTGGTGCAAATCCAAAGATCAGGTCGACCCAATGGGGGGTACCCATGCAGGGTCCACTGTAAAAGTACTTTTGATGGAGCAAAGTGTAGATGTCGAGGGCACAATGCATTGGTTCAGATCTGGGCAGTTGAGTAGATGCGACGTTGCCGAGCCTCGCAGTCAGGTCCCACCTCGGCACTGAACTCTATTGAAATGAATGCAATGTGTCGTCATCGAGCTGTGCAGGGTGTGAATCCGCTGTCATTGAGCAGCCTCTGCGTCGTTGTCAAAGAATGATGCAACGGAATTTCTCCTGCAGTTGATGCGATTCATCAGTTTTTGCAGAAATTAGCTGCAGAACCCACTTCTGAGGCCCAGAGCTCATAGGTGGCACCTCAGAGAAGGGTAGGACTCAGACAAGGCAGAGTCCATCAGTACCAGCAGAAATGTGGGAAGTCTTTTGTGTCACTGAGACTTCAGACAACAGGAGGCAATCCAGCAAGCTCTTGGAGGCCACTTGGAAGGAAGCCAGAGTCCTTCCAGCAGAGTCAGGGAGCAGCAGGCAGCAGGGAAATAAGCAGAAAAGCAGTCCTTCTAGAAAAGGAGTCCAGTTGAGTTCTTTAAACAGCACAGCAGTCCTTCTGACAGAGGTTCAGTTTAAGATCAAGAAGTGTCTGATTTTGGAGAGTCAGAGACCCAGTATTTATACCCAAATGTGTCTTTGATGTGAGGATGACGTCAAAGGATCTCTCTGTTGAAGTGCATAAAGATCCCTTACAACCCAGTCCTGCTGCCAGTCTATCTATGGATGGTAATCAGTCCTTTGTGTGGGGTCTGGTCAATACCCTTTGAAGTGTAAGTGTGAGCCCCTCCTGCCCAGGAAGACCCATCAGTATCCAGATGAATGCAGATGCAGTTGAGTGTTCTGTGTTGTGGCGGTCTGAAGGGAATGCACAAATGTAGCTATCACCTAGCCCACCCCAAACGTGTATTGGAGGCTGGCTGTCAGGCATACAGAGCAGTAAATACAGAGAAATGCCCACTTTCTAAAAGTGGCATTTCTAAAATAGTAATGTTAAGTCCGACTTGACCAGTAAAGTGGATTTATCATTACAATCCAAGGATATGAAACATGACAAAGCTGCTCCTTTCTGATCAGGAATTGCATGTTAGACGTATGTTAAGGAATTCCCAATGCTAGCCTATGAGGGGAGTAGCCCTCACAGCAGTGAAAAATTCACTCCCAGGACATGTAAAACAAAAAGATACTTCTCCTACCTTTAACTTACATAGCATCCTTCCCTTATGGTTACTTAGAGCCCACCTTAGAGGTGACATATGTAATAAAAGGAGAGTTTAATGCTTGGCAAGTAGAACATGCCAAGTCAAAGTGACAGTAAACTTCAAACACAGGCCCTCCAATGACAGGTCTGAGACAGGTTTGAAAGGCTACTTAGGTGAGTGGCACTATCAGTGCAACAAGCCCACTAGTAGCATTTGAAAGAGATTGTTTGGTGTATGGTATACCACTTTACAAGAGTTGTACTAGTAATTCAGATGTGCCAAATAGGTATTCATCAATGTCATCAAGTTTAGGAGGAGGTAGCTCATGGACGTTACCACTGGTCAGCAGTGGCAAAGTGTTTACCATCCTAAGGCCAACAAAAAGAAGGTTAGAAGAAGAGGAGGAAGAAGGGAAAATGTTTGGGGTAACCCTGCAAAAAAGGTCAATTTCCAACATGAGGTCCATTATTTTTAGTCTCAGTGTAAGAGTTGAGTAATCAGATAAAAAGTCTGTCAATTGGCCTCTGTATGTTTCATATGACCCTAGCAGTTAAAGAAATAATTCATTTGTGGTCTGTGATTAAGAGAACAGGATTAAGATAGTTTACTTTTTCAAAATATATTCACAAGGAATGACCAAATGTTTCAAATATATTTCTTAAATATGTATGTTCACTGTCCTGGCTAAAATTCTTAGAACAGTTTCAATTATGATTCAGGTCACTAATAAAAGTATTGTTCATATTGGTAAACTCTTCTGAATATTTCTCAGGTATATATAATAATTACTAATGATATCATTATTGACATTAGTTCAGGGATACATCTACATGAGGTGCTACTTGTAGAGATCAGCCTGTAATATAATTAATTTTACTGTACCCTTACACTCACAAACCCTCGCTCTACAGAATCCAGTAAAAACACCCTAACGCAGTGAGCCGCATATCTCCTACAATCCAACCTGGCCTCAATGTTTTTCACTTTTAGTTTCTCTAGATCTTCTCTTTTGTTTCTCCCTTCTGTACTGGCTCTCCATGACCTATCACAACATAAGTTTACTTAGATTGCTCACTATATGGTTCACAGTTAATATGACCTAATCAATGCATATGATACTTGTTGGGACATTTTCAGGACTCTTAAGTCAAACTAGGTTTGGTAGGCTCAGGCTGTGACAACATCCTTATGCTGTCAGTCCTCCTTCATCCTGTGCTGGTTGAAACCAAATCAAGTTTTTTCATATTCACATTGGTCTTCATTTTCAGCATGCAGTAAAAAATATCAGTGGCTCCTGCACAAGCTCAGGCTTCTTTTAATTAGTAAATACACAAATGGAATTTTTACCCTCTTGTGAGGATGGCTGAGTGGACTGTTCTTGCAGTGCCTCTCCTTGTGATTTGACTAACCTGTTCATCCAGGCATGTGACAGGTTTAGTTTCAATGTGTTTCAATGGGTTTAGGGTTCCTGTCCTCCTAAAGTCGCAATTGCACAAGACCAAGACCCTGGATATGTTTGTGCTATGCAGCACTGGTTTGTACTATGTGGTACAGTAGGGGCAGCGCCGCTCAAGGCATTGTGTTCCTATGCATTGACCCCCAAGCAGGAAGTGCCAGGTGTCTGCCTCAGCCTGGCCAACATTTTGTGGTCTCCTGTAAGTACGCGTGCAAAAAAACAGTCAGTAATGTATCAGCAACTCCATTCTGGTAGTGACCCGAGAGGATCTCAAGTCACATTGCATGTGGTCTTGTGGATCTTGGTTTGCTGGATTCTCCTTTCCCCAGGCACACCTTTGCACCTAAACAAAGTTATGGGCACACCTCAGATCTCAATGGTAATAATCAGGCATTGATCAATGTCCTGTCATATGATAGGGGAGGCCTTCCTCTTTGGAACATGTCAGGTGGATAAAACCTCCTGAAATCAGTCAGTGCCACAAACTTCTAGGTGCTAGTTTATCTTAGCAGAAAAACTGCAAAACATGCCTGTCTTAGCTGAAAAACCTCAAAACATGCACTTAGCCAACATAAATGCTTCACAGTCACTGCCATTACCAATTCTCAGCACTCACTGTGGGACACCTAAGTCACTCAGACCTCACTTTTTTGCATATGTAGTGCAGATCTTCACCGAGTGGCAGTGGGAGTCTCAATTCATGGCTTCCTTGGCTTTTTCAATATCCCCCTCTTCCTGACTGCATCTTTTTTTATGTAATGGTACTTATAACCTGGCTGACAGTAGAATGTCTCAGGTTTCTTGTTAAGAGGAGTTGGTGAATATCTCAGCCCTTGCCACTGGTGAGGAATCCTATATTCTGATAGAGAAATTGTGACACACTGACTGGGAGCTCTGCCCCATCCTTATACTAAACTTTCAGACAACAATTGTGTATTTCAGCTTAGGGACTAGTCTTTGTTTTGGCGTGTTCACAGAAAGGTGGAGTAGAGTTGGGAGTTTCCTGTCAGGAGACACTCAAAACAAGGACAATAAAAAGGAAGAGGCTTTCTCATGTAGCCCCTGTGAACTTGTAAGGAATGTACTTTCTAGTGGACAATGTTTCAGAGACAATAAGGAAATTTCCCTGAGGACCTTCTATCTCCTCTTCTGCATGCCTTTAAATCCACCCCATTACAAAGGATCTCAGCAATGTCCTGGAGATGCTCTGCAATTCATGTTGCTGCCTGCGGCTCTATCCACTCTCCATCTAGGATACCACTCAGATTTAGTAAATTGAAATGGATTCCTGTGCAGTCACAGACACACTCCAGTCACAACCACTATACATGGAAGTAATACATACCCATGTGTCATTCAAGTCCCACATCATTGGAACAAAGGACTCAGTTGCAAATGACTAGCAGCCCAATTTAAAAATCCAGGATAGGCCAGTAGGTGACTCTTCCTGGTATAAGACAAGTGAAAAGGTGGGTCCTGACACTATATTCCAGCTAGTGACACCTCTATCAGTTCTCAGTAGTATGGTGAGCTGATGGTAGGCATGCTCATTAAAAAAGCGTACCCATGTTGTGCCCATCAAGCCCACAGAACTCAGCCGATCTGGGTCCTACTCCATGACACAGGAAGCCCTGAATGTCCACACATTTGCTGTGTGGGCTGAGGTGAAACTCAGAAATGCATAATTGTTTCCAAAATAAATTGAAACCAGAGGCACACATTCTCCAGAGCCATGCAGGGGACCTTTTCCATCCGAAAAATAAATTAAAAGTAATTCTGAATCAAAGCTGAATGGACATAATTAGCCTTTAGTGTTCTAACTTTACACAACATTATTTTGAATAATGAAGTAAATAACATATCAAGTTAATAACTCATCTGTTTCTGGTGCTCAGAAGTTTTGCGCCCAGAGTAGGAGTCCAGCAGATTTTTGTAGCTTCGGAGCCAAACAGTGAGGAGGTTTACAGAGTAATGCTTTACAGCAAATGAGTAGAGAGTAAAGCACAGAACCAGAAGGAAAATCACAGGTAGGAAACACAGAGGATTGTAGAAAGGAACAAGCACTAAATACTTCTTCAGGTGTAAGTATTTGTTCTTCAAACACTATCTCACTCTTCAGGTCTGATGTGCAATTCTTAAAGCACATTCCTACTGAATGTGAGTCTTACATGTTGTATCCCAGTGTTACTCACTGAATGTGATTTTCAAATAATGGAGCACACACTCATGGTTTCACTTATTTGGTGTGATAAGTGTGGAGTGCAGTCTTACTCTTCACTGTTGTCAATAGTCTATTGACTTTTGAATCTTGCAGCATGAATATCATCCCAAAGTCCTAAATTGTAACTCCATTGAATTCTTTACTCTGAGATTTCAGCTAAGGCACTGCCTATAGACTAAATGGTCATGAATTTAGCTGGGGAGTATGCTGACGCAAAGCAGCTAAAAGGCCATGGCCAGGAATTCAAAGTATGCTTCTGCTCTGAAAGATCAATTTAAAATGGTGAAGTTACCAAAGAGATAATATGCCATTGCATGTTCTCCACCAGTGCCCTGCTTCAGGGGTGCAAACTCATGGTTAAAGTAAGACTGGAGGTGGATAAAAATGGACAGTGAAGAAATAAAGGTTTGCGATTGAAAAACAGCAATTGAGAGCACAGAAGTGGGAAGAGTCATTGTCTTCCTAATATGATTGCATCCAGATGGAATTGGAAACAGGCAGTAAAACAGGAGTTTGAAGGCCCACAGTCCATCAGTGTGGATCTCGTCCTGGGAAATGTTCACTGTACTGTACTAAAAGGAGCACTCCCCATGGTAAAGTATAGGAAAATGTCATTGTTATTGTTATTGTAAACTAATTGTATTTATTTATTTTAAATGTAGAAGAAAAGAAAAAATAGCACTATTGCATTAGTTTTTAATTAAATCTTTCTAATTAATTTAAATATATTACATGTAATTCAAATATTTTGCTGAAGTGTAAATTAAATAAATTCCCACCTAAAGTTTAAAAAATACATGTGCATATATTAATAATGATTGAAAGTGATTTATTGGATTATTTAAATGCAATGCAATTATATTCTAATAAAAGTAATGTTTATTAATTCAAAAAGATTGTTGATGTATATTTCATTTTCCAGCGTTGAATTATATTATTTATGTTTAACTGTTTTAACTCATTGATTTTAATTTAGCTTTAATTCCCTTCCGTCAATAGTGTTTATTGGAGGAAGTTTCAGTACCCGTGTTTTGCCATGACTAATGTTGGACTCACTCCAGCTCTAGGCTGGAGTAATTTACCACTATTTTAGGTCCATTTGTGGCCGTATTAACTTTATAAGTGCAGTTTGGTAATAGCAATGGGCTTACCCATTTGTGGATGGGTGCCTGTTCCTTCCTAAACCCCTCCTGAGGTCTCACTAACCCCCTCCTTGCTCTTCCCTAAATCCATCCCATTTAGTAGTAAGTATACCCCTTTTTCCATCCACTCTTCTGAAGATCCCACATAAGAAAGACAGGAGAGATGGAAGTGAAGCTTTACATTTATAGGTTTGTGAGTAGAATGTTTAATACTTTAAAAGTACTACTGTAGTACTACTAAATTACCTCAACATGCAGTTTGTGAATAGGCCCTGATATAATTACTACCCATAAAAATATTGCTTTTATTATTATCTTCGTAAACTTAAAAAAATATAATTGTAGCAGTTCATTACCTTGATACCTCAATGACATTTTTGGCTGGCTAGTCTTTTGTCCAGGATACAAGAGCATTCAACAGAGGTTACACATAGAAGCAATCCAGGAATACAAACGTTATTTGGAATTCAGTGGGTTATACTAATGTGTCTTTTGTCCCAGCCAAAATTCCTTTCTGAAAGTTCTCCAGCAAGTGCATCATGAAAGTCAAGATGTTGGAACCTTCAACTTTTTTTGGGACTTCCATCTTCCAAATTTGGAACACCTTTGCATTTTATTCTAGTTACAGAATTATGTAATGCCTCTCATACCTTGTGATATCACTTGTAGAATTTATTGAGGGGTCTCAATCTCTACTTTATGGGTGTTGACTTCGCCAAACACTTTACTGGATTCTTGCTTTAATAATTCCAGGTTAAGTTTGCCTTGGTCCTACAAGGTGCTCTGATTGCTTAACGTGCTGTTGAATGCAATAATGGTCTATAAGACGAACGTCTGGTTTCTCTCATTCTGAACTGTAAATCTTCACGTCTGTTTTCAAAGATTCTTTTGAACTTTGTGCTGTTTTTTAATGCCATTCTTGGATTGATGTCCATATTCATTTTTCTAGTTTCTATTTTGAACATGATAATTCTCTTTATACTTGGTCTCCCCTTTTAAATACTGTTTTGGCATAGGATGCATCAAGGTCAAAGCCAGAGCATTCCCTGTGATAAATCTAAAATCAAATAAATGAGGACGAGCTTGATTTTTGGATTTGCTTTAATTTCTCTATAGAGTATCTGTCACTTGTGATTTGACTCAAATGTGAGTTGCTCTTCAGTCTGTCATCAGGGCCTTGATTAGCTCTATAAAACACTAGGAGGCATCAGGAGCTCCCGGAGGTCCAGATCACCTTTTTCCTACCACGGTGCATTTTGCAACACACATGAACAATCTATCCCCTCAATGCAGACACCCTTGCACTATGGTGCATGAATGCCTGCGTTGGCTCAGGCAGCTTAATTCAGTGCCGGTGCAGGGGGAAACGCAGGGGTGTGCCGTATTTAGCGCATCCCTGCATTTCAAAAGTGGCGCGGCGCTGCTATTTTTAGTGCAGCACCGAGCTACACCACTTTTGCATAAATCTGGGCCTAAGTTTTTAATAAAACACAGGCCACTCAAAGTTTCTCCTTGATAATACAGATAACTGACATAATCTCTGCTCATGAAATCACAGAGATGAATTCACCTATATTTCTATTCTTGAAATTAGAAAGATTCTCTCAGAATTTTATTTCTGATAAATGCAAATTGTGACCTCACAGGGAATTGGTCTAATACTTACCAGTGCACCAAAAGGCAGCAAATGCATATAAAAAAATGTAATATGACCATCAGAAACATTGCATGGCTAGATAGAACCCTGGATGAAGAAAATAAGAATGTATTTCTAGCAGCAGAAATTTATTTGAACTGAAACATTAAACAAGAACATAATCAGTGAGGAATTTAATAGCCACAGAAATACTACGGACACTTTCTATACAATGCATTGTAGTAGTGTTGTAGATAAGTCAGGTCTTTACAGGTCTTTGACGAGGATACACGTCAGATACTCTCCCCCTAAAATATGAAGTACCTCAAGGATCGTCGTTGAGCCCTAGTCTTTTTTATTTGCATATGCAGATATCATCCATCCCTTCAGGATTTTAATAATTTCTTATGCAAGTGATACTCAATTGGTCTTCCCTCTCCTCCTCATTAGGCACTTGTTTAGAGAAAGCTGCCTGGTACATGAATAGTTCGTACTTTAAACTAAATGGAGACAGAATGGAACTGATGATCCTTGGAAACAATCCTAACTCCCTTATGAGTCTGGGCTGGTCGAGTTATTTAGGTCCCCCTCCTGCCCAAAAAACATCCAAAAAGAGCCTATGAATGTGGCTTGATAAATCCTCGATTTTTGATTTCTAAATAGTAAAGCTTGCATCCATCTGCTGCGGCATGCTCAGGATGCTCTGAAAAACTTCTCAATTTTCTTCTTCTACTTCGAAGAGGTTGGTGATCCAGGCTCTCATTCTTTCCTGCCTGCGCTGTGGCAACTTTCTCTATATATAGGAGCTCCAATAGCCACAATACGGAAACTGCAGGGAGTACAGATTTCCACCCCTCGGATACTGTACAACATACCCAGACATCATTCCTCCAGAAGAGCCTTGAGCTCCCTCCATTGGCACCCGGTAGGCGAGAGGATAAAATTTAAATCAGTTTGTATCACCCACATGGCACTCTTTGACAAAGGGCCTATTAACTCTTGTTCCTTGCTATCTTCATATTTCCCCAGAAAACTTTGCGATCCTCTAGCGCATATTTGGCCAAAGTACCTACAGTTAGAAGGCAAAAATATGGAAGGTGCTCCTATGCCTATAATGCGGCTACATTATGGAACAGCCTTCCCCATTCTCTGCAAACAGCCAAAAATTAACTTCCTTTTTGCGAACTGTTAAAGACTTGGCTATTCCAGAATAGTCCTCCCTAATTCCCTCTAACTAGTCCTCAGACCTACTCAGTGGGTTCTGTACTGCTTAGAAATTGAAATATTATTAACAGAGTAATAAAGCATGTATAATGAAGAAGAAAATGTTAAAGTTGAATATTTTAAAATGTTCTAGAAATGTGAAGAAATATGAAAATGGAGGCTAAAAATTAAGTTAGAACCCTGAAAAGTGCATCAAACAGAATATAGGCCCTCATTATGAGTTTGGCGGTCAGCATACCGCCGCGGTGGAGTTGGCGGCCGCATTGCCACAGGCCTGGTGGTGAAGATCACCATATTACAAGTCCTGGAAGGGTACCTGCAGAACACAGCCAAGTCGCAGTTCGTCCCGCCACAGCGGAAGTGCCGGTGCACCAGGCAGCACCCATCTGCAGCCTGGCGGACTGGCAGCATCCCACGACCAAATGACGAGGTTGCACACAGCCAGGATTTCCAGGGCGGAACCACTGCCACCAAAAGCCTGGCAGAAACTAACAATATAAAGGGAACACCCACCTTCAGCAACACAGCCACGTCCATAGGAGCCATGGCACGCGAATTGCAACTCCTTCCAATCCTCTACCTGGCCCTGCAACTCTCGGACCAGCGACAGCGACCAAGACACCAACCGTAAGTACACCAGCCTAGCACACACTAGAGGGAACGATGTTAGTACACACACACAACACACATGACATGGGAAGCCATGCCCACACATACACAAGCAAACAAACACCTGTACCAACACACACACACACACACACACACACCAGTATCCACCACCACCACACATACATGGTGAATGAAAGCCAGGATGAGGTAGGTAAGAACGACACCAACGGTGTAGTGTCTCATGAGATCCATATATTGCAACAACAAATGTACATGCAGGCCCAATTGCCAGTCCAAATTCCATAGTGCCCAGAGCACACTGAGCACAAGATGACGCCCCAACTTGACTCCTGACTGCAAAATGCATACATCCACAGGGCAGGGGCATCAATGGGGAATGCAGGCACCTCAGGGGTGGGGGGAGCCCTTGGGCTTGGAGGGGGATCCTTCCATCTGGGCCTGGAGAGGGGGGGCCCTTATAGGTGCCCTTAGATGGGGGGTCCCTGGGCTTGCCCTTCGATGGTGGGGGCTTAGCAGTGGGCTGTGGCTTGGGCTTTCCCTTGGATGGCGGGGGCTTAGCAAGGGGGGTGGGCATGGGCTTGGCCTTAGAAGTGGAGGAAGTGGGCTTGGCCTGGGAAGAGAAGGGAGTGGGCTTTGGTTTGGGAGCAGGAGCACTGGATGTGACAGGGGCGGAAGTGGCAGGTGGTGAAGGGGCATGGGCAGAGGCAGTGGCAGAATGGGATGGGGTAGGCAGGGGCATAGGAGGGGTAGCAGGGCACTTGAGGGAACAGGGACTGGATCAGTGGTGGAGAACAGGGAAAATTTGCGCAGGAAACGTTTTTTGGGTACATATGGGAGGTCACTGGAAAGACGTTTGGGAGTGGAGGGAGTGGGTATGGTTGCGAGGTGTGTATGTGGATGTGCCATGGGTGCAGGTGCGTGGGTAGATGAAATGTGTGTGCTAGGGGACTGTAGGGTGGGTGAGTGTGTGCAATTAGATGTACTGGGAGGAGGTGGGAGGGGATGCAGGGAAATGGCAAGGGGGAAGTGTGAGTGAATGTTGGGGTGATGTCTGAAGGTATGATGGATGTGCTGCATGTGGGTGTGTTGACACTTGTGATGTCTGCACCTGTGGTGTATGGGGTGCATGGACCATGGTCAGAAGATGAGGTGACGGTGGCAGTGAGGACACATGTGGCAGGAACAGTGACTGATGTTATGCTGACTGCAGGTGTGAGTGGTGTGTCGACTGGGAGGGGGGAGGTGGTTGGGGAGTCGGTGCAGGGTGTGGATGTTGACATGTCTGCATGGGTGTTTTGAGTGTGTGCATGGCAGTGGTGGCATCTGTGGTGCTTATGTTTGTCCTTGCCTACCATGTCTGTTGATGTGGATGCATGTGGGTCAGTAGGTGTGCCTTGGATGGGTGAGGGGAGAGGGATGTGGGATTGGGAACAGGTAGCTGGAAAGAGGACGGAAGAAGAAGGGACACTGGCTGCCATCAACAAGGAGGCCAGAACCTGAAACGATCTCTGTATGCCAGACAAGGCACTGTGAATGCCTTCCAGGAACGCATTGCACTGTTGAATCTGGGATGCCAGTCCCTGGATGGCATTCACAATAGTTGTCTGCCCCACAGAGATGGACCTCAGGCGGTCAATAGCCTCCTCATTGAGGGCAGCAGAGCTGACTGGGTAGGGGCAGAGGTGCCTGCAGCGAAGGAGATGCCCACCCTCTTGGGTGAGTAGGCACGGGCAACTGGGTGGGGAGCAACAGGGAGGGTGGTGCTGGTATGGGGGTGGCGGACAAGGATGGTGCTAGGGTGGTCCCAGATGGTTCCACCACCACTAAGGAGCCAGAGGAATCTGAAGATGTAGTCGTCGATCCTGTCTCCCCGCTGGCACCCTCAGTCCCACTGGTCCCCTTGGCTGTACTGGTGTCAGCCTCCTGGGTATCGTGGGCTGCAGCTTCCCCACTCGCTGGTGCCCCTTCTCCTTCGCCAGATGATGCTGATACACACAAAGACAGAGAAGGACAGGGAGGGAGAGAAAGAGAGACAGGGTGCAATCGGTCAATGCCAGCACAATCGTCACGCAGGGTAGAACATCAGCATTTGATGCCATGACCTTATACATAATGCTCACCTCTGAACATCCTACTACTTGGTGACACCATGGAGGGAACTGCTACAATGCACATGTCAACCGCTGATGGTCTGACTGAGGCATATCTTTACATGAGGAGTGTCATACCCGCCACACCTGTCCAGTACCTGCCCACACCCCTGGCCGTGGGGAGACAAGCATGCAAAGGACTGGACACCCAAGAGGATCCTGCATGGCTATTTGGCAGGCCCCCTTGCCTAATGTTAAGAAGCACTGTCACCCCTTTGTGCACCCACCCCACCATACATGCAGTGCATGTCAGCTGATTGAGGATATGGATACACCCCTGGCACAGTGGTTGGTCAGGACCAATCACAATGCCCTGACACCCCAGCTCTGAAGATCCAATTGCCATGTGCTGGTAAGCAGGTCTAGCAAGTAGGTGGCCACACAGTTTTAATTGAAGGAGTCTGCCCCGCCACCACTGACTGCATGGCATTACTTACACCTGTGATGTTAATCCTGCCTAGATGGACACAACCCATGGAGGACATCAGTGTACCTAGCATCCACGCCACAGCTACCCAATGGTGCCCACCCAGAGCCACCATGTCAACACATGTCACTGCCATTATGCGGGCCATTAGGAGGGGTCGGGGTCCGACGGGCACTTCTCCCTCGTTGGGAGGATGTCTCCAGCGGGGCCTCCATGGTCTTCCGGGCCCAGCGTCTGAGGTCCTCCCACCGCATTCTGCAGTGGGTGCTCTGCTGGGCATGGATCCCCAGGGTCTGCACTTACTTTGCACTTGGCACCCCAAATCTCCTTCTTCTGATGTGTGCTGACCTGCATGGGTGACACAGACGGAAGAACACAGTCATGTAGGGTGGCATTCCTGGGACAGTAGTGGACAGCACTCATCACACTTCCACACCCACATGTCGTCAGCCAACGTAGCCCTCGGCCCCTCACCCATGTCCATGCTCCATTCAGACTGCCACCTACCAAGGCCCACATCCCCATGTACACAACTCACATACAGGACAATGATAATGGACTCACCTGCTGCTCTGGTGCCCCATACAACTGTCCATACAGGAGCAGGACTCTGTCCACAAGCCGCTCCAACTCCTCCTGGGTGAAGGCTGGGGCCCTGTCTCCTGCTGAACGCAGCATCTTGGCTATCAGAGTCAGTACATAGCAGCACATGCAGTGGAGGTCTTCAGTGCATGAGGCTTAGGAGTCAAGTGAGCATGAGCACATGAAATGGCAGTCACGTCTGCCGCGGACATAACAGTCACCGCCGGCGGTGATGACCATTGGCTCCTGACTCCTATTGGCAACAGTGTGAGCCAATGGTGAGTAGCACGGCGGCCGTGACGCCTACTGCCATGACCTATTACCCTGGCAGGATGATCTCACCTCCACCTGTCCCATGCGTGGCAGGCAGGCAGCAACCATTTCACATTTAGAATGTGTGATGTGTGTGAAATTTAGTGCGGCATACGTCTATGCTGCACGACATGTTAACATCTCTCCCCTGTTCCCAGGTACTATGCACAGTTGAGGATGAGGAATGCACCGGTGTACAGGCCCCTAGTAGACCTTGCCACCCAGGAGGAGCGTCACATCATCCAGACCTATCGCCTGAATCGTGTGACCATAATGGATTTAGTGGCCAAGTTGGAGACGGATCTGTTGCCTGCCTTACGCAATCCCAATGTCATCCCTCCCACTGTGCAGGTGTTGTTAGTCCTCCACTACCTTGCCTCAGGCTCCTTCCAGGTCACAGTGGGCCTCGCAAGTGGAATGTCGCAGCCCATGTTCAGCAACGTCCTGAGGCATGTACTGTGTGGCCTAATTAAACATATGTCCAGCTACATCTGGTTCCCCCAAATTGCAGATTTGCCCACTGTCAAGGCTGCATTCTACGCTGTGGCACACATCCCACATGTCATAGGTGCCATTGACGGTACCCACATTGCCCTGGTGCCACCCAGGAAGAATGAACAGGTGTAAATAAACCGCAAAATGTGCAGGTGGTTTGTGTCGTGGACCAGTACATCTCCCAGGTGAAGGCCAAGTACCCAGGCTATGTGCATGATTCCTACATCCTGCGGAACAGCAGCATCCCACACATGATGGCACCACTCCAGAGGGACCGTGTCTGGCTCATCGGTATGTACCCCTGCATATGTGTGCCCCTCAGCTCACTGCACCCTTGTGTCCCTGCCCTATTGCCCTCCCGGTCCTGATATACCTCTTCCTTCTATGCACACAGGTGACTCTGGCTATCCCAACCTGCCATGGCTCCTCACACCCGTGAGGCATCCAAGCTGCAGAGGACCGTTACAATGAGGCCCACTGTCGTACCAGAGGGGTCATTGAGAGACGCTTTGGTCTGCTGAAGGCCAGGTTCCAGTGTTTGCATGTCTTCGGGGGTGCCCTGTTCTACAACCCACAGAAGGTGTGCCAGATCATTGTAGCCTGTTGCATGCTGCACAATCTGGCCCTAATGCGTCACATCCCATTGCTAGATGCGGAGGAGGGGGTAGCTGTGCCAGTGTCAACATCAGGGCAGTGCGCGCTCTACGGGCGACTAAAATGCAAAAACCCTTTATGCAAGAGCATATTTCATGCATTGTGTTTATATGCAGTATGTTAACCTTTTGCATTGCAGACTTTCACCTTGAAAAACACTGTTAATGATGTTTGCAATAACTGTTTTTTTGCAAGGTATTGCTGCAGACTTACTGAGTGTGTTAGGGTGTGGTCCCTTTCTAGGGCCTTCCAGAAGCTTTCTCTGCAGCATGACTGGGTGTGGTTGTGGGCTGGGCCAGACTCCATATAAGGGATCTAGCCCAGCTCCACGTGCTCACCATTCAGAGGTCCCGGTGCAGAGCAGCAGCAAGTTCCTGAGCTCCTGTTCCAGAGGCCTACTTTGACCTTCCAGGCCTTGCCCTTCATTGTATTGGTGATCCTTGAAAAGGGCGGTAAGACGGAGGTCGGGCTGGGCCCCCGACCCCGTTTTCAAAGGCATTCAAGTTTTTGGGCCTAGCTTTCATGTTGAAAGATTTTCCTTGTGCGTGTGAATGTGCTTGTGTTTTCTGGCATTTACATGTTGGCATTCAAATCGGCAAGACACGTAATTCATTCTTGGCATTTGACTTTTGAGATTCGGGTCGGCAACAGTGTGCGCGACCATTTCTTGACATTTGCATGTTGGCTTTCGAATCGGCAAGATGCGCGATTCATTCCTGGCATTAAACTCTTGTTATTCAGTGTGCGCTACCATTTCTTGGCATTTGCATGGTGGCATTCGAATCGGCAAGACACGTGATTCATTCCTTGCATTTAACTCTTCATATTCAGTGTGCGCTACCATTTCTTGGCATTTGCATGGTGGCATTCGAATCAGCAAGACGCACGATTTATTCCTTGCATTTAACTCTTGATATTCAGTGTGCGCTACCATTTCTTGGCATTTGCATGGTGGCATTCGAATCGGCAAGACGCCCCATTCATTCCTTGCATTTAACTCTTGATATTCAGTGTGCGCTACCATTTCTTGGCATTTGCATGGTGGCATTCAAATCGGCAAGACGCGCAATTCATTCCCGCATTTAAACCTTGATGTTCAGATCGCTTACAGAGTGCACGATCATTTCATGGCATTTGCATATACTTGTTGGAATCGGCAGTGTGCGCAATTCATTTCCCGCATTTAAATCTAGGTGTTCAGATCGCTTACAGTGTGCGCGATCATTTCATGGCAATTAAAACTTTGATGTGTAGTGTTTCCTGAAGTGCACACAATTATCCAGGGCTTTTGAATTTTCTGCAAAGGTGTTAAATTCAAGATGTTACATTCTATGTGCATATTAAGTCTTTAGTATAATTCCTATTGTTTTCCAGGGAATGTTCAGATTACCTTTTGTCCTCATGTAAAGAGGCAATGTTTGTTCTGAAAACATAATTCTAGAAGGTTCTTATATTCCTAGACAATATGTGACATTTCATGAGAAGTTCATATCAAAAGTTGTATTAACCATTCTTGATTCCTTCCCAGGTACCCAGACGTCTTGAGGTCTAGTTATAGTCCCGACTTAAGTTATCCATGGTTACAGTATGACAATGCTAAGAATCATAGTCTAGTGAAAATCAATGTGATAATATCTTGATATTGTGTTGTTTAACCTTTTGCTTCCTATAGGTCTCCTTCCCAGCTGTTCCCATCCTAATCCCCTTTTCCCCCCCTTGGACTCTCTCAGGCTCTGTGATATTTCTATCAGAGTTTTGGAGCTGTCTAGTGGTGGACATGTTGGGAGCGTACGCAGGCCCAGAGGATCTGGTCTCCCTGACAGCCAGTGGCTGACGAAGGGGACATGGGCAGTGATGAAGAGGAGGATGATGGTTCAGAAGACTCCAGGGCGGAGATGATTAGACATTACTTTGGCTGAGATACAGGTATGTGCAAACTGTGTGGTATGTGTTCCCTACAACTATTCGCCTTGTCCCTGGTGCCACCTGTTGTCTGTGACCACTGACCGTGATGGTTGCCGATCTGACTCTGGGTGGGTTGGGGGTGTCACATGTGCCCATGACTGAGGTAGTCACAGTGTACAGATCAGGCATATGGTCAGGCAGGTGTTGTGCTGGTGCACTGGTGTCATCAATGTGTAAGTGGAATGTTCCCTGAGTTGCCACTCCAGGTGCTATGTGTGTGCCACACAGGGTTATTTCATGTGTGCGGCATCCATCCTGGTAGTCGACACTGGGTGGCAGTGCAACATTGATGTTGGTGGCAGTGGGTATGGGGCCAGGTCTGGGGCTGGGCGATGCGAGGGTGGGACCATTTGGTTGGAATATGTTGTGTATGTGTGTTGGTACTGGCCACATGAATATGGACCTTCCTGGCATGTATGACCTGGATACCTGTTCCTACAGTGCATTTGTGTGGAGTTGGCATCTGTGACTCCTGCAGTGATTCATGTCCCTATCTTGCTCTCCTTTCAGGACAATGTTGTGATGTTCTGTGATCCCTGCCTGGGCTGTTGCCTCCATTGACACATATGTACAGACACTGCCTGCTCCACGATCAACCTCCCGCCATTTTCCTCCCCCGCTGTCACCCTCCCATGAATGTGCTGGGTGATGGGTTGCCACTTGTACACTCATGGCAAATGAATATGTAGACATGGAAGGTGCTCAGTTGTAGTTTATTTGTGATGTACAAGTGTGAGGGGTGATGATTGGGGTCATGGCAGAGGTGATCATCAGTTGTAGGTAGTCCAGGTCCAGTCTGCTGGCCATGGGTAGACAGAGATATGGGAGTGGACAGTCGACAGGGTGTCACACACAAGGGAGAATGTTCAGGAGAGGGTCACTTCCTGGCAGTGGTCTTGGTCTGGGCATCATGTCTGGCTGGCTGTCTACTTGGACATCCTCACTTGCGTTGGGGTTCCTCATCTACAGGGGTGGAGATGCTGGTGTCCTGCAAGACCTGTGGTGCGGCCTCCATGTCACTGGCTGCCGCTGAGGTGGAGGGTTGTGATGGGATGTGGCCAGTGGTATGGGCCTGCCGGTCGGTGGTGGACTCGCATGACAGTGGTCAGGGCCCTGAGCACTCCTACGGTGGAGGCCATGGTGGCATTGTGGGCCTGCCACTGTTGCATGGCCTCCTGATGGTATTGCCCTTGCAGCCGCTGGGTCTCCTGCACCGTGGAGAGTATCTGGGCCACTGTATCCTGGGTGTGCTGGTACACCTGGGTAGTCAGTTGGTGTGGCTGTCCCAAACCTTGGGTCACGGTTCCCTTCCCACTACCCCTCGCCCCCTGTGCCTGTCTGCCCCTGGCACAGTGTGCCCACTCCCAGTAGCACCAGAGCCATCATTGTCTGGGGTGGGTGCCCTTGTCTCTGGCCGCTGTGCTACAGTGCACAACTCAGATTGATGAGCCACTGGGGCACAGGTGTCTGGCTGTGGTGTTGTTGCCACATGGGTAGAGTCTTCTGGTGTGTCCAGGGTGGGTGTGCCATTGGTGGGCTTCCCAGTGGCCCCAGATGTCCCAGGCAAGTCGTCCTCATCCAGACATCCTGTGGGTCTTTCATCCTGGGGAGGGCTGTCTGAGCCTGGAGTCCTCTGCAGGGTGTCAATGGCAGGGGTACCTGTGGATAGATACTGTAAATGTTAGTTGTGTGACTGTTGTTGTTGTGTTCCTGTTGTGAAAGCATGCAGTGGCTCGACTTGTTTCCCAGTGTTAGCAATAACACCTATTGCACAGCAGACATTGGTTTAGATTGGATTGGATTGAGGGAGCTGTGGTTCTTCACACTGTGGTTGGCATCCATGCATTCAGGGTGGGTGAGTAAGAAAGGAGGGAGTGGGGTGGTGTGGCATGCAGAGGAGGAGTGTGGGGTGTTTCAACAGGGCCATTGTGGTGGGTTGCAGTGGATTGGTGAGTGGTGGGGTGGCATGCTGGGCATGGGTAGTTGGTGCTTGGTGGGTATTGCTGACTTACCAGTGTCGAGTCCTCCGCTGATGCCAGTCAGGCCCTCGGGATACATGATGTTCAGGAGCCTCTCCTCCCAGGTTGTCAGCTGGAGGGGAGGTGGTGGGGGCCCACCGCCGGTCTTGTTACTGGCTATCCTCTGCCTGGAGGCCATGGACCGTACCTTCCCCCTAAGGTCGTTCCACCTCTTTCTGATGTCCTCCCTTGTGCGTGGGTATGTGCCGACTACGTTGACCCTGTTGACAATCCTCTGCCATGACTCCGTCTTTTTGGCTATTGATGTTTGTTGTACGTGGACACCCACGAGCTGTGGCTCTACTGTGATGATCTCGTCCACCACGACCTGTAACTCATTGTCGGTTAACTGTGGGTGCTTCTGGTGTGACAAGTTGAAGGGTAGGAATGTGTTCTGCGTGTCGGATGGAGTACGGGGTGTGTGGTGATGTGGGAGTGTATGGCTGTGTGTGCTGGTGAGCTGCGGTGTTGCTTTGTGCAATGTGTGCTGTGTGATTTTTGTTTGCCAGGTTTCATGTGTGTTTGGTCTCGGGTGTGCCTGTGGATGCTCGCATATGTCGCAATAGCTTGTTGGGGGTTATATGGTGGCGTGGTCAGGTGTGTGTGGTGTGTGTATGGTTCTAAGGTGTGTGATATTTAAACTAGCCAGTGTGGTGTTAGCTACTTTCCGCCTTACCTTTTTCTTCCGCCACGGTGTGGACCGCCTACGTTGTCCGCCGTGCATGTTCCACTGTGCTGGAGGTTGATTCATAATATGATGGTTGGAATGGTGTTGGTGTGGCGGACCCAGCGATTGATCAATCACTCATTTGCCGTGGGTTGGCCTGGCGGTGTTGGTTTTGTGTCTGTATTTTGGTGGTTTGTGTTTTGTAACTCATATTCCGGTGGTCACTATTCCGCCACTGCTGCCCGTAAGGTCATGCCATTTCACACAGCGGTCTTGTCCGAATAACGCCAAACTCATAACGAGGGCCACAGTATCAGTGGCCTACATTACAGTTACCAATAAAATTAAAGTTCTGATATTTATTTGTTTTTGTGAATTAAATTAAATATTTCAGCATCTATGCGTTTGTTTGATGAATGCTTGTTTCTGTTTTTTTGTGTGTATTGTTTTGCACTTCAAATCATCAAAAATGCTTATGCTGGGGTCCCCAGCTTCCAATAATACTCAGTGTGGAGACCTCGGATCCCAAAAATAATTTAGTGTGGCTCCCTTTGTTCCAGTAAAATTTGAGTGGGGGTCCACAGAAGTCAAGAGGTTAAGAACCACTGGGTTAGATCAAACAGGGTCAAAGATGGTGCTCTTCCAAACCTCACATGTGACTACCAGGCAGAATGGATGCTGAACCTTGATAGGTTAGAAGATTCATGGGTGTTTAGAAGGACTTAGGCCTTTGCTGACAAGATATGAGGGATGATAGAGTGAGCTGCAAATGACTGTGAGGTTGGGAGAGTTCATTTGGAGTAAAAAATGTCTCATTATATACTGCATAAAAAAGAAATGAGACGCTAAGGAACCTATGAAAGTTTTCTCTGATTCTCAGATCAATAGGAATTGCTTTCCAGGGTGGTAAATACTAGCTCTGAAGCAATTTTCTACCAAATTCATACCTTTCTAGGAAGAAGTAGCTTCAGGGCGGGTGTGTGGGGTGCTACACCACCCTATTAAATGAATTTTCTGATAAATAGTTGGGTACAGATGCTTTCAATCAGGTATGGTGAGATGTCTGCAGTATTTCACCAGGAATTTTAACATACATTCAGACAGAAACACACTCACATTCTCTTCATGTCAGTTTTTAAAGTCCTCACAAATATTGGTAATTTTGCAAAATATTATATTTTCTCTCAGTAAGTACTCCTACCAATCTACATTCCTCTCTCTTTCCACTGCCCGTAAGCTACTCCCATGCACCCTGCTTGTCGTATGATGTATTTAAACATTATGGGCCTCATTCTGACCCTGGCGGTCCTAAACCGCCAGGGCCGCGGGCAACGGAAACCCCGCCAACAGGCTGGCGGTGCTTCAGTGCCCATTCTGACCGCGGCGGTAAAGCCGCGGTCAGAAAAGGGGATCCGGCGGGAGGCGCTGCAAGCATGGGGATTCCGACCCCCTTTCCGCCATCCTGTTTCTGGCGGTTTTTACCGCCAGGAACAGGATGGCGGGAACGGATGTCATGGGGCCCCTGGGGGCCCCTGCACTGCCCATGCCACTGGCATGGGCAGTGCAGGGGCCCCCTAACAGGGCCCCAGCGTGATTTTCACTGTGTGCATAGCAGACAGTGAAAATCGCGACGGGTGCAACTGCACCCGTCGCACCCCTGCAACACCGCCGGCTCCATTCGGAGCCGGCCTCTGTGTTGCAGGGCCTTTCCCGCTGGGCCGGCGGGCGCTCCTTTGGCGGGCGCCCGCCGGCCTAGCGGGAAAGCCAGAATGGCCGCCACGGTCTTTTGACCGCGGAGCGGCCAAATGGCGGTAACGGCATGGCGGCGCGGTCAGAATGACCGCCTATATGCCATCTTGATTGTCGAAAAAATCCGAAGTGCCCCCTCCCCCCAATCTTACTGACCAAGCTACACCCCTGCAGGTGTCAACTAGGTTTTAGTGACTTGGCTCTCCTTCACTTCACTTTTCACTTCATTTCACAGTTAGCTTGCTTTTTGACCTTTTTCCTACTTTACTGTCCTCACATGTCTCTTACAAAAGGGCTCTCCTAAGCCGTAGATGAGGTTCAAATACAATTTTAAATGATGAGGTATTTCAACGAGTTATTTTACTTTTTGCACAGTCCACAAAGCCTTAGAGTGCAAATACCAATAACACAGTTATAATGTGTTGAAAAATCATAAAGTGCAAATTGACAATTACTTCTTTTAGCATAATGCTTTAAATTTAGCTGGCTTGCTTTGTGCTTTTAAAGGCTCTTTAATGCTTTGCTGTGGGAAAATAGCTATCCACAGGAAGGTGTACTCCTCTACATTGAAATGAATGTTACAGAAATTGACAGTGCATTTCATTATGCACATGAATGAATGCTAGGATAGAGGTCTGTCTGGGACAAAGGACCTCCATCTCAGTATTCAAATTTGCATTGTGGCTGCATTACAGCCCTAGTGTTTTAAAGGTTCAAGACTACAAACATTGGAGTACTTTGAAAACGATATTTTAAGAGCATGCTTTGGTCCTTGAGAATACTCCTTGCTTCTTACAATGCCATAGTCTGGAGATGCAGAGTGTATGTAGTTAGGAATTAACCACTTGCTCAAATTGCATGCATGAATCCATCCTCACGGTTTTGCAAATGCTAAGTATTTTATGGAGATGGTCTTGCTTAGTATAACATATATAAGGCTTTCTATAATCAGGTACAAATGTACATGTGCTCCCATTTGGTATTTCAAGTTCCGAGAAGAAAGGTTTTGGATTTCCCCATGCGCTTTTCACATGTGGAATAATTGTCCTGATACCAACAACATGGGATTTTGCTGTGTGATTATTCCCAAACTGCATATTATCCCCCATTTCGACCTGCAAAACTCATTCTTGAAAGGCAAATTAGGCCTGGGGAAAAGAAACAAGGTGTAGACCGTAGTGCTACTCCCTCATGATATTTCCAAGCTGGGGCCATATTGTATATCATTAATGCATGGAACTTGTGGTTACTGCAGAAAATATTGTAATGCAAAATACCCTGTTTAGTAAACTGTCAAAGTCCTAATTCCCATTCAAAAAGACGCAACTATGCAGAACAATTCCAGACTCCCAATAGCGTTAAAATAATATGCATGTGCACTTCCAATGAGCCTGGTACTTTAAAAATATTTGTACTCTTTACAAAGAAAGAAGTAGATGGATTTTACAGTGGCGTATTTAAGAAACCTCTGAATTAACTTTCTCGTTCCACCCTCCCCTGTGTCTCAGCCAGTGGCGACTGCTACTGAACGGGGGTGGTGAGACGGGGCGGGACAGGAGGGGTTAAAAAAGAATAATAATATATATTTTTTTTTAAACTACCTTTGAGGGGAGACACACTTGTCTCCCCTCCGTCCTCATCCGCTTCCTGTTCCTGGGTGTCATGATTGGTCTGAGTGGCCTGCTTCGCCACTCAGACTGGGAGCCTGTGTATGTTCTCCACTTGGCTGTTCAATACAACTGAGTAGAGAACATGCAAAGTACGCATGTCTGTTTGGCCGGCCCAACATGTCTGGCCAAACTGACATGCGCACATTGTGATGCATAGCGCTCCTCCGGCCCTCTCCCTCCAGCCCAGCCCCGCCCCTTATTCCCAGGAAAAATAAAATGATGATAACGTAGGGTATGTTATTATCATCTTATTTTTCCTTTTTCAAAAATCCAGCAGGGCCACGCTCCTGGTCTCATTGAGTGTCATTAGCTTAAATATACACATTATTCATATTTTGCTGTGAGACAATCATAGCATTTGCTTAGTAAACAAAAATAGCTAGCAATACCTTCTTAGAAAATATAACAACAGAGTTTGGGTTTGCTAGATCCAGCAATTGACATTCCATGATCAATCTCCGAACCGAGTGGTGTCAAACAAATACTTCAAAACACAGTTGTCTTCTATTCTCATACTGCTCGCGTTTGTGAAATAAGTGGTGCTGCAGCACCGCCCACACCCCTAGCTTCAGCACTGCTGTGTTTTGTACAAGACTGGTGCCATTTACCACTCTTGGCCTTCCTTGCTCGCGCTGCCTTGTGTATGTTGAACCCTGTTAAGTTTACCAGGTCATTGTGTTCTGTGCTGCTCCAGTTTAGGTTGTTTCTTTGAATTCTGCTATTTGTAGTCTCTCTTATTCAATTATAAAACATCACTGGAATACCACATCTCACATAGACCTAGGAAACTTGGCAGCTATGTACCTTACACCATTTTTTTCACTGAGCTAGAATAAAAGTAGTGAAAGAATCATTGTACGATGGAAAGGTATTCACAATACAAGATGATTTTAACTGTCACTACTTATAGAGAATATAAATGTTGCTAATGATGTATCTTGCTAATCTTTGTTAGTTTAACCAATCAATAATTTTTAACAATGCTGTGACCAGACCAGAGAGCATTGAGTCTACCATGCTTCAGTTACTGTACATAGAGAAATCATCTTTAATTCTCATCTGTTTTTTCATTGCAGATTGATACAACCCTATCCCAATTCAATGATCCTAATATCTACGTGTGGGACTTTAATGTCAGCAAGAAGCTTATAAAAGTGGGTGTCATCAGCCAGAGGCGCAAACCTCACTGTGCTGATTTTGCTTCTATCCGGCGCCAAATTGCTCTTCTCCAAGAAATGCACGTGAACCACTTTCACTTTTCACTCACATGGTCTTGGATTCTGCCGCTTGGGAACCTAACACTTATCAACCACACAATGCTTCACTACTACCAGTGTTTTGTCAGTGAACTAGCTAGAGTCAACATCACTCCAGTTGTTGCCCTATGGCAGCCAACTACTTTGAATCAGGGTCTCCCCCTTACGCTCTTCAAGCATGGAGCCTGGGAAAACTTTGAGACGGTCAAGGCTTTTGTGGATTATGCTAAACTCTGCTTTCAGCATCTTGGCAGCCATGTTGGAGTGTGGATCACGCTCAATGAACCCTACATGAGAAACATCACATACACTTCAGGGCACAATTTGCTGAAGGCTCATGCACTAGCATGGCACCTCTATGACAAAGAATTTAGGAAAGCTCAAAGAGGTAAGATTTCAATAGCCTTGCAGGCTGATTGGGTGGAACCTGCTTGCCCCTTCTCTCACAATGACAAGGAAGCAACCAAAAGGATTCTGGAGTTTGACATAGGTTGGCTTGCTGAACCAATATTTGGTAATGGTGATTATCCACGTGTGATGAGAGAATGGCTGAGCCAAAGGAACAGCTTTGATCTTTATAACTTCTATTTGCCATATTTTTCTGATGATGAGAGAAAACTCATTCAGGGATCATTTGACTTTTTTGCCTTGAGTCATTACACCACTACGCTTGTCTACTGGGAAAAGGAAGATGTGTCAAAGTATGACCACTATTATGGAGTGCAGCCAATAAATGATATCACATGGCTCTTTTCTCCAAAGAGGATGGCTGTGGTTCCTTGGGGTCTACGCAAAGTTCTGAATTGGGTAAAATCAAAATATGGGAAGATTCCAGTTTATATCTTAGCCAATGGCATTGACGATGGCCAGAATTTGATCCAAGACAAACTGCGAGTGTACTATATAGAGAATTACATCAATGAGGCACTAAAAGGTAAGACTCTTGCAAACTACTCGTGCATAATGTAAAGAGATAAATTGCTTGTAAGCTTTTGTATTTTCCACAAACTTTGAAGTAGAAAAGAAAGAGTAAAAATGCACAGACAAGGACTGTGGCAGCTGGTGACGTTTGAATGTGGTGGTTTGTAAAAGTGGTGTATGTCTTTTATGTAGCAAGCCAAGCAAGAGAACCCAATGGACAAACATGGCATTTGGAGGGGATCTTAACCAAAGAATTGTTTGACAAAAGATTGGCAAATGGTGCAGTGAAGCTAATCTTAATAGATAATTTTGTAACAAAGAAAGAAGGTTTATAAAGCAATTGTGAACCTGTAGTCTGGAAATATTTAAACACAATTAAAACAGCCCCATATCTTAAAGCATTAATATGTTCAATAGTTACTGTACTGTGCAAGTTGTACAGCTCAACAAAGTCAGGCCCTTTAAAGTGTGTGTTTGCCCAGTGTGTTGCATTGTGTGATTGATTGACTTCGGAAGAAAATGTTCTAACCAGGATGCCATCCAACAGGTATTTTGGTTTCTCCTGAGCTTTCTGTTATTGCATCCAGATATATAACACAACAACTGACATACAACTAAAACCTGCCACAATTATCAGGATTTGTCGATGGTTGTTAGCTGTTTATGACGAATGAGTATCATCAATTATTTTGTCATCCGTAATTAATATTGAAAATGTTTAAATTCTAAAATTGTGAGTGTTGAACCGGACAGCCTTAGGGTGGTCACCCCTAACTTTTTGCCTGCCTCCCTCCATTTTTTGGACACTGTTTTTGCTGGTTTTAGGACTCTGTGCAATTTACCACTGCTAACCAGTGCTAAAGTGCATATGCTGTCTCCCTTAAAACATGGTGACATTGGTTCATACCCAATTGGCTTATTTAACCTACTTTTAAGACCCCAGTAAAGTGCACTACATGTGCCCAGGGCCTGTAGATTAAATGCTACTAGTGGGCCTGCAGCACTGATTGTGCCACCAACATAAGTTGCCCCTTAACCATGCCCCGGGCTTGCCATTGCAAGGCCTGTTTGTGCAGTTTCACTGCCACTTCGACTTGGCATTTAAAAGTACTTGCCTAGCCTTAAACCCTTTTTTATACATATAAGTCACCTCTAAGGTATGCCCTAGGTAACCCATAGGGCAGGGTGCTATGTAGGTCAAAGGCAGGACATGTACCTGTGTAGTTTATATGTCCTGGTAGTGTAAAACTCCTAAATTCATTTTTCCACTACTGTGAGGGCTGCTCCTGTCATAAGCTAACATTATTAAGGCTACCCTCATATACTGTTTGAGTGGTAGATTTTGATCTAAAAGGAGTAACAAGGTCATATTTTGTATGGCTAGAATGGTAATACAAAATCCTGCTGACTGGTGAAGTTGGATTTAATATTACTATTTTAGAAATGCCCCTTTTAGAAGGTGAGCATTTCTCTGCATGTAAATACTTCTGTAACTTACAATCCACATCTGGCTGGGTTAGTTGACAGCTCTCTTGTGCATTTCACTCAGACAACCCCAAACACAGGATGCTCAGTCACACCTGCACAAATCTGCATACTGAATGGGTCTTCCTGGGCTGGGAGGTTGGAGGGCCTGACACTTGCATGTCAAAGGACAGTGGCCTGCCCTCACACAATGGATTGCCACACCCCCTGCTGGGACCCTGACAGACAGTATGGAACTGAAAGGGGAACTTGGCACTTCTAAGCCACTCTTTGAAGTCTCCCCCACTTCAAAGGCACATTTGGGTTTTTAGGAAGGGCCTCTGACCCTACCAACTCAGACACTTCTGGATAAGATACCACTGGTGAAGAATCTCTGAACCAGAACCTGCAATCTGCCAAGAGAAGCTGCCTGGCTGCCCAAAGGACTCACCTGACTGCTTTGGTGAAAAGGACTGCTCCCTTGCTGTTGCCCTGCTGCCTTGCTGCCCTCTGGCTCTGCTGAGCAGTGCACTCCAAGGGCTCGGGTTAAACCTGCCTCCTGTTCTCTGAAGTCTCAGGGCCAAAAAGACTTAGGCGGTCATTCCAACCCTGGCGGTCCGAGACCTCCAGGGTTGGGGACCGCGGGAGCGCCGCCAACAGGCTGGCGGTGCTCCTATGGGCATTCTGATCGCGGCGGTACAGCCGCGGTCAGTGACGGAAAACCGGCGGTATACCGCCGGTTTTCCGCTGCCCTGGGGAATCCTCCATGGCGGCGCAGCTTGCTGCGCCGCCATGGGGATTCCGACCCCCATACCGCCATCCTGTTCCTGGCGGTTTCGGCCGCCAGGAACAGGATGGCGGTATGGGGTGTAGTGGGGCCCCTGGGGGCCCCTGCAGTGCCCATGCCAATGGCATGGGCACTGCAGGGGCCCCCTAACAGGGCCCCACAAAGATTTTCAGTGTCGGCAATGCAGACACTGAAAATCGCGACGGGTGCAACTGCACCCGTCGCACCCCTTCCACTCCGCCGGCTCCATTCGGAGCCGGCATCCTCGTGGAAGGGTGTTTCCCGCTGGGCTGGCGGGCGGCCTTCTGGCGGTCGCCCTCCAGCCCAGCGGGAAACCCAGAATAACCGCGGCGGTCTTCTGACTGCGCAGCGGTATTCTGGCGGCTCCCGCCGGCCCTGCGGTTACCGCAGCCGGCGGGAGTCAGAATGACCCCCTTAATCTCTGCAAAGAACTCCTTGTGCAGTGAAATTTCGATGCACAGCCTGCCAGAAAGGATGCACAGCCTGCATCGCAGTGAGAAAATCACTGCACGCTGAACCGGAATGACGCACCTCGCTCCCCAAGTGGAAATCAAAGCAGCACCAGTGTTGCGTCCGGAACTCTGATGCACGGCCGACTGGATCGACGCATAGCCAAGCCGGAACAATGCAGCCCAACTTCCTGCAAGAAGAATCGACAAAGCACCTGCAGTGTGCCAGAAATTTCCCTGCATCGCCCACGGGATCGACGTGGCTCCTGTGACTCCGTCCTGCACGCCCAGGATTTCTCCGTATCGTCCTCAAGGTGTCCAAATACCCCGCAACCCGAAGAGGATCCAAGTCAGCTCATTGGAAATCGACGCAATGCCCTGGCTGCGTGAAAAATATTGACGCATCGTCTGTGTGCGCCCGGAGAAACCGACGTACACCTCCCCGTTTTCCACACATCTCCTCCTCTGTGGTCCCTTGCAGATAATTTAGATGCAAACCAGGTACTTTGTGCTTGCAAGAGACAGTTATTGCTTTTAAGAACTTAAGACTCTTTTTATCATTCTCTAAAGTGATATTTCAATGTGTACTTATCAAACCTTGATAATTTTGACCTTTTCTTATCCAGATAAATATTCTATATTTTTGTAAACCTGTGTGGTGTATATTTGAGGTGCTTATAGTGTGTTATTGCATGATTTATTGCACAAATACTTTACACATTGCCTTCTAAGTTAAGCCTGCCTGCTCAGTGCCAAGCTACCAGAGGTTGACTTACCCTGACTAGAGTGAGGGTCCTTGCTTGGACAGGGGCTAAGGTGCCTGCCAACCAAAGACCCAATTTCTAACATTGGTGATCAGCGGTGAGGATAGGACTTGTATTTGTGCAGTGAGGTACAAAAGCTACGTGTACACTACCAACCCACAGTTGAAGGTCAACTTGATTTTTTATCTTTTTCTGCAATTTCCTTTTCTATCTGACATTTTTAACTAAATCCTCATTCAACATGTCTCTGTCTGGGTCTCAAGCAGGAGCTGAAAATGTTGACCTAGTCAAGCTGGAGGCATACTCTGTTATCCAGCTGGAGGTGTTCTGCAAGGGTATGAGGGTACCTACCCGAGGTGCCTCCAGAAAGGAGGAATACCAAAAGGCGCTGAGGGCCTGGGCAGAAGCCCATTCAGATGAGAATGTTGAGGAGGATGACCAGGAGGATGGCCCCTCAGAGGATTTCTTGCCAGCAGTAGGGATTGTTACTTCTGTAATTGTGCCCCTTAGTAAACCAGGGAACAGTGTCTCTAGCCATGGCCTGACCGCAGAGGAAAGGAGGGGGGAGGGAGAATTTCAACTGCAAATGGCAAAGTTAAGCATGGAGGCAGAGGAGAGGAAAGCTGAGAGAGAGGCTGAGAGAGCAGCCAAACATGTTGAAGCTGAGAGAGCTGAGGCTGCAGCTGAGAGAGCCTTGGCTGAAAATAAACTTTTGTTGGCTCATGAACTGAGTCTCAAAGAGCTGGACATCAAGGCTAGGCAGTCTGAGTCCAACAGTGATGGTGGCAGCATACATGCAGGACCTGCTGGGGAAAGGATGGTTTGTATACCCAAAAATGTGGTTCCAAGGTATGTGGTGAGTGATGACATTGATAGGTGGTTGGATGCTTATGAAGTTGCAATAAGGGCTCATGGGGTTTCTGAAGAGCAATGGGGTGCGGCCTTGTGGTGGTATTTAGCAGTAGTGGGGAGGGACACACTCCTTGCATTGGACCCAAGGGATCAAACACATATGCACCCATGAAAACCCATTGTACCCAAGGGATCAAACATATATGCACCCATGAAAACCGCTTTACTTGCCAAGTTTGGGCTGACACTTGAGAAATACCGTCAGAGGTTCAGCGACAGCATCAAACTCTCCACACAGAACTGGGTAGACTTTTTTGAATTCTCCAGTAAGGCACTGACTGGTTAGGTGCAGGGCAGCAAAGTATATGACTATTTGGGGTTATATAGTTTGATCCTTAAAGATATATGTTCAGTGTTTGCTTTACAGAGTTACGCCAGCACCTAGTTGACAGTAAGATGACTGATCCTAGAAAGCTTGCTGAGGAGACGGACCTCTGGGTTATTACCAGAGTGTCCAAAAAGGTACCTGGGGGGACACCCACAAAGGTGGTCAGGGTTCCCACCAGAAGAAAGAGGGGGGGAGAAAAACTTACAAATAAAGAGTTCTTAAAAGGCCCCCAAAGCAATTCCCAGAGGGGGTGGTGGTAACCAGTGTCTGCCTGAATGTAGGAAGAAGCCAGGGATCTTTGACTAAAAGCAAGGGAAATTTATCCCGAAATGCTTAGAGTGCTTCAAACATGGACACTCTAAGGGTGACTCTCAGTGTCCCAAGAGGGCACAGCCCCACACTGCTTTTGGTCAGGAGCTCGCTCCCCCACCCTCGCAGCACCACCTAGCTGTGCCCGTGTCCCTGACCCCCGCCCACGCTGCTGTTGAGTGTTTGAGGCTCTCCTCCACCCGCAGGCACCCGCCTGCGCCTCATCCGTGGTGTCTAGTGGGCTGCAGGTAAGCGTTCCTAGACTTGTGCATTGTTTTATTGTGACTGTTTCTATCGTTTTTATTGTGCCTTGTTTTTCCTGCTTCAGTGTATTTTGTGCCATTTTGACCCTTGTGCGCTCCTCTGCCGGCTCTCCCTGAGCCGATCCTCTGCCTTCCCGCTTCTGCGGCCCTGCAGCCCTGCCCCTCTCGTGCCCCCATTTGCCTTCCTCTCCAGCCTCCCAGCTGCTCCTCCCGCCCTCCTCCCTTCTTAATGGCGGTCGCTGCGCGACTGCACGACTGCGCAGCGGGCGCGCCCCTGGTGTGCCAGAGGCACGCCAGAGGTAAGCCCGTCTGTGCCTGGACCGCACCCAGCGCCAGTACCCCTGGCCCGTGGCCCCCCCACACCACCAGAGACCGTTACACCGCCAGCGACCTCCACGCCCTCAACCCAGGACGCTCCTCCACCTGTTTCCAGTGCAACCCTAGGACCACCACCAAAGGACCCTTCGCCTGCCAAGCCTGCCACTTCATCTGCACCCTAAAGCGCCATGACAGACCTGCCAACAACCACCTTAACTGCATTCTACTCAACACCCGCTCCATCCACAAACATGCTGTCGAACTTTGGGACCTGCTGATCTCCACATCACCGGACATCGCCTTCCTCACCGAAACCTGGACAAGCTGGGGGGGGGGGGGGAGGGACAGGACACATGTTAGACCTGACATCCTTTGGGTGGTCACCCCTAACTTTTTGCCTGTCTCCCTCCATTTTTTGGACACTGTTTTTGCTGGTTTTAGGACTCTGCGCAATTTACCACTGCTAACCATTGCTAAAGTGAATATGCTCTCTCTCTTAAAACATGGTGACATTGGTTCATACCCAATTGGCTTCTTTAATCTACTTTTAAGACCCCAGTAAAGTGCACTACATGTGCCCAGGGCCTGTAGATTAAATGCTACTAGTGGGCCTGCAGCACTGATTGTGCCACCAACATAAGTTGCCCCTTAACCATGCCTCAGGCCTGCCATTGCAAGGACTGTTTGTGCAGTTTCACTGCCACTTCGACTTGGCATTTAAAAGTACTTGCCAAGCCTTAAACCCTTTTTCTACATATAAATCACCTCTAAGGTATGCCCTCGATAACCCATGGGGCAGGGTGCTATGTAGGTAAAAGGCAGGACATGTACCTGTGTAGTTTATATGTCCTGGTAGTGTAAAACCCCTAAATTTGTTTCTCCACTACTGTGAGGCCTGCTCCTTTCATAGGCATAGGAAATTCCCTGGCGCTGATAGTGCCTACCGCCATGGTTGTCGTGGCAGTACGCTTGCCACGAAAACCATGGCGGTAGGCGGGGGTCATAATCCCGAGGGTGGGATTGTGACGGCCGCCGGGCTGGAGACCGAAGTCTCCAGCCCAGCGTCCATTACCACCCTGGCGGCCGGAGTGGTACATTGCGGCCGGAGTGGTACATTGGCGGTTTGGCTTGAGCCAAACCGCCAATGTCACAATTTGGGAAAAGGTGCTGCCAGCCTGTTGGCAGTACCTTTACCAAATTGCCGCTGATCGCTAGGGTCGTAATGAGGGTCCTAATATTTTTGGGAATTTTTCTTGTATTTAACAAATCAGGAAACTGTAAGAACATATTTCTACCCTCACGCTTCACACTGATATTTAGATAACACTTCACTAGAGAGCAAAAGCCCTGCACATCTTTTGGATCAACTTCACCTGGGAACAAATACAGCAGCTCCAGCTCTTAAGCCATTTGACACCAGGGATGAGATCATTATTAATACGGACGCCAGTTCCGTTGGGCTGGGTGCTGTGTTAATACAAAGAAGAGGGGGTGAAGAAGTTACAATTGCATATGCTTCTAGACCGTTGAGCTCGTCTGAAATTAATTATTCCACCATTGAAAAGGAGGCATTGGCATGTTGGTGGGGTGTCGACCATTTCCGCAAGTTTGTCTGGGGTTTAAAATTTGTGATTCGTACTGATCATCGTCCATTAATAGAAGTATTTTCGACTAAAGGAGCAGGTAGGGCCACTCCTAGAATTGCTCGTTGGGTGGCCAGAATGTTGGAGTACAATTATGATTTGGTGTATTTTCCTGGAAAAAAAAAATTGTTGGCCGATTGTCTGTCTAGGCTTCCTGTGCGTTCAGTACTGGGGGGAAAGGGAGAACCTGAAGTTGATGAACTCATTGCATATGTTGGTGTGGATATTGGATGTGTGACAGAAGGTAGAATTTCACATGAGGAATGGGTGTCAATGGTTCAGAAAGATGTCGTGCTGCAAGAAGTGATGGGTTATTGCCGTCATAGGTGGCCAAGTAGAGGTAGTGCTTCTTGCGATGCAGAGCATTTCCGCCATGTTGGTGGATGGAGTTATGTTCAGGGGCGAGCTGTTGGTGGTTCCTACTGGCTTGCGGAAATGAGTATTGGAATTGGCTCATGAGGGCCATCTCGGAATGAGCGCAACTAAAAGACGAATCAGATCGGAGTACTGGTGGCCAGGGCTTGATAGGGAGGTGGAACATCATGTAAGGGAGTGTGTGTTGTGTGCATGGAGTGATAGGTCACAAAAGGTTGTTAAAAAGGATCCTGTGGTGTCTGACAAATCGGATGGGCCGTGGAAAAAGATAGCTATTGATATTATGGGTCCGTTTAATATTTTGGGAAGTGTGCCAAAATATGCTTTGGTGGTTGTGGACTATTTTTCCAGGTGGCCAGTCGTGAAATTTGTAGAAAACATAAATACTGTGTGTGTTGTGGAGTTTTTGTCGGATTTATTTGACATAGAAGGTGTTCCGGAGATGATAGTTTCTGACAATGGTGTGCAATTTGTATCAAATGTTATGAAAGAGTTTTTGTGCAAATTTGATATAGAGCACATCAGAGCATCTGTTTATTATCCACAGAGTAATGGTTTGGTGGAGAGATGGAACAGAACGCTGAAAGAGGGGCTGCAATTAGCGATCTACAATGGTATAAATTGGCTGAAGGCTGTGAAGGACCTAGTTTGGTCATACCGTACAACTCCCCACAGTGTGACGGGAAAGTCACCTTTCGAGGTCATGAGAGGTAGAAGACCGAGGGCATTGTTGTCAAAGGGTTTGGTGAATAAAAAATGTTATATGAGTGATATACCTGGTGATTACAAGGTTGGTGATTGGGTGCGAGTAGTGAAGGGTGCGTGGACAGCCAAAGGGGAGTCTAAGTTTTCAGAGCCTTTGGAGGTGAGAAAAGTCTATAGGTATGCTATGTTGCTGAGTGATGGTAATGTGTGGAACCATGGGAAGGTTATAAGAGTGCCTGGAGGGGGCAATCGGGAAAAGTTGCCCGACGTGGGAAGTAAATCGGGTAACAGTGTGGATGATAATACCAGCACTGGTGAAACCTCATTGTGTAAAAGAAGGCATGAAGGCGTGAAGGTGAGAGACAGGTCAATGTTGAAAAGGCCTAAGAGATTAGATGATTATGTCGCACGGTAACTTTGACAATGTGATTCTGTTACGATGTACTTTATTGAATCGCCAATATTTTGTTTATTATTCCTAGTTAATCATTTCGTCTCAGTGGGTTACAATTATTGTCATAAATCTGTTCATGTTAGGCTAAAGTTTTCATGTTGTAAAATATGTTGATGTTATTTTATTTTGAAGAAAAGGGGGTGTGTTGTATTCTAAGGATTCTGTTCCTCGCGCCGTGCGATGGAGATTGGTGCGTGTCGGCGCGAGGAATAGAATCAGGGAAAGGGAGAGCGAAGGAGGCAGCGGCGGTTGCGGTGTCTCCGTGTCTTCCTCCCGGTTATGTCCGGATCTAAGCCTCTGTTATTAAACAGACTTATATAAGAGCCCACAGCTTCTGTTTGGATCATTTCACAGTTATCTCAGTACAGCATACCTAACACAAGTTGAGCACTGACACTTGACTTTACAGAGGAAAAGATGCCAAATCTTACAGCGCTCGCATCCAGTCCTACCCTGTGACTAATGGAAAAGGGCGGGAACTATACCTGTGAATGACGGACATCTGGCCTCATGAAGAGATGCAGCCTGCAATGCCCGAAACTGTGAGCGTCACTAGCCAACAGTCGATACCAGAATAGACTACCATAGCACTGAAGGGCTTTAGGAAGGTAAGCCCTGCGTCGTGCATCACATTGTAGAAAGTTGATTTACTGCCTAGATTCTGACCTCCTTGTTCAGAGCGAGGCAGGTGAAATAGCCTGGGACAGGCTGGCCAGACTTAAGTACATCAGTTTATTTAGAGATGTGAGCTTATCTCCAAATAAATGGACTTATTTAATATTTTTTGCTGTAAAGATGTAGGAATTTCAGAGGGGTGCAGCCCCAGAGCTCTAATGTAGAAACCACCCCTCGACAAGAATAATGAGTAAAAAACACGCAATAATAATTATTCTGGTTAGCATTACAGTAACTCAGAGTTTGTGTGGGCAAAAGAATTGCAACTCGTTATGAGAAATACAAAACTGCTTTGCCCACTGAACCCTTTGAGGGACATGGGGGTAGGCTGGGAAGAGACAGGTCCATAAAAGGGAATATTATAAACATTTGCGAAGCCTATAGGTCTCGTCTTTCAGACTTCAGTAGAAAAGTGGAATGTTGTGTGTTAGAAATGGGGTCTCTAGTTGGTCCAATAGACTCTGATTGATTTTTTCCTGCTGGATGTGCGCTGCACGAGTTCTCAAAGCTATTTATATTACCTGAAATTGTGCTACAGGAGCATTACTTTACATACTCACAAATGCGTTTGTGAACTGACCAACTCCCTGTTAGTAGAAGCAACAGGTCACAGTCCTTTCTATGTCTATTAATTGTATGTACATATTTAAAGAATATTCCTATTTTAAATGGTTTGGGGCAAATGCACAAAGACTTGTATTAGTCTGTGTAGTAGTGCTACGGGAATCCTAAGTCTCTTACTCATAAATGCCTTTGTTAATTGGTCCCATTCCAGTCACAGTCACCTAACTTCAGTGAGGGTACTGCTTCTGGCTACAGACACTGGTCAAGGATCGCAATGTAATGGCACCCTTCGTACCTATTCTGGACATGCACTCACCTTTTCGAGTGCCTCCCTGCTACAGCTTACTTTACCCTGGAGTTTTTCTTATCTCTTAGCACCTTGCAGGAGTACCTCAAATGAACCATACTTGTACTAAAAATGCTAAGCTTTTGCAGATCCATGCAAAGATGATGAGCTGATATACACCTCCTTATATGATTTCTCCCTTTGTGTTGTTTGTATTAGTTTTCAGCCCTGATAAAAAGTCATGGATAATCATTCTTTTTGGGACAAAAAAAATGTTGACACCAGCATGAGTGGCTGGGCTAAGGTACTTAACCAATCAATTTATTAATATTTAATACTTGACATCTCAGCTATTCCTTCATCTTCACCTTACTCCAAACAACAAAACTATCCATTGATCAATGTGCAAGCTTGCAGCAACAAATACTACATACGTATGGAGAAATGTGCTTGGACCTTTTTCTGCCCCTGAAATATCAATACTGTGTAGTCTGCTACGTAGGAAGACCAGTCAGTGAATTATATCTAGTAAAATTGAAATACATTAGTTCTTTCCTTCGGGGACCCCTCTTGCTTCACAGAAGACAAAATTGCAACTTTTCTACTATAACCTTCTAAATGATCCCATCAGCCCACTGCATTACAATTTTAAAAGTAGGGCACAATTTTATGTGAGAGGACGCTCTTAAACTTTGAAATCTTGAACTACAGACCATCAGATTGCACATGTAATTAGTGCCCAGGGTGTAGGAGATGGTGAAATGGACATGATTATTGACCTTTGTATGGTGCTGGTGGGGCAGCTATGTCAGGGAATGCGGTTGTCGGATGTCCTATTACTTATGTATTACCCCCGCCCTTAAAAACAAAAAATACCCCAACGCCCCTCACCTCCACTCCTAAAACTACTGCAAACTCCCACCCCCCTAAAATCTAAACTACCCCAAGCCCCCACCCCGCCCCTAAAACTACCGCGACCCCCCACCTCAACACCTAAACTATACCAACCCCTCACCCCACCCCTAAAAACAAAAAATATCCCAACCCCCCACCCCTGCCCCTAAAACTTCCGCAATCCCCCTTACACCTAAACTACCCAACCATCCACCCCCACCCCAATCCTAAAAACTAAAAATCCCCTGAATCCCCCCGCCCCTGCCCCTAAAACAGCCCCAGCCCCACTTACCTGAGCGCATCCTCCTCAGAAGCCGACTCCCTTCTTCTGTGCCTTAACCACGCATGTGCGTTGTTCAGCACATGCGTGGTTATGGCACAGAAGAACAAAGTCATGGTTAACCAAAGCCTTGTTCCACTTTCATTGTTCATGACTTCTTTCTTCTGGAATCATGGTTCGGTATGTTTCCCCTAATAAACCACTGATCCACTCTAACCCTTGAATACTAATTTGATGAATGGAGGCAGTGAGAAAGTTTGCACCTGGGCCACATTTTCAGGACATTTTGCTAGTGCAAGTGCAGGCACTTTGCAAAGGAACACTTATGAGTAACTCTGAGATTTGTGAAGAGGAAGGGTATCGGGCACCACACCCTCAAATGACAATTTTATTTCTACCAAATTCTCAATTAGTGCACCAAATAAAAATGCACTGGATGCAAAACAGACTTTTTTAGCATTTGGTTATGGACAAAGCTGTTACTTGCTGAGTGCTTAATCCATCCAAGCGCTTTCTAAGAGCTATATTTAGGGTAGCACCATTACACACTCTGTCATTAACATAACATTTGATCTTTATTGTGACATTATAAACATTTTTAGAAGGGGAGAGGGGGCACGTGGCTGCCCTTCCCGAGTCTTTGCATGTCGAGGAGATCCTATCCCACAGGGCCTTTTTTCTAAGTTAAGAGGAGGTGGTGCTTGGCCCCCCTCCGAGTCTTCATGGTCTTGGAGACCCTGTCCCCCAGAGCTCTTGTTTTAAATTAGGAGAAGGGGAGTACATGACCACCTAGCCTATCTCCATGCCATCTGGGGGGGACCCCCTGCTTTGCCCACCCGGATCCCCCATAAACCTCTACATTTTAGATCACGAGCAGAGTCCGAGGTCAAATGAAGTAAATTTAAAATGCTGGTGGGTGTTATTTTATGTTTTAAAAAAGTCACAACCTCGCAGGAGTCCTGTTAGATTGCTACTTTTTTTTTTTTTTATTTGTATCTGGCCCTGTGGGGTTCCCTCTCGGACCCCCTACACAAATGCTAGAGAGGAAGGGTATCTCTACCCTGCCCCCTTATAGTATTTTTATTTTTTTAACTCAGGGCAGGGGACTAGGTCCAGTATCTGCTGCCCGCAACATTCTTCTTCATGTTGCAGTTAGCTCCAGTCTGAGCAAATTAGCCCAGAGGAAAAAGCCCTGTGGACCATTCAGAACACTTTAGTAGTCATTACGAGACTGCCAGACTCGTGGTGGTGGCCCCACCGCTGACAGGCTAGCAATGAGATGGCCACATTATGACTGTGGCGGAGATGTCACTGTCAGACCACTGACACCACTAGGCTGCCGCTAGCCGGCAGGCTGACGGTTCCAGTGGATTCTCATCCTCTAGGGCAGCGCTGCTTGCAGCGCCGCCCTGAGGATTAGGAGTCCCCATCCACCAGCCTTTCCATTAAGGCTGGTGGAATGGGAGACTCGTGGGGACCCTGGGGGCCCCTTCACTGCCCATGCACGTGGCATGGGCAGTGCAGGAGCCCCCATGCACAGCCCATTGCACATTCCACTGCCTGAATTACGGACAGTGGAATGCGTGACAGGTGCTGTTGCACCCACTGCACCACCACATTAGTGCCAACTCCATTACTCCACTACACTGTAATGAAGTCCAGTTAGGACCGGAGGGGTTCAGGCCGCACAGGCGGTCTGAGGGCGAGAAGAGTTTGGCAAACTCTTAATGACCACCTTTATTTTCAAAATGAGGTTTGAGGGCCTCACACCAGAGTCCCTCAAACCCAACCGTTCAGATATACCAATATTTCTGTTCCCTAATAGCTCAAACACTACTGAATGGCTTTACACCATATAACAAAAAGCACTTTTTCTGGACCAGATCTAGCTTCACTCGTAGTATGGCGAGTAAGGTGACAACACTGCATGGAGGTGCGCGACTTGTAGTATTTTGAAGGTGGCACATAAATTATATTTTTAAGTTGTAGCTGTAACTTTAAAATTTCTAATGTTTGTATAGTTTAAGTGGGGTTTGTATAGAAAGAAAAAGCATAATGTTTTCCCCAACTATAACTTAGCCTCAAACTTTGATTTTTTCAGTGAATTTAATTGTTTGCATTTTTTTAATAAAAATGTGTTTCAAATTAAAGTGTTGAGTGTAATTCAGTTGACAGTTCTTAAGTGGAGTGTTGTGGAGAATAGTGGAGAATAGTGTTGTAGGGTCTAATGTCACAGACTTCTTGTGTTGCACAGTGGAAAAGAGTAAAGTGGAGTAGAGTGGAGTGACATAGCGTACAATGAAGTAAAGTTTTAGTTAGTTGAGTGGCATGGTGTGTTGTATAGTGGAGCAGAGTATTGTAAAGTGGAGTGTCATGCTGTATAGTGGAGTAGTCTGTTGTACAGTACAGTTGAGTGTCATACAGTGGAGTGTCGTCAATTGCAGTGTCATGGAGTGGAGTGTTGTGGAATGGAGTGCCATTGACTAGAGTGTCATACAGTGGCAGAGTTGCACAATTGAGTGGCCTAGAGTGTAGTTTAGTGGCATACCTTGTTTTACAGTTCAGTGTTGTTGAGTGGAGTGTCATACAATTGAATGACATGCAATGTAGTGTCATACAATGTAGTGTCATAAAGTGGCATATCGTAGAGTGGACTGTGATACAGTGTCATATAGTGGAGGAGAGTGTCGTACAGTGGAGTGCTGTGTTGTATAGGGGACCGAGGTGTAGTAGGGAGGAGTGGAGTGTCATGTTCTACAATGTCATACAATGTACTAAAATGGCACAGAGTGGATGGGCATAGAGTGGAGTAGAGTGGTGCAGGGTGGCATAGAGTGTGGTAGAGTCTAGTAGAATAGAGTAACATAGAGAACAATAGGGTGTTATACAATGGAGCTGCATAGGGTGGATTGTCATACAATGGCGTAGAGTGAGTTGAAGTGCTATGTAGTGCAATGTACTGGAATTGGAGTTTTATGGGGTTGGTGTAACTTAAAATGGAGTGAAGTATAATAGAGTTTTTTTGTGTCATAGACTAGAGTGAGATAGAGTGGAGTAGAGTGGAGTGTTGTAGTATAGAATCAAATAAAGTGTCACAAATTGGAGTGGTGCCTCATACAGTAGAGTGCTGTGTTTGTAGAGTATTGGAAAGTCTGATAGAATGCAGTAGAGTGTTGTACAATGGAGTATACAGGCATAGAGTGGAGCGCAGAGTTGTACAGTGGAGTCTATAAGGATAGGGTGTAGTAGATTAGCATAGAGTGGCATGGACTGTAGTAGAGTTTTGTAGAGTAGGGTTATAAAGAGTGGAAGCGAGTGTCGTAGAGTGGAGCAGTGTAGAGCGGAGTGTTGATTGCCAAACAGTGACATAGAGTGGGGTAAATTATCATACAGTGGCAAAGAGTGGAGTGGAGTTGTCTGGAGTCACATAGGATAGAGATGAACAAAGTGTAAAAGAGTGGAGTGTATGTCGTAGAAAGGTCTGGTGTGGATTAGAATGGCCTGGCATATCATACAGTGGGTGAAGTGTCATAGAGTGGAGTGCTGTGTCGCACAATAGAATGGACTGGCGTGTTGTAGAGTGTTGGAAAGTGTTGTAGAGTGGAGTAGGGTGGACTGCCACAAAGTGTATTAGAGTGTTTACAGTGGAGGGGCATGAAGTAGAGTAAAGTATGGTACAGTGTGGTAGAGTGGAGTGGCATAGAGTCATGTACATTGAGTGGCATTGAGTAGCGTAGAGTGGTGTAGAGTGGAGTAGTAGAGTATAGTAGAGTGGAGTGGAGTGGTATGGGGGAGTTGCATAGTGGAGTGAACTAGAGTGGCGCACACTCGAATAGACTGGATTACACTGTTGTAGAGTGGAGTGCTATAGAGTGAAATATTGTATGGTGGAGTTGTGGGGCTTGGAGTGTTGTTGAGTGATTAGAATGTCATAGAGCAGAGTAGAGTGGAGTTGGCTAGAGTGAAGTGCCATGGAGTAGCATAGAGTGTAGTGGTGAAGAGTGGTGTGGCGTAGAGTTGAGTGGTGTAGAATGAATGGCGTACAGTAGAATAGCATAGAGCGGGGTGGCATAGAATGGAGTGATGTGTCATAGAGTGCTATAAAGTGCAGTAACGTGATCTACTGTGGAGTGACATGGCACTGAGTAGAGTGGCAAGCAATAGAGTGTGGTAATGTGTATTGGTATGCAGTGTTGTAGAGCAGAGTGGCATATAGTGGCGTAGAGTGGAGTGGCATACAGTGGAGTAATATGTCATAGAGTAGAGTGGAGTAAAGTAGGTGGAGTTGCTTAGAGAGAGTTGCATAGTGTGTCTTGTATGGACTACAGTGTTGTGGAGTGGCATAGACATGATTAGATTGTTGTACAGTGGCATAGAGTGGAGCAGAGTGTTGTACAGTGGAGTGTACAGGCATAGAATGTAGTACAGTGTCGTACAGTGGCATAGAGTGTAATACAGTGTTGAAGAGTGGAGTGTTGTACAGTGGAGTGGTTTGGCATGTAGTAGGGAATGGGAAAGTGTCTGATGTGGAGTGGCATAGAGTAGAGTACATTGTTGTAGAGTGGGGTGAGGTAGAGTACAGCAGAGTGTGGTACAGTGGACTAACATAAAGGCCTTCATTTTGATACTGCCAGTTAAAACCACCTATCGCCGTAGCAATGGCCGTCAAAAGACTTTGCCGCGGCTACCAGCCGTCTGCCGTATTATGACCACAGCTGGATTTCCGCCAGAAGAATGGCGGAGATCCGGCTGTGGCCATGCCGGCAGATGGTGGTAAGGTGACACTGCTGCCACCAGCAGCGCCACACCAGGAGACCGCCCCCAACCATATTATGACCTATAACATGGCCTCGCGGTGTCCCATCTCCTGCCGGAGGACCCCCTGAACACAGGTAAGTCGGGTCTCCGACATGGGAGGGTGGTGGGGGGTGTTGTGTGTGTATGTGTGTGTGTGTGGGTGTGTGTGTGAATGTTTGTGTGTGCGTGTATGCGGGTGTGTGTTGCGTGTTGAATGCGTGTGTGCATGTATGGAGGTGTGAGTGCGTGTATGTTGTGTTATGAGAATGCGTGTCTGCACGTATGTATGAAAGTGTGTGCAGATGTGTGTGTGAATGGATGTATGCATGCATGGATGCATGTGGGAATGGGTCTGTGTATGCGTGTGTGAAGGGGGGTTAATGTAGGGGGTGGTGGGGGGCTTTGGAGAGGTGGGGGTGGGGGGGCTAACTAGAGGGGGCAGGGGAGACCCCTATCAGTGACAGGGAAGGAAGTCCCTGTCATTGATAGTGCCTACTGCCATGGTTTTCGTGGCGTTAAGAAAGCCACGAAAACCATGGCAGTGTGCGGGGTAATCATCCCGCAGGCAGAACAGTGACGGCCGCCGGGCTGGAGACAGATATCTCCAGCCCGGCGGCTGTTATATCCATGGTGGACGGAGTGTTACATTGGCGGGTTGGCTTCAGCCAACCCACCAATGTCATAATATAGCGGTAAGTACCGCCAGCCTGTTGGCAGTACTTACTGCCATATTATCGCTGACCGCCTGGGTCATAATGGCCCCCACAGTTTTGTAGAGCTAAGTGTCAGAGAGTGCTGTTGAGTGGAGAGGCATGGAGTAGAGTAGTGGAGTAGTGTGTTATAGAGTAGAGTGGAGTAAACTGTGGTGGAGCAGCATAGAGTAGACTACAGTGTTGTATAGTGACATAGACTGGAGTACAGTGTTGTACAGTGGAGTAGCATAGAGTGGACAGGAGTTTGGTAGAGTGGAGGGGTGTAGAGTGTTGTAGAGTGGAGTAGAGGATTGTAGAGCACAGTGGACTTAAGTGGCACAGACTGGAGTGTTGTAGATTGGGGTGTCATATATTGTCATATTGTAGACTATTGTGAAATAGAGTGGCAGAGTGTAGAGTGTTGTGGCCTAGGTGTCATGGTGTACACTGGAGTGGTATAGATTGGAGTTGCTTAGAGTGGAGTGCAGTCCAACGGAAGAGCTTAGAGTGGTGTGGCATTGACTGGAGTGGCATTCACCGATGGGCCATAGTGTGGAGTAGCCTACAGTGGAGTTGCTTTAATGGAATAGTGTAAAGTGGAGTTGTGTAGATTGCAGTGGCATATAGTGGAATAGCAGTGACAATAGTGGAGTGACATTGTGTAAAGTGCCATACACTAGAATACATTATAGAGCAGTGGTGTACAGTGGAACAGTGTAGAATGGAGTGACTTACAGTGTGATAGAGTGGAGTGGCATAGAGTTGAGTGGTGTCCAATGGAAAAACATAGAGAAGGATGGCATAGAGTGGAGTTACATACACTGGAGTAGCGTAGGATGGAGTAGCGCATAGTGGAGTTGCAAATAGCTGAACAGTGTAGCGTGAAGTGGCATAGAGTGAAGCCACATACAGTGCAACAGCATAGAGTAGAGTGGCATAAAGTGGAGTGGCATACGGTGAAATAGAACAGAGTGGATTAATGTACAGTGGAGTGATATACAGTGGATTAACCTAGACTGGAGTGGTGTAGAGTGGAGTGGAGTTCCACTGAACAGCATACAGTGAAGTGGCATAGAGTGGAGTTGCATACAGTGGAATAGCTTAGAGTGCAGTGGAACACAGAGGAATAGCGAAGAGGTGAGTGGCATACACTAGAACACCACGTAGTGGAATGGCATACACTGAAATAGCACAGAGTGGAGTGGGTTCCAATGGAATAGCATAGAGTGGAGTGCAGTGGTGTGGAGTAGAGTGGCATGCACTGCAGTCGCATAGAGTGGAGTAGGGTACATCAAAGTGACACAGACTGGAGTGGCCTAGACGGGAGTGGCATACAGTGGAGTGGGGTACAGTGTAATAGCATACAGTTGAATGGCATGGAGTGGAGTAGCATAGAGTGGAGTGACATACAGTGGAACAGCATAAAGTGGAATGGCATAAAGCAGAATAGTTCAAAGTGTGCATACAGTGGAATATCATACAGTGAAGTAGAGTACAGTGGAGTAGGGTACACTGGAGTGGCGTGAAGTAGAGTGATGTACTGTGGAGTAGGGTAAAGTGGCATAGAGTGGAATTGCAAACAGTAGAATTGTATGGAATAGATTGGTGTAGTGTGGAGTGGTGAACAGTGGAATGGCGTAGACTGGAGTTGCAAACAGTGGAGTGTCATTGAGTGGTGTGGCGTAGAATGGAGTGACATAGAGTGGAGTGGCATGGAGCGGCATAGAGTGGAGTGGTGTACAATGAAGTAGCATACAGTGCAGTAGTGTAGAGTGGAGTGGCATACAGTGGAATAACATCCTGTAGAGTGTCGTGGAGTGGAGTTGTGTGCAGTGGAATAGCGTAGAGTGGAGTACCATACAGTGGAGTGGCCTAGACTGGAGCAGCATATAGTGGAGTGGGGTAGAGTAGAATAGCATACAGCAGAGTGGCACAGAGTGTAGTTGCATACAGTGGAATAGTGTAGAGTGGACTGGAATAGAGTGGAATGGTATACAGTAAATTTGAGTAGAATGGAGTTGTGTACAGTGGAATAGCGTATGATAGAGTGGCATTCAGTGGGGCGACATGCAGTGGAGTGGCATACAATGGAGTGGCAGAGTGGAATTGCATAGGATGGAGTGGCATACAGTGCAGTGGCATACAAAGGAATAGTATAGAGTGGAGTGGGGCAGCGTAGAGTGGCACACCAGAAATGCCACATAGTTGAATGGGGTACAGTGGAGCAGCATAGAGTGGAGCGACATACAGTGGAATAGCACAGAGTGGAGTGGTGTGGAGTGGAGGGGTGTCCAGTGGAATAGCATAGAGTGAAGTGGCATAGAGTAGAGTGACATGCACTGGAGTGGCATAGAGTGGAGTGGTGTACAGTGGAAGAGCATACAAGGGAGAGGCACACAGTGAAGGGGCCTAGACTGGAGTGGCAAATAGTGAAGTGGTGTAGAGTGAAATAGCATACAATGGAGTGATATAGAGTGGAGTAGCATACATTGGAGTAGCATACAATGAAATAGTGTAGAGTGGAATAGCATACAGTGGAGTGGCCACGTGACCCGCCTCTAACAAGTACTTAGTGGTCCCGGGTGCAGGGTCCCATAGGGACCCCTTTTCTTTTTTTGAACATTTGCTCCAGGGGTTGGTGGTCCCTGGGGTAGCGGGGAGCCATGTGGCCCCTGCAAATAAAATACATTTTGCCCCGGGGTGGTGGTCTCTGGTGTGTGAGGGGGCCACACGGCCCTCCTGCTGTAACTAAAATGTTGCCCATGGGGGTGGTGGTCCCCGGGGCAGCCACGCAGCCCCCCCACAAATAAATGTCATTTTGCCCCGGGGGTAGTGGTTGCTAGGGTGCAGGGGGGCCACAGGCCACCACATAACATTAGCACAATGTCCCACAGCCCCCGCATATTACATAAAAATCCTAGGGAGGTGGCGGTCCCCATGGCATCTGGGGGACCACAGGCCCCCCCACATAGAAAAATATAAGCCCCGGATAGGTGGCGGTCCCAAGGGAATTGGGAAGGGGCCAAAAGGCCTCCACTGCTTTTTTTTTTCAAAGCCCCCGAGACTAGACCCACCTGGGGGCATTAGACTAATGACATGCGGGAGACCGCGCTTTGTTTTTGATTTTATGAGGGGATTTGCTGATCCACCATGACTCATAAAATTTAAAAAAATGCTTTTTAGCCCTGGAGGGGTCTCCTTGGGACCCTGCCACCAGAGCTAAGGGGCCAGGGTGTTCGTACCCTGGCCCCTTTCTTTTATTTTTAACTTTTGTTTGGGACTGTCAAACAGTAGAACACAAGAAAATCATCAACTGACAGGCTGCTCCTGTTGGAAGTACATGTTTTACTGAGAGTGTCAGACTCATATGGCTGAGAAGGATAGTGGGAATTTACTGGAAAATATGCTCTCATTTTTGCTTCTGGAGCACCTTCCATAAACTCTATGGGAAAATCATGAGAAAACAGTTTTCTCTAAAACATGATTCATGATACCCCAGTAGGGAAAAATGACCTTAGAACATGGCACAATTCCTAAACTTAGTATGGTACCATCAACAAATGGTTCATATTGTAACTAAAACCTGTTATCACCCTTTTTGTGTCCCTCACAAACTCCTATTCACTTCAATGCATTTTAAGAGGGTACTATCATGTAAATTGGTCCCAGGATGGCTGCCATCACTTTCTGGTTGAAGTGCTGACAGTCAATCAGATCTCACCATGAGATCTGTGCTTAGGCTCTGCCCAAATATACATATTTGGATTTCCTTGAATATGTTAAAAACTACTGAACAGCTTTACACCAAATAAAAAAGTGTGATCTCCGGACCAAGAGCTACCTTTTTGCTAAGGTTGGTGTAATTCTGTTCAGAGGTTCGGACTGTAGTCATGTTCAAAATACCTATGGGAATTAAAAGGGAATTTACTTTTATTGCCCCCCCCCCCTTTTTTTTAGCTCCAGCCAGATGGATCACCCCAAAGCTTACCATTCACAAGACCCTTGGGCACACCTTTTTTAAAATAAAAATTTGAAAATTCCTCAAATAGTGGCAACGATATAGCCAAGCCAAAAGAAGCTTTTCCAATGGAAACGAAGTCCAAACTATAACTATACTACTGGCATATATATATATATAAGCAATGGGTAGGAGGTGTGAGGAACACGTAACACCATGCGTCAACAAAGCTGAGTTTCAAAAAAGGAGAACTCATGGATTGTGCTATACTCTTTTTAAATAACAAAATTAAGTGGTGGAACATGTAAAGCCACCCAAAGTAGTTCAGCTTGATAGCCTTAATCATGGGTGCCTCCATTTTACAAAGAAGTGCATGAATAGTAAAAATAAACAAGGGTTGGTAAAAACCATATCATATAATGCATTAAAGTGCAATGCAGCATAATTAATAAAAACATTGAGTCAATGTAATATAATGCCTAATCTGAGTAACTAACATAAATATTACAAAGTAGGGCTTTCTTGATGTACAATTTTGGTTGCAATACTAAAAAGCATCAGTGTGCAATGAAATAATAATATTTGTTTTTGCTGTTATTGCTTTTTCCAATAGGGAAATCTGTCTGGATTATTCATGTCAATTTTTCCTGCTGGGCATTATATTAAAGTGGCTACATTTTTTATGAAAATGGTGACATCGCTGATCAATTGGCTACAATCCATTGGGTGGCTTCACAAGTTCTACTATTTTGATTTCTCAGGGGCCTTTACTGACACACACACACACAAACAAACACACATACTCACATATAGATATATGTATAGTTTACATTTTAAAAACATAATTTTTTATTAAAAAAATATAAAATATGAGAAATGAACAATAATTTAACGACTTAAATATATAAACAGTAGTTTATGTTAAATTAATATAGTCATAAATGTATACTTGTATATTATTTTTTAGAACACATTAAAGATAAACTGTTTCTTTATTTAACCAATAATATATATATTTTTTAAATAAGCTACTATCAATAGACCATATGAATGACAAAAACACATGAAACACATTAAAACATTTTTCAGAAAATAAAACACAATATGAAAAATAAAAGAAAGATACACTCATACAGTTTTAAATTAATGACACTAAAATGTACATAAAATATTAAAAGAAATTAAAAGTAGTAACCGAACTCTACTGACAAAAAAATATTTAAAAAGTAGAAATTAATAAAATACACTACTTTAAGTACAGCTCAACAAACATTAGTAAAAAAAATTGGGGGGGGGGAGAGCAGAATCAGAGTTACTATTCTAAGTCCAATCTAGCAAAAACTGGGAAAAATACATACATTACAGAGACAAATATTCTGACTCCAATTTATTGAACTTTGGGAAAAGTGCATACTTTAGTGGGTACCTGATTTACTATTTTAACTCCAATCTAAACATTAAGGTAAATGCAAACACGGGGGCCGGGGACGAAGCTTAGATTTGCTAGTCTAATAAACATTGGGGAAAGTACATGCGTTGGTGAGGTTTGGAGATTTAGGGCCCGATTAGGTGTTGGACGGTTGAACAGCCACAACTCCAACAACACAGTGGTGAGGTGGTCATCAAGATGGCTTCCTCACCATCACCGTATTACAATGTTTCCACTGGGATGACTGGCAGAAACCATTGTATTACAACAATTCCACGAGTCAGCCTGGTGGAAACAGTGCAGCGGCAAAAGCCACAGTTTGCTTAGGGAGCTGAAGCCAATAACGTTGCACACAGCACACTTGGAATGTGTACTGTCTGCATAGCAGACAGTGCTCATTCTGAGAGTGCTGACAGGGTGGGCCCTGCACTGCCCACAACGTGGTCGTAGGCAGTGCAGAGGGCCCCCTGTGGCCCTCAGCACTGCCTTTCCGCCAGCCTCTTCATGGCAGGGACCCCTCCATGAAAAGGCTGGAGGAAAGGGAAGTCATGATCAGCAAAGTGGTGCCAAACTTGCCACTGCCGTGGCTGACCACGACTTCGACTGCCAACAACCCATTGGGATCGCTGATCCCGGCAGAGGTGACGGTCTCATGGCAGTCTGGCCATGAGTTTGGCGGTCTCAAGACCCTTAGTACCCTAACACAAGTCTAACAAATAATGGGGAATTTGTATGCATGCAGGGGAGTGTGGGACAGATTTACAATTCTAACTGCAGTCTGAAATAAATATAGGAGAAAGTGTATACATGGGGTTGTCCAACTAACAATTTAATAAACAATGAGGAAAGTACATCCATTGGTAGGGTGTCATATTTACAAACACCCAATTATTATAATTTTCCTTTAAAAATATTGAAAAAAATAAAAATCATTAGAATATACTGTTTTAAAACACTGACCTGTATTTATAAATTCATGTGGTAATAAAATAAAATATTTAATGCAAAATGTCTTAAAATAATCAGGATACCTCAAACCGACCAATACAACATACAATATATTTTTTTTAAATCTGTATTTCAGGATATAATTCTTCACAAAACCATTTTTTCTTTTTTGGAGTGTAACTCACATAAAGTTTAAAATAATTTTAAATACCATTAATTAAAAGCACAGTCCAAACCACAAAATAACACACAGCCCATTAAAAAGAATATTATTTATGATAGAAGCTAATATTTTAATTTAAAAATAATTATTAAATACAATAATTATTTTCTAGTTTACAAATTAACATAATTAATACAACAATCAATTAATTTATTTAAAACAAATTATTTAAAGAGCTAGATATCCTATCCTCCATTAGAACCCACTCACTAAGCCCAAAATGTAATAACTATCTACACAAAGTATATTAAATGTAAACAAATAACATTTTAAGCAATCCCAACATTTTTAAACAATTAACACTTTACTCAAATAACATAAATGAATATAAAAGAAAACAATTATCTACCCAACACCCCAATAAACCCCACAACCTGAACTTAAAATGCGATAAACACAAAATGTAAACAAAATAAATAAATAGCAATTAGTATATATAAAATAAACAATCAAAGTAATCAAGTAACATTACTTAATATATAGTTATTAAAAAATCAACCCATCCAAAAACCTGAACAAAATATTTATTACATCATTAATAAATATATAATGTCAAGAAATAATAATTAAAACATTAATAAACAATTATTTGAAAAACAACTTCTTCCCAGTCCCCAATAAACCCAACAACCGAAGGAAATATAAATAAATAATACCATTTTTTTTAAATACTATTGATTTTACATTAACATACATAATAATATTAAAAAATAAAGCAATACAATAAAACACCACAATAAAAAAACTAATATTAAAGTAAACAATATTTCAAACTTCCATGTAATAGTAAAACAGTTGAAAATTATATACTTAACATTGACCAACAATGTTTTTGTAGCCACAATATGCTGACCACGAAAATATTGGTGAGGCAATATCTCTGGTTGCTATTTAGTTGAACATCGATCTTCATTTTGAAAAGTTTTTATTTTGTATGTTGTCTACAGCATCATAGGTGTTAAATTCTATGACAACAATTACTGATTGTTAATACAAAACATACTTCTTAATTGGTTGCTTTGGGGAAATTCACTCTAAGTTGACTTTGGCTCAAGTTAATTGCGCTAAAATAAAGAATCCACACAGGAAAGCAAATGTCAAACCTTATAGCTTGGTCTGGGCTGCAGGGCAATCCTCTGATGGGGTTAAATAAATAAGAAAAATAAACACTTAACCTTCTAAACCAAGTAAAATGAGAAACATAAAATCAAAAAAATGTTAAGTAAATGAAAGGAACCAAACAAGGTGCACAGAACGTAGGCACCAAAGGAACTTGAAAAGATCTGATGCATTGAAAGTCGATGGGAAATGGAAAATAACCTAAAGTCAATAAGTATTGTCTGAGTGTGACAGAAATCTTGGCACCCAAGTGGTGGACCTGCAAGTGGAGTGGGTCAGATTGAAGTGGGTGATGTTCTGGACACAATGGGCCTCATTAAGAGTTTGGTGGATGGGAAAGCCCATCCGCCAAACTCCCACCAGGGTGGTCGCTATGAAGTCTCCGCCCGCTGACCTAGTGGGAAACAGGCTACAGCATTGTCTGCGGTTCGAAATTGAGTTGGTGCCAATGCTGTAGCCTGCAGTGTGCACCAGCACCCTCTCAGTGTTCACTCTCTGCAAAGAAGACAGTGAACATTGCAACAGTGCTGGCCAGGTGGGCCCCTGCACTGCCCATGCCAAGTACATGGGCAGTACATGGCCCCCACTTTCCCCCTGCACATGAAAAGGCTGGTGGAGAACAAGGTCGTTATTCGCAGGGAAGCGTTGCATGCAGTGCTGCCCTGGTGGATTATGATCTCTCCCACCGCCAGGCTGCCGGCATCATGGATCATGGCAGTGCTGGCAGAACCCTATCTGTCTGACTGCCAGGGTTTTAATGTTGCCGGACCGCCACAACAGCAGCGGTCCTGACCGCCACCGCGAGTATGGCGGTATGAAGACTGCCACACTCGTAATGAGGCCCAATGTGTAATTTTGCATCAAGAACAAATTTTGGAACATGAAATGCATATGGGAGAAACACAAGGGTTTTATCTGAGCAGAACTCCAGTAGGTGAGATTCACGATGCACTTGCCATTGGTGAATGCTGGAATTTTGAAGATAAAGGCTATGATTTTAGTCAACATTTTTACAAGAACTTAGAAGCTCATATCAAACTGAGGTGGTGTGACAATCCAAATGTTGGATGGATCCTCTGTCTTTGCCTTGACCTTCTGAACCTGGAACTATTCTCCCGTAGATCAGGCAACTGTCTTCCAAAAATAGGTACTTTGAGTAGAATGTTTTTAAACCATTTTTTCATTCTGTTTCTTCTGGTCTGACCTTAGGGTGTTCACCCCATTTGCAATCACTCCCCTTTTCACTAATGTATGATGTACTTTTGCTCTGAGAAAAGGAGCTCTAGCCTTAGGAATCTCACAGCCCAATGCAAGCAAATGGCACTGCAATGCCCTACTAGTGGCAGATTGTACACTTTACAACTGCTTATTAACTCTAACAATAATAACAAAAAAGCAACATGGTGCAATTGAAGATAAGTGATGGGTTGATCTCTCTCTTGTCTCCTGGAGGTCAAATTCGAAAAGCATCCAACCCATTCTGTCAGACGTCCCTCATGATATTCTCAGGTTAGGAGGACTACTTAGAGGTAGAAGTGGCTTGGATGTTAAGTATCATGTGTGACTACATGATGTGATTTTGCTGGTTTCAGGTCTGATTCGTTTTTTTGTTCTCTATGAATCAAGTAGCTCTTCACAAGTTCATGTACCATGAATGTTGATATCTTCAGACCCAGATTAGCTTTAGGCCTTTACTGCTTTGTCCAACATTGGGTTGTTGAAATGGGTTTGTTGTACATAAAACGTTTACTGCAAAAGCATATCGGGATCATATATGTTAATTCTTGCTTAATTCACTACACCCTCTCCCTGCATTCTTGCCTCAATGGGGTTATTTAGAGTTTGGCAAATGTGGGCCATCCACCAAACATTTTCAGTTGTCCCCTCCTCCCTATTTACATTGTATACTCTCAGATGTCATGCCCTCCCTATTATGAGTGTATTCACATGTGATTATACTCTAAAAAGGAAATACGGAACATTAACCTATTTTTAGGGGATGTCCCACACATCTGCCAAACTCTAAATAACCCCCGCTGACTTCATTGTTCCAGACCTAACTCCTTTTGTCACGTATAAAGATGGTCAGTTGAATGTAGGGGTTTCAAGGTCTCTATTTGTTGGTTCTTACTCGAATACATAAAACTAAGTGTGTATTTACTTCAGATACTAACTTAAAGGCTTTCAGCTGTTTCACAGCTTTATATCCCATGTTCTTAACTAATTTTGTAATACATGTACAGTTAATGATTCTGTTTTTTGACTTTAGTTCTTGCTCTTTTTTCAGCTTACTACCTTGATGACGTCAATCTCCGTGGATATTTTGCCTACTCTTTTACCGACAAAATGGATCCCCGATATGGCTTGTACAGCTATGTGGCAAATCAGTATGAACCCAAGCCTTCACTAAGGCACTACAGAAAAATCATTGACAGAAATGGATTTCCAGGTCTGGCAGAGCCTGAAAGATCCTGCCCTGCAGAGCCAACCATGTGTCCCGATTGCCGCTTTTTCCAGACAAGAAAATCCTTGGTGGCTTTTATAGCTTTTATATTTGTGGTCTTTATTGTAACTATTTTCTTGATTATTTATTACTCCAAGAAAGGCAAAAGAAGATATAAAGAGACACTAGTCCCCCCGTGTCCTCCTCCCCCCAACATTAAGTATAATGTTGCTAAGAGAGTATTGAAATAATTATTTTCCCACACCTTGTATGATATCTACTGCACTGGGGAAATTTGCACTGGCTACTACTGTGAACATTTTGCTGAAAAATGTAATTTGTATTCAGGGATTGGTGAAACTTGTACACATTGTTGTGCTGTGAAACTGTACAGTCCCGATTAAGGGCCTGATTATTAGTTTGGTGGTCCTAAACATGCCAAATTTGCGATGGCATTCTGACTGCAAGATTATGATCCTGGCAGTTAGACCACTAGGAGACCACCACCACTGTCAAGATCAGGGATCCAGAAGGGTTTGGGGTGGTGAAAGTCATGGTCAGCCACGGCGGTGCCGAGTTTGGCACTGCCATGCTGATCATGAATCCTTTCCGACAGCCTTTTTATGGAGGGGACCCTGCCATGAAAAGGCTGGCTGAAAGGCAGTGCTGGGCCACTTGCGGGGGCCCCTGCACTGCCCAGAACCATGTTGTGGGCAGTGCAGAGGTCCCCCTGTCAGCACCCTCAGAATGCGCACTGTCTGCTATGCAGACAGTGTACATTCCGAGGGTGTTGTGTGCAACGGCGTTGGCTTCAGCTCCCTAAGGAAGCCGAGGCAAGTGCTTTTGCACTGTTTCCACTGGGCTGACTGGTGGAAATGTCATAATATGATGGTTTCTGGCTGTCAGCCTATTAGAAACATTGTAATACAACTATGGGGAGCCCACCAGCTTGATGACTGCCTCCCTAATGCTGTATTAAAGTTTGGGTTGGTCAGACCGCCAAACTCATAATCAGGCCCTAAGTTTGTTTGGCTGTCAGAACTGGTCATAAACTTTTTAGGGGAAAAAATCCCAATTTATAATATTAATAAAATGCAAGGTCAGGTGAGCTTGCTGCTAACAAAATAAAAAATGTGTGTGAAAGAAGATAGTAGTCTCTTAAAAAGATCAGGGATGGTTTGTGGCCAAAGAAGGTGCTTGTGCATTCCACTGGCCACTGTGTGCCTAAAATGGCAAAATAACCAAAATGTGACATATAAGATCGTACCAGGGGAAAATAGCTGGCGAGGAAATAGTATGACAAAACATCACACCATATTTAGGGCCTTATTATGGGAGGTGGCGGTGTACCCACCGGCCCTATTACGACTTTCCCACTGGGCTGATGGGCGGGAACCTTGGTTCAGCCCAGTGGGAAAGGTGCAGCTGCATTGCCGCCAGCTCATAATACAGCTGGTGGCAATGCTGCCCCATGCAAGGGGCACCAGCACCCTTGAAATGCGCACTGTCATGAAAAGGTTGGCGGAGAACGAGGTTGTAATCAGCAGGGCGGCGATGACTTCAGTGCTGCCCTGGCTGATTGCAACCTGCACCACCGTCATCCTGTCAGGATCATTGATCCTGGCGGGGACAGCGGTAGGTTGGCGAGTCTGCCCGACAACCTCGTAATGTGGCGGGGATGGCCTGCCACAACGGCGGCGGTCCAACCGCTACCGCGAGTCTGGCGGTCTGTTGACCGCCAGACTCGTAATATGGCCCTTAGTCTTAAAAAGACAAAATGATATAAATATATTAAGCAGGAAGGACAAGAAGAGAATCAAAAACTGAGACAAAAGGTCAAAGGAACTTTTAATTTGTAATGATTTGATGATAATCGGTCCCGCATATTTGTTTTGTTTGTCCTGATATTACACAATTTTGATATGCATTGCCGATTCATTCGAAATGGCAATGGACAGCAGCTTAACTCCTATGTAAAGAATTGAATGCCATATATTGTGCAGGAGAACATGTTAGTATTAGCAGGCACTATAATCTCCTCTTAATCACATCACCACAAGAACATATAGCAAGTTCTTCCACCTAAACACTTCTAACCGGCTTTCAGAGTATTAGCTAAATTTTCCATGAATGGTGACTAGTCTACTAAAAGTGCATTTTCTCTTGCATCCTCTTTTACATTTCTATTAAAAGGCTCACAATCCCCTATTCCTCCACTTACAGTTTTGCTCTTCTCCTCTTGGGCTGGTCTTTCCCCGTTATTCCTATTTGTGTGCAAGCCAGGGGTCGTATTTTATCTTCAGAAATGCCCATGGCAAGAACGTGAACTCCTGACTCTCTGCAGCTGCACTATACATTTGGAGGACTGGTATGGTCTCCTTTGTCTGGAACTTGGCGGACTCTGGAAGCAGAAACGTGTTCCGTGCCTGGGTCAAATGTTTATTTTTAAATAATCTTCCAACTTTTTTGTAGCTGGACTACAAATTGCTTTATTGGTTCTGCACAACAGTCTAGAACATGCATAAACTGTTGTGGGTTAATACAAACAACTGCAAGGGTCTATCTCATTATTTCATACTTCTGTATGGTAGGGCTTTCCGTATGCAAAATATATTTCTCCATGTATTTCCAATTTAGACACTTGTAAATACGACATCTGCTGTGGACTGAGGTCGGAAAAACAGGCCACTGCCCCAAGTGCGGTAGAGAAATGTTGCTATAGTGAAGGGCTAGTTCATCCCTGATAAATTAGCCCTGGCCTGGCTAGCTATCTTGGCATAACGGTGAGACTGCAGAGCAATAAAAATAAATGACCAGCCATTGAAAGTGAACTGCACCCTGCCCACAGCATGTGTGTGAGTGATGGAATTGTGGATCAGGATATTTTTCCCTAAAATTCACATAGGATGCCAGGCATTAGGGAAAGCTGATCCGATCCGTGAAAGCTCAGCATCATGGTGGGTGAACTTCTTGGAAAAGTAACTATAAATTAATTTTTAATATTGATCTTGCGAATGGTGGAGCAATTCACATCAAACTAACGTTCTACAAGTAATTTTGCATGAAAGTGTAGTATTTCCATCATAATTGATTTATCTGTTTTAGTTTTGGTATTTATGAGATATGCAGTATTGTGTTCCCGTGCCAGCTTACATGAAATAAGATGCTTCACACTTGAGACCGGAGGGAATTCACACGTTCTTTCATCCCTCAACGCTATAAAATCTTGCAATATTCCTTGCACGCTGTTGAAGCAAATCACACCATGTACTAACTGCGCACTCAAGGTCTCAGGGTTCTGGATCACCTGTTTGAGTGTGATATAAAAATATCAGATTTTAAACATTAACTACCACAATACTGACTAGAAGATATTAACTAGATCAATATCAATATGATAAGTAGAAGAGTTGGAATATCGATACTACATTCCCCTATTTAAGATCACAGTGAAGATATTGCGCAGGCTGATATCTTGCAACCTGTATTGTTGCAGGTCGAAATTTTTGTAACCCCTCTGGGACAACATGTGCACCACAACACTTGTGTGCACGTTGTTGCTTCACGTTGTGAGATTTCTGCTTTTATCAGTGCCTTATGCACTGTCTAATGCGGTGCAAAGCATGTGCACTTGAAGAATAAAATGCCTTTGCCTATGGTAATTACCATGGTACTGCAAAGTTTATGTTCTTGTTTTATTTCTGAGATTTGTGTTGGATATATTGTGGTTTGTTGAGATGCTTCAGCCTCCAGGAGTTGCTGTAGAGGGAAGCATGGCTCTCAGGAAGAATTGTGCTTGGTAATGAGTAGGGTTTTTAGAATGTTAGCATAGCTCAAGCCTATGATGACCTCTTAGATATTGTGAGAGTAAAACCTCCCAAGAGATGTAGCAGAATAACTATAAGAGTTTGAGCCCCAACTTTACAAATGCTTTGTACTGGACTTGCATCCCTTTTGTGACAGAAACCCAGCAAAAAGTATTAGGGGATTTACTATCCAGTGCAAATCAGGATTTGCCTTGGATAGTATCTCTAAATAACACAAATTTGCACTATGCACTGCTCTGCATTACTTTGAGTCAATGGGGCATTCCATCGGTGGTTAGGTGCTTTCCCGTGCTGCCACTCATGGGTTTTGATGCAATTCCCTATCTAACAAACCTTGGTAGACAGGGATTTCTGCCTAAATTTTTTTCCTCCTTGAGGTGGGCATAATAAGGAGAAATGTTTTTATTTCTCCTCATTTTTCCAACTTTGCACGTGTGGTCCCTTGTAAAGTACACATACATAGTGGGAAAATCCTTATAGAGGAGTTTATGTACTGGAAGGGACCATTTCCACTTCAAAACCTATGCTTCAGAGACTGCATACACCCTTGCACACCCTTGCACAATGGCACAAGGATGTGTATCTTAGCTCATGGCTGCCAAAAGTATGCCAGTGACTGAAGGAGAGTAAAATCCACCATATTTTATATACCACATTTTTTCCTCCTCTCTCTCTTTAATGCACAGCAGCACAGAAACTTTGCGCAGCATTGCCTTACGTCAAAGAATAGTAAATCTGAGCCTGGGTTTCCATGAAGCCCGACTGCCCTCACAGTTATGTTCTTGGGATCCTAGAAAGGGAAACAGCCATTACAACAAAGCCCGAACCCCGCATTCCATTACAACAGAGGCTTAAGTATGCATTCAACATTATCATGCACGCCAGTACTATGCATGCCTTTACGTCGAATATGCCTATACCACGCATTCCATTTCAACGACTGTCATTGAAAAGGCATAGGTGGTAAAGGCATATTTATTGTAAAGGTTTTACAGGTAAGTATATATATATATATAAAAGACCAAAGGTTACAGGAAAGTTATGTTTAGGTTCTGAATTTACTCTCACAAAATCAGAGAAATTCAGCAGTTATAGTTAGCGTTATTTTAAGTACCTATAACTTGCGGCCTAAGGAAACTTTAACTCACACCTCCACCATGCACAGTTATCTCATCAATAATTTTACTGCAAATGTTACAGTGACATTATCAATTAAGTTAGCAAAAATGCCATGAATGCTGTAATATCTGGGATAATTAGCAGTGCATAGAGAGGGCGTGAGTTAGAGTTACCTTAGGCAGCGACTTATAGTTACTTGAAATGCCTCAAACTATAACCGCTGGATTTCTTTTTTTTTTTTTAAATTGCGTTTCCTAACTATAACAGCTCTGTAACCTTTGTTTTTTTCAGTGATTTTCTATGTATTTTTTTTAATTTGATTACCATACTGTAATCCAACCACTGCCACGCAAGGCCTTTGGACATGCATGGCAGGGGTTGGCTGCAGGGCCTGGCCCTGTGGCCAACCCTCTATAACCTCTGTAACACCCAACCCAGCGCCATGCATGGTCTTCAGCTGCGTGCGGCTGGAGTTGGCCGTAGGACCTCTCTCTCTGGGTGTGAGAATATGTGTGAGCAGATGTCTCTGGGTGTGAGAGTGGGTGTGAGACCGGGTGTAAAAGTGGGTGAGAGTGGGTGTGAGAGTGTCTGTCTGGGTGTGATAGGTGTAAGAGGGTGTCTCTGGCTCTGAGTGTTTCTGTGAGTGGGTGTGTGAGTGTCTGTGTGGGTCTGTGAGGTATGTTTGAGAGTCTGAGTGGGTCAGTGAGTAGATGTGTAAATGTCTGAGTGGGTCTGTGAATGGGTGCATGAGTGTCTAAGTTGGTCTGTGAGTGAGTGAGTCTGAGTGGGTGCATGAGTCTCTGAGTGGGTATGTGAGTGGGTGTGTGAGTGTCTGAGTGGGTCTGGCAGTGAAAGCATACCTGTCTGAGTGGGTCTCTGAGTGGGTGTGTAAGTGAGTGAGTAGGTCTGTGATTAGGTGCGTGAGGGTCTGAATGGGTCTGTGAGTGGCTGCGTGAGTGGCTGAGTGAGTCTGTGGTCGGTACATGAGTGTCAGAGTGCTACCATGAGTAAATGATTTAGTGTATGAATGAATCTGTGAATGTTTTTTTTAATAATTTTTGCTGATAACCATGATTTTTTTGCAATGTTATACAAGGGGACACGCTGAGCATCGCGGTGTATTAGCGAATATCACGTGTCATGAAAAAAAAATATTTTAAAGTTATAATTTCACCCTCAAAAACCCATACATCACAGCCCTGGGGTCGGGGTACCTCCACCCTGACCCCTTATGACACTTTTCATTTTATTTTTCAGCTCAGGGATTGTGTCCCCTTACCTAAAATGGGAGCTGCAACTTTCTGGTAAGGTTGCTGCCAGCCAATCACAGCATTCTTGTTGATGCGCACGTTAGTAATTTCACCGCAATAATTGAGAAACGTTGCAATGGATCTGAGGCCCTAGATATACAACTTTGATATTCCTTTAATTTCTCTTAATTTACTGGTGCACAATTCACGCTGTTTTAAAATATTTTAAATGCCATAATGCATACAGCACAACAACTCCCATAATGCTTTGTCCGAGATGGAGAATATAAATTGACTATTCAAGTGAAGGAATCGATTCACCATAATTCACCGTGGACAAGATGAACTGTCAAAACAGGTTGGTGGAGATGTTTGATTTAACGTGGATCGAATATGGATGCAATTGTCATTAAAAACTTGGAAAAGGAAGTTCCTTAGGGAGTGCAGCGTTTCTTTTGATTTGATAATAATAATGGGGTGTGGTCAATCCGTATACGTTTGCACCAGCAGTTGAGTGTGCCGCAATTTTTTGACCAAGTGTTATAGACATCAAATGCAAGCAGCGCACCCGATACCACATGCATTTGGACAGCCCTAAAGGTCTGGAGTGGGAATGGATACTTATCCTTTGTGTGTGTATTATACACTTGGAGATGTGGTCTGGTTTGTCGGAACTCTAATTATGCCAATCAATAAACTCTGTGACTTTGTGGGCACTTGCATCAAGTGGATCGTTGCGACTCATCATTGAAGTTTTGGGCACAGGAAAGTCATTATACTAGTAGAGTGGCGGAAATTATTTTGATCACTTTTGGCAAATAAGGTGACATAGATTGGTATTCATTGTGAGAAAAACGACAAACAAATTGATGGCAGTTAAATTAACATGGGAAAGAGTAGTTGAAACAGAGAGGCTAGTTACACATCAGCGTGAGTAAAGGTTGATGACATCGGAATGTAAGTTTAATTTGGATTGAATACGGATGCAATTTGTCATTAAAAACTTGGAAATAGAAGTTCCTTGGGAGTGCAACTTTTCTTTTGATTTGAAATATATATATATATGCGTATATATATATATATATATATATATATATATATATATATATATATATATATATATATATAATATTATACTTACCACTTAAAGTTTTACCATGCATATGCCTTTACTAATCATGCCTTTACAATGAAAGCTTAGCTATAAAGGCATGCATGGTAAGACGCATTCATTGTAATGAGTGCAGGGAAAATGCATGTGTGGTAATGGCATGCAGGGTTCCATCATACAACCTTCTAGAAGAGTTAAGACAGTAGCGTAGTGACTGTCTCTGACCTCTGCTCTTTGAGCGTCTTAAGAGCAGTCAATTTCTACATCTGTTACAGCTACAAGTGTTTGGTGGCCAGTTTCACTTGTTCTTCCTTCACATATCTTACATTCCTAGAGCCCTGTCCAGATGCAGCCTCGTGGTCGGTCCTGTCTGATTGTGTCATAAGTATTTGTGACGGTAAATATCCTGACACAGACCTATCAACTTCTTGAATTTAACTGTATGCACTTGTGGGTCAGGCATTTGGGGTCTCGGTCCTGTCACACCTCAAGAGCACAACTTGACATTTTAAATTATTTTTCTAATTCTACTGACATTGTGCACGACTTATACATGTGTTTTCCAATGGGGAATTCTTTCTTTTTTACCTTTTGAAACAATTTTTCTATTCGTGTTCACTCATGTTTTATATCTTTCTAATTAAAGGTTTCACTTCGGATTAAACTTCGTACCATCATTCGGGTTCTTTATTTCTTTAACTGTATTGCTGTTATGTTGACTTCTCAGGCACAGTATGTCACGCATTTTCTTAGAGGATCACCTTGCTGATCAGACAAAGCTACCACACGTGAACTTAAATTTTCATTATTGAACTCAGTACACTGATGTGGAAACCCATGTCTGTGCCTTGTAGGAACAAAGTCACAGTTCATATCAAGAATGCGGTTCCTCTCTTCAATGGCCTCTAGTGCTTTTTCTTAAATCTGTAATTTATTTGTGCTTTTTGTTCAGGATAATGAGACATTGATGATTCTGTCCCTTCAGGTGGCATGATTCCATAGCACTGTGAGTCCTGGAATGGAAAGGTGTACATGGCATTGCAGCATCATTGTCTTCATGTGCAAACTGGCTGGGCCAGGTTTGGAAAACCCCCTGACTGAGTGACAGGAAGCAAGTTCAGGAGTACACTTCCCCCTTTAGGAGTTTCTGATGCATCTCTGCCGTGAGATAATGAGGGCTGATGGAATCCTCCCCTGTTAAGTGTATTTGTCTTCTTAAAATAAATTGTTATACTACACATACATGCACGTAGGCATCTGGAAACATGCCTGCAGTAATCATGGCGAGCCATATGTTATTAGCGGTCTCATATTAAGTCATGCATTCCTTAATTTAGCTTTTCCTTGTGGTGACAAATGTATTTTGCTTCTTCGAACTGTGTTGCATGATGTTATTGGCCACTGTTAGAAAGTATGTAGGAAAGACTAGACTTACTTCAAGAGACTGGGGAAAGATTTCTTCTGAGATTTTCCTCTCCTCTTCTTCACCAGAGTTCAGGCATAAACATTCCAACCTCCCTCTCTCTCTCTCTCTCTCTCAAGGTTCAAATTGACACTCTGGTGAAAGCTACACTATCTGCAGCACCAGAAAGAAAATGCCTCTATATCCTTTCCTGAGGCATCTACATGGAGAAGGTGTGTATATCCTTTACACACCTCTGTGCCAGATTAATTTAACACTGGAGGGCATCACAAAGGACCTTTTGGAGAACCTATGATCTCCTAACCTTGAAGCTTCTTCCACAATATAATACTCTCCATTCTGGTAATATCAGCGTTCTTTGATACCCAAACTTCCTCTGAATCTTGTAATTGAGGACACTATTCTATAGAGTGTTTGGAACTGGACAGGTTGTCAATATCAACATTTTATGCTAAGATGCATAGTATGAACGTAGTTCCTGAAATGGAGTTAGCCAGTGCTCTTTCGGTTGAATTATTGACTTGTAGCTTGTTAGTTTGCCCTTTGGCTCTCAGGAATGTGTCCCTCTTTCTAAAGAAATACTACTCATATTTTATCTTGGCTCTGAGATCTGGCTCCTCTGTAGCATATATCTCACTGTCCCTCCTCGAGGGCTTTCTACATGGTATGTAGGGTCTAATTGCTTGGTAGTGTTTGACTCGATAGAGTAACAAGTGTATTTCCTGTCACTATTGTGGTGGGGTTAATTGGCAGCCAGGTAATCAGCAATGACAAAGTAGGCTCTCTGAACATCTCTTACCAAAGCTTTGGTTTAAGACCAGGGCAGTGCAAGTGATGATTTCCATAGACTTGCATGGCTGTGTAAAATCACTTCATGCAACTCAGTACCCTGCGTTTCATGGGTGGAGCATGGGCGTTTCCAGGCATCCATCCATGTATTTTGACACAGACCCAAAATATACTAACAGCAGTATACCTGAGTTTGTACCAGAATAGTGTGCCTACCTGAGAGATTTGTATTGATGAGAAATATCTTAATTTCTCCTTGTTACTTTGTCTTTCATTGTGTGTTACATTCAGGGCTGGCTGTAGCACTGGTGGCACCTGGTGTGACAATCTTTTTTGGTGCCCCCCCCATGACCTCCTCCTCAGATTCCCTCACACCCAGCAAAAGTGCCCATATTCTCTCCATAGCCCACTCTTACATACATTTAATTTGTTTTAAAGTGCTATTAAAAGGCGGCTTTAATTTTAATAATCCACTCAGCTATCCACAAAAAATACAGATCTGTTCTTTGCAGCAGGAATATTAACCCTCTTTGCTACTTTATGGTGGGTCAAAACTGCCACTTGGCAAAACCTGGATCTCTCTTTAGCAGGAACATTACTCACAAGTATTACAAACAAGAAACTCTGCAGCAGATGCTTTCAAATCATAAGTAATTGCCAAACACAGTGCCTCCCTGAGGTCAATGCCCCCCTCCAGTTCATCGCTGAGTGTGGTCACTCAGCACATGGCCTGAGCAGCATTCTGCTGTTCATGGAACAGTTGCATGGCCCTAGAGCATGACCTGGCTGCATTCTGAATCTGCAGCACACATGGAGAGAGAAATATACCTCTAAGGATTATTTTTGTGCAGGGAGGTATCTCTCCTTGCACAAAAACAATCCTGCCCGTAATGCAGGCACATTTGCATCATGGGCCAAAAGTATCAGCATTGGGGCTAGGCTACCTAAAGTGCACCAGCACAATGAGAGAGTAGAAGTAGCCTGTATCTTTGTAGATATGGCACGTATGTTCTCTTCCTTTTACCCAACGCATTGCAGCAACTTCCCTTGCTGCGTTATGTTGCATCAAAGTTTAGTAAATGTGCCCCTAAATGTCATCTTGTGAATAGCTGTGAAATGTCACGGAGAGGACAATGAATGACCTTCTTTGAGTGGGGAGATTCTGGGGCATCTACTTCTACTTGCTGAGTCTTTGAAACAGTGCATTTTGTATTGGTTTAGCTTGACTCCGATTTATTTTAGTCTGAGACACTCATTATTTCTTGACATTATATGTATGTGGAACATCATGTCTAGTGATACACTACTATAACTCTAAATAAATGATCAGTGTCACATAGTACACCTGTGGTGCTCTTTTCTCTTCGGTTTATGCCCAGATACTGCTTGGTTATGTCTCATCTTGTAAAACGGCGGGCGAGGAATAAGGGCAAAGCTCTAAAGCTTTTGTCTGACCTTCATTAAGCCAAGCCCTGCATTTTCTCATCCTGCTTTCTATAACGCTCTCCCTTTTGATTCAAAGATCTCAATTCATTGAGAGGGATCCTGTTTGGTGCCTTTGTTTACCACATACGGCGTGGAGGCAGAGAAAGAGAAGGAGGATGAGCTATGGACCTCATTATGGATCAGCCTGTTAAGGGTTTCTGTAAGTTCTCAATGAGAAAAAATACTTGGTTTCTTAGATAGGCAGCAATGTGGCTTTTTTAAGATGTGCACCAACCTTATTCTGAATAGGACTAGGAAGAGGAAGAGGGAAACTTCCATTATTATGAGTGGCCTTGTCAATGGGCTGGATTTTCCCCATCAGAGGTAGTTACCGATACCAGGGATACTATACATTTTGGAGTGGCGAAAATACACCCATTGCAAGTTGGACCTAGTTGGTCCACTAAGAACTGAGGAATTACTATGGGAACCCATAAATCTGGGTACGATTGCACTGTTAATTCCTTATTTGGGCCAGACTGTCACCTGGATACTTTGGCTGCTTTTAGGTTCCGAAATCTTTGGGTGAAAGTTAAGATGTCTGTGGTGTTTCTGCATATGTCATGATTCCAAACAAGCTGTTGTCTGCTTTTACCTGTCCCATTGTACGGGGGGACCACTACTAAAGAGGGCATATATGCAAATAATATTACCAAGCAGAGAATTATCTCAACGTGTGGGCAACTGCACGGATTGCTTTGATGCAAATGACTTTGTACATCACTGTTCACACCACATAGAACACTTTCCTAGCCATTTCTGTTTAACAGTAAATCTTCTGCACTTCTGACGAGGTCTTAAGACACAGCTCTCAAATCAAGCCAGGCAGTTGCATAGCCATTCTTATAGTTTCAAACTCCTGAACATGTGGATACACTTTAAGGTAAACAAATGTAAGTACTAGAATGGTGCAGTGAAGAAATATGTAAAATTGGTGTTGAATGAAACTTAGAAGACATTTAAGTAAATTTGACTGCAAGGCAATGGAGGGGAGAGAGAGAGATTAAACAGTCCCCAAGGAGACACCTATAAGAACAAATCACATTTGGCTTTGCTATGGTAACGTAGCGTGAGCAGCAAAGCAAGCCTCTAAAGAAATGCATGTGAGGATCTAGTGGCGAACAAATGACAACAAACATTAGTAAATTAAAAGAAATAAAGACATTAAAGGTCCAAGTAAATTTAAATAACCTTGATAGCAAGATAAAATGTCATAGGTGCATAGATAGTAAAGTTTAAAAAAATCCTCATAACAAAGCAACTGTTTAGTGTCAGTCAGTGGTAAAAGGGTAATATCCTCTAACAATAGGAAAGTCTTACTGGAACCCAGGAACAAAGTGAGGCTGGCCCACAAAAGCACATGATTAGATTAACTTTGGGACTTGAGCTGCTCAAGGATTTTACATTCTGATTTAGAAAGGTTTTGGAAAAGTCAGAAGTGCAGGCTGAACCCAGACTTGTTCGCTGGTTATGCAGAATCTAAAGCTGCATGCTGGAAATTCACAATTGAGGATGAATGTGCTGAGTGGAACACTTCTCCTAACTGAGGAGGTTGTGTGTTTCTCAGGAAGGCACTACAGGGCCATCCTAGTTCTTGCAAACTCCCAAATGTATATGAGTCCTATTCACAAAGATACACAGACGTTTGGTCTAAGCATAGACCAAACGTCTAAGTTTACGACTATGGGAATTCACAAAGGGCATTTACGAATAGTATCTTTCGGTCTGCACATGGGGGAGGAGAAGCCCCAAGTGCAGACCTAAAGACACTACTTGTAAATGCCCTTTGCGAATTCCCAAAGCCATAAACTTAGATGTTTGGTCTACGTTTAGACCAAACTTCAACGATTACCTTCGTGAATCTGTACCAATAATGTTTCACACCAAAGGTGTTGTATTTCTACATACAGTGAAAAGGCAAGTACAGACAATCTTACTAAGTTAGTAACTCATCCACTTTAAGATAAGGGTCTAGGTATAAACTGGACAACAGGCCCCAAAACTATCCCAGTACTTCTTCAGTCGCCTGGACATTCATGCAATAATCAGATGGTTCCATCTGTTCCAGAACCTTTCAGCAGCAGGCATTGCCAGGCTATAGAAAGAGGGGAAGACGATGGTGCAGCAGGGCCGGATTTAGCACTGGTGGCACACAGTGCTATAGTTCCCCCATGACCTCCTACCCGCTCCACTTTTCTCTTTTTGTACTTCTTCTATTTCCACTCATTTCTCTTCCCTCTCCTTGTGATCTCACATTGTCTTTTGCTTCCTTTCCCTCCTCCTTTCCTTCTTCCTCACATTTCTTTTTTCATGCTTCTTTCTTTTTGTTTTTCCTCTCTAGTTTTCTTTCTCATCTTCCTAGGATCTTAACGGATTCATTTGTGTGTCATTATTGTCATAATGTTTTACAGTGTGGCAGTCACTGTCAAGATATGTTTACTTGTATATGCCTATGAAGTCTGCATAGGCCTCACATAATGCATTAGTGCTAATGGTCCTTCTGCACGAACTATCAAAATGAGACAGCGTCATCTTATCCATTGAATGACAATGAGAACATAAGTCTAAATTACAGCTCAACAAATTTCCATTTTTAGAGATAAATACAGACAGAAAGCAATGTTTTTCCTATCTGTATTTACTTTTAAATGCAGAAAAATACTGAAAATTGTACTTTTGAGTGACTCTCCATGTTGTCTTTCATTAATTCCAGGATAATATCTGAGCAGCTAGAATGGGGAGTTAAAAATACAGGTTGAGATTTCCTCAACCTAATATTTACCTGAGAGTGTAACACATTGCTGTAAATTGCCTGCTTAATTTGCTAAAATGCAACACACATCAAAGTAAGACTGTGTTCAGCAATTAAACAAATGTGGAAATATCCCATTTTATAACTCCATTTATTCTGAAAACACAACATAAATATGGATAAATACCAATAAGATGGTCAAAAAATCAATATGGAGAAATAAAGATGGAAATGATTAAAAAAATTAATACCATAACACCAGTAGCCCTAGCCTAAATTGACTCCTACGTCTCAGTGTGATTCAGACAACAGACAAAACTGAACCTCGTGTGCCCCACAAAGTAACATTTTCTGTAGAGCTAACGGTGCATTTGTGCTATACTTTCTCCACACCAGGACTGGTTTACTCTAGGGGCAGTGTTTAAGTTCTTTAGACTTTATGTATACTTATTAAACTCTCTTATATTAGGTGGTAGCTCAAGATGGTTTTCAGTGACCACAGGTAACTCTCGCTACAGAAAAGGTTGGAGTCCTCTAGGCTAGATTCTCGCCCTATGCTAATGGTGGATGATTGTTGCTTTCTCCTGCTCTTCAGTCCTTTCGGGTTCCTCAGGAACTTCCTCCTCTCCTTTCCATATTCCTTCTTTCTTGATTGTTGATAGATGCGAAAGGACAAGGCCTCTCTTGCTATTACAGATCAGAATGCCCAAATCCAATGCCCAAATCCAACTATATCTTGGGCATAGACCATTTTATCTTTTTTTTTGTTAATAAAAATAACACCGAGTGAGATGTTACTCTGAGATGTTAATTCAATGTATGTGGTATTCGAGTGATGTAGTTTGTGTATGGATCCTGCAATCTCTTACTGCCAAATGTCATTCAACGTAGTGCAATGAAATAAAACTTATTCTATTTGGTATAATTTGAACTTTAACAATATGGTTACTGAATTTGTTTATAACATGTAGTAGATATTGAGATAACATATCAAAATATATTATTCTCTATGATTTAGCTTGTGCAATATAACTTGTGGGAGTGTAAGATCGTAAATGAAGAAACCACGCTGGGATCACAAAGGAGTCAATGTGGGGTCTGAGGAAGAATTTCAGCTGAATGAAGTGACAAAAATGAATATGACAATCTAGATTTCTTTTTTTGCTTCTACCTGATATTTGTAAATATGTTTCACACCAATGTTTCTTCGCGTAGGCCTTGACCATTTCTCTGGAAGTGCGGTCATGAGGCACAAATGTTTTATAAACACTGTATTAGACATTGTGAAGGTGTTATGTTGCTAATCGCTTTGACATTTCGTTTTTGATGCGCATGAAAAGCAGAGTTTGACTTTTCATAATATTGTAATTTGCACAAGACACGATGATAAAAATTTAAAATTAATTATTTCATATTTAATATTTATATTTATTTAGAGCAACTAGAGACGAATTCATGGGAAAAACTACAAAATATGTGATTTGCAAAATAAAATAAAAAATGTAAATATGGCATACAATAAAGTATGACTACAGCTATGACTATGGTTTAAGTCTTTTGCATTCAGGGTGATGGAAGGGCCGACAAGAGCTGAGAGACTCAGACACAGGAAGTGTTCAAGAGTGTAGGGCCATATATGGATTGTGGGGTGTCCCATTTTCCTATTAAATGCTGACAGTTGGGTTCTTGGAGGGCCTTCCGGGTCTATGAACCCTCTGCAAATCTGTATTTCATAAATGATACAAAATAGCTTGTTGAGATGTGTTTTTTCCATTTGCTTCAGGGCCGGGCCAGGTGTAATAATTCTACGTTTGTGAGGTGGAAAAATCGTCCTAGTCTGGCTAATGTGCTATGTGTACTCTACTGTAGCTCTCTTCTGCTCCATAGTCTAAACCCTGTGAGCCTTCAACGAGGGTGAAACTGTGTGGCTCTGACAGGTAATCTACATGAAACTGAAGAAAATTAAAACAATAAAATAAAGTGAGGACAGGTTTCAGAGCAGTTCGTAATGCTGTTCTTTGGAAGGCACTTCACTTGTTTGGACTACAAATATGAATGGAAGGATTTTGGACCTCCTAAATTGGGAAGTATTGTGTTTCTATCTGGGAAGGGTAGATATCAGCACCGGCCACTGTACACCTTTAGGCTAATGGCCGATGGGCCAGCTGCAGTTTTCATGCCAGCCCCTTGACGGGTAGGGCCACTTCACTGCCAAAGTTCCTTTTCACCCTTCTAGTATCGCAAAACGCGTAAATTGTGTAGTGCAAGACACCTTCTGGTCCTATGGTCATGTTCTAAGCAAACTCCAGGCAAAAAGAGGCACTCCACAAGTGTTATTTTTGAGAATAATGTTCACCTGCTCACAGATATTTACAAAACGCCACTCAAACGTCTTTCCTTGAAAACCCTCATGCGGAACACTCTCCTTACCGCTATCCCAAGTACTACCAACACTCGTTGTGCCATCTTTTTGTTGGGCACGTTTCAGTGCTTGTTGGAACATTTCAGGCTTAAGCTCTCTGATTTCTACTGGATAAACAATGGCCCTGCAAATAGTGATGCATCTCCTGCGAGTAAATATTCCTTCATAGAACTTAGCCCCTGTATAATGGAATGTTTTCACCTGGGTAATGTTCTATATGTGTATAGTTTGTGCCGCCTGTAGATGATTGTATGGAACAATAGTGTGCTTTTCAGACTTGCAATACCTGCTTGGGTGAGAGAAAGATACACTGCCATCCTCTACAGTGATGTCAGCTTTTTCACAATGCCCGTTAGTGAACATCAGCCTGGCTGAGTGTGGAAGAGGGGCATTCAGGGAACAACCTGGTTGAGACTGTAAGAGGGGCATTCAGGTGTCAACCTGGCTGAGAGTGGAAGAGAGGGTAACTGGATGTCACCAGGTGCCAGGCAACCCTTCCAACCCGGTGGCATCCACAGTTGCACTTCCACATATCTTCTCCTGATGGCCTACTGGAATACTGAACTATGCAGCCCAGCTGATTAACAATCGATGAACATACAACAGAATTGATCCCATTCTAACCTCTCTTGTTTGACTAACCCTTGAGTATTGCTCCACTTATAAAGAAATGTGCCCTTTAGAAAAAGCCAGATACCCAAATACCTCCCACATACATAAGCAGGAAGTGTTCATTAATAATATGATACAAGCAAACCCATCTACACTACTTCTCAAAGCACATTGTTTCAAAAATATCTAGCTTTGGGCATAATATTTCATGGAATTTACCTAGTATCTGGAATGCCCTTCCTTCTCATATAAAATTTTCTTTCCAAATTAATCATTATAGCCAAAATATGAGTCCATTTACTGACTCTTCAATTCCACCACTCAGTTTCTTCATACCAATAAACTTACCCTGATGATGTGGACAATATGTGTTGCACTACCTTTGTACAGTTGTTGACCTCAAAGGTATAAAACTTGTCATTTGCACCCCTACTACAAAATTATGTCAAATTCTTATCACTGCTCTGAGGTTCAAGTGAACTTCAAGTCTTCTTCATGTACTAACCACATTGTCACCCCATCCTCACTGCAATAATGACTGCTTATTGGGAATGCACATATCTCACGTATTACTATTTTACTGCTTCTCACTACATATGTTCAATTATTGCTGAAAACAAATGAGTATATTTCAAGTGCCTTCATTTTAGCGATTAGAAATATAGAACACATTCAGGGCCATATGTACTAAAACATTTTTCCATAGACATAGAATGGGTAAAACCCTTTGATACATCTGGCCCTGTTACATCTCTTCTGATTGCAGATGACGTTCAAGTTGTTATCTTCCATTAATCTATTTTTTAGAGCACTCTGTTTCTACGGGTCTACCAGCTCTAAAGCAAAACCTATATAATAATAATAAAAATAAAATAAGAAGCAATGTGAATGCTAAATATTGTAGGAAACATATATTGCATAGAACTGGAAAAGAATCCAACCACTTGCAAAAAGACCCACAGAGAAAATGAAAACAAAAGTCCACTATCCTCAGCTTCAGGAAGAGGCCTGAGAAGTACATCTCCTAAGAGCAATGGAGAGAGTACCTTACAAGGAATGGTACTAGGAAACTAAAGAGTACATTCAGTATACTTCCTAATACCAACCTAGGCTTTAAGGTGTAGATCAGTTCTGGGCATGTCGCTCTTAAACAAGTTTGTAAAGACCCAACAGTTCCAGATGAGAACACCGCAAGATGTCATTCTCTTATTGGAAGGAGTCTTCTTCACAACAACAGATCTCAAAGATGCCTACTTTCACATTCTGATGAAACAGGACCATCAAAGGAATCTAAGGGTTGTGGTGTGTGCTGTGGCTTTCTGTCAAAATATTTGAAGCAGATGTGTTAAAAAATGTCTAATGGTGGTTGCTGTGCACTTTAGGCAATAGACTATTCATTCTTACCCACACCTAGATGAACTAACTGGTAAAGGGAATTTACTTTTACAGTGTCAGAATGGTGACATATCTATTATACATATTGGGGTTTGAAGACAACATGGAAAATGTCATAACCCATTCAGCCCACACAAATTATTTTCTGAGAAGTGGAGATGGACACAGAAATGGCAGTACTAACACAAAACACAATGCTTGTATTACAGGAACAAGTTGTCCTCTACCAGCCATCCCAATCTGACAGTGAGAACTGAGATGTAAATGTTAGGAATGGTTGTGTCATGCATTCATTTGATGCACATGCACAACTACATATGCATCCACTACAAAAATTATTAAAACACTGATAGGGACAGACGCCAGACTGGGATGATCAACTGGTAGTTGTGAGCAAGATGAAAAATGAATTAAGGGACTAAGCCCATAACAACATGATGAAAGAGAGAATCTTCCAGAACCAGCTCGACAGTGACATTAACATGTACTGGGCATGCATCTAAACAACTTAAAGGTCAAAGGTCTTTGGGCACCTAATGAAGTTATCAAATGTAACGCTCTTAAAACTCAAGACACTACGGCGTATTTGGTGGCAGGGTACTCCACCATAAACAAGCCAGTTATTCTGTCAACACAATTACAAATTACATTATAATCCATGGTACTCAAAGTACAGCGTAAAGCTTTTCAAAGTTAGATGCAAGAGAATTTAATTCAAATACAGAAAGACAATAGCATCGCTGTTTTGCATAAACAAACAAGGAGGAACAATGTCCTACACTCTCGCAAGGTTCGCTAGGGCATTTGGCAGTGGGCCATTCATCACCACATTAGAATGGTGAAACATCACTTACTAGGAGAATAAAATGTATAGGCAGTTGTGTTAAGCAAACAGGCAAGCATTTGCCATGAGTGGGAGCTCGATCATGATTTTGTCAATGTCATCTTCCCAATATAGGAAACACCAAGCATACATGTGTCTGCTATGAAAAACAATTCAAAATGACATACTTTACATCCAGACACCCAAACCTCACAGTCTCAGGGGAATGCACATATTCAATCCAGAAGATTTAGGTCACTTTTCCACTGAAATAGATAATTTCTCTCATCAGCAACTGGTGCAGAGTCGCACATATGACCAAGGCACTAATAGCACCACAGTGGTTTCGACAGTTATGGCATTTCCATCTCATGACAATGTCACAATAAGTGACATTTTCATGAGGTGACATTGTCAGTGGCTGGTGATATTTTCACAATAGCTAACTTTGGGAGGGGGAAGAATTTATCCACCGGAAGCTCTGATTTCAAACTCCTGGACACATGGCATTCCCACATTTAGTACCACAATGAGCAACCCACATTCATCCCTAAATTACAACAGCATGAAAATTCAGTAGCGGTACATTGACATCAATGAGTATTGGAAGTTGACAGATAAGCAATGGGATAAAAAGAACTTCTCAGCCATCTTGTTTGAGTATTCTGAATCAAGGCACTGGCAGGAGAATACTATGGCCCTCATTACAACCCTGGTGGTCGGTGATAAAGTGGCGGTAATACTGCCAACAGGCTGGCGGTAATAACAGCGAAATTATGACCTCGGCGGAAACAGCTCAGACAGACAGCCACTTTAACACACAGACCGTCAGGGCGGAATCAACAGGCACCACAGCGGTAACCTCCTACAGCCAGGCGGAACACAATGTTCTGCCCACTGTATTATGAGACAGAAAACCGCCACCTTTTCTGTGGCGGTACCAACAACATCAAAAGCCTGGCGGAAACAGATCTCAGAAGTCAAAGGATTCACCTGTGGAGGCTCAGGGAAGAACCATGCCACCATGGAGCCTGAGTTGCATGTCTTCCCAATGTTCTTCTACGTGCTGCTCCACTACGAACACCAACGATGGCAAAGACGACCACGGTGAGTACAGCCACCTAGCACACAGGGGAAGGGGAGGAAAAAGAGAGTGACACACACACACAACATGCAACACCCCCACCCCCAATACCACACACCCAAGCAGATGCAGTAACAAAACATATTCACCCCGTACTCCTCAGGAATAATGCAAGGACAACTACAATAGAGTAAAAAGAGTGTAATAAGATAAATATGGTAGTAATATGTGCATCTAAATCAAAAAGTATATACATATTCATACATATTCACAAATCAAGGGACACTGCCCAGTCCTCAATGTTCGTGGGCCACAGGGCCACATCACAAAGTCCAAGGCCCCACCTCACTCCTGCAACAACACGGAGAAAACACTGCAGGGGCATCAGGTCGAAAATAGTCAGGCACCTCAGGGGGATGGGGAATGGGGGGGGGGCACCTCAGCTGGAAGATGGTACAACACCACTAGTCCTGGAGGGGGCAACATGCCCTGTGCTTGATCCCGGGGAGTGCAAGACCACAGTCTCTCAAGTGGGTCACTTGCCCACATGCTCTGGAGGGGGCAAAATGCCCTGTGCGCTGTCTTTGGGAGTGCAAGGCCACAGTTTCTCAAGTGGGTGACTTGCCCACATGCTCTGGGGGGGGGGGCAATATGCCCTGTACTCTGTCCTGGTGAGTGCAAGGCCACAATCTCTCAGGTGGGTGACTTCCCAACTGGTTCTGGAGGGGGCATCATGCCCAGTGAGCTTCATCCTGGGGAGGATGGGGTGAGTGGATGTCTTCTCCACTGGTTCTGGAGGGGGCATCGTTCCCAGTGAGCTTCATCCTGGGGAGGATGGGGTGAGTGGATGTCTTCTCCACTGGTTCTGTAGGGGGCATCGTGCCCTGTGAGGTTCATCCTGGGGAGGATGGGGTGAGTGGATGGCTTCTCCTCCACTGGTTCTGGAGGGGGCATCGTGCCAAGTGAGCATCATCCTGGAGAGGATGGGGTGAGTGGATGGCTTCTCCAATGGTTCTGGAGGGGGTATCGTGCCCAGTGAGCTTCATCCGGGGGAGAATGGGGTGAGTGGATGTCTTCTCCACTGGTTCTGTAGGGGGCACCGTGCCCTGTGAGCTTCATCCTGGGCAGGATGGGGTGAGTGGATGGCTTCTCCTCCACTGGTTCTGGAGGGGGCATTGTGCCAAGTGAGCATCATCCTGGAGAGGATGGGATGAGTGGATGGCTTCTCCAATGGTTCTGGAGGGGGCATCGTGCCCAGTGAGCTTCATCCGTGGGAGGATGGGGTGAGTGGATGTCTTCTCCACTGGTTCTCATGGGGGCATCGTGCCCTGTGATGCAGATCTTGGGGAGTGCAAGGTCACAGTCTCAGCTGGGTGTCATACCCACAGGATTTGCAGAGGCTAGGCCGCACAACAGCCCAAGGACGCAGGCCTACACACTGTCTGCCAGCGGTGATGGCTCTTCAGTGGTGGCAGTGGTGGTGCTGCGGCTGGTAGTGGTGGAGGGAGGCTCCAGCCCATCCCCTGCAGCCTTGGATGGCTTCCCACTGGTGCTGCTGGTGGTGCTGGTGGCGCTGCTGGTGGCGGTGCTGCTGGTGGAGCTGGTGGTGGTGGGGGGAGGCTCCTGCCCGTCCCCTGCAGCCTTGGACAGCTGCCCACTGGGGCTGTTGCTGCAGGTGTCGGTGCTGCTGGTGGAGCTGGTGGTGGTTGCGGGGAGGCTCCTGCCTATCCCCTGCAGCCTCGGACGGCTGCCCACTGGGGCTGCTGCTGCAGGTGGCGGTGCTGGTGGCGGAGCTGCTGGTGGAGCTGGTGGTGGTGGTGGGGTGAGGTTTCAGCCCATCCCCTGCAGCCTCAGATGGCTGCCCACTGGGGCTGCTGCTGCAGGTGGCGGTGCTATTGGCAGTGCTGCCGGTGGAGCTGGTGGTGGTGGTGGGGTGAGGCTCCAGCCCATCCCCTGCAGCCTCGGACGGCTGCACCACCATGGTTGGTGGTGGTGGCTCCAACTGAGTCCCAGCACCAGGCCCCTTGTCTCTACTGCCTGCTGTTGCAGGCCCCTTGCCCTTCCTTCCTGCAGCTGGGGCTGGCTCCTTGCCCTTCCTTCCTGCAGCTGGGGCTGGCTCCTTGCCCTTCCTTCTTGCAGCTGGGGCTGGCTCCTTGACCTTCCTTGAAGCACTTGGGGCATGCACACTTTCCATCTGGCTGGGTGGTGGCCGGGATCCTTTCCCACCTGGAGTTGCTCGGGACACTACTGTGCCTGTGGACTGGGTGGCTGAGGTGCTTGCCTGGATTTTGACTGCCCTGGCCTGACGTGAGGGATGGGGGGGAGGGCTAGGGAAGAAGTTAATGGTGGCGAGGAAAAGCTTCTTAGGGACATTAGGGCGGGAAGAGGGAGATGGTTTGGGAGTGGAGGAAGAGGGAGTGGTGGTAGGAGGTGTCAATCTGTTGTGTTTGGGTGCATGTGCGTGGGCTGGATGCTGTTGTGAGGTGGATGGCTGTTGGGTGTCTGAGTGCTTGCGTTTGTGTACTTTGGGAGGAGGGGGCACAGACACAGTGGGAGAGGACACAGGGGATGTGTGCATGGATGTGGGGTTGGTGACTGCCAGTGAGGGGTGTGTACTGATAAGTATGCTGGTGATAGTGATAGTGAGTGAGGATGTAGTGCATGCAGGTGTGAGTGGAGACGCTACTGGGAGGGAGGTGGACGGCGAGGAGGAGGGGGCCACAGTGGAGGCAGTGGATGTTGGTATGTCTGCTTCTGGATGGTGTTTGTGTGAGTGCCTGTGGGATGAAGTGTGGTGCTTGTGTTTGCCATGTCCACTCTTGTGTGTTGTTCTGGGTGCCTGCTTGCCTGCCTGTGTGCTTGGGATAGGTTGGGGTTAAGGGGAATGGGATTGGGAAGAGGAAGTTGGAGGGTGGAAACATGTACAATGGCTGCCATCAGAGAGGAGGCCAGAGCCTGGATTGATCTTTGTTGGGCCGCCAAGCCAGTGTGAATGCCCTCCAGAAATGCATTGATCTGTTGCATTTGGGCTGCCAGCCCCTGGATGGCATTCACAGTGGTTGACTGCTCAACAGAGATGGTTCACAAGAGGACAATAGCCTCCTCACTCAGGGCAGCAGGGCTTACTGGGGCAGGGCCTGAGGTGCCTGGGACGAAGGAGATGCCCACCCAACTGGGTGAGCGGACATGGGAAACTCGCTGAGGGGCTGCTGGGAGGGCGGTGCTGGTACGAGGGTGGTGGCTGTACCTGTAGCTGGGGTGGGCACAGAGGTGTCCGTCACAACCAGGGAGCTTCCATCGGAGGAGGTATCCATGTCCGAACTGTCCCCTCCAGTCTCTGCTGTGGTGGTCTCCTTGCCCTCCGTCCCACTGGTGCCCACACCGTTGGTGGATTCGGCCTCCTGGGTCCTGTGGGATGCAGCTCCCTCTGTCGCTGGTGCCTCTGCTACTCCGTCAGATGATGCTAATGCACATAAGGAGAGGGAGACAAAACAAAAAGGGGGGGAAGAGACAAAGGACCCATCCACCAACGCCTCTACATGAGGCCTTCACACACAGCCCTCCATGCATTCACGTCCCATGCATCATACTCACGGTGTATTCACCGGTTGGTCTGGAGGCCCATACAGCAGTTGGTACTGGGCTAGGACCCCATCCACCAGTAACTCCAACTCTGCCGAGGTGAAGGCAGAGGCCCTTTCCCCAGTAACACGAGCCATGGTCGGTTCCAGACACAGGTCACAGCAGCACATGCTTTATAGGTCCTATCCTGTTGAAGGTCAGGTAATAAGTGAGTGAACAGATAGAAAATGGTGGTCACGTCCGCAGTGGTACGTACCGTCACTGCCGGTGTATATCACTATTGGCCACTGTACCCCATAGGGCCCAATGATAACCAATGAGGAGTTGCAGGGTGGTTCTCGACCGCCTCCTGCAATGGCGCACAACATCATCGGAATTATCTAATTTCCACCTGTCCCTCCATACAGGACAGGAGGATGTCATTTCAGGGGGGGTGCAGGCCATGGATCCTAACTGCGTCACAGTACACAAATTCACATTTTGGACATATCCCACCAAAATAATGTTACAATCACAATATGCTTTGAACTGTAGTGGTTAAAATGTACAGATAATGACCAGCTGCTCACTCTTTTGCCCAACTGATTGCAACCGCTGCGGATGAATAGGAGATGGAGACATACCTCTGTGTACAAACCGTTGGTGGACCTGGCAACAATGGAGGACAGGCACATTATCCTCATCTATAGACTTGACAGGCCCGCAATCACGGAGCTGTGTGCCCAATTGGAGCCTGACCTAATATCTGCTATCTGTCACCCCACCAGGAGCCCCCCTCTTGTGCAAGTCCTATCTGTGCTCCATTTCCTGGCAACTAGTTCTTTCCAAGTGACAGTGGGCTTGGCAGCAGGAATGTCATAGCCAATGTTCTCAAAAGTGCTGACCAGAGTGTTGTCTTCCCTGATTAAACACATGTACAGCTACATCGTTTTCCCCCAGGTGAAGGATTTGGCCACAGTGAAAGCTGACTTCTATGCAATGGGACATATCCCCAACATCACTGGGGCAATAGATGGAACACATATTGCATTTGCCCCCCCCCGGCGAAATGAACAGGTGTTCAGAAATCAAAAGAGTTTTCAGTCTAGGAATGTCCAGATGGTGTGCCTGGCGGACCAGTGCATCTCCCACGTCAATGCTAAGTATCCTGGGTCTGTGCATGATGCCTTTATCCTGAGGAATAGCGGCATCCTAAATTTGATGGCCCAACTCCAGGGGCAAAGGGTGTGGCTAATAGGTGAGCCCTCGTTCCCACCCAGCGGATGTTGGTGTGTGGGTATGTTGTGGGCCCTAAAGCGAGTGTTGTCCCTCGATATTTGCAGGTGACTCTGGTTACCCCAACCTCTCATGGCTACTGACCCCTGTGAGGAATCCCAGGACAAGGGCAGAGGAACGTTACAATGATGCACATGGGCAAACAAAAAGGATAATTGAAAGGACCTTTGGCCTCCTGAAGGCCAGGTTTCGGTGTCTCCATCTAACTGGTGGATCCCTGTGCTACTCACCCAAGAAGGTCTTCCAGATAATTGTGGCATGCTGTATGTTGCACAACCTAGCCTTGCACCGCCATGTGCCTTTTCTGCAGAATGAGAAAGCTGGAGATGGCCGTGTGGCAGCAGTGGACCCTGTGGACAGTGAAGATGAGGAGGCAAAGGATGAGGATGAGGACAACAGAAGTGCAGTTATTTGTCAATACTTCCAATGAGACACAGGTAAGACAGCGTTATTTCACATATCATTGACAGTTTGATGTGTGACATTGTCACTGGCAGGCTGTGAATTCCTACTTCTATGCCCACTCACTGTACACTTTGGTATCTTTTTTTGCAGAAGTTGGTGCCCCACTATTGCTCCTGGTGTGTTCAGTGCGGCCAACTACAGGTCTTTCCTATGTAAACATTACTGTACAGTTGAATTGCAATGTTTGAACCTTGTTAAACGAATACATTTTTAAATCATTTGACATACGCAATACTTGTATTTTATCAAAGTGTGTTTATTGCAGTGCTCTGAAGAAGAGAGGGTAGTTCAATAGGCTGGGGTGATGATGGAGGAAAGTCCAGGTTAGAGTCCAGTCTATTTGTAGCACAGGTGCAGTGTCCAAGGGGGCAGAGGAAGGGGAGTAATGGCAGTCTTGGCAATAGTCTCTGGCTTCTGCCTGGATCACAGGCAATGTTTGTGTGGTGGTTCTCCTTCTGCAGGGGGAGGGGTGCTGGTGGCCTCCTGTCCACTAGTGGCAGAGGAGATGGAGGGCTGTTCAGTAGTCTGGCTAGTGTCAGGGGCCCGCTGGTGTGCCACTGCCTCCACAGCCTTATGTTCTCCTGCATCTTGTCCATGATGTGGCCCAGCGTATCCTGGGAATGGCGGTATGCTCCCAGGAACGCAGTGAGTGCCTCCTGGAGGGTTGGTTCCCTGGGCCTGTCCTCCCCCTGTCACACAGCAGTCCTCCCAACTTCCCTGTTGTCCTGTGCCTCTGTCCCCTGCACTGTGTGCCCACTGACCCCAGGTCCATGATTGTCCTGGGTTTGTCGGGTGCCCTGGGGTCCCTGTAGTGGTGGACACACTGCTGACTGATGTGTCCTGGGGACAGAGGTATGGGCCCGCTGGGTGGGTGCTGTGGTGGTGTTTCCTGAGGGGGGAGGCTCTGTGGTGGTGTGAGAGTGTGCCTGGGTAACCGACTGTCCGGTGGTCCCTGATGGGCCAGGTTGGTCATCCAGATCCAGGCGACCAGAGCTGCTGTCATCACTGTGGGCCTCTTCTAGGGGGGAACTGGATGTTGCTGGCACCTCTTCGCCGGTGACATTGGCTGGGTTACCTGTGGGGATGTAAATGCAGTATTATTGTTTCTGCGTGTGACATGTTGTGCATGGGCGTGTTGCCCTCTATGGTTGTTATTGCTCTGGCAGCTTTGCCTTGTGTAAGTTGTTATTTGGTGGACTAGGTGATTCTCTCTAGTGTGCATGCTGTGGCGATAGGTGTCCATGTAGGACTGTGAGTGGTGTCCATGCATTGATGGTGCATGCAGGGCTTGGCATTGGGATGAGTGAGTTGTGATGGTGGGGTGTGTGGGAGGTGGTGGAGTGATGGGAGTGAGGGTGATGGTGGGGTATGTAATGGCATGCAGGTAGGGGGTGATAGTAATAAAAAATTGACTTAGCAGAGTCCAGTCCTCCTTCTACTCCTGCCAGGCCCTCAGGATACATGATTGCCAAGACTTGCTCCTCTAGTGTTGTTAGTTGTGGGGGAGGAGGTAGGGGTCCACTGCCTGTCCTCTGTACAGAGAGTTGGTGTCTTGCTGCTTTGGAACGCACCTTCGCCTGTAGGTCGTTCCACCTCTTCCTGATGTCATCCCTTGTTCTTGGGTGCTGTCCCACGGTGTTCACCCTGTCCACGATCCTCGCCATAGCTCCATCTTCCTAGCAATGTATATCTGCTGCACCTGTGATCCAAATAGCTGTGGCTCTACCCGGATGATTTCCTCCACCATGACCCTTAGCTCCTCCTCAGAGAACCTGGGGTGTCGTTGTGGTGCCTTGAGTGTAGTGTGAGTGGTGTGGGTGAGGCTGTGCAGGGTGATGTGTTGGGGGGTGTGATGTAAGGTGCGTGGGTGGTGTATAGGTGATGGTGGTATGTGGCTCTGGTTGTGTGAGTGCTCTTGCTGTCTTGCTCTGCTGGCAATTGTTTGTAGTCTTAAAGGGTTGTGGGTAATGTGGGTGTGTGTTTTATAGTGGTATGTGTGTGGTGTGTGTATGGGTGTCAAGTGTGTGTTTGAATTGTCCAATGTGGTGTTGTTTTGTTTGAATGTGTGTATTTTGAGAGCAGCGGTATGTACTGCCAATGGTTTACCGCCATTGAATGTCCGTCATGGTGATTAGTGGGTCATAATGTTGTGGGCGTTGTTCTGTTGGTGTAATGGTGTGGGTTTTGATACTGCCAGTTTATCACTGACCTTTGGGCTGGTGGATTTGTGTGTGTGGCTGAATAGTGACGGATTGGTGTGTGTGCGTGTCATAATATGGTTAGCGGATATCTGCTGCGGCGCGGTATGTTGGCGGCAGTCTGCATGGCGGTAAGTGGGATTCACCGCCAATGTCATAATGAGGGCCTATATCTTTGATATCTGGCCTAGTGTAAACAGCATGCTCAATTCCACCACAGCTCGGTCAAGAAACATGCAGAAAGCAAAGAAACAGGTATAACAAGGAAAGACCAAACATAAGATCACAAATAGAGAGAAAAAACATTTTTCGAATGAATTCTGGGTGTAGCCTAGTAGGAATGAATGAATGAATGTATTAATTAAGCTAATTTGTAGAGCATTTGGCTGCTTATACTGAAACATGGCAGTGCTAAGTTTATGCATTATCTGAGAGGGGGCTGTGCAGTATCTAATACTGAATTAGCATAAATTAAAAAGCCAATATTTTACTTGTTTTCTTAAAAGTGCCTCGGAAAAAGTTTTCCAAAATTTTACTGGCAAGCTATTCCAAATTTTTGGAACAAAAAACCCCACCACTTTCTGCTTTTAGGAATCTTTGGAACCAGTGCTAGCCTAGCATCACAAGGGGCCTGATTTAGATCTTGACGGTATAACCGCCAATCTACTGCGACGGTGGTCCCAAGTACTCCGTCAAACTGACAGTGTTCCAACTGCCATATTTAGATATATTGCAGTTCAACCACTGTCTGCATATTGTACTCCATTGTGCTAGCTGCAACCCACAGCCGATGCGTCGGACTCCATTGCTGGCGAGTAGCACTCCATCCCCGTTGGTGAGGCGGTATTGCACCCACCATATTTAGATAACACAGTTGAGCTGGTGGTGTCCCAAAGGCGGTCCCATGACAGTGGGAGTTCGTTGTGGGACCTGTTCTGCATTGGACTATTGCTGTGGCTAACGGATGGATGATATCAGCCCACACCTGATGTATCTTGGACAATTATGAACACCTGCAAAACACACTCCATTTCATACCATGATCCTTTGCCATTCCACTGCTGACCATTTGACCATTCTGAGGATGACTTTGCCACTGAACAGCCAGGTTATTTTTTGTTTTCCTATTCTCTCTTTGTTTTTTCACTTTTCAGTTTTTTCATTATTTTTCAAATCACTGTAGGGACACTGGAATATGTTATCTTTTCATCACTATGGCAGAGAGGAGGAACCTATGTTTTACAGAGGGAGAATTGACATTCATTGTGGATGAAATTATTAGAGTAGAGCCACAATTGTTTGGAGCACAAGTACATAATACTACCATTTCCCAAAAAAGACAAATGTGGAAAAGAATAGTCGACACAGTGAATGCTGTAGCTAACAGTGTACGCACACAGCAGGAAATTAGGAAGAGGTGGAAAGACGTGCAGAGGAGAGTCTGTTCCCTGGCCTCTACGCATCACCTGGAGGCCCAGAGGACTGGTGGTCGTTCTCCCAGCTCCCTATTACAACTCTTCCGCTTGGAGGAGAAGGTGTTATGGAACCCACATCCTGAGGGCTTGACAGGAGCCCCTGGTGGAGTTGAGGCTATTAAGATGCACCTATGTGTGTCTCACTAATCACAAATGGAGTCCTTGCCATTAACATAGCGTTTCAGAATGTTTCTAGAAACCTATCAAAACATATATATTTAAACTTCAGTTACCAAAATACCCTTTGTAATTCAGATCAGTAGCATCATGGTTGTTACAATTTATTTAACAATGACCAATATGTATTGTCAGATTGTGTGTTGTTCTTTCTGGATCCCCCCTTGCATTTGTCTAGTCCTTAGATGTATCTCAATGTAGGTTGTTATACTTCAAGAAACAGGCTCCAAACTCCATTCAAATGCACATGAACCAATAGTGCTTATAAATGGTATCTCAGCCTGTTGACGTTATAAACATGTGTGTACATATTGTAAGTGTGTGTTTAATGTTCACTGTATAAATGCATATCCGTATGTGTGACCCACTTTTTTACAAGTATTGGCAATAGTGTTCTCAAATGACTACAAAAACCATGATGCCCTGCTTTTGTCTCGCAAAACAAGAGTGCAATGTGATGTTGCCCAACCTCCCTTTCCTTCCATGTATGCACAAAAGCCAAACCTTTATGTAGTTGTTGTTCACCATTTCATGTATGTATCACACTTTCATCTGCTTAGTTGGTCCATTATGTTGTCACCTCCTTGTTACTCCATTGAATTGATCTACTTGCTTGCATAAATAATAGTGTGTATGTTCAAAGGTTTCCAATCATGTTCTGCGGCATGCCGATTATAAATACTATTGATACACAATTTTCTTTGGAGTGTTCATATGATGACCAATGCCATTTAATCTAATAAGTTGTACCATGGCTTGTTTTTGAGGCTGCTAGCAGTTAAAATGGCTCAACTCTCAAATCTCATCTCTACTTTGTTGAGTTGCATGTCTGGTATATGTAATGTACACTTTCTAAACAATGTTTTACATCTTAGGACATCTCTTCATCATTGTTACTGAAATGTGCCTCTTTGTATTTTAAACTGTATGATTAAAAACGTGAAAAATCACACAAAGTCATCAACATCCCATTAATCATAACATCTCTTTTTTTAGGTTGCTTCATCTGTACCTGAAGACAGATTTAAGGTACAATACAGACTTTTAATGACCAGAAGACACCTTTGCTCCAGGCCAGGATCAAGCATTCAGTGAGGACAATACTCCTGCAAGTCCAGATGATGAGGGGATGCCTGGTCCATCTGGTCTGTCTGGACAGACAGCACCAATGAGTCACACTCGGCCCACACCTACACCTCTCACCCCATCTGCTACAACAACTATCCTCATGGATACCTCTACTTCCTTTGTCCAGAGGAACAAACCCCCATCTTAGGTCCCCCCATCCTGGCTACTGTTGAGCAACCTTCACCACCACCTCCAGTTGTGCCAGGACCCAGTGGAATGGGCCACACTGCCTCAAGGGTACAGGCTAGTGGGAGTAGGTGTCGTGGAAGGGAAGCAGTGGGCCAGGAAAGTGAGGCCATTGGCATCATTGTCACTCAGCTCACCATTGACCGAATCTTTGGAGCAATACAAGGGTCGCAAGATATGATTGGCCAGGTCCTAACAGAGCTCCAGGACATTAAGCGGGTGCAGAGGGAACACAGTGTTGAGATGCAGAATATCAACTCCAATTTGTGCTTCTTGACTGGGGCGATGTTTGACATTTGTCAACACATGAGCAGGGCTTTTTCTGTACCATCCACTCCTGCCTGTGGTCCTTCTACATTCGGACAAAATGCACCTTACGCAGCCACAGACAGGGAGGACCTGCCACAACAGGACAATGATCCACCCACCCCAGTCCCTTCACCGTGCACCTGTGGCCCCCTCCACCACCTCAAAGAGATGCAGAACCTAATTTCCTCCAGTGTGTGTGTCTACCATTCACTCTGTTTTTGAGAAGAAGTGTATTTTGTACATTGGACTCAAAACAATTTGAGCTCAACAATTATAGTTTCATGACCCACGGTAGAATTTAGTTTTTTAATCTTGTTCTTTTTCATTCTGGTTTCAAAACTATTGCACTCATCGTTTTATTAAAAATAAATGCACACAAAACAAAGACAACAACCAGTGTTGCATTTATTGTGGTAATTCCTTTTCTATGTCTTCTGCATACCATAATTTTTTTAATCTGTCAAACAATATGATACTAAAACAAATGAGAGACGCCAACTTGGTAATGTGTTTCCTTTGTAAAGAGAAAGATGGAAAAAGAAACAATGAAATCTGAATGTATTGGTGCCATACATCTCTAGGTAACAAGTTTATGTCACAACCAACTATGCTTTCACAAGCCATGCAGAAGCCAAATCATCTGTGTCATTTAAGAAGTTGACAATCCAGAACCTTGACACCATGGACAAAAATATTTCATAAAATCAACTTAAATAGGCAAACTATTGTTGATGTGTGACCTCAGCTGCAGCCAGTCATTCTACCCTCACAATAGGAATTCTACATCAGCAACACCAATAGTCTACATCATTGCAGTAAAAATAATTGAGGCCATATGACCATTTCAGGACACTGTGGCAGTATCTGGTGCAATGTCATAATCACGATTTAGTGGTGTGCTAAAAAAGTTATTTCAGATATGAGGAGATACATCAATAGCTTCCTACACTGAACACAAATGGAAGATACAGCCAATGTGAAGGGAGATCAGTATGCTATGGCTAGACAGACACATGTGTTTAGAGCAAGTTAAGCAGCACATATTGCCTTGGTGGCAACATCTAACAGAAAACAGGTCTGATACAATCGCAAGAACTTCCATTCAGTCACAGTGCAAGTTGTCTTTGTACAAGATCTGTCCATCCCAAGTGGGTGTCCGTGTCAAGATCAACCCATGTTCACTTTGTACTTTCCAACAGCAACATATCAATGTGAATGTCACAACTTTGAAATGTCCAAATTAAGATGACATTGTGAAGGGACCTGAAACAGAATAACAAGGAAAAAATTATAATTTCACATGTACAATTTGACTCAAATGTTAAGTTAGAAGGATACATATTTTTATCACAAGCAAAGTTAATCTCTGTCAATAAACACAGTAGTCAATGTAGGGAAACTCTGACCCAGAAACATCTTTGCCTTGGACTTTTCCAGAACTAACCATTCCTGCCAAATTACCACTGCAGACAGATATGTTCAGTATGTCACACGTTGTGCTGACTTCATATGCCACAATATGGAAGGTTGCACTTACAAGCAGGTGACAAATTGGTCAATGATCTCTTGAGGTAGGTCAATGACATCCTCACCCAGTGGTTCTTAGTGGTCTCTATCTTCTGAGATAATTGAGATGTTCCGTCAGAAGGGCGATGTTGTGCAGCATGCATCAGGCAATTAGGCACACGTTATTGGGTTAGTTCATGAGGGCTCCATCGGGCTTGTCCAGACACCTAAATCTGGGCTTAAGGAGCCCAAAAGCCTGCTCTACTGGCCTCTGTGTTCTTCCGTGGACCACATTGAATTGGACTTCCCCTGGCGTTGTTGTATTCCTCAGTGGTGCCAACAACCATGGTCAGTTATGATAAGCTGATTCTCCTACATAGAAGCAATAAATTGATAGATTAAAATCTTATCAAGCCATTGTATGTTCCTAAACTAGGAAAAGAGCAAATGATCCTCAAGTCATTGTACTTACCAACAAGCCAAGCTCTCTCATGTTCAAGTTGTGACATTTGCAGGGGTATGGTGCTGTTCGTAGTAGAAGGGAATCATGTGTTGACCATGGAATGTAGGCACACACACGTGAGATGTATAAATCCGATAAGCAGACAACTTGCACACTGATGGAATGGAAGTTCACCAGATTGCGCTAGACCTTTTCCCTGGTGTGTGGTGGCATCAAGGCAATATATGTGCCATAAATTGCTCCAACCACATGTGGTAAGCCGCCGAAATGAAAATATTCTCCCCTCATAAATGTCAAATCCTGAGCTCTTGAAACTGAATAAAGTTGTTGATGTATCTTATCATTGTAGCAAAGACTTCTGATAGCACACCACTGCAAGTTGGCTGTGACATGCCATCAAATACTGCCAAAGTGTATTGAAAAGAGCCAGTGGCCACAAAATGAAGTTGTATTCCTATTGTGACACATGACATAAGGCTCCAACTGCTGGCACAAATCCAGAATAGTTTGCCTATGTAATCTGAACTTTTTGATTTTGTCCCTTTCCTCCATGGTGACAAGGTCTAGAAATGGTTTGAAGACTTGAGGATGCCTTCTTCTACCCATCCCTGGGTTCATATGTCTAACGAACTATCAATTAAAATTGTCACACAAGACTTTCACAATCAACACACATCTCATGTCTTAGTCAGATTAGTGATCTGATTGTGTCATATACGTTACCATAATTTTCAAACATCATTTTACATTTTTCCAAATAATGTGTGAATAATACATTTGAAATCTTTTTTTTACAATTACCATCAACAGAAGTATATAACATATATCGCATCACTATCTATGTCAAGCACAGTTATGGCTCATTTTTTTATGTGTCATATCTTGCCAAAAACAGTGTTGTACACATCTGAGATTTGTATACAAAGTAGCTACTATTTTGAGTACTGGTGATACACAAACAATTAAAAAATACACAGCTACACATCCTAAAATGGTGATTGCCTAACCTTGCAGTCAGGATATTGACTCTACAGCAGCTGTCGGCAGAAGTTGACCTCATAGTAGGTGGAACACTCCACGACAGGCACTGTCATAGACTAACGTGTGTAATAGCTATGCACGAAAGCCAATGACTGTGTCCATCTCTGCCACGGAGCATATATGCCGTGTATTTATACATGGCATGTGGAAAATAGCAGACTTGCCTCCTAACTCTGCAGCCAACAACACCTCCTCGACTTTTGCTGCTGTTACTGACCTCTGGGAGCCAGGATGCTGGGCGAAGCAGGTGACAGGGCTCCTGCCTTCTCCCCTAATGAGTTAGGGATCCTCATCAGAGAGGTCCTGTACCTGTACAGCGAGCTGTGTGGGAACCCAGAACAACAGGTACATATTTGAGTGGGAATGTTTTTCAAATTAACTTGTTTTTTCTTTGTACACAAGCCAATTAATCCCCTTTTGTTCATGAGTGAAGTGTTGTTATTGGAGAACAGTGAACTGAATAATTTAGCTGGGTACAGAATGTTATTTATCAATATTAGAAATGTCTGTACATAGAAATGTAAAGTCACCTGAAAGAATAAGCTTAATTTCCAGTTCATGTTACTCACAATTCCAGATTTCATTAGACAAACTGCATGTCCCTTATTTCCAGTGGCCAGTAGCCACTGTACCACTAATAAAAGTGAAAACATACAGCCCATGTTGAAACAAGTGAAATGTAAAGTGCAAAAAGAATCTTTAAAGTTGTGGAGTTGTCTGATGCTGTTCTGTCAAGTGAAATTACATCCCATAATTAGAAATGAGTATGTGTATGTTTGAAACATGTCATGGTGCTACAGTGTAGTTTGGCCTTTAGTGGCTCACAACGATTAAGACTAATCAGGATTGGCTCTCACTACAGGAAAGGTTTCCTAGGACTGCCTAGATGATGTTTGTGGCCTGGATTGGTAACATGAGGAGATAGAAAGTGTTTGAGGGTACTCAACAGATCACTGCCAATTAGTATTTCCTAGGAAATTTTAAATGTTTAAACAAAATTGTTCTGAGTGTTTTGGGAATAACTGTGAAAGATGCAGCACAATTGTGTAACCCCACTACTGACAAATAAAATCACTTTTCACAATCATTCAGGTCAACACCCATCAAAAGCAGGACATATGGTAGGCCATCTCAAAGAATGTGCAGACACTGGAGGTCCATAAGTGATGCAGCCTGCATTGCAGCAACAGTTGCTAGGACCTCTGATGTTGTACCAGAAAGTCAGCCCAAGCCAGATCCGCCAAGCCTCCCAACGAGGCAAGCATGTGCACTGCTCCATAACCACCCCTAATGGCCGCCTTCCTTGTGGCGGCCTACCAGGAGCTTGATGGGCAGTTGAGGTCCCAACAGCAGCATCGAGGGGGTGAGTTATTGTATGTAGCTATTCATGTTTTTTTAACTAATTTGATTTACAGCAATGTTTTTGGGCATCAACATGACGGTTGACACACATCCATCGCAGATGAGGATTTCTGGAGGTGTGAGTTATTCAGATGGTGACTGATGCTGTGTTTGGTGTATTGTTTTGTGCTAACGGTATTCACTAGCTTCCTCATCACATGCCAATTGCTGTTTTAAGCAGACACATCTCTGCATGCAAAAAAGGGGAACCTGCATTTTCTCCATGCAATGAGGAACATTTGTACCAAGCATGCACAATTTGAGGGTTGGGTCAGGTTGTCGAAGTAAGCCTCAGCAAGGCCTACTAGTGCAAGGGGTTCGCCCTTCTATGCACAAAGTCCTCAGACCATATAGGAAGAAAGTTGGCACAGAAACTGAAATAAAAAACGAAGTTTATTAAACCTCATGAGGTGCTGCCACAGTTCAAACAGCACCCTTCGGTAATGTTTGAAGTAGCACACTGGATAGTCAGTAGTTTCCTGCCCCAGGTGGAAACAAGAGCCCAAAACCATCCAGAAAACGTCCAAGTACCAGTCTCTGTGTGAATTTCTGCAGCAATTTTATGCAATTTAGATATTGCATCATATACTGAAGGTGAGTGATCTGGAATGAAAACACAGCAACTACTACAGATGATGCGACATGCACCACCTCGCTCAGCTAATATCACATCTAGTACCATACGATTTTGGAGCGCTACAATCCTCGCAATTTGGAGCTCCTCGGTAATATTCCCAAGTGCCAGAGCTGCCTGATTGGTAACAGCTTCCACAACCCTAGTCAATCGTCTCACTTTCCTACTGTTTAACGCAGCATCCACAAAGGAGAACAACCAAAATTAAAATTAACATATTGTTGCAGGCTAGTGTCCGTTTGGTCTACCTCATTTGTACGTATTGTCCTTTTATATCTATTTTTAATGATGTCATTGAACAGTTTAAAATCTCGGTGATATGATGCAGGTGCCAAAAACACAGGGGGTAATAGAAAAGATACATAACACACACCTGACCACCCAACAGGTAGTTGGTAATATCCATAGTTACCATAAACAAAATATGTATTATGTGAAGCTGTAAAACTACTATTATTTACACCCTGAATAGTTAAAATCAAGGTACAATCGCTTGTCCCCACTGGAATTCGCCCAATGCTATGTATACATAAATCTGCTTTAGTTTTTGTAACAGAAATCACAAATTGTTCTTTTTTGTCAGAGTCTCTTATATTTGTGAAGACATATGGTATTGAAACATTGTCCGGTTGATACTCTTCCCATTCCCATTTAGTTCCTTTGGCTTGGGGATACCCATCTTTGTCTTGGTAGCATACTTTATTAAGGCGAAAAAGAAGTCCACCCTCTGTACGTTTTCCTGATGCAAACAAAAGCGTATACCAAGCTTGACAAGAACCATTGTGTGAAAAGGAAGAGGAATGAAAGGTGTTCCTCCTTTCTTTTGATGCGCAGGTATCATTCCACATACCCAACAGTTAGTAGTATTTGTAGCATTATGAGTATGATGCAACATCTGAATGAAAGTATTATTGAAGTACGATTGACGGTGCTTCTGCTCCTGATAGGGAAGCATAAAGTAATAGTGATCCTCTGGTACTGGAGTAGTGGCAACAAAAAACTCACGCGCAGGAGCCATCTTTTCAACAAACCAGGTGATTATTGCTATAACCACCAAAACAACAACAAACCCCCTAGTACTAATGATCACTTTGTTATTCATTTTAGCAACAGTGATAACCGACCCTTCCAGAAATTAATAAAAAACAATCGTTGGCGCTCTTATCCCTGGACAGCCGCTGATTTTTTCACCACGGGCCAAGACGGGTGTCATTACTCTAATGCATGGCTGATCCCCCCCCCATTGCCACATTGGCTCCCCGTTTCACTAACCCAGGGCGGTAACTCAACCAGTTTTTTTCAGCACTACAGATTCTTTCCTCGGTCTCAAAATTTATCGCGACACTCCAGAAATCGTATGGTCCGGGAAGAACTCCGCAGATTCGTCAGGTGATATAGCACGGCCTTTCTCCGTAGTCAAAATCTCTCGATGATCGGTCAGCACAGCAGAATCCACCAAAGTAGGTAGCACTCTCTTGCAGTGAGTACTATGGACCCAATTCTTTCGGTTCGTCACTCAAACTGCTGTCCTTGTCGCAAGGAGCACCTGCTCTGGGCCTCGCCACCTTGGTTCCAAGCTGCTTGATCTTTCAAAGGACTTAATCATCACCTGGTCACCAGGTCAGAGTTCATGGCCTTCACCTGTAGATCTGTCATGAAGTGCTTCTCGAACCTGCTGATGAAAAGAAACCAAATTGTCGGTTAACTGTGCCAAATAATCATTCATCAGGGCACAAGGTACATCATATACAGAATTTGGCTTAGGAACTCCCCAAATGTTCATTGGCCTTCCAAATACTATTTCATAGGGGGTAAGGCCTGTTCGAGAGAGTGGCACTGAGCTAATAGACAATAATGCCAACGGTAATGCATCCGGCCAAGTTAAAGATGTGGAAGCCTGTATCTTCGCTAACTTCAGCTTCAAAGTAGCATTATACCTTTCCACCAACCCTGCTGATTGTGGGTGGAAAACCGCATGGAACTTCTGTTTGATCCCTAATCCTTTCAGGACATACTTAATAACTTCCCAAACAAAATGAGGTCTGTTATCATTCCATAAAAGTCTACAAACACCAAACCTAGGGAAAAATTATTTCAAAAGCACCTTCGCTGTGGTAATGGCAGTATTATCCTTTGTGGGGTACGCCTCTATCCATTTACTGAAGGCACATACCACCACCAAGACATACTTTAAATTGCTGCAGCGTTCAAGCTGAATATAATCCATTTGTAGAACTTCGAAAGGTGCAGTTGGTGTAGCAAACCCTCCCGTAGGAGTTTGTTTCCCTTTTCCAGGATTGTATTGTAAACAGATCAAACAAGACTGTACTACTCTCTTAGATATACTGCAAATTTCTGGATGCTCCCAAACTTGCGTAAGCAACTTCGTTATTGTGGAAGCTCCAACATGTGCCAGCCCATGTGCCATCTGAACCATAGGTTGTACAAAAGCTATAGGCAATTTCCATTTATCCATCTGCTTATTCCCCCACCAGCCCTCATCATCCAATTCTCCTTCTTCAGACCATTGCTCACGTTCTTTCACAGAAGCAGATTTCTGTATATCTAATACGTCTTGTCTAGCATTATGCCATAGTTCAGCTTGTGACTTCACTACATACATAGAAGTAGTACTTCGCTGCATCGCTGCATCGCAGTCTCACGTGCTACGCGGTCCGCAAGGGAATTACCTTGCCCTATCTTATCGGTCACTCTCTTGTGTGCACTACATTTCATAATAGCTATTTTCTTTGGATATGTCAATGCAGTCAAGAGGTTATGCACTAATTCTCCGTGCATTATCTGCATCCCGTGGGATGTGAGAAAGCCTCTCTCCTTCCAAAGCAAACCAAAATCATGAGCCACTCCAACAGCATAGCGGCTGTCTGTATAAATATTCACACATAAGTCAGTACTAAGCTCACATGCTCGTGTCAAAGCTATTAGTTCAGCTGCTTGACCTGACTTCTGTGGTATACGAGCTGTCTCCACTACCGTGTGTATTGTGGTGATTGCATATGCAGCTGAGGTCGTACCGTCTGGCAACTTCAAACAAGACCCATCAACCCACAATTCCCCGTCTACATCTGGAAGGGGCGTATCTTGCAAATCAATACGACCCTTTGTCTGTTCTTCGGTAAGGAATGTACAATCATGTGTTTCTTGTGACTGAGGCTGAGTCACCGGATATGGCAACAAAGTGGCTGGATTTAGTGTTGCACATCTCTTCAGTGAAATGTGATGAGCCAGCAATGTCAATTCATATCCTGTCAGGCGAGCGCTAGTTAAATGTTGAATCTTTGTTTGATTTAAAAGAGCATCAACCGCATGGGGTACTAACAGCAACAGCTTATGTGAAAAAACTATCCCTTCACTCTGACGTATTGACACAGCTGTTGCTTCAACTGAACGAAAACACCCAGGCAACACTCGAGCGACAGGATCAAGTACTGCTGAAAAATATGCGCAGGGACGCTGCTTATCACCATGTGTCTGTACTAAAACTGACAATGCACATCCATCTTTCTCATGTACGTAAAGTGCAAAAGGCTTTGTGTAATCTGGAGTACCTAACACTGGTGCTGAACAAAGGGCTTGTCGTAACTGCCGGAACGCGGTCTCACATTCATCTGTCCATGGGAGGGGCATTGGAGTATCTTTAGGCAAAAGTGCTAGCAAAGGTTTGACAATGTGTGAAAACCCTAATATCCATTGCCTACAAAAAGAAGTAAGACCAAGGAATGCACGAATATCTTTCTGAGTAGAGGGTACTGGTGTGTCTAAAATTTCTTGAATACTATCTGATGTAAGTGCACGGCCCTCCTTTGACAAAAGGTGACCTAAATAGGTTACCTTTGGTCTACAATATTGCAATTTCTTCCGCGACACTTTATGAGGTGTGAAGCAAGAAAAGAAAGTAAGGACAAAGTGCACTTTTCACATTGCTCAGGGGTATCAGCTGCCAACAAAATATCATCGACATATTGTATGAGAGCCACACCTTCAGGCAAAACAAAAGAATCAAGTTGTCGTTTTAACGCTTGACTATAAATACTAGGACTCCCAGCATAGCCTTGAGGAACTCTGCAAATTCTATATAATCATTTATTCAAAGTTAAACCAAACAAATATCGGCTGTCAGGATGAATAGGGATCGAAAAGAAAGCATTCTTCAAGTCTATCACAGAGAACGTAGTTGCTGTCGGGGGAACCAAAGTAAGAAGTGTTGTGATGTCAGATACCACAGGATATTGTGGTACCACAATCTTATTCACTTCTCGTAAATCAATAATGAATCGGTAAATCCTAGTATCAGTATCCTTTTTCAGAATAGGAAGAATCGGACTATTACAAACATTATACAGAACTTCCTCAACAACTCCAACTGCAATAAGATCATGCACAATTCGTGTGGGTGCTTCTTCGCCCTCCTGTGAAATTTTGTATTGAGGCCAACGTGGCAATACAGCTCCCTCCTTGACACTAATATGTACTGGTGGAATAATCATTTGTCCCACATCAGTATCTGAAGTAGCCCACAAAGTACGGGGGAGTGAAGCTAATGCAATATCCTCTTTAACAAGACAAACTCTTTCCATCACAGGATGATTATCATTCAAAATAACACGCACCCCTTCAGGAGAGCATCGTATTGTAGCCCTGAAATACTTGAGCATATCAAGACCCAAAATATTGTCTGGTGTATTTGGAGAAAGCAAAAATGGACATGGAGCAGTAAATTTATCAACATGGAATGCAAATGGTTGTGACAATGGGCTAGGGGAAGGTGTTCCATCGAAACCTATCGATGTACTGGTTAAGCCAGACAGGGGAGCCCTTGGAACCAATTGTTTAGACAAGGCACTACGAGTAGCTCCTGTATCAACCAGAAACTGATCAGTAGAACCCAAAACATGTGCTGTAACATAGGGACCCCTCTGATCTACTGGAACTTCAACTGATTCCTTACCCCATCCTAGGCAATCCTATGCATAAGCAGAATCTTGGAAATCAGGCTGCACATAGTTAGACTTCTGGTATTGGTTCCGTCTATCAAAAGTGTTAAACCCATCCTGCCTTCGTTCATTAGCATCAAACCTAGCATGATCATTCGTGCTTCTTGTAGGCCCTGAATATCCTGAGCGATTTCTCATTTGTCCCCGACCACGTGAACACTGCTGAACACGTAGTGCTGGACAATCGGCAGCCCAATGCCCACATTTCTTACAATACGCACACTGATCAACAGACAAATTCGAACGAGTGTAAGAAGAACCATAAGATCCACGTCCACCTCTATCACTACCTCTAAAAGGCGGACCATAAGCTTGAGCCAACATAACCTTCGTCTTTAATTCTTTAATCTTTTTATCCTCGCTACCTTTTGCTTCTAATTCCTGAAGTTCATAATACTGGGCCATAGTCAAAAGAGAAACCGGAGTAGAGGTAGTCCATGAACTTTCACTAGCTTTTAGATGACTAGCTATTCCTGGTAACAGATTTGCGACATATTTATCGACAAACAAATGTCTGACCGTATCATCTGACAATAACTGGCCGCTAAAATCATGAAATGCTTCTTCAAAGCGTGTAAAGAAATCAGAGACCGATTCATCTGCCTTTTGCTTACAAGACGCTAAAACAGTCCAATCTATTTTTTTAGGGGGAATTATTGTGTTTAACTTAACTAATATGGCTGCGGGAAGATCTAGAATCAACTGATACAGCTTTTTTGCAGGTTCCCCATCCCCGTCCATCTGTTCTAATTCTTTCCATGAAACTACACGATCATCAACTTTACGAACCGCTCTCCACATATCTGGCGGTAATATAAATCCGAAAAATAAATCAATGTCAGCCAAAGTCATAGTACAAGAACTAATTGCTCCCTCAACTTCCTCATAACAGGCGGCTGGATTTTTCCACGGGTCAGGTAATGCTGTTTTAAGTGCCATTACATCTGCCCTATTCCAAGAAGTATACACCCAATTATAAATAAAATAACCCTTAGCATCAACAGAAGTTTTATCATCACTTGTACCCGATCCTTTAGGAGGAACATACAAAGGCGCGGCCTCCCGCATTGGTTTCGTGTGAACTATCATAGTCTTATCTGTTCCTAAGATAGAAGCTTGCACCCCGCCGGTCTGAGATGTCCCTGCAACTGCGTCCACGGCCCTTTTCTCCTCTTGCAAACGGAGTGCCGCAACACATAATTTCACCAAACGCCTGATTGCATCAGCCACCCGGGAGAAAACAAAAAGACCATCACACATTTGCTTATGATCAGCTGATACATCATCGGGCTCTAACTCATCAATGTATTTCCGAAATAGTTCAATAACTTCTGTGCCAAATGCCTCAGTAAAATATAGCTTCTCCTCTTCCGTCCACCCTTTCATATTGTCTAAAAGTTCAGAAGCAGAGACAACGCTACGAATTGTTTTATGAGCAGTAGATCTAAGCTCAGACGCACGGTCAGCAGGCAACATAGAGCGACTGTCTCGTATCTTCTGTTGCTCCGTACCGGAGACCTCAGCTAACTCATGAGGGGCAGAAGGAACGACATACAGAGGTGGAGGGCGATCTAGTAACAAAAAAGCATTGTGCGGTTTATTAAGGATAGGATAGAGAGGTTGACGAACAGTGTATTGGCCAGTTACCTGTAATGTACGTTCATTCTCTTCTATCTCCTTTAAATCGTTTATTTCTTTATTTCTCAATTCCAATGCTTTCACATATACATTCTTCCGCTGCTCTTTCTCAAGCAAGGCTTGCTCACGCTTCACTCGTCCACGCACTTCTTTCTCCCACATTCGTACACAGTCAAACATATCTTGCCTAGACCTTTGCTTACACATACATTGTTCCACGTACTCAATCTTTCGCAAATCAAATGACCCATGCATAGGCCAACGTAACTCAGGATCCGCACAAGTGTATTTATTCCAGAACTTGCTGTACGTTATAGAAGAAAGACCATGTTTAACATACATATCTCTATTGGGCGTCCCCTCTGGGGGTGCAGGTTGCGATTCTTCCAGTCTCAAATTGGTACCGTTACAAAAGCAACACATCCTACGAAGTGCGCTAAAAACAGGCATGCCAAAAATAGTGCAGAATATGCAGTATTATAATCAAAGTAGCACTTAAGGTGCCGTTCAAATCAAAATTAAATTGGAGAAAATTCTCCTCATTACCTGCCTATATAAATTGCAATTTATATGTCAATTCAAAGGACACAAATTGACTAGTCACCCAAAACACGAGAGCCACAGTAAGTGGTGAAACCAAGGCATCAAAACCCACAGCAAGTGCCGTAAAACGGCTCTTACCAATCACAGGGCGTCCAGGTTCTAACTGCCAAGTTCTAAAATTGACCAAATGGTCACTGCACGACGAATGAACAAAAAGGATCTCAGTCGAGGACCGGCGCCACCTGGATGGTCAAATCAGAAAGAAAGGAAAAACACTGTGGTTGTCAAGACTCGGGTCCCCTCAGGCATTGATCGTCCACAACGAGATCCCAATCCTTCGTCGCGACCAATCCGTCGGGCGTCCGAGTCGCTGATGAGTCCCTGTTCGGGCGCCAATTTGTCGAAGTAAGCCTCAGCAAGGCCTACTAGTGCAAGGGGTTCGCCCTTCTATGCACAAAGTCCTCAGACTATATAGGAAGAAGTTGGCATAGAAACTGAAATAAAAGACAAAGTTTATTAAACCTCATGAGGTGGTACCACAGTTCAAACAGCACCCTTCGGTAATGTTTGAAGTAGCACACTGAACTAAGAGAGCATGGACCTTTTATACCCACGCAGTGGCTAAATGAAGGTGGTACAATTATAGAAGCAAGACTTATATACATATAAGGTCATATGGAAATGCACAGTCGACACGTAGGAGGGGCTAACAGTTTTCAAAGACTAGTAGACACATTACTGTCGGTTACTAATTACTAACAGGCGCAGACCTTACTAGGCATGTGCAAAGTGGGAGATGCTAAATTTTACTTGTCACTAGACAGATTTTCAAGAGTAGTTAACAGGAAGGTAGGACAGAGCACATGGCGAGCACATGGCAGCATGTGGCAGAGATAATGGCTGCTATGAATACAAAATGGATTCCTCGAAACGTTCACAATAGTTGCTAAATACAAGATGTCTTCTGCTAATGCTCTATCTAATCGCTACTAAATTACAACAAGGTGTGATGCTCCATCACAGTTGTGAGTAGGTAATGGAGGGCCTATAATTGCTGCCATAGTATAATATGCACTTATGGCACAGTTGATGTTTCAGACTTTACATTGGTAAGTTGATACAATGACAATATGATCAGGAGCATGTGCTCCAAAAGGACTGGAAACATGTACAATGGCATCAATCCTTATCTTAAAAATGTTAGAAATATATTTTCACACCAAGATTCAAGTCAGTTCATGGAGCCAGTAGCAGACTGTCATGAAGCCTTAGGGGCATATTTATAAGAAAGTGACGCATCGGTCCCGATACGCTACTTCTCTTGCATCGCCCTTGCCCAACTTAACGACAATATGGATGCTGCATATTTATAATATGGGGCAGCATGGTGGTCGTTACTACAACAGCGTCTGAATTTTTTATGCTGTTGTGGCGCTTTCCTGCACTAGCATAAAAAAAATTGGTACTAGTGCATCAAAGCACTGCGAGCCCCATTGATTTTAATGGGTGCGTTCTTTTAACGCCTGCAAGCAGGGGGAAAGGCCACCTTAGCGCTGCCTTAGCGTAAAAAAAATGATGCTTTGGTGGTGCTAAGGTGGTGCAAGGGGCATGTAAATATGCCCCTTAGTCCTTCGCAAATGTGCATGTAAGCCAGTCTATGTCAAACATCATGAATTCTTATGCCAAACTGTATTGATTGAAACAGACAGAAATGTGTCCCCATTTGTGACATAGTTAGACGTAACCCAAATGACATTTAAGTGTCCTTAGTTATGTCCAGATTAGAAATCAATGATGGTGAGAAAATTGATACTCAAAAGGACGTTTGTGGATGGAAGGTTACATCGTATAGATGTTGAAGTATCCCATCTTGATGAGTCAATATTAGACCCAAAACATGACTTTTTTGGAAATGTGGATATGTTTTAGTGCTGTATTGAAGTGGGTTAGGATTGTTTCCAGGCTTATGTATATACTCATGCTGTCGAGGTCATTTGTCATGCAGAGAAATAAAAGTGGATACAAGACAAAAGGCATACAAGATATGGGAACTAGACTGTGAGGAATTGGTTTGTGGTGAATGATACTGATGATAAAGAAGCCAAGTTTGAGGGCCTTGAAACTAATTTAATATGTAAACTTCGCCAATGTTTTGTGAGCAAATTTCATGTTCCATTGTATTTAAACAGATACACTCAAACTGTTGCATCTGTGTTTTCAGCATACTCAGGACAAGGCGAAGGTGACAGCGGCCATGTTGGCAGGGAATAAGCTGAGCACTGTGGTACCGGTTCAGACACCACCAACACTGAGGGACCCAGTGCCACGGAGGATGAGGAGACTGACATGAAGGCCACCAGTGACTCAATATCATCTTCAGAGGCCTCCACAGAAGACCAGTCCCTAGTATTGGTGCATCTAGTGTGACAATTCCACCTGTATTGTTATCCACCATCCATGTTAGCCTTCTCCACCCTCCCTCCTGCTCCCTCCAAGTTGGCTGTAGCCACCCCCTAAAAGGGGATGAGTCACCTCTGCTGCAGACATTTCCCCCACCCCTGTTTCTCAGTCTGTGCTCAATTGAGGCCAGACTGCACTACTGAAGGTCATCCAGGGGCTTAGTGGGCAGATGATGCAGATACTAGCTTACCTGGATGGCATTCTGGTCTACAGAGGTCATTCAAAGGTCTGGCCTCCTCATTGACCACAGCCTCCCAATCCTGCCTCCACTTCCACCCCTTCCTCATTCTAAATCCCTCTTCCCAGCACTCTCCAAAGCACACACACACATTTGCATGCACCCACTCAAACACACACAAGCAGCACACCCACACACAAACACAGCAAGAAACGCAGAATCACACACACACATACAGACACCACACACCCTCACCACCACTACGACCACAAGTATACCCACAGGCACCACACCTACCACACAAACATCCACACTCAACAATATCACACTCTCACACACCACTTCCACCATGACACACTCATCCACAGAAACCACCAGCTCACCCGCAGACACCACACCTACTGCAATACAAACATCCAAAACCACAACCACCACATCGCAGCCACCACAAACACCATGACCCACACTTGCACCAGCACATCCACTGGGAACCACCACCACACAGCACCTCCGCAGCAGACCCATCCACACACACATACTGTGTGCACATGCACACACTTACCCACACAACAGACACCAAGTGAAAAACACAAACCAAAACATATACTACGTACACCAGACCAACTAACACCCCCACCATCAACAGACACTGCCACTCCCTGTCAACCCCAAATCCCTCCATAACACCCTCCCTTTTTCTCTAAGGAGTACCTGATATCTGCCCTGGTCTTGACCGCTTCCTCATCCCAGACCACCCTCCCAAACATAAGACCACCCCACCTGCACACCTTGGAACTCCTTACTCACCCCAACCCACCCCTTCAATATCCCAACCCACCCCTTACAAAGCCAAACCCACCCTTCCCAAATCCAAACTCACCTCTCCCAAATCCAAACGTGCCCCTCCCAATCCCAATGACCCCCGTCCCAAGTAACATAATTGAGTTGCCTGCTCTCTGCCCCATAGATGCCCCTTCCAGAGGAGGTTTATTTTGCCAGTGTGAGTAGGAGGCAAGTTATTGGAACACCACCCAGAATTGGGACTTTGTAGCCTTGAGCCTTTTCTGTTTTTTGCTTGCTACAAAAAAGAGTTATGTGAGAGTTATCTCATTTATATAAAAAATATATTTTAGAATACCTTTGTCCTGATGTTATTTTTAAGTGTTACTAATTGTTTGCTGATGATGTTATTTCTGCTGTGTGTGCCATGCAATTATTTCATTTGTGACAGTGACAAGCACAGGTTTTCTTTTTTATACATACTTTGGTGTTGTACATTTGTGATTGACATGTCAATTTTGATGCAAGCATCCATCATGTTACTGGATGCTTACACCACAATTATAAGTGTTTCTGTTATTGTCACTGGGGAATGCATGTGTGTTTATTGTGACATGATGTGTCAATTATATGCACATATGCATTACACAGGCAACCTGACACTTCACAGTTAAATGAAATCTAATGCTTGCCGTATATTGCACAAATCAAGGGGACATGTGACCTTCTTACATCTCTGACATGTTTGCAATTTTGAGGTAAGATTGGTTGTACATTCTGTGTACTCCCACTTGTAGCATTTTGTAGTGTAATTGCTGTATTATAATGAAGTTAAGTAGTTCCTATTAAGGATACTGTTTATGTACATGATATGGTAGTTTAGGCAAGATAATTGCACACACCTGTATGGACACATTTGAATGTGGGATTGCTGTGACTTTTTGTGTAGGTGTCCGTTGCCATGAAGGCAGTTAGTACTAGTTGGTGGGTGTAACTAATATCTCAAGGTATGCTTTTTAAGTTTTTTTTAACTACAACATTACACACACACAAATGCATTGCACATCATTGAATTTTTGTTTGCAAGTATTTTTTAAACATGCTAGAGTCCAGTGCTAATGTACCGCAACAATTACGAGGATGACAGGTTAAACAGTGACTTATCTTCTGTTGCGGTGATGACGGGTTGATTTTCATCTTGGTCACGTAGCAGCAGAGATAGTACTTGCACGATCGGATCCATGGTGGCAAGAAATGGGAAAAGTGGAAAAAGGGTAGGTTTTGTGATTATATCCCTCCCAATCTACCAACTCAGGTGTGGCACTTGGCCGCCAAAATTAGGTGTGCAGGAATGCACATTGTGATTGGCTTGGCAGGAAAAGGGGCTGAGTCCTCACGCCAGCGGCTTTCGCTATGGAGCCGTCAACGCAGTTCGCCAGCGGTCTTTCGTCCATGAGCTCGCTAACATCTAAATAGGGTGGGAGGATGGCCAAGTCGATGGACAGGGAATCCAATGGAAAATCAATGGTGGGACCGTTACCACCAGGATCTAAATCAGGCCCAAGATCTCAATTGTCTTGCAGGGGAATAAGGCTTGATCAAATTTTGAAGGTAATGTGGACCAGTATTTGAATGTGCATTATAGATACAACATACGGCTTTAATTTAGATCCGCTGCTCAATTGGTAACCAATATAGCTCTCTCAGGCCTACCCTAATAGATGCTTGTCGGGGGATGTTCAGCAGCAACCTTGTGGTCAGTTTAGACTTGTGTAGGAAAGACCTAAACAGAGAACATTGCATTAATCCAGACCTGTGATTATCAGAGCTTGAATTAAGATTTTCTGAGTCACCAGGGGTAGAAACCATAGTATCTTCCTCAGACCTCTTAATTTACCAAAGTATTTAACTCTTAAGGAGTTTACTTGATCTTCAAAAGTCATCTTGTGATCTAACCAGACTCCTAGGGTTTTTAACTTTAGGGTTTGGATGAGGAAAAGGACCCAGGCGCACAGTTACTGGTGTCGTTGCCCAGTAGCAAAGCTTTTTCTCCCTATTAACTTTTAGGCAATTACCATGCATCCCTTTTGGCCACCTACAAAAGGCAAGAAATCAACTGAGGGGCTGTTACACTGGGATTCTGTGAGAAATTAATAATGAGTTGTGCATCATCTGTGTAGAAAATTATTGAAAAAAAAAGGCTTCTATAATGTCAGGCAGCGGCTGAATATAAACATTAAGAAAAATTAGGACTCAGGGAAGGCCCTTTATGAACTCCTTGTCGCAAAGGGAGACCATAGATTGAAAAAGTTTTAAAGTTACTTGAAACAATTTGTCTTGCAAATACAAGGCAAGCCATAGTGGTGCCTCATTAATGATACCACACTCCCACAGTCTCTTAAACAAGATATTGAGGGAGACCGTTTTAAAGGCTGCACTAAGACCTAACATAATAACTGCTGCTGATCCACCCTGAGTTAGGATTGAATGTATACTTTCCATAGCTAGTAAGAAGGCTGTTTCTAAGCTCTAGGAGCGATGAATGAAGGTTGTTTTTTCTAGGAAATTAGGAAGCTGTTTATTTACATGTTTTTCTAAGATCTTCATAAAGAATGGTAACAACAAGATTGAATGATAATTCTCAGAGTTTATATGCATTAATAAATTGTTGCTGTCAAATGTAGGTTGACATCCCTCCTGGAACCTTAGACGTGACCTTCAATACCAACTGTATGGGATCTCTGTGGGGAGTGTACAGTGTTGATGGAATAATTGATGCACATATGTCTATTTGCATGATTCTAATGACCATATTGTTTTAATAGAGTCTGTCTGAACAGTACGTGTATACAGTCTTTTTTACATGTGCTGGATATTGGATCTATTTGACCAGTGTGATTAAATATGGCAAATTGTACTTAAATAATTCCTCTAGGGACATTTATTTTTTGAAAACTTTTAAAAAGTGGCATTTTCAAACTTGCAATGATAAATCTAACTTTACCATTAAAGAGGGTTTTAAATGCCAAGTCAACATAACAATGTGACACTGCCTTCAAGCTGCATTGGCAAACTTTATTGGATCTAGCAGAGATTTGTTAGCATTGGAATTACCATCCCATGTTTCCAGGACAGACGTACACATCTGGTAGTGATAGATAAGTTAATTAATTCACATAATACCGGTTAAATGGATAAAGGCCCATGCTAAAGAACATGTGGTCGGTTGGGATCCTGCGGAACCCTGATGTGACAGAATTCCTGAGAAGCAACATCTCCTTCTGTTGGATAGGATCAAACATTAGTAGGCAAGGGACCTCATCTGTTGTAATTGCCCAGGTATCTGTCTGGGGGCAATTTCTCACCTCTGCCAGAAAATTTGCCTATATCCTATTCTCTTTTTGAGAAAAGAAAGAGGCCAGCTCGTAACTCCCCTGCAATGAGGGTAGAACAACAGGAATAATTGACAACTATGTAGTGTTTGATTTAACTATAGACAAACCCTCTCTCAATGACTTGGCAGCATTCTGAGGTTTATGCACAAAATGCTTCTTGCAGGTTTGCCTGATCAATTTCTGGTGACTTTTATGGACTGCTGTAGGAAAGTACCATCTTGCCTGGTATGTTACCCCCATATTTCACTGTATATATGTTGTTTTAGTCTATGTGTCACTGGGAGGGCCCCAGTGCTCATACGTATGTGCCCTGTATGTGTTCCCTGTGTGATGCCTAACTGTCTCACTGAGGCTCTGCTAACCAGAACCTCAGTGGTTATGCCCTCTCTGCTTTCCAAATTTGTCACTAACAGGCTAGTGACTCAATTTACCAATTCACATTGGCATACTGGTACACCCATATAATTCCCTAGTATATGGCACTGAGGTACCCAGGGTATTGGGGTTCCAGGAGATCCCTATGGGCTGCAGCATTTCTTTTGCCACCCATAGGGAGCTCTGACAATTCTTACACAGGCCTGCCAGTGCAGCCTGAGCTAAATAACATCCACGTTATTTCACAGTCATTTACCACTGCACTCAAGTAACTTATAAGTCACCTATATGTCTAACCTTCACCTGGTGAAAGTTGGGTGCAAAGTTACTTAGTGTGAGGGCACCCTGGCACTAGCCAAGGTGCCCCCACATCGTTCAGGGCAAATTCCCCGGACTTTGTGAGTGCGGGGACACCATTACACGTGTGCACTGTACATAGGTCACTACCTATGTACAGCGTCACAATGGTAACTCCGAACATGGCCATGTAACATGTCTAAGATCATGCAATTCCATGATCCCCCGGGTCTCCAGCACAGAACCCGGGTACAGCCAAACTGCCTTTCCGGGGTCTCCACTGCAGCTGCTACTGCTGCCAACCCCTCAGACAGGTTTCTGCCCTCCTGGGGTCCAGGCAGCCCTGGCCCAGGAAGGCAGAATAAAGGACTTCCTCTGAGATAGGGTGTAACACCCTCTCCCTTTGGAAATAGGTGTGAAGGCTGGGGAGGAGTAGCCTCCCCCAGCCTCTGGAAATGCTTTGATGGGCACAGATGGTGCCCATCTCTGCATAAGCCAGTCTACACCGGTTCAGGGATCCCCCAGCCCTGCTCTGGCGCGAAACTGGACAAAGGAAAGGGGAGTGACCACTCCCCTGACCTGCACCTCCCAGGGGAGGTGCCCAGAGCTCCTCCAGTGTGTCCCAGACCTCTGCCATCTTGGAAACAGAGGTGTTTGTGGCACACTGGACTGCTCTGAGTGGCCAGTGCCAGCAGGTGACGTCAGAGGCTCCTTCTGATAGGCTCTTACCTCTCTTGGTAGCCAATCCTCCTTCCTAGGTAGCTAAACCTCCTTTTCTGACTATTTAGGGTCTCTGCTTTGGGGATCTCACCAGATAACGAATGCAAGAGCTCACCAGAGTTCCTCTGCATCTCCCTCTTCACCTTCTGCCAAAGGATCGACCGCTGACTGCTCAGGACGCCTGCAAAACCGCAACAAAGTAGCAAGACGACTACTAGCAACCTTGTATCGCTTCATCCTGCTGGCTTTCTCGATTGTTTCCAGGTGGTGCATGCTCTGGGGGTAGCCTGCCTCCTCTCTGCACCAGGAGCTCTGAAGAAATCTCCCGTGGGTCGACGGAATCTTCCCCCTGCAACCGCAGGCAACAAAAGACTGCATCACCGGTCCTCTGGGTCCCCTCTCAGCACGACGAGCGTGGTCCCTGGAACTCAGCAACTCTATCCAAGTGACTCCCACAGTCCAGTGACTCTTCAGTCCAAGTTTGGTGGAGGTAAGTCCTTGCTTCCCCACGCCAGACTGCATTGCTGTGTACTGCGTGATTTGTAGCTGCTTCGGCTCCTGTGTACTCTTCCAGGATTTCCTTCATGCACAGCCAAGCCTGGTTCCCTGACACTCTAACCTGCAGTGCACAACCTTCTGAGTTGTCCTCCAGCGTTGTGGGACTCCCTTTTGTGACTTCGGGTGGACTCCGGTTCACTTTTCTTCTAAGTGCCTGATCAGGTACTTCTGCAGGTGCTGCCTGCTTCTGTGAGGGCTCCCTGACTTGTTGGGCACCCCCTCTGTCTCCTCATCCAAGTGGCGACATCCTGGTCCCTCCTGGGCCACAGCAGCATCCAACAACCCTAACGCGACCCTTGCAGCTAGCAAGGCTTGTTTGCGGTATTTTTGCGTGGGAACACCACTGCAAGCTTCTTCACGACGTGGGACATCCATCCTCCAAAGGGGAAGTTCCTAGTCCTCTTCGTTCTTGCAGAACTCCAAGCTTCTTCCAACAGGTAGCAGCTTCCTTGCACCCTCAGCTGGCATTTCCTGGGCTCCTGCCCACTCTCTACACAGTTGCGACTATTGGACTTGGTCCCCTTGTCTTACAGGTACTCAGGTCCGGAAATCCACTGTTGTTGCATTGCTGGTGTTTGTTCTTCCTGCAGAATCCCCCTATCACAACTTCTGTGCTCTCTGGGGGTAGTAGGTGCACTTTACACCTACCTTTCAGGGTCTTGGGGTGGGCTATTTTTCTAACCCTCACTGTTTTCTTACAGTCCCAGCGACCCTCTACAAGCTCACATAGGTTTGAGGTCCATTCGTGGTTCGCATTTCACTTTTGGAGTATATGGTTTGTGTTGCCCCTATACCTATGTGCTCCTATTGCAATCTACTGTAATTCTACATTGCTTGCATTACTTCCTTTTGCTATTATCTGCATAATTTTGGTTTGTGTACATATATCTTGCGTATATATCTTATCCTCATACTGAGGGTACTCACTGAGATACTTTTGTCATATTGTCATAAAAATAAAGTACCTTTATTTGTAGTACTTCTGTGTATTGTGTTTTCTTATGATATTGTGCATATGACACCAGTGGTATAGTAGGAGCTTTACTTGTCTCCTAGTTCAGCCTAAACTGCTTTGCCATAGCTACCTTCTATCAGCCTAAGCTGCTAGAAACACCTCTTCTACACTAATAAGGGATAACTGGACCTGGCACAATGTGTAAGTACCTCTGGTACCCACTACAAGCCAGGCCAGCCTCCTACAACTGCCAGGTAGCTTAATTTACATACTGGCTTGTAGAACCTGCGCCATAAACATTCTAAGGCCTAGATTCTCTAAATTCTTCTGCAGCACAGCGGCCAAAAATGATGCACTACATTGTGTGAGAAGGGGAGAGCAGGAGAGTGCCATATTTAAAGAGACATGGAATTCTCTTCCCCTGTCCGTAGCGCTGACACTCAATCAGGCAGCTGTGCGCTATGCACACATCTTTGCACCATACTGCAAGGGTATCTGCATGCTTCTAGCATAGGTTTTGTCCTGGAAGGGTTTCATTCCAGTACAAAATACTATGCTTAGACTAACTTTAAACTTTTTCTCACCTGGTATGGGTGTTGTACCGTGCAGCACACATGCAAAGTTGGAAAAGGAGAAATTAAAGCTTTTGTCCTTGATATCAACTATGTGAAATGGGTATTCTTTTTGACACAACTCCCTATATACTCTTTTTAATAAATAGGGTTTTGCATCAAAAGCCATGGGTGGTTGCATGGGAGCACCCATGCATCCACACATGGAACACCCCTTCACATTAAGAAATACAACACAGTACTATGCCCTGCTTTGTGTTACTTCCAGGTGAATTTCAAGCACATTACATGTTTTGCGCTGGAAAGTAAATTGAGAAAAAAAAAAAATCTGTACATTTGTGTCACTTTTTCTGACACACACACGGTGCTAAATCTAAGTAAACATACCACTAAATGTTTATACTTCTTCTTCATGACAGTTAATTCATTATTACACCAGAATGCTGATGGCTTCAATGTAGATGAAGACAGTGTGGTTAAAAGGATTGTTTTATCCAAGGCCTCAACAATTCAACTACCTACTTCCTCATTGGCCTTTTCTACGTTGTTAGCCAGGCTAGGTTTGTGCCTTCTAGACGTAACAGAAACAGCCAGTAATAAGCTTAGCCCGGCGACTAGACCGCAAAGGTGGAGGCACTAGGCCATATTCGGCCCTCACGACTGTCACTACCATGGGAATGGTAAGATGGTCAGACCAGATCAATAGAATAAGGTCTAAATTGCCTATATAAGGAAAACCCTGGTCTAAAGTATGGTAAACAAACAAATACAGCCAGAGTAAAAAAGAAGGAATATCAGGAGCCAATGGATTGGCTATGACATCCAGGTTAAAGAGCAGGCAGAATGGCTGGGTGAGTAACAAGCACAGGGTGTTTAAAGAAGAGTGTGAATTTTACAAACTGAAGGAGTGGCAGAGGAAGAGTGTAACCACCATCACAGGTTGCATGTCAAAATTTCTTATACAACTATATCATCTTACAAACATGTTGAGTACCACAATATAATTAAAATAAGTGTATATAGGAAAGAATAGAATTACTTTTCTTAAACCACAAACTGTGTGCAGGCAGATGATAACAATGATTGTGTATTTCACTAAGTCAGCAGGTCAGATGACATGCAGGGATGAGAGAGATCATCCAAGTCTGCAGATGCTGTTTCTATCACAACCACACTTGCTGCTTTGAATTCAAAACCAAAATATCATAGAGCACACTCAGAGGAGAAAGCTGGGCATTTCTATGCCGAACAGCCTTGATGTGCAAATCATTCTGCTGCCCTCATGCTGCTAGGCACTCCCTTCTTAGTCCTCCAGTACCCGCAGCCGTGGGTATTGCTTGAAGAATGTGTTGCCCCCAACCTGATGCCAACACAACCCCACTGCTACCCGCATATAGGAAAATATTGTGTTCCAAGGAGCTCGAATGGAAAGAGTAGAAATTAGCACCACACCACAGCCCACTGAATCTCACAAAAAGACAACTAGATGGAGGTGAGGAAAGGCAGTATAAGCTGCCAGGTGTGAAAAAAATAGAAAGCAGACTACTGCCCAGGAAAAATGAGCATCAAAACCACTGATGCACAAGAGAACGCACCCCTGAGGAGACCACACCAAATGGATTTCCTCCTCCAGCTCTCAGTCTCAATCACCAGCAGGCCCTTCAAACGAAGCCAAAAAGGCAACACCCACAGCTGCTGGTACTGGAGGGTCAGATAGGGAGTGCCTAGGAGCATGTGGGAATAAAAGTTATTTACTACAGCAAGACCATTCTACATAACAAGTTACTTACCAAAGGACACAGTCACAGGAGCAGTAGATGGTATGTATAAAAGGAATGAAACTTATAATTATCTGAAAACAGAAATTATCGCATCAGAACAAATAGGACATCTGGATAGGTGGTGCCTATTCATGACTCTGAGGAGTTTGTGGAGCTAGACACAGAGACCTAGGCTAAGAATTACCAAAATATTGCATTGAGTTTCTGTCACTTATTTAACGCAGACTGGACACAAAGTCCATTTTAGCATTTACAAGCAACACACCTGTCAATTTGTGTTTCCTTGTAAAAAAAATTACATTGCATCAGGGAAGCATTCCATGGGTAGCACATAGCCGTAATAGTGCATCAACCCATGGATTTTGACTCATATCTATATTTACAAAGAGTTGTAGACATGAGTTTGCACCAAAATGGTGCACCTGTCCAAGGAGAAATCTCTGTAATTTTCCTCTTTATTTCCTCTTTGCATTTCTGCTGCATTCTGCAACACATATAGAAAGAGGAAAAAGCCTCCAAGGATAGTTTTTGTGCAAGAAGGAACACCTTCCTGCACAAACACTATCCTGACCGTAACACACAGGCACCCTTGCACTATGACAAAAGGGTGCCTGTGTGGAAGCAGAAACATACCCAAATATTCAGGACACCGCAAAAAGCAGAACACCCAAAATGCACCTCAAGTGGTTCTCCCCATGTTGATCTTGCGCATAAAGGTACCCTTCCCAACATCAATTACCAGAGTGGCATAGATAAGTAATTAGACCCAGTCAATAACTGACTTCCGGATCAGGAAAAAGTTAAAGGGTTTTATTACAAACATCTCAGAATCTCAGAATCAAGTGGTACAGAATAAATGTAATGGGGGCTCAAATACAGAGTTATACAGAGTAGTCAACATAATTCTAAGTACCAAATGAGCATGAAAATCAAAAAAGAAATGGGCAGCATCTTTAGTAGAAAAGGAAAGTCTTAAAAAATCTCTGTCTCACCCACAAAAGCAAGGGGATCTTACACAAAATTCTTGAAAAACAATTTCAAGAAACAGCTAAATCATCATGGCATGATCACAAGTAAACACTCTCTTGGCAAATCAGAATAAGACATGCCATCATTTCAGTAGCTAAACACTATCCCTTTTTAAGTGAGCATCTAGAATCTTTCATGTTACCTCCAGATGGAAAGGTTCAAACTAACAGGTAACATTTCAACAATAATGCTTTACACAAATTGCAAGAAATTGGGTTCTTGGATGAGTTGGGTATGAGCCCCGGTCAAGCACCAGACACAATCCCCTGCAGGGAAAACCACAAACACTCAATAATTTAACCTGTGCTTAACTATGGGTAGCTTGACACAAAAAGCTGTGAGGCTAAACTTAGAGGCAATGCGTTAAGTATTTATGCAGCACACAAACAGCAATACAAATACCAAACCAATTTAGAAAAATTGAGACTTTTTAAATAAATGATTTGACACCAAAGACATAAAAATTGAATTAGTAGAACCAGAGTTAAGTTTAAGGTTCAAAATAGCAAGTCCTCAGTTTTAGAAAATAGCCATCTAGGCACCTTTAGCACCACAACCAATTGTCCAGGAGTGGCCATTGGACTAACGCTGCAATGGTACACCTAGGACATGTTTTAAAGTGGGTGGCACAATAGGTGCTGTAGGCCCGCTGGTAGCATTCAATTTGAAGGCCCTGGGTTCACAGTATACAACTCTACAAGTGACTTGCATGTACATTAAATATGCCAATAAGGTATATGCCAATCAATTCATGTTTTAAGGTCAGAGCACAAGCACTTTAGCACCACTGAGCACAGAGTCCTAAGAACATTAAGCAAAAAAATCCAGCAAAAAGTAGGAGGAGGAAGGTAAAACGTTTGGGGTGACCCTGTAGAGAGGGCCATTTCCATCACAAATGAATAAACTAGACTCAGCAATGGAACTACAGTGGAAGGGCTTTTTAAACTGCTACAGTAAAGAACACCAGAAAGTTAATTCTAAGCACAACAGTAAAAATCCATTATATCAATTCATCTTCCCTTTTGCAGAGCCCACAAGGAGAGAAGATGCACAAGGGGACGCAATGGGAGGATTGAATGAAAGGACAGCATCCGTTTAATCTAATATGGCATTTTCACAGAAAATGTGGCTCAGATAAATTAAATCATTAAACAGTCATCTGTACATCACCTAAAACTCATTGAACTTTAATCATGTTAATTCATTATTGACATATTGGGTCCAACATAAAATTCATTATTCAACATTATTATTTTTCCACGAAAATGTAAACCCAGAAAAACACTACCATGCCTATGTTAGTGCTAAGAAATCCAAAGAGCGCTAGCACAGGGAGAGCTGTTTTACAGGAACTCAGGTCTTTTAAACTGATCACCAATTTGAATCTATTTGATGCTTTAGAGAACATTAATATCCAAGAGTAGACTCTGCATTCACTCTCTGGGAGAGACAAAGGAATGATGGCACATTTCTGCAACAGTTTTGCAATACTCTGTAGTCATATAGTCGTTCTCAGACCTGTAGCCACTGTTGACTTTATAAATTCTATTCTCACATTCTATTTGATATCCCTGGGACAACACATTTAAAACCCATTGGTCAGACACTAATGGATTCCATGCAACGTGAAAACATTTCAGACGTCCACTGACCAGAGCATCCTTTGGATAACTAATCTTCCAGCCAGGAGGAATAATCTTCCTTCTGTTATGATTAAAAGTGAGAATGCCCTTTCCCTGCTGGTGGATCAAATATACTTTTCCAGCATTACAAAATGAAGAGAATGAAAAGAAAAAAAAACAAATCTGTGTCCTAGTTCCTGAAATGGTGGCAGATCCTTCTTGAATTTACATTGGAAAGAAAATGCTGATGTGGCAGAGCTCCTTGTATAGTAATATTCTCATGTAGTCATTATATAAGGAGTCTCCACTGGGCATATGGACCTTTGATTGTTGACTGAAGGCATATGAAAGGAGATAGCATCAGCAACATATTTCAAATTACAGTGAATTCAATTTGGTGCCACAGAAACAACAGGGCAGAGTGCCCAAATTATGAAAGGTTCATTAACAAATTAATCAAAGTACAAAGCCATCAATTAGTAAGTCAGTTTATGCAAAAACATATATATCAATATGGTAATGCAATCTAAATGTGTATATAATAAAGAAAAAGATGCAAACTATAACAATGTAAAGAGCACAGAATCTGAAATAAATGGATTCCATAAAGAATTTCCCTATTCTAAATAAAACATCGAAAGTAGCAAGGGAAAATTCAAAGAGGAAGGTGTCAGCATCAGATGAACAAAGTTAAAATTCTTGAGGCTAGCATTCAGGCGTGAAGCTCAACACCCGGAGTAAGGGAAATCAGCAGAGTTAAGAAAGGTCTTTCTATAGCGAAGGCAAGACAGGATCTGCAAAACTAAGCTAAGAAACTCAAAATTACTAACCAATAGAACCTTCTGCTCAACAGCTCCCACTCAACGGTCCGATCACAAGATGTTGTTTCCTGGGGGCAGGTAAACTCCCTTGTTTCCCAGCACTGGACAAAGAAGGCATGCACCTGCAAGGCCTTGAGATTACCAACAGTTTGGTCTGTCTGGCACAGGAGGATCTTTGCCATCCCCACCCAAAAACATGTTCAGAGCCAAATTCTAATTAATCCTAGACATAGCACATTTTCAGTACAATAAAAATGAGCTTATTCTAACTAACGAGGATTCTTATAAAGCACCTGCAAAGAAAAGAGAACATGAAACTTACAGTGCAATTATAAATGAACAATTTATGTCTGAATCTTGATTACAAGTTAGGTCAATTTTAGAACATCATGGTTTTCAAACAAATGCAGTTAGCATGAGTAAGTACTCTGATTACATTTTGGTTATATATGTATGGCGTAAATGCAGTTACCTACTATTATTGAATCAGTATGATGCAAACAGAATAATAGGATTATCATATAACATGTACGTAATGTAACCATGCATGAAGCTCTAAATTGCACTGTACCAATACATACTTCTAAATCTCAAATACCTTCTTTCTCCATGTTGGTGGCTATTTGTATTATTATTTTACATATTATTAACAATATGAAGAATGTGGATTTATTCTCGATTTTATATGTGCATTCTGATATAATAGCATTGCATTTGAAAATATTTTTTTATGACATGAGAATTGTAATCTTGCTCTTGTTAACTAGGCCTCATTTTAGGCATTGCAGCCTTTTTTTACAAAATGGATGTCCCCCTCTGCACATGCACACTTTCGTTATTTCTGCAGCACCGAGACAAGCAGAATCATGTTTGTTTATTTCCATTTCCATTATTCTTTTGCGATCTTGAAGGAAATTTCCAACATGTATACTGTATTGTTGCTCTTTTCACAAGGCTCTTCCACTAGCTCACTGCACTGTATTAATTCAGAATAGCATATTGTTCATGTAATTAGCGTTTACTGCCACCTCAGTGAAATTAGCATAGAGTAGGCAGGAATAAAATTAATTTAGTGGGATAGTGCTTAGGTACTAAGGCAATAAGATGCTTAATAAAAATGTGCTCTCATCTTCTGAGACTGTAGCTATTTTGCCCACACCACAATGAATGAGCACTGTCTATTTTCATGTTCTATGTTCAATTGTTCAATTGGAACTGAAAGGGGACCTTGTGTACTTCTAAGCCACTCTTTGAAGTCTCCCCCACTTCAAAGGCACATTTGGGTATTTAAGCAGGGTCTCTGACCCTACCAACTCAAACACTTCTGGACAAGATACCACTGGAAAAGAAACCCTGAACCAGAACCTGCAACATGCCAAGTGGAACTGCCTGGCTGCCCAAAGGACTCACCGGACTGCTTTTCTGCAAAGGACTGCTGCCCTGCTGTTGCGCTGTTGCCTTGCTGTCCTCTGGCTCTGCTCAGAAGTGCTCTCCAAGGGCTTGGATAGAGCTTGCCTCCTGTTCCCTGAAGTCTTAGGAACAAAAAGACTTTATTACTGCAAAAGAACTCCCTGTGCAGTGAAAATCAACACACAGCCTGCAAGAAATGACGCACAGCCTGCATCCCGGTGAGAAAATCACTGCACACCGAACTGGATCGACACAGCCCGACTTCCCAAAGAGGTGAATGATGCATCTCTACTGTTGCGACCGGAAATTTGAAGCACGGCCCACTGGATTGACGCAAAGCTGTGCAGGAACGATGCAGCCCGACTTCCTGAGTGGAATCGATGCAGCAATTGCCATGGGGCTGAAATTTCCATGCATAGCCCACCGGATCTACGCAGTCCCTGTGACTTCATCCTGCACGCCTACGATTTCCAAAACCCCACAACCCAAAGAGGATCCCAGTCTACGCGCCGGAAATCAATGCAAACCTGCCCTGCGTGAAAACTCAACGACGTATCGTCTATGTGCGCCGGAAAAATCGACGCACACCTCCCCATTTTCCACGCAACTCCTCCTCTGTGATCCCTTGCGTAGAATTTGAATGCAAACCATGTACGTTGTGCTTGCAAGAGACATTTGTTGCTTTTTAAGAACTAAAGACTCTTTATATCATTTTCCAAGTGCTATTCCAATGTGTACTTATTGAATCTTAATTGTTGTGACCTGCATTTAACCAGATAAATATTATATATTTTTCTAAACACTGTGTGGTGTATTTTTGTGGTGTTATACTGGGTTACTGCATGATTTATTGCACAAATACTTTACACATTGCCTTCTAAGTTAAGCCTAACTGCTCAGTGCCAAGCTACCAGAGGGTGGGCACAGGATAATTTGGATTGTGTGTGACCTACCCTGACTAGAGTGAGGGTTCTTGCTTGGACGGGGGTAACCTGACTGCCAATCAAAGACCCCATTTCTAACAAATGTAATATGAACTGCCACCCTTGGCAAATCAGAATTTTTCTTGTAGATTGATAGATCAGTGTACTTTGGAACTTCAGTCTTGGTCAGTTTACAGCACTCTCCTGAGGTGTTCCATGGAGATCTAGAGGCTTGGAGATGCTTTGTTGATCATGATGTCTTGCTAATTAAGATTCCCTGAATGCTATGCCCTTGGGTAGGAGAGATATCTTCCTCTCTGCTATTTGCCCTATCCTAAAATTCCCTTTTTAAATTTAGTAATCCTTTATTTTGCCCTTTCCAACGACTCATGCCTGACACTTTCTCTTTTTATCTATCTTTTGCCAAACTTAATTAGTATTTTTACAGTCAAGGTTGTGTTTTATCAAATTATTTTTGTCCCTTTTGTGCTTTTTGTATTTTCCCCACATGTGTTCCTCCCCACACATGTATTAACTAAATTTGGTTAGCTGTGCCCAGCCAAAGATTATTCACTCTGCTAAATTTGAATCGATTAATGATTGTAAATTCTGAGCATCGTGTATTATCTGTGTCACAGATATTATTATTGACGTTATGTATTATTCTTCCTGAATGCTTAGTTTTATTAATGTTAGTTCATTTAGAACTTGCTTTTATGCACTGTCTACATGAGTTTGAGCTTGTGTTTGTAATAAATTATTTAAGTTTATTTTTTATTGGAGTTTTTCTTCTGTGGCCACATTGGTCATGGTGGTGTCTAAATTGTTGGGGTGGTGTTGAAATACTGTTGACACATCTTTCTGGGTCAGTGTCTTCATAATAGCAATCCTTAACCCTACTCTGTGTTCTTTGAAAATATTTTACCTACTCTTCAGTTGCTCCCTTGACCTCAGTACTCTTTTTATCTTCTTCTACAATTATTTTTTATTAGGCTCTTTATTTCAGAAATAGTTCATATATTGTATCAGTTTTTCATTGATCAAATTTTGAATTTGCAGATCAATAGTTCTTTTGTAATCAACAGCTTTCAATGAGGTTCTAGCAGTCCCTTGTTTCAATCAAGCAAGTCAGAAATAGGAACATTCAGAATTTGGCTTTATAATATAACCATTCAGGTAACAAATACCTTTGACACCTGCTTGAGCTTCTGATTGTGTTTGGTTTTTCTTCTGTGTCACTTATAGCACTTACCTCTGCTTCTTCTTAGATTGTCGGTAGTGCTGATTCAGCTGACACATTCAATCTTGATTTTTTTCTACTGTAAGCTTTTGGCCATCTTTCATTATGTGGATTACATCTTGTCTTCATTTCAGAACGCATTCCTTCTCCTGGATCATCAATCTTCTCTGCTCCTTCTGGAACTGATCCAGAAATGTCTTCATCAAATTGTTTTACCAGTTCTTCTCCAGTGCCACTCTGAGAGATGTCCGGCAATTGGACCTCTTCACCTGTCAGAGATTCTTCACCCCTTACTCCTTCTAGCTGTCTCTGATCACAGTATTTTCTCTCTTGAATTTATTCTCGTCCAATGTGTGATAGTACGTACACCAGTGTTTTTGGTTCTGGCTCATAAAATATTATTTCTTCCCTCGTTCTCTGGGTGTGTAATGTGTGCACCCAGTTTGGGATTCCAGCACATTTAACTTCTGCATTTGTGATCGGGTTTCCTTGATAAGGGCCTTTCCAACATGGCTCTAGACAAGTCTTTTTCACATGCTTCTTGACTGAGACCCAGTCACCAGGATTAAGGTAATGACACTGCTTCTGGTTTGGATTTGCAGTAACAGCTTCAACCTGCAGAGAGAAAGAACATACCACATCAGACAATCCCTTACAGTAATCAAGTACCATGTCATCTGTAATATTCACAACTACAGTTGCTGGAACTGCAGACAATCTCTTTGCTCTACCCATAAGGATCTTGTGGGATGATAGGCCAGTTTTCCTGTCAGGTGTACTTTGTACTCATCAACACTAGAGGCAAATCATCAAGCCATTTCAGAGAACTGGAAGCACAAATTCTCACCAATCTTGATTTAATCATCCCATTAACTTGCTCCACAACGCCTGAGGCTTCTAGACGATAACTGCAATGAAGCCTCTGTTTAACTTGTAATGGTGCACACAACATTTTCATACTCTCACTGTTAAAGTGAGTACCTCGATCTGACTCTAGAGAGACTTGCCGCCATATCTTGGCACTAAAACATTAACTTTTCTACAGTGACACTATCATATCTCGTAGTTAAATAAGCTTCGACCCATCTGGAGAAGATGCAGGCAATCACTGGGATATATCTCAACCCATTACAAGTGGGCATTACTATTGGTATGTGGTTCCCATTTTGGTAATAGTACTGCATGTTTAGGATGGCAGCACCACTGAGTGTGAGAGACTGAGTACACCCCACACAGCTTGGCAGTTGTTGGCCTATCTCCTGGCTAGCTCGCAGTACCTCACCCCCACCACCAAACCTGTCAGGGCAAAAGGTGATTACAGCAACGTAAACATGATACTCAGACTTCTCAGGGAAGTTGTGAAAACAGATTGGACCCCTTTCACTCAGTTACTCACACAATCCAAGGTCAAACACAAAATACGAAATGTAGTTCTATGCATTTATAAAAGTGACCACATTTGTGTATAAAAAGCATGAGCTGTGATAATTAGGCAGATAAACATAGCACAGTGACCAACTGGACAGCAAGAGTTAACAAGATAAACAACCCCACCACATTGCTTGTTCCTAGAGAGCCTAGGTGTTCCAACTAAAAGCCTATGTCGAAATCGGAAAGCAAAGTGGTTGTAACCCCTTGCCTTGCCTGACCTGAATCATTCACCCCAACCCCATGCCTGAATAGAGCAGAGGTCTCCCTATGTTGCAAATGGTAGTCTCCTCAAGAGGCTGAGATATCAGCATCAGCATCAGCAAAGTTGTTGGTCAAAAGGAAAGCGTTCTAGAATGGTCATGACCGGAATACCCTCTACCCATTTTGAGTCTAGGTGTAGTTTATACAATGACCCATGCCTCATTTGGGCAACAGCTCTGATGTAATGCTGTGTCTCAGACATAGAAACTGACTACTGGGCTGGCAAATACAAGTTAGCATTTCATGCCTTGTGCGTCCCAGCCTTGGGCAAAGAGTGCAGATTATATGTCGTATGAGGCTGATTAAATGTGCAGATTGAACTCTGCCATCCTAGAAGAAGCAACTGATAAAATATAAAAACAATTGCTAAGAGCAAGCTTGCTAAAATATGAATAAAGATGCTTATAAATATGAAATACGGCATGAGCCATGAAACTAAACTAGGAAAGGGGTGCCCAACCTGGGAACAAAAGGCCCTTTCAACAGCCTTCTCTTGCTAGTCTAGGAGTGCAGATTCTAATATCCCTAAAAGATTAAAGGAGAAAAATTATTCTAAAGCAATAAAAACTTAACAGTAACGTTTAGGGAAATGGATCCAAATTAAAAGTCACCGGGACCCTCCAGGTGGTCATCAGACACATCAGTGGAGATGGGATCTAAGAGGGACTCCACTTCAGAAGACAACATAATCACCAGAACCTCATCCAAAAGGTCAAAGGAGCATACATGATCAATAGTCTCAGCTGTAGCAGAGGGGGCAGCATTCCATGCAGTGCCAGATGATGGGACACCAGGAGCAGAGACAACCTGGCCCTGGAAAGATGACTCAACGGAAGCGCAGCAACCGCAATCTCGTAGGACAACTCTGGGAATGAACCCTCAATGGGAACATTATCAGATTAATGTTCGTAGAAAGCATCTGTTGCTGAACAAGACACACCTCCATTGCATTCTCAAAAGGACACCATCAGCAATGGAAAACACGTTGCACACAGCAAAACACTGGCCCGAACCAAAGAGACCAGTCCTTATTAAGTTCCTCTAGAAGTGATGCTCCAAAATACTGCATCATGAGTTCAGGACACAGTTGGGCTGGTGGGAGCTCCATCAGCCTTCTTGTTTAAGATGGAGCAGCCATTGCAAATCAAAAATAGCAAAAGCAAAATGCTGCCAATTTAAGCCAATAAAAGTGGAAAACCTCCACCACACTAAAAAGAAGTAAGTGTATGGCTGATGGTATAACCCCCAAAACGGTCTGGAGTGTGCTTACAAATCCAGAACTTATAGCTTTAAAAAAGTGTACAATCCTTGCAGTGTTGGATGGTTTAAAAATATGGCTCACCAATTCACTGAAGTGTCTTGTGAAGTTAGTATTTAAGAGGGACTGTATCTCAGCTGATGACCTTGCCACTTGTAGGTCATAGGTTTCACAGGCAGATATGAGTGCCATGTCATTTTGAAACAAAAGTGCCTTTAGCCTGCTCAGGTTGTCGAAACTGACATTGGAAGTAGCAATGTGAGGCCACAAATTTGCTACTTTTATCTCATGTGTGGGCAGGAAAAGTATATTCCTACAGTAGGCCACTATATGAGAAAAATAAATCACATATGCAACGCCTGTTCTCATCCCACAGCAGCACTGATTACTTGGCATTACTCAGCATACAGAAACTCCCATTCGAAAGTAACTGAAATATTGGGTGAATCAAAGTAACAGGAATACCCTTCAAGTAGCAGGCTAAGGTAGACAATGATGTGTTGCAAGAGAGGTGCAATGCCACCTGTTTACAAATCAATGAATGGCTTACAGAAGTTTTGTCCTCGCTTCCGCTAAGAAAAAATTGCTTTTCCCCACTCACACACTTGTATTCAAAAGTAAGTTCCCACACCCCATGAATGTAACTCCCCCCTAAACATTCAAATCTGCCTATTGGAAAATGTTTTAGACATTAAGGGAATCATTATGACCCTGGCGGCCGGCGGTAATTTGGGGAAAGGTACTGCCAACAGGCTGGTTGGTCTCTTTTCCCAAATTATGACATTGGCTGTTTGGCTCAAGCCAAACTACCAATGTACCACTCCGTCCGCCAGGGTGGTAACGGCCACTGGGCTGGAGATCCAGCCAGGCGCCGTCACAATCCCATCCTCGGGATTATGACCCCGCCTACCGCCATGGTTTCCGTGGCAAGCGTACCGCCATGAAAACCATGGCAGTAGGCACTATCAGTGCCAGGGAATTCCTTCCCTGACACTGATAGGGGTCTCCCCTGCCCCCCTCCCCAGAGTCCTCCCCCAGCCTCCCTCTCCCTCTCCTGCCCCCGCATATTTACACACCCACACTCGCGCACACACAGACTCATACACACACGCATACCCACATCCACCCATGCATGCACACATACATACCCACACACAGCAACACACGCTAACATACATTGTCGCACACACGCATTCACAACACACAACATACACGTACACTCACATTCAGTCATTCACGCATACATTCAATGCGACACACACCCGCATGAATGCATACAAAAACAGACACACACCCCCACACAGACACAACACCATCAGAAATGCACACAACACCCTCCACCTCCCTCTCCTGTCAGAGAACCCGACTTACCTGCTTGCAGGGGGTCCTCCGGCAGGAGACGGGACGTGGCGCTCATGATACGGTCGGCGGTGTTTTGCTGGCGTGACACTGTTGCTGACAGCAGCGCCACCTTACCGCTGTCTGCCGCCATGACTGTTGACGCTATTCCGCCAGCCTTCGGGCGGAAATCTGTCAACGGTCATAATGTGGGTGGGCAGCTGGTAGGCACGGCAAAGGTATGTTGGCGGCCGTCACCATGGTGGTAGGCGGCAGTTACTGCCAAAGTTGTAATAAGGGCCTAAGTGAATTGGAATGTAGAAATCGGCAGTGATATCATCCCATTTATTAACCACACTGATAATGCTGTTTCTGCAACCATAAAATGCACTAAGCATGATGTAGCTAGATTCTTTCTTTGCCATTACTTGTTGTTTCCTAGTAAGGCTGAAAGGAGTAAATAAGGGACTGGAGTGGCACATGATTCCCCTTCAAGGCTTGCAATGCCCAGCTAAACTGCAAAATGAACCTAAGCTGTCTCTGTCCATATTGTAATGATGACATGTCTTTTTGAATGACGCCAATTGCAGATGACACTATGGGGCATATTTATACTCCGTTTGCACCGAATTTGCGTCGTTTTTTTTTACGCAAATTCGACGCAAAACTAACTCCATATTTATACTTTGGCGTTACACGCGTCTAGCGCCAAAGTTCCTGGAATTAGCGCCATTTTTTTGCGTGAAAACCTTCCTTGCGTTAATGATATGCAAGGTAGGCGTTCCCGTCTTAAAAAATGACTGCGATGCTATTGCGTCGTATTTATACTCCCGGGCAAAAATGACGCCCGGGAGTGGGCGGGTGTAAAAAACCCGCATTCGCGCCGGATTTTAGCGCCTGGGTCATGGCAGGCGTTAAGGGACCTGTGGGCTCAGAATGAGCCCAGAGGTGCCCTCCCCTGCCCCCAGGGACACCCCCTGCCACCCTTGCCCACCCCAGGAGGACACCCAAGGATGGAGGGACCCACCCCAGGGACATTAAGGTAAGTCCAGGTAAGTATTTTTTTTATTTTATTTTGTGGCATAGGGGGGCCTGATTTGTGCCCCCCTACATGCCACTATGCCCAATGACCATGCCCAGGGGACAGAAGTCCCCTGGGCATGGCCATTGGGCAAGGGGGCATGACTCCTGTCTTTGCTAAGACAGGAGTCATTTCAATGGGGGATGGGCGTCGTTAAAAAATGGCGCAAATCGGGTTAAGACGTTTTTTTTGCCTCAGCCTGACTTGCCCCATTCTTAGACGCCCAAACGCCATTTTTCCCTACGCCGGCGCTGCCTGGTTTACGTGTTTTTTTTTCACGCACACCAGGCTGCGCCGGTCGGCTAACGCCGGCTAACGCCATTCAATAAATACGGCGCCCGCATGGCGCTTCAGAATGGCGTTAGCCGGCGCTAATTTTTTTGGCGCAAAACTGCGTTAGCGCAGTTTTGTGTCAGAAAGTATAAATATGGGCCTATATAATTTGAAGTGTAAATTTGAGTGGACAGTGTAGTCATACCATTATCAACATGGCTAGTGCTTTCTCTAAATGCCTTTATCTATTTGCCTTAAACAGGCCATTTGTGAAAACTTCCATATTTCATTGTACAGTATATTGCATAAAAAAATCTTTTGGAGCGTGGTTTTCTAGGACCTAGAAAGACATCTTGCAAATCAATTTCTTCAGAAAGGAAAGTGAGGTGTTCTTTAACAGCTGTCAATGTGGAGTGCTGCAACCTTTGCCCCCACTATATGTGTGACTATACCTTAGTGATGTCTGGTGATGTACAGAGTGTCAGGTTTGCTTGTCTTAAAACCTGGTGAAGGGTTAGTAAAATGTGCATGACAACCATTTGTGTCCACTGGCCACAGTAACCTCTTGTCGGGACCAAAAGTGTTGAATTAAATGAGCCATTCTTAACCATGCCATTAGTCTCGTCTTCAGTGAAATGCACAACATATTGCCAATTCTCAAATTTTCCTATTGTGGGAATACTTAGCACATTCGTTTCTTTCACTTTTGCTAACCCTATGCAAGTTGTTTGCTGAACAACATCATTAAAAAAAAACATTTACAGTGGAATTAAGCATGCTTTGAATAAGGCATCCATGCCTTGCACCTCTCAATCTTTCACTCCCCAAACTGTTTCTCCATCGATTTTCCTTTTCCAATATTCATAATCTTCTATGGCTAACTGGGAAACAAATACATTTGAGTAAATCAATATGGTATCTGTCAGCAGGGTTTTCCTGGGTTTAGTTGCAGGCAATTTAAAACAATATGACTCTATATTAAAACCATCATACCCAGTAAAATAAGTAATTTTTTCTACAATGTTTTAGAATTCCCCAAAGGTAGAGTTGGACAATGTTCCCATAGTGTATAATTAAAAACTATACGTGTGGTACTAGCTCTGTGCAGGTAATACTGTCCATAATGATGGTAACAGAACATTTCACCAAAATGTGCTGAATTCATGTACATATTCTCACTTTCAAACACAGTATAATATTCAAGCTCAGAAAGAATAGAATCCACTGTTTTAACATCCCAATCATCAGACACACACACAGGTGTGATAATGTCATTAAAGGAGATTTTAAAAACATAAGGAATCTGTATCGTTTCAGTAGGATCAAAAATGGCACATGGAACTTTATCCCAAACAATCCAATCAGGATCTGTAACAGCAGAAATGTTCCCTAGGGACAAGTCTCTCCGTATTTTGAGGGAGGATTAATAAGGTATAAAACCTCATCCACCAGTTCAAGAGCAGAGCTTTAAGGAAGATAATGCCCATGTTTAAGCAAGAAGAAAACAACAACAAATCCAATCCAAAGAAGAAAAGCAAATAGTGTCAATATAATCAATCGATAATACAATGGACGAATCAAATAGGTTAGTTTAATCCAATTGAAAAGCTCACCTATACCATGTCTTAAAGCAGTCGGCGTTGAAGTATTAGTTGTCGCTGAAACTAATTATCCAGGTCTACAAATTAACCAGAAGCAGTCTGTGCAAAAACTAGAGCCAGTGCAGGCGGAAGAGAACTGGTAGATGCATCCAATGGTGGTTTATCATACAAAATCCCATGTGTTTGTGTTCATTAGTGATTTGTAGATTAACGTTTTGGACGTTTCTTGTGCTTGTGGTTATAGCAGTAACAAGAATACACAAAAGTTCATTCTATGCCCTAACCAGCTTAGGGGAAACAATTTCAGCATTGTTCAGTGCTTGAAGAGGTATCTTCTATAGGGTAGTGAGAGGGGTAAGGTAACTACCCAGGAATCGAGTTCTACTGTACAGTATCGGCCATATAATGCAATTTTATTTGGTCAATGGAAACACAATAATTGCCTTTAGAGTCAGGCAGCGGTGGTAGTATCACTGCCCTGCTTCCCAGAACATGACCGGTACTCAATAAGATGGGCCAGACTTCTTTTTCAGAGGTACCTTTTCACGAACCAGAGCCCCAACTTTTGGAATCCAGCCTGTGGAAGTGTTTAAATCCCTCATTCCAAAGTGGTGGCTTCCATTGTGGAACGCTCATCTCAGAACTGTTGTAATGCCTGTAAAACAGTAACACGTTCATTTATATCAATAGGTGTGTCTACTACCACTGCTCCAGGATCATCAAGATCTGGGATGAACATAGTGATGCCAAACAGGTCTTCATATGGGGTACAGCCACCGAAAGATCTTTGAGGCAGATTGTTTAATGCTTTCTGGACCCCATATAGGTGATGGATCCAACTACGACCTGAACCTAATACTCTAGCTGTTAAGGATTGCTTTAAGTCTCGGTTTTTCTCCTCCACAATCAAATTTCCCTCTAGATGTTATGGAGAGGAATAATGCACTGAAACACCCAACGTTCTCATGACATCCCTGTAAGCTCTAGAGGCAAACGTAGGGCCTTGGTCAGAATGGAAGGTGGCACCTGCATATGTCCCAATAAAGACTTGCAAATGTTTAATACAGTGCAAGCATCAGCCTGTCATTGTGGCCAAGCCCAAAGGAATCTGGAGCAAGACTCTCCAACTAGTAGTATGTATTTGTATGCACCATCAGAATTCAAGGGACCACAAGGCTATAGGTACATACACTGCATAGGCTTGTTTCACACTAAGACGGGTATCTGCAGTGGGCGTCTGATGGTGGAGCCTTTGATTCGTTGACAGAAGTGACAACTAAGGATATACTGTTTGATCCATCTGTATAGACCATCCCACTGATGATGCTTTTGTAACAACGAGATAGTAGCTGCCACCACAGTATGGGCAGAAGCAACACCCTCATGTGCTGCTTTAATGAGTTCTAGCTAAGATCTTGGTTGGGGAATGATCGCCCACCCCAATTACTGTTACATAAGGAATGCTTTGTGCACTTAAGTGGTAGAAATATTTTGTTGGGTTTGCTTTTTGGAGCGGCTTGCCATCAACCGAGGCATTTACAGTAGCCAGAATTTCATCACCCTCATATTGGAATGAGTTATCACAGCAACAGTTGCTGTAACAACTGCAGACTTGGTCGCTTCATTAGTCAATAAATTCCCTACAATGTGTATTCCAACACATTGGTGACCCAATGAATGTATTACATGAGCCCTGTCATGACCCTCTCTTGCACCCTCTGTACAGAGGGTTTGCCACACAAGGCTCATGTTGTATTTCCCCTTTGGAACTTTATGGCCTCCTGTGACATCAGGATAAACACCCTTCAGACCACATGTCCCACTACACTTAACCATTGGTAGGCCCATACCAGAGCACATTAACCCATTAGAACATTCTCATATCATTTTTCGTTTTCGGTTTGCACACGTGAGGAACAGACACGTGTTTCCTGTTTATTGTTTCCAACTGCCATGACCTATTGACTCCACCTGCCAATGTTAATTGATACCACCTACTTCTGTTTATTGTTTCCAACTGCCATGACCTATTGAATCCACCTACTAATGTTAAATGATTGTATCTGCTTGATTATAAGGTCAAAATCATTAGGCTGACCTATGTGCACTCCCAGGGCCCATTATAACCGTCTTGTCTCCCACATGAGCCATGTGCCTTTCAGGAGTCAGCCACACCCATAGAGTATTTAAGCCACACTTGAAACTCAAGTCGCTGCTTGGCCTCGTTCCTGTCCTGAGCAAGCATCATCCCTGCACTCACCTCCTGAGTCCACCGGGTTCCTACAGCACTCCAGTCTTCCTCAGCCTAAGCCTCCCTGCACCTGCTGTGATCCTCATGCCATCAATGCTGCTGTCTCCAGTGTGATTCCTCTTCGGCTCCCTGCACTACAGCTACAAAGACATCCTTTGGATTTCAATTTTAAGTAGGAGAGACAAGGCTAGGTACTTGATCACAGGTTAATGCACACTAATCCTTGGATTAATCCCAAAACTATCCATAAGACTGTATACAGAATAGAGAAAACTCGATTTTCAGAAATCAGGCACTAACTTGGTTTCAGTAGCTTTAGTTCTCTGAACTCCTTTACTGATACAGAGTGGGCACTTCGGACTTGAATTATATCAGAACTGAAATACGCTCACCACTAATTCTTGACAATTGTTGTATTCAGAATAAGAGAGGACTTACTAGAGTGCCCTATATATGTATACAAACTTGTTCAGAAAAATGAATGTAAAATTATTCTTGGGAGTGCCAGAAATTCCAGCCTTAAATCTTGATTTGTACCTGCTCTCATTCAGTACTTGTCGTGAAGCCTGTAAGTGCATAATACTGTGAATAACTACCTAATCTTTGTATGCTGAGAACTGTTGGCAAACTATTCTTCTTGTTATTGCACTACATCCACACCAACACAAAAGGTCCGGGGAGTGCAGAACACAGTGTTGCAAGGCAACAGAGCAGAACCAGTGCTGCAAGTCTATCTTTTCTTATTTTGTCCTAACCCCCCTTCCCCTCAAGGGCAGTGTGTGATTTAAGGGGCTAGAGTTCCTTGATTGTGGGCTGCCCTCTGGGGGGATAAGAGGTCCAGCATTGCCTGCGCTGTTAGAACCAGGAGAGTAAGTGCTAGAAGGCCAAGCCTTGCACTTCTTCCACTGCTCTGATGATATGGACGACCAATTACATGTTCAAGACCTAGCTCAGACATTGTCAGAGTACTTTCCAAATGTGTTAGAATTAGCAAGGGCACTATTTGAAGTGCAAAATGAAGTTAACTCCTTACAACAGGAAAATCTGTTGCTCCAAGATGAACTTGTGCGATATCGCCCCCTCTATTCGCCATGGTTATCTGATGCTGGGGTAACTCCTAAAGGTATACGTGCAGTTCTTCAACTCATTTTGGCAATTTAGGGGATCAAACTGGCACTTCCCCCAAAGGTTCTGTTAGTCCGGTTCATTTCACTGTAACCACTCCAGTCCCTGTGCCCCTGACTCTGTCAGAAAGGATTTTTGGAGATAGTAATACATTTGATGCATTCTGGAGTCAGTGCCAATTGCAATGTCTTGTAAAACCAGGTGCCTTTCCTTCAGACACAGCTAAAATTGCATTTATCATATACTATATCGGAGGCACAGATGCTAACTGGGCTATTTCACTCATTGAAAAAAAATGACCTGTTGTCAGATGATTTTGGAAGCTTTAAAGAGTCGATGCAAAGTCTCTTTGCCAAACACACCTTTGTTAAAGCCAGTGATAATGAGTTATGAAATTTTAACCACACACCTAGACTGGAACAATACCCCATGATTGATTTAAATGACAGTCAGTAGGAGATTAGGTGTTTGGTTTTTATGTGTTTTAAGGCCGTAAAGGATGTTCTTTTTTATTCCTCTTATTTCCTTTTTAACATAATTTTTACTTATCTTTTATCTTTCTACCGGTGGTTGTTTTGCTTTTAGGGTTGAAAGTAACCAATAAAGCTATGTATGTACAAATATAACTGTGGGAGAAAACAATTTTGCGAGGGCTTGATAGTGTGCCCCCGAAGTACACCACTGATCCCAATGTTTCTTGATTTGGGGCTAAACCAAGTAGCTGATTTAATTTCCCTATGACCTCTATTATATTGGATAAGGATTTGGACCACCCTGAATTGGATTTATACAAAGCATCATTGCTTGACCTGCTAAAGAGACCAAATGCAGCTATTATTCCTTGGATTAAATATGTGTCCAATTGGTTTTGTATCTTGGGGTTTGGAGATTATTGGGAGAATCCCCAAAAATTAGTGAAATCCCATAAAACTGCTTTGAAATCAGCTTACTGGTCCAATGTATGGAACAATTATATTTGTTGTAAAACTCATGGTCGATTATCTAATCTTTTTACTGATTTTAAGTGGTTTCCGCAGTATGAATCCTATTAAGATATTATACTAGATCTACAGGGCAAAGGTTTATGTGCTAGATTCCGTTTTGGGTCCTTACCAATGTTGTCTTTAACTTGCAACTGGGGGCCAATCACTACTTCAGATATATGTCCGGCTTCTGGCGGTGCCCCGGAAACAGTTGAACATTTTATGTTTTTTTGCCCAACATATTTTTTTTCCACAGTCAATATGGATTCGAAAAACCTGTAGGGAAATGGGGCTGGAAAATTGCAGTATAGCAATAAGGGTTTTAAAAAAGCCATAGATCAAATTAATTAATCTTAGCAGTCAGCAAGTTTTTAGTGGCAGCATGGCATATACGTGATCACCATTTCAATCAAGGACCCACGAAGCGTGCCCAGGCAGGATTTTAGATGAATACTCTGATATCACATGTATGTATTTATTTATGTGTTTTTTTTTTTTTTTTTTTTTATAAAATTATTAAATCATTGTACAGATTATAAAATAAGATGAAATTTTTCTTTTAATGTATGTGATGCTTTCATGGTTAATTGACCGAATAAAGCTTGACTTGACTTGAGTTATGAAACTTACGTCAGGGCAACAAGGATTTCCAGACTTACATTACAACCTTTTGTAATCTGGTTCCAGAACCCCCTGGCAAGAAGAGAAAATAACCTCCATCTTTTAGAAAGGGTTAAGCTATGACTTCATAATCAAAGTTAAAGTCAAATCAGCTTTCTTTCGGTTAATAAAAACCATACAAGCATAAACAAATTAAAGATATAAATAATTACAATTATATACGGTAATAGAAATGGTTACAACATTAAATCAACCCCCATTTAATATGCAAACACCCTTAACCAAGCAACAATATGCAGGCTAAAACGATAGTCCCTCAAGAACTCTCTTAATAATAATTCTAGGGACATGTCCTTCTCCTACATCTAATCATAGACATTTAAAAACTAGCAATGTATGAAATGTCCTGTATACTATGAAGCATCTGGAGGTAGCTTGAATGCTGGTCTAGCCTGAACAAAACCCTTCCCCTTTAAAAGTGGCACAATAAACCATTGATGTGGGGCACAACGTGTTTACACAATAGAACAAAGTGAAGAGTATCTTGCACCGAACGATTATTGCAAGAGCATGGGCCCATCTTCTCCAGGTTACATATCCCTTGAAGACTAGCTAGCAGCCAATGCAAGTGATTTAACCTAAACATGGTCATAAGAAATCTATGATAGGGTTTTCTTGTCTCGACAAGGTAATGCTCAATGGTAAAACCAGTTTTAAGCACGATGTAAGACCGCACTGAGGGTTTGACTAACTCACTGGCTTCCCATTCCATATTTGCCACTAGCAGAAATTACCTTTGCTTTCATTTCAGATCTTTTTTTAGTAAGTTCAGTTGGAGACTCAAACAGCTCCGGGCAACCCAGTTTCTGGGAGAGGCTTTTTATATGCTGTAAGCAGCAAATGCTTCTCACTTTCTTCAGGGCCAAACAATCCCTGACAATCTTCTGAGTTAACTCTAGAGCAGAGTTTATCCATATCCTAATCCAAAGTGCAAAAGGAAATATGATCACCTGATCTGAGAGATACCCCATCCCCAAATCTTTGTGCCCGATATATGTGGCTACTAATTGAGGTACCAAGATAAGCCTGCCTAGAAATTTGTTTTCCATGATTTGTAGTGCCCTGCAGTCCTTGTATCCCCAGACCTCATATCCATAACTTGCTATTGGTATGCATTTTGCATTTTACATCTTTAACAGAGCGTGTATTGGCCTTGCCCCCAGCCTTTTAGCAAAATCATGAAATGCCCCTACAGCTCATCAGGGCATATCCTTTTGCTTTCCAGAGGGGTACCCAAGAACCGTTCTCATCGAACATGGCACCCAACTAAGAAACATTTGGGACTCTCATGATCTCATTGGTTCCACAAAAGATTTTGTTACGATTTCTCCGTCCAGAACCCAGTACCATCATGTGGGACTTAGCAAGGTTGGTACTGAGGTCCAACGAGGCCATGACTTCTAAGTAGCCCTTAACTAAACGTTGCAGACCGACTGCTGCCCGGCCCAGCAGGACAGAGTTGTCTGCATATAGGAGCAATAGGATGAACTACCTTAAAGATGATTAAAAAATTGCTTGGTGCACGTAGTGGAACCCCCGTTGGATTGCTCTGAATTCATTGAATTAGTTGTCCGGTCAGATCATAGGCTAATTTACCAAAACCAAGCATCAGGATAATACAGAGTCTATGCAGATAGGGGACTTGCACAGCCCTCTGACCAATGGGGAAAAGGAATGTAGAAAAAGGTTACATTTGTGTTTGAATTGTGATAAGGCAGGGCACTTTGCTCAATAGTGTGCTGTCAAACCAAAAGCAAATCAAAAGAATGTTGCTGTGACAAATGATTTGGTCCTGGAACAGACCCCACATTACGTGGCAAACACCTCAGATAATGTCCCACAGCATTTTACAATACTAGTCACCTTTATATTTTCGTCCCAACAGCAGAAGGTCATACCTATGCTCCTAGACTCCACGGCTATTGGAAACTTCTTAGACCTAGCATTGGCCATTTTTTCACATATTCCACATGTTGAGAAAAGCGAACCGGAACAGATTAGAGCTGTGGATGGCTCTGAGCTTTCTTCTGGGATGATCACTTATCAAACTGCACCAACAACTCTAGTACCTGAGAATAGGTATACTGAGACATTGAACTTGATCTCAATGATACACCCACCTTTCACACAATATTAGGGGTCCTCTGGCTTCAACTTCACAACCCAATCATTGACTGGGCCCTCCTATTGGTCATCCTGGATTCTCACTTCTGTCGAACCCATTGTTATAAAGAGACACAGGAAGTTCCATCTCCCCTGACATGTGGGGTCTTACAACATGAATCTATGATGCAACTTTCTGTAGAATATCAGGATTTTCTAGACATCCCTGCAGCTCCTGATGCTATTGATGCTTCTGTCATCTTCAGTTCCAGTGTGGTGGAACCTCTTTCTCTTCAGATCCCTGCACTACAGCTACAAAAATGTCCTACGGATTCCAGTTTTAAGTAGCAGAGACAAGGCTAAGTACTTGATCTCAGGTTAGAGTGTGTTAATTCTTAGATTAAGCCTAAGACTATCTATGAGACTGAGGGCCTGATTTAGATCTTGATGGGAGTTCCGTTGCCCTGCTATGGCAGCGGTTTTGAGTACTCCATCAAGCTGACGATGTTCTGACAGCTGTATTTTGATGTATTTGTGTAACAACAAAGGTGTAGCCCTTGACGTCCATGGCAGTGGTTGATTAGCTCACATCAGTAAGGCTTGTTCAGTACCTTAAACATTTTATTCAACAAGCATAACTCAGACTTGCCTAAATCTAAACAGTCATCAATTTTACATATTTCGGTTCAGGTGCTCCTTTTAAAGTAATGTGGAGTGCAAGTGATTAAAGTGAATCTAAAAGTGCACTGTTATAAAACAATTTATACAAATGTGGCTATAACTTCTCTATGCAGCCCTTAATAAAAGGTGTCTAGAATCTACTAGTAGGTTTCATGAGAGTCCACATTCAATTTCTGTCAGCATTTTGACCCAACCTATAAAGTTGATTAAAAATGGTTCATCATTAGGACGAAATAATGTGTGCAGCATTTCGAAAAAAAGCTCACTTGCCCCTTGGCACTGCAGTCAACACCTCCTCCTCCACTTTTGCTGCTGCCACGATGCCAGTCAAAGCAGGTGACAGGACCTCTAACATCTCAGCTGAGGAGTTGGGAACACAATGATGTTTAACAATTTTTTTAAATGTCTGTAAACTGAAATGAAAAATATTCAGAATAAATAAGGTGACTTTTTGTTTTAATTTACTCACAATTCAGAATTTACCATTCACAAGCTGCATGCCCCTTACTTCCATTGGCCAGTAGAAAATGCACCATAAGGATAATTGAAAATTACAGCCATATGTTGCAATGAGAGAAATGTAAAGTGCAGGAAAATGCATCTTTTCTGATTTTTTTTGCACTTTTATTTTATACCATTGTCTGAGTAATGTCTATCTGTACATACTATACATGTAATGATGCCACATTTGGGGAACGGTATGTCCTTTCCTGCAATGACACAGGCTTTAAGTCACCCATTACAAATATGTTCCATTCCTACACACACTTGTTCATACATCATCAAAAATCATGCTCTCACTGACACACATGGCAGCTCTTCTATACTGCCTTTACTCATAGTATGTGGTCCTAACCATGGTATCTGGCTTTAAAAACATGATGCATTAAGCCAATGAAGATGGGCGTGAGGATGTGTGCTAACAATGTACAAGTTGTTTAGCCTGAAGTAGATTGCAATGATTTATACAGATTAGAAGTAGCTGTCACTGCAGGGAATGTTTCAGACCCCTTGTTAGATCTGACACCCTTCGGGAGTTTCCCATCATGCCTGTTCGCATTGCCTTTTACATCAAACGCAACACATTTATGTTCTTGCATTCAAAATCACACGGAAATGGCACCACATGGTTCACATGGGCATGGCCATCTTGTTTTTTACTCTGTTTGTGGTGCTTTTTTCATCCCTTAGTGATCTTTTCAACCCTCTACGATCCTAATTATTCTACCCCTCATTTTTAGGGTCGAGCCTGCGTTGCATGCGCTTGCGCATGCGTATCGCAGCGAGACTCTTTAGTGTTCAGAAAAGGGCTTGGAGCCCTGTCAACATCACGTCAGTGTTTTTTATTGGTTCGTGGGCTTGCCTAATAAAATCTGCTTGCTTTCAATAGTCGAAGGCACGCATAAGTCATGCCTTTTCCGGTGGCTAGCCCTCCTCGAGCGCAGCGACCAAGTACAGAAAACATGCGAGGCTCGCTGTTTTCCATCGGGCTCGTGGGCTTCTTTTTCTCTAATTTACGAGCGCGATCTCGCTTGGCAGAAGTCGAGTGCTTTACACACCTCACCCCTATCGTCCACCAAATGGAGCTAGTCAGCAGCGGTGGCTGCTCCTTTAGGAAGAAGGAGCATCGCCCCATTGCAAATTCACTCTACCTACCTCAGATAGTTGGCATTGATTTCCGTACCTCCTGGACAAGGGAGCGGGGGCGGTTCTGTTGCCTTTGGAGTCTGCATATAGCTCCTTCCAGCTTGCTTGTTATGCCAATGTTTTTTTGTGAGGTTGCGTAGTTATGTGTTTTGAAATATAGGAATGACAGCTCAGTGGGTTGAGCGGTCTTTGATGAGATGCGCATGCAACCTGCAGGTCGCAGGCTTTGTACCCTCAATCTGTTCATTAGAATTTTTAATTTGATAAACTGAAAACCGCCAAACTAGGGCACATTGATCTTATAGTGCTTAGAATCAGAGTGCATTGTAATTGAGGTGGTGTCTACATTTGCCTTGACCAAGGCTGTTTTTCAGTTATGTAAGTGACATTTTGAAAGACTTTTGTTTGATTGGAAGTGTCCTCTAGTTCGTGGCTAGTAAACAGAACAAGTGGCAGCGGCGACCTATTAACTTCCCAGAGCTGGGCTCGTATAGTTCTCGGTAGCTCATCGGATGAATGTGTTGCCGAAACACACATCGACTCCGTAGGCAGCTCACAGCTCCGATGAAGATGTTTCAGAGCTGACACTGATCGGACAGGTTACTTACTAAATCCACACCTTGATGAGCAATGCCTGTGTTTGTCTAGAAGTGCTTACTTGTCATGAGTAGTGAAGTGTTTTGCTTCTTTGAAGTTAGTTTTGCAAGTCGTATCCCAGCTCCGCAAGTTGCAATGGTTGATCTTGCGCAAATCGCAGGGTCTCCTCTCCTCCTGCCTATATTGGAAATAATCATCTGTTTCCAAAAAATCTCTTTACCCTCTTCTGTTCCTTAAAACCATTCGACAGCTAAATAAATCCGATTTTTTCTACTTCTTTTGGGTTCAGATATGTGCAGTGCTTTGAATCAGTTTTATGACTCTGTGTAGCGCTTTACTTTACAAGTACGCCAGATAAATATAGATAAATAGATATACAATAAACTGCTAAATGTACGTGAAGCGTTTGAAATGTGACAGTGGACAGCTTGCTGAAATACCTATATTTATTCATTTATGTGCAGTGTGTGACATTCTATCAGATTTCATGTGCGAAGGAGGGGGTTTGTTAATAGTCAGGTGCCATAGATTACAGTCACCCCTGTCTATACCAGATTGTTGCTTGCTCAAAGAGAGTTAGTTAGTAAATATAAACTCACGAACCAGCCAAGATCACACATGGCATGTGTTGCGAGCTGTGAGGTATGCATAGCTTTCCCATTCTGTTAAAGCTGTAGTTGCTTGTTAAATGGCTTCCAGTAGCTATTCTCATATTATTGACTTATTACTTGGGACAGGAGAAGAACATGGAGGTGGCGGCCAGCAGTGCTCGGTAGGATGAGATTGTGTTTTTTAGGGTCGAGCCTGCGTTGCATGCGCTCGCGCATGCGTATCGCAGCGAGACTCTTTAGTGTTCAGAAAAGGGCTCGGAGCCCTGTCAACATCACGTCAGTGTTTTTTATTGGTTCGTGGGCTTGCCTAATAAAATCTGCTTGCTTTCATTAGTCGAAGGCACGCATACGTCATGCCTTTTCCGGTGGCTAGCCCTCCTCGAGCGCAGCGACCAAGTACAGAAAACATGTGAGGCTCGCTGTTTTCCATCGGGCTCGTGGACTTCTTTTTCTCTAATTTACGAGCACGATCTTGCTTGGCAGAAGTTGAGCGCTTTACATAGTTAATTGCACTTTTTCGGGTTTCGTATATAAATGCACTTTTGCCCGATAGGTGAAAAGTCGGGTTAGGAGTTTACAACGCGATCAGCTCTAACATGAGCAAACGCGAGACCCGTTGCATTGCAAATGCTTGTTATTTATTGTATTAGTGTGTCTTTTTGTGTCTGTGTATTTTTACTTTTTTCATTTTTTGTGCTTTTTGTGACTTTTTGTGTTTTTGTGTATTTTTCCCTTTACTTAATGAATTATTCTAATTTCTTCCTTCCTTCCTTCACCTCATGTTTCTTTTCTTCACCCTACCACCCAATGCCATGGTAAAGTAGGGCAGCACTGGTGAACAGGAGAGCAGCAGTGCCAGACTCCCCCTTGGGACAGCCAGCAGCAGCCTTCTATCTTTTGTGTTGTGGCACCGCTAAGAGGTGTAGCCCTGGCCCATCTTTTGTGAGGTGAAGGTGTCAGCACTGGTTTTCTTCATGCATCACCACCTGGTGTACATGCTGGCAGCATGGCCTGGCAGCGGCTACCCTGCTGGGGCATCAGCTCCATCGGGGGAGAATGCTCAGATTTGTTAGGTGCACCACCCAGGTCCAGCCAGAAGATATCATCGACCGTGAGCAGGACCTGGTTGACCTGCTAGACGTAGAGATTCAGGGTCTCAGTGAGTATTTACTATATTTGTGTTCTAAAAAGCTATTTTTTTTCTCAATAGCATGCTACTCACTCTCAGAAGTAAACTACCTCTAGTTTACATTAAGAATATTATTATGTGATCCATTTAGAGCTAAGCAGGTGCTCATCGCTTCATCATCATACTAATTGGCGCTCGCTTAGGCTGATTATTTGAGAAGCCATTGCAATGCAGACTCCTCCGTCTTCCTGTCAGCATAGTGAATTTGTGAAGACAGTGAATTAGTGTTCTCTGTGACTTTCTTTATGTAGCTCGTACAGTCCCAAGCAATTTCACAATGATGCATAGTACTAGTATGCATCTATGCACTGCAAAAAAGGGAGATTGAGTTGGTCCATGAAAGGGGTTGAGAAATGAGAATAGGATCAAAGTTCACTCATTACAATGCATTAGTTCCAAATGCAGTTTTTGTTAATTACATTTGGAATAAGGATTTTAGGATTATAGCCAACTCAACAATAGTCGATCCTACTTGAACCTTAGACGATCTGATTTAGAAAAGTACAATGTTACTGCATTTGCCTGTTATAATAATTTTGTGGAGATTAACTGCACTACTAACCTATTTTTTTATCTTCTTTTTTTCTTACATCAGCACCCAAGGGCAAGAATAGGAGCACCATACAGGTGGGTACAGCAGGAGCTAGGGAGAAGCCGACCACCAGCACCAATGCTGAGGGCTCTGCTCATTCCAGTAAATCATATTATTTATTATTATTATTATTTCCCTAACTTTTATCTCTGCCCACTATTATTCTACTTTTAATTTTGCCTTGTTTACTTTTTTTATACTGTCTCCTTTTTTTTTAACTCCCTTATCCAATTTTTGTTTATTTCCTGTTATCCCAGCATTATCTTTTTTTGTTGCCTTTCATTGACCATTTTTATTCCAGCCCTTCATTGCGCTTCAATGATTCCCAGTCATCATCATCATAGGCTATAGCTCTGCCACCCCGTTATGCAAAGTTTTTGGTTGGTTTGACTACCTGGCTTTTCTAGCATTGTGAACCGACAAAATGCCCAGAGTGATATTTTTGATAGAAGATACTGCACTGCTAACTGAACTGTAGCAATGTATAGCGGTTGCATTTTTTTTATTACAAAAATTAAGGGGAGGTATGCCTGGCATTTAAATACTGTATATTGTTTTTTCTAGTGAAACTGACCACCAGTGGAGCCGGCTTAAGTTCTGCTGCAGAAGCAGATGGAGCAGGGGATTAGCGGAGGCAGGGACGGGTGGTGGTATGTCAAATTGCTTGCTTATTGACAATTACTATTGCTCACCAGCTACAAGAACATCATCATGATTGTGAACTTCCCCACTTTACCAGCTCCAGCAGTGGTTGGGTTACTTGTGGCCTTTTCTATATGCAACTCAACAAAACCACACATAGGGGGTCATAGGGGTCTTCAGACCGCCAGGGTAAAGGTGGCAGTTTCACTGACCACCACATTATGAGTGTGTCAGGTTGGCCTGTGCCAACCTGCCACATCTCCACTCATACCGTTAGGGTGGTCGAAGCCACTGGGCCAGAGATGAGCATCTCCCACCTGGCGGTCCACAGAGACTGCTGGCAGTATTAGGAGCCACCTTTCCACTATGGTTTTCCGCAGTGGCAGCACCGCCACAAAAACCCTGGTGGAAAGGATGCTGTGACAGTGAATTTCTTCCCTGTCACCGGTAGACGACTCCGCCACCCCACCAGCAAGCACTAAACCCTCCTCCCCCCTCCTGACACAGCGCCCCCTCCCCCGCCCCACTTCCCCCTCACCCTCAGACACAGCACCCTCCTCCCCAGCACCACGCATACACTCATTCACCTACACCTACACACATGCAATCACCCCAGCACTCATGCACGCATTCAACCACGCATACCCACACCCATCCAAACATGCACACTCACATGCAAACACACATTCACCACAACACTCATACTCACATACACACATGCATACACACTTACATGCATACACGTACTCACTTCTACATTCAGACATGCATACAACCACACATACACACATTCATGCACACACGCAGACACCACACACTCACACACGCACACACAATTTTTTTATTTTTTTTATTTGAATTCATTCGGTCTAGAAATCTGGACCATTTAGAGTAACAAAGGTAACAATCATACATGATAAATAATATATGTTAAAAAACGTAATAACAATATAAAAACCAATATAATCAGAACAATATAACAATAAAATCGACAGGACTAAGCTTTTGATCATAGATAAAAATACAATAAATAGGACATGGATAAAAATAGTAAGAAGAAAGAAGATAAAAGCTAGGATATAAAACTTTTGTCTAACATACCAATGTGTGCAGCTATTTTCCCATAAGACCTGGCCCTCGTCAATCCAAGAAACAAATATAGTTCCCATTTAGATATAAGATACTTTGTCAAGAAGCCTATCAGATTTCAACTATAAAAATGGCTCTATGAGCTTATACAATCTCTATTGTTCATATGGAGGGCAGCAAGTTCCTACTGAAAATTCCTACTGGTACTACATTGAAAATAACAGTTGAGACTCTTTCTGTGGACTAATGTCAGGATGGCTCAAATGCCCTTTGATACGGTAAACCTACGACGGATGTACCAGGCCTCCAATAGATATTTGGTAACTGTAATAGCTACCACGGAGGATGAATCATGTGTACAGATTCTGGTGGCGTTTGCTCTATCCTGCAATGACATGTTTTTGCAGAGGGGAATGATCCACCTCTCTCTGGGACTCTTATACAAAGGGCAGAAGAATAGTATATGCTCTGTTGTTTCTTTACAGTATTGGCAAGAGATGCATCTGTCATTTGAAACGATGTTAGATGGCCAGTGAGCCGTAAAACCATTAATAGGCAATGTACCATATCTTAGCTGGAGATATAGAGCACGGGCATATGGAGGCATGGGAAGGTTCAAGAAATTCTCAGCCCAAGGCTCGTGCTTGAGTTGGAGAAATGCCATTGTTAGCCTGCCCGCCCCCTTTTGGTGCAAGGAGTCTTCATTAACTTTCTCCCAATATCTTCTTACGACAAGTTTCCTTGCATTATCGGGGATTTGATCCGGATATTTCCAGTAGTGGGGAAGACCTAATTTATCCCAGGCAGATTTCATCTCCTTCAGCCATGGAATTTTCTCCAGTGCCTGAGGGGCGGCTATGAGCTCTCTTATAGCCAGCCTATATGGTTCGAGTTCAACAGATTTCCATAAACGAATCCAATAGGAGAGAGGTCTTAGGGCCGCTGTGGTTTTAATACTATTTAAACCTAGGTCGAGCCTTAAAGGGGTCATTGGTGTGCCCATACCTAACCGGGACACCTGTCTGAGGAAATAATTTTCCTTGGTTTGCAGAATGTCCAGGTTTTTGTGGGACCCCCAAAGTTCCGCTCCATATAGAGCCGCCGCTCTGATTTGAACATTGTAAATCTCCGCAAGTATGTTCAAGGGGGGGCTCTGAGCCTTTCTAGATCTACGGACAAGGGCCCCGCCTCTTTGGCTTATGATAAGAGCCCCTTTGTCAATGGCTGCCTTCCATTTGCCTGTGGTCGATAGTCTGAAACCCAAATAGTCGAACTCTTCTACTTTCTCCAACGGAATCGAGTTCATTTCTATACTGACGAGCGATCGTTTCTTGGAAGTACTATATATCATAAGTTTTGATTTCTTGATGTTTACGTCCAGACCATAATCACTACAATAAACACAGAATTGATTGATCAAGTTTTGGATTCCCATTGGCGATTTTGATAGCAAAATTGTGTCATCTGCATATAGCAGACACAGGATTTTTTTCCCAACCAGTTTAGGTGAGTCATTTATACAATTCTCTAAGTAGTGAATGCAATTATTGATATAGAGCAGAAGAAAAGTGGGTGCCAGGACACATCCCTGTCTAACTCCTTTTTTGATAGCTACGGGGTCAGTCAGCTCACCCCCCTGGCCACATCTAATTTGAGCGAAAGTATTTTCATGCAGTTGAGCAATGAGTTTCAGGAGACCAGATGGCACTCCCATATTTGATAATGTTGACCACAGCAAGTTTCTGGGGATCAGATCAAATGCGGCTCTGAGGTCTATAAAGACCACATAGAGATTACCCCTCCCCAGGTCAACATTCTTCCATTTTATTGACATGAATCTTAGGGCTTGGTCAACTGTACTCACTGCAGGTCTGAATCCCACTTGTAGGTCAGAGAGAGCTTCAGACTCCATAATCCATTCCTCAAGATGGAACATAAGATGTTTAGCATAGATTTTTTGGGAGTTATCAAGGAGACTAATCGGACGATAATTGGCAGGGGTATTTGGGTTTCCTTTTTTAAAAATGGGTACTATTTCAGCCCCTTTCCAAGTATGTGGAGCGGGGGCCCCCGCTGCAATTGCATTGCAGATAAGGTTAAGATATAGTGCCCATATGTCGGGTCTTGATTTGTATAGATCGCCTGGAATCTTATCTGGGCCAGGTGACTGTCCCCATTTCAATGAATCAATTGCTGCTCTTGTTTTGGTTAGAGAGAATATAATCGGGGTGGTCTCTTGGTTTATTGGGGCATCAGGAGCCCACAGAGAAGCTTCAGATGGCCCTTCGTATAATTGCCCAAAGTGCTCTACCCATGATGCTGAGAGAATTGAGGAGCCAGGTGCGGCAGGGGAATCACTACAGTCAAAAGCTATTAGTTTCCAAAACCTAGATGTATTGTTGGATTTAGCAGACTCCAGAATGGTAACCCATCTGGCCTCTTCCCAGCTTCTGCGTGCCTTGGAACATTCCTTCTTATAAACCTTCCTGGCTGTTCTTAACAGCTCAGCATGGCCTTCTTTTATTGCTTCCAGGAGAGATAGTTGTGCTTCTCTGCAAGAATTGTCGAACCAGGGAGCGCAGTGCTTTTTATTTGGATTATTGAGAATCTTTTTTGTAAAAAGATGCTTTAAAGATTGGAACAAATCAGTGTGGGCTGCTAAGAGTCTGTCACCCTCCCCGTTCTCATTAAACCAAATCATACACTCCATTTGGTTGGCAAGCAGGTTGTAAATAGATGCCTGGTGCTTAGGGGAAGAAATAACAGATTCCCATTTTAGGTTGCGTCTGTTATGTGTTAGGGCCAGCTGGGAGGCATGGGTCTTAGAGTAGGGCACTTTAAACGTAGGAAAAAGACCTCTGGTCGATAAAATCAACAGGTCATGATCGCTCTCAATCTGCTCTTGGACCCTCATATCGGACATGTGGCTCCACAGTCGGATGTCAAGAAATATATAATCAATACGACTACTGTGCCCTCCGCGCCTAAAGGTAGCTTGCAAATTTGCATCTGAGCGCGAGCGACCGTTGCAGGCTCGTAGGCCATGGGCTAGTGTGATATCAGCCAGTAAGCGCGCAGATTTGTTCAGTCTTGGTCTTTTGTTGGAGACTAGCTGAGGAATGCCCCAATGGGCGTCCTCTTCTTTACATATTCCTTGAACTAGAGGATTGGGTTCGAAAGAGACATTAAAATTCCCTCCAATCAAGACAAAAAATGAGGGATTGTTTTTAAGAAAACTGTCCAAAATGGACAGGACATCGGAATCAGGGTGGGAGCTCACATTCCTGTTATAGATATTAATTAAAAGTAAAGGTCTCTCTTCAGAAATCGTTATTAATAGGACTTGCAAATCAGGGCAACCCATATCTATTTCTTCTAACTTGCACCTAAGAGAAATATTTATCCACACAAGCAGCCCTCCCGATGGTCTCCCAGAAGATGACTTGCGTGCTGGAACCCAATAGCTTTTAAAGCCTGGTCTATATTTGGGTTCTAATGCCCACGTTTCTTGGAAGAGGCAAATCAGGTGATTATCAATAAAGTTGCCCCATCCTGGGCTTTGTAATTTGCTTTCCAACCCTGCTATATTCCAGCTGAGTACCTTATCGAGATCCTCTGTTTTTGTGGACCCTACTTTATTCTGGGGATATTTCCTACAGGGGGGGGAACTGCTAGGAACCATGCTATTTCCCTCAGGTATATTAGAACCAGTAGCTTTCTCACTCTGTGCCTTATAAACCTCGCTGGATGTGATCCCAGCTATATTTAAGTTTGGTGAATTGGCTATGCGGGTGGACCCCAGGATGTAAGGAACAATTGACAGGTTCGGAATACATTCCTCGCTTGCTTGGCACATGGTGCTTGTGGGTAATCCCTGATTAACAAAATTTGCCAAGGTCAAAGGGACAACAGGGTTAGAGATGCTGAGGACAGTAGGGTGAGTGTCCTCAGCTTCACAATTACTCGGAGCCACTTCCGAAAGGTCATCTCCTAGTCAGTCTGTCTCAGAAAGAGATGACGAAGGGCATCTAGGGCCGAGTGCAGGGATAGACTGTGTGTGGATAACCGGGGGAGCCCCGTGTAACGGTGGCGATTGTCTACTCCAAGATGGCATGGAAGGTGGATAAAACACTTGTAGCCTGCAAAGTGAAGCTTGACTAATTATAGGATAGGGTCTATTAGCGTTTAAAAAAAGCCGTTGGACAAGGTCAGGAGAGTTAAAGTTGATAACAATGCAGTCCCCTGAACCGATCTTCGCTAGGGAACCCACCCACCATACCCTTCTCACCGTCAGTATTGAGGGTGTCATGGGAAAAGCAAACCCCGCATACGCGTGCAACCAATGGATGACTTTGTTTTTAAGTTCGGTGAAAGATTCGGTGGAATGAGGTTTGAGTTCAGGTACATTAGATATAATGAGAACATAAGGGCTTGATTCTGGTGGTAAATGGAGCACTTTTGGATCTAGCAGACCCCTGATCTTGTCCCTCTTCTGGTGTTCTGATTGCGGGTGCTCCCAAGTGGGGTTACCATTTCCCGGATTAGTTACTGGGTTATTCCATGGGGCGGTTCCTTTTGAAAGGTGCCCAAAGTGTGTGTATATATAGCCCGGCCCAACCACTTTTCGGGCGCAGACGGGCGCAGGACGGGTAATGAATTTTAGGTTCCTGCCCTTGGAAGAAGAGTGGTGCCGCCTCCTTCCGCCCTCCAAAAAGCGTGATTCAATAGGGAGTTATGTGATGAACTGAGATAAATTCAACTGAGTATACAGAAAACCTGCAAATATCCGGTTTGGGTTGCTAGTTTTCCACGTGCTTGATGGGGCCTGGGGCTCTATGGGAAGGCTGCCCACGCACGAGCAAAGCAACTTAAATTCTCCTTCAGGCAGCCATGGGCAAGTTAGCTGTCAGGTCCCCGTCTTTGAGTAGATGACAGGGGGGTGGCCCAACCCTGCCTCTTCCTGGCAATGACGGGCAAGGACGGGCCCGCGCGGCGGGAGCGCAAGTTCAATTTAAAGGGCTCCTGCCCCTTGTCAATCCTCCCGGCACCAACAGCGCTTCCCGCGACGGCGGCAGTGCGAGTTCAATTTAAAGGGCTCCTGCCCCTTGTCAATCCTCCCGGCACCAACAGCGCTTCCCGCGACGGTGGGAGCGCGAGTTCAATTTAAAGGGCTCCTGCCCCTTGTCAATCCTCCCCGCACCAACACGCACACACAACAATGCCCACCCTTCCCTGTTGGATGATCAACTTACCTGGTCCGGGGAGGAGGTCGTCTGGCAGGGAACAGGAATGGGCGCTTCCACTGCCGGCAGTGCCCCACCAATAGGACACCGCCTGCTGTATTATTGCTCATAATTTGGCGGGTGTTGTCCTAATGGCAGGGCGGGGCCGGTGGCGGAACCAGCCAAGCGCCTCCGCCCGCCAGCATGGCTACTGCTGGTTTTCCACCCAAAGTGTAGCAGAAATCCAGCAGTACACGTGATATGGTGGGCGGAAGACCGTCAACACTGGGGGTCTTCTGGTGCCGTGGCTTTGGCAGTCTTCATGGAAGACCGCCAAAGTCATAATGACCCCCATAATGTACATTAAAAATAGTGACTTGATGGAAATGGGAAAGAACAGAAGGTTAACAGAAAGCATGGGTGAAATGAGTGAAAGGAAAGGATGCGTGGGTGGGTAAAAGGATGTGTGGGTGAGAATTGGGTAAGTGGATACAGGGGTTAAAGGATGATTGAAAGAAAGGGTTGATATTGGATACTGAATGGATGGATAATGGATTTTTTATTTTTGTGAAAGGCTGGATGAGAGAAAATAAAGCTTCAATCAAGCTACGGGTGAATATAGTAGGAAGAATGAAAGGATGATTAAATAATTGCTTGGATAATTAAACAAGGGAGCTGTTCTGGAGAGTGGCATGCTGCTCACATACTTTACTTTGTGTTTTATGGCTATCAAAGCTATGGTTCAAAGTAGGGGGTATTTTAATTTGTATTCTAATCCCTTGACTCACTGTAATTGTTAAACGAGGCAGATATGTATGCCAACAATCATCATTCATCAACCGTCTCCCTGCCCATGGCATTTGATTTTGTCACCTATGACCGAAGAAGTGCGGTATAGTTCAATTCATGCCTGCAGTGTTGGCTGTGCAATGTGCGTCTGTTTCAGTTAATATGGCATTTACAAAATTTTCAATGCATTGCAAACCGAACACACAAGATGTGTTGCTTTGCTTCGCCCACTCAGTCACCTCTTAGTACTTCACTTCCCTCTTTTATTCTTTCCTAAGTTCTTCTGTCCCGGCCTACCAAACAAATTGGAAAATTCATTCTTGGCATGTGCTACATTTTTATGGTTTCCCATAACAGATTTATTGTACACCTGTCCAGATTGTTCCCTTTAGACTTTCACCTCTACTGTTACTGAATACGCCACAGCTTATGCACATGATGAATCGATGATCAGTGACATCCCTCTAATCTATAGCAAAATTCTACCTACCCGCCTAATCTCTCTGCCTTACTTTGCAGTAGAGTAAGTCAAGTTTCCTTTCCTTACTGCCAAGTGAATGAGTTTGTTGGAAAGAATTTGAGTACAGTGGGACTACTAATTGTCCAATTTGATTTCATGTTTAGCAGAAGGGATTCTCTGTGACGAACGTGCCAAATATAATCTATGTCGCCCGTTCCTTTCCCTGTAGTGCAGCCTATCACTTAATATAATATATCCACAGTTTATATGTGACGTGTGACGTATCTTATTTATTCATCTGACTCTTTGGAGTTGGGGTAGAAACTAAGTGAAAGGCATTTGGGGAAGAGCAGGGCCATTGGAATTGAAGATAGATAATTGTCAACTACAGCTGCACCAGCTGCAGACAGTAGCAAATTACTCAAAACAGTGTTAGCATGCCTCCATTAATTTTGTACAGCAACATGCACTCCATAGTGCACATTGCCTTACTCATAAATGAGAGGTCATTAATTTTTACCACTAAAAGTGTCTGTTTAGTTACTAGAAAAACCTTTAAAAGAAAAAAAATGAAATCACAGTTTTGTTTAATCTGGGGTTATTCTGCCTTAATTCTTTTCTGCCAGACAGCCACTGTTTTTTTATGTGAGGCAGGTTTGGGGAAGCATATAAAATTGGCCCGGTGACTCCTAATCATAAAAATCACATCAAATTCCAATGTCCCTAGAGGACCAGCAATGTACTGCTACTGTGCCACCCACTCCCTACTTTTGAAGAAGTGTTTGTTCAGAGCATTGTTTACAATTTGTCTTTTTTATTTTTGTTTTTCTTGATATAGCTATTCCCCCTGGTCGACCAGCACCACCCACCAGGGATGAGATAGCGGCCCAACTGTGGTGGCAAAGGCTGGAGAACATTCTGGCTGAATATCGCCGGCTGGTGGTCCTGGAAAGGGAAGAAGGTAAAATAGTTGTCTATGACCCAGGACCCATCTCAGCAGCACACCAGGCCCAGCTTTTAGCCCCCCGGCCACTACATAGCTGGTGCCACCTCCAGCTGTCAGGGTCCCTGGCTGAACCTGCTGCCACCCCCTCCCCTCTCTGACAAGGCATTGCTCCACCATATCCTGCAGTGGATGGACTGGATGGAGAGCCAGCTCGCCAGGATCGAGCAGAGCCTAGACGAGCTCCGGACCCATGTAGACAGGGCTCTCTTCTAAGCCCTTTTTTAGTTTTTTTGTTTTGGTGCGAGGGACTTCTGGGTGGAGAAGGTGGGGAGGGAGTTGGTACCAGGTTTCACATTGGACTTTTTGTTTGACTTTTCGGGGAATAGGCTATTTGTGTGGGTAGAGGTTTGGGCCTCTTGTGCGTAGAAGGGTGAGTTTTTGTATTTGTTAAAAATGAAAAAAGGGGATGATTTATTTTACTTAATTTATGGCTGAAATGTTTATTTTGGTGTTTTAGTTCACACTGTGGTATTTTAGTGTAGCCTGTTTTTTAAATCTGCTACAAAAAGTGTATATCATTTACTTATACCCTCTACTGCCCCCTGTAACTATATTGACCACTAGGGGATGGTTGCCATTGCCTATTTTGTCTGCAAAAACATAGATACAGACAGACAACATCTTCTTCAGTAGGAGGTAATTACTAACTAAACAAGTCCTCCTTGACCCATAGTACGTCTCTTACCTGCATAGATGAAGCGAGGAAGTCTTCTTACTGCAGGTTTTTTCCCAAGGTGGCATCTTTATTCTTTAAGGGGTGATAGTATTAGCAGGCTAGGGCGCTAGCAGGGAACACACAAGGTGCTACTCCCACCCATGTGAACTCCAACTGTAGGTGCCTAGCTGAACATAGTCAGTAGGTGCGCTGGAGTCTTGAGCTTTCACCAAGTTTTGTTCTTGCAGGAGAGGACTAGGGTAAGGCCTGCGTATTGTAAAAACAGTAACTGTATTATAGAGTAGAGGAGAAGGACAAAAGGAAGCAAGGTAAGCTTCATGAAGAGTCAGCAGGGTACCAAGAAGACTCAGAAGCAGAGCAAAAACATAAGAGGAATTTGACTTTTGAGCCAGCATAACGGCAAACACATGCCCAGCAGTATTTACCAACAACACACCTCTCTCCAGTCCACAGAGCTGAGTGAGTACTAGGCCTCAGAGTCTTCGCAATCATCATTGTTTCTCTTTGAAGTTGGTAACTTTCTCCTTCTCGCAGTTGAGGTAGTCCCTCCCTTAGTCCTTCCACTCTACTCCTTCTGATTCTGAAGAACTCTGTCCCAGTCCTCCCAAACTGAGGCCCTCATTATGAGTTTGGCGGTCATGAGACCACCAAACTCGCGGCGGCGGTCTAACCGCAGCGGACCTTGTGGTAAATACCGCCTCATTATGAGTTGTGGGGTTTGGCCCAAGCCAAACCGCCACAATGCCACCTGTCCCGCTGGTCCGGTCGGACCACTGCAGCCAGATGTGAGCTCCTCCAGGATGTCGGCAGGCGTAAGGTTGTGGGCCTTATAAGGAGGCAGCAAACCGCCAGGCTTTTCGCTGCAGTTGCCCCACCATGAAAGCCCTGGTGGTAACACACTGGGCGACAGGAATCCCCATTCCTCTCACCGCCACACCCCCCCCCCACATGTCCACACACATGCAGACACCACCCCACCCTTCCACACATTTCCAAACACCCCCCAACAGCACACATCCATACCAACACCCCCACCCACTTTCACACTGACATACTCACACCCCCACTCACACATACACACCCCTCTCTGCAATCATTCACACCCCCACACCCCTCCTCAATCATCCACTCCCCCACCCCCTCTGCATGCATGCACACCCCCTCCACGCACACATACATTCACACACACCCCCATCTGCACACTTGCACATACACCCTCATCCATACACTTTTATATGAACACCCCCACTAGACGGCACGCATCCACAGACACCCCCACTCATTCTCAGAATTGCACACATATATGCAGACACACACCCTCCATGGACACAAACATACACACATGCACTCATGCACACAAGCCCCCTCCTGTTCACACACTTGCGTACCCCCCCTCCCAACCGCACACTTGCAGACACCCAGCACCAGAACACACGCACATACATACAAACACCCCCACTCGCTCTCACACTGACATGCACGCACCCCTTCTGCATTCATACACACACTTCCCCCTCCACATTCATACACATACTCACCCCCTGCATTCATACACACCCTCACCCCTTCCATGCATCCACACACACACCCTTTTGGTCGGTCCAACTACCTGTCTGGGCGAGGTGGTTGTCCGGGAGGGGATGGGTATCAGCTGTTCCACGGCCAGCCCCCTACCACTGTTCAGGATCCGCCATGCTATATTACATATTGTAATACGGTGGGCGGAGTCCTTGCAGTGTGGCAGTGCTGGCGGTGTAACAGCCTCTCACCCGCCGTTGGTCAGGCCGACTGTGAAAGGGCAGAAATCCGTGGGTGACACAAAATATGTCAGTCACTGTACCACCAGCACTGGCAGTATGTTGGCGGAATTATGCATGTCGGTCTTGGCAAAAAATTCCTGCTGTTATAATGAGGGCCTGAGTGAGGTAGACCTGGGTAGTCAAGTGCACTGCTGTTGAAGAACAAATAGAGAAACAGAACTGGAGTATTTTATGTAGATTTGTGTTTGGTAACTAAAGTGACTGGTCTAGTCTGAGGAACCAGAAAAAAGGAGTAGACTCTGCAGGTAAATTTCACTAAGTATGAAAGACCAATAGTTTTCAGGTAAAAATGATCAGCCATTGGCCCCCAAACATTGTAAATCATCAGACTCACGTTTACAAATTTCTTGAACTCCCTACCTCATTATCAGCCACCATACACATCGTCAATCATCACTCACAATCACTCAATATATCACCACTCATTGGTGCAATAGTTAGTAGTTACCTCTTCTGACCCAAGCATGGTGGTCAAACACAATTATCTCCTGCATTGGTAGCAAGCAGCAGCACTTTGGAACTGTGCATTGGCACTGGCATCCTCTGAGGAAGCCCTGCTAGAGGTAAACGTCCTCAACAACGACTCTGGAAAAACGATCACGTGAGCAACGCGTAATCACACTTGCAGAACAAGGGGTAGTTGTTTTTGGGGGTTGGAGGTCGGGGTAGTTCTGTTTTTAGTGGTGGATGGGGGGGTCGGGTAGGTTTCTTTTTGGAGGTGGGGGTCAGGGTAGTTTTGTTTTTGGGGGTGGGGGTTGGGGTAGTTTTGTTGTGGGGTGGGAAATTGGGGTAGTTTTGTTTTTAAGAGGGGGGTTGGGGTCAGGGTAGTTTTGTTTCTAGGGGTGGAGGTGGGAGGATCGGGGTAGTTTTGTTTATAGGGGTAGGTAGGGGGATCAGGGTAGTTTTGTTTTTGGGGGTGGGGGATCGGGGTAGTTTTGTTTTTGGGGGTAGGGGTACTTTTGTTTTTACAGGCGGGGTGCGGGATCAGGGTCATTTTGTTTTTAGGGGCGGGAGTGGGTGGTATGGGTACTGTTGTTTTTGGGGTGGGGGTTTGCGGTACTTTTGTTTTTGGGGGCAGGTGGTCGGGGTAGTTTTGTTTTTAGGGGCAGGGTGGCAGGATCAGGGTTTTTTGCTTTTGGGGGTTGGGGATTGGGTAGTTTTGTTTTTAGGGTGGGGGTGGGGTGTCGGGGTAGTTCTGTATTTAGGGGCAGGGTGGGTGGCCTGGGTACTTTTGTTTTTGGGGTGGGGTTTGCAGTACTTTTGGTTTTTGGGGCGGGTGGTCAGGGTTGTTTTGTTTTTAGGGGCGGTGGTGGGGGGATTGAGGTTGTTTTATTTTTAGGGTCAGGGGCGGGGGGTTGGGGTAGTTTTGTTTTTTATGGGCGGGGTTGGGGGGTCAGTTGTCTTTAGGGCGGGTGGGGGATGTAGGAGAAGGTTTTAAGGCTCAAGGTGGGTGGGAGATATCCAGGATAGTTTTGTTTTGAGGGCTGGGCGGTCAGGATAGTTTTAGTACTAGGGGTGGAGTACTTCTGGGCCTTAGGGCAGGTGGGGGGTTACATGCTAGAACCATGCATGCCTTTGCACACATGCCTTTCCAAGGCATGCTTTTACAATGAAAAATCGCTGTAAAGGCATGCGTGGTAAAGGCATTTGTGGTAACAGCGCAGTCATTGTTCCGACCGCGTTGTTCAGGCATGCGTGGTTCCACATTAGTGTTCCATCATACAATCCTGCTAGGTGATGTAAAAAAAAAGATAGGCAATGGCATGTGAGGAAGGCAGGCATTGTCTCCAATGTACTGGAGGGAATGTAGGCACTTGTTTCCCTGCACACAGGTCCAACTCTAAAACGGCCATATAATATATGACTAAAAAATGGTGGGCCAGCATAAATTCAACACAAACATAATGTTCCACTAGTAATTGTTTTTGCAAAGACAGAAAGAAGTTCAACGAGAAATAATATAAAAGTTCTATGGTTGCAGTGGCATACTCAGACCAGGAAGTAGAGTTTGTCCTCAGGCTCAGGTGGTTCACCCAGAAGTTGGTCAGCAATCACACTTGATTCTGAACCAATCATCCTCTTCCTCCTCCTGTGGTGTTTCGGGAACAGGTGTTTTAAAATACTGGTCCTTTTGATCATGTTTAATCTCACCACATCTTGAGGTGAGAGACTGGTTAAAACAGCAACAACTGCACTGAAAACACGTTCATCAGACAGGCTGCCTATAGTACAAGCCAGATACTTTTTTGCCAGCCTGCTGAGCTCTGGCCATTGGCACATCTTCCCATACCAATGCACCAATGGGTTTTGATCCACATGCACCTCTTTTGGGTCATCCAGATACTCCTAGAACATCATCTAAGTGTCATTGGTGCTGCCACTTGCTCGACCTCTTTTGCCTTTGCCTCTGCATTTAAGAGCTGCCACTTGAAACCAAGACAATGCAGAGATTGGATCCAATTCTTCTGATTCTGTTATTGCCGGTGTTCTTGTTGCCAGTTTTGGCTGCTGTGAGACAAGTCTGCCTTTTCTGGAAGTTGAAAAGGAGGTTTACAGCTGCTCAACGTGGGACATACTTGTCCCAGCATCCTATGGAGGCCATTGAGGGATGGGAGGAGAAGCCCTGTCATGTCATCTTTAGCACTATATAGCATGTCTCAAGCCCTTGTGGAATGGGATGTTTACAGCTGCTCAGCGTGGGACTACTTGTCCCAGGAATCCTGTGGAGGCCATTAAAAGCAGGAGGATGAGGAGAAGCCCTGTCAAGTCATTATTAGCACTATATAGCACATTTTAAGACCCCACAGCATGGGATGTTTACAGCTGCTCAGCGTGGGACTAACTGTCCCAGGAATCCTGTGGAGGCCATTGACGGGTGGGAAGAGAAGCCCTGCCACATATTCATTAGCGCTACATACTGTATCTCAAGCCCCTGTGGCGAAGGACATTTACAGCTGCTCAGCTTGGGACTACCCGTCCCAAGAATCCTGTGGAAGCGATTGATGGGCGGGAGCAGAAGCCCTGCCACTTCATCATTAGTGTTATTTTGCAAATCTCAAGCCCCCACGGGACACGCGCGGGTGAAGTCCGGGTGAAGGGCAGGCCCATCCTGCGCCTGTCAGTGCCAGGAAGAGGCAGGGACAGGGCTACCCCCCTGGCTCTGTCCATGATTTTCTGTATGGGTAAGAGTTTGGTTTATTGCTAGGTGTAATGGTAGACTCCCTTCCCTCCTCATTCTAGTACTGTTTTTCATGACTGTTTGACGCTGCATAGTAAAACTAAGAGGGGGCCTTGTAAGAAGTTGTAGAAAAAGGGTGTTTGATTTTGATGCTCTGTTTTCAGATTGAATTCTGGTGCTTTTTTAACTTTATTTCAGGTTTTTATTATAGAGGAACAAAGACATCACACAAAGCATGAATATTCAGATAATATGAGCATGAGCATGACAAGTCAATCAAATACAATTGCCCAAACCAGATATAATACTGTTGGAAACCAGGGTGTATTACAGTATTCAGTGTGTAACATAGGGCTTTAAGGCACCTCAGTGGGCAACAGAAGGCTGCGGTCTGAAGTAGGGGAGTGTCCATTGTCTGCTGTAGGAGGGACGGGCACCTGAGTTTGAAGATATGTCTTTAGAGGTTGCCATATATCCTTCGGGCAGGAAGCTGGTGGTTGCAGAGAGGCATATAGTTCACTGATGGTGTCACAATCAGTGAGATCTCGCAGCCATGCCATCCCCATGGGGTAGATACCATTGCACCAGTGCAAGACAATCCGGCGTATTGCTTGCAACAGTGCTATAGCAGCAAATCTCCAAATAGACGTTGGCAGTGGTTTAAGGTAACCCAACAGAGCCTGAAGAGGATCAGAGGCAATCTCTTGGTCAGACAAAACAGAATAGATGACACCCCAGTATGCAGAGATAAAAGGACAGAACCAGGCCAAGTATAAAAAAATCGACATTTTCGGCCTTGCACTTCGGACAGTGGTGGGACCGTGTAGGGTCTAGTAAAGAAAGAGCATGTGGGGTGGTGTATGCTTGGCGTAAGAATTTAAAATGTAACAGTTTATGTCAATAGTTGTTTAACACCAGTTTAACCTGTGTACAACAATAACACCAAATTTTGTCTGGCAAACACCACCCCAGATCCCTCTCACAGCCGACCATTGACTCTTCCGGCCCACTAGGTCTGAGTTGCAGGAAGGAGTGGTACAGTTGTGAAATTATATGCGAGCAGTCAGAAGTCATAATGATTAGGGACAGTGGGGAGAAATTCTTTGGTTCCGCAGGGTGAGGATTGATGTCCCTTGGTCACAGTCGTGGCTGAGCGGAGCATGTAGTCTACAAACAGGTCCCCGACTGTGCATAATTGGAGGGAGGGAAGGGTGAACTAAGTCAGCCACTCACATATGAGTGGGAGACATGGATTGTTGGATAGGGTAATGTGTGGTGAGTAAAGGGTGTTAAAGCCCAGGTAATGGAATTGTTTCATCCATGTCCAACAGGTTGTGGGGAGCCTCTGTATTTCAGCTGGGTTTCTTGGTAGGCCTTGAGGCAGCAAGTTTTTGGAACCTATTATTGGGATGGTACCAACAGTATACAAAGTGCACCTGGGCAACTAGGTAATAAAGATAGAAGTCCGGGACACCAATGCCTCGACCTTCAAACATGAGCGTTAGTGTGGACCAGCGCACACGGGGTGTCGACCCGCCCAAATAAATTGCATAAGAAGGCCACGTAAGAGAAATTGGAATATTTAAGTATAGAAATCGTGGGAGAACCACCATCTTAAATATGGCACCTTGCCCAGCAAGAGACATGGGCAAAGTGATCCATTGCTCAGTTTGAGTGGTAAGTTTATCAACTGCTGGGTCGTAGTTGCGCCCAAAGATTTTGGCACCACTCCTATGAAGATTATACCAAGATATTTAGTAGAGTCTTCTCTCCAGATTAAAGGATAAGGGAGTTGGCAGGGAGCCATGATGTCAGTAAGAGGGAATAATTCAGAATTGTTTCAGTTAATGGACAAGCCAGAAAAAACGCAGAATCTGACCACTTCTCCAATCAGTGGGGCAAGATTGGTGACTGGATCATGGACAAATAGCAGGATGTCATCTGCATAGAGGGAAGCGCGTAGGAGGCCATGTCGAAATCAGAGTTCCCAATGTAGAAGGTGTTCCTGGAAATGGCACACCGGAGGATCCATGCAAAGGATAAATAAAAGGGGGGAAAGTGGGCATCCCTGGCAAGTGCTGCTGTGTGTTAGTGAAAATGGGTCAGAGAGCTCCCTATTAACCCACATTTGGGTCAGTGGTACATGTATAATAATGCTATAAGGTCTCAAAAGCCCCATTGTAAACCTAGTTTATACAGCATCGCATAGAGAAAAGGCCACTCAAGAGAATCAAGATCCTTCTCAACATCTATCAGGACAGCAGCCGCGGGAAGTTCTGGAGTTATCTGATTGAGGACAGCAAAAAGCATATGCAAATTATTTGAAGTAGAACGGTGGGGAGCAAAACATGATTGCACGGGGGCTATTATGCTTTCCATTAGTAAGAACAGACGTGTAGCAAGGACTTTTGCTTATTGTCATGGTTGAGTAATGACAACGGGCGATATGAGGTGAAATGTTGAGGGGGCTTACCAGATTTAATGAGAAGTACAATCACCGCCTCGTGCTTTGTTGGGGGGAGGATACCCTGATCAAGGGACTTAGCATAGACCTCAAGTACGTGTAGGTGTAGAATAAGGACATCTTTATATGCCTTAAAGAAAGCACCCATTAAGCCGTCAGATCCCGGGCCTTAATACTGCCAAGAGAATCTAGAGCCTGCAACACCTCCTCAGCATTAATGTGAGAGGCCAGGAATTGCTGCTGGCCAGTGTCAAGCCACACCATAGCAAACTCAGCCAAGTAATCTGTAACTTCAGCTGTGGCTGCAGTAGCACATGCCATTTATAAGAATTGACAATACTTTGTGAAAGTAGATAGGATGGCAGGGGTGTCTGCGGCCATCTGCACATTGTCCATTTGGTGAGTGGTAACATCGGAGGATTTATATAAAGGGTGTTGCAGGCATGCAAGTGGGCAGCCAGGTTGATTGCTTCGCTATTATGCCGTGCCATAGTGTATTTACAGAGGTATGGCACCTCGCGATCAGCAGCTTCCCGAACGTCCCGCACCAGGGAGGCTTTCTATGGGGGCATCAATGATGTTGGGGCCGATATAGCTTGATGATCTAACGCTTGTAGCTCACTCTCAATTCTAGCAGGTCTCCCCTGATAGAGCGGAGCACCCCAGCGTGTTGGGAATGCACATCCCTCTGATGTTGGCCTTGAAGGTATCTCAGAGCATAGCGTGCTTTTGAACAGTGCCCACATTTACAGCAAAGTATTCAGATATGGCGTTGCGGATTTCAGAGTGGAACACTGCATCATGCAATGCATTTGCAGGAAAACAGAGCAGCTGAGTCTGGGACAAAATACGTAGGGTAGCTATCACCCGTGAGTGATCCAACAATGTATGGGGGAGATGAAGATCCCCGTAAGCCAGAGGAGTGCAGCCGGCGTCACATACCAGTGATCAATTCGGGATCATACATTATGGGGGCTAGAATAAAAAGTATAAGCTACAGCGGTGGGGTTGTGGGTGCACCAAACATCAGTGAGCTGGAAGTGTCAAGCAGGGTAGGCAATGTCTGCATGAAGCAAAGTTTAGTAACCCAGGCGGAGCGGTGATGTCTAGTTGTCTGAGGCAAGTGAGGTTAAAGTCTCCATCTAGTAAGATGTGTTCAGGTTGGAAGCGTTCCATCTGCACACATAGGTCTTGGGAGTCTGTGTTGGACACATAGAGATTGACAAGGAGGAGAGGGATGTCAGTCAGGGAGCCTCGAACAATTAAATAGCAACCTTCTGAGTCAGATAATGACTTGTGACACACCAAAGGTAGACTCTTGTAGATGAGAATGCACACCCCGTGGTGTAAGAGATGTAATGGGAAAAATATCGATTCTCTCCCCATTGCAAAGCAAAACTGCAGGTTGAGCAGGGTGACAAGTGAGTTTCTTGTAGAAAAGCAAGCTTAATGCCATGCCTGTTCAAATACGAATGGACCTGCTTATCCTTCCTGGGATTGTTCAGCCCCCTTATTTTCCATGTTGCGCAAAAGATGTCAAGAGCTGGGTCATCCATGGAAAGGTGCGTCATGGATGTGGTAATGTACCAGCAGGGACTGAGCAATGAACCTGTTGTGCAATATCGTGTGATTGAATAACAGTAAAAGAAAGAAAACAATATAAAAAATAAGATAAAGAAAACCCCTCCCACACCAGAGAGAAACATTTCCGGTGAAATTCCCAAACCCCATAAGAATGAAAAGGATAATAACACGGAAAACACCATGTGGATGTAGCAATACTCCATAAAAGGGACACACATATTGCCTTATGGGAGGAGAGTAAAGGAATATAGTTAGTACACATCCGCCTGTAATAGTAATAGATCAGCGAGAAGCATCACAGGGGGATCTACAAGTGTCAGTCGGTGTGGTCTTCCAGCAGCATTGGGAAGTAATCAAGACAGCAGTTGAATACCACCTATACACAAGGCAATGTGTCTCACATTGGTGTGGTGCTGCGCGATGCCTCCGGTGAGTGGTGCAGGGGTCCCACAGAGAGTGATGCCCAATTGATGAGTGATCCAATTTCTGTTGTTTGCAAAAATGTGTGCACCTGCTGGAGTATTGAAGACATGGTTCATACCGTTCAGTTTGATGCGCAGATGTGCAGAGTATAGAATGGAATAGCACAGGCCAGCTCGCTGTAGTAAGTTTTTGACATTGGCATATTTGAGACAAGCTTCCTGGATCATAGGAGTAAAGTCAGGATATAGTGACTAAGCCATTCCCTCACCCTGCAGTGGGGCCTTATCACCAGCTTAGTGGAGAGCTGCGTTGAGGTCCTGATAGTTTAATGGGAGGGCAATGATTGGGTTGGGAGGACCCCAGGGACGGGTTAGGGGCCCAAAGATTGACGTGCCTTCTCCACTGCAAGGGTAGCAGTAAAGGAGTCCCTGACAAACAGTTCTATGAGGAGATAATTGATATAAGTACTCATGGTTCCGGTCTTGATGGATTCAGCCACGCCCGTGATACCGATATTATTGTGCTGTGAACGGGCCTCTAGATCTTCATTTTTCAGCGCCACGGTCTTCAGCAATCACTTGACTCTCTCAACGTGCACGGTCAGGGTTTTCGCGCCCAGCCTGGTAGAGTGTTTATCCAGGTGCTCAAGCATTCCATCCAAACACATCAGAAGGGCATCAAAGCACGTGTCTATGGCCTTAAAACCACCCTTAAATTCAACCATTATCGCCGTGGTACCCTCCAGCAGGGTGGGGCAGGTTGTATGCCATCAGCTGGTCTGTGCCAGGTGGTTCCTCAACCCCCTGGTGCCGGGGGGGGGTCCTAACCAAATCAAAAGAGATTTTGCACTGTTTAGGGTCACTGCGCCCCATCTTGAAATCAGCGAAGGAGGAAAGGCTGGGCAGCGTGGAACAGCCAGGGAGGGGTGGTACAAGCAGACTTCAGGTAAAGTATAGCCGCAGTGTAACGAGCGGCAGCCAGCCACGCTCTCCAAGGAGTAGCTGGCCTCACATGAAGAATGTGGGAGGTAAGTATTGTGGTGCGGGGGGCCCAGCATGTACTGTTTGGAGGTTGTAGAGGGTTATTCACAGAAATGGGGCTGCAGAGGCTGCGATGTGTCAACATATTGCATGCACTACAATGATGTGGTTGATAATCTCCAAAGCACTAAGACTAACAATCACTCATAGGAACCTTCCTCACTGAGAGGGCCTGAGGGATAAGTCCCAGGTGGCGGCCAACAGGCCGGTCAAATCAAGGAGGCCATGTACAACTAGCGGGCCAACACAGAGCGTCCGGGAGGCATGGCAAGCTCCCTACAGCACCTCACAGTGGGCTCCACAGATGGCAGTGCGAGACCTCGCCAACACAGGTCCCAGTGCTCCCCACCTGCCTCAGGCACAGGAGCACAGGCAGGTGGAGAATCTGAAGCCCGCCATCGTCAGCTACATCAGACAGAACGCAGCTACTGCACTGCTGAAATAAGCCGCTGATTGCACTGTGGCCCTGTACTCAGGCTAACCTGCATCCCCTGTCACCACTAGACCTCCAAGGAAAGCAACAGCCCACTACGGCTGGTTGCGCGCTCCCTCTACCCCAGTGCTACACCAGCAGGCACCCAGTCACCAGCAGAGTGGTTAGTGGCACTCAGGTGCTGGTTCGGGCGGGTGATGATGGCAGGAAGAATTTATTTGCAGGCAATGTCCCGAGAGCTTCACAGCCGCCCAGCCATCTTGGTTGACAGTTAGGCCATTTCCCCTGAGTTCTGGTACTTAATACTCACCTGCAGCAAGTCTACAATTACAGTACTATGGAAAAGAGAAAGGGGGAGGTGCAGAATACCACAGACAAACCCCCAAGAACAAGCAAATCCATACTACCTTTCCTTAGCATTGTAGAGGGGGTGTTAATGGATGAAATCATTAGCATGGAAGATGAGCTCACGCATTCCCAACAGGTAACAGACACCTTGACAACTGCAGACGAACTCACTCCAGTGGTTTCAGCCTGTACTGCATCTACCCAAACCCTGCCTCTCCCCAGCGCACAGATTCTCCCCACTTCAAATGAAGTCCAGGAGGCTTTTGTCACACTTACTCCGCAATAACAGCAAGGAACTTGTAAAGTAAGTAATGGGAATGTGGAGGGGGGATTGAGGCCAAAAAGTAAAAGGGTCTCATAATTCTAACCAGTTCCAAGTTATTAACAAAGTCAACGGGAGCAAGAGGGGTCGACCTTAAATGTGCCAGAGCTTAATAACATGCAGGTATTTTTCCGGAAAATGGAAGGTAAAATGCTTTCTACTTTTGACATTCTTAATGTGCGGACAGCAAACTTGGAAGCAACAGTAGGTTCTCTAGCGAAAACGGTGGAGAATTTGTAATTCAATTGCAGCTACAAGTCTCCGAAGAATACTCCCCCAATTACTTTACACCTGGGCCAAATTTCTTCTACCATTCTATATAATAATAAGGATATGAACTCACTGAATATTCTTGAGTAGTTAGAAGGTAATTGGTCAACGGCTCACAGTATATCTGACTTGGGCCATCAAGCTCTGGTCCCATCAGCTCCTTTGCTGACAGATGATAGAGCCCCATGTACAAGGGAAGGAGGTATCTCTGATTTAAATCCTGGGCACACGCCAGGAAATGGGTTGGGAACGAGCCAGCAAGCTCCATCTAGTAATTCCCCGGCTCCAATTCCCACTGATGTAATTATACAACGTCCTCCTGCTTGCACACCATATGTTTTGCTTTTGGCAAATGTACCCCCTCTAAATCCCAAATCTGAATCTTATGATCAACTCAAAAATAAGGATGTACATTAGCTAGCAGGAAGGTTTACAAACCAGCTCAGTCATGAATTGGATAAGCAAATCATTATGATCAGAAGGGTGGGCTGGATCGGGCGTGCCCAGAAAGTCTATAAAGGAGATTGTATTGTGGTCAGTTTTCCAAACGCTTACAGGGTGGGTTTTATTCTAAATGAGTCCCTGCCCAGTCTGGGCCCCAATAGAAATATTATTCCTTTACCACTGTGTTTTGCTTATAAGCCAAAGAAGGAGGAGGGGTCTCAACAACTTTATTACTGCAGAAACTCAAAGACCCCCTGTAGTACTGAGTCATCGGTTTGAACCTTTGAGTGGATTTGATGAGCAGAAGTGACTCGGTACCCATACGTACCAAAGACCCTAAGTGGCTTAAGGTATTGAACTCTCTGGATATTATCTACTTACAGGAAGTGTGGGACTCTAAAGATAAATTTTGCTTAGATGGCTATGTCTCATTTAGTAAAAAGGGTATCCGGTCGGGCAGTGGGCGAGCAAGATGGGTCTGGTTACACCGTATAAAACTAAATTTGGAACGTAAACCCAAGGTGATCCTGACTAAATCCCTCTTTTAACTCAGTATTTTCTTATCTTTTGGACAAATTTTGTATTATTTGTATTAATATACACAATTCTATACATGGAAAGAGCCCACAGATGTTGTGAAGGAACTGGCAGAGTTTTTAAATGCTTTCATTACCCCTCATGTGAATCAACAAACCGTTTTTTTTAATAACAGGAGATTTTAATCTTCACCCGTGTACTGATTGTTATTTATATGATTCTATGGATTCTGCAGGGATTGAGAAAGACCAAGTGAATATTAAGCATAGTCCCCAATGGGACTTTTTGAATGACCTGCCCATGGACTTTTATTTGGTTTAAATTCTCTCTTGAATGGGTCGATGTCATGCTAACATATAAAGGCCGGGGGTGGGTCCAATCCTGATTACTTCTATGTCTGTAAAAGTTTCATCCCGTCTATGAACAGCTTTGCCACAGAATCGAACATCTTTAGTGATCATAATCCCATGTTTGCTATGATTGCATGGAAGAAAAGACAGGCAGACAAAAGTGTGCTATATAAGGCTGTGGCTCTCACTAAAGACAGAGGTCAGAGATTGAAATGGGACAAGTTTGTGCTCTCGAGTCCTTTCATACTATTATGATACAGGCATGTCAGAATTAATTCTTTTATCTGTTTAGATGTAGAGGACCCAGATGAGAGTATTTACTTGGGGTAGGCGGTGAGCTCCACTGGCAGTGCTACCAGAGTTTTTGGCTCTCCGCGTTCCGCTTGAAGCGTGGAGTTCTACCAAAAACTCAGCTAGTCCCACCAGTGGAGCAGAGCTCACCACATGCACACTTCAGCCCAGGTAGGGCCACACAGCGCAAGTGCAGACAGTCTGCACTGTGTAGACCATAATTGGTCTGCAGTGCGGAGTCTTGGCCTGATGTCAGCGCCATGGAGCTGCTGTTGACACCAGATCCAGATTCCCCCAGGCCTCCCTCCGCCAGCAGTCTTGGCCAGGCCCGGGAGCAGGGGGCAGAGGGAGGCAGAGAGCCATGCCACTGGCAAGTGGCAACGGGGACCCTGGAGTAGACCTGGACCCAGGTGAGATCCTGGTTTCCCTTTCTCTTCTGTGTGCATATGGCTGGGGCCTGAATTCAGGTCAGGGCCGTAGGCAGCAAAAGTTGCTTTTTCAGGCCTCTTGTGCACTGGTCTGCCCAGGCCTTCTGTGCACCAGCCTGCACTTGAGCAGTGCACATGGGGCAGGCTGGTGCTCTAGAGGCCTGAAAATGCAACCTTCTCTGCCTATGGCCAGTCCTGAGTGCCCTGACTTTGGAAGCACAAAGCAGGGTTGGCCCTGCTTAACACTTCCTAGATTCAGGACAGGGTGCCAATAGGGCACTGAAGGGCAGGTGGCAGTGGCACTCCACTGCTCACGGAACTCCGTCTCTGTGGAATTCCAAGGAGTTTTAAATCAACCCTGCAGAATTTTGTGGAGTGGAACTCCATGAGCTCCACCCAGGCCTCGTATTTACAAGGCTTTTGATTCTATCTGTAAGTTTGTAAATTCAGCCCTTACTAAATCAGGGGGAGCTGGTCCTCCTAAGCCCTATAGCTGGTTTGATACATATTGCACCAAGACCAGGAAAGAGCTCTTGCTCACTTTAAAAAAAGAAAAACAAGGGACAGGGTGGAGATCAGAAGGTGTAGGCATGCTTATAAATCTGCTTCAAGAGACAGAAAGAACAGCTTAAAGTCCAGGCTATGGAAGGAACTGATGACTGCAAGTAACCAGAAGGATAGTTGCCAGTTTTGACAAATTTGGAATCATCCTTTTTTTAAGAGGGACCAGCTTTTGGATCAGGCACCCACCGTTTCTGCTCAGGTATGGGTAGATCATTTTTCTGCCCTCTATGATTATGAGAGTCCTGAGCTTACATCCCAATGTACCCTACAGGAAGGTAGGCTTTCAGTTACATGGGAAGAAGTTAGAACTGCAATTTTATCCCAGCCCTCAGGTAAGGCGCCGGGTGCGAGTGGGGACCCAGGAGACTTATTGAAATATCTTGTTGAATTATGGGCACCTATTCTCACCCTACACATTAACGTGGCCAGCCGGGGATCCTTTCCAGAGGCCGGGCGACAGTCAGTCATAATCCCAGTTTAGAAAAAAGGAGATAAAAGTGACCCAGCCTGGTATAGGCCAATCTCTCTAGTAGATATTGAAGTTAATGTAGTAGGGAGTGTTACTTTGGAGAGACTGATTAGCTGGGCCAATGAAAACAGAATCTTGTCTGACATTCAATACAGGTTTAGACCCGGAAGGGATAGTGTGGAGCAAATCCTAAATTCGTCCCTACTGATCTCCAAATAAACTGTGGCTAGAAAAGGTTGAAATCTCTCGCCTTCATAGACCTAAGCTCAGCCTTTCATAAGGTTAATCGCGAGAAGCTTTGGACTGAGCTGATGTCCATGGAGGTTGAGCCGGCTCTTGTTACCTCTTTGAGAGATTTGACAGGGATGGTAGCCTACAGCGCCAATGGTGAGTGCTCCCAGCTCTTTCACTTGAAAAGAGGTATGCGTCAGGGTTGTCTCCTTGCTCCGTTTATTTATTATGTATATTAATTGTTTGGAGGGGATCCTCTCCAATAGTGGATTAGATGTCCCTAAAGTTAATGGCAGGCCAATTCCTGTGCTTCTATATGCCGATGATGTGGTTTTAATCTCTAGAAAAGCCTTTATATTTATTCATTACTTTTATGGATGATATGGACCTTACCACAAATTTTAAAAAAATCTAATTTTATGGTGATGAGTCCTAAGAATACTAGAAGCGCAAGATTTTTGGCCCAAGGGCTGACTCTGGATAAGGTGGAAATGTTCTCTCATTTGGAAATTCTATTAAAATAAAATCTTAGTTGGCAGCCTATGTGTAGGGTCCCTAAAGAGATCTAGTTCCGGCCTAAGTGACTTTGCCAATCGTAATGGCCATAGGCCTCTAAAAATCATGCTGGATGAATTCAAGGCTAAATGTATTTCCATAGCAACATTTGGAAGTTAAATCTGGGGTTACGCCACTATTGAAGTAATTCAAGTCATGGAAAATACATTTTTGAGGGGCCTTTTCGGGGTAGGTCAGCGCACTTATGCGGCAATTGCACATGAGAAATTAGGTATGAAATTTATTTCAGGTTTTATTTGTGTGTGTCCACTTTTACTCTGGAGTTCAGTTTGGTATAAGGAGGAGCTCTAACTAAATAGATTGAGCCTTCTGGACTGCTTATTTCTGGATAATGCACTTCAGTTTCTGTGGCTGTTATATAAAATTGACTTTTAATATTTTATGACATCCGGGCTTTTTCCGAGAGCCTGAGGGAATTAAGAAAACAGACACTGTGTGGGTAAAACAGTCCTTTTCCCTCAGGATGGAAGCAGATCGGGAGGCCTTAGCTCCAACGAAGCAGTCCATGAGATCATATGTAATGGCCAAATCAGTAGAGGGAATTAAGTCTTACTTTTGGAAATGTCCCATCTTCATAAGCGTCTTTTGGCTTATTTTAGACTTGGTACCTTTCATCAACTTTTGTTTCCAAATGGGGTTTGGCATAAACCATCTAAAATGCCCCCCGTACCTGTGATAATATATCAGTGTGTGGCACAATACATGTTGTGCTTATCTGTCCCAGATTTGCTTCTTTGCTCCATAAATACATTTGGCCTCTTTTATTGCCCATGGGTTTTAGACAAATTAGACCTGCGTTTTTATATTTACAATTGTCATCTACACCAAACCTGTGTTTTTATGTGTCATGGTTTTTGGTGGGGGTTTTTAAGGCAAGTTTCTAGTCTACCGGCTTGTTCGCTTTTCTATGTTTTTCCTGCTGGATGCCCTGTAAGGTAGTTTAGCCTTGCACTTAGTACTATATTTTAGGCCAATATGTATTACTGATGTTTTCTCTTCTGCTTTAGGTATTTTAAAATATGTTTGGCTCCTGTCATGCATGGATTTCAACTGCTTTTAATGTATTTTGGCATATTAATTGTAATGCATGCTTATATGATTTTTCAAAAAATCAAATAAAATTCTTTGATGATGATGAAGGGCACACCTCAGAACTGCACAGTGGGACTCTAAGTTCCAGCCATTCTTCTTCCAGTTCTCTGGCTTTCGCAACAGTCCATCTTTTGTATTTTGAAACATCCCCTTCAGTAAAAGGAATGAAATTGTGGAGAATGTTTTTGTAGCATGGATGAAGTAGGGTGGCACAATATACTCTTTGGATGAGATATTGTAATTTTGTAGCCTTGCATATAAAGTGACAGATTAAGCTCTCAACTAAGACATTCACTTCTGGGTTTTCCGCTCACACCTCCAAGTGCAAACCTTTCAGACAGATTCTTCAGTTGCTCCTTTCTCAGATGCAATAATGGATAGCTTGGCCCATCATACTGTCCTCCTTGCTAACTTCCCGTGTGAAAACCTCCAAAAGGAGAAGCATCTGTGTCAGACATTTGACTAGGCCCCATTTGTCTGCATCCATAGGCATAGCTTTCCCAATTGCACCCCATCTTAGAATGAAATACTCATTGATCAGTCTGTACTGCTCAAACAGATGTTGAAACATATAATCGGTTGAGTTTCAACAAGTTACCACCTGCTGTACCAGGACCTTAACTGGTACTCTGTTACTACACTGAATAATCCCCAAGTACTTCCAGGCTTTAAAAGAATGGCTGAAATGAGTGCAGAATCGACTGCAAGTGGTCAGTATGTTGCTGACTATGGGCATCATTATGAGTTTGACGGTTCATGCACCGCCATGACGACGGTCTGAACGCCATCGGCATGGCGGTCAGACCACTGTATAATGAGTCATGTGGACCTATGGAACAAAGACCGCTGTGGTCCCGCCGGCACCACCAGGCAGCGCAGACTGACGCAGTCACCAGGCAGCACAGTCTGGTGGAGCAAGTGTTTCCACCGGACACATTATAAGGTTGCACACCGCCAATGTGACTGTGGCGATTGTTTTGCTTTCCTTATCATATGACCGAGCTGACAAAACTTCTCTGGAATTCACTTCTTAGTTTAAAGAAGACGTTTATTATTATTACTTAATCACAAGGTTCCTGAGAGACGAGATTAGTAGGTTGGAAGCACACGTTTAAAAGTAGTCACAGCAATGAAAGGAAAATATATCAAAGTACTTCGCAGTTGCAATGTACACAGCAAATACATGTGATTATATTATAGCATAACTTCAAAGCGAAGAATAAAAGTCAAAATTCATCACAGTAGGACCTATCACTGCTCGTCATCTTTCTCATGCCTGCAAGTTGATGACTCCTGTTCAACTGCGAGAAAGAGATTTTCCACCCAAACGGGAGGTCAGGCAGCTGACGTCCGCTCCTGATTGAAGTCTTGGAAAATCCCACCTTGCTGCTGCCCAGGGACACCGTTTTATAATGAAAAAGCCTGCTAACAGGCCCTTTCCTCTAATAGTCAAAACATGCATAGTTGGGAAGAAAACAAGCTATTGGAGATTGGCCAGATCTCCTAAACCTCGCTCCTTCTCAAGGCTGAGTAGAGAGGAAAACACAAAATATACGCTCTCTTTTCACGCTAGGGTTCGGTGTGAACAAAATACGCTTGGTCTACCATGTGGGAAAACACAGCTCATCTGCAATGTCTCAACTGCAATGTCGAACTCCACGATAAAGCCCATAGGCAGCTAAACTGAATACAAAATGTAATGTCTAATGCCACGTTAAAGTCAATAGACAACTAACCTAAATACACAAAGTATTGTCTAATGCCACGTTAAAGCCAATAGCCAGCTAAACTGAATACAACACGTAATGTGCTACTGGTGAACATTGAACAACTAATATGCGCAGTGGTGAAACACAAAGTCAGTGGTCAACCACAATTAATGGCATAACAACGATCCAACCACCACGTCCCATTAAACTGCAAAGGACCCACACATCACCCACATTGCAACACATTGGAAGGACAATGGGACACACAATAGTCAGAGAGACAAATATACAAAGCTCAGTATGCAAACAATACCTGTACAAAAAGGATGGGGATCGGGAGCACTCAGGGAAGGATGCTGCCCTGGAACTCATTACACTTAGCACACACCCCTGAAACAACATTTGCACAGGAACTGGCCCTTCATGTATCTCAGGGACAAACAATAGTAGAGCCTAGTGAAATGCCTATCTGCATAATGTGTAAGTGCAAGTCAGGAAAGCACATACAAGAGCAACAGCATGGGCCATATATTTAGATGAAGTAGCTGCAAGGTGCACACAGCAAAATAGAAACATGTTCAGTCAAATGCAAAGGAAGTTAGCACATTTGAACACCCTCCATGTCTGGACAAACAAACCTTGAGCTCCCACACATGAGACAAATATACAATCCATATCAGGGGGACAAGTCTAACACTATACATGCTGACATTGGCCAACACAAGATGAAATACTTACCATGCAAAATGTAACATAATGCAATGACACCCCAACTGCATTAACACTCACATATCCATACAGTTGACATCTACCTCTCTCTTGGGTGACATCAGCACTGCCCACAAAGTCAGATATTGCAAACAACAGCAAATGGATCAACAATCAGGGTGAAACACACACAACTGTAGGCATACAACACAAGTGGTGGTTGATGTCTGTGTGGGTGTATGTTGAGTGCTTGCGTGCCGGTGTGTCTTGTGGTGTTTGTGTGCATCTTGTGTGTGTTGAGATGGGTGTGTGTGGATGTGTCTGTGTGAAGAGGGAGGTGAAGGCGGGATGGAAAGAAGGGTAATTGGCTGTCGTCAGTGAGGAGGCCAGAGCCTGAAAAGATCTCTGTAGGCCAGACAAGGCACTTTGAATGCCTTTCAGTAAAGCATTGGTCTGCTGAACTTGGCTGGCCAACCCCTAGATGGCATTCACAATGGCAGTCTGACCCACAGAGATACTCCTCAGAAGGTCAATAGCCTCCTCACTCAGGGCAGCAGAGGTGGCAGGTGCTGGGGCAGAGGCAGAAGTGCCTGCAGCAAAGGAGGTGCCTCTTGGGTGAACCTGCATGGCTAACTGGATGGGGAGCAACAATGAGCATAGAGATAGACCTGGGGGTGACGGACAAGGATGGTTCAGGAGTAGGTCCCAATGGGTCTGCCACCATTAGGAAGTGGCCACTGGAGGCAGAATCAAATGATGATGATGTAGATTCGGTCATCCCATGGCACCCCCTCACCCTCTGGGCCACTTAGTCCCTCTGTGTCAGTGGAGTCTTGACGGGAGGTACTGTGGCCAGATGCTTCCTCACCTGGCTGTGCCCTGTCTCCTTTGCTTGTATGGGCTAATGCTGAAAATACAGAGAAATAGGGTCACCACATGTCCCTGATCACACTTGAACAACAGCTCTGGGTAGCAAACATTACCATGATGTCAAGTAGGCCCCAGCAACAAACTTCACCTAAGTGGCCCCTGCATATGCATGAATATGATCTGAACTGTCAAAAGATAACCACTGGAAAATCAGGATCCAGACAACTACAATTGCATGGTTTAAGTTGTGCAATCACAGTAACCATTTAACAAGTAGGAGACCAAATCATCTTCAATACTTTGCCTCACGGAGCATACCTCAGTTATCTGTTGTCATACAACAGTAGGCCAATGCCAAGTGCATTCCCAAAGATCCCAGAGAAGGTCATGCAAACATTTATTTGCCACATACACAATAACACACAAAAAAAAAATGATTCTCCCGGAACATGCCATGTTGCTGACAACAGTACAGTAGCATGGAGGAGGTGACATGAAAATACTCTTGTCACACTGGAAACATATACACAATGCGCACTTCATTAAGTGAAATTTGCCAAAATCGAGTCATGGAGGTAGTGCCAATGCTGCTTTGATAGGCTACACATTCGGCGTGGAAATGTACACTGTAGGCATCATTTGCAAATTGCCAAGGAGATGTGTCCTTAAAATCCACAACACAATGAATCAGCAAGCCCCAGGGAAATGACCACTAATGTTTCGCACCTCTTGCAATTACATACTCTGACTATATCAGCAGAAGCCACTAGTCCTTTGTATGTTGGAGAGGCACAGAGGTTTGCAAATACTTGTAGAAGGCCCTCAACGTGTTGCCCAATTGGAAGCTACATCACTGTCTCCATTTTGGTCCAGCAAACCCAGATGTCTGTGAATAAATGGTTGTACCCACCCACATCTGATTTCAACATAACTGCAAGTCATTCCATGATGCATACCAACAGTAAGGTAAAAAAAACCTTCCCCATTACACATGTGCAGTGCATTTTGCTACATGGCCCCACATCAATGGCCTGGAAATGCACATTGTGGCTAAAAAAATCTAGTCCTACACTTCTTGTCCCTCATTGCTACTGCAGTTGTACATGCCAAATGACATGCAATGACGGCTGAGAGTATATGTGAGCCGAGAATCAATGGTAACGCACTCCTGTCTGTGGCACCACATGAAGTGTACGCCGTTTGCAAATATCCTATTCTTCACACAGGTTGGCATGCATGTATATGTGAGGGAATAGAGGAATCAGTCCATGAACTGAGGTAGACCATGCATGAAAGAGCAGCGTACACATTTTGTCAAAAGAGAAAGAGACACATGCCAACATGTAGGCACAAGGATTGTTGGCAACAGTGATGGCACACAACTCAAGTCCATGGACATTACTCACTTACCAAGGGAAAGTATTGATCTGTAGCTGCACCCAAAGACCAATGTATGCCCTGTCACATGTATGATGGCCATCTTTACATGACAGCCTGTAGTGAGACACCAGCACCTGTCACACGCTGAAGATAAGTAGCCTCCAGGTGGCAGATGCTAATATACTATTTTAACCAGATACATGGCTGAAGACAGTGATCCATCACTTCCTTTCCGTTGGCCTGTACAACTGAGGAGTAGTGGTCTGATGCATAGAATTTATACCCACTACAACAACAAACATTACTTGATTGATCAATATACACAGCTATATGTTGTCCCTGGAGAGCAAATTGTTTGTGGATTGTACAAAGTTGTGTCCTAGGTCCTGGGCTAATAGGCAAGACACATTAGTATGCACCACATTACATATCTACACAAACAGTCACTCATCTAGCGGGTCACACATGGCACATCCCTAATTGTCAGGGGAGATGTCAGAACCTGGCAATGTCACAGGCAGGGTTATGCCCTGTACTCACCCCCTTGTGCCCATCAAGGTCTGGGTATGCCAGCACCAGAATGCATGACATTGGGGAGGTAATGGTCTGAAATGGGCCCCACCCACATTGGAGGACAGCCCCAGCTGGACTGCAGCGATTTTCCAGTCTCAGCGTCTCAGGTCTTCCCACCTCTTGTGAGAGTGGGCACTCCACTGGCTGTGGGCCCCCATGGATTGCACCTTCTGGATGATGGTTCTCCATAGCTCCGTCTTCTGATGGGTGTTCACCTGATTGGATGCAAAAGACAAATCAGGAGATTACAGTCCCAAGTTTTGGCACAAATGGTTGAGTCACACACGTCTGAAACACCAAGCTATACATTTTTAATTGGTTAACACAACACAAGTGTAAAGCACACAAGCCCATAAATACAGGGACATGACTACAGACATATATATATATATATATATATATATATATATATATATATATATATGTATATATATATATATATATATATATATATATCAATCTGCAGGTTAACCCACTACCCTGCCTACAATGACTAACCAGCACTACTGACATCAGGTAGCCCATGCTCCAGCAACATGAACTGTAATGTGAGCCACACTGAAACACTATACATATATGTGGCTTCTGAACGGTAAACTCTTGAGGCCTGACTGGACAACACAGTCACCCTCTGTGAGATTGACTCACTCCATACAGTCCCTACAGGCAACTGCCATAGTACAAATGTCACCCTCACACTTGAGTGACAATGAAGGAGATGGCATGGTGGGTACAGAAAGTGTCTTCCTTGTGCATGTGTGGACATGTGGCCTACCAAATGCAGACTCATGCCACTTCAGGGGCTGGGTTATGTGGTATGTACCTGTAGCTCACAACATTCCTTTGGACATTTGTGTCTATCCTACAGAGATGACATCCAGCATACAAAGGTATACATTGTACAATTTCTTCTACAATGGTGGTTGAGTAGAAGGACCTTTGTGACCAAGCTACTGAGTCACATGTCATGGCCTCCCAGGAATCAACACACTGTCTGCACTGTGGGACTGGCATCAGTGCAGTAAGTCTGTTCAGGACAAATATGACTTCTGTGAAGGAGACAACAGAGCTGTGGGAGTAGGGGACCTGTCATGAGTCACAGACACACATTGACCATGATGATAAATGCACATATTGACTAGTTCATGGATTTACCTCTGTACCCATTCCTAATCTAGTCAATGGACTGAGGCATTCAGGGCACGTTTTGCCACTAGGCCCTCATATTGGCCACATGACAGGATCTGCTGTTCTACAGGGAGTGGGCACAGTGCAACAGCTGCATAGGCACAGTGATTCTACCACAGCCTGGACTATGCCCCATACTGGGAGATACATTTTGACAGATGATGGTCTCTGCAGGATGAGCATGCCTACATGTCACTCCATGTCCATCACTTCCATGCATGACAGTACATCATGTGGCCATCAGCAATTTGGCACTTGGGCCCTGATTTCAACCAAGGCTGAACCGCCAGTCGGCCGCCCATGCTGCCAGAAACCCACCGGATGCATTTGGACAGCGGGGATGTCAGCTGTAACATTGCAGCCGGGTCCTAATAGAGTCGGCGGCAATGTGGCGGTGCGACGGGTGCAGCAGCACCCATCGCGCTTTTCACTGTCTGCCAGGCAGACAGTGAAAATCGCGACGGGGCTGTGTCTGGGGGCCCCTGCACTGCCCATGCCAAGTGCATGGCCAGGCAGGCGGTAAGGGTTGTCAAAATGCCCAGGGCAGCGCTGCAGCCCTGGCGGATTCTGACTGCCGGGACATCCATGGCGGTAAACCGCCGGTCCCAGCGGTGTGACCTCTGCGCTACCTCCACGCTCATAATATGGCGACCGTAAGGCTTGTAATGAGGCCCTTGGTATGTGTGGCAACCTAAAGAGCATATTGAGTCAGGATATGCCTTCAGAACTATAGTTTGGCAAGGCCAGATGTGGGGTGAAAAATCTGTGGTACTATACACATTGCTTACAAGATCATCAAATGACTCATACAAAATGCATACACAGCTCATGCTGTCATGCACATACATGTTGTCTAAGTTTTACAAACAGCGTAAAGAAAAAGATGTCAGTGGGTGTAAGCAAAGTCTCCTTACCTAGTTATGTGTGTTCAAACAAGGAGGATCTAGGACCCCAAAAACCTCACACAAAACAATGTGACTGAAACAAACATATAGCACTGACCTCCAATGCCTGCACCATGTACATCCCATTGATGCCACTCAGATTGCAACAGCAGGCACAAAAGAAGTCTAATTGGCACATAGGGGCACATTGTAGTCTTTGAGGAGGGAAAGGATGGTGTTGAACAGTATCAATTGTTCCCATGAAATTCTTACCTGTTCCTCTGGTGAGCCTTAGAGCTGTTCATACAGGTGTAGGACCTCATTAACAAGCCTCTGCAGCTCCTCATGAGAGAAGGCAAGGGCCCTATCACCTCCTGGACATGGCATGATTGCTCCCAGAGGCAGCACACAGGAGCTCAGGTCATGGAGGTGTTGCTGGCAGCAGTGTCAGGATTCAAGTGAGTGAATGTGCACAACAGGGCAGTCAGAGCTGCCTCATACATGGTCGTCACCACCGGCGGACACAGACATTGGGCCGTGACCGTCATAGACAACAATGTTAGAATTTGACTGTGTCTGCTGCGGTTGCAATCTCCTACCACCCTGATGACTTCCACCGGTGTTCAAGAACGGTTGCTAATGTCCAGTGGAGTAGGTCAGGCATCCTCCATTTTGGCAGCCTGGATGCTGTATTAGGCTTTATAAACTGTGTCACACCTACCATGAACATCCTTATTCTGTCTTGTCATGAAGGTCCTTCTCCTCAACCACCATTGTAGTTTGTTGCAGGGCACAGATGGCATTTAACATGGGCCACCACCGCCAACAGTCTTTTTGTCAGTTGGAATACACAGTCACATTTCGACGGGCAATTATGTAGCACATCTTTGAGTTTCATCCAAATCCATGTTGTGTACATGTGACCCATGTGTAGCTGCCAGTTGTGGTGTGCGCTATGTGTCATGTCTATCCAGTCAGAAATGCTTTGTAACACCGTATTGTTGGCATGCATCATGTATGTTGCTGTGGACAAATTGAATATTGTTACAAATCATGTCTTGTCAAACATAGGTACTCTGGGAGAGGGAGGATGCAACAACCTGCTGTCTACCGTCCACTGCCCAACCTTCAGGCCATGGAAGAATACCATGTCATCCACCTGTATCATCTAAATAGGTAAACAATAGTGGACTTATGCCGTCAGTTGGGGCCAAATCTGATGCTAGCTATTAGTTATCCAACCAGCACACCACTTATTGTACAAGTCATGTCAGTATTGCACTTCCTACACACAGGATCCTTCCAACATACAGTGGCCCTATCTGCTGGTATGCCCCAACCTATGTTCAGACTGGTATTGAAGGATTTCCTCTCAGCAATGGTGAAACACATTGACAGCTTTATCAGGTTCCCTGACATGAGGATTTAGCCAATGTGAATACTGACTTCTATGGTTTTGCCCGCCTTCCACATGTGATGGGGGCCATTGATGGCACACATGTTGGCTTGGTGCCACTGCAGGCCACTGAACAAGTCAAACACAATGTGCAAGTTTTCTGCTTGGCGGATCACTGCATCTCACATAACTGTGCCCGTTATCAGCCTCTCATTACTTCATAGTGCATAACAGCACCATACCCCAGCTGATGGCACAACTGCACCCAGAGAGGGTCTGGTTGGTTGGTAAGTCATGTCTGTCCTGATCGCTTGTGTGCAATGAGAGGTGCTTCAATCAAGTGAGTGACTCATTGTTGCACTCATGTCCCATTCCTTGATAGGAGACTCCGCAAAGCCAACCTGTCCTTGATTGTTAACGCCACTGAGAAATCCAACCATGCCAGGAGAAATACACTTCAATGAGGCCCATGGAGGCCAGTGAAGCAGGCTTTTGGGCTACCGAAGGCCAGATTTTGCTGTCTTGACCAGACTGATGGAGCCCTCCTCTACTCACCCGGGAAAGTGTGTCAGATCACTGTGACATGCTGCAGGCTCCACAACCTTGCCTTGCAGAGGCATATCCGATACATCCCAGAGGAGGGGGAGCCTGCAGTGCCACAGGGTGAGACTCCTGAAATGCCAAGTGAGGATGACAGTGGTGAAGAGGAAGGAGCTGACTTGCAGGAAGATCTCAACAACAGCTACTTTTCATGAGTGTAAGTATGTCATGTGATGTCATGACTGTGACTGTATGATGAACTGTAATTGTGAGAATGTGTAGCATTGAGTGTTTTACAAACAGCTAGAGAGCTGATACTCTGCAAAATATTAAGCCAACGGCTGCTTGATAGGATAGCTTTTGTTGCACCCCCACCATGATAATGTTGCTTTTTTGTGTCAGTTTTCAAGCAATGTACTTTGTTTTCCAGTTTCTTGCTATGTGGCTTGTGTCATAGGTATGGTTTCAAGCCTATATTACTTGGGTTGTTCTTTGTACAGGTACCTTAACCAGGGCATCTTCATGTGGGCATTTCAGAGTTGTGACATTGGCAGGTATCTGATGCTGTTCTGAAATACAAAGTGGGCATGGACTTTTCCATGTAATGTAGGTCGCAGTGTTTGGATGTATGAGACCTGTACCAAGACAGTTTGCAGTGTTTGGGTGGAGGTACAGAAGTACATATTGCACTTGTTTTGTGTCTTGTGGTGGGTAATGTGCCATCATGTGGTCTGAAAATATGTAGTCCTAGCTTTTGACCAAGTTGTTTTCCTTCACATTGTCTAAACACTCCTTTTGTATGACCTGCATATAGATGTAGATGTCTTTCATCATTGCAGGCAACAGTGCCTGTGCCACAACACTGACATAAGTTTGTATCATACCATCAGATGCATGAGCATTGGATTATGATGGGCCTGTGATCAGGGACTGTTGTACTGCCATCTGTCTGTATCTTGGAATATGTGATCTTGGATTACTTTGGTGTGGTATGTGATAACATTCAAGCTGCTGACATCAACCACTTTAATGTTTGCCTATTCTACAGGACAATATCTGTCAAATCTGGTCTGGGGGTCTGTACCTTGAAATATGTACTTTGACTCAGTATGAGTCACACATTCTTGTTTCTAAAAGTCCACCTATATTGGCCTATGTGCTGTATACTGGAATACAATTGTTGGTTTGACCAAACACTTGCACTAATGTGTTGGTGTGTAATGGTGGTAATCCTGACCTGGACACTGCATACCTGTAACATATCCTTGCTTGCACGAGTAGTTTGTATCTTCATCATATGGTTCACATGGTCTTCCATCTTTACATTGCGAACTGTGAAAATTAAGCAAGCAGACAATAAGTTTGTGATGGGTGAATTTCTTACAATGCCAATGCAGAAAATACATTTTGGACAGAAAGAAACAAAAGATGTAAAGTGAAGGGGTCAGTCATGGTGAATGAAATCACTGGAGTAGATGCCACTCCATTGGGAGTCCACAGTCCAGAGAACTCCTCCAATTGGAACTGGTAGGTGGTCAACAGAGTGAATGTGTGGCACACAAAGGAGATCCTTTAGGAAGAGCTCACTTGCTGGCAGTGGTGGGTGTTTTGGCATCTGCACCTCCTGGATTCTTCGCTGGAAGTGATCTGCTGCTGCAGAGGTGTCTGGGGCTGCTTCTTCCTCTGGCAGTGGCTCCCTTCCAGTGGCTGGCACCGATGTTGATGTGCCTGGTGTTGATGAGCCATAGGAAGGGGTGGACTGTTGTTGAAAAGCCCTGCTCAGGGTGGTGTGAATGTCCCTCAGCACCCCTATTAGGGAGGCCATGTTGGTATTGTGGGCCTCCATCTGTTCCCATATGTCTCTGTGCACGTCCCTTTGTAGGTTCTTGATTTCCCAGAGTACAGTCAACAGCTGGCCTGTCACGCCTTGGGACTCATGATGGACCCCCAAGACATGGCTGATAGCAGCCCCAGATGCCTTGGCCCACTGGCCCACAGCAGCCCTACCCTCACAGGCCTGTGCCCTTCACACAAGGTGCCCTCTCCAACTTGTTTCTGGACCATCATTGTTGGAAGTGTTGTGCTGCAACTCAAGATCCAGGACTGGGGGCACAGGATTATGGACTCTCTGCTAGGGTCAGCGAGACCGGATCCTCGGGGTTTGCGCCTGTTCCAAATATGTCCACCTCTTGGCAGCTCCAAACTCTGCTAGCCGTTATAACACAGAGTTAAAGAATGGCCAAGTGGGGGGTGGGGTTTAGGTTGGGAACAGCGGGGAAGGAGACCTGTGGAAGCAAGAGTTAGGAACACAATAGCAAAGTTATTCACATTAATCTTCATGAATTTTGTTATAAATATCTATACTCTGATAAAATGAGAGATTCAAATGCCAGGAAATGATTGCGCACTCTGCTGATCTGAACTGCAAGGGTTAATTGCCAAGAACGAATCACGCACACTGCTGCCGATTCAACCATCAAGATTCAAATGCCAGGAAATGATTGCGCACTCTGCCGATCTGAACTGCAAGGGTTAATTGCCAAGAATATATCGCACACACTGCTGCCGATTCAACCATCAAGATACAAATGCCAGGAAATGATCGCGCACTCTGCCGATCTGAACTGCAAGGGTTAATTGCCAAGGATGAATAGCGCACACTGCTGCCGATTCAACCATCAAGATTCAAATGCCAGGAAATGATCGCACACTCTGCTGATCTAAAATGCAAGGGTTAATTGCCAAGAAACAATCGCACATGCAATTTAATCAAAAGACCAAAACTCAAAAATCTCTGGAAACGGAGTTGAGGGGCTTACCCCAACTTCCGCCTTACAGCCCTGCTTGAGGATCACTAAGGTAATGAGTACAGGGCCTGGAAATGTCCAAGTAGGCCTCCGGAACAGGAGCCCTGGAAAATGCTGCTGCTCTGCACCGGGACCTCTGAATAGTGAGCACGTGGAGCTGGGCTGGGTTCCTTAAATAGACCCAAGCCCCACCCACCTGCCACACCCAGTCAGGCTGCAGGAAAGGCTAGGAAATAACTAATACATTGCAAACAGTATTATTGCAAACAGTTTTAATGACATTTCAAGATTATTACCTGCAATGCAAAAAGTTAATATGCAATATCAGCACACAATGCATGAATTATTACATTGCATAATGTTTGTCATCTTGCATTATGTTGCCTGTAGAGCGCGCACTGTCCTGGTGTTGACAGCTAGGGTCAAAGGTTGGGGGGCGAATGGTTGCCTGTGATGTTGAGGCAACAGGGCTGGGAGGTAACATTGTGGCCACAGTGAGACTCACTATTTTCTCCTGACCAGGTTGCCCAGATGGGCCAGAACCGTCCTCCACATCCAGACATCCAGGAGTGTCTTCTTCACTGAGGGCTTCATCCAGGGGGGTAATGGCAGTCTCTTCTGTGGCCTCTGGGTGCCCCGTGGCAGCTCGACCTGTTGATGTAAAATGTACATTGTTACTGGTTGCATTGTGGCATCTATCTCCAAGAGTTTAGTGGTGCAGTAAGAAGAGACCTTGTACAAAGTTAAATTGCAGTTAATCCTACTATGGCAAGTAACCATGGTACTGGGTGTATTGGCATGCCATGTGTGAAGCATGACAATTCATTTTGACTCAAGCTGCTGCTGAAATGTGCAGATCCTTGGCACTTGGGAGGATGGCCTGAAAATGACATATTGCCATCAGTGAAGGCAGAACAGTGGTTAGGCAAGATATGGATTTGCCCATTAGGATGCCTAGGTGAGTGTGATGCAGGCAGACCCAAGAATTCATCATTGTGGGCCTAGTGCACGTGGAGTCATCATGTGCTTATTGCAGTGTGACTGTGTCTGCTGACAATACCAATCTGGTAATGCATCTTGAGGCCTTATGAATACTTGTTATCCTGTCCTCCAGTATTTCATCTTGGGTTAGCAAGTCACAATGGAGCTATGGTGACAAATGCATCTGTGATTTGGGCATGATCTGTACTTGATCAGCCACAGGTGAGTATACTTCAATTGAGAGTTGACAAACAAGGTATTTGGGCAAGTGGCCACTGTGCTTGTGGTTGGAGTTAGAGTTACTTGGCCTATTGGGCTTTGCAGTCGTATCACTCCCACTACTTCCAAACACTTAGCAAATGCTATCCTCCCAGGTGAGTACACTTCAATTGAGAGTTGCCAAACTGGGGTCTTTAGGCAAGTGAACACTGATCTGGTATTTGGAGTCAGAGAAACAGTGCGTCATGGGAGTTGCAGTCAAGTTATTCCCTCTTCTTCACACACTTGACAAATAGTATCCTCCCAGGTGAGTAAACTTCAATTAGGAGTTTCCAAACAGGGGTCTTTGGACAAGTGAACAGAAGTCTAGTTTTTGGAGTTAGAGACACAAGGCCTCCTGAGAGTTGTCAGAAGGTCACTCTCTCTAGTATACACACTATACAAATGTTATCCTCCAGGTGAGTGCACTTCATTTGAGAGTTAACAAACAGGGATCTTTGGCAGAGTGTACACTGGGCTGGTGGTTGGATCTACAGACACAGGGCCTTCCTGGCCTTTGCAGTCAGGTCACTTCCTTTGCTTCCCACACTTGATAAATGGTATTCTCCCAGGTGAGTAAACTTGAATTAAGATTTACCAAACAGGTATGTGTTCAAGTGAAAACTGGTCTGGTGTTTGGAATCAGAGAAACAGTGCCTCCTGAGAGTTGCAGTCAGGTCACTGCCTCTACTTCACACACTTGACAAATAGTATCCTCCCAGGTGAGTAAACTTCAACTGGGATTTACCAAACAGTGATCTTTGGAAAGTGAACACTGGTTTGGTGTTTGGAGTTAGAGACACAAGGCCTCTTGGGAGTTGCGGTCAGGTCACTCTCTCTAGTACACACACTATACAAATGTTATCCACCCAGGTGAGTACACTTCAACTAAGAGTTAACAAATGGGGGTATTTGGGCAAGTTTACCCTGAGCTGGTGGTTGGATTTACAGACACAGGACCTTCCTGGCCTTAGCAGTCTGATCGCTCCCTCTACTTTCCACACTTGACAAATGGTATCCTCCCAGGTCAGTAAACTTAAATTAAGATTTACCCAACAGGGATATGTATATAAGTGAACATTGGTCTGGTGTTTGGAGTTGCTGAAACAGTGCCTCCTGGGAGTTGCAGTCAGGTTATTTCCTCTACTTCACACACCTGACAAATAGTATCCTCCCAGGTGAGTAAAATTTATTTGTAGGTTACCAAACAATGGTATTTGGACAAGAGAACACTGGGCTGGTGAGTGGAGTAACAGGTAACAGGGTCCTGGCCTCAGCAATCATGTCACTCACTGTACTACACACACTGTACAAATGTGATCTACCCAGGTGAGCAAACAATTTGTGAGTTACCAAGCAGGAGTATTTGGACAAGTGAACACTGGTCTGGTGTTTGAAGTTAGAGAAACAGTTCCCCCTTGGAGTTGCAGTCATGCTACCTTCTCTAGTACACACACTATACAAATGTTATCCTCCCAGGTATGTACACTTCAATTGAGAGTTAACAAACAAGGGTATTTTGGCAAGTGTACACTGGGCTAGTGGTTGGATTTACAGACACAGGACTGTCCTGGCTCTAGCAGTCAGGTCACTCTCCCTACTACCCACAATTGACAAATGGTATCCACCCAGGTGAGTAAACTTAAATTAAGATTTACCAAACAGGGGTATGTGTTCAAGTGAACACTGGTCTGGTGTTTGGAGTCGCTGGAACAGTGCCTCAAGGAAGTTGCAGTCAGGTCACTCTCTCTAATTCACAAACTTGACAAATAGTAACCTCCCAGGTGAGTGAAGTTCAATTGTGATTTGCAAAAACGGGGTCTTTGGACAAGTGAACACTGGTCTGGTGTTTGGAGTAATAGAAACAGTGCATCAGGGGAGTTGCAGTCAGGTGACTCTGTACTACATATACTATACAAATGTTGTGTATTACATATCTGTATGCAAACTGCATTTGGGTCTGGGTATATTTACCTGTTGAGACATGCCACGAGTCCTGCTATTATTATTAGATACTGAAAGACTTATAGGCCCCATTTCTATTTATGACATGCGATGGGCCTTGGAAGCTGTGCTGTTTGGTCCACCAATACAGATTGACAGTGTTAAATCTCAGATACTTTGGGTATTGAATGTTGGTAGGGTACATGAACAAGACAATGGCAAAAGGTGAGCTGTGAGCATGCATGACATGGCATTGTGGTGACAACGTTTTGTTGTGACTTACCAGACTCCACTCCCCCAGATAGTGCTGTCAAGCCTTAGGATGCAGGATGGCCACGATCTTCTCCTCCCGGGACAAGAGATGTAATGGGGCATTGAAGGGCCGCCACCAGCTTTCTTGGCTTGCAGCTGGTACCTGGAGACCAAGGAAACTCACTTTGTCCCCAAGGTCATTCCACCTCTTCCTGATGTCCTCCTTTGTGTGCAGGTTGATACGTACAGCATTCACCCGATCAACTATCCTGTCCTACATTTCCATTTCCTACAGAGAGGAGTGTGCTGGACTTGTGATCCAAACAATTGTGGCTCTGCTGTTATGATTTCATCCATGATGACTCTTAACTCATGTTCTGAAAAACGGGGACTTTTTGAACGTGACATGGTAGAAAAAAAACAGGTGACAGTGACTTACTAAACAGGAGAAGTGCAAAAGGGTGTGAATAGACAAAAGTGTGTTCAGGGTGTTCTATGGGATGGTGAAAAAAAGGGTGCCTAATCTATGAAGTGCTCGGGAAAAAAGATGCTCCGGCTTCTGTCTTTTGCATTGAAAATGTAAAGTATTGTGGACTGTGAAGGGGTATGTTTTACAGTGTCCTTTGCAGGTGTGTCCATTGTGGCAATGTGTGTCAGCTGTTTTTTTTTTAAATTCAACCAATGTACAGTTGTCTATTACTTTGCTGACCACGAACCACTGTGGTTTAGACCACCGTTGGCTGACCACCCTGAAGGGTCTGCCACAGCAACTATGTGTTTGTAATATGCTCGGTGGTTGGCTGCTGTGCTGTTGGCACTGGAGGTCGGGCTGTCTATTTCCAGGCCGGCATGCTGCTGGCGGTCTGCCACTTTTGCTTGCCGGTCAGAGGTTCTGCCTGTACAACTCGTAATAGGGTAGTCTAAAAGAACACCAGCATCAAAGTCTTTTCAGGACCACTAACATGGCAATCAGGCGGACCGACCACCAAACTCATAATAAGGCCCTATGTCTTCTTTTTTAGAAAGTTTCGCATAGCCAGGTTGCTGCCATGTGCCAAACACAGGACCCTGAAATAACCACCATCTGCCATGGCCTTGACTATGCTACTACCATTGTCCATAGCAGCAAATCCTATTCTGAGACCTCTGAGTCACAGCCATTCAGACACCTTGCTATTCAATTTGTCCAACATGTTTGCAGCTGGATGTGATTTCTCCATGTCAAACATGGCTACTGTTGCATGCCACCAAACGCTCTTAAAAATTCCTTCAGGGACAAGACCTGTAGATAGCTTTTGCCATACCCCGGCAAAAGACATCCAGTGTGCTATGATGGCCATGCAGTCAGTAGCCTGAAAACTGGTCCACATGTCCGTCGTCAAGTGGGTAGTGTGGACAACAGTTTGCTGCAAAGCTTATCCAGCCAATCGCAGCACATCGTGATACAGCATTTAGACAGCAACTCTGGCAAAATAGGTCCGACTTGGAACCTTCCATTTCAGGCAGATGCCTACCATAAATTCTAAGAATCCCACTCCTTCCACAAAAGAAAGAGGAAGGCAGTCCAGTGCTAACATTTGTGCCAGCTTCCCATTGTTCAAAAATGCCATTGGGTGGTTGTGGTTGTAGGACCCCTCCTGCCTAAATATGCCCATAATTGTAGCCTGGATTTTCTTCTTATGTGGGGCCACAGACACATGCAACTTTTGAGATGTAGGTGGTGGTAGACTCAATGTGTGTTGTGGTTCTATATGCTGTAGTGTCTCCATTTGACTCTGAGTCTTCATGTGCCATTATGAGGTTCTTGAGGCAGGTGATTCTGGCGCACTGCTGGGTACAAGGCTGCTTTGCGTAAGGATATCACCCTCTTCTTTTCCACCTTCCACTGTGATTTGACCAGTTGTAGCTAATGTTTCCCAGCTCTCCTCCTTCACCACCCCAACCACGTTCAGTCAATTTTTTAAGGTGCTCCACCCACCGGATTGTGTGATGATTTATCATATGGGTCATCAGGCTTCCATTACAATAATGTGAACCAGGCATAGCTCGATGAAGACTCGAGTGGCTCATGGAGCATATACCAAAGATTTCCTGTTTGCTTATTGTAAAAAAATTACCGGGAAGGAGTACTTTCATATTGGGCCACTGCAAATGCTTGAAAAAGAACTGGAGGTTGCCTTTCTGCAGTGCATACTTCTACTGAGGTACGGGTTGGTGCAGGTCTCTGCTGGGGCCTTACAAATATGGGAGCTGGTGGTACTGCCTGTGCCACATCCCTCAGAGCAGGTGGATACTAATGTCAGACCCCTTTGTGCATGCTTCCAAAATGACTGGCTCATCATCATCATCCTCATCATCATCCCCTTCCATGATTCTTTGGCTTTCTGGAACTTTTCTTTTCCCTTGCTATCATCTCCCGGACTCTGCCAGGGTCCACTCCATGTCCCTATCCTCGTCACCAGAAGTGGTGTTTTGAGAAGAAGGTGGAGTAGTACCCTTCCTTTTTCTTGCTGGAGATCCGGGAGCCATTGATTCTAAAAGAAGAGGTTATTTCTCGGCAGGAAGCCCGACCTCCTGTTCTGCTCCAACTTCAGGAAGATCTACTATTGCTGGCTGCAATTGCTGTCCACTTTGCTCTGTTTCCTGGAATGATTGGGTACTAATTTGTAAAACGAACAAATCCAATTCAATGTCACTGCTTGTCAGCGTCGCCATGATTGAACTGGCTGCCTCACTGACAAACATGGTTGTTGGCTTAAACTGGGGTAGTACTGTGGATGCAGAAGTGTTGCTGCTAGGTTCCTTCCTTGAGGCCTATGTAGTAGGCACACATCTCCTGAAAAAGGTTGCAGTTGGCATGACACTGGTGAGAAGTTGCTTCTTCTCACTGTCCACTTTCTTGGGAGCAACTTTCTTTTGGGCCATATTAAGTTCTAAGTTGTCAGTGGCACTAAGATGAAAAAGCGGAAGAGTTTGGAGGACTGAAGTAACTCTACAGGACTTCTTTTTGGCAGTGCTGCATGTGATATGATGTCTTTTATCTTGTGCACCTAAAAGCAACCAAGCAAGAAGAACATGTAGCTAATGAAATGTGGCATTGTTGCAGGTTGAAGTAATACAGACAAATGCAATCTTAGTGCGATTGGTTACTTATGTAATAAATACCAATTTAATCAAACATTGTAAAGTCGAACCACACCACCACACCATAAAATTTCATTTCAAATTAGGCAGCACAACATGCAGATACAGCTCTTTGCATTATATTCATCTGTTTTAAAGGAGACACCTGTGGTAGTCAATGAGAGGTGCATGGTTAATGGAATAATCCTTAAAAAACCTATGGAGGCAAGGTGGTCCAGGGGAAATGGAGTAATCATTTACAAAAATTACATATGCTGCTGATTTGTCTGCAGCGCACCACAGCCAGGATGTGCAGGGAGAAATAGAACTATGATACACCTGAAGAAACAGAATGCTGTGGTGCGGATGTGCGCCTTTAGTGGATGGATGGAGGAATGGATGAAATAAAAAAATAAAAAATATAAAAAAATATAAAAAATGTAAAAAATATAAAAGATATAAAAAATGTTTAAGAATTAAAAAATTAAAATAAAAACAAAAAAATTAAAATGAAAAATCAAATAAAAAAATTCAATTAAAAATATTAGCATAAAACTTTTTTTAAAAATTGAAAAAATAAAATATAAAATTAAAATAAACAAACGATCAATAACTAATGGTGTTTGTATATAAGCCTATGGCAATTGGCAAAGACACACTGGCTGGATGCACAAAATGGCTGCCAGCCAACTGGTGAAACAACAACAACGAGCAAGGAGGCAGGCAATCAAAGCGCACATGCAAGCCTGCGGCAAACGGACACTTGCTGGATGGAGAAAATGGCTGCCATCCACACAGTCAAACAACAACAGGGAGCAAGGACGAATGGCAAACAAAGAACACCTGCAAGCCTATGGCAAAAAGGGACACTTTCTGGATGGACAAAATGGCTTCCAGCCAAATGGTCAAACAATAACAACAAGGAACAGGGAGGCATGGAGACCAAAGAAAGAACACATGCAAGCCCATGGTAAAGGAACACTGGCTGCATGCACAAAATGGCTGGCAGCCACATGGGCAAACAACAACAGCAAGTAGACATGGGGAACTAAGAAGGAACACATGGAAGCCTATGGCAAAGAAACACTGGCTACATGCACAAAATGTCTGGCAGCCACATGATCAAACAACAACAACAAGGAGCAAGGAGAACAAAGAAGAAATCATGCAAGCCTATGGCAAAGACACATTGGCTGAATGCAGAAAATGGCCACTAGCCACATGGTCAAGCAACAACTGCGAACAAAGAGGCATTGAGAACAAAGAACACATGCATGACTATGGACGTAGACTACACAAAATGACCCCTGGCCACACGGCATGGAGAACAAAGGCATATGGTGGACAAACACATACACACTGGCATGGAGGTAACACTGAAGAAACACTAACATTAAGTCAGCAATGCAAAACATGAAAATTAACTGTGCTATAAAAGTTTCACAACAACAGTACACACATCCTCCTATGCCATCAAATATTACCACACAACATATATACTTTTTGCAAAACAACAAAATGCAAACAATAGCCAACATTTTTAATTTAATCCAATGCAATTTCTGCTCTAAATGAAGTTTTAAAAACATATACCATTGAAATATTTATTTCAAGCACTGATGATTGCTTGTATTGAGCATGCTGGCGAGATGGCCCTTTGGAAATCCAGCCCACATGGAAAATAATATTGAAAATGCTGCAAACATGTAGAAACGGACAGGTACTACTGAGCTGTGCAACAAGTTTCCTTTACAAAAGATGAAAAATCAATGAAATGCTAAATAAATACCTAGGCCCCAAATTAAACTCCAGGCCACCCACCACTATAAATGTTTTAAATCAAATACAATACAAAGAAATATTGGTGCATGCCCAGGCAAACCAACAACACCCTTATTCAATAGTCTTGGAACTTGTGTGATTTCACAAAAATAAAGTCCTTAAATCCAAAGGTATATCCAGGAGACAAAGTGAGTGATCCTTCTACCTTGAAATCTAAGTGAAAAGCGAGCAGGAGATGAACAAAACACTGGGAGGAGCCTGCTAGATTGGAACAGGAAGTTGAAGTCTCTGGGCCACTTCCTTTCTGTTTGGAAAAAAAAGTCTTCTCGCACTGAAAACTAACTTGAAGGGTCTATTGGAGAAGAAAATCCACTAAAAAACCACTTTTTGACTAGATTTAGATGTATCTCATGCTCATGAGTGGGAATGTTTTGGCCGCTGCCATGGCCAGAAGCAGCACAGGTAAACACAAAGTCTTGCGTGCATGGCTGGAAACAGCGGGAGCAACTAACCTGAATTCCGCAAACTCCACCAGAGGAGTGGAGTTCTAAACCCGGGCCTACATATATCACCCCTAAGGTAGACCCTAGGAAGCCCATAGAACAGGGGGGGTGTAAATAAAAATCAGGACATGTACTTTGAAGTTTTACATGTCCTGAGAATGAAAAACTCCCAAAGTCATTTTTTATTACTGTGAGGCCTGCTCCTCTCAAAGGCCAGCTTTGGGAATTTCTTAATATAGTTTAAAGCTGTAATTCCTGATCAGAAAGTAGTAGCTGCATCCTGTTTTTTATCAGTGGAATGGTAACGATAGATACTCTTTACTGGTAAAGTCAAATTTAATATTTCTATTTTATAACTGCCACTATTAGAAAGTGGCCATTTCTCTAGCCTTGTGTGTCTGACAGCCTGTCTCCAATACCTGTCTGGTCTGGGCTGGGTGACAGCTACATCTAGGCATTCCCTTCAGACACCTACAACACAGGATACTCAACTGCATCTGCATTCATCTGCACACTGATGGGTCTTGGGAGGGTTGGGAGGGGCTCATACTTACACTTCAAAGGGTAGTGGCCTGAGCTCACAAAAATGGCTGATAACCCCTCACTGATAGTCTGGAGCCATGGCAAGACTGAAAGGGGGACTTGTGCACATCTGAGAGTTCCTTTAAATTAATTCCCCATACCAAAGGGACTTTTGGGTATATGTAATGATTCTCTGGCCCCTTGAAAGAGGATCACTACTGGATTAGGGAAGAACTCTGATTGATTAAAGACTGCTGTGCTGTAAGGATTGCCACTCTGCCTGGACTGGCTGCTCCAAGGAACTGATTCCCTGCACTGCTGAGATGCCCTGCTGTCTGCTGATCTCTGCCTGCTGAGGACATAAGAGCCCTGGAAGTAGGGTCCAGCAATGGAAATGGTGGTAGCATACCTGAAGTTTTCAAGTGAGTCCTGAGTCCATATCCCAAAATATATGATGCCTAGTTTCAGTGTGGGGGATGACGTAGATGACTGGTTGGCATTTTATGACGTGCACAGGGTCCCAGAGGAGTTCTGGGGAGGTAGCCTTTGATGGTACTTGCCCCCAGTCGGGAGGGACACAGTCCTTACATTAGAGGCGAAGGACCAGACCAACTACCAAGCCATGAAACTATTTTAGTCAGGGTGTTTGGTTTGTCATCTGAAATGTAAAGGGAAAGGTTCAGGTTTAGTCGCAAACTCAACACACAAACATGAGTAGATTTACTGGATTAAGCTGGTAAGGCACTGAAGGACTGGTTGAGGGGCAGCAATGTTGATGATTATGAAGGGCTGTGCAACCTATTTTTGAAGGAGCACACGCTTGATAATTGTTTCCAAGATCTGCACCAACAACTGGTGGATAGCAAGCGGACTGACTCCAGGAAGCAGGCTGAGGAGGTGGCTATCTTGGTCAGCACCACAGTATCCACAGAGGTAACTAGGGGGGTCTCAAAAGGGTGGTCAGGGTTCGCAACAGAAGAAAAAGGGGGAAGATAAAAAGAAGGAGCTCTCTAAAGACCCCCAAAAATCTCACAGAGGAAAGGGTCTGGTTCTCATTCTCAATCAGGCCACCAGAAACAAAACTACCCTGACAAAAGTCAGCAGCCCAAAATGCCCAAGTGCAATGAGTGCGCTGAGTATGGACACTATAAGGGGGAATCTAAGTGTCCAAAAAGAGCACACCCTCCCACTGGAGGTAAGAATCTAGGGGTGACTAGCGTAGTGCTGGGGGAGGAGTTTGTCCCAGTTAATTGGAGGAGTTAGGTGGGGTTACCCTACTGTCTCTGAGATGGTTCCTAAGATCCATGTGCCATCAAATACTACCAAGTATAGGCAATGGATCACCATCAGTCGACAAGGTGTTGAAGTTCTGAGGGACACAGGTACCAGGATGACTATGGTAAGAGATCAGCTGGTGTTTCCGGAGCAGGTGATTCTCACTGCATTCCACCAAGTTGTGGTGGCTGATAACAGGGAGGGTCACTATCCAGTGGCCTTTGTTTCATTTGAGTGGAGGGTTTTAGGACTTCTGAAGGTTGCTGTGAGTCCTGGCATGCCTGTGGAGTCTTTGTTAGGTACTGATTTTGAGTCCTCTATCTGGAAGGAAGTGGAACTTGGGCCTTGTGTGGAGATGTTGGGGTTACCTGATTGACCATTGAGAAGGTCCATGGCTGCCTGGGAGGGGAGTGAAGAAGGACTGGATCCTGGAACAATGGCTCAGCCAGCTTCTACAAAGGGGAAAGGTGGAGGGTGTGATAAACAGGCCTCTGAGGGTACCTCCAGTGAGATGGATGGTGCACCTGTGGGGGCCTCCCTGGAGTCTACTGAGGAGACCACTGCTCCCCTTGGTGACATGCCTACAAGTGTTGATTGGCATGTGAAAGGAGGACCCACCTAGGGAGGAATTCTATAGGGCACAAAGAGAGTCCCCAACTCTTGAGGGCATGAGGCGACAGACCGAAGCCCAAGCTACAGGTGATGTCTCTGAGAGCTATCACACTTACTGGGTGGACAACCTACTTTACAGTGAGCCTAAAGGTCCTGTGCATTTGAGAACAAGGGCCCTGGTGGTCCCCCAATGCTATAGGGCCTTCCTACGGAAGCTGGCTCATGGGATTCCCATGGCAGGATACTTGGGTCAAGACACAACCTTTGCAAGCCTTGTCCCTCACTCAGGACTTCTTCGGGCACATACTTCAGGACCTGTGTGACCTCACAGGCCAGTGGGAACACAAGGAAAAATCTAAAAGCTCTCCTGGAACCACTACCCACCAATAGCACCCCTTTGAAAGGGTGGCTCTGGTGAAACATGCCACATGGTAGCCAGAGTCCATCCCTCTGAGGACCACCCCTGCACCTGTAGTGGCAAATGTCCTAGTGGGGATTTTTACCCAGGTGGGTTTCCCCAAGCAAGTGGTCTCTGACAGGGGTACCAACTTCATGTATAAGTATACAAGTAGTCCATGTGGAAAGTGTATAAGGTGACTTACAAGTTCTTTCCCCTTACCACCCCCAAACCAATGGGCTTGTTGAAAGGTTCAACAAGGCCCTGAAAGGTATGATCAGAAGTCTGCCTGAGGAACAAGTGTTAATATGGATAAGAACAATGTCACTGTATGCCATGATATGTGCCAGCACAACAACAAACTTGCATCACTGATGTCGAATCCACTCTACATGAACTCCCCATCAACTCCGAGTCAGAAATACATGGTCAGGCAAGCCCTGCGACCTAGACCTGAAACAACTGAGTGACAGATCACAAGTGGGGGAACACGTAGCCAGTAGACAAACACTCGAACAGAAAAAAAAACAGATCAATCCCTCAGATAGACAGTGACAGCACAGTAGTCGTAGGAGATTGGCCCCTAATAAAACACAATTGGGCATTTGGGGGTAGGGGCACAAATTCCGAAAACGCCATAAAAGTCAGATGCCATATGAAGTTAGGAAAAGTCCACCTTTTCAGTTCCAAGATGAAGCTATGTTCCAGTGTCTGCAGCCAGGTTTCCCATACAATTGGGATGATGAAGACAACTTAAATCTCCATAACACTCGCACCAGATTGTAAAGCATCACATGGCATCAAGGCAGTCATTATGAACATGGCGGTTCGGCCCGCCATGCCGGCAGTGGCGGCTGAAGCCACCAGCCGGCATGGTGGGCCGAACCGCTACATAATGAACAGGTGGACGGCCGCCAGCGGCAGCCGTCACCCACCGCAATCCTCCTGCCACCAGGCAGCCTGGCAGCGCAATGAAACACCATCCGCCAGGGTAGCTGCGCTACCCTGCGGATAATGTTTCATATGCTGCCAGCCTTTTCCTGATGGGATATCCCGCCACGAAAAGGCTGGCGGAGGGGGTGCCCCGGGGCACCCCTGGGGGCCCCTGCACTGCCCATGCATTTTGCATGGGCAGTGCCGAAGCCCCCATTCAGGCCCCGTCGCGCAAGTCACTGCCCAATGTACGGGAATAGACGTGCACGACGGGTGCTGCTGCACCCGCCGCACACCAACATTGGCGGTGGCTCCTAATAGAGCCGTCCTGAATGTTACGGCTGTGTTCCCTGCCAGGCCGGCGGGCGGAGACACTGTCTCCACCGGCCGGCCTGGCGGGGAAAACATTATACGGCCGGCAGGTTTTCCAGGGGGCTGGCGGTCGATGAAAAGACCGCCAGCCTGAACACAGCGTGAAATTCCGCCGTGTTCAAAATGAGGGCCCAAGTCAGTAGGAAAATTAATTCGGCATCCCAGCTCATTTCCCATATTGGACAAATGTTGACAAGTCCTAATCAGGCACCTTACTCCCATCGTAGCAAATGCTCTGCCACCTCTTCTCCCCAAAAGGCTTCCAAACAATCAAAGTCTGCTTGTTGGATCATGTCCCTCCAAAACAGCAAGAGTAGCGTGTTGCTGGTTAGAAGTCCCTGGCCATAGCTGGGGGCGACAGGCCTAAACATCCAAGAGAAAGGGTGCTCGGAGGGAAAGGGACTCTGTAAATGACCATCACAGTCCCATGTGAGGTGCACTGATAAGCTCACCATCGCATCTGGCCTGTCAGTCAGATTACATGAGGCCTCCAATAAGCACATCATCTGGGAAGCAATAGGCCTGATCCCAGTCATTGCTGCATCAAAATCATACAGGGACCATGGAGCACCTTTCCAACACTATTTGGCAAACCGCAATAAAACACCACCACATGAAGATCTAGAGAAACTCCTAGTGACCCACAAAAAGAAGCCCAAAATGGATTTTCCAGAAAAGGGATGTCGACTAAAACACCTAACTCTGTAAAGAAGAACCTTATTGCATGCCATGTTCAGAGATTAGAGGGGCATACATGTGTCCTCGGAGCACGTTGCAAACACCAGCAACCCCAAAATTGGGACACTCCCCTTTCCTTTCACATTGCTCCACACATGTGTAGGTCAAAAGGTTCTATCTGCATCAGTAAAGCACACACACAAACACGTTAGGGAAAATAGCTAAAGAATAACCCCACAAAGATCACCCCAGAGAAACACTCTCCTTTGCTATGGTGAGAGGAGAAGACCAAATGCCCCATAAAATAAAACTCTGGCAACCCATGACTGAAACGCTCACTGCTCCCTAAAATAGTTGCCCCTACTGGGGCCACCTCCAAAATAAATGTAGGGAACATAAGTATTAAAGGAAGGCAAAGGAGTCTCCTTAGACCAAATAATGATGTATGTTTTTCTAAGCTAACCTAAAACCCACAGCTCTTATCCAACAGGTCTGCGACCAAATCATGAGTGCACCACCTTTACAGTGACCCGCCACCTCCTCAGCAACAACTTCCAGAACTCAGACAAGATCGAAGTGTGCAAAGACAAGAGCACGGACTGTTTTTTATGGACGTTCTCTTACAAAGTCTCTTAACAGGTACCGCAGCACTTGGCCAGAGAAAAGACAACCCTGATCATTAGAAGATCGCAGATGTTTCCACAGAAAACCATCCTAAGACCTGAAAAACTCTAAAAGGTATGTATTTTGCACCATTGTACCCCCTTTGTTTGTTGTGAGTGTGGCTGAATCCATGCATAGCCAGAAATCTGCCTAGTCACACAGAGCCTATCTCAAAATTACTACAGCACCTACATAGGGGCCTTTCCCATATCACTTTCAATTACACTGAAACTAATGTTAGTACTCCACATGTACTACACAGCACACTCTCACACAAACTTGGTATCAGCACATGGCTGCACAGACATCGGCCAAACCGTACTACATCTGTTCGCTGATACCACTTGCAGTAGGTACAGATAGGCTTTATTTGTCCCAGTAGATAGCCCCAAGGAAAGCAAAATGTCTCATACACCTGCACCATTGTAGAATCAGGGTCAAGATACAACCTAGTAGGGTAGAACCTCATAGAGTAATAGTAAACATTACTCAATGTGAGATCAATTCCACTGTACTGTACCTTTACACTGAGCCGAGCGATCTTGAAACTGAGCTAGACAGGATGCGCAGGTGGGACACTGTAGAGGAGAACACTGTTTGGACCTGAGAATTTCCAGAAAAGAGGTTCTTGGAGGATGCAAAACCACTGCAAAAGTGCACCCACTGCATCAGTGCACAAACATTTCTGCTCCTGCCTTCGTCTATGGTCCCACGGTGGCTCTTAGCATGGCTGGGGCTGCCTTCCTTAATAACAAGTTGATCCCAGACATGAAGATCCTATGTAGGGCTATCCACCTCAATGATACAAGGGGAAATAAATCTCATAAGGGAGGATTAAATACCAGCATAGATATTGCATGACATGAAATCTGGGATACTGAAATATAAAGGTACAAGTGGTTGGAAGGGAAGGGGCAGCCTCTAATTGTATGGAAACCAACTTTGTATTTATTGTGTTACAGAGGCAAAAGAATGATCCCTCTCGGCACAAATGAGAACTGTGGAAAAATACTGCACATACCAGACATGCATTGTGGCATCTCTACGTTGATGGACTTCTACTGGCAGTGTGGAGAATTTGCCTACACTCAGCCTGTCCCCAGATGGCTGGACCTCTGCTCCCTCCTGACCTTATATACTCCAACCCTGGTCATCCCTGGAGAAGACCTGTCTGAGTTGTTGCAACATCCGCTACAGAAGAAAACAACTCTGTTGTATCAGACTTGAGAGAAAAGAATTCCTGATTATTTTAGCTAGGCTCAGTAGAAGAACATTCCAGAAGAATTCAGACAATTCACTGACACTCAAGTAAATGCCGGAGGGTCCATACCCTTTTTCACCCTACAAACAAAAACGGACGCCCGCTGGTTGCAGATAACCATATGGAAAATGCTGATCAACAATACTGAACTTGGCATAAATGCTATCAAGGAAGAATTAAGCGCCGTCCCCCTCATGGTGATGCAACATCGCCATGTGTTGGACTTGATGGCCGTGCTGGAGGGTGGAATGTGCGCTAAGATTAGTGCGTCCTGTTGTACGTTTATACCTGGTAATGACCTGGACAATGGGACACTGACTTTTGCCATCCAAGCACTGCACCATCTAAAAGTCAACATGAAGAAGGAGGGAAGTACCCCTGGGCAGGAGTGATTGTTTGATTGGTTTTCATGGCTCCCACAGTGGGTGACCAGACTGTGCATGTCATTGTTGCCAATTCTCATTCCTGTGCTGTTTTTGTGTTGTTTCATACAAATGAGAGTTTCCTGCTGTAAAAACGCAGTTTGGCAGTTCGGGGTGGCCTGGGAGCAGGGTCAAGACTGATTTACATATGGCTGGGTCTGAACTTGGTGACGTGGCAAGTAAAATAATGATGGATTAAACCTAGATCTGTGACTGGGGGTGAGTGTTCGAAAAGTTTTAACACTCCGTCTATTATTTTATTTTGTGATGTTGTAAAAACCCAGTCCTCAAATTAGGTAGAATCAAAGTCATTAGGGAAATAGTAGTGGACCCACCAGAAACATGTCAAATCTCAAACAATGTGACTGTCATGACATATGGGGTGGATAAAGTATGAGAAAATTCAACTAGCCATGGGAATATTAATATGCATAAAAATGATATCAATGTATGCCATGATATGTGTCAGCATAACAATGAATTTGCATCACTGTTGTTGATTCCACCTGACATGACCTCCCCATCAACACCGAGTCAGAAATACGAGGTCAGGCAAGCCCTGTGACCTAGACCTGAAGCAACTAATTGACAGATCACAGGTGGGTTAACACATAGCCCATAGACAAACGCTCAAACAGGAAAAATCCAAATCGATCCCTCAGATAGGCAGTGACACCACAATAGTCATAGGAGATTGGCCCCCAATAAAACACATTTGGCCGGAGAGGTGCGTGTTCCCAAAACAGCAAAGAAGTCAAATGCCCATGAAGTTAGGAACACTCAGCCAATCAGAACACAACACACACATAGCACACAGTGATCACACGCCCCCCATACCAGACATCTAGACATATTATCTACTGGGCCACATTTTGTCCACACAAGGTCGAGACCCACCTGAGCACATTATCAGATGGTCAGATTTACAACTCTGTGACTAGGCCCGGATTCCTTTCTGCAAATAATGTATAGAATTGTTTTATAACCCTTTTCAGACCCTGACTCTGTACTGCACTCTTCTGGCCACTACGTATAATTAAACCGACTGTTACTGCTTTGACAAATGCCTCATCTCTTTCATTTCTTTAGGGTAAATCTGCAGTCAAACACCATTTTATTACAGGGAGGCACAGCAGAAGGTAGTGAGCTTCAGCCCCTTTGAGCTTCTATATGGGCACCCCGTCGGAGGGCCCCTTGGTTTGGTGAAGGAGGGTAGGGAGCAAGCTCCCAAGAAAGCTCCCAAGAAAGTCCTCCAGAATATCGTGAGCTACATGCTGGCCTTCTTCTGAAGCCAAATGGCTAAGTTGAGGAAGCAAGCTTCTGACAACTTAGAAGCAAACCAGGCTGTGATGAATGAGTGGTATGACCAAAATTCTACTACTCTGTAATTCCAGCTTGAGCAGAAAGTGTGGGTGATTGTACTGGTATAACTTGGGAGACCCAGTACAGCTGGATGGGGCCCTATGAGGTGACTGAAAAGAAGGCTAAGGCCACCTATGTGGTGGACCTTAAGACCCCCAAGCAAACCTACAGGTTGCTTCATATCAATCACCTCAAACCACGCTTTGAGAGGTCTGAGGTCACCATGCTGTTGGTGACTGATGGATCTGATAAGAAAAAGAGTGAACCTCTACCTGACCTCTTGGCTTCCAAGGAAAATGATGGGTTTGTGGAAGGAGTAATCCTATCCTGAAATCTGACTCCTGATCAGCAGAGGGACTGTCACCAAGTGTTGGAACAGTACTCCTCTCTGTTCTCCCTTGCTCCTGGGATTACCCACCTGTGTACCCATGATGTGGACACAGGGAACAACCTCCCTGTCAAGAACAAATCTTAAAAGTTGTCAGATAAGGTGGGGGCCAGCATCTAGAGAGAGGTTGCTAAGATGCTGAAGTTGGGGTGATAGAACTCTCCAATAGGCCCTAGTCCAGTTCTGTGATTCTGATACCAAAAGCTGCCCCACCGGGCACCACATCTGAGCTGAGGTTCTGTGTGGATTATCAAGGGCTAAATTCTGTAACCAAGACTGATGCTCATCCCATTCTCCAGGCTGATGAGCTGATTGACAGGTCAGGGGCTGGCCAGTACTTAAGTACCCTTGACCTTACATCAGGGTACTGGAAGATCGCTCTGACTGAAAGCGCGAAGGAGAGGTCAGCCTTCTCCACTCCAGTGGGCCACTTTCAGTTTAGAGTTTTGCCCTTTGTTTAATGGAATGCCCCACCACCTTCCAGAGGCTAGTGAATCAGGTCCCCGTTAGGTTGGAGGCCGTCTCAGCCGCTTATCTGGATGACATAGCTGTCTTCAGTAGCAGCTGGGAGGACAAAATTTTTTACCTCCCGGAAGTGCTTCAGGCTCTGTAACAGCCAGGCCTGACTATCGAACCCAGTAGGTGCTAGATAGGGGCAGGGGTCAGTACTCTACTTAGGACAACTGGTGGGAGGGATAAAGTGCAGTCTCTACAGGCCAAGAGTGAAACTTTCATGGCCTGGAAGCCCGCCAACATCAAGACTGAGGTCAAAACATTCTTGGGCTTCACTGGATACTATGGGCCTCATTCCAACCCTGGCGGTCTATGACCGCCAGGGTGGAGGATGCCGGAAGCACCGCCAACAGGCTGGCGGTGCTTCATATGGCATTCTACAGCCGCGGTCTCCCAGCCGGGTCCGGCGGTTTCCCGCCGGATTTCCCCCGGCTGGGGGAATCCTCCATGGGGATTCCGACCCCCTTCCCGCCAGCCTGTTTCTGGCGGTTTTCACCGCCAGAAACAGGATGGCGGGAACGGGTGTCGTGGGGCCCCTGGGGGCTCCTGCACCGCCCATGCCACTGGCATGGGCAGTGCAGGGGCCCCCTAACAGGGCCCCAGCAGGATTTTCACTGTCTGCTTTGCAGACAGTGAAAATCGCGACGGGTGCCACTGCACCCGTCGCAACCCTGCAACTCCGCCGGCTCCATTCGGAGCCGGCTTCCTTGTTGCAGGGTCTTTCCCGCTGGGCCGGCGGGCGCCCGCCGGCCCAGCGGGAAAGTCGGAATGACCCCCGTGGTCTCTTGACCGCGGAGCGGTCTTCCGACGGGGTTACTTTGGTGGGCGGCGGAGGCCCCCTATGACCCCCTATATGTGGTTTTTCAAAGGATATGGCATCATTGTTGCTCCCTTGACTGAGCTGACCCCTAAGACGCAGCCCAGAAATGTGATTTAGTTGGAAACATGCCAAAACACATTTAACTCCCTTAAGCAAACCATGTGCACAGCCCCTGTGCTCACGGCCCTGAACCTCTTCAAGGAGTTTACCGTTCAGACAGGTGCCTCAGAGCAGGGCATGGGGCAGTTTAATCACAGCTCTTTTTAGAAGCCCTGGACCAACCTGTAGCCTTCATCTCTTGGAGTTTACTTTCCCAGGGAAGAGGTGGAGTGATATTGAGAGCGAAGCTTTTGCTGTGATTTCTGCCCTGAAGAAGATGAAGCCATACCTGTTTGGCACTCACTTCCTGTTTCAGACTGACCACAGGCCCCTCAGGTGGCTCATGCAAATGAGGGGTGAAAACCCTAAGCTATTGAGGTGGTCCATTTTCCCAAAGGCTATGGACTTCAGAGTGTAACTGTCAGACGCTCAATCCCCTTGGTGCCTCTGAGGTTCGAGCCCTTTAAAAAAGTGGAGCACGTAGCCTATAAGGCTGTGTGTTGCACCTCAGATGACCACTTGTTCTTTGTACTTGCTCCTGGTGTTTCCAGTGAGATGTGCTGCTTGTGTCTCTTCTCCTGGTGTCTTTGGACAACTTCTGACTTCCTGCTCTCTGGTTTCTTTGCAGTATGCTACCGGCGGCTCCGCTGGCCCTGGGGTGATTCTCATTCCAAAAATGTGTTCTTCTTTGGAATACACATTTCAAGCGCTAATTTGTTTGAACCTTTAATTTTCAACTACAAGCCTAAAGACATTATTAAGTCTTGAAATACTTGAGATTCTGTAGTATTTGCTTGCCTTCACAAATTGTTTGCTATCGGATATGTTTGTTTCATGGACATTACTCATTGCTCTTCTAAAAAGCAGAGTCATATAACGCAAACCTGTGTTTCACTTCCTATGTGTATGAGCTCTATGTGAGCCTAAGATGTGGTTGTGACCTTGCTGCATTTTCTTACCATCTGAGTTTTGGGAATGAGAAACTTTCCTTTTGTATTACACAAGGATATTAAGTAATATTCCTGACGGAGTGTAATGCATTGAAGCGATAATCTATCGAAGTTTAATATTCTAGCCAGAACTGTCTGCTCTCTCACTCTATATTCTCTGAGAAAACATTTGTTTCTGGGAAATAGCTCTTCGGTCAATGCTCCCTGTGTAACAAAATAGCTATTCTAAATTTCAGCAATTTATATATATATTCACGGAAATAAACAAAGGTTATAGGGGCGCTATAGTTAGGCTCAAATCTTAAGTGTACAAAACCATAGAAATACATCTGTTATAGTTAGAGTTATGCCAAGCAACTATAACTCATGCCCTAAGGTAACTAGAACTCACGCTCCCTCCATACACAGTTTTTTCATCATATATTTTACTGCAAATATCAATGATGTTATCAAAGTTGTCATGAGTCCTGTAATTTGTGTGGTGATTAGCAGTACATGGCGATGGCACGAGTTTGCTCTGGCTTCCACAGCAAACAGTTAGGTCTCATGGTGGGCACCCCAGGACACAGCAGGAGCGGCCCTATGGAGTGGTGGTCCCTAGGGCTATTATTGGCTTGATGAGGGGGTCTGCCAACGTGCACATAGCCCTGGGGAGATGGTGATCCCCGAGGCTAATGGAGGTCACAAACAGACCCTCTTTACATTATTTAGAATGTGCCCCAGTAGGTGGTGATCCCCAGGGCACGAGAGGCCGGTTGACCACTGCTAATTATTCATTCTAGTCCTGGAGAGGTGGTGGTTCCCGGGGCCCTGCGTGAGGCCACTGGGCCTCCCCCACGCATGAAAAGCATTTTTGCCCTGGGGGTGGTGGTCCCAGGGACGGGGGCTGGACGCCCCCTGCACACATTTCAATATTCACCCAGGGAGTTGGTGGTTCCTGGGGCCGTAGGGCCTCCCTACTTAAAAAAAGCATTTTGCCACACTACTTCAAATGCCCCAGGGAGGTGGTGGTCCCCAGGGCTTATTAAATTCTTGGAAAAATTAGCAGATACATTCGCAGATTTTTCTGATATTTAAAAAAAAATGCTTTTTAGCCTTTGTGGAGTCCCTCAGGGACCCCAGCACTAGGGCTAACGGGTCCGGGTGACTCTACCATGGCCCCTTTTCCTTTTGTTTTACTTTTTTTCTGGGACTCGGCTGAAGCCGAGTCCCAAGATGGCTACCAGCACTTCCTTGTTGAGGTGTGGGCAGCCAATCAGATATCAGTACGGGGACAGTTTGATCCATGGACAATCTTCGGTGGTAGATACCTATGTTTTTGGCCTTAAATTACTCCAAAACTACTGAACAGATTTACACCAATCCACAAAATGTGTGATCTGTGGAACAGAATATAGCTTTATGCCATATCTGGTAAAATGTTGTTGAGCGGTTCAGGCTGTAGGCTTGTCTAACGAATTGAAAATCCCCATAGACACAGAATGGGGAAAAAGTGCTTTGGGACCCCCCTTTATTTCGGCGGCTCCCACTTCATGGATCACCCCAAAACATCTAAGACATCAGCTGAACTGACCAAAGCATACGTTTTGAAAGTTCTGTGAAGATTCATCAAACAGTGATAAAGTTATTGGCAAAACAAAAAATCCTCCGTCTACGGAAAAAATGATCCTAACTATAACTACCTAGTGGCGACCACCACTAGGTAATATATATATATATATATATATATATATATATATTGATATAGATTTATCTATAGATATAGATATAAATATAGATATGTATCCAGTGATTTGTATTAGCAATGAGACTTGCCTTTTGAATTTTATCTGTAGATTCAGGAATCAGATCCTACAAGGTGCCCTTAACACAAAGATAGAGAGAGGGGATGTTAAGGTAAATCTATGCTACCTATGATTCTAGTTCTAGATAACTATATTATTGAGTATGAAGGTATTAATGGTGATATGTTATTTTATAGATGCAGATAAAATGCACCACAACAGATGTTAATAAAGGTAGCCTGGTAATCTACAAAATACATTCCTTCTTCCTGGGGAATCAGATGACTCTTTTATGGAGATGGTTTGGTTATTTGGAGACAGGGTTCTATTGTATCCATTTCACTCTTGCAAACAGGTAGGAGCCTGACAGGAACATAGACCTGGGGTAATGCTGATGGCCCATCTAGGTTTTTCTGCCTTAATGATGAGAACTCTCTAGAGGTTGGTTAGCATGTGATAGACCTGACATTCTTAGGGTGGTCTTACCCTAGACTTTTTTGCCTTTCATCTCCTGCTTTTAGCTGCATCTTTTTTGTTGGCCTTTGGACTTCTGAGCACTATACCACCGCTAACTAGTGCTAACGTGCATGTGCCACTCCCCTAAACATGGTAACATTGGTGTATCCACAATTGGCATATTTAATTTACATTTAAATCCCTTGTAAAGTGGTAAACCATATACCCAGGACATGTAAATTAAATGCTGCTAGGGAGCATGCAGCACTGATTGTGCCACCCGCATAAGTAGCCCTGTAAACAAGTCTCAGGTCTGCCGCTGAAGAGCCTGTGCGTGAAGTTTCACTGCTACTTCGACTTGGCATTTAAAACCTCATGCCAAGCTTCAAACTCCTCTTTTCTTCACCCCTAAGGTAGACCCTAGGTAGCCCATAGGACAGGGTGCCATGTAAATAAAAAGCAGGACATGTACTTTTACGTTTTACATGTCCTGGTCATGAAAAACTCTCTAAGTCATTTTTCATTACTGTGAGGCCTGTTCCTCTTATAGACCAGCGTTGGGAATTCCTTAATATACTTTTAAACTGTAACTTCTGATCAGAAAGGAGTAGTTGCATCATGTTCAGTATCACTGAAATGGTAATGATAAATCCACTTCACTGCTAAAGTTGGATTTATTATTACTACTTTTGAAATGCCACCTTTACAAAGTGGGCATTTCTCTTCCCTCACTGCCCTATGTGCCTGACAGTCTGTCTCCAATACACGTCTGGCCTGGACTGGGTGACAGCTATATTTGTGCATTCCCTTCAGATACCCACAACACATGATATTCAACTGTATCTGCATTTATCTGCATACAGATGGGTCTTCCTGGGGAGGAGGTTGGGAAAGGCTCACACTTACATGTCAAAGGCCTGAGCCCAAACAAAGGGCTGATTACACGCCCACTGATAATCTGGGGCCATGGCTGGGGCGAAAGGGGGACACGTGTACTTCAGAGAGATCCATTGAAGTCATTCCCCACATCAAAGGCACTTTTGGTTACAGGTACTGGGTCTCTGACTCCCTGAAATCAGATCACTATTGGCCTTGGGAAGACCTCAGCTGGAGTAAAGACTGCTGTGCTGTAAGGATTGCCACTCTGCCTGGACTGACTATTCCAAGGAACTACTTCACTTCATTGCTGGGTTGCCCTGGTGGTCTCTGCCCTGCTAAGGACAAGGACTGAACCCATCCTGCTTAACCAAAGTGTCTCCAATAGCTTGTTGGCTTACCCTCTGTTCTTGTGCATTCTCAGGAACATCCAAGACTGCTTGCAACTCTCTTGATACTGCTGGACTCTCCCATCTGTGAGTTCTACCCTTGCCTGAGGTGCTCCTCTCCAGTCCTGGGCCTCAGAAGTGGGTTCTGCAGCTACCCCGAGTGTGGCAGGAAAACCAATGCATAGTGCCCTCAGTGACGATTCTTTGCTCCTCAAACGTATTGTTTCAGTGGACCCTGCGTGAGTTCTGTAGCCGGCCTACCTTCCATCGTGGTCATCTTGGATTTTGACTTTGCACCAGTCCCCCGTGACCTCAAGTAACCTTTTGATGGCTGAAGACTTCTAATCATTGTTTTCACATTTAAGGCCTGATTTAGATATTGGTAGATGGGTTACTCCGTCACAATGGTGATGGATAGCTCGTCTGCCACAATCTAAATCCCATATAATATACTGGGATTTACATTTCAGTGGATGGGATATCTGTCACCGTTGTGACCAAGTAACTCATCCGCCAATACCTATAACAGGCCCATAATCTTTAAAAATTAATATCTCAAATTCTACCTATTGGATTTTTGTTGTTTTGGTCTTGTTTTATTCAGATAAATATTCTCTATTGCCCTAAAACTGTGCGGAGTATGTTTGCGGTGTTTCAATAGAGTTACTGTATTTTAAGTGTGTTGCACAAATTCTTTACGCATTGCCTCTTAAATTAAACCTGACTGCTCCATGCCAAGCTACCTGAGGAGGAGCACAGGTTAATTTAGGGAGTGTTTCTGATTTACCCTGACTAGGATTGTGGTACCTACTTGGACAAAGTGCATATCTCTGGCAACTTGAGACCAAGTTTCTCAACCCCCTTGCGTAGATGGTGTTTGTGGACTGATTTTTTAAATGAGGATATTAAAAGTGATGAGGGTACTCAACATGTCACTAGAAATTAGCATTTCCTAGGCAATAACAATTTTTAGAAAATAATCTACAATAGCATTTTAGAAATGCTTGTGACAGATTTTACAAAATTGTGTGGCAGTAATGCAGACATTCTTTTTTCATATCCAAGCAATATGGAAGGCCATCATGTGGACGTTGGGAGTCTACAAGTGATGCAGCATCCTTTTCTGCAGGGTTTGGGAGGACCTGCAATGCTGGACCCAAAAGTCATCTGAAGTCCAGCTCGGCCAGTCTTCCGAACGTGGGAAGTTCATGTACATCACACAAACCCCCTTAATGGCCTGCATTCTCATGGTGGCCTATTTGGACCTTGATGGGCACTTAAGAACCCATCAGCAGCATCTGGGAGGACAATATTGTTAAAGTTCTTATTGTTAGTTAACTATTTTTTGTTACAGCATTCATTTCTGGCCTCAACATAAAGGCTGACACACATCCAATGCAGAAGAAGAGTTCTGGAAGGTGTAAGATTGGCAAAAGGTGTATGATAATGTGCTTTGTGTACTGATTTATGTGAAAGGTTGCCAATAGATTCATTTTCACTACCAAAGGACTGTTTTGAGCAGACACATGCCTGTCTGCAGCATCTCTGTAAGCCAGACAGCGATTGCAAACGGCATCCGTGGGTTAGTTCTCAAATGCAACAGATGGTGCGTTCCTGGAAGCCATTTATATCTCAATGTCTGGCATGCAGAGATCACTAGCAAAAATAGCCTCAGCACTGACCACACCCTACCAACTGGCCCAACCGTGTCCCTACTCTGGTCACATCCTCATCCCAAATCCAAACTCCCACCCCAATCTCAAGCATACTCACTTCCTAGCATGCACATACTTCAACAAACAAAATCAGCAAACACACACATAAACACAAACATACACTATCTAACGCTACTGACACTACACCTACAGACACCACCATAACCACCACACCCAGAAGCACCATCATGCCCACAACCACATGCACCACCACAACCAACAGTACACCCACAAGAACTATAACCACAACATCCACCTCAACTTTACATTCATCCAAACACACATACACACAAACAACACCCACCAAACCCACATGCTCACAATCAACAGAGTACAAAATACCTACAAAACAAAACACATTGAACCATACACCAGACACACATGCAACTACAACACATACAGACACCTGCACCACAACAAACACCTCAACTGTACACTCACAAAAGAGCACACACAGACCAAAACCCACCAAACCCAAATGCACACACTCACCTGAACACCACACACATTCAAAGAAAGACACACCCAAACATATACCACATATACCAGACCAACATGCACCTGCAAAACAGAGAGAAACACACGGAACAGCCACTCCAGCTCCCTCTACCTCCCAAACAACATCCTCTCCCACCCCTTCTATCCCTTCTCCTCCAGCCGCTTTTACTGCCTACCTGTCCTTGGCCCCTTAAAAAACCAAACTCACTCCTCAGAAGAAAGATCACTGAGGTGCCTGCTCTGCCCACTAAATGCCCCTTACTGAGGAGGTTGCCCTTGGCAGTGTCACTACGATGCAAGTTCCGGCCCAGAAGCCCAAATTGTGTAGCCACATAGCCACATCTTTGAGGGACAATCACTATTTTTTGTTAAATCAATGATTCCAAGAAATGTATCTAATTTATTAAATACATTTTCATTTATTTTCACAAACTTTGTCTTGGCATTATTTTTAAATTAATAGTAATTGATTGATTACAATGTTACTAATGAAAATGTAAGTAACATGAACTTATTTTAATTTATGACAGTGACAAACACAGGTTTTATTTGTGTCATATGTGTATAGTGCATACATTACTGATGGAAATTTGTAGTGGAATGGTTAATTTTGGTGCAAGCATACACCATGATAAAGGACACTTACACCAAAAATAAACATGTTCATATTTTGTAACTTGTGAATGCAGGTGTGTTTATTTAAACATGATAAGTGTTAACAATAAACAAATATGCATTACCCATGAAAAAAACTGTTTTTGAATGAAATTAAATCTAATAATTTACAGAAAATGCACTAGACAAGGAGAACATTAGTAGATGCATGACATGTTTTAAGTTTAGAAGTGACAATGAATGTATGTTTCTTGTTAACTCATTTGTTGCATTGTGTAGTGCAATTACTACATTTTATTAGAGTAATGTAGTTCTAATAATGTGCAATATATATGTATCTGATGTGGTAGTTTAGGGAAAATGATTAAACTCACCTGTATGGGAACATTTTGAATTTGGAATTAATTTGGCTTTTTTTGTAGGTGTCCATTAGCATGAAGGCAGTATGGACAAAGTAGGTAAACGTAAATAAAATATAGAGGTGTTTCTTTACATTTTATACCACAATACACACCTATGCATTGGTCATTATTGTACTATTGCTTGCAAGTATTTTTTATAAATGCACAAGTGCAGAGTTAATGTACACAGACAATTCCAATGGTAACAGATAAAACAGTCATTAGCTCTGTGGTAAAACTGGCTGTGTTCCCTCAGCCAGCCGAATTTGCCTATGGTGCCGTCGACGGCGGTTTGCCAATGGACTTTCTTCTATGGGCCCGTCAGCATCTAAATTGAGCGGACAGACTGCCTTGTCAGCGGACAGATTATCAGAAGGAAAAACAATGACGGGACCAATTCCGCCAAGATCTAAATCAGGCCCTGAGTTCTGAATGGAGAAATCTTGCTTTACTGAAATTGGACACTACCTTTGTTTCAATAGCTTTAGTGCTCTGAAATATCTTAGAGAGTGTGCACTCCGGACTTGAATTATATCAGAATTGAAAACCGCCTACCAGTAATTCTTGACAAATTGTTGTGATAAGAATGAAAGAGGACTTACTAGAGTGCACTCTACATCTGTGAAAACTTGTACAGAGAACTGGATGTAAAATGATTTGTACCTGCTCTCATGCAGCACTTGTGGTGAAGCCTGTAAGTATACAATATTGTGAATAACTACACAATCTTTGTAAGCTGAGATTTGTTGGTAATCTATTCATCTTGTTAGTTTCCGTTCACTACATCCACACCAACACAAAAGGTCCAGGGAGTACAGAACCTCTTATGCAGTGTCACAAGGCAGCAGACTGGTGCCATAAGTCTATCTTTTCTTAGTTTGCCCCAACCTCTCTTCCCCTCGAGGGAAGTGTGTGATTTAAGGGTTTAGGATTCCTTGATCGTGGGCTGCCCTTCGGGAGGATAAGCGGTCCAGCATTGCCTTCACGGTCAGAAGCAGGTGAGTGTATGACGAGCCCATGGCAGTTTATCCTTAAACTCTGTCACCTTCCCACACAATAATCGTTCTTTTATGGTGTTTCCTTTGAAGTCTCTGAATCCATTAAGGCACCAGACGTGTAAAGACTGTACAAAATAATACGAATCACACACAGTGAGTGTGGACAATTTAGGATTTGTACGTTCCAGTTGCCAAACCAATGCTTTGTTCTTAGCAAGTTGAGCTGTTCAGTCCCCAAGGGACTATGGGGGTCATTATGACCCCAGTGGTCGGTGGAAATGTGGGGGTAGTACCGCCAACAGGCTGGCGGTACATACCGCCACATTATGACATTGGCGGGTTAGCTGAAGCCAACCCGCCAATGTACCACACCGACCACCATGGAGGCAGCAGCCGCCGGCTGGAGATAACAATCTCCAACCCAGCGGCTGCTACTGTTCGTAACGCCATGAAAACCATGGCGGTAGGCCCTACCAGTGACAGGGAATTCCTTCCCTGTCACTGGGAGGAGGCTCACCCCCAACACTCCCCATACTTCCCCTACCCCCATCCACTCTCACCCCCTTTCAATCCTCTCCCCCATATACACACACTCACAGGCACACACCACGCATTCACACACTCACTCACACAGGCATACACGCATTTGTACATGCATGCATCCATTCATTCACGCACACATCCGTACACACATCCCAACTTACACACTGACATGCATTCACATTTGCATTCATACACGCAGTCTCACGCATGCACACACAAACGCAACCAACACTACACACTCATGCGCATGCACGCACACACTTACACATTCATGCACACACACCCCCTCAGAAACCCGACTTACCTGAATCCAGGGGGTCTTCCGGCAGGGGACGGGATGGGGCGCTGCTACCGCCAGCAGAACACCATCAGGCCGTATTATTTGTCATAATACGGCTGGCGGCGGTCTACTGGCGTGGCGCTGCTGGTGGTAGCAGTGCCACCTTAACACCGTCCGCCAGCATGACCACAGCCGGATTTCCGTCCTTCTTGTGGCGCAAATCGGGCTGCGGTTCTATTATGGCGGATGGATGTTAGCTGCAGCGACGGTCTTTAGGCAGCATTTACAGCCAAAGTTAAAATGTGGGCATATTTATAGATTTGGTGAGGGTTGAACTTGTCATCCCTTGACTCTCTAAATGGCTTCGAAAGCCATGGATTACTGGTGAGTGGTACCTATGACAGTCTGTGCCGAACCATCAGTGTAAATGAAGTATTTGTAATGTACTAGAGGCATGACACTAGTGGGCAAGAGGTACTCAAGTTCATATTGGAGAAATTCTTGGGTCAGTATTTTTGGATCAAAAACAGAATCAACATCAGTGGCGGTCAGGGAAGTAGCCCAATGTATCCATTGTGGATGTAATGCTTTAGCATTAGGAACACTTGCTTTGGTAACAGCCTCAATGGCTGCAACTACTGTAACAACAATAATGCGCTTGCCCTGGGCTAGTGGTCTCTCCTTAATGACAGCCATCTGAACTACAGTCAGTATTTTTTCATTGGGGACAAAACACATCTCTGCGTTACAATATAAATAGGATTAATTTGCAATTAGTACTGTGTCACCTTAATTGAATGTGACATATGTGAATCTGATGGCACCTGGAATTATCGGGATGACCACATTTGTTTTATTTTCACATGTATGCAATTGTTTTGCTTCAAGCATGTCAGTCTGTAATGCTCTGAGTCTTTGTGCATGTTGTGGTGTCCAGTGTTTACTAGAAAAATCTTGATTAATTAAATCATAAAGTGGTTTTATGCTCTGTGTATAATCTGGTATATATATAGTCTGCCAAAATTGAAGAATCCTAATAATTGCAATTTTCTATGGTATTTGGGGGTTGTAATTGGGCATACTTTTCTAGGAAATGAGGTGCCAGACTCCTCCCCTCATTTGCCAGTTCATGTCCCAAGAATAAGACGCTAAGAAAAGCAATTTTTGTTTTCTTAAAGATAAATCTTTAGCCCTGTTTGACAAATCCCAGTATAGTGTGATCCACCAAAGCCGAATGTGTATTGAGGTCGTCATCTGTCAGATAAATGTCTTCTAAATAAGATAACACCTCAGGATCAATATCATGCAATACTGATGTTACATGCATTGAGACCAATTCAAGGTATTCTTATACCCTTGGGGAAGTCGACAAAATCTGTGTTAAGAGCAGAGCATGGAAAAATCAATTAGATCCCTGCTTTCAGGCACTACATTTTGGCAGAAAAAAACATTGGAAATATCCTATTGCAAATATGCAGATAAGACTATTCTGTAGGAATGATCTGGCTTAGCTATGGGGAATAAAGGGTTGTTTATTGACAATACACATGGTTCAATTACTCTCTGGTACTCTGGTGTGAGAGAATTACCCTTACAGGGGCTTTAGCATTGTACTTTATTGGGCACTATGGTTGTAATTGTGGGCTGGACTGTATGGGTATAACATGGAAGGGAGAGTCCCTTACCCAGCCTATGTGGTTGCGGTACAGTGCCGGAGCCTTTGCCAGAGCCCAATCTGTGGCATAGACTTATTTTACTGGATCTAGAACTAGGACTGAAAAAGATGACAAAATAACATCTCCTTGTGGGAGCGTTCTGGCAAACTCTGGGGGCCAATCTTTTTCTCCCAGAAGAATGTCATAGCTGAGCAATAATCTTTCCCAGAATATTACTTTAATAGTTAGCTTTATGTTTGGATGTTTAATTTAAAAACACGATCAGGAGAAGTGACCCGCCTGTCTGGGGTTTCGACTTCAATGTAATCGTTAATCACTTTCACATCCAGAAACTCTTGAAGATCCTGGTGAACTATTGTGACCTCTGCTATGCTGTCTAGCAGAGTCACTGTGCACGTCCTGTTCTTCCGCAATATCCTTAATATATGTGGTAGACTTAGTCGAAATCCCCGCAACCTTCTTCTTTTTAACTGGGGTTGTTGTTGTGGAAGTTTCTTTTACCTTTTTATTGTGATGTCAGATGAGCGTTGTGAGACTTTTTTTCCATTTCACGTACTCTTCTTTTCTACGGTCTGCCCGTCCACCTCTCTAGGTCCGTTTGTTAGACGAGTCCTGAAAGGAACATGAAGGGCGTGTATCAGTATACTGATGCCTGCCAGGTTGGTTCAAATTGTCATAATTTCTTATATTATATCTTTTCTCTGAGGTCTCCAAATGCGGAGGTTCTCCACACGGTTTAACTTTATTTTTATAAAATGTTGGTCTGTTCTAGCATTTTTTAGAAAACTCCTATGCTTGCGTGGTACTATCCTTTTTGGAGTTTCAATTTAGCTGTGGTTTATTTGGTCTTGCCCCCAAATTATCCCAATTTATACTACTATAAATCTAAGAAATTAGCTCAAGTTCCTGGTCTATTTGAGGAACTTGGGTGAGCTGTTGGCATGCTACCAGTGCTGATGTTTCCCCTTTAATATTTCCTAAAATAATTTAGGAGACTGTGGCAAAAGTGCCCATTAATTTAATCCCCAAATCCAGGCCAGGGGCAGTCTAGTGTTCATTTTGAATTTGTTTCAACGCCTCCAAAAGATCCAACATAGATGGTGTACCATGAGTAATAATATATATTGCAACATATTTTATACTACATGTGGAGCAATGTCAACTGAGAGTACTATCTCAAATGACTAGCATATTTGTGAGAATACTATGTTTATCATTGGATCCCGTATGGGGAAACACTAATTTCAGCTGATTTTCTGCAATTCAGAATGGAATTTCTTCGTGCTTGGCAGGAACCTTACCCATAATGGAATTAATGATTAGCAAGTTTAGCCCTGGTGTAGCCAATTGGTGTTGAACATTTGGAGCAGCCCTTGATAGGGCAGTATTCAATGTTCTCATTATGAACTGTATTAAGTGTCTGTATATTCTTACTAGATTATTATTATTATTATATAATGGGCATAGATCTGCTACATGCCAATTTTGTGTATTTGGATAAGGGGTGTAAGTAGCCAAAACAGGTCATGAGGCACCGTCATTACTGAGGGGACCCAATCTAACATGTTCAACTACATTTGAAAGGGCACTTTGGAACTGATTTTGATGTTACTGGTATGTTAATGTTATTTCTAAATTATTGCATGCTCTGTATTGTGCTGGTGGATTGGGCACTGTATATGTGTGAAATGTATTTGAATTAGCATTGGCTGCAGGAAAAGTGGCCCATGAGTGAAACTATTCAGTTCTATATGCATTGTGTACCTCAACCATGAGCATAATATGTCCTCCCCCATTCTGTTGCCCATTTGCTAATAAGTATTGAGTGACAGCATGTCCAAAATATTCTGCTATACTCACTGGTTGTACCATTGTTAAACAGAATTCAGAGATAGAAAAACCAAATGGGGTATCCTTTTAAGGTTCAAGCTTAAATGACCTACAGACTAGTATGGGTGCTACCAATACAGCTGAGGATTTTCCCTAACACCACAGACGTCTCTGTTTAAAATGGGTATAAGGCACCTTTGCCTATGAGAACTGCTCAGGAGATCCTTTAAATAAGTACTTCACCTTAATATGTTGGGTGCCATGTTATTCAGTTCCCATACTGGTAATACGACTGTGTGTGTAGAACAGCAGTACCACTGAGTGTGGGAGACTGAGAACACCCTACACCACTTGCCAGCTATCGACCTAACTCCTGGCTAGCTCACAGTGCCTCATCCCCACCACCAAACCTGTCAGGGCAAAAGGTGATTACAGCAATCTAATCATGATACTCTGACTCCTCAGGGAAGTTGTGAAAACAGATTCTACCCCTTTCACTCTGTTACTCAAGTAACCCAAGGTGAAAGACAAAATGTGAAATGGATTTCAGTGCATTTATTGAACTAATCACATTTGTGTATAAAAAGCATGTGCTGTGATAATTAGGTAAATGAAACATAGCACAGTGACCAACATGACAGCAAGAGTGAAGAAGAGAAACAATCCTACCATATTGTGTGTTCCTAGAGAGCCTAGATGTTCCCACCAAAACTCCAGGTCTAAATCTGAGAGCATAGTGGTTGTAACCCTCTGCCTGGCCCAACCTAAAGGATTCGCCCAAACCCCATACCTGAATAGAATAGCAGGGGGTCTGCCTGTGTTGCAAATTGGCAATCTCCTGAGGAGGCTGAGATATCGGACCCAGCATCAGTTAAGCTGTCAGTCGGAACCAAAGCATCCCAGGATGGCCATTCTCAGATTGCCTTCTACCCCTTTGGGTCTAAAGAATAGTTTATATAATGACCAATGTCTCATTTGGGCAGCAGCTCTGATGTAATGCTGTGTCTCGGAGATGGACACTGACTCCTAGGCTGGCAAATACAAGTTAGCATATCATGTATTGTGCATCACATCCTTAAACAAGGAGTACAGATTTTATGGTGCACAAGGCTGATAAAATGTGCAGCTGGAACTCTGCCTTCCTAGAAGAAGCAACTGATAAAATATAAAACCATTACTAAAAACAGACTTGCTAAAATATGAATAAAAATATGTATAAATGTAAAATAAGGCAAAAGCTGTGAAACTAAGCTAGGGCAGGGGTGTCCAACCCTCGGAACAAAAGGGCCTTATGACACTATGAAGTCCATCTGCATCCTGTTGAATGATCTTCTTACATGACTCAATGTAACCTGCTTGTTTGCCTACATTCATTTTTTGACATGTTACACATTGCTGACACAGTTCTTCTGCATGGGCTCTGAATCTGGGATCAAACCAAAATTGTTTAAAGGTTAGAATCATTGCATCCCTACCTAGGTGAGTTGGGCCATGGACATGTCTTGTCATTGGAGATAGCAGACTGTCTGGCAATGCTGGTCTTCCATCCACTGAAACCCTAAAAATTTACTTGTCTATTCCACATCCTGCACTGATCCAACCCTGTTTCTCTGTCTCTGGTGCATTTTCTTGCATTTGCCTCAATTCATCCCAACTATCAGCCACTGTCAACATCATGGAAAATACATTTTCCCCTGGATTTTCATTGGTAAATAAGTGTAGGCTACAACTGCACAATGGTGTACCTCTTCATCAGCATACCTGTTGCCGGCTGTGACATAGCTACTGTCACTCCTGTGTGCTGCACAATTCACAACAGCAACTTCAGTGGGGAGTTGCAGAACTTACAATAAGTTCCTAACTTTTTCCCCACTTCTAATGGCCGAACCAGATGAGGTCATGAAACCTCGCTGTCATGACAATTGTTCAAAATCATGGACAACACCAAGTCCATACTGTTTATCTGTAAAGACAGTCACTCTCAATTATGCTGCAAGCTCTGGCAAGGGCAATTTGTTCTACTTGTGCTGAAGAAATTCCTTGAAGCCATGAAGCTTCTATTATTTCTTGAATTGTGCAGACTGCGTATGCCGCTCTCAAGGAACATTCATTTGTTCTCAAGCATGAGCCATCCACAAATAGGACATAATCTGGAGTTATTAAAGGCTCGTATTTTCTTTCTGGTCTGAGTTTGGTGCAGAAATATGTTACATGAAGGCAATCAAGTTCAAAACAGTCAGATTCACCTCCCTTGGTGAGTGGTAACAATGTGCTAGGATTCAGTACTTGATGTCTTCTCAGCACAACATTACTTCCCACCAGGATCTGCTGTTCATAACAGGGTTGCCTTGAATAAGTAAGGTGCTGTGTTTTTGTTCTTGTAAGTAATACCTCTGCAGAGTGATGGACCATAACTAATAAAGTACCTCTGCAGAGTGAGTGACCATGATTATTAAAGGAAGTCCTATCACAATGTTTTCACACTTTTCCAGGCTAACGCTCACTGCAGCTACTGCTTTGAGGCAACCAGGGAAAGCAGCGGCTACAGGATCAAACGTCACAGAGAAGTATGCCACAGGCTTTTTGGCGTCACCATGAATTTGGGTTAGCAGTGAAAGAGTGCAGTCTTCCCTCTCATTGTGAAGCAATATGAAATATTTTTAATAATCCAGCATTCCCAGTGCCACAGCACAACAGAGACTTTCTCTCAGTTCTAGGAAGGCTTTCATGCATTCTTTGTCCCATGGAATCGGATCTGATATAGCTTTGTGTGTCAACCTTAGTAAAGGTTTTGCCACCAAGGAAAAACTGGGGGGCATATTTATACTCCGTCTGCGCCGATTGTGCGTCAAAAATTTTGACGCACAATTAGCGCAAACGTTGCCCCGTATTTAAACTTTGATGCTCGAGCCCTCGGACGACAAAATTCCTCCGTGTGCGTAATTTTTTGGATGCGGCAACCCGCCTTGCGTCAATTATATGCAATGTAGGCGTTCCCGTCCAAAAAATGGCTTAAACGCCCGTGCGTCGTATTTATGCTTTCGGGCAAAAATTACGCACGGCCGGGAGGCGGAACCAGAAAATGACGCACAGCCCGGTTTGCGTCAAATTTTAACACCTGGGTCAGGGCAGGCGTTAAAATGGGGCAAACACACCTGTATTTAATCAGAACACACAGAACAAACAGCAGACGCAGAGCCCAGCAGCAACAACAGCAGCTACAACAACACCAGCAGGGACCCCAAAGGCAGCGCAGAAGGCAGGAGAGGATATTCCGCCCAAGAACAACCCTTCATGGCCTCAGGGAACACGACATCATACAGAGGTACCGGTTGAACTGGCAGGACATTCAGCAGCTGCTGCGAAACATTGAACAGAAGTTGGCCCCCACTTTGGTGACACCCCGCACCATCCCAACAGAAACAAAGCTGCTTGCTGTACTTCATATGCTGGCAAGTGGCTCTTTTCAAACAACTGGTGCCCTGATTGGCGGAATATCACAACCATCATTCTCCGCCTTTTTGCCCAAAGTACATGCGTCCACGCCATCATTCGACTGACACCTCGCCACATCTGCTTCCCTAACACACTGCAGAAGCAGCAGGAAACTAAACAGGGGTTCTACGCAATCAGTGGCTTCCCACACGTCCTTGGTGCAATCGACTGCACACATGTACGCCTTGTGCCACCTGCTGCAACTGAACACCTCTACTGCAACAGGAAGCCCACACATTCCATCAACGTGCAGGCCATAGTCGATCACCAGGGATTGATCACCAACATCATGGCTAAATATCCTGGGAGTGTACATGACTCATACATCTTCCGTCACTGCACCATCAATGAACACTTCCAGGATGGACGGTATGGCAATGGACTACTTGTTGGTAAGTACAAAAACCTACCTATACATACACTGCACAGCAACCCTCTAGGACACACAACACATACACCACTACAGCAACATGTAAACAGGAACACACTGAGGTCGTGACATCGCTAGCCATGTTTCTTAAGTCACCATTGAACCTGTCACACATTGGAATTTACTGTACAGCCTAATGTGAAGACGTCAATGAGTGTGGTTGCCTAAATGTCACCTTGCAAATTGTAAGTGTCCCAATGACATTTACATTAATACATTGCATAAGTCTAAAGATATGGGATGTCCAGGGTACTTTGATATGAACGTGTTAACAACACTTTCAATTTTAACTGTGCATGGAACTATCATCTCACCCCCAGTGAAGACACACGGACACCTGTATCACAAGTCACAATGCTAGGGAGGGCACACTGTACTGCAAATCCCAAAACATACTGCTGACAAACGGTCAGCAGGCAAACACTCGTTCAGCCAAGGAAACAACACAATGCAGATGGTATAGCCTACAAGGATGTCACATTAGTACACAAAAGAGTCACAGACAACACAAGACAACTATTGCCATTAAAGGTCTTTTCAATAGTGCCAGCTACATCAACATGATCCCATTCATTTTCTCTTGCAGCTGATCAGGGGTATGGCATCCAGCCATGGATTATGACACCATTTGGCAACCCGAGTACAGCTGCAGAGCGTGCATACAACGAGGCCCATGGGAGGACACGCAGCATTGTCGAGCGGACCTTCGTCATCCTCAAGTCAAGGTTCCGCTGCCTCAACATCACTGGTGGTAGCCTCCTATATTCCCCTGAGAGGGTCTGTAGGATCATCCTCACATGTGCAATATTGCACAACATTTGCATTAGAAGAAACATTCCCCTCCTGGAACCAGAGCCACACATGCCTGAAGAGGAGGAAGATGAGGATGCTGGCATGCAACAGGAGGGGGAACTACAGAACACAGCTGCTGGTATACGCAGACGGCAACAGATTGTAAATAATTTCTTATGAATATGATCACCTTCACCACTTTAGTTAACTGTTGTATTTTAAATAAACACCTATTATAATCACCATATCATGGTCTGGCTATTCCTTTTTACACACCTTCATCTCTACTTATCAGAATAAGAGTGTTGCCTCATGGAGCATTGCTGAGATACTGAGTAGGACACGGAACATCCCAGAGCTTATGTGATGCCTAACATACAATGGTCACATACACACACACTCTCAATGACATATATCATGTACATATCTCCTTTGAAGGCCTATAGCAGAGGACCACAACTATTTCACACATACATGTTGAAAGCAAGGTCCAACGCAGCATATGGCACACAACTATGACACCATCACTCAATAAGGGGAAAACAAGCCTCATACATGAGGCAGTCAATGTGCTTTGGCATCACTAACAGGAATGTCTGACAAGACCCTTGACAGCCGTTAGTCCAACTGCATCCAATATTTGCAAGGAATATCTGTGACTAGAGTTCCATAGAAGCAGAACATAGACAGAACAAGTGCCACACATATGACATGCATTGCGCACAAGACATTCCATGCACATGTCAGCCCATTTCCTAACTCCTGACACACCCATGCACCTGGTCACAACCCACCTGTCGAAGAGGTCCCTGGAATACTAAGATGTGTACCCTGATAATACCTCCTCTACACACACAGAACAACATTATCAAACCAGTGTGCTACACCCTTTCCTAAGGTATGCCATTGTCATAGAACATCTGACTGCATGGACATCAGGTCAATTTATACACTGTCTTCTAGTTTCAAAGCCCTGTTAGCACATGTAGATTGCTTCCCCTTGTGAAAATGTCTGTTGGCCCTTAGAATGCAAGTCTCACCTACAGGACTGGTGAGAAACAGATGTAGCCCACACCTGTGATCACCTCCATGCACACCACCCATTACAAAAAGCACTGCCCCTGATGATGCATGGAACAGCATAGGAGTCGCCATTATGTCAAATACACGTCAACCATTGATAGTAATTAAGCCGTGTAACACAGCCCTTGGGTTCATTTGTCACCTTCAAAAACACAGGACGTACACAGATTGACATGTCAACTGTCTAGTTTGTCCTCCAAACAGTCTCAGTCAGACCACTGATTATGTAACTTGTCCAGTAGCTGGCTCCTGAATCATCTTGCATTCTGTCAGCCTGACTGGCAACTGTCTGTGCGTCACACTAAAGTATCCCTGTGTCTACATATGTACCACACTTGCGTTAGCAAACCTGCCATTCATCAGGGGGCATTGGGCATGGGCTTCTACCATGCATACACAAATACATTGTATAGCATCATCTGCCTTTTAACTGTCCAATTTGAGTTAAATCCTCTTGGAAAAGCAAAATTCATGGCCCATCCCTTGTCTGGGTTGCATTTATGCATGAATGACAAAGTGTGACAGTGTCCCAGGGTCATAGGCAGGGATTGGGTACGGGGCTTTCAGCACAACCAGCAACCTCTGATAATGTCCATGAATAATACACAAATGTCAGAACCATGACAGTTCACACACAGCATCAATGGGCCGTGTGTGGTGTATAGCTGTGAGAATAAACAGCACAGAGGCTATGATGTTCCCAGATGCAGTGGGAAGTGCGGAGGCCAACCTGTGTACAAATGTTGTAATGACACCTGCCGGAACATGACAATTGAGACATTATCTCACTCAGCACACCAAGGTTGCCCTGTTGACTGTCTCATTACACGTCATTAGTGACAGGGTGGGACCATCCACATGTTGGTTCACATGTCCACATCTACTTTACTCACATTGATCAACCAAGGATACTCAGTAGTTACAGGAATAGCTGCCACTGACTCATGATGAGTCCTGGTCCGAACTGTGACAAATTACACCCCAAAAAAGCTACAGGATCATCATTGGACCACACACATGAACAAGACACCTATGTGCAATTGATCACTGGAAATATGTGGACACGTGCTGTCTTGAATGCTGGTCCACCACAGCCACTAGATAGTTGGGGCTTACTTCTATGGCCTCAACTGTGGTGTCATCATACATATGAGATTGACCCTTGTCTGTCTGTGCAAACAACATGGTACCCACTTCCTCAATGCATGTGTATAACTCACTGTGGGATTCATCAACTAGTGCCTAGGAAGCTGTTACCAATACTCTAGGACATAGGATGTAGAAATTGTGGACCTTTGACATGAAAATGGGTCTGCCATCCATCTGGTGCATGCTATGTCACATGTGGTGTCTACGTGACCCTAAAACCTGGAAGTATACTTTGCGGGTGTTGTTACATGTATGACTAACACATGCCCTTGCTCATTCCAATTTTTTTCTTGCATCTTAGGGTTGGACACATGGAGGTCACATTCATACAACCAAATGTACAATAATGCTTCATGTGATGTACACACACACTTGGTCAACCAACAAATTAGTTGTCAAAGCACACACTTTGAGCCAAAGGCAATTAGGTATTGCACATATGTGCGTCACATTGCTATCCTCCCCTTATGGCAAACATGCACAATTTGTGCCACACATATATGTAGGGCACACTTATGACCATCTATGACGTCAGCCAACTGTAAACATACTGTGAAGGGTGTAGTGGATGATGTTCCGCTGCAGTATGATGTCACACATGTGAACATACACCATCAACACCATACTGTCTTCAATTAGCCAATCTCTGATGTGTTCCAAATGTAAAATAACCAAAAAACAAGTACAAATGCCCCAAACCAGTTAATGCACTGTAATTTTGACGTCCCTAGCGGTGTGCGTAATTTTTTGTTTGCCAAAACTGTATTTGCGTCATTTTTGTTTGACGCACAGGAGTGAAATTTAGCCCGCATCCAGATATTTGTACAGTCCATGTATCAATGTGTGGATGCGGGTTAATATTCATGTCATAACGCGAAAAAGGCGGGACTTTTCATACAGGAAGTGATGTAATAGGATATCCTGTTTACAGATCATGTACAGTGGGTGTACTTTCACTTTCACTTTGCAGTCTATGATCCTTCTAGACTGTGTGGCTGTGTAGAGAGTGTTGTCCAGAGAATTTGTGCTGTATTTGTCCTGTGTGCTATCTGTAAAGTCCTTTTGTTAAATAAATATTGTTTGTGTATACTGTAGTACTGTGTTTTGTCTACATTTGTCCATTTATCTTGTGTATTTCTTGTTTGTGGGAGTCTGTTGTGGGTAGTGTTAGTTTGGGGATAGTTGGGCTCTTTTAGTGTTTAGGTTTACTTTATTTCTGTCTTTTTACCCCTACTTTCACCCATTTCTCCTTTCTATATCTTTTACCCCTATTCCTTCTCTTCAATTATAAGTATGTCTGGTAGGCCACGTCTTGGCAGGATGGGGGAAGAGGAGTTGGGGGGCTTCATCTGGCTGGTGACACATTTCTTGCCGCTCATGATCCAGGCAGGGTCATACAGGGGTACCCGACAGAGGCACGCAGAATCCGGTGGTGAAAGGTGCTGCATCACCTGCAGCGTGTGTATGCCAGCCAGAGGAGTGACCACCAGCTGAAGCACCGGTGGGCTGACCTCATCACCAGGGAGCAGGATCTCTTGGACCACCTGGAATCATGATTGGTGGCACTGTTGGTGAGTATGACTATTGTTATTGTGCACAATTAAATGCTCTGTAGTGACATCAGTGGATTAGTGCAATGTCTGCCAGCTAACTTGATGACTGTGTGTAATTTTGAGGAAATATAAGGGGATCATTGATGCACTATGGCAAGGATCACAATTGCTAGCTGTCAGGTAGCACGTGCTCAGCAAACTTACAGGCAACTTTACCGTTAAAGGAAATTGGTGCGGCCTTTTTGTCAGCACAGCTAACAAAATAGGAGCCAATCTTGTCTATATAGGGTATTATTGACAGAGAAGTACAGATGTACCAACATTTAGGCCAACTATGTTGACGCAATTGCTAGACTGACTTTAGAATCACTACATGATGCTGAAAATTAATGCTGCCTTCACGTCAATTGATAATAGCAAAGTGGCTCAAACATTGGTCTCATGTTAGTCTGGTGAGTGTGGAAGGAAAGCGTTCACAGAAGTACTATGAATGTGTGGGATTATTGTGTTTCTTGATCTTTTTGGATACATGTCAGTTCATGATTTGAAAACATTGTGAAAAGGTGTAAGGTGCCCTCAGCTAACATCTTAAGATGTTTGTTGGAATTGGTTGAGCCACAATCCAAATATGGATGGCAGTCCAAGTGTATGCACATGGCTTTACATCTCCATGGTTGGTGCAAATCACCATAGCTGGGCCACATCAATTGACTATACTGTAACAACAGGATGGCTTACAGGAGTCCCTGCCCCTCCCTCTGTACATTGGGCCTATGTGCACTAAATGTGTCATGGCCACAAGGCATGTTTGACTGGTAATGCAGTCCTCAAGTAACCAGGCGTTGGATGTTTCTCTTGGATGCACATGATGAGACGATTACACTCAATATTTTTTAGTGCTCACCAATTATGGGGCAAGTTTGCAACCACATGATAGTTAGGGCCAATGTATGTGTGCAGATATGTGTGTAACTGTCACAGGAGACCCATGCTATGTACAAGTTGGCCGTGAAATATCAGATGCAGTACCATCATGTCTGAATGGCTGCCATTTCCTTATTCAGCCTACACATTGTAAATGATACTGAAAATGTTGCACTGTGCACAGATTTTGAGCACATTTCTTCCTTCCATACCTTACAGGTGGACCGGCGCCCTACACTGTGGGAGAGGTGGTGACATTTGAGGACCCCGACCACTACAGTAAGTGTTGATATGTCTGTTATGTGTTGTGTTTGCTGGTTATGGACTCGTGTGAGTTGGACGCATAGCAAGGTGTGATGCGGTGGGCAAGTTTTTCACTTGTTCCATGAGTGGGAATGCAGTTCTCACATGTTTTGAGTTAGCCAATGGGTATCCAATGGTATCATGTAGGGATTGTAGGACATCCCTGTAGGCCCCACTGTGAGTACAGGGGATAGTCATGTCTCTGACACTTGTATCACCAAGAGTCGCAATGGAAGTCAGCCCCTGTTTAGTCAGCCTGTCAGACCCAGATTCTCTAAGATTGGTGGAGCTAATAGCTTCCCAATAGACATCTGCTTCCCTATTTACCTACGTCATTTTGAAACAGTAGGTAGAACCTCCTAGCAGCATGTACTTCCACATGTAGTGCATCAAGTCTGTGGAACCTGAGTCTAATGGCCTAGGTGTGCATGCAATTCATGATCATGGGTGTTCTAGCAACTCTGTGTCTGATGTAAGTCAGGCCTCACTGGAAGTATATGTTGTGTACTAAGTTCTGATTTTCCTGACATGTCTGACCCTGTGAGTGCTCCAGGGTTTGTTGACTCCAAATTGTAGATAGACCTTATCTGTGGTGCGTCTGTAGAGACAAACACGTGTGGATTAGCCTATACACTCCTCGGTGTACGTGTTGTTGGCAAATTATAGTTGTGTATCCACCGCCCCCCCTCAAACACGGCCATGGGTTTGTGAATGGGGTACCTAGTATTGATGCTACCAGTATGTTACACAAACCTGTGAATAAGTGACGGTTTGGATGCATAGTAGTATACACACTCAGGTTTGGCACTTGGTACCATACTGGAAAGTCCAGTTACAACTTGCAGACCATGTGGCTTTAGTTTTGCTTTCCGTAGACTGACATTTGTAGCCCAGCTCTTGGTGGAGGATATGCAGCATGATTCTTAGATGTTAACTCTTAGAGCTCAGATTGCAAGTCAAGGCCAGTTGTTACCCATCTTGTGGGTTATGAATGTGCTTTGTGTGATGTGACCTTTGTAGTCTGGCCTGCCATGTACTTCCTCAGGGACATTCGATGCTCTGTATCGTGATATGAGCTGTTAGAAGTACAGTAGATGTAATGTCTGATTAACTTGCTGTGCCGTTTCACACAATGTAGTTACTAAGGTGGCATATCTGCATTTGTCTTCACAGCAGCTAACATGACTCCAGACCAGGTCCGTGAATTTCAGTGTCAGGCCATGCGATACCAGCACATCCTGGTGGTGGAGTCAGGGTTCCGGAGGATGGCCCGGCAATATCGCCATGAACGTGCCTCCAGGGCATGACGAGCCTTCCCACAGGGTGGGCCTACTGTGCCCACCACAGCCACCACAGAAACAACCACCAATCAGAGCCAGGTGGCCCCACCCACATCTGCCTCTGTTGAATCTACATCTGCAGGACTTCCTGGCCCCAGCATTGCCACCGGTGCAGGACAGCCCACACAGACCACCTCCACCGGTACCCAGACTGCCACTGCTCCAGCTGTTGACCCTGCAGCCTTCAATAGACTTGAACACAAGATGGACAAAGTGCTGCGCAAGGTGAGCCACCTGAGCCGGGACGTGCGGCACATTAAACAGCGGGTGAAGGATATCAAGAGGACCCTCCGGAGGGCCAACCTCTAGACAGTTGAATAGATGGACATGATACCCTCCCCTCCCTCCTCTTTCCTTGTTCTTATAGTTAGTGGGCTTAGGGGGCTTAGTGTTAGGTTAGTATAGGCTGTTAGTTTAGTCAGTGTTAGTGGGTGGGGGTAGGGGGTTCTGCTTGTTTCTTTTTTGACTTATTACATGTGTGGGTGGGTGGGTGGTGGGCTATGTTGGGGTTATTGTGTGTAAAAAAAAAAATACCAAAAAAAGCAAAAAACATAAAAAAAACAAATTAACAAAAAAAAATATATACTTGTTTAGGATAGTATAGTATGTGTTTAGGTTAGTATGTGTTGTCCTCAATGTGTCACGTCTCATAAGGTGGGTGGGGGGTAGATGTTTAGAATGTTTCGTTACATGTGATAAGTAAGTGTAGCTTAGGTTAGTTAGGGACAGTTGTGGGTAATGAGTAGTCAGGGTAGATTAGGGTAGGTAAGATTTTTCCTTCAGTTTCCTCATCTATGGTTAGCTTTTAATAAATATTTGGTTACTCCTTAATAGTATGTGTTGAATGGTACTTGATCATGGGTTTGGATTCCTTGTACATCTCTTTTGTACTAAAACATCTGTGTCCAATGCTACAAACAAATCCCAACTGAGCTGTACGATTGGCAGCTAACCCAGAGCTACCTTGCAAAGTGTCTACCCTTTATTGCAACCACCAATCACAGTTAATATGGATGACAATGTGTTTCTGTTGATAAGTGTGTTTTCAAAGTCACTAACAGTGCTTCCAGACTTGATATTGGGGAAACAGTTTTAGGTCTGACTGCAGTGTGATAATCATGCACACCCTTATAAGATGAGTTCTCATTGGCAATCTTGTATTCTTGTCTTCATGACCCTCATACATCATTTGTGATACAGTTCGGCATGATTACTTATTTGTATGTTAACTCAGACACCTTCATTTATGCAGTTTTTTTTGTATTTACTTAGATTAGTGTGTCATGTTTATTGTGTTATTTTTGCATGTTGACAACATTTAGAGGGCACTATTTGATGACTTAGTTATCCCCTGAGGAAGTATTCTTCTGTCCAACACAGCATGGTGGTGTATGGTTTCTCACTTCATCAGATTATTCCCTCAGGATGGGCAGAGTATGATGCAATCATGGTCACTGTGCAGATTTCTCTAACTACATAATATCTGGAAAGTTGTATTGACAAGCTACGTTATTTGACAGTAGGGACATTTCAATTATCTACTTCACAGTTGATATGTCACATTACCCAGAGACAGATTTGTTGTGTAAGTGCTATTTATTGAAAAGGTCTGTAGTGCTATATGTACATTGTCCATGATTGTGAGTCCATTATAGTGATATCTTCCAGTGTGATCCAACACAAGGGTTTACCAAAATGCTTTTGTCATGCTGGGGTTGCTGTTTCAGACAGTCCGGAGGGACAGACTTAGCCAATGAGTAGGAGAGAGACAATCACTGTGCTGGGTGACAAGTTATACAGTGGTTAGCAGAACAGTGCTTGAGTACAGTTGTTGTAAGACTGTCATGTTTCAAAACGCAGGACTTTGGTAATGGTTGGCCATGTGGCAGGGACTAGTGCTTCCGGGTACTTTTCCTTGTGAATGTGATCTGTTCCATGTCTTCTTCTTCTGATGTGTGTGTTGCCTGCTTTGTCCTTGTTGTTGTTGGTTGTGAAGGGGCAACACACACCTCAGTGTTAGAAGACGTGGAGTCAGACATCCCGGTGGCTGCTCCCTTTGAAGGTCTTAAGGCCAGTACTGCTGCAAGGAGGGCCTGCTGGTTCTTGAGAATAGCAGCCACATCACGATGGTAGGCAGCCAGGTCGGCCCTTAAGGGTTCAATGTTGCATTCGTGCACACGTTGACAGGATTGCTGTTGTAGGTGTTGGGTCAACTGTATTACAGCTGTGCTGATTTCCTTCTGGGTTTTCTGCAGTTCCTGCAAGATAGATGTTAGGGCTTGCATAGCTGCTGCCTGATCTGCAGATGACATCATGCACGAACGCATCCCCTCAAGGCTGGCTGCCATATTTTGCATCCCCACCCGCACCTCCTTGGCCAGCTCCCGCTGTACTCCAACTACAGTTCTCTCAAAGCTGGTGCCAGTGTCGTCTGAGTCCTCAGCTGTATTGGAGCTGGCAGGTCTTACAATTGGGGTGGTGGGTGATTCCTCTGCGATGGCTGCTTGTTCTGTGCTCCTCCTTGTGACTGAAGATGGGGTCTGGAGGGTTTCAAGGACCTTTTGGATAGTCTCCTGGGGAATGTTTATCGGCTCGTCATCCATGTCATCAGGGAAATCTGGGACAGGCATATCGGCAGGAGATCCATCTTCCTCTGCAATGAAACAGGGTACAATTAGTGTGTCTGTGTTGTGACAATTTTGACGTGACGTGTCTGCCTTTTGATGAATTCACTTTGTGATCTTGTTTTGGATTAATATCTGCAGTCCTTCAGATGGGCATTGTTTCAGGCCTATGGCCCACCTGTGTGTCACATGTATGTTATTGGGTTATCAGACTTGTCAGCCTCATCGCCTCTAGGTGTTGGTTTATGCCAAATAGAGAATTGCCACCTTCTTGTCCTACTCGACCCTCCGTGTATATCCATTCTCATGGTGAGACCTTTCACTGGCTGTGGGTGTTCTGATGGCCCTGGCAGCACACTTAACTATCAGGACCTGCCCCAATCCCTGATCGTTCACATCGACTTAAATGTAATTGACATGTTGCATATCCTATGCATGGCAATGTTATGATCTGATATGGATGTTGACATTGTTAATGGGTCCTGCTGATGTTGGGTAATGTGTGTTACATTGGATTGCCCTGATAGTCGTATCAGTGTCCTATTTCGTCCTCTGACTGTGCAGGTGTATTTCAGTGACCAGTTACATGTGTCCCCTCCTCAATGCTGTTGTCTGAGCAGTATGACATTTGGGATGTTGCCTTGTTACCCAGGCACAGGATGGACCCTGACATATGCAGCATGGGTGTGTCCTTAGTGCTGTGTCGCTCCTATTGTTGTTTACTTTGGCTGATGTTTGTGACAACTATGGGCATTGACATTTGAGTGTACTGGGGCCTTTGTCTTGTTTCAGGGGATTGTTGCAGATGTCATCCTCACCCCCTAATTTAGGTGTGTATGTTCCATGGGGAGGTTACTGCCATTGGCTACTTGAGCTGCACACAGATCAGAGGTGGTAGTGGCAACTGTTGTCGCAGTTACATTGCAGTTGTCGGTTTGGCTAGAGGATTGCTAATAGGGCCCTAGTTAATGTAGGAGGTATGTTGGCTGACGAGTGCCAGGATGTCAGTTTGACGTAGTGGCCTTCCCTCCTGTCGTGGCTTTCCCTTTGCTCCATCGTTGGCATGACAGCATGCCCCCATGGGACTGTTGTTGGTGTTGTGTAATGGTGTGCCCCAGGTCTTCTCAGAACGGGCCATACTCCCATGCCGTGCCCCTTTACCCATGCCACTCCATGTATTAGATGACTTCCATGCATTTAGTGGTCGGTATCCTCCCCATGCTCACAGTTGACATTATTGCATTATAATTCCCCATGCGACTTACCCTGCATGTGCGTTGTGTCCTGGTAGTCTGCGCTGTCCTGTCCTTGAATCCCTGTGACAATCTCCTCAGGGATGACGGCTGCGACCATCTCCTCCATGTGGTCCAGGGCCTCCTGGTGTGCTGGACTCCCCCCTCCAGTCTGCAGTGCTGCCTTTCTGTTCCTGGCCATCTTTTCCTTGGTCCTACGTTTGCAGTCATGCCAGCGTTTCTTGCACTCGATGACTGTTCTGCATACTTCTGCCACACTGTTTATCTTGTCAACAATTTGTTGCCATATAGCCTCTCTCCTACTGATTGGCAACTTTGATGTGACAAACAGTTGTTGCTGGTGTTCCGTTACCTCTTTAACCAGGATTTCCTGCTCCTCTGCACTGAAGTGACACTTTATTTTCTTCTTAAAAGTGTCCTGGTTCTTGTGTGGGTCCTCCTGGCTGGTTCCTGGTCTGCTGTCATCTTCCTGGGGTCTGTAGTGGCATCTGGGATCCATTTTGGCTCTCCTCTGGTGAAATGGCTGTGTTTGCTGTGTTTTTTGATGCTATTGCGTCAAAAAAAACGGCGCATATCCGGTTTGCGGTGTCGTAAATCGACCCACAGTCATTTCAGCTGGGTTAATGTTGTTTTCCTTTACGACTTGACGCAGCGGTGTGCGTCAAAAATAATGACTCCCACCTGTTGTTTGTGCCGCCGTGCGTCAAAGTATAAATCTGACGCCCGCACGGCGCACCAAAATGGCGTTCGCCGGCGGTAATATTTTTGACGCAAAACTGCGCCGGTGCAGTTTTGCGTCAAAAAGTATAAATATGAGCCTGGGTGTCCACTGTCTACAGTAGCCAACCATTCCCAGGAACATCATGACTTCTTTCTGTGTTTTAGGATCACTCATTTTCAGAATAGCTTTGACTCTCTATTTTGACACTTTTCTTGTTCCTTTTTCCATTATGTTTTCCAAATATTGAACCTCTTTTCAACAATATTGCCATTTCTTTGGAGACACTTTGGCGGTCATTCTGACCCTGGCGGTCAAAGACCGCCAGGGCGGAGGACCGCGGGAGCACCGCCGACAGGCCGGCGGTGCTCCAATGGGGATTCCGTCCGCGGCGGTAAAGCCGCGGTCGGACCGGCACCACTGGCGGGCTCCCGCCAGTGTACCGCCGCCCCATTGAATCCTCCAAGGCGGCGCAGCTTGCTGCGCCGCCGAGGGGATTCCGACCCCCCCTACCGCCATCCAGATCCCGGCGGTCCGACCGCCGGGATCCGGATGGCGGTAGGGGGGTCGCGGGGCCCCTGGGGGCCCCTGCAGTGCCCATGCCACTGGCATGGGCATTGCAGGGGCCCCCGTAAGAGGGCCCCTAAATGTATTTCACTGTCTGCTGCGCAGACAGTGAAATACGCGACGGGTGCAACTGCACCCGTCGCACAGCTTCCACTCCGCCGGCTCGATTCCGAGCCGGCTTCATCGTGGAAGCCTCTTTCCCGCTGGGCTGGCGGGCGGCCTGAAGGCGACCGCCCGCCAGCCCAGCGGGAAAGTCAGAATTACCGCCGCGGTCTTTCGACCGCGGAACGGTAACCTGACGGCGGGACTTTGGCGGGCGGCCTCCGCCGCCCGCCAAGGTCAGAATGAGGGCCTTTATGTCCATTCTCTGCCAAATGATTCAACAAAGCAGTGGTGTCAACTTTGCTAAATTATTTTGTTCCTGATGCAATGATTAAGTCATCTCTATATTGCACCAAGACCAAACTTCGGGGTAGGAGCAATGTTTCTGGATTCTTTTAGAAGATCTAGTTAAAAATGGAGGGACTCTCAGTGTACCTTGTGGGACACAACACCATACTAATACTTTCTCTTGGAACATGAAGGAGAACAAGTACTGACTGTCTTCATGCAATGAAATTGAGAAGGAAGCCTGACATAGAACACTCATAGTAATCCACCCAGCTAAGAAATGGAATTTGATAAAATATGTTGGCTGGATCCGACACCACAGGACAACATGGGATTACGACATCATTCCCTTTTCTCAAGTCTTGGACATTCCTAAATTTCCCATTTAGATTTTGCATTCCCATAATTGGTGAGTTACATGGACTACCAATTATCCCTCCTAAAATTCCCTTTTCCAGCATGTCAATAATCAAGGGTATTATTCCCTCTATCTCTTCAGGTGTCATGTGAAAAGGTGGTGTTCTAAGGAAAGCTGCATTTGGTGTTATGTTTAATCTGATGTGTTCAACTCCTTTTATTAATCCAATGATCTTTCCTGTGAAATCCCACACTTCTGCATTAATTGCCCTATTAAATCTGCAGGCAAATCTTTTGTTATTAACATTGGGCAAATCCCTAATGTCTCTTGTTGGGCAATTTTAAAATCCAAGTCCTCATAATGAGTCGGGAACTCCAGTCCTCGAGGCATGCTGTAGATTGTGCAATTTAACTTGCACAATAAATCTCCCTAAAAGATTAACAGGACTCGAATCACACATCATACACTGATGATTTTCTTCAAAGGAACCTATTTTTACAGGAACTTCATTTGAAATCGGATGAGTAATTTGTCTGTATGTTACTCCTACGACTTAGATCTCTTTTCCCAAGAGGGGTAGGTTTGGTAGTTACGCTGTTCTTACAGTGGAATGGGTAGCTCCTGTGTCAATCAAAAATTACACTTGGTGGCGATTCACTTCACCTTCTGCAAATGGTTCACTCTGGTGTACCTCTAAGACTGCGCCAAGCATGCAATCTACCTCCCCTCTCAGGTACTGTTATTATGACGTGCCTACATTTAACATCTCACTGTTAACAAACATGGGAAACTGCTTTTCTGCATTATGATTCTGAACCTCCATCACATTTCAATTAATTTTCGGCAACTAATTCTGATATAAACTTGCATTGTTTACATTGGATTGGACCACAGGTGCTTGTGGCATGGGTACCATTTGAACTTGATTTTACATTGGCACTTGTATCTGTCCCATAGGAACATTTGGCATCTGTATTTGGTTTACTTCCTGCATCTTATTATTGACAACTCTATGTGGATTTAGCCTACACTCGTGCTTTCAATGCCCCACCCTCTTACACAAGTGAAAAGGTGTCATCTTCTTCAGCCTTGCAACATGAACACCTGGGCCCAGATCAATCAGAGCACCTCTTTCTCTTCCCTGAGACAAAACAATTTATCTCTGCACAACCTGCATTCCTGCTTTAAAACCACCTGTTTGCATTCTGCTTACTTCTTGAACTGCACCAACATTTCTAACAAACAGCTGATTCTGAAAACCTTGTGCAAACTAAGGGCCTCATTAAGAGTTTGGCGGTCTAACAGCCAGATCACTGTGGTGGCAGCTGCCAAAAGACCGTTTTGTTGATAGTGATACAGACCATCATATTACGAGTTACACTGCAAAGGCCACCAAAAGACAGCCAATATCCCGACACTGTCAGGACTCTGGAGGGTAAAAAAGAAGTAGTCCGACCACCGGCACAACCAGCCCATTAACTAATAACAGAACCTATTGCAATTTGAAAATTGCCATGGTGGTTTTCCAATGGCAGTGCAAACCACAGCAGTTGGCGATCCCCACAATACCATATGGATTGATTTGAAAACAACATATCTGACACAAACTCACACACTCAACACACTATAAAACACACCCCTCCACACACAATCCTCTGCATCTCCCATGCCAAATACAGAGACCAGAGCAACATTGGAGCAAACCAAACCATAGACTAGGCACCCCACCCTATCTCACAATGCACATCTTCACAACACCCCCAACACAGATATTTGCAGCCTATCACCATATTTACTCCTCGTATCCCCCTCATCACACAGCATGCACAATTTATTTTGCTCATCACTTCTTTGCCACCACCATGTTACCACAAAAACATCCCCGTTTCACAGATGACAAGTTAAGAGTCATGGTGGATGAAATCATTAGAGCAGAGCCATATCTCTTTGGAGCCCATGTTTAGCAGACCACTATCACTAGGAAAATGGAAAGTGGCAAAGTATAGTCACCAGAGTGAATTCTGTACGCAGCTACCCACGCACAAGGGATAGCATCAGGATGAGGTGGAACGACCTGAGTGAGAATGTAAGCTCCACGCCATCCAGGCACCAGCTGGCAGTCCACAAAACTGGTGGTGATCCCCCACCTCCTCCCCCACAGTTCACAGCATGGGAGGAGAAGGTCTTGGCCATTCTGCATCCTGAGGGCTTGACAGGAATACCTGGGGGGGTGAAGTCAGGTAAGTCACATAAACAAATATTGTCCAGCTAATTGTATTGGCATGCATGCTCACTGATCGCCTTTCCTCACCTACAATGTCACACCACACAACAGTCCAGTATCCAACTGTCCATAAACCACTGTCTGGCCTCCAACATGCCAATCACACCCACCAGGGGGAACAACATCTCTGTGTAGTAAGTGTAGTACAGTGTTTGACAGCACTGCAACTTCCAGCAGGCACTGTTCCACCATCAGTAATACCAGAGCAGTGTAGCCCAATCCAAATCATCACCTTTGTCAGCTCCACATAGGAGTGTACCCGCCAGAGAGAATATAAACTGTACAGTGTGTGGGTTAGACAGGCAAAAACAGCAATGTCAACCTCAGCAGAAACTCGCAAGGTCACTCTACTCAGCCAGTACTGTGTTGTCTGCTACTAGGAACATTCTCTCTCTACTCAGCCTTTGCCATGTACTCGCCTATGGGGATACCGACTGTATAGTGTATGGGTAGGACAGGCAAAGACCGCAGTGCCAAGCTCTGCAGGTACTGACAATGTCACTCAACTCAGCCATTACTGTGTTCTCTGCTCCTAAGACCATTCTCCCTCTACTCAGTCTTTGGGGATATCAACTATATAGTGTATGGATAGAACAGGCAAAGACAGCAATGCCAAGCTCAGCAGGCACTGTCTACTCAATGCAAAACACCTGATCATTGCACATCTGTCCTAAGATCCTTGTACAGCAACTTGCTATGAAAGTCTACTCACCTGAGAGGATGACTAATGTATGCTGTGTGTAATACTTGGTGTAACATGACTGTAAAACCCAGGAGGAACAGTCTCCCTAACTCCAATAATCAGGACACTGTCCACAATGATATTGTGCTGCTGTCTGTTAATTCGCAAATGCAGGTTACCTACCTGGGAGGGACCAATATACAGATCATGGTACACTCTGTGATGTGCCAAATCAACTAGATCCAGCTTGAGCAGCCAATATGAAAATAATGTGGACAGGAAGGACAGCCCAACCTATGTGCCCCATTAATGTAGGACAACTCAGTGCTACCAAGATTCATCATCAAAATGCATGTGGCAGAACACATATTCACACTGCACGGACAGCATAATGACAACTAACATATACAACAACAAGGATTTGGGTCTGCCTGCATAGCAGTTTACTAGGTCTTGCGTTTACCTAAGCGACATCATGCCCAGACACTGATTTGACTACACTGCTGGAAAGGGACAAGTCTATGAACAGACATCCAACTGCCAAATACTCAGACCTCCTGTAGCAAGGTGACTTGAAATGGAATTGTTCTGTTCCTAAATGTTAGGTCTATACAGTTAATAGCTGGTGTGTCTCTCAAGGGGAAAATGCAAAGCCAATGTGTACATGGCCTTAGTCAAATGTCACTGTAAACTGTTGATACATGTCACAATACAACTTGTAACATTCTGTCCCTCACTTCCACAGGTCTACCTGCCACTGGGTACACAGACACCAATCAATAGACTGCCGCACACCCCATGGATCAAGCCCTCAGTAAGGATACCATTCCTGGACATGTGGACGCTGAGGACGGCGCTGGTCCATCTGGGAAACCTGGTCAGACGACACCAGTCAGCCTCACCTTGACCACTTCAAAACCTTCCCAGACATATTACATCAACAGGCAAGCAGTCACCCCCAAACCTGTGTCTTGAGGACAGAATCAACAATTTTGTGCCCCCCCAGTCCAGGTACCTGAGTCACATCTAAACACCTCTGACAATGATGGACCTTGGCGAAGTGGTAGGGGCCAAACTGTTCCGAGGGTTCAGGCAGGTGGGGGTGGGGTGCATGGGAGGGAGGGATGGTGTGGGTCAGCGGCATGAGGCTGCTGGGGACGGGACTGGCCAGGACACCATCACCTAAGTTTTGGGAGCCTACCAACAGTCCCAAGGCATGATGGGCCAGGTACTCACCAAACTCAGGGAGATCAAGTGGCTGCAGAGGGATTACCACCATGAAATATTGCAACAATGGGAGGCCCACAATGCCACCTTGGCCTCCCTAACAGGGGTACTGAGGGACATCAACACCACCCTGAGCAGGGAACGAGAGCAACACCAGACCCTTTACATTGGCCTAGTAACATCTGCCCCTCCAACCTCTGTGGCAGCCAGTGGAAGGGATGCCCTGCCAGGAGAAGGACCTGCCTCAGACACTCCTGCCTCTGTAGCTGAAGAACCTCCCACAAGTGGGGAAGTCCACCCAAACATCCAGGAGATGCAGATGCCAAGAACTCAACCACTGCCAGGAAGTGACGGCTTCCTGATGGAGCCCCTTTGTGTGCCACAGATTCGCTCTGTTGACTGTACTTCACACACTATCCATTTTCCAGGATAGTAGGGCACTGGACTTTGGACTTCAAATGTTTTGCCAGCTACTCCAATGATTACATCCGCCATGATTGATACCTTCACTATTTGTATTTTTTCACAATCAATTTCCACCTTAACATCCAGAGCACATGTGAATAAACAGAACTAGCACAAAATAAATGCCTAGTAGTGATTGTGGGATGTACACTGTGAACTTCATCTGAATAAAATGAGGCACTCTTAAGATGGTAATGTTAGGAGGTATATATCACTGGCAGTGTCAAGCTGAGGACTACCAGCAACACAACAAAAGAAGTGGTTTTTATTTACACTGTACAGCCCATAGGCTGAAATTATGTCTGGACTGCCATTGCCAAGAACGTGTGAACAGTGTTGCTTCTGGCTACATATCTCAAAGTACCATCTCCCTGGCCCAGAAAGGGCTATGTCAGACCCTCTCCCTTAGTATTGTTGGATGTTGTCACCAGCCTGAGCATTATCACATACCAATACCAGGTCTATTCAATTTAACATACCCCATTACACAGATAGAGGACAGTATAACAGTCCCTAGTCAGAGGTCCATCCTGTTACAATGGTTAGGCATCTAGTGGTATGTTACACACCCATATCAGTGGTATGGCACAGGCTCTATTACCTGCAATGAGGAAACACATGCACATCTACGTACAGGGCATACAGGATCATTATCAACACAATAAGAAGGGAAAATGGATGGATTGCACAGGATGCCATGTTACAAGGCCACATGATCACACACATGAAACATTGGACCAACATACCAGGGCAAAAAGGTCTAACCTGCAGCTCAGATAACTGGCCTCCCACTGTCCAGGCAGCCTGGGCATGGAACTCACGCAACTCAAAGTTGCGACAAACAGTACTTGGATCAATTCCATGTCCCCTTCACATTTCAGACCAGCTACAGCCACCTGCCAATGACACAATTCTGAAATGCCCACATGAGGATGGCATGGAGAAGAAACCTAGAAGGAGAAAATGGTGGATGCCTGACCAACTCCACTGGCCATTAGGAATTGCCTGCAACCGCTGGCGGAAGACATCATGGCGGTAGGTGGATGCTACTGCGCTGGATACTGTCATAGGATAACATTGCCGCCTGTGGTGGTCTTGGCCCAATGGCAGTGTCCGCTGGTGGTGATGGTCGCATACATGGTGGACATGACTACCATTTTCTACTGATTCTCTCACTTGACTCCTGACACTGCTGCCAGCAAGAGCTCCATGACCTGAGCTGCTGTGTACCACCTTTTCGAGAAATCATGCCTCATCCTACAGATGATAGGCCCCAGCCTTCTCACTCAAAGAGCTGTAGAAGCTGGTGGAGGAGGTCCTACTCCTGTATGAACAGCCCTATGGTGCACCAGAGGAGCAGGTAAGTGCACCATGTGCACACTGTTCGCTGTACCTCAACTTATATTATCTTAAGTCATCCTAGGCTCAAGACCAGTTTGTCTTATTGTGTCTGCAAAGACCTGTAGGTACTGTCAGTGTACATTAATGGTTGAGTCAAAGGGCATGTATCTATGTCAAGTGACAGGTTTGTAGTCTTGTGGCAATATGGTGAGTGTGCATTGAGTGTTCCCTGTACCAACTTGCGTTTGATGCACATGGCTAGGTGAAGTGTTATGACAGCAATCCCCAGTGCAAACTTAGCACAAGATGTTTGTAATGCGTAGTTACATGTGGATGCATGACAGCAGAAGGGTTGAATGCATATTGTATGTGTTGGTAGGCCACTATTTGAGCTCTTTCCGTGTCTGTACAGAGATCTCTGCCCACATCTGGCCTTGTTGGACTGTTGTTCTGTAGCCAGGTAATGACTCACTATGCCCCTCAGGTCTGCACATAGGCAACAAATGTATATTCACAGTAGGCTACATGATGTCATGTGGTACAGGTTTATGTTTAGGACATGGTATATTGTTTAGGTATGTCTCCTCAGCCTGCGGAGCAGGGGCCTACGTATTGTCACTCACTCCAGAATTGCAAATCTGGGCTGGCATCAATTCCCTTTTCCACTACAAGTGACACTGTGCCCACTCCCCGTATCTCTGGACATCGTGTGATGGTGCCAAAAAATTCCTCACTGCAAATCTACAGCTCCTTGAGGCCATGTCCACTAATTACTATGGGAATGGCACTGGGGGCAGGGTCATGATCTGTGACTGATGTGATCATAATATCCCTGTCAATGTGTGTCACATAGCCTTGACAGGTCCCTGGATCCCACAGCCCTTTTGTCTCTTTCATCCAGCACTGATTTGTTCAGTGCAGGCGCCTATTATCGACAGGCAGTGTGCAGTTGAGTGATGTGCCATGATATTGGACTTTGCGGTTATGGTCATGAGGCAGAACATGTACAATGCAGGACCAGGTTTCTCTTTCAGTACTGTAGGTCTTGTGGACACACATGTGAGTGTGTGAACCTTAATTTTGATGTGACACACAGACCACCACCATCAGAAGTAGCAGGTGTCTGCATCTGTATCTGCAGATGTTCACACATGGACAGGCTTGCCTATTTGCGTGCTTAACATGTCACTCCCTTCAATGAGGTTGAAGCACAATGGGTCTGTATGTTGGCTTGCTTTGACATGTCAGGACTGTATGCAGTGGGTGACATTTAGAGGTAGTAGATGCTTTTGTGCATTGTTTGCAGTGTGCTTTAACTGTCATCTTCCACATGTTCTGGTCAATGTCAAGTGATTAGCTCATGTCTTACCAAAGTCACAGCTTTTCTACATGGTCAGTGCAGGGCCTGAGCTAGGGAGTGTGTATTGTGCACCCTAATGGGGAGTGTTTGCTGGCATGCCCCTGAGTCCAATGCATGCTATGTGCCACAGGTAGACAGGACGGGCAGGACAGGACGTCATTACCTAGGTGCACTGACATGTATGTGACTCAGCCATTTTGTATGGGACTTATGGACACGATATTCTGTCTTGTCTTTTGCATCCATGAAGGTCAACGCACATCAGAAGAAGGAGATTTGGAGAGCCATTGTCAAGAAGTTGCAGACCCAGGAGGCCCACAGCCACCAGAGCGCCCACTGGAGGACCTGAGACTCTGGGCCTGGAAGACTGCCGAAGCCCAGCTGCGGATCTCCTCCCAACGAGGATGGTGTGCCCGTTGGACCATGACCCCCCAATAGCCCACATTTTGGTAGTGGCCTCTCTGGCCTTGGATGGGCATTTGAGGCCAGCAAAGCAGCCAAAATGGGGTGAGTACATAGAACATCATGATTGAACCTTTAGCAGGTGATTGAGTGAGGGTCGGACTGCTCCCCCTGACAATGTAACAGGTGTCATGTGTCACATATCATCTGGGATCAAATTGATGTAGGCAGGACATGTGTTTCCAACTAGTGTGCTCATCATTTCTGAGGTGGGACCTAGGATTAAACTATGCTGAACCCTCAGTCACAATGCCCAGCGTGGAGCAGTTCTGACTGTGTTAAGTGTTCAGATATCCTGTTTTGACTGGCCTGGTGATTGTTAGTTTTCCACCAACAGATCACTCCTGACAAATGTTACAGTCCAAAGGTAAGTAGGATGTGTCTTATGTCATGTTTCTGGGGACGTAGGTAGGTTGGCATCTGCTAACCAGGTGCAAATTTTGCTCCATTGTATTTTGGGTGGTGGTGCCTCACAGCAGTCTGTGATGCATTGGTGTCCATCGTACTGTGACATGACCTACATAGTAACATTTTGGCAGCTGTAGCATGCTACTTTCCCTTGGTAAGTGGGGAATGTGCATTGTAATGAGTGATGTGTCATCAGTGTAGTAAACATATGTGTATACGTGTGCTCCATTCCCACAAGGACACATGTCTATGCAGTAGATGTATGGAATGTGCTAGCCATGCATATGGGATGATGTTGAATAACTCTCAGATATATGTTCATAGGGTCCTGTTGTTGTTATGATACTTCTGCAATGGGTGCCCAGTTACTATGATGCCCCAGACAGGACTGTGTCACCATCATATGTAGTCAGACAGAAACCTTATGGTATGTCTTAAGTCATGTGTAACTGCAGTAGCCATGATGGACATGACAGGTTGGGGCAGAGTGTTGATCCACTTGATTATGATTTGTACCCTTGATGTGGTATGATGATTGTAGGTCCACATCACCTGTGTGTTGTTTGTGAATTGCGCCCTGGCTGTATGGATGCATCATGGATTGACTTGCAATAATGTTTGTATGACATGTGTTTTGGGTCAGTGATTCATCCACTGACAGATGCCATGCCTGTTATGTCTGATATGTAGGTAATGATGTTGATTCTCATTGTACAAAGATTTGTTCTCTTCCTGATAGTGATTGCAAGGTCTGTGCCCAACCAATCTGCACGGTACGGTTGTCTACTACAACCACACTAAGAAGTGTACATGGAGATGGGTATGAGATATAGTTGGGGGACACCCTGGTCCTAACAGGGCAATTCATGTGTGTATTCTGGAGACATCTCTCCATGACGTTTGGGACCTGACTTCATTGTTGTTACATGCAAAACCACATGTGGTTCAAATCTGGCTGACCTTGTTACTATCTCCTTGACTCATGTTAGAAAGGTGTGACTTGTGGTGCTGTACATTGTTGTGATGTATACATTGTGACATAGATGTTTCCATGGCACCAAATCCAGGAATGTCTGTTTTTCCTTACCAACATCACTCATTGTAGAGACATCATGTTGATGCAAGTTAGGTGTGTGCATAGGCTTGTGAGAGTGTAATTTGTAGGGTACCTTACAATGGTATCAAATTGTTGGCTACTGGTTCCATGTGGTGAGCTGCATGTGGCACAAGTTTGATGTAGAGTGGTCAGCTGGTTGGGTTATGGTTAATGTGGTAGCTAGACTTCATCCTTGCTATTGTAGTTATCTGAGACCAAGATTTGTTCATGTGTTACTTTTGTGATTCCAGATGGCATGCATGGTTTGGTATTGGCACATGATGCTGGCACATTGCTGGCACTTTATGTGGTGGACCACTTGACATGATGGTATGTTTTCTCTCTCAGAGTTGTGATTGATGTTTCATCATGTGCGTCATGACCTAAAATAACTATCATTGCCATCATCAGAACTGGCAAGCGAAGGGGATGGGCCGAGCCAAGTTGGGAGGCATCTGGCCACGGGTCCTTTAGTTAAGAGACCACTGACAGAGAGGAACCCAGTGCCCTGGAGGACGAGGGGAGTGTCACAGGGGAGACAATATCTGACTCAACATCATCAGATTCCTCCTCCAGTGGCCACTCTCTAGTGGTGGCAGACCCTTCGGGAACCACTCCAGTACCATCTTTGTCCACCACTCCCATTCTGTCACTGCCCTCCCAGTTGCTCGAAACCTAGTTGGCAGTGCCCGCTCACCCAAGAGGGTGGGCTTCTTCTATGCCGTATTCACCTCAGCCCCAGCTCCTTTTAGCCCGGCTGCCCTCAGTGAAGAGGCAAGTGATCTCTTGAGGTCAATTTCTGTGAGTCCATGGCCATTGTGATGCCATCCAGGGACTAACATGCCAGATCCAGCATAGCAATGCGTTCCTTGAGGGCATTCACTGTGCAATCGCTGTCCTACAGTGATCATTTCAGGCTCTGGCCTCCACACTGATGGCAGCCAGTTACCCCTTGTCTTCTGTCCTCCCTCCACCTTCCTCTTCTCATTTCAAATCCCCTTTCCCTGATCCACCCAAAGCACACAGACAGAACTACATGCAATCACCTCAACAGACAAGGCTAGTGCACACAAACATAAGCACCACAAGACACACACAAACAGCATCCACCTGCAGACACAGCAACAGTCACAATTTCCCCTGATACCCCCACAACACACACACAACATCTGGCACATCAACAGACACTGCATCACCAGTCACTGATCCAGCCACCACACTTATCATACCTGCAGACACCGCCCCAGCAGACCCTCAGACATCCACCCCATCACCACACCCACAGACACCACAACCACAGACACACCTACATGCAGCACATCCATCATACCTGCAGTCACCATCCCAACAGACACCCACCCACACACCACGACACCCCCAGCACCCCCACTCCCTCAGCCCCAAACACATAAACGCCCTCATTCACCCACCCAACAGACACTCACCACACACAAGAACACCTCCCACAAACATGCAACCAAAACATCCACAACAATACGTCAGACGTCCACTCCCTCAACCTCCAAATACCGAACCACTTCTGATGAACGGCAGTGTGTGTCTAAAAACATTTTCCTCTGTGGTCTTGACCTTATCCCCTTTTCTTTCCCCACTCTGTACCACCCCAAAACATCTGTTTCCCTCCCCAAGGCACCCCTTCCACCTTCAAGACCTCCCATACCCCCTTGCAAGCACCCATGCCCACCCCCCCACCATGAAGAATCTAACTGCTCCCAAGAAGGTTCCTCCTCCCAAGCCCAGGCCCAAGTTCCCCCTCCCCAAACCCTATAATCTCTGAGGTACCTGCTTCCCCCCCGATGCCCCTACCTGTTGCAGTTACATGGCAGTCAGGAGTCAAATAGTGGCCCAACACTGTGCCTTTTGGGAAGACATGTTTGTACTGGCCTATGGCCTTGGACTAAAAAACAGTTCCATTAATAAACAAACCAGTTGCTGGTGTTTTGGATACAGCTTTGTCCTGTATTTCCTTCTGTAGCTTTCTGTTGTTCCTGGCTGATATTGGTGGTGTGTCTGTAGCTGTGTGTTTTTGGCCTGCTTGCTGCTCCATGTGGTGTTTTTTCAAGAATGTGAGTTTGTACGCATTGCTGTTGACCCCCAAGTGGAGGGAGTGTGTTGTGTGATGAGTATGTGTGTGTTGCTGCAATGTTGGTGTCATGGCATTGTCTTGTGTTGGTAGTGGTATGTGTATTTTTTGGCGTTGTACAATGTGGGCATGTATGGTGTATGACTTGTCCCCTGATATGGCTAATGCCTACTTTTGGTTTGTTTTCTTGAGTGTTCTCAGTGCAGAGCTGGAGTGCGTTGCGTTGTGGTGGTTTGCTTTGCATTGGAGTGCACATGTGTCCATTTGGGTGTGGGTCCCTTGCATCTCGTTAGTGTAGGGGTATGCCCAATGGACTGTGAGTTGTGTGTGTTTTGTTGCCTGGCCCTTTCCCCATTGTGTGACTGTGCATGACAATGGGTATTGGTATTGCTTGTCCCTGATATTCAATTGTGTACAACTGCTGTGCGCATGTTGTTTGGTGTCTTGTTCAACAGGATATGTGTCCCAATGCAGCCTCCTTTCAAGTATGGTCCTGCAGCTGTGCAGGTGTTGTGGTGGTTGTGCGCTTTGTGTCTTTTGTCTATTTGTCTCTGTGTGCATTGAGCATGGCATTGTTGGTCTATTGTGCTATGGGTGTGTGTGTTGTGTGTGTTGATAGCAGTGGTGTTTGATGGTCCTGTTATGTATATGCCATGGCACATAGATGTATATGTGTGTTGTTTGTGTGGCCAGTCCCTGGCCAGTGTTGCTTGTGAGTTTGTGAAATGCATCCATATCTGTGCAGTTGTTGTGTAGTTATTCCTCTGTGTGTGTATGTTTTGTGGACTGTAGTGTCCCTGAGCCTGTGTTGTATAGTTGTGCGTATATGTGTGGTACTGTTGTGCAGTGTGTGTGTGTGCTGGCTGAAGTGTACATGTTGTCAATGTGTGGGTGTCTGTGTTGCAGTATGTGAGTGTATGTGTCTGGAATGATAGGTGTAGCTGCTGCCCATGGCGTTTCCCAGTAGTTGTGTGTACGTACGGTTGGTGTCGTCCACATTGGCATTGTAGCTATTGTCTTTTAGCGAGCAGGATCAGCGGCATGATGTTTAGGAATGGCTCGTTGGCGGCTCTGGATGTGTATTGCTGTGTGTAGGTGAGTGTCTCCCTTTAAACTGCTTATTTCTGCCTGCTGACCCGTGGTGGTTGGACCACGGTGATGGCATTGCCGGTGTGCTACCTCGTAATAGGTCCAGCAGAAACATGGTCTCCACCAGCTTGTTTGTGCCTGCAGAAGACCGCGGCAGTCTGTGCTGCCTGGCGGTGGAGCAGACCGCTGGCTGTCTTCTATTTCCTCAACCGCCAAACTCGTAATCTGGCGGTCCACTCCACCATGCTGTTGGTGGTCGGACCGCCACCATCAACATGCTGGTCACTGGACCACCAAACTCATAATCAGTCCTTTAGCCTGAGCCAACAAAAACTTCTCCTTAACCTTGCACTGTTTCTTCTCCTGCTCATCGCTGAAGTATTGTGCAAACTTCAAAATCTTATCCAAAGACTTTGTTTGTCATCAAATTATATTCTGTTGTATGTTGTGACAAATCTCAGGCCTCAAACCAAGCAAAAACAGTATAATGAAAAATGGCTCAAAATGCATCTGTCCTGTATCCTGATGAAATGCTTTCATCAATCTTTCATCGACTTCATGAACAGTTTCCTTTGCTTCCTGCTGCACTTGATTCAATTTTAAATTATTCAAATCTTTAGATAGAATAGTGCCTTTCAAAAATGTTATCACTCAATTACATTTAGTCATTAACACAGGTGAAGGCGCATTTGTGATAGGATCTCTCGCTCTTCTGCATCTGGCCTTTAAACAGCAGTCTTACATTCTGCCCACATATCACTTGGAATCAAAATATTGAAGAATGCATTTAAACCAAACCACAACACCTTTGAAATCTTAACAAATGTCTTGACTTGTGTTTACCATTGCTTTGGGATTTCTCTCAATTTTGGAAAATTGTTAATAAATGATGCAAGGTCTTTCCTACTCGGGGGACATGTACATACCCTCCACCTGGTGTCTCTCTTAAAGGATAAGCTGTAGTTGTTCCTTTATTTTCTGAACATGCTGTTTGTTATATTTTCTCCTCGGCCTCTTCTACCCGTTTCTTTATCTTCTCATGTTTTTGTGACCATTTATTTTCAAATTTGTCAAATTCACGCTATTTGCGTAGGCATTTTATTAATTCAGTGAAATGAATTTGCGTTCCTAAAGAGTGCATGTTTTCAATTGATTCATCATTTAATTGTGCACTGAAACTTTTCTGTAATAGTATGTGTTGGACATAGCTCTCTGGGGGGAAAAATTCTGATGTTTTTTGCTTATTCGTATCAGCCTATGATGTCTCCATGTGCCGGACCTTGGGACTCTGGAAACTTTCCTGTTGTCTGGCAGCTGGGAAGCAAGCCCCCGCCTACCGAAGATAGGGTAAGGGGGGTAGGACGTGGTGGGAGCGCTGCCTCCAGCTGACCCCGTGCAATAGGTGCACTAGATATCTGGGGTGGGGTTGCGGCCTTGGTTGCCAAGGGGAATTCAGGCACATGTGCGGCCCCCATTAGCAACCCCATTGGCCATGTCCAAGGCCTAACTGAGTAGACCTGTGGGCACCTGCGCTCAGGATCGGATTCCAGTGACTAGGACTAGACCTGAGTGGGCTCTACGCTGTTCCCAGAGGGCCCAATTAGAAGGGTCGGCATGGAGCTGGACGGGCACCCCCTCAAAGGACGAGCCCAGGTAGGGGAGGACCCCCCAAGGAGGGGAACCCCTACTAAAAGGGAGCTGGCTGGGTCCCAAGGTGGGAAGATGATTCCATGATACATGGCCATAGGCCACGAGCATTGGCCCCCTCTGTGGGCAGGGTGGAGATGGAGGCACGGGGGCTCCTCGAGTGATGAAAACGTGCTGGTCAGCATATGTGGGACCAGCCAAGGTTGGATGTAAAGTGTGCCTCAGGCCTGGAGGGCTGGGTAAAATATAGGCACGGCACAGCTGGCCTGTACCAGCATACCAACATGCTGGTGTGGTGCGCAGGGTGGTGCGCTGGGGCAGGAGCTTGGAAGATGCCTGACCGCAGTGGGTCACCATATGACTCAAGAGCATAGGAGCTCAGAGCACTTTCCCTCTTCAAGAGCTGGGTGAAAGTGCCCATGCCATCCTTATGAGTTGGAAACTGTCACTGTCACCCATATGCAGGTTTGAGTACTTGGGCTGGGCCAGGTATGGCTGGGGGGTGGCCTCTCCAGCCCGATCGTCCATGTCTACCACCGGGTGGGGTGCTTCCTATGTGGACGCACACATGGCTGAAGTGACAATGGTGAGCGTATTTACGTATGAGTATTCATGAAAGGAACAGACCCTGGGGGCTCAGGCCTACCAAGGTGCACGGGCACCATGGTAATGGCTATAACTGACGTGTCACCTGCCTTAGCAGGTTTGTGCATGAGCTAGGGCACATGTGCCCTGGGAGTGCCGAACACCCACTCGTTATCACACTGGCACTGAGAGATGCCCTACCCATATAGTGATATGGACACCAAGGCATATTAAGTGCAGTGCAATAAAGGATTGCATTAGAGTAGCCTCATACTGTTTGCTATTGTTGGACTCAGGATGACAAGCTCAAGCTGTTGGTAACTGTAGCTTTGTCAGCCTTTGCCAGGAAATACCACTTCTGGGAAGTGGGCATTTCTAGGCATTGGGACTGGTTCTCGTGCCCCATAAATTAGGCTTCAGTACAGGAGTATCAGGGGACGAGCACATCTGCACATTCCCAAGATGACCACTATAAAACTTGGGCAACCAGAATGAAAGATCCCTGCCATTTAGGGCCTGGTGAAAAAGAGTGGTTGAGACACTTGGCCTCCCAGAGCCAGAGCCTGGCATCCATAAAGATAAAGATCTGCATTCCAGGACCCCAGGGCAGATATGGAGGAAATTTAGGGGAGACACCTGTTGTTCAAAGGAATACCCTTCGAGCCACCCCCACTTCAAAGGTTTTACTTATTATAAGTAGGGGTACTCAAAGTCTGCAATTTAGAGTACCACTGACTTGGGACCAGTGCATTTGGACCGCGTGGGCCTCCTGTCAGAGGAATCTGGGTGCCCAGGAGGATAACTTTTCAAGGAAGGGGAGCCACACACCTTATACCTATAAGAGACTGGCCTGATGCTGATTATCTGCTGCTGTGTGGAATCCAGAAGTGTCTCGCAAAGGGCAGGTTGGCTGCCCCCTGCACTCTGCAAAGGTCACAGGGCTATCAAAGACCTCCTGAGAGGGACATACATCATGATAGGTAATATCTGGAGAGCGGTGCCCTCTGGGTGTACATTGTGCCGGACTCCACCTGGCAGGAGCGGTGTATGTGTGGACCAGAAATTATGTCTGGAGACTGGGTGCACCAGGTGCGGGGTAGCAACATATTGCTCACACTGCTGGTATGTGGCCCTTCAGCATGGGGACCACTGCACCCCGAAATGGCGTGTGAAGTGAACAAATCACTGATGCAGGACCCTGCTGGGGCCTCGTTGAGGTTGAGTGGGAGCATTTCTCTTGTTTGACCCTTCGCTGCATGCTCATTGTTTGCTGTGCCTGTTCATAGGTTGAAACCTGTGGAGGTGTGGGTACAACCCGAGTGTTTTACATGGCTTAGTATTGCACAACAGAACTTCGGTCTAGTGTGTTCATCTGGAGAGTCCAGTGCTACAACAGTCATAGCCTACTGGACAGAGTATCTCAACCCAGAGGGGCATGGAAACCAAGTCTGGAGCATGGCACTGAGCACTTTCTACATGGGATTGGACCTGTGTGGGGCCACCGGAAATTCACAGGCACCAGACAGACTATCTCCAATCCAGAGACACAGAACTGGTCACTTGTTGTGTGAAACTTGAAGTGTTGAGGGCGTGTCGAGTCAACACACCCTGATGGAGTCTCTCCATTCCGGAGGTGCTAAATTTGGTTACTATTTGGTAACATTAGAATGTCTGGCAGAGCTGGACGCCTCCGAGTCTAACGATTGGCCCTGGTGACTATCCCCCTGTATTTTGCAGACCTCTGAGTGACCCCGCTATTGGGAACCTGAGTAGCTCCTACTTAATTGTTTACTGGCTTTTGTTTTTCCTGTCCCACACCTCGGCCCTGACACCTGAGGATTTGTGACTTAGTCGTGAGCAGCTGGGTGCTCAGGGGAAAGTTACTATAATCTATGGGGTTGCGGTGGAGTGAGGTTAACTTGAGGCTGGTTGGCAGGTGGAGGGCAGGTTGGGACTCAGAGGGGGTACAAGTGTATGAGAATCAACTTGCCAGTTATCAGGGCACAGCATAAGGGTGCCGGATGTGAGTGCAGACGAGAGTGTGTGCATGTGTAACAGCAACAACTGATACCTGGGCCCATGCATAGGTGCAGGGTAGATGTGCGGGAGTGAGACTGAGCTAGAACAAGTGAGTGCTGGGGTTGCATTATGGTGTTGCTGGGTACTTAGGCTCTGCGATGGAGTTTATAAGGCAGACATCACAATTTACTAGCATGGCTGAGGCCGTGGATCTAGGTAGGAGTGTGGCTTACTGTAAGATACATTGTGCTGGTACTGTCAGCCCTGGTTACACCCTGGATTGCACGTGTTACACTGATCGGGGGTACTGTGAGGGTGGGCCTAGTGCTGACTGTGGGTGGGCACCTTATGGGGATGCAGGGAGGAACTGAGCGGTTTCCTCAAATGTATATACAGTGATCAATGGTTAAAGCAGTGGGACCTATTATTGTGTGTTGCGGGAATCATTGAGATTCACGACCAAGTTTACATTGAATATTATTGATATAATCTAGGTTTTACACCTTCTGATTCCCAATCAAGAAGAATTCTCCACTTGCAAGGATGAGTTCTCGACCTGCGAGAAATCACCTAATTAGTGTTGTCACTTTTGAGCATCAGGCTTCTTACTTCTTAGTCCGATAACCTCTTATCTCTTTGACAAAGCACATAAAACATAGCAATTGCAGTTCAAAATATGATTAAAAACATTTTCAATAGAAATGACAAATCAAAATGTGCCCAATATTGACGCATCACTCTATTGATACTCATACCTGTCAGTTTCACTAGTTCTTCAACTGCTATTGTTTCAAACACTGCACTTCATCAGCCTTCTCAACTAGGTTCTAGGCAATTGGGCTTTATCTAAATGTGGGCACTTTTTAAATACTGCAGCCTATTTCCCTTGCCATACTAACCTTACCTCTGCTACCAACTTTCTGAGAGTGCAGAGAATCCTACATTTATAAAATACCTGCAACTCTTAGACACCGAGGGGGGATCGTTGGAATGGGCTAGAAATAAAAGCTGAAATTTTCAATTACAATACACGACAAATATACCTTTCAGAAGTCAATAAGGAGAGTTTTAGTTAGAATTAAAGGTCTTATTCATCATAAGTTTAAAACTGTTACTTTATTAGTCAAATAAGGTTTACAGATCATTTGCATAAAGCATATCCTGCAATCTATCCCCATTCTAGTATTCTAAATCAGTAGTAGTAAATCATTTTAGTCAGAAAATAGCAAAAGGGAACAAATATCTGTGAGGCAATCTGGGTAATGAAGCTAGCAGTACTCATAAATAATAGTGTAACAGACTGTGCTAGAGAATAGTCCAGGCAGAGAGCAAAGTCTGTCTGCGTCTCACAGTCAAGAGCTCTTAGAGAGAATAACCTGAATCTGAAAGTGTGATATCTGTTCTTTCCCTAGTACACCTTTTATAATAGAATGCAATAGTATACATTTTAATACAATTGTTTTAGATAGGATATTAGACAGCCAATCACAGGCAATTAAAGTGTGAGACGAGAACAGTTTCCATAGAGATGGTAACTTTCAACAAACAAAGCTGTAATGTAAAACACATTTAACAGCATTTCTACATAAGATGATATTCTAAAATATTTTCCCAGTCGTCCTGGTCTCTGAAAGAAAAGACACTCATGTAAATGTTATTCACAATTAGCTTAGGTCATAATTATTCTCCCATCTCCATCCACTAAAGCCTATTCATAAAGATTAGTTTTCTCATCCTTCAACCGACCACTAGGCACTCTTGTAACATTTCCTGCCCCATGGTCCTGCATGGAGCCTCCGTAGCAGAGACTGACTATAAGATGCAGAGGCACTCAGTCTGAGGACACCCAGGACCTCACTGAGGTGTTGTGATCGGCGTACACCACACAGTTTGCAGGGGGAGATGTGTGGGGGGGCCTGAGGAATAGCTGGCCATTTGCTCTCAGCCCTCAGCTGCGCACCAAATGCTGCTGAGACCCTCCTTACCCTATGTGTAGTTCCAACAGTGAGGACAACATACGGAGTGAGGGGCTGCTCATCCGGCAGACTCCCACAACATCAGGGAGGTATCAGGTTCTTCCAGCAGGGTTAGACATATGATGCACTACGAGCCTGGGAAACTGCCTGTCTTATTCTACCCACACCCCTCGACTACCTGCCTGACATTGTGAGGACAGCTCTTGCACCTTGGTCCTGAGGAATACTCCCACCACAAGCTGCACCAGCAGTGACTAAAATTACTGTACTCCTGTGGACTAACACCAGGGAATTCTCTGGGGCACTGTGACTGGGTAACTCTTGATCCCCAGTGGCTGCTAGCGGGCCTGCTCCGCCTCCCTCTTCCTTCGTGGGATTGCCATACCCCGAATCCTGCATGATGGGGCACACTAAGCTGCCTAAACCAGACCAGCCATATTCCGTCCCATCAACCCTACAGGTCAGACAACAAAATCTGCGAAATTAAGCACCATTCTTCACATGATTGAAACCTGTCAACTTTCCCTTGAAGCCAAGGTTGACTATGTGACAGTAGATTTTACTCTTCTACAAGGTGATCACTTTAAAATGTCAGATAGAGTCACCAGTCAGAGAAGACTCTGGTTGACACCTCAAACCACTGACCGACAAGCCCAGGTGAAGTACCTCAGAGAACAAGTTTGTTTCCTAGAGGCTCAGGCTGAGGATGCGAAGGCCACTTCTGCTGCAAAGAGTTTTGAATCGTGACCTTGCGGAGGGCCGACAAACTGAGGACTTCTTGGAGACCTGGATTTGTGAGCTGGTCCTTGGCTGACAAACTGACCTCATATATTTCAGTGGAATGAGACCACAGGGTGCCCAAGCTATCATAGCCAGTATCCCACACTATAAAACTGGGACACTATCCTGCATCAGGCTAGACACCAATCCCCACCCTTAGGTACAACTAAAGAATTCTTGTTTTTCCTGACTACACACTGGCAGTCCAAAGATAGAGGACCTCCTTTTTGGGAGTCAAGCAGGGACTTAGAGACCTGGGCCTTTCATATGCCCTGCTCTTCCCAGTGAAGCTCAAGGTCATAGCTGATCAGAAGACCCACATTTTCACAGACCCACAGGATGCCTGGGAGTGGGTTGAGATGAGGGATGCTTCCTCTGCGACATGGTGTCACAGGGCCCCTCCCTGCAGTTACTCCAGCTATTTGGTGGGGGGTAGGATAGTTTATTTTTTAGGGCGAAGGTTTAAGGAAGGGAGGGAGGAGAGGAGGAAGGATCAGGAGAGGAAGCAGTGAGATAAGTGGGGTTGGATTTAGTGCTTAGGGTAGGTGGGAGGGTCGGGATAGTTTGTTTTTAGGGGCAAGGGTGAGAGGGTTTGGGGTAGTTTTTTTTAGGGCTTAGGGTAGGTGTGGGTTGGGATAGTTTACTTTTTAGGGGCAGGATGGGCAGGCAGGGTAATTTATTTTTTAGGGGTGGGAAAGATTTAAGGAGGGGCAGGAGGAGAGTAGAGGAGGAAGGATCAGGAGAGGAAGTGGTGAGGTAAGTGGGGTCAGATTTAGTGCTCAGGGTAGGTGGGAGGGTCAGTAGTTTTTTTTAGGGGCAGGGGCGAGAGGGGATGGGGTAGTTTTTTTTTTAGGGCTTAGAGTAGGTGGCGGTCAGGGTAGTTTATTTTTTAGGGGCAGGGTGGGGAGGCAGGGTAGTTTATTTTTTAGGGGTAGGGAAGGTTTAAGGATGGGCAGGAGGAGAGTAGAGGAGGAAGGATCAGGAGAGGAAGCGTGAGGTAAGTGGGGTTGGATTTAGTGCTTAGGGTAGGTGGGAGGGTCGGGTAGTTTTTTGTAGGAGCAGGGGTGAGAGGGGTTGGGGTAGGTTTTTTTAGGGCTTAGGGTGCATGGGTGTCGGGGTAGTTTATCTTTTAGGGGTGGAGATGAGGATGCAGGGTAGTTTATTTTTTAGGGGTAGCGAAGGTTTAAGGAAGGGCGGAAGGAGGGAGGAGAGAAGAGGAGGAAGGATCAGGGAAGAATGTGGTGAGGTAAGTGGGGTTGGGGCAGGGTTTGGGGTAGTTTTTTGTAGTAGGGTGGATTTAGGGCTTAGAGTAGTTTATTTGTTAGGGTTATGGGTGGAGGGGGTCAGGGTAGTGTATTTTTCAGGGCTTACAGTGGGTGCGGGGTCAGGGTAGTTTAGTTTTTCGAGGAGGGGTGGGGGATTGGGATAGGTTTTTTTAGGGCTTAGGTTAGGGTGAGGGAGTCGGTATAGTTTACTGATTAGGAGTAGGGATAGGTTTTAGGGCTCTGCGTGGGTGGGGGTGTCAGGGTAGTTTAGTTTTTAGGGTGAGGGTTGGAGTAGTTTATTTTTAAGGCTTAGGGTGGATGATGGTTGGGTAGTTTAGTTATTAGGAGTGGGGGAAGGTTTTGGGGCTCAGGGTGGGTGGGGAGTGTCGAGATAGTTTAGTTTTGAGGAGCAGGGTTGGAGGGTTTGGGTAATTTGTTTTAGGGCTTAGGGTGGGGGTCGGGTAGTTTAGTTTTTAGAGGTGGGGAAAGCTTTTAGGAGTCAGGGCGGTGGGGGTGTCGGGGCAGTTTAGTTTTTATGATTGGGGTGGGGAGATTGGGGTAGTTTTTTTTGTTAGGGCTTAGGTTGGGTGGAGGGGTCAGTGTAGTTTACTTATTAGGAGTGGGGTTAGGTTTTAGACTCAGGGTGGGTGGAGGGTGTTGGGGTAGTATAGTTTTTAGGGGTGGGGTTGGACTAATTTTTTTAGGGCTTAGGATGGATGGGGATTGGGTAGTTTATTAGGAGAGAGGGAAGGTTTTAGGACTCAGGGTGGGTGGAGGGTGTCAGGATAATTTAGTTTTCAGGGGCATGGGTGGAGGGTTTGGGTAATTTTCTTTTTAGGGCTTAGGGTGGGGGGTCGGGGTAGTTTAGTTTTCAGGGGTGGGGAATGTTTTAGAGCTCAGGCTAGGTGGAGGGTGTCCAGGTAGTTTACTTATTAGGGGTGGGGGCAATTTTGAGCCTAGGGATGGGTGAGGGGTTGTGGTACATTTTTAGGTTAATAGGGGGGTTGTATGACAGAACCATGCATGCCCTTTCCACATATGCCTTTACTAAGCATGCTTTTACAACGAAATTCGTTGTAAAGTCATGTGTGATAAAGGCATGCATGGAAAAGATGTGGTCGTGGTTCTGACCTCGTTGTTAAGGCATGCGTTGTTCCGGTATGCGTGGTTCTGTCATACAACCAACTGATGTCTTCAGGACCACCTAAAGCTCTGCTGCCACATGCTCCTTTCCTCCCCGTGTCCACCTGTGCCCGATAGCTGATCTTATGGGAAATACAGACAACATTATTCTCATATGCTAACTGCCTTAGTCTGGTAGTCCCCTGCATGGCGCCTCTTCTATCAGCCATTACAGAATCCTAGGCTTGCTCTTGGCTCAAGCTGACACCTAGCACACCCAGACCCCATGCTGGGGTTGTTACAAAGTGGTTTGAATGATAGCCTATAGACTTGTCGCCCTTTTACCAATACGCTGTTAGTATCTAGTTTTATTGTTCACAGTATTATAAAAGCATCCCCTCCTTGGCTACATCCTTCCCACTCTGAGGCCTTCTACTCTGGGTAAATTCTTTGCTCCCTGATGCCCCACCTCTGCACCTTTCAGGTTATGTCCTGGAACATCAAAGGTACACAAATGCCTGCATGCCACAACAAAATTAACTCCTTCCTCAGATACAGGTTTGTTGATATAGTGCTGCTACAGGAATAGCACTTCACACACGAAGAAGCAGAGCCTCTCCAAAGGCAACGGAGGGTTCAGGCATACTGTACTAGTTTTTCACACTATGCCAGAGACACTTTCATTGGGCTCTGGTGAGGAATTTCCTTCCAGGTTTTGTCCCATGAAATAGTTCCAGAGGGTCGCTTCATCCTCCTAGAGGCCAGACTGGACTAGTTGACAGTATAAACTTCCCCAACTTTGATCAAAACAACCTCTCTGTGCCGTCTATCTGCCCATTTGGTGAAGTGGGTGCATCTGCCATAGGTTTTGGGAGGGGACTTCAATAGCATCTTTAATTTTTCCTACGACCACTCTCACCCTCCTCTCCCAGCATCCTCATCATTGACCACTGTTTGTAGTCTACCTTCTTGGCACCACTAGTGGTCTCTCTGTATTGCCTGGCAACACCATAACCCCCATACTAGACTATACTAATGTTTCTCCCCGGAATACAACCTCTACGCCAATCTCAATCAGATAGTACGCTTGACCTCAATTTGTTCTTTGGCTTCTTCCCCTGAGTACTTGAGCAGAGAAATCTCCAATCACAACCCCCTACTGATGGGCATGAAATCAAGGTAAGCCCCCTCCCAGATCCCCATGCAAAAGCTACAACCTTCCACATTGAAAAACACTATGAGGGTAGTTAGGGTGAGAGCAGCCGTACTTCCGTTAAGTAACAACACAAGTAAATAAGAGAATCAGTGAGAATAAGACATTGGTGCTCGATGGGTCGGGTGCCTAACTCCCCTAGTAGGCACAGAAATGCGTAACAGGTACACAATGGAAATAACAGCAGAATGACCCCGGCACACAGAATCGGTGTAATCACAGTTCAAAATGTAGGACAAGTGTCCCTGGTGTTCAGGTTCCGGACGTGAGTAATAAATCCGAATAGTCCTCAGTTGGTGATGCAAGTGTCTTTATTTGAAGGCCCAATTTGCCATAGGTTTACGTAGTCATCAAAGAACAGCCAACACGTGTTTCGTCACACAAGTGACTTTTTCAAGGCTGGGCCAGTTGGCCAGGAAGGTAAGTATTGGGTGAAACCGTTAAAAGGAGTTGAATGGTTGGTAGTGAGTATGACCGATCCAGTATATGTCGGTAAGCAAAAGAAGCCTTGATAAGCCTTAGTTGGAGACCCTGGTGGGTTGATAAGCCGGTCGTGTACTGACGGTGAAGCGCGTCTCAGTGAAAAACACAATCTTTCAGACTATAATCGCCAACCAGTTTGTGGACTATTTTGACCATAACAATGGCTCCACCACCTCCAGTGGCTGGGTGGGAGCCCTTTAAAATGGTCTTTAGGCAGTCTTGTATTCATGACATGTATGGTGGAGCCTCTTGAGGGAATTAACCCAGGCAGAGCAGGCCTACATTGACATGAAGTGTCAAACGCTAGACAACCCATACCAAAGACCCTCCCTGACCCAGATTTGAGAACAGAAGCCTCAGCTGCTGGGGCGCTTCTGCTGCCTTGACTACTGGGCCTGTGTTGCCAGATCCCACTCAAAAGAGGACAAATCATCCTTCTTTTGGCCTGGCTAGTAAATAATGGATTGCAACAGCCCCCAATACTGCAACTCCGATGGCCAGATGGCACTATCTTTTACTGTCAAGAAGATATCCATGAGGCCATGATGGCCTTTTATGTCTCACTTTACTCACTGCTCTGAAGCGCCCCAGAGGCAGATGTGCAGAGATTTCTAGGCACTGCGTCCAATGCCACACTCTCCATGTTTGAGAGACCTGAGATTGATGCCCCTGTTACAGCCGCTGACATCAAAGTAGCAGTAATGGAAATGGTGACAGGGAAAACACCTGGTATCGATGAGCTCCCTGCATAATTCTATATATAATATGCAGCCACCGTAGTTCCCCAACTGGTGAAGCTTTTTGATGCCTCAGTGAATCTGGACACCTTCCCGAAACTCTCCATGAGGCTCTGTTATTTTCTCTGCTTAAACTGGTAAAGGAACCTGACCTCTTATCTTTCCAATTGCTATCAGAAATGCAGATTATAAGATAGTTGGGTGGCCTCCAGCATCCAGTGAGCTCTCTCTTGGCCCAGACCCGCAAGCCTGGAACATATTCCCTAAACCTAAGGCTGATGTAAGAACACCTAGACATTGATGAAATTCTGAAAACTTAACTCAGTTCTCGCTGGTCTATAGTCCTGTTATGGTTGACAGTTGAACTTTGTAAGACAGTTAAGAAAGCCTAAAACAATATATGTCAGTGATCTGTGAATCACTGGATTCACACAGGTATGAAGAACAACAAAACTAGATTCAGAGAGAAATATTCAGGTGAATCTCAACAGTAATCGCATTCCAAGGGGAATCCTTTGATCAGCTTGTTACGTCGACAGCTCATGACTTCAGATTAAGCAGCTCAGTTGTGTATCCCTAGACCTATCTTTAAAGGGTTTGGGAGTAAAATTAAGGTGAAACTCTCCACTCTTTCTCTAGATACCACTTTAATTGGACCCAAAAGATGTGGCTTTTTGAGTATATCCCGCTGACAGCTCATGTAAGGCACAAAGAGTGGGGACCTAGGTCTAATAAAGATCCATGGTGAGCATGTTTACCCCTGCTGTGGAGCTGATGACCTTAAATACAATGTTGGATGGTGATGATGTGAGAGAATGCATAGTGCGCTACAGGTCTATGGCAACACTGATATCAACTGTAAAGAGTAATTGTAAGAAGGTCTGGACTACCCATGAAAGTGGGCCCAAACATAAGTAAAATGTGGGTCCACCAAAGCAGGTTGACATCAAGGCTAACATGAAATTGTTTGGTGAGGTATTCATCATAGGGATTCCTTGTTCAGTGGGTGGTTTTTGCCACATGTTCTGGTCAGGAAAAGAAGAAGCCATTTTCTTAGGAACACTTAGAGCTTATGATGTGGTGGGGTCACCACTTATAGGTACAGATCTCAAACATTCCATTCATCAAAGTCAATGTTTCCTCCTTGGTCCAAGAGTAGTAGAAGGTGGGATAGTCATGCAAAGACATGTAATGGTAGATGCCAATAGGAGTTGCTTTATTTCTCACCTCCCACTATGTGCACATTTGATCAATTTGTCCACTTTGTCTGATGGAAATATTAAGGGGGTGACTGCTAGAATGCATTACAATGCCATAATAATAGTAGATTGTATTCAATTTTTGAGACAAATAACAATAACAGCAAAGATCTAACTGTAAATCTATTCACTGAGGACTCTAAATTCCTAGTGTACCCTCACACAAATTACAACCCATTCAACATATGGATATGGAGATTAAATAGGTAGAGGAAAGGAAGATGCAAGCTATAGTGGTCTTAGTTCAGTTTTATCTGCTGCACTGTAACACTGTGGATCCCTTTACTTTCACACAGAGACATCGGCTGCTGCAAACAGCTGGTATCCCCGTTTGAAGGTTCAGGAGAAAGTGAGGAAATACTGGGGCAACCACATTAGAAATTTCCAATTGACTGGTAATTTTTCATTTTTTATTATAGACTGTATTTTTTCTATACCCAGAGCTCTGGGTAACCCCAGTACCAGTAACTCAATGGTATGGGGAACTACTGGTCCATCATAAGCCACTTATGATGAGGCCATAATGCTGAAGTTTCCTCCCTAACCAGGATTTGTGAGCAAATGACTTTTTGCTGAAAAAGGAACAAAACAGAGCATGCTGATCTATAAAAAAGAATAGAAACAATGACGCATCACCATTTAAAAATGTTGTGTTTCTGAATCACGCAAGCTACCCAAACTCATAGTATTGGTTATCCGAATAGATATACCTTACTGCAGTCACAGAATTGGTTAATCTGCATAAAATTACCTGTCCAAGGTCACAGTATTGGTTAACCTAAGTAGATGGTTTAGTTAAATGAGTTAGTGGTCTAACTACTTCAGGATAATTCAGAAATTCTTTTGTGTGTGAAAGGTGATGTGACTGTCATCCCTTTGGATTTAATCAGAACCCTATTGATGCACTATATTTGTGCAGCCAAACCAAGGTGCAGTGGTCAAAAGAGGTAAGGAAGATAGCCTTCCTATAACATATGTTGCCCCTGGCCCTATGTTCCAGAGGTTTAAGCCCTGGCATCTCAAGAGATCTTTACAACAGTTGGTAAAGATCTCTTTGTTGGAGAATGCAATAGGACTAACTTCAGAGATGGCTGATGCACATGCATGCCTAAAATTGGAGAGCAGATCCTGAACAGGTCTGATGTCATAAAATCAGATAACAATAAGCTAGTTTTCCCTTCTCCCAGAGGGCCATATTTATCATTTTTTCAGGCACCTTGCTGCACTGCATGAAAGGGAAAGAACAGGAATGTGCAGTATCTATCAAGATATGGGGCATTCCTGTTCTGTCTTATGCTCTGGACCCTTTTGGCTGCCTAGTGCCAACAAAGCAACCTTTGCACCATGGGACACCTTCCTACACAAAAATAATCCTTTCCGGCTTTTTCCTCTTTCTGTATGTGCTGCAGAATGCACCTCATGTAGAAAGAGAAAAACAAGGAGAAATAAAGATATTTCTCCTTGTTATGCCTCCTCTGGGAAGGTGTAGTATTTTGATGCATCCCCAGGTCTACCAACAAATCTGAGAATGCGCCTAATTCCCACACTCCACCCATGGAAGACATCACTGGGGCAGAGTAATGCAAGGCAGTGACTTGCGCTGTCTTATGTTACTCCAGATTTATTAAGCCATGCAGTGCCACGCAAGGTGGCCTTGCGTGGCTTTGTAAATGCCATTTTAGGTTTGGCGTCACCCTGCAAACCCTTGCGTGATGCATGGTTAATGTAAAACCTTTGATAAATCGGGCCCTAAGTGTTGAGCATAAGGGAAGCCCCAAAAAGAGTGGCATTCACATACAGACTAGTGGCAGGTATTTCACTCTGAAGAATTTATCTAGGGACAATAGGAGTTGTTGTATTGTCTTGAGGTAGACACAGGCAGATTAACCTTATGAGCCTCTTAAGATATCACTAGCACCACTATGTAAGCTAGCATATCTTCATTCAAATGAACGTAATAATGGAACCCCAATGATTGGATGTTGCCCAATAAGATGTTCTTTACAATTCCAAATGAATATGACTAGATCATATTGAATCTAGCTTCTTAATGCTCTACAGACTGGAGTCTTGATATTTCCATTGGAGCCAACATGTAGAGGCAGTGGGTTTGAAGCCATTTTTCAAAGATTACACATATCCTTAATCCACTCCTTTATTTACAGAAATCATTCTAGGTGTGAGAGGAATGATACTGTCCTTGCTAGGGAAAGTACCTTCCAACACAAGCATCGGACCTAGCCTGGTTAAGCATGTTCATAGATGATATTCTGCTCTTTACAAGGTTCCCACAATTAGAAATAGTCTGGATGACAAAATGCCATATTCCATGATCTAATTTTAGCATGTAATTTGTTATAGGGTTTTGAGGGATATTTGTAAGCAACAAATCTTTTCACACAGTCGACAACTGCTCACCAGTTGCATACAAACAATAAACACACATGGAGATAGTGGGTAGACTGGTGGAACTGGTCATAAATAGAACCTAATCACTTTACATCCTCTTTGGGCTAGGATATATTTCAAAGGAATTTTTGGGCCTGACAATAGGCTTATTTTGCTATGTCAACACAGCAGTGAAACACTGCACACACCTGCTCTTCAATGGCAGGCCTGAGACATGGTTAGAGGGCTACTTAAGTAGGTGGCACATTCAGTGCTGCAGGCCCACATGTAGCATTTAATTTATGGTCCCTGGGCACCTGCAGTTGAATTTACTAGGGACTTGTAAGTAAACTAAATATGCCACTTGGGGAATAAGTCAGTGTTACCATATTTTAAGCAGAGAGCACAAACACTTTAGCACTAGTTAGCAGTGGTAAAGAGCACAGAGTCCTAAAGCCAACAAACAAAGTCAGACAAAATAGGAGGAGGAAGGTAAAAGGTTTGGGAATGACCCTGCAGAAAGGGCCACGTCCAACATTGTTCATTTATTGCTGTTTCTAAGTGCAAACTGTATCCTTGTATCCATCTTACATGCGAGGATGCATTTGTGCTAAGAAATAGCATTAAATGTAGAAACACTCTTCTCGCATAGTTCTGCAACATCTTGTGGCAATCTGAGGTATTTCTGCATGATTATGCTGCACAGAATGATGCGTGCTACACCCACCTGTAATGCATTGGTTCAAATGGGATAAACATTAATATGACCAGCAAAACTAGGACTTCATAATCTTAGATAGGTGTGAAGATAGTTATCCTTCTAAGATGTATACCCGAATCTGTGTTTGATTGCACAGTGTCAAGATTGCATTTAGTTGTCTGGGCTTCAGACGCTAATAATGTCAGACCCGGAGAGGAGATGCTTTTAGCCAGAGCGAGAGAGAGAAAGTGAGAGGGACAGATATGTACAAGTTACTTACCTTTGATAATGATATATCTGGTAGAGACATATTCTAATTGCAGATTCCTTACCATAGAATTTCCCCCAGGTGTCAGACTGGATCCAGAGATTTTTCTTCAAGCAGTACCCCTGCGCGCCGTCAGGTGATGTCAGTCTACTCTGCGGACGTCGTTGGCATTGTGGTTGTGATATATTTGTGATATATTTAGAATGAGCTATTTGTCTCCAATTTAAAATAAAAAATGTATTTTTATTCTTAAACATAATATATTTTTTTGTTTTAAAAACAAATGGAGATAAGTCCAACTGGATTCAAACCCCCAAATCTCAGTGTGAAGGTCACAGACCTTCTCAATGGGTTATGTTTTTTTTTTAGCCCTTTATGTGCTTTCTGGGATGGCGAGGGAGCCTTTTCAGTTCCTAACTATTGTTTAAAATTATTAATTGTTTTGAAACATTTTTTTTTATAGCAAATAGCCCTTTATGGGCTACCTGGCAATGCAGGGGAAACCTTAAGGCTTTCCTCGTGGTGCCAATGCTTCAGCATGCAGGGAGATGCTTTGAAAGCACCTCACTGCTTGCTGAAGCATTTCATCTCTGTCCCCTGCACTTGTGCAGGGGACAGAGATGAAACATTGGATTTTGACAGCGGGACCTGGTTTATGTGGTTCCCCTGTCAGTGGGGAGCTGAGGGCCCCCCTGCATATTTTAAAAAGAAAGCCCTAGGAAGATGGCGTTCCCCAGGGCAGCGGTGGGCTATGGGGCCCCCACCATATTCGTAAAGGAAAGCCTTGGGGAGGTGGCTGTCCCCAGGGCTGCAGGGGCCGTGAGCCCACACACAAATAAAAAAATGATAGCTCCGGGAGGTGGTGGTCCCTGGAGCTGTGGGGTGGACGGGAGGCACCCCTACACTAAATTTTTATTGCCCCTTGGGACCTGGCCCACCTAAGGGGGCTATAAAAAAACAAGCGCTGGAGCCCGCGCTCGTTTTTTTTAAATGTGTTTCTACAAATTTGTAAATATTGCGAACTTGCGGCCAAAAAATAATGATAAAAAATACTTTTTTGCTCTGAGAGGGTCCCTCTAGGTCCTTCTGAGACCCCCCCTCCACACCTAGAGCTAAGGGGTCAGGGTGTCTCTACTCTGGCCCCTTTTTCTTTTGTTGCTGGTTCGAATTGTTGGCAGCCAATTAGAGTAGGCATTTCCCTTCGTGACCAGAGATATACAAATTTTAATTTCCCTAAATTACCACCAGCCTTTCCATGGTAGTCAGACAGCCATGAAAAGGCTAGCAGTAAGTTGAGATGGAATCAGCCAGGCGGTGCTGAGTTCAGTGCGGCCCTGGCTAAATACAACTCAGACTGCCGTCACTCCATCTGGAACCATGTTCCTGGCTGGAACGTCGGTCTCCTGGTGCGCTCGCCCACGAGAGTTGTAATGTGGCAGTTGGACACCCACAGTTTAAGCGGTCTGACCGTCACCATGAGGCTGCAGTCCTACGACCGCCAGCCTTGTAATAAGGCCCTTAATTTTTCAAATACTTACAAGTACACGTGCATTTTTTACCACAAGTCTGTCTTAACCATTCATGCCTTTACAATGAAATGTGTTGTAAAGGCATCAGTGGTAAAGGTATACTTGTGGTAAAATTGTTGCAAATTAATTGTAAAAACTTTTGTTGTAAAGACTTCCACAGTTCTGCTGTTGTTAATAATGCTGTTTTCCTGATTTACGATTTATATTGGAAACTGAAAATGGGTAATATGACCTCCCCTTTTCCTTCCCATCCTTTATCCTCAATTTTCTAGTTGGAATTATGAGTGGAATGTTTGTTGTTAATTTCTAGGGTGACTAACAAACTGTGATCCTCTGTATTAATAACATTGTTGATTAATTAATGTAAAAAAAACAGAGAGTTTTCAGAGTGGGCCAATGTTTATAGAATAAGGGTCTCAGGACTCAAAAGAAAACATTATTATGAAGGCTTTTATTAGACCTGTCAGCCTTAAGGTGGTCTTCTCCCAACCTTTTTGCCTCCTCCCTACTTTTTTGCTGAATTACGTTTTGTTGGTTTTAGGAGTCTGTACACTTTACCAGTGTTAATGTGCTTGTGCTCACTCCCTAAAACATGGTACAATTCGCTTATACTTGATTGGCATACTTAAATTACTTATAAATCCCTGGACAATTGCTATACCATACACCTAGGGCAGGTCATTTAAATGCTACAAGTGGATCTGTAGCACTCATTGTGCCACCCACTTATGTAGCCCTTGAAACACCTCTCAGGCCTGCCACTGCAGCCTCTATGCAGCTTTAAACTCAAATTGCCAATTTGATGTGGCAAAATAAATACCTTGCTGGACCTATAACTACCTCTTGATACATATAAGTTACCCCTAGGGTGCGCCCTAAACAGCCCATAGAGCAGGGTGCATTGCATTTAAAAGGTTAAACATGTACATTTAAGGTTTATATGCCTTGGTTTTGAAAACGTTCTAAATTCGTTCCTCACTACTGGGGGGCCTACTCCTCCGATTGGATAATACTGGGTTACCAAATTACATTTAATAAGTGACAATGTTAGTTTGGATTATAAGAAAACAACAGTTCTTATTAGCAAAAATTCAACATGGGAATAAGATAAAGCAACAATGGCTGTACATAACATAATTGTTCAAAAACAAATTACGAAGAAGCAGAGAGTAGGCAAAAAAGTATGCAAAAAGTAATTCATTTTAATCTAAATATACTCAATGTACACAGTGTCCCACGTGAAAAGAATAGAACCAAACAAAAAACACAATGCATACAAATACCAGAAAGAAATAACAAACATATGTGTTCCTTAGAATGACAAACAACCATATAAGTATCTGAATGTGACAGGAAATTATAATAAATCCTTTCCATTGAGTCATTCAAGGGAGTTCGAAGGTTGGTTTGTTTGGGTTAATTAGGTGCTAATGGTGTTTTGATGCAGTACAGGACTTTAGGTCTCATCAAGACAAACAGGTATAGGGACACCTATAAAACAAATAGGAAAAATAAATTACTACTCTGTAGAGACAGGAGGATAGGTGTCATTCTAGATAGTAATGGACACTGTATACTAATGGTATCCTCCAGGACTCAATAGATAGGCAACAAAAAACACCCCCAGTGTCCATAAGGAGAATTTATTACTCAGGAGGACCCCCAATAGAAAGACTTTAGAGAAACAGAAATTGATATTAAAATTAAAATTAAAATGAGGAGATTTAGATGAAGATGTCTTGAAATCTGGGGATGCACATTTACCCCCGAGATGAAATTGGAATGAACAAGTGTGCCCAGTTACTCTTGACACATGAGCAAATATGAGAATCTTCTTCATGCAGTGGTTGTAGTAATGAAAACGCAAGTCCAGCCTAGGGAAAGCATGGCAATTTGAATTAGGATAGGGATATCATTAGGAGGCGCTTTAGACATGGGAGGGGTTTTCTCCTAAGTCTCAATGTAGTCCATGCACATCATCACTGGTGCCCTGGCTCGTGAATTTGTCCCCCTCCCCGAGCAAAAAGGATCACCTCTTTCACTGCTGCCATTGTCCCCACAGCAGAAACCATCCGTTGGACACCTGGCCCCATCCTCTACAAGGCCCATGCACACCACTGATCATGGATTGAGGGCTGCCATCTTGAATCCCACTGAAGAGCTAGGGAGTTCTTCTGTTGGTTAATATCTTGGGGCTGACAGTATCAAGCTTCACTGAACATGAGTTGGATTGCAGAGAGTTGCTTCTCTTACCAGTGTGTTCATAATCGCCCCAAGGTATCCTTAAGATGGAAGGCAGCAGCTATGTACAATGGATCTATGAGGAGCTCCAAGGAGTGCAACTAACCACACTTCCCGGATCCACTATCTTTATAGACTACCATGGTTTGACTTTGTTGCATTGTTTCATATTGAATTACCATTGAGTTCTGATCCAAAGCTGTGCTTTACACGGAATGATGGAAGAAACAGAAAAAGGTTCTAGGATGTAAATATTCAGTTGACTTCTGGAAGGCTATTACTAGATCACTCTGCTTAGTTAAACCTTGCTGCTGAAAATGGTACACCTGCTTTATCCTTGCCACCCCTGCTTTCTTTTTGTTTTTTTTTATATTGATTTTCCTATTACCCAAAGCTAGGTATAATTAGCAGAAATAAAGCGTATGTATATGACATTATTTGCTGATTGGACCTAGCTAGAGAGCAGACACAAGGCTGGTGGATAGCCTGGTTCTGCAAGTGACAAATAGAAACCCATGTTCTTCACAAGCAAAGCTCGTCATTTTTTTATTTGCTTGAAGAAAATATGTTGAGACACACCTTCGATATTCCAAGTCACACACACAATTGTGACCAAAGTATTATAAAGAACACTGATATTGTTTTAATGTATGAAAATTTATTAAACTCTGCAATTAATATTTATTTACAATTGACCGCGGATACAACTGAGGTAAAAATATATGTGAGGTATAAATATGATTACAACATAAACAATGTCCTTATATTTTGGATTCCTTTTGGCAAGATATTTGAACAAAACACTGTTATGGATTGTTACACAGACATTCAATGCATATTTCTAGGACACGTATTGCATTTACATTTGACACAACAGCTACAGATGCTAACACAAATTTACCTGAAATCTTGTGAACATGTTACAGCAGATAATTCGGAGCAGGAGCATAGTTAGGGATATCACCAGACTTTTTTTTTGTAAATATTCATCATTGTCTACTAAAATTGACTTTTGTTTTTATATTGAGGACCAATGAAGGAGAAGACATTTTGACACCTAACACTCTTATTCTTGTAGGGCTCGCATTCGTACATCTGGAAGCTGAAAACAGAGGTATGTAGAAAACATGCTATTGGTGGTATTTAGGGTAAAAAGGTAAACATTGTGAATTTGTGGGCTCTGACAGGGGTGCTCTCAACTTCCCCTATAATGACCCGCTCCATCAAACTTCTCAATCACGCCTGTTCAGCAAAGAGCCGGGGGTCTTTCAATTTCTATGCAGCAGTACAGAAAAGTGAGTCCTGTCATGCATAGTTTAGAAAAATTAGAAATGCCAACTTAATAGTAAGGTAATCTGGCGAACTTAATCTAACTAGTGGTACAAATGTGAGAAAATATTAGCTAGATATTATTTTCCCACTATGTATTATAAAGAGATGACACTGCATTAATCAGACCACTACCCATTTTGACCCTAATCAATGAAGGCAGAAAGTAGATTTTACCAAGTCATTGCTATTTTTATATAATTTTGAGTTCTGCGGAATGCAAGGACCTTTTATGGGTCGCCTTTTCCTTTTTATTACAATTGCTTTCACTTTTATTGAAAGCAGCTGCTTAGGAATCCTTCACACATGCACCTCGCCCTAAAACAACTGTTTTCCTGAATCTGCGCATTATCACATACCGGAGCCATTTTTTGCTTGTATGAACAAGAAACACAACATTAAATAGCTTCTGAAGAGACTGGGAGCCTCATTCAGAATTTTATGGACAGTACTCCATCACAAATGAGACAGATATACCATCCCTCCAATTACAGGTACATTGTAATATAATCACTTGTGATAAGTCGGATGCAACATCTGCCACCTTTGAAACAGAGTACCTGCCAGGCAAACTCAAACGCTAAATCGGTCCCTTGAAGCCTAAAGATGCAGTATGGATTGGGAAAAAATGCTTCATTTAATAGATGAAAGTAATCTGCATTGATCTGTAGACTATTTGTCTTAGTGATTTTATTTCCAAGTCTGAGAAAACAGACACGGGGGTTATTACAACTTTGGAGGAGGTGTTAATCCGTCCCAAAAGTGACGGTAAAGTGACGGATATACCACCAGCCGTATTACGAGTCCATTATATCCTATGGAACTCGTAATACGGCTGGTGGTATATCCGTCACATTTGGGACGGATTAACACCTCCTCCAAAGTTGTAATAACCCCCACGGTGTATGCCGTCCACTACAGACATCAGATTTGCATCTTAGGCAGTTCCTTCTTGTTCTTATTGGGGGTCTAGATCCTGAGAAATGAAATGACTCAGGACAGTAGAACTATACAGGACTTGTTGAAAAATTAGTTTCAATGAAGTTACAAAGATCGCTGTATGGAAAAGGCACGAAACGGAAAACCAGGAACTGATATCTGTTGAAAACATCTGAAATATTCTATGAAATATACTCTATAAAGATGTTATTGGCCAAAATCAAAGCAGTGACATAAGAACATGCTTGATGATCTAGCATTATAGCTTGCTGCAGATGGCTACTCTGGCAGTTAAGGGCCCTCAACGCGTTGCATGAGGAGGGAGAGGGCACTCAACAACCAGCATAGCCTGGGGCACTAGAGCAATGATCACATTAGAACATTTTTCTCATATAGGGTATAGTGTTCTATATTAAACACGGAGAAACAGAAAGACAAAGACTGAAATATTGGCCAGAAGCTCTAGACCTGCATTATTAACCCTCTGCACTCCATTGTCTCCAAAGGAGCTCTCAATAATGCAAAGCTCTAATACACCACATTGTCGCATTTGAATAATGTAATTCATTTTCTGCTGTTCCAGTGGACTAATCATTGACTTGGGTTTGAAAGTTTGTGTGTGTTTGTACACGTACAGACATGAGTAAGGCATAAACTCAATGCTCCAGATTACCACACTGGTCATCTGTATTGGCAACAGAAGTAAAATAAACACTGGTATGTAGGTAAGTACAAATGTAACCTAAACCAAAGAATCAGAAGTGCTAACAGCAATAGGGGACAGACAAAGTCATATTATGACATCAGAAGGGGTGTTTGAAGGAGTAGACCGTCGTCTTTTGCCACAGTCAGCTCCTGGGTGTCATTTCTTTCCTTGTTTAGATTAAGAGAATGTGTGAAGACTGGTAGGTTTCTGGGTTCCAAAAAACGGCAGATTTGTTAAAAGGGACCCGTTAACCATTTTGATTCTCCAAACTTGATGGCATATTACATGTTCTAATTCCCTCTGGAGGATTTGGTGACCAGTGTGTGTGTTATTTTCTGGTGAACAGAAAACTACTGTAGACTCCATTTAATTTTCAGATATCTCTCGACTGCCCCAAAGAAGCTTATCATTGCAGAAGAGGCGCAATAACACTGCGTGAGTAATAGTACTCTTTGTGATTCATGTGAATGGCAGTGAGGACAAGTCAATAGCCTAGACTTGATGATCTAAACCATTTATAGCACAGCAAGGACAGATGGGAGGATGAACATAAGAATAATAAAACTTCAGGGAGCGGATGTCTTTGGACACGCCAAATTATATACAAAATAATTACTTTACATACAGTAATATATTATATGTACAGTATATAGCTATATAAATATATACATACCACATAGATCATTTTATGTACAATAATAGTACGCTTCTTAGAAGCATATAAATATAAAAGTGACCCAATACTCAGATACTCTGTTTATTGTAAAGTCCCAATGATAAAGCTCTGAAAAGTTAAAAGCCTGGTTCAATGAATGATATGAAAATTGTGGGGTTTGGACAGGATGTTTTTTGACTGAGAGCTGGTCTCGGCGACGGTCCGATTTCAACACCAAAGCTACTCGAGGCATGAAGACTCTAGTAAAGTCTTCACTTGGGAATAGGGTTCCATCCTCGTTGGACTTCATGCAGTTTTTCATGGAAAGAGCTGTTAGATTTTTGTTTCGGGGCCTTCTGTAACCAAAGGCTGAAATGAATTCCTGATCCTCGCCACCTCTGCTGCACACAGGTGACCGAAACCCTTATTGTACCATTCCAGACAATGACCCCTAAAGAAAAAGAGGAATAATTGTTAGAGGACATGCTTTCCTTGCATTTCAAAACCAAGAATACCTACAGCAGCCGTAGTAGAGGAGCACACCTTAGATACAATCACATCTTCATCAGTAAGTCACAGAATACCACAGGGATAATCTACAGTCTGACCACCGAGATCTACATCGCTAAACTATCACACATTTTCATCATGGTTCCATAAGTAGTGCAATGTTGCTTTTAATGTACATACCTGTCCTCACAAACCAGAATGATCACCTCACAAGTATTTTTTTTATTTTGTGGGGTCATGAAATGATTACTTTTTTAATTGCAATTAACAGCAGATATTTCTAACACACTTCATGAGTGCATAATGTTTTCTCAGTGTTAAGAGGCAATGATAAAGGAAAAAAGTGTCTAGAGTAAAAGATTTGGAGACCCAGCTCTAAAAAATATAAAGATCTATAAAATGAATTATTATGTAATCTGAGTACATCCAAGATGAAGTTCCTTTCGAGACGGATCTTCTGACAGAATGTGAAATGAAGGAACACCTGCAGAAACAATATGTATTTCTCTGCATATTGTAATGTGGGCTGGCCTAAAGGTGGCAAAAATTAGAAGATTGCATTAGGAGACTCTTTTAAATATGATTGAATCGGGGAGAGATGGACAGCCGTGATTTCTCAGGGCATTTCCAGATGGTCTTTAGCATATTTTCCACAACCAAAGATTTATCTTTGGTAAAGTTCAGTCTTTACAAAAAGTACAATCATTTATGGCAGTTATACTACAGCGATGAGGTTTAGATGGCAAAATCCACCTCTCCTCAGGAACATTTTGCCATATCTTATTACAGGAGGATTCTGATGTCACAATACCTCCTGCCGCACAAAACCTGCTCCTGTCTTCCTTCGATGACTGAATGTGAGGCGATGTCTGGAGGACAATCAAGTTCTCTGCCAGTGTGCCAATGTCATGGCATGTAACAAAATTCTACTAGAGATGGCACACTACTGAGCAGTAAATGAGGAAACATAGGTAGAAAATATGTGCATATGATGCTGTTTGGGAATGAGCTCTATGGAAGGGGGTCAAAAACTGTGTATGGATGGGACATGCTATCGGGTATTTTGGATTTTAAAAATGGCACTGTGGGCTTGCAGGGCATGGCATAAAACACCAGTGATTTTGAAGGAGGAGGAGCATGAAACTTAGGATCCAGAGACGTGAGGGAGAGGGTGCTCACATGCACACAGAGACTGGCACAAACAGAATGCCAGCACAGATCACATTACAGTGCTCAATCGTGACGCAAGGCAAGAAGTGTGAGTGATAGCAGATCAGTATGACTAACATTAGGTACTCACTTGAGGTCTATCCTAGAGATGTGTGTTAGCCGTGATTTCCCAGAACCACAGGGCTCGATTAGATACTGTGAATCGAGAACAGCAGCTCGCACTCCTCCCATCAGTGGGGCTTCTTCATGATCCACTGAGATGGCTACCATGGTGCACATTCCTTTGGGCAAGTCTGTCCTCCATGTCCTTATGAAAGATAAATAAAAAATATGTTAGTATTACTTTGGAAAGAGCTTCCGGAGCATGACTTTTGCATTGTTGCTCATATGGATTGTACTTTGTGTAGATTACCAGGCAATAAGGGAAATGTTTTCGTTTCATAAGGAAAGAAAGGGGTCAACCATGCTACAAAAACTTTTCTTGCCGCCAAAACATGAAAGCAGTGAATGAGAGAACACACATTTACCCCCTTGCGCTACAATTGTTACGCTTGTACACTGGTATAATAAAACAAAAGATAATGACAGTAGACATCTGACTGTTCGGGACACACAATTATGCCCTCAGTAAAAGGCAGGTATCCTTTCAGAAAAAATACTCTTTGCATGTTGTGCCACCTATTGTGCTTCTGAATAGCCAGTAACTATCAGAATCTAAGTGCGGGGCTACATATCTGTGCATAGATATAAAAGCTCATTACATAAACCTGCCTGTAGGAATTTTAAAACCACCCCATGCAGGTACCATGGTGCACTGTCAAAATCACACATTTGAAGTAGTGTAAAGCAGTAACTTTATGCATTGTTCACATGCAAATCAGGACAAACAAGTGAACATCACAGCACTGCACATTTTAAATTACCTGTTTAAAATGTCTACTCATCTGATAGGCAGAGAACCATTACAGGACATGTGTTACAACATATTTGTATGCACCATATATTAAGGGCCTGATTAGAGTTTGACAGACAGGCTATTCTATCACAATTAGAGTCAAATTAAGGTAAGAACTCAAGCTCTACAATGATCTATTTCCCCCCACAACCAAGGGAACTCTGAGTCTAGTTTAACCTTCAGGGGTGGGGTCATTTATTTATCAGTGGCCATTGATTGCAAGGCATGGTGGTCACCAAAGAGGAATGGCACACCCTCACCCACAAAAAGTTGGTTAGGGTGCCACTTATGATGATGGACCACAAATATTAATGGAAAGGTTTGATGACTTCCTACTTACCACCTGAACATGTATTGGGCAGACGTTGAATTTTGCCAACTCACACTAAATATGGTGCATGGCTGGATGCTGCACAAGATGCCACAGCTTTGTAGAGCCGAGAAGCATGCCCAGCACCCAACTTTCTTGAAACCACAGACGGGTTTCAACATCGGAACATGACGGCCTCAGGATAATGGCCATTTTGTGTTGTTTGCTGCAGGAGGGAGCAGTGTATAACGCAAGAAGCGTTTTTCACCATCAGGCAGCTGCCATTTTAAAACACCTCATACATGCCTGAAGTAATTTGTCTCACAGCACAATGAATCCGTGCACGCTTCCCCACATCTGAATTCCAGCTGTATTCCTCAAATGGATTTATTTCTGCATTTCTACTAAATATATCCCGTAATATTCTGACTTGGGCTCATTATCATTATTTTTTATTATTTCTTTCACGGAGGCAGTAACTGTGCTCAAACATTATAATTGCCCCAAACTTTTCTCATAATCATTTCTGCCTCTTTCGTCCAGTATTATTATTACAAACCTGCCAGTGTTGTTATTGTCCTATAATTCTCGCTTCTTTGTTTTTCATGGGAAAGGCACATAAACCTAAAGGCAGTCAGTCACCTTTCTCCAACACGTTTGACACCTCCCTACGGGTTTTGCGCACCTGTCCAACAAAACCTTCTTTACCACAAACAGTCACCATGGAAAATGCTTTCGAATTCCTAAAAGAATGCTCCCCGCCCCCTCATGTTACCAACGCAGTTGCAGAAAAATCACCTAATACCACTTCAGTCAAACTGCCAAAAAAAAACTTGAATCTTCCTCAAAATCGCATTTAACCTTGGATGACATCATGGAAGAATTAGGAGCCTTAAAACCAGTTATTATGGACACAAATCCATCTCTACAATGCATAGAGGAGATGTGGTCAATACATGAGCAACGTATTCCAACTTTGGTCCAAAGAGTTAGTAATCTTGAGGATGACAACAAGGATAACTGTAAAATCTCCATGGAGACAGCACACCTTAAAAGTCTCACTGATATTTTGGAAAATAGAAACAGGAGAAATTGGTATTCCAAAAGGATCAGAAGGTTCCAACATGATTGCATTCTTGCTAAAGGCGATACCTTAAATTCTCCATTCGCCTTCTTCCTCAACTATTTCTATTCAATGTGCGCGTCGTTTAGGTCCATGGAATTCTACTAGCACTCATGCTTGGCCCAGAGTAATTACCATCCTCTTTCTACAATTCACTGATTTGATGAACATTTTATCTGAGGTGTGAGAAGGTAGCCTCTTTCTAGCCTTGTTACCCCCACTTTTGGCCTGTTTGTGAGTGTATGTCAGGGTGTTTGTCACTGTTTTCACTGTCTCACTGGGATCCTGATAGCCAGGCCTCAGTGCTCATAGTGAAGACACCATGTTTTCAGTATGGTTGTTATGTGTCAGTGGGATCCTGCTAGTCAGGACCCCAGTGCTCATAGGTTTGTGGCCTATATGTATGTGTCACTGGGACCCTGTCACACAGGGCCCCAGTGCTCATAGGTGTGCATGTATATGTTCCCTGTGTGGTGCCTAACTGTCTCACTGAGGCTCTGCTAATCAGAACCTCAGTGGTTATGCTCTCTCATTTCTTTCCAAATTGTCACTGACAGGCTAGTGACCATTTTTACCAATTTACATTGGCTTACTGGAACACCCTTATAATTCCCTAGTATATGGTACTGAGGTACCCAGGGTATTGGGGTTCCAGGAGATCCCTATGGGCTGCAGCATTTCTTTTGCCACCCATAGGGAGCTCTGACAATTCTTACACAGGCCTACCACTGCAGCCTGAGTGAAATAACGTCCACGTTATTTCACAGCCATTTTACACTGCACTTAAGTAACTTATAAGTCACCTATATGTCTAACCTTTACCAGGTAAAGGTTAGGTGCAAAGTTACTTAGTGTGAGGGCACCCTGGCACTAGCCAAGGTGCCCCCACATTGTTCAGAGCCAATTCACTGAACTTTGTGAGTGCGGGGACACCATTACACGCGTGCACTACATATAGGTGACTACCTATATGTAGCTTCACCATGGTAACTCCGAATATGGCCATGTAACATGTCTATGATCATGGAATTGCCCCCTCTATGCCATCCTGGCATTGTTGGTACAATTCCATGATCCCAGTGGTCTGTAGCACAGACCCTGGTACTGCCAGACTGCCCTTCCTGGGGTTTCACTGCAGCTGCTGCTGCTGCCAACCCCTCAGACAGGCAGCTGCCCTCCTGGGGTCCAGCCAGGCCTGGCCCAGGATGGCAGAACAAAGAACTTCCTCTGATAGAGGGTGTGACACCCTCTCCCTTTGGAAAATGGTGTGAAGGCAGGGGAGGAGTAGCCTCCCCCAGCCTCTGGAAATGCTTTGTTGGGCACAGATGTGCCCAATTCTGCATAAGCCAGTCTACACCGGTTCAGGGACCCCTTAGCCCCTGCTCTGGCGCGAAACTGGACAAAGGAAAGGGGAGTGACCACTCCCCTGACCTGCACCTCCCCTGGGAGGTGTCCAGAGCTCCTCCAGTGTGCTCCAGACCTCTGCCATCTTGGAAACAGAGGTGCTGCTGGCACACTGGACTGCTCTGAGTGGCCAGTGCCACCAGGTGACGTCAGAGACTCCTTGTGATAGGCTCCTTCAGGTGTTAGTAGCCTTTCCTCTCTCCTAGGTAGCCAAACCCTCTTTTCTGGCTATTTAGGGTCTCTGTCTCTGGGGAAACTTTAGATAACGAATGCATGAGCTCAGCCGAGTTCCTCTGCATCTCCCTCTTCACCTTCTGATAAGGAATCGACCGCTGACCGCGCTGGAAGCCTGCAAACCTGCAACATAGTAGCAAAGACGACTACTGCAACTCTGTAACGCTGATCCTGCCGCCTTCTCGACTGTTTTCCTGCTTGTGCATGCTGTGGGGGTAGTCTGCCTCCTCTCTGCACCAGAAGCTCCGAAGAAATCTCCCGTGGGTCGACGGAATCTTCCCCCTGCAACCGCAGGCACCAAAAAGCTGCATTACCGGTCCCTTGGGTCTCCTCTCAGCACGACGAGCGAGGTCCCTCGAATCCAGCGACGCTGTCCAAGTGACCCCCACAGTCCAGTGACTCTTCAGCCCAAGTTTGGTGGAGGTAAGTCCTTGCCTCACCTCGCTGGGCTGCATTGCTGGGAACCGCGACTTTGCAGCTACTCCGGCCCCTGTGCACTTCCGGCGGAAATCCTTCGTGCACAGCCAAGCCTGGGTCCACGGCACTCTAACCTGCATTGCACGACTTTCTAAGTTGGTCTCCGGCGACGTGGGAATCCTTTGTGCAACTTCGGCGAGCACCGTTTCACGCATCCTCGTAGTGCCTGTTTCTGGCACTTCTCCGGGTGCTACCTGCTTCAGTGAGGGCTCTTTGTCTTGCTCGACGTCCCCTCTCTCTTCAGGTCCAATTTGCGACCTCCTGGTCCCTCCTGGGCCCCAGCAGCGTCCAAAAACGCCAAACGCACGTTTTGCGTGTAGCAAGGCTTGTTGGCGTCCTTCCGGCGGGAAAACACTTCTGCAGGACTCTCCACGGCGAGAGGGATCCGTCCACCAAAGGGGAAGTCTCTAGCCCTTTTCGTTCCTGCAGAAACCTCAGCTTCTTCTGTCCAGTCGAAGCTTCTTTGCACCTGCAGCTGGCATTTCCTGGGCATCTGCCCATCTCCGACTTGCTTGTGACTTTTGGACTTGGTCCCCTTGTTCCACAGGTACCCTAGATTGGAAATCCACAGTTGTTGCATTGCTGGTTTGTGTCTTTCCTGCATTATTCCTCTAACACGACTCTTTTGTCCTTAGGGGAACTTTAGTGCACTTTGCACTCACTTTTCAGGGTCTTGGGGAGGGTTATTTTTCTAACTCTCACTATTTTCTAATAGTCCCAGCGACCCTCTACAAGGTCACATAGGTTTGGGGTCCATTCGTGGTTCGCATTCCACTTCTGGAGTATATGGTTTGTGTTGCCCCTATCCCTATGTTTCCCCATTGCATCCTATTGTAACTATACATTGTTTGCACTGTTTTCTAATAAGACTATACTGCATATTTTTGCTATTGTGTATATATATCTTGTGTATATTTCCTATCCTCTCACTGAGGGTACACTCTAAGATACTTTGGCATATTGTCATAAAAATAAAGTACCTTTATTTTTAGTATAACTGTGAATTGTGTTTTCTTATGATATTGTGCATATGACACTAAGTGGTACTGTAGTAGCTTCACACGTCTCCTAGTTCAGCCTAAGCTGCTCTGCTAAGCTACCATTATCTATCAGCCTAAGCTGCTAGACACCCTATACACTAATAAGGGATAACTGGGCCTGGTACAAGGTGCAAGTACCCCTTGGTACTCACTACAAGCCAGTCCAGCCTCCTACATGAGGCTAGAAAGGTGAGCCTTTTATACTGGTCAGATCACAAGGTTTTCTTCACACAAGACTTCTCTCCTGCAACAGCAGCATGATGGAAACACTCCTAGAGCTACGACCACAACTGAAGTCTCTACATTTTCTATAGAGGCTACTCCATCCATGCCTATTTAAAATAACGTTCAAGGATAAAACCTACTCATTTGAGGAACCTGCAGACCTGAAAATGTTCATAAACCAACATAAAATAGAAGCTATGGATCTAGGATCGTCCTCTATCACTTGAACATTTAGTATACTATAACTCTAATGTTAACTATTTTCTTCTTACATTCTATCCTAATGTATATAGTTGGATAAGTGTTATGTTTCAACTTGGTGTTTTCTTCCTTTGTTTTAAGAGACAACACTTTTTGTGGAATCCTTGTGTGCTTTCCATGTTATGTTTCCTTCCCCGCCCTCCCAACTGTCCCTTCTTTATTTACAATGGTAAGTTTGGTTTTCATTTATTCCAACCAAAGTCCTCATACATTTATATGTTTTATGTTACCCATACGCCACACGGTTTACCATGCATTTCATGCATATATTGTCGTTTTACATTACTGGTTCTCATTTCTCTCAGTTTTCTAATACTCTTTTGTTTTATTAAGGATGTCAAAGTTGCTTCTGCCTGTCTCTCTCAGTTGTTCTGCTGTCTCTCTGCCCTTTGGGATTTCTCCTTTTCTATTTACTTTCTCTTTTAGCATTCAAGGACTCTTGTTCCTAAAGTGCCATGTTTATTTACATACATTTTGAGGTAATTCTGCTCCATCTCTCTCCTATCATTTTGCCATCCTCTCTTTTATTTCACTTTCATTATATTGACATGCATCATATTTGTTCTTGTACAGCAACTAGGTATTAAATTCAGTTGTTATGAAACTTAGAATAGTTACTTGGAAAGCTAAGGGGCTCAAAAACCCCATAAAGCGTCAATGAGTTAGCTAGACTCAAATGTCATATCACCCTACTGCAAGAAAGTCATCTTATAGATAAGGAAATTCTTAAGCTTAAGAAAAAAATGGTTGGCAAAAATGTTTTCTCTCCCTCCACTACAAATAAAAACGGAGTTGCTATTTTATGTCACAAATCCCTCAAAATCACTACACTATCACAAAACCAAGACAAAGAAGGATGCTGGGTTTTGGTTACAATTACAATTGACAATACTACTTTTTCTACCCTGAATATACATGGCCCAACACACCAATACCCAAATTTTTGGCAGAATCTTTCCTACACCATCTCTGAGCATGCTTCGAGAAATGTAATTCTTGGAGGTGATTGTAATCAAATACTGGACCCCTATTTGGACAGATTTTCCACCTTACGGTTCACTCCACATGCTTCACATAAAGCATTTAGAAATCTCATTTCCCATCATGTGCTATCAGATTCATGGAGAAATGTCAACCCTGATCTATTGGAATACTTATTTTCCTCTCCCACTCACAATCTAGAATTGAATACATCTTTCTCAGTAATGACCTATTGACACACATGCTGAATTCTGAAATTGGCTCTATCTTCATATGGGATCATGCACCAGTCATAGTAGACCTGGACATCCTTGCAGTTACACATAAATCCCCACCTTGGAGATTTAATAATTTTTTACTCTCCAATGCTCCTTTTATCACCTCTTACACTGCTTTTATTGAAGATTATTTTCAACTTAATTATATTAACCAAGTATTATTTCATGCAGTGTGGGATGTCTTTAAGGAGGCCTCAAGAGGGTTTATTAGAGGACATGTGCACTCTAAAAAGAAGTCTGCGCAACAAAAGTCTGCTCACATTCTTGAACGCATAAAATAGCTTAAGCATGTTTATTATACTCAGAAAAATAATAAGACATCTTGAGGCCTTGGTTACAGCTAAACTACAATTTAACAAATATACCATGATACAAGCATGCAGTACCCTTCCTAAAGTCAATGTCAGATACTATGGAGGTAATAATAGGGTGGGATCTCTCTTAGCTCGATATTTAAAACATAGAAAGGAGAAAACAACCACAAAAACAATCACAGCTAACCATGGAATTAAACACTTCATGGGTGCAGATATTGCAACTCATTTTGATTTCTATTATAAGGATTTATATACTGCAGAACAGAATCAGATGACTCCTTTAAAACTGATTTCCCCCACCTCCAACCTGGAACAATGCCAACGATTTATCTCTCATTATTAGAACAACCATTTAAACTTTCAGAACTCTTTACAGCATTGCAATCGCTACCTAGGGGGAAGGCCCCAGGGCCAGGTGGCTTTACCTTCGAATTTTAGATCCACTTTGCTAATCTTCTTTTTCCCAAATTCTATATATTATTTAAACACTTCATAACTTTAAACTCTGCTTCTAGATCTTTTACAGAGACCATGGTATGTTTAATCCATTAAAAAGATTAAGACTTAACTCAATGCAAAACTTATAGACCCGTGGTCTCCAAACTTTTTAATGCTGCGCACCCCCCAGTTGAAAAATAAAAATCATTGGGCCCCTTCGCAGAATTTTTCACAATTATTTTATAAAGATGGCAAAGTTTAAATATGTCTAGACCTATTTAAACATTGCAGTTAAGTACTGCTCCCTTTTTAAAAATGCAATAACATGCTTCTGCTTAAAACAAAGGCCTATTATCTGTCTAATGCTTCTTTTGGCTAGAGTCTGCCCCCCCCCACCCTGGGAATCACTTAAGGCCCCCCTAAGGGTGCCCGCCCCCAGTTTGAAGACCTCTGTTATAGACCCATATCTTTAATTAACACAGATTGTAAAATGTATGCCAAAGTCTTAGCTCTTCATTTGCTCCCTTTTATGTCTGATCTAGAAGATGTGCATCAGTCTGGATTTATTCCTGGTAGGAATGTTGCAGATAATTCCCATACTTTCCTTAACATCATTAAAAAGGCTTTTAAGATTAAGATTCCTTTGGATGCATTATCATTAGATGCAGAAAAGGCCTTTGATAGGGTTAGCTGGTGCTTCTTCTCAAAGTCTTTGGAATAGCACAGCTTTGGTCCTACGTTTAAACAGCTTATATCATGGTAATATTCCTCACCATGCTCTCTGGTTATAACAAATGGTATTCAATCCCCTTTCTTTTCTCTTAGTAAGGGTACCCTTCAGGGATGCCCATTATCTCCTTTACTTTTCGTTTTGGCTCTTCAACTTTTTCTTCATCAATTAAGGATTTCAGAATGCTTCACTGCTTTTCAAATTAATAATGCACACATCAAATTTACAGCGTATGCAGATATAATTTTATTTATGTCACATCCAGATTGCTCACTTACTGCTTTCTTTAATGAACTTCATAAGTATTCAGATGTTTCATGTTATAAATTTAATCTCAACTAAATTGAAGTTTTACCTCTTAACCAGTGCTGTTCAAGATCTGTCTTTGTTGATGCAGGCTTATCCTGGAGCTCTTTCAAACTTAAATATTTCGGCATAAGTTACTTCAATACCCTCAAGGACACACTGGATGCCAATGCAGAGGTTTTATGTGAAAAGCTTTTAACTTTGTCCCAGAAATAGTCCCATTGTATCTTTCTTGGTGGGGTCGACTCGATACCATAACAATTATGCTTCTCCCAGTAAGTAATTTTTTTCGCATGATGCTTCCCATTAGGTTACCTAAGTATGTTTTGGTTCATTAGGCAAAATATTATCCAACTTTTTAGGGCAAGGTAATACTTCTCAAATCTCTCTGTCAAAATTAAAACTCCCTAAATCCCTAGGTGGAGTTGATTTTCCAGATTTTCTTAACTACCATAGGGCATTTGGTATCAAGCAAATACAGCTCTACACGTGTAAAATTCATTTCACTGCTTGCATTGCCAGTCTCACTCAAATCATATTTTTCTTTTATAGCAGACTCTTTTGCACCCCTGACTAACTTTGTAAACTTAAACTTCTTCCACATGACACTTGCTGGCGACGCACTACCCAACAGGGCACATTTTTTCCTATGTTCTTTTCCTGTCCAACATTATCCTCTTATTGGGCCTCGAAACATATAGAAATATGGAAACATATAGAAGATAATACCCAGATATCTATCCCTCTCTTGTATGGATAGTATACACAGCATTTGAATCTCACAAACGTTGCTTGGGAAATTGGTGGACCTATTGTTTTCTTTGGCAATTTCTGTTATTACTCCAAATTGGAAAACTCCAGATAAAGTCACCCTGCTAAATTAGTGGAATTTAGTATGTTATCATCACAAATTAGATACTTATAAACTGGACTCTGTGCAACTTTTTATCAAACGTCATCAACTGTGGATGCCACTCTGTAGTTATCTGTCATGTGTAGCACAGGACATGGACTTATCCCACCCCAAAATAAAATTATAAGTTATTATATACTTAACTCTATTCTTACAATGTATCATTTGTATATAGATATGCTGTGCATTTTACTTATTATTCCTCATTTATATACGGCTATCAATTGTTTATACTTTCCGCTGTTTTCTCTCTCTTGTCGCTTCTAGTCTTCTCTGTTTCTTTCTTTCTATTGTTTCCCTCTACAAAAACTTATAATTTGACCTTACATTTCCAGATTTAATTAGCTTACGCATTTTTTAAATGTTGATGTGAAATATCCACTATTTTATTATTTAAATATGTATTGAAGGTATCATTTCACTCTATGTATAAGCAATGCATTGTTCTATTTATTTAGATTTTTCCTATGCTCTAAAAAATGTCTTTAAAAAAAAACTCACACTGCAAGTGTGAGCGCTGCTCCAGAGATAAGGGTTTATTACTGTGTTCAAAGATCAAGCCCACTGCTAAAACTGCCGGACACACAGCAAGATTTGTTTTTGCCTGCCAAATTAATATTTCCAGTGTGTCTAAGTGAACCAGGTAAAATATGTACGGTATTGTAAAGCAAGGTATAAGGACAAATGATAACATGACGTACATGCTCACAACATCTTCTAAATGTATGAAATGGCAGAGCAGAAATGTAAGATGCCCTCTAAATGTCCTGAGTTGAGCAGATTTTCCCTCTTCTAAAACTGTGACCTACCTTAGCACATTGAAGTCCCTGGTAGGATGCGGTGCCATGCTGTTCAAAACATACTGATAAATCTCTGTCTGCTTATCAAGGGTCTCCACCATCTTCCACTGCAGAAAGTCATCATCCCAAAGGTGACGTTCTCGAAGTATTCGGTTCAGCACAACCTGTGGAGGGGCTTCCACCTCGACAGAGGCCTTCCACAGCCTCAATGGATTCTCATCACCGACCTACAATAAAAAGTGCATTGGTATTCAGAACACTGGATAAAGCTAATTTTGAGTAATAAGAATTCATTGTAATGAAATAAATGTCCTGCATTGTTGCAGTGTGTTGTCCTCTCCAGGTCAGTCTTCTAAACCGAGGCTGCAAAGGCTGCCCATGGGTGTTAAAAAAAAGGCCCGACCCTGTGCAGAGCAGTGTCTGCACACCCTATAGCTTACCCCAGGTTAGCCTAGGGCCTTGAAATGTATATATTGTGAGGAAGAACAATGACTTGTTAGCTGCCGCTCTTGTAATCCTGCAGATGGAGCCCCACCGTTTTGTGTTACTTCTCTGCAGTTACCTTTTTGTATGTGAGCTCTGCGTTGTTAATGCTAGGACAGGAGACCCAGCCCTTGAATTTCTCCTTGGCTTCCTTCAGCAGGCCTTGAATGAGGCCCTCCAGGTATGTGTGGTACGTCCCCCCTTCCTCTTCCAGCTGCTTCCCGAGCTCCTCCAGTGTCAGAGGGTTGACTTCCGCCTCCACATACGAATTGCGAGACTGGGTTATGATCTCATGTGGTACCTGTTTTAGAAAAATTTACGCTGAATTAAAAAAGGGAAAACACGTTATCTGAAACACAGACATGTGCATGCTCTGTGACACCTTTCAGGTTGGTACACAATGCAAGCCATATGCAGGTTTGGATCAGGTGGTGGACTGCCAGGGTGCTCTGCATTTTCCTAGTAATATAAAAGATATTGGACAGAAAAGTCTGAGGCTGTGGGTATGTATGTTCCACCCATGATTCAACATGGAGGACGCTGCCTTCGCCATTTTGAAGGCGTATGCTTTTCACCATCCTTTTTACTCGCTGTAATCCTGGCGTCCCACATACTTCACTTCTTTCAAACAACGCAAGGTAGATGACGTCGATGAGACCCGATCTGGGTGCATTGCGGCTGTGATTGCAGAATGTATTTCACAGACATCTGCCTCGTAAGCGATCTGCTCTTTTATAGTTTTTAGGCAAATGGCCCGTGCGCCGACTGTGTGGGAAATTGCTCAATAACTGGGATCAGGGGGCAGCGTGGTTTATAGATAGCAGTGGCGATTGCCTTTTCTCACTGCGCCAAATTACATGAATACGTCACTGGAACAAAACAATAGCTTCCCCTCCTGTTTAGAACTCAGTGAGCGTCTGCGATCATGTGTGAGTTGAGTCAGCCACAGGAGGACTGGTGAGGAAAGAGCGCAAAAAATACCGGAAATGAAAAGGAGAATGAACGGTAAATTCGGGATAGATATACAGTGAAAGAGAGGAAGTGATGCAGACCACAGACAGAGAATAAACACTGAGAATGCCCCCGGAGACACAAGTCCTTCGTCTGTGTTTTGTTTACAGGGAGAAGGCCAAACAACAGCCCCTGAGTCACTCACCTCAAAGAGTTTGCTGCATTCCGTGATCATGTGCGCGAGACCTTGTGTCGCTGCCAAGTTCTCATTCAGATCTTTCTGATCCGGTCTCCCGGTCGCGTACTTTTTCTGTATCATTCTGTATTACATGGAAGGTCAAAGGTCAGAACCAGAAGTACAGTACATGCACAGACTTGAAAGTGTCCAAAATATTGACTTTCCGATTAAATGGCGATTATTGTATTATTGTCATTGGGATAGCTGTGCTCTTGCTACAGGAAATACCCATAACGTATCCTAAATGTCTACGGGACAGGGAATTACGACTCAAAGTGCAACCGCGAAGTTACCGTCGATACCATGAGATTTGATTTGTAATAAATAGTACGGTATGGCAGGGTTCCACCACTGTACGGTACCGGTGATTACGGGTTTGGAGTCTGCACCCCTCAAGTAACATTTAACTTGTACTGAGACCCCTAGTAATAACATGAGACAGATTGAGGGGGCACATGGTAAGAAGGAGAAAGGATAATAGGAAAAATGCCACATCATTGTTATGGAAAAGTAATAATATTGTGGTTAGTATAGTGTTGGTTTTTTTTTCTAAAGAAAACAGTATAAATTATTAAACAAAGGCTTCCTTTATTCCCAGTGCATCGGAATGGGTGAAGCCCTTTTCGTTGGGGAAAATGGATGCATTAATCCAAAGTATTTCATCAAGGATTGTTTTTTCAGCAGCTGCTTGGACGTTATAAGGGACATGGACCCGTCTTATCTATATTTGAATTCAGCTCCAAATTTTTGGGGCCATTCCTGAGAAAGTTCTCCAGGGATGGATTTTTTAACAAAGCGAGTAAGTTGTAGCCTGGTATTTGCTCTCGCTTCTGTTTCGGGGCCCATGTTAAATAAGAGCAAGGGGATTACAATGAATTGTCACATGGAGTGGTCATGCACCTGTGACGCAGGAGAAGGCATCTACAACTTATAAAACACAACAATCAACAAAGCATAGGAGTAACATCAAATATGGAGAGGCAGGAATGTCATGTCAACTACTAGCATGGACATAGATGCTGGCACTAGATAAATGCCACCCACCCCATGCTGCACTGCTCAGTCACTCATCTCACACTATTACTTTCCAGATCACAGAGATATGTTTTGGGTGCACCCAGCTGCACCTACTAGCAACAGCAATGAACACCTGTTCCTTCCAGAGCCTGGGGGGAACTTGGCTCATTTTTGGAGCGAGAAGTCTCACTGGCTTAAGGCCCCTCTTCCTGAACTTGCATTGTGACACATTTCATTGCATGCCACAATTTAGCAAGCTCACTCCCAGGAAAGGCCATAGGTAGTTGTTGTGATGATGCTGGGGCTTACCGGTATGTAAAGGATGAAATGCTGTGCCTTACTACAAGCAAACTCCAACTACAGTGGTCAACTACTTAGGCACTCAGTTGGAGGGCTTCAGTAATTCCAGGATTGGTGCAAGTGAGTGCTCCCCCTTAATTGGACTTTGTGCACAAAGCTTGCAATAACTGTGTGTTTTTCCCTCGCACACACTTTGCCAAGTACGATTTGGCAAAATCTTGACAGGCATAACTTGAAAAATTCCATGATCTGCAGGTTAGAATGAAAAAAAATGTGCAGTTTTGCCCCATTCTGATCTGGAAAACTCAGAATGGGGAGGTCACACTACGCTGAGCAAAAAAATCCTCCACTGTCGGTATTTCCCCAGGTGGTATTACCACACCCAGGTGTTGTGCCCTGCAATAGGAAGACCTTAGACACTCATTTTTTCCATTATTAGAACCGGCAAAGTATTGATTTAGGGCACAGCGTGTCAAACATGTACAGCTATTTCCAAAATGTAATGATCAGATAAAGAGACTTTAGAAAGGAAAGTGACTGAGAACATAACAAAATACAAGAGTGAAAAGATACATTTGGAAGCCAATTATAAAGGTATACAAATCAATTAAATGAGCTTCATCCTTAACACATTTACAGCAAAGTCTTGAAAGCCACCTAGAAAGGATCGGTGAAAGTGTCTACCTTGGAGAATTGTCTTTCTTTAAGAGATTGAGGTGGAACAGGGAGGGTGCAAGACACACTGCAATGTTCATGGGAGTCATCTGGTTCTCTTCCACGGAGGTGACGTCACCCAAGAAGCACAATAGGGTCTGCAGGACCTCTCGGTTTTCGTCGGACATCAGCATGATGGCCGCCTGCACAGCCTGGAGACGCTGCTCTTTGGGAACGTCTAGGGACAGATAAATAACAGTGAACGATCAATGAGCAGATGGACCATACACACCCTGGAACTGTGGGTAGAAAAAGCAGTGCTATAGGTAGCAGAAGACAATCCAGGAGTAGCAGCCCCAACACATAGCTGACTGCAAATGACACCCATGGATTCAAGTGAACAGGCCCCTTACAGAAATTATACATTTCGAAGCAGGTTACATGTGCAGTGGTCCCGCGCCCACCCACAGTGGACCCACTGTTAGCCCTTTTTTCCCGGGGCCATCTCACTTACACTGGTAAATATGAAGGAAGGTCTCTCCAAGTTTACTGGTGAGAAGAGGTTCTGGAAGGTCCCTAAAAAACTGCTTGACCATGTCCGCCACGTCGTAGGCAGACTGGTCTTCGTAGCTGACATTCTCTGGGGAGCTTTCGTTCATCTGTCGCAACGCCTGTATCCGGGATTTGACTCCAGATTTTCGGAACAGCCCCACCTGCAAGAGTCATGACAGTGGCCATGTGGTAAAACAGCATATATAGGACACTTTATAAACTCATGAGATTTTGCTGTGAGCGAGGTGGAATTTTGAAACATGGGACGGGCCTAGGGACAACTTGGTAAATAAATAACACCATAAACCAACTCTACTATCTTTTAAGCGCAGAAAGCAGGCTACTGCATGGTACAAAGGGAAAACTTGTTTTCCACTTTTGTTTCCTATTCCCCTTTGTGTGGATGTAAAATATATATATATTCACCAACGAACAATCTACGTTCACCTTCTTCGAGATTAAATTGAAAAAGTGTTCAATTACATTCCCCGAGTTGTTAGATACCATCGTGTGTGAGTTTGCAAAACTCCTCTTTTTGTATGTTAGCTGTACCAAAGAGATGTACACAAAACATATTGTTAAACGCAAGCCAGTGCCTCATTAGAGAGTGTTATTACTGGTGTGAATGTTTCAGTTCTGAATTAAAATAGTCCTGTTCACTGTGGGTGCTGGTCAAGGGGGGAGTGAGAGCCTAAGGGGCTTGAAGACTTCTGGGCGGTAGTTCTGGAAACGAGCCCTAAAGCTTTGCCTCCACAGCTGCACTGACTGCCCTTTGCAGTAGTTCTCATAACTGAAATACCCTAGAGGCGAATTCCTGAGCAGCAGCTACATCGTTCACTTCCTATAAAGTCTCCTCTATTACACTCGGGATACAACATAGATGGGATCCTTTCTGGCGTTCTCATAGGAGAAAAGCACGCAAAACACAGCAAGACAAAAAAGGAACAACACAAAACGAATCTTTTTTTCTCTAAGGAGGGTGTAAATAGTCTGCAAACGAGGTAACCCCAAAAGGGACGTGCGGCATTGCCCTTGAATTTTAAGAGCACTCATTACACGACAAGTGCAAACAAATGTGTTAGCACACACAGGTGGCAAAATGGCACCCGCTGTACCTTGCGGATCTCCGCAGAGAATGGCGCTGTCTGCGTGGGACCAACAGTAGTACGCGTAGTTAATGTGCATGCGTATGCGTTTGTAAGGCCTGAAATCATGTGCAGCAGACGCTGGAGTGAGTTCAGGCTTTGGCAGTTTTCCGTGCACCCTCGCTGGAAGGATTTGTGATGGTATATAATGATACAACCACAGTCAGGTGTTGATACATTTACTGGGGAATTTGTGGGTCTTTCTGGTCCTTTTGAGAAACATAAGACATGAATATGTTCTTCCTGTCACGTTACCACGTGGGGAATTGCCACTCCTGCCTACTCTACAGCTGTATTGCTACATCTGCCACAACGGCGATGCAGTTCGGCTATTATACTTGTTTGCTCGCTTTGGTCAATATCATAAATACCGCACCTAGCCTTGTGTCTGCTTGGAATGAAATGGGTCTGGATAACTATGCACGCACGAAGTAACTCTAAAAGTTATTTACTGCACGGGCTCCAGTCAGCGCATCTTGGAAACATTAAGCTGTCTTTAGTGCGTATGTTATTCACATCTGCGCCAGCAGAGGGCATATGGTGGTTCCAAAAAGGACAGCTGTTGAAAAAGCACTGATGGAAACAGAAAGCCCGGCTGTGACTGTTGCGTGCTTTACGTCACCAAGAACTTGGTCAACAGTTTTGGCAAATACGATGAAAATGAAATTGAATCTAGAAAGTTTAGTAGTCCAATTAATATTATTTCTCCGTCTAATTGCACTTTTAGTCTGCGGTGATGGGAAATATACAAGTTCAATATTGGAGAACTAGCGTCAGGTAGCATCTTCCTAGTTCTGTATTATGTTTGACATTAAGCAATTAAGCAATTTGCAGTTTGACAATTTAGTTCTGCATCAACAGAATGCTAAGTCAAGTTGATCCAGAGTTTCCTACAGGCAGCAAGACACTGGACATTATTTTGCTCCTGTTTGCTAGCCAGGCATATAATTAAAGCACACTTTTTACAGCCTTTGGTAGAAGAGCACAATATGAAGGCTTACCTGGTCCAGGCAGTTGTTGCGCAAGAAGCGTAAAGCTTGCTGAATGCTTTGAGGAAGAGGTTGCCCAGTCCGTTGGACATGAACTATTAATGGGACCCCAAATACATTCTTGTCTTTGTAGTCGGGAACTTTCATCCTCTTCATGAACTTGGGGACAGACCTGGAATGCATACAATTATGGTTAGTTGTTTAATGCCGGTGTGTGACCGAACAGGACACTTGCTGCAGAAGGGATTATGTTTGGCGGAGAGCAACTAACTAATCTGAATAAATTAAGTTTTGATGTTTCATTACACAATGTGGGCTAAAAAAACAATCACTTAAGTATGATCTATGTACTATTTATGTATTATATATTATCGAATATATGTGGTCCATTCATAAATTAAATAATTCCTTACCATTTATTGTCAACAATGGTTGAATTTTCTTTACCAGTGTAGGGGTGTAATGTCAGGTCTAGTATGCTATTCTATGCCAGTAGTTATTTTCAAAAGCCAGTGCTAACTTCTAAGAAGCACTATATAGTAGAGGGCCACGGTCAGACCATGATGAAACTCTGATAATAGGTTCATCATGTGAGGAGTTGTGGGGCCTTTATGGGGAAGGATGTTCTGAGGTGCGGTTTGAGGACATCCCCTCCTGGTCAACCATGGAGCTGCCAGGGCCATGGAAAGGGGTGAGACTCAAAGCGCTGCAATGTCTGAGCAGATCCTTCACATCCTTCCTCAAAAACAAATAATGAAAGCTTCTGAGGCTGCAGTTGATGTCCTGGGGAGGGCGCAAAACCCCTGATGGAGTAGTGCACAGCCTCCAAACACGAACTGGAAACTCGCACTCTGCAGGGTTTTCCACCTCACTTTAAGCCAGGGGTCTTCAAACTGGGGGCGGGCCCCTAAAGGGGGCCTCAGGTGATGCCATGGGGGAGGGGGCGCACAGGATCTGGCCAAAAGAAGCATTATGCTCGCAATAGGGTTTTGTTCTAAGGTAACAAAAAATAATCAGCAGTAAACTGCTATGTAATGGTCCATCATTAACCTGTACTGTCATTTATATCCAAGCTCGGAGTGTGTCAAAAGGGAAAGGACTCCAAATACTCTTTAAAACCCACATCCCCACTTCTATTAATCACACTGTGGATACGTTTCCACGTTAGTACTGCCTGCCTGACCAGAATAGCATCATGTATTTTATTACATTTTGAAAACAGTACCAGACCTTAACTACAATCTGTAAATAAGTGTAGCTATACTTTAACATTGCCAATTTAATAGAATAATTGTGAAAAATTTGGAGGGGGGCAATGATTTTTTTCCCCCACTGGTAGGGTGCGGCAGTAAAAAGTTTGAAGACCACTGCTTTATGCACATCATATGACATTGACTCCTTATCTGAGGGTCGTTTAAAGGAGCCGTTATCATGTGACAGGGTGTCACCATATGAGTTAGAAGGTTCTGTGGTACTGTCAAAACAGACACAAGTGGTATTAGTACCAGTTTCATCATCAGGACTGACTTGGCACAACATGCAAGTTCTGCTGCCTCATATTTGATGCTCACTCTTGCCACCAGCCTTTATCTAGTGGTAACAATGAGTGCAAGCAGGACACATTTAATAACAAAAACAAAGTAGAACTGAGCACAAAACAGCTGCTCATTTAGAACTACAGACTCCGTAGATGAGCTCCATGTAGATCACTGCATGTATATTTTATTTCTATTGGATATCCTCAAATTCTGGGCTAGACTTTGTTCTCCTGGACCTACGTTCGACAAACCTGCTTTAAGACAATGGTGTTTTATGTGTATCTGTGCACACCAACTAACTGCATCTTGGGCTGATGGCACCCACAACACTAAAAATTAAGGCTATTAAAATACACCAAAGACGGTTCCAAAGCCCAATGCCTACTGTTTAACATACCTGCAACTGATGGCACCATATATGGGGCGAGGGAGTAAATATATGAAAGGTTAACATCAACCTCCCGATAATTTTTGCATTGTGATTTCTTTCAAACTATATTGTTCAGCCCTCCATGAACCTGTGTAGGAAAGCTACACACACACGTGCATGGCCATGCGCTCCAACTAATGTGCTGCGAAGACACACCCACCCCTCAGATATTTGTACCACACTGGCGTTTCCGGGCTCCTTCTGCTTACCAGGTCCAGCCATGTTTGTTTGACATGGAATACTTCTCCATGATGGCGGTCAGGCGAAGCAGCGAGAACTTCTGCAGCAGGTTCAGCTGGCCGGCGGACTGGCTGCTGATCTGCAGCGATGCCACTGAGCGGCTCATTCGATGGGAAATATGGAAGCTGTGCCACCGTAATCGCCTTCAAGGACAGACACAAATAGGATTGCAAATTACTGCATGCACCGGCAAATACTGGCCACATTTATACTTTGCAGCACATCTAGCAACACGTCCTGGGAAAATGCATGTACAAAATCTGTATTCTCGCCAATGGCTCGCCAATATATTACAGGTAGTTGCCACAGCACTTAAATACTATGTAGAACCTGTAAAGCAATGCTCATTTCCAGCCAATTTATTAGAGCAACACTCTTACGTCTGTCCCACTATATCTCTTTAATGCTCACAGATGCCTTGAAGTCTTCAGTCCTATTATTTCTCTGAAGATTATAGTTGTACAAATAAGTTCAAACTTAATGTATCTCCGTATGGATATAAATACTCTATAAACATAATTACTCTACAGTAAATTGCCCTGTTCTAGTGTACAAATGCATTGTTCCTATTACTAAAACAGGTGGACTGTTTCACAGATAATTAAAATCGCATCGTGCATGTCTGCTCTCCATGGTTATATTACGCATCCGTATGTTCTGGAGATGTCGAATAAAGCAAATCATGTGTCAGGAGTGTGGGTTCAAGAACATGGGCATGGATTTTCCTGGTTCCCTTTTCAAATGCGAAGCTTTCTCATGCATGCAGACACCGCGCAGACTGCATTGTCTCTAGACTGCACGTTCTAACGTAGAGAAGCATGAGACGGACTGCACTTTTCAACAAAGGGCCACAGAATGTAGACTGCACTTTCTAAGAAAGGCATCATGCAAACTGCACTTTCCAATGCAGAGAGGCCTCAGGACGACTGTGCTTTCTAATGCATGAAGGCCACGTTTGGACTGCATTTTTTAACGCAGGAAATCACTATGCAGAAAACACGTTATACTGTAGGGAAGCACATGCAAGATTGTGCTTTCTAAAGGTTGGCGATTTTATGGCAATTCATCTTTCTGATAAAGAAAGCATCACACAAACTGCAAAGTCTAAGATGGTAAGACACGAGACAGGGTGCATTTTATAACGCAGGAGGGTTCATACAGACTGTACTTTGTAATTGAAGAAAGCACTTTGTCTTGTGGGACACAAGAGGGACTGCACTTTTTAATGTGGAAAGAGATGAGACAGGCTGCACTTTTTAATGCACTGAGACATGAGGCAGCCTGTGCCTTTCAGTGTGGGGCTGGAACTGAGCAGAATGCACTTTATCGTGTGGAAAGGTATCTTATCAAACTACACTTTCTATGGCATTATGCAGAGTGTACTATGTAATGATGCATTGACAAAAACTATCATTTGATATTCATTAAAACTTACATGTCATAAATCCATGATGTTGTACACAAAAGTAGGTGATTTGTGGCACTTTAGCAAACCTTAAATAGGCGCAGTTTATGCACTTGCATAGTTGTTTGCCCAAAAATAAGCTACACTACCTTACAGGCCACCCTTTCTTACAAATGTCCTGGGACATGTCTTGTTTATCTAGATGGAACTGAGGTTCTCAAAAATGTATGTCGGAAGTTTTGTGACTACCCTCAAAGTTGCTGCTTGGTGGGTGTATTGGCTTTTTTACATTGCACAGACTTGGCACTACGAACATACACTTTTACACAAAGCGCATTGGTATGGATACACTACGTACCGTTCACATAGCTAGATAACTTGTCAGTTGGCATACTGCACCTCTCCGAAATGTACAAATTTACCTAGTGAGTGACTCTGTCGAGGCCGAGCTACGGGCAACTGGCGAATCCAGTTCAAGAAACATAGGCAAACCCCTGGGGCACGCTCCACACACACTACAAATATTTCTGAGTACCGAGCTAATTTTACTTTGACATAAAACCACACAACGTTTTACTAAATTAGACATTTAAAATAATCCATCTCTCTCAACCATACATAATCAAGCACCCATACAAAACAAATCAATGGAGATCTCAGAACTGTGTGCAATTGGCTCCCAAATTCAATTACTGATAGTAGAAAGTGCTTTTTCAAATGCTATTAACATAGACAATACACCTCGTATTCTAGTCACAAGTCACGCCTTCACATAGGAAAAGCTGTATTAGTTGCAATTGTATTTATATAGCGCTTATTAGCCCTGATGAGGCATCAAAGCACTTTTTCATTGAGTAGTCCGCTAATCCAGAACCCAAAAAGGATTAGTGGTGGATTATTATAGGGAAATATGAGTTAATTTTAGCGGTGTCTATTAGTTGGATTAAATAGGAGAATGGAGGGATAGAAGAGGGAAGGGTCTAGAGAGATTTATTTGGGATATCATAGTAGTAAGATGAGGTTTGGGGTGAGTAAAAGGAGAGATGGAAGAGGGAAGAGTCTTTAGAAATGTATTAGGAAGATCATACTAGTAAAATGAGGTTTGGAATGAGTCAAAGGAAAGGTACATGAGGGAAGAATTTAGAAAGGGTTGTTTGGGAGATCATAGTAGTAAAATGAGGTGTGAGGTGATCCAATGAGGGATAGAGTAGGGAAGAGTCTAGAAAGGATTATTATGAAGATCATAGTAGTAAAATGAGGTTTGGGATGACTCAGAGAGTGGAGGCAGAGGATATGTTGAGTGATGTATAGGGTAAAACATAAAGTAGTGCACTGGATATAGTCAAAGGTTTTTTTTTTCTTTCATTACTATGAAAACTCCGCAACACATCTTCCTCCACTTGGGATTTTCACACAAGGTCCAGGCTACTATCTCTCTTGTACTGTCTAAACCTGTTTATGTCAGTGGCCTCTACCACAGATAATCTTTATCAACTATGAAAAGACTACAACAGATTCAGAACTCTGTTGCCAGACTACTCCTACATGTAAAGCCACAAGCCCACATCTCCCTTGATTTGAGGGCCCTACATAAGTTACCAGTTGCAAGAAGATCCACCTTCAAGCTCCTTTGTATCACTCAAAAAGTGATACATGGAACAGGACAGTTTTCATCTGTATTAAAATCACCAAATGCATCCAACAATGGAACATCTGCTCCAGATTGGCACCTAAGGCATAGCTCGTTCAGGCTACTCATAAATATAAAGCCACAATTTAACATCTCCCCTGCTTGGGGGTCCTACAATGGTTACTGGATGCCAGAAGATCCACCTTCAAGCTGATTTATACCACCCACAAGGCAATAAATGGAAAAGGACTGCTTTTATCAGGAATAAAATCGCCAAATACATTCAACAAAGGAACCTCCACTCCAGATTGCCACCTAAAGCATAGCTTGGTCAGAACTATCCAGTAGCTATGTTGGTGGTGTACCCTGTGCTTTAGAAAAGCCATAAGTGAATGTGACGTTCACATGCGTTCACCTTCTCAGGGTGTGCTTTGGGAGTTTTTGGTGTGTTCTAAGCTACCTACTTTGTAATCTGAATATGAATCATATCTTCACAATTTTACCTTGTCAAATGGTAGAGTGCACAAAAAGAATCAGTATTAGCAAATAAATCATTTAGTTATACACGTTACCTTTATAATTACTATTGTCTGCAAAATAAAAGTCACACCTTTTATAATAAAGCTACCAACCTGTTGGGTCTTGTCAAGGATGCACCAACGCCAGAGTCCCTCCGTTCTCTTGGTCCATCTAATTCATCAATTGATGCCCCATCTCGGTCCATATCACTTGGTGTTGTCCGGCCATCTGAGATAGAGTTACCCTCAAAATCCAATGTTAAATGATTGGGAGACTGGAATGGTGCAGAAGCCGGTTCTGCCACCGACAGATTCACGTCCTGTAGTTCAGGCAACACATTCTTTGACCAGTGATCAACAACTTTCTGGAGTCCATTGACATGCAGTAGAATGTCATCCAAGTGTGGAAAGAGGTCCTCCCCCATGTCCATGAGGTCTCCTGTGCTAGCATACAAGTGAGACCCAGGCACATTGTCATAAACACTTACCCTGCTCCCACGCGGACAAAAGGAAGTGGCAAGTCTTGGTTCCTTTGGATTGCTGCCTGGCTTCCTGTTCAGTGAGCTCTTACCAGTTTGCCAGTTGATAGTGCTGCTGTCAGTCGGGGAGAGACTTTCAATGGAGAGGGCCTTTGGAAAGGTCCCAGGTTTGTGATCCTTGGGGATATAAACAACAAGATTTTCTTGCGAGTGATACTCATTCTTACGATTTTGGTCCACCACACGCCGGCCCTCTGAGGCTTTTAGGATGTCTACGTCTTCCAGGTACATGCCCCCTCGCTTGTTGCCTCTATGACCATTGTGCTCTGTTGAGCAGGGTGTGCTTACAGCACTGCTGCTAGTTTCTGACTGACTACTGTCACTGCTGGACTTAGCAGAAAAAGAAAGTTCCCTTCGTGCTATGTCTGACGTCATGTTTGTCACATCATCATACCCTATCCGTTCACAGGGCAAGGACTTCATAACTTCTGACTCCTGCTGAAGGACTGGTCCACTGATTACCAGATTTCTAGTCCGCCCCAACCCCTTTGTTTTTCCAGGACTTCCTCGCTCCCTTAGAACGTCCATGCGCTTAAAAATGCTTCTGGCCTTGATTCGTGCTGGCTTCTCACTTCTCGTGATAAGTGAGCCATGTATGACGTCCCGTGGGTAGTGGGGGAGCGTGTCACTGAGGGAGATGGAGTCAGGCAGGAGGGTGGGCTCTGCCCAACTCCGACCCGAACAGTCATACATTTCTCTGTTCACTGTGTTTATGCCAGACTGGCTCCTAGTGTCACTTCCTCCACTGCTCTCACTGTGAAGGGAGGAGACCTCAGGCTCACTCAAATCAGTGAGCACGCTCTCACTGCTGGTCGTGTTTTTCATTCTCACGTCCCCCACAGACCCTTGCCTGTCTGATCGGCCCAGGAAGCCGTCAATGTCGTCCACCCGGGACCATCGCCGGCTGGTCCTCTGGAACGTCCATTTGTCACTGATGGCGCAGTGGCTTTCTTCATCGGAGTCTTCACCCTGAAAAACACCAAATTTAATTATATACAACAAGAAGTGTTGTTCTGTTTCCAAATATATGTATAAGAATGATTTGGATTGCGCTGTTTAATTATCAACGGGTTTCCACATGTTCCCTTCCTGTAACTTCAAATATATTAATTGAGGAGTCCAGTTCTCTTACTGAAAAAAGGAGTTCAGAACAACAAACAGCCCAGATGCAAACAATTTTGATGGAAACATGAAAGGATCTGAAAATGAAAAAAAGTTGAGGGGGCCACAGAAATAACCTAAGAAGCGCGGTTAATAATGAAACTGTGTAGACACATGCCCTATGCAGCACTAGACAAATGCCTCGCTATTGCATATTCATACGCTTGCACCCTCTATACCAATGAGTCATCTGACTGTTTAATGTTCCAGAAAACATCTGTATTTCAGCGAGCATGTACTTCTATCAATGGTATATCAAAAAGAAGGTTTCAAGAAGTCATGAGTACGGCCAATTGGTCTTTTGACATGATCCAATGTTTCTCACAATTATTGTTCATATTTAGTGACAAAAACTCCTGAGCATAAAAGATTGCCGTTTGATTCCAACCCACCTAGCTCTTAACACAAACATTTACAGACAATGCAAAACCCATTTCTGTAAGAGCAAACTTTAATTCTCTACCTTTCTTAACACTGAGTTCCAGTGTTCATGTGCATAATTTTCAATTCTGACAGGTTAAGTTTGAACTTTCATTGCACAGACCTAATCTGGTTGGCCTCCTGTAAGCCTGCACAGTCTATTTTCTGTATTTGGGCATGAAAACCACCTTTTACTCTAGGCCACTCAGGGGCAGACAAAAAAGGGAGGAGTTTGAATGGTTTGCATTTCGACAAACAACTTTGCCCACCCCCTGTTCATTAGGATGTATTTCCTCATCTTCTCCATACCTGGACATGTTTACTTATGCAAGCCCAGACTATGTTGAAAGTATAAGTATAGGAGAAACAAGCATTAGCAAAACCAATAGGTTTTGACCAAAATATTTAAAATCCTGCGATAGTGAAAAGAAAAGATAAAAAAGGTGATCTTTTCTGCCTATAATGTGTCTATGAGTTAAAGATTTTAAAATGTAGTGATCTAGAGTACTTTTAAAAGGTAAAATAGTTGTATGCAATGCAATGCCAGTACTCCATAGGCGGTTGAATGATACACCAAACAGCTAATAACATGAGGTGAGACAGTAACACTCGCTGTTTACAGCCAAAAAAGATGCTATTGTGTATTTTAAAGAATTGATAAAATAGGTCTTTCAGACAGACTAAAAGACTAAAAAACACGAGACTGGTGCAATTTGACTTCACCTCTTATTCCATCTGTTTATATACAAATAGGTTTGACAATGAGGAAAACATAATTCCTTCAAAGCTTCGTGATTCACTTAACACAAATGCAATTCGGCTTATTTATTTGCATTAGCTGTAGAATTTTCAGTTTATTCAACCTGGTAGGTAAGCTCGATTTGCAGTAAAGTACCTTCCCTTAGCTGTTAGGATAATGTAAGGTGCATTGTCTGGTATAACCTGAGAAACTGAACTTACAAAGCTCGATGATAATTGGTACATTTTTCCAACAATTAAGTTGATCAACACTATCCTATTATGGAAACTCTATGAAGACTATTAGATATATGAACAAAGATGGCTTTCACAAGGTTAAAGAGTTATCTAAAGTGTAGTCTACATTTTACAGGTGTTATTGACCTGCACGGTACTTAGTTGAGAAGCAAGACATGTGGGTTGGCCACATGCTAGTAAGGTTTTCAACAAACAGTACCTCTGTGTGGTGCTTGGCTTGCTTATTCCCTCTTTAGGGCCAGCACGGCTGCCCTACCATGCTCTTCTACACTGTACACTTCCACACTACACAGCTTTGCATAGCGTTGCATCGCCCACCAGCCTTCACTTCCTGCATGCCCAGGACTTGCTTTGTGGGCCAGACATTTCCCACTGCCCTTTCTCCTTGCTTGCTTTTCCCTCCTGCTGCATAGTGTATCTCTGTAATCTGCCCACCATGCTTTTGACTGTGCTGCTGCAAGAGTAGGCTCCTGCTGTGACGAAGATGATGTTTGCTGACCACTTCAGCCATGATGGGTTCTCGCCTTACATCATGTCCCCTTGACCCGCTAGATGTTACAGATCTGGAAGCCTTCGCGAAAGCCTGTTAACAGTAGCAACTGGCCTAAACCTAAGGCTTCTGATGGGCACACAGACCTTAATGATCCCTTCAACATGGTGATACAAATTATCATAGACTAAGAGGACAATACTATGCAAACTAATTTACAACAGAAGTGATTTACAATTTGGTGGTAAGCAGCATCAATTAGGGACAATCTAAAGGTCAATTGTATTTTCTGGCCATTTGGAAACTTTGTAATAGATAGAGAGTAGTAGGATAATGTCTTGTTAACAACAAATAAATGTATCAGAAAGAGGGTCATGTTCTTGTCCACATGGACAGAGACGTATATTCTTGTATCAAGCCCCACAAACAGAACAAGCCACCTGCAGTCCACTGATGTTCTCATAGTCAGATATATGTCAACTCTGTGAAAGGAAAATCTGTGTACCGCCAGATAAAACAGAGTTCAGAAAGTCAATTTTATTCCTAGAACATAAAAGAGAACATTTATGTGAGCTGCTTAAAGTGAGCATGCCTCTATAAGAGAAGGTTCCACACAGGAACGGGAACCACATTAACTATAGGGGGAGATTGCCTTCTAACACTTTATAAAGAATAAAGTGTTCCTGTGAAGCTGGAGTATTTGGGAAGTCTGATTAAGACAGATGTAACCTTCCGCAATCAGGAATGAACATAGTTTTGTTAGTTACCAAACCTAGTACCACTACAACCTGATGTAAATGTATTTTAGTTGGTTTCTTCTATAGTGTCCATAGGGATAATGTGTCACTTCAGTTGCACACAGAGTCATTCATGAACAAGTCATGGCAAAGCCACCTGGTCTAGCTTTGCCAATGTGCTTTTGCTGCTAGTATTGGCTTTGTCAGTGTTTGTAGAATAGTAGCACAAGCATTTACAAAGCCCATGGCCGGCGAAGGGCAACCATCTTGGGCTGTTGATTTGCATAGTTCCAAAGCTGCAGTCATACTGCATTTAGATGCAATGTGACAGCCATAATGGAATTGTATAGCAAAAGGTAAACACAATAAAACTGTTTACGAGTCCAAGAAAGCCATCACATTAAATTTAGATGCAATGTGGCAGCCATCTTAAAAGTATACAAAATAACACTTCAAGGTGGCACGTTCACTGCTATTCATTCGTTTGTCAGTATTTGTGCAAATTGCAGGGTAGCTACAAACGGGAAGTAAGGTCGGGGGGAATAGGGGAAGGATAAAGAGAGAGAAAGGAAGGAATGAACAGAATATGTACTCCGTTGAGTACTGTAGCTCAAATGCCACATAAATATGCAGAAAGAAAAACAGATCGGTGACGTCAGCAGTGGCAGGAGACCCTCAATCTATCAAATTGCTGGTGAAATGCACCAGCAATTAGACGAACAGAAGAATGGGTGTTGAATGAGGAGCAGAAAATCAATATAAACATGGAAACCATCCATTAATGAGTAAAGGGCAGACACAAAGCCCACTCTAGAAGTGGTCTTCAGCATGACCACAAAAATCACATTCATGTTTGTACCATGATGATACTGACATCTATAGATATTCCTGTTCGGATTCTCCTAAAGCTACTACCAGGAGAACGTATACAACACGCATTTCGATTACCCAGCCAATGAAATTAAGGTGGGGGTAATGGAAAGTGTGTCGCCGTTCCTTCTCGCAGTGGTAACTCTGCAGTGTTGCCTGTGGAGCGACATGAAACTGCTCTTTGACTAGTCTGTTCGACCCTCATCTGTGACTAATCTGCATCCTTGCAGCTCTTTGGGTCCGTGTGCTTCCCCTTAACTCCAATGCCAGACCACGGTACTCAGAAAGTGAAGGGGGGGAGTGGGGGAGAGGGGTATTATTACAGTCATTTTAACACCACTATTCTTTTCTATCGCCTGCTGTCCCTTTCTGCAGCTCACTGGTGTCTGCAGCCCTGTGCGTACATTTTAATGGACGTTGTAGAAATTTAGCATTTTTAACTATTGCCAGTCCATAGACTTAACCCATTTCCGCAGCCAGGCGTCCCTTAGTGCAGTTTTGAGACGCATCGGTGCAGGGAGAGATGTGTGAGCTGTCTGTCGCCCTCCCACTACCTGGCCCCCTTAGCCCTCCCTCGCCCCTATTAGTCTCTCACTGGAGGTGACAGGCTCACTCAATACATTGAAGAAGCTGCGCGCGCTAACGTGACAGGAGGACGTGTCCCACATTCCTCAACACACACTCCGCGCGCGCCTGTACCTCACCGCTCCACGCGCTGGCGAATACACACCGCACCCCTTAACGCCCCACGGGCCCCAACCATCCAAATGACCTGCCACTTCTCACAGCTTTGTGAGCTTCCGGTGAAATGTCAAGATCTACTACAGTTTAATGAATGGCATTAATTGTTTTTCACATTTAAGTCCCATGAAACCTATACAGCGCGTTACCATTAACGTGCTGAATTTACAGAATCAGTTTTAAGTGTTTTACTAATGATAGGGCAAACAACTACACTTTAGTCAATGATGACATCTACTCTGCTGTCACAGCTGCGCACCCCCTACCCGCCGTTAATACTCTTCGAACCGCAGACCTCAAAGTGCACTCTTTTTTAATGAGGTTATGTCACTTCCCTGCGTCTCGTGCCCTGTCTTGTGTGCGTCTGTCTATGACGTTCACACTGTGCTCGCGCCACTCCTCTCCTCCCCTCCCCGCGAAATTAAAAAATTAAGTCTGTTTTTGACTTGGGGACGAAATGTCCACGTTTGGAAAATTGAAAGCATTGATGGATTGCCGTATTATTATATATTGTATAAACGACACGTCTTACTTAGCAGGAATTGTTCCATGGAAGCATAAACATTATAAATACACTAAACAGACACCTAAAGTCACTGAGGCGAATCTCTAGTCGCTTTTTTAAAATGTTTTTGGTAACTTTATTTGTGTTATGCTCCTGTTATATTAAGCGAATTGAATATATTTGGAAAAATAAGTACACAGAATGGTATATTGCCATCTTGAACGTGAACATACATATAATACATTGCTGAAATGAAAATATGTATGGAGAACTTTGGAATAGATTCTGGTTACGTACGTTATATTATTGCATCATTAGTCACTGATGCAATTTTCAATGTACTATCTCCAACGTAAAGGATGGCTGTACCTCATATATCTGTCAGCTCAAAAAATAGAATGTAACGGAAAAGCTTTTTTGTGAAAGATCTTCGAACAGAAAAGTCTGATTTACCATGGTATAGTCAAAAGCAGAAACCAATAAACTGTTCTCATTTACCAGACTAATAATTTGGAATTAGGGAACTTTCAGAAAACCGAGGAGCACATTGGCGAACTGCAAGTTACCTTTTCTTGTCACTGGAGAGTAAGCAGGGGTGGAAACAGAACCTCTGCAAGACAGAGGAGGTGTAGGGCCGTGGGTGGAGGAAAGGGGCATGAGGTGGAAGACTGAGCACACTTGGTGTTCGTCAATATGAGCTTTTGGCAGTGCCAGTGGTAAGGTTTAACTCTATCTATCTATCTATCTATCTATCTATCTATCTATCTATCTATCTATCTATCTATCTATCTTAAATTAAGCATTAGTGGAAGGATTGGTAAACTATTAAACTGTCCAGTTAAGAAACTAACTAGGAATCCACTCAAGCAACAAACACACACAATCAATTGACTTTTTTACAATTTTCATCCCATGCACCGAAAATATCACAGAGCATTAACCATTTCCAAACATTTATCATTGAATATGAAAAAACATTACGCTTTGAAAGCTGAAAATACTAACCAAGATGATTTCATACATAAGACAGTGTAGTTCTGCGGTTTAAACATCAACATTGGCGTTATGCCACTCACAGAAACAAAGTAAGTAAATAAAACTTGAGATATAAACAGTTATTTTAAAATGTTGCATTTATTTATTTGTCCCATCTAGTAACCCAAACTTCGAGCAATTGCTAAATCGAAAATTCATCTTTTTCTGTGCATTTATTCTCACATGGTGTAAGTGCATGAAAGGACACGGTTACAGAGAGCAGCCTGGCGCATGCGCGGACTCACCTTCTTCCTTTGAAAGTTCACATCGAGTTTCATGGAGGCGCACTTGTTCAGGGTGTTCAGCCGCCTAGGAATGAAGCAGAATCCAATGATTAACATCCCGGCACTGACTACCAGCCCTGGCTTCCGTTCTTTCTCGGTCTGCTTTTCCTTCCACGGCTGCCCTCCCATCGCCTCCTGCGGCCTGGTTCAAGCAAGGCCCTCGGGTATCTCAAAACACAGTGTCTCTACACCGCCTGACGCTGGGCCACCTGAGGTACCATGGTAAATACAATCCCAAATCCTTGCCACACACTGTAGCCACGCTGTTTCCCAGGGCAGCTCCTGACTACTGTGCGCTGATGGACCTCAGATACGTCCCGAGGTTGGAGGCAGCATCCAAGGGGCTCCCATTCATTCAAGTCCAGGTAGCTCCAGCCAGCACCTCATTGGCCAGATCTTGAAGAAGCCCCGCCTACTCTAGCCAGGACAGTGGCCCCTTCCACCTTTCACAAGGTGATTAGGTGCAATAATCCACCTATCAACTTGCATCCTTAGAGGGTTAACTGTTTACCTTTAACCTAATCACAGCTCTCGTTTTTGTAATGTACAGAGTTAACTTAAGCCTTTCAATCTTTTCAAACCTAATCCACACAATTCACCTTGAAGGAGGCTGATTAGTTTAAATCGTGCTCAGGCCTTGCTGCGCTCAAAGCCATCAGCTAAATCAACATCTCTCATTGTCCAGGGAAGGACCGAGGCAGAAAGAGCACTTCTGCACACTCGCACTAAAATATCTATTTACACACACACAGCAGACAGGCGCACAAACACCAGCCAAATTCTACCAAAGCCCGTGGACTGCCTAGATTCGTTCGTACAAGTGTGCCACTTCCAACATCATCAGGGTAATATTTACCGAGCAGCGTTACCCTAGTGATCAGGACACTCCACACATTTATGTGCCCCTGGGTGCTTGCTAAGTGGTGCGGTTAATAGCTTACACAAAGATATATGAAAGGTGGAGTCAGGCAGAGTATGAAGCTGCGATCTGTTTGTTACTGCATTGGCGCCACGAGCAGGGTCAAGCGGTGATAACTCAGTAGGTTATACCGAGTTATCACCGCTTGACCCTGCTCGTTGCACTGGAGTGCACTCAACCATCACAGCATGCAGAACTCTAACCTATCGCAAGTAGCTGCGGTGCCCGTCCTAATGTCAGCATGTCCCATATATTACTTGATGATGAAAAAAACACAGACACGTCTGGGAAATGTATAGAGAGTGGAAAAGCGCTCACTGGGGACAGAAAGGCTCTGTGAACATGAACACCCTGTGCTTTGGAGGGGCTCCTGTGCTCCCCAGTAACCTTCACACATTTTACACATTGCCAGTGCTTAATTTGTGCTTGTTGTTTCCGGTGCTGAGCACCGGCACTGATATATGAGGGCTAGCGCTTATCTTTCTGCCTCAAGCACTCACTGCGAGCACAAAGCAGAAAGCTGCAAGACTGAGCTGAGGGGGCAGTGAGTACCTTAAAATGGATTGAAGAGGCCCGAGGCGGCTTCAGGATTACCTGCCTCAGTATTCCGTGTTCGCACATTTAATTGCGGCAGCCGCGTGTTTGAGAGGAGGGCTTTGAGCACCGGCACCTGTTTATTTACAAATTAAGCACTGCACAGGGCACATCATATCTAGGCTTACAGGGGATGCATCAATCACCCCAGGACCTCTTGGCTCACCGAGCGCAGAGATAAGAACACACACAGGCCAGCCGCAAGGCTAGGCCTCTCTCATAGATGCTTCTTCCGCGGCGACGCGCAGCCCACCGCTGCCAGGCTCTCCGAGGCACACCACAGTGCCAAGAAGCTGTGGAAACGGTTGACTGGGCACTATAGAACACTGCGTGTAACAACAGCATTAGAGTCTTTAGATTTTGAACTGAAACACACATACACCCCTGGTTGTGGTATGACGTGACAGCATAGCTGTCACCAGACAATTATGTGAGCATCATCCGAGTAGGGCTTTGACTCCGCCCACATGTTGGGAGCCAGGAGTACTTGTTTCCAGTGGGCAGACGTGCGCTTCCAGGAAAAGTGCTTGCCTTTCACACTGCTGAGATAATTTTTAATAATAATGCAGCTGCATAAGCCTGAACTTTCAGAGACACACACATAACATTGGAATGCGAAAGTGTCTTCCATACCTAAATAATCGATGTTATTAGCTGTGGCAGCAACACAAAGGGGAGGAGGGCAGTCATCAAACTACATAGACTTCTAGATCTGGTATGACACTGCAACTGTCACGTGACCTTTTAACCTACACCAATATTATTTTACGATTCATTGCTTCCATAGAAATACAGATCCATTCCCATGCAATCTAGCCGTAATGCTCCACATTCCAAAGCATCATTCCTTTAAAGCTAGTCCTATTGGCGTTACAAGCACATTTTTGTTGTTTCTTTATACTAATAACGCAGTGCACATAAACTGCACAGGCCTCTTCAATGACTGTGCTATAACATACACAGAGTTCCTTGTAACAATCTACTCGCCTGTAATAAGAACAAGAAAACACGTCCCTTCCCTGCTGCAGTCGTTTATCAATGCTGCCCTATGACGTCACGGCACCCGCTGCCGGACTCCAGTAAAGGCAACTTCTTCGCTACTCAAACAATGAAAAGGAATCGGGGTGACTGGCCTTTCAACCCTGTCTTCTAAAGGTACTTTATCTGAAATCCACCATTAGCTGATAAAGAATCATTTATGGGGGTGTGCTCACGTGTTAGAAAGTATTTCAAACAATATAATTGGCTTTTACTTTAACTGAACTGTTTGAATATGTATTTGAAGTTGATTACGGTCTTCACAGTCATTGTTCTTTTCACAGTTTAGTTTACACATTAATTATTCTGCATATTTGTAATCGAATATCTCCTGCAAGAGCGGGAGGACAAGTCAAAGGCTGTGGCCAATTATTCTTGTCACATATGGGCAGAAAACTGCCACTTGCACAGACCAGATCCTAATCCACAGAATGGTGATCATTAAACAAATCTGCTGCATGTGCCAATATTTCTGCTGTAAACGATTCCCAAGGCTGGAAAAATATGAATTCCTATAGAAGTGTCAGGGGTGTGGCTATTACGAAGGCTGAGAACACCCACAAGGTCGTATGTAACTTTATGTGTATTATCAAACATTTGAAAATCTATTGCCGCCTTATAGGCACTTCTGTCCCTACACTTATAAAAAGTAGATGTGGGTACCCCATTTAGATCGGAAACGTGTCCCAAACTCCCCTCTTTTGCGCTGAGGGTGCAGGGAAGGGATTTCTTCAGTTGAAACATATTCTCAATAAGGAGAACACAACCACTGGCAAAGCCAATAGGTCTCGCCTATACAAGAGCTATTGGCTTTGGCAATGTATTTTGCCACATTGTACACCAGTGTGGCTGCAGTTTAGCATGGCTAAAAGCTAGTGGGGTGGAGTGAGAGAGTGGAAGAAACAGGCACAGCAGGACAGCATTGCAGCTGGGTCAGTTACAGTGCGTGAGTAGAGAGACACTAAGCTCACCAAGCTCCCTAGTTGGACCTCGTACCCCCAGCTGGCAATGCCAAAAAGGAAATACAATATGTGCTGGCAAGGGATGTGGGACTGCTCTACCCTGCAATCCAAATGCACGGGGGGAAGCACTTCTCACCCACTGGCTGCTAGGGCACTGGACGGAAGCAGCAGTGACTCCCTAGACCATACAACAACACAGATCCGAAGGAAAGGACTCCATAGTCCGATTCCTCTATAAACCAGCAGCACAGGTTCCAGAATGGGGTAAAGCGCTAGTAGGGCCACACGCAACGGAGGAATCAGTCACCCAATCCACCAATCTGGGGCAACGCCCTGCACACAGCACCGCGTTAGCAGAGATGTTTACAGGGGGTTTTAATGTGCAAAGATCACTCTCATGACCCGCGTCAACAGTTGGTCATCACGAGCCCAATTCCTCCTGCGTTTCCCCCCTGCTAGTAGGGAGCGCATCATCACCACCTCGGAACAGAGCCTTCATCACTACAGCAGACCAAAGCCGCTCAGCAACTTAACCGTCCCGTGGCTTGCTCCCCTGGGGGGTTGGTAAAAAAATGCACAAGATGATGACCATTGCCCAAGTAGTCCGTGAACTTGAGTGGTCTCTGGTACAAGAGAAGTTGGTGGCAGAATGCAACTCCTTAGAGATATCCTATACACCTGAGGAACAAACAAATACCTTGCCCACCATTCAGGGCAGGACGAGTCTCACAGATCAGGAGCTTGGGGCACTGTCCGAGCAGTTCCTCAACAATCTCGAGGAGCAGATTGACAGAAAACTTAGCCTCACCACAATAGCAAAGAGGCACTCGGGAGAGGATGGGGGCAGACCAACTTGTGGATCAACTCAAGGGTGCCCCACAAACACACAAGAGCTGGCGGCTATTAGATCCTCGCAGGACATTATGGAAAAGGCCCTTCTCTGTCAGTCAAACAAGATGGAGCTGGAACTGGACCTGTTTCAGTCCTGGGCCACACACCTCCTTGGAATAAGAGCAAAGGTAATGGACTTGGAGACCCACCTCGCTTCCACAAAGAAGGGAGCTCAATGTTCTTGCTTCCCGATCATCGACAAAATAAGCTACCTACCTAACATTCTGAGTGAGCTAGTCAGAGTAGTCAAGGGGACAGCAAGAAGAGACAAACCTACAGTGGCATCATTCCCCTCCCAAAGGTGCCATCCTGCTCAACCAGCTCAAGGCCAAGGCCAAAGCCTGAACACAGCTGAATCAACAGTAACCCCAAGCAGCCAACCCTTAACATCTCCTGGGGTAGACAACTTAATTTCATATAGTTTATCCTCCCCAAGTAGATACATAAAGCCCTGCAAGTGCGATAAGACAGAAGCAAATGTTAAAGCTGTCACCTCCTACCACGGTGACACAATACAATCATGCAACTCCTCTGCAAAGTCCACTCAAGTCGGAAGCAGAAATGCCAAAGGAGATTGGTCAAAAGCCTCAAAACTAACATCGCCCCCGAAGCACCGAAAGAGAGTGGCACAGCTAAACTGTTCCCAATCTTTCAGGCACGAACAACACAAAAAAAGCTTGGAACAAGATCAAGCGGAAGAATTGTTGTCAGCCCCCTCATGCAGGGAAGGGAAATCTACATCTAAAGCACAAACATCACCACTTGGCACTCCCTGGCGACCACTACCTGCTCAACCACAAGAACATACAGAAGCAACAAAGATGGTGCCTCTGAGGGATCAGGATGCAGCAGTAGCCACTGGGCCCAGACCACCATCAGACAACAGAAAACGTGCCCTAGTAGTCACAGCAGGGAGCCCAGGGACTCAGAAAGCTTCCCTGGATTACAGAACCCAAGATCCAAGGTCCGTCCTAAACACAATTCCAGTAAGGATTTCAACAGCCTGCTCCTCTAAGGAGGGTGCAAGGGAGCACACTAGTCTGCATAGCATACAGGAAAATCATCATGATCTCCATAAGGGCACAAGGAGTGCTCAGCAACTGCAGCTCATAGTGTCAGCTGGTTCTAGCAAGGAGGGCACAAGGGAGCACCTTAGTCCACATAGCATACAGGAAAACTATCACGAAATACAAACTGACACATGGAGTGCACAACAACCACAGTACTTAGAGTCAGCGGGCACCACCAGCTATGAGAGCAGGGGAGAGATGGCTCTCCCATATAGTGCAAATACAAATCACCTCGACCCTCCAACTGACACCTCTAACTGAGCCAGGCTGGGCCCGCTGTCAGCTGGACAGGATACATCAGAACCGGTAGAGCAGGACTCACTGGAACTTATGTTCATCCCTCACTACACCTCAAAGGGCCTTATAGATATTTTAAACAGTAGGAATTTATTGCGCTTATTTCCTCAGGTACCAGCTCTCAGGCACATCACCTCAGAAGACATGGACTGGGTTAGGTTCGAGCCTCCCTCCCTAAACACAACCAGCGAAGTCACAAAAACAACTTGGAAAGGCGCAGAACAGTGGGCTGCAGTCTGTAATGCAAGAGAGTCCTTTGCAGACTGGGGCATTGAACTACACATTTCCCCACCTCACAAATATCCTTCTAAAAACTCTCCCTGGACACAGGCCGAAATCAGTCCTAAGAGGATCAACTGGGGGGAGGAACCACGGGACCCATACAGTAGTGTCCCCACAGACCATGACCATAGTCTGTGCGCAAAATAGAAGAGAGGTCCACACGGTCACACACTCATCCCCGCAAAGCAAGAAGAGGGACCAGGTAGAACCAAGGTATTGGTCCTAGTACTAAGTGGGACATAGAGCACTTCACTTTGGGCTCATCCAAATTCCTGTCAATCTTGTCATGGAATGTGGCAGGCCTCAGGAGCATTGGCAGCTCTAGTGAGGCAATGTCCTACCTAAACTCTAATGATATCATCTGTTTGCAGGAAACTTAGGAATGCGTTCCATCTCACTTGCCAGGTTACTAGGAGATCTTCCAGCCAGCCACTCACCCAAGTATTTTTGGTTGGCCTTCGGTTGGATTATCCATCTTCATCAAGCATGTAGTGCGCTTGGCAACCACTGAGCTTACCATCAACAGCAGAATGGCCCAAGTTATCACCATTAACATTGCCCGACAAAAAGTAGATTTGATACTAATCAATTGCTACATAAATGCTCCAAGGAAATCAAAGGTAGCGACAATCCCCAAACTCCTGGAGAAGTTGGAAACTGTCATCTTCAGGCATCCCAGCCACAAAATAGTAATGTTGGGAGATTTTAATGTAAGTGGGCTAGATGCGCCACCTGAGCATCCCCCCCAGGACAGAGGCTGTCAACTACTACAACATTTTCTTACAATGTTCAGACTATCTTCAATCCAACAGGAGCACACAAACTTTCTGCAAGGTTGTCCCATTCCTCCATCGTTCAAGGGAGGCTCAACTATTGATTACGTGTTCCTCTCAGAAAAGCTCACGCAGAGACTTAGCCACTTTGAAGTCACTGAGAGGGCCGAGAATGATCACAATCCCTTGAAATGTATAATTGAACTACAAGCACAGGCAGTAAAGCAGTACACAGGGGCAGGGGCCTCACCAGGCATTGAGAAGGTACACTTGGTGAGAAGAATCAAATAAAGACCAGAGTATTCATCTAAAATAGCCTTATGGCTAAAAACCCATCCTCGAGAGCCTAACCAGAATCTCGAATGGTGGGCAAAGTCGGTGGGCGATCTATGCATTATTCTACAGGGTAATCCAAGGTGTGCTCACGTATCTCGCTACACTCGAGGAAGTACGACAATACCACTGGACAAAAACGTGCTCAAGGCAAGGCGGGCACTTCGCAGAGCTATACGTATGCATAAACAAAAGCCCACACAGGACACAGTGGCTCAGATAACAAAAATCAGAAGATCCCTCAAGAAACAGGTACGGGAACTCAAGCTGGCACAAGATCGGAAAGAATGAGAAACCTTATTCCAGCTCCTAAAGGACCCAAATCACGCATGTTTCTGGGACTATGTATACAAATTAAGGAACGCCATAAGTCAAGGGAGAATGGCATATCAGAGGCTGTATGGGTCTCTCACGTAACAGTCTTGTACACATCCTCCAAACTAGAACCAGACTTGCCCAGCAACAGGCTGGAAAAGACTCAATTTCCATCCTCCCCCACCACGATAGGCCATCTTCAACATCTGAAGAACACATGAGAGCGAAGCAGATCAGCCAGCCGCATATGACGAGGCAAAAGGCACGGAACCGACTCCTTCCTCCATTAGGATGACAGAGAATGTTATAAAGAGGTTGAGGAAGGACCGAGCCCCAGGGCTAAATGGCCTACCCGCTTCTCTGTTTAAATGCTCTCCGTCGGACTGGGCAGAGCGGTTGTCTCAGATCCTTAACAGCGCATATTACCTGACCATGATCCCGGATTGCTGGAGAGGGTCTATACTTTTCCCTATATACAAAAAGGGGGTCCACTCAGTAGCTTCAAACTACCGACTAATAGATCTCCTGGATGTGGAGGCAAAAATGCACGCATGACTGCTGTTGGGTCAACTGGAAGCCTGGGTTTGGAACTGTCAAATCCAGCCATTCGTCCAATCTGGCTTCAGCTTTGGGGCCTCAACAGTGGACAACATCATGGCACTGGCATACTTGCAGCATAAAGCGGCTAAAATCGGTCACAGGCCGCTATTTTGCTGGTTTGTTGATTACAGTATGGCCTTCTACAGGGTAGACCCTGAAACTCTATGGAGGAAGCTGTCATAGTTGGACATTCCCACACAACTCTTAAGAGCTATCATCTCATTGTGCTCCCATACTTGGGTCCGGGTTCAAATAGGTCCAGGATCTTTATCACGGAAAATAGAAACCAGCAGAGGCCTCAAACAGGGATGCGTTTTGGCCCCATTACTGTTTAATTTGTATACTGCAGACCTGGAGAAACATCTGAAGGCCAGCACCCTGGTGCTACAAAAAGATCAGGCTCACAAAACTCCAAATCATTCAATATGCCGAAGACATTGCAATAAAAGACTGCACAAAAACTGGCCTACAGCAAGCTCTAAACACCCTAAACACTTTTAATAAGGCTAATCATCTCCACATTGACCAGGAAAAAACTAAAGTCCTTACATTTGGAAGGTACAAGAACAAAAATACCAGAACCTGGCAACTGGGAAGCCAGACCATTCGCACAGCCAGGAAGTATAATTACCTGGGGGTGTGGTTCACAGAAAACAACATGGCAGGGGCACAGAAAACTGCAATTAAACATAAAGCTGCAGCCATCACATGTGGAATCTCCCAACTGAGTAACAAACTTAGAAGCGCTTCGGCTGCCCCAATACTGAGGGTAGTAAAGGTGACCCTACTGCCTGCCCTGCAATATGGCTACCTGGCATTTCCGGGGTCTTTAGAATCCACTGTAGAACAAGCTCATTGCAGAGCATATTTAAAAATCTTCCAATAACCAAAGTACACACACGGCTCCAGGCTCAGATTGGAAATGGGCATACTGTCACAGCAGATAGATGGTCAAAGCCGTCATCCTGAAATATTACATCAAGCTCAGGAAGGCCAACTTGCTCACTTTAAAACACCACTTGAGAACTATTGTTGAAACTCCCGGCAACCCATGGTCCATGCAGCTAACCAAAGAACAGGTGACTCCATTTAGGTGAGAGACACCGTAGCTTTGAGTGCATGGAACACACCAATCAACAGAGGAGCAAAGGAACTCCAAGGGAGCACGACATTCTGTCAGTTAATTCTCCATCAACAATGCCAGGGTTAAACGATTCCTATTTGATAGGAGCCCCTCAACCATACCTTTTAGAAGCAATAAATGCAAGAACTTGGCACCAGATTCTGTATATGCGATCATTAGTCCTGCCAATAATGGACGTTAATCCTTCCTGGCCTGCACATAGGTACAAAAAAGCCTGCTGGATCTGCTCCTACCATCAAGAAAGTTGGCTACACCTTCTGTGCCGCTGTCCCAAACTAGCAGCCGAAAGAAGAGAGTTAATAATTCCAGTGGCGTTGGTTCTGGGGGCGCGGTCTTGTAACGAGACATCTAATGTCTGCTTTTCACACTCGGCTGCCTGGGCCTTGACAAGTTGCGCAAAATACGTGACAATTCTCAGGCGGCTGCTAACACAGCCGTGGGGGGATAACAGCTTAGTGCATGTTGGGGAAAAGACACTTAAGCCCCCCTTGCTGCAAACTGAGACAATATTTACCCTTTCATAACAGTTTTTTTTAAATCAAATTTTAATGCATATATTTTCTACTGTATTTTATATAATGGTTTCAATTAACTCAACAATAAATTGACATTGACATTGAGAGTGAAGTGGGGCAGTAGAGTGTTGTAGACTGGATTTCTTTGAATGTCGTAGAGTGGAGTAGGAGGATTAGGTGTTTTACAGTTGAGTAGAGGGGAGTAAGGGTTCAGTGGCAGAGGGTGGCATGGAGTGGAGTGAGGTGAAATAGGATGGAGAGGGTTGGAGTGCATTGAGGTAGTGGGGTGAATTGAATTGGAGTAGAGTGGGGTGGATTGGGGTTTAGTAGGGTGGATTGAGTAGAGTGGGGTGGATTGATGTGGGGTGGATTGGACTGGAGTGGGGTAGATTGAAATGGGATGCGGTGAATGGGATTGGGGCGGATTTGAGTTGGGTAGATTAGATTGGATTGTGGTGGGTGGTCTGGATTCAAGTGATATGCTCAGGTGGGGTGGATTGGATTGGGGTGGATTGGATTGGGGTGGGATGGATTAAATTGGACTGGAGTGGGGTGGATTGGATTGGAGTAGAGTGGATTGGATTCACTGGATTAGACTGGAGTGGGGTGGATAGAATTGGAGTGGGGTGAATGGATTGGGGAAGATTCGAATGGAGTGGGGTCAATTGGTTAGAAGTGAGGTGTGGATTGAAGTGGGGTGAGGTGGGGTGGTTGGATTGGAGTAGGGTGGACTGGATTGGGATAGCGTGGGTGGATTGGAGTAGAGCGTGGTGGATTAGAGTGAAAGGGGTTGATTGGAATGGGGTGGGGTGGATTGGATTGGAAGGGGGTGGATTGAAATGGGTTGAGATAGACTGTACTGGGATGGGGTGTGTTGGATTGGAATGGAGTGGTTTGGAATGGGGTGGATTGCATTGAGGTGGGGTGGATTGAAGTGTGATGGGGTGGATTGGAGTGGGGTGGACTGAACTGGGGTGGGGTGGACTGAAGTGGTAGATTGTGGTGGGGTGAGTTGAAGTGGAGTGGACTGAATTGGAGTCTGATGGATTGAGTGAGTGGGGTAGATTGAAATGGGGTGGGGTAGATTGTAATGGGGTGGGGTGGATAGGATTGAGTGGGGTGGATTAGATTAGAATGGGGTGAAGTGGGGTGGGGTACACTGGAGTGGGGTGTGTTCGATTGGACTGGGGTGGATTGGAGTGGGGTGAATTGCTTTGAGGTGGGATTGATTGGAGTGTGGTGGGGTGGATGGATTGGAGTGGGATGGACTGAACTGGGGTGGAGTGGATTGGACTGGGGTGTGTTAGATTGGGGGGTATGGAGTGGACTGAATTGGAGTGAGGTGGATTGGAGTGGCATAGACTGACTGGATTGGAGTGGAGTGGACTGAACTGGAGTAGAGTGGAGAGGGGTGGATTGGGTTGAAATGGGCAGGGGTGGTCTGAAGTGGGTGGGTTGTATTAGGGTGGGGTGGGTTGTATTAGGGTGGGGTGGATTAGAGTGGGGTGATTGGGCTAGGGTGGATTGGACTGAGGTGAATTGGATTGGTGTGGAGTGGCTGGAATGAGGTGGATTGGAGTGGGTGGACTGGAGTGGGGTGAACTGGAGTTGGGTGGTTCAGATTGGGGTGTATCTGATTGAGTTGGTATGTAGTGGTTTGGAGTGAAGTGGATTGTATTGAGTTGGGTGGATTAGGGTAGGGTGGATTGGATTTGGGTGGATTGGATAGGGGTAGGGTGGCTTGGACTGGGGTGATGTGGTTTGGACTGTGGTCGGGTGGATTTGGGATACATTGGAGTGGATTGTGGTGGATTGGACTGGTGTGGAGTGGATTGATTGGAGTGGGGTGGATTGATTGGAGAGGTTGGACTGGAGTAAAGTGGGGTAGATTAAGGTGGTTTAGAGTGGGATGGACTAGACTGGAGTAAGGTGGATCAATGTGGATTGCACTGGAGTGGGATGGACTGGGGTGGTGCGGGTGGAGTGAGGGGAACTAGATTGGAGTAGGGTGGGATTGGCTTGAGTGGGTGGGATGGACTGGAGTAGGGTGGGATGGACTCGAGCAGGATGGATCGGACTGGAGTGGGGATGGGTTGACTGGAGAAGATTAGACTGTAGTGGGTGGGTTGGATTAGGATGAGGTGTATTGGATTGGAGTGGGGCAGATTGGACTGGGCTGGCCTGGGGTGGATTGGACTGGAGTGTGTTGAACTAGATTGGTGTTGGAGAGGACTGGATAGGAATGGGGTGAATAGGGGTTGAGTGGGTGGATTGGATTGGGATGAGGTGAGGTGGATTGTATTGGAGTGGTGCAGATTGTTTTGGATTGGAGTGAGTTGTTTGGGATTGGAGTGGGACAGGGTTGAGTAGGGCAGATTGGAGTGGGGCTGATTGAAATGGATTGGAGTGGGGAAGGTTTTTTTGGATTGAAGTGTGGCAGAGTGTTTGGATTGGAGTGGGGCAGATTGTTTTGGACTGGAGTGGGACCGATTGTTTCGGATTGGAGTGGTGCAAATTGTTGTGGATTTGAATGGGGCAGATTGGAGTGGGACAGGTTGCTTTGGATTGGAGTGAGCAGACTGTAGTGGGGCAGTGTGTTTTGGGCCTAGAGTGGGGCACATTGTATTAAGGTGGGATTAAAGTGGAGTGGATTGGGTTGGTGTTGGGTGGGTTGAATGGGAGTGAGGTGGATTGGAGTGGGGATAATTGAGATAGAGTGGGGTGGATTGGATTGGGGAGAGGTGGACTGGATTGGAGTGGGGCTTATTGCTTTGGGGGCGGATCGTTTTAGGTTGGAGTGGGGCAGATGGGAATAGGGCAGATTGGAGTGTAGCAGATTGCTTTTGATTAAAATGGGACAGACTGGAGTGAGGTGCACTGGAGTGGGGCAGATTGTTCTGGATTGCAGTGGGGCAGATTGGACTGGGGTAGATGGGAGTGGGGCATATTGCTTTGGATTGGAGCGGGCAGATTGTTTAATTGGAGTGGGGCAGATTGTTTTAGAGAAGTGCAGATTGCTTTCGATTAGAGTGGGGCAGATTAGATTGGAGTGGATAGGAGTGGGTTGTGGTGAGTAGTTTGGATTGGAGTGGGATTGGTATGGGGTGTATTGCACAATTATGTGTTAAAGCATGATTTCATAAATTACACATAATAAAGAAACAATCTTGCATTGCAATATTTCGAACAAGAAGATTGCCATTTTTTGAGAGGAGTGCCCATGGGCAAAAACAGAATAAAACATGAGTGGAAAGTGAGAAAAGACTACTTGGCAAAACAAAAGAAAGTTTGGTATAAAAAAGGTAAACTTTGAATTTTTTTTTTTGTCCTTCAGGGCATATTTTTGCCCTTCACTAGCCTTCTGTTTGCAGGGCACTGGAAGTTAAAAAGAACAAAATAGTATCTCAATCATGTCGGGAGCAGCGTACGTGCACTGGTTAAGTTTAATCAATCAGTGCTTCATCCTTGCACCACAGAGAGGAATGGAAATGATGACAGGCCTGAAGTGGACGAATTATGACACTCTAAAGAAGAGTGCCAGTGGTGAGAGACAGGCAAGCTCCAAACCCTTTACTGTACACAACAGAGTCTTGCAGACGAGACAACATGTGCTAGCTCATGCACTCACAGACTTGACCCTAAAGGTGAAAAGGAAACATTTGCAGATGTATACTTTTCTTTCTCCACACTTGCCTGCTCAGAGGACAATCCGCAAGCATTAGGGGAAACAAGCCTACGTTTCTAAATCTATGAAAGATGCAGATTCCAGGAAGTATGCGAGGCGGTAAGCGGGTCTCTTTCTTGCAACTCCCCACATTTTTTGTTTCCCCCGCCCACCATGCCGAGAGTAAATAGCACCAGGTAAGGGGAGTGCTCGGGTGTTGTGGCATGATGGGAAGGGTAGTTAAAAGGTTATGCAATGGTACATGGTGTGATTAAATGAGATTTCTATCTTAAGTCATGGTAATGGCTTGTGTCAAGTCTAACCCCCTTTTTTATCTCATATTTAGTATGTCGTATTTATGTTGGTCGGCGGGTGAGGTCATGATTGGTGGGAACAGTTCTGGGCCATGTCAGACATCTTTTTAGACCAAAAATAACAGCGGTGTTACAGGACCTTCCAAGAGGTGCTGGCAAATTTGCAGGGTCGCGGGAGTTTGGGGTCGTCGCTGACATGTGGTCCTTATCTGGAAACCACCAGTGCAGGTACAGTGCACACAAGCTAGCACAGGCCTTTGGGAGGTGGAAGATGGGTGTAGCAGGTAACAGAGGTAGGTTCGTAGTGGGCAGATGGGCCCACTGTACAGGCACATCCTGGTATGGGAGGTCAGAGGGGGAGGTCGTCCTATAAGGAGGGACTCATCCATGTCCATTTCATAGGGCAAGGGGTTTTAAGAGGAAAGGCTACTTGAACCAGTCATGATCTTACTCGTAAAAGTATATTTTGAAGAATGCACAGGAACAATCTTAGCTATGGTTAGGTGACTCCCATGTACTAGTATCTCTGTTAAGGCTAGGACTTAATCCTGTAAGGAAAGATGTACATTTTTGGGTTAATGTGCATAAATTGCTGAAATGTGTTTTTGTTTATATGTGTAGATAAATACAGTCAAAGGTCTTACAACCCTTAACCCAAAGAACTTGGTGTACTTGTCAGTGGCATATGTGTGTTGAGGTGGGTGTGGCTGAGGGTCTTCTCAAGAGACATCTGCTATTGCCAGGCCATATCAATATTTCTTCTCAGCAACAAATGTAGGGTTAAACAAATGAGCATCTATACAAAAACGGATTGATGTAATTGTCAGAAAGAATGCCTGGGTTCCGGATAAGGATGCTTCTCGCAGGGTTATTTATGTAGTGCACATCAAAGCCAAAGCTAGCCTTATTCCTCAGTAAGGGATCTAATTCATTACACAGTTTTGGCGGGGCCCTTGTTCTGAACAAAGTACTGGACAACACGGTGCATAGAAGATCTGTTGAGGGGTCAACCATGAGTCTACCCAATTTACTCAAATGGCTGTCTGATTTAGAAGCACAAATGTGAATATTGCACTGTAAATATGTTATGGTCAAGTTGTCTTCTTCTGATATGTAATTGAAAATTTCAATAAAAATGTTCATTCAATAAATACAGCCTGAGATATATTCTCAATCGACAAAGTTCAGTCTCTGACATGTTACAGTCTGGTCCTTCCTCTGAGTGAGTTGCAATATATAACGAGGCCTACTCAAAGCCATTTTGGATCATGCAACGTAAAACTCATGTTCATGTATAATTCGGTTTTACGTACTCTAACATGCTTTTCCAAATTGCCCACACAACATCTAATATGGAAATATAGTGGTAATACTCAGGGTTTATTCTTATAGATTTAGTATGAATAGAAAGGACTGTGCCCTCTGCAATTTTACCAACAGGGGCTAATTCTCAAAGGCGTGTAACAGTACACAAAAGATGACTCATGTAGTACTACTTTTTATATTCACAAATGCTTTTGTGGATCAGCCCCTTTATTTTATTTTAAATGGACATACTTTTGTGGTTAATATATCTGATGTGTTCTTTAGGTGTCAAAGACCCATAATTGGAAAGTACAGCATGCAAAGTTAATCCATTGTTTTCTCACAGATGTTTGTTAGGAGTATTGAATGTGAAACATATGACCAAGGTACTCGCACTCAACCATATCTGCAACCACAAAGGCATCCCTCTATCCTGCAGTTATCTCCTATGAGACACATTCATTAGTGAATATGGTCACCTCCTACTTACTCTCACCCATGCTTGATAGACCCCTGGCACATGCCTACCACAAATACATGTCATTCAATATGGAACCCAAGACAATGCAACATCTAACAATATGCATTTTCAAATTCACACAACTTGACAGTAAAAATAAATACTGCCCACTGTCCGACCTGGTTCCTGAACTTTCTACTGAACCATGCCCTCTCAGCTACAATGGCTTAGGAAGGTCTTGACCAGTTGAACGATGTCTCAGTTCAGCACCCAAATGACTTGTAGACCCACCTAATAAATCACATTCAGCACAAACCTTTTGCAGGCAACATATTTAGTGTGTCAGTCAAAGATTCTGCAGCATTCACTAAACACCTGTCATCTCACCAAACATAGCCCACATGCACACGAGAGCAGTAACATAGGACCCTTTTCGGCCACCAGATGTCTTCCTGGATCGGACGTATAGTAAGTCACCATACTTCCACCTGACATGCAACAGACCAAGTTCTTTTTTCCATGCCTCCTGCATAAACAAGTACCTAATTCCAGCTGGATCCTCATTTACATGCACATGCTTCATTTGTTTGTGGCTGTACACACTCATCTGACTTCTCCACTGTAAAGTTCTACTGGTAGTAGAAGGTGCGGCTCAGCCTACATACACTGCTGACTGCAGGATCATCTGAACAATGTTAGCAGACACATTTCCACTTCCTATTTACCAGACCAATTGGCTTCCTAGATTCGGATTATGAGCTGCATGGTACTGGCATGCTGGTAAATCTGCATGTGTTCAATTATGAGCTGAACCCCATGGAATGGGGAATTATTGCATGGGACCAGATTTTGGGTTATAAAACCACAAGTAATTCCAACTTCCATTGGGTTAAATGGATACATTTAGCACCTGTTATGCGCAGGTAGCGTGCAGGGGCCTCTATGTGGGTATGAATGGAGTGAGGGGGTGAGGGAATTATGGGACGAAAGGGCAAACTATGTCCTAGCATGGGGTAACTTTGCATGGTTCCCTGGCCAGAAAAAAAGGCTTCACCCCTACTGCAGCCAAAGCCTCATGCAATTTTTCCCGGCGGAATTACTGCCTAGTACAATAGGGTCTGGAGTTTCAACACCTGGGAAAACCTAGTGCAGGAACAATAGCCCACTCAGAATCAGGCGGCGTGAATTCAATACAGTACCTCAGCTCTGCCGCCCTCCTAATCAGCACTTTAGTAATAGTCCAGCAGCAGCTGCTCTCTGCACAGCATCACCTTCCTTCGCAGCAAGTGATGGTCCACTTACTCAGCCTTCTGACGTTTCCTTTTTTTTCCACAATAATTTTTATTGAGGTTTTACACCCCTTGTGGGTACAAAAATTATCAAGAAGGAATAAACATCAATCTATAGTCTCTTTGTAGCTGTTTATCTCTATGTTTGAAACAGAGAGACTCAATCGCAAAACAGGGAAATCACCGACTGGAGAACATAGTCATAGGTTCGATATTCATATACAAATGAAAGCTGCTAAGGCTTGATTGTATGTGAGTGACTGTGTCGGTATATGTCTTGAACCAATGTCCCAACTGAGCATGGGTAGTTTGAGGGTCCTGCAAAGGCAGAATGAATCTATAAGAATGGAAAGAAGGAACCTCTTGTGATTTGGGGGAAGAACATAAAACTGGGGATAGGTCTGGGGTAAGGAAATAACCAGGGGAGGGGAAAGTAGCACAGGCGGAAGCATCAAGTTTGTGTCCAGACTTTGGGACTGAGATGAGGACAGGAGTGCCTGAGGGGGCGAGGGCAGGATGGAGGGGTGGTGGTCAACGGGGTGTTTCATCTTTCGTGTTGTCACTCGGGGAGTGGGGTAAGAGAGATGCGTAGTAATATAGTGACTCCGAAATGCGAGGGTAGGCCTAGGGGGTACGTTTGGTTTTGTGTTGCAGATCTGCTAAGATCCCCTACATCTAAAGGAGATTAGTAGCCTTGAGGCTATGTAGTCTGGGAGTGAGGAGAGCGCTCCTGAGTTAGGTCCACGAGCTGTGTGCGCACAGTGTCCAGGCAGCTGCGATGGTGCACCTACGAAGGTGCCGGGCCACTTCCCAATGTCATGCTGAGCTTTCTGTCTCCACCCAACAAACCATTGATCCTCCTGACGTTTCATGGTTACTGGTGAAGTTTAAGGTTTTATTTTCTCTTCAGTCTTCAACACACAGGTCCTGTTTCTAGTCAGTTTCAATACTGTACTCTCTCATAGTCTCTTATTAATCTAAGGCCAGTCCAGTAGAAAAACAGTTCTTATTTATTAACGAGCAATAGCACTAAGTTACTAATGAGTCTTCATGTATTTTGAATACTAAGTTTATGTAGAAAATGTAATAACTTAGAAAAATAATGGAGGCATTTGAAAATGTGATTACGAAAAATAGCCACAAATGTTAATGAAGTATACTAATCAATGATTAAATATTATGAAATGTTAAATATATGTTAGACTAAGGCAGTAATATATCATATTGAGGGTTATGTAGTATGCTTTAGCTTTACTAATTGTAGGCCTTAACTTAGCAAGTGTCTAGGCCTACCTCCCAGGCCTCATGTAAAAGCTGTATTTCTTAGAATTTAATAAAAATGCTGACCAAGTGAGTTAAACGATGAAATGTATATTTTATTGTTTAAAGGTGCTCATAACGGAAGCACTTCATGAGAACCGACTGCTAGGAGATGATGTTCCTGCTAATGCAATATTTTATGTGTAATGGGTGTGAGACTGACTTTCCCAGGACAAGAACAATGAAGATACTGACTAGAGTAGAAGCTGCAACAATATTGTTACCTGACAAGCCGGATGATGAGGACATCGCAAGACAAACCAATCAACAATATGAGAATGGAGAAATAGTCAAATTCATGGATTTGAGATTTTAGTTTTATTGGACAGAGCGCGAACATACGATTAACTGACCAATAGGGAATAACTGCACTGAGAGAAAGCAGTCATTCTGCCCTTGTCTTCATGCAGTCATTCTGTCCATATTTTCCTGACCGAAAGGTTATTACTTTCTTATGTTTCTTGATAAGAGACATGCTTAACCTTAATGCTTAAAGCCGTTGCCCTTTAATAATTCTGATGCTGAAGCCTGATGTTTTGCTGATCGACTGATGTCCTGAGGACGAAGACTGATTCTGCGTTGCTTATCCACCCTGAGGATAGGTATATTCCAAACTGTGATTACCACGCATATTTGCTTTTTCTTTCTAGGTACCAACTGCGCTATTTTGATAGAACCCTTGTTAGAAGTTTTTCCAAATTCATGTTACTAAATTGTTTTGCATGAAGCCCAAAATGTTGATGCTAATTTGATGTTAGTTAAGGATTCTCATTATTGAATTGCGATAACAGGGACTAATACTTGGTGAATTTTTCTGCTAAACTTCATGTACATCATTTCGCTGACACAGTTGACTGTGCTATTGATTTGCACCATAACCTTAGAATGTGTTGTAGTTCAAGCTTTGATTAGGCTACATTTCTTCTACCGCTTTGGACAACCAGTGTTGTTTTTGTATGTGTTCCATATGATTTTGAGATTAATCTACATGACCTTAGCATTGTTAATATAGGGAAATAAACATTCTAAACTTTACTAAAGGTGTGTTTATTCATGACTGAAAGGTCATGGTGCGAGACAATTACTGACTCCATTGATTATTGATTTTATTGATTAATGATTGTTGATTATTGTGTATTGATTGTTGTTTATGTACTGGAGCTATGGTAGGAACATCTTAATTGCGAGTCAAAAGGTTCATCAACCTATTCGCGTCCCCTTGTTAGTTTACTTATTAAGGTCAGGAGCGCTAACAACTCACTAGCATTCTGTCATACACCGGCAGAGGTGGAGCAGAGCATGGAAAGGAACAACAGTGACAGCAGACTATGATTATTCCTTGGTATTTCACATTTGGTTATTCCTGTAAATATATTTTATTCTGCCCATCACATTCCCCATCACATCCTCACCCTCGTCTTCAAATCTGCTCACCTTCTACAACCTCCACTAAACTTTTAGTAACTCTCCCTCCTAGTGCTTCATCCTGTTCTTGCTTCTTCGTGTTCCTCCCCCACAAGCTGGAATGTTCTTCATCTTTACATTCATTCAGCCAAGACCCTTTCATTTTCTCGCCTTAAGCACTCTTTCCTATAGTCTTCGTTGTGATCCTCTTCCAATCATATTTTTTTTTAGCATTGCCATTGGCATTTTCTGCCGATTGTCTTGTTAATTACTTTTTTTCCTTTTGCAGTCTTGCATGAACTTACATGAAAAGTGGAGTTAAAGGTTGACATCATGCATTTTTAGAGTGTAGTCCTTTGAAAATAATGCCAATGTATGAAACGTATTTACAATGTGCCTACTTTTGGTGGGATGGGGTCCAGCCTACAGGTTCTGCTGCCTACTTTCAATTACCTGGATGAAAGGACAGACAGCAAGCACACGCAAAATCTGACATTTATGCTTTTCTGTCGCTCTGCTGTGTGAAAAATAAGGGCCTGACTTCTGTTTCAGCCGTTTCTAATATTTTGGAAAGTCTGCGCCAAACAATTAAAGGATTAACAATCTGATTCACAGGTTTATCCTTTGCCAGAAACCCATATTAAATGCAGTTTTCCCAAACCTTCCACACGTGCAAGGCATGTCACAGCGTGCCGCACTGAGGTTTCCTTGTTTGTTTTACTCAGTTACTGGAGTATCAGCCAGCAAACCTCAAAGAAACAAAAAAAGCCTTTAAATGCACCAACAACTGAAAGCACAGCCACAACAGGCCATCGAGAAGCTGGTCTTATATGGCCCAAGATCTGAAAGCCACTCTTGCTTATGAAGGAAGCAACAACACGTAGAGGAGGAGCTGTAAAACGAAGCAAACATAGGCCTCTGTCATAAGAGACACCTTCTGCTAGGCCTAGGTTGTCAGCCAAGAACCCTGTGTATGGTGGAGGATGTAAGCCGACACTTCCATTGCAGGAATAAAAAAAACTACACATCCCAGCAAGCAAAATGCTGTTGACTTTAAAAAAAACAGGATTGGCGTAAAACAATAACAAATATACAACTGCAGATGAAATACTGCTATTAGAGTGACTGACTGCTTTCTGGTATTTTTGTGGGCTACGTTCCTTTGCAGAAAAAAAGTTTATCTTCTTCAGGACTCAAAGTTTCATGGAATGGGCCCGTGGATGTGTCTTAAGCCATGCGGTAATAGGTAGAAATTCTTAATCGCAAACTAAACAAATTACACATTTGCCAAATTCACTGATATAAATTGTGAATTGTAGGGCTTTGCCAATGCAGTTGTGAGGTTTAACAGCCAACCAAACATGCTAGTGGCCAATTATAGTTGGGAGCTAGGGATGGAGCCAACCTACCACTATGTACTATACTTCTATTTCCATAAACCTTTCTTATGAAGTCAGTGAGAAGGTACCGATTATTTGTAAGTACTGCAGTGCCCATGTGTAGGATAAAAAGACCATGACTTAACCGTGCATAAACTACACATCTCGCATATGTGCACTAAGGGCCAGATTTACAAAGCTTTTTTCTTGTTGCAAACAGCCCGATTCACAGAATCAGGCCGTTTGCGACAACAAAAAAGCATTTTGCGATGCGCAGTCCCAATTTTGCAATTGAGTAATCTATTTACTGAATCGCAAAAAGGGTTTGCGTGTCGCAATTAGGAAGGGGCATTTCCTTCCTAATTGAGAGTCGCAGTGCAATGTGTGATTGTTTTGTGACTGCAAATGTTGTCACAAAACAATCACAGTTAGCAGCAATTTCAAATTTCCCCTCATGGGACCCCTTCCCCTTTGTGAATGAATGCAGAAATATTTTTTCAGAGCAGGCAGTGGTCCCACTTCATTTTTTAGGGTCGAGCCTGCGTTGCATGCGCTCACGCATCGCAGCGAGACTCTTTAGTGTTCAGAAAAGGGCTCGGAGCCCTGTCACCGTCACGTCAGTGTTTTTTATTGGTTTGTGGGCTTGCCTAATAAAATCTGCTTGCTTTCTTTAGTCGAAGGCACGCATACGTCATGCCTTTTCCGGTGGCTAGCCCTCCTCAAGCACAGCGACCAAGTACAGAAAACATGCGAGGCTCGCTGTTTTCCATCGGGCTCGTGGACTTCTTTTTCTCTAATTTACAAGCACGATCTCGCTTGGCAGAAGTCGAGCGCTTTACATAGTTAATTGCATTTTTTCAGGTTACGTATATAAATGCACTTTTGCCCGATAGCATTGTAAACTCCTAACCCGAATTTTCACCTATCAGCTCTAACATGAGCAAACGCGAGACCCGTTGCATTGCAAATGCTTGTTTTATAATGCAGCCGTTTTCCTTTAAGGAAAACGGGATGCATTAAAAAAAAAAAAAACACTGCTTTATTTAACAGCAGTCAAAGACATGGTGGTCTGCTGTCCCCAGCAAGCCACCATCCCTGTGAGTGCGGTGATTCCCAATGGGGTTGCAATACCTGATATTTGTACATGTGGCCCTAAATCTTTAGTGCTGAGCAGGCTTGTGCAGAATTACTCAGTTCTGCTTTGCACAAAATTAGGATCAACACCCCAGATGTACATGTTACCCGATGTTAGAAACTCTATCCAAGGTAGGAGCTGCCTCCCTGAATGCCCCTACAGTAGCTCTGTCACTGAGTTTGCCACTCCAGGTCTCAGGAGTCTTGAAGAAGGAAGCAGGAATAGGAAGTAATGGGTCTATGACAAACCTATTAACTTTCCACTTTATGCCCTTGTTTTATCACCCCTGCAGCGAATAAGAAAAAAATTGTTGATTGGCTGAGTCAGACAAAGATTCAAACAAGTGATGTTACTGCGTCAAAGGGAGTGTTGTGTCACTTAAGCTTCTCCTGGCATTCTGGTGAATCGACGTTCATGTCAGCTCGGTACGGTATTTTGGGTACATTTCTGAAATTTCAGAATGTTTTCATGTTCGGACATTTTTGAAGTACATTAAATTTTCGGGGAATAAAAGATGCATTTCATAACTCATTTTTTAACAAAATAAATAGGTTCAAAAGGTCACCTTTGCCGCATTTTGGCTGTAGTTGTGAACGTAAGTTCAAACCTCAGGATGAGGCCAGGTGGACTTGTAAGGAGATAGTTCTGCAATACCTATGACATTTTATACAATATATTTTGAAAATTGAACTGTGAAATAAATGGTTTGGTCCCATTTAAATATATATATATTGAAGAGCAAACCTACAAAATGTTTCGAAATCTGCATTTATATTGCACATTTTGCCAATTGTAAATTATGTGCAGTTTTCTGGTCATATTCCATTAGAGGTTTTTTTGCTCACTGTAGCACGAGGCTGGTATTAAAACATATGTTAGAGTTGCTTTCAGCTTCCACTCCAGACCCTTCAAAGCAGTGCTTAATTTGTAAATAAAAAGGTGCTGGTGCCCAAACTCTCCTCTGAAACACTGCAATTAAATGTGCGAGCACGGAATACTGAGGCGGCGTAATCCTGAAGTCATCTCGGGCCTCTTGAATCCTTTTTCAGACACTCCCTGCCCCTTCAGCTCTCTCTTGCATCTTTCTGCTTTCTCCCTTTGACACGCTTTGTCATTTTTCTCTTCCTCCATCTTTCCCATAGGTGTCTTTTGATCGCAGTAAATGCTTGAGACAGAAAAATAAGTGCCTGTTCCCAGCACCGGAAACCACCAGCCCAAATTAAGCACTGCAAGGTGCTTTTGTTTTCAGCTAATGATGGTTCACTTAGGCAGGAGCACACATAAAAAAAAATGTGGAATTCTCCATACATACACTCAGTATTCTAATATGAGTGGAAAAAAAGTCAATATTTGAAGAATAATATTTTACCTTTTTAAGCAGATCTTAGTTTGTGCAGTTGCACTCCCTGTACTTGTGCACTGCTTAAGTGAAAATGCCTATTTTTTTTGCAGCAGTGTTAATGGTTTTTGCTCCCTGTCTGCCATTGTAGAGCCAGCCAAGAGATTTAGTTTTTAATAAATTTGTCAATATGTACTAGTCTCTACAAAAGCCAGGAAAACCACCTCAGTGCACTTAGTTCACTAATGAGCACCATTATTTTAATTAACACTAACACATGCTATTTATACCTCTTATGAATAACAAAGCTGCAGTATTACAAACAAGCACTTGCAAACCTAATAAGGGAAAGTGCTTTCTTACAACAGAAAGTGCTTCTTTATTAATTGTGTACGCGATTGTGGTGGATGGCTCAGATTTGTGCAGATCTGTGTTTGCATATTTTAGCACAATAAAATCATAGCTATTGATTAGTGTTAACGTCATAACACAGGCAAACAAAAGGATGTATAAGCATGTCATTCCACTACAAGAAGTAGAAAGAATGAATGAAGCATAAAATGCCTACTATAAAATTCATCCATCGCTATGACTGTAACTAGTTGGCTTATTCCCACAGGCTTGAGAATAACACAAAATACTAAATGGAAGATACCAGGAAAATAAAGGCTCCAGCCAGAGACTCCATTGCCGGCGAATTTCAACCCACAGCACAAGTCACTCAAAAAAAGACAAAAACCCTTTGCACACATTCGATGGGCATTGATATGATTTATTTTCATTGGAAGCCATTCAAACAATATGTATCTTTGTTTATTTGAAAGCCCCTCTGTCGGAGATACTGTCGATATTAACATTGATTAGGGAGGATGGGAAGGGAATACATTGCGCTACGATGTTGAAAATGCTTGTGGTTTAAAAACTCCGGTAAAACAGCACAATGCATTAGAGCAAATTAAGAGTATATATCTAGTACCATCAACATTTTAAAACAAATTTACCACAGCAGCCGACGCTCAGAACTTTCTTTTTCTCAGCGTACCTCTTACATCATCATTAGACCATTAGGATTTCAGCTGCATGGCAGATTTGAAAGATCACAAAACATTGTCATATCTACTGAGCTGTGTACTCCCCAGTGGCTGCCGACAATTTTTTTTTTTTTTCAAAAACCCGTGTTAATAGCATCGTGTGCTTCATCAAACTGATCACGTATATATTGAGATGTTCAAATGCTATATTTCGTCGAGGCACCTTGGCTCGACTTTTCCCAAGCTCTCATGCATTCTTCGCATGACATGATCCAGATCTCAATTCTAAAGCCTGAAACGCCCATCACTTTCTGTAAACGGTTTAAAACTTACTCACGCTTTAGTAGGCTCTTCCTGTCTCCTAAGTATAAAAGCACATCGCTTTGCTTAATCACGCATTAGTGGAACACCCTAACGAGTAACACTGCGCTGTAGAAATGGCCACATCAACCAATCATTCAACACTGAGATCTCCATGGGAGACAATAATGACTGGTGTTGTGGCCCTTCCTTTGCTCCAGCTTTCCAATGTTTGTCTTTCAGTTTCTCGGAGTTCACTATAGAACATTCTGTCCTCAGTGAGTGGAAAGGTCTAATTGCTTTATATCCCTTCTGCCTCGGGCTGTTTTGGGAGTTACAAGCCGTCTCCCGCATTACGGGCTCTTATTTGCGTCTCACGCCTAAAACGACCAAGATAGCCCGCGCAGCGCCCTATAGTAGCGGATAGAAACGTCCGTAGACATCTGTTATGCTTCTGCACTGCGTCACTGCAGTTTCATTTGCACATGACGTTCACAATTCCTGTTGGATCCTAATACACTTTTCTGAGCGCGCTATTTTGCTCGAGAATTTGTATTTTAAACACAGTTTAGTCGACTGTTCAGTTGTTTTCGGTTTCTGAAACCGATTTCTGCCTGAAAAAGAAAAGTATGCAGTGCAGTGGTCCACGTAGCAGGGAGACCACAACACCAGAGAAGGAATCTATTTTAGCGCTTGATCTGTAGTAAAAATTATTTAAAGGCTGCGAACATTGTGTTCTCCTTTTTTAGTAGTGGCAAGAGGAGTCTCTCATTTGTATTTGTTTTCGTTTTATGTAAACGTAATGTGCATGTAATACTCACGTTAAGGCACAGAAATGCATTTTCAAATCTACTATGTAATTTCTTGTTTTATGCAGTGCAATGCTCTTCATTTCGACACAATGCCAGCTGTCAATGCAAAGTAGGACAAGCCGCATAAGGACATTGCAAAATGTACCCCCCGCTGTAAAGTCCCACTGTTCATTGGCTTCGAGTCAATCAAATGCCAGGGGTAGTGTGGGTGACATCACGGCCACGATCGAAGTAGTCGATAGGGTAATCTGGCATTGCCAGAAGGGCTGGTCTGAAGGGTCAGTGTATAGGCCGTTTTTGGGCTGTTCGTGCGCCTGCAATATTGTCTTTTTCTTTTTTTTTTTTTTTTAATGTTGATTTCCCTGATATTACAACAAACGTTGCCGGAAGCAAGCACAAATAAATGTAGTTAGACATACCTGGCAAAACACTTATGTAAGTTCAAAATATGTCTCGATTTGCAGAATGTTTCTCACTTTCGTGGCAATCTGATTTGCTGATAGGGTCCAGTTTTATATTGTTGCATGAGCCTATCTGAGGCCCCAGTCCGACCTTGATCACAACTTTTTTGTCTACTCACATAATCCCAGGGGGTGGCATTACCCCCTCCTCGGCCTCCTATTTGCTTCTGTGTGGCAACAAGATGGTCAAGGAATGTAACCCATAGGAAGTAAGAAGGGTTCTTGGAGTCACATTTGCTTTCTCTTCCTTGCACTGCCGTCATATCCCCTGGGGCTAGGGCTATTTAGGGCAGCCCCTTCTGTACCCAAGTTGTCCTTATGGGCAGTACATGCAACTCCTGGCTACTTCTAATGGGTGTCCATGTATTTTCACTCTACAAGAAGGATGCTGCTGTTAAGCAGAAGGCGTAATGGTGCATCTCCAGACACTAGTGCCGATCTGGCTTAGGAATTATGCTAATATGTCATGTGAGTTTAAAATTTATGTTGTCCTGTATGCCACCGTAGGCTACTTCATACAAGGTGTTTGTTCCAAACTGTGTGAGTCATCTGACCTGCCATCTTTCTTCTGCTCTCATATTAACTACAGGAAAAGGCTATATGGAATGTAAGTGCTTTAATGCAGCACTATAGCGTGCAGTGGAGTGTTATAACAATGTTTAAAGACCCTCTTCCTCTGGTGCAGACCTATAGTGAGGGAGAGGGGCTTTAGCAACTGGCAGAGAGGCAAAAGAGCTATAATGCTATTAAAGCATCACATCATACGAAAGTAGATTTTTCAAAATTAAGCACAGTGAAATTATATTTTGTCATGTCACACTCCTGGCAATGGAACATATTTTATAGTCCTACCAGCAAATTGGCATTCCCTAGATGATGGCAATCAAGCAGCAGTCTAGAATTGCTTTGCTGTAATTCCACCCATAACACTCCCTCAGGCCTGCTAAGGAAAGTATAAATATGCTCTTGAACTATTCTGTATGGTTAACAGACTTCACAAGCACTGAGGCTGTACCCACAAATGTGGGATGATACTAAATCCACCATTTTCGAAGCTCAGATCCTTTTATATCTGAGATGCAATCTTGCCAGAGGTAGGCACCGGGTTCAGTCTAAAAACAAAAAACACTTGTCTTGTGTTTTTCCACCACTATTTCTGTTCCTGAGTCAAGTTTATTTGACCTTCATCAGGATGTCTAACTTCATGCCCCTAAAAGAGATCAGTGTGACAAGCCCGACAAGTGCAGGTGAGCCGCGTGGCAAGTCTGATTGTTGAGCACACATCTTTTGTGTGCTGAGGTCTTACTTGGTTGGTTTTAGGGACTCCCCTACTAGTCCCACGTCGGTATGCACTAGACTCCATCTGGTCCATTGTGTTGTATGCATTAGGTTCCTCTTTTCTAACTTTATTTTTGCTCCTCCTTACTATAGCCTTCCACCAGAAAGACGAATCTTCTCAAGTAAGAGATTTGTCCATCTCCATATCGACCTTCAAAGACAATATATTAAAATAGCACTTCCTCAGTGACTGTATTATCCCTTCCTCAACACCTAGGATCCCAGTCCTGGAAAATACTTTCCCAGAGTGCCAAAACATACCACATCGACTCCCATCCTCAGGAGAATCCTCTGAAGCAAATATAAGAAGAGAATGGGGCCTGGATAAGGAATTGGGGCCTGGATAAGGAATTAGGACAATACACTGACTATCTAGAAGCTCATGCCTGTTCCCAAGCAATCCTCTGAAAGGACTTTTTTATGAACCATCCTTGATTGTTGGAGGCCTCCCCACAAACGTCTCAAAACATCTAAGGGAGGCCCTTTGGCTCATCTGGGTCCTTTAAAAATCTCTTATTATTATTGTCTAATAGAAGTATTTTGTATCAACACAATACATTTTATTTCACTACTGTGCTCGCGTGAGCAGTTCACTCACTATGCTGAATGAATTTGAGCGCCTTTGTTTTTCTACTTAGTTCATACTACATTTCATATTCATTATGTTGGAACTTCATGCTAATAAATTACCTTCAATCTAATCTTCAAAGTATGAAATCCACTTTGGGCCTTATTACAACTTTGACGGAGGGGTTTCCTCCATCACAAATGTGATGGATAGGCCATCCGCCGTATTACAATCTCCATTGAATATAATGGGATCATAGTACCATAGACAGGATGTCTGTCGCATTTGTGATGGAGGTAACCCCTCCGTCAAGGTTGTAATAAGGCCCTTTGTCTTGTAGTGCTATTTTCAGTAAATTGCAACTCTGTATGAATAGTTCACTCAAGGTCACCATTAACCTTTATTTCCTTGCTACAAAAGATGTCTTTCATAATCTATTGTCGAAGAGGGTTCCCTCTTTGAGTGTATCATCTGATAGCATGAGCACTGGTTCATCCCCATTGTTGGTAGTCTGAGTTTAAGAAAAAGTGTCTCCAAACCAGGTGTTCAACACTTAGCTGGCTTATCATCTAGCTTTATCAAGACACTCAAATACGTCCTTGTGTGGACACACGTCACAAGATCCACTGAGAGTCAGAACCCTATCAGCACCATTATCTGTCCTTTTGGATGTAGAGATTGTAGTGCAAGATATCCAAATCTGAAGGTTACTCCAACTAGGACCATAAACTGGAAGACAAAGCACGGGCAGTATTACACATTGTGCCATGTGTGCCCACTTTGAGCACCACTGGGGGCACAATGGTATAATAGAAGGGGCCGCAGACACTTGAGTGGCCAATTCTGTAATAATGATAGTGCTGGCACACATGTAGGTCCAGGGCTTTCCTGAAAAGGACTTCCCTCATTTGCATGTGAGTATGGCCCCATGCAAATGGGGGAATCAATTTGCCTCTGCTCTTAGGAGGCACGCTCACAGTGCACCACAAAATGATTGCGCACTATCAGGGCACCTTTTAAAGGCAGCCAGCTATGGAAGAGAAAGAGGTCCCACAGACATTCACTAACTGTACTTGTCTGCAGGGAGATCTTAATCCCCTCTGCATGCACTGCACAGTGAAATACAGAGTGGCTGATTTAAACAGCTGCTCTGTATTTCACTAAATGTGTTGCCCCCAGGGCAGCCTTGAGTTTGTGAAAGTGCTCAGGGGAGCGCATTCATTGTAACTGGGTGTATTTTCACGTTTGCCACCAACGCACCTATTTAAAAACAGTAAGCCTGACACATAGTAGGGCCGCAGTGTCCAAGCCGAACACATTTTTACACCACACACAGACACATTGATTTTACTGTGCTGTATAATACTTTATTTCCACATGGGTGACATCCTTTATTTTGTGTGTTATAATTTCCCTAGGTACTGCAATCCTTTAGTAGACATGAAAGGCATATTTTTGTTTTGGCTGGAGTATCATGATTGACTATGTTCTAAAATTTTCAAAAACTGTTCTGCATTTGTGATCACATAGTTATCAGAAACAATATATACATTGCTTGCAATGTATATGTTACCCTTAGTATATGTATCCAGTGAGGATAATGCATTGTTAGTTTTAGTAGCTGCTTTTTTAATGCGTGTGATTTCTATCATTTGGTTTCTATTTTTATAGTGTGTGTGTATTTACTCACACAAAACCAGAGAAATTCAGCAGTTATAGTTATAGTTATTTCAAGTAACTATAACTCACGGTTTAAGGTAACTATAACTCATGCCATCGCCCTGCACAGTTTTTTCTTTAATAATTTGACTTCTAATGTTTCACTGATATTTTGATTGCTGTTATAAAAGTTGTCGTGAGTGCTGTAATATCTGGGGTAACTAGCAGTGATGGTGAAGGCGCAAGTTATAGTTACCTTAGGCCGCAAGCTATAGTTCCTTCAAATAACTAAGTATAACTGCTGAATTTCTCTGGCTTTGTGTGAATACATTTAGAATTTAACTATAATGGCCCTGTAACGGTTGGTTTTTTAAGTGGATTTTTATGTTTAAAAAAAATTATATTTCCTAACTATAACGTCCCTGTAACCTTTGTTTTTTATGGGAATTCCTAGGGTCTTTTTAACCAAAAATAATTCTCAAATATGTTAATTCAACCACCACCCGCACAGTCTTTGGCTGTGTGCGGCAGTGACTGGCAGCAGGTCCTGGCCTGTGGTCAGTCCCTGCGACCAACTCTCTATTACCACCCAACCCCAAGCCTGGCCTTTGGCCATGTGCAGTGGGGGTTGACTGCAGGGCCTGTGGCCATACCTCTAACTACCCAACCCCATGCTGTGCACTTCGGCTATGCACAGTGGGTTTTGGCCACAGGGTGTCTCTCTCTGGGTGTGAGAATAGGTGTGAAAGCATTTTTCCGGGTGTGAGAGTGGCTGTGAGAGTGTCTGGGTGTGAGAGGGTCTATGTGGGTGTGAGAGCGGGTGCTAGACTCTCTGATTGTGTTCCAATAGATGATAGATGCATTCACCTCCACAATGGATTTCACATCATTTTTCAATATGGAATCGCAGAGTAAATACACTTCCTTTGCCTTGGCCAAGCCCAGGAGTTAGGATCATGTGCCCTTTCCAGAAGTGAAGCTTTAATCGCGGCACCTGCTATGTTTATATTTGTAAGTGCTTCCTGTGAAGGTTTATTTCCTGTGAAATTAGTATTATGGCCAGAACAGAAGCTCACCTGCTCGTTTATCCAGCAAAATTCCAACCTTTTGCACAAATGTCTATCCAACGAGAGTACTTTCTACTGGTTAGTTAGAAAGTACTACCTCGCTGGGTGAATGGCCAGTGTGCAGGAGGGGGGCTACATGGGCCCCACTCCCCAGCCAATTTCAGCCCCGGGGACCCCATCCCCCAGGCCCACCACTATTAAATGGGGGAGGGGAGCCACATAGCCCACCATCCCTGGGCTGATCTCTTCCCCCACACCCCCAGGGCCCAGCCTTCATTATATGGAGGAGGGGACCGCATGCCCCCCCGGCCGATTTTGGCCCCAGGGACCTCTTCCCCTGGGGCCCTGCCTTATAATATATTTTTTTTGGGGGGAGCATGGTCCCACCTCCCGCCGGGCAATTTCAGCCCCAGAGTCCCCATCCCCGGGGCCCAGCCTTAATATATATTTTGTTTTTTTTGGGGAGGGTGGCCATGCGGTGCTCCCAGGGCCGATCACGATCCATCCCCCGGGGCCAGGCCATGTCACCTTGGTGCTCCCAAGGGCACCCAGTCACCACCATTGGGGACAGAGGGTCCCAGTTGGCTCCTCGCCTCCTGTGACAACCGGCACTGCGGTCACAGACAGGGAGCTGCTAAATATGCAGCTCCCTGTCTGTGAGACCAATCATTTCCTCTGTTTCCCTCCCGCATGTCTGCAGGCAGGGAAAGAGAGGAAACCTCCACTCCCAACAAGTGATAGCTCTCGCTTGCCGGGAGCGGAGTTGTGTTTGCTCTGACTTGCCAGGAGCTGTCAAAGCTCCCACGAAGTCAGAGAAAACAGCTATGTTCTGGGAGTGGGTACCCTGAACATAGCAGGAGTTGGCCCTTGGAGGTGATGGTCCACAGGGCTATTATTGGCTCCACAAGGGGTGCTGCGTGGCCCCCCTCCCACATTTAAGTTAGCCTCGGGGAAATGGTGGTCTCCAGGGCTGGGGTCCCGCAGTGGACCCTTTATCTTATTTTATTTCAGCCCTGGGGAGGTGGAGGTCCTCAGGGTTGTGGGGGGGGGGGGGCTGTGAGCCCTCTGATTATATAATAGATAGCTAGCCCCAGGGAGGTAGTGGTCCCCAGGGCCTTGGGGGTAAGCAGGACACCCCCTACTATAATTTTAAAAGATTGGCCTGGGGAGCTGGTGGTCCCTGGGGCACAGAAGGCTGCATGGCCCCAGCATACTATTTGATTTAAGCCCCAGGGCGGTGCCAGACCCCGGGGCATAAATAAGCCCAGGAGGGGGTGTTGGTGTAACCCTTCCTTTATTTTTGATATCCCCCCATGACCTGGCCCACACAGGGGCTTTAGTAAAACTAGCGTGGGAGACCTTGCTTTTTTTAGTTACAAAATGTTTTTGCTGTGACTTCACGACCTCCAGTAGGTAATATATATATATATATATATTTATATATATATATATAAATATATATATATATACACACATTGTTTAGGGTCTCATTACCCTGCTGTTCTGGTTTATCGGGTTGTATTAAAGGTGTGGAGTGCTGTTCTTTTTATATTAAATTACTGTTTGGGCATTTTATTTCTTTGCTGTGTTACGCACCACCACATTTGAGCTAAGCCTTGACTGTTTGACAATACTCTGAAGAATATTGAAAGCAGGGGAGCTCTCAAGAGACTATGCAGCCTACTTTGTGAATATCATTGTGGAATGGCTGGAGGGCCCAAGATGGCAATTCCTGGAAGCACCCATAGCCCTGAAAGATTTAACAGCAGTGATAGTCATGTAAGGCTCTCAGAAGCAATGGTTTCCAGATGGGGGTATATTAAGCTTACTCACACCTACTGGCTCCCTAACTCAAGAGTTTATAATGAGGCATTTGAAAAAGGTCTGCTCCTACCCTCCTTTAGAGTAGGCAGAATCATCTCACTCTTAAAACACGATAAGCTACCCACACAATGTGACTCATGCCTCCCTGGCTAAGTTTCTGGCAAATCTGCTGCTACTGCTGATGCCTTATCTGGTCCTACCTGCCAAGGCAGGATTCCTCCCAGGAAAGTCCACCAACCATAATCTCTACTCCCCATTTGCTCTGATGCATCATTTAAACTTGCAATAGAGCGCTTTGGCAGTCTTCCTGGTTGCCATCAACATACATTGGACTGAACTTCTGTACTCGCTGCCCACTGCTCAGGGGCAGCTGAAGGACATGCTTTCTGATCAATTACCACTGGGGCAAGGCACCAGATAGGGCTGTTTACTGTCTCCCGTACTGTACACCCTGGCCTCCAAACTGTTGACCTGTGCAATTTGCCAATTGCATGCCCAGCGTGGCTTGAACTTCATGCCTGCACTCTCATTGTGTCATTGTACACAAAAGATATTACATTATATCTACGAGACCTAGCTCGCAACCTTGGTCCCATCATTAGGGAATTCACACTGTTTAAAGCTGTATCAGGTATCTCCATCAACTGGATTAAATCTGCAGTATTTTCGCTGACCTCAAACACTGTTGAGTTTGCACTTGAATATGTTGTTTGCATGTGATTTCATAGAAAATATATTTTATGGAATACTATTACTGAGAAACCCTTTCACCTAAACTGTTTAACGGAGCTTTGGAGGATGAATGGCATTTACCATTTCATAAAAAAACCGAACTGAATGACTTTTTCAGTATTGGCTTTTGCGTGCTTATTTTGTAAGATGTGAGTGCAACAGTTGTGGGCCTTACTTTTTTGTAGGAGGTATTTATTTTAATGCTTTTAATTCACGAACCCTTTACCACCCTCAAACACCATCAATCTCTGACCGTATCACAACCCCAGAACACCTGCATCCCAGCCTCCTAAAAACCCATCACTACGTCATCCCTAACCTCGAAGACCCTCCCTTCCCTAACCCTGGCCCTAAAAGCCCTTTCTACCCCTAAACTCCACCCATCCCTGAACCCTAAAAATTCTTCACCATACCTAAACTGCACCCATCCCTGACTCCTAAACTCCACCTTATCTTGAAGGCTAAAACCACAAATTATTACCAAACTCCACCAATTTCCGAACCCTAAAAACTCCTATGCCCAAATCTCACTTTTAACTGAACCCTTAAAACCCCTTACACCACTAAACTTTACCCATCCCTGAACCCGAAAAAAACAATCAACATCCTTAAACACTACCCATTCCAGCCCCTTGAAAATCTTTCCTCACCCTAACCTTCACCCATCCCTGACCCCTAAAATCCGCTTTCTACATCTAAATTCCACCCATTTTGGAACCCTTAAATCCCCTCACCACTCCAACCTCCACCCATTCCTGAATGCTAAAAACCATTTACCTCCCCTAAACTCTATCATCACTCAACCTTAAAATCCCCCTTAACCCTGAACTCCGTCCATCGGCGAACCCTAAAAACCTTAACACTCCACCCATGTCTGAACCCTAAAAACCCCTCACCACCCAAACATTCCACTCATCCTGGAGCCCTAAAAACAAACTCACCCGCTATAAATTCTACCCATTTCTAATCCCTAAAACCTTCACCACCCCTAAACGTCACCCATTTCTGAATCCTAAAAACCCCTTTCTATACTATAACATGCCCATTGCTGACCCCCAAAAATATCACCCATACCTGAACCCAATAACTGCTCACTACCCTAAAACCCCACCCAATTGTAATGCAATTCTGGATTTTTGCCTAAAATGATCTTTCCTTTCAAATGTTTTCTTTAATTTTTTTCCATTTCCTTAAAACTGTTTTTCTATGATTTGGTTTCCTCCAATGTGGTTTCTCATTTTTTATTATTTTTATTAATTTTCATACATCAGAATACCCTATTTTTTGGTGCACTACTTTGACAAAATACCTGGACATCTGGATTAGCATGGGCAAGGACATAGTGCAGTCTGAAAACTATAGAGTGGGCATGGTTAAGATGTAGGATCAGGTCCACAAATGGCAACACTTACCCCTCTCTTTCATGAGCTGTCTTGCCTTGATGAAGATGGTCATATTGCCCCCTGCTACTATACATCTTTTATAATGTCCCCATCATCCTGACCAAACAGTGTTTCGCAACACTAAGCTCGAGCATGATTTCCCTGGCATGGGCAAGCAACAAACTCAGGGTTTGTTTGAGAAATTCCATATGAACAGGTTGACCTGGCAACACCTGACTTGGAACTATATTGTACCTGTGCACAGGCACAATTCGCCCACATTGGTTACACCCCCTGCGGTATATTACACACACAGAGATGGGTTTTACAGTGTTTTATAGACTGCTTGCAGCCTGAGATATGTGAGTCTGTGAAGTCCACTGCAGTCTCTGGTAGCCACAATAGATATGCAGTTGAGGAATTGCCCCTCTGGGTATATGTCTCAAATCTGAAGCAGCCTCCAGGATTGGAATACCATAGAGCCCTCGCTATTTGTGTACATCAGTGGATGTTGTGTGAGGTGCTGAGAAGGGGCATATAGGCGATCATTAGGACCCTGGTGGTCACCAGGGCTGTGGTGGCGGTCAGACTGCAGCCACATTACGACTGTGGCGGGTGCGCCACGGTTGGACTGCAGCATTGCCAGATCACGACTTGTCATCGGTCTGGCAGTCCTGATCCAACAGGGCAGTGATGCAAGCAGTGCTGCCCTGGGGATTACGAGTCTCCTCTCTGCCAGCTTTTACATGGTGGTAGCACTGCCATGTAAAGGCTGGCAGAGATGAGGTGCAGGGGGCACCTGCACTGCCGATAAGCAGTGCAGGGGCCCTCATGGCGAGCCCCATCGCGCTTTTCACTATCTGGTTAGCAGACAGTGAAAAGCGCAACAGGTGCTGGTGCACCCTACGCACTGAAACATTTCCGCCGGCTCAATTATTAGCCAGCATCAATGACCCAGTGGGAAACTCTTAATAGGGGCCGTGAAAAAGGGGACCGCACTGGCGGTAACCTGACTAGGGGAGTTTGGCGGGCAGCTTTTTCTGCCTGCCAAACTCATAATGAGGGGCTTACTCTTGGCAGTTTCAATCTACACTGAATACTTTCCCAGGCTTTCTGAGTGGAAGCCACCAATTTAATCTCGGAGCGGCAGCAAGATTGCTTCTGGCCAATCAGTGCCCCTAAGGAGATGAGGTAGCTCAGTGTCATGTTTGATTATCCCTCTTTCCAGGAAAACCCCCCACAGTGCAAGGCCTTGGAGACAATCTTCACTAACCTGTCCAAGCTGACAAAGGGGGGCACGATTACAAATGGGTAGCTGTGAGCAAACTGGTGAACTGTTCCCAAATGGCCGATTGTGACTCATACACTTCAGGTTCCTGCATCGGGTGAACCATATGTGCTTTAGCCTGACCGAATGCCAATTGTGGCTGGACTCTCATTGTCTTAGATTAGGGCCCCCGGAAGAGGACTAAATTTGTCTTGCCTGGGGATGCTCAACAATAAGCATATGCTGGACCTAGATCTCTGACACCCTACCGGAAAGGAGTGAAGCCCCCTTAGAACTCTCCCCAAAGATGCAGTTATTGCGATATACTGCTAAAGTTCAAGCATGGGCACTCTGCAATTTCTCTCAATTGCCTTTCTGCTAGACATGTGCCATGTAACTGGGAAAAGGACAAAACACCCACTATTAGTCAATGGCTGCTGGACAGGATGCTGTGTAATAAACAACTACAACTGTATTACTCTATCATGCCTCCATCCAGGAGACCTAACCTTTGCAATCTTGCACGCTGCAGAACAGACCACTGGTGGTTCCTGGACTAGGAGTAGGTAACAGGATTTAAATGTTAATACTCATCCTTCACATGTGAAGTATTATAACATGTGTTAAAGTTTATTAAACTTTAAAGCAAATCTAATATAAACATTACCAAAATTATTATAAATAATTATAAATATTAATGTATAATAATCATACATTTGTTTTAAATCTGGAATTAATCAAATGAAATTTCATAGCGCATTGATTTAAATTATTAATAATTAAATTACATATTTATGTTAAATATATCTAACTTAACAATAATATCCTAAAAAATATTTTTTTTAAACCTCACTTACATTAGAACAATTATTCAGTATGCAATAAAATATATTAAAAGTCATATAAGAAATTTAAATAATAAGTACTTGACAAACATTTTAAAGTTTATTATACTTTAAATATTACAATGATTGTATTATACTTCCAAAAAACAATTATTAATCACAGTTTTTCAATATGAACCGAATGTGTGTATATATATATATATGTATATATATATATATTTTTTTTAATTTGAAATAATTTAATTTATTTTAATATTATTTCCAATAGGGTTTTGTTTTTAGTCCCTGCCTCTGTTAGTTACCACGTGAGTGTGTTGTAGTGCCTGTGAAACATCTGTGGTGCTGCATATACTCCTATGTTGAGCTAGAGTACATTTCCAACTGTTTTGGGACCACTTTTGCTGTAGTAACTTCAGAAGTACAGGTGGGAATAACAATGGGGTTACTTTTGTGTGGGTGGGTTTGTTTTTACATGTCCTTCCAGTGAACACCTCCTTAATCCTCCCTCCCCCCCATTTAGCAGTAAGTGTTCCCCATTTTCCAGCTACTCCCCCTGTATCTTCCACATTTGTGACTAAAACATAGACCAACGTGTGCGGAGGTTTCAGCACCTATGGCGGAGGTCTCAGCACCTATGGCAGAGACTGCAACAAAGAAAAGATAGAAGAGAAGTGGAGGTCTGTAAATTGTGTTTTGTAGCACTTTAGAAGAATTACAGTAGTAATTCTACCAAACATACTCCAAAATGCCTTTTATGAATCAGGTCACTAGTGTGCTGTTTTATAGAAAATACCTGCAATCTTATCTTTGAAACTGATACTGCTAAGTGATTCCCTCTACTTCCTAGGCCACGGAAAATGTTTGGTAGTGACACTGGTGTTCAGTCTTTTTTTGAATGCTCAATTTAGGCAAATAGAGAAAGTGGTGCAAAGGAAGATATGATAAAGTGCCTATGGCATAATTATAAATCAGGTATTTGATTCTTCAAGGTTGGATAACACTGACCATACAGAAATTGCAAAAATATACTTTGCTAAATGTTTTCAAGTGTAGAAAACACATTATTGCTTCAACTGAACATGAAGATGGGTGGCAAAATCTTTGCATAGTACAAGAGAAGATTATCAAATTCTGGCTAATAACAGGGAGAGAAGACAATCCTTTTCTCATCACATTGTTCCTGTCAATGTATTTATTCAGTCTTGCATTGCCTGTGGAGATGCAAATTGTCCACTTCTAGCATTTGCTGCTTGCATATGATCCAATGTAATCATGTCAGGATAGTACTTGCTTTGAATAAGTGAAAACCTGCCCACCAAATGCCACATCAGATGAAACCCACGGAAGGGAAGGAACTAAAAGCACACAATAACATGCATATGCATGAGAACGTTTGCCATTGTGTATTCCACACTGCTCTGATTACTGACACATCAGGAACTAGTCACACCATGACATATACACAAAAACCTACCCTTGGCCTCCTCAGCCAAAGAAGACAAAAGGAGCTGGAAGACAATTAAACCTAGTGTTCTGCTTTGAAGGGAAATGTCTGCAATCCCTCCTTTGATATTGTTAAGTGGTCGCTGCAACTTCAAAGATTAGAAAAAATGACTGACAGCATGCAGCAATGGTCTTGGGTCATTTGCTGAATACTTAATTTAGGCGAATAGAGAAACTAACACACAATGATGTACCTAATACAGTCAGAAATCAGAAGGCTGGGTAATAGTGATCAACCAGAAACCCCAAACTTTGTCAAACACATTTGGCTCAATCAAACATAAGGCTGCACTGCGGCAGGCACAATGAAACCATCACCAGAGACCTAAATCCATGTGGACATTGTACAAATAACCCTGCAAAACAGCTTATGGTCCCAACTCTAATAACTAAATATTACAAACATCATGTATCTTCCCATAAACACACAGACACAGAAGCGGCAGGAGAATACACCTGATGCAACTATAAAACATCTTCAGAAGGACAACAGTACACAATCCAGCGTGTACAATTTAGTGCCATAGCAACTGCCATCGCTCGGCAACTGCCCTTATCACAATGCACTCAAGCTGCAAACCTTCCTAACCCCCATGCAGGTATATCTGGGGTCTGGATGAAGAAGTAGAAAGCGGCAATCAACACAGCAGAAGGTACAACCGAGCCAAATCCCATTATGTTCATCAACTCACTTTCATTCTGTACAATGCCATTAACACCCCTTCGCTTCAAGTTAATTTTCTTGGAAATCACAGATGAAATGAAATACATCTACTGGCTACTCAAGACACAACGAGCCCCAGAGAAGAGTGTGAACACAAGGAGTGGTTGTGCCTTGACAAGCGACTTTCAGAATGTAAAATATTTAGGTTTCTTGGAAGACACAAGTGTATTTTGATGTACAGTGTTTCATATCACATCTATTTTAGCTTTCAGGTGTTGACCCCAGTAAGCCAACAGTGTACTTCTTCAGGTTACCTGCAAAGTGGTTCTACATGGTCTCTGTCCAGGAAATCATGATCTTTCTTTACAGCTGCAATGTCGATTGGGAACTGAGAATCTACAAGAAAAGATACAGCATTTGTAATCCTTACTCAGCAATATTAAAATACATTCCACATGTACAGTACACTTAAGTTCTTCCTGATGGTGGTCTCGAGTGGCCCATTCTGATTCAACAAAGCACACCCCAATGTGTTTCCTTAACATCCAGCACATTGTTATGAGCCATACATAGTGATAGTGAAGTCATCTTTAGAATCATGGGTTGAGGTTGAGCTTCATCAAAATGGACCACTCGGCGACATTTATTAGTTGTACCTTGTCATGTTTGCAGTGCGATCTGTTAGCTGCGATAAAGCTTCTACTTTTGGATTTGTACACATCCCAGGCAGGTCAGTGTATATGTATCAGCAGCCCCACAATGCACCCTCTACCTGCCATTACTCCAGTCACATTTTACAAGCCAGGCAATATGCAAACCAAATTACCCAGACGTCTCACAATCCATTTTTAAGACCTCTGGCCAAACCCATCAAACACTACACCTTTTGGACACATCCAGGAACAAAACACACATTGATAAAAACAGTAAAAACAACTTCAAATACACCATTGATGATAGAGCTAAACAAGCCAAACCAGACCCTGGTCCGTGAGGGAATCCCCGAGATCAGCAGTGGAAGGTACTCTGAGTCCATTATCATCACACATGCATACTACTGTTTGAAGGTATACTACATGACTGCATCGCAAAATAAATTAGATGCATGTGACCCCTCCCTCCCCCCGACAGCATCTAAAGTGTCAACCAGGCAAATAATCGAGTGCAATACGATCACAAAAAACAAGGATTTTTTTTTTAAATCCTCACAGGGTTAGCACAACAAAAGTTAATGATAGGGAGCGGGCCACCCCATAAGGTGTGACACAAAGTACAATTTTACAAAAAAGTATTCAATCTTGATAAAATGATACAACAAAAGTGTGCTACATTGTACACTCTGCTTTCCATCCTGACATCACACACACTATATCAAAGCTACTGCACTCTCTATTATGAAGTGTGGAAGTAGACAAACTACTTGTTTTTGATTGCAGGCTTCGTTGGCATCTCTAGACCCATCCTCTAGCAAACACTTTACAACAGTCTGCGTTTTAGTTCATAATTCCATGTTCTTTACAGACAGTCGCAATGATGGCCCGGGTATCTAGAAGTACCTTAGATGCCTGATGAAGTGATGCTGCTTTCATCACTAATGTAGTGTAGGAGTGAGTGTGATTGGGGAAGGAAGAAGAATAGGATGCCTACTCCAGGATAGGCTTTCAGTCCAGCAATAAACAGCTGAATTTGAATACACATAAAAAAAGATTAGATTACCATGAATTCAGAACATCATACCAGCGCTCCTCTCCCTAGAGAAAATGCTGCCACAAGATGGCTGCTGTAAGGCATACTGATGTTTAATTCATGGTGAGGCATGTACTCTTGGAGATAACATTAAGTCTCCCTTTACGTATCTCAGAAGTCTTCTTTCGAGATGTCTTCTCAGATGGTGTCCACTGAAACGTGTTGAACAATTTTGGTGGATCGTGCACTTCACAGCTCTGCCGATCAGATAATATCATTACATTTCAGAGGAGACATTTCAACAGTAACAAAGGATTAAAGGAGTGCTCATATTCAAATAGCTTGGAATATTCAATAATGTCACCTATTTTTAAGCTAAGATTATCAATTAGGAGCATTTTGCTCACTATTTTGATTGCGTAAATTCATTTTGTGGGGGCTGAAAAATAATTCCTTTTTCAGCATGTTTTTGTTGCTGTGATCTCTGCATCTTTGCTACGCATTACATAAAAAGGTTTACTCCTCTGAGAAAAAATGATAAGATGAAAAGCAGAGCAGGTAGTATTTGGGTTTCTTTTCGTTTCCAAACAAGGCAAAGGAAAATGGGCCTCTGAGATTTAGGGTAATGAAGTAAAACCATTTAGCCCACTGGCTTCATTTTTAAAAAAAAATCCTAGAACTCTTTCTCCAGTGATGTGAGGAGACCCCAGCTTCCTCATGCAGCAACACCACCACGATACAGTCAGGAAAAGCTTTGCAATCTACTATTCACTTCGACGAGTCTGATATGAGAAGCTTAATATAAAACGATGGGAATTTAAATTAGTGTTGTCTGCTAGTAAAACTGCCTTCGGGAAGTTCTGTCAAGAGCGACAAGAATGCTACATTGAGCTGCTCTAAAGGCGATGACTGATTCCGTGTCATGCAATGTCTCATGTGAATGACAAGAAATCTGAGGGTGGACTGTTGAGAGTATTTACAGAGATCTTTCCGTCTGCAATTTACTGATCTGCACTCCTTAGTAGAGTTAACTTTAAAAGCTGGAGCTTGGAACTTTTTCATTTTTAGGGGAGAGTGTCCTTCATCAATGTGTATCACACTGCTCTTCCCACACACCACCCAGTTCAGAGACTACCTGCCTAGTATGGGTTTGATGGAAAGTGAGAACTTTGTGAGCTACAACTAAGAGTAAGAGAAAGGGGAGGGAGGGCGTGCATGAGGTATCACTGAAACACAAGTGTTTTCTATCTCAGTTAACAAAGTGATAAATAATTGCCCTTTCACCTACTCACAATCCTGAAGGAGTCACTCTCTTAATACTCTGCACCTTGAACAGTTGAGTTGTGTCTTATGTTTAGCTTGTAGAATATTATAAGATGCAGCCTGCATCTCATGTCATGGCTTTCACCAAAAGTAGCACATATGCATGGGCGTTTTAAGATGACTGTGAATGCCTCTTTAGCTGCATTATGGCTGGACTAGTCAGTGTCTGAGGCAGTGAGGTGAATACAAAATCTGTCAAGTGCTTCTGTGCTGCTAGATCACTTCTTCAGTGCATCCACCGAACAATCTCCATTGAAGATCTTCTTAAGAAGAAAGGCCTAACTACACCAAAGGCCAAATAATATCTAAATAAAAAGCCAGGTCATTCATTCTTTTTGAAAGCTCTCAAAGTTCACTTCTGCCCTCAAGGATTACGGCAATGAGTTCCAGTGCCTAGGGTCAAGTGAGAAATATGCTCCTCCCTAGTGCACAGGACCACAAGGGACATTGCGTTTGATGATCTCAATGCCCATTTTTGGAGAAGCGGGACTCCTGGCTTGGATTACCAGCAGTCCTTATGTTGAACTCTCTATGGAACACACGTAGAGGCTTAAACTGTACATGTTGTTGCACTGGAAGTCAGTGCAGTCCCCTTAGATGGTACTTCGTGGCTTTGAGCAGTCAGTCTTATAAGTAATCTCAGCACAGCATTTTGAATTTCTTGAAACATTGGGTAGATTTCTTAGGAAGGACGAAATATAACATTTTATATTAGTGAATGCGGGATAAAATGAATGCGGAGACCACAATATTATGTGTGCTTTTAGGGAGGAAAGACAGTACTTTGAGCACTTTGTGATAGGGACAACAGGTAGATCTGATGATTTTAATTTGTTGAGAGAAAGAAAGGGTCGAGTCCGTCATGACACCCAGTTTTCTTTTACTATGTCTTTTGGAAATGGGCAGAGGCTCCATATCAGCTGGCCCCCATACTAGGGACCAAGTCAGCAAAGCCCCACCAAGCAATAGTAGTGCTGTCTTATCCCCAAAGAAGTTGAGCATATGAGATCCCATCCATTCAGCCACAGATAACACAGTCCTGACACCTCTGTCTGGGAGCATGCAAGGCACTAGCAAAATATACCGAAATGTGTGTCTCACCACAAAAGGACATTAAAGCAAAAAACGAAGCCCTAATTAGGCTCAGCAACAGGTGTCATGCAGATGTTAAAAAGGGCTGGATATGCAGGAAGGCCATTATTATTTTTGTGTTGCTTTGTGTCTGGCTTGTGAATTGGTCCACCTCATGGTCCAAAAGACTGCAGTGACAGAAAACCCTCATGGGTCATAGCAAGCTCTATAAATCTATATAACATAATATAATAGCAATAACTTAATATAATGTGCATAATGGACATTTCATTATCAATTCTTCTCAAGCCTAAAGAGCACAGTCTCAGGATACCCTCTCAGTTGATAGCATGCTCTATAATCGAATATAACCTAAGATAATAATAACATAATATAATATACATAATGGGCATTTCATTATCAATTCTTCTCAAGCCTAAAGAGCACAGTGCCAGGATACCCTCCTGGGTGACAGTGTGCTCTACAAATCAATATAATATAATAATATAATATAATAGGCATTTGTTATGTTTCCCTTCTGCCAAAAAGGTTCACAAATTCAAGATGTTGGTAATCTACTGTTCAAGAAAGAGAGAAGCAAAGAAACCACCAGCCACCTCACAGCTCAGTTCAGTCCACAGCCAATTTCATTAAAATAAGAATACATCTCAATGAAAAGCCCATATGATCCAGTGACATTCTTTTAGCATCTGTGAATGCAATACAAAGAATATTACAACATTTCATTATCGGTTCTTCTCAGACCTGGCTACGCGATGGCTACAGGAGTTGACAATCAGCAAAGACAAGCAAAGGCAGTTTGGTTTCCCAGGAATGAGAAAAATGCTAGGACCAGATGAAATGTAAATTATGCTGGAGTAATCTGCATAATTTCAAGAATTTTGGGTTACCCTTATTAACCAGAATTCTCCAAATTATGTCACGCCATGTGATAATACCACAGTTTGTGGCAAAATTATAGCGCTGAAACACAGAAAGAATTTGAAGATCTAGAAAGCAAGTGGTTGTTGTTTGCAGCAATTGTGCTGTTCTCACTCTTTTTACGTAAGAAATGCATCCTTACATCAAAAATTGACACATTTCATTCTACAATATATCACTAAATGACTGATTTGATTTTCACGTAATTAGTCAGACTTTCACGTAATTTTATCAACATTTTGAGTACTTTCACATAAGCAAATTACGAAACCCCTAAAAAATTCATGGTTTTACTGGTGTGCACCTGATTTATAGGGTTAAAGTTGGATTTTAAGAAGTCAGCCACTATTATGCAACTTTGACGAACACACCTATCAACACACACCTGTCGAATCTACTGTATGCTCATGAGAAAGCGAAAAGGAGGATTACTCAAATACAGTGAAGGGGTACACTGCAAAGGTGCATACTAGATGCATATAAGAAAGCATGCAAAACTCTTATCCAAACAGGATACCTCGCCCTTCTGCCCTTCTTACACGTTGCTTTTGGTAGTGAGAAGTTATTACATCCTTTTAAATGTTCCATGCTCTCCCAGAATCGAAATTACCCTTCAGCCATTATATTTTCTGATTCCTGTCCGGCTTTCCTAACGTTACAGTCACATCAGGACTGGATGCAGGGCCAAGCAGCAACATTGGATAAAAGAAGGTTGTTCCCCATATGTTAATTTATGACTAGTAATTCAGGACATACACTTGAAGAGAAGGTAGAGTGAAAAAATAAAAACTGAAAAGAATCGAGAACCATGATGATCCTATATTTTATCAGTGGTATTCTACAATGTAAGATCTAGACACCTTCTGGTTCTGCAAAGCATGAGCACATTTTTCAGCTAAAAAAGAGATACCAAATGCAATGATGACCATAGACCAGGAGGCACTAGATTTGGCTTCGTTGGGCAGAGTTTGGGAAAATGTTTGCACCACTGCTCTAGGATTACATTTGACTTAGGGGTGGATGGATGAAAAGGTATTACATCCTATTTTTACATGTATCCAAAATATATTTGTTTCATTCTGGCTTGAAGACAGAGGTAAGCCATTTCAACATGTCAGTTATCAGAGAGTAGTTCTATGGGACACACATTTACACAAACCCCCTGTGTGATTGTAAACTGCTTTTTGTGTGAATGTCTATTCATATAGTACTTACATCCGTCACCTAATATTTTCTAAGAGCTCTCTTGGAAATGGAAACAAGGGATGATGTAATTTGCCAGAGAGCACACACTGTGCTCAAGTGAAGGAGCTACCGTTTAGACCACGGGACTCCAGGATCCACAGTTGAAATCGTTGTCAGAAGACCAATCCAATTTCTAGGAATCATTTGACAATTACATAATCTGCCTTAGCAAACAAACTTTCTAAAACTCAGAGACGTGATTTGCCAGTGCACCAATGCAGCAGATTTCAGAACAAACAATCCTTCAAGCACATTGTCTAGAGACTCTAGCCAATAACCGATTGACTGATATGTAATATGCTAGCATTTTACTTCTGAATGCAATGAGGAAATGCCGTTTCACATGCTGTTTAACAGCGCTGTTCAAATGCAATGGAGAAGGTAATCATATATTATGATAACGCAGTGCTCTTCCTAAAGATAAGGGCTTGTGCTAAGTAAATGGAAAAAGAGCCAGTATTCTTTAGAAATACATGCTAGCTTTGTACATTTATTTTGAAAACGGTCTGAATATTGGAATGGCTATAAATGTGGATGAGCTCCATTTACCTTCTGGGTCTCTGAACAATCTTTTTGTATAGTAAAATGTGATGGCATTAGATATGTTTGAAAAATGTCCTAGAGATTGCACAACTTGAGAACTTTGCACTCTGTTTGAGAATGCATGTGTGGGTGACAGGCTAACTTGTGAGAAGATAATTTGCTGTTGTTGTGTGACTACGCAGATTTTACTTCCTTCTTGGTTGTTTACACTCATCAGATAAAGGGAGGGGGATTGACTGTTCTGCCCTATTATTAGCCCTACTTGTTCTGCTTCGTTCTCATACGTGCATCTTACTGAATTCTGAATAACTTGACTCACCACAAATTTCACCTTTGCCGTCGCATAAATACTGGCGTCCCTAGAAAGGGGCCAGATGCTGTCAGATAGCCTAATCCACTAAACTTAGTCTGTGAGGCTGACAAATAGAACAAGCATTTGCAATGCAACAGGTCTCGTGTTTGCTCGAGTTAGAGCTATTAAACCCAGCGAGATCGCACTGCGTGGAAATAAAAAGATAAAGTAGTCCGGAAACCATGCAGAAAACATGGAGCCTCATATGTTTTCCGTAGTTGGCTGATGCGCTCGAGGAGGGCTAAACACGGGGAAAAGGCATGATGTATGCATGCCTTTCACTAATTAAATCAAGCAAATTTTAAAAGGCAAGCCTACTAACCAATGAAAGTGACAGGCGTGTATGCCCAAAGAGAGATTATGACAGGGATGGATGGAGCGCTTGTGCACTTGACCCTAAAAATGTGGGAAGGTTGCATGCAAAACTCAGAGGTGATACACAAAGGCAATTTGCCTGTGGAGATGCCACTCTTGCATGTGGACATTATGTTTAACTTATCGATGTGTCTGTGTCACCAAAAAGAGTAGCTGTGGCAATTTCCAGGTGACATTCTAGGTGGATTTAAAGTGGAAAATCACAGCTGCACATTCCCTGCAGAATAATGTCCATGGCCTATGCACTGGCATTTTAGGTTTCTCACGCATCTGCCTTTCATAGGGAGCTACTGCATATAATATGCGAGGGGGGTAAAGGGTGGTTGTGGAAAGTGTTGGATTTGTGATTGCTTGAGCAAGAAATGAATGTGGAATTCATACTTTAGGAACAGAGTTTAGCTGTCACACCTAGCTAGTATGACACCTCCACTTCTGTTGATGCAGAAAGCACTTTGCGACAGGTATTTGCTATCAAGCCTATAATATGATCAGTATCTATAACCTGTGGATGATCGGCTTACGTTGTCGCTTTCAAATTCGCGCTCTGGCCGTTGTGTCACTTGGAAAAAGAAAGATTTACTGGATGGGACACAGTCCGCATGAAACAGTAAATACTTATTGTAGAAAGCAATAACTGTGTCCCCAAAAAATGTGTGTAACCATTACCTTTCCGCCCTTCTCGTTGTTGATGGAAAAACAACACCGTACACAACTTGAATGTTTACTTATTTTATGAAAAAATAAAGGGAAGACAAATTTCATTCTTCTGCTAAATACCAAGTTAAATGTAATTTGCATAAAAATAGGAATACAAAATGAGATAGCCGTAAACACCAATTATATGTTTGGTTTGAAAAACGAAATCTCGAAACATTATAATATTGCAGACTGCGGGGTGGTTGGAGGATAGCTTGCTTAATATATGCTGGACATCATTTTTGAATCCCTGAGCTTTCATTTAAGAAATCATGAATTCTGGGATTTGCAGTGCTTGTTTAGTTCTACTGAAGCAATCTTTCGAATGATAGTGAATTGTAAAGGTGAATTCCAGACCTGTGTGCAAGGTGTTTCCTGTACATGTTGCTAACTAGGAAACCTAAGTGTGGCATATGAGTATTAGAGCAATGACGTTAATGGATGGCAGTGCTGAACAAGAATTGGGATAGAAAAGAGACCAGGTACAGAGCAGGAATGGAGAGCGCATTACGTTGTTACCTACAGGGGAGTGATTTACTATTGTCATTTTGCACCTTTTTCTTTGTGTTCCCATTCATTACGATTTTTAACAAATAAGGGAAAACGATGCAAATAAAAACTCAGAGCCCTGGCTAATATTGCATCACAGATCTTTCTATTCAAGAAAAGGATTTCTCCTATAGCTCTAAATGCAAGATATCTACTCAATTATCATTTTGTAAGGTTTAATACAAGACATAGGCCCTCATTCCGAGCCTGGCGGGCGGCGGAGGCCGCCCGCCAGGCTTCCCCCCTCCGAAATACCGCTCCGCGGTCGTAAGACCGCGGAGGGTATTCCGAGTTTTCCCCTGGGCTGGCGGGCGGTCTTCACAAGACCGCCCGCCAGCCCAGGGGAAAACTCCCTTCCCACGATGACGCCGGCTCGTAATAGAGCCGGCGGAGTGGGAAGGTGCGACGGGTGCAGTTGCACCCGTCGCGTATTTCAGTGTCTGCTTTGCAGACACTGAAATACTTTTAGGGACCCTCTTACGGGGGCCCCTGCCGTGCCCATGCCATAGGCATGGGCACGGCAGGGGCCCCCAGGGGCCCCGCGACTCCCCCTCCCGCCATCCGGTTCCCGGCGGGAGAACCGCCAGGAACTGGATGGCGGGAGGGGGAGTCGGAATCCCCATGCCGGCGCAGCATGCTGCGCCGGCTTGGAGGATTCCTTTGGGGCAGCGGGAAACCGGCGGGAGACCGCCGGTTTCCCTTCTCTGACCGCGGCTGAGCCGCCGCGGTCAGAATGCCCCACGGGGCACCGCCGGCCTGTCGGCGGTGCCACCGCGTCCCACGGCCCTGGCGGACTTGTTCCGCCAGGGTCGTAATAACCCCCATAGTTTGTTATATATTATACACTGTATATTTAATGTGTTGTGGGTTTATAACTCATGAAACTATAAAAGTAATGAAAGTGTTATTTGATACAGTCCAAATTTCTTCACTATGAATAAAAAATAAAACAGGTGAAGCACACTGGAATGGGGAGTGGGTCCCACCTGGGAGCTCCTTTGGAAAAATTAGTAGGTGCATTGGGCAGAGAGCTCCTTCTTGTGAATGACTAGTGTTAGAAATGGGGTTTCTGGTTGGCTAGGGTATGTACCTCAGCCAGGCAGAACGTACCCACTCTAGTCAGGGCAAGGGAGTTACACAACCAAGATAACCCCTGCTCACCCCCTTGGTAGCTTGGCACGAGCAGTCAGCGTATGCACAACACAAACACATGTGACGCAATATCCCCACCACAAAGGAAGCACAACACCAGATTGTATGAAAATATACTGTATTGTACACAACGCAATTATCAGACCAAACATCACATATCAGTACTATCCTGCTACCTTAGCAGTTGTCAGAACATTACACATTAGTTACTCCGCAAATTAGCAGTAGTCACACATAACACACAGGTTACTCAGTATTCCGCAACATAAGCAGTAGTCAGGAAACACGTTATCACATTAGAACACTTGTCATAAGAATATCATAAAACGCCCATAGTAGGAACATTAGAAAACATATGGCAAGTTAGGGAAACATATTAGCAAGTCATGCCCATAAAAGGAACATTTGCATATGCCCATGAAACACTATCAAAAACAGGTAGGCAACATATAAATCGGAAGAAGTCTCTAGTAAAAACTTTAGATTATATATGTGGACCCTTTTTTAGGGAGTACCTGTTTGGATGGTAAAGGCACCTCCAGTGCCTGAGGAACGAAGAAGGTAAAGAAATGGGGCCCCCGCGCTTCTCTGCGCCGAACGGGGGCCTCCCTGTTCCTTAAACCAGAGGAGGGCGGCATGCATCTCCTCTCTTTGGCGGACGGGCCCCTCTGGGGACCTGTGGTCCTTAGGGCCCCCCCGGGCCTCAACTTGCCCACACGAGGGAGGGGGCCAAAGTTAGGGAGTTATTTTCTTTTCTCGTGGAGGAGGCGGACGCCTTGCACCCCCTCCGTTCTCAGGGCGGACCCCTCCTGGGGCCTGTGGTGGCTGGGGGGCCCCCGGGCCTGCACTGGCCCTCCCATGCAGGGGGGGGCACCCTTAAAGCCCAGCACTCCAAACATGGGGCTCGGCGGTGCAGGGAGCCTCCAATGAGGGTTCCGTCCCGTCGGCTCTGCCGAGGAGGTTGACCGGGCCCCTCCTGGGGCATGCGATCAGGGCGCGGCCCACACGAGGGTTGTGGTGGGGCAGGGAGCCTCCGACGAGGCTTCTCCTCCTGCCCACCTTCAATCTGGACGCTGCGACCCGTCTGGGCTGCAGCCGAAGGCAGGCACCCAAGTAGGTGCCTGCTTGTGTCCCGGGGGCGCTCCCTAGAGCGAACCTCACCCCGGGGGCACTCTACGAGCACTTTTGCTCCGATATTTTTGCCTGAAGGTGCCCCGGGGGCATGGAGAGGAGTGCGCCGGCTCCTCTCTTCTTCCTGGGACTACACACAGCACGCTCAGACACGCTTGAGTGATTTAAAGGGGCCCGGCTGCGGCGGTGAGTCCTTTGGCCGAAAATAAAGAAATTAAATACCAGCACAAAGCCCCAGCAAGGGGAAAGCGCGTTCCAGCGCTAAGGGAATACCCTGAGGAGCGCTTTCCAAAGCGCTTAGTTTTCTAAAAAGGCGAAGCAACTCTCGTGCTTTAGAGTCACTGCAGGGGTCAGAGGCCACAGCACCCTGCCCCTGGGGAGTCCAGGTTCCGGAAAAGGCCCACAGGTGGTGGGGCCCTAGCAACAGGCCAGCACAAGGGAAAAGGCAGCAAGTGGCAAGTCCTTTATAGTGACCAAGCAGGTCACAGGTCAGCACATCAGCAGCAGTCCATGGCGGTCCCTGGTAAGTCCTTCCAGCATTTCTGTGTCCAGTTCCATGATGTTCAAAGAGTCTCCAAATTGTGGGGAAAATTCCCCTGTACTTATAGTCAGTTCTTACAGTGTTTCACAATGGTAGGGAGAGGAGATCCCAGCCAGTTACAACTGGTTCTGGGAGTGCCCCCTCTCTCCCTTCAGCACAGGCTCCAAACATCAGTGGGGGGTTAACGACCCTATTGTGTGAGGCCAGGGCACAGCCTTTACAAATGTAGGTGTGCCCCGCCTCTCCCTTCTCTCAGCCCAGGAAGACTATTCAGTATGCAGATGCACCTCTGTGACACCTCCACCCTCCCTGTGTACAGGCTGTCTGAAAAGTATGCACAAAGCCCCAACTGTCACTCTGCCCAGAGGTGGATTGGAGTCAAGCTGCAAAACAGCAGAGTCATAAGCACAGATAAATGCACTTTCTAGAAGTGGCATTTCTGTGATAGTAATAAAAAATACACCCACACCAGTAAGCAGTATTTATTATCACCATCACAACCATTCCAAACACGCCTACGCTACCCCTCATAAATCAGACAATACCCTTTACACATAAGGCAGGGCATTTCTAATGCAATCCTATGAGAAGGCAGTACTCACAGCAGTGAGACACCAAGTTAGGCTGTTTGTCACTACCAGGACAGGCCATGCAATATGGCACATGTCCTGCCTTTCTACATACATGGCACCCTGCCCATAGGGCTAGCTAGGGCGTACCTTAGGGGTGACTTACGTGTAGTAAAAGGGGAGTTCTGGGCCTGGCAAGTAAGTTTAGATGCCAGGTCCCTGTGGCAGAAAACTGCGCACACAGGCCCTGCGCTAGCAGGCCTGAGACAGGTTTGAAAGTCTACTTCAGTGGGTGGCGCAAGCAGCGCTGCAGGCCCACTAGTAGTATTTAATTTACAGGCCCTGGGTATAGAGATACCACTATATAAGGGACTTATAGGTAAATTAAATATGCCAATTCGGTATAAGCCAATCATACCAACTTTAAATGGGAGAGCACCTGCACTTTAGCACTGGTCAGCAGTGATAAAGTGCTCAGAGTCCTAGAGCCAACAGCAAGAGGTCAGAAAAACCAGGAGGAAGGAGGCAAAAAGACTGGGGATGACCCTGCGTAAGACAAAAAGTCCAACAACTAGCGTCAGAGAGTCCAAACTGGGGATCTTGATGAGCATGTGGGGTTCAGTAAATTACCAATATATTCTTGATAGTCCTTAATTGTTCTCAGTGGTTTCGTTTTTGTGGGTTCTCCAGATCCTCCTGGGTGCAAACGTTGGTGTATGCATTATGTTTCGATAGAGGAGTATTAACTTCTCAGGTCGTCATCAGGATAGGGGTCCTAGGTGTTTCCGCTATTATCCTAACCAGGTGTAAGGACTAGTTTCACAGGTGGGATACTCACTACCCGATGCCCAACTAGGATCAAACCTGTATCTGGGTTATTCTCTACCCACCTCCCTAGGAGGAACAAGTGCACTGATGCCAGCTCCCTGGACTCGTTCTACACTCTCCCATAAGTAACCTATAAGGCCAGCAAAAATGCACAGCAAAAATGTGTCCTGTAGACTCCTTAAACACCTAAGATCCATGTCCTCTCTTGAAGCACCCCTGTTTGAGCTCGGACAATGGTAGTCTTTCACAATAAGCAGACCCTAATATAGCCCCTAATTTTCCACAAGATACTTCACTCTGAACTCCATTTGCAATTAAGTTACCAGTGCCATGTTTTACGAAAATGTTTCACAAACGTAATATACGTTTTCCTACTTGTGTGTTTTCCGTGTGGTATTTTTTTTATTCATGGTGTAGGAGTTTGAACACTATTAACTGAGTGAAATTGCATTTTGAGAGTTTTTGTAGTTTCATGGGTTATAAACTAACAACATTATTAAACAAACAATATATAATAATTAACACACAATGTCCAACAGTAGGCCTTAAAAAACGTAGAGCTCTGTGTGCATCTGGTATTTAAAACCACAACTAACTTGTGCCTCCGCAATAAAGATTTATTTAAGATTAACAACGGAAGGAGGACTTTCTCTGTGAGCATTTCCAAAGGTCTGTATACCACATTGTTAGAAATGGGGTCTCTGGTTGGCAGTCAGTTTGCACTCTATCCAAACAGGGACCCTCACTCTAGTCAGGACAATTGAGATATACACTCAGGATAACCCCTGCTCACCCCCTTGGTAGTTTGGCACAAGGGCTTATCTCAAAGTTAATGTGTAAACTATTTGCACCAACACACACAGTAATACAGTGAAAACACTACAAAATGGACATGACACCAGTTTAGAAAGATAGGTAATATTTATCTAAATCAAACAAGACCAAATACAGTAAAAACTCAAAATATGCCTTTTGCAATTAAAAACATAGAAATAGTGCCTAGAGGCACCATTGCTGCAATTTGATGTTAAGAGGCATTGTGTCGGAGTCATTTCCCACAATGCAACGCCACTGTTGTATGGACCCCGAGGTACAGTACCTTAATAAATGTGTTGAAAACAAGCCGGGGCACGGAGTTGGGCATCGCAGCGTTGCTGGATCTGAGGTGGTGTTGGTTCAGGTGCTGTGGAGCAGAGGAGCTGAGGCGTCAGAAAGAGGTGTTGGGTCTTTGCTGTGGAGTGGTGGAGGTGAGGCTGCGTTGGTGCGAAACGTTGGATTTGCGCACTTTCGGCGGAGTCGATGTCCGGTGGTCACAACCTGGTGCAGCGACTTTCACGGAGTTGTGGATTTCAGCGAGGCTGCAGCGGCATCGGCTCTGTGGGGTCATCGCACTCCAGCAAGGACCACGGCTTCGGTTGCATGCGGCATCATGGGATTCTGCAGCGGCGTCGGTCCAGAGTCATCCGAAGTTGGTTCACTTGGTTTTTTTTTGGTTTTTCCTCCAGCTTCTCCTTTCAAGGGCCCAGGGACTGAAATAGACACCACTTGACAAGGCAGCAGTCTCAGCAGAGAGTCCAGGTACTGGCAGAGGAAGTCTTTGATGGCACTGAGACTTCAGAACAGGGGGCAAGCTCAGTCCAAGCCCTTGGAGATTCTTCTCAAGCAGGAATGCACAACAAAGTCCAGTCTTTGTCCCCTTTCACAGGCAGAAGCAGCAACTGCAGGATAGACCAACAAAGCACAGTCACAGGCAGGCGCAGCACTTTGCAGTTCTTCTCCTTGGCAGAGGTTCCTCTTGGTTCCAGAAGGGAACTTGAAGAAATCTAAATTCTAGGGTTTTGGGCACCACTACTTATACCCCTTTCTGCCTTTGGAGTAGGTAAACTGGCCTGGCTCCAGACTCAGACCAGGGGGTTGGAAACTGCATTGTGTGAGGGCAGGCACAGCCCATTGAGGTGTAAGTGACCACTTCTCCCTCCACTCTAGCTCAGATGGCCCATCAGGATATGCAGGCTACACCCCAGCTCCCTTTATGTCACTGTCTAGTTGGGATTCACATCTGTCATACTGACCCAGACAGGTAATCCACAAAGAGGCAGAGTCACAGAATGGTTTAAATAAGAAAATGCCTAGTTTCTAAAAGTGCATTTTCAAACTAACAATCTAAAAAACAACTTCACTAAAAGAAGTATTTTTAAATTGTGAGTGCAGAGACACCAAACTCCAGATTTCTATCTGCTTCCAAAGGAAAACTGCACTTAAAAGATATTTAAAGGCAGTGTGCATGTTAACCTATGAGAGAGATAGGCCTTGCAACAGTGAAAAACGATTTTGGCAGTATTCCACTGTTAGGACTTGTAAAACACATCAGTACATGTCCCACCTTTAACACACACTGCACCCTAACCATGGGGCTACCTAGGACCTACCTTAGGGGTGCCTTACAAGTATAACAAGCATTTGCAATGCAACGAGTCTTGCGTTTGCTCATGTTAGAGCTGATAGCATTGTAAACTCCTAACCCGACTTTTCACCTATCGGCAAAAGTGCATTTATGTACGTATCCCGAAAAAGTGCAATTAACTACGTAAAGCGCTCTACTTCTGCCAAGCGAAATCGCGCTAGTAAATTAGAGAAAAAGTAGTCCACGAGCCGGACAGAAAACAGCGAGCCTTGCATGTTTCCTGTACTTGGTCGATGCGCTCGAGGAGGGCTAGCCACCAGAAAAGGTATGACTTATGCATGCCTTCGACTAATGAAAGCAAGCAGATTTTATTAGGCAAGCCCACGAACTAATGAAAAACACTGACGTGACGTCGACAGGGCTCTGAGCCCTTTTCTAAACACTAAAGCGTCCCGCTGCGATATGAATGCGCGAGCGCATGCAACGCAGGCTCTACCCTAAAAAGGGAAAGGTTAGGCCTGGCAGGTGGGTACACTTGCCAGGTCGAATTGGCAGTTTAAAACTGCACGCACAGAGACTGTAGTGGCAGGTCTGAGCCATGTTTACAGGGCTACTCGTGTAGGTGGCACAGCCAGTGCTGCAGGCCGACTAGCAGCATTTGATTTACAGACCCTGGGCACCTCCAGTGCACTTTACTAGGGACTTACCAGTCAATCAAATGTGCCAATCATGGAAAAGCCAATTACACAGAAATTTTACACAGGGAGCACTTGCACTTTAGCACTGGTCAGCAGTGGTAAAGTGCCCAGAATACTAAAAACAGCAAAAACAGAGTCCAGCACACAATCAACAACCTGGGAAGCAGAAGCACAAAGTTAGGGGAGACCACGCCATGGATGCCAACTCTAACACTCCTTTATTCACTTTCACGTAAAATATTTAATTGCAATTGGCAGAGATGTGACTTTGCCTAGTGTGCTCTGCAGAAAGACCAAAGACTGGTGGGCCTGTAGACTAACCCAATGTGTGATCCATTGACAGAAACTCACATTGCCTTCAGCCTTAACTCCTAAACTCTCAATTGCATCTTGTTGTGAGCACGCACCCACAGCCTCAATTCGCTCCAGACACTAACAACTACAGAAACACAACATCTCCTAAGAATACAAGCACAGTTCCCTTTATAGTTTTTTTCTGAGGGGTAGGGGTGGGAGGGATGCCCATAAATTGGTGGAAGCGAAGGAGAAGGGGACCCAAATGAGAACTCCAAATGAATGCAGATCTGCACATGTGCAACGAAGTAAATGTGGGCGTATATTTTAGAACTTTTTCTGAGAATTAGGCCCGTAAAGAACTTTCAACATAAGATTGGGCAATGTACGCTTATTTTTCACACATAGCAATATGCATCCATTTTATTTTTCTTTGGGTATCTTTAGTACATGGCCCTAGCTTTCATGTGATCGACAGATCACCGTGCAGAGAAGGGGGAGAAGAATACTGTTGATGCGGCCTCTTTGATTACTGGAGCTTCACTGAGTTCACGGGAGGAGACATTGGCGCGCACAATAAGCAAAAGCTAAATGAAATAAAACCTGAGCGGCGCGCGAGCTCCTGTCAGGAAGTCTCAATTACCCATTCTCTTCTTTGTTTTCAGTGCGTGCCAGCTATTGCGCCGTGGCATTAGCCGGTGATTAAACAGGCTTTAGTTAAATGATGCTATTGTTAAGAGAGAGTGCCTACCTAAAATATTCTGGCACACTGGCAAACTTTTGAGAACTCTCTTCCAGGTGTATTACAGGGAACACCAGGGAGGCCCCTTAATCCCTCACTCCAGTGCAGGGAGTAAGGGCATTCTTTTATTTTTATTTTTTTGGGGGGAGGGGTGTAATGGTGGGAAGGGGGTGGCAGAAGCAGCGGGAATTTTCTTCGATGATGGCAAGTAAGAGTATGGTGACAGAGCCGCAGTGCTATTGAGGGGCAAAGCTAGCATTTATGCAGCGGGAGAAGTGGCACCGGGGTCCAGGAGTGGGAGGGCGCCACTACACCCCAAACACTGCTCTCGTTTACCATCACATCGACAAAACGTAGGGGCCCGAAGCACCCTTGTGCCGCCACTACTGCGACGTGACTTCAACAGCTAGAAAGGCCCTTCCCTATAGAGCAGTGACTCGCAAAATTGAGCCCAAGATCAAACAGACAATGGCAGCCACACGCCCAGGAGAGGGGAGGGGATGCCCACGATGACCTGTGAAGGTCAGGAGGCTGAGGGAACGCGAGGCAGACACAAAGACGCAGACACGACGCGACGTTGATTCAGACTTTCAGCTCTCTGATCAGTAGGTGGCTGCGAAGGGGCTAGCTGCGTAATCAACACCCTAATTCACCCAATCATGGGCATTAAGCAGCGGAAAACACGACCCACCCGCCGGGAGGCTGATGGCAGCAGGAACACCCAAAGGCATGCGCAGTGTTAGAAGTTTGCAGAGCGCTCTCTCGCCCTAATCAGATTCAGCAAGTGCGGTCCAGAACGGGTGCTGACTGCGGATAGGAAGATCGATCAAGCCATCACCGTAAAAGGTGGGGCACTGGTCCTTATAAAAGGAAGGGATTTGCCCCCCGCCCTTAGGTCTTGCTTCCGTAGTAAAACTCAGAGACTATCTGCGTTGAAGTGGTCCCATCGGACAAAGAGACCTGGTGACACTGGACCGGGTGCAGCGCGCCCAGCAAAGCCCTGCACCTAGCCCTCGTGTGTGGGATGGATGTTACAGTCATGCACATTCATAACATGCTAAGAGTGTCATTTAACAGGGGTTGCACTCCTCCTCCCCTACTATAGTAGGGGGTCTTACTTAGTTGTATCATGGCGTCTGCCAATTTCGAGAACTGCTCACTCCACAGATGGATAACCATCCCCTTATTCTGGTGTATGCTGAAAAGTCTAAGGGGCTCTTAGGATAGTTTTTTCTTAGTTTTTAAATACATAAGCAAAAACTCGCAGAAACACAGATCACTGTTGTATGAACTATCTGAACCAAGCAGATTCAATCTTGCCAGGGCTAAAATTGTCTTTTTCTATATTTTACATCATGTTACTTGCATCCACTTTCTTACATGCTTTACAGGCAGCGCTTTCTTTGTAAATTAACAACTTTCTGACCGAACTCTTTCTTAGAAGCCTGTAGCAGGCCTGCAGAATGATTTTTTAGGTCTCAAATGCACTTTACAGGCATCAGTCAATCAATCACACAGAACACGTGGGAAAAATCAAGGAGAAAACAGTGAAAACAAGGGAAAAGCTAGGAGAAGGAACAAAAAATAGGGGAAAAACAAGGAGAAAGAATTGATAATGAGAGAAAAGCAAGGAGAAAGCACATACAAAACAGGGAGAAAATGCAAGGAGAAAGCAGTGACAATGAGGGAAAATCAAGGAGAAAGCACTCACAAAATGGGGGTAAAAGCAAGGAAAAAGACAGGAGCCAGAGTGATGCAGTAGTAGGGGGAGAGATGCGTCTATGACCTGCTCAATGGGGTCGCACTGCAACCTCCATTAAGTAGGTCCTGGGAGGAGTGAGGGGCACTGGGAGGCGGTGGGCTGGGCTAGGCAGGAGGCAGCAAATATGGGCAGCAAGTGGGAGCGGCAATGAGGGAACAAAGCAAGGAGAAAGCAGTAAAAACAAGGGAAAAGTAAGTAAAAGGAAAGCAAAACATGAGGGAAAACAAGAAGAAAGCAGTGAAAATGAGGAAAAAGCAAGGAGCAGGCACAGAGAAAAATGGGGGAAAAGAAAGGAGAAAGCAGTGAAAACCAAGGAGAGGGAAAACCAAGGAGAAGGCACACAAAAAAACAAAGGAAAAGGCAAGGAACAAGCAGTGAAAATGAGGGAAAAGCTAGGAGAAGGCATACAAAAAATGACAGAGAAAGCAATGAGAAAGCAAGGAGAAGGCACAAAAAAATGGGGGGGAAGCAGGGAGAGTACAGTGAGAACGAGCGATGCAGCAGCATGAGAAGAGCTGGGCCTGAGACCTGCTCAATGGGGTCGTGCGGCAGCCTCCATTAAGTAGGCCCTGGAAGGAGGCAGGGGTGCTAGGACATAGTGAGCAGGTCTAGGCAGGAGGTGGGAAATAACAGGTGGCATGTGAGAGTGGCAATGTGGGAAAAAGCAAGGAGAAAGCAGTGCAAACAGTGGAAAAGCAGGTAGAATGCACAGAAAAAACAGGTAAAAAACAAGGAGAAAGAAGTGAAAATGAGGGAAAAGCAAGGAGAAGTTACACAAAAAACATGGCATGGGCTCTCCCTTGTGAGAGATGTTTTAGATAACCCGGGCTTGCAGCCCGCCTGTTGCTTAACATTTTTTGGCTTCATTGTCACTCTTAGTTACTGCCTTCTAAATGGTCAGCACATGCTAACTTCTTTTCCTCTTCTTTCGGCTACAGCATGGACCAGGTACTGATTACTTCAGCTTAACTGCTGTCCTTAGGCTGATCACTCTGTGATTGAGGTACTACTTTTCTTTTCCCTTCTTTCCTGTTTTCCTGGTTGAACACCCTGCCATTTGTAACTTTTTTTACTATGCCACAGGCACTTCAAATTAGCCCTTTCTTCTTTGAAAAACATGTTTATTGAGACAACAGATGTCTCTGCTTTTATTGTGAAAACAGATGTTATATGCTTCCAAATGTATTTTAACTAAGACATGGACATGGGTGCAACTGCTTTCCTCATATGAAAGGAGTTTTTGGTAAATTACTTTTTTTTTTTACACATGGAAAAATTTAACTGATTTGCTCAGAATCAGAGAGGAGTTGTGCCGAAACCTAACAAGCATTGACAAAGTCATTAGGTCTCAATGTGAGTCTATTGGCTCTGCCATTGCCCTTTGTTGATTCTGCACAGCATGGGTATTGCTGGATTTCACAATGATTTGTAGCTATACTGTAAAGCAGGGTGACCGCTGTGCAGCAAGGCTAAAAATAATTAAAAATGCATCCAGAGCTAATGCACTTGGCTGCATCATAGAGCTTTTTGAAATTAGTTTCAGCCACACTGTAAAGCATTTGTGCTTCTGTAGAGCATGGCTGCAAAACATTGCTAAAGCCAATAGCTTGCATAGACGAGACCTATTGGCTTTGCCAGTGCTTGTATATTTCTCCTTTCTTCCTTTATCTCTGTTCTTCGTTTATTCTCTTTCTCTTTGTTCTCCATTTTCTGCCGTCCTTTCATTTGTTGAAGGTCAAAGTCTAATGATGTAAAATAAATGCCAGTCTAAAAAAAGAGAGTGCCAGTGGGCTCCGCTGCCAACCACTGGCTGAGATTAAGCACCGCATACAGGTGCCCGTGATTAAAGCCTTTCTTTTATCTCTTATTTCTTTCTATGACAAAGGACATTTATTTAAAGATTTGGCCAGTTATTTTTTTGCTCAGATAGATTATTTATGACAGGAAAATAATGTGGCACAGGACACATTATCGTTGCTTCCTCCAGATTTTGTTTGTTCGGAGATGAGGAGAAGGTATTGCTCCGGATCACAAAATTTTTTAAGTGGAAATATTTCGTGTGCATGGTGGTAACATAAGGCAGTGCCTATGGCAAACAACTTCTAACACCATATTGCTATAGGAGGTTTATGGAAGCGATAATGTGTGACATAACTGGTTGTGCATATTTATCACGTGGCATTTTGTTGTAGTGATGATCTGTTGTCTTTTTGTGCTGCATCAGAGTAATATAATGCAACGCAATGGTTGTTGTGTTCTGTTTTTATTGTTTTGTTGTTCTGTGCCCGGTTGTGTTTTAATTGTCTTGGCATGTTGTTTTGTGTACCTTAGTGAGTTTTACTTTGTTTCTTACTTTAGATATGCTAACAAATCTTGCTTCATTTCCAGCCAAAAGCAGCAGATGCCTTTAACGTTCCTGTGACAAGCAATCATTTACGACTGTCCAAGGCGGTAAAATATCATTACTATAGCTCTTCAAGATAAGTAAGTCAAAGACTGTGAAAGAGACTGTGTCTTAAATTAGCACTGTGAGTGCCCACCTTTATGTGATACAGAGCATTGCCTTTTATGGAGTACACCTAGCATTGTTCAAGGAGGTTTTAAGTTTGTCATGGCAAGAGTTATAGAGCAAGGCACTTTTGGTGGCATGTTGGGTTGTTATTCGGTTTAGTAATGGCACGACAAAGGTACAGCCAATGTCTTTTTTGGTAACTGTATATAGGGACTTCTGGGCATCTTTTTCCAGAATCAGCTTTTGAAAACATCAGGGTCCATATTATGAATGCGGCTCACTTTCCTTGTTTGTGCCACAGTGCACCTTTCAAGAGGTCACTGTGCACTAAGAAAGAAAGTGTTCCATTTTACAAAGAATGCACTGGCCCAGGGCAGTCACGAACACACACTGCCCTGGAGGAAGCATATTCAAGTGAAACAGGGAGCAGCTGTTTAAAATATCCTCCACGTTTCACAGTGCAGGCAGCACCCTGCCTGAACTTTCAAGAGGGATCAGAGATCCCCTTGCAGGCAGGTGCAGTGGAGTGACTTTGCCCACCTTCAAGGGCATGTCTGCCCCTTCTGTAATACCATTGTGTCCCAGGGGCACACAAAGCAAGCACATGTGCCTGTTGTGCTCTCGTGGGCACAATGTATAATTGGACCCCTTCTGTGAGATGACTGTGTCCTCAAAGTTCTATTTCATATCCCATACTTGAGCCCAGTTTGGTTTGGAGTACCTGGTCATACTTGCTCCTGATCAACAGGATCCCTTAGGTAGCAATTTATGCTTCTGCAGCAGTTTTAATGGTACGTAATATTTAGTAAGTTTTAGGGAGAAAGTTATTCCATAAGCACAAAGAATCTTCTACTTAGTCTAGTGATCAACCTTATCAAGGAATTTTTGGGTCAGGCACGAAGCGCTCAGACCTGTTGTAATCTATCTGTGGGCTTTTAACCACGCCCACCTCACGTCCATCACTATCACTCGCTCGTGGGCTTGCCTTTCATAAATCCTTTGTTATTATTGGTAAATACTTTACGTTTGTCCCTCATTGGGGTAGTTTTGTTACCGCCTTGGCCATCGACCCTGTTACATGGATAATTACACATTTGGTATTATGTTTGACTGCAAGCAAACTTCTTTTTCTTTTTGTGTCTCTCCTTCGCGCTCATGCTCGTGGCAGCCGTGGCACTTTGAATCAGCTCACTTATGTCAACTGTTTTACTTTTCATTTTCAATTTATGTGGCAGGAAAAGATCAGTTAGGAATTTACAATGCTAATAGCTCTAACTTGAGCAAACACAAGACCCATTGCATTGCAAATGCGTGTTGTTTCTTTTTGCCAAAGTTTGAAGACCATATGATTTTTGTTTTTTTACATTTGCCTTTGTTATTTATGACTTTATTTCTCTTGTAGAATCTTTCTATCCATCTTAGAAGCCTCTGAAATACGTTTCCCACATGGCCAAGATTACAGACTCACTGTCAAAGAAAAGAAGGTGGATTTTCACTCCTCCCACTTTTGAAATGTCAATGACTGCTCTTTGTTATGTGTAAAGTGAGGGTATGCAAAAGTTCTCTAATTTGCATTTGTGGAACTATGCAAAATTTAGCCAATATTATGCGTAACTATACAAAATCAAAATCCTTCACTTTTTGCTAAATGTTAACACAAACTGCATTATTGCATCATTTATTTTAAACATAAGGATGCATTTTGTGCTACAAAAAAGAGCAAAAAAACAAAATCACCAGGAACCTCAGTAGCTTATGTTACTGATGTTCAGGTACGTTCAAAGTATAGCTTTACAGTAAATAGCATTTTTCCATTACATTTTTCCTGCGAATGGTGTGTAATTATGCAAAGTGGCGTAATGAGTAATTGTGGGAATTTTGTGTAACAAATATAATGCAAAATCCCTGAAATACGCAAATTACACCATTGTAATTTCAATTTCGCCCAGGCCTAGTGTAAAGCAGATCATAGGTGCACGGACTGAAGAGGAGACGCATTGTGGAATGACTGTATAGCTCAATTTGTTTGACACCCAATAGAGATTAAGACCTGATTTCCTCAGCTTCTTCCACAGCCAGGCTGGTCTATCAGATCAAAGGTAGAGAAGGAGAAGAGAAAGATGGTAAAGAGGGACATCCTTTTATTAGTGGAGTGGCTACTGACAAATATTTGGAGTACAAACATGGCCTAGAACTGTAAGTCACAGGCTGTATCCTCTCTGGATTGATGTTAACACATTTTTGTTGACTCAGCTAGTCTTGTATGTTTGTGAGCATTTTTTTGTGGCCTTTCATTGATCTTTTTATATGGAGTGGATTCGAAACAATCCTTCTCTGGGATTAAAGCAAACTCAATTTGAATACAACATTATAGAATTAGGGGGTTATTACAACTTTGGAGGAGGTGTTAATCCGTCCCAAAAGTGACGGTAAAGTGACGGATATACCACCAGCCGTATTACGAGTTCCATAGGATATAATGGACTCGTAATACGGCTGGTGGTATATCCGTCACTTTACTGTCACTTTTGGGACGGATTAACACCTCCTCCAAAGTTGTAATAACCCCCTTAGTCTTTTCAAAAGCTGATTATAAAAAAGAGACGTCCAATAGTCACTGCCACCTTTGACAGAATTCGAAGATCACATTCATATGTAGATGTGAGGCTGCCATCTTTAATTTAGTTTCAGGAACCTGGGCTCCCTCAACAAATACTCTCCAGAATTTCCTTGTTTATTTTTTGCTCTACAATTCTTAAATGCAGTATTTTTTACCAGAGATGCTCCTCTATTTTGTTTAATAAATCAATTCTACCCTCCTCTATGATTAACAAAATGTTAAACCAATGAGCAAAATGTGTTTGTGCTTAGTTTGCAACCGGTTTTACAAGTTGTGTGCTTATTGAATATGTCAAGGTACTGACCCAGGCATTAAGTCTAAAGCTCTAAATAACATGTGCTGCATTTGGGGACAGGCGTTCTTGAAGGCAGCTCTGGATGTTTAGGACTGCCTCCATTAATAGTAACTGTACGAGCTGAGCCATGCTTAATACTGGACCTCCAACAAGGGCCATTTCTTTCTCTTTATTATTTATTTGGTCATTTCCAGTCACCAGTCTCTGTTTTGTTATCTTCACCAATCATCTCATAAGTTGAGGGCTCAAAGCGCTGATATGCTTCTCTTCCATTACAATAATGTCTTTTGACTTATAACTCTTATGGGTACTCATCATTGCTCCTTAAACTGGAGAGTAGAGTATCATTCACTTATGTCCAGCTCTGAGCTTAATTGAGGGTTTTTGTATAGACTGTTTGTTAACAGATCATACCTGGACTAAGAAGTACTTCGAAAACAGGACCGTTTAGAGGTATTCTGTCTGTAAAAATAAATGAAGACAAATTCTGTTTGTGCTTGTTATCCACCTTTGAATGGTGAGAAACTCGTAATCAGCCACAAAAACTGACACAATATTTGCAGGAGCAATACTTCCATTGGTAATTTTGGTGTCCAATATTATCATCTGAATGAGGCCGTTCATACTAGTTTTGTAGGTCGAGCGTAAACTTTCAACCCCGTGTTTACTTTTAGTAAACTTCTTATGGGTTAAAGCGATTTCATGTATTGTTTTCAGTGTCCTTTAAGAATTCTTGCTCACTAGTGGTCAGTTCTTCCTTTTTCTCCCTCCTTTTTCTGTTTCAGAGCAGTAACCACCTACTGTGTTATTCCACTTTGGTTTCTTTATCTGTTACTGTGAAAGACTACTTTTGTCATTTCCTTGTTGCTCACTTTTCACTGTGGGTATTTTAGGCTGGTAGCTGCCTGTGTTTTATTGCAGCATTCCGTTCCTCCCACCTCCTCCCACGTCGCTGACCCCCAGCGAGATGGGAGAAGATTGGCTTTATTCTTTGTGCTGTCCTCCTTTACCTCTGGCTCCTAAAATAAGCTTATTTTACAAAAGAAACACCTGGTCCTTTGGCTCTCTGCTCACAAAATCCACAAAATACCCTTTCTGTTAGAATGTAGCTAAACATAAAAGCAATGATGTGAAATTTGCTTAGCCACACATCACATCTCAAGTCTCTCTCTCCAGGGCCCCTTCCTGTCAGCATTCACAACATAACACACAGGGCATTGCTTACCTCCTTTAATGGGGCCATAAATATTCTCAGGCTGCCCTCCTCATTAAAATATGAGGCAAGAATGCTTGCAATACTTTTCAGTCTGTTACAATAAAAATAAAATACTTTTCCAGCTTTATTTTCCATTTTCTGTTCAGACGTTTGCACAACTTGAAGTAGTGCAGTCATCTTCTTGTCTCTCCTCAAGGGATTGTTTTCACTGCACATACAACTTTAGTTGTGATGTCAATAGCCAGAAATGCTCATGCCAAAAAAACTGTTCCAGCACCACTGTGTGGAAACAGAATAACCAACAACATGCGTCAATATGACTGTGAGAGGGGAATTAAATTAAGTTAACAATGTATTTAATTACAAAAAAGTCATTCACAACGACCCCACTGTCAGGAAGTCGCACGCTTGTGCTTCTTCAAACCTCTCCCATTTGCTGTTCAGTACGATATAGCCAGACTCTAGCTTTTGCCATGCCCTGCACACCAGTCAAAATGAAAACCAGAAACCCCTTGAGTGAATCACAATAAAAGTTCCATTCAAACTACATAAACAAGGAAACTATCCTATGACCATGTGGCTCTCCTCAAGGGCGAAGGAAATACAGATTTGTTTTTGTGTTCAGGCCATCTTGTGGTGCGTTAGGTCCAAAATATAATTTTGCTTATTCCAATTCTTGATGGTAATTAATGAAATAATGACTATGCCCCTTCAACAATAATTATAATTTCATAATTTATACAAGGGCACTCCCTGTGAGGGTTAATACTCATATATGTACTTTGCATAATTGCATTATTTAATTGGTAAACAATGTCGTCTGACAAGCGGAGCAGAGGGGCTTAACTTGACAGAAAACAAGAAGAGGAAAAAGCAGTGCGTGTCACATTAGATGTGTTTAGTGAAACAATAATATACGTCGGCTCTGATGTTGAAACCAAGGCCTACTGCCAGATAATGCAATTAGAACATGTTAATGCTGGGAGTTCCACTGAAAGCATCTGAGTGGGAGAGGTTTGATGCTTCCTGGCATAGCGTTTTCAATTACAATGTACTAGAACATTCAGCCCTCTGTAGATGGAATGTTCTGGCAGCATTGGAACCCTCTTGGCTCTGGGATATGCCAGTCCAAGGCCCTCTTCTTTTAAGTTGTAAGCCTCGGATTGGTTGAGACCTATAAATCAGAGGGCTTATTATAACCAGTCAAGCCTGCGGCAGAAGAGGTATAATGTGGTAGAACGTACCAATGTATTAGTTAAAAAACCTCATAGTAGCCAGCTAAATGCGTTATCATTAGGCGTGTGGACGTGTGTGCTCCAAAAGACATTACAATTAATTCTGCTCTGGGGGGGCATTTCTCGACTTGTCGCTAACTTGTGTAGAATATTCATCAATTATGTGGCTTTAGTGCAATGTGAGGGTGATAGATTCATGGCAGCTTCTTTTCACTGACACGCAGACATCAGAGAGCACATGGTGCACCACTGGGGTGACAACACATTCACAACTACATGGTGCAAGGGGTTCGTTATTCTTTGTTTCAGATATACGGAACCCTAAGATCCAAGTATTTACGTAAACTGTCACTCAGGAATTGAACCAGGTTGAAAATGCTTACCATGTGAATGCGCATCTTCTGAGTGCAGCCCTGAGGGCCCAAACTGTGAGGGTGATTCAAAGGGCCTACCATTCTTAACACAGGTCCTTTGTCCTGTTAGGATTCAGTTTGGGCTGCGTGCATATCAAAAGCAGCACCGGACGCCACCCACTCACCTGCTATCCTTGTCTTTATTGTCTATGTCTCACCCTTCCTTTCCGCCTGCTATCACCTAATGACAGGCATTGTCATATTAATGGTCAGTAAAAGAGTTGGCCCCCAGCTGCTAAAACTACCAGACTCTCAGTTCCAAGGAGGTGGATGTGCGTATAATTAACAGAGCAGAATGAAATTAGGATGCTAAATGGCAACATTTTATTTTTTCCTGCAGATAGAGGAAGAAGGTGTATGAAGTGCTTTAGTTATATGCAGGGCTACTGGAATTATGTGGTAGGAAATGACCAAATTATAAGGAAAGGTTGACCAATTTATGTGGCAAGCAAAGTCCAATTGGGCATTAACAATGCCAATAGCTCGTACTGCTTCGCTGCAGACCTGCGATTGTCAGACCTGTGGCGGTGTGCCCACTCCACTGACAGGAAATACTCTTATTTTTCTGGGGCCCATAAGGTCTTTTCTATACTAGATTATATTTTTACCCCAGCGGGAGGTGGGGACTATCCACCGGGCAGATTACCTGGCCTGGGGCTTGTCTGACTGCTCTCTTCTGATGGTGCAGTTTGGGAGTCGAGGAGGGGGAACACGGAGATGGAGGCTGGAGGCCTGGGACTTACAGGATCGGAGGGTAGCTCATGGGCACTGAGTTATATTTCTGAGAAAATATGGAGTCAGTCGAGTCTCCAGTGGTGCTCTGGGAAGCACATAAGACAGTGATTGGGGGTAGTGCCCAGAATTTAGTGGCACGGAAGAGCAGAAAGGCATTGAGAAAGTGAGCAACAGCTTTTGGCACTTGAGGAGGCTTTGGGACAGGTGCTAGCCCTCCCCGCCCTCTGCAAACTGGAGCTAGTGAGGGCTGAATACAGGGAAGCAGCAGAGAGGGAAGTTAAAATTCAGCTGCGCACCACCCAAAACAGACTATATGAAACGGGAGATAAAGCAGGGAAACTCTGGCTTGGCTGGGAAGAAAGGAAATGGAAGTGAGGTGGAAAGATGAGATAGTGACCCCAGACGGAGATAAGGTGTCAAATAAAGAAATTGCAGAGGCCTTTGCCGGTTACTACCATTATTTATACAAGGCAATTCCGCTGCAGGATGCCCATTGGATTAGGGAATCCTTACAGGGCCTAGTTATCCCAGTGCTGGACACAGAGGCTCAGCCGCGATTAGAAGTAGCTATCGCCTTGGAAGAGATTAAAATGGCCACAACGAGGCTGCACTCGGGGAAAGTCCTTGGACCCAATGGGTTCCCGGTGGATCAATTTAAAAGATTTGGTGATATCTTAGTCCCCATCTCCTTAAAATGTTCCTGGAGGCGAGAAGTCAAGGAAGCCTTCGCCAGGAATTGAGGCAGGCAGAGATAGTCATAACTTACAAAGAAGGAAGGCCTAAAATGTCCTGTGCATCCTATAGACCGATTTCCCTCCTCAATGTAGAGGTGAAAGTTTTAGCTACAGTCTTAATGATGTGCCTCCACAGTGTTATCACTCCCCTAGTCCACAGGCTTCATGCCGGGATGCTCCACGAGATACAATTTGAGGCGCACACATAATTGGCTACATCCTATCCTGCAAAGCCTGGATCCACACATATTTTTGGCCCTTGATGCTGAGAAAGCATTTGATGTGGTGCACTAGTTCTTTCTGGAAGGCACTTTGGAGAGATTTGGATTCGGCCCCAGATACCGGGAGGGGGTGAGACTGCTCTACTATAACCCAGTGGCGGCAGTTAGGGTGAATGGGACCCTTTCATCTGAGTTCCCAATTGCAAGGGGTACCAGGCATGGGTGTCCCCTGTCCCCCTTGTTGTTTCCCCTCACCATAGAATCACTAGGATGAAAGATCCGTGTTCATCCTGAGTTGCATGGGTTCAAGCTATGAGGGGAGGAGATTAAGGAGGAATGCATTTCATTATATGCTGATGACATACTTTTGTATGCAGCGAGGACCCTAGAATCTCTTACAAGACTTTTCCAAGTATTTGCAAAATATGGAAGCTATTCTGGCTACCAGATTAACTGGGATAAATCTGTGTTGTCTGCCCCGCAGGAGGATACGGTTCTCCACTCCCTCCCAAGTCATTTGCAATAATTGCGTGAGGGATTCAAATACCTTGGTATATTTATGACACATAAGGCAGATCTTTGCTACACTCATAACTTGGGGAAGGTGACGAGAGCTTGTCGAACTAATATGGAGCATTGGGGAGGTCACCCACTCACTTTGATGGGTCGTGTGGCTATGTTTAAAATGATCCCTCTCCCGAAGCTGTGATATGTCCTACAAAATACATATTACTGGATCCCCCTGGAGTTCTTCCAGACCTTGGCACGAGATATGCAACTCTTCCTATGGGAGGGGAAACACCCTAAAATTGCCCTTAAAATGCTGCAGCGTAATCAGTATAATGGGGCCTTGTCTTTGCAGGATCTGGAGGCATACTATTGGGCAGCTCACCTGATTAATATTAACAATTGGATGTATGTGCCTGGGGACCACCCTACTTTAAGGCTAGAGAGACTGCAATGGGAGAGGAAATCATGTCTCCACTATTTATAGGGAGTTAGGGGGAGAGGTGCTTATAACCAGTCACCCAAGCAGCTCTCAGGGCATGGGCTAGAGTTACTAAGGTACTGGGATAGTTGAGCAGACCTACCAGGATGACTCCCCTTTGGGAGGGATGCTGGTTGCTGGAAATCAGTAAACTGATGGGCTTTGAGTCTTGGGACCGTATTGGCATCTCCAAGATTGGAGATGTGATGGAGGGGGAAGATCTCATACCCTTTGAGTCATTTCAGGCCAAATATGAGCTTAGCCGGATGCAGTTGAGACATGCATGGAGGGCGGAGGGCCTTCCGGGGGAGAGAATACCTGAATATGCTCCACTGCAAGGCAGATTGTTGATGGAGAATCTGGACATCAGAGCTGTGTCTATGGTGTATAGGACCATTAACAATAATATGCCTGATGCACTTTGCAGATTGCGCAGTCGTTGGGAGTCTGATATAGGGGAATTTAAAGATGTAGGTTGGGAGGCAACCCTGATGTTCCCACTAGAAGTAGCAATTAGGTCAAGGCTGAGACTAATTCAGTTCAAGATCCTTCATTGGATTTACTATGACAGACAACGTCTACATACTATGGGAAGGGCGCAGCACCCAAACTGTCTCAGATTCCAGGAGAACATTGGTAACTTCCTGCATACCATTTGGGGATGCCCTGTAATACAGGAATATTGGACAAGGATTGTTGGGGAATTGAGGGGGGTGTTGTCGGAACAGATCTCTCTTGACCTAACATTTATTCTCCTGAGAATCCCTAACGACGTCGACTTGTCCCGGGCTAGGCTTACATTCTGCAGCCTCGGGTTGGTGGTGGCAAAGAGGGATATTGCCCGTCTTTGGGGATCAGAGCTGTGCCCAATGGTAGATACGTGGAGAAGAGGGATGACTGGATTTATGATGGCAGAGAAGGTAATATATGCTAACAGAGGATGACCACAAGCGTTTAGGAGGGTTTGGGGGGTCTGGATGACATACCACTCACTGGATGTGTAGAAACATGTCAATTATGGGTCCACCGAACTGTGCTGTGAACCACAAACTGCTGACCATTGCAAGACACATGGACTGGGATGTCTATGATTGGGTGAAGAGACCAACTACTGTTATGTTTAAATATATGCTGAACAGTCTGTGGGCTGTTGGTAGGGGGTTTGGGAGATTGTTGCTAATTGTTCTTTAATATTGGTGCTGTGGTGATGTATTACTGTGTAAAGCTTCTTTGGGTATGCTATGCAGCTGTTGAAAACCAAATAAATTCAAATCTCTCAAATGGGAGACCTATTGCATTGCAAATGCTTATTACTTTTCACATTGATCATTATTTCAACTATATTGTGAAGCAGACCTTTCTTTACTAGGCACAGGGTGTGTGAGATGGCTTTGGACATCCACTTGTTGAGACAGATTACCAGCTCATTTAAAACGACATCATGATCATTGGTATTTCCTGTCCTGATGTGGTGTTTAGATCAAATTTAGCTTTGAGGTTTGGTTTCTTTGGATTTAGTTACTCTGATGCATCTCATCAGTCAGCACTTTATACCTAAATCTTAGCATTTTTCCATCCAAGTTTGGTTCAGCTAATCATAGCATTTCCTAATTAAAGTGCTAGGCCAGTGGTTTCCAACTTGTGGTCCGGGGACCACTGGGTGTTCGCAAAGCCTTTCAAGGGGATCCATGACAGCTTTGAAAATGAACTAAAATAAACATAATAATACAGTGTATATAAGGAAAGTGGTTAAATGTACAATTGAAAATTTTACAACACACTGTAAATGTCAAAGAATTTGAAATTGGAGGCTAAAAATTAAATTAGTATCCTCGGATTGATTTGTGGGAACAGTGCAAGTGCATCAAATAGAATATAGTATGGATGATGTGTGGCTTCAATTGACTTTAGAAAAGCTCCAACCTTTCTATTAAAATTATTTTATTTGTAAATTAAATAAAATGTGTTATCATATGTTTGATGGAATGCTTGTTTCTGTATTTTTTTTGTATATTGTTTTGCGGTTCAAATCATCGACAATTTTTAGGCCTGGGTCCCCGGCTTCCAGTAATGACTCAATGGGGGGGTCCCTGGATTCCAAAAATGATTTAGTGGGGGTCCCCGGGTTCCAGTAATGATAAAGTGGGGGTCCACAGAAGTCAAAAGGTTGGGAGCCAGTGTGCTAAGCTAATATCAAGGAATAATATGGTGCCTTTTGACCCTCCATACTACTTCCATATCTTAAATATGTGTGACCATGCAGATATTGGGATACATAGGTACTCTAGAATGGTATTGGGGTTTAGAGTGAATGTGGAATTCAAAGCTGCATCCTTCCTGTTCTGGCACAAGAGCCTTACAGAAGTGTAAAAATGATGGGATTTTTGCAGTCACATTTTAACATGACCGTTTTATAATAATAATACGATTAGGTCATTGTTATAAAAAATTGAAATAAATATAGGGGTGCCACTTAATGTAGTCATGGAAGGAGGAGAGGGGACATTAGCAGTGCTAGAGAGCACAGTGCTCTATAGAAAGAATGTAAAGGCATCAACTGCGTAGCAACTGTGCAGGAAATGGGACTGAATCGCGCATCGACATTTAAAACCAGCTCATCCCCTTATAGGAGCAAGTAATTAAAAAGCTCGTACACACAGAGAGAAATGTAGATACACTGGAGGGAATCAGGGTGAATTTTATGAAGCTGAATCATCACCCTCGAGAAAGCTTAGACTAAGCTGTCAGATTCATCCTGAATGTGTTATTTCCGGAGAAGTAAAGACCTTGACATAAAATCCACTACTCGGTTGTCCAGTATCAACACGCTGCATGTGATTAAGGCGGAGACCATTATCGCAGAGAATGCAATAGCAGTAATGCGTTGCATTTTTCATCACGGCACTTGTGTGAACATCACCTAAAAGGGTGCGTGTAAAATGCGGTCTTCAACGTCCAGGGCCTGTACTGTCAAGGGAAACATTTTCAAGTGCGAGTATTCCAAGAATGATTTACATTGATTAAAGAGGGACTCAGTTACTCGCCTAGCATATATTAGTAGATGGAAATGACTATCATTTAAGTCTGTCTCACTTCTGGCAGCTTGATGCCTTTCCCCATCATCTTTCCACACAAGACCGCTATAGCAATGCCCTCTGTAAACCTGGGCAGAGCACCAGCAGTGGTGTAATCCTATTGCTTATGCACACATTGGATACAGCTGGGCCTGGTCTTGGCCAGTGTGTTTTGTTACACACCACTGAAGAAAGTATTAGTATTGTCTATGCAGCTAGAAAAAAAGCCAAGGGTTGCATGTTTTCCTAGTCAGTATCCTGGAGTTTTGGACTGTTACCCTAGAATTCCAGAAATGCAGTGGTGCTGGAATAATTTTCAGAGTGGGGGTGCTGGCACCAATTTTCCATCACTGAAGTCAAAGGGATTGTAAAATTCCAAGCGTCACTCAAAGTGTAGTAAATAAGCCACACTCATCGAGCAGGAGACGGGAAAGCATGTGGTATGTAGCCGGTGGTGCATTTTGGAGCACACTATTGAAAAAATATTACTTAAGCATGGGGTGGTAGCGAACTGTCATTCAAAGGCAGTACATTTTCCATTAAAATGTGCACAGATATATAGTTTTACTGATAAAACTATGAAGTTAAAAGAGATTATGGCCCTCATTATGACCCTGGCGGTCCGAAGACCACCAGGGCCGCGGTGGCGGTCTCAACACAAACGGGCTGGCAGTGAAGACCGCCATATTTCGATGTCGGCGCAAGCCAAACGCTGAATCCTCGCTGGTCCTGCTGCTTTTTCATGGTCCGCCATGCTGGAAGTGAGCACCTGCAGCACAGTGAACCCAGCAATACCGTCAGCGGTATCATGAGGCGGGAGACTGACAATATTTTACTGGCGGTCGCACCGCCAGAAAAATGCTGGTGGTCTTGCATCCTGGCGACAGGAATAAGCATTCCTGTCGCTAGGACACACACACATCAACATACCTCCATGCATGTACCCAAACACTCCTACATGCACACAAACACACCCCATGCACCCACACAAACTCGACCTACACGCCCATTCACACTCATTCATACACCGCTGAACGCACGCATACACTCCCCTTCCACAACGCATTCACACACCCCCACTCACCCACGCATTCACACAAACATACACTCACCCCCGCTCAGCCCCGCATTCATACATTGAAACACGCACTCACACATGCACGCACTCAACATGCCCCACCCCGCATTCAAACACACATGCAGACACCACACACACTCACTCAACACCCCTCTCCCCAGTCAGATAATCAATTTACATCATCCATCGAGGAGGTTATCCGGGGTGGGATGGGTCCCGGTGCTTCCACCGCCAGCAGCGCCCCGCCATCAGGACACTACCACGCCATGTTACTGGCTGTAATACAGCGTGCAGCATCTTTTTGGCGTGGTGGTGCTGGCTGTGGGACCGCATCTTCAGCGCCGACCGCCAGCACGACTGCTGATGGAATTGCGCCTGATTTCTGGCAGGAATCTCTCAGCACTCGTAATATGGCAGTCAACTGGCGGGTGAGGCTTTAGCGGTCTTGAGAAAAGACCGCCAAACTTGTAATGAGGGCTTATGTGTGTAAATCGGGTTTCGATTAATATTTAACATTTGCACATCACCAAGTGTCTAGACCATTATAATCCTATTTGTTTCCATCACACTTCAGAATTACAAATAAGTCTACCTCATCAGGACTTTCTTAACTGCTTCTCTACTTTGAAATATTTGTACAGCTAATTGAAAGGTATTTACATTTTGTGTGTTATAAAAAATGGACATCCTACAGGATTTTTTTTCGCACTCTACGCACTCTAGCAAGATTGTGGCACACTTTACTTTACAAAATGCTCTCACGTTTTAATCAGAGAAAGAAAAGTAAACAAAAGTCATCACTTAAAAAAAACATAAGAACCAAAGTATCAGAAGGCCTAATCTGAACATTAGACCGGTATCTTTTAACTCACAGCAAATGCAATAAGATATAAAGGGGCTTAAGTATGAGGCTAGCAGTCCCAGGACTGCCAGCCTCGAGGTGACGGTCGGACTGCCGGAGCTGTGGTGGTCCGACCGCCACATTACAAGTTTGGTGGGCGGACCCTCCAGGGGACCGCCATCCCCGTCAGGAACAGGGTTCCCTGATGGGGTGATGGTGGTTGGAGCTATACTCAGCTGGGGTGGCGCTGAATTCAGCGCTGCCTCGTTGATTACTACTCAGCTTTCTGCCAGCCTTTCCGGGGTGGGGGGGACCCCACCATGGAAAGGCTGGCAGAAAGCCAGTGTCGGAAACCACAGAGGGGTGCCAGTGCAGGGGTCCCCCAGCCAGCACCATCGGAAGGTGCACTTTCTGCACTGCATTCCGATGGTGGTGTTGTGCTGCGGTCTCGGCACCCTTAAAGGAGCCTAGACCAATTACATAGCACTGTTCCTGCCGGTCAGCCTGGCAGGAACGCATAATCCAATGTTCCTGTCGGTCAGCCCAGTGGGAACATTGTAATACGCTTGTGGGGGACGCCACTGGTATGACAGTGGCATCCTCCCCGCGAATTTAGGGGTTGGCTCGTCCGACAGCTAAACTCCTAATGAGGCTCTTTATTTGTAGGCTTCGTTAGTGCTCATTCACCTCTGAACTCCAGCATGGCTATTTTGGGGGTGCTGCAGCACCTCTGCACCCACATTTACAGCATCTGTGGTGAATGTGGCAACCTTAGGCAGCCCAGCACAAATAGATGTAACAGAAGCTTTACCCTAAGAAATGTCATAAGTCAATTGCAGGAGCCAGGTGATAGTGAGTACCAAGCCAATGGTATTTCAATATTGTGCAGGTAGGACTGCATGTTCTGCTTGATTCAGGGGTACTTTTCTTGTTAAATTCAGGCCCCTAACTTGTCAGCTGCTGGCAATTCCAATGAGGTTAAAGTGAATGGAAACAAACATGATAGTGACAGGTGAAATTGTAGCATCCGTAACAACCAATGCCATTCTGAGGGTCAATAGCGGGGAGTAGAGTCTATTGACATATGGTGGATGGATAAAAATAGAGGACGATGAATATAATATTCAGAATACTTCCAATAGAAGATTAGCCATTGAAGCTTTACTCAATAAAAGGTAACAAATATAATTTAGTCACTTCACATCACTTGAAGTGTTCACCATCACAGACTGACCATTCACAAGTACTCAACCGAGCATCAAGTCCCCTACGCATCATGTGGTGCACTGGGGAAAGACTGTCTCGAAAGCATCTCCGGATGATTGGGCATGCCCCATTCAAAGCAGAAGTACAAGATGGGTCACGCTTACTACCAGGCTTGCCAGAAGGGCAATTTCTTTTCTTTGTTATTTATTTGATCTTTTCAGGTCATCAGTTTATATTTTGCGATCCTTGCCAATCATCTCATAAATCGAGGGCTTAAAGCACTGACATGCTTCTCTTCCCTTATGCAATGTCCTTCGACATAAAACCTTTATGCACGCTCATCACTGCTCCTCAGACCAGTGCTAGGCATCATTCACTCTTTCGCCTTTATCCTGGAAAGCATTTATTGTCCCATGTCCCTTATCACCTTTCACAAATATCAGTCACTGTTTTATGTTCTTCTATTATGTGACTTGGATTGCAACCACTATTTTGCACTCATCACTCGTACTGTCCTAGTATTTGGTGTCTATATCACTGTATTTTTCTCCTTGCCACAACACATCGATTTGCACTCCTTCCTTCCTACTTGGTTATTTTAGGGCACCTAAAAGCTTCCACGCATCTTGTCTCTGCACTTTCCTGAGCATTATATACTGTCGGTGTACCTCACCACACACCGCTGCTGATCTGACCTTTTACACTGACCTAAGCTCTTTACTCATCAAGTGAACTGATCGAGGCATTAACACAGCGATCCCTGGTCATTGCCACCAGTGGGGCAATCAAGAACTGGCTTGTGTTATCATATTTGCTAAACAAAACCAAGTAACATCATTCTGATTGGTTTCCAGCGACTTGTGTTAAAAACAGAACTTAAACTCTATTCAGTTGTAAGCATATTAACTGTCCGTATTTTATTTCAAATTATTTAAAATGCGATGGCCAGTGCTTTAAATGGGCCGGTACTGAGTACCGGCACATTTTTATTTTGAGAGGGAGAGTACCGGCATATCTGAAGAAAAACGTAATACTTTTAATTGGAGAGTACCGGCACTTCTCAGAAACAAGCAGGTACTCTATTACAGAGTACCGGCACTTCTCAGAAACAAGCAGGTACTCTGTTACAGAGTACCGGCACTTCTCAGAAACAAGCAGGTACTCTGTTACAGAGTACCGGCACTTCTCAGAAACAAGCAGGTACTCTGTTACAGAGTACCGGCACTTCTCAGAAACAAGCAGGTACTCTATTACAGAGTACCTGCACTTCTATTTTTCCATTTAAAGCACTGGCGATGGCGATTAAAAAACTATTCTAAGAGTGACTATCAGCGGTGGATCTGAAGGCGTGTACTGGTAGTTAAGCAAAGGCATACAGGAAACTGTAAAGTATAACACAGATAAACACTGAAATACACCCTGTGCGGTAAGTCAAATAATGCATAGGTGACTGATTTCTTCACCTTTTCAAGTAAGCATCTGAAAGTTAATATTTAAATGCAGTTGTAAACTATCTTCACACAGTGATGTTTACATGTATTTATTTTAAAGCAACAGTATTAAAATAGCACTAGGATATGCAATGAAGAATTTCTTATAATACTACCACAGAGAGTATCATCCTCGATTTAGGCATTTTAGTTTTACTATTAAAATTTAAAAAACGACGTCTTGCAACCCATATTTTGTTTGCTCCTAATCTATCTAAAATGTTTAAGGCTATGGGCCTTTTACATCCAACAGCACATCCCCTTTATGCATTTATGCAAAAATTAAGCTCTGTTTTTATCCAATAAAGTGAAAAACATTGCGAGGTACACTACTCCAATCACGTAGGACCTGATTTTTTGTTTAAACTTTCAGCCTCTTTTGAAATTGACGTGTACCGAGCTTGTAGCGGGTACCTAGTTTCCAAGTTGTTTGTGCTCTCCGAAATTGGTAAAAAGCATTGCCACTCACAATTCCCTACACTACAGAAGAATAAGAATGATTCATTACACCTGAATTACTGGCATAAGAACCCAAACCTACAGTGTTATCACAAGTACTGAAAACTATTCAATATACCCCAGTGAGCAGAGGTGAGCCTTTGTTTAGGACAAAATCATCAAAACCGTCAAGGCCTGCACAGTAGACTCTGCTTCTCTTAGGTCAGTGGTTCCCAACCTTTGGTCTGGGGACCCCTGGGGGTCCACGAAGCCTCTTCTGGGGGTCCGCGACTGCTTAGAAAATTAAAGAATATTAACAGATTAGGTCCCCAGCTTTCAGTAATGACTAAGTGGGGGGTACCCGAATTCCAATAATGATTCAGTGGGGGTCCCCCGGTTCCAGTAATGATAAAGTGGGGGTCCACAGAAGTCAAAAGGTTGGGAACCACTGTCTTTGGTCTCTCCTTTTGAACTGGCTTTAATGTGCCATGGAAGGCCCATGCACTTCCCAGTGCTCTTCTTCAAAGTAAAATAAGGTACTCCTATGAAGTTCACAATTATGTACAAGCACAGTAAGCAGGACAAACTAATCCTGTGTCACAAAGAAAAAAGGAGGCAAAAGAAAGGAAAGGAAAATACGGCAAAGGAAAAAGAGCAAGAAACAGAGACAGAAAGTGAAATAATTACAAGTGAAAGAAATAAAAGAAAGGTAAAAATGAGGCACAATGGAGCAAAATGGAAAAGTGATAAACACAGAGAAAGAATCAAGCTAAAAACGGAGGACAGAACAAACGAAAAAAAGCAATGTAGTGCAGTGAAAGGAAAGGAGAGAATACACAAATAATTCGTGAAAAGGAGATACAAGTAGAGCGAATAAATGGACAAAGCTATGTTAAAACACCAAAAATGGAGAGAAAAAAAAGGGAAAGACAGATTTGCTCTCTGTTCTATCAAGAGACCTCTAAGTTACAGTGCGGACCCCCATTTCACCGCAGACCATAATGTTTGGCCTCCATATAACATGGGTTTGGCCCTGTGATTCAAAAAAGTAGGAGTCCTAAAGCCCCATCAGTCCCTGCATCCTGGGACGTAGACTTCATTAATTGTTACTAGGAGGTCCACTGTGCAAACTCCAGCATTTTTGGGATGGGATTAACTCTTTTTATGGTGTGGCTTGACAGTGCAGAAACTGGCAGACAATTATGTGAGCATCACTAAAGAGGTGCTTTGGCTCCTCCCACATGTTGGGAGCCAGGATTAGATGATTTGATTGGGAAGAAGTTGTGTGCTTCCACAAAACAGTGCTTGCCCTACACACAGCTATGATTATTTTAATCATTTGTTCAGCGGCCTGAGCTTGGACTTTCAGGGACACATATATTACATTGTAATGCTACTAATGTGTCTTTGATAACCAGATCATTTATGGTGCTTTCTCTGGCAGCAGCACAGATGGGAGGAGGGCAGTCTTTATCCTACATGGATGTTTAGGTCTAGTTTGACAATGCAATTATCATCTGACCTTTTAACATACAACATTAGTACACAGTCCTTTGCTTCCACACAAATACATATTCATTCCCATGTTATTTACTGGTAATGCTTCACATTACCATACAGTTTTCGTTTAAAGACAGACCTATTGGCATTGCCAGTGCTTGTTTGGTTTTAAATAATCCAAATCCACACCATCCCCAAGAAGGATTCTCCCTGAACCCAAGCCACTGACTCTGTGTGGCTATGTTAGAGACTTTAATTTTGGATCTGTTTTTCACACATATGATCCCATCCCTTCAATGGGGTGGCCTATTGTAAAATTCACTGTATAAGATATTCATACTATCAAAGTTTGCAGATATGTGATGTTTTATTATGCATGGTTAATTTCTATGTATAATGATTTCTTTAGCATTAATATGTGAAGGATATTTGGAAAAAATAATTGTCACTACTAACACTATGGGGCATATTTATACTCCGTTTGCGCCGAATTAGCGTCGTTTTTTTCGACGCAAATTCGGCGCAAAACTAACGCCATATTTATACTTTGGCGCTAGACACGTCTAGCGCCAAAGTATGAGTAAAGAGCGTCATTTTTTAGCGTGAACGCCTTCCTTGCGTTAATGAGATGCAAGGTAGGCGTTCCCGTCCAAAAAAATGACTGCGCCGCAAATGCGTCGTATTTATACTCCCGGGCAAAAATCACGCCCGGGAGTTGGCGGGGCAGAAAACCCCGCATTTGCGCCACTTTTTAACGCCTGGGTCAGGGCAGGCGTTAAGGGACCTGTGGGCTCAAAATGAGCCCACAGCTGCCCTCCCGTGCCCCCAGGGACCCCCCGTGCCACCCTTGCCCACCCCAGGAGGACACCCAAGGATGGAGGGACCCACCCCAGGGACATTCAGGTAAGTTCAGGTAAGTATAATTTTTTATTTTTTTATTATTTTTTTTGGCATAAGGGGGCCTGATTTGTGCCCCCCTACATGCCACTATGCCCAATGACCATGCCCAGGGGACAGAAGTCCCCTGGGCATGGCCATTGGGCAAGGGGGCATGACTCCTGTCTTTACTAAGACAGGAGTCATGTAAATGGCGTCTGGGCGTCGTTTAAAATGGCGCAAATCGGGTTAAGACGATTTTTTTGCGTCAACCTGACTTGCGCCATTTTTAAGACGCCCTAACGCCATTTTTCCCTACGCCGGTGCTGCCTGGTGTACGTGGTTTTTTTCCACGCACACCAGGCAGCGCCGGTCTGCTTGCGCCGGCTAACGCCATTCAATAAATACGGCGCCCGCATGGCGCTTCAGAATGGCGTTAGCCGGCGCAAAAATTTTTGACGCTAAACTGCGTTAGCGCAGTTTAGCATCAAAAAGTATAAATACGGGCCTATGTTTCAGACATGCTTGATTCTCATGCCTTATTTTCACGAACATCTTGAGAAAGATGTATTGTCTCTTCAAATGATTTTTGTTTCTACTGTCTGTTCACACATTTGTTTCTACTGTCTGGTCACACATTTTTTCATTCAGTATCCCAAGTGTAACTTATAGCGAAAGGGACGAATCACTTTGATGTCAGAAATGCTAAAGAACAAGCCCTAGATTCCTCAAACCATGGACTGAACTTGCAGTAAACAGTGTAGATATCTATGATGAGGGATTCATACTCAGCTTGCCCAAGCAAGCACCAATGGGACCAGAGTCACACTATTCCAAAGATGTGGAAATCCAAAATCCTTGCAAGGATATAGCTTGTGTGCCCCTCTGCCCTGGATGACAGAGCAATATCGGAACAGGTTTGTACACTGCGAAATACGGACCATGTCTAGATGTTACACTTGACAATATCTCTTGAAGGATTAGGGTTGAAGGCTTGGGACTACCCCCATTCTTCTCAAGGTTTTCTATACCGAATTCCACAATGTTTAAAATGTGGATTATATTTTCAATTAATATTAGGTGAGGGTCAGTCATATTTATGACAGATGTAATAACCACACTATAAAGTATCTGGAATTATTCTTCAGACCATACCCTGTAAGCTGTCTTGACTAAACAACCAAACTACACTTGGAGGCCCAACTTTCCATCCCAGACCCAGAACCCTACATCCTGGTGCAGTCTCACCTTTCATACTGATGCGTAATTTATACAACTTCAAGAATATGGAAAAAGTTGTGGCATAAAGCATTTGTTACTTGTGTTTTTTATCAATAGGGTGAACCAAATTGCACGACTAAAATGATACGTTAACTTCAACACATTTCTAGAAATGTAATGTTTTATTATGTTTAATGGAAAGCTTCAACTTACCCTCGTACAGCTGAGCATACTGAGGGAATCCAGCCAATCGTAGCCAGTCACAGGCTTCTTTTGCCTCCAATTCTGAAATATTAAATAATAAGGCGTTTTATGTATCAGTAATTTATAGTTTTTGGAATACATTCGAATGCTAATTATTAACTAAAGATAGGAAAATGTAACTGGTTTCCAAAAATGTTCTGTATTTAAATATGTTTAGTAAGCACAAACATAAAACAGATAAAAATGCCACAAAATCACAGCATTTAGTGTGACTATATTTACAACTTCGATTCAATTACAAAAAATTTGATCAATAATTCTTAAACTAATAAATTTGATTTTTACAAAAATCTTTTGATTATACACTACGAATTGTTTCCCATTCCTGATGTTTCACATTCTTCAGACTTCAATATACACAGCAACTCCTACAAACTTATAAGAAACCACAAGGAGTGCTAAAGACGATGGAATCGTCACACTAACAGACAGGTGAATGAAATGCATCTATCGTCAACATTTTAATTAAGATCAACATTATCCACTATCAAACTTTAAGAAAGTGGTCAAATTTCACATTGCAACTGATCAGAGAAAGAGAAACTGGAGGCATTGTCATAATATTTAATGGCATTTTTCTTGATTGAGATTAGTGTCTCGCCTGAATTACATCCGTTATAAACAAAAAAGAAAGCCCTCTTTCTTTGCCAAGACACATGAGCATATTGCAGATAATGAATGTTCTTTTCCCCTTTGTCACATGTTTTGATTGCTTAACAATGGAGGTAGATTAAACCAGAGCCAGGGACATATTGTATGATTGTGCTAGTATTTTAAAAGGGTATAATTTGCACAGAAGTCTTAATATTTTGCTTGCTTCCCTAGAAAGGTGACTTAAAGCAGATATCAGGGTTTATGATAATAAAAATACTTTTTACGAAATAGCAACCTAGGATACCCTCAATCCTGTTATCAAGTTCTAAACATCTTTAATTAAACTAAATGTCATATGAGGCTCCTGTTTAATACTCACTTCCCCCAGGTATAGCAGTGGCTTTCACCCCACGTTATCTTGAAGCCCAAATAGGAATGGGCAACAAACTAAGTCTAAGTACCTCATTGATTTTAACTAACTTCTCTGTAATTAGTTAATACAATATAGACTGCTCCCCTAAACCTCCCCCTCATAGCTATCTTCATCAACAACCTTTTCACTATCAGTGAGCATGCTGCTCAAATCGAGTTAGGAATCATTGCACCACGTCGCCAGTCTTCTCTAAGATCACTCCCTCATTCTCAACAATTTTTTTGCCAGGACTGATTTGTATTTCCAGGTCAGCCATGATGAAGGCCAGATATATTTTTACGCAGATGGAAAGAACTGCCTGTGAGGGATATATGGGATGTCTGATAGAATATCGATGACAAAAATACTGTGTGGACAGAAATCTGTGTGAAAAATATTGAGGACCAAAATATTGAGAAGTTAAGTGTTTTTTACCCAGCTTTCTCTCAAACTCCTGGCTAATCGACTGATGCTTCCCCACCATGGGCATCTGCGGGGGATTGGAGCTTGCCAAGCCCTGGATTTAGGTACAGCCTGGTGTGCAGGCTCACAGTGCAGCGTAACACTATGGCCGCCGTAGTGTTACGCTGCGTGCACTATTACGGCCACCGTCCCCATGAAAATTATGCCCCCGAATAAATGTCTTCTGGCGCCCATGTTCTCCACCCCTTCCCATCGCATTTTTATAATTCTGCTTATTTTTGTATTGACAAGTCTGGATGCTGCATTTGGCGGCCAGAGCGTTTTTTGTAAATGAAGTATTTTCACAAAGTTTAGATATTTTATTAGTTTACCGCTTCAAAATAGCCATTGGCGATCTTGTACCTCAAAAAAGTAAATGGCTGCTGCAGCGTCATCACACGTGTGCATGCATGGGATGCATGTGCCTTTTTAGTTCATCATGCTGTGGCTTCCGTAGTGTCAAGGGCATACGTGGGCATTCTTGATTATTTTTGTGCACACATGCATCACCGTGCTAGGCTTTTTTTTTTCCACCGATGCTGTTTGTCATTGGCATAAACAATGTCATTTTTCGTTTTCCCAGTGCTGAGCAGCATCGGCAAAAGGCACAGTCAAAGCCAAATGGGGAGTCTTATTGGCGCTAAAAATAAGGTGCAGACTCGAAGTGATGAGCATTTAAGTTGCAGCACTAGAGAACACAGAGCAGTAACTTAAATTCCCCATTAACTTTTTGAGGAATGCACTAATTATGATGTTCTGTTGCACAAATCCTGAATGCAGAAACTATGGCACATACATGACAACACTGACAGTTTTCTTTCAGATGCAACTCGATATACATTTCTGGCAACTGCAATTACTGTCATTAAAGCCAATCTCTGAGATTAACGTGCCAGCAATCACAAAGCTTCTCATTTAAACAGCCATATTAACATAACTACTTAAATTATAGGGCATCATAATTGCTCATCATTTTTCCCTTCAAATCTGTAAATGTTAGAAGCGTTTAAAAACTCAATTCAAAGAGTGTCAAATCATTCAACTCATTATATATTTAGTCATCTGGAAAACGTTATCAGACAAAAATATATATTTTTGTTTTTTTAGAAACCATCTGCAAAAAAAACAATAATATGTGTGAAGTTTTCACAGTACCAAATATGGTGTTCAGAGACATGGGGCCATTGAATTAGTTGTAGATATAGACAGGTAGGTGCTGATGCACAACCAGTCTGGCCCCTGGCTGCCTTCAGAGAAGACCAGATCATTCACGGTATTTTGAGCAGCTCCCCCACTGAACACACCCTCCGTCCTTGCACCAAGACGGCCCGCGCGGGTCTTTTAACCAACCCCTCGCTCCTCCACTGGTAGCAAGTCTTCACTGACCCTGCTTCTAACAGCAGTGCTAGCATGATGCTTCCAAGGCCCAGAGCTGGCAGCTATGGAGTGTGTTCCCCTTTCCTTTCACTGTGGACTACAAGGAGATATTGAAAGAGAGGAGGTGTGAAGTAGCAAGAAAGACAAAGGAGGGGACAGAGAGTGGAGGCGAGCGAGAGGAGGGAGGGAGAACTGAAGGGCAGATAGATAGATAGATAGATAGATAGATAGATAGATAGATAGATAGATAGATAGATAGATAGATACTGCCACTAAGATAGACGAGAGACAGACAGAAGAGTGAAAGGTGCTAGAAGGAAGTGAGAAGAAGAAGAGGAGCTGTGGAGTAGCAAGAAAGACAAAGGAGGGGAGAGAGAGTGGAGGGGAGAGAGTGGGAGGGGAATGAGAAGAGGGAGACAGGATTCAAGGACAGATAGATAGATAGAGAAGAAAGATAGATAGATAGATAGATAGATAGATAGATAGATAGATAGATAGATAGATAGAGGTGAAAGAGGAAGAAGAGGTGTGAAGTAGCAAGAAAGACAAAAGAGAGTGGGGAGAGTGGAGGAGAGAGGGAGGAGAGAGTGGAGGAGAGTGAGAGGAGGGAGGGTGAATTGAAGGGCAGAGAGACAAAGAGAAAGAAGGAAAGCGTGCCCCTCCCCCACCGTCCACCCTCTGTATCTCTTCCCAAAGTACATGAGACCTACAGATCACTCAAAAGTGTCAGGAAAGAAAAACAACGCATGAACTGAACAATGAACTGAAAAAACAGAAATCAAACAAAGGTCCAACTTTCCCTGAGAAGGAGGATTCCTAAAAAAGGAAAAAGACACCTGGGATCGGCAAAGGATACTGTGCAGATGGATGGTAATTTTTCAAAGAAAACACATTTTAATCCAATCTACTAACATAAGGCGCGAGGCCTAGACTTCATGCGAGAGAACTATGAACTATAAAGGGGTTGACTGTGAACCGAAGTGCGACAGAGGAAGTTTAATCACAGGAAGCGAGAGCACTGAGAAGCATGTTGGGTCTTTTAAGAAATCGAAAAACTTTTTGATTCCAGAAGAGAACGGCATTTAAATGTAATTATCGAAAGGTAGAGGCGAATTCTGAGCTTAAACGTAATTTATTAAAGTGTGTGCGCATTAGCCTTTGCCTCTTCATGAGGCCATGAAAAATATCCAGGGTCGTAGCTTCAGAGGGTGTTTGGGGTGTTACAGTGCCCTAAAAAATGTATTCTTCAGTCAATAGTTGGGTACAACTGCTTTCAGTCGGGTATGGTGAGGTGTCAGATGTATTTTACCTGAGATTTTTACATACACTCCATGGCAAAACACTCTCTCTCATTTCAGTTTTGAGGACCTTCAAAAATAAATGTTGATTAGTTTAAAAAATGTTGTTTTTTAAGCGCCCCTAATAGTCCACCCTCCTCTCTCTTTTCACTGCCCCAAAAGCCCCCCTATCGTCTTGCTACTCATGTGTTTTAACAAGATATCCCAGTGTGACTGTTGGGAAATCAGAAGCTTGCACCCCTCGAATCTTATTGGCCAAGCTACACCCCTTAAAATATCACCACTTTCCAACCTGAAATGTTGCTAAATATGCTGCTATTACATTCTACAGTTTGAAGCGGCTGCTACCCAGTGCAGCAAACTATCTGGCTCCTTCTCTGGTGCAAAAATTTCAAAGCCCCAGGAAAAATGAGATTTTGCCATTTGGGTGCTCCATTACTTCTGTCATAAAGGTCATTTTGAGGCAATGTGGAAACTGGTGTTCACTTATGAGCATATGTAGTGGCTCCGGAGGGGACCTGCCTACTGCAGGTCCAAGGCAGAAATAGCCCCAAACGGTGAAAATTCGGCCTGACAGTTGCTACTCAAACAAGTTAACCAGCCATGCGTTACGATTACTGTATGATTTAAACATGCATGCTTGTTAGAGACTTTGCTTAATTTGAGCCGTGGTTGCAAGTGGAGCACACCTGTACTTAATTTTCCACAACAGTCTTTGATCCAGAGCAAGTGAGAGGAAAAATACAAAAGCGGAATGAAGGCTGAAGAGAACGATGGAAAAACAGTGACAAAGAGAGGAAAGCACGGATTAAAAATAACCTGCACGACAGAGCTAATAGGGAAGGATCAATTCATGAGGTGGAATCAAGCTTAGGCAGCCTTGATGCTCGGCACGCCTGCATTGGATAGCGCCCACCACAAGGTCTTTAGAGCAAAACCTGTTCTTTTCCGAATGAAGCACTGGTGAGAGAGATACGGCCGGATCCATGGAGTAAAACAAGTTGTGATTATTCATGTGCTCTTTTCATCCTTGTTAGCAGGGTGGCATTTTGCGGTGCATAATTTGCCTAATAGGTCAGCAATCTTTTTAATAGTGTTAATTTTTTGTCAAATTTGACTACTGAATGCGTATATTTTACTTTGCCATGCAACTTATTTTGGTGCTGAAATGCAAGCCTAAACTATTTTACGCGTTCAACACTTTTGTGCAAAGTGATAATGCTAATTGTGAACTCTCAATAGATTCCTGGCTTAAAAAACAGGCAGTGTTGGATTTCCATAACTAAGAGTTAATGCACAGTGCAAGGACATAAATCGGTCCAACCAAAATTACAATTTGCCTCTTGAGCATCTCAAATAAGGGGAACTTTCGAAGTTTCACTCCATAGCATTAACTCTTCATTTTTTTACTACATATTTTCCTTAGAAGTGAAAGTTGCAGATATGATTCATTGCTCGCCTTCCAGGAAAATGAATCCACCAATGTGCAGATTCTAAGAAAGCGCATATGGTTCTGTCTGATGGAAACAATGTGTGCCTTAAGAGCCTAGAAAAGGCGTTTGATCCACGGGTGCTTTTGAAGAAGGAAATCGCTCTTTGCTGTCTCCATGCCATTTATCAGGGAACAAATTCTGTTATGTGTTTTTTCTTTACTTTTGGGAGTCATATCAATATGGACAAAGTTCCAAATCCAAGCCCAGAAATCCGCAAAAATTGTGCATGTCTGTTTGACTCTGGAACACTGAAAGTGATTCCATGCTAAAGAATGGACAGCGCCGTTCAAAGACTGTCTGTCTGAAAGGCAGCATCGTTTCATCGTGAACCTGCCACTTGCCGAGGGACTACTTTTCTTCACTTGCTAGAGGATGAATACTTGAGCGATGTAACTGCTTTGGAGCCAAAATTTGAGAAACTCATATGGGGACCAATGGAAAGTAGGGATCAGATAACGAACCAGGTTTTGCGCTAGCCACGTGTATGGGATTTATAAAGCACAAGCGTAGTGATGAGGCGCGGGAGCACTATTCAAGCTGGGTGGGGTACAGGTATGTGTCAGGGACAAACGTTGCTCTCTTACCAAGGGACTACTTCTCTTTCTTCATCAGTTACCAAGACACGTGGGTGATCAGACTAAGTACCTGCCTGAAAACTATGGTAACATAGTATGTTTTCCGGTATGTACTTACATATGTAGAACATTTACACACCACAAACCCAGCTACAAGATATGGGAGTGTTGCACGTCGGGAGGATTCAGATAGACATTACAGTCAGAGGGAGGACTTTGAGGAGGACTATGAGCGGGTTAACAGAAGAGTCTGTTCTAAAAGGCGCCATAAGTATTGAAATGGGAAATCGCTTGTGTTACATGAACCACAACATAACCCCCACGTCAAGATTCCCAAATTTAGATGAATCTCGCCAGGTGTTGCATAATACAGAACATCTCAATTTGTGCCCCATAAATTCCTGTGAGAAGACCAGTATGAAACAAGTAGTCAGCCCGATATGTCAAGTGGGGAGCAAAATATATTAATTTTGTTTAGTTTAAGGCAACATGAATATTACGATCTTGAATGGGCATTTGACTTAAGAAAGGATGTTCATCAAACCCCACAGGAGAGAAGTGAGGTATGTGCTCAAGTACGACATCCTACAATCCAAGCAGTTATCACACAAGATACTTGAGAATTACAATCTATGGTCACTCCTCCCATTTCACAATTAAGAAAAAGTAGGATAGGGTCATCTACCGGTTAAATATCTTTCTATGACCCTACCCTACTTCTTATTAAATGTGAAAAGACAGAAGTGACCATAGATTGGAATTCTTAAGTATCTTGTGTGATAAGAAATGATGGTGCCTTCCATCAAAGGACCTCTGAAAAAGATCTGGACCCAAATTACAGTTTGTGTGCACTGCCCCTGTTAGCATTTCAGTGCACTCTTAACCGGGTGCACCTAACACAGACCAGGACAGTGCACCTGATCACAAAAATATGCTGTTCACAGTGCATGCATGAAGTGTTACCCGCTCTGTGAACAGCATATTATTGAGAAGCAGACACTACCAAGCCACCAGTCTGCTTTCCCTTCGGACAGCAACCCAACTTTGCTTTGAAGAGGGAGTATGTATGTATTTCCTTGTAGGTGGGTGAAGTATGTGATTGTTCTTGCCTGGAAGGAATGCTTGGGGGTCTTCTGGGACTCTTATACTCAACTCCAAAGGTGGACCCTCAGGGTGCCTTGAGAGTGTGCCAACTCATTTGTGGTGCACAGTCAGGGAGCCTCCTGATTCAGGACTCTTTTTTGCCTGTCTTCCCACTTCTGTGATATTGTAAGGGCAAAAGGTGTGCTCCTGTGCATGGAGCCACGCCTGCAAGTGATGGAACACCCCCTTGTGATTTCAGTAGCAAAAATAAGTGGGGGCCACACAAGCATCTGCTGCTCCTTCTTTAATACAATAGTGCCCAGCGTGAAAAAAAAAAAAACATGCACAGATCTTATTCAACCCCTGGAGCACAATATAAAACAGCCCCTGATGGATGCCCCTCCCTCCCTCATGATTCATTAACATTGCTGACTATGGGGTGACCTGACGGGGTCTACCGTGGCAGGATCATAAGTCATCCCAAAAGCCGGGCAAGGACTGTGTAACTCATTCCCCACGTAATGATTATTGCTGAGCAAAATAAAAATTAATTTTAAAAGGCAGTTGGGACCATGATCTGCAAACATTTTCCCATGCAGTTGAAGGCTGGAGCTGAAGATTCAAGTTAATCAGGTACATTTCAGTAAGTACACTTTGCTACAGGTTACTCTACTGATTTCTTAAAAGAAGTCGCAAACATAGAGAAGGTAGTCCTTTCATCCGCTGTGTAGTGGGTTGGCTGGTTTTACAGTAGCATCCAGTATTGTGGACATGCCTCTAGGCAAGCACATGGAACACTGAAAAACACATTCATCTGTGCTGTGGTACCTTCACTTTTACTTGCCTCCAGTGCTTAATTTGTAAATAAAATCCTGCTGGTGCCCAAAGCGCTCCTTTAAAACACCTGGCTGCTGCAATTTAGTGTGCAAGAACGGAATACTGAGGCAGAGTAATCCCGAAGCCATCTCGGGCCTCTTCAATCCAATTACAGCCACTCCCTGCCCATTCAGTTCATGCAGCTTCCTGGTTTCTCCCATTGTAATGCTTTTCATTTTTCTCTTCCTCCGCTTTCCCCTATGTCTTTTGCTTGCAGTAAATGCTTGAGACAGCAAAATAAATGCCAGCCCTCAAAAATAAGTGCTGGTGCCCCGCACCGAAACCACAAATTAAGTACTGCTTGCCTCCCTGCCTATAGGTTTGTGTGGGATGTGCGCGCTTTTCCTCGTAAATTCAGTCTGACAACTTATCCACTTAGATTTTATGCGAATGAGTCAACACTCCTCGCTCAGTCCTCGCAGTGGGACGTGGGAAACTGTTGAAGGCCTTAGCATTTTGTGCGAATACAAACTGATGAGAGGAAATGCTAAACTCATTTTTTTTACATTTATTTATGTAGTTTTGAAAAGCTCGTAAAAGGCACGAAGGGAGTTTAAAAGCCTGAAACATAAGTATGAGGCCGTAAACGGGATATAAAAGACAGCAATGCAGTCAAGAAATTAAAATAGTAAATACAAAAATAATAGGTTTATACAGGGAAAGATTATGCCTGCAAAACAAGTACTATTATTCCAGTGTAGAGTATCGAGTAGCGTAATCAAGCATATGTAGGAACAGAGGGTGTACGTACCGAGAGGGAATATAAAGATAACAAGCATTGACAAAGCCAATGTGTTGGCAAGCTACTGTGGGGGTTATTTTTCTTTACTGCAAGCATTTGTCACAAAAATGAAAAGAAGAAAAAAAAGAAAAAAAAAAGTCCCCCTAAAGTGGCATCCTTATGCTAGTAATAAAAAAATCGAAATAAAAAATAACCATCGCCTATAATCTTACTAGAACAGTGTGACTGCATCCAAGAAGGCAGCTGTAGGTAGCAGCCTTTTTAGTTTTAATACACATCGCTAGAAAATAAGATTCTTATTGCTGGAAATAATATCTTTTGGATCCATTCAACCTGTGAAGTTTAAAAACAATCAAGACTAAACAAGTATTAGCAATGCAACTGGTCTTGCATTTGCCTGAGTTAGAGCTATTACGGTTGTTAACTCCTAATCGGACTTTCTTGCCACATAAATTGAAAATGAAAAGTAAAACAGTTTCACATAAGCAACAGACTCACAGCGCCACGGCCGCCATGAGCACCAGTGTGAAGAGAGACACAAATGGAAAAAGAAGTGCGCTCACAGTTAAACTTATCAGCAAAAGTGCAATTAGCCATGTAACGGGGCGATGGCCAATGGCGGGAAAAAGGTAAACCATTTACCGGTATCATCAAAGGATTTTTGAAGGGCAAGCCCACAAACGAGTGGCAGAGGTGGGGAGGGTTAAAAGCCCAAATACATACCACCACGTCGGAAAGCAACGCCTGCGCACTGCTATGCTCGACGGATAAAGAATGAATGGCATGAAAAAACCGTTGGCAAAGTAGTGACCTACAAGCCTTGTCACTGAAGTGCATTCTTTTATAGGTAGATGTACACATATAATAAGCAAACATGGCTGCTGCTTGTTCTCATGATATAGGGCTCTTTGCACAAAAACCGACGCACACCAAAGTATTCAGGGTCTTGAGTACAACAGCTGGTATTTTCAAGAGCGCTACTAGGGTTGTTTGAATCAAAAAATAATAGGTGAAAAGAGTGCAAAGCATAACACACACAGTTAATGTGAGTAGCTTGGAGCATGGTATAAAGAAAGCCTCTAATGTGGTAAGAGATGGGAGCTGCAAAGGACTGATATTCAGATCCTCACCTTAGAGGAAGTGGCAGGATGAGGAGTGTTGGATAAGAATGCAAAATAACAGAACTGCATCTGTGCCAACTGAACCTAACATGAGTCTGTCGAACCCAACTGACCAGTTATTCAAATATATTTCAACCTTAATTTCTCAAAACCTATTGAACAGACTTACATCAAATCACAAAAAGCACAATCTATAGACCAATATCTAGCTTCCAGTCAAATTTGGTGTAATTCAGTTCAGCGGTTTTTCCTGTAGCCCCACCTAAAGAAGTTTATGGCGAATGCATAGGGATTTTGAGTTTTTGGACCCCCTTTTTTCTCGGCCCTTGCTTGATGGATCACCCTGAAACTTCAGCCTCAAATCCTCCCTTACACTCATTGTGGTTTTTCAACTGTGGTTCATGCAGTTTGGAAAGATATACCTATCAAATCTGTTTTAACTGTTTAACTGTATCATAATTAAACCACAATATTTCTAGCTTTGATGAAGTTACTCTCTATTAACTATAATATGCAGGAGTGGGCGGGGAATCAGACTAGAGGTGGGAGGGGGAGATGGTCACATGATCTAAATTAATCTTACAACACCTGTAGGTGGAAAAAAGAGCACAAGAATCTTGCAAATGAAATGGCTCAGTTGAAAAAGGATAATGTAACTAGAAAGAAGAGCATTGTTATTGTTTTGTTTTTCTAGTGAATGTACTCAGTGCATTTTAGCCATGTTGTCGCTCATTTCTGATGAAGCTAGTATAGTGCAATAATTTACCTTTTGTTCCACCATATTGTTTATCACGTCTCCTGCATCACTAAGTGAAAGCTGGCTTTAGATACACCTAAAACACACCTGGAATACACGCTTTAGGTGGTGTCAGGAACTACAGTGTGATGGATAGCTTGCCAACTGCAAAATCAAGACCCTGAATTCTAGTCCTGCTTTGTCAGCCTGGGAACATTGTGTGATCCTGGAAAATCACATGGCATTCTTCCAAATAAAATCGGCGAGATCTGAAACAAGAAACTGTTGACATAAAACGAATGTGTGTCACCAAGGAAAAATAAAATAATGACTCTATCTGATATATTCAGATGGGGTCCTCAAATATTGTGTTCCAAATCGAATTTCTCTGATAGACTCAGATGGGGGTCTTCACTTGTTGGGTTCTAAATCTTTTTTTAATTTCCATTAAAAAAAACGTATTTCTCCACAAATTCCCTCATTATCACACCATCCTTCACCACTGTCCCTCATCTCTCCATGGCCCCTCTTTCACATGCATTTAGTTTCCTTTATAGCTCTACTCATACCAGTTTAGGGTGTCACACCACTTTACATCACACATGTTATACCGACCCAATGAATCATACATATGTAAATCAATCTATATGAAATGTTACATAAGACAATAAGGATTACAAGGTGTAGGTGTCACATGTCACCAATAACAGTAGGCAGAGTGGTCTGGAGAAGCACAAACTCAGGTTTTAAAATGTTCCACAGAGGATGGTTTTACTAATAAAAATGTATTTCTACCCAAAGTAACCTTTTTTAGAAACATTAGGATAATAAAAGATAAGCATAATACCATGTAGTTTGCATGCAGCTCTTTGATAACAGTTCATTGCGCACTGTGCTATATTATGGTTGTAACTTTATGATTTGCATGGTACATGCTCTTTGCAGCAGGCATATTAAGCCTCTGCTCTCAGTGCTTAATTTGATCTGGTGCCCGGCACATAATTGCCAACACCACCACTTATGACAGTCTGCCACATGGTGGCGCTGTTTGTTTTATTTAAAGATGAAGACAACAACAGTTGTTAATTAAATCAATATACATTATAAATGACTAATACCTGCCATCCATCCCATTCTTATAGCTTTAGGGGACTGGAATAGTCTGAAGCGCTGCACTTGTATGAACGTGATGGTAATAAGTGTGCTAGTACTGTCACCGGCAGGGTTCGAGAAGCAATTGGTAGTGCAAACTGCAGTGGCCCCTGACGAGGGCCCCGACACGTATTTATTGTTTTATTTATTTTACTAATCAAACACTGTGTTTCCTACTTTATCATGAATGGAAACTGCCATTACAGAAAACTAACTTTCTCTCCAGCAGGAATATTAATCACCAGAGTTACCCTGACAATTTTTGTTGCCTGAGACTTCTGGAAACACAAGGAACTTTGCAGCAGGTGATTTTTAAACCTGTACTACTGCTATACTTGTCCCCCATATCCCTCACCCCGAGGTCAGCACCAAGAGTGACTGCACCAGTCCCACTGCCCTAGAGCTGGCCCTGCTTACAACTCCCTTATTTACTGTAGTTATTCAGAAGACCACTTCTATACCTTCCAGAATTAAGACAGATACAAAGTACAGAAATGTATAGTTTCAAGGAAGTACTCATTGGGAAAAGTCTAAATAACGTTTAAAAAATCACAAGACATTTTTTCTGAGATTGTACCTGGAATAAACAAACAAAAATGAGCCTTTCGGAGGCAAAAAACATGCACACTCCACCGAATGGAGAGGTGGTGTTGCCCAAGTTAAATGCATGGTTTTGAAGAGAGGGAGCACACTGCCTGCACTCCAGCAACAGAGTATGACTCCAATTCATCATGGTAAATGCAGTCAATTCGTAGTCCGTTCAAAAAGTAAAAAGAGTCTTTCACCTCTGTAGGTGCAGCAAGTGCTGTATATAACTGCGAAGACATTTGGCAGCATTCCAAGCACAGCATTCCAAGCAAGCCCCTAGTCCACGCTGCTCCCTGCTGATGACGGGCTAAACCCAGAAACACGTGTATAAGGGATATATACAGCACTTGCTGCACTTACGGAGGTGAAAGACACTTTTTATTTTTTGAACGGACAACGAATCGACTGCATTTACCACGATGCTTTGGGGTTATACTTTGTTGCTTGAGTGCAAGCAGTGTGCTCCCTCTCTTTGAAACTGTCTTTTGATGGCTCCCTTGAGCCACGGCTGATGAGCCTTGGGAGGCGCCTGTGCGCCATGAGCGGTACTTAAACCTGAGAAGACATTTGGCGACATTCCAAGCAAGCCCCTATTCCACGTTGCTCCCTGCTGACGGGCTAAACCCAGAAACACGTGTACAGGTATATACAGCACTTGTTGCACCTACGGAGGTGAAAGACTCTTTTTACTTTTTGAACAGACTACAAATTGACTGCATTTACCATGATGCTTTGGGTTATACTTTGTTGCTGGAGTGCAGGCAGTGTGCTCCCTCTCTTTGAAACCAAGTTAAAGGCATGAATGGGGGCAGAAAACACTTGACGCCTTCCTCACTATGTGAACATAATTGCATGTTCTAAAAGATTGTATCCTCCTTACCAGTTCCAAGGGAGTGAGCGACATTAATGGAGTCTCACGCCTTGCTCTCACTTTAAAAAAAAAATAAACGTCATTTTGGTACAAAGCATTTACAATTCTGTGGAAGAAGCAATACAATGCAGATCATCATTGCAAGTGTATATTTGCCACTGTGCTCTGCACATAGGCAGGACACTGAGACGCTCCGGGTACCTCTGCTGGTACTTATATGTGTTTCAAGCACTGGCCTGGTCCAGTCCCATGGTTTTCCAGAAGGAAGTGATCATCTGGAGAACTTAGCTTATAAATCTGTATTTATAGATGGAGACAAAGGGAGGGAATTGTAGATAGCTGTCTGCACAGATGTTCAACCGAACGCAAGAAGAAAATGGAGTAAGCTAACATCCTGGTAGGAACTTTATAGTTTTCAAAGCACTTTAATTTTAACTATACAACTGCATCATCATCATCAAACCAAAATATTTCTATCTTTGATCAAGTTACTCTTTATTAACTGGAGTTGGAGGCGGAGAAATTAGAGCTCAAGGGAGGGGAGAGGAGGGGGAGGCATTTATTTCAAATATATCTTAACTCATTACGGGCAGCTGGAACGAGCAGAGCACAATACTCTTGTAAAAGAGGCGGGTTCGTCGATTAAGGGTAAATTTACAAGAAGTGAGTGCATTGTTAACTTTTACATTTGTAAGTGAATGCGATCACTGCATTTTTCCCACGATTTTTTTCAAACATTTTTCCTGGTCAGGGCTAAACCTAGTCTGGCTTTAATTTGCAATTCTCAGCAGACCTCAGTGAGAAATTGATATACTTTGGTTCACAAAACCGCCACCTGTGTGGGTCCTTCGGATTCCACAGATTTGTGGAATGTGGGACATTATAGCATCACAGACAATGCTCATGTGAGAAGAATCCGAAAGTCGCAGATCACTAGTTATTAACACTGCGAGAACATGAAGTCTAACACAGACAGAAGCAACTGCATCAACTTGCGAATCTGTCTGAATCAAATGTTAAGAAAAAAACTGGAGTAGCCCCTTTGTTCACCTCAAGCAAACACGCACAAACGCTCTTCACTTAGAGATGGGGTAAGTCCCCTGAGGGATCAGGCAGATTGCACTGAGTGACATATAATGGTCTACACCAGGTTGCATCATGGGAGCCCGGTACGTAGAAGAGACCCATCGATTAGAGGGCAGGCTGGCAGCAACATCCCCTTTATCCGCAGTGAAGAGAAGAAAAGGTGCAGGAGTTGACACTGCTTCTAGGAGGTCCCAGGTGTATCTGGGGTGAAGGGGAAAAGAAGAAGACTAATGATGTTTGCCTTCAGAAATACATTGATCTGGATTTCTTGTGCCATAAATAGCAATGGCAAATCTGTGGTGTTTCTCGAACGGCAGACACATCAGGAAGTCGTATAATGCATACATTTATTTTGGGCCTTGCAGAAGGGGTCTCCATAAATGATCATGGCAAATATTCCTGGCAGGAGGAAGAGACAGAAGTCACCAGAATAAGCCTGGGGACAAAGCAGAGGCGTATCCAATTAACATGTTCAAAGGGTCCTTCATTTCTGCCAGTTGACAGTGGGACTGAGGCCCCCAATTATTATCTAGGACGGTATGTATTGCCGCTATGTGTAATTGCTGCACTCCTTTGGTCCTAAGTACACTAATATCAGCTATAATGATCGCTGACATCCCTGGTAACGTCACATCTCATCACCATTGCCAGCATCAATTACCTTGCAAATGACTGGCTTTTCAGCGCCTGGCTTCTAACAGCCGAAATACAGTCACGTTTCTATGAACATTCACTTCAAGGACCTCTGTTTGTTTGCCAGATGTCATATCCTGGGCCGGAACCCACTTCTAAGGTCCGAAGGCTACATGCACTAACAGGAGAAGCTTTGGAGCCTCACAGGAAAAGTGTGGCTCAACAACACTTACTACATCCTCTAGGTTAGAAGTCCCACATGAGGCTAGTTACTAAGAACCATCAATCTTTTCTTTTCAAAACGTTCTGCAAAGTGAAGATGACATTGACCCGAGAATCAGCTGCTGATCAAGCATGATCACACATTTTGCCAAATCGTGCCTGAAATTAGCAATAATCAAGGACGTTTATGAACCACCGAGGGATGATGGTCTCATCTTGAAATCCTGGTAGTGAGTCAGTGGTTCATGTTGTGAAGATAAACTGAGTAATCGTGGGACATTCAAATTTGCTCTTTCTGTTGCTTCTGTGGCACAGCATGTAATTTGCATTGTAACACAGTATTTTGTATTGTATACAGCAATCAGCCTTATAATAGGTAAGCTTCTTTAAATCATTCATTTTACTCACTCGTATAATAATATATAAGATTTAAAAGGATGGGGAAGAGGGGGATACAAATCCAGCTCATCTTTCTACGTGAGTGACAGTACATAATGAACTCACAGAATGTGTGCCTACTACGTACGAGGCGTATCCAAATAACTGAGTTCTAACCAGTACATGTCAATGATAGCAAAATACAACACGTGTTCCATATATTTTCTACCTAACATGTCAATTCATTGAGATTATTATGCGATTTTGGTAAAATTATGGTAAATAAAACGAGTGACACATTAAGGTAGGTGTCAATGGAAGTTCCCCCTCTAGCAAAAGAGTCATGTTTCACTAGATTTCATTTTTTCACCAAAAACTTTGCTTTCATAAGTTTGTTTAAAGCAAAACATTAATGGACAACCAAGACATAATTGATGCTAAAAAAGCATCCGAGTCGCCACTCTTCTCCAAAAAATTCAAAACAGGGTTCCATGATCATTAGCATGAGGTATGTAGAAACTGCGTCACAGACTCCAGCCGCAGAGGCTTCCTGTCTGTAGCAAGCACCAGAGTTCCACTCCCTTCCCAGCATCAAAGAGCCCCGCCTCATCACAATGTACACAAGGCCAGTCTGGATGGCTGCACGCGGGCACATGGGCGTGGCGTGCCAATGGTACACACATCTGGTGAGAATTTAGGGGGGTCAGACCTCTATTACAGAGGAAGAGCAGGAGAAACCCCTCCGTTACAAGCGCAGGGTTCAAAACTATAAACCTAGTTTAGGCCAAATATGAGAAACTTGGAGTTTACAACCGACCGCATGCGAGCATTGAGTTCAAGGCGTCTGGTGGAGCTACACACGAATCGCAGCTAACTTGTGGTTAACTTTATATGCTGCGTTAAAGGAAAACAACATGAGGGGAAGGTCTGTGATGTGGAGCAGATCACAAACTCGCGTCTCTCTTCATTAACAGAAGGTAAGCAGAGAATGCACACAAAAAGGGGTACAACTAAAGAACGTGATACATTCTCGGTGGTAGACCCTGAGCGACTGCAGCCACTGAATTATGAAGGACATCACTGATACAGGCCACGGCTAAGTGAGACTTCTTGTCATAAAAATAAAACGCGGAGTTGCTTTTTCTACTGCATGACATACATTACTTGCAGACGTCATTTTCAAAGCACCTCACACCAATAGCTGTTATCACCATTTATATTAGATCGAAATCCGAAGTGCTGTTTTCCCTTCTGTGACCCTCTTCCTGACACTGCTCTCACCGATCCTCCCCTTTTCTCACCAATTTACCTCACTCTTAGTTTCCTTTGATAGCCAACCAACGTCAGGGTGGCTAAGGGACTGTCCAAAAGCTTATCTCCAATTCGACTGTCGTTGGGTAACTTCGGTAAGTGATAGGTGCGAATCAAAACGATAGATTGCGGTATCTTCATTCTTTTCCATACTTTTCAAACCTCCCACAGGCAGAAATATGAACCGGCGATCTACTTAGAAGACCTATTGTTTGACAACCACTAGTTTTGTGTTTATTAATAAAATCTTAACTAACGTGTGCTCAAAGTAGTCAATCGTCTGTTACAATTTTTGAAACAGACTCGGCAGATTTTACCACTCTTCAGTCTTCCGTACTTGGAATGTGCAGGGGCCATCTCACTGATAAGATGGCCTATCTGCTATGAGATGAATATATACTCCACCCATGATATGATATTGATAAAGATGTTTAGCAAGAGACCATTTTCCCACAGAGACTTAACCCTTATATGCACCAGTGGTAATCACAATTTTTGAATGTCTCAAATTATCATGTGTTTATAGTTTCAAGACATTCGATCAACTATATTTTTTAACAATATTTAATAATAAGTCTTTCACCGGCCTTATTATTTCTCTGATATATCCACCATATATTGTCTGCCAGTCCCTTCCCAGTGCTTGTTTAATCTGCTCATTATTCTGGCTGGAAAGTCAGCTCTTTCGGTTGACAACCTGCTGTTACGTATCTAACCTGCAGCCTACAGGCTCAAGTTTTCAGTAAATGTAGTCTGTATACTTATTGGCACTGATGGACTGGGCAGTCAGTGTGTGAGAGTTCGACTTAGAAAGTGCATCTTCCTCTGCACAATGTCTAGGTAGCTCACTCGACATATGTAGAAGTTAGTGGATTGTGGAAACTAACTTGTGACACTGACACATCTTATGTGGCCAGTTTGGGAACCATTGTTAGCTCTTCAGGGGATAGGTCTGTGGTTTTATGAAGGGCTTCTGGCTACCTTGGTCTGCACATGCAGTACATAGGTCTTCTAAGTGGGTGCAACTGCAAAGCTAGATCCTTCACCAATCTATAACTTTCACACTACGGCCAATAAACCATATTTTATAGATGTTTAAATTTACTGAAGCAAATAAATGTCATTCTTGTGGCAGAGATGTATCACTTATAGATTAATAGAGCACATCTTGAGCAAATCAAGATTTTGTGGGTTTTACATATTCATATACGTATACCTCTTTAGAGTGACACATATATGAAATATACCAAGCTGTTTACATATCATACAGAGTTAAATTGTTAGTACTTTAGGACTCAATTGTCCATTAAAACATAAATACATTACGATGTATGTTAAGTATATTCGAAAGGTAAGTACTATACTTCTTCCTAAAATACATTGGTATTAATCATCTGGCAAGTACATACTGTCTAGGTAACATTACTGGACTTATATGCAGCAGTCACGTGGTACCCCTGGTCTCATGTATTTGCTGGCTGTTGTTTCCCACACCCATTTGTTTCTGCAACACTGTTTGAAACAAAACATGGTTGCCAATTAGGTGCTGCTACCCCTGCTTAGCCCTTTGGTACTCCTGACACTGCTGCCGCTACCCATGGTCTCAGCGGTCATGAAGGCAGCAGCAGGAAAAGCAAGAAAACAGGCCTCTTAGGTCCCTGTTTACTCTCTGTGGTAAGTGAAACAGCTGTTTCTTTTCTGTACTTCCCACCCCATGCATTTCCCAAGCCCCAGCAGCTAAAGAAAGGCCAGAGATGTGACAACTGTGTCAACCAATGTGATGTCATTGGGGTCAAAGTGCGCATGATCTCACTTCCATTTCTCCAGGCGTTTGATGAATCGACCACTGCGATTAGAATGTAGGGGAAGCATAGTGCTGCCGCTTGCAGGTCACTGATCTGTGTTAATTTAACCACGTTTATGTCTTTGTAAGCTCAGCAGGCTCATTGCAGATCCCTGCTTAGCACCAGAGTTTTCACCAAAGCCAGTAATTAGGGCCAGCTATGAGGCCTCCATCTTTGGCGCACTGAACTGCCAGCTGTTCTCCAAAGAGTGCGCTAAACTCAGTTCTCATAAAACATGGCCTTTGTCAGCCATTTTCTCCCCATCTAATGAGACCATTATGTCATCAGCATCAAACATTACATTTCCCAAAGCCTTTGATAACATTTAGAGTTCCACTGCACAGACAATGCCAAACTTTGTAAACAGGAAGAATATATCATGAACGTTCACTGCATGGGAAGAGGAATGCCTCTCGGTTTGCATGTGAAAGGGCTATTTTTAGCCACGGAAATAATTGCAGGGCCTTTGATTTAGACCAGGCTGCGTGTAATTTCTTGGAAAGAGGCACACGAACTATTTTTATGGCATACTTTTGGGTCTCTACTTTTGGGTCTCTGACAGAAGCATTGTATCAGGATTATTATATTTGTATGCACATTCAAGACGAATTGGATGCGGTTATCCTTCGGTGTATTTGTATATAAATTGTGGTTGAAACACATATTTTACAATCAGGGGGTTATTTTACACATCCTAAACTCTAGACCAATTTCTGCAAATAAAATCCCCATTATAAATGTAGCCTGTCCAATCTGGGATATGCTTTCTTTCCTCGTGGGCGCTGGGTTCTGAGTGTTTCCATATAGTATTACGGAAGTGTCAAAGGGACCTGAAAAGAACTTAGATCGATGGCATCATGGATGGGCAGCAGAGTAAGACTGACAATTTGATGTCTTATTTAAAGTGAATGACCTTGGGCTATAGATGAAGGAGTTGGTTGCTCGTAGGTCAGTGCCACCAAGTCGGAACAGATCAGTTTAAATGCAAGAGTTGGTTGCTGTTGTGTCAGGGACTCCAAATCGGAAGAGATCAGTTTTGGATCCAGAAGTTCATATCTCTGTGAAATGGTTCTGACTGTTTCTGTTGTCCTTCAGAAAACAAGTCAGCAAATAGCTCACCGTAAATTAAACAGGTTACCATTGGGGTGCGCACAGGGCGAATGGAAGCATGCTTGGTTTAGAAGGTGCGCTCCAGGATTTTCCTAATGGAATTACCCCTAGCGTGTGGGAAGAAAGCAATCCCTGGATAGATTATTGCATTAGTGCCCACGTCGGCCTTCTGGCAGGGCTCTTCCGCAAGCTAGAATATGCCCAGTATACTAGTGTCACTAAGGAGAGTGGGACCACCTACCAAGCAGATACATAAGTAGCATACCAGCAAACAAGCCACAGCACAAAGCAGCCTTTCATACCATCTACAACATCTAAATTCTATTTACCTTTTGAAAATCTCATACCCACTATGAAGGTCTGGCAAACGTCGGCATTCCCACAGCAATTAAACACCATCTGACAGGAAAAGCATCAACTATCTGGAATTGCCTCCCTGTAGAACTTTAAAAAAAGCACATTAACTCTTTGTTTGTCAGAAGACTCTGCAATCAGCTTTCATTTGATTTACTTATAATCTATTATGAGCTATTGAGGTCTTACATGTTGACTAAACAAGCATTGGTCACTTCTTCCTGTGCTTCTAAAAAACAATACCTGAAGCAGAGGATCCTTTGGTCACCGCTTGCATGACAATCTTTGCTATTCCTTGAACTCTGTTCTTTTTGTCCTCAAGCTCCTCCCTCCCCCCGTCTATCCCTCACAAAATACATATTTTGGTAAGTGGAGCTCTTACATTCCTCTTACTCCATTTTGCATATCAAATTTCAGTTGAGATTTAAAATCGCACCTTTACTTTTGATTGATCATTGTATTTTTTCTAAATTGAAAACTCCTTTAAAGAATTGGTTCAAAAAAACATTGGCAAAGTCTATAGGTTTGAATTGGATTTGGAGCCAGGGTGAAAATATTAGAAGCCTAATACGGTGGAAAAAGAATAACATTTCCTCATGAGCGAATCAAAAACTAGTGCCTAAAACTGTTGTGTTTTTATTAATCAATAAAAGTTCCATACACACTTCATGTCTGCAGGAAAAAGGTTGGTATGGGGAGAATTATCTTGTTATGCACTGTAACCAGGATTTATATAGCACATTTCTACCATTTGTATAGTCTCACAGGACCTTTAGAATCAGGGCACCTTTCCTGCATACTTCTGGGAATTCTTATAGATGTGCTGGGGATGAGGTGGCGAGAATGAGATGGTGTTGTGTGGTGATGTGGTTCTTGTTACAAATGCTTTGTAGCACCAAAAGATTTCACGTTTCTGAAGAAGGTTTGGTCTATTCATGTTTATTACAATTACCATACAAATATCAACGTGCTAATGTTACATTTGAGTGTTAACCTTGTTTTAAATAAGATGTTCTTAAGGGACAAAATTCTGCAGTTAAAGGTATTTTTGAACTCACATTTACATCTTTACACAATCATTTGTAAAAGATATGCTTTACAGGGAAGAAAGTTACAAAAGGATAAAGGGGTTCGAAATAAAACCAGTGGTTCAAGGTGAATACAGAGAGTGAGATAATACAAAACAATACAATAGTGTCATGGTCAGTGGCTAGCGAGTGATCATTGTTCTCCGCTGAGTTGCTCAGCTCCGTTCATGGCTGGTACAATATTTGATAAAGCACCAGATGGGTGATGCAGCTTAGTAGCTGCAGAAGCCTTTGTGGACAACTGATGTCTCAATCCACTTTCCATCTCTGATTTCCAATGGCCCTGGCTGGACAGTATTACTTATACACACATAGGCTAATCTTTACATACATTTCTAACTATCCTGGAATTTGCAAAGAATTCCACAAGTACTCCTGGGAACATGCAACTCATTGCCTTCAGGAGTATTCTCATGTGTAAACATTACTGCACAGAGAAATGCAGAAAATCTATATTTCTGCATGAGTATATGAAACACAAGAGTGCATGAGTATATGATACACAAGAGTGAATTTGAGATAATATATTAACTTCTGATTCTTTCTTTGCAGGTAATAATACATTTGTTGTAGACAGAACCACTGTACCTATATCCCCCAAAAATGCCAAGCATGGCCTTCTGATTCCCCACCTTTTGTTTCGTCCTACCTTTCTGGCCCCAGTCTCCTGGCGATAAATCCATTCCAATGTTAAAGAACCTGGGCATGAAATTTGATGTGCAAATAAGCCTGACTGCCCAAATGAACGTTGTAGTCATCACAAGTTTCTTTCAGCTATGTGTTTTAAAGGGAATTCTCAATTTTTTGCGTTTTTGCAAAAGGTGTTGAGCATGAATCCTTCATTTCTGCCTGGATTGATTATTGTAATTCTCTGTATTTAGATCACCCAAATTTAATCAAGCAAAAACTACAGTTGATCCAAAATCTTGCAGCCCGGAAAAATTTAGTCTTACAGAGATGGGATCGCATTTCTCCAGACTTGGTCTTCTTGCAATGGTTTTCAGTGAAGCATTAAGGCCTTTTTAAATCTCTCTGTCTAGTCGATAAAGCCATTAATGATTACAAGCTTACTCCTTGGTCTTGGTGCTTCAAGTGGTATCAGCCTTTATGTTTACTATGGTCAGCTGATTAATTTAACTGTTTTCATTCAACCAGAGCGCAACTTGTTTAAGATACTTGGTTTTCCCTCACCAATCTGCCCTACTGATCTCTTGTCTCTGGTTTGGCCTGTGTCTTCCAGTGCCAAGATGCCTCCAGTTGCCAATGTGCTTTATAAATCTTTTTATAATTCTAATTACCACTGTAAAAGCGGATTTTATTCCTGGCCATAGCAAATAAATATCTGATAGTGTCCATGGTAGACTTATTCATGATAAAAGATTTTTAATAACTACATTATCACAAGTGTGTTCGCACTCACCTATTTTTTCAGGTGCCCCTGAAATGAAGGACCCACAGCCTGACCTGTGAACAAAGTTACTCCCAGACGCGTCCTGCAATACTGACAAATTTTGAGTGTATTTGTGTGTAAATCCATAAGTGAAAGTTCACATTCCTGAAATTTGTGTTCATATCTTCACATGAACATACTAGATAAGTGCACAAATACCTTTATAATAAAGATGCTCTTTGAGCAAAACGAATCCCTTTGGGTCTTTTCCAAGAGAGAAGAGAACATGTATGCATTCTTATCCGTACTGCAGGAGATAAACAAGTGAGATGACTGCTGTATTTAACTGTGGATAATCTCTTGCTGAACAGGCCTGCGTCTTGAATAGCACACCAATAATCTCACCTCTTTAAAGTGAAACATAATTTTAAGTGCCTTGGCAGTTTATCATAATCCAGCTGCATTCTTGGAAACCACTTTCAATGATGGATCATCAACAGGAAGAGGAGAGGGTATTAATGAGTAGACAGGAAAGGTTAGATTGTGCTACAACAAAAAGTATTTACTGCGCCTAAAGAGAGTCCTCAGTCAGATGCCTCCATTTCTGGACAGCAAGCAGACTTCACACTGAAGTCAAGCCAAGTCAGGAGTGCAAAGCACAGATTCACATCTCACATATAGAAGGGGAAAAAGAGAGGAAAGAAAACCTTAATACCCACAACCGTTCTTCCCTCAACAGTTCAATAGAGAGAGAAAACAATGCAGATAAACACTCCTCAATGATAATGCCAAAGTGAAACAATCTGTAACGATGACTGGCCGGCCAGAATGTTAACTCCGCTACTTCTCTTTAAGCCACAGTTGAGACGAAAATGAGAAAACTATCCAGAAAATGTATGGTCAGAGTCTGTGGAGGTGTGATGTGATAAGGTGGTGGAAAAAAAATAGATAGTAGAAATGTTGCTATTGCGGCTGAGATCATGTGGTCCCCTAGACGTATGGCGTAATTTATACTTAATCGGTAATGGAAAACCTTCTGAGTTCTGAAAGAAGTTCTTATGGCCAAAGGGGACTCTATTGGCAATATTGTCACCATCACACTATTCTTAATTAGCTTTAATGGCCAGTTGGCTTAAGAATTTGCAAAATGCCACTGGCGACTTTGAGTAGACACTGCAAATTTGCATTGTATGTGTAAGCAAGCCAGAGTAAGACAGGCCTGCGTGATGTATGTAAGGTGCCTAAAATCTGACGTGCTACAGAAGATAGGGTGAGGTTGTTTTCTGAGACACTGGAAGTATTTTGCTGACATTCCTAAAGCTGGAATGGGGGGACCTAGACAATGAGGTGAGGAAAGACGAAATAAAGCTCTCTTAGAAATTGAATTAAGCCCTTTGCTGAGCAAGGAGCATCTGATTAGTCTTCTTTGATCACTGCAATTTGATAGATAGTAGAGGTGAAGGGGGGCTGCAGACTCTAGACACTATAGTGTAATATGTAGATGGCGCCTAAGGACAAGCCCACCAATTTCTCTTTGACTTTTCAATCTCTTCTGATTGGCTGATAACAGCAAGTGGGAACCTCACACTACTTTGTGTCTCTGTTGTGGGTACTCCAAGCTGCAAATAACCCTGCTGTGTGAGGCATTATGCTACACAAAAACTGTGCTTGGAGAGCAGACTAGAAAAGTCACTTGAAAAGAGAAATGATTAAGAAAGTGAGGACAGAGAATCCACATCTCCTGCCTGTGCTGTATAATCTGGTACCCACTGACCCATTTGTTGTTACAGTTCCTAGTTCTCTATGACCAAAGAAGGGAGAGCTCCACAAAGGGCTCAGAGGACTGCTGTGCAAAACATTGATAATAATGTCCTTTTGTACCATGAAACCATGACAATTAACCAGTACAATCTGCTGCAAAGTACTTTACCTCACAGGCAGGAAGTCATGACTACTAAGCAGTACAGTCTGCTGCAAAGTACTTTACTTCACTTGCAGAAGTTATGACTACACTTGAAGCCATGACTACTAAGCGATACAATCCACTGCAAAGTACTTTACTTCACCTGCAGGAAGCCATGACTACTAAGCAGTACAATCTGCTGGAAAGTATTATACTTAACATTAAAGAAGACTACTAAGAGGTACAATGTACCGCAAAGTACTTTACTTCACTTGCAGACGCCATGACTACTAAGCAGTACAATCTGCTGCAAAGTACTTTACTTCACTTGCAGGAAGCTATACTTCACTTGCAGAAGCCATGACTACCAAGCAGTACAATATACTGCTCAGTACTTTACTTCAAGTACAGAAAGCCATGACTACTAAGCGGTACAATCCATTGCAAGGTACTTTACTTCACGTGCAGTAAGCTGTAGCTAGTAAGTGGTGCAAAGTACTGCAAAGCACCTTATGACACGTGCAGGAAGGCATGACTACTGAGCAGTACAATCTGCTGGAAAGTATTTTACTTAACATTCAAGAAGACTACTAAGAAGTACAATCTACCGCAAAGTACTTTACTTCACTTGCAGACGCCATGACTACTAAGCGGTACAATCTACTGCAAAGTACTTTACTTCATGTGCAGGAAGCCGTAGCTAATAAGTGGTGCAATCTACTGCAAAGTAATTTATGGATCGTGCAGGAAGCCATGACTACTAACTAGTATAATCTACTGCAAACTACTTTACATGACGTGTAGGAATCTTTGACTAGTAAGCGATCAAACCACCATAAAGTACTTTAGTTCAGATGCAGAGTGCCATAACTAGTAAGTGGTGAAAACTACTGCAAAGTACTTTACGCCATGTCGAGTAAGCCGTGCAATCTACTGCAAAGAAATGTATATCCCGTGCAGGAATCGATGACCGGGAAGCAGTACAGTCTACCCACAATTAATTCAAAGCCAAGACAAACACCACTCCTAACGCGAAGGAGCTCCTACAGAGCCAAGGAGCTTGTCAAGGCGCTGTCACTGTACTGGAGTGCGGCTGGGTAAATGACCTTCACTTAGAGATAATCGGAGTCCAGCTCAGAGTAAATGTTTATGGTATAATGAACGGCAATAGAAAAAAAATGGAAATGTCTTCCAAACAAGTCATTCTTCACAGAGTACGCTTCTCAGTTAAGTTTGATGTGCGTGGGCCGGGACACGGTCTGCGTGTCTTACGCTTGGGCTGACGCCAAGACGAGCAGTGTCCTGTTCCAAATCAGCCCAGTGGAGCAGAAAGATTCCAAAGCTCCGCACAGCTCTCGTCTCGCTTTTCATTTCAGCTACACATTTCCACGACAGATTCCCAGTAGGATAAGGAAGGCACGTAATGCTTGCTCCCCAAGAACCCCTAGTGCCTGTTTCATAAGTGCAAAGGAGAAATCTACATGTTTGGAAATGTCAAACTTTACACTAAACAATCGGCGTCAAGGAGATGGGACTTAAGAGATTTACGAGGGGCTGATAGAGCTTAAAGCAGACGCAACTGCGTTCTCAGTATCTGTTTTGTGTCTGTCTGGTACTTCACCAGCCACTCTACCTGTAAAGCATTTTATGTAGTGGCCATCACAAAAATAATCTTACATAAGTGTCTATAGAAAGGTTTCACTTTCTGTATGGACTTGCTGCAACATTAGTAAATGGCCTCATGGACGTGTTCTAGACCTTTAACCGGGACACACTGCGCCCGATTCACAAACTGCATTTTGAGCATGTAAAGTAGTCGTACACTAGTGCTACTTACTAAAAATGCAAATCAAGATCCACTGGTGGCAATGTTCACCTCGCCTATATTCTATACTTTCAATGGGAAGGTCTCTGCATGTGTATGTTAACTACTTAGCAATAAATGTGGGCCGGACAGGGAACATGGGGGATATCTACTATAAAATTGAGTGTGTATATATATTCACTTAAAAAAGCAAAGTTTTCAGGGATGTAATAGTTAGGTTCTCAATTTACTCACACAAAACCAGAGAAATTCAGCAGTTATAGTTAGAGTTATTTCAAGTAACTATAACTCGCACCCTAAGGTAACTATAACTCGTGCCCTCCCATGCACTGCTAATTACCCCAGACATCACAGCACTCATGACAACTTTTATAACGTTAATAAAAATATCAATGAAACATTAGCAGTCAAATTATTATAGAAAAAGAAACTCTGCACGGCAGGGGTGCGAGTTATAGTTACCTGAGGGTGTGAGTCATTATATATATATATAGGTTACAAGAACGTTAAAGTTAGGTTCTGAATTTACTCGTACAAAACCACAGAAATTCAGCAGTTATAGTTAGACTTCTTTCAAGTAACTATAACTCACGCCCTAAGGTAACTATAACTCACGCCCTCGACATGCACCGTTGTCTCATCAATAATATTATTATAAATGTTGAAGTGTTAATATGAAAAAAGGGATAGAAGATGTCATTAATGATACAATATGTGGAGTAATTAGCTGTGCATGGCAGAGGCGTGAGGTATAGTTACCTTAGAGTGCGAGAAGCTTGCTTGCTGAAGCAAAATGCATGAAGGGGACAGAGTTCAATTTCAGACACCAGGACATGCTTGACAGGTCCCGCTGTCTGAAACCGGAGTGTTTGCTGTGGCTTGGCGGCAGTTTCAAAGGTACCACCGATCCACAGCAAACACCTATGTCCCGGCGGAGGGCATACGGGAACATAGAAGGAGCTGCCTCGGGGGGGTGGTGGTCTCCAGGACCATCAGTGGCTCCTTGAGGGGGGCCGCCCAGTTCCCCTCCAATGTTCACATTGTCCAGGGGAGGTGATGGTCCTTGGGGCTACAGAGGTCCAAAATGAACTCCCTTCCCATATTTTTATTATTCACCCCAGGGAGGTGGTGGGCCCCAGGGGTCAGGGGAGCCATGCAGTCCCCCGCACAAAATGTAGATATTGCCCCGGGGAGGTGGTGGTCTCAGGGGCTCGTAGGGAGGTGCACAGCCCCTCTGCATTTATTATAATTAAAGCTCTGGGGAGCTGGCAGTCCCCAGGGCTGTGGGGGGGAGGCCAACGAGCCCGCCGCATCTATTGTAATAAACATCCCAGGGAAGTGGTGGTCCGCGGCTGTGGGGGGCTGGGAGGCCCTGCCACACTCAAAATTATTGATGCCCGTGGGACCTGGCCCACCCAGGAGCTTATCAAAAACAAGCAAGGGAGCTTGTTTTTTGTTAAAAAAAAGAAGAAAAAAAAAAAATAGATAAATCGGCAAGTTCATAAAGGTCACAATTTTGCTGCAAAAATAAGAAAAATTTTTTTTTTGTTCCTGGTTTGAAGTGTTTGCAGCCAATCAGAGCTGTGCATGTCCCTGCACGAGCTGGTCTTTGTTTGCAAACACTTTGTGGCCAGAGATATACACATTTGAATTTCCCTAAATTTCACAAAAACTACAGAATAGATTTACACCAAATAAGCACAAGCGTAATCTGCGCACCGAAAGCTAGCTTTCTGCAAAATTTGGTGCAATTCCATCCAGTGTGGCCCACCGTGCTGGGACTCCCCCCTACTCCAGCCAACCACGCACGCAACCTCGGCTTCATCCTCGACTCCGCCCTCACCATGTCCAAACAGGTCAACGCAGTCTCCTCCTCCTGCTTCAACACCCTTCGCATGCTCCGTAGAATCTACAAGTGGATCCCGACGGAAACCAGAAAAACGGTGATCCAGGCCCTTGTCAGTAGCAGACTTGACTACGGCAACGCACTCTACACAGGCATCCCAGCAAAAGACATCCAACGACTCCAACGCATCCAGAACGCATCCACCCGCCTGATCCTCGACATACCCCGCCGATGCCACATCTCCCACCACCTGAAGGACCTCCACTGGCTCCCCGTGGACAAGAGGATCACCTTTAAACTCCTCACCCACGCGCACAAAGCACTACACAACGCCGGACCCGCCTACCTGAACAACAGACTCAACTTCTACGTCCCCTCCCGCCAACTCCGCTCTGCCAACCTCGCCCTCGCCATCGTTCCCTGATTCCAACGCAAGACCTCCGGCGGCAGATCCTTCTCCTACCTCGCCGCCAAGACCTGGAACTCCCTCCCGACCCCCCTGCGCCAGACCCAGGACCTCCTCACCTTCAGGAGACTCCTCAAGACCTGGCTCTTCGACCAATAGCAGCTGCCCCCCCCCCCCCTTCAGTGCCTTGAAACCCTAACGGGTACATAGCGCGCTTTATACATTTAATGATTGATTGACTGATTGATTGATCCAGTGGTTCGGGCTGTAGTCGTGTCTAAAGGTCCTATTTGAATTAACCTGGGAAGCGCAACTTTTTCAACCCTCCCTTTTTCTCGGCCCCCGCGTGACAGATCACCCAGAAACTTTCCGTGCACAACAAGAATCACCACAACAATGTTTGGGGAAAATTTTGTGAAGATTTGTCAAACGGTGTCAAAGATATAGGCAAGTCAAAAGATGTTTTTTGTATTGATACATGGTCCTACCAATAACTACCTGGTGGTGACCGCCACTAGGTTATATATATATATATAAAATATATATATTTATTCAAGCAAAGGTTACAAGGACGTTATAGTTAGGCTCACATTATAAACAAATAAACCATAGGAATTTACCTGTTATAGTTATCTCAAGTCAATATACCTCATGACCGAAGGTAACTATAGCAAAAAGAACATATGATGGACGGAATGCTAAACAATGCAAACATTACCCCCAGTCACAAACATCTGGGTTTAATCTATCATTTTCACTGACCAGGCTGTCCCACTTTGGACCCAGCCATATGCAGATCAGTCTTGACCCTGATCCCCATTGGAACAGTCAAGCCCAAACTGCAAAGCCAGGTCCACCCTGGACCCGAAACAAGCATTCTGGGACTGGTTTCAGAGTATCACCCCTCATCAGCCAGGTAGCTTGAATCCAGTGGTGTAGTGAGCACGGGACCCACGTCTAGGCATACCCTTCCCACTTAGGGCAACAGAAGTAAAAATAACATGTGATGGAAGTAACTATAACTCGTGTCCTTGCCATGCTCTACTAATTACCCTACAAATAACAGCACTCATGACATGTTTGATAACATAATTGATAATATCAGTGTCATATTTGCAGTAAAAAGTTTGACGAAAAAACTGTCTAAGGCAGGTCACGAGCTATAGTTAACTTAGGGCAAGAGTTATCGTTACGTGAGATAACTCTAAGTTTAAAATGTAAGCCTAACTACAAAGTCCTTGTTACCTTTGTTTTTTTTAAGTGAAAATAAAAATATATATGTACATATATATACATACACTGTCATTTGCACTCCAAGGTAACTAACTCGCACCCCCGGTATGCACAGTTTAAAAAAAAAATTTTTTTTACTTCTAATGTTTCATTGAGATTTTTATTGAGGTTATAGTGGTGTAATATCTGGAGTAATTAGCAGTGCATGGTGAGGGTGCGAGTTATAGTTATCTTTAGGTGCAAGTTATTGTTACTTAAAATAACTTAACTATAACTGCTGAATTTCTATGACTTTGTGAAAGTAAATGCAGAACCTAACTATAATGTCCATGTAACCTTTGACTTTTCAATTGACTTTCAGTGTTTCTTTTAATTCTATCTCCTAACTATAACATCCCTTTAACCTTTGTTTTTTCTGTGAATTTCTGTGTTTTTTAACATAAAGTAATTTTAATTACTATACATTAATCCAACCACCGCTGCACATGGCCTTCGGCTAGACCCAGCAGCCAACCCCCTTTAACCACCCAACCTTCTACCACACATGGACTCTGGCCCTGCAAGGTGAGGGCTGGCCCCAGGGTCTGGATTGAAGCCAACCCTCATACCTACATAACCCTGCACCACCCATGTCCCTATGGGTGAGAGTATAGGTGTGGGAGGGTGTCTCTGGGTGAGAGAGTGGGTGTGGCAGTGTCTTGGTGTGAGAGGGTCTATGTGGGTGTGAGAGTGGGTGTGAGAGTGTCTGTTTGGGTATGAGAGTATGTGTGAGAGGGAGTCTCTGGGTCTGAGAGTGGGAGTAAGAGTGTCTCTCTGAGTGGGTGTTTAGGTATCTGTGTGGGTCTGTGAGTGGGTACATGAATGTCTGATTGGGTCAGTGAGTGGGTGCATCAGTGTCTGAGTGGGTCTGTGAGTGTGTGTGTCAGTGTCTGAGTGGGTCTGTTACTTGGTGCTTGAGGGTCTGAATGGGTTTGTGAGTGGGGACATGAGTTTCTGAGTGAGTCTGTGAGTGGGTGTGAGAGTGTCTCTGTGTGTTTGTCAGTAGCTGTGTGAGTGACTCGGCCACAAAAGAACATCACCTGCCCTTTTATCCAGCAAGAGTCCACAGTTTTGCACAAAATATCTACAAAGTTGGGTAAATGTCCAGCGTGTATTCTACAGTACAGCTCCATTGCAGACCATGAAGAAATGTCTCCAGTGAACTAGTGTGCGTTTGGAAATGTGATTGTGACTTGTGAACAGGGCCACTGGAATTATGCAGCAAGGGAGGGTCAAATTATGCAGCAGGGGTGAGTAACTTATGCAGCGAGAAAAGGCAAATTATGCAGCATTATGCGGCACATTTTGTGATAGTATTTCATTATTTTGTAATTTTTTAACATTATTAACACTGTCTTAGCATTGGTTGCGCCTCATTAGTTCCTGTTTAATACAAGCCCTTATAACCACCCAACCTCGCGCCACACATTGCCTTTGGCTGTGCGCATTGCAGGTTGGCCACAGGGCCTGTTCTCTGTCAGTGGATGTGTGAGTGGGCGCATGAGTATCTGACTGGGTGAGAGAGTGGGCACCTGACCCTGTGAGTGCATGTATGAGTGAATGAATTAGTGTACGAATGAGTCTGTGGTTTTTCTATCACGTTTTTTAAAAATAGCAAATATTTTGCAAATAATTCATAGAAATTCACAAAAATTCACAAATGTTCACGAATATCACATGCCATGATGCTAAATTATATTAAACTTAGAGTTTGCCCCTAAAACACACCTATATCACACCCCTTGGGTCAGGGTACCTTCACCCTGACCCCTTATGCCACTTTCAATTTGAATATTCATTCCTGGGGACCGTGTCCCATGAAAAAAATGGAGGTCGCAACTTTTCTAGTCAGGTTTCGGTCAGCCAATTGCAGCGCTTCTTTTCCCACGCGTATTTGCAAAAATTCACGAATTTTGTGAATTATTCACAGCCAGAGATATACAAATGTATTTACCCATAAATATTTCCTAAACTACTGAATGGATTTACACCAAATAACAAAAAAACACTATCTGCGTACTGGCAGCTAGCTTTCTGGCAAATTTGGTGTCATTCAGTCCAGTGTTTCAGGCTGTAGAGGTGTTGACAGGTCCTATTGGAATAGGTATGGGAAACGCAATGTTTTTCTAGCCCCCCCTTTCTCTCGGACCCCGCTTGACGGATCATCCCCATCTCATTTATGGCACCTCTAACACTGATGCAAAGTGTGAGTTGTAGCCCGAGCTACTACAAAAACTCTTAAAAGCAAGGAAATCACTGCACTTCAGGAACTGGTGCATCACTCTTCTCTATTTAAAGCACAGCACAATCACACTGATGGGTTTTGACCTCAGCGGTCTTTGTCAGAGTTGGTGACTCCTTCTACTATTTTGTCTAATAAATGATTTGCCCATTCTACTTCTAATTCAGCACTCTGGGAGTTGTAGTTTGTTGTAGTTTGTCAAGGCTAACAACAATTAAATGAAAAACAAAACACGGTATCACAGACATTTCAACAATTTTGCAACTATAATGTGCTAAGGCAAATTCAAACATTTAATGGAAAACTTGTGACAGTCTCTCGCAACCTTTATGTTTGCTGAATTAACTTAATTTTCTGCCAGAAGACAGCTTTAACTGGTGACTCATAGCATCCAGAAACCTGGATAACTGAACAAATCATTCATCTTTTGGAAGTAACATCATAATCCATTTCTGATTATATTTTTAACTTCAAGTTCAATTCATTAAGCATTAAGTACAAGTAAAGTCCTTCATCATTATTTAAACCATGCCGTGACTTGGTTTGTAATCGAATAATATATATTTTGCCTCCAGTTGTCATAATTTCTTAGTTCTGTCTCCACTTTGTCCAATTTTCATCACTGTTTTGATGCTATAGATTCTTATGTCTTGCCAATTCCCCTCACGCTATCTCTAATAGTGTTTTGCAACTGCATACTAGCATCCCTATTTAGCTACATACACTCTATGATGTACACCTCAAATTGGGATTCACATGTGATTATTTGTTTGATTTGTATTAGATTGCTATTGCTTTCCATGAAGCTCTTCGTGTTCTTGTCAATCTTACATGCTTTGAAGGTGCTGCATTTATGAATCCCATCTGTAAAGAGGTCAGCCAATTGATTGTTTGTGTTGTGTTTTTTTCAGAGTAGCTTCTAACCAGTTTGTCCTATAAAGAAGGTGCCTTTCTAAGTGTTTCTGGTGTCTACTTCCCAATCCTGCTCCTATGCCAGGATCTTTGAAGACCAAATGGCAGTGTTTATTAATGATTTTTTGAATCTCTTGGCTCTATTTGCTATGTGTCAAAATTTATCTGATATCAATATGATCTGTTTTCTTAAACAATAATTGTATTTTGTTGTTCAGTGTTTGGTGTGCATGTTTTTGATGTCACTCTCTCCAGGCTCTTATTTTGATCTTTCCATTTGTAACCTCTTTGTTGAAACTGCTCCATGCCTTCAGCATATCCTTTTTGCTTGTCTTCATTATTTTAGCAATTCCGTCTCATTTTCAGAAGTTACCCATATGATATACTTTCTATTAGAGATCTTGGATGAAACATGCACCATTGAGAATGCTGTTAGGTGCAGTTTCTTTTCTACACAAAGTAGTTTTAATTAAGCTATCTTTTACATAAACTCCAATGCCTAAGAAGCTCATCTTCCCCTGACTTTGTTCACATGTAAACATCAGACCTATATTGCTGTTGTTTAAAGCACCAAAGTACATCATACATTTCTCAATTGTGCTGTTCCAAATTAAGAATAGATCGTCTATATATTGCGTAGTCAAGGGACTATGTTGTCTAGATATTAATAATTCTATGGTCCCAATGCATATTCTTTCTCCCACTAACCCATGGTGAGGATTACATAGCATGGAGAGAAAGAAATCCCTATAGCTCTTCTGCCAGTTGTTGGTTTAGTTCATGATTAAACAGGAACATATTGTTATTCAAACACATCTTAATCATAGTAGCGTTTTTGGGTGCTGTAATTTGCCAATATTGCGCAATTTCAAATAATATCCCCAAGCCTTTACTCAATGTAATGCCTGATCGAGATGCATAGGGAAACTACAACAATTGTCATTAGGACATAGTCATTTTTCCAGGTGCTTTTAGAAAGGATTTGAAGAAAGTCACTTGTGTTACTAATTTATGAGCTGGATATTTTTACCATAGCTGCAAATAACGGTCTATATATTCTGATACCCACTCATAAAGTGAGTCGCAAGCTGGAAAAATCAGTCTCTCAGGTGGATTGATCAATGTTTTATGAAGTTTGGGGAGCAAGTACTTTGTTGCCCTCACTGGTCCATTTAATCATATGATTATAAATTTCAGCGATAAACTAAAGGAATGGCATACAGAATTACTAATCAATTACGCTGAGTACAAATATATGAAATGTGAAAATCCAGCAATGTCACATTAAATTTTTGTGAGATTTTGGTTAGATAGTATATCTTCTCCCTCACCCTCAGTGATTGGCACATCCCCTAATGTTTCTGGAGTTGGAACTAGAATAGTAAATCTGAACCCCTGAACATATATATGTCTACCATTGTTTGTGGATTAGAATTAGAATAGTAAATATAACCTACTAGAAAATATATTTTTCTACAATGTTTGTGGGATTGGAGTTACAATAGTAAATCAGGCCCCCACTAGATATATTTTCTAAAGTGTTTGTGAGATTTGACTAACAATAGTAAATATGATCTCCATGAATATATGCACTTCTCACAATATATGTAGGACCAAAGTTCCAATATTGAATGACAGAGTTAATATCACACTTCAAAAGGTTGGTGAAACTGTAGTCATATTAGTTGCTAAAAAACCCTTCATAATAAGGTAGTTTCAAATACATAATTAGTTACAGAATTTATATTTTCATAATGTAATTTTGACAAAACGTACAATATTCTAAAAGTGCTTTATTGATATTATGAATTTAAAACATGTAGCTCTATAAACATAATAAAAATAAAATATTCAATATTTATCAGGCCTTAATAGACTCGTTTATTGGTATGCATTTAGTTTTAATAAACAGAGTATGTTTCTTCACTTTAAGTATAATAATGGCAATAGAACAATACATATATGCGTTATACATTTTTTAACACAAAGAACTACATATAAATTGGACATTTATTGGGTAACACATTTAAAAAGAAATGGAAGATTTTTAGACAAAATGGATTTTTAAATAATATTTTTGGTAACTAAAGAGTTTCACATTTTTAAAATATATTGAAAACATTATCTAGTTAATAAATATGTTTTCAGCATTATATTTTTTGTTACATATGAAAATATATAACTAATTTACATGGACTGCAATTGTTTTTGTAGCCTCTATTTTCGCCACTATTTTTTTAACAATAAGTGTACTGCAAAGTCTTTTTTGATTTTGTCTCAAAAAGGACATTGGGGACAGTTTCTGCTAAATCTAAGTGAAAAGATTTGTGTATTTTATGTTTTTGTAAGTGCAGTAAATTAACATTCAGTATGTCAGTTAAGTTTTAGTGTGTGGTGTAGTGTGCATTTGTCAATTTACTGTTGGAGTACAGGGGTCAGAAGTAAATTACTTATAGGTTTATTGTTTGCTGTGCTAGAGGATTTTATATTGTGTATGTATGGTATTTTACTGTGGTGTAAGGTTTTAAATATTTCAGGGTTGGAATGTATAATCTATTTTAAAAGGTAGAGAAAAGTGTCCTAAAGACAGTTATATTGGAATCTGCATCAAGGTGCCCTTTTTTGTTTCAGGAACTTTTTTGGAAGAAAGAAGTGTTGGGAAAAGCATATATTTTACATGTTCTTTATAACCTTTGGTTTCCAGGTTTTTTTTCAACCTGAGTTTTCAAAATTTAAAGGAAATCATTGTAATAAGGAACCTCAAAAATTAGACTGCTTTTTTATTTTTGGATAGATGTATTTTGGAATTTCTGGGTGTTCACATATGGATTACTTGTTGTGGAACAGGATTTTCAGGATAGTCAACAGGTTCAGAAATGTGAATACTAATTCTATTATTTCTATGTGGGGTTGTTTATGATGCGTTCATTTTTAATATGCTTAACTGTGTATAAATGGTTACTTGTTCCTGTAAGGGATCTGAGGCCAATACTCAGCATTCCAATGGTGCTGGACGGAGGGGCCCCAGCACTGGCTTTCCACCAGTCTTTCCATGGCAGGGTCTCTGCCATGGAAAGGCTAAAGGAAAGGTGAGTTGCAATCAGCCAGGTGATGCAGAGCTCAGCGCCATCCTGGCCTAGTACAACTCAGACCATCATCAGCTGATCAGGAACCATGCTCCTGGCAGGGATGGCGGTCCAACTGCCAGGTTTGTAATATAGTGGTTGAACTGCCACAGTTGCAGCCATCACCACAAGTCTGGTGGACTGAGGACTGCCAGACTTGCAATCAGGCCCTTAATCTGTTGGGAGATTATATACTTATTTATGTTATTTGTTTTTATTATGTTTCCTCTGTATGTTTTTAGACAATGTTTGTGGTGTTGCTATGTCTTATTGTCCCATTGCCTTATGTTGAAATAAATATTTTTGTTATCTATAAATGTGTGATCATTATATGTCTGATATTTTAATGACAATGCCTTTGTTGTCAATATGACTGTGTTTTACTTATCATGTTTAAGTCAAAAAAATGTTTCTAGTCTATGTTTCGGCAGTGATATTTTTGTTCCACTATCCTTTGTTGTTGATTTTGTGACATATAACCAGGAATTTAAACATGTCAGAAATTTCAGTTGTGATCACGGTTAGTTTTTTTGGGTTATTAAAACCAAACTGGGTTTAAATATCCAATGTCTTTAAGATTCCAGTGCTACTAACAATACAGAGATGAAACAAATGCTTTTGTTGTATTAACAAGCTTTACTGCATTACTGTTTAGCACGCATGAAAAGAAATTTAATCTTACACAACTTGATTATGCTTGCAGGAAGGATTGGGCAGAAAATGTGGAGCCTTAGAATATTTCTCAAATACTCATTTATCAGTCGGAATTGGAAGGAGACAGTACCTGCTGTATTAATGAGATAAGCAGGTGAAAGCTTGAGGCATTCTAGCTTAAGCTCAAATCAAAACTACTAATTTGTCTCACCCCATGAAATTATATTATCATGTGGAGTTCTGTGTTACTTCACAGTAAGGCGTGCTATTGTTTATCTTCTACAATACCCACATAGGAACTGTTCTGTTTGGTACTGATTAAAAATAAAACACAGTGAAATCTGCCTCAGCTCATCGTGTATCATCGCAGGAGCTACCACAGCTTAGATATAATCATACACAGGGAGGTATGCTGACACACAGTATCTACATTAACCTACACAAAGACTTCAAAAATACCATCTCTGGTACCATAGTAAACCTACAAGAGCTTAACATCCACAACGTCTGACAGCAAGATCTGTCTTAGGCAATCACCCCATGTTGGCACAGAGAATGATTGCCCAGGTTTGCTCGAATTGGTCATGTAAAATAACAAACAGTGAGATATACCAGAGCTCATAGTCAATGATGAACAGTGAGAACTACCATGCTACTGCATCCGCAATATCCCATAAACATATCTCCCACTATCTGCCATATACAGTTGATTTTATATTTTATTTATTTTATTGAGCATGTCACTCGGAGTACACAAATTGGAGTCAAATTCTTAGAGGTGAGACAAAGTTTAGTTGAACTTTCTCTGGGACAACCCTCTTTAGCTACTCTTCAATTGTCACTATTGCTTAGAGAAAGCTTCAATTTTATTGAAGTACATAGAGCCGTGCTTTCAAGAATTTCCCAAAGCAGAAGTGATTGTCTGATACTATAAATGGTCGAAAATACACTTGAGACCCCTAGAGTGGTTAGTTACATATATTATAGTAGATATACAAATTGGTAGATTCTAAATCTGTTTGAGACCATTGACAACAGGCAGTATGACTCAAGGAAATGCAAGGTATGTATGTGTGTGTGTTGGTGGTGGGTCAAGGGTGAAGTGGCTCAGAAACCGTAACATGGGAAAGGGAATACAAAGAGCATGAGGTGGTTTATCTCAAGCAGCTGCACTCATTATATGGCCAAAGGACCACTTGAGGCTCCCCAGACCTATTCTTATGGTCGCCTGGTAAACCTCAGGGACACTTGTAATGATGTTCATTTAAAGACGAGAGCAAGAGATTTCACTTTTGAATTCTGCTACAGGTTTTGCAGGAACTTTCATAAATGTCTCCTCCTTATTGCTGTTGTGTGAAGCCCAGAAAGTGCATTGGGTTCTGCAGTTTTTCTCCACCGCATCTTGACAGGCTTTGTTGCCTCACCACTGAGCTCCAACCATGTGACTATTTCTGCTGCCACTGTTGTACCTGTCCTGTGTAACATTATGGTGTTGATTTTGAACCTATCAAACCCTCTCTGAAGTCTTCGGGGCAGAGCAGAGCCATGCCCATTCGACGACAAACATTGTTGCTGAGTTTATTTTTGTCTTAATTACTTCAAACATGTATCCATCACAAGTCCAATCACCATATCCATTCAGTTGTTCTTACATTACTGAGAATGAAAATATCTTTTGGTGTTGCACTATTTAAAACAATAGCTGTCCTGCTTCTCGTATTGTTACATTAAATATATAGTATCTCACCTATAAAGTTATACCTGGTACTCGGAAGAGGCTTCTGTTTGTTGAGACTAGGTGATATCATTTATGACTGACATACATTCATGTGGATTGTATGAATGCTCGGAGATATTTAGAGGCTGGGTCTGCCCTAGCCCCCCCTCTAACCCGCCTCCTCCTTTCACCCCACCCTTCTCCGCCGATGGGTTGTCACTGGGGGGTGGATGCCCGTCCCCTCACCTGCCTGCATGGTAGGACCTGTATGAGATGCTCGGCGATGTTGTGGGGCTGAATGGTTCCCCCGTGATGTGTTTTGTAGGCTGGGCAGGCCTGGCCCTGGTCTGTACATTCCCTTCTGACTCGGAAGTTCACACTACCTCAGCGACAGCATTGCATACTGGTTTGTCCCTCACGCGTCATCCATGTTAGAGGGCATGTGGTGCTTGGTAGATATCATTCCGTTGTCCAGGTGGTGCTTGTCTGGCTGCAATTGCTTTTGCAGGCACATTGATTAGTCTGATCTTTTGTCTTCTGTATGGGTATCACTTCACGTACCACCACAGTTCATGCTGGAGACGTGTTACGGACATTATGATTGTCAATTTGGTCTGTAATGCTGTGATGCTGCTGTGTATCTTATGAACAGTGCAGTTTCTGTGTTGTTATCATAAAAGCAATAAATAAAGTTAAAAAAAAAAAAGTTATAGCCGGGTTTTTAGATATGCAGCTGTGCGGAGACATTCTGTACTGTTCCATTAACAGTTAAGCAAATCACTTGAACACTAGAGGCACTGTCTTATTCAAACCTTGGCAGCCTTGATGAGAAGGGTACTTTATGCCACAATAAAGGTATACCAGGGCCTAGCTCTGGGAAGATCTGTGACAGCCCTGTTAGAAAAACCAACACATGTCCTAGAATTAAGCCTGTGTGCCATAGTAGTAGTTCTGGCTATGATCTCTGCCATGTAGTGAAAGAGTCTGTACCTTGATTGAGTCTTGGTTGTGAAAATGTTGTCAACTCAACATGTTAGGGAAAGATTAAGGGCACCTGTGTTTTACTTGTCATTTGGAGCATAGTCCCAATACATACATGCATTAGGACCGTGTGTAGGTGCATCATGGTAGATGATATGGATTCAGACAGTGAAGGAGTATTGTGATCCATATAATGTCAGAGACGGCAGCCTAAAGTGTTTTGAAACTTTTTGTGGGGACAGATGCATGGTGTGACGGCTCAAGGTCTAGGGTGCAAAGTCTCATGGTGTTGTGCCAATGTGTCTAGGTGGAAGGACTTTGGAGGGTCCTGCCCTTAGTACAGCACTGTGGGGTATTGCTGAAAGTTGTCTGTGTGTAGAGACTGGATATTAGGTGTTTTTTAATACCATGTCTTTGGTGTGGATGCAAGTTGTGCTTACTCTTTTTGACCAAAGCGAGGGCCTTCGGGATGCTGCAGTCCAATGTGAGGGCTGAAGTCTATACATAAATGCACAATTTTCTAATAAGTAAAAAAATAAAAACACAAATCTGAGGTGGATCCCAAAATCACCTGTCATATTTGTCTTTGAACAATATCCATTATGGATCAACGTTGTGGTTAAGTCCATCAGTGTCCAGGAATTTATCTGAAAATATCATTAAGAGTTGTCTGTAAACCTCCCACAACAGTTATCTTTGAAGCCTTTCTAATTTAGGCCAATATACTGGCTGATTCCTACTTCAAAATGCAACATTTGCCAAAGGTTTTTTTTAAAGGATTCTTGGGAATGAACCACAAACATTACTTTGTGGCTGCGTTTGAAGCTTACTACTTAGAAGCAAAGCTTTGGGTGATGTCTACTTCAAAATAAACCACATTATATTGAAAAATTGCCTCCATGTTGAGCCCCAAAATGGAGAGGGTGTGGTGTCCCCAGTACAGAGGTCAATGAATCACACATTCAGCTGCAGGTTTTTATTTTAGAAAGTACATGCTTTACGAGTTTTAGTGCACCACAGAGCAAGCCTCACCAGATATCTGAACAGTGATACATGCCTTTCAGTAGATATTGAGAGTTTTTATAAGATTAGGAGAGAGGTTCCACTGTCTAGCTGGATATGAGACCAGAATATTAAGACTAATCATATAACCTTCCAGTGAGAAGGTAGTCGATGATAAATTAAATGAAAACTTGCAGTTTAAGACACATTACTGAGTAATGAGCATGTGCAGCTTGTGAAATGGTGGTCTCTTTTGTTATAAGCATTTATGTCTAAATGGTTCGAGGCGTCGAAAGGTCAAACGCTACTGAGGTGAGTGTATGTTTTACTTAACAGTGTGCGGCCCTACTGAGTGCCATCTGTGTGATGATGTCTTGTATACAATGTATGTGTTTTAAAGGTTTTTCTCACCAGCTCTGACGTGGGTAAGGTTTGAGTCACTCTTCTGGTTTAAACTTCCTCCCACACACAATATTTCTGAGAAAAATCTGTTCAGCTGTTTCAGTGGTTAGGACGGTACACATGAGGGTTTGAATATTTAATTTCAATAATTCACTGGCTGGATTTGCTAAAATAAAAATAAAACTTTTAGAGCTTGATTCTCACAGAGTGTAATATGTCTACAATAAAAGTGATGACCACCCTACGCCACCGGAGGAGCTGTCCTTTTAAGAGGCTATCTGTATCGCAGGCAGAGCTCCCTCTCCTGTAGAAGTCATCCCATGTGACAGAGGAAGGTATAAATCAGATTTACAAACACAGAAAAACTCTAATCTGAGCTGACTATAGGCACCCAGCCCACTACAGCACCATAGTCTCTCGAAGAGGGAGATGGCAATGTGGTCCCCAAAGCACTCTGTGCCCCACTGAAAGTGGTGTCCTGGCTGTTGCATACCCACTGTAGATTCACCTAGAGATTCACAACCCACTCAAAACATTGGGAACTGGTACCCAAGATTTAGAAGTTTGGAAACAGAGGACTAGAAGCTACAGGCATCATCTTAAATGCATTAACAACCAATGTGATACAAAAACAAATAAAAAACTGTCCATAGTTACTTTACATTGAAAACCTGGATGAGGACACTAATACCCTCATTGTGAGTTTGGTGGGAGGAGAAGGCCGCCCGCCAAACTCCAGCAGTCAGTTCTTCGCCAGTGCGGTGACCTTCCGGCGGCCCCTATCATGAGTTTTGCGCTGGGTCAGCAGGAAACAGCCCACAACATCGACACCAGCTCGTAATCAAGCCGTGGGCAATGTTGCATGCGTAGGGTGCAACAGCAGCCGTTGCACTTTTCACTGTCTGCTAAGCACACAGTCAAAAGCGCGACAGGGATGTCCATGGGGTCCCCTAGACTGCCCATGCCAAGTGCATATGCAGGGCAGGGGGTCACCTGGGGGCCCACTGAACACCGTCTCTGCCAGCTTTTACATGGCGGTGCAACCATCATGTAAAAGATGTCGGAGAGGGGGCTTGTAATCCTCAGGGAGGCGCTGCATGCAGTGCTGCCTGGCGGATTAGGACCATCAGCACCACCAGTCCCTCCAGCGGAGGGAAACTGGTGGTGCCTGTGGTCTGACCGTGGCTGAAATGCCAAGGTCATAATGTGGCAGTCTGACCACCATCAAAGCAGTCGGACCACCGCCAAAGCAGATGGACCACCACTTTGGTGGCAGTCAGACTGCCACTGCGAGTCTGGTGGTCCTAGGACCGCCAGACTCGTGATGATGGCCTAAGGTGCAGATAGTGTGGATAGTTGACCAGTCACACCTTTAAGACCTCAGCAATGCTAGCTCTGCTCATATGACACAGTGGCTTATTGGGGCTGTGTGCTGACCTATTGGGATATGATGAAAATACCTCTGGGGTTTGCTAAATCAAAGTTATTCAGGAGTCAACAACACAGGGAGCACTTTCTACAGCACACTAACTGGGTCCCTTCAACAGGAGCAGCAATCTCTGTATTTCCTGATAACGGCCCCAAAACTATTTGATTCAATACATTCACTACAATTCTCTGCATTGCAATGACACTGTTGTGAATGACAAAAGCATTCCAGGTAGATTATAAGATGACAATCAGATAAAGAACATTCTCTGTCTTTGTAGCTCCCTGATTTTGTAGCAAAGGGGACTGGTCCTTGAATCTCCAGAACTTTCATCAAATTCTATTAACTAGAACATATATCATGTTAGCGTACTTCGAATCTGGTGTAGTCTCACTCTCAGAACCATGAAAGTCATTCCAAGCAATGCTAGACAGCAGCGCTTTACATTAAGCTAAGCTGTGGGGCATCCTTTGGGATTCCTTAAAATGCATTTATGATACGTGTGTGTAGCCTGCCACAATGAAATCAGATGGTTTCACCAAAAAAGTGATATGGAATAAAATGTATATCTATCTGCAATGCTATTGGACCTATCACCTTCTGGGTTGCTTATGGTCAACCAAGATGCAAATGTCTTCCAAGATGGTAGATGAGATGCTATCAAGTTGACAAATGCTAGTCGTCAACCATGGCTCACTTATATTGAGATAACGTCGTCTTGCTGGGTCTTCAAATATGAATGATGATCCGAAGAGATAATTAGAGCTGACCTAAAGCTGGTTAGTATTCATTTTTTTTAAAATGTCGACACTGAAAAATATGAGATGCTAATAAATACTTCTCTCACTCCTTCCCGTTTGCTTTGTAAGAATACCAGCACATCTATCTTGACTCGGCCAAGCAGTCATATCTGAGATCTCTTTAGGAAAAATTCCGACTGAGACTTCTTCCCCCTAGAAAGTTTATCTACAAAAGATGTAAAACAATTTTTGGGCCATGTAACTGTAAAGTAGGTGGTTGATAGGGAAAATCATTTTTTTTTATATTTAGGTAAACACTTCTGTAACCTGTATTGTCTCACATTATGGAGTCCACTCTGCAAAGGAAGATCTTAGCTTGTGAAACGAGCAGTCAGAAGAAGCATCCAAATTGGTGAAGTGCATTACATCTGAAGGACAACAATAAACTGTTCTCTGCAAATATAACCTGATTGTTAATGTAATTAGGAACACCTTTGCTATATGCAACCAGGTATTGATCTATTTTTGAGGGTATACATATGTGTTCTGTGTAGTTAATAATGTATCATTGGATTTGTACTGATTGTATGGATTCTCCAAAATAAACGGATATGAATGAATGCAAATAAATATATTTCCTAGTTTTAAAGAATTTCAAATGGCTATGGCTGGACAGTTGTGAAGTGTTATGCACTGCATTAATAACTTCTTTATTGGCACTGTAAAGTTGGCTGATATTAATTATTTTCTATTATTACATAACCTTGTTAACAAACATTTGAAGTTGTTTTTCCCTGTGTTGCTGCTTTGTAACCAAGCATAGTTGTTCTGTGTCACACAAACACGTTTCCTCAATCACCACAGCTCTTAATCCTGCATCATCATGTAAAGACGTTATAATCCGCCCGCACAGTATCAATTATGTTTCTATAGAAATGAACCAGCTCTGCTGACAAACAGGCAATGACAGCAGAACAATAACAAACAAAAGGCAGAACATCAAGGGGAGCAGATCAGAATGTAAATGATATGAAATGATGCTATTCGTCTGTGCCCACAACGGACATGTGTATTTTGATTCATAAACTACGGTCCAGGAAACAGATTCGTCTGTCTTCTAAATTTGTTAAACTGAATAGGAAACTAACCAAAGGGCCATCAATTCACCTACAAAGCATGCTTAGCCTGGACAAAAGTCACATTGTAGTACTGCTGTGGTGCAAGAATGTTGTGCAGCCCTATCTCTGAGACTTGGTAAGGAAACTAAGCACGCAACCATTGGTCCTGAAAGGAGCCTATGGGCATGGTGGTAACACATGCTGCTTTCTGAGGTGTGTGGAGTAATGCTCCTGGATGGCTTCTCAGAACCTAGCTGAAGTGACAACAGCCTTCCCAGTCAGCAGAGCGAGGGACCCCAGCAACAGATTCATGCCTCCCCATCATGTATTGCTCTTGGTAACTGTTACCCACTCAGACACTGTGCTGTTCTAATCAGGATTTGTGGTCTTCTACCTGCTGGCATTATATAGTTTGATTTACAATTTGGACAAAATACGTATAGTTGTTGATCTTTAAATTATTCTTAGAGTGCCTTCAAGTACCTTCTGTATCTGACCCCACTGAAAATACTAATTTACTGCCTTTCACTTAATATTGTGAATCATTACCAGCTGATCTAAGACACTTAGGGCCAAATGTATCAACCTCAGGAATACCAATTTTCTAATTGCGATTATCTTCGAATCGCAAATAAAAAAAAACGATATTCCTAATGTATGAAATGTTTTATTTCCCAATAACACACCTGAACATGATAACTGTTGTCAGTCTCTCCATAGGCATGGGTCCACATCAGAAATGACAGATCGTCTGTGACCTGACTAACATAGAGTACTCTCCTAAGAAGCACCTTTCCTCGGGGTGCTGGTGACCTACCACTGTTCTCAGGACAGGTGGGCTTTCAGCTAGCATTTAAACACTGTCATAAAAGAGAAGGGGTTGACTTCGAAGGGGAGAACTTTCCAGATCAAATATGCTTGGATTGCAGGTCGTCCTTTGACTTTTGTTGTAAATTTAAACAAAAGAACACCGGGCAGCGTCGTTTCCCCACCACTGCAGGTGGAGTTACAGTGTGAAATCCTTGAATGACTACAGGTGTCCAGAGTTGACACTTTTTTGCTCTTTGCATTTGGCAGCTAGCGTGAATATTTCCTAGACATGTCCTGTTTGTTCAGTCCTCACACAGTGCAAACGAAAATCCATGGTGGTTCACATGATGTTTCATGTGTTACTCCATCAGGAAAATTTCAGTCACAATTTCATTTTTTAAATTAAATTAGGTCAAAATCGTGGTGGAAAAATAGTTCCATAATTTCAACATATGTTTCCGTACAAGCAACATAGTATGACTTTGGTATTAAATATGACATTTAGAAGCTGCCCTGGCTGGTGCCCAAGTCTTCTGTTGCACTGTTCAAAAAAGTACTTCATCCAGTGCCCAAACGACTCACTACCTCGGGCAGATTGGATCAGTTAGCCACATTCATAGTGAGCTCCACTATATTACAATCATGCTAGGAATACATTTAAACTCTTCTGCATGACTTACAAAGCTATCAACCCCAGCAATTCCCCTTATCTAGGAGAATCTCTCTCCACCTTCGGTCATCAGAGAGTTGTAAGAAGCAGAAACACTCTTCAACGTGAGGTTTGTAAAGTAAGAACATCATCTGTCCACTACCAGTCCTTATGTAGTGTCGCCTTCACCATGTGGATGTCCATACCGCATGACATCACGAAGAAGCCCCCCCATCTTACCTTCAGCATACACCTGAAAACCCATCTCTTCCGCCAATTTCTGATCTAATGCCACCTTAAGTTTGATGCTTTAACTTCAGAGCTGCCACTGTTCTTTTGTATGACGGTCTTTCCTCCTCCCTCTTCTGTAGTTTAATCTGATTTTGAGTGTCTCTGTGACTTGATTGTAATGTGTTTTTTTTATTTAAAGTGACTTAATATAAAATAGCCCAAAATCACTATGTAAGAATGTTAACTAAATAAATAAATAATAAAAATAAACACTAGACCTATGAAAGAGACACATGTATGGGGGTCTTGTTCGAGTGATTTAGCAAGAAAGGACAACTAGGAAGTTCCCTTTGAGTGTCTTGAGAGATACACAAAACAAAGACTCACCAATCAGTAGACAACCCGAAATTAGCAGCAGGGAGTGTGTGGTGCTCAAACGTGTTGAATCAACGGGTAGGGAGCAAGGGGAACATAGCAAAGTAATGAAAAATTTCAAAATGCACAGATAGGACGATATGGGCTGATGGGCGGTACAGAACATCTACTGGGAGGCAAAATGCATAGATGGAGAAGGGGAAAATAGTTTCCAAACACATTAACCAGGCAATTAAATGTAGTAAGATCCTGGTTGCAGACTTTATAGTGCATAAGCTGCTGCGGCAGACAAAAATATTCCAAAAGAGAAGAGAGATGGACATCCAAAAAGGGCATGTGAGCACCATTGTCTAGAATTGATCCAAAAGGTAGTCAGCCCAAGTGTCTCTCAAACAAAGAAGTAACATGGCCGCATGTATGAGATCTAGCAGTAGTGTCCTTCCAAGTATCACACCTATATATTGGCTAAATGCTAAGATTAAATCATGTTTTAAATCATTTTGGCATGATGGTGATGACTAAACAATTATACAATATTCCTGAGACAGTAAGAACTGCTTTATGATGGTAAATGTACTGCTGACTGCTTTAACATGTTCAGGTTTAATTCTAAAATCAGGGTTATGAATTTTACTAGTTATTTGGATACTCTGATTTTCTGAAGAATCAAGTGACTGAAGCATGAATGATAGTCTATACTTGAACTTAGAACAACACTAACATAAGGGAATGGTGTTAAAAACAGATCGCTGAAAAAACCTACTCATTCAGCAATTTTTTCTAGATGGCCGAGTTACCTTCCCCCAGTACCTTACTCCATAGATAAATACAAATGTTAAAAAAAAGGGACACCCATATACGAACCTTAATAAATACATTTAAAATTGTATCCTAAATCCCACGTGTACTTAGAAACACCACAGATAAAATGACCCCTAGTGTGAAATTTGCACAAACAAACTGAAGAGCTACTGACCTCAGAGTCCCACTAGAAAAATGATGGCCTCAACACTAGAATGGCACAAACACGTACTGAAATCTCTGAGCCACAGAGTCCCACAATAAACAACCAGGACAAATCACATCAGAAAGTACCTGCTTACGAAGTTGACTAGATCACACTTCAATAAGCCCACCTATATATACTGTAACTTATAGACTTTTGCGGTCCTCAAAAAGTTTGTGGCCTATGCTCCTCCCAGAATAAGAAAAACGATGTTGCTCTTGGAATAATAAGCTTACTCTTGGAGGAATACGTGACTCTGACTCACCCCCCCAGCACACCGATGTATATATATTTCCACTCATACATATGAATAACAAAAGAAATGTTGTATAATCTCAATTGTACCTGTAATAGGATAGTAGTCCATGCTATATAAAACACTATAATAAATAAATATATATATACATTGCTCTGGAAAACAGGCTGGTTCTAGATCCTTCTTAAACTCCACTACTGACAATAATAAAAATTCTACAAGTTATGGTAATAGGGGCAAAATAATGTATTCATAGTGAGGTGGAATTTATTAAAGCATTGTGTCCAATGCGATTTAAACATACCAGTAAACTGAAGACATAAATGTTAAGGAAAACAATGCATCACCAGAACGCATGACTCAAAGGCCGAATGAGATGAAGGAAGAAGAATTGGAGGTGGAGTGGATATGAGATGATCTGAATTCATTATCATGGATTTCGTGCATCTGGGAATGGACCTTCAATCGTGTGTGATGATGCTCGGTAGTAAATTAGGGGCATATTTATGGTTTTTAACACAAACCTGTGCTAATGCAGTTTTGCGTCAAAATCCTTAATGCATGCTAGCGCCATTCCATAGCAGCAGCCAGGTGCCATATCTATGGAATGGTGCACACTGGCGCTAAGGAATGGCTCGCATCTAAAAAAGTGACGCTGACCGGGCAGGGGTGGCCCTTGAGGGGGGGCAGTAGGGTAAAAAGGGCTGGTGGTTCGGAAATGACGCTAGGCTAGTTAGCGGCAATAAATATGGGGCTAACCAGCCTCACGTCATTTTCTGATGCACTACCACCCAAAAATGACTCCTGTCTTAATAAAGACAGGAGTCATACCCACCACCCCAATAACCAGTGTCCCCTGGGCAAGGCCATAAGATCCAGTGCCATGTCAGGGGCCCCAATTGCACACCCACAAAAAAAAAATACTTACCTATACTTACCCAGGATGGGGTCCCCCATCCTGTGATGTCCCTCTGGTGTGGGTGGGGGTGTTCCGGGGACTTTGGGTGGGCATCTGTTGGCCCATTCCATGGTGTTAGGCTATGGAAATGGGTCTACAGGTGCCCTAGCGCCTGGTCTGACCCAGGTGTTAAAAAATGGTGCTAAGCAACCTTGGGGCATTATTTGGGTCCGCCTACTCCATGCATCCTAATTTTTTACACTAGTCTGGCGCTTTGCAGGACTAGCGTCAAAAAGTATGACGCTGATCCTGAAAAGCACCCAGGGGCCCATTGAACACAATGGGAGCCTGTTTTTAACACCTGCACTTAGCAGGCGTTAAAAAATGCCAATAAAAATGTCTCAAAAGAATCTCATAGACTCCTTTGCCCCATTTTTATGGCCTCCTAGAGCAGGCATAATGTGGCGTAAGGGGTTACAAAGTGGTGCATTGCATTGCGCCACTTTTTAAATATGGCGCACCATTTTGCCCTTCCAATGCTACATTAGTGTAAACAAATGATGCTAATGTGGTGCTTAAATGGTGCTAGGCCACCATAAATCTGAGCCTTAGTTTATAAAAAGTGATTAGTGGATAATGGAAAATGTGGATCTGCAAGGATTCATGGCCATAAACAAATGTAGCAAATTATTTTTTCATTACACTCAGTGGTTTCTGAGCTAACTTGATAAAGTGAAAGACAAATTCAAAATCAGTAACATTTATACACCAGAACAGTATATTTCATTGTTATTACAACACCTAGATGACTAGACGAGAAGCTATAGGTTTGAATGAAGGATACTAACTACCTTATTAAATCATACACAGAATTCAGAAACAGAATGTTAATTGAAACATGAAGAAATACTGACAGTCTCGGTCCCAAAACAAAAGATACCAGTATAGAGGTTTTCAAAAAGCAGAAAAATCAGACAGACTCACCTTCCATTAGAACTGAAGAAAAAATATCCATAAATGAACTGCAAAAACGCTGTCTTGATACAAGAGAAAATAGATGAGGTCTGCATACAATGTAGAGTATGCCAATCAGTGGCATCGTGCATTGGCCCAATCTAATAACTATTATACATAGAAAAACTCCTTATTTCCTCTATTTGGGTGCCCTGTGTTCGTGTTCAAGGAGTATTTGCGTGGAGTATTTAAGTTACAACGGTTCAACTAAGTGTGCTGATCTTCCAAAGGACTTGTACAGTTATCTGTAACAAACGTCATTGTAACCACTTGCTACAAAGATGCAAAAGTCTAAGAATAATCCTAATTTTGTTGTTTAAAACACCTTAAATCAACTTGGTGTCAGAAATATTTGGAAGCAATGTATCAGAAAGCCATTACTCTTCATTTTCTTAAACTGACTATATGTTTATACAACTATAAAGAGGACTCAAAGGCAGTTATAAGCTGTAGTTTAAGAAGTTGCAAAATCCTATAGTAAAGTTACCAAACAATAAGTACCAAAATGTTTCATTTGAAAAGGAAAATAAAACAATATGTAGTCATAGCAGAAGGGTTTATACTATTTGAATAAGGACTATCAAAAACAAAAGGATTGGCTTGTGTTTCGGCTTGCGTTTTTAATTAAAAGCATAGGCTATTGGCTTACCAATCTCAGTTCTCAATGATTATATATATATATATATATATATATATATATACATATATATATATATTGTACCAAATGGTCCTAATTGTTGGCACGCATGTTATGCTGGTGCTACCGTGGGGAATGGACCCTTTCTCCCAAATAATTATAAAACAAAACTGTAACCAGTTATAACGCTGCACTCCAGGAAAGTTCTCTTTGCTGTTTAATCAATTTTGTGCATCACCAACCATCACCACCAACGCGTTTCAACCTCTCAGTCTTGTTCACAGTACATAGGAATTTTTTCTATGTACTGTGAACAAGACCGAGAGGTTGAAACGCGTCGGTGGTGATGGTTGGTGATGCACAAAATTGATTAAACAGCAAAGAGAACTTTCTTGGAATGCAGCGTTATAATTGGCTACAGTTTTGTTTTATATATATATATATATGTATATATATATATATATATGCACACACACATGCACACATTTTTAATTAAAAGCAAAAAAGCATAGCCTATTGGCTTACCAATCTCAGTTCTCAAATAAATATATATATACACACACACACACCCCCACAGGAACATTATGGGCAGGCAGAGGTGTATGGGGAGAAAGAGGTGTCACCATGAAGACGTATGAGCAAGGAGACTTTAGCTGGGAGATCCAGACAGGGAGAGGGAGGTGCAGAGAAAAGTACAGAGACCTTGAGGTAGGAGGAGGGAGGGATCGGGCAGTGAGAAGATGCTCCTGAAAGATGTGCAGTCTGTGAAAGGTACAGGAATGGTAAGGAGGGGGCTGGAAGAGGGGCAAACAGGTATAGTGAGGGCAAGGAGTGCTGGAGCTGGAAAAGGCATGAACTGGGAGAGGTGTGGGTAGGGGGCAAACTGAGGGGGGGAATGGAGAAGTGTGAGTAGAGAGAGGTAAAGGCAATGTGAGGAGTTGGCACGTATGCCATGGCTTTTAGGCTTTTAAACAAATGTTATACACAATGCAGGCCTTGTGTTATGTTAACATGCCCATTGTCAGTGCATTGAATGCACTGCGGTGTTGACTAGAAGCCTAGTAGACAGGCATATTCACTACCAACGTGAGCCTTCCAGCTGTGTGCAGATTTACAAATTATATGTGTTCAATTGTGACATAATTTCTGTTGCTCACATTAACGGTGCAGAGAAGGAATATGTCCTGGGAGCCTCCGTTGTGAGTGTCAGTGGCGTTGCCCAGATCTGTATCAGAGGAACTACAGAAATACAACAAGGGACAGCTTTTGTGTGATTTCATTAAGCTTAAAGGCGGCATTGCCTACAGTATTATGTAACAATACATGAGCTGAGCAAAAGCAAACCTCTCCTCACTCCGTTGACCACCGTGTACGGAAAAGCTTTACAAGATATCAGTAACTGGGCTGGGGCAAGCCAGGTAGAGAAAGCTGCTAGAGTGGGACAGACAGGAGGCCCTCCATGTAAGGATAGGCGGCTGTGGCAACGCACGACTCAGCGTACATTAGACTGAGACAATCAGGCTGTACGTTGGACATGTAACAATAGCTTAGGGATGATAACCTATTGCAATGTGAGATGAAATACAACTAGGGTGCATTCAGCATGCATCCATTATATTAGCTGAGTTGTTAAGAACTGACGGATTTCTTAATCATAATTTAGAGAAGAATACTACATAGTAAACATAAGAATAATGTGAAATACCATTACTTGTGTGTGCCCTGATTTTGGAGTTTGGAGCAGGGCTCGTCAAAAACATCTGCAGCTGAGAGATCTCTGCCAGCCATGTCTGACTTCTACCAACTTTGCCCGCAAGAGTATTACTCAGCGGGATGAGTGGGAGACACCCGCCACTTTCCCTTGTCTGAAAAAAAAATGATGATAGTTTCCTTTTGAGGCTTAGGAAATCTACTGCATGTGACCCCAATAATTTCAGGGACCATAACAGATTTGGACAGAGAGTGAGGACTGGAAGAGGTGAAGTCTGGGAGATATGTGAGCAGGGAGAGTCATGGGCAGGGAGACATGCATGAAGAGTTGTGGTTATGGCATGTACAGGCAGGGAAATGCATGGCTGGGGTCGTGTTTCCTGTGTGCAGTCTAGAAAGATGAGGGCAGGGATGGCCCTCTACATTTTTGGGAAAGTGAGGACCAGGGACTGAGAGGTATAGGACAGGGGAGGGAGGTTGAGATAGGTGTGGGTGTGGAGAACTATGGCTAGGGAGAAATACAGGCAGGTAGAGGTAGAGGTACGGTGAGCGAGAGGTACAGACAGAGAAAGGAGACGGCTACGAAAGGTGCAGGCATGTATGATCAGGGGCAGGAAAACGTATTAGCAAGAAGAAGATGAAGCAGGGAGAGGTGCAGGTATAAAGAAGTATGGGCAGGAGGAGGAAAAGTGAAAAGTGAAATGCCTGGCCAAGTAAAGGGGCGTAGATGATAGATGCAGGCTTGGAGAGACGTAGACATAGAGAAGTGTGGGCTGGGTGCAGCCAAGGAGATGTGAGAAGTACATGCAGAGAAAGAAGTGGGCTGAGTGCGGTGTAGGCTGCTGGCAGAGAGCGGGCTAGCCTGGAGGAGGTAAAATATGGGAACAAAATGGGTACAGCCTGATAGAGGTGCAGAAAGATGTGCAGGCTGATGGAGTGCAGAGAGACAGGTGCAGGGCAGTGCTGGCTGACCAGGGTGAGGGTAGGAAAGCATGCGTGCAAGGGAAGATACAGGTAGGGAGAGGTACACCAGGACAGCTGTAAGGACATTTGTAATTATTCTTTGACTTGAGGGAGTGAGAAATGTTTGTAAACTTTTACCCTCTAGCATAATTGTTGATTCAGAGGGTTTGAGGATTGTAACAAGGTGGTCTTGTAAAAAGAAATCCATGAGTAAATGAAGATAACAGGAGCATAGGTTTATTGTACACAGAAAGGTCCCATCCATCCTCCAACTGCCTCTTAGCTCTTCTCAGAGACTTCCTCCTTTCATTCTTACATGACTATTCCATTCCAGATTGGAACACAGTGACTACATTCTGCCTATGCTTGATAATAACATTAATATATACATGTACCTTGGATACTACAAGGATGTTCTGCCACTTTACCAGAAGACTGGAATGAAAAGAAATGCAAGGATTGGAAGGGAAAACCACGGCACAAATAATAAATTAAGACAACCATTTTGGGCATAAAGTAAACAGAATACTTGTTTCTTAGATGCATGGAGTATGCATTAATCTGTGCATAATTATGTAATGGCATTGTGTGCATTGTTGGTGAACATTTACTAGTGTGGATGAGACAAGAATTGACAAAGAAAATTGGTCTGGAATTGGTTGCCAGCCTTTTGACTTTGTTATTGCTCGTTCCGGTTTACTATAATTCTTTTATAAAATGTTGCAGGAGTTCCTGGGCCCTCGCTAATATTTAAGAAAAAATTGAAAATATATTTTTTGGTTTAAAAAAATACACAATGCCATATCAATCCACTGCACTGAGGGAATTTCTTTGTGTGGGTGTGCTCTTTATGTTAGAACAAAATGCCATCACTCACTTGAAGTTAGTCAGTGGAGTAAGTGGCTAACCCATTGTCCCTAAGATTGTGCTGGAGTGGGTGGAAAAAAAATGTGAATACCACAACTGCAGACCAATGGATGAAGAAGACTGGGTATGAGACTCTATAAGTAAGTATAATATATATATTTAACTAAAACAAAAAAGGTCTTAGCTAACGTCAGACCTACAAATGCACTCTTGTGGAGAAATTGTGTACTGAGCAGGGTGAAGTGTTGTTCTTCAAACTGTGTGAAATTTGGTAATAAGAAACTGATGTGTGATGGGAGTTGAGAAGAGCAGGAGGTGGAGAAGTCAAAGGGGACTTGGTGGTGCAATTGCCTACAATGGGAAGCAGACTAGAGGCTTGTGTAATTGGTTGGTTGACCTTCGTCAGCTTGGGAGAAGTGTAGTTCTGTAGTTAATAAGACTCACATTACTCACATTTCACCCCCCACGACCCCTCTCCCTTTGGTTAGCTTGTTATATCCCACAATGAGTGTAAGAACCTATATCAGCCACGGATTCATTCAGTCCCAATAGAACTAGAACTTTCTGGATAAGGAAACCTCACCAACTTCATTGTGGCATGCTTCATCATAAGTAACTTTATCTTGTCTTTGCAAGCTAGTACTGGCTGGGGGGGCCTTCACATTAAGGGAGTCCTTAAAAAGTAATACTGGATAAAAGAAGGGATCCTGAGTTATCAAATTATTTAAAGGCAAACTCAAAAAGATTATTATTGATTCCAGTATCCCAGGTAAGGTTAAAAAGACAAGAGGGTTGCTTGGTGAGTAATACGATTCATACACCCTTATTACATGACAATATGTTTCAGCTTGTAATGTTGCCAGTATGGGCCTTCTTCTGGGTTACTATAGATCCCTACCTAGCTAATACACGTGTTCTTGCATACAGGGCCCTAATGGGAAATATTTTGATACCTCACTGGGTCAAAAGAGCATCACTGGCACAGGCTAAAGGTGAGGGCACTTCTCTGTCAATCTCAAGAATTGTCCAAACAGTAGGTTTTCCCTGAGAGATCGCAGATGAAGTGTCAAACAGTACTAGATTATTTTGAGCTGTTGTTTTAGAATACACTACTGATTTTAGGCTATTCCCTCATGCAAACATTCTCAAATCTAAGAGAGTTCTTTGAAATTGATGGTAAAACTGAATTTCAGAAACGTATTCCTGGCATTCAATTTGCTAAATTCTCGGTGAGAGACACATTCCCGTTCCAGATTACACAGATGTCACCTGATAGTGCTTCCAAATCTTTGTGTCCAATGAAAGTGTTGGTGTAAAAAAAGATATTTTTAATTTCAAAATCTTGGATTTATTAGCATGCTGAATTCAGAGAAAAAGTACTCCCCATGGAAGTTGCAAAAAATCCCCTTTGATTTTGAAGTAATTTCTTGTTAATGTCATGAAGCACAATCAATAACAAATTCTTGAGGGGTCAGGAAATCCCAATTATGATCTGAGAGCAGGGAAATGATCACCCATAAGGTGATTAATTTTTCTGTGGGATACTTTCATAGAGCCGGTCTATATTGATAAGTAACTCTGTTATGGGCAAATCTGCTTCCTTACAAAATGTTAAGCATCTCCTTTGTGTCTTTTAGAAACAAGGACATTTGTTCAACCAGGTGTCTTATGAACCAGTCACAGAATTGCAATAATGGTTCTAATGCCGAACCAGAGATTATGGGTTTCCAGAAGGTGGCTGCTGCAGTTTATGAATCTTGGTGAGGATATATTTTGTTTTCATAATCCAACTCTTTCATTTTGCCTCTCCCACCCTGAACACAATTTCCTACACTACCTCTAGAGTCAGATCCATAGATAACATCTTGTAGTTCCTCTCATCATTGATGAGTTTCATGCACTAATTAATCTACATGTCATTAGGCATTATCACTACTGCTCCTCCTTTATCAACAGGTATAATTATTATGATAGATTGTTGTCTTGATAGTTCATGGGATGCTATTCTCTCATCATTTGATTGATGGTTCTGGTACTGTTTGGTTGTTGTGCCTTTTAAGGAGTTGATCTCTTTTGTCACTTCTTGTTCAAATGCCAGGAGTTCTGGTAGCATGTTGTGAATTGGTGGTGTGTAAATTCATGTAATCTTCAGACTTGCATTAATGGGTTCATTAGTAACTGATTCCTTTTCTGCAAAAATTACCTTTGAGGGTATTTTGCAGAACAATTCAGAAAATTTGTTGTGCATTCTGAATTAATCACCTTTTGGTGTCGGAACGGAGACTAGGCTCTTGGTCAAGAGCTTTATCTTGGTTTCAGTAAGTGTAATTTTGTTAAGGTTAAGGACAACATTCATTTCTTTCTTACCCAAGGCTGTGGGACTCTGGACATCACTTTGCCTGTTCCTTGGTTGGCCTCTTCCCAATTAGCTTTTTGAACTTTACCTTATCGTTTGGTAACTTAACTTAGAGAACTCCTTCCCTTTAGTTTATACCTTTCACCAAACATTACTGCTGAATCAGAGGAATTGCTGCTCCTTGATGAGCTGTCAGACTTTTCTAGATTATTTGGTTCGTAATCCTCCTTTCAATAGGGGTAGATTGCTTCAAGGAGAACCTCTAAGTCTTTATGGAATTTAGGTTTTTCAGAGGGAAGAAATTCTTTCAACTCCGTAATTCCCTTGTTGGTTACCTCCAACTTCTTTTTGAATGTGGGTCTTAAGTGAACATTCATTTGTTTTTATTTTGATCAAAAGGGCATTAGGGATTCTCTTGGATGTCATGATGATAAGAAAGGGCATTAGAGATTTTCTTGGCTGTCTTGATAAGAAACAGCCAGTCCCTTGAGCATTTCCAAGCTATGAGGGACCAACCTTTTAGAAAATCCTGATCTTCAAGGAAAATCCTCAGTTTATTGGTAATAATAAAGACTCAGGGGAAGCATTACTGCTCAAATATTGAGTCATAATTGTCCCATATAAGAAGGTTTTGAACTGAGGTTTTTTTATTTTTTTTATTTAGAGAGTTCAAAGAGTGCTTTCCACTACCCTATTTGCAGAAATGTTTCAGGGGAGAGCTACTAAAACTGACAAGACAATTTTGTCTGTAATAACGAGCCACTAAACTATTGGCTTTGTCAATGCTTTTTTTGCTTTACATTCCAAGTTGGCTAATATAATGAGAAGCAAAACACTGACCCATGTTTTATTTGTAAACAATAATAATACAGGGCAAGAACATTCCTAGATGGCCACCCACGGGTGTGCCTGCACTGGTGGCCATTTTTGACTGGTTTATGTTATACTTTACACTTCTATAAAACAAAGTTCCAAAATGGCCACTCACATGCAAATACAGAGGTGACATCTAGGAAATGGTTTGCCATAAACTACAAAAAAATACAAACAATGATTAGAGCCTCTAGGCTCTCACATAAATGAAAAGTAAAAAACAAAATGACATTTACATTATCTCACCAGCCCTGGCACTAAAGGGGCTATTTTATGGAGGATGTACACATTCTGCACAAGCAAACTTCTGACACTCACAGATGGGTGGTCAATGTCTGACCCATTGCCCCGTGTTGTAGAGGGCAAAAGAAAAGTGAGAAAGAGGATTTAAAAGACCAGTGGTTGAAGACCAATTGATCAAAAGCCCCTATCTATGTGCTTATCATTATTATTAATATTAGGAGTAGTAAAACAACAAGGTTTTAGGTTCAGGTTTTTATTAAAGATTTAGGTCTTACATCGAGATCTACAGTATATAAAATCAATTCAATACAAATTCATAAAAGAACTCAAAAATGTAAAAAGTTTTCCACACATTAATTCATTCACTGGACAATTTAACAAATCCATAGCAGCCTTTGCAGTTCTCACTACATTTCTTTTATAAAACGGTTTTAAAAGTCTCTGTTGTGGTACCATTAAAGCTGGGAAGACAAAAAAAAAACATGCTTAATCGTCTGTATACCTATTTGACATAAATTATAAATCTTTCATCCCTAGGAACACCCCATCAGGCATCAATTAAAATCTTTACCAGCAAACAATTCATCCTAAAAACCAACATGCACCTTTGCACCCTATGCTCATGTTCCAATTTAAATATGCCTGTGGAGTAGCCGGTTAACATGAGTGAATCACATTAATAAACAAGGTTTACTGTTACAAATATTCATATCATGCAGTATAGAATCATTATTCATATAACACTTTAAAAATGATTTAAGATAAACATAACTCATATTCTGATTGTCTAATTCAGACAATGTAAAGTGAATTTCCACAACTATGAAACCCCTTAAGGTATTAGCGTTAGCATGTAAAATACAATTATACTATCTCAAGATAGCTGCTCATCGTCTTATATACGTACTCATCAAACCAAATTCTAATCTTTAGCACTTCCACAGAGGCCATGGAATTTAAAGTACATATAGTACAGAGTAGCTTACTTTCCACCTTATGCATAAAATGCCAACAGCTAACGTTAATCATCTTGGCAGCATAAAGAAGAGTGGAGGGAACTTTCAGTGTATACATTGTTAAAAGATATTTAAAGTGCATATAGCCTGTTGCCCGATAAAGTGCCTTTAGTGCATTTCCGTTGGCATAACCCTTATTTGAAATATGGGCAATATGATCCTTTTCTGCCAAATTGGCTGAAATAATTCTGCTCAAATAAGGGTATGATTTTACTACCTCCAAGGGAATGTTTTTAAAGGACCAATTATCCCTCGGGCAACCTTTTACAGAGCATCTCATAACTTTAATCTTATTTATATTAACCTTTAGAAACTGAGAATCAGAATAAATGGACAAAGCATTGAGATGATTCTGAAGGCCTTTAGGTGTCAGATCCAATAAAACAATATGATATGCACAGAGCAAAGTCTCCAAGGAGTAACCACCTAATTTTGAGGCATCGCCACCAATCTTACTCAACACCAAGGGTATATCTGCCATATATAAAGAAAAAAGAAAAGGTGACAATAGGCACCCCTGTTTAAGCCCATTACAAGATTGTCTGTGTCATGCCCCACCTACGCCCTAAAATGACATCACACCAAGTGCCTGTATGAAGGGCAATAATAGGTTTTAAGAGACCCCCCAGGAATGCCCATGGCATACAAATTCTTCGGAAGAATCTGTCTGTCCATGCAATCAAAAGATGTTGAAAAATCTATAAAAGCCACGTGGACAGGCATTTTCCTTCATTTCACATATTTTTCCAACAGCAGATGGATCACAGTTATATTATCTAGAGTTGAATGACCCACTCTATACCCAGCCTGTTCCAGCGGAATGATATTTTTATCTTCTTCCCATTTTAACATTTAAGAAGCATCTGGCAAAAATGTTTCCTTTAGCATCTAAGAAGGTAATCTGCCTATATTTACACAGAGAGTTTATAGAGCCCTTCTTATGGAGTGGAAGTATAATACTCCCCCTCCATGAGCTTGGGACCATCCCAGTATAATTACTTTAAAAAGTGCAGATAAATAAGTCGCCCGACAATCCATATCTAATTTTATAATAGAAATAGGCAATTGATCTGGTCCTCTGGCCCCCGTATTTCTTGCAGCCTTAAGGTGGAGCAACGCTTCCTGTCGCGAAGGGGGCAAATAGGAAATAATTTTCTCAGCTACCCATTCATCTTGGGGCTTTTTAATATAACCATCAGAGGACTGAGAATTCCTGGTGTGTAAAGACTGCCATTCCACGCTAGTTGTAGTATTTATGTTTAACTCAACAGGAGAGCCAGTATTTTCCCCTACAATTTTCCAAAAAGCTTTTGTATTGTTACTCTTTACTGCCTCAGTTAACTTGATCCAGATATCATCACAGCTACCCCTTTTTTATTTTTAACCATCTAGTCCTTCTTTTTGAACATGCAATCCAGGTGGAATGATGGACAAATTCCCTTCTTTGTAAATGATTAGTAAGCTTATTGAAAGTGAACCTTTCATTAAAATTACTAGACTACTTTAAATATTCCTTCCTGATGGTACCTTCCGTGGTTGGTACTCTACACACTAATTTCCCCATATACTCCTCAAATACATGAATCAGTAACCAACTTGAGGAGGACATAGTATAACAACAACAATAATAATATTATTAGTAGTAGTAGTAATAATAATAATAATAATAATAATAATAATAAACAACACTTTGGTAAAACAGTCAATGCTGTCTCAACGTCCAGACCGGTATACTTCATGATCTATTGGAGAACGTGATGGGGAGAGGCAGAGTTTCACAAAGCCTTTGATATTTAAAATGTGTTCATTTTTTATTAACAATGCACCAAACAAATGCCAGAGGGGAGCTTCTAGGGGCTGCAAGCGGTACAAATGAATCCTATAATTAACAAGACTGTAACAATAACAATCACATGAGGCAACTACAAAGGAAAATTCAATAGAAAGAGAAATTGAGGGTTACCATAGCAAGAAAAGGTAAATCTGGAGACTTTGGGCTTAATTTATATGTTGACAAAGAGGGAACACCATTGCAATGGCTGCGGTGTTCCCTCCCCGCCACACAGTGGTCAGCCACTCGATTTACATGTGACCGGACCATAGGTTTAATCATGGCACAGACTACTCTTGCGATTAAACCCCTCCAATGGCCATGTGGAGTAAGAGACATCAAAGACAGACCTCTAATTCCGCCCACCTGATTTAGATGGGCTGAAATAAAAATCTGTTTTGACGGCCTGTTACCGCCAGGTAAACCCTGGCAGTAAGTAGGAGTGAAATCTTCTAGCTGCTCCCCTCACCATGGGAGGGGATTCCCTTGGCGAGGGGAGTACTGTCTTTTTCATTTTCAAAAAGGAAATCCTGCTTTGAGATTTTCTTTTTGAAAAGAAAAAAGAAAAATGTTTGGTGCAGGGCTCCGTCATGTTGACATAGCCCTGCACGACTGTGATGCCAGTTCCTGCCAAATGCTTTAGAAATTACTGCCACCTTGGCGGTCATTTCTAAATTAGTCGACTGGAATCTCTGTCAGGGCAACAGAGTAATTTACTTTATTGCCCTGGTGAAGAATCGGACCTCCAGCCTAAATATACATCTGGCACTAAGGCCCTGAGTATTTAAGGACGGGGAAAAGATTCGTTTCTTACCCCATCGCATAGATACTGATGCTGTGGTGTGTGATATTTGCTCAGATCAATAATTTGATACTGTGGCTGAGGTATTTTATGCTAAATTTTGGCAACTTTGACCTACCCACACTTATCATAAGAAAGTTGCAAAGATGCAGTGTTTAACCATCCTTGAAATTTTGGAGAGCGCTATTTACGTCAATCCCCTCCCCCCACCTTAAACATGACCTAAGTTGGCTCTCCAGAGGAAATGATGAAATCACAGCCTAGCTCATACACGTTCACAGTTAATGAATGCTCTTTTTTCAACCCTGTATTGCTGTGTACTTATAGTGTGTCATGGAGCTCTGAGGAGCCTATAATGAAGCCACTTGGCACCACACAATATAACTTAAAGTGACAAAGGTATAGTTTAAGACTTTGGCCCGATGAAAGTTCTGATCTTGGTCCTGTTCCAACTAATTGCCCTATAGGCTGACACTATAGTGAGCAGTGATGCAGCAAAGCAGTGTTATGGGAGTAAATGTCACCTACCGCTGCACAGGCACTGTTAAATATTACTTACAGCAGCCTTTACAGCACCATGATTTAAATGACTATGACGTTTGCAGCTGATAATTATTATGAGAAAGGTGAACAGCTGAAGTGTAGAGTCATAAATACTGATGTGTTCACATTGTGTAACTTGGGCCACTGCTCTGATGTACAAAGTTTTCCATTCTAGGCATGTGTGTCATCCTGAAAGAGGTGGGCAGTGAAGCATCATCAGACATGGCGCATCATTTGATTTTGTACAGTCAGAAAACGTAATAACCTTTGCCAATGCCGTTCAGTGGGCTTCTTTTAGATAGCCAACGAAGGGAGTTGATTAAGAAGTAGTTGGTTATGAAGATATAATTTAAAATTCACATCCAAGGCCACCACTTTAAAAATTGAAATAGTCTCAGTGACCATGAACTGAATTTCCCTCGTCTTGACGGATAGGCAATGAGGGACATGCCCCTTTCTGTCGCCCAATGTCCCTGCCTTTGGTAGCACTGCATTCAGCACTAGCGGCTCAAAACAGACCTTTATCCAGACCCCAAATAAATCGACAATTTCTCCCATAAGGTTGACTTTAACATTTGAGGCAACTTTTTGACTTTTTAAAAATTAATAAAGAATTTTAGGAATAGTCAAGAGAGTTTACATAAATTGCAGAATCCTTGAGTATTCACGTTTACAAAGTCCCACAAATAGAATTATAATGTACACAAATCTTCATGTGTACATGGAAGGAAAATGTGCATTTGCATGTAAAGCTTATCTTTGTTTTTCAACGAGGAAGGTATTTTTCCTTACGGAGAAATCACTTTCTTTACAATCCCATGGATTTTGAGGGAGAGGGGCTTTCTATACCCACCTCAACCTGCAAATGCACCTAATCATACCTTGTCTGAAGTAAAGAGAGGGAACCTACCAGTACATTCTCACCAGTTTGTGAACATTCACAACACTCCATAAACCCTGGTTTTATGAATGCAAAAATTCCACAACATTGGTAAATTCTGTATGTAAATGCCACCTTTCTGGGATCTGTAAATCAAGAATGTAAGCTGACCATATGAAATGATTTTGCGAGTCCTGGTATGTGGCCAATATCTTTTAAGAATCGGTCATTATATTCCAGGCTTGGGATTAATCTACCGGGTCAGTACAACGGCTTTTCAATTTCATTTGCTGAATATTCCACAACCACGTTAGATAGAAGACACTCCTATACTTCTTCATTTACGCTACTGCCCCACACCCTTGCTCCACAACATGCTTATAAATGTTTTTTTTTTTAGAGCCACACTTACTCTAGAATACGTTTTCAATGTAAGGTTATGTTTTATGCAAGTTTTTGTGGCATATGTTTTATCACTCGTTAACCCTTGCAGCGCCAGTATAGTTCGATTCCTTCAGATCCCGTTTGCAAGGATTCCAGTCCAGACTGTGATCTAATGTTGTTTGTGATGTGTTGTACGTAGCATGTGAATACTTGAAGTTTTGTTCCTGATAGCGAGAAATATTATAATATAATTATGTGTAGCCTACGGTCTAGCCTGGACACTTGGGCCCTGATTCCAAATTACCAGATGCCATTGATCGTGCCTGATAAAATCTGACTAAAATGGGATAAACAGCACCTATTTCAGGTTTTTGGGGAATAAGTTTGGGATTGTGGTGCTTAATGAACCAAAATTCATGTGATGGTAAATACCATACTGTTTTCCTCTTTTAAATTTTAGCAGGTTGCACCTGCTGAAATGCAATGGAGAGCGAGTATTTACCAAACCTGCAAATTACCTGGTATGGTAAGTACCATCTAACTCAGAATTCACATCACTTCGCTACCAACACAGAATCAGGACCTATTATACAAACTGGATTATCTGGCTTGTGCATTGTCAAGCAGATGTGTATGTGTGTGAACTAACTGGGCGTATTGGGTGGTCCTCAGGAGCCCTGATAATATCTCCCATAAATGAGAGAAAAAAAGTGATCAACTAGTCTCCCTGGTGGGGGCGTGGCCAAGATGCAACCGGAGTGGCAGCATATTTTGGAGCTCCGCACCCGGCCAAAAGTAATCTCCTGTATCCAGGTGATCTCCTGCTCTCCTGGCAGATCGCCGCGAACCCTGTCGTCCCTGGGCCACCCCGGAAAGTGTTGGACCGCGGTGGGGTGCAACCGGAGGCAGAAACGATGCCCAGTCTGCGGTGTGGCGGGGCCGAGGCTGTGCGGCCCACGGTGGAGTCGTGCTCCAGCCATGGTGTGTGCATCTGTAAACGCCGCTAGTGCTGGACGGGTTCGGGAGGTGTATGACCCGTCGCTGACGGTAGCTGAACGGGCACGAGGGCCTGCGCCTGGGTGGATGACGGTTCTGAGCAGTGAAGCAGCGCCTCAGTGGCACTTTTCGGGCAGATGAGGAGCGTGGTGTTTGGTGAGGTCCGAGCTGCCTGATTGGGGACTGGAGGGCCGGGGCAGTGATCTGAAGCTGGGAGGCCCACCCCAGCGGCTGGGGGACTGGTACTCATACCCTGGCATAGTGGCTTGGTGGACCATGGGAGAGATCCAATCAGAATTAGATTGCAGGGCCCAATAAATGGACCAAGCCTTGGGACCGGCCTGGTCGCGACCCTCAGTTTGTGCTGCAACAAGGGGGCGACGGTTGGTGACATCTTCTCCACACCTCCTTGATAGTGAAGCTGTATCGCGCCTGTGATACTTTGTAAGTACACTGTACCATGGCCTTGCAGACACAAGTTATACCAGGTCATCACCACGCTGAAAGGAGCAGGCCTTAATCAGCCCTATATAATAGTGCTAAATCTGTGCGGGGACAGGGACCACTCTGGGATTAGTGGCTGCCTGTGGGGATGCTTGCTACCACCCCCCTGATAAACACAGTTTGCGCCACGCTATCTGGTGTGCCAGTGGACGGGCAACCCCCGGGGGCCTCCCCAACATTTGGTGGTCGGATGGGCAAGCCAAAGTCTGCTAGGACATCTGCGGCAACTATGGACATGTCAGAAACCCCACCTACGGGCCTGGACGTAACCTCCGAGGCATTACAACAAATGGAAGCCACGCTACACAATCACACATCGCAATTCAAAAAGGTACTACAGGCCATATTGGACACCAAAACCACCTTCGAAGCAAAGATCGATGCTTAACACTTGATGTTAACTTACTACAAGCCGACCATTGCACATTGACCGAGAGAGACACGGAAACGGAGAAAGAAGTGGCTGTGTTAAATCCCACCATGAAGGAACTTCAAGAGAAGATGTTACTGTCACTAATCATGCTTAGAGAGAAGGGAAGGGGGCGCAATCACAGTTCTGGGGGTGATGTTGTACCTCCAGAGGGGGCGCGGACAGGTCTTGTTTGGTCGGATGCGGACCAGAATCCTTGGGATCCATCACTGACTCACATTACTACACAGACATGACTACACAGACACAAGCACATACACCACGCTACAATGTGGTCACATGGAACGTAAGGGGAATGGCCACACCACGAAAGCGACAGCGTATACACGCATCCCTGAAGCGCCACCTAGTGCATATAGCTATGCTGCAGGAAACACACTTGTCAGAGTCCACCCTAGGTAGAATACGCTCTAGCTGGAAAGGTCAAACCTTTGGTACCACCTCCTCATCATTCGCCCGGGGCGTGGGAACTTGGATTGCCCCCGGAGTGCCTTACGTAGTTGACAACACACAAGTAGACCGCAACGGTAGATATGTAATAACCGAGGGCTATCTTGACGGTGCACCATTGTCCCTCGTAGCACTATACACACCCAACACTAATCAGAGAGGTTTTTTACATACGACGACAGCTGGGCTGCTTCGAGATCCTGCTGCGGAGAGCCTATGGGGGGTGACTTCAACTGTGTCCTTGACGTTCATCTTGACCGCTCCTTCCCCCCACTGCTGACTGCTCTGAGTAGACATATGTCTCACGAGTTTGAGGCCTGGAGAGAGAAGAATGGCCTATGTGACAAATGGCAAATGGGACATCCAACAGAGCGTGAATACTCCTTTTACTCTCCCGTCCACGACCTGCACACCAGAATAGATCTGATTCTGGCACCATCAACAGTGGTGCATAAGGTTCACGGCCCTGATTACCTAGCACGCACTGCGTCAGCTCACTGCCCGTTACGTGGGTTTTAGGTTTTGGCCGCCCGAACACATGGATACCTACATGGCGCTTACAAGTGGAGGCATTATCTGACCCCCTTTCTGCGAAGAGCTCGCCCATTGCTTATCCACTTACTTCTCGCACAATAATAACACGACGACGCACCGGGCGTCAGAATAGGATGCACATAAAGTGGTGGTACGTGGCCACTGTATGCCCGATTCTGTGGGGGTCTGGCGGGTACTGGTTCGGGAGCTAGCTGAACTGGAGTCTCAAATGTGGGCAGTGGAGGTTGCTGCGGCTAGGGCAGGGGTGCCACCCGTGGAGCATGGTTCCTTGTAGGCCAGACATAAGGAAGCGGACGCTAGATTAGGCAAACATGATTATAGGCAATAACATGACATTACAATACGCGGAGGGAGACAGATCGGGCCACCTGCCGACTTTGCTGGCCCGAGATGCCCCCCAGCATTCACCCATAGGGGCAATCAGGATGGACCTTGGCGAGATAGTGAATACCCAAGCGGCGATTAATGAAGCTTTCTATGCCTACTATCAGGAACTAGGCGCGTCCCTCCACCACCCCCAAAAGGGCGAGTAGCTAGCTTCCTAGACTTTCTCTCCCTGAGTCGCCTGCAGCTGGAGCACCTTCTGCTTGGAGGAGATACGTCTAGCACTGACCAAGGTAACCCGAAATAAGGCGCCTGGCACAGATGGCTTGCCAATAGAGTATTATGCAACACAGGCCAGCCACCTCTTGCAGCCCATGCTTAATGTGTTTAATGAAGCGCACCACCGTGGGTGACTACTGGGTTCTTTATGTAAGGCCCTAATAGCAGTGCTCCCGAAGCCGGGCCGAGATCCTCTTGATGTTAGGTCATATCGCCCTCTCTCCCTGATGAACACGGATTGTAAAGTGCTGGGGAAAATACAAGCCAATAGACTCCTCCCATTTATTCCACAACTGATCCATGAAGATCAGTCCAGATTTAGACCGGGCAGAAACACCTTCATGGAAAATCAGGAGCCTCCTCCACATATTGCACAACAATTAGGAGACCTACCACCGTGGAGTAGCCATATCGTTAGACATAGAGAAGGCATTCGATAGAAGCTGGGACTTCTTCATTAAAAACGCTTGGCGCAATGGGATTTGGCAAAGGTTATATAGCATGGATCACGACATTATACTCTAGCTCATTGGCTCGAGTTAAGACGGGGCAAATTATCTCGGACCCATTCCCCATACACAGGGGCATCAGACAGGGGCGCCCGCTATCTCCCCTACTGTTCGCCATAGCTATAGAGCCCCTGGCAGCCAGTCTTCGCAAATATGCACGGCAGCAGGGCATTCTGGAGCTACACACACACCACATTATGGGGGTCATTCTGACCCTGGCGGTCATGGACCGCCAGGGCCAACGACCGCGGGAGCACCGCCAACAGGCTGGCGGTGCTCCCATGGCATTCTGACCGCGGCGGTACAGCCGCGGTCAGATACGGGAAACCGGCGGTGTACCGCCGGTTTCCCGCTGCCCAAGGGAATCCTCCATGGCGGCTCTGCAAGCAGCGCCGCCATGGGGATTCCGACCCCCTTACTGCCAGCCTTGTTCCGGCGGTTTTGACCGCCAGAACCTGGCTGGCGGTAACGGGTGTCATGGGGCCCCTGGGGGCCCCTGCAGTGCCCATGCCAAAGGCATGGGCACTGCAGGGGACCCCTAACAGGGCCCCACCAAGATTTTCAGTGTCTGCCACGCAGACACTGAAAATCGCGATGGGTGCAACTGCACCCATCGCACCCCTTCCACTCCGCCAGCTCCATTCGGAGCCGGCATCCTCATGGAAGGGGGTTTCCCGCTGGGCTGGCGGGCGGCTTTCTGGCGGTCGCCCGCCAGCCCAGCGGGAAACTCAGAATTACCGCAGTGGTCTTTTGACCGCACAGCGGTAGTCTGCCGGCGGGACTTTGGCGGGCGGCCTCTGCCGCCCGCCAAAGTCAGAATGACCCCCTATATCCCTATATGCAGATGACACCTTGATTTACTTGCGAGACCACGCAATCTCTATGCCGGGGGTAATGTACACGTTGGATGCCTTTGCGGACATTTCTGGCTTGCGAGTATACTGATCTAAATCCTGTATTTTCCCCTTAACTCCTGTCCCCCTGGATCTCCAATCGGACCTACCAGAGTACCACTTACCATGGTGTCATACCACCTTTAAGTATCTGGGAATACAGGTGTATCATTCGATGGAGGACATTAGAGAGGGCAACATAGAGTTCACCGTTCTATACGGGGTTCGCTCCCCTTTTGGAGATCTCTCCCTTTATCACCCATGGGCAGAGTAGCTATACCCAAAATGCTCATCCTTCCTCGATTAGTATACTACTTTGCAGTGCTACCGGTTGTTCTCCCTCGCTCATTCTTGAAGTCCCTACAGAGTGTAACAACTGATTTATTATGGGGAAAAGACAGACGCCGCGTAGCATTAACCACAACCCAACACACACAGGATGATGTGGGTTTAGGTATGCCTAACTTTGAAATGTATTACGCGGCCGCCCAGCTGCAATGGCCTGTCGGTTGGGTAGGGGAACATCACAAAGCAGAGACAAAAGTGATGATGGACACACTTGCACCGACACCATTACTAGCCTGGTTATTGGAAAAGACATGCCCCACACATCGTGGTAACGTCATATTGGACACTGCTAAGACATGCTGGCTACGCTATGTCCATGGAAGGGGTCCTAATGCACTATACTCACCTCTGATCCCACTGTTGCATTTGACTAGAGCCCGTGACCTGTTAGTGCACCACAACATGGCAGGAAGCGGGTCTAGAGAAAGTGAGTGGTTTTTACTCGGATGCTACACTGTTAACATTTGGCAAACTGACGGAGAACACAGGGATTCATGCTGGCGCCTTTCTGACATATTGCACAATACGGCACTCACTGCATATCACGTGGGACACAGGAGATGACGAACCCCAGACGTCACAGATTCTCAAGCTGATCCTCTCTATTAGGATCACCAAAAGAGTGATATCACAGTTATACTCTATGTTTTTGTCGGAGGCCTGCCCGAGTTTGGAACACACACGATCTTGCTGGGATGCAGTACTCCCTGCTCCCCTGTTGCAGTCGGCTTGGAAAGCAGCTCTCTCTACCGTTAAGAGTGTTTCTCAGACCCGAGGCTCTGTTACACCCAATTTAACTACTTACACCACTCCTACTTACCCCCCTCCCGGATAAAACACGTTTCCTGCATCGGACCCCGGGTGCCCTTGATGCGCGGAACCAATAGTGGATTTCTATCATATGGTATGGGATTGCCCACCATTGGCGACGGCTTGGCAATGCATCACTGAAACGGTTGCGGAAATTACTGACCATGTTCTGACGCCAGACCCGGAATCCTGCTTGCGTTGACTGTGACGCCGCACCAAAGGGGACAAACAACTACATAGATTTATTGATCTGGCCTTCATAACTTTTAAACGTTTAATAGCAACCCACTGGAAGGCTCCACATGCCCCTAGTTAAACCAAGTGGCTGCATGACCTGCTTCAGAGGTCCTATGCAGAGGCCCAAACTCTGCGGCTTTTACAGTTCAGAGGGTTGGCAGTTGGAGGCTTTGAAATTTGGGGTGCCTTTATTGTACACATTGAAGCTAAAAATGACACACATCCACCCTGAATACCCCGAAGCCATCGCCACACTAGACAGACACAAAATCCCTCTGCTCTTGGAGTTTTCAACACCCTGTTGGTGTGAATTCTTCAGCTCCCTTGGGGTGCGCCACACCACTGCTCCTGCGTCCACCTGCATGATGCTATTAGGAATTCCTCACCCGCCCCAGTCATTTGTGATGTATACTGTATCACTCTACCAGCAATGCCACTCAGCACTGCTCAGCATACTCAGAGGACAAAAAATTATAGGTTAATTCACCATAGCGCGATTGCTCCTAGAATCAAATGATGGCATCCCACCCTTGCAAATTACACTGAAACACTAACTCTCGTTATGTGGCACAGTTAAATGTTGTTCTTTCAATTGCACTTTTTTTTTATTAGTATAACCCTTATCTCTGTAACTACACCTTTCACTTGTTGCTGCATGTGAGCATTTCGCTCTAAGTGACCGTATCAAAACCAATAAAGAGATTAAAAAAAAAAACTACTCTCCCTGCTGTAGTCACATAACACAAAAACATGGATGAAATATATTACTGGATTTTCCACCTTCAAATAGGATCCCTCATTCGTTTTTTTTAATGAAGCCCTCACCCACATCATAGTGGCATGCTTCATCATTGGGCAACTACAACAGTTCCTGTACCATTGGTGGGTACAATAGGGAACTAGAGTAGAGATTTTAGGGATAAGGTGCACTACTGCCTACAAGCAATATCCAATCTATTTCATTTTTTCTAAGGTTCCTTCTGGCAGGATTGCAAGCAGAATAAGATGGTCTATGTGTGATTATTACCCTACCATCTAGATGTCTTCAACATGTTTCGTCCTTACTCCTGCCCTGAAGGGTCTACGGCATTCACCAGGAGTAGAGATCCCTATACTGTTAGCGTAATTTACAACAGGAAAAATGCCCATGTTAGTGTTGTCAAAACCATGTTGTCAAAACCATTCTTCATTATTAGTCACAGAAATGTAATGATACTCTTGTTTCTGTTGGGCTTCCTAAAGATTTTCTCCAATAATTGGGTCTAATTCTCCTAACCTGGGGAGACACGCGAGCATTGCCTTGTGGTCACACATTCATCCAGAGCTGCTGTAACAATCATGTGTTTCCCTCCACTGATGCACACCGATGGTACAGGAGGTGTTGTAGCTGCCCAATGGTAAAGCGTGCCACTATAATGTGGATGACGGCTTTTCTAAAAAACAAATAAGGGATCCTATTTGAAGGTGACAAACCTAGTAATACATTCCATCAACTTTTTGTGTTACCTGAGGCCTGGTAATAATCTGTCTTTTGTGGACAATGGTTAAAGTTAGACGTTCTGTTTAGATGTTTACTACTGCACGATGGTCATTGCTGACTGTATGGATGAATGTTGCTGTGGGCACTTTAGTATCCATCCAAGTGGTAAATGTGTGCCTCTGTGAGATGTACAGTTTAATAGGTTGTGTTGGAAGTGTCTATCTGTTGTTCTTTAGAGGAAAGTGCTGTTGGGAGTAAATTGATACTTAACTATGGAAATTGTTTGTATTGCTTGTTTTGTTTGTACAGAGCTCTGTCTAATGTGTTGTGCATGAGATAGTGTTAGTCTCGAGTACTTCTGGGGCCCCGTGACAATCTTTTAAGGCATTTCAGAGCTGGATGAATAGAAATTGAAAAAAAAACAGAAGACCTAATAATTCTCATCCACTGATTGTGGCTGGCCACCAATAACAGTAAGCTGAATTCAGTGGCATCATCTGAAACCATTTGGGCTGGGTTTGCTGTCTCATTACACAGATAGTGGATGTCAATCAACATCAACCATCAACCTGCACCAACTTTTGCCAGTGATAGATTTCACCTTACAATGTCCATCACTCATGCAACAGTCGACAAAAGGTAGGTGGAATGAGGTGAGCTATTTCTATCCACCTGCAGACTTCCTTTGTCATTGGAAATTTCAACTGGTTAGCATTAGAATATCTTACCAAAACTCCTACAAACCTCAATATTTCTCTCTCGTATAAAGCTGCTCACCACCAATAATGTGCAACGGTGTATTTTGTTCAAATTGTAGCACGGCCACATTTGCTAACTAACATACAATTAAATACAGTTCCTCGGAGAAAGAGATTTGCCACAAGTACATCATACTTGTACAGTTCACACACAGTTTGGATCTTTAAAAAACAACTGTTCATGTAAAAGTGTACATTACATGTCAGTTTATTAGCATGCTGTCCATTTGCAGGTTTCACGTGGCAAATTTCACCTAAAATTATTTGAAAAAATATAAAAGATGATATTTGAACCTGCCCTGTGAACTCTGCATAACCTTTCCAATGTGATGCACTTCTAAGCACTTCCCACATCATGTACATTTGTATGTGATGGAGATGGGAAAACAGAGGCTGGCAGGCGGCCAAGGTGAAGCCCCACTCTGCTGAATGGTCATGTTCAGGTCTTTTTTATCTGTCTTCATATTTTCCAGCCTTTTATTTGCAATGCCAACCGCCTGGATAGATAGGAACCGACGGAAAGCAGCTGGGACTCAGCACTCAGTCCGACTACCAATTGGACGTGGCCTGACAAGATACGTCACAAGTGTATCCCTATCAGAGCAGGTCAGACAGAGGCCGAGCGATCAATATTGGGTCCCCAAAGCTTCAGTCACTGGTCTCCTGTCCCACCCCTAGGGTGATGAAACCAATCAGTACCAGTTTCTGAGAAATACATAAAGCGGTCCTCCTCAGGGAAGATAAATGATTGCAGACATTGGACAGCTGCCATTTTCCCACACAAGCGCTGCTGTTTTGTCATCCTTATTGGGCCATAACACCGAGCATTCTTTTTCCATTTCAGAAGTTAAAGCCAATTTGTCACTGTCTGGCTTGGGAAAGATGCAGTGTATTAAAACGATTGTGAAAGAAGCCCTTCGCTTGCACGTTTGCAAAGCAGAAATAACACAGCCGTCCAAGCACGGTTTCCTGGACATTAGACATATTTACTTCATACATTACAGCTACTGCTTTTCAGTAGGAATGTTTTTCAAACCTATGGTGCTTCTGGGAGAGTTACAATAAACAGCATTGCAGCGAGAGAGGAGGCAAATGAACTGTTCATTGTTGAAGAAAAGAACTTGTAATTGACTTCTACACCCCAAACCTTCCAACACACACTACTTAAAACGTTAAACTTTTTTTTATGCAGCAAGTAAGATACATTGCAACCCCCCGTCCTTTCAAGATACCTCAGAAAAAAACACCCTACACATAAAAACCTGCCAGCCGTGGACTATCCCCTCCCCCGTTCATTACTGATGGATGTCACCAGAAAATAAGAGACAGGCTAGATTGGGGCGTGGCGGGCTCTAGGAAAAGCTTGTAGGGAGGGGGTGCGCTCTTCTGTACGGCGATATCCCTTGGGGATCTTCATTAAATTAAAAACCTCCAAAGGGCAGCATGGGACAATGCGAGATATACAAAAGCTTTCTGCTCGTGAACTCCTCAGTATTAAAGTTTTTTTCTGAAGAGAACTGGGTACCAAAGGGGAATGTATACTAAAAGCTAAAAAATACAATTCAAGCAAGCAAAGAAACACATTGGAAAAGGAAGGGGGTTGCATTCAGAGGCATGTTTCTTAAGAATTAACTTTGATAAAATTATGCAGATGTGAAGAAAGCATGTAGATTAATGGAAAACATTAAAAACCTACTATGCACAGAGAGCGTCGCTGAATGAACGTACTCCTTCCAGGGAAGACATAAGTACCTCACTCTGCAGATCTGAGCGCTGTTCCCAGGCACTCAGTCCTGTCCGCTTCCTCGCTGTTTCCACAGCCTGCAGGGCGCGTGGCTCTCTGGGTGTCCTGTGCCCCGTTCCTCGAGCCCCGGTTCCAGGGAGGCGTGGAGGGCTCCCGTGCCCGGCGCCCCCTCCTCACTGCCCCGGCCGCCTGCAGCTGAGACCTCCACAGTGATCCTGTGCGGACTGCGGAGCCGCGTCCTGCGCCATCCCAGCTCTGCTCACAGCCCCGTCTGGTTGAGGTGGGTTCAGGCCCCGCCCCCGGGTCTCGGATGATGGAAAAAACGGCACAGCTGGATTTTCTTTAAATCATCCCGTCCCGCACTGGCTGTGCCGCGGAGGGACGTGCTGAAAATGGAGCTTCGCCATTCGGGAAACAAATTGTAAATATACTTCGAAAGGATGAAGACAACTTCAACCAGACATTTGGCTCGAGCTTGGAGCCCGGCTGCAGAAAGTGCTTGCGCTAAAAGATGTTTCACCAACTCAGTTCCACCAGCAGCCATAAAAGATTTACATGACGGCTCGCCGCAGACCAGCCGGCCTGGTGACTAAAGGAATGCGCATGCGAGACCGCAGGGACAGTTAAAGTTTTGCAAGATCCAGTCTTGTTTTTTTAACGCGGGAATCTTTTCAAAGTTAGTCCAGGATCCACCGGTGTCTGTAAGTAATTACCCGCCCAGACTCAAAGAGTTATTCTGTGGCTGCTACCGTCTCGCTATCTAATACCACTCACCTCTCACACTATTTTAGGGACATGCGCACTTCTCACTTTAAAAACAACCAAGAATAGCTGTGGGATGACTGGCTCTGTGTTTTTAAGATGGAAAGATTAGTATTTTTTACAGTGCCTTTTACGCGGTAAACCGTACGGATTCGAGCTGCTGAGATGGTGAGCATGAGGGTTCGGGTGCACCAGATTACCTAATGGGTTAATTGCTCTAAGGGGGAAACTACATCACCAGTAGCGGGATCCCAATAATTATGGCTCATGACAGGCTGTACAGGGAGTGCAGAATTATTAGGCAAGTTGTATTTTTGAGGATTAATTCTATTATTGAACAACAACCATGTTCTCAATGAACCCAAAAAACTCATTAATATCAAAGCTGAATATTTTTGGAAGTAGTTTTTAGTTTGTTTTTAGTTTTAGCTATGTTAGGGGGATATCTGTGTGTGCAGGTGACTATTACTGTGCATAATTATTAGGCAACTTAACAAAAAAAAATATATACCCATTTCAATTATTTATTATTACCAGTGAAACCAATATAACATCTCAACATTCACAAATATACATTTCTGACATTCAAAAACAAAACAAAAACAAATCAGTGACCAATATAGCCACCTTTCTTTGCAAGGACACTCAAAAGCCTGCCATCCATGGATTCTGTCAGTGTTTTGATCTGTTCACCATTAACATTGCGTGCAGCAGCAACCACAGCCTCCCAGACACTGTTCAGAGAGGTGTACTGTTTTCCCTCCTTGTAAATCTCACATTTGATGATGGACCACAGGTTCTCAATGGGGTTCAGATCAGGTGAACAAGGAGGCCATGTCATTAGATTTCCTTCTTTTATACCCTTTCTTGCCAGCCACGCTGTGGAGTACTTGGACGCGTGTGATGGAGCATTGTCCTGCATGAAAATCATGTTTTTCTTGAAGGATGCAGACTTCTTCCTGTACCACTGCTTGAAGAAGGTGTCTTCCAGGAACTGGCAGTAGGACTGGGAGTTGAGCTTGACTCCATCCTCAACCCGAAAAGGCCCCACAAGCTCATCTTTGATGATACAGCCCAAACCAGTACTCCACCTCCACCTTGCTGGCGTCTGAGTCGGACTGGAGCTCTCTGCCCTTTACCAATCCAGCCACGGGCCCATCCATCTGGCCCATCAAGACTCACTCTCATTTCATCAGTCCATAAAACCTTAGAAAAATCAGTCTTGAGATATTTCTTGGCCCAGTCTTGACGTTTCAGCTTGTGTGTCTTGTTCAGTGGTGGTCGTCTTTCAGCCTTTCTTACCTTGGCCATGTCTCTGAGTATTGCACACCTTGTGCTTTTGGGCACTCCAGTGATGTTGCAGCTCTGAAATATGGCCAAACTGGTGGCAAGTGGCATTGTGGCAGCTGCACGCTTGACTTTTCTCAGTTCATGGGCAGTTATTTTGCGCCTTGGTTTTTCCACACGCTTCTTGCGACCCTGTTGACTATTTTGAATGAAACGCTTGATTGTTCGATGATCACGCTTCAGAAGCTTTGCAATTTTAAGAGTGCTGCATCCCTCTGCAAGATATCTCACTATTTTTGACTTTTCTGAGCCTGTCAAGTCCTTCTTTTGACCCATTTTGCCAAAGGAAAGGAAGTTGCCTAATAATTATGCACACCTGATATAGGGTGTTGATGTCATTAGACCACACCCCTTCTCATTACAGAGATGCACATCACCTAATATGCTTAATTGGTAGTAGGCTTTCGAGCCTATACAGCTTGGAGTAAGACAACATGCATAAAGAGGATGATGTGGTCAAAATACTCATTTGCCTAATAATTCTGCACTCCCTGAATAACAACTCCCTTATAATCAGAGCCACTGGAATTGTGAGGTTCTGCGGCCACTGCTTTTTTGCATAATCGTGTATTTGCTGTATTTGCCACATAATCAATCATCCGCTGCATAATCTGCAGATTTTAACAAAAATAGTTTCTAGGTCAAATGGATCAAAAGTCACTAAAAGCCTTGGGAAGAGTTCGGGTGCCCTGGAAGGTCATTTGCAAAGGTTAACTGGTCATCATTCAGTTGCTTACTTTTGTATTTAGTTGTCAAATTGGTGCTAAGGAGATGAAACCTTTACCCACACAATATTGACACATTTAAAAAATCAATAAAAATCAAGAAATAGTATTCGAAAATGTGATGCATTATGCCACATAATGTGCCTTTTCTTGCTGCAGAGTTTAGTTAACCCTGCCGCATAATTTGGGACTCCCCATGAGGCATAATTCCAGTGGCCCTGCTTAGTCTGCTTAATCCCCTGACAATCACATACCACATATCTGATACAGTGTTGTCCATCAACCAGTACTGTACCAGCTCATAAACCAGCTATCACCAAAGGAACAAGCATGGGATAATGTTAGAGATGTCACCTACCGCTGACCAACCGAAGGATTCTAATATAGTCCACCACTGCAGGTGCCACTAAACTGTACACTATGGCCACTTTGTATCTCACAATAACATTCACATAATGGGATGATATTAACAAAGCCCATCCCAGCTGATCTCTCTGTCATTTCTCTTTCCAATCATGATGGCTCAAGATGATAAACTTTAAACAAAATATCCTGTTGGACAACCCAGTGCAGTAATCAGCTAAGTAGACTATGATCATAAGAAATACCCTGCAGAGCTGCTCAAAGCTGCTACCATAAACAGTGCACCTGTCTCTCACACCTCAGCATCCACCGCACAGCTAAGCACTGCATCCGATCACATAACTGCACCTTGGTGGTCATCACACACAACATGGAATTATTTCCTACATAGGATCAGAAATCAGAGACAACACCAACCCAACCACACACACTACATGGCACAGCTTGCTGCCTGTGAAGTCAAGTACCTCAGTGTCTCTCATAAGGGTAGTTAGAGTCATATTAATGTTGTAATACAATGAAGTATGTCTCAGTCTGGGGAGGGCATGCGTTTTAACTACTCACTGCGAGATGCTGGAGCACCTCCCTTTAGTGGTGTGTTTTATTGATGACCATCTTGCCTACTAAAGAGCATTCTACATCTGGCTCTGATGCAATTCTCTAGTCAGTCAGTCTTTCCTGTGATGCTTTAGTGCCAGAATACCGTTTTGGGTGACTGACCCTGCTGTATAAATTTTCAGATTGCACTAGGCTGATTTGATGGTCACCTGATTGGCCAAGATGTCTTATTGAATAGAAGCTTGCCAGAGTGGTGTTGCAAAAGAGGTGATGTGAATTTGGCAATGGGTAGGAGATTCAGGATTGTAGGCCCATTACAGCAAAGGGGTGTATGTGCTCTTCCAAAGCAATAGATAAGTAACTAATGACAGTATATTTGAATTTTGGGATTTAGCTTTTGCAGTCTATCATCAAAAGGGCACTTTTGTATCAGGCAACTGGCCCTGAATCACACTTTTGTCATCAAATATTTCAAAGGCCTTTCGAGATGAAACACAATACCTGTCCTTGTTTTAAGACTACATCACTGTAGGAGAAGTACACAAACAACTGAGTGAAGGAACTGAATGCTGTCTCCATGAATGAGTGACTGTAAAAAAGAGACTAAATGTGCAACTCCATGCATATAGTTCCTGCAAAAACAAATGAAGAAGGCACTGCATTTCATTTAATGCCCATCATGTTTAGACATGCACCCGCTGACCATGATGTGGCTAAATGTGCAATGATGATGAGGAAGTGCTCCCAGCATAAAGCAAGAAGCATGGGCAAACATGGTCAGCCCCGGAGGAGCTCTCAGCCAATCACAGCTGAGTACAAGTGGCCTTTTGTTGTGCGACCCATTACTTGAGATGGTAAAGTTCTTACTATGTTGAGGGCACCTCGGTCGCACTTGACTGGATTCAGCAGACATGGCAGTCAGGTGTTATATAACAGCATGCATGTTCTTTGCTGCAAACAGCCCCGTCCAGGTATCCGCTGGAGTAGGGGGCACGGATAATCACATCTAGGATTTATCCCTGGGAGCAGCTGAGGCTACGAGATAGCCCAGATTCTGAAAAGGTAGTCTGCCTTTCCCGCCCTAGCGAGTAGGTAAACTGCATTTTAGTAAGGCAGGTGTATAACAGCAAATTGCTACTTGCTGAATATTAGTTAGTGTAGCAAGTGTCACACACGGCTTCTTTTTGGAACTCCGTTTCGCGATGAAAGAAGATGGTATAATGAAAGTAAACTCTGTTTTTACATTGAGGAAAAAGCAGAACATATGGACATTTCACTGCTTACTAAAGAAGGGTAGAGAACTATGCGGTTAACTGAAGATTTGTGCATTATTCTTCAGATACAGATATTCTGCCAGGTCCAAATCTGTGTTAAAGGCACACAATTTGTAAGCATAGAAGGCATCAAATGTATGTAATTTGCTTGTGAATAAGCCTAGTTTCAGCAAAGTCTACTGCTTGTGCAAGAGTGCTCGTGAGATGCTAAGATATTCGCTGCTGCATATCTGCAACGAGTACAGAATTCGTGAGCACTTGGTTGCAAGAGTAGGATTCCATCTGTCGTCGACTCACATGGGCGGTGCACAGTGTGGTGCTGGTGCGAGCAGTTTTCCACTGTAAAAAGGGTCGCACGGCATTGGCTGTATTTATTTTGCTTCCCTAAAACATTTTTAAATGTTTTTTTTTTGTTAGGTTGTGTTATTTGACTTATAAAGCGCTCAAAAAACAGGTTTGCTTGGCACTGGGGGCAAATAAGGGACATACCTCATACACAGCATACGTTTTTAGTGTACAATTTGCAATAAGAGTTACATTATGACATATCATTAATTATTCGTAAGAAACAATGTGACCATTTATCATTAAAATAGAAAAATTCAAGAGCTGCCAACAAGCACGTTTTTCAGGGTTAAATAACGTTAAAAACGTTACACTGTGGCATATGAATAACAACATTTTATTGCACTGGATGCGTAATATGTGGGGGTGTGAACTATCACCTCCACATTTGGAGATGCACCAAATCTAGAACAAAAAAGGGGGCAAAACACTGACCTTGCACAATGCAGAACTTCTGCAACACTGTGCCAGCCGAATAATCTGACCGCTGATGTGGTACAGCGGAGGGCACACAACCACACTTGTGAATCAGTACCAAACTTAGAACACCACAGAGGAATGTAAAGAGTCCGAGGGTAAAAAAAGAAACACCAACCACAGATTTCAAGGAAGAGCGCGAATACGTTGTACACAGTCCCTACTCTAAAAATAACAACTGGTTAGACCACCCAAAACAAAAAAAATAAAAATATTTTTCTACGAAGTATAATCTTAGAATTTAAAATGCCACAATATCTGAAGTACATGCAGAGGAAAACAAAATCGTTTTAGTCACAAAGTTCATCTATGAATGACACGACATAAATATGCTTTTCTTTAGAGGGAGAATTTTTTGAAGGGATTTGCTGCTTTTTTTGAAGCGTGACATTCAGCTGGCTGCTGCATCAGATCCCTAAGCATAAACAATGGATGACAAGTGCAGTGGTGTAGAGCAGGAAACCAGAAACCAGAATTCTTGTGAATATTAAGAATGGAGGCGTCTTCAACTATAAAATTGAAGTCTTTTGAAATGGAACCTGAGAGTCAAACACCAGAATGGAGGGCCCAGCCAATAGCATCCTAGACATTGCTGACAGATTAACTAAACATTGGGTAATGTTTAATTCTGGTAGGGTTGGGTGTTGTAGCTTGGCATACTCCAGGAGCAAAGCATGGGTGCTTGCATCGGAGGTGGTTAGCAAGGTGGGGAGGTGATACTACATGTCATGGCAAGTTAAAGTCAATTCAAATTCATGTTTGGTTATTGCTTCAGGCTTTGTCATTCAATACAGCTACGGTATTGCACTGGCATTACCATAACGCTTTCTGAAAAAGTTGTCCATTGTCCTCCTTACTGGCCAGGATTGAGGCTGGGTTCTCTAAGTCTCGATTTCACAGTGGCTCATTGGACTTACTGGAGGTAGTGGTCTTGAAAAGGGGCTTACTACATTATGTCCCTCATTACAACTTTGGCAGGCGGCGGTTAACCGCCGTGCGGCCGCCAATGCGGCCGCACTCCTGCGGTGGCCATTATGACATCCACGCTGGGCCGGCGGACGGAAACCGAGTTTCCGCCCACCGGCCCAGCGGTGATGTCGGCTGCAACATGGGGGCCGGCTCCAAATGGAGCCGGCGGTGTTGCGGGCGTGCAACGGGTGCAGTTGCACCCGTCGTGCTTTTCACTGTCTGCTATGCAGACAGTGAAAAGCTTTATGGGGCTGTGCCAGGTGGCCCCTGCACTGCCCATGCCAAAGGGGCCCGCGACTCCCCTTTCCGCCAGCCTTTCCATGTCGGTTCCTACCACCATGAAAAGGCTGGCAGGAAGGGGACTCGTAATCCGCTGGGGATTAAATCCGCCGGGAGCAACGAGGTGGAAAACCGCCAGGGCCAGGCGGTGCGACCGCAGCGCTTCTGCCGCGTTCGTAATATGCGAGTTTGCACCGCCAGCCTGTTGGCGGTGCAACCTCCAAAACAGCCCTGGCAGTCTTTGACCGCCAGAGTTGTAATGAGGGCCTATATGATAGTGGAGTTCATGTCGAGAATTATCAATGTTGATCAATGTGCCTTTTGAAGAACTGTGGATGTCACTTATGCTGTAGATAGCCTGTGGCCCTAGGCTTGTGTAGATGTTCAATTTTTGAGAGTATTCTAAGGTTTGGGAGGCAGCGCTCTGTTCTTAATCTGGGGTGTAAGGCGTTCCAGAAATAAGGCCTTGAAAAATGGCCAACTGGGGGTGAGGTGTGCCAAGGTTACTCTCTTTAAACTGACTTACCTCTGAGGGGGAGGGGGTAGTTGACAGCTCAGATGCAGATCAAGACTGTGCCCTCAGCCCACCATAGCTCACTGGTGCAGTTCATCACACAGGACTAGTGAAGCGCAGTGTATATTACAACTAGGTGAAGGTGTCTGGACAAGTAGATGCAAGTTTAGCTTCCTAGCAATGAGATGTTTCTAGTACTAGTAATGAGAGTGCATCATCTACGAATGGTAGCACATTATTGTAAAGTGTATTTCATGGTACAGAATTTGAACCATGTGAACCACACTGCTAGGAATGAGGTTTGTCTAATACCAATGCATCTCCAGTGTATTTTATAGGAGTTATGTCTTTACCGTACGTTTCTCAAAACTGCTAGTTGTCAGAAATATCTTGTTTTTCCAGTTCTGTGGTGTGTGCCCTGCCACAATGTGTGAGATACTGTTTAGCCACGTGTCATATCATTAGACAAAAGTTGCATGCTATGTACTACATATAAGTAGTCTTAGATTTGACTAGGCATGAGGTGTGCTGTATACCTCTAAATATAATGTGCGTCTCACACCACTAGAACCGAGGACTGTGTCATAGTACTAGCTAATGATCCACATACAATGAGAGTCAAATCGGGATTTATAATTCATTGAGTGAGTCCCGTCACAGACTAGCTAAGATGGAGAGCCAACACTTGCTATCCAATTCGAGTCATTCAAAAGTGGATAAAATCCGTCTGAACACTGTTAGAGACTCAGTAACACAGACACAAACAGGAAGTGGAAAAAAGAAAAAAAAAAGATGGAGGCAAATCCTTAAAAATACTGAGAAGAAACGTGAAAACATAACTTCCATGTTTATCCAGTGTCAGATATTCTCAAATTACTGTTTAGCCGCCCAATTTTAAGCAAGACACCACAGGGATAAACTACTAAGAAACCCAGAAACAGCCCATGTAATATGAGGCAAACGTTGCAAGTGGCACATTTATGAATCCGCCCACCTGCACATGCATTACATAAAAGTCCCTCTCACTATGATGCATGAGGCTGACAAACTCGGTGCTTGGGTGACAGTGTTGACAAAGTGGAGTAAATGCAATTACTGGCCCCTCTTGCGGCTTCAGCCCCACTAGACGAAGAGGAAGTTTGTCTAGGAAGGTTGACGCGAAAGGCAAATTCGCTTGATCCTGCAACACTATGGCAATGTTTCTTTTTAACAAGTCGTCTAAGTGTGTGCTTCTGCAGTATTTTTACACCTCCAACCGCTGCAAGTGCAACACGCTCACAAAACAAGACTTGCCAGCACATCCTAAGTTGAACCAGGATGTACTCACCACAAGGGCGTAACTTGGTCAGTAAGATTGGGGGGGGGGGTAGGGGGTAAGCTTCAGATTTCTCAACAATCACACTGACATATCTTGTTAAAATACATTAAAGGAAAAGCAGGGCATGAGGAGCATAAGAGGCGCTGGTATGAGTGAGGAGTGCAGACAGCTAGGGGTACCTAAAACAGTATTTTTCAAACAAACATGTTTAAGGTCTTCAAAACAGAGACGAGAGAGAGTGTTTTTGTCAATGTGGCAATGTCAATCTCCCAGGTGAAATCCGACAGACACCTCGCCATACCTGACTGAAAGCATCTGTACCCAGATATGAACTAAAGAATACATTTTTAGGGGATGTGATACCCCAAACACCCCTCCTGAAGCTACGCTCCAGACTCACCATCACTCTTTGGTGTCTCAAACCTAGTGACCCCCCTCAGTGTGAATTATGTAAATGTGGATTTCTGAAAGTGCCTTTTATGATTGTAGCATGATGCAACTAACCACTGGTTCACGTTCGTAAAATGAGCTATTTCCTTTTGACAACAAGCTCTTTCGACCTGCAAACCTGAATACAGCAAAGGAATGACAATTCTTTCGAATGTATTCTGAGAATCAGCGCACGCTGAATGCTCCTGGTTGAATCCCTGCTTTCAGGAGGGCGCGATGATTGCAAGATAATTTTAAAAAAGAATAAAAACCTCTGCGTTTTGAAACTATTTCCAAAGCGGTTAGTCCCCTAAAGCCTCTGATGCGAACAGATACTCCATTCATGATCTGGCTCGACGTGTGGGTGGCCAATAATACCACTGGCAGCTCGGGGGGGTTTGCTAATGCATCTGCTTTTAGAAGTGTCTAATCGCATCGCGGCCGATTACAACTCTGCCCGCCTCCTGAAGCTGCTCTGCATTTCTGAGCACGGAAACGGAATCTGAGGAACTATTTACCCATAAACACCCGCCATGCTGCTGCAGGAAATGTCAAGAAAAGGGAGTTCTTTGCATTCTTTTATAGCATAAACCTAAGAAAGTCCTAACATACGACATCACCAACGCTTTTTAAATGCAATTGACCATCAACCAAATTTTATTCGGCGTTTTTCCAATCCGTACAATTAGGCAAAACAGAGCAGAGGACATTCCTTGAGGCCTGTGGTGTTGTGCGTGAACACACAGAGTTGTGTTGGTTGCCACCGTCTTCTAGCACCTTTGGTTGTCCACCACGCCGTCAGGTGTACAATAGGAGCGCTGAACAGCCATGCCATAGCACCGGAGACCCATATATTTTCAGGTGGGTAGGTCATTCCAAGGACGGAATGCGCCATGATGGGTTAGTTTGCCAGGGGAGGGGTTTTTGTGACAGCCGTGGTTCTTCTTTACCTGGGTGCTGAGGTCCTGTTTAGGTGAATTTTTGAGTTGCCTTCCCTCCCTCCCCGGTTTCATAGTTCTTCCCTCTGGTTCGTGATCACTGTCTGAGGATCTTAATATCAATGTTTAGCTGCTGCTTTGTTGGGTATTGACTTCTTCATGTTTGAGACTTGTTTCCTTGCTGCTGATACGGCATGTTGCCGTAAAGCACAAGTCTGAGGCACAAACTGGGAAGACTAAGGGGGCTACCAAGAGTGGGGGTGTTGGAGGATGTGACACTTTGAAGACAATGTTTGGGTCATATGAAAAAATGGTGGACAGAAGAATATTTGGATGGCACTGGATGTTGGGTTGTTTGATTTGGGGGTTTCACAGCTGTGAGAGGGCTTTAAGGGTGGGAGGGGATAGGTTTGGTCTAAGAATTAGTGAGGTGGGGTTTCTGCAGCGGATTGTTATGTTCTGATCACTAGCTGCACACCTGTCTTAATAAAGAGGTCCTTTGCTCTCTCAAGTTGTCCTTGGTTTATAGACGCTTTCTTGGCCGATTCCTGGACGCACTTCTGCATGAACACTGTGGCTGTGTCATTTCTCCGGGTAGGACAAGGCCTAACACTTCACAGCCTATACACTCGCAAAAAGTGTGGGGTACTTTACACACATGGGGCATTTTGCAACAGCATGATGGGTTGGTTTAAGTTGTGTTCTGCGGAATATACAAGCCATTACAAATGATACATCTTACTGAACCTTGTGCTTATTGTCAAAAGTGCAAAGGCTTTCCTCTAGAAAAACTTACTATTTCATACAATATATATCTTATGTTTTCAAAGTGTTACACCTAGAATTTTTACCTCCGGCATACAAATGCAGAAGCTGACAGACTTCAATATTATATTCATCACATTTTTGCAAAAGTGGTGCAAAATGCTGAGCTTTTTTGAAAGAATTTCGATGTTTTTTGGCATTCTACCAGATGTTTATTCGTACTGATGTGTAAAAATTCGTTTGAAGTATTCACAGAATTATTTCACCCAAAAACATTTTTTTAATGGTTCCGTTCACTTTTCTCTGGTCATTTGTAATCTGTGGATCAGCTGCCATCACAGAGGATCTCTTGAGGATCACTGGAGGAATGAGGCATATCACCAGGAGTGCTGTACTGACTCTTGGCTAGAGATGAAATATCACACAAGATCGCAGGTGGACTTAAGAAGGACATTCAAACATACTCCTTTCTAGCTGTTTGAATATCCAAGCACTTCTAACTGGAAATGTAGCTCCTTAAAGGGAATCTTCCGCTGTGGTTGTCAGAAGGGATTGAAAGTTCTGTGGTACACGTAAACCTACTTTTGAGAGGGGCACAGACATTTATTGAGTTGGTTTATTTTGGTAAAGTGCTACACTTTGTTTCACCATTTGTGGCCTATGGATGAAGTCAAGGTAGAGTCTAGATCATCCAGTAGGTTACTCTGGACAACTCTACAGTCAGAAGTTTTTTTTCTGAACATCAGCCAATCAGTCTTCCAAGAAGACAACCCATCCTTAGTTTGTTTGGTAATTTGAAGGCTCGTAGAGTCTTGTAGAGCACTTAGGTTCCCACTGAAGTTGTGCTTTATAAAAATAGATATAAATCACCGTCTGCTCCTATTGGAGGTGGTTTCCAGCAGAATGACCACATGCCTGAATGTTTGATGAAAGAATACACTCCAATGTTTGATGTTATTCCACAGTCAGTATGCAGCACAAGGACAATGCGTAGAAGCCAAGACTTTGTCTCACAATAAGAGCTTTTGCCCCCATCACTTGAAGGGTTTGACGATGATTAAAGAAATTAGTTTTCAATTGTGTAGACTGGATATGTGGTAAAAAAAGGGGGTGATTGGCCAAAAATAACAGCAGCATTCCAGCATTTCCCGACACTGTTCATGTCTCATCGTCTGTTCCTTTCAGCGGATGCCTTTTCACATTACAGTCAAAGTCTTTTTCTCATTATTTTTTTAATTTGTATCATCAAGGGGGTTTGTCATTGTCCAGAATACACAGCCATAACTCTTTATTTGCCCCAAACAAGGGCAATTGGGCCACTGATTGCTGAGTAACTTTTAATGATATCTATAGTTGGCTTTTAATGATATCTATAGTTGGCTAATAAAGTTTGTATCTTTTCTATTGTACTTTGCCATAGGTATTTTTTTTACATTGTTGCTTCTCAAAATTACATTACAATTGATGTCAAGCAAATGTACATTCTGACCTAAAAACTGTACTCATACATGTGTGGTCCCATACAGCATGTATGTATGCATATGTATGGTATTTACATCGCCCAAATCTAGCCAAAAATAAGAGGAGTGCTGTACACGGTCAAAGAAAAAGGATAAAGTCAACGAGTGATAGGTGAGGTAGCTGGATTGTGGGTGTTTAATGCATTGAGCTGTTGTGTTCTTTAAAGAGATGAATCTTCATCTGTTTCCTAATTTGAAGCAGCAATGTGACAGTCCTGATGGATAAGGCAATGTTGTTACATATCTTGAATACATAAATGGAAAGACAGTATTCAAATGTTTTATTTAGCACTGTTGGTAACCTGACTGTCATGTTACCTATTTGAAAAAAAGAATGTAGATATTATTAGGATTTACAAAGATGAAAGATATACCTTTAAGATGATATTAAAACAACAAATGCTTAATTCTGAACTAAGAATATATGACTGTAGTTATTCAGTAAATATGTATGTGCCCCATGCTATTTATTGTACTTAACCATTTGTAACAAGGTCATGCAGAAAAAATAAGGGGGTGCGTGGGTGGAGATGGGCTCATCCAGTTCTATGGGGTTTTTGGGAGGGTTTGTAAGGGCTGGGGGAATAATGGAGTTGACCGATAGAATGGTGGGGTTTTGGGAAGGTGCGTAGCAGAGGGCATCCTCTTTGTTCCTCAGTACACCTAGTTGGTTCTACCTGCATCTCCTTAGCGAGACAGGCTTGTTTAGCTTAGGACTAGGAATAGGTTGAGGATGGCAGTTAGCAGGGAACAGGACAGGAGGGTGAACTTTGTTGCCTTAGTCATGATAGAGGGTGGATAGATGTGGAAAGGTAGGCCAGGAGATAGGCGATGACGGGCTTGGCAGCAGTGCTGATTAAATACTTGCTGCTGCTCTCACAGATTTGGTGCAAAGGGAAGGTGCAGTGAGGATATTGACAGCATGGCCACAAGGATGGCTGGATGCCATTGTGCAGAAGTATTGTGATGGATGGGGGAGGCCATGGAGTCACACCAAAGGAGGTTGGTAGACAAAGGCTGGGTCAAGGCAATGAACCCGGTGTCTGCCATCAGAAGAAAGGAGGCCTGGGGAGTGGGTGGAAAGGAATGGGAAAATGAAGGGGTAAGTAAAGAGTAGTTTGGAGGGGCTGGGAAATCAAAAAGAGGAAAAAGGGGAGGGGAGTGAGGTGACAGGTGCACCTAACTGGGGGTACTGCAGGATGACACACCGCCTTGAGGTCAGGTGAGGCAAGTGGGAGAAAATGGCAGTGCGAGGGAGAATGGGGAGGGAGTTGGTAGTGAGGGCAAATCAAAGCAGAAGTAGGTGTTGGGCAAAGGAGCATGAGAGTAGCTGATGGGAGAAGACAAGGTGGAGGGAAGGGAGAAGCACGAATAGTTGGGGAGGGGTGGCTGGGCCAGATTTGTATGGATGGAGAGAGATTGAGAATGGCTGGAGACAGGGAGTGGTAGGTCAGGCATGGTCCCCAGGAGTAGCATTTGCTGACACCCATGGGGTCCTGACACGGCTCCTGTGGTGGGCCCAGAAGAGTAGGTAAGACTTCAGCCTAAAGTCAAAGACAGGAACTTGGATCCCTGTCTGACATCAATGTCAAAACCTGCTCACTTTTCGGTTGACGTATGTGTAAGTAAAGCAAGGGCAAGAAGTGGGGGCCAGGTGTGAATGACAAGGGGGATGACCACACACTGGGTGGCAGTTTGTGCAAGGAAGAGTAGGTGAAAATGGTGGGTGCCAGAGGAATTAGGGGGAGCACCAGGGGGTGTGTGCCTAACAGGAGGAGGGCAATTGGTGTTATGTTGAGTCCAGTGAGAAGCAGGAGCACCCTGGGGACCAAAAGACTGCTGCTTGTTGCATAGATGTGATGGGTAAGAGGGAAGAATGACTTGTCTTTAGGATAAGAAAGGCAGGTGAAGTCCTTGTGAGCAGGAGGTCAGGAGAAAGAGGGGAGGCTGTAAGGTGTGTGGGAGCCAGGAGCAGGGTTAGTGGTAGAACTAGGAGTGGCACAACTATAGAAGATAAGGGAGTGAGGACAGAGCCATAGGAAAGGGGAGCGGTAAAGGGTGGAGAGCTGAAAGAATCAGGGGCAGCTACGGAGTGGGCTAAAGCAGTGGTAGAGACTGAAGGGAAGAAATCTGAATACAGAATGATCCAGGAGAAAATAAAAGGTGGTGAGGATAAGATAAGTATTAAGAAGACAGGCAGAAAATATCTGTATATGGACACAACAAAGCTTTGGTGGTGCATTTAATTGCCACCAGTGCTCCAAGTGTGGTACTAAACAGCCCATTGTACAGTGTAGGGTGGCATTTGTGGGATGCCTGCCGGGATCAAGAGAGAGACATAGAAGGTGTAGTTGAATTGGGGCCAAGGGTTTTTACTTTAGATATGTGTGATAGGCTGGAGCATTGTTTGAAGGGTTATATTAAAGAGTGTAGTTAAGGTTTGGAGGAAGAGATTTGTGCATGGTTTTCAGCACGTTTAGAAGAGCCCAAGAGCGGGTAGGTGGTCAGAGAATTTGAAGTCAGCAGTGAGGTGGCAGGAGGTTATTAGGAATAAGTTGGGAAAGGAAGTTGAAGAGGGGAGGGCTGGTGGTCCTTTTTGGGATGGCCATATAAGAATTTGTGTCTCTACTCGGGGTGGTAGTAAAAAAAATGGAAGGGAAGTTTCACATTATTAGTCATTGGTCTTGGCCAGATGGGCAGTCAGTGAATGATTTTCTAGTGGAAGAGGGCAGTTCTCTGAAATACACTAGCATGGATGATGGAGTGCTCGTGATTAGGAATTGCAAGGTTGGGGCAGACATGATTAAGTGTGATAAAAAGTTGTCCTTTCAGTTGCTTCTAGGGTACCCAGAAACGTTTCCATTGTTAGGGATGCTGCTTGATGGAAGAATATATGTGGATCAAGTGTTGCTCATAGTGTATTTAGTACCATGTGTGCTTTTTGAGATGTTTAGCATCTTTCTGGAAAGTTTGCTCCCAAAGGTGAACAATTTGGACTGGGTACACACTGTTTAGATGATTTCTTTTCAGGCTTGCCTGAATCTGCAGAATGTGGGTACATGATGTTTGCTTTTCAGAAATTGATGATGGATTTGGTGGTACCTTTGTTGCCAAAGAAAGGGGAGGGCGTGAGTACATGTATTAACGTTCTAGGTATGGAGGAGCATTTAGTGAAGATGGAGGTGTGATTTACCATAAGCGAAGGTGGAGGATTTGTGGCAATTGCTGGAGGAGACGGTGTCTGTAGACAAGTGGGAAATGCAAAAGATAAAGCATTTGTTGGAACATTCGAATTTTGCATCATGGATGGTTAGGGTGGGGAGACTGTTTTGCAGAACAATTGGATTTGCAATGCATGAGGAAGAGTCTCCACATCTCAGGGTAAGATTAAAGAGTGCATTTGATTTGCAAGTATAGAGGCTTTTATAAGCTGTTTCAATTGTGTTTTGATGTGGTTTTTGAGTGAGGAAGCACAGTGGAGGGTTTAGATTCAATCTGAAATGGCAGAGACTGGAGACTAGTTTGCTTTGGCAGAAGAGTTGGTGTGCACAGCAGTGTCCAGAAAGGGGAATGAAACATGAGTGCAGCATAGCCTTTTTGGAATTTTTTCAACTGGTGGTGGCATTGGTGCTAGGGGATTCAGGTTTGGTGGATAAAGTAGGTTACCTATAATATTGATAACATGGTGGTGGTGAAGAGGCAGGAAGATAAGAGGATGTTGGTGTTTATGAGGGTGTTTGTAGTTGAGTGTCTGACCCACAAAATAGTCTTTCAAATGTGCCATGTGTTGGGCATTGAAAATTAATAACAGATGCATTATCTCTTTCAGAGAGGCAGAGGATCCCTGGGTTGGCACAGGAGGTGGAGTGCAACAAAATGGGAATGCTGGCTGAATTGTAGGCACTTCAGATAGCGAAGGTACTGAAGCTGACTGAAATGTTAGTGGTGGAGTCTACAAGGATGACACAATGGCCAGCATGGTGAGAATTTGAGAGAGGGAAGCATTGGGGCGTGCAGGGAAATAGGGTGTAGAATGTTTGAGGGCTGGGTGTGAGAAAGGAGGCAACAGTGCAAGGTGAGGTGGCTGAAAGTTATAAGACTTCTCTGGCAGTTAGAGATTTGAGGGAATGTGTGTTGAAAGGAGCAGGTAACAGATATGTTCAGTCTGAGTATGGTGTAGATGTTTTTTGGGACAATTCATGCATCAGAACTACTGGGGAGACTAAAGAACTTAGGAGTGTTACTGAGGGACGTATTGTGGAAAGATCAGTAGGCCATTAGTAGCCATAAGTGTCCATAGACAAATCAGAGAGGGAGGCATTGGGATGTAAACCTGAGGAAGTCAGGTTTGATGGATATAAGTCCGCAAAATTAGCAGGAGCAATTTCTCAGGATGAAAGGTGAAATTATGCAGACTTTTGGCATGGGCATGGATTGTCAGTATACAGCTTCCAGTTACTGAGAGCTTTGGGGATGTCTTGAAAGGTTGAGTGTACAGTAGTTCAGGAGTTATACCTTAAGGATAGGGGCGGCGATGGAGGCATGTGGCTTAAGGATTTTTGAGAAGAAGGTGAAAGATATTGTAAGGTGAAGATATTTATGTGTGCAGATATCTCAGAGAAGGGTATGTGGTTTGGTGCGGGGTTGATGGAGTGGAAAAGATGCATGTGTAAAGGTTTTCTTGAGGAGTGCTGTGAGCAGCAGGTAGGGTGGTGATAGAAGGGTTGGTTATGTTCTTGGATGGGAGAGGCCACTCTGGGGCAGGGATCAGGAGATGTATGAAGCTGTGAGACTTTAAAAGTTGAGAAAGGCAAAGGTCACATGGAAAGGTTAGGGATAGGTGGACGCAATGGAGCACACTGTAGGTGTTGGACAGCTACAGGGCTTCAGTGAAAAAGAGAGGCTTAAGGGTGGGGGGGTAGTGATGGAGACTGAAGAAGCAAGATGCGTCTCATTTGTTTGTGGGCATTATGCCAGGTTCATGTTTAGGCCTGTGACCTGTTCTCGTTAAAACAGCCTTTTAGAGACTATAATGGGTCCATTGTGCTTGTGCCATGCTGTTTAAGTTCAAATTGTGTAGGAGTTTAGGGAGGAAGGGACTGCAGGGACGCAACCATTGTGAACATTGTCACGGGGATGAGACAAGTTTGCTCTCTGCTGAGAATTGGGCATTTCAGTGAACTGGTAGGTAGATTTTGTTTTTTAAACCTGAGACTGACATGTTACTCTCACACAGTTGCAATAACGGAGATCCATGGCCATAGAGCTACGAACAAGAAGCTTTGGTCAACCTGTATGTCCGGGTGGAATTGTGTTCTTCCAGGAGGGGGTGTTTAATGATCCGGGTCTGAATAATGTGTGTTGGTTGACGCTGAGTTTGATGTATATAGGCTCTCCGTTGCAAAACAGCCTGTGGATGATGCAGTTGTGTGAATTTTATGTGCACCTTAATGGGCATCCATTGTAGCTCATGAAACATTCTGCTGGTGGGATCCTGTGGTTCTATAAAGAGACGCCAGCTGTCACTACTTACAAGCAAACACTCTTACACAGCGGATATATTTCATAAATGAGAGTGATTATGCCAGAGAGGGCTGTATATCACAGACCTACCCATGACATGTACAAAAATTAAAATACTGATGATGCACCAAGGTGCTTTGCGTACAGCAGCCAATGAAAGTCTTTTTAAAGGTGTCACTACTTAGAACGTGTACAATTCTTACCTGGATGGTTACTGCAGCAAACTACTTTTTAGACTAAAGCTAGCACTACAAGAAGAAGCTGCAGGAAGGCGCTTTAAAAAACTGAAACATGTCAAGCCTCACCGTTGTTTGTATCTGAATTGCATATTGCAAACCGGGCGAAAAAGCAACAGAATGACGTATAAGAAAGATTTTTATATATTATATGTTTCTCTTTTATAATACAATTTGTACTTTTCTAGGCACAAGTGCTACTATTGAAAAAAGTAATGGTATTCAGATTATCAAACTCAGAAGCATAGCAGGACTGATAAAACATGGGTGGGTTCACAATATTCTGCATACTGCAATACATATTAGCAGTGAGGGCTTAACTCACTGAGCCATCTTGGACGCTCGAGGTGGACCAGTGAAATGAATGACATGAAGAGGGGCAAGAGAAGGAAACAGAGGATGATAGTGAAAACAACAAACAACAGCTCATGTCCCAACAAGCTGGGGTATATTTTAAACCCTTCGCTGCCAGGTCTTTTCCCCCTCAGGTGCCAGGCCTTTTGACTATTTGGAGCAGTTGGCGCTTAGGCCCTCATAACTTTTTGTCCACATAAGCTACCCATGCCAAATTTGCATCCTTTTTTTCTAACATCCTAGGGATTCTAGAGGTACCCAGAGTTTGTGGGTTCTCCTGGAGGAGAACAAGAAATTATCCAAAACACAGCAAAAAGTTTAAAAAAAAAAAGGGAAAGGGAAAGGGAAAATGGGCTGCGGAAGAAGGTTTGCGGTTTTTCTCTGAAAATGGCATCAACTTAGGGTTTGCGGAGCTATAATCACCATCTTCCCAGTTTTCAGGAACAGGCAGACTTGAATCAGAAAATCACATTGTCGCGTGGGCTCTCATTATCCTAAATGAGACTACTGGATTTCTAGGCAGCAGGATCGATAACGGTGTGGGGGACTGAGTCTGACCCACGTGTAAGGAACTCTGTCACCCTAAATCCGGTTTTTGCTCCGGCTAACTAGCAGTGCCTCATTTCTCCCAGGGGGAAGAGATGATTGGGCAGCCGAGCGCATGACATCTTTGGAACTTCTCAGGGAAGTCGTGGTCACTCAGATCCAAACCAACTCTCTCATTTACAGTATGATCTCATATACAAATGACAAAGGCAGTATAAGTTTTATATAATGTTTTAATAAAACGACTGCATTTTAGATAATAAGGCATGAGCCGCAATAACCAGAACCATACAACACAGTAGGATTGAAATAGTCACCAGGAGAGTAAAACATAAGAACAAAGCTATCATCGTGTCTAATAGTTTCTACTCTCCCTCTGCTTGTTCTATTTCGAGCACAGCATGTTAAGCTTCTGACTTGCCTTTCTGAATCACTGGGGAGACATCAGCCCTCATACCTGAGCAAAGGCCTGTGATCTTGGTTCAGCATCTGCAACGAGGCAGTCAGCGTCTAGTTGTGGTTCCCTGGTCGGAATCTCCCTCTTGCGTGTATTGGGACAAGGAAGTGTTTTTATAACTAACATGTCAGCGTAATCACAAAATGTCCCTACGCAGAAATGCCAAAGACTAAACTCCTACCACGTCTATCGGCAATGTACCACACTGTATCCTTGACTGAAGCACAGAGTGAACAAGAATGTGTTATGGAGAACTCCAGTGCTGAAGTAGGCTAAACAGTGTGATATGAATATAAAACAAGACCGTAGAACTGGCTATTTGAAAAATAACAGTACGAAGCCTAATAAAAAGCATATAGAGCAAAGTGCACAGAGGCTCTAAGCTGTAAGCAAATGAATAAAATACATCCAGGGCAAAGTGCACAAAGGCCTAAAGCCTGAAGCTAATGCGCAAAGGATACGTAAAACTAACCACACTACAACATTTGTCAACACAATTTGGGCATTTTACTGGGACATACCCCATTTTTAGGGTTGAGCCTGCGTTGCATGCGCTCGCGCATGCGTATCGCAGCGAGATGCTTTAGGTATTAGAAAAGGGCTTGGAGCCCTGTCGATGTCACGTCAGTGTTTTTCATTGGTTCGTGGGCTTGCCTATTAAAATCTGCTTGCTTTCATTAGTCGAAGGCATGCATACGTCATGCCTTCTCCGGTGGCTAGCCCTCCTCGAGAGCATCGACCAAGTACAGAAAACATGCGCGGCTCGCTGTTTTCTGTCGGATCGTGGACTACTTTTTCTCTATTTTCCTACCGCGATTTCGCTCGGCAGAAGTCGAGCGCTTTACACAGTTAATTGCACTTTTTCGGGTTACGTACATAAATGCACTTTTGCCGGTAGGTGAAAAGTTGGGTTAGGAGTTTACAACGCTATCAGCTCTAACATGAGCAAATGCGAGACCCGTTGCATTGCAAATGCTTGTTACTATTGTTCGTGCTTTTAGCCTCCTTCTATTTAGTGACAGAAATGGGTATGAAACCAATTCTGGATACCGGACAGCTAAACATTTCTGAAAAGTAGAAAATATTCTGAATCCAGCAAGGGGCCATTTGTGTAGCTCCTACAAGATTTTTTAACAGAAAATAACAGCTGAAATAAAATAATATTGAAATTGAGGTGAAAAAAGCAATTTTTCTCCACGTTTTACTCTGTAACTTTTTCCTGCGATGTCAAATTTTCAAAAGTATTATACTGTTGCATCTGCTGGACTCTTCTGGTTGTAGGGATTTATAGGGTTTGTAGATTCATCAAGAACCCTAAGAACCCAGAGCCAATAAAGGAGCTATGCCTTATAATGGGTTTTCATTGTATACCGGGTATACAGCAATTCATTTGGTGAAATATAAAGAGTGAAAAAAAGTTATCAAAGAAAACCTTGGTATTTCCAACATGGACACAAGATAAGGTGTTGTGAAGCAGTGGTTATTTGCACATCTCTGAATTCTGGGGTGCCCATACTAGCATGTGAATTACAAGGCATTTCTCAAATAGATGTCTTTTTTACACACTGTTTTACATTTGGAAGGAAAAAATGTAGAGAAAGACAAGGGGCAATAGCACTTGTTCTGATAATCTGTGTTCCCCCAAGTCTCAAAATAAAAATGGTGCCTCACTTGCATGGGTAAGCATAATGCCCGCAACTGGAAACGCAACAATGGCACATCTCATTTTTACATTGAAAACAGACCTGTTTTTTGCAAAGTGCCTAGCAGTGGATTTTGGCCTCTAGCTCAGCCAGCACCTAGGAAAACGTACCAAACCTGTGCATTTTTGAAAACTAGACACCTAGGGGAATCCAAGATGGGGTGACTTGTGGGGCGCTCACCAGGTTCTGTTACCCAGAATCCTTTGCAAACCGCAACATTTGGCAAAAAAAAACTTTTTCCTCACATTTTGGTGATGGAAAGTTCTGGAATCTGAGACGAGCCACAAATTTCCTTCCACCCAGCGTTCCCCCAAGTCTCCTGATAAAAATGGTACCTCACTTGTGTGGGTAGATCTAATGCCCGTGACAGGAAATGACCCAAAACACAACGTGGACACATCTCATTTTCCCAAAGAAAACAGACCTGTTTTTTGCAAGGTGCCTAGCTGTGGATTTTGGCCTCTAGCTCAGTCGGCAACTAGGGAAACCTACCAAATCTGTGCATTTTTTTAAACTAGACACCTAGGGGAATCCAAGATGGGGTGACTTGTGGCGCTCTTACCAGGTTCTGTTACCCAGAATCCCTTGCAAACCCCAAAATTCGGCCAAAAAAAAACACTTTTTCCTCACATTTTGGTGATAGAAAGTTCTGGAATCTGTGAGGAGCCCCAATTTTCCTTCCAACAAGCATTCCCCTAAGTCTCCCTATAAAAATGATACCTCACTTGTGAGGGTAGGTCTAGTGCCCGCAAAAGGAAATGCCCCAAAACACTATGGGGATACATCAAAATTATCAAATACAAAACTACTTGTTTTTGCTGGAGGGCACCTGAGTTTTTGGTCCTGGTCGCAGCAGTCATATAGGGAAACCTATTAAACCTGAACATTTCTTTAAATTAGACACCTAAGGGAGTCCAGGGAGGTGTGACTTGTGTGGATCCCCCAGTGTTTTCTTACCCACAATCCTCAGCAAACCTCAAATTTAGCTAAAAATAAATCACATTTTTCCCACATTTCTGTGTGGGATCAACGCACCGACACAAATTTCCTACCACCCAACATTCCCCTCAGTCTCCAGGTAAAAATGATACCACACTTGTGCAGTTGGGCCATGTGTCTGTGACAGGGAAGTGCCAAAAACATTTCAAAATTGAGGGGGCACCAAAGCGGTTCTAAAAGGGCAGTTTGAAAAAAAAAACGTTTTTAGGCTGACAAGTGGGGCAGAATTTTTATCAGTAGAGATGCGACAATGCTGGGTGGTAGGAATTATGTGGATTCCTGCAGATTCCGGAAGCTTCCATCACAAAAATGTGGGAAAATGTGTGATTTCCAGCAAAGTTGGAGGTTTGCAGGGCATTGGGGGTAAGAAAATGGTGCAGGGTGCATGTGAAGCACACAGCCCTGGACTCACCCAGATGTTTAGTTTTCAGATGTGTCTAGGTCTCATAGATTTTTCTACATGGTAGCTTCCCAAAGTCCAAAAAGTGCAGCCCTCCCCATTCCAAGTGGGACGATTTTGAGAGTTAGACAAGCTCTCATGGCCCAAATGTAAAACCAAAACCCCAAATAATCAAATGTCCTCTTGCTTGCCATGGGATAAGATGTGTGCGGGAGGGAGAGATGAAAGACTGTTACCCCCTTCAGTTGGGGTGGGGGCATAACCATGCTCATACTGGTCGGTAGACACCACTCCACTATTTTTTTTTTTATTCCCTGGCATCTAGTAGGCTTTCTGCCCCCCCCGGGGAGTGGATGGGGGTAATTGTCCCATCTGCCTACCGGTGGGCAGAACAACTTTGTCCCTATTTATTTGGGGTGGGGTATGGCCATACCCCCACCGTCTTTTTTTAAAAAACATTCTTCCCTGGTCTCTAGTGGATTTTCTGCCCCCTCGGGCAGATGTGCCTTACAGAAATAGGCCGATCTTCCCCCAAAGGGGGCAGAAATGGCCAACAGTAATGCGCCCCCATGGGGAGCGACCCTTGCCCAAGGGGCTGCCCCCCCCCAATAAAACACACACACCAATCCCTGGTGCCTAAGTGGTTTCTGCCCCCATAGGGGCAGATCAGCCTGATAAAAACAGGCCGATCTGCCCCAAGAGGGGTAGAAATGGCCTCAAATAAATTTGTCCCTCAGGGGAGCGACCCTTGCATAAGGGGTCGCTCTCCATGTGTAAAAAATAAAAAAAAAAAAAAAAAATGATCCCTGGTGTCTAGAGGTTTCTGGCCCCCCGGGGGCAGATCGGCCTAATTATAATTAGGGGGTGGCAGAAATGGCCTTAAAATAATTTACCCCCCTGGGGAGCGACCCTTGCCCAAGAGGTCGCTCTCCACATGTCAATATCACAAAAAATAAAAACATCCCTGGTGTCTAGTGGGCTTTGCCCCCTTCCTGGGGGCAGATCAGCCTAATTAAAATAGGCCGATCTGCCCCAGGGGGGCAGAAAACACCTAATGATGAACTGCCCCCATGGGGAGTGGCCCTTAACTATGGAGCCGCTCCCCTTATAAGTAAACAAAGTATAAACCAAAAAAACAAACATCCCTAATGCCTAGTGGGTTCTGCCGCCCCTGTGGGCAGATCGGCCTAATTAAAATAGGCCGATCTGCCCTCGGGGGGACAGAAAAGGCCTTCTAAAAAATGCCCCTCTTGGGGAGTGGCCCTTGCCCAAGGGGCCGCTCCCCTCATGCAAATTTCACCAAAAAAACAAACTCCCTGGTGTCTAGTGGGCACGATCGGGCAGCAGAAATGCTCAGAGAGACATCCAACAAAAGGAAAGGCATTTCCTTTCCTTTGATGGGTGTCCCGCCCCTGCACATGATCGGAAGAGAAATGCATTTCTCTTCCGATCCGTGCCGGAAGCTGAGCTGGAAGGGAGTGGGGGGGAGCGAGCCAGGTCAAGGACGTAACGGTTACGTTCTTGGCGCCTCTGCGCCGCAGTCAAGGACGTAACCGTTATGTCCTTGGCTGCCAACAGCTTAATCAGAATACATGTAAACATTCGGGCCTTGTAAATTCCAAACTGAGCACCAACAACAGTTACAACCCTGTGCTGGATGAGGGATTTGAAAATAATCTAGTTTGCATGCTCCTTGCTTTATCATTTTTAGAAATGTGCTCTCACGGAGGCCTGGACAGGGAAAATACAGCATGTGTAGTGCATATGCTGCATTCTCAACCATGGTCTACCACAGAAGGACACAGTGCGCAACAGATGACCAGCCAGTCAAAAACGTATTTACAAAAAAGGAGAAGGTGGTGGTTTAAATGCACCACTATATCTAATGAATGTATATGTGCAGGGATGCAAACACAAAACAACACTGACACAAAGCCACTTATTTTGGGTCTCATGTGTTAAAGCATGCAGTGTTAGCATGTTAGAGGACGACACATGGGAAGGAGCCAACAGTAGTGAACAGAGAGCTATAAAAGATATATATAGGTATAAAAGAGTCCCTCATGCAGTATATTGGAATATCTTCAGTGGAGGCGGAAGGATACAGTCAGTTTATAACACTAGGGGCCTGATTACAACTTTGGAGGAAGGTGTTAATCCGTCCCAAAAGTGGCGGATATATCACCAGCCGTATTACGAGTCCATTATATCATAGGGAACTCGTAATACGGCTGGTGGTATATCCGTCACATTTGGGACGGATTAACACCTCCTCCAAAGTTGTAATCAGGCCCTAGATGACCAATGAATACACCATTAGACTGAGCAAAAACATAATTGACAAAGTTTCTTCCCAAACGCTGAACGAGGATAGTCGAAGAAAGCCAATGGTTGAAAGGGCTTGTCCCATATCCCACTGTATGTATGTTATAAACAATAGGTCTGTTTGAGACCTAAACAGACATCTAGAAGTATTTGTTTTTTTCATTTTAGTGACAGTTCGTAACTTCTAACGCTGTTAACAGATGTAATACATGTAGATATAATGAATGTCTGATTTATAAAGTTTTAACAATGCATTACTAGACTTCCACAAAGAAAAAGTAGCAATGTAGGCAAAAAACTCACAAATGTATTTTATGAGTGAGTGAAGTGTAACACATTTCCGTTATGTATGCATAATATATGCCAACATCACCCATTGTGCTCAGATGTACATCGCGAGCAACTGAATGTGGTGGCCATATGTAGTCTTATCCATTTAAAAAGGTAAATTAGGCATGTGTCAATTACAAACAAAGCCAAATTCATTTTATGCTTACTTTAAGTATGACAATAAATTCAATAATCATGTAGTGAACACAGCAGTTATTCGTGAGGAAGCTGGAAGGTGTGGGCAGTCCTTAAGGCGCCGGCATAAAAAACTGCAGTACATCGAGAAGTGGTCCAGATGTGAAAAGCAAAGTTTGTGAATGGCCACAACGTTGTGGATTTCTATAGAATTCACAAACGTGTTGGAATGTACTTAGTACGGCAGATACACTGTGAGGAAGCATGCGCTGTCCTTGCCTCTAGGGCATTCTACGCGTAGCTATCTTTGCGCTGTGTGAGACCCCCACACCAGTGGGGAAAGAGATGCACACAGAGGCACATTTTATCTGACTGGGAAATACAGAAATTCGGTCAAAGTCCATATTCACCTCGGAGGACTGCTCCACATAGTATAAATGGTATAGAGTAGTATGTTATATGTGTACGGAAAGTACTTTGGCACCTCATCATGGGTCTGAAGAGCTATACGTGCATGAAATTGAGAATTTCAAGTCCAGAGACACTTCGCAGAGCTCTTACTGGGCAGCAACGGTGTCGTTCATTGCATCAGAGTACATAAAGATGGTATATTGAGGAGATGTTGGACTCTCGTTATGTCTCCAGGTCCTGGGCCCTTGCCCCTTTCCAAATCCACTGCCTCCACTGGTTCTTCGAATAACTCTCTGGGGACCACACACCTACACATCTGCTCAAGCACCTGGATGCCCTTCACGAGTGGTAAGCGTGCTCTACATACTGACATAACACCCACCCCAATAATACTTAAGCCCTGATTAGAAGAGAGACAGATCATTTTAAACCTCTTAGCATATGCCTGTTTGAACAGGTGTTGGAATTTTGAATTGTGCAAATTTTACCATGCCCAGTAATTATTGGGTGCACTAAAGTCCACACCATATTCCAAGTACATATTGGCAGGTCACATCTGGTGATATCCACCAAGGCAAAATGTGCAGATAACATTGTGACAAGTAAATTGTGGTCCACAAAACACTTAAGTGGGAAACAAGTAATCAAACTTTAATTCCAGCAAAAAGCTCAACTGTCAACACATTGCTCTGAGCCCCCACAACAACCAACACGTTTGCCATCTTATTTAGAGAATACTGGAAAATATGTGGTGATAGTATGAGTTAGTAATTGTGTTACCACATCTGAAATTCACGGTTCTAAAATACCAGCCACATACATGTTTTAGGCCACCATAATAATGAGGTGAAAACCCCATATTGTTTCACATAAGATCGAGGAAATATGATCTGATTTGAATTTTGTTTCCAAATAAAAGCATTACACTTTTGAATCTTAAACACTTTCAGTTATGTTATTTTTCTAGTTGAAACATGGAGGAGAAGGGGAATCGGACTCTCTTATATCAGCTTCTCATTTTCTGAACTCTGATACATGAGAATACAGTGGGAGTCAAAAATCACTGGATACTCTAGTAGGATTCTTGGAGGTGATCCATGAGTAGAGAACTACCAGCAATCACATTTTAAATTCCCATAAACAGAGGTGATTTCATTTCGCTTTATAGGTAGTCATGCAGTAGCCAATATTCATTTTCAGCTACAAATACGAAAATGCCTTCCAAATGTCAATGATCACCACAGATGTGGATAAGTCTCTCGAACAAGCTGTTTGCTTCAATGCTGCATCCGTGAATTGATTATACCACTTGTCTATCAGACATAGGCCCTCATTCTGACCCTGGCGGTCTTTGACCGCCAGGGCGGAGGACCGCGGGAGCACCGCCGACAGGCCGGCGGTGCTCCAATGGGGATTCCGACCGCGGCGGTAAAGCCACGGTCGGACCGGCACCACTGGCGGGCTCCTGCCAGTGTACCGCCGCCCCATTGAATCCTCCACGGCGGCGCAGCTTGCTGCACCGCCGCGGGGATTCCGACCCCCCCTACCGCCATCCAGATCCCGGCGGTCCAACCGCTGGGATCCGGATGGCGGTAGGGGGGTCGCGGGGCCCCTACATGTATTTCACTGTCTGCTGTGCAGACAGTGAAATACGCGACGGGTGCAACTGCACCCGTCGCACAGCTTCCACTCCGCCGGCTCGATTCCGAGCCGGCTTCATCGTGGAAGCCTCTTTCCCGCTGGGCTGGCGGGCGGTCTGAAGGCGACCGCCCGCCAGCCCAGCGGGAAAGTCAGAATTACCGCCGCGGTCTTTCGACCGCGGAACGGTAATCTGACGGCGGGACTTTGGCGGGCGGCCTCCGCCGCCCGCCAAGGTCAGAATGAGGGCCATACTCTCTTTGTAGGTGTTGATGTTAGAATTCAAGCACCTACTACTTTAATGCTCCACAGGCGGGGCTGGCAGGCAAACTTTAAGGTAAGCTCTTTGCAGCACAAATTGCTATGTTTAGGCTGGCTTGGGGAATGAAAAATGGCCCATCTCTCAAAGACCAAGTGGTCACTACTGGTTCTTACAGATCAGCTGAGTTATCTTCGAGATCTGCTACTTGACATTGACATTTTTGCACAAAACAGCTCCTCCATATCTCCAGAATAAAGGAAAACCAAACATCCATGAACATATCCAAAGCCTGCCTAGGCTGAGCCTTGCTTCTACTCAAAGTTAGACTGAAATAAAAGCTGGGCAGGCGATTCTCAGCCCAGGTGGCCAAGTTATAGAACGTTGTCTTTTGAGATCTGTTGATGCCAATGCCTAATTAACTTTCTAAAACGACTGAGATATCATAGTTAAAAAGTTAATGTTAGCATCTTAACACATTTCCTAGCACCCAACTTGCAGCACAGTGCCCTGATGCTTTTGATCAGCAAGTCCCACAAAGTTTATGATATGATGGCCAAAAACGTTTGAGAAATTAGCTATGCAACTTTGAGCAACGTTAATCAATGCACCTCTTGTTCCCCCACATCTTGTTTGCTTTTCTGACAATTAATTGTACACTTTAAGATTTAGGGGGTCATTCTGGAGGGAGACGCCAAATGGCCGCTCCGCGGTCGAAAGACCGTGGAGGCCATTCTGGCTTTCCCGCTGGGCTGGCGGGCGACCGCCAGAAGGCCGCCCGCCAGCCCAGCGGGAAACCCCTCCCCACGAGGAATCCGGCTCCGAATGGAGCCGGCGGAGTGGGTATGTGCGACGGGTGCAGTGGCACCCGTCGCGTATTTCAGTGTCTGCAAAGCAGACACTGAAATACAAAGTGGGGCCCTCTTACGGGGGCCCCTGCAGTGCCCATGCCATTGGCAGGGGCCCCACGACACCCCTCACCGCCATCCTGTTCCTGGCGGTCGGAGCCGCCAGGAACAGGATGGCGGTGAGGGGGTCGGAATCCCCCATGGCGGCGTAGCAAGCTGCGCCGCCATGGGGGATTCCCAGGGCAGCGGAAAACCGGCGGGAGACCACCGGTTTTCCTGTTCTGACCGCGGCTGAACCGCCGCGGTCAGAATGCCCTCAGGAGCACCGCCAGCCTGTTGGCGGTGCTCCCGGATCCCCGGCCCCGGCGGTCCTTGACCGCCGGGGTCGGAATGACCCCCTTAGTCTTACATTTCAAATCCAAATTTCTTTCATTTTCTAAATGCTGATTTTTTTAGCAGGACTTTGGAAAATAACCTGGGCATGCATTTCCCTGAAAAAAGCATTTGCTTCACCCTGCAAATACTTTTAAAATGGCTTGTGTAGTCATATATGAACTCAAGTAAAATCTCTATGGCTTCTATCAGAATTTACAATAGTCAATTTTCAATTGCGGCTAGCCTTTTTCAATCATTGACTTTATTTCATATCGGGCATTATTTCTTCACACCACTCCTCATAAAATTTACCCAAGAGTTAAGAGAAGTGTCACAGTTTATCTTTTGACCTGATAAGTTCAAAAGTTACATTTAGCAATACACTTTTAAACGACTTTCTTTAAAGCCCTCTTTTAACTTAAATGTTAAGAACCTATTAATTGTGTCTGAGGACATTCAACTAGAAGTCAAGTTTGCTAATTATTACATTCCTGTCTTACTTAAGTCATACTTGGATGATCCTATAAAACCGTATTAGAATTAAATTACTAATAAGGAACACAAATAAATATGTGCCAGTATGCAGACAATTCACTTCTTGCAGCCAGTGCTCATGTAAACATTTGTTGTTCCAATTAGACTTTTAATTCAAGGTTTGCCACATTCACTGCAATTATCCACCTGCCAATACCTTGTAGTCACCTGTCACTATTGTATTACCTCAATGCTATTGAAATGTAATTCTCAACTCTTTCAAGTCCTTTGTGAAGCACTCCTCTTCCTCTTGGCTAGGCTCACGCAACAAAAATAACCCACTAAGATAAATCAAAAATTAACCGCCCATCCTTACAACATCAGGTGAAAATCAACACCAAATCTTTAGGCCATCTATCGCTGCACTATTCTTCCCTGGTCCCTTAAATTTCTATTGCCCCTTTTGTGGAGATAAAACTGAACACATAGGCATAGACAGGTAAGGAATTCAAGAATCTTTTCAATCATCACCTGGCTCCACCCAAGCATCTCCACTTCACCAAAGACACCTGCTGCAGTGAGTGGGTCCCTTCAATGTGGGCAAGAGAGTCTTAAATCAATATTTCCTGGATATCACCAACAGTCATTGGAACAAACACGAAGATATTGGGACTAGTCCAGTGCTTTAAATGTGCATGTACTCACGGGCACTCGATATCTGCACTTATTTAGTTTGAAAGGGAGACTACCTTAATTTCTTAGCATGGGTGGAATACTTTTAAAAAGAGAGTACCTGCACATCTGAGGAGCAAACTGGTACTCTGGGTTAGTGAGTACCTACAACTTCATCTATCCATTTCAAGCAATAGACTAGCCAATCAGTACGGAGGGAGCACGATGTAGATGCTTCCATATGACTCTACGTCAGCCTTCTTCTGATCTGTCTTGGCCATCCTGAAGGAGCCTCAGACTATACAAAGGTATTCAATGGTCCAATACAATGACACCACTTTATGTTTACAGTTGATCCTGGTAACTTCCAATGGCAAAGGCCATTCAATATTGTTTTTCAGCTAAGGCAGCTGTACTCGTTTAATCAAACTATGATGCGTTAAATATAATGCACCAATAGGAAATGTGCCTCCAAGCACAGAGGAACAACTGTGCATAAGCCACCAGGATAACCCATAATGTTAACCTTCACCATTGGCACTGCAGAGATCTACAGGGAATGACTTCACTCCTTGGTAAGGCCAACCCTGACTTCCCTTCTTTCAAGGCTGGTGAACCGAGTAACACTGAGACGTAATAATAATACTGATATGTACAGCTCTTAGAAACTCCCGAAGTGAAGTGTGAACAGCAGTATGAAAGCAAGATATTATTCTGGCGACTGCAGATGTAATCAATTAGAAAATATTCTTCTAACTCCATTGAATCAAAAGTCACATTTCTCTCGTGCACGTAGAACAGAAAATATGCTGTGCGAAGGACTAACAAGCATATATCATAAATCTTAACCAAATTAATCGTTGTTGGTACCACAGTGAACTAATTAATACATGGTGTGTCGTACATATTAAAAGTATAGCTCATTTAAACAACAGTGGCATCTCCTAATCATTACCTCCGTAAAGTGACGATTTTTGTAGTCGTGTGGTAAAATGTCAGCACCTAAAGGCAGCAGCTCAAGGTAACATACAAAAAATAAGTGGACAAAACTTGTACTCAATGTGACAGCACAAGTTGAGGGTGGACGTGGGTGTACAGTCATCTTGCTGTTTCTGGAGGGGGACAGACCCCCTTGACCTGGGACTGAGGGGTGTTCGTGGTGTCGCCCTGTGCCTCACTACCCTCTGTGCTCGTATTTTCTTTTCTAACAGTGTAGAGCATCACTGAACTCAGGGTACTTTTATCCTTCAGGCAGCTTTCTCTTTATCTGTGAGAATGGCCCAAAAGCAGGTTATCTTCCACTCTCTTACCTGCACCCCAGTAACCTTTCCTTAGCTTAAAGAAGTGCTATGTATAAAAGAAACTGCAAGTGGTTAGTTCTTTAAAAAAAATATCCCCAACACATTTTATTGTGTAAATCGAGTTTAAAATCTAATATTCAAGGTCCAAAAGTCTGATTAAAAAGTTGTCACTTTCAGCCTTTGCTAAGCTCTGCTATATATTTATACAGAGAAATGAAATACGTGTCTTACAAGAAGTAAAACTGCCTTCGTCCAAAATTGTACTTCACGTTTGAGTCTGACTGCATTAATTTATTGTTTTTGTTTCACGAATATGCAGTCAGGAGGCCACTTCCTATCACAAACTTCATGCAAAATGTCACGTTTTTAAATGTAACCCAAATAACTTGCTTTAACATCGCATATCATCCCTCTCAGCAAATTAATTTTCTCTAAACATACAAAACCTTAAGAGCGTTTAGCTTCTTAAGCAATGTTCAATTTTATTTGTGCATTAGGCATACAGTAGTCTATTAGTTCACACTTTGCTAAGTATATATTTAAAAACGCATGCCTTGGGCTGTAAATGTAGACACACCTATTGAGTAAACACAGAGCTTTTCGTTCAGACAACAAGTTAATGTATGAATGTATTTGACTTAAATGTGTAAACACTGTGCACAAATAATTGCATTCATACACGTACAGTATCTAACCATTGACTGTAAAATTGGCTAGTTTTTTAAAGCAAAATATTATATGGGTGTTGCAACATCTTCTGTGACGTCACTTCCCGAGTCGTCACTGCATTTGACACTATTACATATGTTAATTAGTTTCCCCGCTATTTTCGTTTTTGTTTTTTAGAATTAGAGTCGAAACTCCTCCCAGCCTCTGCTTTGGAAACACACACAGAACTAACATCGAAGCGGCAATGCTCTAAAACTCGCATGTAGTTTTGGTCGCTCAACACAAGGGGTCAGGAATTACTTAGAATAGACTTGGTAGCTAAGGAACCCAACTTCAAGATATCGTAGCGTTATATCTTCCAACCGATCACCAGATAATAAATCAGCTGGGAGAGCAGCAAGAGGCGATTCTTGACAAACACGGCGTGATTTGAGCAAGCTAGCTAAACATTGGAGAGAAGAGTTCAACAACATCGCCACGAGACAGCTGGCAAAGGTTCAGACACTCACAATTACATGGCAAGTACCGCAGCCTCTCGTTGGAAACAAATAAATGGGGCCGGGTCTCGGGACGCACTATTGTCTTGGCTCGTTTTTATTATTTTGTATTTTTATTTTTATTTTTTGCAGTTTTGCATTGCGGCAACTAAACCCGAAGGCACTGGAACGCTTTACATATGCACCAGCCACGTTACACAAAAACACGTTTATATTTTGTAGGTGGGTATGAGATCAAATGATTTCCCCAGAATCATAGGGTGTTAAGTCGACTCAGAATCTAAACTGGCTTTCGAATCGCCTTGTCTCACTCTAGGGGCCATATTTATACTCCGTTTGCGCCGAAATTGCGTCGTTTTTTTTGACGCAATTTCGACGCAAAACTAACGCCAACTAACGCCATATTTATACTATGGCGTTAGAGGCGAATAGCGCCAAAGTTCCCGGAATGTGCGTCATTTTTTAGCGTGAACCCCTTCCTTGCGTTAATGATATGCAAGGGAGGCGTTCCCGTCTAAAAAATGACTCCCAGGCCTTTACGTGGTATTTATACTCCCGGGCAAAAGAGACGCCCGGGAGTTGGCGTGGCTAAAAACGGCGCATTTGCGCCACTTTTTAACGCCTGCTCAGGGCAGGCGTTAAGGGGCCTGTGGGCTCAAAATGAGCCCACAGGTGCCCTCCCATGCCCCCAGGGACCCCCCCTGCCACCCTTGCCCACCCCAGGAGGACCCCCAAGGATGGAGGGACCCACCCCAGGGACATTCAGGTAAGTTCAGGTAAGTATAATTTTTTATTTTTTATATTTTTTTTTGGTGGCATAGGGGGGCCTTATTTGTGCCCCCCTACATGCCACTATGCCCAATGACCATGCCCAGGGGACAGAAGTCCCCTGGGCATGGCCATTGGGCAAGGGGGCATGACTCCTATCTTTACAATGATAGGAGTCATGTTGATGGGGGATGGGCGTCGAAAATAAATGGCGCAAGTCGGGTTAAGACGATTTTTTCAACGTAACCTGACTTGCCCCATTTTAAGACGCCCATACGCCATTTTCCCCCTACGCCGGCGCTGTCTGGTCTACGTGGTTTTTTCCCACGCAAACCAGGCAGCGCCGGTCTGATTGCGCCGTCTAACGCCATTCCATAAATACGGCGCCCGCATGGCGCTTCAGAATGGCGTTAGACGGCGCAAAACTTTTTGACGCTAAACTGCGTTAGCGCAGTTTAGCGTCAAAAAGTATAAATATGGGCCTAGGTGCGAGGGTGAACAGTGCAGCTGGCCTCCAGTTGAAGGTTTAGCGCGAACACACCTCGGAATGAGAGCGAGTCGGGTTTATACACGAGGACGTCTTAGGCAGAGCTCCCCATGGGTTTGAAATCCCTGCCTGATAGACCCTCAGTGGCCGCTACTTCTCGTCAGCGGGGGGCAGCTGCTCAACATCCCCTGATTCTAGACGAATCACGTAATTTATCCAAGCCTAAAATGAACACGCCTTTGTGTGATGTAATTGGTATTCATGTAAAGCGCTCCAATACGGTCGGGTCCAGTTTGCACTATATAGCACTACAAAAAATACTGCTGCCCACATTTAGGAGCTTCTTGATATTTTCTTCGATGCAACCAATGCACGTCTTTCGTTCTATTGCACTCGTTATGGAAAGGATTCTTGGAATACTTCTGTGGCAAATGGCCAGGGTGTTGGAATACCACTGCGGTAAGGGAATTTACTATCCAAAGTAAAATCTGCCTCAAGTTGGTCATGAGAAAGGCAGGGGCGGCACGTCCATTAGGGCGGGGGAGCGCCACCCCCACCCCCGCCAGCAGCAGCTGTTGCAAACCTTTAACAACCAAACAATAATAAACTAGGTTTATTATAATTTGGTTGTTAAAGGGGTGGGGCCATGGGGTATGACGAGGGGACTGGACTGTTCACTGCCCTCAGTGCGCATGTGTGTTTGGCCGGCCGTCTCGGGTTGACGAAACACACATGCGCAGTAGGCTCTCTCCAGTCCAGCAACACAGTAGCCAGGCTAGAGAGGGCCTGCACAGGCTCCCCGTCTGCCTGGGAGTGCCCTGGCTGGGTGCTCCCAGACAATCCTGACGCTGCTCTGAGCAGCGTCAGGATTGGCGCAGGGCAGGCTGGGAGCTTGTGCCTACCAGGAGCAGACGGGAGAGATTTAAATTTTTAAAAATTTTATTATCACTATGCCCCTCAGCCAAGCGCCGCCCCAACCCTTTTAATCCCCGCAAGCCTCGACTGGAGAAAGGTTAAGCCCTTAGCCAGTTTACACATCATGAAGCTCTGATGATGTATAGTTTCTAAGCAATTAGGCGATTCTGTCCTTTAAGGGCTGTATGTATGTCATTCAATTAAAAACCTGTCTGTCTGGGTTGTTATGACATTGAAATTTCACCCAAAGCATTATGTCCTTAGCTGCTAAACCAGTGAAACGTGCAATCCATTGGCCAAGGGAGAGGCTGTCAATATTGTAGCAGGTGCAGTAATACATGACCCACAGGCAAAACACATCATCGTACTCCATTTTCCTGATAATGCATCATGGCCTGAATCGCTGTACATGTAAGGATCCCTGCCTCACAATGAAGGGGGAGGAAGTGTTGATAATGAGTTTCCAAATGTTTCTTGAGGGAGCCTAGAGTGTGGGGAGCCAGAGAACCCCATGTGACCCTGGACTATGGGTGGTCAGTGACCAGAGCTTCCTTAAGCATAAATGCCATTAGGGAGGTGATGGTGAGATTTACTGCATTAAGATTTGTTTTCATGTGAAGTAAATGGTTATAATTTTGACTGCATTGGGAAACCAGTGGTGACAGGGAACCCAGTGGTGTTCTCAGAAAGGGTTTTCTTGATGACCACCTTAAAGCATGTCTGCTGCATTCACTACCTTCTGAAGTCAGATGTCTCAACAGGTTGAATGTCCCTTGTGGGATGCCACTGACCTGAGAGATCATGCACAAACCACTACCCAGGTGGGCATCCAGCTGGTCTCAGATTTTGAGCGGATCACACAGTAGTTTAAGAAGACAGTGGGCATTGAGAATGAGATGGGAGTTTTCAGCAGGCACCGCTAAGGCATGTCTCAGTCTTTTTACCATCTTGTTTGAAACTGCTCTTCTCCTGTCTATTCCTTGAGGGTCGATAGGGCCTTTCACACTGCTAAGAAGGTATTTTGTGGGCACCTGTATTTAGAGTTTAGAGACATTAGTAAAGTGAAAGAAGGAAGGGCCTGGCATCTGATGGGATGCAGTAAGGTGGACTCCATACATGATGTCTGCAGACCTTGAGATGACCTGGTCATGTTGGAGACACACTGCCTGACAAATGCAAAAGATCAAAAAACGCTTTTGAGCTGTATCCTGGGGCACTATATTAGGTGGTGCATTAGCTGCAGTGGCATTGGGGCCCAAGGGTCTGCAGGACCCATTGTACCCCGATAATGACTTTATTTGACTATTCTTTCAGTTTTCTTGTTAGCATTAAGAAACCATCCTAACTTATGCAGTTGGTGACACCGAGGTCCCTGTTGCGATTTGAACAAGTTAAACAGGCTCTCATGTAACAGTGTGTACGACTCCACCAGAAGGCCGAAGGGCATGGGCATAAAGAGTCTGGCCTTCTTCATGATCCTAAGGATGTGATTCCCTCTAGTGAGGAAGACTGTTTTGCTCCTGTGTCATTGACAGCATCATAAGTGTTATTACTCCATCCCATGGTGGTTTCTCCACCGAATATGAGCAGGTACCACTTTCTCCAGGATTTTGGCAGCCAAAGAAGGCCGGATACAGGAAATAGTTAGCCTTGTTACCGGAGTCTAAGGAAGGAATTTTAGTTGTGGGGAGAAGACTGAGTTTGAAAGAGGTTGGGGAATGCCTTCTTTGATCTCAGTGTAACATCTGATACTAGGCCTCAAGAGGTGTCCCTCTCTCCCTACATCTGTCTTCCACCCTCTCTCAACGTCTACATAGTCTAAGTATCTCTGTAGTCCATTCTGCAGTCGCAATCACGTTCCCATGGAACCATAGATTTTTTAAATTAAATAAGTCCAAGCACATGAAATTATATATCTTCCTCGTTATTTTGGCACTTGGAACAGAGATCTGGACCAATGGTCTATTAAGAAGTACTGCTGGCATAACGCCGTCACCACCTGAGATTTGTGGCCTGTGGGCAGCAAACTCTATGGTACTGCAGGATGGCAGCCTATGTTTGTGGGGAATCAAGCACTGAGCAGCCGAACTTGCCAAAAACGCAAAAAGGACAAAAAGTAACACAATCTGTTGTTTAAAAAAATACTCAGCAATGCAGTGACAGGATTATACTATATTATCCTAAAACAAAAATAACAGCTTTTTTGAGATTTCTGGTAAACTGAACAAGAGCCACCAAAAACAGGTTTATTTCTCGTTTCCTGCACCATGAAATAGTCAATACACTTTGGTGCTGATCTCTTGAAACACTGAAAGTTGTGTGTGTAATGGATATATTAAGTAATCAGAAAGTATTCCAAACTTTCAGTAATCTGCAAATTATACATTTTATATGTTTTGCAGAAACCACAGGAGATGGACCCTTATTCACTCAAAGTTTGTGGTTTGTCGGCTATCCCCCCTCACTCTTCAGATAGGGGCGTATAGTGTGACCCATTATTCACCCCAGTTCCAACAGGAGGAAGATAACTAAACTGAGCTATTTCAACACCAAGAAATGTAAATTCAGAACCAGCAATTTATTTTGAGGAAACGGACTCCTCCAAAAAAATCCCCAAGAGCATTAATTAACCAGTAAAAGAGGTTTCGAGATGATACAATAAAAAGCCCTGTTTCCAAAACAGATCACATCTGATTCACATAACAGTGTGGAGCATTTTGCTGATTATGTTTCTGAGAAAGATGCCAGGTGTTCGGGCTCCAGCAGGCACTGGGACACCGCCTCCAACAACAGACTGTGTACTTTATCACCGAGCAACACTTTCACAGGGCCTGCACTTGTTATGCTTTTGGGGAAGTTGACAGCAGTCAGCATGTTCTGAGCAGGCCGGCAGCAGGCGGCAGACAAGTGTGTGAATACACAGCTGTTGTGACTTCTC